>NC_136063.1:890749403-893685514 GCF_964261635.1 Lissotriton helveticus | reverse complement strand
AGATTATCTGGGATTTTAGTGGCGGGGGTGATGTGGAGGTTTACATATCACCCTTTCGGATTGACAGCATCTCTGTGGTGTTCCGTAAGGTTAATGAGGCCAGTAATGGCATAGTTGAGGTAAAGGGGTGTGATATTGAAGTTAGACTATGCTTTAATTGTGGTGGAAACAAGGGAGCTATGGCAGGAGTAGAAGGAGTTGGCAGTACATGTTTTGGAGGATGTGGGTTTTACAGTGAACAGGGCAAGTAAGGTTTGGTACCAGGTCAGGAGATAATATTTTTGACTTTCAGATAAGGACAATGGCTTGTCTGTTGAGATTGCTGGTGGATGTGAGGAAGATGCGCAAAGAGATAAGGAGGATAAGAGTGAGCAATATGGTTTCACTGTGGCACTAAGCAAGGTTGTTGAGTTTGCTGTCTACATCGATTGAGGACATTTGTCTAGACCCATTACATTACAAGGATTTGCAAATAATGAAGTCTTATCATGTTTTATTGGGGATGAAGTATTCTCAGAAGGTGACATTGACTGTCAAAGAATTGGACTGGTGGATGGCAAATTTGGAAGGCTGGAATGGAAGGGCCATTTTTGGAGAAGTTCCAGATAGGCTAATCAAGTCCGATGCCAATCTTCAAGGATGGGGGGCTTGAGCAAGTCATCATTTTTGCCCTGATCACCACCATTTTGTCACTGATACTGGTGGTAACTGACTCTGATTATGTTCTGGGCTCTTCTAACCAGACCCAGGGCCAATGCCCTCTGTAAAAGGTATATGGTAATAAGTTGTAATTACAATTGATATGACAACCTACCTGTATGCCCCTAGTATATGGTAGGGCTTGTAGGTTTAGAGGCCCAGCAGATTTACTGCAATTTAGTGTGCACTGCTGTGATGCCTGCTGACATTTTAAAGGCAGCTCTGCTTTGCTGGCTGCTTTTAACATTAAAGTATATACAAGTTTCAACTTTGGAATTAAAGGTACTTCCAAAGTCTCATTCTACCTTATTTTTTACATATAAGTGACTTTTCTGCTGAACCCAAATTCTGCCTTCCAGCAGCCTTTTCTGATTGGCAAGCCTTTGGCAGGCTGAGCCAAACAACTCTGATGAGGGGTGATGTGGCCTGCATAGAGTAAATGGACATTTGGTGGGTGGAGATCTGCAGCCACAGAGAAGAGGGCAGGATAGGGGTGAAGTATCCAAACTGGTCTTCAAAGAGTGAATGGCATTTGGGTCAGGTCTCAGACTAATCCCTGCATCTTGCACGCCCAGCCAGACAAGAGGCCCAGTAATTAAATTAGCACATGGGCTGAAAGGGGAGCGTTAGGGAAACTTAATGAATGTCAGTGGGTTGGCTGATCCGGATCATAATCTTAAGGAGAGAATTACTCTGTTTGCATTTTAAAAGAATTGTGCTTCATGGGACAACAATATGCCACACTTTGGAGGTAGATTTCATACATGAGAGTGGCTCCCTGCACCCCCTTAGTTAGGGGTGACCCCTGCTTGTCACCCCAGGAGCATGGTAAAATATGAGAGAGCTGCCAAGCAGCTCAGAATCTGCCTGAAACTATAAGAAGACGGACTGCCCTTTAGGAACCCAGGCCTGCAACAAGAGGATTGCACTCTAAATGGCTGCACCTACTGCACACTTTGGAACTACAGTGCTAAGGACTTTACCGTGCTTTAAAAAGTGAAGGAGTGTACTACCTTAAAGCAACAGGTTGAAAGAGCTCCACCTGCAACCTCTCTAGCAAAAAGAAACCAGCTGACCACCTTCAACTGAACTTTAAGGAATCTGGCCCAGTGCATTGTGTGAGATGTAGTCCCAAAATTCCAAGGAGCAGCTCGAGCTTCTGATACCTTGATTAGGTGTTGTGGACACTTTGGAAGCCCAAACGGCATTCTAGAATAAGATCCAGAAGTTTAGAGAATTTTTGGTAATGCCTGTCCTATCCCTCTTTTGTTTCACCTCTAATTTTTCTGTCCTTTCCTCCTTACATCTCTTTCACTGTCAAAATACAAGCATTAAGGGGTAGCTACATATGCATCATTGTACGAATGACTACTGCCATTTGTGGCTAACCCTGCAACAGGACTTGTGATTGTATACTGTATATCATTTTTAAATAAATAAATAAAGAAGCGCCATAAGGAGAAAGAGCTGTTGACGCGAATCAAGCTAGTGAAATCAAATATCGGCTCGGCATGAGGTTCATGTTTGCTTTGCCGAAGGTCCGACCTTTTCATTGCCGATGAGACTTCTATTAGTTGACTGAGGCATTGCTCTGAGTCGTGGAACCCAAAGCCTGCTTGATGAGGAGCCTCACTTGAAGTCAAGAGAAAATGTTCCAAAACAGTGACTAAGAAGGTCAAAACTGGAACGGGTCCTACCGCTAAGTGTATCCGACCTGTGCTCCATCGGGGTCAGCCTGAAACGTTGACTTTGTCCCTGTCAATCGCACCAGATGTCTCAAAGTGGCATTTTTGGCTTTTCCGCACTAGAAAGTGTTTATTCTTTGAAAATGCATATCTCTGGTTCCCTCAATTGAAAATTGTGGTTTTGGTATCATTTCAATCATAAAAATATTTCCTATTTTTATAAAGTAGAGTTTGATTTTATTGTGTGTTGTGTCTTACTATTTTCATGTATTCTTTTTATAATGTTTACCTCACCTGTCTGCTGAGTGTAGCCTGCCTACTCACAGCCAGTTACCAAGGACTGAGCAAGGCAATCATTTATTGAGATGTTGACTGGGCCTTAAATTGTGAATGTGGCCTTGTTATTGTGATAGGTGGCTACCTTCCCGAACTAACGAACCACATTCCAACGGGGAAAGAAATTGTATTTTCACCACAGGAGGAACTTTGTCTTTTTAAGAGAAATAGAGGCATATCACTTATCTGGAATTGTTGGCACGATCCTTTGCATTGAGGGGTTTTGTCCGAGACAATGTTAAGTCCTGTGTTTTGTTAAACATGGAAAATGTGTCAGCAGTGAGGTATGTGCCCAGATTGGGAGGTCGTCGGTTGGATGCTCTGGTTGATTTGTCCAGGGTTTTTTTCACTTTTGTCCGAGACAGAATTTCATGCAATTCAGTGGCAGATTGTAATTCAAAGGAATTTGAAGGATTCCAGCAATTGTATATTGGACATGGTAGATTTCAGTGCATTGGAAAGCAGGTTGGGTCCATTCAGAGTGGATGTGTTTGCAAGCAGGTTGAATGCACAGATTCCAGCTTTCTACAGTTGGACATTGGATCCAGAGGCAAAGGCAGTGGATGCATTCTTAAAAACTTGGAAGTTGCAATGTAATTATCTATTTCCCCTGTTTTCCATGATTCAGAGATTGGTAGTAAAGATTACGAAGGATCAAGCGGAAGTGATGTTGGTGGTTCTGTTTTGGTAATCTCAGATCTGTCCCCCAGATGTCCTGAGTTTGTTGATAGATGATCCAGTATTGCTTCGGAAATATGTGAGGTTGTTGGTGAATCTAATAAAGGAGTATCCCAAACTGATGTTCGAAGGTTATCTACAGTTGCCAGGATGGATGATTTCACGAGAGAATGCTGGGTATCAGGCTTATTATCAGATGCTACAAACCTCATAGGGGGATCTTGGACACCAGGTACTATTAAGGCGTACCGATTGGCATGGAAGAGGTGTGCAAGTTGGTGTTTAGAGAGGAGTTTGGATCCTTTTTTGGTCTCAGTTGTAAGTGTTGTCAATTACTTGATTGAAATGTTTTTGGGAGGAAGTTCTTGTAGTACAATGTATTTGAGCTGGTCCACAATATCAGCATGTCATGTGTTGGTTAATGGATTGCTGGTAGGACAACATGATGTGGTAAAGAGATTGATAAGGCATAACCCTGAATGGAGTGGAACTCCGCAGAGTTCCACAGAGTTAAGTACAAAACTCTACTCCACCCAATCCCACCACGATTTTTTTAAAGGATCAAAAACCTACCAAACTGCTCTCTGGCATCTGCGGCCGCCCTCCGCCTCGTCATGGTGTCTCCTCCTTGCAGCCGTCCTCATCCTTGTTGCCGGTCACAATCCCCTACGTTTTACATCTTGCATGGACTGTCCATGCGCAGTCCGCAAAAGACGTAAAATGTAGGGGTTTGCAGCGCGGACAGCGGCGAGGAGGAGAGACACTGATGGAGCGAGGTGGCAAACGCAAAATTTTGTGTGCCCCTCTCAAAGTCAATGTTCCATAACGTTAACATTAACTAATGGTATGTTTGTGTAAATTAATCAACCATAGTATAAGATGCATACATTTTTCTACACACGGGAGTACTAATTTTGCTTGCATGTTGCAATATAATTAACTAAAATCTATTGTTAATGTGTTGTGAATTAATGCACAGCTTAAATATAAACAAACGCAGACTAAATGTGCTTATTGTACATGTTTTGTGCTAAGAAATGGTCAATTATGTAAGTATAAAATTCATTTGTGTGGCTTATTTGCTAGGTAACAACTAATGGGGAAACATTAGTATGGTGGGAGGTAAACAGAAGGGTTTTATTTCAATAATTAACATGAATTTGTGTTTGTTTCTATGATAGGTCCAAAAGTGGCCTCTGAGGCCTAAATAAAAGATGGATGCTCGGGTAAACGGTGAGCAAGAGCTGGACAGCGCAGGCACGCCAAAAGCCTGCAAGTCAGAGTGAACTGCCTGTGGAGGAGGTTCAAGGCTACCTTGGCCCGGAACCTAGGATGGGTGCCAAACATGGACGCTTGAATGTTGTGATCATGGGAAAAGGTTCCGATGTTTCAACTCAAGGAAATGGCTAAGCTATGGACTGATCTAAAACAAAGACCCTTTATTTTTCTGCTGAATCGTCGTGAAAATGATGTTGTAATGGTGAGAAGATGCTCACCCACCCCGAATTTGTCCAATCAGAGTTCGAATAAGTAGTGCTAGATACTTTTTAGATCGATTAAGTTAGGAAATTAGTGTATAAAACCCCTGGTTTTGTCTAGAAGGGGTCGCTTTTCCCATTTCTACTGGAAGTGCTGCCCGACTGAAGACTGATTCTTGGATGTAAGATTCTTTGAATTTTATTTGTTTGCTTTGCAGGACTGAAGGATAAGACGAGGGTGTTAGTTAGGGATGTTAGGAAAGAATGAATTTGGAACTATCTGTTCTTTGCTAAACTTTAACTGATTTCTAAAATAAGCGATTTTTCCTGAGCTCTAAATAAAATGATCATTTTGAAATAAAGTTTTAGCTTTACTGAGTAAAGAATTAATTGATGCATAAATGTCAGACATAATAAAGTTTTGCTTTTAATAAAATTGGGAAAATGGAACTTTAAAAGCTGGTCTTGTGATTTTCCTACGCCTAATTTTCTTTCTAGTAGATCCATTGCCACTATGGTGGTGCGTCTGAATAATTAAAATGTTTTAATAAAACCATGGTAAAGTGTAATAGTCCGTAGGTATAAATAATAACTGATTTAAATAGGTTTTAGACACTCCACCATATGTTACAGCATTTCTCCAGTGTGATTCACCAAAAGCCTTGAAGCCAAGTATAAGTGAACATAGTAAACGTGCAGTGTTATGGGCCCCATTGACAACTAGTTGTGTGTTTAAAGGTTTCAGGGAAATGGTGAGTATTGATTAGAAATGATTTCTGGAGATGCGCTGTAGCAGTTATATCTTGGTAGCAGAGTAGTGGTTGCTAAGGAAATTAGCTAGGGTTATGTATAAAGTACTATATACAATTTGATGCATAGATTTATGACTAACATCTGTTGAGTTTGTATTACGTAATATGTAGTTTTGAAAAGGCTTCCGAGTGTTGTGTGAAGCCAGTGCCTCTGTCTGCAGGCGGAGGAAGTGTGGCAAGGTAAAGTCGCACAGTGCATTAGTCTGTTTCAAAAAAGGAGTATCGCCGAATACTGCGGTGGTATCGTCGCATATCACTGTTTAGGGACAATAGGTGTGAAAGGATAAATGTATAGTGAGGACAGTCTATGAAATATCAGCCTTCAAGCACAGGGATCATTGTGTATCCTGATTAAAACTTACTGCTGGGAGAGTAATAGGTCTCAACCCGAACTTGGAAGAAGGGTAACGGAGCGGCGTCTACTTTACTAACGATAGAGGAATTCTGTGGTGGGTTAGAGGGACGCGCTGCCTACTGGTGATACAGAGTTCATGTGTATTTGAATAGGGTTTTCCGTATGAACGTGTGTAAATGATATTGCAATACGCGTTCTGGTGAAACTCTGGCATTGTCCCCAAGGAGGTGAAAAAGATCTCTGCATGTGCTTTCCTGGAGAAACAAGTTCGTTATTGCCTGATTGAAGGGTAAAATAGGGACGTGCTATTTTATCAACGAGTTTAAAAATTCTGAGGAGATAAGCGTCGACTACTCCGGTTACAGAATACTTGCGTGCTTGAGAAAACTATCACTTTATTAGCGAAACAGGCAAATGGAATTGTTTTGTGTAAGTTACTAACTGATTTTGTAAAATACCTTGTAAATACGGCTTCTTGAAAAAACCCTGTAAAGGAGGGGTCAGTCGGTGCTGCAGGAGCCGGAGCGCTGGTGACGTCAAAAGTGTTGTGCTGGGATTGGTCTACGTGACCGAGACAGAGTAGGAGCTGATTGGTTCATCACAGAAAGCAGCAAAGGCTATTGGTTAAGCACTATAGTGACGTATCATGTTCTAACTGGTGCATTAGTGCGAACCGCGCTGTGATAGGTTGGTGTTACGGAATAAGCAACAGAATAGTATCTTTTGAAAGCAGGAAAGTTTACTGAAAATGTCCTACTACTATTATAATGATGACAAGAAGAAACCTTCATGGTTTAAAAGGCTGAAAACATGTTTCTAAAAGACAAAGAGGTAGTTACGAGAGAGGGAAAAATACTTCCTTCACCGAAAACACCTGCTTCCTATATGGTATCGAAATATGGTTATCATACATGTGTTTGGTTGGAGAATTGGGTACAATATACCAAGGATGATGGTGTGTTAACCTTTCCAGAAGGAGGTTCGTTTGATTTGGCCATTTTGAGGAATTTGAGAGACAAAATGATGAAACTTGAACCAAGACCCAGACCAACTCAATTTGAAGCACTGGTTGTGTGGGAAGATGAGATGCATCAAATGGAGAGTGAGAGGTTAAGTAGGCATCTTAGACCAAGAGGTAGAGGCAGAGATTTGTGGGGATAAACACATGAGACTAGAATTCGGAGATGGAGGAATGGAAATATGTGTGATGGCATGTATCCAGTCAGATTGGTAGAAGAATATGAGGGACGAAAAAGTACAGAGAAGAAAAAGAATACTGAATTAGGAAATCAAAGTTATGGTGAAAGTGACTCAGAGGATACTGTTATAGAAGAAATATTAAATAGGAGACCGCCCCCATATCAATCAAGTTCTTTATGGACTACGCCAAATGCCCCAATGGCAGAAGAAAGAGTTAATGAGACGCCAAGACAACCATCAAATTTCAGAGATTTCCCTGAGAGAGTAGAAACAAGATATGTCCCGAGTACACCGATAGGAGAAGCTAGAATTACCGGTACTCCTGTACAAAGTAATGATTCACACAGAATTGTGTTAAATGCGGAAAGACGAAATGATGAACAGCCAAGTATGTCTGATTATGAGCGTTCCGCACATGATTTGATTCAAACCCTTACTAGAAATATGGAAGCTGTAACTGTCCCAGTAAGGATAGGACCTGTGATACCAGTATTTGAAGATCAGAAAATAAAAGAGCCGAGATTAACCATTCCATTACAACAAAGTCTACAGAGTGCAAAAGGGAATACTTATCATGATTTGTCAGAAATAAGGCAGAATGTAAGTGTAAATCCACCAGAATTAACTTTTAATCAAAATGTGTCATGCGGATACCCAACAGGAGCAGAATCTGACTCTGCAACTCCAGAGAGAAGTGCAGACAAAATAGATTTAACGCAGACACCCATGGGACCATCAGATAGAGGGTTGAGTGAATGGATAAAAACTTTAAAATTAAAAGAGCAGGAATCAAAGGTGTTGTATGTGGCCAAATTAAAAGTAGATATGGAAGAATTAATATTTGGAACGATTGGGACAGACAGATTAAAAACTTACCAGGATGATGAGCTCATGTTTTTATGTAAAAGCATAACATGGAGAGCTAAGACAATGCATGATCAACTAGAAGAGGTGGCAAGTGAATGCGGAATAGAATTTTCAAAAATAAAATCATTGCAGAAAATGTATCGAGTAGATTTTGCAGAAAGAGACATTGAAAACATGAATACTGCTGGAAGACTAGTTCAGATAAAAGATTTGATTGTGCTGTTGCGTAAATGGGGTGATGTATGTAAATGGAGAGTCAAGTGGGCAAAGAAGAAAGAAGAGAATAGTGATAAATCCACATTAGCTTTCCCTATTAGAGAAAAGGGAACAGTGGCAACTGAATTCCCTATGAGAGAAATTCCTGGAGGAGGATATGTACATGTTCCTTGGAGCAGACAAGATATACTGTCATTTGCGAATGATTTCCCCAGATTGAGAGAGAAGCCAGTAGAGTGGTATCGACAAGTTGACAGATTTGTAAAAGTATCAAAGGTATTATGGATTGATTTGGATGGGTTGTTTGACATAGTGGTGCCAACAGATTTATGGACAGAATGTAAAATATCTGTGGATTGGCCAAGGGAGGAGTATCCCAGAGACGAGAAAACAGGAGCTCCATCACCAGACGTGATGAGAAAATATGAGCAAGTGGTAGTGTGATTGAAAAATAAAATACCTCCAAAAGAAACTGATTGGGTAAAGATAGACAGGACCACACAGGAGCCGAAAGTGGGAATCAGCAGAGATACAGTGCAGAGACAGGATTCAGCGGAGGTGAGCAGATAAAAAGACCGCAAAGAGTAAATGTGTGTCCTCAATATTGGTTGCAAGAAGAGAATGGCAGTGAGCCGGATGAAAGTTTCTGACGGTGCCTGAGGGAGGAAGAAGAGTGTATGCTTGGAGACACTCTTGAGGTAGATCAGTCAGGTCCATTTGTGAGCAGAAAGGTGAATGATGTGGAAATAACTTTCCTAGTGGACACTGGTGCTACCCATTCTACTGTCAGTGGAAATTCAAAATCTTCCTCTCTCGGGTGAGACAATCCAGGATGTAGGTGTAGCTAATAGGCAAACAAATACTCCTTTGACAAAATCAGTTGAAATAGAAATTGGGACATATAAAGACATGCATCGATTTGTGGTGTGCGACAGCAGTCCTGTTAATTTGCTAGGCAGAGATAAACTGTGGAAAATGAACTGTGCCATATACTGTTCACCAGATGGCATAGAATTGCAAACTCCAGATAAAGATAGTTTGTATAAATTGACAATGCTCATGATTGAGGCAGAACAGGATAAACTGTTTCCTGTTTTTGATAAGGAGAAAATTCCTGTTGAACTGAAAGAGGCAGTGAAAGAAAGCGTGCGGGATTTCACTGGAAAAGATTTAGGATTGATGAAAGGGGTTGATCCTGTGAAAGTTACAGTAAAAGAAGGTGCAAGCTACCCAAATATACCTCAATATAAAATGACTGCAGAAGTAATTGAAGGAATTACTCCAGTAATTGAAAAAATGATTGAGCAGGGAATTTTAAGAGAAATTGAGAGCAGTCCTTGTAATTCACCAATTATAGGATTGAAAAAGCCAAACAGAACATTTAGAATAGTGCAGGACCTGAAAAAGATTAATAAAATTGTTGTCCCATGTTGTCTGATTGTTTGGAAACCAGCAGTGATTCTGTATCAAATACCTCATGATGCAGAATGGTACACCGTGATTGATCTGTGCAATGCGTTCTTTACTGTTCCATTGCATCCAGAAAGCCAACCACTTTTTGCATTCCGTTTCCAAAATCCTATGCTAGCATGATGTGGAATTCCGCAAGGGTACACTGAGAGTCCATTGATTTTTAATCAGCTGCTAAAGAAATCACTAGAAAATTTGAGCATGCCGGGAGAGTTTGTGTTAGTACAGTACATTGATGATCTTTTGGTTGCATCAAAAACAAAGGATGCATGTGTACCTTATACAGTGGCATTTTTGAATCATTTGGCTGAGGAGGGACATAAAGTGTCTCCATCAAAATTACAGTTTTGTCAAAATGAAGTACAGCACTTAGGTCACAAGATTGCTAAAGGAATCAGACAGGTCACAATTGAGAGAATTAAAATGATACAAGAAATGCAACCACCTAAAACCCAAAGACAGGTAAGAATGTTCCTAGGAATGGTAGGTTATTGCAGACAGTGGATAAGTGGATTTTCATTGACTGCAAAACCAATGCAAAGA
The DNA here is from genome assembly GCF_964261635.1 of Lissotriton helveticus. Lineage (NCBI taxonomy): Eukaryota > Metazoa > Chordata > Amphibia > Caudata > Salamandridae > Lissotriton > Lissotriton helveticus. Next base: position 893,675,175 of record NC_136063.1, on the reverse strand, counting down.
TTGACAAAAGCAGGTATCAGAGACCCTATTGTTTTGACCGGAACGGATATGGAAGCTTTTGAACAGCTAAAAACAAAGTTGTGTGAAGCACCAGCTTTGGGAATGCCTGATTACGAAAACGAATTTGAACTGTACTGCAGTGAGCGAGAAAGATGTGCTTTGTCAGTGTTGATTCAAAGACATGGAAGAATGAGAAAGCCAATTGCGTATTTCTCAGCTGTTTTAGACCCTGTTGCAAAAGCTTTGCCAGGTTGTCTGAAAGAAGTAGCAGCAACCAATGTAAGTCTGGAACAAAGTGAAGGAATTGTGATGGGATTTCCTGTGAGGGTGTATGTACCTCATTCTGTGGAGATTCTCCTCACTAGAGCAAAGACACAGTACATGACCAACAGCAGAATGACCCGTTATGAGAAAATAATTTTGGGAGCTGGGAATGTGACTGTTGCCAGATGTGTGAATGTCAACCCATCGACATTGTTACCTGATACTATTGAGGCAGAAGTGAAGGGTGAGCTTGATCACAAGTGTTTGGATGTTTTGGAGTATTGTACAAAGCTCGTCCAGACATTAAAGATCAACCTTTACTTGAATCAGATTTTGTAATGTTCGTGGATTGATCATGCTTGAGAACAGAGAGTGGTGTTCTAAGTGCTGCATATGCTGTCTGTACAGTGGCAGAAGTGTTGGAAGCATCTTGTCTGAAAGGAATTTATTCTGCTCAAATGGCGGAATTGATTGCTTTGATACGAGCATGTGAATTAGGAAAAGAGGTGAAAGTAACCATAGTGACTGATAGTCAATATGGTTATGGAGTTGTTCATGATTATGGACAGCTTTGGTCCCAAAGAGGTTATTTGACCTCTGCAGGAACACCTATTCGGAATGCTGAGTTTGTGAAGACACTAATAGACGTGATTCAATTACCTGAAAAATTGGCTGTAGTAAAGTGTTCTGCTCATAAAAAGGGTGAAGATTATATCACTCGTGGAAACAGGTATGCTGATGCAATTGCAAAACATTTTGCAAAGAACCAAATTTATATCAATCGAGAAAAAATCGAAGAACATGTTCCAAGTACTTTAATTCTAACCACTGTAGTTGAGACTTGGCAGGAAGTGAAACAGATGCAGGAAGAGGCAGGAGCAGAGGAAAAATATATCTGGCTAAAATCAGGATGCAGACAAAGGGAGGAAGTTGAATATTGGGTTTACAAAGATGAAAGACCAGTAATGCCTGATAGCATGATTTCAGATATGGCCCGAATGTACCATGGTCAGGCCGACATTGGTAGAGATGCTGTGATTCGTCTCTTTAGACAGACTTGGTATAATCCAAAATTCAGAATGATTGCTGAAAGTCTGTGTCAAAGATGCTTAGTCTGTCAACAATTTAATCCAAACAGAAAAACTGTTGTAAATTTGGGAACCATAGGACGGGAGGGTGGTCCATTCACAAGAGTTCAGATGGATTTTGTTGAGCTACCTCCATGCAACAGACTCAGATATGTTCTTGTGATAATCTGTTTGTTCTCTCGATGGGTAGAAGCTTTCCCCACGTGGAGGAATGATGGATTAACTGTTGCTAAACTGTTCTAGCGTGAGATAATACCATGCTTCGGGTTTCCGGTGACAATTGAATCGGACAGAGGCCCGCATTTTCAAAATGAACTTAACTTATGTAGATGATCTGCGAAGCTCTGGACATTCGCCAGAAGCTGCATTGTGCATATAGACCTGAGGCTTCAGGAGTAGTTGAACAGGTGAATGGAACAATTAAAAACAGAATTGCAAAAATGTGTTTGGCAACAGGAATGAAGTGGCCTGATGCATTGCCACTTGTTTTAATGGCACTGAGAAGCATACCTGACAGAAAAACTGGATTAAGTCCACATGAGATTTTGATGGGTAGGGTGATGAGACAGCCCTACGTACCAGTTGATAAGTTGTTGACAATTAATGATGACATCATACTGGATTACTGCAAAAATCTGTCTGACGTGTTAACTTCTGTGCTCCACCAGGTGGGAACTGAATCAAATTCCAAAGAGAAAAATCCAGCTCATGATCTAGTCCCTGGGGACTGGGTATGAGTAAAAGTCCACCGCAGAAGGAATTGTTTGGTACCAAGGTGGCAAAGACCACACCAAGTTATCTTGGTTAGTACTACTGCAGTTACGTGTGCTGGACTGAAAAGGTGGGTTCATGCTAGTCACACCATCCGTGTGCCTGTACCTGAATATCCATACGACGGTGAAAGTACAACTGACTCTGATTCTGAAGGTGAACCAGAGAAGAATTCAGATATTGAAGATCGACAGGAACGTCGATGTCTGGAAGTATCAGAAGCCAGTTCTGCGTCTGAAGGTAAAGGTGAAAGGGAGATTGTTGAAATACCAGATTCAGAAGATCAACTTGAAGATCGAGAATCGGTAAAGACAAGCACTAGTAGAGACGCAAAGGAAAGTGAAGAGAAAGTTATTGAAGAAAAGAAAACTGAAAAACAAACTGAAGACTCTGAAAGCAGGAACGGAAATCCTGAGACTGGGGAAGAGGAAGTAACTCACAATAAGGATGAGATTCCAAGTACCAGTTATGAAGGTGTTCCTAACAGAGTGACAGAAGAGAAAACTAAATCTGATGAAGATAGAGACATTGTGAAGATCATAATCAATGATACAGTAGAAGATACTGAAAGTGAAACTGATGACAGTGCAGACGAAACTCCATTAAGCAAAAGCACAAGAAAAAGAGCTTGGAGAGTGGAACATAACACAATAGAGCCAAAGTCTAAAAAAGTCTGCAAAGGAGACAATTGGCCTAAAGGAGCTGGTGGTTTGAGATTCAAAATAGTAAACAAAACAAAAGAGCAAGAAGAGCAAGTAAACGAAATTACTAACCAGAAAGAAACTCTGGGAAAGAAAATAGAGACTATTCAAAGGCCAAAAAGAGTAAGACGTTCAAATCAGAGGTACAAATCACCTGAGTGGACATATATTGTCCTGCCACCAATTGTTGAGGGTAATAGCAGTCAAGAAAACCTGTACAACCCAAAGCCAATTGGGAAAAATTAGTAAAGAAGTCACCTAAGAAATAGAAGATAGGTGCTTAAAGTATATGATATTAAAGTAAAAAGTCTGAAGTCCTGTGAGACGGATATTGTAAATATAGGAGAGGTCGGAGTTGACAAAAGGTCGAAGAAAACTTGTTAGAACAATCTGATTATAGTATAATTTAGAATAGAAATTGACACAAGGTCGAAGAAAACTTGTTAGTGTATTGAGTAGTGTGTAATTTGTAAGTGACATAAGGTCGAAGAAACGGTGTTAGGGAAAATGGCAATGAATAATCACAAAATGAACTGTTCTATTTTTAGAAAATGGTGCAGATGTTTTACAATATGTATGTTGTTGTTTTATTATATTGTGGATAATTGTATCTATTGTGATTCCTTTTCAGAGCAATTTAACAAAATTAAAACCGAATGTGAGTTCAATTAAGCCAATTGAGAAAAGAAAAGATACGTGAGACTCATGTGTACAAGCCAGTATCATCAAGATAGATCTATCAGTGACTTTACTAACAATACTTTTTCAAAGCTGTTGCTTGAATACATTAAAACTATGAATACAACCAAGATGGATCGCACACCACTAGCCTCTCCTCCGGGTCGCCCCTTAGCACTCTGGTACATGTAGTGCATGTAGATGGACGAGTCAAAAGTAGTTCACCACAGTTGGTGCGAGTAGTTACTCGTTATCCCCAAGTTCTCAGGACCCGAGACATGGCCCGGGTTTCGGGACAGTTTCCCTCGTCAGCAGAGCAGTGTTTGGGGTGGATGAGAAGGCCGCCAAGTAACCGTCACAGGCCCTGATGCCTCTCCGGCGCGCAGGTGCGTCTCCATGAGCTCGTCAGCTCAGGGCTCACGGGAGCCGTTTAAGTACAACCAAGATGGATCACACACCACTAGCCTCTCCTCCGGGTCGCCCCTTAGCACTCTGGTACATGTAGTGCATGTAGATGGACGAGTCAAAAGTAGTTCACCACAGTTGGTGCGAGTAGTTACTCGTTATCCCCAAGTTCTCTGGACCCGAGACATGGCCCGGGTTTCGGGACAGTTTCCCTCGTCAGCAGAGCAGTGTTTGGGGTGGATGAGAAGGCCGCCAAGTAACCGTCACAGGCCCTGATGCCTCTCCGGCGCGCAGGTGCGTCTCCATGAGCTCGTCAGCTCAGGGCTCACGGGAGCCGTTTAAGTACAACCAAGATGGATCGCACACCACTAGCCTCTCCTCCGGGTCGCCCTTTAGCACTCTGGTACATGTAGTGCATGTAGATGGACGAGTCAAAAGTAGTTCACCACAGTTGGTGCGAGTAGTTACTCGTTATCCCCAAGTTCTCTGGACCCGAGACATGGCCCGGGTTTCGGGACAGTTTCCCTCGTCAGCAGAGCAGTGTTTGGGGTGGATGAGAAGGCCGCCAAGTAACCGTCACAGGCCCTGATGCCTCTCCGGCGCGCAGGTGCGTCTCCATGAGCTCGTCAGCTCAGGGCTCACGGGAGCCGTTTAAGTACAACCAAGATCGATCGCACACCACTAGCCTCTCCTCCTTCCACCCCTAACGATCTTTCTCTACTGATGAGGGAAGTTATCCCGAAACCCGAGACATGTCTCGGGCGATATCCTAAAACCCGGGACATGTATCGGGTCTAGAGATTCATCAGTCCAACAAGTACCGACTTGCACCCACCTGGGTGATCCACTAAAGAACTACAAGTACCAGAGACCCGAGGGGCGATCCGGAGGAGTGGCTAGCGGTGTGCGCTCCATTGATGACTAAACACAATATGGCTCCCTTGAGCTTTGGGCCGACGGGCTCTTGGACGACGCACCTGCGTGCCGGTTCTGGCATCGAGGCCTTTGACTGTTGTGTGGCGGCCTTCTCTTCCACCCCTAACGATCTTTCTCTACTGGTGAGGGAAGTTATCCCGAAACCCGAGACATGTCTCGGGCGATATCCTAAAATCCGGGACATGCATCGGGTCTAGAGATTCATCAGTCCAACAAGTACCGACTTGCACCCACCTGGGTGATCCACTAAAGAACTACAAGTACCAGAGTCCCGAGGGGCGATCCGGAGGAGGGGCTAGCGGTGTGCGCTCCATTGATGACTAAACACAATATGGCTCCCTTGAGCTTTGGGCCGACGGGCTCTTGGACGACGCACCTGCGTGCCAGTTCTGGCATCGAGGCCTTTGACTGTTGTGTGGCGGCCTTCTCTTCCCCCCCTAACGATCTTTCTCTACTGATGAGGGAAGTTATCCCGAAACCCGAGACATGTCTCGGGCGATATCCTAAAACCCGGGACATGTATCGGGTCTAGAGATTCATCAGTCCAACAAGTACCGACTTGCACCCACCTGGGTGATCCACTAAAGAACTACAAGTACCAGAGTCCCGAGGGGCGATCCGGAGGAGGGGCTAGCGGTGTGCGCTCCATTGATGATTAAAACTATGAATGTTGATGACTGTTATGTTTGTGTAAAATTGCCAGCATCAGTGTCAGAACAGGTGACATATCACCACCTTCCTCTTACATATGGAGTTACTTGTAGTGTAATTGCAAGTTTGTTTTATAATATTGGGAAATTGGAATATCATTATTCCAATGTAGATGAAATATTTGCAAAATAAAAAATTGATGGTATGTTGAATAAAAGAAAACCTGCAAAAGAAATGGGAGAATATTTCTTATAAGTAGATGAGTTGACACATGAATATGCTTTAAATAATATTTTGACATGTAAAATGAGAGTTGAGGAGAAGGCATTTCTAAATATGGCTGAGGAAAGAACAATTGCTTACAAATGAAATGAGAAAATTAAACATGCAAAATCTAAATATTTTACATTTGATGACGAGAATATTGAGGATAAGAATGTGAATGTAGCCATTAATATAGATGCTCCAATGTTTGTTTTTTTTAATTAGGTTTTTTAAGGCAGCAAACAGGACAGGAACAAAAGAGCAAGGACAACAATAATATACAAGTTACATTGCCACAAATCATACATTTGACGCCATGTCCCCTTACTGACCTATCCACTTTATTATAGGGGACCATAAATTACTTCCGAAGGTTTTTTCCTTATACCCTTCAACTTATACAGAGCAATTTCTAGATGAAACATATACAAGAGCTTTGTTTGCCACATTATGAAATTCGGTGGTTCCTCATCAAGTGCAGACATGCAAATAAAAATAAAATATTCCTCTGAATCAAAAACTTCTTGAGTCGCGCTCTCTTCACAACCGAAGATAACCAATGGTGTTGTAATCTTAATCACAATACCCAGATTACCTGAAATAAAACACTCAATATCAGGTATCAGTTGGCCCAATTTGGGGCATAAAACAAACATATGTGCAGCATCTGCTGCATAAAGATTACACCGATTACACTTTGTCCCCCTCCCAGATTTCCATTTGGCTATCTTGCCCGGTGTATAGTATAGCCCGAAAATTGACATATAATGCTGGCTTATCAATGAACCATTAAGTAATACCTTACTAGCAATCGCCAAGCTTCTTTCTAAATTGACACACTCAACACCCAGTTTAGTTTGCCACTTAATCGCTCTTAATTCTAAGTCATCCTCAACTTTCTCCATAAGTAATAGATATAAGTGCCCAATTTTCTGCCCTCCCTTAATTGCTTCAAACAGCATAATTTTTCCCAGTGCCAATGTAGAATTAGATATTTTCTGAGCACAGAAACTTCGTACTTGTAGGTATTTAAAAAAGTCGGCTCTCGGTACCTGATGTTCTATCCTTAAATGCTCAAAAGATACAAACTCGCTTCCCTGAAACAAGTCCCCCAGCTTATTAATCCCCAGATTATGCCACCTAGATATAACTCCATCATGAAAAATTTCAGGTAAAAAAAAACAATTCCTTAATGGAGTATATATATTTATGTTAGAGCCTAACCGATATCTTTTTTTAATAGTCCTCCATATGACGAACGCTGCTTCAACAGTTTTAAACTTTGTTTTTTTAAAGTAACTGGGATCGATGATTCGGTTAAAACATTGTTTAGCCTCCGAACCCAGGCGCATCTCGTAGATGGATGGCATCATATATTCCTCTGTAGAATCTTCCGATAAGATTAAAAAGCCCATATGTTGCAATATCGCACACCAATAATAAATGTGAAAATTCGGTATACCCCTTCCCCCTTTTTCCCTTGACATCACACATCTTTTAAATGCACTCCGGGCCCGGTGGTACCCCCAGAGAAATCTTGAACACATCCTATCGATTCAGCCAAAATAACCAGAAGATATCAGTAAAGGTATTGATCGAAATATAAACAAAAACTTAGGGAAAATGAGCATTTTTATCACATTGCTGCGACCTAGAAGTGAAAGCTTCAGATTGTTTAATCTTTTCCAGGGTTTTATTCGATGTGCTAATGATAGGATCTAAATTAATAGGGATAATTTTTTCCATATTGGCAGTGATCTTTATGTCTAAATATGTGGCCTCCTCATCTAGTTGTAGATTTACTGGACGACCGGCCGCTGAATGGATAAGCTGTGTCTTATCGATATTTAATTTATATCCCGAAAGCCGGCTGAATTCCTCCGCAGACTTCACTATAATAGGTAGGGCACTACTCAACTCCGATGTCACTATAGCGATGTCGTCTGCGTAAGCGCAAACTTTAAAGTCAAAATTATTTATCCGCACTGGTTTAATCGCCAGGTTGCTCTCCAAATGGGCAATAAATGGGTCGATATATAGAGCGAACAGCAAGGGCGAGCAGGGACAACCCTGCCTCATCCCCCTTGCTATTTGCACCAACCCTGAGCTCCTTCCTGATATACGAATAGTGGCAGATGGTTGAATATACAGTGATTTTATTCCATTGACAAATTCCTCTGGAATCCCCTTTTTTGCCAACACAGACCACAGAAAGGTCCATGTGACCCTGTCGAACGCTTTTTCAGCGTCCCACAGGGCCACGCCTACAGGGGAACCAGTCCCCTGTGACCAATCCAGCAGAGATATTATTCGCCTTATGTGGTCTGTGGTGCCTCTTCCTTGTATAAACCCATGTTGTCTTATAGATACGAAGCCTGGCATCAGATCATTTAACCTATTGGCAATCAATTTTGAGTAAATTTTACTGTCTGAATTTAACAGAGAAATAGGTCTATACGACCCCATTTCATCTTCCTTTTTGCCTTTCTTTTTGAATATCACAATGGTAGCTTCTGCCCATGACCGTGGAGTCTTTCCTAGAAATGCTTGCTGACATATGAACTCTAATTCTAATTTTAACTCATACCCAAATTTTCTATAAAACTCCAAGGGGATATTATCTGGCCCCATGGCCTTACCCTGGGCCAAACCCAGAATTGCTGACTCTATTTCCCCCCAGTCTGGAAGTGCCGTCAATATCGGTCGTTGAGTTTCAGAAAGAGTTACAGGAATCAAATCACTTAAATATTCTCTAACATCTGCCTGACCTGTCTCATCGCTATATAACTGCTGATAAAATTCTTGGAAAGCAGTTAACACCCCTTGCTTCGTCACCTGCATAACCCCCTGTAAGTACTTAATTTTCGATATATCACCATATACAGCTTTCTCCCTTGCTCTCTTCGCTAGTATCCTACCTGTCTTTACCCCATATTCATATGCTGCTTCTTTGTGTTGTATATAGTTGGCTACTAATTGATCAGCAATATTGGTATATACGTTAGCTCTTTTGATAGTGAGATCTTTTTGGGCTAGACTACATTCTTCCTTCTCATATCCTAACCTAATAACCTCTGCCAGCTTTTTCTCCGCCTTCAAAACCTGCTTAAAATCTTGTTGTTGTTTGAGAAACAGCTGTTTGCGCCTAGATGCAGAGAAACTTAGAGTCTCTCCCCGAACCATGGATTTAAATGCATCCCAGACTACCTCTGGTGCTGCCGTGTCCCTATTGATATCAAAAAATTCCTTATCTATTTGTTTCATAAATTGACAATACTCCTCATCTAAAAGTAGTTTCCGCTCAAAAGACCACTGAGGGGGATTCTATTTTCCCTTCAATATCTAAGGCCAGATCTAATACAATCGGGTTATGATCGGAAATCAGTTTCGGATGAATTTCAATATCCCTCTTAGCTAACAAAACAGAGGTGGTGAAAAAATAATCCAATCTTACAAATTTAGAGTGAGGGGAAGAAAAAAATGTGAACCCCGGGTCATTGGGATATTTTGCATGCCACACATCATAGAGACCATGGTCCAAAAATAGTCTCTGGATTCTTCAGTTTCCATTACTATGCAATAAGAGAAGACAAGTTACACACTGGCGATTGATTCCGGGTCACCAAGGGCAGAGACAGCACAAGCTGCTAGACGGGTGTTTGAAGGCTAGAGGTATCGAGGAGCATTGTCCTTTTCGTTATGGAGTAAACTACAAGTATTAAAACCCCTTTACTAAACTCCTTTTTTCCTCACTCCAAAACAGTGAAGCCTCCCCCTAACTGCCGTGGTTCCCGAGGAGTCAAGTCTTACATAATGTAGAGGTACATTCCATAAGGTCTAGTTACGCATAAGCGCATGTGAAGACCCTGCTCTGTATTGAGTTTTGCTTAGTTTTAGACTTTTGTTAGAAGTGCCTACTTTTCGAATAGAATCTCTTTCTGAATAGGCTTTCCAGAGTGCGCATTTAAAGATACTATAGCGGCAGTATGCACATGTTCAATTTTCAGAATACATGTAGAACGAGTGCTTGGTACCGCCTAATAACGAGTGCATGTACTTTTAAATAATTGTAAGAGTCTATACTCGAACAGGTATTACATCGTTATACCAATGTCTAAGATAATCGTGATGACACAGTAAAATTGATTAGCGCCTTGACGTCATGGTAATGTAACAATGGAATTGCGCCTTAAATTAAATAGCGCTTTTAATATCAAGGCACTGTAAAGAAATGATCTCATGACGCCTAAATACGATTTTGGGATTTATACATCACAATATTCTGCATAGAATTCTGAGAATGAGTAAATTGACGCTTAATATGAATGTGACTCTGAGTTTAGTATTGCACAACTCGCTTTTAATTATATGTTTTTTAATAATATGCTTCATAATTCTCAACTGTGTCTCTATGTCATTGTACATTGCTCAAGTGTCTTTTCCCACTTATTCGCTACAAATGTGGTTGCACTATCGCTCTTTTCTTTTATTACAGGTACAATGTGACCTACTACCACAAAACGAATCAGGTTACAAATTTACCTTTTCCTTTTTTTCACTTAATCACTTTATGTTCCTGAGGAAAGCCGACTGACCAACAGGCAGATAAGGCTGAAACATGTCGACCACTTTTAACCTCACAAGATTAGTGCGCTAGAATTCCTAAATAATTCCATAGCGACACGCCTTAATCTTCTACCCGAATCCAGAAATATTAAAGTTGAACCTCTGGCTGTCCGGGTATTTTAGAACACCTTTATAGCACTATTTCACTTATTCACCATCACTACTGTTTTAACCAATGGTACAACCTCCTGGCGGAGGGTGCAAACAAAAATTGACCCAAGGATTACGCACGGACACGTGTTACAAGAAGCGGGGACACATCATATACCGCTACATGACTCTGAAAAAACACGTGTATGAGGGTCTTTTATTTGGGAGACACCTACCGATCCACCTGCAGACCTTGGTTATGCAGGACCAGTGATCCTTTCCACATTGATTTATAATTATTTGCTAGGTAACAACTAATGGGGAAACATTAGTATGGTGGGAGGTAAACAGAAGGGTTTTATTTCAATAATTAACATGAATTTGTGTTTGTTTCTATGATAGTTCCAAAAGTGGCCTCTGAGGCCTAAATAAAAGATGGATGCTCGGGTAAACTGTGAGCAAGAGCTGGACAGCGCACTCGCGCCAAAAGCCTGCAAGTCAGAGTGAACTGCCTGTGCTCGAGGAGGTTCAAGGCTACCTTGGCCCGGAACCTAGGATGGGTGCCAAACATGGACGCTTGAATGTTGTGATCATGGGTAAAGGTTCCAATGTTTCAACTCGAGGAAATGGCTAAGCTATGGACTGACCTAAAACAAAGACCCTTTATTTTTCTGCTGAATCGTCGAGAAAATGATGTTGTAATGGTGAGTAGATGCTCTGTAGCAACACCACAGCGAGGAGGATGGTAGCCCGCAGACGCCGGAGAGCAGGTAAGTGGGTTTTTTGCCCCTTTTTTGGGGGCCATGGTGCAGGGTCTTAGGGACGTTACCCGCTCCTCCATGGAGTCGGAGTTTTGGCTCAACTTTGCATTCCCAGCAGAGCGTAGAGTTGGTAAAACCCTACAAACTCCGCTGGCAGAGCCGAGTACGCCTCCCAGGCCTAATAAGAAGTGGACGGCTAAAAGCTCAACCAGGTCTGAAGTATTCGTCACTTTGAGTTTATTATCTGGTTTTGAAACAGAAGTCAGGCTTGGTACAAAAGGAGAGTTTGTGTGTTGTTGAGTGTTTGAAGGAATATGAGAGAAGGACTGGTAGTTTGAGGAGACATGGATATTCTCAGTTGTTGATTTCATTCAGAAACCCACAGAAGGTGGTTTCTTGACCCACTTTAGTGAAGTGGGTAAAGGAGGTCATGAAGAGGGCAGGAATTGATGTTTCAAAATTTAGCGTGCATATGTCTAGAGGCACTGTGGCTTCTAAGGCTTCTAAGGCATTCTTTGTGGGGGAAAGTCTGGGAAGTATTCTGGCTTCAGCGGACTTGGCAACATATTCTGTGTTTAAAAGATTTTTTTTTTAAGTTTGTTGTAAGTGCAGCAGTGAAAGTTATCACAAGACTTTGAACATGCATATTATTGGCCTCCATGCCTCGCCATAAAAATCAGATCTTCCACAGCAGGGGTTGGTAGAAAATCATGATTTAATCAATGACATCGGTGCTAATATTATCCCTACCAAGTTTCACTACTCCCATATGATTTTGTTTAGTGTGAGGTCAAATTTGGTGTCGGCACTGTTGTGCATATAGGGTTGGAGTTTAACTAGAATCATTTTATATGGAGAATTCACAGAAGAATTTCCAGTTTTGTTGATGATGTTGATTTGCAGCAAAACGAAGGATGATGGCTGAATCTTCTGGTCATTAATGCTTGTTTTGAATGTTTAAAGTTGTGATTAAATTTTAATGCTCTAACTTGGTTGCTGCAGTGTGTGGTGTCAATGAAGAGGATGCGCGTACTGATGCGCGTACTAGAAGCCTCCATGACTTCAAAAAAATCATGATTTTCTACCCACCCCCTACTGAGTAAAATCTGAATTGTCTTCAGAATTGTGAAAGATGATGGCCATATGAAAGATGCAAGTCAATAACAACACAATAAAAATAGAATATTTGTCCATGTTCAATTCCTTCTTTGGGTTTTCACATTCTTTACTCTCTGAGTGCGCCACTACTGCTGCATTATTAACTTCCTTTCAAACTTTCTAGTTTCTACCACATTTCATTGTGTTAGTTTGCATCTGCTGTGCTAGAAAGAGGGTCGGGTTGAGCTCTAGAATTCATGTTCTTAGCATTCTACGGGACTGTATTTAAGTCACACACCAGGGGCAAACGTGACATATCATGCAAATTGTCCTGAGCATGACAATGCAATTTAAACTGGGTTGATACCATGGCCAGAACACTGCACAAGACCTAACGGTTACCTCTTTATCCTAAACACATCATTCAGAGGTGTTCAGTTCGAATCAGTCTTATGGAGTATTTTGCATTTTGCCCTTTTTTTTTTTTTTTACTTCACTACATGTACAATCATGCTAATTGAATTGTTTCAAATGTTATTTTTGGTCGCATTCTATATAATGTTTTGACAAGTTCAACATTTTTAGAATGTTACCTGAAAACGGCAAAAAAAGTGTTAAATTAGGGCACCATGTAAATCCTTGAGGCGTAGGAATTTACGGTCTTCTAGATGTGTGCTTACAACATTTCCAATCTGATCTTTAAACAGCTGCCATATCTTCACTGCTCACTTGATTTGGCCCCGAGTAGAAAAAAAATGCGAAGAGGAATCCGAGTACCTGGTCCGTCTGACGTCAGATGGAGCCCTGATCGGCTTACTTCTGAAAAAAGCAGAAAAGATAAACAATTTTAAAAATGTGTTGACTTATTTTCATGAGCTCAGAACAGGTTTTGGCAGCTTATCAGCCGATTGAGAATTAAATCTGTGATTTTCTGCTTGGAGTATAACTAAATTGGAGTCCTGTAAACAAACGACAGGTTTTTCCCTTCATGGAATTTCTGTCTGTGGTGCATTTTTTGTTCTACGATTTTCTTACAAAAGACAAAGGGGCAGATTTACAAGCCCCTTGTGCCACCGGTGCGTCACTTTTTGTGACATATCAGTGGGGCATTTTATATTTCATATTTATAAGGACAGGAAAAGCCACCCTGCTTGACTTTTCCTGTCCTTGTAAATATGGCCCCTTTACAGGCAGCATTTTGCGTGAAGGGGTGTTCCATGGGTGTTGGTGTGGGTGTTCCCACCCTACACCCATGGAACCTGACACATTTCCTGATGTACAGGAAATCGTAATCTGGAAATGCGTTTGAGTGGCGGAATGAGGAGAAATGTATACATTTCTCAACATTTTTTTTCCTCTTTCTATGTGTGCTGCATTCTGAAAGAGGAAATCACCTATAATGATTGTTTTTGCTCAGGAAGTGTTCCCTTCAAGCACATAAACAGTCATTGAAACAATGCCGTTTTTCAACTTCAATGTATGCTAATGCAGCACACATAGAAGTTGAAAAACTGCATTTCAGAACCCTTCCTGAACAAAAACAATCTCTCCACGATGCAGGCATCCTTTTGTCATGGTGCAAGGATGCCTGCGCCGACACATGGCAGCAGTTTTTGCGCCAACATATTTTTGTAAATATGTTGCATCCCTGTGCTTTCAAAGTGACTCAGTGCAGCTCAGCCAAATGGCTTGCGGCATGCACTGATTCACTTTCTTGTAAATTGCCCCAAAGACCTTATAGGGGAGAATGGCCCCTCTAACCCAATATTATGATTTATCTTGCAGAAAGTTAATGATGCTCTGATGACTAAGGTGGCTTATGGCACTGAATTTGAATTTTATTTTATTTTGCATAGTTAATAAAAACCATTGCAATATCTCCATTTTAAAATACATATACGTACTGTACATTTTCACCGTCAACTTAATATTGCATATAAAACGATATCATTCATTTTTAAAATCTTCTAAACTAAGTACAAATTTGCAATGATGTTCATCTTAGCATCGATTTTCTTTGTGAGCTTAAAAAAGGAGGGGTTCCAGTGTCCTCTTTCCACCGCCTTCAGTGATTTAATAATATTAGACAACATTTTACGTATGGTTCAACCTAAACAAGAAACAGCAAGTTAAGTTAAGAGTCAAGTTTCTGCATCTTTTTCTCCAACTCCTTCATATACTTCACAAGGCCGCAGTTTAACTACGGATCGTCGGGTGTGAAGCAGGCAAGAACTGCATTCCTTCGAGTGCGTATTCCTTGTTGGTTGAACAGAAATTTCAGCAATTGTTTTCTTTCCTCTAATAATTTGTCGCAGGAACACAACAAATGTGGCATATCCTCCTTTGCCATGTTACATAAACGACAGAGGTGGCCCCCTTTATCCCTTATGGCACTGGGCAAGTGGCCCAGATTTATCGATAGTGTGGCTACTCCCACCTCGTTTGTTCCTCCTGAAAGCAGTTGAAATATCAGGGGGAAACTTCAATGGAGAAAGGAATTACTCAGTATTTGGACTTGGAATTACCGTATATCTTCATTCTTCGTTGATTCTAACGGCTCAACCCCTTATCACCGTTATTCTGCACCCCGAGTTAATGGGACCTACATTATTATTCTTAATCAACATATGAATGTGGCTCTTCTGCATACACTAAAGCCATTAGTAAAATAACAAAACCTGAATAAAGAAATATTAAAAAAGACTCAAAGAAATTCCCTGTACCACACAATTTTTTTAAACGGGCTAATATATGTCTTCAATAGTATGAAAAGGCAGTGCTTGCCGCAAACACCTTTTACTACTGTACGAGGAAAGCTCTTTTCTGGGGTTGAAAAGGAGTGACACAAATTATTTTGCATATTTGTTGTGTTGCATTTAGTTGTGGTAGTGATGTGTTGCCTTGTTTTTTTCAGTTGCCTTTATGTACAGCATGATTGAGATTTGATGTTGATGTATTCTATTGTTTCTGAACCTGTTTTGCTGGTTTGTAGGACATGTGCACTTTCCTAGCTAAGCAGTGGTAAAGTGCTTGTGCTCTCCTTTGAAAACATGGTGCAACTGGCCTGCACCAAGTTGGTACACTTAATTTACTTGAAGCCCCTGGTATGTGGTATTCTATGTCCCCAAGGCCAGTACATTTAACGCTACTAGTGGGCTGCAGCAGTAATGATGCCACCCCCTAAATTAGCTTTGTAAAACATGTCTCAGGTCTGCCACTAAAACCTACAGTGCAGTTTTAAACTTCCATTTCGACTTGTCAAATAAACCTTTTGCTAGCACTGAATCTTCCTTTTTACTTATAAGTAACCACAGGATAGACAATAACCACCCTTGGAGCAAAGTGCATGGTATTTAGCAAGTAGGACATGTGTGTTTAAGTTTTACATGTACTGGCAGCAATACTAGGTACAACGTACACCTTTCCTCACAAACACAATGCCCTGAGGCACTTTCCTCTTTCAATACGTGCCCCAGAATGCGTAAGTAATGAGGAGAAATGTAGGTATCTCTCTTTGTTACACCACACCTGAAAAGCGTAGCATGTTGACGTATTCCCAAGCCTACTAGTAATGATAAATGTGTGAATGCGCCATAATTCATGGTTGAATGCATGGGAAAACCAACGCTCCACCCATGGAACGCCCCTCCCTCCCCCCGGGGGTAGAGTAATGCAATGCAGCGATTTGTGCTGCGTTGCGTTTCATTAGATTCATCAAGCCGTGAAAGGTGATAATTCAGTATAGTCTTGAGACGTACTTGCGCCCCTTTGCTTAGCACAAAAGAGACGTACATCTTTCATGAATATGCCCCTTAATGTGGCAAAGTCAGTATAAATATACATTGTAATGATATGTTATTCAGTGGTGATAAAAAAAATATTTAAATGGTCACATGATTGACTGACGTCTCTGTCCTTTTTTTTAATTTTAAGATGAAAACCCAATGCAAGCAGGAAAAAACTATAGACAGCACTGTACAGGTTTTCAAGACAGTATGAATATTCATTGTTGCCATTCCAATTTTTTTTTATCTATCACCTGTGATGGCTGTAAGACGCTCCTTCACCTAAATGGAAAAACATACAGGTGAGGTTGAATGCAAAATAAATGAGTGGGGATTTGCTTATATGATTAAATAGACAGATACGCCATCCAGACACAAACTAAATGAGACCCTGTAACAAAAACCTTTTAGTCAATTGGTTGAAATAGTGATCCACATTTCAAAAACGGATTATATTGTTTATCAGTTCATGTTACTTTCAAATGTATCTTTATTGATATGCACAGGGCGCGTTGCATACTCATTTACCTTCTTTACTTCATTTTTTCAACTTTGATGTCACTTTGATTATTTTCTACACCCTCTATATGTCATGTTTTTTTGTGAAACCCTTGCCAGGTGTTGTCCATCAAAGCTTCACCAGGAACACATACAGTTCAGTAATCATCAGTGATGTTTTAGAGCACAAGAAAATATATGGACCCATCTCGTACAGTCAAAGCTTATGTAGGAACCTATGTGCAAATGTTTTCTGAAAGCTGCAACCATGTAAACAATGCTCGGTATTATTTGCTTAAAATTGACAGCTGCTAAGAAAAGAAAGCAGAATAGTATGCACTATGATTCAGAAAATAGTAAAGCGAATTTCTGAAACATTTCTCCAGAATCACAAAAGAACAAATAACCTTCCAATACCTACTGTAATTCTCTAAGGTTACAGCCTGCTGAAGTACCAACTGCTTTATTCTCAGTAAGTAGCAAGCCCACTGCAATTGTGCGGTGTATGTCACTTAATCCAGAGCCCTCCTGCCAAAAGTATCACATGCTATTGAATCTTGAGCTTCAAAGTGGTTTATCTGCAAATTCTTACTGAGAAAGATGCCCAACCTCAGGCCAAAGCATCACTTAGATTGACACTTAGGGACGGATTACAAATTTGGCGGTGCGGGAGCAGACGGCCATGACAGTGGCCCGCTCCCACACCACCAAACCCGTGGTTGCACCTTGTGTCTGGTGGGCTGTTTTTGGTGGAGCCTCTGAAAATGGGTACCGCACTGGAATGCCAAAAATGTTTCCTGCACAACATGGACAGTAAAGTCCAGGTCATGCAAGAACTGGGGTTCATGCACACAGGTAGGCACATGTTGTGTCCCCCTGCATGCATCCACATACACATGGACAACATGTATTTCTCTAGATTTATCAAGCAACAAAGGGTGATAATTCAAAGTTTAGTATTGAGTCGCTCTTGCTCCCCTATGCGTGGTGCAAGAGTGTAGTAACTCTTTCCTAAATATGCCCCTTAATGTGGTAGTCTCACTTTAAATATTCATTGTAAAGAAAAAGTTGTATTGATTTTATATTGTATTCAGTGGTTGTAAAAAAATATTAAAATGAAACTGGGGTGCATGCACACAGGTAGGCACATGTTGTGTCCCCCTGTATGAATCCCTATGCACATGGGGAACAGGGGCCCCTGCAGTGCCCCCTTTGTTTCAGGAACGCTTTTCTTGGAAGAAAGACTTCCATGACACCACTCGCAGTCTTGAAACTGGTAATTTGTATGGTGGTGCAGCAGCAGTGCCACCAGCATATCTGCTGCATCACTGCCTGGGAATGGTGGTACCCTGGCAATTAAGGGGGTGCAATGGTGGTCCGACCGCCAGAGTCGTAATTGGGAGGTCAGACTGCCCGTGCAATGGTGACTGGACCATCCCCGCCACGCCCCATGATTTTGGCAGTCTTCAGACAGCTAGACTCGTAATTTGGCCCTGAGAATATTGGTCATTGAAATATGTGTGGGAACCACATAACACAAGTATAATGTATGGGGTACAGCATGAGGCCATATAAAGAAAACTCACTTCTTTCAGTGTGGATGAAGGTTGCTGGCAGCCTGCATGAAAAGACAACATGGGAATCGCAGATTAGGATGGAAGTGAATGATGATTCCAGCATTAACCCTGTGTCACATCTGAGTCTAGGATGGACACATGTGCGAAATAAAGATGTATGACCTCACCGCCTGAGTTTTGTTGATCCTTCCGTACATCCCAGTAGTACTTTACTGTATTGTGCAGGACAGGTAGAGGAACAACAGCAACTGCCTGTACTTTCTAAAATCAAGCACACAGATGAATATGCAAATATTCATTTAGAATTACCTTGTATCAAAAACCTCACAATGTGATGAAGCAAACAATATCGGGTTAAGGTGGGTATCATACCAAAACTTGTAATGTGAGAGGGAAAAGCATAAAAAGCATTGGTATGATTAGGTACTTACCAATGGAAAAGAATCCAAATACATTGTTCTGTGTTTTTCTAACTGTGACCTGCTGCAGCCATATTATCTTGCTCATGCTAATTTAGCCGACCAAATAAACCCATTTACCGGCCATAGACATGCTGTGTGTTGACATTTGAGACACAAACATTTGAAAATCAGCTTGCTCGTCTGAACATGTTTAAAAAAAAAATGTTGTCCTCATATGACCTACGTAGCTTAAGCAACCTCTTGGTCTGAAACACCCCTGCTGCTCGTAACTTGGGGGTCCTGTCTCAGCTGATGTTCCTGCGAGAACCACCCGAACAACACATCATGAGCTGACCAAGAGGTATAACATTGGTCACTATGCAACGTTCTGAGCAGAATCTAAAAGGTCTAACAAATTCCAAAATAACCCAAGTTCAGTTCTTTCTCTACATACATTAAACGTCTGATCTAAATACCTAAAGTATCTCACTGAGCTCCACCAGGCTCTCCATGTGGGGGGTACCGCCTGACGCCATGACAGATCTCCCTCCTTGCTAAAAGGATCAAATAAAAGACCAATATATTCTGCATCCCCGTAAGCCCCAATTCCCCTTTGGGCATCAATACAATGCCAAACAATATAACTGAAGGGCTTACCTCCCCCTCAATGTCCAGAACGTCTGGCAGAGTCTTAACCACGCTGCCTCAGAACTGTTAAACCAGGGGACAGTAGGAGAACACATGGATATCATCCGCGTTCTGGGCAGCACATTTCGTACACTTTGCTTCTCCATTGTCCTTAATTTTGGAAAGTTAGAGTGGGGAGCAGTATATCCTGTGGAGCGTAAAAAAGTGGTTTCTCCTTAGTGCAGCAGATTTAATAAACGGGTAAAGTGTGTCTAAAGATACTTGCCATAGATTGTTCAGCTCCTCGCTCGGCAAGTACTTCTCCCAGACCAAATATGGGTGTTCCAGCTTCCTATCAGCTGCAGCAAAGAGATGATTATACCACTGTGCTACTTCCTTCCTTTTTGGGTTCTCATCTTGTAACTCGTCTTCCATGGAATTCTCCTCCCGAGAAAGCCAGTGCTGGCTCTTACACCATGATCAAATTTGATAGTATTGAAATCTGGGGATTGCACCGCTAGCAAAATTCCAACAGAGCACCCAGGGAAATCATTTGTTAATGTCCACAATGTCCTTCCAGTGTGCAACACCCGCGTCTCGTAAAGGCTGGACTAAAGCAGATTTACTCTGTTTGTACCCGGCCTCCTCTTAGGTTCCTCAATGACTCCTTGGCCCAGGGTGTCGTGACCCCGTCACTAAAATCTGTCTCTATTGTCCCCATTTTAAAAAAACCTGGTGCCGATCCCTCTGCCTTGGCTAACTACCGCCCCATCTCCTTGCTACCCTTCTTAGGCAAGGTGCTGGACCGACACGTCACTTCTGCGCTCAGCTTCTTTGTCGAGGAAAATGGGGTGTTGGCCCCTTGCCAGGCTGGGTTCCGACCTAGGCACTCGACAGAGTCAGTGGTGGTATCTGTGTTGGACACCCTCAGAGAAGGTATGGACATAGGTCAACCCCAGGCGCTGGTCCTCCTTGATTTGTCCGCCGCTTTTGACACGGTGGACCATTCCATCTTACTCTCCCGTGTCAGGGCGGCGGGCATTGGAGGCTCGGCCCTCATCTGGCTCTCGTCCTTCCTGAGGGACCGGACCCAGGCGGTTCGTCTTGGGGAGTTTTCAGCTACCCCCTGTCAGGTCCAGTGCGGGGTGCCCCAGGGCTCTTCTCTGTCCCCTTTATTATATAATCTCTACATCTCTCCGCTTATCTTTGCTCTTCAGCAGCTGGAGGTCACGGTATATAACTATGCCGATGACCTCCAGCTCATCTTCAATCTGTCCTCTTCACCCGACTCTATTTCCAATTTTCAATCTACTCTATCTTTTATCAGGGACTGGATGAACTTCAACCACCTGAAGCTCAATCCCGATAAGACGGAACTTGTGCTTACGGGTGGTTGCTCCAGTCCCTGGAACTCCCTATTTTGGCCCCCTTCCTTTGGCTCTCCTCCTACCCCAGTTTCCTCTGTCAAAACTTTAGGCATCAAGCTCAATGACAAACTCACCATTCACTCTCAGATAGGTTCTGTGGTTTCCTCCTGTTTTCTCACTCTCCGTACTATTCGTTCTATTTCTCGCTTTTTTTCTTTTCCCGCACTCAAACTAATTATGTCCGCACTGGTCCTGTCCCGCCTGGACTATGGGAACGCCCTGTTCAACGGTATCCCTCAGTACAGCATGCGCAAGCTACAACTGGTTCAGAACAGGCGGCTCGCCTTGCCTTTGGCCTCCCTAAATTCCACCACACCTCTCCCCTATTGAAGACCCTCCACTGGCTTCCTGTCCGGGAACGCGCCTTGTTCAAACTAGGCTGCATGGCTTTTCAGGCCAGATCTGGCCTGGCCCCTATCTTCATATCTTCAGCCATCAAAACTTACGTTCCCGGTAGAGACCTTCGCTCCTCTGCTCAACATCTTTTAGTAGCCCCTCGTTACAGAAAAAAAAAACAGGGCGGCTCTAAATTTTCCACCCTCGCCCCTGTGTTTTGGAATTCCCTTCCCCTTCACCTCAGATCCCTCACCCAGTATTCCATCTTTCGCAAATCCCTGAAAACCTTTCTGTTCACCCAGGCCTTTCTGTCTTAATATCCTCTTTTTTCCTGCTCCAGTTTGTGCCCGAGTGGTCGACTCCGACACTTAGGCTGTCTTGCCATTTTAGCGCCAAGAAACCGTCCAGGTGTATGTTGCGCTTTACAAATACTTTAAACTTTACTTAAACTTAAAGCATCTAAAAGTCACTCTGGTGTTCCTGGGGAGTCCCACACTGAAGCCCATTCAGTGTATTAGGACGATCCCAGACAGACCCGAAAGTCCAACTACAGCTTGGCCAACGCGTCTAGAATCTTCAGCCAGACTTTTTTTTAAAGAATTTAGGAGTGCCAAATTTATACATATAACCTTCCTCATCAAATTCCAGCAGCATAGCTTTAAACATGCTGCCAATCAGAGAACTATCTCGCCTAACATGTAACATCCTACAATTCTTTTATTGGTACGCCCAGGAGTACAACTGGAGATCCAGTAAGCTCATAGCACCATGTGAAAGTTTATGCCTTAATTTCTTCCAGGACAACCTAATCCCTTTACCCGCCCAGATAAAAGAAGAAATCTTGCCCTGCATTTTAAGTAATCCACCTTTATCACATTCCAGAGGGGTGTTGTTAAAAAGATAGGCATACTTAGGAAGAACACACATTTTATTCAAATTGACCCACCCAAAATGGGATAGCAGGATTACCTGCCAACTTTTCAATAGTACATCTACCTCCTTGAAGAATCTTTCCAAGTTTATTTTGGGAATATCTCTGAGATCCTGGGTTATTGTTATTCAAAGGTATCTTAACTCCTTGGAAAGCTTCGCCCCTTGAATTGCAATGTTCCAGGCCATGATTCCTGTCTTTTCATTGTTAACCTCGTAGCCAGTCAATTTTCCAAAAGCCTGAACTTCAATAAGTAACTCGGATAGAGTAAGATTGACGTTGGATGATAATAAAGATCAAGTCATCAGCATACATGGCTAGCTTCCTCGAGAGCCCATTTGCAGCAAAGGGGATGATCTTCTCATTCTGCCTTAAACTCTGGGCCAAAGGCTCGATATACAAATCAAAAAGAAGTTGAGACAGCAGGCACCCCTGCCTTGTACAGCGCTCTATTCAATAGATAGTGCCAGTTGACTCGATCTAAGGCTTTTGCTGCATCAATGGTAATAATTGAAAGAGGGGCGCCCTGTGATATTGCCAGATCGATCAAAACAATTAAGGTATAAACCAAATCCAACATCTACCTGCCTGGAAGAAAGCCCTTTTTGATTTTCATGGATTATTGGCCCCATGATCTTTAGTGTATTTTGTAAAGCGCACAGCTGCCCCAACGGGGCGTCCCGGCGCTGTATAACGCTGTGGAACCATTCCTGGCTCTCCCTGTGAGATGCCTCTCCTGGGCACCCCCAAGGTGACGCCAGGCATCCCAGTGTTATAGGGGCCATTGTGGAGATTAAGCAAGCTGTTGCTCAGAGTTGCAGCGTGGGACTCATGATTAGAGTAGGCGCTGATGCGAGAATTATCGAGTCTGCGGACATTGAGCCCAAGACCCTGCCGCGTCGGGACTTGAACCCTGGTCCCAGGCCTGATCTCAGCGTCAGAGTCTGCCGCTCTAACCAGTGAGCCACACTTCTCCACAAAGGCGGGCATTCAGTATCCCTGCAAAGGTCTTATAATTGTAATTTAATAATGATATTAGCAAGTAAGACTGGCACTGGGTTGGCTCCTTCCCTGGCTTCGGAATCAGTGAGATGACAGCCTCACTCCACGAGTCAGGTAAAGGAGAGGTGCCTCTTAGAATGTTGTTAAATAATTTCAGCCAGACCGGTATAACTTCGTCAATCAGTTAAGTCTAGATGTCATTTGGAATCGCATCTGGAGTACAGCAAGTATTTCGTTCTCTGTAATATCTTGGGTGAGTAATTTTTGGCTATCCAAATTCAGCTTTGGGAGCTGTTTCCCAGTAATCCATTGGTCTAAAGCGTCTTCCTCAACCAATATATCTTCCCGATATAGATCCTGAAAAAAATCAGTGAAGGCCTGCTTAATATCCCCTTTGTCCTCCACAACTTGGCTACACACTATCTTGCTGATATAATTGCACGATCTATCTACTCTGCTCTTCATGGCAAGGAGTTTTCCACAATTCTCTCCCTGGTCGAAATCCCTCATTTTGCTTACTTCCCACTTCTGAAGCATGATCTCTTCAGATTTAACTTACACTTCAGCTGGAGATCTTTGACCTTCCCCAGTAAAAAAAAATTCTCGGTGCCAGAAGCCTGCCTGACCTTCAAAGCTGCCTCAGCCACTGCTAGCTGCCCCTCCAAGTCGGCCATCTCCCTTTTTTCAGAACTAACCCAGCCCGCAGCGGCACCCTTTAAAATCCCTCTCAGCCAAGCCTTAAAGGCATCCCACACTAGATATTGGGGGGCAGAATCCAAATTATGCTGAAAAAAGATAGCTGTTTCCCTCTTAATCATATCTGGGAAGAATGGTTGTAAGAGAAGTCTCCTATTCAGGGTCCATCTCCTCAAAGTGAGTGTTGAGGGGAGTTCTATACTCAGGGCTATTGCCCCATGATCAGAGAGGAGGATAGGTAGATATTTATTCCCCTTACCTTTCCTAGTTCCGGGAGTTCTATAGAAATGTAATCAATTCTCGAATTGTGCTCATTTTTCTTACTGTGGAAGGAATATTCCCTGGCATTACCTTTTTTCTTCCACCAAGCATCACAAAGGTTAAGATTTTTTAATATTGCAGAGATGGGTGTTAACCTGTGGTGCCGCAATCTATGTTCTAGGGGAGAATCTATCTAACTTATTATTTAAAAGGACATTGATGTCTCCGCCAAGTATCAAGGGAGCTTCGAAATCTGCCAGAGAGAGGCACAGATTATTTAAAGGGGCTATATTATCTTCGATAGGGCCATAGTAGTTGGCCAGCGTGTAGGTGGCACCCTGACTCCTCACCTCTGCTATTGCCCAACGTCCTCTCTCATCCACCTGCCACTTTATAAGCTCTACTCCCGAATGTATTTTAATAATTATGACCACTCCCTTCGAGCAACATTGTTGATCTGAGGCTACAATCTTATTGACCCATCTTTGCATAACAAACACTGCCTTACAATCTGAAATTAACAGGTGGGTCTCTTGGAGCATGAGAATCCTGGCTGTACTATCCGTAAGATATTACAGGACCAGGTGCTGTCTTCTTTTGACTCTCAGGCCATTCACATTCCAACATTGAATTTCAAGGCGCCCACCTCTCCAAACCGGATCTACTCCCCATCATCATCATGTTTCCACCCCAGGCAGTTGTTAAGTCACATGAGGTCCCTGCCAAACCAGGCCACGCCACGGAAGAGGTGTGGCACCGCAGCTAGGGCGACTGACTCCGGAATCTGGGGATCATGGTCCGATCCCCGGCACCAGTGGCAGATTAGCCCAGCACCATGTGACTCTGGGCAATAGCTTGCTTAATCTTCCCGACAGCCCCCAGCGCCTAGAGACCCTTACGGGTGATTGAGTGCTTTACAAATGTGGATTATTATTATTATTATTTTTATTATTATTATTATGGTATGGTTTTTATTTTTTTTATTTTTCCCAATGCTCCCCACCCACACACATGCAGCACCCCCTCACGTCCCACTGCACCCATTGGAACTGTCCCTGACTACTTATTGGCAAATAACAATTGCCACTTCGAGCCACAACCCACTAACCCCCAAGAAAAAAAGAAATGAAAAACCAAATGTTCAAAAACTGTATTCCCTTCAAAACATTAAATAAACGCCTCAACTAGCTGAAGGTTTATTGTGTGCCAGAAAACTGGCCACTTCCTCAGCGGATTGCAAATTGTACATCTTGTTAGTCCACATCACTTTCAAGAAGGCAGGAAACCTTAACTGCACTTCCGCACCTAATTCTTACAGACTGTCCATCCGCTCACCCAACACCCACCTTCTATCCTCTGTTACATGAGAGATGTCTGACCTAATTCTAAAAGATGCATCTTGTACCTGAATACTCTTATGCTTAAGAGCTGCCCCAAGTAGTTGTTCCTTAATAGGAAATGATTGAATACATACCAGGATTTTCCTGGGCTTCTTCCATCCGGGGTTAAGTTTAAATGGGTTCCTATGTACCCTTTGAATCTCAGTTTCCCAAATGGACGCAGAAGCAACATGTGAGAAAGCTTTAGTCAGAATCTCTATGACATAGGTTTTAATATTGTCCCCTTCCAATTCTTCTCTCAGGTCTAGAATCCTGATATTGTTTCTTCTAAAGTTGTTTTCAAGTCTCTCCAGTCAGTCCAATAGGTCCTTGTCCCTTGCCTTCAGCCTGGCCACTTCCTGAGTGTTACCCATCACGTCTAACCTCAGCTCCCCCACTTTGTTCTCCAATTCCTCCATGCGATGCACTAGCACTGACAAGTTTTCCTCTAAGCTGGTGCATGTATCTTGGAACTGCTTTTGATTAATTTCTGAGGTTGAAAAGCGCTCCTTAATCTCCAGTGACAACTGGTTCAACATCCCTTGTAATGGATCCAAGCCCAGACCAACTACGGAGGCCGCCTACGGAGATGCATTTCCTGTCAAGTCACCTTCCTTCCGTCCATCTCTGCAGGGTGCCGAAGCTAAATCGCTTAAGGCAGAAAATTGACTTGGGGATAGAATAATTTAATTACGGAGAGTCCTCTGGCATAGATACTCCCTGCTTAGTGATTTCCATACCACCCTGCGGATTAAGTTTGAAATAAGATCTAAGGGAGGGGGCCACCTGTGCAGGTGTGGGGGCAGTTTTTTTCTTTCTCTCCTTTACAGGGGTGCCTTTCCCTGATATAGCTGGCAGCTTCCTGTATTTATGTTTGTTCAGTGAGACCCCCAAAGGTTGACTGGACTGAATATCTTGTTGGGGGGCAGGCACTCTTCCAACGAATGTACTAGATCTTAATTTGTATCTTTCACCTAATAGTGTTTTACTATCAGAAATTAGGCTGGTGGGAAAGGAAGAGAGCATTGTATGCTGTGTTGGGAGGTCACACATAAGAATCTGTTATTTTCTCCCACAATGCTGGAATGCTAACTCCATGGACCTAGAGACTGTATCGTGCCTTAGCTCCCCCCCCCCCCATTACCTGATTTAAATCCTTGGCAGGGAAGGCTTCTGGTGAGCATCCCTGCAGAACCCCCAGAGGCAAAGGCAGAGTAAACAACTCAGCAAGAGACCAATCAGCACCCTGGGATCTCGCCTGGAAGCAGCGAATGCAGCGTGTGCTGGCTCTACTTGAGCCAACCCAGTGACAAGTGGTCAGCTCGAAAGAACGAGACAGGGCTCGACCGGACTCACCAATCACACCGGCAGCCCTGAGGAGCGCAAAAGTAGGTCCGATGCACATCCAGGTGAGTGGGGGACAAAGGCAATCCAGAGAGAGTGTAAGCTACTAGGCGCCTGTGGGCTGCCTAAGTTTGATAGGTTTCCCCTGCACCACAATGGCGGCTTCACACTATGCTGCGCCGTCCCTCTGCCCGCGCATAGCAATCAGGCGAGGTGACTAACCCTAGGCTCGCGGGGCGAGATGCGCTCACAACATGCTCCTCACCGCCCCGCCACCCGGGAGAAACCGGGAAAAGCTGAGGTGAATCACCGGTCGAAATCCCAAATCAAAAGTCCAATTAGAGCCGTCAAAGTCCATATAATGCACGGAGTGGAGCATGCCGGAGATGCAGTCCGCGACCGCAGTGAGGAGGCACATTGGGCAAAAAGGAGCCAGCACCAATAGCTTCACAGCATCAACAGGAGTCCATGTCAGTAGAGGTTAGCAGAGAGCGGCTCACGGCTCGCTTACTATTTGGCCGCCATGTTCCCCCCATTCTCGTCTGAACATGTTATCATATTTGTTAATTTCCATTTGCTCAGTTATACATCTGCTTGGTCTCTTAGTGCTAAGTTTTACATTTGATTGATACTTTAACTATGTGTGCAGTAGGGTATATATTTAGGCTGTGTCTTCTGACAGGGATCTTAGCTCAATTGCTGATGCAAGGGAGATCCACATGGCTGTATTCTCAGTGTTCACAGATAATTAAATCTTGCAATAAAAACTTTCAGATGCAGGTGAAATCTGAACTAGGAAGATAGAAAGAAAATTTCACTCACCTTTCCAACTGCTAATTTATGTGCATGCTGCTATACCACTTTTTATATATAAAAATTTCAGATGACAAAGTATCATCAATTTCTCTGAAACGCTGAATGATAGTTTAATGTGATATTTTTGATTGTAATATTGTAAATATATTTTGATGGGAAGAACACGAGATGCCTGGAGGAGGATGCAATAATTGGAGGTTGAGATGTTTGCCTCTACACCAAAATGGCACCCGTTAAATTCAGCCATTCTTTGCCTATTGAGAGTATGAGAATGTTAATGCACCATTACGGGTTGTGATAATATAGTATAGCTTATAATATTTCTGACCCCTGTGAAACCTGGAATTTGCACAGGAGTCGCAAAGCATTAAGACACCAGTAAGAAGTTTAGTCGTTGGTTGGGTGGGGTGAAACCCTACTCAAACAACTGCCATAATCTGAATCAGGATTAACCACAATAAGTCAGTAAATTAACCTGTACTTAACCCTCTGACTTTGGCGTCTCTGCTGCCCTGCTTGTCTATGACACTGCCCAGGTAGTTGGAGGCTTCAACCTCTTTCTGTGCATCGTTTTCAAGAGTGACTGCAGTTGTGCTGGCTGTGTTAGCCTTGAGGATCTTGGTTTTACCCTGTGAATATTGAGGCCAAGTTGTGCTGATGTGGCTGTCCCCTTGTCAGTATTCTCTTTATTCTGCAGATGGGCTTTGGAGAGTAGGCAAACACACATCGTTTGAATATACCCAGGGTAGGGAACTAGAGGCTATGGGGTCTATGCGGCCCCAGCACAATATAAGCACACACAAAGAGCTACCCAAGATGTTTTTTTCTCAGTACCTACGCATTCATCACTGTTCTATTCAACGTAATGTCCAAGACCTAAGTGTCTTAAAAACCAATGTGGTATTCTAAACACTTTTTTATTCACTAGACATGACACTTGGTATTAAAACCAGAAATGGGGACAAGGGGAATTGGGACCCCATCACCACTTAACCATCAACATGTTTCTGCCTGGTGGTTCATATGAGTCTGTAGCATTCTTCAGGACTTAAATATGTGATCCAATTGTGACAGCCATGCACTAGTCTTGCCACTGAAAACAAAGGGTTACCTGTGTCTATCTCTTATATATCTGGCCCATATGGACCTGCAAGTAAATAAAACACTCTCTAAGATTTTCATTAAATGTAGATCAAAGGATACATTATAATTCATTGATAACCGTAAGCATGCAAAATTCACATGCTCAGTGTTATATGGTACTGCACAGCTGAGGTAACACAAAACCATCTATTTCTCTTAGTTATGAGACCAGCGCACAGTCTTACCGCACTGTTGGTCTTCGGGGCCCCATGGAGGGAGGGCTAAGGAACACCTGTAGTTAAACTCTGAAAGTAGTAAATGGAAGGAAGTTCGGTATCATTTAGTTATGATATATGCTCCCACTCACGGTCATCCACATCAAGGGATACTTTATCCCTTCATACATTCACCCACTTACTTTATCAAGGTGCGTTCCTCTCTAAAAGCCTTTTTGTGTCTGCTTCTCCCTCCTGATGTATGTTGAGTGGAGCGAGGGATGCATATTCATGACAAAGCATTCTCTCACAGTGCTTCCCTGTAATAGGGTAATTGTCCACACCTGCGGAGGCATAAGTATGTAAGTAAATAAACCCTCTGGAGGCATGGCTCAAAAGCAGTCAGGCAATGTATATGGTATTTATGCAGCACTTAAACAGTAATAAAGTGAAAACACATATGAGAAGAATCCCACACTCATTTAGAGTAATGGAGTACATTTTAGTAGAATTATTTGACACCAAAATGACAAAAATCCAATCAGTAAAACCAGAGTTATGAATCTTTTAAGTTTAAAGTCAAAACTAGCAGCAAAAAAGATCCAAGTGCCAAACCGCATACATCGAGATGAGCAAACTAGGGCAAAGTCTAAAGGTATGGCCAACCACAATGGATCATGGTCGGATATACAAAGTTGATTGGGCCCAGTCTCTGGTTGCCAACAGACTTAGAAGATATTTCAAGGAAAAATGTCTGACAAAGTAAAGTTCAGCGGGGCAATGCAGCTGGCAGTATCCAAGGAGGAGGTGCCTTCTTCAAGGAGACACTGCACGAAGTTGTATTGAAGATTATTTCATTCAGACTTAGCCTTTTTTTTTTAAAGCTGAAAATCTCCAGCAGGATGAAGCTGCAAGCTATAGCTGATGAGGGCTCCACAAGGATGGACAAAAAAACGGAGTTCCCTGTTGACACTCAATGATTGATATTACAATATATATATGAAGCACGCATCGTGAGGCTTCCCAATTTCGGGCTCTTGCATTTGGATATATTTGTGGCCTGCCATGGTCACGGAAAGACCCATCGCTATCCATGCGAGTCCAAAGCGCCGATGAAAGTGAGTGGCGCTTGGGAGCTGCGTGCGACTATTGACGCCAATACAGAAGGCTGGATGCATACACGGCAAGTTACCTGTGACCCACCTTGGGTGCATAACAACGGAGGAACAGAAAGTGAAGGCACCTACTCAGGATGGTGAATTGCGGACTTCGACAACCAGAATGCACTTAAGCCACGCCTACTGTGTGAACACTTTAAAACTACGAAGGAAGTGCAGTGAAATCTTTGCCTCCGAGTTCCCCCTGTGCCTGCCATTGAAAAAAGGAGACTTTTCCTGAAACGCGTCTGGTATTTGAAAGGCAACGAACTCTGAAATCACAGGAATTGCCGTTTTGCTGAAAGCATGGTGCCAATGAAGAAACTTATGAAGCACGCATCGTGAGGCTTTCCAATTTCTGGCTCTTGCATTTGGATATATTTGTGGCCTGCCACGGTCACGGAAAGACCCATCGCTATCCATGCGAGTCCAAAGCGCCGATGAAAGTGAGTGGCGCTTAGGAGCTGCGTGCGACTATTGACGCCAATACAGAAGGCTGGATGCATACACATGAAGTGAAGTAGTGTGGCTCACTGGTTAGAGGCGGCAGACCCGAGAGCAGAGGACGGCCCGGGACCAGGGTTCGATTCCCGGCGCGGCAGGTTTCTGGACCAGGGTCAGCGGACTCGATAATTCTCTCGCCTCGGTGCCCACTCTGATCAGCGTTCACACTCGGCAACTCTGGGCATTAGCTTGCCTCAGCTTCACTAACGGCCCCACCAGACCGCCGGGGATGCCTGGTCTCACCCTGGAGATACCCATTAAGGGACCATCTCTCAGGGAAGCCAGGAAGGGTTTCGCAGCGGTCGAAGCGCCTTGGGACCCTACGGGTAAGTAGTGCGCTATATAAATGCCTATACATACATTTACATTTACACGGCAAGTTACCTGTGACCCCACCTTGGGTGCATAACAACGGAGGAACAGAAAGTGAAGGCACCTACTCAGGATGGTGAATTGCGGACTTCGACAACCAGAATGCACTTAAGCCACGCCCACTGTGTGAAGACTTTAAAACTACGAAGGAAAAGCAGTGAAATCTATGCCCTCCGAGTTCCCCCTGTGCCTGCCATTGAAAAAAGGAGACTTTTCCTGAAACGCGTCTGGTATTTGAAAGGCAACGAACTCTGAAATCACAGGAATTGCCGTTTTGCTGAAAGCATGGTGCCAATGAAGAAACTTATGAAGCACGCATCGTAAGGCTTTCCAATTTCTGGCTCTTGCATTTGGATATATTTGTGGCCTGCCACGGTCAAGGAAAGCCCCATCGCTATCCATGCGAGTCCATAGCGCCGATGAAAGTGAGTGGCGCTTAGGAGCTGCGTGTGACTATTGATGCCAATACAGAAGGCTGGATGCATACACGGCAAGTTACCTGTGACCCCACCTTTGGTGCATAACAACGGAGAAACAGAAAGTGAAGGCACCTACTCAGGATGGTGAATTGCGGACTTTAACAACCAGAATGCACTTAAGCCACGCCCACTGTGTGAACACTTTAAAACTACAAAGGAAGTGCAGTGAAATCTTTGCCCTCCGAGTTCCCCCTGTGCCTGCCATTGAAACAAGCATTTACAATGCAACGGTTTCGCCTTTGGAAAAGTTAGAGCTATTGGCATTGTAAATGACAACATTTTTATTTATGTGTTGGCATTGACAACATAAATAAATGGCATTGTCATTTACAAAGCCAATAGCCTAATCTCTCGCAAATGCGACACCTATTGCATTTGCACCCACACACACACAAAACCAGCCACCCCATATGCAACGGTGTGCTCTCCCTGCTGACTGAATACAGACACATTCCACCTCACCAGTCCGCAAAAATGAACGTCAAAAATAAGCATTTTTTCACTTTTTTTAGTTTAAAGAGTTATTTAGTTTTATTTGCTGAATCCAGCGCAGACGTGCATGACCCTCTTGGTCGCCAGAGTTTTGGGGAAGGACGGGAGCAGTGGGGGTGGTATAATCGTGCGGTGGAGGCAAGCTCAAATTAACAGTTGCATACAGTAATATACACAATTCTAACATGTTTGACCAGAATCCTATCGTGACAGGTCTTGTGAATTGCATTACTCCTGTGACATCCATCTAAAAACCAGAGGTGCAAACTACTGAGTGAAGAGATTCGAAAGATGAAACTGTATTGGATACTGAGATTGGGTCAGCCAATCAGAACGCTTAATGCACTATCACTGTTGTTTCCTAGCATCTTATAGTTTCAGAAACATTAGGTAGACAGCGGGGGTAGGTATGTTTTTTCTGGCTGCGTTAGGCAGGTGTGAATAGGGGCATGAGTTGTAATAGCCTTATTACCAAATGGTGGCAAGGTGTTACCAACAGTTAATTACCCTATTCCTCAGAGGATTTTAACAGCTGTTAATGCCCTAAGAAGCAGGCAGTAACACCTACTTATAATAGAGAGTGAGCACTATCTGATAACAGATCTTTATCCATTCTTCCTCTCAATATTTTCTCCACTACTATTTTATTTCATAACCCAAGGCCCCTTCTTGGAAGTGTATGCCTACACACTCTGGCATTCTAGTGCTTAGAAACCGACTCCCCAGACAGATTATCACTTTCTTTGTAGAGATGGATGGCCTTCAGCTTTGTAAACATCGTCCCGAGACGAGGATTTGATAAAAGAAAGCACCCCAAGGCTTGTAAAAAGCTTGCAAGAGTTGAGCAACTTCTTTGCCAACTTAATCACATGGGCAACAAAGCGTTGTGCAGTACAACCGGAAATGAAACTTAACATAGTAAGGAAGCCTCATACGCCCTGAGTGCGATGCCCAGGGGAGGACCCTGGCAAACAGGTTTATCGAGAGACAGAGAGAAACAAGCATTGGAAATGCAATAGGTCTCGGATTTATTTGAGTTAGAGCTAATGGCATTGTAAATGGCAATGTCTTTTAGCCATGTGTTTTGGAGTGTATGCATGTGGTGTGTAGTGGAATTATGTGGGTTGGATTGGAATTGTTAGTTTGTGTGTGTGTGATTGTGGTTGTGTGTGATTGTGTGTGTGGTAGTGTGTGTGGTTGTGTGTGAGCCTCTTGCATTTTCGTTACTTGCACCTCAGCCCATGGCATTCGGTCCTACGTTGCGGCTCGGATTGGCCCCGCTTGGGGAATGCTTTACAATAGTGCGGCCAACAAGTAGTCATTTTGTAATAAAATACAACAATAATATTTTACTTATTTGTCCCTCGTAACAAAAAGTCTTACTCTCTATATTTTCATTAGGGAAAGATATCGCATGCACTTTTTGTCCTATGACCAATATCCCACACAATGTAACATTGAGACCAAAATTGAGAAAAACTCAGACAGATTACGGCTCTTGGCCCAGGCCTTCCAATGCCATATATATATATATATACACATGTCTGGCCCATCAGAGTATCTTATCCTCTGTAGATGTTTGTTCTTTCACTGTCCTCTTCCACTGGTCACAGATAGTCGAGCTTTGCCTTTATCCTAGGGTTTATCCTTCATTACTGACATACCTGTCTGTCCATCTACCTACCTATGCCTCTGATTCAGCGACCTGTCTACACATTTATCAATATCTATCCGCGGAGCCTGGGAAGGACAGGATGGAGGATAGAGGATCTCCAGGCACCTAGACCCAGGGGGCAAGTAGCCTTGAGGAAAGGTAACCTTAGAGAGAATAACACCAGTTGGGCAGGAAAACAAGGGGCATAGAAACACAGGGACATGGGACAGAGGGAGCAGCGGGTTGTAACCTAGAGTAGGAGTGTTTTGGAAAAAACAGATACAACAACTTGAGAAAAAAAAAAGAAGATAACGCATAAAAACAGGCAGGCCTGTGCCAAGTACAGGGAGAGGGGGTGTCTCAATAAACGTTACTACTTGCATCAGGCTTTAGATGTGAATGAGAGTCAGTGTTTCCACCCAGAACACGGAAGGCAGTAGGCACTGCATGCGGATAAGTTCCTTGTTGAAGCGTGATGCGACCCCAGCCTGAAAAGCAGCAGGCACTTTCTGTGCACTTATAATGGTTGCATATATACTCGGACAGCCGAGTAGGAAGACAAAGAAGGGACAGCCGGGAAGGAAGACAAAGAAGAGACAGTCAGGTAGGAAGACACAGAAGGGACAGCCGGGTAGGAAGACAAAGAAGGGTCAGCCAGGTAGGAAGACACAGAAGGGACAGCCGGGTAGGAAGACAAAGAAGGGTCAGCCAGGTAGGAAGACACAGAAGGGACAGCCGGGTAGGAACACAAAGAAGGGACAGCCGGGTAGGAAGACACAGAAGGGACAGCCGGGTAGGAACACAAAGAAGGGTCAGCCAGGTAGGAAGACACAGAAGGGACAGCCGGGTAGGAACACAAAGAAGGGACAGCCGGGTAGGAAGACACAGAAGGGACAGCCGGGTAGGAAAACACAGAAGGGACAGCCGGGTAGGAAGACAAAGAAGGGACAGCCGGGTAGGAAGACACAGAAGGGACAGCCGGGTAGGAAGACACAGAAGGGACAGCCGGGTAGGAAGACACAGAAGGGACAGCCGCGTAAGAAGACAAAGAAGGGACAGCCAGGGAGGAAGACAAAGAAGGGACAGCCGGGTTGGAAGGGACAGACAGATAGGAAGACAAATAAGGGACAGCCAGGGAGGAGGGTTAAGGTTCTTCTGGTAAAATAAACGATTTGTACCTTTTTCAGCAGGGAGGGCACTGAATGCGGACGGGGTCTAATCTGGAGGAGGGGGGGCTCGCTTGAAAACACCCCATTTTATCAACATCTGAGCACCAGAGGTGTAACAATGCGCCCCACCCCGCAGTGGGGGGGGGGAGGGGATTAGCTCCAGGGGGGTCCCTCAGCAATACTGGTAGGAGGTGGGCCGGAAGGTGGGGGGAGGGCTCCATGTACTTTGCAGGGGTGCGAGGGGGATTCAAGTTTCACTACCCCACTGCCCAGCACCCAGACTGCCAGCAGTATGGGGGCTTCAGGGCGCTAGGCACAGATTGATGCCGGCGGAGCTTAGCTCACTGAGCTATCGTGCTGGCCTTCCAAGAGGTCAATGGGGAGCAGAAAACGCCCCCCCCCTGTAGAGACAAATTCAGTGTAAATGGGAGAGCAGCCGCCACCACCGAGGGGGCAGCATAGGGGGGGGGACCCCGTGGGTTCAACAAGACACAGGGGCGTTGAAAGATGAAATACCGAAATCATGAAAGAAGTGCTGCAGCCATGTCTTAAGATCCCAAGACCACAGGACCCCACCCACACCCAGGAATCCACCAACACAGGAAGAAGGGGAGGAGGGGGGCGGCAACGACCACGGAGGGTCGTTACACTCACCCAGGATGATGGTCCTAGGCACAACTCCAGGGCAATTTAACATCTAAGGACATCGCTTCCGCCAACTTGTAAAATATTACCACTGTGGTTAAAACCTGAAAGCGCCCACGGACGGACCGACAGACCGCTGACAGGCCCTGGTCGAACCAAAGACCCCAGGGAGAGGGTGTGTGCTCACCACAGGGGCAGAGAGCACAGACCAGGGACTGGCACAGAACCACTGCCCCAGAGGCGGGAATCTCGGCTCGAGGTGCTGTTGGAACCCACCAGGAGCCGAGCTTTCATGTGGCTTCTGTTACGTCAGAACTGCCGACTGCGTAATTTCAAGTCCCGGCGTCCGCTCTACACCTGTGATCTTGGGCAGATCACTCAATCTCCCCGTGCTTGTGAACAATAACACTTCCGAAATGTAACCGGTGCTCGTGAAAAGTGCTCCGATGCCTTCTAGTGGAGTTCCCGCTACATAAAAAATGCACAAATAGGTAAAAACACATTCTTATTATGAGGAAACCTTACCTGATCGCTAGGCTCCAGCATTAAGTGATTTGCGCAGATTCACAGGATGTTGTGAAACGTCGAGAGTGAGACTGCTATCCCCTGCCCTCCGCCATCACGAAGTTGCACCAGTCTCTGCCCAGTCAGATTAGTTCTACCCCTGGAATCGCGCGGAGGTGGGGGCCGAGGGGGGTGTTTTAAAATAAAATAATAGGAACAAGGAAAGAGCCGGGTGAGGGCTGGATATGTTTAAAAAAAGAGGGATGTGACATAGGAAGCAAAGGACGAGCTGGAGTAGGGGCAGGAGAAGCAACACGGAGAATGAAGAAAAGCCGAGAGAGACGGGGGATTGGGGGAAGCAACACAGATCAAAGCCCGTGAATCTTAGCTCGGCTTTGATAGTGAAACGTTCAGTTTCTTTACAAGTGGCGCGGCATTGAAAGCAGCCAGGCGGAGGGGGGCGGGAAAGGCACGGACAGCGGGAGGGGGGTACGGGAATGGGCACAAAGAAGACTGCACAATATGGATATAGATATATATCTCTACACACTTTTTTTTTTAAACACAAGGAAGGTCCCCGACAACCTATAAAATACTATAAGGACGCTCTACAAACACTCACACCGGACAGGGAACAGACCGGCCACGGGATTGTAACTGGGAAGCTGAGGGCCGTGAAGGATGGCACGAATACGAGTTTCAATACTGCCGCTTTTGCTACAGCCGGCCGGTGCCCATATTGCAGAACCGCTGCATAGCTGGCCCCCAGTAACAAAACCGACCCCTACCCTTCCGGCGCACCAGGAACAAGCCCGGTGCCCGCTACAGGAGTGTACAGTAATGCACATAAAACATTCCTTAGCTTATAAAGTATATGCTCCGTTTCTCAATACATCAGTATACGTTCTGCAGACGAGAAGACCACCCGTCCGAGTATGGAGGAAACATCTGACTCTCTTGTTTTTTTTTTACAGTTTACTCACTCCCCTCCCTCCCGGAGCAAATCCACAGCGGGTACTCTACAGCGCAGCAAACACAAGGCGCCCGGGCTCCACTCTTACAAACAAACAAACCAAAAAGAATAAAAGTTAAGAAGTTGCAGCCTCGAGAGTCATGTCAGTCGTGCTGCTTCAGTCCAGACCAGCGAAGGAGTACGCAGACTGTGAAAAGTAAACTTGCAAGATCAGTCGCCATGCTCACTTTTTTTTTAAAAACACAATGAAGGTCCCCGACAACTTATAAAATACTATAAGGACACTCTACAAACATTCACACCGGACAGGGAACAGACCGGCCACGGGATGGTAACTGGGAAGCTGAGGGCCGTGAAGGATGGCACGAATACGAGTTTCAATACGGCACTAGCAAGATGTTCAAGGTGGCCAGGTGCTCACTAACTAAGATGACCTGGACGCCACGCTGGATATCGCGCATCGGGAAAACATGAAGCAGACGGACAGGGGGGGGGCGGGAACGGACAGGGGAGGGGGGTCGGGAAGGCTTCCAGGCATTAACTCCCAAGCGAAGATGGCCGACGGAAGCGGGAGGGGGGGCGGGAAAGACACGGACAGGGGGGGGGAAGGAACGCACTCACCTGGACTTCTTCCGGCGGCCGTGGTCGGCATGAAATGAGGAAAACAAATACCCCCCAAAAAAAACGAAACTCCGCCCACCACCCAATGACGATGCAAAAAGGGTGTAGAGGGAAAAAAATGCAGGAACGCCCACGAATCTGGTCCGGCCATGACGGACAGATCTCTGTTCCAATGGCTAGCCAATGGGACAGGGGGGCGTATTCCAGAATCCTTACTGAAATCAAGAGATTTCTCTGGAGGCGGAGCTTACGCTCCGTTCTCCAGGCGAAACCTAAAAAGTAGACTTTTCCTGAAACGCGTCTGGTATTTGAAAGGCAAACGAACTCTGAAATCACGGGAATTGCCGTTTTGCTGAAAGCATGGTGCCAATAAAGAAACTTATGAAGCACGCATCGTGAGTCTTTCCAATTTCTGGCTCTTGCATTTGGATATATATATATATATATATATATATATATATATATATATATATATATATATATATATATATATCCACGAGCAAATGTCCCAAACGAGAGGAGCAGCTGATTAGCTGGTGCTTGCGGCGAGGTAAGGGACAGCCTCGCAGATTATGCTTGAGCAAAAGACCTTCAATTAAGAAGACGCCGCACACCACTTCAAAGATTTTTTTAGTTGTTTTTTTCCTGTAGGTTCCCCACAGGGAACACACTGACGAAGGCAGTACTCCGAAACGGGTTTGTGCAGTTAATCTAATAAATCTTCGTGATTTCCATCATCCTCTTTGAGTGCTGTGCCTTTTCTGAAAAAAGACGAGAAGTTTGAGCGCAATATATATATATATATATATATATATATTTTTTTTTTTCACAACAAACGTCCTGTAGCAGATGGAGCTCCCTCTGCGACAGGACGTTTGTTGTGAAAGTATCTAACGGACAGAGGGGAGCCCGACACACAACCCATGAACCCGTGAACCATAAATCAGGATTCATCGAACGATTTGGCAAGACACGCTTCAAGCCACGGAAGGCAGGAACAGCGTAAGCGATTACGTATCGTAAAGCCAAGCAACCGGACACGGCTGTGAATGACAACGATGCACCATCCCCGCAACCTGTAAAAACCTGGTGGTGCACCGACGTGCTGAGTTGGAGGGCGCGGACACGTTCGGGAGTCTCCCAGGTAAGGGTGAGCGGGTGACTGTTGAGTGTGCCTTAGTAAGGTGAAGGCGGCGACCATCGGCTACTGTAAAGCCATGCCATTCTGAAACAAATTGTAATTTCAGTAACAACCTCTCTTGGTAAAAGCATCGTACAGCCTGTGAATTGGGGCAGCAAAACAGACTATTGCCCTTATCAAGTTAAAGAACCATTGGTGTTGTGAAATTTGTCCCAAAAACAAACACCGAACTGCAAGTAAAACAACAACAAGATTAAACATAAGAGCCATTATTAGAGAGCTAAAAATATATGCAACACTTATATAATGGAAGAAAGAGCAGCAAGGAGAATGACAAAAGCCGAGAG
Source organism: Lissotriton helveticus (assembly GCF_964261635.1). Lineage (NCBI taxonomy): Eukaryota > Metazoa > Chordata > Amphibia > Caudata > Salamandridae > Lissotriton > Lissotriton helveticus. The sequence continues at coordinate 893,636,406 of NC_136063.1, read as the reverse complement.
CATGTTCCAAAGGGGAAAGGGAACAACCAAGAATGTGGATGAAACTGGAAGAACATCACAATCCACAGTCACCACTAGCAAACAACTGTTTGTGCAATTAGAAAAACGTATGCACAGGGGAAATTTCCCGTGGATGGGAAATAATTACTTTAGAAAAATATGTGGAATGCAACACGGTGCCGCGAGGCTTGCGCATCTTCACGCTCCCAAATCACCCGGACACCAAGCCCGAAATGCTTGAAGAATGGGGAACAACATGGAATGCTCAAGAAATATGATGCTTATAATCATAAAATATGCCAGGAAGGAAGTAGAAGAATTACATCAGAAAATCGCGGAAATTGAAAGCCAAATAGCCACAATCAAAGAAGACAGCGGCACCATTAAAAAATTAAGAACAGATATTGAACGTAATTTGGACAAGCATGAAGATGAAGTGCAAAATAGAAAGCAACGCAAATTCCGTAGGGATGAAGACGATTACGAGTTAGGTACCATCTTAACATTTGCAAAAAGATTCGAAGTTTTCAAACAACAATGGAAATCAAATATTGATCTAACAACCGGCCAGTCAATGAGTGAGTCAGAATCTGATCTAAGCGAGGGGGAGCAGAGAACAACCGGGTCAAAAAAGTATTCTTTTTTAGAAGACATGAAGCTGCTGTACCAAGAGCAGCAAACACCCCAGGGAAAATCAAGAGGTCGTGGTGCAGGACGAACAACAGCAAGAGGAAGGGGATTCTTTCCCTCAAGAGACCCAGATGAAAAACAAGAAGAAGCAAATGACAGAAGCGGCAGATACAATCTGAGAACCCACACAGTAATAAGGAAATGAATGTCATCAACCTAAAGACCCCTGACTTAGTTATCAACTTATCAAGATACACTTTAACAGAAGTTGAAAGGAATCCCCTCAACAGAGGACTTTCATTCTGCCCAGAGAAACATCAAGATCTCATTGACACCAAAATAGAACTCTATAAATACATAAGGAAACTTAAACTCAAAAAATTATTTATGAAGTTATCAACAAATAAATCATTTATTCAAAGCTCACACACATCAACAGAAGATGCAGTAGTATATACAATAGGTGAAATATCACAACTTCGAACAGCATATGAACTGGCATATGAATCAACATACTCCCAGATCTCAAACACACAAGTTCTGGAAGAGATGGGAATAATGACAAACAAACGAAAAGCTACGGGTTTCAAAAAGAAATCGAAATGTTGCCCTGCGCTACATCCTGGCAATAAAATTGAGACATTCCGTGATCTGGTATTAGGAGATCTTGACAAAATGAAAAACAATGAAAACCAGAAACATCGGGAGAATCTGAGCAAGAAAGAATGCATGGCAATACAATCTCTGAAAAATAACAATACCATCACGATTAAACCTGCAGACAAAGGCGGAAACATAGTCATTCTTGAGAAAAATTACTATATAGAGGAGGCCATGCGTCAACTAAATGACAAAAACAACTATGAAATCTTACTGAAGAATCCAATTGAAGATCTCATGATGGATTTGAGGAAAAAACTAGAGCAATGGCAGAGTAAGGGTCTGCTAACGGAGGATGAGAAAAACTTAATGGTGGACAATCCCATCATACCCACCATCTACTTTCTCCCGAAAGACCATAAAACATTGAACAAATCACCTGGACGACCCATTATATCTAGCTTGCGGGAGCCTTTATGAAAACATTTCAACTTACGTTGATTACTTTTTAGCTCCAATTGTGCCAACTTTGAGCTCGTATATAAAGGATACTGGAGACTTCCTGCGCATACTTATGAACACTGAGTGGCAACCCACATATCTTCTAGTGATTATTGATGTCATATCGCTGTATACCTCCATCAATGATGGTATAGGTATACAGTCGATGCAACACTTTCTTCAACAGCGAACCATAAATGATTTGGAACATTCAAAAATGCTGATTGAAATGATAATGCTATGCTTGCATAACAATGTCTTTCTTTTTAATAAGAAAATGCATTCACAGTGCTGTGAAACAGCAATGGGAGTTTCCTTCTCTCCAAGCTTTGCTAACCTCATGATGGGGTGGTGGGAGAGTAGCATAGCTTGGAGAGAGGAAAACAACCATCTTATGGCCAACGTAGCATTATGGCTGCATTTTATTGACAATTTGTTCCTACTATGGAAGGGAACAGAATCAGAATTTCTCATTTTCTTTGCCATATTGAACAACAATGATGTCGGCCTAAAATTCACGTATACTGCAAGTGCCAAAGAAATTGAATTCTTGGACACTAAAGTTTATGTGAGGGACAACAAGATACAAACCACAGTGCACAGGAAGACAACTGCGACAAACAACCTGCTTCATGGCTCAAGTTTTCATCCGAAAAAACTCAAAAAGAGCATTATTAAGGATGAAGAGAAACTGTTCAGAGAACACAGAAATGGAAAAGAAGTTCGCAGAAACCCAAGCAAGGTTTGTACAACGTGGGTACAGGCCCACAGATGTCAACAGATGTGAAGTAAAAGCCAGAGAGAAAACCAGAGCTGAGACTCTACTCACCAAGGAAGAGAAAACAAATTCCTCACAAATCAAAGGAAATATTGAGGAGAACAGTGACAGTCCCAAATGCACAGCATCAAAGGAAGAACAGCCACGCATGGTAATGACTATCCGCAAAGAAAGTTACAAAATTCAAAAAATAATGATGAAATATTGGCATGTCCTGCAAAAAGACCCTGATATTGGAACAATGATAGGTGAATGTCCTCTAACATCATACCGAAGAGCACCAAACCTATCTGATCATCTTGTACGGAGCCACTTTGAAATAAAGAAACCAGAATCATGGCTTGAAACCAGATCTAAAGGCTTCACAAAATGTACAACATGCAAGGCCTGCAAAATAGGCAAAAACATAAAAAATCTCAAGGACCCGATGGGAAAGAACTTTGAAATCAGTGACAGCATTACCTGTGAGTCTTCTTTTGTAGTCTACGTGCTCCAATGCTTTTGCGGAAAACAGTACATCGGCAGCACTGTGTGTCCTCTCAAAAAACAGATTTTGGAGCACGTTCGTGGAATTTTAAATAAAGACTACACATACGCAATGGCCAAACATATCACCAGTCATCAAGGGAAAACATGGACAGATGTGAAATACTTTGGCTTGGTGAAAATTCCACAGCACTAACGAGGTGGCAACAGCATGCAAAAACTGAGTAAACTTGAGTCTAAGCTCATAATGAGATTCAAAACAAAACAACCGCTGGGCCTTAACGGGGATGAGGAGATGTACGTTCATTTATAACAAACCTATGAGGAGAACATAGAGACTTCCATTGTTTATTTGTGTTGAGTTGTGTTTAATTTCAACAACAGAAATGTACTTAACAAACAATGTATAGAATCAAAAGCCTAACCATGCGAAATAGTATTATGGAATTTGGGGTGGTACATCAGCGGTGGTCAGGGCACTCAGCCCTAGTAATATCACGGACACTTAGTCATAATATTACATACGCGGTCCATATAGAAGTTATGATATATTGACCATTGTATTCATGGCTGTGCCATGAATCCTGTTACGCCTAGTATCTAACTATTAGTATGGCGTCAGGCGCGATGTAATTACAAATAAACACCGCTATAATACACCACCATCCGCAAAATGTATAAACATATATCACTATGGTCGTTTGTTAAAGTTTTATTGAAAAGATATATACAGAAACTACATGGCCCACAATGCACCATAACAACTCATGGGTGTAGCAGTATAAATAAAGAAACTGAAGAGGGACATATGTATAACACTGCCGTGAACAGGAAATACGGTTCGAAACGTGTAGGTTATCACAGTCTGTAATAAATCTCTTTTGAAGTTACCAAGAGGAGTGCCACGATTTCTTTTTTGCGTGGAATATATATATATATATATTACCTACTGGCGGTCGCCAGTAGGTATATATAGTTAGGATTTTTTCTCTATGGGTTTTTTGAAAATTCTATGTCTAATAACTTTGGCGTTTGTGGACGGAATTGGCTGAAATTTTCAGGAAAATGGCACATTTTGTTTCTGAGCAGCCCTTGAAAATTTGGGGGGGGTTCGTCCAGTGGGGGCCGAGAAAAAAGGGGGGTCCCAAAACGTGTTTTTAACATTGAGTTTTCCATAGGGCGGTTGGCCTCACTTTTAGCCCGAACGGCTGAATGGATTTGCACGAAACTTGGCAAAATTGTAGGGACTGGTAGCCCGATGTGCCTTTTGTAGGTCTCAATATATGTGCTCCAGTGGATTTTGAGAAATTAACGTTTAAAAAAAGATATATATCTGTAACAGCGGACCGGGCAGCGTCCCAGGACGCGTACTTTTCGCGCAACGGAGCTTTGTGAAGCGAAGCTGATTGGTTCTCCGGCGTCTGTCAACATTCCAAACAGTCCGTAGCGGCCGCCATCTTGTCTCTCGGTAGGATCGAGAGACAAGAGGAGGCGAAAGCGAAGGGGCAAATGACCATAAGGGGGAATAGTAGATCCTCGCTGACCCCCTAGGTTTGATGTGGAGGTTTTAAAAGGGCCCCGCGGGGCAAAAAAAAATAATAATAATAATAATCGAACGGCTGAATGGATTTGCACGAAACTTGGTAAAATATTAGGGACTGGTAGCCCGATGTGCCTTTGCTAGGTCTCAATATATGTGCTCCAGTGGATTTTGAGAAATTAACGTTCAAAAAAAGATATATATCTGTAACAGCGCTCCGCTTCGCGTACTTTTCGCGTTACGGAGCTTTGCGAAGCTGATTGGTTCTCCGGCGTCTGTCAACATTCCAAACAGTCCGTAGCGGCCGCCATCTTGTCTCTCGGTAGGATTGAGAGACAAGAGGAGGCCAAAGCGAAGGGGGAAATGACCATAAGGGGGCATAGTAGATCCTTCCTGACCTCTTAGGTTTGATGTACCATTTTGCCAAGTTTGGTGTAATTCCGTTCAGCCATTCAGGCTGTAGACGTATGTAAATGTCCTATGGAAAATTGCATGGGGAAAACACATTTGAAAGTGTTGAAATTTAGAACCAATTAAAATGTTACTTTGGTTTTGTATTTGTGTGTGATGAAAGTTAATTGGTTATGTATATATGTCAAATGAGAGGAAACCACAGCCATTTTGTGATACTACTGTCTGAGGTACATTTGTGAGGAATTTTTGGTGGTGAATTTCTGGTGTTTGATTTACACAGTACTAACACTTCTGCTACTTTTAAAAAGGTGAGTTGTTAATTTGTAAGGGGAACTATGTTGTACACTTGAAGATAATTTGAAAAATGTTTTCTGTTATTTATTTGCAGTCCTTCTGTTATACTAAATACTTGATGAAGTTAGTTTTATATTATGTATTACTAAAAACGATAAATGAAAGTGATTATTTTTTTCTGCAATTTACAGCAAGCAATTTCAAAATAAAATGGCTCACAATGAAGAGACCGTGGCAATTTCTTTTGAATTGTCCACTACATTGATTGAAATTGAGAGCACCAATAATGAAATATTGTCACAAGGAGGACATGACTTGTATGATTCCATTAGATTGATTGAAATGGACAGCACCAAGAATGAAATATTGTCACAAGGAGATGACTTGAATGATTCCACTACATTGATTGAAATTGAGAGCACCAATAATGAAATATTGTCACGAGGAGATGACTTGAATGATTCCACTACATTGATTGAAATGGACAGCACCAATAATGAAATATTGTCAGAAGGAGGAGATGACTTGAATGATTTTTTTGATCAATCTCTTGATGGCGAATTTATCGAGTGTTTGGAGACCATAGAGTTACAAGAATCATCATTGCAGACTTTTAATGAGGAGATTCCAGATGAGATGATTGAAGAGGAAATTACTGATGAGGACATGTTACTAGTTGTTTCAAATTTAGAAAATTCTGAAGAATAAATTTATATTTAGAAATCAAAAATTGTTTGAGACATTATTTATTTTTATTTTTAATTTATGAGGTTGTAGCGAAGTGATTGTAGTATAAAATGAGACTTATAGTATAGAGTGCAACATTTTTATGTTACATGGTAAGTTTACTCATATTTACTTCCCTTCTGCCACTATATTATCTCCAATGTGTATTTGACATGTCTTCTTCATCTCCGGCCTCCTTTCTCTCACTGTGTGTCTCCGATGCATCTTATCGCTGGTATTTTGTGTAATTACAGAAGAGAGTAAAATAAAATAGTTCGGAACGTGAAAAGGGGGCAAAGTAGAGTACTCCTCACCCCCTAGGCCTTTTTAGGCGGTCCCAAAAGGATCAGTTTCTGCTTTCCTGAGAGATTATGGTATGAGTTCCATATACCACAATAACTTGCATTACAACATGCAAGATATCTATCTCCTATTACCAACTTTTGGAGATATTCGCGCTAAGCGCGAATATCTCCAAAAAGTAACACCTGCCCTGAGCAGTTCTTAGCCATGTTATCCAATGGGAGGTGGATAACATGGCTAAGAGTATTAGCTCGGTAATGCATGAATATCGCTGAGTTTTTAGCGATATTCATGCATTGCGGCCGTTTATTATCGCATTTGCGATAAACCTTGATAATAGTAAGGTTTATCTTCGATAATTTCTGACGATGCTTAGTGGTAAAAAATTGGTTGGTAAGCATCGTTAGCGATAAATATCGCTTAACTTTGGTAATATGCCCCAACGTCTGTTAACGTTCGATTCGAAGGAAATGAGGAAGTGTTGAAAAACATTGTCTGCGCCATCTTGCCTTTTTTGAAATGCCACACTTTTGTCGTGCACGGCAGCCATTTTAGATGTCTTGACCAGACCCACTCTCTGCACGCTGTCGATTCGTAGCATGGCTCCTCACCCTCGCAAGCATCTTCCCCAGGCACTGGTCACCCCCGCTCTCTGTCTTATGCATGGGCAATAAACCTCCCCCCATCTGCGCTGCTCTTCCCTGAGAATCACACTGTGCCCGCCCGACACCTCCCTTTCGCCCTATTCACTACCGCACCCTGTGACACTCCTCTTCCTCTGTGTCCGATTGTCCAGGCTATCAGCTAGCCCTGCAGATGTAGTTTATGGCCCCAGCTGTAAAGAATCACCCCTCTTCAAAGGAGTTATAGTAGATCAAGGCCCACACCCGATGAGATCCGTCACACCACACGTGTTCCTACTATCTGAAAACTATCCTGTATTGTGATTGGGGAGGGGACCGAGCCTGAAGCGGAAGATTCCAGGAATGACTCTTTGTACATCAAAGTTTTTACAATTATGTGTCACATAAAAAATATATAGCACTCCAACAAAGTAGTAGGAATATAAAACTTTAATAACATATAAATATATACAACAAAACAAAAACAGTAAAAACATTTAAACAACGAAGAGACCGTGGCAATTTCTTTTGAATTATCCAATAGATTTATTGAAATTGACAGCACCAATAATGAAATATTCTTGTCAGTAGCGGTCTGTTGTGCGAATAGTTCCAAGGCAGCAGAACGCGCTGAAATCTGGATGTCACGAAGGTGATGTCTAGCAAGTTGCCGCCCAGCAAATAACGGCGTGGGGCGCCGCGGGGGTGAGTGAGTCCAGTAGGCACCACAGCTATTCTTACCGGCATTGCAGAATTACTGCTGGGGACAATGCCTGTGCTGGAGCAGGGTCACAGCAGAAACAAAAAGGATTCTGTTGAAGATGTTGTTGGTTTTCAATTTGAAAACAGTTCTGGTGTCAACTGCTATGCTAATGTAGTGGTTAATGTTTTGTTTTCTCTAGAAAATGTAAAAGAGGGGGAGGCAGTCCAAAGTTCCGTTAAAAGGGCAAAGGAAAGGATCGGTGGTTTGAACTATCAGTCAAAAAGGGGAGGGGGTGCAACAATTTTTCCTACCGGGTCACACTGTGCTTTCACCGGAAGTGAGGTCTGCAGGATTCTAGTAATTCAAAGTGAGGCTGGCGCCGACGTCCCGCGGATACAGTTTCGTCACTCCACGGGTGATCATGGCAGTCATTCCCCATCGGGGGTCGGAGACTCCCGCGGCTCCTCTAGAATCTTCAAGGTCGTGGAGGACTACGGTGGTGGAGTCAACCAGTGACCGGGCCATTTCTTTATGCTGGGCCCGCTCTTGCCAGGTCGACCGCCATTTTGAGAGTTCGGTAGCTACTGGCGATCGCGGGGTCAAATGAGCGGACGGGCTCCACCCTGCCGGGCGAGACGTTGCAGCATGGCCACAGTGGAAGAACTCTTTTCCGGGCGCCTGGACCGCTGAGGGTGCAGCTGGGAAGCCTCCACTGGGGAGGCGGGAGAGGCCTGTTCGCACCGTCTCTCCCTCCCAGTGCACCCCACGGCGTCTCGCTTGAGATTTGTTATGGCCGGACCAGGCGATGAGGACGAGGGGGGGGGGTCGGAGGCATGTGCAAGACATCCCCCCCCAGGGTTGTTGCAGCAATTATACAAGAAAGAAGAAGTGTCCCGTCCGTCTTCGGGCCGGGCTTCCGGTAGATGTCGGCCGGACGCCCCTGGCTCTGGCCCCATGAACGGGTTTCTTGGTTTATCGGCTGCAGCCGGATTCCGTCGGCCTCGGCCCCCCGACCGTTGGTGGCCGGACCGGAAGAGCATGTGGCGGGACTACCTGCAACTCTCAAGGGCCACCGCGGCCGGACTGGGAGAGAGAGGGGAGGGTCGAGGAGACATTCCCCCCCCCTGCAACTGTTCAGCGTTGTAAAGGCAATCCCCTGGCCGGGTCCCGTTGGTCTCGGCCTCTCCTCCGGCTACACCCTACGTTAGGATCTCCTGGCCGAGGCGTGGCAGCAGGACCTGCCTTATATGGGCTGCTCCCGGCTGGGCGTAGCCGGAACCCTGCCCCACCTTGGAAGTTTCCAGAGTGGGGGCGGATGTTCTACTGACTTGCATTTTCCCTAGTCTATCGATTTTTTTGGCGTGGCAGGCGGTGGGACAGCGAGGGGTGATTTGGTTTCTCTTACTGTTTTTCTGGTCTCTCACCACTGGCATATTTTAACGTTTTCTTGTTTCTAGGACATTAATAGGTTTTATCATTACGTTATGTTATCGTTTCTTTGTTCGTTGTTTAATAAAAGTTCATGTTCATCAGTGGCCTACTGATTTTCGTTTTCCTATTCTTTTCTTTCCAGGTTGTTTCATGCTAAAGTTTCTGTTAACAGGATACAGTGATCACTTCGTTATTATTGCATATGTCCTTTTCACTAGGGGTGCTCTCTGGTCGGGCCAGATGACGTATGTCTAGTAAATGGTCCGGGTGAAACAGGTGCATCAATCAGTGGGGAGTAGATAGGCATGACAGATTACAACGGGGGAGAAAGGTCCGCATTACGTACCCTTTCACTACTTGCAAAGATTTTCCTACGTTTATTTGCAAACAGGGAATACCTCCAAAAAGAACTAATTCCCAAACAGTCAATGTTCGGACAATCAATCAATCAATGAGGAATGAAATAGGTACGACGTGTTAAAGGCTTGCGTTACCTACCCTTCACTATCTGCAAAGGGAGAGAGAATATTCCTATTCTTCCTCGTTTGCAGGTAGAGAAGATCCTTAAGAGAATTAACATCGAACAATTCAATGCTCGATTGAAACAATCAACAAGGGGTACTGTGAACACAAATGAACGCCGCTTATGTACATACGCATTGCTATTTTCAACAGGTTGTTCCTAATGTTTCTATTTTAGCGAGGTCAAAAAGAGATCCCATTAGTGGCCTACTGATTTTGCTCGATTCCTTTTGTTTTTTTACACGATTTTTCGCTATCTGCAAAGACTAAACAGAGTATTGCGACTCTGTGCTTGTTTGTAAATAGAGAATGAACCAAAGAGAACAATCAATCAAATGGAGAGAGAAGCAGGCACGACGGATTACAAAGGGGGCAAAGGGCTGCGTTAACTACCCTTCACTATCTGCAAAGAGAGAGTACTCCTAATAGAAATGAGGGGTGGGGGGCAGCATTCAAAGCAGATCAGTGTGCATAAACACGAAAATGTTTTTACTTACCACGTACTTGACATTCGACAGCTTATGATATTTGCTATTAAAAAACCATTGAAATTCACTGAAAAAACCATAGGTTATAGACCATATATAGTTAGGAATTAGCATTTACAAAACCTTGAAAATTCACTGAAAAAACCATAGGTTATAGACCATATATAGTTAGGAATTAGCATTTAAAAAACCTTATTTTACTCACACAAAACCATTGAAATTCCATATATAGTTAGTTGCACTAACTATATATGGCGCACCCGCAATCCACTGCTGATCATGTCACATATTACATCATTCATGACATGGTCAGTGACATCACTGATGACATCACTGATGACATCTCAAATGACATCACTGATGACATCACTGATGACATCTCATTTGACATCATTCTTGTGCTAATACGATAAACCTCTTCAGACTCTAATATAACCTTAGATACACTCAGTGTATACAGACACTCACACACTGCCACTCATCCATGGAGTTACTCACACACCCAGTCAGTCATGCAAAGAAACAATCTCACCTCCATTTCTTCAACTATACAGTTAAACACACCTTACTTATTGAAACATATACTAACACATATTTACTCTCTTATACAATCCCTGATACAAGTTCACAATGATCGATACAACCACTCACTCATTCAGTGGCTCTCATGCACAGTTATTTATATATGCCAACTCTCACATGTACTGTGTTTTACATATGTACTTACTATGACATGTAGCATTGAGATATCCATTCACTCATCAATACACTCATGCACACAGTCAACTGCCCATGTAGCTGTTTCCACATGCACTCTTGAACTCATACACCTAGTGAATAAACTGCTCACACATCTATGCATAGAGTCTCACACCTTCCAGCCACCCCCACACAAACTCAATCTCCCATAGAAATACTTGGGCAACCAATTAATAACACATATAGCCTCTCGTATAGCTAATGATCAACACATGCAGCAGTTTACAGAACAACAGACATAATGATGCACAAATTAAGACAGTTTAGTCACTAACCCATGCATTCAGTGAGACACATTTAATCACTCACTCATACAGTCAGTCATGCACCTACTAAATCCTTCATCCAGACACTTATACATCCACTCAAGACATATTTTAACTTTACAGAAAAATACAGTCACTGGATGTTGTCATCAGTGATGTCATCAGTGATGTCATTTGAGATGTCATCAGTGATGTCATCAGTGATGTCACTGACCATGTCATGAATGATGTAATATGTGACATGATCAGCAGTGGATTGCGGGTGCGCCATATATAGTTAGTGCAACTAACTATATATGGAATTTCAATGGTTTTGTGTGAGTAAAATAAGGTTTTTTAAATGCTAATTCCTAACTATATATGGTCTATAACCTATGGTTTTTTCAGTGAATATATATATATATACATATATATATATATATATATATATATATATATATATTTGCTCGATTTTCTCTTACTACGGTAAAAGAAAGGACCGCACTCTGTGGCTCAGAATTCTCACGATTTTATTATCGCTTTAAACAGAAAACAGGACGCGTTTCGGCATTGCACCTTTTTCCACTGTTGATTGCACAATATGTTAACACTTCATTAAATAAAGTTGCACGATAGATTCAAAATGATGTCACATCCTCTAGTTGTCAACATAAAAGAAGGACTTTAATTCATACAATTTTTACAGCGGCCATCTTGGAGTGTACTTTTGTGATTTTCCTTTATCTACAACTCCTTTATAACGACCTTTTTAAGAAACAAAAAGTTATTAAGCCCTGAATGGGCATTGTTGGTCTACCTATTTTAGACCAAACATGATTTCAAAATAAATAATTCATCAGTCAACAATTCTGTGGAGACATTTTAGCGCCGGTCCGCCTCACCGCTTGTCCGACGCTCACCGCTCGTCCCTTTTCATTCTGTGTAGACATTTCAGCGCCGCACCTACCCGCGCTCATGTCCACCGCTGTTCCTCGGGCTCCTGTACGCTGCTCCTCCCCGCGCTGCTGATGTCAGCATGCACGTCGCGGCCGTCCGGCGCTACTTGCAAGGGACTACTTTTTTTTTAATCGTACATTTTTTAAATAAGGTATATATATTTTTTTATATAGCCTATGTCCTCCTGCTTGTCCTGACATTTTCAAACATGTATTGGGTGTTTGGATTGGTGGTGTCGTTTTCGAGTTTACCTGGCTCAAAGGTCACAGTTCTCTCTTTATAATAGTAGTATAGATATATATATATATCAGCGCAATCGTAGTTAAGCGAAGGTACGCAGATGTCAGAGAAAATTGACATGTAATACAGAGTGTGTAGAGAAATAGGGTACTTTTTATAATAAGTTCACATTTGTTGTAAAATTCCAGTGCGAAGTGTCCCAAGTGAAAAGTGAAACCTATCAATATGGACAGAAACAACCATTCAATGGATACAAAATAAATGTTAGCAGCCTTCGAGTGTAATAGTAGGAACTGAAAATTGGTTCACTTCAAGTTGTCGACAGTGTTTCGCCCCAGCTATCAAAACGGAGTCTCATCAGGACCTATCAGTGTAGGGACACATGTGGATGATTTCAACTTCAAACTTCACTTCGACTGGCAGTTAGTGTGGTTAGCACCTGTGGGAGTGAAGTGTATCAAAGAATACTCACATAGGGCCCAGCTGGGCACCCATGGAGGGGAGGGTACTGGCAATCAATAATATCCGGTGGTATGCTGGTTTAAAAATGTATATCCAGAAGAAGGTGTTGCGTGGTGAATCATAGGCCTGGGGTAAATTGGGGGACTTTAGCTCACTGTGGTAAATGGAAATCCATTTCCAGGGTGGAATCCGATATTGAATATATGAAGGGTAGTCCCATGAAGGGTTCAGAGTGAATCTGCTGCGGAAAATTCTTGCCCGTGATATCTAGGAGACCTGCACACATCCGTCTCTGCTCGAGCAATGTAAGAGCTGTCCTAAAACATCTCATAGTGAGCCACTGCCTTCTATGTTTCACTGAGTAACTTCATAATAACTCAAAGTCATTATTTCGTATAATCTCCTACATTAATGTCTTTCTGGCCCACCGTTGCCTCCCACTATTGAAAAATGCAGCACTTGGCTATGGGAGAGAGAATGGTCAATCCTAATGTAAGATGTGACCAAACTCACACAAGTCTTCAATAAACTGCTTTTTGTGGTAAACCCCCAAATCACCCATGTTATCACAGTGCATATAGCAGATAAGTCATTAGAGAAACTCAATCAATACAGCCAAATATGTCAAACTTATTAAAAAATATAAATATTTACTAGGAAAAAAGTGACATGTGGGTTGAGTTATAACTGAGCTCACATAACATCCACAACATCTGAGCACTGAAAGGAAAAAGGTATGATGTGCAAAGTTTGTGGCTCACCCTCTGTAGCTTGGCTCAAGCGGCAAGGAATTCCTCAGAGAAATACGGGGGAGTTGTGGCAGAACTAGTGAAAAAAAGCAAAACAAAAATTTGTAGGATAATAAAGGCCATAAATGGCCAAAATATTAGATAAAAAATTTAAAAATATCAGAACATAGGGGTATATTAGCAGCAAATAGCGATAATTATCGCTAAATGAGCGTAGAGATTATTTTGTTATCGCTGCGCATCGCCGGATTTTATCGCAGAGATAACGTGCTATTAGCAACGTTTATCTCAAATGCGATAAAATATCCGGCGATAACGACTCAATGCGTGAATATTGCTGGAAGTTCAGCGATATTCAGGCATCATCGCCAACAGTGTCTTAACCTGAATATCCACCTCCCATAGGATATACAGGTTAAGAAGTGGTCTAAGCAGGCGTTAGGTTTTGGCGATATATTCACGTTTAGCGCACATTATTTTATCGCTTCGCCTGCGTTGGTAATAGGCGATAGCGATGTTAGCGACTGGTTTCAGTCGCTAACAAGTTGAGTACGCCCTCTTTGCATGTCATTAGCGATAAATATCGCTGACATGCAAAGCGGGCCCTAAACCAGTCGCTATCGCCTACAAGACGTCGCTAATTGCTGTTAGCGACAGCTTGCTAATAGGGTGATAAAATCATCGCCGCTTTAGCGGGAAAAAGTCCCGATAAAGCGGCAATAATGCTCTTGATAATATGTCCCATAGTTTTAAAAGGGCGCATAAATGAAGTTTGCTATGGAGATCAGAAGCTATTACTAAAATTAATTGTAATTACATTTGGGTAAATGCAGTTCTCTTCAACCGTAGTCTTCTGTTATTTTATCTGTAGTATTCTGTTATTTTCTCAAAACAGTCACAAGCAGGCATAGGTACATTTTCTTTTTGCAGTAAAAGGCAGCAACTCTTCTTACAGCTTGTATCTGAGAGATGCAGGTTTTTTTGGAAATATATATTTAAAAGGCAAATGTTCTGCTGTCTTGGGGCAAAATTCCGAAACTCTAGATGTTCTTGTTAGCAAGCACATCAGCGAACATGATCGGAGTTGGCTGCTCAGATACCAGTATATGGTTTTCAGGTTCAAGAGGCTCACACAATCCCAGGCCAAGTACACTGCAAAATGCCCTGTTTCATGTTGTCTTTGGAATTTCACTGCATCAGCAATGGCTTTCATTGTCCACAGGACACTTTGCACTCCTCAGACTGAGGTTTCAGAGGAACATGCAGGAAACAAAATCCAGTTATACCTAGTTCATTGTTTTTCCATGCAGGACAAATAGTTCTCTCTTCCAAAGCCTACTTCATTCTCTAACTGAAAGAAAAAATCTACACAAGGTCAAGCGATTCTTCTACAAGTCCTTTACCTAAATCCTTAAGGTAACAAATAAGGATATCAAGAGTAGCCCATGGAGCAGCTTCACCGTCCCAAAGATTCAAGATGAAACTGGAGACAAATATTTACACATGTATCTCTCAGTCCGACATTTCTCAAAGCAACATAAAAAAGTTCTCTTCATATTCTGTAATAGTCCCAGTGGCGGCTCCTTCACCATGGCAGAGGAGCGCCATCCCAGTGAACAAAAGGAAAACTAAAATGATAATATGTATTGTTACTATCATATTAGTTTTCATTTGCAGTCAGTGGTGCACGGGGCAGGGTATGGCTGGGCACAGCAGGGGAGAGGAGTGCTTTGCACTCCTTAAATGGGCATGACTGCTTGACCGGCCCCCTTGGGATGATCAAACAGTAATGCGTACTTTGCATCTTCCTCACCAGGCTGCAACCTGATGAGGAACATGCAAAGCCTCCTGTTCCCCATCTGAGTGCCGAACCACTGTGCTCAGACCAACCACAACGCTGCATTGCAGCCTTGTGATTCGCTCAGGGGAACCTGGGAGCTGAATGCTTCCTGTTGCTGGCCAGGACTGCAGGAAGAAGGACGAAGAAGGAGAACGGAGGAGAGGCGACAGCTGGCCATTTCAGGTAAGTGTTTTTTAAATTTGTTATTCTTCGTCGTCCCACAACCCCTGTCTCCCTCCTTCCCCCACCTCACCACCAGAATCCAGTAGCAGCCGCTACTGAGTAGTCCATTCTCTTCTGGTAGTGGGTGAAGGAGGGCAATTTAAAGTGTTGATTAGTTACTGACTGCTGATGATCTCAACATGAATAAAACTAACATTTCTAGGGTTTGAATTGCATCTTGTGCTTTCACCAAAGTCTACTCTGGGTAAGCCTGGCTACTTCGACCATGAACAAAAGGAAATGTCCACCCTAAGCAGTGGTCTGTAATAGCCCTCATGTGCCTTTTTGTTCCTATTGTTTGAGCTCAACCCTCCAGCTCAGAAGAACAGATTGCTGTATGGGTAATCCACAGATGATATGATCTAAAAACTCTTTGGCACATTTTTGCCTTCTATTCATGACTGTTGTGTGGGCTTGCTTTGAATGAACTACTCCTGGATCTGTCAGCCACAGTGAATTATAGATATAGTTGACAGGAGGCCAGCAAAGAATGTGGATGGGCTCTTGCAAAGAACTGCAGGTAACCCCAGGCTACACATATATAATATTTCTTATATGTCAGTCAGTCAAGAAATCTTTATTCGATTTAGTTAAAAATCATACGAAGAGATAAAAACATTTATATACAGATAAAAATCTACTGTACAATTACATACTAATCAAATACATCTGATGCGATACTTTTGTATTGGGTTATATAAAAAATTCATCAATATTTAAAAATTTATAAAATAGAACTCATTGGGAAAGGCCCAGTACTGTCTTACGTGATTTAATTCTAGCCGCCGCCACTAAAAAGTTTGCCATGGAAAATGTAATACGGATGTTACTCAATGATTGAAGGTAGAGCAAGGCTGGTCTCACCTGGGAGAAACCTGCCTCCTTTAAAACAGGTAACAAATGTTTTTTCCTAGGCTCTGTAAAAAAGCAACAAAACATAACAAAATGCAAGGTATCTTGAACCGAAAAATTATCACAGGTACAGGGGGGGGCTAACACTGGTTTTTCCCATGTTTTGAAATTACCCAAATAAAAGTGTATCAGATTGAATCTGAACTTGGTCAGGAGAAACCTGTGAAATGGCCTGGTGACAAAGCTAAGGTAAGGTTCAAGTGCAATGGAGTTTACTAGCAGATAATGTTTTCTCACGGCCGGCTTCTGCAGTTCCCTTCCCTCACGCCCCACTCTTGCCCTAATCATGAACTGCTTCTTAACAATGTGTATGTCCTGTTTCTTGATGCTCGAAGGAGATGTAAAAAGTTCCGGGCGACCCAGTTCTGAAAAAGACTTCTTTAGACAGGCCATCCATGGCACCCTTTTAAAATGGTCTCGAGACATGACATCGTTCATGATCATGTGGTTGCAGGTAAGATCCTTATTGAGCCGACTTCTTTAGCCAAAAGGTTAAAGGTGCCATTTTGAGTCTATCGGTAAAAAAATCCGGACCCACATCCGCATGTGTGGAGAAAGATGGTGTAGACTGTGGGACAGACAAAAGGGAACGTAGAAATCTGTTTTCTGCCTTCTGTATTGGTTCGAGAGGCACGTAACCCCAAAGGGGTGAGCCATACAATGCCAGTGCGATACATTTACTATTGTAAACCTTTAAAAGGGCTTCCATCGGTCTGGCGCCCAAACTATTTGCAAAGCCCATAAGGGCCGCTGATGACCTGGCCACCGCCAGGCTTTTAGCCCTGACCTGGGGGCCCCAAGAACCCCTTTCGTCATAAAGCGCTTATATTCCCTCCGGGACCGGTTTCTGGCTATGCTCAGACGTGAGTCCCAGGCTCTCCACACCACTGGAGTCAAGCTATCCAGGCTGAATGAAGGCTGATAGCCAGAAACCGGTCCTTGGATGCTTGATTCCGGTCTGGGAAAGACATGGCTTGGTAGTTCGGACTGGACTGTTCCCATGAGGCACAGGGTCAGAGCTGATTTGCATATAGCCAGTGTCTAACCCAGGGTGGTGTGGAGTGCAAAAAAACGATGGATTTAGGCCCACATCCTTGTACTGGGGTGAATGTATGACCTTGCTCTACATTCTGTCCATCAACTGTGTTTTTTGCAATTTTCACCCCAAGTGGGCTGGGAATGCTCAGACGTGAGTCCCAGGCTCTCCACACCACTGGAGTCAAGCTATCCAGGCTGAATGAAGGCTGATAGCCAGAAACCGGTCCTTGGATACTTGATTCCGGTCTGGGAAAGACATGGCTTGGTAGTTCGGACTGGACTGTTCCCATGAGGCACAGGGTCAGAGCTGATTTGCATATAGCCAGTGTCTAACCCAGGGTGGTGTGGAGTGCAAAACAACAATGGATTTAGGCCCAGATCCTTGTACTGGGGTGAATGTATGACATTGTTCTACATTCTGTCCATCAACTGTGTTTTTTGCAATTTTCACCCCGAGTGGGCTGGGTATGCTCAGACGTGAGTCCCAGGCTCTCCACACCACTGGAGTCAAGCTATCTAGGCTGAATGAAGGCTGATAGCCAGAAACCGGTCCTTGGATGCTTGATTCCGGTCTGGGAAAGACATGGCTTGGTAGTTCGGACTGGACTGTTCCCATGAGGCACAGGGTCAGAGCTGATTTGCATATAGCCAGTGTCTAACCCAGGGTGGTGTGGAGTGCAAAAAAACGATGGATTTAGGCCCAGATCCTTGTACTGGGGTGAATGTATGACATTGTTCTACGTTCTGTCCATCAACTGTGTTTTTTGCAATTTTCACCCCGAGTGGGCTGGGTATGCTCAGACGTGAGTCCCAGGCTCTCCACACCACTGGAGTCAAGCTATCCAGGCTGAATGAAGGCTGATAGCCAGAAACCGGTCCTTGGATGCTTGATTCCGGTCTGGGAAAGATATGGCTTGGTAGTTCGGACTGGACTGTTCCCATGAGGCCCAGGGTCAGAGCTGATTTGCATATAGCCAGTGTCTAACCCAGGGTGGTGTGGAGTGCAAAAAAACAATGGATTTAGGCCCAGATCCTTGTACTGGGGTGAATGTATGACATTGTTCTACATTCTGTTCATCAACTTTGTTTTTTGCAATTTTCACCCCGAGTGGGCTGGGTATGCTCAGACGTGAGTCCCAGGCTCTCCACACCACTGGAGTCAAGCTATCCAGGCTGAATGAAGGCTGATAGCCAGAAACCGGTCCTTGGATGCTTGATTCCGGTCTGGGAAAGACATGGCTTGGTAGTTCGGACTGGACTGTTCCCATGAGGCACAGGGTCAGAGCTGATTTGCATATAGCCAGTGTCTAACCCAGGGTGGTGTGGAGTGCAAAAAAACGATGGATTTAGGCCCAGATCCTTGTACTGGGGTGAATGTATGACATTGTTCTACATTCTGTTCATCAACTGTGTTTTTTGCAATTTTCACCCCGAGTGGGCTGGGTATGCTCAGACGTGAGTCCCAGGCTCTCCACACCACTGGAGTCAAGCTATCCAGGCTGAATGAAGGCTGATAGCCAGAAACCGGTCCTTGGATGCTTGATTCCGGTCTGGGAAAGACATGGCTTGGTAGTTCGGACTGGACTGTTCCCATGAGGCACAGGGTCAGAGCTGATTTGCATATAGCCAGTGTCTAACCCAGGGTGGTGTGGAGTGCAAAAAAACGATGGATTTAGGCCCAGATCCTTGTACTGGGGTGAATGTATGACATTGTTCTACATTCTGTCCATCAACTGTGTTTTTTGCAATTTTCACCCCGAGTGGGCGGGGTATGTTCAGACGTGAGTCCCAGGCTCTCCACACCACTGGAGTCAAGCTATTCAAGCTGAATGAAGGCTGATAGCCAGAAACCGGTCCTTGGATGCTTGATTCCGGTCTGGGAAAGACATGGCTTGGTAGTTCGGACTGGACTGTTCCCATGAGGCACAGGGTCAGAGCTGATTTGCATATAGCCAGTGTCTAACCCAGGGTGGTGTGGAGTGCAAAAAAACGATGGATTTAGGCCCAGATCCTTGTACTGGGGTGAATGTATGACATTGTTCTACATTCTGTCCATCAACTGTGTTTTTTGCAATTTTCACCCCGAGTGGGCTGGGTATGCTCAGACGTGAGTCCCAGGCTCTCCACACCACTGGAGTCAAGCTATCTAGGCTGAATGAAGGCTGATAGCCAGAAACCGGTCCTTGGATGCTTGATTCCGGTCTGGGAAAGACATGGCTTGGTAGTTCGGACTGGACTGTTCCCATGAGGCACAGGGTCAGAGCTGATTTGCATATAGCCAGTGTCTAACCCAGGGTGGTGTGGAGTGCAAAAAAAACGATGGATTTAGGCCCAGATCCTTGTACTGGGGTGAATGTATGACATTGTTCTACGTTCTGTCCATCAACTGTGTTTTTTGCAATTTTCACCCCGAGTGGGCTGGGTATGCTCAGACGTGAGTCCCAGGCTCTCCACACCACTGGAGTCAAGCTATCCAGGCTGAATGAAGGCTGATAGCCAGAAACCGGTCCTTGGATGCTTGATTCCGGTCTGGGAAAGACATGGCTTGGTAGTTCGGACTGGACTGTTCCCATGAGGCACAGGGTCAGAGCTGATTTGCATATAGCCAGTGTCTAACCCAGGGTGGTGTGGAGTGCAAAAAAACGATGGATTTAGGCCCAGATCCTTGTACTGGGGTGAATGTATGACATTGTTCTACATTCTGTTCATCAACTTTGTTTTTTGCAATTTTCACCCCGAGTGGGCTGGGTATGCTCAGACGTGAGTCCCAGGCTCTCCACACCACTGGAGTCAAGCTATCCAGGCTGAATGAAGGCTGATAGCCAGAAACCGGTCCTTGGATGCTTGATTCCGGTCTGGGAAAGACATGGCTTGGTAGTTCGGACTGGACTGTTCCCATGAGGCACAGGGTCAGAGCTGATTTGCATATAGCCAGTGTCTAACCCAGGGTGGTGTGGAGTGCAAAAAAACGATGGATTTAGGCCCAGATCCTTGTACTGGGGTGAATGTATGACATTGTTCTACATTCTGTCCATCAACTGTGTTTTTTGCCATTTTCACCCCGAGTGGGCGGGGTATGCTCAGACGTGAGTCCCAGGCTCTCCACACCACTGGAGTCAAGCTATCCAGGCTGAATGAAGGCTGATAGCCAGAAACCGGTCCTTGGATGCTTGATTCCGGTCTGGGAAAGACATGGCTTGGTAGTTCGGACTGGACTGTTCCCATGAGGCACAGGGTCAGAGCTGATTTGCATATAGCCAGTGTCTAACCCAGGGTGGTGTGGAGTGCAAAAAAACGATGGATTTAGGCCCAGATCCTTGTACTGGGGTGAATGTATGACATTGTTCTACATTCTGTCCATCAACTGTGTTTTTTGCAATTTTCACCCCGAGTGGGCTGGGTATGCTCAGACATGAGTCCCAGGCTCTCCACACCACTGGAGTCAAGCTATCCAGGCTGAATGAAGGCTGATAGCCAGAAACCGGTCCTTGGATGCTTGATTCCGGTCTGGGAAAGACATGGCTTGGTAGTTCGGACTGGACTGTTCCCATGAGGCACAGGGTCAGAGCTGATTTGCATATAGCCAGTGTCTAACCCAGGGGGGTGTGGAGTGCAAAAAAACGATGGATTTAGGCCCAGATCCTTGTACTGGGGTGAATGTATGACATTGTTCTACATTCTGTCCATCAACTGTGTTTTTTGCAATTTTCACCCCGAGTGGGCGGGGTATGCTCAGACGTGAGTCCCAGGCTCTCCACACCACTGGAGTCAAGCTATCCAGGCTGAATGAAGGCTGATAGCCAGAAACCGGTCCTTGGATGCTTGATTCCGGTCTGGGAAAGACATGGCTTGGTAGTTCGGACTGGACTGTTCCCATGAGGCACAGGGTCAGAGCTGATTTGCATATAGCCAGTGTCTAACCCAGGGTGGTGTGGAGTGCAAAAAAACGATGGATTTAGGCCCAGATCCTTGTACTGGGGTGAATGTATGACATTGTTCTACATTCTGTCCATCAACTGTGTTTTTTGCAATTTTCACCCCGAGTGGGCTGGGTATGCTCAGACATGAGTCCCAGGCTCTCCACACCACTGGAGTCAAGCTATCCAGGCTGAATGAAGGCTGATAGCCAGAAACCGGTCCTTGGATGCTTGATTCCGGTCTGGGAAAGACATGGCTTGGTAGTTCGGACTGGACTGTTCCCATGAGGCACAGGGTCAGAGCTGATTTGCATATAGCCAGTGTCTAACCCAGGGGGGTGTGGAGTGCAAAAAAACGATGGATTTAGGCCCAGATCCTTGTACTGGGGTGAATGTATGACATTGTTCTACATTCTGTCCATCAACTGTGTTTTTTGCAATTTTCACCCCGAGTGGGCTGGGTATGCTCAGACGTGAGTCCCAGGCTCTCCACACCACTGGAGTCAAGCTATCCAGGCTGAATGAAGGCTGATAGCCAGAAACCGGTCCTTGGATGCTTGATTCCGGTCTGGGAAAGACATGGCTTGGTAGTTCGGACTGGACTGTTCCCATGAGGCACAGGGTCAGAGCTGATTTGCATATAGCCAGTGTCTAACCCAGGGTGGTGTGGAGTGCAAAAAAACGATGGATTTAGGCCCAGATCCTTGTACTGGGGTGAATGTATGACATTGTTCTACATTCTGTCCATCAACTGTGTTTTTTGCAATTTTCACCCCGAGTGGGCTGGGTATGCTCAGACGTGAGTCCCAGGCTCTCCACACCACTGGAGTCAAGCTATCTAGGCTGAATGAAGGCTGATAGCCAGAAACCGGTCCTTGGATGCTTGATTCCGGTCTGGGAAAGACATGGCTTGGTAGTTCGGACTGGACTGTTCCCATGAGGCACAGGGTCAGAGCTGATTTGCATATAGCCAGTGTCTAACCCAGGGTGGTGTGGAGTGCAAAAAAACGATGGATTTAGGCCCAGATCCTTGTACTGGGGTGAATGTATGACATTGTTCTACGTTCTGTCCATCAACTGTGTTTTTTGCAATTTTCACCCCGAGTGGGCTGGGTATGCTCAGACGTGAGTCCCAGGCTCTCCACACCACTGGAGTCAAGCTATCCAGGCTGAATGAAGGCTGATAGCCAGAAACCGGTCCTTGGATGCTTGATTCCGGTCTGGGAAAGACATGGCTTGGTAGTTCGGACTGGACTGTTCCCATGAGGCACAGGGTCAGAGCTGATTTGCATATAGCCAGTGTCTAACCCAGGGTGGTGTGGAGTGCAAAAAAACGATGGATTTAGGCCCAGATCCTTGTACTGGGGTGAATGTATGACATTGTTCTACATTCTGTCCATCAACTGTGTTTTTTGCAATTTTCACCCCGAGTGGGCTGGGTATGCTCAGACGTGAGTCCCAGGCTCTCCACACCACTGGAGTCAAGCTATCCAGGCTGAATGAAGGCTGATAGCCAGAAACCGGTCCTTGGATGCTTGATTCCGGTCTGGGAAAGACATGGCTTGGTAGTTCGGACTGGACTGTTCCCATGAGGCACAGGGTCAGAGCTGATTTGCATATAGCCAGTGTCTAACCCAGGGTGGTGTGGAGTGCAAAAAAACGATGGATTTAGGCCCAGATCCTTGTACTGGGGTGAATGTATGACATTGTTCTACATTCTGTCCATCAACTGTGTTTTTTGCAATTTTCACCCCGAGTGGGCGGGGTATGCTCAGACGTGAGTCCCAGGCTCTCCACACCACTGGAGTCAAGCTATCCAGGCTGAATGAAGGCTGATAGCCAGAAACCGGTCCTTGGATGCTTGATTCCGGTCTGGGAAAGACATGGCTTGGTAGTTCGGACTGGACTGTTCCCATGAGGCACAGGGTCAGAGCTGATTTGCATATAGCCAGTGTCTAACCCAGGGTGGTGTGGAGTGCAAAAAAACGATGGATTTAGGCCCAGATCCTTGTACTGGGGTGAATGTATGACATTGTTCTACATTCTGTCCATCAACTGTGTTTTTTGCAATTTTCACCCCGAGGGGGCTGGGTATGCTCAGACGTGAGTCCCAGGCTCTCCACACCACTGGAGTCAACCTATCCAGGCTGAATGAAGGCTGATAGCCAGAAACCGGTCCTTGGATGCTTGATTCCGGTCTGGGAAAGACATGGCTTGGTAGTTCGGACTGGACTGTTCCCATGAGGCACAGGGTCAGAGCTGATTTGCATATAGCCAGTGTCTAACCCAGGGTGGTGTGGAGTGCAAAAAAACGATGGATTTAGGCCCAGATCCTTGTACTGGGGTGAATGTATGACATTGTTCTACATTCTGTCCATCAACTGTGTTTTTTGCAATTTTCACCCCGAGTGGGCTGGGTATGCTCAGACGTGAGTCCCAGGCTCTCCACACCACTGGAGTCAAGCTATCCAGGCTGAATGAAGGCTGATAGCCAGAAACCGGTCCTTGGATGCTTGATTCCGGTCTGGGAAAGACATGGCTTGGTAGTTCGGACTGGACTGTTCCCATGAGGCACAGGGTCAGAGCTGATTTGCATATAGCCAGTGTCTAACCCAGGGTGGTGTGGAGTGCAAAAAAAAGAAGGATTTAGGCCCAGATCCTTGTACTGGGGTGAATGTATGACATTGTTCTACATTCTGTCCATCAACTGTGTTTTTTGCAATCATAATCCTGACGGCGGAACCGAGACTGGCTCCACCGTCATTAAGGGATTATGGGGGCTTCCGACGCTCGGACAGGCTCACCCGTCAGAACTGTGTTGGAATCTCTCCACTGGTTTCCTTCCAACCACGTCATCCTAATACGGTTGTCAGACTGAAACCTACAATGTCAGACGGAAAGCCTCTGACCACTGGTCAGAGACTTTCCGTCCGATATCGTAATCGGGCCCTTGTCTTTTATGCTGTTGACTGGGATCAATTTGTCCCTTGTGCCTGACCCTACAAGTGATGACGTCAGGATGCAAGTTAGACTTTGGTACTGCTGGATGTTTTTCCTTCAAATTTAAAACTTTTCTGGAGGTCAGAACTGTTCGGTGGGGAAGTCCTCAAACTATAAAGAAGAAAGGCTCTATAAGGACAGAAAGGGTGAGTAAACATACTCACTGTAGCCTGGACTCTTTACCCCAAAAACTCCACATAGAAAAAAGTGAGAAGCTGAAACCACTAAATTCGCATTGCTTTTGTGAATTCTAGGGAGTTGGCAATCCAGGACTTGTACACAACTTCTGGTATGAAGAAATACCTGCAAAACTTTGGGACAGGTTTCTCAGACTTCTGTTCGTTTTTCTAGTTAATTTAAACACATTTTATTATTTTTAAAGTAAAACATTAAACAGCAGCTGCAAGGATTTGATACAGAAAATAACCAGTGCACACAAAATTTCAAGCAAGTAAATTGAAATAGCAAGCAAGCAAGAACACATAATAAATATAGGAAAATTGACAAGCGAGAAAATACATATATTAAATAGATTAAAAATGGCAAGTCAGCAAATACATACAATAAATTGTTTAAAAATGCCAAGTAAGCAAATACATCTAATAAATAGTTTTAACATGCAATACATAGGTTAAAAAGGACTAGCTAGCAAATACATATAATAAATAGGATAAATATGACAAGTAAGCAAGAACATCCATCTAATAGTTCAAAAATATTTTGCAAGTCAGTACAAACAATAGATGCTGAAAAGATCTAACGAATGGTTTTAAAACGTTTTGCAAGCAAGTACATACAATAGGTGAACCCGGAGTGCAAAATCCATTACAACAACCCACTAGATCTTTACAGCTTCCAATTAGCAAGAAACAAAAATGTGTTACCTCTCCGATAGTTACCCCTTGTCCAGCTGCCAAATATTGAACGCCATAATGGTCACCACAGTGGATCCAAATCCCTCCCAAACCAATCCATGCAAGGTCACTTGTACCCTCTTTAAGATTCTCCGGAGATATCAGGGAGGTATTCAGCATATCAGTGTCAGCGTCTGGAGTCAACAAGCAGTCCACAAGGTGTTCACATTCACATGCCTTTTCGATCATTCCCCAACCTCTTTTCAACTCCCAAAACAGCACAACACTCTCAAGCCCAGCCATTTAACCAGTTCTTTTTGCCATCTAGTCATCCGAGAGTCATGCGCCGACTTCTAGTGCATTATGATTTCACGCTTTGCCAGGATCAATGCTAAGTCAGTAAACCTAGTAGTGATTTACCTGTTTTGGGGTGAGGATATCTCCCCAGGAGGCACACTAAGGGTGTACAAGGGATCGCCCATGAAGTTATTTAATTTTTCCCTGCCCACTGAGGACTGGCTGGACTATATCATATGAAAAAAATCTGCCCCTCAACTCCTCACATCTTAGATATTTTGCAGCAGCTGTTGCATAGAAAGCATTGATCCTGCCGGGTGTAAGGTAGGCTCCATGCAGAATGAAAAATTAACTATTTTGAACCTCTCATTTTGTGAGACAGCAGGTATATGCACTAAAATCATCTTCCAATCCATATCTGCAGCCTGGAGTTTTAGATCTGCTTCCTTTTTCACTTTCAATTCAATGAGACAGTATGAACACTAGCACGTATTGCATGATATAGATATAAAACTGGTTTTACGCAGCCTGTCGCAGTACAAAGCAACTGACACACAAGATGTGTTACTGGCTCAGCCCCTCAGTTTCCCAAATGCCCTCTGCCCTGTACAACAATAATTGGCCACCAAGAACACCATACTCTTCTGCAAATTCTTCAAACTGCAGCAATACTCCATTCCTGTATAAATCATCTGCACAATTAACCCCATAGGCAGCCCAACTCTCAATGCCGCCTAACGCATCTACGCAAGCCACCGTCTTCATCCACTTACTTTGGAGATAGAGTAAATAAGGCACTGGGACTCAAGTCCGCTGAACGCAGCTCTGGCAGCACTGCTGTTTGACCTGGAGCTCCTGAGAGGCAGCAGGCAGCTGCCTCTGGGAGAAGCAAGAGAACCTGCAATAACTCCCACAAGACAGACAGAGTTAACTACACCCTCCATTGGATTCATTCTACTATAAATCCACTGGTTTAACCACTGGAGCTTGAATGCTGAGTAATAAGACTCAAGATCGAGTGCAGCTGGCCCACCCTCCAACACAGTGCACTGTATTTTAGACAGAGCCACCCTATGCCCTCATGCCCCCTAGATTAGCTCCAACAGTAGACTACCCATATCGCAGAATAACTGGGGAGGAACCAGCAGCGGCAACATGGGGAAGAAATAAAGCAATCTCTGGAGTGCCACCATATTCGCCACTGCAATTCTGCCAGCCACAGGTAATAGCAATGTTGTTCAAAGATTCTATTAGTATGAAGTGATCTCACACCTGCCCCAACATTACCAGACAGATAGCCTTGCTAGCTATAGTATATTTTAAGTCCTAAATATTTAAGACAAGTAGGGCTCCAGCCAAGACCGTGCAGATTCTGAGGAGAGGTGACCTCCCCACAGAGTAGAAACAAATGGGATTTCTGCCAGGTAATATTCAGGTAAGAGACAGCCCAAAAGTGCACCAACAAGTCCATCACACCCAGCATGTCTACTCCAATATCCCAAAAAAAAGTAGCATATTAGCAGCAGATAATACCACATAATAGGATAGGCCCTTGGTCCTCTAACCTATGATAAAATCCCCCAGTGTGAGCACAGCATGCCAGGGGCTCCATTGTGATGGGGAATGTTGGACTTGGCCCTTTTGGCAGGTTCACCCCTAAACATTTTGTTTTTAAATGTGACCTGGTGTTAGTTGTTTTAGGCTTTTGTGCACTTTAACACTGTGTCCCAGTGTAAAGTGCAAAAAACACAGTTGATGGTAAAGTGCATGCGCAGCCTGAGTGCATGTGGTGAGATTGGCCTGCCCTCCCATAGGAATGCATGGGGGAGATGAGTGTCCATGGTAGTGCCTGATGTGAGAGGAGTGCAGGGGTGAGTTTGGTATGTGCAAACTCGTGAGATTAAATGCTGCGCGACGGTGTGTGCAGATTTAATGTGACTAGTGTAGAAGTGCCACTTTTAGAAGTTGGCATGTGTGTGTGCAGTGAATGTAAATTGACTGTCTGGCTTGTGATTGACAGGGGCTGGCTGGTGTGCCTGGCTCCAGGAGTCTGGATGGGTCTGCCCGGTGGTAAATGGGGAGATCTGCATGTAGATGGGAGGAAGTAGTGCACCTGGGACCTGAATAGGGCTGTGCTTTCCCTCCACAATGCTGGCTCCGCCTCCTGTTGTGTGTCTGATGTCCCTAGCCTGTCCTATGAATAGGGAGAGGGGCTGAGTAAAACAAAGTGCTCCAGAACCAGTTATGACTGGTTCTCCACCTGCCCTACAGCTTTGGACAAAGGAAAATGGTGTATAAGAAGGGGCTGTGACCCCATGAAAAATGTTCTCTCCTGTTCCTGACTTGAGGGGGGGCCTGCTGCTGCAGCTGGGCGCCAGGAGGTAGCGCCCCTGGGGATTGCCTCCTTGCTGGAGGTCCCTGTGAGCTGGGCCCAGCCTTTGCTCCTATATTCTGCAGGTCTTTCCCTGAGCCCTGCCCTGCTTTGGTGTAGAAGAGCGCTTGGTTCTGATCCTGGACTTGGGACTGCCAGGACATGAGAGTGCCCTCCTTTGCTGTTGTTCTAGGGGGCACTTTTCCCATCCCCAGAGCCAGTGGGCTCCGCAGCATGGAGCTGGCTCGTCTACTGAGGGAACCCCGGCCTGGGGATTCCCCTGCCATTGCTATCTCCTAGGCAGGTGCCCACCCTGCATCTGTGCGCCGGACAATGCGTTTTGCCGCATTTCTGCTTATACTACAAGCGAGTGCCCACCCCACATTGTGGCTGCCCTTTTTAAATTAGGTACTTGGCGTGGGTGCCCACCCCGCAGATTTGCAGTTTTTTTAATCTCCCTAGCGGGTGCCCACCCCACCAGGGACTTTGTGTTGAAACGGGTGCCTCCCCGTAGTGTGCCACATCACCGCCACAGCCCGGACTTAGCAGGAAGCCAGGCAACCCGAGACGTAGACGGGGTCCGGCCGAGGGAGAAAGCAGTTCTGGTTGGCAAGCCAGAAGCAAGAAGCTGAGTCCGGCCTGAGGAGGGAGGCCGCAACACAACCATGAGATCTTGCCTGCGGGACCCCCCGTAGGGAAGAGGGAGTCCCACAGGCAGCCACTGCAAAACCCGCAAAAGAGGCAGTGGCCCTAGGTAAGGTGACGGGGCTCCCGTGTGAAGAGTAGAGCCCCGGACTGCCTGCTTGTGCCCCGCGTACTGGGAGCCTCGGAGGCTCCACCAGAGACAAGTGCTGCCCGGACCAAGGAGAGGACCCCACCGGAGGAGCAGCCCGATAAGTCGAGACGGGCTGAGGGGGCTCCCTGTGTGCAGCATGGCTGCTGGACCAGAGTGACACTGGCTCTATCCTGATTGGAGCCGCTGTTGCGGGCCGCTCCAACGTGTGGGGAATCATTTTAATTGCGATATCCCAGCGTGGGACCCTGAGTCAGAGTGGCCCCGTCAGTAAGTGGGCCGCTCCTACGAGCCCATAATTGTTGAGATAGCCAGAGGGGTATGTGTCCTCGCCCTGTGTGGCCCATGCTTTACTGTTGAAAGGGGCATAGTTGTTGTCAGAACCCCGTAGGCTCCATGTTCTTGGGGGCCAAATTGGTTCTACAGAGCCTAGTGGGCTCCAACGCTGTGCGTCATGATTTCTAGAGCCCAGGTGGCTCCAACCTTGGGTGCAATTTGTCCTTAGGGTGCACTGAGAGCCCTTGCTGCATTTTCCCCTACCTCACAGCTGCCCAGCAAGTAGTGGGCAGATGCACCATTTAGGTTCTTCATTTATAGGAGACATGTTCTTTGGACTCAGGAGTGAGACGCACTCCTTCGCCTCATTCATTTCCCAGCTGCCCAGGAAGTAGTGGGCAGCTGCCATGTTTAGGCCGAACTCTTGCGCATATTTGCTTTGTCTGCCTAGGCAGCGCGTCCTGACTATTTGGCCCGAGGGCATTTGAGCCCCATGGAAGGCCATTTGGCCTGGGGTCAGTAACTTCTGTGATTCTTGCGCAAGGTGATTGCCTGCTGTGTTTGTGATGATAAATGCCTAATGTGATTTATGCGTAATGTGCAATGCCTTTATGCCTGTTCTCTACCTCTAAATGTGTTTTATGATTAGGAGGTTGTTTTGCCTAGTTTGGTTTATGCTAGTCTGTTTATGTTTTCACTGCGTGACCTATGCCTATGGTGATTAGTCTGCGTAGTGTGTTCCTACCTTTTACCAGTGGTTACTGGTTGTGTTCTACAATTATTGTTTTGTGCTAAAATTATTCTATGTGCTACATCTAGTATTTCTACTAAGAGCTGATTCTGACAGTGGCCCACGTGGTCCTGTCATGTGTAAATAATCCCCTGTAAATATTGCCCAGTGCCGGTTGGCACAGTGTATTATGTGTGATTATGATCTAATGTGTTTATGGTAATACAAAGGCTATTTTTATATATAACCTTGTGTGGAGTCCCTTTTTGTGGTGTGCCTAGTGTGTTGCTGCTGTGTGTGTGTGTTGCGCAAACACTTTACACATTGCCTCCGGGATAAGCCTTACTGCTCGTGCCAAGCTACCAAGGGGGTGAGCAGGGGTTATCTTGCTGTGTAACTCCCTTGCCCTGACTAGATTGGTGGTCTGTGCCTGGCTTTGGCGCAATCCTTAGCCAACCAGGGATCCCATTTCTAACACTGGAGGCCAGCGGTAAGGATTAGGACTTGTGTTCGCGCAATACCACAGCGACAACTGGTTGCACTACAAACTCTGCATTTTAGATAATCACGTGTTTGGGGATTATTGTTTTTAAGTTTTATTTTATTGTTTCACCTAAGAGTGTCATTTTTAGATTGTGTACTCTTGCTTCAGCCCAGACAGTTAGGTCCCCTGTGTTGCACATGTCTCTGAGCGTCCTGCCAAAATTGAGTCTGATTTTAATTTCTGTGGTCTGTTTAGATACAGTATGTATGAGTTGGTAGAGTTCTGTGAAGAGAGAGACATAGCAGTGAGTGTGTCAGACACCCAGTCCAAACTTAGGGACAACCTAATCCAATGGCAAAAGGATCAATGGGAACGTGAGCGCAGTGAGGAGGAGAGGGCCGGGGCCGCAGGCCATGAGGGTAGTGGGTCTGAGGGGAGCCCTGAAGAGTCTGAAGAAGAGGAAGAAAATGACAGGACATGGACGCCAGTAGATAGTGAGGACCCCATAGATAGGGAGTCCCTTGCTGGGTCCAGTGTCGGGGGCAGCGCCCCATCCCTTTCCCTGTCCCCAGAGGAGTGGGTAGATAGGAGTTAAGAAAGAGAGCACCAGCTGGCTTTGGAAAAGCTCAGGTTAGAGCATGCCCCGGAGATAGCGCAGCTGGGTGTGGAGAAGAAGAAGCTAGAGACTGGGAGGGTCTTAGCGCAGGAGAGGATGGCGGAGGCTGAGAAGTCCTTTGCCAGAGAGACATTAGCTTGGGAGGGTAGATTATCCCCTGAGTGCAGTTGTAGTTTTCTGGATTCCCCAGGGAGGGTGGAGTCCAGTGGAGGCAGCAATATAGAGTCCAGTGCAGAAAGTCCAATTCCCAGTTCCCCATGTATAGTACCTTGTTCCCAAGAGGAGGAGTACAGGTTGAAGTTCAGGGACTATAGGAAACTGTCTCACCAGTCTTGGGGGCATTTTGTGGATGACTGTTCGAATGCACTGGTTGATTATCTGGCGGATAACCCGGAGCAGGAGGTGGAGGGAGTAGTGAATATGTTTCTCAAAGAGCAGTTGCTCAGTCGTTGTTGGCCGGGGTTGTGCCAGCACCTGTTGAGGTGTACTCCTTTTGTCCTTGGGAGCTGGCACAGGAAGCAGACCGCTGGGAAAGTGCCAGAGGCTCTGAAGAGGCATTGGTGAGTGATCCCAAAAGTAGTGGTTCAGGTATCTTCCAGCCCAGAGTGGTGGAAGACGTTCAGAGTAGCCCAGCTAGGTCCCAGTGTAGCACGAGGGGTGTAGGGGCTCACGTCTTGTCTCAGTGGAGTAGGAGTGAGTGTGGGACTGAGAGTTCCCAGGTTCCCGAAACCCAGTCTCAGAACCTGGATGGTTTCTTCAGCCTTTATGCCTGTTCTCTACCTCTAAATGTGTTTTATGATTAGGAGGTTGTTTTGCCTAGTATGGTTTATGCTAGTCAGTTTATGTTTTCACTGAGTGACCTATGCCTATGGTGATTAGTCTTGCATAGTGTATTCCTACCTTTTACCAGTGGTTACTGGTTGTGTTCTACAATTATTTTTTTGTGCTACAATTATTCTATGTGCTACATCTACTTTTTCTACTAAGAGCTGATTCTGACAGTGGCCCACGTAGCCCTGTCATGTGTAAATATTTCCCTGAAAATACTGCCCAGTGCCGGTTGGCACAGTGTAATATGTGTGATTATGATCTAATGTGTTTATGGTAATACAAAAGGCTATTTTTATATATAACCTTGTGTGGTGTCTCTTTTTGTGGTGTGCCTAGTGTGTTGCTGATGTGTGTGTGTTGCGCAAACGCTTTACACATTGCCTCCGGGATAAGCCTTACTGCTCATGCCAAGCTACCAATGGGGTGAGCAGGGGTTATCTTGGCATGTAACTCCCTTGCCCTGACCAGAGTGGTGGTCTCTGCCTGTATTTGGTGCAAGCCTTAGCCAACCAAAGATCCCATTTCTAACAGGGAACAATCAAGTGGGACTCGGACAGCCCTGCCTGGTACCATGACCTACATTATAAGGTTCAGATACTCTTCTAACAGAGCAAACCTGTGCCCTAAGGCCCATGTAGAGAAGCTTGAAGCAGCCTATAAACCCAGGACACAGTCCTATTTGAGCCATTACTTTATTCAGGTAATCCTAACTGAGAATTTCAAAGACTTTCGCAATGTATGTTTTCAAAACAGCTGCCAGCCATTTATCCAGGAACTCATCATTTAGGAGTGAGATGAGTCTCCAGATATTTTGCACCATAGTATCCCCAGGAATAAAACCCAACTAATCTATATGAATCAAAAAGGGCATGTGAGGCTGAAATAAACTCACAAGGACTCAACTAAGAAGTTTATATTCCACAGTGAGCATGGACAATGGCCAATCCTTTCTGACATCTGTGGGAGTGTGCCCAGGCTTCAGGAGTGGGATGACCATGTAGACACCAGCAGATGACTTAATTTCCGAGCAGCAGAGTAAATATCTGCAAGTTCAGGGACAAGGCTGCCCCATAAGCCGCAAAAAAACTCCAGGAACCTTCCCATGCCTTGCTTTAAATTGCAGCTCTCACTTCAGGTGTAATGATATCTCCCCTCAAATCATCTGCACCCTTCCGCGAAAGTACCAACAGTCGTCCAAAGGCCAGGAATTCATCAATGGTCGGAGTATGTAACCTGGGCACAGAAGCATAGAGAAAAATGAACATGATGATTGTGCCTTCTGTAAATAAATAATATGCAAAAATAAGACAATTTTGAAAAGTGTGAGCAATGATCAGTATTTAAACGTATGCACACCACAATAATTGTTTTTATATAAAAAATGTTTTGCTAATGATTGAATAGAAATTTTTTGTACTGAGAAATATTGTTGTAATGAGAACGTTTTTAAAAAAGTGATCATCGTTTTACCAATATAACAAAGAAAAGAAAAGAAAAGAAATGCACATCAGATATTAGGTTGTTTTGTGCTCGATATATGTATGGTCATATCTTTTTCCCCATAATTATATATCCCTGCTGTGGCGATTTATCTCATATTCAGGGGTCCCGTCCTTTTCCAAAACCATACTCCTGAAACCTTGCATTTTTGGCAGCATGCCTATATAAGGGTTCGCCAGTGTCCGAGTCAAGCTGCAAGACCAAGGGGCCTCATTTATGAGGCCTTGCGTCAGTTTTGCGCTCCCGATGCGTCACTTTTTGTGACGCATCGGCGACGTAAAACATGCCTCCTGTTGCGCACTATTTACAAAGTGACGCATCTAAGCAAATGCATCACTTTGTAAACCCCTGCGCTACATTATACCTGTGTCAGGTATAATGTATGCAGAGGGGGCGTTCCCCCGCAAAAAACCTCGTAATAGTGATGCAGTGAAATCTATGAGATTTCACTGCAACACTTTTAGGACGCTGTTGCATCAAAATCTTGCGTAAGACTGACGCAAGCCCTTTCACATGGGGCTTTCCCCATGTGAAAGGACGCATTGCTGGAGTTGCATCACTTTCGTGACACACTCCAGCAATGCATCACTTTTGCGCTTACAGATACGTCAGAAATACTGACGTATCTGTAACTCCTTGCGACATGATGCGTCATACATTAAATATGACGCATCAGGTATGTCGCAATGAGTGCGCACTGAGAAGTGACGCATCGCTGCTTTCACGCAGCGATGCGTCATTTCTCATAAATGGGCCCAAGGAGTCCCTGACATTCGGATTAATAAGCCATACCAAAAGGGAACCTGCTTTACCATTCTCAGCATGCACTCGAGTCAGATATTCCCTGTAACTCAACTCGGGCTGCCAGTAACTTCGTAGCCTCCAGTACCAGATATTTAAGTGCGAAATGACCTAGTCTCTGCTGCTCAAGATCCAGGGTTTTATCTTCCTGAGATTCTACCTCACCTACAAGTGTTTTATGCACCCCAACCACGTTCGCAATGCAACGACCCCTGGCCACCTCCTTAAAAGCAACCTTCTCAATCAAAGAGGATGTAGCAGTTCCTGCATTGTCCACAAAATAAGTATTTATGGCTTCGCCTATATTATTTTTAAGGACCAGATCATCCAATGCCTCCACATGCAGCTGCCAGACTGGAATGCGAGGACGCTTGCGCTCCCAAATCATAGGCGGAGCAAGCATAGAGGAAAATCACAGCGGTGCACAAAATGGTGGTCCAACTTTCAGCCCATGTCATCCGAGAGCAGCAGACAGGGGCAACTAAAATTCAAAACCCAATACAACTGACGCAACTCCCCTTCCCCAGGACCAGAAGCAAACGACTTCCCATAAAAACTGGTAAGAGCAACCACAAAGGAGGGGAGGCTCCAAACGAGGTGATTTCTTGCCTCGGATCACCCCATTAGTCAGATGAAAACGGGATAGCCACCTACAATTTGAGTTCTTCACACACATTACAAACAATCACGTCAGCATTCCACCATAGTTGCAGAGAGATCATTACCACTTAGCTTCCAGGTTAAAAAAAATGCCCACTTTCAGTGGACTAAATTACAATCCCTCTGCAAACTTATTTTACACATGCATTGGAATTAAATGATAATTATCACATTCTCAGCAGTTTGCCCATCATAGATGATGAAGGGTTAAACCTGCTGATATTTATCAGAGGGAAAAGTGTGTAAAAAGTCAAAACATGAGGAATTTGTTTTGTGAAATACCTTTTCCATGTGCTCTGCCTTATTTGCAAGTTAAAAACTATGAATCGGAGTTATTTATCAGATGTGGAAAATAACGTACTCCATGGTATTGATAGTTACTATGAGTGGGGAATACCTTACCCTAAATGCCTAATAAGGGCCTGAGTTAGCAAAAACTATATGTATCCCAATGGCTTCTGCACTCTCCAACCTGACGAATGAATTTTCGCAGGGGCAAGTAGACTTCATTGACAGAATCTCCACTCCCTTTAATCCAGTGAGTCAGAAGGAAACTGCCACTAGGTGACGTCAAGCAAAATGCTGTAAGTGCAGAATTTAATCCAGAGCAGAATGCACCATCTATTAATCTTTATCTGCAAGGGGCTGAACCTATTCAGTGAAGCAGGATGGGACACTGTCTTTCCTTCTCAAGCAAAGAAAATTCTTTCATTGTAGTGGGTCATGCAGAGCATTTTAAGCTGTAATTGGAGCTGTGAATAATCCAATTCCAATAAAATGCCCAGGAATCTCACAACCAATACTGTGGCGAAGTGATGCACTTCCTTTCTGTTACTCCAAAATGGGGATTCTTAGGTCTGCAGAGCAATAACCTGTCTCTTTTTTCTTGGTCTTTTTCAATGTAGCCTCCCCAGGCCCATATTATGAATTGGGTGCACTGCCCCAGCCTGCACTGCAGAGTGCACTAATACAGATAATGTATTGCCCTAAGTGCTACCGCGGAGGCGCATCTGCCCTAGGGGCGGGGCTTTAGTTAAAGCTTGACCAGCTGTTTGAAGATCACTGTGCAGAATGTGCACTTTTGCAGCACATTGGCAGTGTGCACTTCTTTATGTAGATTAGTTAGTGCTCATTATGACAGCTCCTTTGCTTAGTGGAGTCACAGTTATTACTTTTTAATAAGACTTGCAGGGTTGTAGAAAACCTCAGCCTGAGCACACTTACTTAGCAACTGAATTGCTATTCTTCTCACATACAACATTTCCAGTTATTGTAGGAAGTGCATTGAGTGCATCCTTAAAGGACTTCTTAGGATAATCAGAACGTTTGCATAAAGAAAGAGGGGATGGAGCATAATAGCAGTGAATTACATTGTTTCAACAATTCAGAACTGAAAGCGTTATCATCTAAGATGTTTCCCACCAGATTCATTCAATGTATTACAGTTTTACTGTTCTGGGGTTTGTTTAGCCTTTTTTTGCTATATGAAAGACTCAGTGAACCACACATTTAGCGGTACATTCATTGAGAAACAACGTAAGTGTTTTTATTTGCTGCTGCCTGTTATTCAGATCTCAACTTGCAATATTTACTTTATCACCATGACTTTTGATTAGAGGATTTGCACAGCAGAGCAGTAACTCATTTTTCATTTCGTCCTTCAAGGAGTTCAGTTGTGAGGATCTGTGTCCAAAGGCCAGTAAACATCATTTCCCAGTTATTTTTTCAGTGTTATGTGAGTTAAGGTTGGTAACATCTTACAGATATCATGGCCATCCTCACTATCACCAACACAAAAAGCCAAACCAAAACCCATCACAATATAGTACATGTGAAACTAACCTCAGGAAGCCTCTCCAAAGAATGTATGGAAAACATTCTAAAACGTGTATTAGCTCTCAGAACTGTAAACAGTGCCCGCTGATGATTCATTAAAGGGCCATGGCTGATGTACACCATGATAACTCTCTTTTCAGTGCAGATAATCATTGTATATTGCCCTTGGCACCCACCGTCGTTTGGTACTCCATCGAGCAATCCAGCAACATGAACCATTCTACATTTTTAATATACATATCATACCGAGCTCTACAAAACAATTTACATTTCCCAACCTTCCAAGCAACTACTCGTGTACCCTACATTCCATATCCCCTCCTCTAACACCTCCGATCTCCACAGATTTAATATCCTAGCTAGCACCCTAAATACACACAATGCATCTTCCCATGATGATTACAACAAACAACTGTCATCTCGCATTTCCTTCCACATTATGGCTTCTGAGGCTATGCAACTGGGACTTACCATTTTCCATGAAATCAGAAAAAACATCCCCCTTTGTTACCAGAACTCTACTATCCTGACCCACAATACCAGGATCATTACTAGGATCATTATTAGTCCTTACCAACTTTTCGAGTAAGAACCTAGGGCCCGATGTAGGTAAATCTTTTTTACCACTTCTTAAATACCGATTCATACCGAATCGGTATTTAAGAAGTGGTAAAAAAGAGGAGGGGAGATGTACGTATTTCAGATTCGGTAAATACCGAATCGTTAAGATTTGGTATTTACCGATTCTGTAAGTACCGAATCGGTAATGCCCATTGATTCCTATGGGCATTGAAGCCCATAGGAATCAATGGGCATTACCGAATCGGTATTTACAGATTCGGTAAATACCGATTTCAGCAAGGGTGCAGGGGGTGTCACTTTGACACCCTCTGGCACCCCAAAAATAGGCATGTGCGCCATGTGGCACACAGACATGCCCTAAGGGCATGTCTGTGTGTCACATGGCACAGGTGTGCATGCACACATGTGCATGCAGACCTGGATTCGGTATTTTACCACCCAATTGGATTGGGTGGTAAAATACTGATTCTTAAAGCCCTGTGGCACTCTGACATGTGCCAGCTACATCTGCATTTACAGAATCGGTATTTTACAGAGTCTGTATTTACCGATTCGGTAATTTTACCGAATCGGTAAATACAGAATCGGTAAAATACCGATTCTGTAAATGCATGCCCTACATCTGAAAACCCTAATACCGGTCGGAAACTGCCAAAATCGGCCGTTTCCGACCGGTATTAGGGCTCCTACATCTGGCCCCTACTTATTAAATATCCTACATGAAAACTTGGAGTCTTCTACTGCTGAGTAAGGTTTCAGTCTACACCTATATTTTAACAAAAAATACCCCAGGGGGCCATCAAATGCTGACGCACACCCCTAGAGATAATGACTGCATGTTATCGTATCATTGATGTTTTAACCCCATCAGGACACAGTTCACTCGCTATATTTGTCATGGTTGCATGGCAGTATGCCGAGGTTGTTACTATTTACTCACAATTGTATTGCATTCAAGAAACAGAGTTACTGCTATATTGTAAGGTATTTTTATGTTTCTTATACTTAACATAAATCAATCAAATGCTTGTAAAACGCGGCTACTCACCCGTAAGGGTCTCAATGCTCTGAGGGAGGGGGCTGCTGATCCATCTAGGACTGTGGTTCGATCGAAGAGCCAGGTCTTGAGGTCATTTCTGAATTGGGGCAGCAGTGGCGATTGCCTGAGGTGAAAAGTCAGGGTGTTCCAGACCTTGGCGGCGAGGTAGGAGAAGGATCTTCCTCTCTCCCGGTCTTACGGATCCGTGGGTTGGTAGCCAGGGCCTGTTGGGCGGAACGGAGGTATCTGGTGGGTGCGTGGAATGAGAGGCAGTGGTTGAGGTATGTAGGTCTTGCATCATGCAGGGCTGTGTAGGCATGTGTGAGGAGCATGAAGGTGACCCTTTTGTTGACTGGGAGCCAGTGGAGTTCTCTCAGATGTTTTGATGAGTCTGGCTGCGGCATTTTTAATGTTCCTCAGCTTCTTGAGGAGTTTCTGGGTGATGCCGTTGTAGAGTGCGTTGCTGTAGTCGAGTCGGCTAGGGTGCGTGGGTGACTAATTTTCTGGACTTGGTGGGGATCCACCTGAAAATCTTTCAAAGTACCCCAAGTGTGCGAAAGCAGAATGAAGAGATGGAGCTGATTTGGGGGTTCATGTTGAGAGAGGATTCCAGTATGATTTAGAGGTTTTGTGGGGGGTCTTCCTTGTGCAGTGGGCCACTATTGACATCTCAAGCATATGTTATGTTATGTTATGTTATGTGCTTTTATTAGGCGCACAGATGCTCCAGCGAAGGAGCGTCCTGGCGCCGCGACAAGGTAGCAGCACAACACAACGTGACAACACACAGTAAAATAAAACTAAGGGAACAAGAAAGTTTTCATAGGGGTTGGGGCCCAGAATGAGGCCCTCAGTTTTGTCTAAGTTGAGCTTACAGCAGCTGTCTTTCATCCAGGTGGCGACGGCTTTCATCCCATTGTGGAAGTTGCACCTGGCGACTGTGAGTTCATTGGTGAGGGAGAGGATCAGCTGGGTGTCATAGGCTTAGGAGACAATGTTAAGTCCACGTTCCTGATTGATGCACAGACATAATATTGAGTTTTTATTTTCGGAGTACAAAAATATTGAGTTGGAAATATCGAAGGGACTGAATATCGACATCAAAAATATCGGTATACCAGAATATCGACATGAAGGTAAGAAATATAGTTTTTGTTAATATCAGTTAATAATATCTTTTGTAAACATATTGTTGTTAATAATATCGATGTTTATATTAGTGTTATGTATTTTGGTATGTATTTTAAATGTATGTGTTCTATATTTTTTGCTAAGTATTGTATTTTTTTCAAATATATGTATTAGAAGTTATTACATTTTTTTAAAGTAAATTTTGCGTTTTAGTTCCGTAGCGGGTTGTGGGTTTATAGGGAAATAGGGAGGGAATTAATTTAAGGATAGTAAATTTTATAATAATTTTTAGAAATGAGTAATTATTTTTAATTACATTTTGCGTTTTAGTTCTGTAGTGGGTTGTGGGTTTATAGGGGAATAGGGTGGGAAGTAATTTAATTATATTAAATGTAATATTAATTTTTAGAAAGTATTAATTATTTTTAATTACATTTTGTGTTTTTATTTCGTAGCGGGTTGTGGGTTTATAGAGAATAGGGTGGTAAGTAACCTAATTATAATAAAGAAATTATACATTTTAATTTATTGGTATTGATAAATAATTTATTGTGAATTAATTATTAATTGGTAATTAATTTTTATTAATTGAACAATTGAGAACTATAATAATTGTGTTAAATGTTGTTAGGGGCGGGTTGTAGGTTTATAGGGGAATAGGGTGGGAAGTAATTTAACGTTAATAAAGTAATTATTATTTTTTATTTATTGGTATTGGTCATTCATTTTTTGTTACCTAATTAATAATTGGTAATTCATTTTTATTAATTGATAATTATATTAATTGTGTTATTTTGTTTAGGAGCAGGTTGTGGGTTTATAGGGGAGTAGGTTGGGAAGTAATTTAATTGTAATAAAGTAATTATTAATTGTTATTTATTGGTATTGATAATTCATTCATTGATAATGAATTATTAGATGGTAATTAATTTGTATTAATTGATTTATTGACAATGATATTAATTGTGATTTTTTTTAGGAGCGGTTTGTGGGTTTATAGGGGAATAGAGTATGAAGTAATGTATTTATAATGAAGTAATTATTAATTTTATTTGTTATTATTTATAAATAATTGTATTATTAATTAAGTATTATTTGGCTATTTAATTAAAAAAATATTTAATTGATAAATATGTTAATTTTAACCCTCTGCTATTCAACACTTTCCCTACAGTTACACCTTCTGGAGTGGCAATAGTAATTTTTACCCTTACGCTATCTAACACTTTCCCTACTGTTACACTCCCTGGAGTGGGAATGGTAATTTTTACCCCTCCGGTATCCAGCACTTTCCCTACTGTTGCACTCTCTGGAAAGGTTGTGGGTTTATAGGGGAGTAGGGTGGAAAGTAATTTCATTGTAAGAAAGTAATTATTAATTGTTATTTATTGGTATTGATAATTAAGTTATTGTTAATTAATTATTAATTGGTAATTAATATAAATGTTTATTAATTGATTTATTGACAATGATATTAATTGTGTTATTTTTTAGGAGCGGGTTGTGGGTTTATAGGGGAATAGAGTGGGAAGTAATTTATTTATAATGAAGTCATTATTCATTTTTATTTGTTATTATTTATAAATAATTGGATTATTAATTAAGTATTAATTGGTTATTTCATTAAAAAATATTTAATTGATAAGTATGTTAATTTGAACCCCCTGCTATTCAACACTTTCCCAACACTTACACCTTCTGGAGTGGCAATAGTAATTTTTACCCTTACGCTACCCAACACTTTCCCTACTATTGTACTCTCTGGAGTGGGAATAGTAATATTTACCCCTCCGATATCCAGCACTTTCCCTACTGTTGCACTCTTTGGAATGGGAATAGTAATTTTTACCCCTAGGCTATCTAACTTTTTCCTTACTGTTGGACTCTCTGGAGTGGGAACAGTAATTTTTACCCCTATGCTATTCAACACTTTCCCTACTGTTGCACTCTCTGAAGTGGGAATAGTAATTTTTACCCCACGCTATCCAACACTTTCCCTACTGTTGCACTCTCTGGGGTGGGAATAGTAATTTTTACCCCTTCGGAATCCAACACTTTCCCTACTGTTGCTCTCTCTGGAGTGGGAAAAGTAATTTTTACCCCTACGCTATCCGACACTTTCCCTACTGTTGCACTCACTGGATTGGGAATAGTAATTTTTACCCCTTCGCTATCCAACACTTTCACTACTGTTTCACTCTCAGGAGTTGCACTCACTGGAGTGGGAATAGTCCATTTTAGCCCTACGCTATTCAACACTTTTGCTACTGTTGCACTCACTGGAGTGGGAATAGTAATTTTTACCCATGGGGGTGGGGTCGCACACTACTCACACACCGGCGGTGTCTAAGGACTCAGGTCAATGTAGTAAAGTGTTCGCGATGCATCATCTTTCGATCTTCTGCTATCTTCGCTGTCTTCGCCATCCCTGGACACGTGTTTCGGGGTATTACCCCTCATCAGCAGGGATAGGCCGTGTACTGGGGTTGCCGATGGCTGCCAATATCTGCCAGGTATAGTACCACTCAGGCGCGTAGGTGCGGGATCCCAGGCTCGTCAGCCCACTGCTCACGGGAGCTTTAAAGTTACAAATGGGGGTGGGGTCGCACACTACTCACACACCGGCGGTGTGTGAGTAGTGTGCGACCCCACCCCCATTAGTAATTTTTACCCCTTCGCTATCTAACACTTTCCCTACACTTGCACTCTCTGGAGTGGGAATAGTAATTTTACCCCTACGCTATCCAACACTTTCCCTACTGTTGCACTCACTGGAATGGGAATACAAATTTTTACCCCTTCGCTATACAATACTTTCACTACTGTTGCACTCTCTGGAGTAGGAATAGTAATTTTGTTCCCTCCGCTATCCAATAGTTTCTCTACTGTTTTACTTAATGTAGTGCATAATGTATTTTAAAACGATAACAAATATTATAATTTTTTTATTTGTTATATATATATTTTATATTTTAATTTATATCATGGGTGTATGTGCATATATATGTATTTATAATTTTTAAGTATTTTTTTAACAATTTTTGTTATTAAACTAATTGTTTATAAATGTTATAAGTATATACATTATATTTTTAGTATATATATGTTTAATTTATTTTTACATTATATGGGCCTCAGCCCATATAATTTTTTGGCCTCAGCCAGAGATCTAACGCTGCAGTGCTCCTGAAATCTCTCCATTGGCTGCCTGTCCACAAGCGCATTTCCTTCAAAACCCTCACCATGGCTTTTAAGGCTCTTCATGGTACCGGCGCTCGCTATCTTAGGAATAGAATTGGTTTCCATCATCCACCTAGAGCATTACGTTCCGCATCACTGTCGATGGCGACGGTTCCGGCAATTAGGCGCGCTCGCATCGGGGGTCGCTCCTTTAGACATCTGGCGCCCAAATCCTGGAATGCACTGCCTTTGTCTTTGAGGAAGACAGATAATCTCCTGTCATTCAGAAAGGATCTCAAAACATGGCTGTTTGGCCAATGATTCCTATGAATTCCTTGCCCTGTGCTTTTTGCTTGGTCTGATATCGCGGGGACACTCTGCTTGAGTAGCTGAGCGCTTTACAAAACACCCGGTAACATAACATATGTATTAGTTATAATTTTAAACATTTTAAAATATTTTTAACTATGTTTATTTTAGTTATATGTATTATTTACTTTATTTTATATTATTTTTTAAACATTAAAAAAAGCTATTTTTAATAACAATATTTTTGACAATAATAAACATTTTTCTCTATATTTTTGTACTTACCATTATGGAGATATGACTGTGATATTCTGAACATCAATATTTTTGTGTTGATATTTTTGTACCTCGATATTCTGACTGTCGATATTCTGTCAGTGCTCCTTCATGATTGTGGCCGTAAGCTGGGCAATGTAGATGTTGAAGAGGCTGGGATTCAGGGAGGAGCCTGGGTCCTTCGCAGCTGATCTCTGTGGGTTCTGAAATGAACTGTGGTAGTCTGACGCTCTACGTTCGACCGATGAGGTGCGAGCGTATCCATTCCAGGGCTTTGTTATGGATGCCGGTATCATGGAGTTTCGTGCAAGGGGTGCCGTGGGAGACACTACCCATGCTTACCTGGGGAGATATATAATGAGACCCTAAAGTCCAAGAAAATAACAAGACTACAAACCTCCCTGCTCAAACTACAAAAACCTCAATACCAGTTTCCCCTCTGCATGAGTCTCTCCACTTTTCACATGACTTCAAGACAAAAATAAAATACATCATTGTCTTGCAATGCTCTGTTACCTCTTTAAACCTCTCCCCATCTGACTATCTACTGATTACTATAAATGTGTGTGTTTCTAGTTCAAGAAATTGCCAGGTAAATGGTTTCTTTTAACTTTGTTTAGCAGACATAGGGCCTTATTATGACTTTGGCGGTTTTGGAGCGGGCCGCCATGCTGCCACCCCACTCCAAGAACACCAAACCCATAAGAATCTGCCTGACAGATTTTGACTTTTTTGTCTCTGGCAGGCGGTTCTTTGGTGGACCCACTGAGGTACCTATGAAAAAGGCACCGCAATGCGAGCACCAAAGGCAGTTTGTGCATGGCATGGACTGTCAAGTCCATGCCATGCAGGAACTGGGGCTGCATGAATACAGGGGGTACACCATATGGTCCCCTGCATGCATCCCCTGGTGCAGAGGCTACAGTATCCCTGAAGGGCCCCCTCTGTTTCTTCACAGCCACACTTTTCATGGTGGTCTCACCGCCATGAAAACTCTGGTGTAAGGAAACTCCTAATATACTTGGTGGTGCCAGCATATTAAGGGCCACAGACTGCTGCAAGACTGCCAGGGATTATGGATTCCTGGCAGCAGCAGGGGTCCGATGGTGGTTCAACTGCCCTACGTGTAATAGGGTGGTTAGACCACCAGTGATGTGGTAGCTGCACTGACACCATGGGTTTGGTTGTCCTTCGGCCTCAGCCACATGATTTAA
The DNA here is from genome assembly GCF_964261635.1 of Lissotriton helveticus. Taxonomy (NCBI): domain Eukaryota; kingdom Metazoa; phylum Chordata; class Amphibia; order Caudata; family Salamandridae; genus Lissotriton; species Lissotriton helveticus. Next base: position 893,592,246 of record NC_136063.1, on the reverse strand, counting down.
ATGTCCTGTTCAAGCCCTTCCCACCCCAGAGACCCATGCCTCTTTAGTATGTGGGAACAATTAGTTATTGTAAGAAATTGGAGCATTGGTTGAGGGGTGTGAGAACCCACCTCAAATAATAATCGTAATCCCTGTAACATTAAACCTCTAACATCCCTGAATATTATGCATAGTCCTCTAGTAGTCTGGCACAAAGTAGTCAGTCTTAACTTGGAGGCAATGTACAAAGTATATGCAGTAGTCTATCAGCAGTAAAGTAAAAATACAAAACAAGAAAATCCCAAACCAATTTAGAAAAATAGAGACTACTTTAATAAATAAATGTCACAAACATAACATAATCGAATAAGTAAAACTTGAGATATGATTTTTTTTTAATTTGAATTAAAGTTGGCATCACAAAGCTCAATAAGTGAACCCATTAATCTGGTCTGTCTAGACCAGGTCAAAGAAAAAAGTTAAGGCTGATTGTTATGAACTGTCGGTCAGTTACAGGGGCCAGTTTCCCCCATGGAAAGTTTACCTGCTGACTTAGAAACCTTAATGGAGAAAACACACAAATCTGCCCAGAAGTGATTAAATCATGGAACAGACTTTTGGGAAACAATAAGTACATCACTCCACTGCTCTCTGGCATGTAGTTTCACACATTAAAAAATACATCCTTTCATGTGCTCAGCCACCCTAAGCAATCCCTAGAAAGGGGAAAATACATATTTTCATGGCATTTTGAAGCCTTACTGAATCATCTCGATAGATACATCTTTTTAATAGAGATAACACGCAGCGGCTGTCTACTGGCACACCTTAACAAATAGCCTTCCCTACAACAAAAGTTACTAACAGTACTGTCCTTAGAAAGACCCCAAGAACTTTTCTCAGTGCCACTAGAGGTCAAGGGTGAAGTGCGCACTTTACAAGTATACGTAATGTAATGTAACGTAAATTAACGTAACATAACATAACAAAACACAACACAACATAGCAACATCTACTTTGAAATCTTGCAATCTGTTCCTCTTTGGGTTGCACTATGTTTTTCCAGGTTAGATGCCATAGATTTCTTGATAAATATATTTCCAAATCTTGGGACCTGCTTCACATTGTTTAAATCCTACACCAGGATAAGCAGCTTGGATGATTGCATTGTAGCTTTTAAGTAGTGAGCCTCCATGGGACATATCCACACCGATAGGATTATTGCACTGTGTTTTGGGTTTCACTTGCAACGTCTCTATTCCCCAGTTATGTATCTAGCTCATTACAACCATGGGGTATATATGGGCCTTAAATACGCCCAAATCTATAAATGATACACAGAAAGAGAACGCCCATCTACTTTTTTCCTCTCTAGCTACTCTCACCGTTACATATATATTACATGTTTATTAATACTTCACAGTATATTCAATTTCAAAGTGCTTTATTTCGAGTATTACTCATAAAAGCAGACAAACATACATATAATAAAAAACAATTAAATTTACAACGTCATATTAGACTTAAGCACGCAGTTAATATTTAAAAAACACAGTACATAAGAAGAAGATTATCAAAAGCAGGATTGATATGAAAAAGTGCCAAAATAGTGATCATAGATGAACAATTTAAAAAAAAAAAAGATATATCATAGAGTTTCTAACCGATGATACGTTAAAATTTAAATATATTACAAAAGATAAAAGATAGATACAAGTCTAGCAGTCTCTGGCCAAATAATCAATTTTTTCAGAGAATAGACTGTAGCCTAGCAGTCTCTGAATATATCATAAATTATTACAGAGAATAGACGTGTAACTAACAGTTCCTGTGAACAACAGAATGAATTATTGTCCTCTAATCGTTCTCTGTCTTATAACCCAAGCCCACCCCAGGTACTTTGCAATGGCAATTATAATCCAGTTAGCAGATGTAGTTCTTAAAATCCGCAATGCTACCATGCTATTTTTTGTACCTAGGTTCCTACACATTGGAGCCAGCCAAACTCGCCTAGGAATAGAGTACCTTGAACAGGAGAACAGAAAGTGACCAAGGGTCTCATTACCTACCCCACAGACAGGACAAGTTGACGCACCTCCTGCTTTCCATTTAGATGTTAGTTGGCTAAAGGCAGAGAACCAACCCTCAGTTGGAAAAGCAGTTTCCTGTCCATGGGCTTTAATATGTAATCCCAATACATTTCATAAATTGGGTACAACTTGGTCTCTAAGTAGCTGGTGGTCATAGACCCACTATTTAAACTAAGCATACTTTTATTAACAACATGTTCCCAATAGATACTTTTTATGGTGGATTTGGAAGGGAATAGGGCCCCAGCTGGGTCGACCCAGAGAGCATTAAGTCCTATATCGCACAAGGCAATCTTCAATGATTTAAACCATTTAATTTTGTTGTAGCAGTCACTTGTGACAACATCTTTAAACCCATTCGCATAGTGAGAGAGCTCTGGCGTGGTCCAAAGCCTACGCCAGTATAAAATCGGGCGTAGTTTAGCCTTATCAGAGATTGCTCTCCTACCTAATTCATATCGTAGAGGCAATTGCGGGCTGCTCTGAGGGATGCCTATCAGATTCCTATAAAATTTATTTTCTGAGGTTTGGAGCTCCTGAAGGTTTTCGTACCCCCATAGTTCCGCACCGTACAGGGCAGACCCTATTGCTTTTGCCTCGTAGATTATCAGAGGTGGTTTGATGGGCTTAGTGAGCGATTTCCTTTGTTCTTTGATGATTGTGCCAGCTATTTGCTTGTGCCTTAATGTAGCAATGTTAAGGTGTGACCGCCACCTATTATCGTTGGAAATGTGTATCCCTAGGTAGGTAAAGGATTTTACAACCTCCAGGGTACGACCACTCAACGAAATGTTAGATTTAAAATTTCTGTGAGGATTGAAGGCCATGAGTTTTGTCTTGGACCCATTTACCTCCAGTCCATGGGCTACACAGAAATCATCAAATATTGCCAATGCTTTTTGCAACCCGGCTGGTGTTTTTGATAAAATTAAGGTATCATCGGCGAACATTAAAATTGGAACTTTTTCACCTGCAAGAAAGGGAGCATCCACTGCCTGGGACTGCATAGAAGAAACCACACCGTTAATAAAAAGAGTGAACAGAGTAGGCGCCATTGAACAACCCTGCCTAACCCCACGCTCAACTGGGAATTCAACGGTGTCATTACCATACCCGCCCCAGCGAATTTTGGCGTAATTGCCCTCATGCAACCGCATGATTAAGGACAACAATTGCCCGGGGACCCCAAGTGTCACAAGGACTTCCCACAGTTTTGACCTCGGAACCAGGTCGAAGGCAGCCCGCAGATCAACAAATGCTGCATACAGGCTGCCTCCACCTAGCACCACGGTCCTCCACTGAATCAGCTGAAGACGGAAGACTTGGTCCACAGTGCTGGTTGCCCTGCGAAAGCCAGCCTGAAAGGGGGATAAGATGTTATTATCCTCAACCCAATCAAGCAGCCTATTAACAATTACACGACCAACTATTTTTTGAACTGTGTCGATCAAACTAATCGGACGGTAATTACTAGGCAGAGCGCGATCCCCTTTCTTGTATATCGGGATGATAACAGCACCCCTCCATGTTGCAGGAATATCTGCACCTCTGGCAATGTGATTAATTAGCAGATGAATATATTTAGACCACCTTGCAGTATCGTTTAAAAAAACGTCTGCGGGTACACCGTCAATGCCAGGAGCACGACCATGATGGACAGTTTTAAGTGCCATCAATATTTCGTGCTGCGTAAAGGTGTCAGCTTCCGTCGTGGCGTAGGGTTCACATACGCTATCCGTAGACAGGTCGCTCGAAGCATATTGTTCACTAAAAAATTTAACCCAGGCGTCCTGGGGGACGTTATTTGTGGTGGCGTCTTCAATCCTGTCATGACCCCATTTAACTATATGCCAAAATAACCTAGAGTTATTTTGGTCACTGGCACTCTGTAACATATTCCAATGGGCTTCGTCCCACTCTTTTTTTGCCTTAACTATGGAAGATTTATATTGTGTCCTAGCTATCCTGATGGCCTCCTTGTTTTTATTTTTAATCGCGGCCCATAAGCGGGCCCTGGCCCCCTTACAGTCTTGGTTATACCATTTGGCTGGCCTGAGTTTCCCTGGCTTTTTATTATTAGTCGGTTTTAAAAAGTGGCATTGTATTTCTTTGAAAAGGTCACTGTGGACCTGAGTAACCATGTTTTGGGTAGGGGGTAACCCGACCACACCCTCAAGGGCCACAGTGGCCTTATCATTTGCCATATTTATTTTTTCCAAAGCCAGCGGGTCAGTTTTAACACTGGTCCACCTCAGCCTGCGCATATCATTTGTGGGTATAATCAATGGCGGGAGAGGTTCAGCACAGGTATTTAAGACGGCATCAGACTTCCACCAGTTATGAAGGACACATAAAGGGTTATGATCGCTCTCTAACCTTTCCAACACAACCATATCAATGACCTTTGGCCATAGAGACATACTACATATTACGTAGTCAATACGGCTCTTGTTTCTTCCATTGTTGAAAGTCATGGCTGGTACTCTGTCAGACTTTGTCCGACCATTCAAGGCCCTTAACCCATGTTCAAAACACATAGCGTTTAGGCCAAGGATGTCCTCAGTCCAGCGAGTTATTGGAACTGTAGTGAGAGCGGGAATATCCCATAAGGTGTCTTCTTCCATACCCAGTTGTACATCGCCAATGTCTAAAGGCTCAAAAGTGCGATTTAGGTCGCCAGCTATTAATATATTATTCCCTGATGAGTGAGTTTCTAATAAATTGTACAAAGACAAAAGGACCTCAGATTTTCTTACATTTCCCCCTCTGGCATATATATTATAAATGTCCATGGAGGTAGATGAGTTACCCTTTAATCGAATGAGCTGAATATCTTTTTGATGAAGCTCAATGTTTCTCACATCAACCATGAAAGCCTGGCGCACCCATATCGTAAGTCCCCCCATCGGTCGCCCTTTAGGACCCTTAGTGGCTGGGAGGTAAAAATTCAAATAACCAAGCGCAAATACAGGATCTACAGCCCAGGTTTCTTGGAAAATGCAGACATCGTATTGGCTGACAAAACCAGACCATATACCACAATCCATTTTGGAACAAAGCCCCGCAATATTCCAAGACAATAAATTCCCAGTTGTGTTTGCTGCTGTAGAACAAGTGCAATGATCCGACCCTGTTAACAATAGATCAACATTGCTAGTTTCATTAGTATTTGCAATAGCTACACCAGCTCTAGGTACAATAGTATCTGTCACATCTTGAAAAAATATAGGACAACTCGAAACCACTATATGGTTTGCAGCCATAGGAACTTGCGACAAGGTGGTAGAGGTGCATGGTAGTCAATCACAAGCGTCTAGGTTGGAAAGTGCAGCAAATCTATTTTCCACTCCTAGATCCCACTCAGCAAGATCAGAGTTCTTGCTGCCCCTCTTGGTTACAACGTTCCATTTTGTTCTAAGAGTGCTGCAATTCAGACCTCTACCTTTCCTGGGATAAAAGAAATCCAAAGTCAAAGGGACAATAGGGGTAAATCTTTTCTGAGGCGGGTGGAGATTTGGTAAAATATTTGGCAGGACCTCGGGGTCAGAGAAGTTAAGTACAACACAATCCCCCTTGAATTCTTTTGCCCTGTTCCCAATCCACTCGACCCTTCGTGCATTCACCAGTTCTTCCGCAAGTTGCTCCTTGCCCCAGGGTGTTATGGCCATGTTATTAGTTAGCCATGATAACGATTTATTTAGTAATGACGCAGTTGACTCAGCATCATCGGGGGCTAATTTGGGTACATTAGCAAGAACAAGAACTAATGGTGAGGCTTCAACGACGAGCTCTGATGCTCCTTTCGTGGTATTTGATTCCCCATAAGGTAAAGCAGATGATACATCTCCGGGGGGCCTATCAGATAAGTTTGCCAATAAGGGCAACGGGGGATTTTGTGCAGCAACAGGAGTCGGTCCATTAGAGTGGTTAGATTGAATTTCACTCATCAAAGGCTGGACACATGTTGAGATGACTTCTGGTAGTTTTCTCACCTCCCCCAAAGTTTTTCCCAATAGACCTTCCAGTTTGCTTACCTCAGCAGTTAATTTATCGATTTTACTGATCAGGGGTTTTACCATCCCTTTAATTTTTGTATCCATCAGACAACAAAGTTTTTGTAATAAATCGTCGGAAAGAGTCACATAAGTTTCCCCAGTCAAATCCTCTTCATCATCATCGGTAGATTTCCTTGGTGGCGACGCGACTTTGTTTTTAGATGACCTTAGGCCTCCTCTCTTTTGTATGGCTTTCCTTTTACCCCCAGAAACCCTAGGAGCGGGGATGGGGGGAGCGGTAGAAATAGTAGACTCGCTATTTACGGAAAGCACAGTTGGTGCATCTGTGTCACTATTTTCTTCTATATTAGCAACAATGCCACTAGGCTGAATGCAATTTGAATCCTGGAGGGAGGCGTGTGCCCCACCGAGGAGGCTATTATTTAACAAGGCGAATGAGTTCTCGTTCTCAATATCTACCAGTGGTGATTGTAAAGGTGATTCCAGTCCCAGTGAGGTCCTTCTGTCAGTGTTAATTTTTGCCACAACTTGTACAAGATAGTTCTCCATTGTATTAGAGGCTGTGGGTTGCTTTTTTGCAGGCATTTGGCAACAGAAATCCACTTGAGACAAAAATAAGTACTTACAAATAGTGGGGTTAATGATTACCTGGAGCTTAGTAAGCCTGATCTGCCTTATACGTTGGAGATGAAGTAATTAGAGGCAAAGTCCCTGGCCCAACCCAACCGTGGCCAACCTCGGACGGCCTCAGACGGCCCGCCCTTTGTCCGGGCTTCGTCCGGGCGTCCCGCGAAGCGGGTGTCAGCGGCGCTTTTGTGCGCCTCCTGGCGCCCTCGCGTCGCTGGGAAGCGCGCCGCCGCGTAGGCTGCCGGGAATTGAAGTCCCGGAGCGGTGGCGCGTGTAGGCTGTTAGCAGATGACTCTCGGCGGTGGCGGCTTGTCTCCAGGTGCCCCCGCAGCCCCAAAGAAATGCTCCGGTCTGTGGCGGCGTCAACAGGTAAGCGTGAAAAGACTCCCCCACTCCGCCGGTGTCAGCGGCGCTTTTGTGCGCCTCCTGGCGCCCTCGCGTCACTGGGAAGCGCGCCGCCGCGTAGGCTGCCGGGAATTGAAGTCCCGGAGCGGCGGCGCGTGTAGGCTGTTAGCAGATGACTCTCGGCGGTGGCGGCTTGTCTCCAGGTGCCCCCGCAGCCCCAAAGAAATGCTCCGGTCTGTGGCGGCGTCAACAGGTAAGCGTGAAGAGTATATTCCATTAACCATTCATCCTCATAACGTGCTTTTCATCAACCCCTTTCTTTTTCACCCTGTCATCCTCCCCTCCATCCACAATAAACAGATCCTATACAATGGGCAAACAAATATTCCTCCAATTTCCATGACACCACTATCACACGTCCTTCCTTTGCATTACAACCTTATCCATGGAAAAAACGATGATCTTTTCCTTCTTTCAGCCTTCTTTTTCTTTCTTGTTTCTTGCTTACCTTGCCCACTGAGCTCTGGAACCTTTTCCTCTAGACTTTTCACCCTGCTGGGCTCAATATGAATCTCCCAAGCCACAATTTACATTAGATGTCCTTCTCCAGTGTTACAATCACATACCAGAGCGGTCGCGCCCTCACATGCCCAACCTCTCCTGTGAACCACCACAATGTGGGGCCTATTAGCAAGAAATAGCGATATTTATCGCTAAACATGGTTAGCAACTTTTATTTTATTGCTGGCTATCACTGGATATTTTAGCGGAGAAAACATGCTATTAGCAACGTTTTTCTCCTTTGTGCTAAAATATCCAGCGATATCGGCGAAATCCGAGAATATCGCTGGAAATCCATCGATATCTCGCATTATCGCCAGTGGGGGTTTAATCTGATAATCCACCACCGATTGACTATACAGGCAAGTCAACTTTTTAGCAGGCGTTAGTTTATAGCGATAATCGCGCTTAGTGTGATTTTTTTTATCGCTTCGCCTGCCTTGCTAATAGGCGATAGCTGTGCTAGCGCATTTACATTGCCCCTGTGATTTTTAGGGGTCGCAGTCCTTCCTCCACTCTCACAATAACACCTTTGAAAGGGAGAGGCCATTGAACCCCAGCAGTTGTTCCTGGAGGAGGACAATAGGTTTAATATTTATTTATTTATGCATGTTTATATAGCGCAAACTTTACCAGAAGGTGTCAGAGCGCTTTACAATAGAACCAGTTACATTACATAAGATCTTCAGAGTACATGAATTACATAAAAGATACAAACAGATGAACTCTAAATTCACATACGAATTGTAGAAAGTACATAAGTCTACTACAGATACTACTGGTTAGAGTTACAAATATACAAGTTGCAAATTCACTCAAGGTTACATTTTAAGAAAAGTTGAAGTGATTAGCGGTTGACAAATATATATTACATATTTACACAGCATGATCCACTCCCCATTGCTCTGGTTCTTACTTTCAACCCAGAGATACAAACTTCTAGGGCAGCAGCAGGTTTTCGGCATGGAGAGGCCTTGTGCAGGGACCTAGAGGGAGCTGAAGATCTGGGGACAGCTCTGAGCTGCAATTATGGCCCTGTTCAATGAGTTGGGGAAGGTACACTATGAAGGGAGAACGTGAGGCAGAAAACGGCCAAGGCAGTCTGCTTCGCAAGGTGGGCAAGAGATGCCGTAGGGAGGGACCAATCAAGGGAAGAGGTTGGCTAAAACCCAGAGGGGGCAGGAGAGGAGACACCAGGAGCACGAGCATTCCAATACACGTACACAATGCCCAGTGGCCAAGGGAGAGGAAAGGACATCCGGGTGCCAACTCCATGGCCCTGGAGACAGTGCGTGGCCAGAGTGAAGTACAATGGGCAACACAATTACTTTGGTGGAGGTGGTGAGGCATGCATAATTCTCAGTGGGAGCGCAGGGTGATTTGTTGCTGCATCATTGGTAGAGGGTGCAGCAGGCCATGTGTAGTTGTAGTGAAGTAGAACAACAAGCACTTTGTTTTTGTGTTCCATTTTTGAGTGCATTCTACTGCTGGGCAGTCGCATGGAGATTGGGAGGAGTGCACATCAGACTGGGAAGAGAAGGCAAAGACTGGCCCAAGTACCAACTACAGCCCTTATGTATGGAGTCTAGACTGTATAAGGAGTGGACTGCAGTGTGGCCTCCAGATTGGACTCCGGCATCCAGGATGCAAAGCAACAGGATCTCACAGCTGCACTGAATCAAGCCCTGGGCGTGAGCTTTGAAAGTCGCCCTCGTCTCTCACAGAGTGGCATGAGCGGAGTCTGGTGGAGGCTGAATGGGCCAGCTGCTGTGATCTTATTCTTTACAGCAGGAATGCTCTGCAGTCAGTGAGATGGAGAGAGGTAGTGGAAGCAATGGACAAAGCATTGGGAGGGTGGAGGAAGCAACAGAGAGAGAGAGAAGGCAGGGCAAAGCGAAGGGAGGAAGAGGCACATGGGTGAGAGAGTGCAACACAACACATACGCTCATATAAAGTGCTTAAAAAAAAAGAAAAATGTAGTTCACTGAATAAAACATCAGCAGTGGAAAGATACATGCAAGCCAGTCAGACCACTGTGAGACCAAACTTATCCTGGGCTATATAAGATCCTGAATAGGTAGGATAGTCATAAATTTAAGAGAAGACAACTGAGAAGACAAGAAAGCCATCCAATCACCAGCAAAAAGATGAACCAAAGCCCACACAATATATATTGAAGAAAATGGGTCTGATCATCACATAACTAAAGCTCTCTGTACCCAAGACATAAAAGGTATTGACAAGTCACCTAAGGAAGCTGACCAACTCTAAATTCTGCATTTTTAACTTAAGCAAAGAGGGGCTGATTTACAACTTCTGGCGCATCCCTGTAAATCAGCAGGGATGCGCCAGGAAAGATGCGCGACGCATATTTACCCTTGCTCCTCCACAGATGCGCCTCATTTACAATGCGGCGCATCATGGCGCATGGATAAACAGATGCGTGTCGCATCTGCCGGCGTAAGGTTGGCGCATTGCTGGATTTGTGTCGCGGGCGCCATGCAACTCCAGCATTGTTCCAACCTGGCCTATCCACAACATAGCGCGTCACTCCTTACGCCTGCTTCAAGCAGGCGCAGGGTTTTGACGCAACATGGCCGTAAAAGTGCCTCAGTGAAATCTTGTAGATTTCACTGCGTCACTTTTACGTGTCGTTCCGGTGACGGAACGCCCACCCTGCGCCGGAACACTCAAATGAAACCTCACGCAGGTTTCATGGTTAGCCAGGCTTTACAACATGACGCATCTCCCTAGGTGCGTCACTTTGTAAATAAGGGGCAACATGGCGCATGGTTTAAGCCGCCGCTGCATCACAAAAGTGACGCAACAGCAGCGTAAAAGTGTCGTAAGGGGCTTGTAAATCTGCCCCAGAATTTTTTACCATTATGTAGCACTGTACATGCATGCCCTATTTAAAGGAACATACAGTATCCTTAGTAATAACAGTACAACTTAAAAAAGAAGCATGAATAAGTTTGATTTTCCATCAATGTATTTCTTTATTGGCTTTCTGGGTGTGATGTAGTTGAGAGTACAAAATTATGTTGGTTCTCATGTAGGGTTGGTGAGCAGCTACATTTTTATATATTTACCCACTTTCTAAATTGCCATATATATGTGTCAGGTATCTATTAGTGCTTGTTTTGAAGAAGGTGTCATGAAAAGGTAAGCTAGGCTTATTGAAGACTGATATAGTCTGCAACCACTTTATTTGTTTATCCTGAACGACCATGCACATTTATGAGTACTCAAAACAATAGGAGAGTCCTCATATTGAAAGATGCTGCACATCTATGTGTTCTTAAGCCAGTTGTACGGTAAAAGGGCTTATAACTACTATGCCATTACTGTGATATATTTATTGTGTGTTAGTAAGTGGGTTAACCTGACATCAGATTCAGGAGTCTTCAAACTTGGTGTGTGAGTAGGGGCAGTCCACTGATATTCACACATTTAAAAAAAAAATTATTTTGAAGGCTATTGTTAGGCTTGGTCTGTGCAATGTGCTTTGCATGTAGGATACGTATGCAACACTTGGAGAAGAATAGGAGAAATCAAGTGTCTGAGTTTCTACTCTGTGAGATTAGGTCCAGGCAGAATTTTTCATTCTGCTCAAGGAATTGGAGGAATTTGGCAGCTTTGCATTACTCATTTAACACAGAGTTATGGAGTTGTTAATTTTTTCTTTTGAGTTTCATATGCTTGTGGAGGAGTGTAGTAGTGTTTTTACATTTGTTATGCATGTTTTCATTGTCTCATGCACCTCTTTGCATCCTATAGGATTTCTTATAGTCCCTAGGGAGACACCAGCAAATATTTATTTTTGAATTATTCCGATTTTTTTCTGCCCCTCTTGTCTGCCATAGGAGTGTCATAGGGCATAGGCAAATACCAGCAATGTGTCTTAAGTATTATTCCATTTCCCCCTGCACCCCCTAGCTTCATTAGAAGTCTAATTGGCACACACCAGCAATAATTTTGTAAGGATTATGTTATCATCCCCTGCACCTCCTGCCTCCCATAAGTGTCTCATATGCGTACCATACACCAGCAATATTTTTTAAGGATTATACGATTTTCCCCTTCTTGCCATAGGAGTCCCATAGGTGCACACCAGAAATAATTTTGCAAGGATAATTCCATTTTCCCCTACACCCAATGCCTTCCATTGGTATCTCATAGGCGGAAACCAGCAATACTTTCATAGGTGTTTATTGTTACACGCCTGCAATAATTTAGTAAGGATTATTCTATTTTCTTGTGCAACCCCTGCCTGCCATAGGTGCACATCAGCAATACTTTTTAAAAGATTATGTAATTTTCCCATTCCTGCCATAGGAGTCTCATAGGTGCACACAAGCAATCATTTTGTAAAGATTATTCTACTTTCCCCCACACTTTGGGGCCCATTAGAATGTCGGGCAGATCGCCATCGTCCACATGGCGGTGGTGATCCGCCCGACATTCTCTACGGCCCGCATTCTAATTCCCCCACCATATTACTATGGTGGGGGGGGGGGGCCCGGTGGACGGAAAGACTGTCTGCTGGTTTTCCACCAGGTCTATGAGTCCACCAGGCAGAAAAGGTTTTAAGAAGGTGAAGGTGTCTGTTAGACACCGCCATCGGAACGGCATGCAGTCTTTGGCATTGGGGGCCCATAGCGGGCCCACAGGAAGGTTGTGAGGTGGGAGTGAACATTTACATGAACAACATTGCAGGCACTGCGTAGTGCCTGCCACGTTGTGCATGCAAATGCACAACATGCATTTTTGACATTGCGGCAGGCGGTGCTGTAAACACCGCCTGCTGCAATGTTCAAAATGCAGGATGCGCCCGCCAGTGTGGCGGGCGCATCCTAATCACCCACTTGGGACCACTGCGCTTATGGCAGGCGGTCCCTTTTCATGCCGGGATGGCGGTGGACAAAGTCGGCCCACCATCCTAATGATGCCCTTTGTGGCTGCGAAAAGCATGTCATAGGACTTAAAGACACATAAAGTAATATTTTCAATCTGTATATATGTTATTGAAATCTTTTGTTTATGCATGGTTTGGAATAGATACACTATTGTTAACTGTTTGTAATGATCTCATTAAATTATATTGCCAGTAGATTGAAACTGCAAATCTCATGTTTTACTGACTTTTTTTGTTGTTGGTTTGTTTTTAGGTGCACAAGAGACATCCCAAACACAGTACTTCCATACAGAAGGCTGGCAGTGACACCACCTGGGTTCTGCTCTGCAGGTAAGTGGCAACTACCAGAGCTAAGAAAGAAATTGATGACCCCAAAGAAGGGTGTTCTTTTCAAGAAAGTGGCCAGTGAGGAAGAGAAGGAAATTGCCACCAGTGGAGTGCCACCCGCCGCCTTCTTCAGAAAATGTGGTGCAGCTGCTGCCTCCTCCTCTGTCCAGCAAAAGGCTGGCAGCAACATTTCTGAATCAATAACACCTCCCCAACTTAAGGCTAAGTCCAAGCCAATCTCCCTCAGCGATGCAGACACTGCAGTCATGGCAAAATCAGTGAGTCTGAACTGGATTTGTCTTAGCCGCAAAGTATCAAATCTTTGCAGGAAAGTGGACAAAAGGAGCCCCACCCAGGAACAGTTCTTCCTGAAGGAGGAGCAGAACAAGATGTTGAGCTTCCTGCTGAGCAAGATGTTGTACTACAACAATTTGTTTCACAATCTCCAGCAAGAAAGAAAAAGGGTACTCCAACATTTTCTCCAAGCACCCCATCTGATGATATGGACATAGATTGGACCCCGGCTGAGTCCAAGACCCATTCCCAGAGACAAGGGGAAAATAATGTTCCTGAAAGCCTAAGAATTATGGAAAGTGACAATGAGGATGACAAGCAAGTGATTGTCAGTATGGAGGGCGGCTCAGAGGACACCAAGATGACCCTTCCCATTCAATCTGCTCAAAGGGATGTGCTTCCATCACGTCTGCTGCTGTCTTCCATATTTTTAAGACCCCAGCTGAGACGTGCCTACACCACTACCATAGTCAAAGTACACCCTATTGAGATGTGAACGACTCAGCCAATTCCCTCCAGTGTTTCTGCCGATGGTAGTGGCACCCTATAAATATAAATAAATATAAATATAAATCTGTATTTGTAAAGCACAAATGACTCACCCTTACGGGTCTCAAGGCGCTGGGAGCAGTCATGGAAATTAAGTGAGCTATTGCCCAAAGTCACTAAAAGTGTTCTCTTTCCAAGTTTTTGACTTCTTTACAATTAGCAAGCAGGAGAATAACATTGCAATAGGCTACATTTGCCACATGAGTGCTCATTGAGGTAAGTCAGGTTCTCACTACTGTTCTGGAGGTCAAACATACCATCCGAAAAAATAGCATGCAATCCAGTGGGAGGAGCACCTTTAAAAGATAGCTGGTGTTGATGAGAGAGGGGAGACAGCTCAGTTCACAGTGATAGATGACAGTGGTCATGAGGAAAAAGGGGATGATGGTATTAAACAAAGTAGCCCTTTCACCTGTATTGTGCCAGCATCACCCACAACAGCAACCTCTAAATGACACAAGACTCAGATAGAGACGCAGCAGCCACATATCTGCCATATCACGCAAGATGCACATTGAATTTAACACCTCCTGGTTCTCTCTGAAAATCGCTTGTGTCAGTAGCGTCACAAAAAAAAAACAGTCTAAGCTACTATTACTGGCATGTTTAGGCAATAGGGGCACTGTGAATGCAACCACCCAATGGCATGATTGTACAAAGGAAAGCTGGCTAAACTGTTGGAGCTGTACCTCCTCCCTTTTTATTTTGTGGAAGGGATGCACTTTTTAGAATTGTGGTAGCCATCTGCCCAAAATGGAAGATTCCCAGCCAGACCTATTTTGCTAGAGTTGCTGTTCCCCACCCCATCATTATGTGCTGCAATTATTTGGACAAGCTAAGCAGCAGAATGCTGTTCATTCTACCCACCTGTTAACAGACATGTAGACCAGTTGTCAAGCAACCGATTACATGTGTATCACTGAACATTGTATCTCTTTTGTGAGGGTCAGGCAAAAACTCTCTGCAGTTTCGAGCACCAAGGAACGTTTTTAACGATATTTGTCGACATGCAACAGTATCGAAGTTCCCCATGGAGAAATCCCATATAGCGCTACACATCTTGTTTAAGCTTCAACCATTTTGGAAGAGTTTACCAACAAGGTGTTTGAATAGCTTTGACCCAAAAGTTTCAGAATTGGATTTGTTGCCATGGACAATGGCAGTAATATAGTCAAGGCCATGGCAGATGTTGGATATTTCAGGGTCCTGGGTTTGGCATATGCCATCATTCTGATTGTGCAGGACTTTTTCAAAAAAGAACACACAGGGGTCTATTAGGATGGTGGACGGATGGCTGCCGCCGGGCCGGTTTTAGTAACCGCTGGACCTGCGGCAGATATGTGCCCACCATCGAAATCCTGAAAACCGCCGGTCCGATTAGCATTGCGGTCATGACGGCAGCGGTGGGATTTTCCGCCCGCCAGTTTTCCGCCGGTTGCAGTAGCCCACTTGCCTAGCATGCGGAGCTGGACAGCTACAATTGTGGTGGACCAGGGCCAAGCACCGCCAGCACGATTATGATTCCAGCAATAGCCAGCCTTCTGAGGCGGTGGGACTGCCATGGAAAGGCATGCAGAGAATGTCTCGGGGGGTCCATTGCGGACCCCCAATGTGTTGGTGGAGTGTGTGGGTGCATTGGGGGGTACATGTCCCTGCACCAGGTGGCAGGCACTGTGCCTGTCACACAGTGCAGGGACAAGCAGAACATGCTTTTTTGGACATCGCGGTGGTGCTTCTGGCAGCAGCAAGCGCCGCAATGTTAACTGCCAGAATCCAACAGCCGCGGTCGGATTTCGACTGCGGAGCATACTAATTGGACCGGCAGTTTGCTCGTGGTCCTAGCGGGTGGTGTTTTCCCACTACCATGGCGGTAGGAGTGATTTTCTGACCGCCATCCTAATAGACCCCTAAGTCTTCAACCTGCTGGGCACCTGCCAAACAATCTGCGCTCATTTCACTCATTCTTTTGAAGTCTGCAAGCAGTTGAGAATCATTCAGTATGTTAATAGAGTACAAGTTAGAGCTCTCATACAGAAAGTACCAACACATTTGAGCTCGACCTAGTACATGCTGTAATATTGGTTTGAGCAGTGGAGACTGATCACCAACTATGTTCTTCTAAGTTGAGGGGATGCAACTAGGAACAGCCAGACAATTGTGGTTGACAAATGGGGGCTTTTCAAAGTGCCTTACACAAATGTTACTTCATTTTTAGGTTTTCACACAGGAAATCAGCAAAGAGGACAGTGCAATGATCCAAGCTATCCAGTTCTTGGATCTGCTTCAGGAACAGTTGAAAAGATGGCTCAAGGGTTCGGCGCTGTGACAAAGAAGCATACTAGTTAATTCAGAGCTTAATTCAGAGCTTGGCTGCTAATCCAGGGCTACAAAGGGAGATCATGTCCTCCAAAGATTTCATATGTGCCATAATGCTAGATACACAGTTCAAAAGATAATGGTTCCTTTCCTTCCATTTTTCAGAAGGAGATGTTTCATTATATGAGACTAGGATTGTCACTCAAGCAAAACACCTGGAAGAAAAACAGCTGGAAGCTAGAGGCCCGAGCAAAAGTTCTTCTATTCAGGCTTCAACTTTCAGATAAAGCAGTGCTGCTACCTCATACCCAACATCACTATCATCATTATCACCAGTAGCAGCAGCAACACCAGCAACAGAAGGTCCCGACCAACCTCTGCAATAGCTTGGTTTCAAGTCGCAGGGATTACGTTGCTGAGGTGAATGCAACAGAGGACGAGCAAGTGGCAGAACCAATTTTCATTTAGAGGATGGTCCAAGACCATCTGGATGACCCAAAGAGGTCTACCTTGATAAAAACCCATTGGTCTATTGAGATTGGAAGATGTGACAAAGGCCAACGCTCAGTAGGCTGGCAATAAAGTATCTGGCTTGTTCGGTAGCCAGTTTATCTTTTTAGCATGGGTTCAGTGCAGCTGATGCAGTTGTCACAGTCAAGAACAAACTCACACTTCAAAATCTGTAGAGATTAACTATGAGCAAAATGAACCAACACTTCATACCACAGGATTACTCTGTGCCTGAAACAATAAGAGGATGAGGGCAATTGGTCAGACTCAGGTATGTGAGCTGATGAGCTTCCGGGTGAACTCCCTGAGTTTGAGGACAACCTCTACTTCCCTGAATAAGTAGCCCATAACAGATCTTGCACATATTTAATTGGACTGCTTACAAGAAATAAATAGAGGTAATAATATTTGTAAATGTGGTGTATGGCTTACGCTGCTCCATTTAATTACATCACATGTACAGAGTGGACCAGTGTGCACATGAAGATTCCATTTGCTTAAAGAACATGACAGCACCAATCCCTATCCTTCTTTTCTTCATTCTCAAGCTGAGCAGCCACTGAAGATCATCAGCAATTATACAAGACTGCCCTTGTAAATTGTTTCCATGGAAAAAAAAGATGCAAAAGACAAATGTGCACCATTCTTGGAGCAGGTAAATATTGCACAAACGAATGATATTTTGAGTGATTGATGATTCGTGTGGTGGCTGGGAGGGTGTTGTAACTCATTTTTAAACCTGATTCGTGTAATGTTTCGGACCTGTGGAAGATCCTCCCTGAATCATTTCATTGCTTTCACATTACACTATTATTACCTACCTGGTCCACTTCTTTCCTTTACTTTATTTCAGGTTCTTAAGAGACCCATCAGTTCAGTTAACAAAGCTACACAAAATAATCAAATTAGTTTGCTTTTCTTGGTCATTAAAACTAAAGGTCTATCTCATTCAGGTCGGGAGTCAAGGCAGGACTACTACAACATCCAGAAGAACAAAGTTAGTAACAATACCTATCTACCTCAACTGGAAACAAAATGACTCGTACAGGCCTACTCTAGTGGGCTGGCTCAAATGACAAACTCTAATTAAATGGTTGGGAGAGACTATCACTAGACACATGTCACATCATTGACACACGCAGCTAAATGTTATTGACATTTTTTAGGTTGATCAGCCAGGTACATGCAGCTACTTGTGTGGGATTAGTGATAAAAGTTCGTTCTCACTTCTCAATTAAAGGCACACAACTGCTCCAGCCTCTGCTCTGTCCTCTTCAATCCTCATATACCATGAAGCTTACTTCTACTTTACAATATTGATATTTAACTTTTTGCATTCTACTGGCCTTTTGCCCTTCACCTCAAAAGCTCCATAGCATTGAAACACCTTCGTACTGGACCAGTTAAGCCTTGCACTGACCACGGGCATTCAGAGAAGAAGAATACAGCTACACCGTCCATTTTGGCATATATGCAGTGTCATTTTTCTTTTCTTAACAATAACACTTTGTAGAACTGTGTGGGTTATCCCTATTTTGTATTTTTCAGCCCTAGATAACACAACAATTAAATACCCTCAGACTCTGGGGCTGAAGGGCTGTGTGCATTTGGTAATTGAACTGTGTCATTCCTTCCACAACTGATATGATAATGACGATGTGCTGTTCATCAACTCACTAAAACTGGTTTTGTTGTCTGTGTCACCTCCCTCAGCTGCCCTTTCCATCCATTTATGAATCCCCTTACCCACTTCCCCCAGGTTGTGTTATCTATGGAGGTGTGACTTAAAAATGTAACCACAAATGTATCACACACTTGGTGAGGCAGATGTGGTGAAAGCAACATCAATTGTTACTTGATCTTCTTAACTAAAACATGGTCCAAACTAGCTCTCCTACTCGGGTCTGAAAGGGACTTCATCATCATTGTGCAAAGTGTAAAAACAATGTCTGTCCCAGCTTAGGTAGTACTAGTGTACAATACCTTTTTTTATGCATTAAATATTAGCTCCGCAGATGGCTTACTACTGCTAGTTGTTGTTTGCGTCACTTTTGTGTGGTGTTGCTCCCAGCCTTGCATGACCACCAACTTTGTGTTTTCTTTCAGTCTAGTTGCCTGTGATGGAGCATCCTTCTGCATAATCGTACAGTTCAAGTTCCCATTGCAATCATTTTTCGGAATAGGTGGGTCCCAGTGAAGTCTTCCCAGTTAGCACTAGCCCACTACTTCCACAAGCATTAAAAAGGCCCTTTGGGAAATCATGGAATAAGGTTTGGGAAGCTTCAGAGAGGGAGCAGACACCGCTCAATTTATTCAGGTAAACAAGTTAGGAACTTAGTACTACTGAAGTTGTTCTCAGGAAGGATAGATAAGATTGAGATTTTTGTATCTGTTGTTTGCAGACCCTATTAGTGGTCAATACTAGTTACATAGGGTAGAACAAGGGCAGTCACTGACTAGTATACAGCATCACTGATAGGTGACTGGTTGCTGCAAAACCTCAATGAGCAATAAAGTCAAACATAATTAGTTTTCTGTTCCCACTCTGGTAGCCTAGTATACTGGACTGCAGGAAGAGGTGGATAGCCTAATTTCAATTGCTCCTCAGATGCAGGGGACGGTGGCGAGGTTGGCGGAGAGGAGCTGATGGTTGGGGGTTTAGAAGGTGAGTCGTCTGTTGAGGTATGCCGGTCCGGTGTGTGGAGTGCCTTGTGTGCGTGGATGAGAAGTTTGAAGGTGATCCTCTTGTCGACTGGAAGCCAGTGCAGGTCTCTTAGGTGGGGTGTGATGTGGCTGCGGCGAGGGATGTTGAGGATCAAGAGTGAAGAGGCATTCTGTGTGCGTTGTAGTCGTTTCAGGAGTTTGTCCAAGGATCCTGCGTAGAGGGCATTTGCGTAGTCCAACCTGCTGCTGACGAGGGCCTGGGTGACCGTTCTTCTTGTTTCGATGGGGATCCACCTGTAGATCTTGCAGAGCATGCGGAGTGTGTTGAAGCAGGAGGACAAGACTGCGTTGACCTGCTTTGTCATGGAGAGAGTAGAGTCGAGGATGAACCCCAGCTGCGTGCATGGTCGGTGGGTGTTGGTGCTGTTCCCAGTGCGGTGAGCCACCAGGAGTCGTCCCAGGCCGAGGGGCTGGAGCCGAGGATGAGGACTTCTGTCTTGTCTGAGTTCAGCTTCAGACGGCTGTTCTTCATCCCCTCGGTGATGGCTGTCATTCCTTTGTGGAGGTTGGTTTTGGAGGTGAGGGGGTCCTTGGTGAGGGAGAGGATCAGCTCGGTGTCGTCGGCGTAGGAGGTGATGTTGAGGTTGTGCAGTCAGGCGACATGGGCGAGCGGTGCCATGTAGATGTTGAATAATGTCGGGCTGAGTGATGAGCCCTGGGGTACGCCGCAGATGATCTTGGTGGCTTCGGAACTGAAAGGGGAGAGGCGGACGCTGTGGGTTCTGCCGGAGAGGAAGAAGGTGGTCCATTCCAGAGCCTGGTCACGGATCCCTGCATTGTGGAGGCGTGTGCGTAGGGTGCGGTGGCAGAGAGTGTCGAATGTGGCGGACAGGTTCAGGAGGATGAGGGCTGCGCTTTAGCCACTGTCCAGCAAGGGCCTGATGTCATTGGTGGCGGCGATGAGGGCAGTTTCGGTGCTGTGGTTGCTGCGGAACCCGGATTGGGACGGGTCCAGGATGCTGTTCTCCTCAAGGTAGCAGGTCAGTTGTCTTTTGACGGTCTTCTCGATGACCTTCGTCTTGAGGTCTTTAGGGTCGGCCTTGGGTTTTTTGAGTAAGGCGTTGATCTCGGCGTGCTTGCAGCTCTCCGGGAAGGTCGCTGTCTAGAAGGAGATGTTGATGGCTTTGTGGAGATGGGTTGCGATGGTGGCACTGGTTTTGTTGAAGATGTGGTGTGGGCATGGGTCTGACTGAGAGCCGAAGTGGATGGTGTTCATGATTTTGATGGTGTCGCCGTCGTTTATGTTGGTCCAGGAGAGTAGGGGATCGGTGTGGATGGTGGCTGTGGGGTCCGAGGTCTCAGTGGCTGTCGGAGGGGTCATGGCATTGAAGCTGTCATGGATGTCTCTGATCTTGCTGTGGAAGAAGGTGGCAAGGGGGTCGCACAGGCCATGCGAAGGTGAGATGTTGTAGGTGTTGGAGCTGGGGTTGGAGTGTTCCTTCATGATGTTGAAGAGTTCTTTGCTGTTGTGTAGGTTGTTGTCTAGGGGGTCTTTGAAGGAGGCCCTTTTGGCAGATCTGATGAGGTGATCGTGACAGCGGGTGGCGTTCTTGTGAGCTGTGTAACTGTTCGGTGTCTGTTCGCGGTGCCATTTTTTCTCTAGTTTCCGGCAGGTATGCTTGGAGGCCTGGAGTTCCTTGGTGAACCAGCTGGATTTCTTGTTGTTGTGTCTGTTGGAGGGATTTTTGACCGGGGCGAGAGTGCTGTCACAGTCGTTGACCCACTGTCTGAGGTCGCGGGCGGTGCTGTCTGGATCGGTGGGGTCGGCGGGTGGGCTCCGGGCGAAAGTAATGGTTAGCTGGTCTACTAGATAAAAAATGCATGGCAATGGGCATCAGGTAGGGAAAGTCTTGAAGGAATTGGGAATTTACACTACAAAAAGTAACAGTTTCAGAGGACAGCTTCTTGCCTCGCTTTCGCCACCAAACCAATATGCTTGTAACTAGTATTGCAAAGACAGATCATTTCTGTTTTTTACCATACAAGGAGAAAACCCCAAATGTCCCTCTGACTTTTTCCCCACTTCCCTTCATACCCTCTCCATCCACAACAGTCCCACTCCCAACACCTAGAGAAAAAACAAAAATGTAGATTTACCCTTTCCTCAACTCCCATTCCCACCCTCTCCACTCAAAACATGCCCACCCCCTCCAAATATCCCTTTGACGCTTACCCCAACACCCATGCCTACCCTCTCTACCCATAACAGGCCCACCCCCTACCCAAGCAAAAAACCTCAAATGCCCCTTGACACTTTCACCAACTCACCTTCCCACCCTCTCCACAAACAACAGGCCCTCCCACCAAAATGTTGTTCAATAAAAAGTGCTTTAAGGGCAATATTCTCCTTTTTGATATCTGCCGCCTCCCAGGAGAAGGTCTTTCACCCATGCCTGAATAGCGCCAGCTCACATAGGATGTGGTAGAGGAAACAGTTGGAAGATGACACTTAAGAGTGGGTGGGTGGTGGTGCTCCAGGCAGCAATAGACCCTGGTTGCAGGCTGCGCTGGTTGTGGCATGACCGGATTGGAGGCAGGTCTGACTGGTGGCCCAAGGAACTGGAGCCCTGTGCCTCCTTCTCCTTCATGGCCACCAGCCGGCGGTAATCTGCTGCCAAGCCTCCAACTTCTGGCTCCACAGCCATAAGGATATCTTCCATCAGGATAGTTGCTGCTGGCTGCCTCTAGCAGCAGGAGTAAGTATACCAAGAAAGAAAACAAGTACAAATTGTGATGCTCAGTGCAAACACATTTTTATACTGTCTATAGTGACAAAGTAGCTGAACATTACTGGTCCCCTAAGGCCATTTGAATTAAATTTGTATGTGACTAGTCACAGGGCCAAGTTTTTCTCACTCATGCATCACATAATGCAATAGCACTGACTGCAAGGAGTTAATCCAGACCACCAGCAGAATAGAAAAGGGATTTTAGTTTAATGGATTTCAAAGTGAAACTGAACAGACACTTTATGTGTGTTAATAAATGAACTGACTGCAATTAATAATGATAAACAAGATGTATATATGTTGTACAATTACTGACTATATAAGTGCAACATTAATTGAACCATGCTGTTGGGTCGTCTACTCTTCTGCAGCATGTTCTGTGGGGAAGCAGTGATGGCATATTACTAATTATTAACTAATTATCATTAATTACAATGTCTCTGCACTTCTCTTAATCCTTCTTTAATTATACCATGATTCCTATCGCAGGGGTTTATAGAGTCTGGCACATCAAATACTTCATCACACAGGCGGTGGATAATAGATACCCTGTCCACCGTATTACAGTCCTTAGTCCTATATTACACCCTAGCATCCACCACAAAATATTTTCAACAAATATTTTCACTTGGCATTGGGAAAGTTAGTCTACTGGAAGGTAAAGAATAGGGATAATAGAGATTGGGCTAGGTAGAGGTTTAGTTATGGAATGGTTGGGTGTTACTTAACATGTAGTAAACTTTTTGCTTAGTTACATTGATCTATGGGAGAAAAAAATTGGAACTTTAAATCTGTACTGGAAGCCAAGAAATATAAGTCACTAGGGCAGAGGAATGTGACACATGCTGAGATGTTTATATTTTTGTGTAGGCTGGGACATAAAGACCTAATGATTAAGGGGGTGATTAGGATGGCGGACAGATTTGAGTCTGTCCGCCATCATCACAGTTGCATGTGTAACATTGCGACGGGTGCTGCTGGCTTCAGCACCTGCGCAATACTAAAATGCATGATGTGCCTTTCCCTGCACTACGTGGCAGGCACCACGCGTTGCCCGCCATCTGGTGCAGGGAAATTTAGGGGGGTACCATGGTTAACCCCCAGTGCACAACCACCTCCCCCCAACACATAGGAAATTGGTTGGTAATGTATGGGTTCTCATTTATGACATGTCACACTGCCATGGAAACTGCTAGACAACATTGAGGGTCCATGGCCACTCAATCTCTGTCCCTGTACATTTTTACTGTTATATCAAGAAAGCCTTCTCAACCAACATCTTTGGTAAAAACTTGGGCCTGCAATCCTCTTTATGTTACCAAAAATCCGTTCTCTTGACAGTACTATACACCAAGACATGTAAAAGAGGGGTGAGGGAAAGCTTAGCTAAAAGTAAGTAGAAGAAAGCTACAGATAGGAGAAGTCACAATCTTTGTTTCTGATACATATCTCTTATTGTAGTTATTATTCCACATTATCTATTATAGCCTACGAAATACTTCTGACTTGTTATAGTTAATTCCATATCTTTCCTGGTGGTTAATGTATACTTTATTTTGCACAAATTGTCTGCATCTTCGCTATTTCATGCTTTATTCTCCTCACCATGGTAGCTGAATAAAGTAGTGGAACTTGTTTTACCCTGTAAATGACAAGGATAAAAGTATTTGAATCATAATTAATAGTAATAGACACAATACAATTTCCTCCGATGTGCAAACAACATATTTTGCTATGCAATATGGGTATATAATGAAGAACAATCTTTGAAGGTCTGCCTCAATCTACTTTAAAACATGATGGTGATGGGTGGGGCCCAACCAAGGGGTTGATTCCGATCCTGGAAAAACACCGTCCGTACGATTCGTATCCAGAGACATCTCCGTACGAATCGTAAACATGCCGTACGACCCGACGAGTACAATCCGGACTGGGGTATGAGGACGCGATCGTACGGTCCACGTCAGGTAAGGGCGATTTGTATGGAAAAGCACACAATCACATACACACCGTACGGTCCGTACACCCCATGATCGCGGGGGTACGGTGCGTACCCCTGCGATCATGAGGTGTACACACCGTACCCCGCGATCGCAGGGTGTACGCACCGTACACCCAGCGAACATGGGGTACGGTGCGTACACCCCATGATCGCGGGGTCCGGTGCGTACACCCCATGATCATGGGGTGTACGCACCGTACCCGGGGGGGCTGTTCCGTACCTGTTTCGAGGCGAACTCTGCTTCTCTGGATGTTTTCGGCTCCTGTAGAAAAAGCGCCGTACAGGGCGTACCCGACACAAATCGTACTTGCTGGGTCAGAGAAACCAGCCGCGAACCGTACGGATGTCGCGTACAGTGGGTTCCGAGGGAGATTCGTACGGGGATTTGATTCGTTTGGTCTCTGTACGATTTGTACGGAGTCCAGCTCCTGGTACGAATCGTACCTCGTCGTAGGTACGGGGACGTTGCAGGGTACGATTCCTATGGGAAAAACGCTCCGTACGGATATTCGGAGCGGTTTTTCCCGAATTGGAATCGACCCCCAAATGTATACCAAATTACATTAAATTAGAAGGAATACATCAGTGGAAAGATCAATGCTGTTCTAAAGAGGCAAACGTTATTTAATAGAAGTCAAGGCAAAAGGGAAACGCTGCTAATTACATTGCTATTCTTGGAGGTGTTTCTGCGACTTGTGATGTAAATTTGGATCCTTAGCAGATTTTGTAATCTGTGAGCAGCTGCTCAGATCGACCACTTGTCAAAAAATCAAAGAGAGATAGTTTGTTCTAAACTCTGATTTACTGGTAACCATTGACATAGCAAAGAGTATAGATCATACTGCAATTTTTTATAAGAATTGGAAGTTTTATCAGAAACATTTAAAGAGACCAATGAGGATAATACCAACCAGCAAAATAGCAAAGCATATAAAATAAAAGAAGTACATTTATAGAAACCCAAAACATAATCAGGAACACTTAAGTGCTTCAGGTGTGGAACTAAAGGCAATTTTGCCAACAGCTCCAAATGTCCTGTTTGGGGAGTCATTTGCAGGAAATACAACAGGAAAGGACACTTTGCTAAGGTATGCAGGGAATCAGAAAATAAGAATGTTCACATAGTCAGATCAAATACAGTGAATGATGAAGTAGAAAATAAAATAACTTTCAAGGAAACTCTTTTGAAAAGGGCAAAATGTGACTTACCCTACATGCAATATTGTCCTGATTAGGTGACTTTTGAGATGTATGCTGACTCATGTTATCATTGTACACTGATTGATTGGAAAACATTTTCAAGACAAACCTGCTGAGAAGAGCTATATTTTAGAACTTGCTGACATACCAAACTAGAGGAAACAACAAAGACCCTACACCTTTAAAATAAATGTTAAACATATACATATCAAGGACAGGTCTATAATAGGGACTGTTTGCAAGCAAGGGTTGAACTTATTAGGCTGGAAACATCAGAAAGAGGTCTATTGACATTATAAACATATATCTATGTTCTGTTCCCCCAAACCTCGCATTCAGGAACCATTGTCAGTCTCCTAAATATGATTGAGTAGCACTAGTACAGCCATATTAACATCATTGCAGGAGACTGTTATGCTCGAATTCATGCCGGCTCTACGACCTTGGACCAGTTGAACCCAATACTTGACTTAAGGGGATAGAGGCCCACCTTACCCGGCACTGAAAAGGGCAGTCAAGGGTCTCTGTACAACTCATTGACCTCCTATAAGCACATGGGCTAAAGGTAGAGAATCACTCACCCTTTCTGATTCACCACCTTGTCCAACCTTTAAGAGAGGCTTGTAGACAAGCCGTGTTGACAATATCTTTTTGGATAGTAGACTTGCTATGACTGATATGGAGGTAGTCACCAGATAAGATAGTGACCATAACGCAGTGAGCATCCATTTCCTAGTAGGCCTGTACCTGAACACAAAATTCCTACATAAGACCAACAGTAGCCCACTTGAGACTAGTAACAACAGAAGGAACGCACAACGGACAGCAATAGCTGACAATCTTAAAATTCTAATCCAAATATATGATTTTTTGGGGGAAAAACTGGCTCCCTTGGCAGGGACTGAGATGAGTGGGGCAAACTATTTTAACACACGCTATAAGCTGTAAGGAGTCTTTGAAATACCTCCTCATTAAGGAGGGTAGAAGGGGCCAGCACCTAAAAAACCTTTGAGGATGGTACTCGCATGAGTGCAAACACACAACAACAAGCCTTCTAGAAGCAGCTAAAAAAGGGGACCGTAGAGCCTTAAATGACGCCTTAAGAAAGTATATGGTTACCCTGACCCGGGCAAAAAAGTTGTGGGTGAAAGACCAGTGGGACACATTTGCAGATTCCCTACAGAAGGAGAATTTAAAGAAATTCTGGAAGATGATAGCAGCTGGTTTACGCATAGTAGATAACCACCTTGAGGCGGTGGTCCAGCCGTAATCATGGATAGTCCACTATGGTGAAATATATAGGGAGCGGCCCTGTGACACAACACAGACGA
Organism: Lissotriton helveticus; assembly: GCF_964261635.1. Taxonomy (NCBI): domain Eukaryota; kingdom Metazoa; phylum Chordata; class Amphibia; order Caudata; family Salamandridae; genus Lissotriton; species Lissotriton helveticus. The sequence goes on along the minus strand of NC_136063.1, from coordinate 893,565,728 downwards.
TGACTCACTATACAACCCTCAATCTTGTTTTTAAGGGTGAGACCAATGACAGAGTCCCCAATGGCACATTCCAGACACTAATTGACTTTGCAATACACAATTCAACACACATGGGCGGGACTATAAATGGACAGTCAAATGACATATCCCAGACAAACACTATGCCTCTATCTGCCAAATAGCACCAAAGGCAGATGGCTGCTCCATTGCCACGTTGGGCTTTGGCCTCGAAACAGCCCATGCCCTGTGGCTAATGAAATGGGAGAAAGTGCCTGGCCCAGACATCATCCACAGTGACCTCTGCCTTTCACAACCCGATATTTGGATTCTGTACCCGATTACTCTGGGATATGCAATAGTGAAAAGGGTGGAGATTCCTCCCTCTTGGGAGGGTGCAATAATGTTTATAAGAAGGGCAAGAAAGATGTCCCGTCCATCTGCTGGGCAATAAATCTGATTGACAACATTCAAAATAAAATCTGCAGGTAGGTCCGAGAAAGTCTCCAATCCTGCATATGCTGGATAAACAAATCCTCTCAGACTGCCAATCTGAGTTTAGGTCCGAGGTCAGCCCTCATGACCAGGTACTTCATTTCAGCGCAATTTGTTGGAAGCATATTACCATAAAAATAGACCATCTATATGTCACTTTCATGGACTTGAGAGAGGCATTTGATTTGGTTCCAAGGGAAAATCTATGTAGGGTACTAGACTTATATGGCATCGCAGTAGACACCTAAGAATCTTAAAGATTTTACACACTGACACATTTGCACACGTTAGGTGGAACCCTGAGGGGGGCGTACATACAGGATAAACAAACTGGGGAGTTCGGCAGGGATACATGCTTGCCCCCTGCTGTTTAGTTTGTATATTAATGGCTCCATCGAATGGCTGGCTCAGTGCAGACATGATGCGCCCAAATCCATAGGGATTAGCTGTTTAATACTCATATTTGTGGATGACACGCTTCTAATCTCCAGAACTCCTTCTGGCCTGCAATCCTTCCTAGACAGCCTTTCATAATTGTGTGTTGTAATGGGTTTATAGGTTAATCACTCCACATCCTAATTGATGGCGCCGAACCCCCACCGGTGTTTCAGAGGCAGGATGAGGCTAGAGGGGGTACCACTGGAAGAGGGAAAGTGCTTTGACTTCCTAGGTGTTAGGTTGGCTGATAACTAGTCCTGAGGCCCAAAGGTAGAAAAAAGCAGGACCATTCTGCATCAGAGGTTATCTGCTATTGGCAGGAAATACAAGGCAGCCTTTAGCGTACAGTAACACCTGCTCTGGAAGTTTACAGATGCAAAAATGTACAGGGCACACATCAGGGGCCATTTATGGAGCAGAGCTAAGGAGTGGTGCACATGAGTGTTTGCTAACATAAACTGAGAATAAATTCGTTAGATCACAGTTTAACTTACCCCCAAGCACTCCCCTACACACTGATCTTGCACTAAATAGAGTTTATCATATAGCTCTTTTAAAACTTTTAACCTACTGGGTGCTTCTGTGGGCAGCATCATAATTGGCACATATGGGGAAGCCCTGGTGGAATTTCTTAACAGACAGCAATGCACCCCGTGGATAAGCCACATTATACACTTAAGTGAAGGCATTAAAATGCAGGATGTGAAGAACTCACCCCGGACTCTAAAGAAAGGTATTCTTGCTATGCTGAAGCATGTATTTTGGGGATATTATCCTGTACCAGAAATGGAATGAGAACAAAATGGGGAGCATATCCGAAATATTTCTCTCTCACAGGTGCTATTTCATCTTCGAGCCCTATTTGGACAGGATTTGCCCTCTGCCATCCAAAAGCATCTTTATGAAGTCTCGATTTGGTAGCCTGACCCTAAATGCTTTTCCAAGTAAATGGAATAAAAAGGAACCCTCATCCCCGAGCTGCCCGTGTTGCCCGTTGCACTTAGAGACGCATAAACACTTGAGGGCTTATTTACAAGGCCCATGCGCCACTTTTGCGTCATTTTTAACATGGGAAAAGTGACGCAAAAGTGGCGCAATGGGCTTGTAAATCTTCCCCTTGCTCTTATTCTGTCCAACCTACGTCCTCCTCCCTCGTCGAATGTAGATTATCCTGGTCTTTAAATTTATGGGTACACCACATTACTGGGAAAGGTGTGATCTTTTAAAATATGACACGAAAAAATACTATTGTCTACGCTGTCTCTAGGTTCCTACTATGGACCTGGGGTATTCGTTCAAGAAAACTGCCTGGGAGCTATTAACTGATGTGCCTGCACTTTACCTAACATATCCCAGCTGCTAGCGAGAAGTGTATTAATAATGCGGTTTTATTATAAGAATTCTTATTATTGATTTTGTTTTCCCGAACTCTGCAGTGTTTTTATGAAGCCAACTGTTTTTCAATCATTTTGTTATGTAGCCTTTTCAGGGCTGTAAAGAAACGGAAACAAAACATTATGATCACGGTATTTCGTTGGGTGGCATAGCGGTCTCTATTTGAGTTATTTTTTCAGGACTTTCGCCGAGGTTACTGTTTATTTAGCAACTATTTCAGGACTGAGGTTTAGCAACTAGATGAGTTTCCGCCTTACGCACCTCTGCTGCTAATGCGAAGCTTGTCATCAATGCACCTTTGACACACACACACTTAAAAATATATATTTTTGAACTATGCGCCGCTTATATGATGTCAATTGTTCCTAAACCATGTAGCATCTTTAGGGTGTTACAGAGGCTGACACAAAGTATCATGAATCTGTACTTTTCCGGATGGCATGGCGGACCCTTTTTGAGTTCACAATAAGGACTTCTTTTTAGGTTATCGTTAACATGGCAACTGCTTTGCTGGTGAAGTTTAGCTTACAGCATCCCAGTTCGCCCTGATTTAGGCAGCATGGCTCCAAAATGTTCAGACTTGATTAATGCACTATATCAATCCATTGTTCAATCATGGTTTACATAGCGCAACCAACTATTCACCCGTGAGGGTCTCAAGGTGCTGAAGTGAACTTTGGGGCAGATTTACAAGCACCCTGCACCACCAGTACGTCACTTTTCGTGACATACTGGTGGTGCAGTGGGCTCCTCCATATTTACAAGGACAGGAAAAGCCATCCTGTGTGACTTTTCCTCTCCTTGTAAATACGGCCCATTCACAGCCAGCACTTTGCGTTAAAGGGGCGTTCCATAGGTGTTGCTGTGGGTGTTCCCTTGCAACACCCATGGAACAAGACACATCTCTAGATTTACGAGAAATCGTAAATCTGGAGATGCGTCTGAATGCTATGCCACCCCAGAGGTGGAGTAGCGAGGCGCAACGAGGAGAAATGTTTTAATTTCTCCTCGTTTTTTCATCATTCAATGCGTCAGCACGCATTGGAAGAGGGAAATGCCTGTAGTGATAGTTTTTTATTTTTATTTATTTTATTTTGGCGGTTTGTATAGCGCGAACAGGACCAATGCGGGTATCAGAGTGCTTTACAGATCAAATATAGGTAATGGCATATAAACACATATAAATATAAATACAGTGGATTATATGAATACAGTACTGGGAACAATTAAAGATTAGCACATAGCTGCAGTAGTGTGTAAGACAAGTTCAAGTGAATTTGGACATGAGAATCAATTACACTTCTTTTTCGAAAAAGGCCGTAGATGGATTAAGTCTCATTTCTGGGGGTAGAGCGTTCCATATCCTGGGGGCCATTCCTGAGAAGGTACGAGTGTATGTTTTTTTCTTGGAGAAGTGTTGTGGTTCCAGAAGAAGATTGTTAGAGCTCCTTGTAGACCTGTTTCCACCTGACAGTACTAGTTTCTCTGCTAGGTATCTTGGGGTTTTGTGATGAAGTGCCTTATGTGTCATACAGCGGTACAAAAGGGGGTGGTGATGGACGGAGCATCTGAACCAATCAAACACTCACACCCAGTCAACAGATCTGGGTTTAATCCATCACCGTTCTTTAGCCTACTCTGCCACCCCAGTTCAGACATGGCCATGTGCAAATCAGCCTGACCCTGTGCCTCATGGGAACAGTCCAGCTCGAACTACCAGGCCATGCTTTTTCTGGACCGGAATCAAGGTTCCTAGGCATCCTAGGACCGGTTTCTGACATTTCAGCTGTCTTCAACCAGGCTTGCTTGAATCCAGTGGCCAAGTGAGCAAGGGACTCAACATCGAGCATACCCTGCCAACTTATGGCGAACAAAGCGGTACAAAAGGGGGTGGTGATGGACGGAGCATCTGAACCAATCAAACACTCACACCCAGTCAACAGATCTGGGTTTAATCCTTCACCGTTCTTTAGCCCACTCTACCACCCCAGTTCAGACATGGCCATATGCAAATCAGCCTGACCCTGTGCCTCATGGGAACAGTCCAGCTCGAACTGCCAATCCATGCCTTCCCTGTACCGGAATAAAGCTTCCTAGGCTCCCAAGGACCGGTTTCTGGCCATTCAGCCGTCTTCAACCAGGCTTGCTTGAATCCAGTGGCAAAGTGAGCAAGGGACTCAACGTCTGAGCATACCCTGCCAACTTATGGCGAACAAAGGGTACAAAAGGGGGTGGTGATCGACGGAGCATCTGAACCAATCAAACACTCACACCCAGTCAATAGATCTGGGTTTAATCCATCACCGTTCTTTAGCCAACTCTGCCACCCCAGTTCAGACATGGCCATATGCAAATCAGCCTGACCCTGTGCCTCATGGGAACAGTCCAGCTCGAACTTCCAAGCCATGCCTTCCCTGGACCGGAATCAAGCTTCCTATGCTTCCTAGGACCGGTTTCTGGCATTTCAGCCATATTCAACCAGGCTTGCTGGAATCCAGTGGCAAAGTGAGAAAGGGACTCAACGTCTGAGCTTACACTGTCAACTTATGGTGAACAAAACGGTACAAAGGGGGTGGTGAGGGACAGAGCATCTGAACCAATCAAACACTCACACCCAGTCAACAGATCTGGGTTTAATCCATCACCGTTCTTTAGCCCACTCTGCCACCACAGTTCAGACATGGCCATATGCAAATCAGCCAGACCCTGTGCCTCATGGGAACAGTCTAGCTCGAACTGCCAAGCCATGCCTTCCCTGGATCTGTTGACTGGGTGTGAGTGTTTGATTAGTTCAGATGCTCCGTCCATCACCACCCCCTTTTGTACCGTTATGTGTCATACAGGCAATTTTTAACTGGATTCTGGCATCAAAAGTTAGCCAGTTGAGGGCCTAAAGGTCAGGGGAAATGTGGCAGTTGCGTTTGGTGCCTGAGACGAGTCCAGTGGCTGTATTGATAGAAGCTCTGAGAGGAGCGGTTGTTGAGTTGGATAGACCACAGAGTGCGACACTCCCATAGTCAATTCTGGGAATTACTAGAAATTGAACTGCCTGTTTGAAGTCATTTGCGGGAATGAAGGGTTTCAGTTTTCCTAGTGTGTTAATCTGAAAGTTTGCACCCTTTGTTGCAGCGCTGATGTGTTTCAGCATGTTTAGTTTATCATCTAGGGTTATTCCCTTAGATTTAGCGAAATCAATGATGAGAGGTTAACCGTCTAGTGCTGTTAGGTGCTCCGTCCACTCACAGGTGATCGTTGTTTGGTTGGGAGGGGCGATTAAGAGGAATTCTGTTGTTAGTTTTAAATGGTTCTTAGCTAGCCAGATCTGTGTATCTTGGAGCATTGAGTTAAGGGACTTGATGTCTTCAAGAGATTAGACCTTAATGTAGAGTTGTGTATCATCTGCGTACATGTGATATTGGATATTTGCGTAATTGAGAAGCTCTGTGAGTGGTTCCATAAACAGATTGAAGAGTGCCGGGGAGAGAGGTACCCTGAGGTACTCCCAAAGTGACAGGGGTGGAATTAGATAATGATTGGTTGATCCTGAATCTTTGTGTTCTGTTTTGGAGGAAAGAGGTGAACCAGTTAAATACTGTTCCAAATGGCCCCATTCTATGCTTCAGGAGGTCCAGTAGGTTGTCGTGTTTGACTGTATCGAAGGCTGAGGAAAGATCAAGGAGTATTAGCAGGCAGGATTTGTTTTGATCCAGTATTTGTAGTGTATCATCAATTATGTGGGTCATGGCTGATTCAGTGCTGTGTCCTGATCGAAAGCCTGATTGGAATTGGTCTAGTAGATTGAAGCGGTCTGTGTGGACACACTTTTCGAGTAGTTTGGCAAGGGTCGAGATGTTGGATATTGGGCGATAGTTATTCAAGTCAGATGGGTCCGCTGATACTTTCTTAAGGACGGGGGATACCTGACCAGCTTTGAGGATGTCAGGGATGGTTCCTTGCATGAAGGAGGAATTTATGATCCTCGTCCATAGGGGCACTAGCAGTGGCTTGAAGGTCTTTAGGTGTGATGCTGGCAGGGGGTCTGTGAAATGGTTAGAAGGATTCAGAGAACTGAGCGTGCTGAGGATAGTTTCTTTGTTGTAGAGGTTGAAAGTGGACCAGGAGGCATTATTTTTTAGGTCGAGTGTTGTGACGCAGTTGTACGGGGGCCCGCTGTGGTCCGTGAGGAAATTGTGGGTGTATCAGGAAGTGATATTAGAACGTTAAGTAGGTCTGCCTTTAGTTTTTCAGCCTTTGTTGTGAAAAAGGATGGAAGATCCCCGCATTTGGGGAGTGTATCAGTGTTGGGTTGGGGGGAGTAGTGGACACCCTTAGACTGAGCTTTGATCATTTCGAACAGTTTTTTGGGGCAATTCTTAGCTTGGTCTACTTGAGTGCGTATGTAATCTGCTTTAGATCATATAATCCTTCTGTAGTAAGCATTTCTGGTGCTCCTTAGTAATTTCAGGTGGGCAGTGGATGGGACGGCTCTCCACTGTCTTTCAATAGCTCTCAATGATCTCCTGTCTTCATTTAGTCTACCATCATACCAGGGGTTTGAGTTCTTTGTGTTGACTCTTTTTAGTTGTAGGGGGGCTACAGTGTCAAGAACCCTGTTCATGGAGTGGAAATAGTGATTTGTCAAAGCCTGAACATCGTTGGATCCATCAGGTGGGGGCGCGAGGTTGTGACTAGCTGATGAAAGATCGACCGGATTGATGTTTTCTAGGTTCCTCTTCCAGATTTGTGTTCTCGTGGGTTGGACAGAGAGTAGTTTAACTACTTCCTTGATATGAAAAGTGATAATGTGATGGTCGGACCAGTCGCACGGGAGGATCGATTACAGCTGGGTAGAGTTTGATTTGGTTATTATTAGATCAAGGATTGATTCTTTTTCGTGCGTGGGACTGTCACAAATTTGGGTCAGATTGAGGTCGGATAGGAAAGCTTTGAGGCTATTGACCTCTGGGTCATCAAGATCATTCCAGTGGAGGTGGAAGTCGCCCAGGAAGATCTGTGTATTCTGTTGTCCTACATTTGTCGCTAAAATATATATCAAATGTTCAATGAAAGTGAGGTTGTTGCCAGGAGGATGGTAGAAAGAGTGTAGTGTGCATATTGGCTTGCTATTTCTAGTAATGAGTAGGCAAAGGTATTCACAGGAAGAGAACATTGGGGTGTTAGAGCGGCTCACAGAGATGTTGTTCCTATGAATGCAGGCAACACCACCGCCTATCTTATCGGGTCAGTCTAGTCTTGTGATGTAGTAGTTTGGGGGAACTAATATGACTAGAATGGGTGTGGGTGACTCAGTCAGCCAGGCTTCCGTTATAATTATACGGTCGGGTTCATTGGTTATTATAAGGTCACCTACGTCAGAGGCATAACGTGCAGCCGATCTACAATTTAATAAGATGCATTTTAACTAGGCCTTGGTCAAGGGGGTGTTCTGGTCATGGGAGATGGGTCCTCTTGTGAGGTTCCTTTCAACAATACCTCTGGGAGTTTGTCTTGTCCATCTAGAGGCATTGGGAAGGATGGGTTGGATTAAGGACCGTTTCTGTGTAATCTCTGAGTGAACTGGCCCACCAGGTAGGGATGGAGGTTCGTAGGAGTGAAGTAGGGAAGTAAGGTCCTTTGGTAAAAGTGTTCTCCTTTCCCTTGACGGCCGGGATAAAGCATTGGGGTAAGGTACTGTTTTCCATTTGGGGGGCTCCTGACGCGAGGGACTAGAGCAAGGCTGCTAAATAGGTTTCGCTTTGGCCTTGGGTTGTTGCCTGATCAGATTGTGAAGAGTTTGGATATCTTTTTTTATTTGCCGAAAGGATAGTATTATCTTGTCTAGTTTGGGGTCAGGTGTTAAGGTTGTCATATTGATCGTCTGGACTGTGGTTAAGAGGGGAGGTGTTGTGGCTTGTGTGCTGTCCTGGGGTGAGACTTGTGTTGGATCGATGGGTGGTGGGTTTACAGTGACGAGTCCCATGGGGACGGGAGGGGAGGAGAGTGCTTTAGGAGTATCTGAATTTTTGTGTGGCATTGTTGTGTGATGGGAGTCACTGGGCAGGGGGAGAGTGAAGCGTGGATGTGCAGGTGTATTGTTGTGTGCTGTGAGGGGACTGATGTTGAGATTCAGATTGCAGGGAGCGAAGGGGGCTGCGGCCATGACATGATTGGTTGTGTATGGAGAGATTGTGGTAGAAACTGGAATAGAGTTAATGGGAGGGGTGAGGGTGGAGGGTGAGGTGGAGAAGAAATGGGGGAGGAGATGGGGAGTGGTAGCGTGGGGCGAAGGAGTGTGTGGGAAGGCCACGGGAAAGGTGACGCTAGTGTGAGGTGAAGTAGAAGTAGAATGGGTGAGGAGATGGGGAGTGGTAGTGTGGGGCGAAGGACTGTGTGGGAAGGCCACGGGAGAGGGGGAAACATCCTTTACAACGTAACTTTTACCACGCAGTGCCTTTATGACGCAACTTTTACAACGCAAACCATTACAACGCATTGCGCTGGGGGGCGCTCTAGGATGGGGAATAAGTTTAATTTACTGTCCAACACTTTCCCTAGTGTCCACGGGGACTGGAGTTGGAATACTAAATTAAACTATTCACTATCCAGCACCCCAAAGCGCTATGCGTTGTAAAGGTATGCGATGTAAAAACCGCGTTGTAAAGGCATGCGATGTAAAAGTATGCGTTGTAACGTCATACATCCCGGGAGAGGTGAAGCTAGTGTGAGGTTGATCCAGCGGGCTATAGAAAATATGTCATAAACAACGCTACCCAACTTCATAACCTAATAACACACTCTACACTAACTCATGGACCCATTTATAAACCTGACATATTTTGGGCCTACTGAATCAGGTGGTCAGAATAAATCTATATACACCTAATTTACAAACTATATACAATAATATACATTAGCGGAAAGAATATTGTCATTATAACACATCCTCTCTATTTAAACGACCACCATAGGCGACGTGATCTAGCTAATAGTAACCCACACTTCTGAATAACCAAGACCAGCTTGTTTGTCAAAAGTAAGATTTTTATTACTAAATTATGGTATATAAGTTGATAGTTTTATAAATGAATTTTATTAGCATTAAAGTAAACATGGTTGTAAAGAATCATGAGAAAAAGCAGTTTAAGCAATTAAATCAAAGTTTAAGAGAATTATTAAAAGTTTAGCATTTCTAAAACCTATGTCCCTAGCTGAGCTAAAATAATAGAAATTAAAGTAAAGTTCTTTGAGGATTCTTACGTGCTCCACGCAAAGTCCGTCAGCACTTCGCCCTCATCGGAAAGTCAGAAAGCAGCAGCCAGCCCATCCCTAGGGGCATGACTTTTTATACCTTTCTACGCTAACTAAACTACGCAAAGGAAAGTTTTCAGAAATCTTCGACGTCCCATTGGCTGAGAGTGACAAGTGACATGTCACCCACATTTTCAAAATTTCCATTAAGTCATTTTTCTTAAGGACCATTGTCTCTTCCGAGTGCAACCAGGAGCTTCCTAGGTTTGCAACAATTGTATATAAATGTTCTCGCTGCGTCCATTGACTTCCGCGGATGCCAAGTTAAGACCGACAAAATGTTCACTTTCGACCTTGGCCACGTCCGACAGAATGATGACAGCACATCAGTTTTTGCTTTGTGAATGCAGCTTTGATGAACGCTTTATTTCAGAATGGGCGTCTCGTGACTTTTGCAGAAGTAAATGTCAGCTTTTCTGCGACTCAAGCAATCTAGGCCCAAAAGCAGGCAACTTAAGCTTTCTAGTATAAAACAAACACAAGAAAAGTATTAATGTAAGAAATAATGTAGATTCTGTATCCACCCCTGGGTTCACTAATTAATTAACCCACCCGATTAGTCAAATGTTACCTAGCAAATGCAATCAAATAAAGCAGCGTTTATATCTACCAGTCTTCAATAATCCATGAGACTTATGTGCACCTAGAATAGTAGAAATGACATCACGCAGACAAGGAAAAGCAAAATAAGCACATGCTTCTTTTAATTTTTGCAGCAGTTAGTAATGACAAAAACAAAAACAATAAATTATTTTATTATTTTGCACGAACAAAAAGATGCAACAAATATGCACGTTTATGAGCACACATGTTAGTCCCCCCATGTGTAAAGTTTAATCTAAGTTGTATTAGCACGACATATCACAAATTATTAATATTATTATTCATGTTATGGAAATGTGACTTCGCGAGTTTAAACAAAATTTTGTTTTCTATCTCGCTCCATCAACTCCCTCATCTGGTGATTAACAAATCACCACACCAGCACCCAAAATTTTGTAATTTAAACTTCCGAGAAAATGATTCAAATTCATTTGTGTCAGTAAATTCTAAAAACCAGTATCTGCAAAATGCTCACGATCTGCATAACGTTCTCTATGTAATTCCTGTAACTCAATCTCCCTTTCTTCTTCTTTTCTAAGTTTATAGATCCTCTTCTTCTCTTTCAACTGTTTCTTTCTTTTATGCAACAAACAACCTATTTTGGTTAAAATAAAAATGAATAATATAATAATCAAAGGTGCCAGAATCTTGCCAAGAATTGAACTCCCAATGTCATGAAACCAGTTTTTAATTGCTTGGAATCTTTTAGAAAGTTTCCCTGTAAAATCTTCTTCTTCTAAAGGAATTATCTCAGAATGCATTTGTGTAATGTTTTTAATATACATTTCAATATTCTTACTTTCATCGGGTATATATGTGCAACAATGTTGTACATGTAAAATGCCACAGACTCCTCCCTCTTTTGCTAGGAGTATGTCTAAAGCAAGGCGATCTTGAATTACCATGGATCTAATTGCAATAACTTCAACATTCACTAATTGGAATCCATCAGCAGTATCAGTTGATAATCTATCAACTATAGTGGACAATTTTCTGATTCTCCCCGCATTTAGGGTTATACCAACAAAAGGTATCACTGCTTGAAAAATATCTCCCAGAACCTCAGTAAAAGTTTCTCTTTTAACTCTGTTTACATAATTATGAATTTTAAACAATCCTTCTGAATCTCTGTCAACATGAAACACTTTAGGAAAAACAATTCCTACATAACAAGTTCCATACCAATGGTCTGGAAGGTTGTAGTAGGCTTTGTCACCACAAACAAAATAAATCCCAGGAAAGATTGGATCTTTTCCACCTTTGAATCCCCAACCTCCCATAATCTGATAAGTATCTTCACAGTTACTTGCACCTACAAAGTAATTATCAAAAAGTGTGTTATCTCTTCTAATGCAAAGCTTTCCACTAACTGGTTTGTCTATGTGAATTGCAACATTTTCAAGCATTTTGCCATTTAACTTTTCATCCTCTTTCTGCCAGAACCTGGACTTAGTCTGCTTGACTAATTCATTCCTTTTATAAATTGCTCTTCTCTCCTCGACCATATTCAAAAACTTCTTTCCTTCAGCACTTAATTTGCAAGTTAGATTATTTTTATAAGCGTACTCATATGTGAGTTCATTAGTAACAAGGAAAAATTCTCTCATTTGTTTTGCCTTCTTGTGCTTATTTAAAACATTTTCAATCTTGATATTTGCGAAAATCTCGTCAAAATCTGAATAATAATATTCTAGGCGTCCAGTTTGATAAAATAAGCTAGTTAACACACTGCATGTTACACCATATGTGAGAGGAAGCATATTATATGTTACTCCCTCAGAAACAGAAGCAGGTAACTTAACGCAGACATAGCAGTCTTTTGCATCCATTACCTTAACATATTCACTCAAAAGCTTTGTGAATGTATTACTTGAAAAATCACTAATTGTTTTATCTTGATGAATGTTAGGTTGATGATCAATAACTTTTGCAGATGCACTATGTTTAGTTTGGCTATCCAAAACTTTGCTTGTTATGTTAACTTTGTGTAATTCTCTATTCATCTCTAAAGGGATAATCACAGCTAAAATCAACCAGAGCAGAATTAAAATGAGCAGACACACCAGAGTCATCTTACAGCATCTCTTAAAAACAGTACACCTTGAAGTGCTCTCCTTAACATAAGGCATTTTTTGTTATTTTAGCCTCAAAATAAAACAAAATAAAACAAAAATTTTAAAATCTAAATTTATATTTACACCCCCCTTTTAAAATATTTTTTTTTTTTTTTTTTTTTAAACCCTAAACAAGATTTCTTCGACCTTATGTCATACATAAGTTTTCTTCAACTAAACAGTTTTTCTTCGACCTTGTGTCAACTAACAAATTTTCTTCAGCCTTCTGCCAAATTAATATTTCTGTACCTCAATCATCGTCACTAATTTCTTGGACTTCGTTTTCTTCTTCACTACTATCATATATGTCAATAACAGGTGGAATTACTAAATAAGTCCACTCAGGAGACTTGTATTTCTGGTTTGGTCTTATTATTCTTTTTCCTTTTCTCGACACTACTTCAATTCTCCTCCCAACTCCAACTTCTTTTCCAGGACTCTTTTGACTACTGATTTCTTCAACTTGCTCTCTTGGTTTCTTGACTAACCTGACTCTCAATCTTCCACCAGGCCAGTAGTCTGCTTTTCTCACGTACTTTTCTTTTGGTTCAGAATTATTTGATTCTGACTTCCAAGTCCTTTTCTTTTTGTTTCCACTTTCCACGTCACTTTCTTCAGTTTCGTAGTCTGAAATTTCAATTGACTCAGGAACTTCTCTATTCGGCAATTTCACTCCTTCAGGAACTTCACTTTGTTTTCCGTCACTGGTACTCGGTAATTCGTCTTCCTCCTCCTCTTCAATTACCCCCAACTTCCCAGATTTCGGATTCCTGTTCCTTACTCCAGAGCTTGTTCTCTGCCTTTCGATACTCTCCTGGTCTGAAATTTCTTTTTGTTCTGCTTCTTTGTCTTCGATAGAGATAACCGAATCCTCAGTTATCTTTCCTTTTAACAGATTCTCTTCACCTTCAGAATCTATTTCAATGATTTCCAAGTCTTTTCTTGTCACTGGTACAGCTTCCAGATGTCGACTTTCTTGTCGATCTTCAGAATCTGGATTTATTTCACCTTCTGTTCCACCTTCTGCTTCGGAATCAGAATCATCAGTGGTATCACTTTCAACATCAGAACTCTCAGGAGTTGGTACTGGAATAGTATGACTAGGATGAATCCAGCGTTTCAATCCTCTGCACTTTACAGCATTAGTAGTGACCAAAATTATTTGCCTAGGCTTCTGCCATCTAGGAGCCAGACAATTTCTTCTCCGATGTACTTTTGTTCTGACCCAATCGCCAGGTCTCAGATCATGTGTCAAAACTTTTTCATTTGATTGTGCTTCAGTTCCCACCTGATTAGACACAGAAGTTACCATATCAGATAACCTTTTACAGTAATCCAAAATAGCACTGTCATTTATGCTCAACAGTTTACCTACAGGTACAAAAGCTTGCCTCATAACTCTTCCCATTAAAATTTCATGAGGACTCAAACCTGTCTTTTTATCTGGTGTACTTCTTAATGACATCAAAACAAGTGGAAGAGCATCAGTCCACTTTACACCTGTTTCAAGACACATTTTTCCAATTCTGTTTTTAATTGTTCCATTAATTTGTTCAACCACCCCAGATGCCTCTGGTCTGTATGCACAGTGTATTTTCTGCTCAATGCTCAAAGCTTCGCAAATTAATTTCATCAGTTTGTTATCAAAATGGCTTCCTCCATCACTCTCAATAGTGACTGGAAAACCGTACCTTGGGATGATTTCTCTGAGCATCAGTTTTGCCACTGTAATTGAATCACAATGTCGTGTAGGGAAAGCCTCTACCCATCTTGAAAATAAACAAACAATTACAAGCACATATTTCAAACAGTTGTGTAAGGGCATTTCAATGAAATCCATTTGCAACCTGGTAAAGGGACCACCCTCTCGACCAATTATTCCCGTCCCCACCACTGATTTTCTGTTTGGATTCATTTGTTGGCATGACAAACACCTTTGACAAAAAGATTCTGCAATTGTTCTGAACTTAGTGTTGAACCATGTTTCTCTGAAAAGCCTAACCATAGAATCTCTTCCCAGATGTGCTGGACCATGATATAATCTGGCCATGTCAGCAATCAAGCAATTTGGTAAGACCACTCTGCCATCTTTGTAAACCCACACTCCATCCTCTTCACGTGGTCTACAATCTGATCTTAACCACAAGTCTTTTTCCTCATCATCTGCTTCATTTTGTAAATCTCTAATCTCATGCCATGTTTCTACAACTGTTGTTAGCATTAATGAATTTGAATCCGTTTCTTTACTCCTTTCCCGATTGTATGCATAACCTTTTCTTGCACAGTATTTAGCTGTTTCATCTGCAAAGGCATTGCCCTTGGAGATATAATCAACTCCTTTAGTGTGCGCTGCACACTTGACAATGGCAATTTCTTTTGGTAATTGTATTGCTTCAATTAATCTCTTAATGAAGACTGCATTTTTAATTGGTGACCCTGCTGATGTCATGTATCCTCTCTGTGACCAGAGTTGTCCATAATCATGCACAACTCCATACCCATACTGACTATCAGTAATGATGGTAACTCTTATATCTTTTGATATTTCACATGCACGAATCAAAGCAATCAATTCAGCCACTTGTGCTGAACGAACTCCTTCGAGACATGATGCTTCTTCAACATCTTTAACTGTACAAACTGAATATGAAGCTTTCAAGACACCTCCTTCGGATCTTAAACATGAACCATCTACAAAGTAGACAAAATCCGATTCAGACAAAGGTCTGTCTTTGATGTCTTTTCTTGGTTTTGTGCAGAACTCCATGACATCTAAACATTCATGTTCTGTTTCAATGTCATCCACAATTTCAGAATCAGGCAGTAATGTAGAAGGATTCAGATTCAAACATCTTGAAATCGAGACATTATCTGCTCCTAGTATGATTTTCTCATACTTTGTCAATCTGCTACTGGTTAAATGCTGAGTCTTTCCTCTTGTCAGTAATATTTCTACTGAATGAGGCACAAAAACTTTCACAGGAAATCCCATAATGATTCCTTCACTTTGTTCAAGACTAATACTTGTAGCTGCAACTGCTTTTAAGCAACCTGGTAATGCTTTTGCAATTGGATCAAGAACTGCAGAGAAGTATGCAATAGGTTTCTTTAGATTTCCGTGTCTCTGTATCAATACAGATAATGCACATCCTTCTCTCTCACTGCAATACAGTTCAAAATCTTTCTCATAATTTGGCATACCTAAAGCAGGAGCTTGGCATAAGCTCTTTTTCAGGTTCTCAAAAGATTCCATCTCAGCATCGTTGAGAATAATTGGATCTTTTACATCTGACTTTGTCAGTCTTTGTAGTGGTTTTGCAATTACTGAAAATCCACTTATCCATTGTCGACAGTAACCAACCATTCCCAAGAACATTCTGACCTGCCTCTGTGTTCTTGGAGGTAACATTGCTTGAATCATTTTTATTCTCTCAATTGTTACTTGTCTTTTTCCCTTTGCAATTCTGTGACCAAGATATTTTACTTCTTGTTTGCAAAACTGTAGCTTAGCTGGGGACACTTTATGTCCCTCTTCTGCAAGGTGATTTAACAGAATTATTGTGTCTGTCACACAATTTTCTCTTGTCTTAGCAGCTATCAACAAATCGTCAATATACTGCACTAACGTAGACCTACCAGGTAAGTCTAGGTTTTCTAATGATCTTTTTAACAGTTCATTAAAGATTGAAGGACTCTCCGTATAGCCCTGAGGGATTCTGCACCATCCAAGGGTCTTACCTTGGAATCTGAAAGCAAAGATTTCATAACTGTCTGGATGTAAAGGAACCGTAAAGAAAGCATTGCAAAGATCAATGACTGTATACCATTCAGCATCATACGGAATCTGGTACAGAATTACTGCTGGGTTTGGAACCACTGGACAACATGGAACAACAATTTGATTAACCTTTCGCAAATCCTGTACGATTCTAAATGTTCCATTTGCCTTTTTAACTCCCATAATTGGTGAATTACAAGGACTACTCTCCATTTCCTTTAATACGCCCTGTTTAATGAAATTTTCAATAATTGGTGTAATCCCTTCAATTGTTTCTGCTTTCATTTTGTACTGTGGAGTGTTTGGAAATTCTATTCCCTGTTTTAAAGTAATTTTTACTGGATCTATTTTTCTCATTAGACCCATTTCTTTTCCATTAAAATCCCATATTTCAGATTTTACTGTTTCTCTGAGCTCTTCAGGCAAATCTTTCTTTTCCAATGCAGGAAACAATTTTGTTTCTTCTGCTTCCATCATCATCATTGTCATTCTGTACAAACCATCTTCCTCCATTGTTTGTAACTCAACTCCATCAGGAGAACAATATATTCGGCAATTCATTTTACATAGGATGTCTCTGCCCAATAGATTCACTGGACTACTATTGCAAACCACAAATCTGTGTTTGTCTCTGTAATTTCCAATTTCAACTGGAACCGGATCAGTTAAGTCTGTTTTAATTTGCTGATTACTTACTCCGACAACTTGGATGGTATCCCCAGAGAGAGGTAGGTTTTCAATTTCCACTGATCTAACAGTAGAACGGGTAGCACCAGTGTCCACTAGAAAAGTGATGTCTACATCATTAACTTTCCCGTTTACAAAAGGACCAGACTGGTCAACCTCAAGAGTGGCTCCAACAACACACTCTTCCTCCTCTCCCGGGCACCGTCAGCAATAATCATCAGAATCACTGTCTTGACTTTCTGCTAATAAAAACTGCTGTGAAGCATTTTGCGTTTGAACTCTTTGCTGCTTTTGCTGTTTCTGTGGCTTTATTACCTGTTCATTTCCCTGAAATCCTACGCTTGGATTATATTTTTGAATTCCCCCACAATTCGGAAAAGGTGGTTGTGGCAATTGATCTTGACGATTATTCACCTGTTGTTGTTGCTGTTGCTGCAACTGTCGCTGAATGTTAAATTCGTTTAACCCCTGTTGCATCTGTAGCTGTTGCTGCAGGTCAACACCATTCTGCATCTGTGGATTCAATAAGGGACTCTTTAAGTTTTTAGGAGGATGAGGACACTCGTCTCTCCAATGTCCAATTTCGCCACAATTAAAACAAGGTAATCTCTGTTTTAACTCCTCAATCTTTGGGCTAAATTTCTTTTGGAAATTATTACCTTTAAACTTTCCTTGTATCTGGTTCGTATTTCCAGTTTGAACAAAATTAGTGTTCTTATTACCCATGCTGGCAATCTGTTGCTCAGCTACTTTCACCTGAGCCCACATTGCTTTTTCCTTGAGCTTCTTCTGTCTCACTTCTAATTCATCGCTGCAATACTTAGCTTTTCTCAGAATATCATCCACAGAAAGTGATTGCCATCCTACAATGCTATTTCTGATCATGTCTCCAATTTCAGGTTTTAGTCCATAAACAAATCTATAGACAAAATGACTCATGTCTTTCTCATCTAGTTTTTCATAACCACTGTATTGTTTAAAGATTAACAGTAGTCTTTCATAAAAAGAATGAACTGATTCTTTTGTTTCCTGTTCTGTCCTTTCTATTTTAACCCAATCAACTTCTTTGGGTGGAATTTTGCTTTTCATCCAAACAATTACTTTTTCGTAAAAATCCATTACAAGTGGATTTGGAGCACCTGTTTCTTTGATTCGCTCAGGTTCTGTTTTTGGCCAACTAATTGATATTTTACATTCTGTCCAAAGATCTGATGGAACGACAATGTCGAAAAATCCATCTAAATCAATCCACAGAACTTTTGACACTTTGATAAATCTATCCACTTGTCTGTACCACTCAACTGGTTTTTCCCTTAATTTCGGAAAGTCATTTGTAAATAACAGAATGTCCTGTCTCAACCAGGGGACATGAACATATCCTCCACCTGCAATCTCTCTCATTGGAAATTGTTTTGACAATTTTTCCAATCTTTCATCTTCCTTCCTTTTCGTCCATTTTACTCTCCACTTATTGAGTTCTCCTAGCTTTTTGATATAAACGATCAAATCCTTTATATGTACTATCCTTCCCATTGAGTTCAAACTCTCAATGTCACTTTCTGAAAAATCTAATCTGTAATGTTTTGCAAAGTTCTTTTGTTTGCTCACATCGATTTCAAGTTCCGCTGCTAGATCCTCTAATTGATCATATTTGTTTTTCGTTTTCCACTGAATGCTTTTGCAAATGAACAGTAGTTCATCATCTCGATAGTAATTTAAACTATCTGGACCTATCGTTCCGATTATTAATTCTTCGATATTTGCTTTTAATTTAGCTACATCAAGTTTTGGTGTGGTTACCCTGACTTCAGGACTCCCTACATCTGATACAGCACCCATTGGTGTTTTTGGAGATAAATCCTCATTAAAAGTTAAATCAGGCATTCTTGATCTAGAAGAGTTTATTTCAGATAAATCTGAATAAAATTTTTCAGCAACCCTTTGAATTTCTGTATTTAATGGAATGGTTAAACCTGTTTTGCTTGATTCTTTTTGGTCAAATACAGGCTGAACAGGACCAATCGTTACTGGAACTGTCACAGCTTCCATGCCTTTTGTCATTCTTCTAATTAATTCTTCTTTAGATCTCAAATATTCAGCAGAATCGACATCTTCAACATTTCTTGCCTCTCTGTTATAATCTTTTGGAGCTTCTCTTGCTCTTGGAGCCATTGTAAAATGCCTACCTTCATTTCGAGCATTATCAAATTCTGGTCTTCTAGGATTTTCAATGATTTCACAATTGTTTGGATAAAGTTTAGGAGCTTCATTAATTGGAGGTGCACTCGGTGAAGTTTCAGTAGAAACCACCGGAGTAGACCATGATCTAGGAGGTCTCAAAGGCTGATTCTTTCTAGCTGTAGTATAAATTTCTTCCATAACTGCATCTTCAGATTCACTTTCCATAGATTTCCCTGTAGGAGTACCCATTACCATTTCCTGAATTAAATATAAACCTTCACTCATGTTTCCCTGTCTCCACATTCTCAATCTATCTTCATGAGTTTCTCTTCTCCAAGGTGGATTTTTAGAAGGTCTTTTAATTCCACTAGCTTCTCTTTGTAACTGATACATCTCAACTTCCCACTCAACTAAAGCTTCAAATTGAGTTGGTCTCGCTTTTGGAACAAGAGCATTCATTTTCTCTCGTAAATTTCTCAAGACTTTCACATTAAATGAACCATCATCAGGCCAAGTTAAAACACCGTCGTTCTTAGTATAGCGTTTCCAACTATCAAACCATAAGACAGTATGATATCCATATTCCCCTTCCATGTACGCTGCAGGTGTTTTATACTGATGAAGTAATTTACCACCTCGCGTTTCGATTTTCTTGTCAGGCGAAAATAAATTCTTAAACTTTTGAAGTAATGTTGGCTTTTTCTCAACATGTTTAAAATGATAACTCATTTTTAAGAGTTAAATCTAATTCACAAAATCGTTCGTAAAATATTTCCGGGATGTTCCGTAAAACAACCAATCCGTGCGCGAAACACACCAACAAGCCAATGACAGTCGAGCTACGTCACTTTTCAGCTCATCCAATAAAAATGGAGTTTTCCTAAATAACCAATCAGCTTACGAATCGTCAGAGACTCAAGAGCCAATCAGAGTACAGTTGGTGACGTAGGTCACCCAATCCCAGCGCGGCTCTGTGACGTACACAGCAGCTGCGGTTTCTCGTTTCTCACTCCTGGCGCTTACCCCTCCTTCACAAAATCTTTTCACAGCGCCATTTTAAGAACACTTTTCAGTGTAAATTAATTCTTAACAATGACAATTAGGACTCATCTGTTTGTTTCACTATTTAGGATAGTTTACACACATTCAAGTATCCACACTTCGGAATAGACGGCGCTATTCACACTAAGGATAATTTTCAATTGTCAGCAGAGTAACCCTTACCCCACCCTTCTAACACGTATAATTATGAACTCGCTTTGCTCTGAACGCACCGCGAAGTGACAGTTCCAAGAGTTCCACTTGAACATAAAATACAAATCAAACTCGCACTTTCACACGGAAAATTCCCTAATTTCAAACACACATGAAATCCGTACAGGACTCTCACCCATTTATAGAAATCATGCACCGTTAGCAAAATAACGACGTTATCCGTACAGGACTCTCACCTGTTTATAGATATGAAACATGTACCCGTACAGGACTCTAACCTGTTTATAGATAATCATGCACCGACGCTACTTTACCCTTCACTCAAGCTCGGATATAACTAATACTCTTATCACAGTGAGTTTTATGGAAGGCGCTTTGTCCCTATTCTCATGCTGCTCTAATTTCTTAGAAAACCCTCACTATACAAGATTCACACCTAGCCCTAACACTGTGCTGCTCGGCTACAACACTGTATTGCACGGCGACAATACTTCTGGTACACGGCGATACCAATTGTGATACTCGGCGATATCACTACAAACAGAACAGATGATTTGCGTGACTAATTTCTCGCCACACAATCTATACCGGTATAGCTTACAGATAGCACGAATAACGGACTCAACATGTGTTAAAACATCGATCCTATTTCCATACCATAACACCTTAGTAACCCTTAGCAATCAACATATTACCTTGGTTACCTCTTAGCAACCATCAATTTCTGCTACCAGAGAATTGATCCAGCGGGCTATAGAAAATATGTCATAAACAACGCTACCCAACTTCATAACCTAATAACACACTCTACACTAACTCATGGACCCATTTATAAACCTGACATATTTTGGGCCTACTGAATCAGGTGGTCAGAATAAATCTATATACACCTAATTTACAAACTATATACAATAATATACATTAGCGGAAAGAATATTGTCATTATAACACATCCTCTCTATTTAAACGACCACCATAGGCGACGTGATCTAGCTAATAGTAACCCACACTTCTGAATAACCAAGACCAGCTTGTTTGTCAAAAGTAAGATTTTTATTACTAAATTATGGTATATAAGTTGATAGTTTTATAAATGAATTTTATTAGCATTAAAGTAAACATGGTTGTAAAGAATCATGAGAAAAAGCAGTTTAAGCAATTAAATCAAAGTTTAAGAGAATTATTAAAAGTTTAGCATTTCTAAAACTTATGTCCCTAGCTGAGCTAAAATAATAGAAATTAAAGTAAAGTTCTTTGAGGATTCTTACGTGCTCCAGTCAAAGTCCGTCAGCACTTCGCCCTCATCGGAAAGTCAGAAAGCAGCAGCCAGCCCATCCCTAGGGGAATGACTTTTTATACCTTTCTACGCTAACTAAACTACGCAAAGGAAAGTTTTCAGAAATCTTCGACGTCCCATTGGCTGAGAGTGACAAGTGACATGTCACCCACATTTTCAAAATTTCCATTAAGTCATTTTTCTTAAGGACCATTGTCTCTTCCGAGTGCAACCAGGAGCTTCCTAGGTTTGCAACAATTGTATATAAATGTTCTCGCTGCGTCCATTGACTTCCGCGGATGCCAAGTTAAGACCGACAAAATGTTCACTTTCGACCTTGGCCACGTCCGACAGAATGATGACAGCACATCAGTTTTTGCTTTGTGAATGCAGCTTTGATGAACGCTTTATTTCAGAATGGGCGTCTCGTGACTTTTGCAGAAGTAAATGTCAGCTTTTCTGCGACTCAAGCAATCTAGGCCCAAAAGCAGGCAACTTAAGCTTTCTAGTATAAAACAAACACAAGAAAAGTATTAATGTAAGAAATAATGTAGATTCTGTATCCACCCCTGGGTTCACTAATTAATTAACCCACCCGATTAGTCAAATGTTACCTAGCAAATGCAAACAAATAAAGCAGCGTTTATATCTACCAGTCTTCAATAATCCATGAGACTTATGTGCACCTAGAATAGTAGAAATGACATCATGCAGACAAGGAAAAGCAAAATAAGCACATGCTTCTTTTAATTTTTGCAGCAGTTAGTAATGACAAAAACAAAAACAATAAATTATTTTATTATTTTGCACGAACAAAAAGATGCAACAAATATGCACGTTTATGAGCACACATGTTAGTCCCCCCATGTGTAAAGTTTAATCTAAGTTGTATTAGCACGACATATCACAAATTATTAATATTATTATTCATGTTATGGAAATGTGACTTCGCGAGTTTAAACAAAATTTTGTTTTCTATCTCGCTCCATCAAGGTGAAGTGGAATAAGGTGCCCCTTCCTGCACAAAAACAATCTCCCCATGACGCAGGCATCCTGCAAGGGTGCCTGCACCAGCGCATGGCTGCAGTTTTGTGCCCAGCGCAGGGGGAAGCACAGAGATGCAACATATTCTTGTAAATACATTGCATTCCTGTGCTATGGAAGTGCTGCAGTGTGGATAGAATATTGGAAATTAAAGTGAGAGCTCTTGTGCTTGCAAAGTGAGTGATAAAAGTAAGGTGATTCATACAATCCTGCTTTCCTTCGACACCACAGGGTAAACTGGGACTAGACATTGAGGGTCCCATCAACTTACCTCAAGTTTGCCACAAATATATATTTCTACTAGTTGAATATCACTTTCTTCGAATCATAACGAGATGTGTACATAATATCAACCCCAAGAATCTTATTGAATTTCTTATTGACACCTTCTCTGTAGAAGCATTCTGAGCACCAAAGACTCAAATAATGGAGTGCAGTTTTTATCTGTAGATATGAAAGCCGTTTTAAAGGATCTGGCTATCAACCACATTAGAACACCACTCTAATGCCCAAAAGCCAATAAGGTTGTGGAAAGAATGAACAAAATGATAAAGGAGTTGATTCAGTTGGCCTACGCCACAGGTAAACTGGTTCTCAAAACCCTGCGTGACATATTGTGGTCATACCACTGAACCACTCCTGAGGCGGAAGCCGGGAGAGTATGCTCTGTGTGTGCTTTTAAAAATTGTTGTATCTTGTTGCTTTTAATTCACGTTGCACTCACCCCTGGGCACTTTCCCTAAAAGCTGCCTCAAAGTCCCTTGCACAGCGGATTCCAGCGCTGTTGCAGGCAGGGAACAATCATCGCCGCCATCGCACGCTCGATCCACGGGCCACGCCCACTTTTGAGGCCACGCCCACCGAACCTTCAAAAGTCGCGCTGACTCACTAGCGCGCCAGAACCACTGAACCACTCCTGAGCCGGAAGCCGGGAGAGTATGCTCTGTGTGTGCTTTTAAAAATTGTTGTATCTTGTTGCTTTAATTCACGTTGCACTCACCCCTGGGCACTTTCCCTAAAAGCTGCCTCAAAGTCCCTTGCACAGCGGATTCCAGTGCTGTTGCAGCCAGGGAACAATCATCGCCGCCATCGCGCGCTCGATCCCCGGGCCACGCCCACTTTCTGAGGCCACGCCCACTGAACCTTCAAAAGTCGCGCTGCCTCACTAGCACGCCAGAACCACTGAACCATTCCTGAGGCGGAAGCCGGGAGAGTATGCTCTGTGTGTGCTTTTAAAAATTGTTGTATCTTGTTGCTTTTAATTCACGTTGCACTCACCACTGGGCACTTTCCCTAAAAGCTGCCTCAAAGTCCCTTGCACAGCGGATTCCAGCGCTGTTGCAGGCAGGGAACAATCATCGCCGCCATCGCACGCTCGATCCACGGGCCACGCCCACTTTTGAGGCCACGCCCACCGAACCTTCAAAAGTCGCGCTGACTCACTAGCGCGCCAGAACCACTGAACCACTCCTGAGGCGGAAGCCGGGAGAGTATGCTCTGTGTGTGCTTTTAAAAATTGTTGTATCTTGTTGCTTTAATTCACGTTGCACTCACCCCTGGGCACTTTCCCTAAAAGCTGCCTCAAAGTCCCTTGCACAGCGGATTCCAGCGCTGTTGCAGCCAGGGAACAATCATCGCCGCCATCGCGCGCTCGATCCCCGGGCCACGCCCACTTTCTGAGGCCACGCCCACTGAACCTTCAAAAGTCGCGCTGCCTCACTAGCACGCCAGAACCACTGAACCATTCCTGAGGCGGAAGCCGGGAGAGTATGCTCTGTGTGTGCTTTTAAAAATTGTTGTATCTTGTTGCTTTTAATTCACGTTGCACTCACCACTGGGCACTTTTCCTAAAAGCTGCCTCAAAGTCCCTTGCACAGCAGATTCCAGCGCTGTTGCAGGCAGGGAACAATCATCGCCGCCATCGCGCGCTCGATCCCCGGGCCACGCCCACTTTTGAGGCCACGCCCACCGCACCTTCAAAAGTCGCGCTGACTCACTAGCGCGCCAGAACCACTGAACCACTCCTGAGGCGGAAGCTGGGAGAGTATGCTCTGTGTGTGCTTTTAAAAATTGTTGTATCTTGTTGCTTTTAATTCACGTTGCACTCACCCCTGGGCACTTTCCCTAAAAGCTGCCTCAAAGTCCCTTGCACAGCAGATTCCAGCGCTGTTGCAGGCAGGGAACAATCATCACCGCCATCGCGCGCTCGATCCCCGGGCCACGCCCACTTTCTGAGGCCACGCCCACTGAACCTTCAAAAGTCGCGCTGCCTCACTAGCACGCCAGAACCACTGAACCATTCCTGAGGCGGAAGCCGGGAGAGTATGCTCTGTGTGTGCTTTTAAAAATTGTTGTATCTTGTTGCTTTTAATTCACGTTGCACTCACCACTGGGCACTTTCCCTAAAAGCTGCCTCAAAGTCCCTTGCACAGCAGATTCCAGCGCTGTTGCAGGCAGGGAACAATCATCGCCGCCATCGCGCGCTCGATCCCCGGGCCACGCCCACTTTTTGAGGCCACGCCCACCGCACCTTCAAAAGTCGCGCTGACTCACTAGCGCGCCAGAACCACTGAACCACTCCTGAGGCGGAAGCTGGGAGAGTATGCTCTGTGTGTGCTTTTAAAAATTGTTGTATCTTGTTGCTTTTAATTCACGTTGCACTCACCCCTGGGCACTTTCCCTAAAAGCTGCCTCAAAGTCCCTTGCACAGCAGATTCCAGCGCTGTTGCAGGCAGGGAACAATCATCACCGCCATCGCGCGCTCGATCCCCGGGCCACGCCCACTTTCTGAGGCCAAGCCCCTTTCCTCTCTTTACAAATGTGCATTTGCCGGAAGCGCAGCAGACGAGCGCAGCGGGCGCGCCAAAGGAAAGCCCGTCTGCGCCCGTCTGCGCCCGTCCGCGTCAGGCTGGGACTAGGGGCTATACCCCCTACTGGTCCCACCCAAACTCTGCTCACACCAATGGGCTACTCGCGCAGCGAGCTACTAGCCCTTAACAAAACCAATACGGACACAAAACCACATCCTTGCATCCAAACTGGCCCAGGCTTATCCTATGGACCCATCTCCTGCTACGCCTGTCGATGGTCCAGCATGAGTCAAACTCTAACAGACTACCACATAATCCCTGAAAATAACCATCTTGCGTTGAACTGTCTATATCTTAACGCAAGATCCCTACCTAAACATGCTCTGGACATCTGGGATCTACTCATATCTAAGACCCCAGACCTGGTTTTCATCACCGAAACGTGGTTATCTGAAACCAGTGCTCCAGACCTAGCAAATGCCCTTCCTCCTAACTACAAAATCATTACACAAGATAGACCGGGTAAAAAAGGTGGGGGAGTTGCTGTGATATTCAGGGATTACCTAACATGCCTCGCTGAACCTATAACTGCCCACATTGAACATCAGACCCTACCATTCAAAGTACTTTTTGAGGGCCTCACCATCATAGCCGGTGCAGTTATATATAACCCCCCAGGACAACAAGCCAGTCTTGGTGCCAAACTATTGAATCAACTGCTACCACTCTGTCTAAAAAACAAAAACTACATGGTTGTTGGTGACTTTAACATCCACTATGAGAAAACGGATGCTCCAGGATCTTCCCAATTGGAATATGACATGGGAATTCTCCAACTAAGACAGTGGATAGTGGGTCCCACGCACTTAGCTGGCCACACCCTAGACCTACTATTCACCAACATCGAATCCACCGATATAAGAGAAATCCTCCCCCTATCCTGGTCAGACCACTCCATGATATCCTTCTCATTTAAACTTCCTGGCAGACCTCTGAAGCCTAAAACAGCGCCTCTCATCTCCAACAGAGCTTGGAGACTAATTAATGAGTCAAACTTTGAGAACTATTTCTGTGAGGCGGTTGCTACACCACCGGACGACTCCCCTGTCTGTAACGATGCCGCCCTATTAGATGCCGGAATACGACAAACATTAGACAAACTAGCCCCCATGCGGGAATCCAGGAAAAAAAACATAACCGAGAAATGGTATACTCCCCACCTAAAAAATCTAAAAAAGGAATGCCAAAAAAATGAACATTTATGGAGACAGAAGAAAGACAGTGAAGCAAGACTAAACTATGTCAATAAACTGAAGCAATATATTTCGGCCATTAAAGACGCAAAGAAGGCCTATTTTACCCAACGTATTCAAGAGAACAGTAACTCAGCAAAAGAACTGTTCAGAATAGTAAAGGAGCTGAGTAAACCTTCCAGCACCTCACAAACCCTCACTCCCTCAACTGAGGCCTGTGAGTGTATTAGTACCTTCTTTTCTGACAAAATTAAGAAAATATATTCTACCTTCACCCCCCAAAATACCTTCAGCACCCCAGACAATCCTTGCAAGACTGTCATTTCATCAGAAAGATGTAAAGACCAATCAGACTTAGGCAATGCACCCCGCCTAACCAGTTTTGAACCACTCTCTGAAGAAGAGGTCTTAGCGGTATTGAAGACAGTCAAATCCGGTTACCCCTCGGACCCCTGTCCCCATTTTGTGTTCTCTAAAATCGCATCCACGCTCTGCCCCCTTGTCACCCAACTCTTCAATAAATCGCTAGTCACTGCCATCTTCCCTGAGGCCTGGAAACACGCCTCCGTGACCCCCCTCCTGAAGAAAGCGGGATCTGATATTCTCAATCCAGAGAACTATAGACCTTTCTCCCAGCTCCCTTACCTTTCCAAAGCCTTGGAGAAATTGGTCAACGTACAATTGACTAGGTATCTAGAAAACAACTCTCTTCTGGATCCCTCCCAGACTGGTTTTAGAGCTGACAACAGCACCGAGGCAACGTTGCTGGCAGTGTCGGACAGTATCAGATCCACCACCGACCAAGGTGGAGCAGTGGCACTGATACTGCTTGACCTGTCAGCGGCGTTTGACACGGTATCCCACGACTGCCAGCTGAACACACTCCTGAGTAAAGGAGTTCAATCTACAGCATTGAACTGGATTCAATCTTTCTTAAGCAATCGCACCCAGGCAGTGCATATGGGCCAGTTCCACTCAAAACCCAACCCCATCAGCTGTGGGGTCCCTCAGGGGGCCTCACTGAGCCCCACTCTTTTCAATGTCTATATTTCATCTTTGGCCGAAATTGGAAGGAAGTGGGGCATTGGCATCTGCCCTTACGCAGATGATACACAGGTGATGGTGGCCATGAACGAAGGGCCCGAGATAACCAAAAAAAAGCTACATGACTGCCTCTCCGAGATGGCCCAATGGATGCACAACCATTGTCTAAAACTGAACGCTGGCAAATCGGAGATTCTTCTGTTCGGTGGAGCCAAATGTATGTGGGATGCCACATGGTGGCCACCTTCACTGGGATTGGCTCCCACTCCCAAACAACACGCTAGAAATTTGGGAATCATCATGGGTGACGCCATGTCCATGAAGGATTATGTCCGCTCCCTCTGGGGCAAGGATTTTGCTATATTAAAACTGCTCGCGAGGATATTTCCCTGGATACCCTTGGACTGTAGACGCTCAGTCACACAGGCCTTACTGGTTAGCCGCCTAGACTATGGCAACGCACTATTCGATGGGATGAATGAACAACTATTCTCCCGCCTACAGGTCTTGCAAAATCAGGCGGCCAAACTGGTCTGCAATAAAGGCAAACGAGACTCGGCATCGGAATGCCTAAAAAAACTACACTGGCTCCCGATGCGCCAGAGATCTGCCTACAAACTGCTCAGCCATGCGCACAGAGCTCTACATAAAACTGGCCCCACAATTCTTCAAGGGAAAATCGAGTTCTATGTTCCCAATAGGAATCTACGGTCGAGTCAATCAGCTCTAGCCAAACCCAAACAAATCTATAAAGTCAGAACAGGCGGTCGCGCCTTTTCTTACCTGGCAGCTAAAAGGTGGAATGACCTACCTACCGACCTAAGACACACCACAAACTACCTTCAGTTCCGGAAAAAACTGAAAACACACCTCTTTCCCAAAACGTAACCTTTCAGCATATGCCTTCAGTAGTCCCTCTTGGTTCATAGCGCCGTGATATCCCCTGGGATGAGTGTCGCGCTTTATAAATACCGCAAATAAATAAATAAATAAATAAATACTTAACCTCACCCAACTCTGTGACTGGGTTCCTTCCCTTCATATCTCTTAAGGGTGGGGAGCCGCGGCTGGCAGTGGGAGTACCTGCAGGGCGGTGACGTGGGGAGGGGAAGGGGCAGGGTGTGGGGTAGTAATGTATGGATTAAGGAGTTTTACAGGTAAGTAAACATTTAAATAAATAAAACAAATTTCGTGGCGCGCACTGCATCGCATTTGAGGATGCAGTGCACTCAACGAAATTCATTTTATTTATTTAAATGTTTACTTACCTGGGATGCTCCGTAATCCATACATTACTACCCCCCACCCTGCCCCTCCCCCTCCCCACGTCACCGCCCTGCAGGTACTCCTACTGCCGGCCGCAGCTGAGGGTGGGTAACCTGGATTTATACTCGCTCCAAATTAGCTGCATGGAGAGCAACTTTTGTAGGTCAATAGGTACACTACAGCTAGTGAAATCAAAATCCATCAAAACGAATACAAATCCCGGTATTATAAAAATCAGAGTATGTGAAATGCCAAATGGAAGGTGAGGAAGTGGGTAGTAATAAAGAATCCAATCAAATGCCAAAACAGATCCAACACATTTTCCCCACCTTCAAGAATTCGAGTGTGAAAAGCAATATTGTAACTCTAGAAGCTGTAAGGGGCTGTAGTATGGATAGAGTGGCAAACCTGCATCCTGCTAACAAAAGGGGTGAACATGTTACTCTTCAGCATGTGCCCATTCCTTAGTATTTTCATTAAACTTTTATATTTTTCTTAAAACATAACAATTGTTTCGCTATATTACATTAGTACTTTCATGTCGTTTTTTAATATTGTTGTTTATTCCAGCCTTTGTTATGTTTTTTAACTCTTTATCCCCTTATTTTATTAAAGTGTATATTTCCTTTAGAAGAGAGATACATTGTGTTTTCCCTGGTCAGTCTTCTACCTCTTCCTTTCCTCCCCTATTGGAACATTCCACTGAAGCTCACTTATAATGTTCAAGTTCCTCCTTTCAGATGCCCTGCTAGGCCAGACTGAAGGCACTGTGCACTCTGACATAATAAAGAATATGTATTTGCTATTGATCTTGTCTTCTTCAAAATCATTTTGGTGTCTGCATCTCATTGACTTCCATTGCAATAGAGATCTTTTTACAAAATATTACCAGTCTCCCAGAATCTGTGAAGCATGAAATTAATGTTGTGACATATTTTAAGTCTCAAAAACCAAATTATACCACATTCGGTATCCGGAGGTGTGAAATTATGTATTGCATGAATGGTGTCAAATGGATAGCAACTGAACAATTGTCAGTGGTACTTTAATATTAAACTGTCCATTAGTCAATGTCAACCAGTGCCGCATTCTAAATTTACACATTACTCCAAAAGGACATTCCTATCTGAGTGGATACATAGGATGACCTACTTGTAAGCTATGTGCACTGTGTATCTGCATCAGCGAATGGATTATTGTGGCATATGCAGTTAATACCAACAAGAGAGAGAGGGCGTGAGTTGACACTCCTATACCCCAATCAAATTCATGAATAACAACAAAGGAGTGACTAAGTGGAAATAAAATGGTACTACCGAAAATAAAATTTAAAATGTGAAGTCTGTCTATTCACTCTGTACTGTAAATGTGGTCATTACTCCCACAAACACCTGTACAAAGTATTAATCTCTATCTCCCTGTGAGTACCCAACAAGCTACCCTATTAGGACAACACCTGCCGGGTGCATTGATCACCCAGAACTATCGTAAGGGGAAGGGAAAAATCCTTTCTTTTTGAAGGACCCTCACTCACCACTAATTGGTGACATGCTTCATCATTGGGTCCCCGCTGGGGTGACCGAATGTCCCCCCAGCGTGCTACAACGCCTGGTTACAGCGGAGCGGGATGTGGTGAGTGTAACAGTGCCCAAATTAGAATGTGACTATAAATGAGTGTGCAAGTGTGTTAAAAAATGCAAAGGTTGTAGCCTTTACAAAAATCTTTAATAATGGCCAACCTGCATTGGATTAAAAGCAAAGTGAACGGACTACACAAGGTTCTGAGTTAAGGAACCGGAGTCGTGTTGAATATAAAAAATTGGTCAACATGTTTCAGCTGTTTAAGTTGCAATTTGCTCAGCATTCGTCAGGACCTAGCAAAAAGTCCTCAGGTGGTGTACGCGCGCTAAGGCGTACCCTCCCGTGAGGCTCTATATGTGAAAAATATTTTTTGTGATGATTCACCAGACAGTCTCCGTCGTTATCCACTGCAATTTGCAGGAATAAACTAGAAACCTGTAAGGAGAAAGAAGACAGACAATAACACATAAGCGGACCTCTAAATTAAGTCCTATGATCAAAAGCGTTAGTTATTAGAGATGGTCTTTGACATTTCGGGAATTAACGAAATGTATGCTTAGCGTATATTTTACGATTGTGGGCCATCCAACTAATATGGGGTACTTGCCCAGGTTATGGGGTGTCGTACCAGCGCCAGCAAAAAACTTGACCGGCCATAAAAGAAAAGAAAAAAGGCATCACGTGTCTACACTGCTGCTTGATTCATCTTGAATTACTGCGTGCATTGTGCTATTCAGCTCGTGACTACCAATTAATTCGAGTTACACAATATTTATAGATTTTCGTTATCCAAGATGTATTAAAATCAAACAATGAATAAGCCAGGAAACTAGCCTCCTATATAAGGGAAGTAAAAGATGCAGTAGCAGCTCTCGTGAATGCTGACAAAACTCACTTCGCAAGGGACGTGAACACGCCCCTTCGGTGAGGACAGCGCGGGTTCCCTTCACGCGGTGTCTATCTGCAGAAAGAGAGGAGGGTTTTCCGATTCCCCGGGTCAGAAAGTGAGAGTAAACTTTTATCTTCTCCTTTCTACATCTAAAGTGGGGTTTTAGAATTATGATTAAATGACAATCCCTTTTCAGGTTTTGAATTAACACCGGGACTACATCAGGATTCGAACCTCCGTTCCGAATCCACCTTCTGGCTAATACCTCTTTAAGATATAGGGTTGGGCGGTGGCTACGTGATGTCACTGCGCCCACGTGACTAATCCTGGCCATTCTTGGTACTACACAACATAAAGCCATTCCCACCTTCTCCCTGGTATTCCCGGGAGACAGCAGCCGAGAGAGCTGGTATACCGCGGGGAGCCGCGAGTGCCGAAGTAAGCCGTTTTTTGTCTATTTACTACTCATTAGGAGCACGGGCACCCTTTTACTTTGCGAGAGCTCATTGCAATGCCCCTCTCTTTCTGCAGATAGATACCGCGTGAAGGGAACCCGCGCTGTCCTCACCGAAGGGGCGTGTTCACGTCTCTTGCGAAGTGAGTTTTGTCAGCATTCACGGGAGCTGCTACTGCATCTTATACTTCCTTTATATAGGAGGCTAGTTTCCTGGCTTATTCATTGTTTGATTTTAATACATCTTGGATGACGAAAATCTATAAATATTGTGTAATTCGAATTAATTGGTAGTCACGAGCTGAATAGCACAATGCACGCAGTAATTCAAGATGAATCAAGCAGCAGTGTAGACACGTGATGCCTTTTTTCTTTTCTTTTATGGCCAGTCAAGTTTTGCTGGCGCTGGTACGACACCCCATAACCTGGGCAAGTACCCCATATTAGTTGGATGGCCCACCATCGTAAAATATACGTTTAGCATACATTTCGTTAATTCCCGAAATGTCAAAGACCATCTCTAATAACTAACGCTTTTGATCATAGGACTTAATTTAGAGGTCCGCTTATGTGTTATTGTCTGTCTTCTTTCTCCTTACAGGTTTCTAGTTTATTCCTGCAAATTGCAGTGGATAACGACGGAGACTGTCCGGTGAATCATCACAAAAAATATTTTTCACATATAGAGCCTCACGGGAGGGTACACCTTAGCGCGCGTACACCATCGGAGGACTTTTTGCTAGATCCTGACGAATGCTGAGCAAATTGCAACTTAAACAGCTGAAACATGTTGACCAATTTTTTATATTCAACAGGACTCCGGTTCCTTAACTCAGAACCTTGTGTAGTCTGTTCACTTTGCTTTTAATCAAATGCAGGTTGGCCATTATTAAAGATTTTTGTAAAGGCTACAACCTTTGCATTTTTTAACACACTTGCACACTCATTTATAGTCACATTCTAATTTGGGCACTGTTACACTCACCACATCCCGCTCCGCTGTAACCAGGCGTTGTAGCACGCTGGGGGGACATTCGGTCACCCCAGCGGGGACCCAATGATGAAGCATGTCACCAATTAGTGGTGAGTGAGGGTCCTTCAAAAAGAAAGGATTTTTCCCTTCCCCTTACGATAGTTCTGGGTGATCAATGCACCCGGCAGGTGTTGTCCTAATAGGGTAGCTTGTTGGGTACTCACAGGGAGATAGAGATTAATACTTTGTACAGGTGTTTGTGGGAGTAATGACCACATTTACAGTACAGAGTGAATAGACAGACTTCACATTTTAAATTTTATTGTGGCATATGTGCAAGGAAATGTCAGAGCACAAAGTTGTGCAAAATTTGGCAGCTCCATGCTGCAACATTTTAAAAAGCATGGATACACCATATTTACAATACGGCGCACCCTTGTGTTTATCCCTATTTTGTTGCTAAAATCAGCTGCCTAGCGCCAATGCAGGCAACCTTGCACCATCGGGGATGAGTGCCTTCATTGCAGGGAATAGTTGCTTATGTGCAGGAAGGTGCCCCTTCCTTCACATAAACAATCAATGATGTCAATTTGCTTCCTGTATGTATGCAGAAAGTGTAATTATGTATTGATTATTTATGTGGAGGAAGGTACACCTTCCTGCAACTAAACTATCATTCACAGTATTTTGCTCTCTCTATGTGTGCTGCAGAATGCAGCACACACAAAAAACGAGGAGAAATAAAAGCATTTCTCTTGGTTTCTACATTCAAATAACTGTTATTGCATGGTGTTAGTTTTTGACACTGCTTCAGATTTACACCTCCTTGTAAATCTGGGGCAGCATCAAAAAGCACTGGGTGTTGCTGTGGGACACCCACAGCAACACCCATTGCACGCCCTATTCATGCAGATACCTGTGTGAAAAGGTACCATATCTACAGAAAGCGGCGTTAAGCCACAAAAAGTGGCTTAACAGCACTTTTTAAATATGTAACAGGGCCTTGTGCCGCAGGAACGTCGTTAAAAGTGATGATCCTGTGGTGCAATGCCCTTGTAAATATGCCCTGTTGTGTCAAGCAGTCTGTCGTTCTATAAATACCTGGGGCCTCATTTATGAGGCCATGCGTCACTTTTACGCCGCCGGTGCGTCACTTTTTGTGACACACCAGTGGTGTAAAACATGCGCCTTGTTGAGTCATATTTACAAAGTGACACATCTAGGTAGATGCGTCACTTTGTAAACCCCTGCGCCACATTATACCTGCGCCAGGTATAATGTATGCAAGGGGGGGGTATTGACGCAAGGAAGGGTCGTAGAAGTGACGCAGTGAAATCTATGAGATTTCACTGCGTCACTTTTAGGACGCCATTGCGTCAAAATCTTGCACCTGCCTCACAGCAGGCGTAAGACTGACACTGGCACTTTTTACATGGGGCTTGCCCCATGTGAAAGGACGCATTGCTGGAGTTGCGTCACTTTTGTGACACACTCCAGCAATGCGTCACTTTTGCGCTTACAGATACGTCAGAAATACTGACGTATCTGTAACTACTTGCGACATGCTGCGTCATACATTAAATATGACGCATCTGGAATGTCGCAAGGAGTGCGCACTGAGAAGTGACGCATCGCTGCTTTCACGCAGTGATGCGTCATTTCTCATAAATGAGGCCCCTGCAACCCACGGTAGCATAGCACTAACATTTTGTTTTACATTGTCAGTTAGCTACTAAACCTGAAATATATTTTGTATTAAGAAAGAACTGATGTCTTAGAAAGGTTAGTTATGCATCACCATGGAAACGTACCTGGTACAGTGTACCCACTTCTGGCGAAATGTATTTGTGGACAAGAAGTGCCCATGAAATAACCTGATGCATAAAGCGACTGTGTGATTACGTACCACTCAGCAACTTAACATAACATTAGGCCACAAGGGCCAAAATTTGGCACTGATCAAATGTGACTCATCCACGGTTTTATGTTTACAAATATTACTTCATTAAAGTAGTAAATTGTCTTTTTTCATTTTAATGTGAGAATAAATATTTTACTGTTCCAGAGAGCTCAGCTCGGGACATGCACAGATGAAAAGGTGTGCCAAGTTCAAAATCTTACTGCTTTTATAGTCTGCTTAGGATGAGCTATGTTTGCAGTAGCAGAAATGTGCTCCCTCTGTCTGTTTAACAAGGAGTGCATTGGGAATACAGAAGCCTTACAGTGAATACTTAAATAGCAGTCGTCAGTATCCCATCCACACAATGACAAATGTCTACTGCTCCGTATAAGAGTGAGAAATGACCCATGCACAAACTATCCAATCTAGCATTATTAAATATATAGTGCATCTCACAACACTTGCAAAGTTAAATAACCATGCAAGACATTATGATCTGTCTGATATATGAACGTATTACCTAATTATTCACTACAGCATTCTGAACCAGCGGTAGCCATTCAAACTCAACCTTCACTAATTGAACGCATTACATTTCTAATATTGTAATCAGCCGCGGTCCGTGCAGGTAAGAGTTAGTGGGGGCAGGTGGGGGATTTCAATGGACAATGACCAGGGAGAATTGAATAAATAATTAAATTGCCTTGGTCATTGTTCGTCAAAATCTCCCCTCACACGGCTCCACCGTTCTTACCTGTACGGACCGCAGCTTTTTGTAATATGTCGTCTTTGTGTGAATCAATCAAGCAATCAAACAGGACTTATCAGGCATGGCTAATCTCCTATTAGAGTATCCAAGTGCTGAGTACATGCTGCTTAGAGAGAGTTCAGTTGAATATCCAGGTCTTGAATACCTTCCTGAATTCCAACAGAGAGGACGAGGTCCAGAGGTAAAGGGGGACGCTGTTCCTCGAGTTCACAGTGAGGTAGGAGAAGGAGTGTTCTCCACTGTTGCTTCAGGGAATGTGGGGAGTGTGAGCGAGGGAGAGGGAGATGGAGATGGACGAGTTTCTGGAGGGTTGGTGAAAGCTCAGGTGTTGGTTGATGTATGCTGTCCTTGGTTGTGTAGGACTATGTAGAAGTGGATCAGCATCTTGAATTATCATCTCTTCTGAATGAGGAGCCAATGGAGTTTCCTGATGTGAGAGATAAAGTGGGTTTGCTTTGGGAGATCAAGGATGAGACAGGCCGCTGAATTCTGTTTGGTTTGCAGTCTCTTCAAGAAGTGTGAGGTGATTCCTACGTAGAATGCATTGTCGTACTCCAACAGTCTGGTGACTAGAGCTTGAGTGACAGTTCATCTGGTGTCGGCAAGAATCCATTTGAAGATCCTACGAAGCATGCAAAGAGTGCGGAAGCAGTTGGAGGAGACTACGTTGATCTGGTTTTTCATGATGCGCCTACTGTCCAGGATGATGCCAAGGTTGCGGGCATGGTCAGTTGGCATTGGTGAGAGTCCTAGTTCGGAAGGCCAACAGGCATTCCAGTATTCCAGTAATAATTAAGTGGGGGTCCTCAGAAGTTAAAAGGATAAGAATCACTACATCATACAGCATGGGCTAACTCCACAAATATTAGTCTTTTTTCTGGCTAGACTAAGTAATCCATCATCTGTACTGTAATTGGTGGGAAAACAGTCAGTGTCAAGATGGTGATGCACAGTCACTGGTCACACCTCATTTTAATTATTAGTTCTGCCATACCAATTTTAGGAAATATGATGAGTTTTATGGCAGAATTGTCATGTGGTATAGTGAGGCCTCCAGGAATATCTCCTAACAACCACCCATCTATAAATCTAAAGCCTCTTGAAATCAGTCACTGCAGGATTTGAATCCTTTTTGCTGAAGAACTCCTTAAATTTAGATGTTGAAATAGATTAAACCCTACCATTGTCACATTACTAGTAAAATATCTTAAACATAACTTGCTGACGTTTGTAACCTCAAGTATATTACGCCAATTAATATCTGTCAAAATCTGACTATCACATTGATTCCCTTCCAATAAATAACAATTAATTAATACCAAGATTAGTTTCCCACTGGACTAATTATCAAAATAAATAGCAAGAGGTAACGAATTATTGGAATCAAAGACTAGAGGAGAGCATGTCTCACCCAGTGAGTTAGGAACTCTCATGTCTAAGACACCATCTACCCTACCCCTGGTAAGGACTCCATAGAAACCTGAACAAATGTTTGGAATTTTAAGTTGGTTTGCCCCATCAACCACAACTCCTGAAGAAGAATTACCTTAAATTGTTCAATGATATATACTAACGAACAATCAAGGTGGCAGTGGAAAGTTTCTGAGTTGCTGAAAAGAAGTGATAGATTTCCATCTACCAACTACCCTGCTTCCTGGTTGACAGTTATCAGCTAATATTCACTACCTTTGTACACTGTTTTGGCAGCCAGTTCCAGGCCAGTCTGGTAGGTGCTGTCCTCACACAACCCATGCTCACTCTCTTTACGTGTAATGGGATCACAATAATATTCTACTTGTTGATCATTTCCACTTAATTGTATGCAAGTAGGAAAACATTCAAATTGTAATTTAGAAGATAATATTGGGCAGTTCTGGAGCTCTATATTTCTACAATAGTTGTCCACAGGTTGGAGAATCCTAGTCTCACTGATACTGTGCATTCTGTTGATGCGTTTAGGAATATTTAATCTGAAGTCTCTGAATTGATTAGTTGGGTAAAATATGAAGGTCCATTATATGAATATGATCAATATGATTTTCATTCAATTTCCTGACTGCAGTTGAGGTTAGTGTTACGTTTGTAATTTCATTGCCATAATCGGTTGGACAATTAATGAAACGTACACAACCAACATCATTTGTATTAGTAAGTCTGAGAAATGCAATTTTGTAAAAATGTGCAACATTGTTGTTTTATTATTTTTAATAGCTCTTCTGGATGAGGGAAGATAGCATAAATGAAAAAAGACAATAAATCAGATCCAGGGAAAGTTTTAATATTAACTGGGTGCTAGAATGCATGACACTTGTTTGGATGTCAGTTAAGGTCCCCGGAAAGATGCTACTATGCTTTGATGGGTGTTGTTTCGAATTGCTGTAATACTTTTTCTCTTGAATGAATTCAAAGAGATGCTAGATATAAGTCTATAAATCAATATGACTAATATTTGAGCATCATAATTTTAATTTCTGCAACTTACTCTATGTTCGTCTTGACTTGACATATGGGACAAAGTTAATGGTTTTAGAACCATGCTCCCAGA
The DNA here is from genome assembly GCF_964261635.1 of Lissotriton helveticus. Taxonomy (NCBI): domain Eukaryota; kingdom Metazoa; phylum Chordata; class Amphibia; order Caudata; family Salamandridae; genus Lissotriton; species Lissotriton helveticus. The sequence continues at coordinate 893,527,713 of NC_136063.1, read as the reverse complement.
TTTAGAGTAAGAAGGAGTATTTTTTAGGCATGGATGGAGTTGACGGAGTTCCCCAAAGTGCCCCAAAACACGTCCATGCTCCATTGTGTTCCGCAAGCGGCATAGTGAGGTAAGTCACGTTGCCTGCACTGATTTTTTAGGTCTCGGCCTGACGTGAGCAGATTCCAAAGCTCTCGGAGGCGGAGTTGAAGCTCACCCCTTTCCTCATTCGCTGGCATCATCCTGCATGCCAAACGCAGGCTCATGATTGAAAAGGAGGCTTCTTAGTCCCTCCTTGTTGCAGACTTGTCACCTTTTGGCCCCGCCCACTGGGATTGGATCGTTTACTGGCGGCTTGTTACTATGTTCTTTAATTACAGGGTGAGGACTTTTTTTGTCATTCCGTCTGGAGCGAGGCACACGCTGTGTACTTATTGTCATTCACGCTTTGTCCATGTTGCCTTTGGACCCTCCCTCCCCTCTTTGGTGCCTGGCACGCCATCTGGTCATGCCATCTGGTCGTGCTGCGGGTCATTGGGACACCAATCCAGATCCGAGGGTTGAGTCGTGCTTCTGATATCACATATGCATACTGAAAGTTTAGCAGCTATGAAACAGTCATTGAAGCAAAGAAACAAACTTTTTCAATTCAGCAACATGTTGCTTTACTTTTATCCTTTAAAACTGTGCCAACCTCACACAGAACTGACCCAACTACTTTCCACCCAGGGCTTCGGTCCAGGCCCGGATCATACAGGCAGGCTCCAGATTCATAGCTGCTCCCAGCACATGCGTGCCGAAGCAGCTGGCGACCCCTGGCCCCAGCCCGAAGAGAGCCGGGAACAAGCCTTGCCCAAAGCCAACCCCCTCTGAATAATGGGGCTGCAGTGTGCCCTCACCAGCACTGTCATGGAGCGCAGCCTCCCAGCTAACTGCCAGCAGCTGCTGCGCGCCTACGAGGAGGGGGACTGCGAAGGTGCCCGACGGCTGCTTGAGCCCCAAGGCGGCGGTGGTGTCAGCGGCTCATCCCAGTGCAGGGGGCGTCTTCTCCAGGAGGTCCAGCCGGAGGGTTTTTCAGGTTCCCTCTTGCTTCCGCCAATGGACTGCACCAACGAGGAAGGCAACACGGCGCTGCAGTTGGCGGGTGCCGGGGGCTGGGAGCCCCTGGTACGCTTCTTCCTGTGCAACGGGGTGGCCGTGGAGAGCAGGAACCACTGCGTCTGGAGCCCACTGATTCAGGTGGCCAGGTATTACCTATCCCTGGGTGTGGTGAGGGCCACAAACCCGCTTATCGTCTGGGAAACCGTCCTGGGATGTACTTTACTTTCTTTCCCCTTGAGTTGTCTCTCCGTGGCCCAGAGTCCTCGCTTGCATTCATTGGACTTGAGCGTGTAGGGAGGTGTCCAACTTTATTGTGAGTTGCTCACTTACAGTTTGTACAAATATCTGAGACAGCAAAACTACAAATACGAGGGTGCAAAGAAAGTTCACGAGTGGAGGGGTTGGTTACTTGTAGCTAACACTGGTCAGCTTGAAATCTCAGAGACAGAGACTGTATATGTTCCTGAATTTCAAAGATTGCAGCAGGTTGTCATCGACTACCTAAGTGTCTTTTGTCCTGAACTTTCCACATATGCAGTACAATTAACTTTAAACTAGGTGGTTAAGCGGGCAAGTTATAAGTGCCCCCAAGCTGTGTAAAAGAGTGACACTGAGTCATACAAATTCTAGCAGATCATATCACATATTTGCACAATGGCACTCATAAATGCTGACTTCCACACATTACAGAAAGGTGCTTATAGATTTAAAACTATTTTCAAAAGGGCTGTGGGATTTATTTATCTCATGTATCATGAATAAAAGTATCCTGTCAACTCCAGCTCCTCATATGCAGAAGAGCGATTTTAATTTTATAAGCCTGCATCTTTGCCGTTTAATTTTTTAACAGAACACTTACTAATTCTGTTTCTTTAAAGGTTGCATCAAAAATCTGCAGTGATCAGGAAAAATGTAAATCATATAATATTGAATGCAATGGGATTTATTTGCTACACGTCTTTCCTAACAAAACTAAGTGAGAACACAGATGAGTCAATGTGGCATACTGTCGGACAAAGTAAGCGATGTGAAAGGTTTTGACTATACCAGCGTAGCAGAATTTTATGTCCAGGCCAAGTTTTTTCGCTTTTCTTTTTGCAATTTCTCCATTTATTTATTTGTTATTATCAATTATGAAGGTATTTAATACTAACAAGTTGGCAGTGTTTGACTTACTAAAACCTCATTTGCATTTATTTTGGATTTGTACTTTGCATTAGTATTAATACCTTTTCCATTGGATGGCGACAACGGTCTAGACACTATACTGTTGCATATAACTTCATTGACGGAATAAACTTCAGCAGAAGAATTTCCATTGTCATTAGGATGAAAAATGAGTGCACTTTGTGCTCTGACTGGAATGTAGTTGAAAAACACTGAAGTGACACATGATAAGGAAAAGTGCATTTGCCATACAGGAAAACCTACTTTGTATATTAGTGAGTCACCCCTAAAATGTGCCCTCATAATCCCGCGGTGCATGAGAATTCCACCCGTTCGTGGTTCTGACAGCCCCCGGCCGTCCTCCGCACACGCCCAACGTGACGTCAGAAGGCTGTCTGACGCACGGAAGCGGTTAACATATTTGAAAATGGGCAAAGTACAATTTGGAATAGTGTTTTCTCACAGTGACTAATTATAAGCTGTTTTGACTGTGTAGCTTTCATCAGATTCTCCATGAAACGGCCTGGGTAAATGCAAAACCCTTGTATTCTATCTTTGCTTTAGAAAGTACTAGCAATCTGATTGAAAGTTCCTTACCACTCAGTTTAAAAAATCTATTTTATTCGAAAAATCGGATATATGGTAGCTTTACTGGAAATGTACATTTATAAAATGTACTTTGACCTGCCTGAGCGGAAATTTGCTTAGAAACAGTTTTGTCACTGATCTTAACTCTGGAATACAATACTCAGTATGGACAGGCATTAGCAACCCTGTTCTCTTAAAGCACAAACGTCTATCATTCAGGTAAGGGTGTTGTCAACAATTGGCCACTTAACAGGAATTAGTTACTTGAGAGAGGTACTGGAACAGTTCACAGAACAAAGGACACATTCACGTTATGCATTTTGACTTGAAAATTGTAATTGGGGCTAACAAGACCTGCTCCTATTCATTCCCAGGGCTCGCATAGACTGCCTGGCTCTATTCCCAACATAGGAAAACAGCTTTTTTCTCTGAAAAATTAAGAAAACTTTTTTTAAATAAGGAAGACGCTTAGGGGGAGGCAGAGATCCTTTTTATTGAAGAAAGAGTTAGCCATTTTGGATTCCAAATGTTTTACAATAAAGTAAAGAGGAAGTGCTGGATATGAGGTAGACAAAATACAAGAAAGTAGACAAAATTTAGTAGGAAAAATCTCCAGTTAGTTGCTGAAACTTTTTTGTATTAGTTGGGAGAGGTGAGAGTTCACCTCCAGTATTAATAGCAATCCTTGTCAGAGTCAACAACAAAAGTCTGTAAATCAACCTGTGCTAAGCCATCCAACTAGGTTTAGAGCAAAGCTGACTACCAAGACAAATGAGAGGCATGCCTCTGTATGAGCTACATCTGCCAGTGACAGGATAGGTATTCTTTGAAGCTCTGGAAGAGGCTGTGCACGGCTTGTAACCCATCATGCTCAAGGAAGATAAACACCATTCTCCAGCGATCCCCTTTGTCCACTGTCCAGGAGCAATCTACATCTCAACATAGGTGAGCCATCATCTGTCAAATGACACTGGACACTACCAGAATTGCCCCTTTTGGCTTAGGCAAGAAAATGTAACTTTCTAAAAGTGTAATTTCCAAAACAGTAATAATATAAAATCTGACGACCATTCAGTTGCATTTTCACTGAATATTAAAATGAGTACTTGAACCATTTTTCTAGCCTATGGGAGAGTCAGCCTTGCCACAGCGAAAACATGATTTTGAAAGGTTTTTCACTGCCAGAATGTTAAAAACACCAAATATACATACCCTACTTTTTAAATGCCATGCTCACTGACCTACGGACATTTAGGTAATTCTTTAGGGGTACCTTATAAGTTTTAAAAAGGAAGGCATAGGCCTAGAAAGAGGGTTATGTTGCCAGGTCAAAATATCAGTTTAAAATTACACTTCCAGGTTGCAGGTGAAGGCCTGGAGACAGTTTTCTACAGTGGTACTTAAGTGGGTTGTACAATGACTGCAGTATTTAATTTAACAGCAATGGGTAGATGGAGTACCATATACTAAGGGATTTTAAGCAAATTAAATGTTCTAATTAGTTGCATGTTTTTTTGCTATGTTTAACAGGGAGAGCACAAGCACATTACCACTGGTTAGAAAGAGTAAAGTTCACAGAGTCCTATGGCCAACGGAAATGACTTCAGCAAAAAATTACAAAAATCTAGGGGTATACCATGCAAAAGATAGTAATTTCTGGTTAAACAAAATGTGACGAATAAGGCCATGTTGGACGAAAAAAAACTCCAGAACTCCTGGGACCTGTAATTGCTCTCCAAGGTTCAGGCGGCTAAACTCCTGTTTGGCTGCTATAGGGACACAAAATGCAGGATTCCTGACTCTAAACGAAGCCAACTCACTACTGAGGACTGGATATTGTACCACCCCCTGCTAGCATTATACGGAGAGAGACCTGGTGCCCCACAGGTCTTCAATTAGATCTCAGTGTTGCAAGAGTGACCAAGAGCAACTTCCCCTGAAGTTGCACAAAAGTGGGCCTTAGTGATGTTTTCAATATCTGAAGGAACTAGATAAGGTGCTAAATCTTCACTAAGGAAGTCACCTCCTTGAATTGCAAAACAGAGATGTTTGCCCTGCTTGGACAATTTTGGAAATTTGACATCTAGTCAGATGGGACCTCATGGTAATGGTATACAACATTATAGAACCCTGAATAGCTGCACTTATTGCCTTGCCCCTCTGTTTGATTTTGAGAACCAATACAATTACTAAGTCCATAGGTAAAAGCTTGGACTCGCACAAGGCAGTAAATGCATGTTAGTGGCAAAGCTACATCAGTTACTGCAGATTCAAGCTTTGTCCAGCTGAGAGGTTAATGTTCCAAAACCAAGGGCTTCAGTGAGAGATCAATGTATATTACTTTGAGGGACCCTAACTTGGTTCAGTCTTGGAGCTTACCCAGCTGTAAGAGTTTAATACCCATAAAAAAATGGAGTTCGAAGGTAAAATCTTGAATTCGAATTTTAATCAGTAATGCCCCTAGTATGGATGACATTCTTGGATTGTAATGTGCTTTTGTGAAATTTGATTTTGTCAAAGCGTAAGCTGCTGCAAGCTCCATCCACTGAAGTCGAGGCAATCCTATGCATCAGGGGTTCCATACTGGTTTGTACAATCTTGCTGAACTTGCCAGGAAATGTAAGTTCTTCCTACTCAAACGCGTTTTGAACCATTTCACTGTGTAAAAAAAGAGTACTGACATACGCTTTTGAAAAGGGTAGCACATCTGTTATGTTATGTTATGTTATGTTATGTTATGTTACGTTGTTTTTGTATAGCGTACGGCTACTCGAACAGGAGTGTCCACCAACGGCGGATAAAAGGTAACACAACACAGTAAAAACAGAAACCTAAAAGAAAATAAAACAAACCATTTAATAGAAAAACAGACTAAGAGTTAAAAAGCCACGTCTTCAGGCTCCTCCTAAACTGAAGCAGATTGGAAACACTACGCAAAGCAAGCGGAAGCGAATTCCACACCTGGGGAGCTCGACAGCTAAAGGATCTCCCTCCAGCGCGAGCCTTCCTTACCCGTGGAACCATAGCTTTAAAGAGGGATTCCGAGCGGAGAGAACGAACTGGATGATAAAAGTTCAGCCTCCGCTGCAGATATCCCGCCCCTGATCCGTGCGGGATCTGTCTTAGATCAACTCATGTAATAGCCTGATCATTTGGATGCAGATCTAATAAATCCTCTATTTAGTATTCTTGATCGTATACTAGGAGTAGAGCATTTTTGGCTAACATTATTTCTTCTCATATAACATTATTCCTTTTATCTTCTGTAGGTCTATGGTCACACTTGCCAATGATTGTAAATCGAGGCTGCGTAGGAGAGGAGATAATGGGCACCTTTGTGTTGTCTCTTTTTTAACTTGAGAGACAAACAGATTATTTCATTTGTCATCACACCAGTCTCTAGAGCTTGGCATAGAAACATTAACATATTAACCAAATCTCCATTTTAACCAAATGCTTTTAGCATCCTTGTTTGACCTGTCAGACCTAGGGTAGTCTTCCTGCAAGCTGTTTACCTTTACCATTCCTATTTTCCTGAATTTGTTTTTGTTGGCCTTAGTACTCTGATTACTTTAACATTGCTAACGGTATACACCCGTTACAACGGATCTTTTACTCCGCAGACCCATTACAACGCGACCATTACTCCGCATACCATTACAACGCATTGCGCTGGGGGGCGCTCTAGGATAGGGAATAAGTATAATTTACTATCCAACACCTTCCCTAGGGTCCACGGGGACTGGAGTTAGAATAGTAAATTATACTTACCACTATCCAGCGCCCCAAGGCGCTATGCGTTGTAACGGTATGCGGAGTAAAAGTCGCGTTGTAATGGTCTGCGGAGTAAAAGTATGCGTTATAACGTCATACATCCTTGCTAACTAGTGCTAAAGTACTTTTGCTCACTACCATACACATGGTAAATTTGGATTATACCTGACTGGCATGTTTAATTTACTTATAAGTCCTTAGTAAAGTGGTGTTCAATAAACCCAGGGCTGGCAAATAAATGTTGCTCGTGAGCCTGCAGCACTTATTGTGCCACCCACTTGAGTAGCTCCTAAACATGTCTCAGGCCTGTCAGTGCAGCCTGTGTGTGTAGTTTCAGAGTGTCATTTTGACCTGGCAACAGAACCCTTTTTCCAGGCCCAAACCTTCCTTTTACACATATATAATTCACCCCCAGGCTAAACACTGAACAGCCCTTAGGCCATGCTTCATTGTAAAATATTGTATACGTACTATAAAATCTTACATGTCCTGGTAGTGAACCCCTCTATTTAATGTTCCCTATTGCAAAGCCGACATCTCCTATAGGTCAATCTTGGTTTATCTTATTACATTTAATAAGTGCAAACGTTTGATAGGAAGTAGGCATGAATGTCATGGTTGGTGATGGAGGAATTGTATTTTTAAACCAACTTTAATGGTAAGGTCATATTTTAAGCGACAATTCTGAAAATGCCACTTTTAGAAAGACACAGAAAAAAACACTGTAGGTAACGTATAAACCCAGTTGAGACCTGGGTGACTTTCATGTAACAAGCAACAATGTCTCAACATGTGATATTTCTAGGCGATTAGATAGGATGCAAAATCAGTTGCGACAGGAAGGAAGTAGGGAGACAACAATAGTTACTTTAGAAAATAAAGTGATCTATATTGGGAATTACAGATACAAATTGTAACAGTTATGTCAGCACTATAATATTATATGTAAGTGTAATCAAAGCAGTAGGGTGCACAAAAGTGTTTGTGCAGCCTGTGAACAGCGCAAGTGAACATGTGACAATATGCAAGGAACAGCGAAAATGGCACAACCAATTTTGATTACAAAATGGTTACAAAACATGGATAACGAGGATACAGTTAATAAAAAAACATTTTAAGAATCAAGAATACCCCAAAAATGCGCTGTATGGTCAACAGCATTTCAACCTGTTTGCATTTTTAGGTCATCATCAGGACCAGATTTTAAATTACTCTGTTGGCGCTGGGCTGGAATCAGATTGACTTACACATAAAGAACAAGATGGTACATCATGAAGTGCACCCAAGGGGCGGTGTGCTCAGTGGAAGTTCTACAAAGTCAGTAAAGGTGTGGCAGTGTGGGCATTCAATCAAAAGCAGACACTCAATAGAGGAATCATAAGCATTAATACATTGGAATCCGAATTGTAAAATAAGTTCTATCAATTTAAGTGAGCCATTGGTCACAATCAAAAAGCCAACCGGGGGTAAGGATCCAAGAAATGGTCTACCAATGAAGGCTGTACCATGAATGTCCAGGGTGAGTCTGGGCCAAATGAAGCCGTTCTGTGTAGGAATGTGCTCTACAGAGAGTCTTCCAAAGAACGCAACCCTTTGCATGCCTACGGTGTGTAAAACGTGTGCACCATAATTACAAAAGAAAAGTAGGTACTCCCATTCCAAATTAATGATGCATTCAGGAAACTTTCATAGATTGCATTTCATATATGTACTGATACTATACACCTATAACAAGAGTAAGATTCTATGTTGTATACAATATTTACACGTTAGTACTTTTGAAAGCAGAAATGTATCACATTGACACATATTATTTGTAACCATGCTAAATGATTTAAAGTGCATCACAGTTTTATCAGAATCATATCAATTCATATTCTCTATGATTATATATTTATTAATCATATATGTTTTCAGTTATATTAGCTGAATTTAATCTAGGCCTGACTGAATATGTGTAGCCTCCTGACTTAGTGAATCTACTGTTCGTGAAAGAATTCCTCAGTATAACCAGTAAAGTGAAACAGTGTTTTCTTTCCTGAGTTCTCATGTATTGTACAAAATACTTTGCTACATTCTTTGACACAATCCTGAACAGCTGTCTGGGAAACTGGCCTCTTGACCACATGATGTGTTCCTGCTAATGTTACACATATTGGATTGTTTAAGGAATGTCTAATTGCTTCACCTATTTCTCTGCATTTTGTGTCTTCTTTATTTCTCCTGACACCCATCCTATACGAACTGACCAATGGACTGAGTGGTCTAAACAAACTAAATGAATCCAGGAGGTGTCACCACCTGAACTTTAAGAATATAATATTACTCAATTCAACGGAGAGTGTGGTAGAGGAGTCAGCGTCTTTTGGTGCTGGTTGGTGACGGAGGGGCTGGTCACTATTTACTTTCTTACAAAGAACTTTCCTTGGCAAACTCAACTTGCTCAAATGAAGACATACCTGCCTTCTTTCCTGAACTGATGCATATGCTGTAAGCACATAGTGGTCTCTTCCTTCTTGGGAGACTACTTAAACTGGCATGTTTCCTGTCCCTTAGTGAACTCTTGAGCTTTGGTATCTTATTTCAAATGACTTATTAGAATTTGACTAAATTGTCTTATAACCTGATTTACTTATACTTGTTTACCTTAATTTTTAAAAAGTAAACTGAATTACCATATCGCCCCAGTTATCATGATTGTTTCTCTTCAATTGAATGTGCATTCCTAATTTGGGACTAATGACGAGAGGAGATCATATTCAAGAGATCTCAGAACATCAAATACTAGTGCTGTTATTCTGTATTGCTTTAACCGAGCTCTTAGGGGAAGATTAGGATGTTGGTTGGAAAAGCATTCCAACCGCCGTGGTAGCAGAAATGAACATTCCGCACATACCGTGGGAAATCCAGCGGTCTGATTAGGATGAACCGCCATAAAAATATGACAGCAGTGATGGATTCCACGAAACTCTGCTGGGACCGTCCAGAAGAGCTGAAAATCCATCCGCGGCAGTTGGATTTGCTGTGGAAATACCCCAAACCGTCTTTCGTCCAGCGGAATGACCCCACGTGAAATTACGATATGAGAGCGGTGCCAGCGGAAGGATCAGTTGTTTCCGACCTCTGTTATTTCACCAAATGAGGAATGGGAGAGCCGGAGGAAAGACTGCTAAATTCCGACCGCAGCGCTCGCGCTGGAAGAGTAATGGCGGTTGGAAGAAAACACACAACAAGGCTACCTAGTGTGACTATAAATCCTGCTCAGCCTCAAAAAACAACTAACACACCCAATTGACATATCTCCAAGGCAAGTAAAAAATACAAATCGCAGGTCAACCCACACAACACACCTGAAATGAACAGCACATAGGAGAGGCAAATCAGCACACATCACACCATCACAACCACACATACATCACCACCACCACCATTTTCACGCCTGCACTTTTCGCCCATTGGCACATCACACACCATGTCACAGAAGAAGATGTCCAAAAAATTCACTGACAATGAGATGTCAGTGATGGTAGACGAGGTAATCAGAGTAGAACCACATTTGTTTGGAAGTATGGTCCAACAGACACCCATAGCCACAAAAATCAGATGTTGACAAGGGTAGTCAACAAAGTCAATACAGTAGGGACCACCCAGCGCACCCTGAAGGACATAAGGAGGAGGTGGCATGACCTTAAGACCAGGGTGAAAGAGCATGCCAACAAGAACCATGAGCTGCCTCAGAGGAAAGGCGGTGGTCCTCCCATTCTACCACTAACATTCACTGAATGGGAGGAGATGGTTCTTCCCACACTGCATCCAGAGAGTCTCACAGGAATTCCCAAGGTAGTGGAGGCTGGTAAGTACCAAAAATGCCTCACTTTGCACTGTATGTACGGTCTTGTACAACTAGAAAGCTACACTTTCTAGATAAAAATGCACTTACGTACAACACACTCTTCCCAACAAATGTCTCACAGATTTAACATTCCCTTCCACTTAATCACCCCAAAGGTTGCTAGCAATTTCTCCAGGGGTGCGTGTATACAGGCAGCCAGCACTACAACTCGCACCAGGCACCCTTGTCCCACAGCAGAGCAAGATTGAACACTCCCCCACCCAGAACCATGTAGCAGCCATTCCATTGCTCACCTTCACCTAAAATGTAGGTAGCCATCTTAACAGGGAGGGGTGTTTGTGGGTGTCAAGCCAGCACTACAATTCCCACCAGGCACCCTTGTCCCACAGCTGAGCAAGATGGAGCACTCCCCCCACCCAGAACCCATTGGCAGCCATTCCATTGCTCACCTTCACCTAACAGGTAGGTAGCCATCTTAACAGGGAGGGGTGTTTGTGGGTGGGAAGCCAGGTCTACAACTCCCACCAGGTCCCCTTGTCCCACAGCTCAGCAGGATGGAACACCCCCCAACCATGAGGGAGCCATTTAATTGCTCTCATCAAACTTACAGGTAGGTAGCCATCTTAACAGGGAGGGGCATATGTGGGTGGGAAGCTAGCACTACAACTCCCCTCGAGGCACCCTTGTCCCACTGCTCAGCAGGATGGAACAATCGCCACACCCACAACCAGGTGTCAGCTATTGCATTGCTCTCCCCAAACTTACATGTAGATAGCTATCTTAACAGGGCAGAGTGTTTGTGGGTGGGAATCCAGCACTACAACTCCCACCAGGCACCCTTGTCTAACAGCTCAGCAGGATGGAACACTCCCCACACCCACAACCATGTGTCAGCTATTCCCCTCCACTGTGTCACCGAACAGGTAGGTAGAGAGTGCATCCACCCTGCCATCCTTCTCAAGATGCATGGACCCATGTGAGAACACCAACCCTCACATGTCATCCAACTTGGCATAGATCCATAAGCGCAAAAAGGAGCAAGTAAACGGCTTCACTTAAGACGTTAAAGAAAGCCCTCACTCACCACCTAGTGATGACATGCTTCATAATCGGGCCCCACCAAAGAGACAGAGTGTCTCTTTGGTGTGCTACAACGCCAGATTTACTGCGGAGCGCTTAGGTGAGTTCAGGCAGTGTTGTGCAAAGAAAAGGAACTAGTGAGTGGTGAATGGTTAAAAATTAGTCCGTAGTGTATCAAAATTAACTTTATTCTAATGATCACTAAGGACGGGTTAATAAAAACGTATGTGTTGGGAATTTGTCCACAATTAGTTGAGTGGTAGTTTCCTAAATATCAGTCGACATGTTTCAGCCACGAAACGGTATGATTTTACCTGGCATTCATCAGGACTCTGCATGTACTAAACCCTGGTGGAATGGACTCGCTAAGGCCCACCCTTACCTAGGGACGTGAAAGTGAAAATTAACAAAAAGGTGTAAAGTGCAAACAAATTAGGAAGAAAAGATTGTCTTCCTAAGTACTCCTGGTTTAGGAGGCTTCCAGCTTTAAGGTTTCTGCTCCTGTAAATAGAAATGACAAGGACGTACATATAGGACAAAACATACATTGAGTAATGATGCTGATCACTTATGTCAATCCATAGTGCTCCAGTATGTGGTTTAAGAGACATTCGTGGTAAAATAACAGTATAGTTATCACCACCTTGGCCCCTGGACTTTTAGCTGCTAAAAAGTGGGTAGTGCTGTGTATTATTCGTGCTATGAAATAATAGTGTTGATTAAAAAAGGAAGGATATCTCCCTTATTGCTATCAAAGTAAAATGCAGGCACGATCGTGCTAACAGATTAAAATATCTCACTTTTGTGGTGTTAAGGATTCACACCATGGGTCACAGGAGGGGGGTGGGAACGTAATTGGCACCCCCTGCGATTTGTCGAGACAAAGGGAGTAAACATACAATAGGTCACATAGCATTAAATAAGTACTTAGCTTAGTGGTGAAATCGTAAACAGATTTCTGCTTCTACTCCCGCCCTCGACGCTCGGCACCCACTGTGTACCTGCATCTACCCTCGACCGGACCCCGAAGATGTGGACGCGGGGCCAGGAGAGCATTAAATGGATGTTTGCGGTGATCGGCTTCCGGTTGGGTGTGGCCGAATTCTGTCTCCTAAACCAGGAGTAATTAGGAAGACAATCTTTTCGTCCTAATTTTTTTGCACTTTACACCTTTTTGTTAATTTTCACTTTCACGTCCCTAGGTAAGGGTGGGCCTTAGCGAGTCCATTCCACCAGGGTTTAGTACACGCAGAGTCCTGATGAATGCCAGGTAAAATCATACCGTTTCATGGCTGAAACATGTCGACTGATATTTAGGAAACTACCACTCAACTAATTGTGGACGAATTCCCAACACTTAAGTTTTTATTAACCCGTCCTTAGTGATCATTAGAATAAAGTTAATTTTGATACACTACGGACTAATTTTTAACCATCCACCACTCACTAGTTCCTTTTCTTTGCACAACACTGCCTGAACTCACCAACCCGCTCCGTAGTAAATCTGGCGTTGTAGCACACCAAAGAGACACTCGGGGCCAGATGTAGGTAAATTTTATTTTACCACCTCTTAAATACCGCATCATACCGACTCGGTATTTAAGAAGTGGTAAAATAAAAGTACCGAGATGTAGGTAAATACAGATGTGCATTTACCGATTCGGAAACAATCGGTATTTACCGATGCAGTAAATACCGACCGGTAAATGCCCATGCATTCCTATGGGCTTTGAAGCCCGTAGGAATGATTGGGCATTTACCGGTCGGTATTTACCGCATCGGTAAATACCGATTGACACAAGGGTGCAGGGGGTGTCACTTTGACACCCTCTGGCACCCCCAAAAGAGGCTCGGGTGCCATGTGGCAGGCATACCTGCCCTAAGGGCAGGTCTGCCTGTCATATGGCATAGGTGTGCATGCACACATGTGCAAGCACACCAGAATCGGTATTTTACCATCAAATAGTATTTGATGGTAAAATACCGATTTTTTAATGCTTGTGGGACTCAGAAGAGTCCCACCTACATATCAATTTTCCCTATTCCGTAAAAATACAGACTCGGTATTTTACATAATCGGTAAATTTACCTATCGGTAAATTTACCGAGTCTGTAAAATACAGGGCCCTACATCTCAAATTGCATTTACCGGTCGGTAACGGCCGAATTCGGCCGTTACCGACCGGTAAATGCCTACCTACATCTGGCCCTTGGTCTCTTTGGTGGGGCCCGATGATGAAGCATGTCATCACTAGGTGGTGAGTGAGGGCTTTCTTTAACGTCTTAAGTGAAGCCGTTTACTTGCTCCTTTTTGTGGTCGAATACAACCATTGGACACTCTTTTCTTGTTTATTGACTATTACCGGGGAATAAGAGTGTCACTCCACTCTCCCTGCCTCTCCTTTTGTTTAGACATAGATCCATAAGCCACATCCAGTGTGCAGACAGCTAAGCGTATGTAACTATCACAGAAATTAAACTTTGAACCACCAAGTCACATGTTGAACAAATTCAGGGCCCAATCATGCACAGCACAGAATACAATGTGTGAGTGCCATGGTGTCAGAGCATGAAGGCCCATATGAACACAAAACATTCATGGTCAATCGTGCAAAATAACTAAAATAATTTATATGAAAAAGGTATGTATGACATTACAAGGGCTAGTCCTTGTGTAGCTTAAATGATTCCATGCAGAGCAAACCAAAAAGACGCATCACATAAAGTTGATGTGCCCCAAGTCGTTAGATGACGACATGTCCCTGTCCCTTTAATCACAGAATCTACGTGGCTCATGGTTTCTATTTACATGTCACACCATAGACAAGTAATGTAAGTACCTCAACATCATCTCATGATGTTCAATATCTTGCAGCCATACCAAGTGATTGCAATGTGAAGTGTGTGGTGTATCACATATAACATCCAAAAGTTGAACACCAAGCTTGTTGAGTGCACTTCAATGACCATTTCACCTCTGTTCAACAGGAGATCCACAAGCAACTGCTGCAGAAGACAACACCAATCTGCAGAGCACGTCTCCCTCCCCCCAGGACATGAACTCTTGGATGCCAACTCCCTATGTTTCTCGGATGAGGAGCAACAACCCGGCCCATCCGGACTGCCAGGGTGTACCACATCTCAGGCCCTCATTGTGCCCACCACCGCCACCACCAAAGCAACAAGAACAGCCCTAACCCCTGCTGCAATGGCTAGTGCGGCCACATCCATCACCACTGTTGCCCGCAACACTCTCCCTACCTCAGTGGTTACCAACACCACCACACCATCAGAGGAGGCCAGGGAGAGTTTGCGGGTAGGTCAAGTGCCAACGTCACAGGTCCTGGTCAGCAGGGCATTTGGGAGGGCAACAGGGGGACAAATACAGGAGGACACTGGGACTGAAGCCCTGGTCACAATTGCCAGAATCCTTGGGGCATATGAGCAGACCCTGGGACAGATGGGCCAGGATGTGGAAGAAGTGCGTAAGCTCTGCCTGCTGCTGAGGTCCATGGACACGCATATGGGCCAACATGTGGACCTCATGGGCCAGCTCATGGGAGTTCTGAGGGACAGACATGCAGCTCAAATGACAGCTCAACCCCCCCTCCAGTGGCCTGCATGTTGATACTCCCACCACCTCGGCTGCGGCCACAGAGAGGGGTCAGCTGCAACAAAATGACTCCTCAGGCACCCCTGAGCCTGCAGCGGAGGGCCCCCTTCCAAACGCACAAGGGGCCATCTGAGAAACACCAGGGGAGGATCACGTGGCAATGCACCATCAAAACACTAGTTGCCGAGCCAGCCATGATGGCACCTCTGTCCCCCTTGACATTGACTTTGTTGACTATCTTTATCCACATTACCATGTTGATGGCAGGAGTCTGTTGGACTGTGTGACTACTGCTATGTGGTGATTACTCTATTTGTCTCATTCACCATCACTGACAACTCATAAATTCACTTAGCACCATTTTGTAAATAATCACTTCTCTGTCACAAATACTTATTGTAAATAAACACTCTTTACACACCTATGGTTTTGTGTCAGCTCCATGTTTATCACAGTATGTACAATGTCAACTCAGAATCCAATGTACCACAAGCTCCAATTGTGACGAGGCATTGAGAGGGTGAAGGGACCTAGAAAAACACAAGAGAATTACATTTACCTGTCGGGAAGGCCATTATAGGTAGTATACACCACTAGTCATCAAGGTACACAAACCAGCACACATAACAATGAGCAACAACATCAACATAGACGTGAGATACCTGGATAAAAAGTCCCTGTGCCACACACATCAGCCATTAGCACAAAGCCAACAACAGCCACCAGTCAAAATAGTCTTGTAGGCCTTGCCACACCCATCAAAGACAACAGACACTGTCACTGTTGTACAATGTCACTCACACTCAAGGGAAGTAGTTGTCGATGAGCTTCCTCTACTCCACTATCGTCGTCACTGGGCATGTGTGGGTTTGAAGGGGGAGCATCGGCTGCACATCATCATCCAGGAGCAGGGTGATCTCTTTGCGCACGGCCAGGTTGTGGAGCGTGCAGCATGCAACTATGATCTGACACATCTTTTGGGGAGAGTAGAGTAGTGCACCTGCGCTCTTGTCCAGTCACCGGAATCTAGACTTCAGAAGCCCAAAAGTATGCTCCACCACATGCCATGTCCTCCCATGTGAATCATTATAGCGGACTACACCCGTGATACTTGGATTGCTCAGTGGGCTCAGCAACCAAGGCTGGTTGGGATATGCAGGGTCACCTAGGTGTGAGAATCACAGAGCAATTTAGCAATATAAACAGTAGCTGAGGACAGCATGTCACACATACAGCACACTACTTGACTCTGCGTACTCACCAACAAGCCACGCATGCTCCAAATGCAGATTTGCCATCAATTGTGGGATGATGCTGTTACGCAGTATGTGGGAGTCATGTGCAGATCCGGAGAATTTGGTAAAGACATGGGAGATAATCACATCCGCTTGGCATACAACTAGCATTTATGGAACAGAAATGATTCCTGTAGATGTGCTCACATGCCTGTGATGGAACTAGGCCAACATGTGGGCAGTCAATGGCACAACATTAGGTATGTGTCCAAAGTCACAGAAATCATCCTTCACACCTGCCCATTCATGTTTCCATGGGAAGTGGATGTAGCGGTCCTTGTATGTCATCATAGCGGACAGGACACCACGTAGAACCATGTTGAACATTGCTTGAGACATCCCACTGGCGATGGCCACCTTGTACTAAAACAAACCAGTTGCAAAGAAATGCAGGGCTGCCATCACCATGACTGTTGGTGTCAAAGCAGTCGGATAGGTCCTGTGAGGACTCAGATGGGGCTCCAACTGACCACATAGGTCTTGAAGGGTAAGGCGATCCTTATGGAATTTCCTCATCCTCCATGTTCGCCATCACTGGGAACGGACGATGCACATTTGGTCGTCTCCTACATATTATGAAAGGGGACACATGTCAGTTTAATTCCCCTATGAGATGTGTCAAACATCTTACATCTTGACTGACGCAGCGCCAACAATGACTGAACTGTAACAACAGCTAAATGCACAAGTCACATGCAGAGACACCTTGATCTCATGTAGTTTTACAAGCGGTCAGTATGGACATACTGACTACCTTCAAAACAAATTCTGAATATGTGAATGGTAAACGGTACACTCATTCATCTTGTGTCACCAGCCCTGTGTGTAGGTGACCCAGCACATGTTGGAAACAGCAACACTGCTGACTTGTACATAGCTGCTGTACCTGCCACACCTTCTTGCATAAGTGGCAGAGAGCACAACAATTCTACACAATGAGCACAGTGTCTGTAATCTGATCAACTATCATGATGAACACAGCAATGTACACAGTGAAATAGACACATCATGTGGTCAGGCCATCACTACTGTATGTTGATTAGAAATCTCACACATTGACATGCATTACACACCAAATCTGTGACATGCACACAAATATCATAGGTGAAATGTGAGTGAGTACATGCCAAAGCATGTAATCATGTGCACTGACATGGCATGTGTAGGCATCAATGGGTTGCATGTCACACTAGCATTCAATTTTGCAAACAGGTGCTGTGATACTATGTCTAGTTAAAATTGGTTATTGCCATTGCTAGAGCATAATATGTCCATAGGTGCGGTATCCGTGCTCCGCTAACACGGGCCCGGTCATTGGGTACAAGATATAGGATTGTGGTAGCGACCACCTGGCCCCAGCGGTGTGACACTGACAATGCCCATGCCATTGCAGTCAATGGGAAGCGTGATCGCGGTAGTGATTTACACATCTGAAACCCGCTGTATGCGTGCTCCTCTACTGTGGGGCCCGGTCGTTGGTTGCAATTGAAAGATGCCAAATTGCGTTAGCGACCGCCTGGCCCCCGCGGTGTGCAATTACAAATTTGAAACTACCAATAGGCGTGCACCACCACCACGGTCCCGGTTATTGGGTACAATTAAAAAATGCTAACCAGGAGCACCAATTGCAGCAGGTGAGTATCACTAAAGCAACCCCAGGGGCCTATATATGTCTTTGACAGAGCCACACATTTCAATTGTATTCAGACACTGCTGCCTGCCATTCTTCACCACCAACTGCTGCTGTCCCTGTCTCCTGGACCCAGTGATGGCGAGAACTGAGAACATCAGGGCCCATCCCTTCACCACAGAGGAGCTGGAGGTCCTGGTGGATGAGGTCCTCTCACAGTATGGAAGGCTATATGGTGAGCCTGATAAACTGGTAAGTGTTTCAGAGTTAAACTTTAAGAGTGCTCAGTGTGCTCACATGATGTTGCTCTGCAGTAGTATGTGCCTGTGAGTGCAAGTTAATGCACATGCAGCCTCATTGTTCATATGCCATGCTCAATACATGGCCTACTAAGAATTGCACTTGAGTATTTGGGGAGGACGGCAACATGGACATTTCAACAGCCCTTCTTTAGCAATGAAAATACAAACGTTGGTCTCAGACTGGGTAATGTAAATGTGTGATACACTGCCTAGCATGCTGACTTCATGTCAATGGGGTGTGAAGCCTTATTTCCACAGATCCATGGCTCCATTGAAGGATGGGAGTGGCATGCAGTGTTTTTGCAGCCATACAGTTACTCTGCTGGTATGGACAGTTGAAGTCTGAAAAAACATTGCTTGAGCTATGTGATGTCATGGTCCATGAGGTTTTCACATGCTCATTTGTGACATTACAAATGCATTTCATCCAGAGGGTACTGAAGAATGTGTGTACAGTTTTCATATTGCCCCTGTGGATATGTGTGCATTATGTGTGCATTATGCACAAGAGTAAAATGCCTGAGTGTTACACTCTTGGTTGTAATTCACCTATGACACATCAGATAAATGTAATTTTGAGATGTCATCCTTCCATTGTTTTAATCATGTTTTAATCATGTGTTCTGTCTCGCAAGTCTAGGCACTGTTTGCCCTCTTATATTGCACATGCATGTAAATTTTCTGATGGCCCAAGTTTAACCTCAGTGTGAGTCCCACTGGCCTGCACAGAAACTGCCCAATTTTAAAGGGACCCATCAGTAAATGGACTGAGTGAAACATATGTGTTATCGGCCACCCTATTTGTCAATGAGCTCTCTTAGGCCTGAGGCTTACACAAGACAGGACTACATCTTGTAAGAAGAGTGTGAGAAAGTAAGATCATGGCCCTAAATGTGACCTCCATGACACAGGTAGCCATTTACTGGCCAAGGACATTGAGGGGTGTGTAGTGTTGGACACAGTGAGTCTGCCCGACACATCATTTCAAATGTATTGTATGTATTGCTCGCCCACGTACTGCATCATAGATGAGGGTCTTCTTCACATTGGCACTCTGAATGTGTATGAGATGGCCAGGTACTGTGTCCATCATTATACATGTATACATTTCAATGGGATTATTTGATGCAAGTGTACTACGTGTCATGCTATATGGCCTCTGCTCAACATTTATGTATTGGTGTGCTATGTTTTTTCATGCTTCTGTACTGACAAACAGTGGCACATAACACAGTGTCACTTAAACTTCCTCTTTTTGTCTCCTATGCCGGAAGCTTAAGGTCCACCAGCATAAGGCAATCTGGAGGGCCATTGCACGCAAGACTCTAGGTTTCCCCAACCGACGGCATGCACACTGTCACAAGAGGTGGGATGACATCTGCCGGCTGAGCAAAAATGTGGCAGATGTGACCTGGCGGGTGATCCCTCAGAGTGGCGGGTTGGCGCACAGGAGCATGACATCACTAATGGCCCGCATCTTGGCAGTGACACAGTCAGAGCTGGATGGATGCTTGAGGGCCCACCAGAAGCAAGTTGGGGGTGAGTTTTCTGCAAAAGTGTGACTTTGAGTATGAGTGATTCCATGAATCCCAACCCTGGGCCAGTCAGAAGCTCTGTGATGTCTCCAGTGTGATGCAATGGCTTCTAAGTGGCCTCAGTGCTGAGTGCAGATGCTATGCATTTTTACAACATGTGGTTTCTCATGTTTTCAAAATAATGACCATTGTCATTGACAGATGAGATGTGGCCTTGTGACATAGGCTGCAGTATAAGTGTCATAGACATCACCTGGCAGTGAATAGCAGTGAGCATCATGTTAGTGTGCATCTATAGATGTGTGTTGTGTACAACATAAAATTTGTGACAGCTACACAGAAGACACCAATATGCAACTGTAGTTGTGCTTCAAAGCAAAACATGGTGGATAGCAGGAGCTTGTGTCCATTGCAAAAGGACATTTGGGAGTCTGTATCTATGGTGTTCCCTTGAAGTGACTCCATATGTGGCCTGTCAACGATTGGGGGCATTTCCAGTCTGAAGCCCACCTGGACTTCACGTACCTTTGCCTTTCGCTTTGCTCTCCCCCGCCGCTGCCTCAGCCATCGCGGCCGCCGAGTGGGGGGTGCAATCTGTGAATTCAAGCCTGCCTACCTGCCTACATTTCCCAAGGTCCTTTGCTGGGACTCGGGGACGCCGCCTGCAGCGTCACGGAACCGCGCCCGGAGGCGCATCAAGATGCGATGCTCCTGCTGGGGAGCTGGGCCTGTCAACGATTGGGGGCATTTCCAGTCTGAAGCCGGCCTGGACTCCACATACCTTCGCCTTTCGCTTTGCTCTCCCCCGCCGCCGCCTCAGCCATCGCGGCTGCCGAGTGGGGGGTGCAATCTGCGAATTTAAGCCTGCCTACCTGCCTACATCTCCCAGGGTCCTTTGCTGGGACTCGGGGACGCCGCCTGCAGCGTCACGGAACCGCGCCTGGAGGCGCATAAAGACGTGACGCTCATGCTGGGGAGCGGGGCCTGTCAACGATTGGGGGCATTTCCAGTCTGAAGCCCGCCTGGACTCCACGTACCTTCGCCTTTCGCTTTGCTCTCCCCCGCCGCCGCCTCAGCCATCGTGGCCGCCGAGTGGGGGGTGCAATCTGCGAATTCAAGCCTGCCTACCTGCCTACATCTCGTTGAGATTAACAAGGACCCCCTGGATAATGCTCTATTAGACTCCTAGGGCAGGGTAACCAACCTATATGAACCTCTACCTGAAAGCATATTCCATTTAACATTGTAATCTTCGTATACTTATATCAGGTATTTACATATAACGTAAGTTATTGTTTTTCAGTCCATGTATTCCCTATAGATGCAGATCCCCGTTATTTAATAGATTGATCCTTGGTCACCATAACTATGTGATTAAAATCCAATAAATGCTTTTGGCCGCTTATATGTCATCGCTTGGGCTCAATTCATTCAATGTTCTCCTATCTTCGGGAATACTGGGATTATAACAAATTCCCCCCCCCCCCCCCTCCCCCCAATTATTTCGCACCCTACTTAGATCCAACTGATCCAACTGGTCCGTATAGAACTTTACGGTTGAGCATTGACCGAACAAATCCCTGGTCTGCATGAAGTAAGTTGTTGATTGTATTAGTATCATAGTTATGTGCCTAGAATGCACCAAATATGTGTCAGGCAACTATGTGTCCTGCAATTATTGATTGCTTAATTAATAATACTTGTGTTGTACTCTCGCACTATTAGTTGATATGTATCAATCAGTGAATAGAAAAATAAACAAATTCCTTATGAGATCACCTTTGACCCAAGGCACTGTATTAGCTGTTATGATGGAATGGTCTTTTTTAAAGTTATCGAATTATGCATTAGTTTTCTGTTATTGACACTTGTAAGAATGTAAAATATACCGTGTCTCATGCCATGTTTTTGTATTATTACTTTTAGAATGCCTTGTGGCTCCTGAAGAAGGCATTAAGTCGCCGAAACGCGCGTCGAGTACTGTATTTGTCCTTCAGCTGGACACCGTCAGAATTGGTGTTCCTTTATAAATTGAATTTGTAATTGTTTTTAATGTAATTCCTTGGTTGTGAATTTTTAGCATTGTGTTAATCAGACATTTTATTATTGAATTGTGTTTGTGCTATTGTGTATATTATACACACATGTGTGTTTTTTATTAAAAATTGATGAACTCAGATCACCTCCTCAGCTTTTGCAACTGTCCTTGACTTGGGTTCTCTTACTTGTTTATTTTTGAAAGTTGTTGACTGCCTAGGAATATTTTTCGCATACAGGTTGGTTACCCTGCCCTAGGAGTCTAATAGAGCATTATCCAGGGGGTCCTTGTTAATCTCAACGTTTATTACCCACAGCTTGTCTGTGTAGGGCTGTCCTTCTGTATCATCACAAAGTCTATCACTTCCCGAGAGTACAACCCCCTTTTTTAGGTTCTGTGTCTTCCCCTGGCCTACCATTGAGTTCTATATCAGTTAATATCAATATAGATCAGTATGGCCCAACTACAAACCTTCGGCTTTACTGATCCCGAGTTTGCCCTACTTGTTGGTACTACCGTCACCCCCAGTAGTTCAAGTAATCTCAGCAACCCCATTAATGGAGATAGTCATCTACTGATAGAACTGAAGAAAAAATTGAAACGTATGGAAGCCCACGGGGAGTTCATGCTAGCCTACCTTAGAAACGGTATCATTCCAATGGGCCTCAAAGTTCGGAACGTCCCCGGTCTCTTTGTGCACCACAGACCCTTTCTGGAGAAATGGAGTCTCATTGCAAACAGGTGCTCTCGTGATCTTATGATCTTGATCATCGAGACCAGTAAAGAATTAGCTGTGGCCATAAAAACCGAAATTGACCAACTAGAAGCCAAACTAAAAGCATCAGGTAACATAGAGGAGGCCCTTAAGAAAATTGAGGAGGCTAATAAAGAATTAGAGTCATTTAGCACTTATCTAGATAAGCGTAAAAACGACAAGCTTATCAAAGATAAACGCTATTATACCTTAGAAGGAACATATCCCTACCTGAAGACAGATTTTTATAAGCAAAATCATTATGTTGAAGATTCCAAATCTGCTCCTAAAAGAGTGAACAATTTCACCGATACCTCAGATTCTGAGAATGAGAGTAGCAGTTCCTACTATGAACCAGAGGGACACTATGCCCAATATAATGGACCGCAGCCCAAACCTTTTTAGGCAACAGGGGCCTCCGCAGGGGACGTCAGAGAGTACACTTCCAAGGTCAGAACAGAGGACAATTCCAACAGTCACACCACCAACATCAATCCCCACACCAACAACATCAACAAATACCCCAGTTTATTCGCGAGACGCGCAACCGCCAATACTGGGGTCAAGGGATGTGATTCCTATTTTTAACCTCTCGTCTAATGACCTCAACCCTCAGCTAAAATCTTTACTCTCTAAAGGTCTGTCTTTTGTCCCCCATTCCCATGTAAATACATTTGAACTACAAACGGATATTATTTCCTTCTTCAGAAGGATCAGACTAAAAAAGTTCTTTAACAATAACACTGATCCTCTGGACACCACAACAGACCCGACTATCTCCAAACAATTGTCATTACCATCTACTTTCTGTCCTTCGTTAGATCAACTCGGCCCAGAGGTAGCTACTTTCGAACTTGTTGTATTGCAGCAATTAGAAAGGGCGCTCCGTTTCATACCGAAACCAATTTACAATCTCAGCAAAGAGGAATCATGTTCCCTTAAAAGTCTTAGATCCAACAACAATCTGACAGTTAAAAGCTGTGATAAGGGTGGTGGCATCGTACTATTGGACTCGACCACCTATGAGTCCAACATGAACATCATGCTAGAAGATACCACCACATACATAAAGATTAGATCAAACCCCACTGGACAAATATCTTAGAGAATTCTAAATATCACGAAAGATGCACTTCATTGTGGTGACATTAATCAAAAAGAGTATGAGTTTTTGAACTTCCATCTAGGCAAGACCGCTTGCATTTATAGTATGCCAAAAATTCACAAGCATCTGACCAATCCGCCCTATAGACCCATTGTTTCTACGATAGGCACAAATACCGAACCTCTTTCCAAATTTGTGGATTCCTTTCTTTGTCCGCATATACCTAAAATTGTGTCATACATCAAAGACACAGGGGCAATGATCTCCAAAATAGAGAACTTAAGTTTTAACCCACAACGTGATATTTTGGTCACTATGGACATCCAAGCCTTATACAGTAACATACCACAAAAGGAAGCACTTTCAGCAACAAGTTGGTTTATCGACCAGTTTAATGTTGAATGCCCTAAACAACTTTTATTAGATCTTTTGCATATTGTCCTCACAGAGAACATTTTTGAATTTGGCACCACTTTGTATAGACAAATAAGGGGTGTCAGTATGGGTGCTTCGGTAGCACCATCAATTGCCAATATTTATATGGCTGAATTTGAATGCAAATACGTTTACAACGAAGTAGCCCCGTTCTTCGAGTCCATTTCCCATTGGTCCAGATATATTGATGACATCTTTTTTATCTGGACCAATGGGGAAGAAACTCTGGAAGAATTTCTACAGTGGATCAATCTCACCGATGTTAATCTAAAGTTTACAGCCCATTCGGATAGACATCAGGTGGAATTTTTGGACTTGATAATCAAACATCAGAATAATAAATTGATAGTTGACCTTTTCACCAAGCCCACGGCCAGAAACACTCTTCTGCATTTTAAGAGTTTTCATCCCCGAAGTCAACGTGATGGGATCCCCTTTTCCCAGTTCCTTCGAGTGAGAAGGAACTGTACCAACCTTGCTGATTTTGACTTTCAAGCCAATATTATGCGCCAAAAGTTCCTTAATAGAGGATACCCCCACAGACTAGTGCGAGATTCGTTTAAACGAGCCAGATTTTACGATCGAGATGCTCTACTGAGAAAAAAGGTCCCTAAACCCAAGAATCAACTAGTCTGTGTGACCAAACATTCACCATTAGATAACACTGTCAAACATATTGTGAATAAAAACTGGCATATTTTGAACTCCAATCCTACTACCCAGTCTAAATTTGAGAAACCACTGTTTGCTTACAAACGTAACAAAAATTTAAAAGATCTGATTGTGCATTCGCGTTTTAAACCGAGTGGTTCCACCTCTGTATTTGTTCAAAGGTCAATTGGAAATAACTTCCCAGTGAGAGGTACGGTCAAATGCTCTTCCTGTAAGTCTTGTTAGAGTATTTTACACGGCGATTCTTTTGAGCACAATGGATGTCATTTCGAGGCTAGAGACATGTGGAATTGCAAGACGGCCAATTGCATTTATTTTATTATATGCCCCTGCCAACTTGGGTATGTTGGCGAAACATCAAGACCGATTCAGGTAAGACTGACCGAACATCGTTCAGCGATTCGAACGCATAAACTTACAGCGCCCCTGGTCAAACATTTCGAAGAAAAAAATCACACCCCGAATGACTTCAAATGGTGTATCATTGAAAAAATCAGACTTGCGGACAACTTAGGTGGCACCAGAGCACGTAAGAAACGTGAAGTCTTTTGGATCTTCTCTCTGGGCACCTTTAAAAAGGGACTGAACTCTGAAATCCCATGGGAGAATGCCATCATTTGACTTAGGTACTACATGAATCTATGTGTTTCCATGGCAGCCCTTACATTACTGTGTAATTGTAAACATTGATTTCTACTGCTATATGGTTCACATTACTACGATAAATTTATTGGTCCACGCACTTGGTGACTCCCTATTGAGACCCCTTTTGATACTAACTACATTGGGTCACTTTACCTAGTGAGTAATTAATCGGCATATTTCCTGTTTATTATTAATTCTTTCTTAGTAATTGCGTTGTACAGTTTTTATGATACTCCCTTCATGGGCTCACTTCTATTTTACTTTAAGCCACAGTAATGGATGTGTCTATTTAAGCAGACTATTCACCCCGATTAACTTCCTCAGTAACGCTTTAATCGAGTCTCTCTTCCCTTTTCTTCATTTTGCCCATAGTGAAGCCAGCTCCTCCCCTTTGAGAGATTCTCTGTATCTCGGATCGATCCATACGCGATCCCTTGTATCTATTGAGATACACGATATTTAACATAGGCTTCTTCTGTTTTAAAATACATATCGTGCTTTAAATACCCTTTTTTTCGTTTTCCCGTTCCATTTCCAGCACGGGCATACAAACTTAGTGTGGACGGAGTCTTTCATCTATGTCCGTCACCTTTCATTCCTAACCTTTCTCTTGCTGCAAGCTCCACCTACCTATCAGCCTCCAGGTGAGGCATGATATTTAAACAAACCGCCATCCGAGCGTCGGTTGATCATTACCCGACACCCGGACAGCCGCACTACCGATTCGCGGAGTGCGCATACATCGTGCTCATCCTCCCATCCTCAGGTGAGAACTGCTCCCTCTTGTCGCTACCGCTAAACGAGAGAAGTCGTCTATAGCCTCATACTGCTGATGTTTTATTGGATAGGATATATCCACACCTAATGGTGCACTTTTGGTGCGCCGCTTTGATACTTTAATTGTATTTTGTAGGTTTATCATCCCACAACGGTTCCTGGCATTTTTATAAGTTCTTCCTCCCTGTGTATCCCTTCCAATTGGATTTCACCCCACACCGGGAAAGGCGCACTAATCGCGTTACTGAGTGGGCAGCCATTGGACATATCCTGCCTTTGCGAGGTGAGAATTGCCCGTCTTTTTGTCATCTCCATTCGTGAGACTTCCCTTATAGGTTTGCACGAGTCTAGACGATGTTAGCCAGCACACCCTAGCAGCGAAGGGTGCAAATATTGACAGTTTAATCATTATCTCTTGCAGGTTCGACACTCCGTCGCCGATTCCGACCAATTTAACTGTTTTCACTTCATTGGAACAGCGCAAATCCATTGCTGAGGTAGTGATTACTAATATTGTCCATAAACATAGTCTCCATAAATATGGCTTTAACAGAGAGACTTACACATCGTGTACGCTTGTACCTAGGCGCCCATGGTCTCCTTCTGTTTCTCTACTCCTTTTAATTTAATTTTTAATTTTAACGCAATGTGTCTTTGATCCGTTTGTTAACAGTTAATAGCTGTTGAGTTTTTGCATTACTCGAAGTGTTGAATTATCAAACGCACCGAATTTGTACCTATTTACAATTGACTTTTACCCATTGGTGTCACTGAGATAGACATTCAGTAATACATCTATACCTGATTTCAGGTTTTTTCTTTTTTCGCATTGGGCAGCACGTCGTGACTATTGCCTTCGGTTGCACCCTATAAGAATTATCCAGGCACTTGGACATCAGTCTGCAGGTATATGGAATTACCCTGTAAACCTCCCTTTTATATTTCATTTCATCTTTTTGTGTGTCTTACCAATCGCGACACGTCCATAGGATAGGGATAAAAATGGACTTCTTTCACCTTTTTCAGATTCGTTGGTCCATCTGGATATCTATATGAACCTCTACCTGAAAGCATATTCCATTTAAGATTGTAATCTTCGTATACTTATATCAGGTATTTACATATAACGTAAGTTATTGTTTTTCAGTCCATGTATTCCCTATAGATGCAGATCCCCGTTATTTAATATATTGATCCTTGGTCACCATAACTATGTGATTAAAATCCAATAAATGCTTTTGGCCGCTTATATGTCATCGCTTGGGCTCAATTCATTCAATGTTCTCCTATCTTCGCGAATACTGGGATTATAACAAATTCCCCCCCCCCCCCCCTCCCCCCAATTATTTCGCACCCTACTTAGATCCAACTGATCCAACTGGTCCGTATAGAACTTTACGGTTGAGCATTGACCGAACAAATCCCTGGTCTGCATGAAGTAAGTTGTTGATTGTATTAGTATCATAGTTATGTGCCTAGAATGCACCAAATATGTGTCAGGCAACTATGTGTCCTGCAATTATTGATTGCTTAATTAATAATACTTGTGTTGTACTCTCGCACTATTAGTTGATATGTATCAATCAGTGAATAGAAAAATAAACAAAGTCCTTATGAGATCACCTTTGACCCAAGGCACTGTATTAGCTGTTATGATGGAATGGTCTTTTTTAAAGTTATCGAATTATGCATTAGTTTTCTGTTATTGACACTTGTAAGAATGTAAAATGTACCGTGTCTCATGCCATGTTTTTGTATTATTACTTTTAGAATGCCTTGTGGCTCCTGAAGAAGGCGTTAAGTCGCCGAAACGCGCGTCGAGTACTGTATTTGTCCTTCAGCTGGACACCGTCAGAATTGGTGTTCCTTTATAAATTGAATTTGTAATTGTTTTTAATGTAATTCCTTGGTTGTGAATTTTTAGCATTGTGTTAATCAGACATTTTATTATTGAATTGTGTTTGTGCTATTGTGTATATTATACACACATGTGTGTTTTTTATTAAAAATTGATGAACTCAGATCACCTCCTCAGCTTTTGCAACTGTCCTTGACTTGGGTTCTCTTACTTGTTTATTTTTGAAAGTTGTTAAACTACCTGCCTACATCTCCCAGGGTCCTTTGCTGGGACTCGGGGACGCCGCCTGCAGCGTCACGGAACCGCTCCCGGAGGCGCATAAAGACGCGACGCTCCTCCCGCTTCGCGGGACGCGCGCGGGCGACGCCGGGCGGAGCCCGGCCAGAGGGCGGGCCGTCTGTGGCCGTCTGTGGCCGTCTGTGGCTGTCTGTGGCCATCCGGGGCCGGCCCGGGACGGGTCGGGCCACCCCCCGACTTTGTTTTCGAGACAGGTACTGTAAAACTAGACTGGTTGTCTGCTCGACAGGGAAACCGAAGACATTGACATTTATGTGCTCAAGACGGAGAAGGGGGCGAGGGGTAATTATAGCATTCTCTAGGTTAGCTTAGTCACTTACAAGAAGGAAGCCAGGACTGCACATAGGGGAGGGGAAGACCCTGCCAAAAAAAATACCTTCACTATGTCAAATCCCCCTACAACACGCTCGGTTACGAGCAGAGCACACCTAGCTCAAACCCCAACACAAACCAGTGCACCTACTAATAAAACAAAAAAAAACTACCGCAATTGATTTGATGTTAAGGAAGGTTACGGGGGAGATAGATCGAATGGAAAGGAGTCTGTCTGCCTCACCCATTCTTATAGTAGCCACGCCAACACAATCTAGGGATCAAACAGTAGTTGATAGTCCCAATATGACTGAAAATATACCCTTGGCAAGTAATCGAGGGTGTCCCTTGCGCCCAATATATACCACTCGCAGGGGCAGAAAATTCAGACCACGGTGGCCTCATCACCCATAGTCAACCCAAACAATTGAGAAAGAGTAAGGGACAACAGAGGAAAAATAAATCACTTAGAGGAGCTGGTCGTCTTGAAAAGAGACAAGAGGTTTCCCTGACAGACAATAGAGTGCCTATAAGTGTAAATCCACCAGGCTGGATTGAGGAGGTTTTAGGAGAATTCAAGAAACATATGGAAACATTTATTATCACCCAACTAAAACCAATTGTAAGCAGGGTGGATAAAATAGCCAATGAATTAATTAAACAAGGCAAGACATTAGACCTGATAAGTAAGAATTCCCCTTCAGGTCTTAACCGCATGCGCGCTAGCGGGTTTTCCCGCTGTGCGCTGCGATATGTAAAAACCCTTGTTACATGACAAGGTCAGCTCGTCATGCGCGCAGCGCAGGTAACGCCCATGACGAGCTGACCTTGTCATTAGCGTCGAAGGGGTTAATCAACCTAATCAACCCACAAGTGTGGCCACTGACAAAATAGCAAGTACCAATAGCTGTGTTAGTAACATCCATCACACGATCGCCCAGGTACTTAACACCCCAGAAACTCCCCAGGATTCGGGAAGGGTAGGGTATCAAATCAAAAGTCGAGCACTAAAAATATCGAAAAAAGCCCCCAGCAACCACTCATACAAAGGGCCCAGGAAGATCATCACTTAAGTAATGGCCCTTCAAACTCATTCGACAAGGACTTTGACCCATCCCGCAGCCTAGAAAGCCCCCCCCCACATATAAACCTACCACCAGAAGCCAGTCCCTATGTAATAGTATTTGCAGGAGTACCAGAACTCAGGGCATCAGATAGAGAATCCCATTCTCAGCTCCATTTGAAAATTGCAAAGTGGCTGGATATTCACAGGCCATGGAATAATGGGGAAAGGGGGGAGATAGTGCATGTAAGAAGAGTCAACTGGCTAGGAGGCAAGAAAAAAGATATAAGAGGGGATTGTATTGTGGCAAACTTTAGAGATGTTAGACTGGTGGAATACATATTGAGAAGCCCTAATAGAAATCACACCAGTACAATCTGTGCGCTCCCCCTGGGGTATTTTTACCCCAGGAGACGGAGCAGTAACAATCCTGATTACCAAATGTGGAACTCTGGAAGGCCACACTATACCCATAAGGAAAGAGCAATGAATCACCCAGACCAACTCTTACCTCCCCGGGACTACCCCCGGTGTAGAAATAGATTTGCCCCCCTGCAGTCACTCGAAGACAACGATTGACTACCCCTCACAAATAACGAGCAAATAAGTACTGCAGTAGGGGAGCAAGTAAGTACCTTAAGAGAGGAAGGAATCGCTCACACTATGAGAGGGTTAGTAATGAGGATAGAGGACCCCACAAAGCAGAGGGAGGAGACTGGTATCCCCCTAAAAACCGGTAATACAGGCAAATCTAGATCATACACCCACAGCTCAGAGGGCAGGAGGGCTAACAGGGAAGGGCTAGCATTTTTGTCGTGGAATATAGCAGGTCTGGGGGGCAAACTTGGAAACAAGGAGTGGAGGGACTATATAAGGGGCTTACATAATATAGCCTTACAGGAGACATGGGCAAGAGACGCTGATTCATGCCAACTAGAGGGCTATAAATGCTTCTTCAGGCCAGCACAGGAAGCAAGATCAGGGAGGGCGAAGGGAGGGCTAGTTATATACGTGGACTTAGATTTTATAAGGCATCTTATCACAACCTACATGGGTATCAGATACCACACAAGCAGTGACATTCCAGGGACAAGGACAGAGATTTTTAATCTTTAACTTTTATAATTCAGGATAAATCGAAGGAAATTTCCCTGTACTACAAGAGTTAGAGTGTAGATTAAACGATGAAATAGACCAAAGGCAGGGGGGCACCGAACCAATTGTATTGTTGATGGGTGACTTTAATTGTCATCTGTGCCCTAAATTACTTCCTATGTCACCTGACTGGTCATCCTGTCCTGAAGAAAGTGGACCACACTTTGAAAATAATAGAGAAGGTGCACTGCTAATGAAGTTATTGGGTAGCTTTGCCCTCACCCACACAATGGACCTGTTGGCTTGAAAAAAGGGGACACTCTTGTACCAACATTTAAAGGAAGAGGCTGCTCTTCGATCATAGACTTTATTAACCAAAGCTTTATTCGAGCAAAATACTCATAAAAGCACAACATACATTTAGAAAAAACAGAACTTAAAATTGATCCTTTTATACAATCAATAGTAAAAAACCGTTGTGACAGCTTTGACAATAGAGAATAAAAACAGTTACAATTAAATACACATGTATACAGAAAAATCAAATTACATTAGTGGAAGTAGCCCTCCGTCTAATTGACCATGCCCACCCCAAGTATTTTGCTGTTCCCAGAACAACTGGCAAGTCAGTGGAGGTACAGATAATTCTTAGCGCCTCAACTCCGCTAGATGTCCCTAGATTCCTAAAGATGGGTACCAGCCATACTCTTCGTGGGATTACATATGCCTTGCAGAGAAATAAGAAGTGGCCTATGGTTTCCTTGGCTACACCACACACCGGGCAGCTCGAGGTGGTCGCACTCCTCCACCTGCCCATCAGAGACCTCAGAGGGAGGGAACCAGATCGCAACTGAAACATTAGTTTCCTGTCTCCTGGGACAGTAATTGTGTCCCAGTAAAGTTCTAACAATGGACACTGTTTCAATTCCAGGAAACGCCCCCCCATCGTGTCAGATCTCGTTCTACTCCAGAGTCTGTCATCAATCCTGCCCCAATATAAGCTTTTGATGGTATTTTTGCTGGGAAAAACTTCCCCCAAGGGGTTATTCCAGAGATTAGAAAGGCCGAGGTCACCTAAAGCAGCCCTGAGGTGTTTGAGCCAAGCTATTTTATTGAAAACATCCGCTCTTATTACTGCTAGGAACCCCTCGGCATAGTGCTGTATCTCTGGAGTCGTCCAGAGGCGACGCCAATAAAGGATAGGGCGCAATCCTACTCGGTCACTGACCGATCTTCTCCCTAGGTCAAGACCAAGCGGGATTAGTGGGGTGCTCTTGGGGAGTCCCGTTATACCCCGAATAAACCTATTCTCTGAGAGCTGTAAAGAGAAGACCTTGTCGAAGCCCCATAGTTCCACCCCATATAGGGCAGACCCTATGGGCTTAGCGTCATAAACAGCCAAGACTGGTTTAATAGGTTTAGATTTTGATTTTTTGTGTTCCACCCTTAATGCTCCCACGATCTGTTGGTGTTTCAGGGCCGCCTTTTCTATATGTTGAGACCACTTTAAGTCTTTAGAAATCTGAACCCCAAGGTAGGTGAATACACTAACTACCTCTAACTCACTATTGTTCAGGAGTATTTTTGGGCTGGCTCTGCGCTTGGGCGAAAAAACCATCAGCTTGGTCTTGCCCACATTCACTTCCAAGCCATGTTCCCCGCAAAAGCGATCAAAGATATGGAGGGCACGCTGCAGGCCTCCCGTGTTTTGGACAAGATCAATGTGTCGTCGGCGAACATCAGGATCGGAACCCTGAGGCCCGCCAACGAAGGTGCATCCACACAGACATCCAACATCTGAGCCACAATTCCGTTAATAAATAACGAAAAGAGCAAGGGTGCCATCGCGCATCCCTGTCGGACACCACGTTCCACGGGGAAATCGATGGAAGATTCACCGTTTGTGCCCCATTGGACCCTGGCAAAATTGGCCTCGTGCAGCCTCATGATCAAGGTTAACAACTCGGCCGGAAGGCCAATATCACTCAGGACTGCCCAAAGCTTCCCCCTCGGGACCAGGTCGAAGGCAGCCCGCAAGTCGACAAAAGCGACATACAGGCTGCCCTCGCCTAACACCACCGTTCCCCATTGAAGTAAGGCAAACCGGAACGCCTGGTCTACCGTGCTTGTGGCCCGCCTAAAACCTGCCTGGTAAGGGGACAATGCATTATTCCCCTCAACCCAATCCATCAGCTTGTTTACCACCATTCTTCCTACCACCTTTTGAATGGTGGCAATCAAGCTTATCAGCCTATAGTTAGCCGGGAGGGACCTATCCCCTTTTTTGTATATGTGTAAAATGATCGCCCCCTTCCATACTTCCGGGACTTCAGCTCCTTTGGCGATGGAGTTTCCCAAAAGGGAAACATATCTAACCCACCGTTCCATATCATTTTTAAAAACATCAGAGGGTATCCCGTCGAGACCCGGGGCCCTTCCCCCTTGGGCGGCATGTATTGCAGCTTCTGTTTCTTTAAGGGACAATAAATTTCCCATTGCGAATACTACTGGAATAGTTTTCGCAAACCCAACCTCCTTGAATTCTGCATATTGGGGTTTAAAGTATTCTACCCAAGCACCCTCTGCAACATTATTATCTGGTTTGTTCGGAGTCCCACCCCTTCCCCACTTTAATAACCTCCAAAATAACCTGGAGTCCTTGCCCCCTGATGCTTCTTTCAGTTCTACCCAGTACTCTTCGTCCCATATTTTTTTCGCTAATGCTATGCTGGCCTTGAAGTGCTTCCTCGCCTTACTAATGGCATCCCTTTCCCTATTCCTTATAGCGTTGCCTAAGGCTAACCTGGCTACCCTACACTGCTGGTTAAACCACCTAGCTGGTTTGGGTGGATGTTTCCTGTTAGGCTTACAAGCTCTCACAAAATGAGGTCTTATAAGGGTGAAGAATTTATTATGTATATCCGTTATTTCCCTAGACCCTGGGTTAACGGAATTTTCAGATTCCATTGCAACAATTGCAACATCCAACTCAGTACTTATAGAGTCCATAGAATCTGCATTCGCCAAAACACTAGGCCAATTGAGTCTACGCATATCATTGGTCATTATGGGCATTAAATCTTCGTTCAATTGCTCACCACCAAACCCTGTTGACCACCAATTGTGGGTCACACAGAGGGGATTGTGGTCACTTTCCAATCCACCCTCTACTTTCATGTCCCTAACCCACTGCCATAGACTAAGGCTGCAAATGACATAATCAATCCTACTATGTTTTAAACCATTATCAAAGGTGGACACACCTTCCCTATCACCTTTCGTTCTTCCGTTGAGAGCTCTCAACCCATGTTCCAAGCAGATGGCATTCATTAACAAAATATCTTTAGTCCACCGCTTGACGGGAGCCTAGGTTAGGGTCGGGACACCCCAATGTGTGTCCTCATCCTGCCCCACGGAATCATCCATACTATCGAGTGGCTCGAAAGTCCTATTCAGGTCTCCCGCTAATATAATTTTGTTCCCCAGAGACTGCAAGTCTAGGAAAGTGGACAGAGCCTCTAGAGTGGGAGAACTTCCTGTGTTAGTGCCCCTAGCATATATATTGTAAATATCTAACACTCCCCCCTTTTCTGAAACTAGTCTTAGCATTAGGATATCCTTGCAGCCCAGATCAACCATTTTTACTTTGATTTGTGCGCTTTGTTTCACCCAGATAGTGAGGCCACCCATTGGTCAACCCCTAGCACCTTTACTTGCCGAGATTGAGAAATTCAAGTAGCCATGATGAAAAATGGGATCACATGCCCATGTCTCCTGAAATAAACAAACTTCAAAACCATTTACAAATTCGGTCCAATCCTGAGACATCAGCTTACCAGCCAGCCCAGCAATATTCCACGAGAAAAACTTCCTTACACTTGGGCCGTCCCTGGGCACTGGTCCTACAGGATCTAAATTGTTGATCTCAACCTCTTGATTACTTTGGGTACTAGGTGTAATTAAATCCTCGCCCCCAGAAATTTGGTTGCATTCCTCACATAGATGGTCCAAAGCCACAAGCCCCAAAGCGTTGTTCCTGCTATTTGGTTCCACATTGGGGTCATTAACAATTTTAACAAGATCACCACATAGGTTCCCGGTATTGATACCATCTTCGGTACTTACACAATTTTTAAACATTTGTCAATACTCCCACCCTGGCTTCCTCAAAGATCCGAAACAATTAGTATTAGTACCACCATAATAACAGTTCGGTTGGAATGGTACAGTAGGGGGAGCAAACCCTAGAAACGGGACACTGGTTGGGGGTCTTGGATACATTGTCAGAAGAGATTCGACACCCGATGGTCTTGGGTAAAAAAATGTTAGATCCACAATACCAATTCCCCCACAACCAATACCCCCGTCCTGTTTCGTTATCAAGTTTACCACTCTAGGATCTTGGAAATTAATAACTATACAATCACCCCCCAGTTTCTTAGAGGTACAACCTATCCACTCTGTCCTTCGAACTCCAATAATCAAGCCATCAACTTCCCCTGGCAATGGTCTGTTAACCCTTAACCAGTGCATTGCCTTATTTTTTAGCATTTGGAACGTTTCCCTTTGCCCAGCCAACAGCGGTGGCACATTTATGAGGACAGCCACGTAGGGAAAGGAATCCGGGGTAAGATTCATAGATGGTATCCTGCGCTAGTAATGGTTTGAGCATGCTGGTGGCAGGGACAACAGGTCCAGAAGAAGAGATGGAAAGAAGGGGGATGTCATGTGATAGTTGTGATGAGGTGCTTTTATTCTCAGAGGTGGTTCTGCTACTGCTGGCTACAGTGCTATGACCAATTATTGGATTATTCGATGGAGCTTGAGGGGTGTTGGATGGAGAGTTAACAGTACTAGGACGGTCTTTTAAACCCGTGAAAACTAAGGCAGGGAGCTTGGTTTCTTTGGCGATCTTACTGTTTGGGTTGTTCATTGACTCCAAACTAGACTTTTTCGTTTTTCCCTTTTCCTGGGGCCTGGTTGGGGTACTATCCACCGATATAAGAGATACAACAGCCGGGACTTCTTTCCCCTGCCCACCAAGTTGATGACAATTACTACACTCCCCTATCCTAATGTGAGACTTAATCAATGACTTCGTAGAGAAGAAATTATCCAACGTGGCCTGCTCAAAATGGTCTAGCCTATCTGCTAGCTTTTTTACTTGTTCTTCGAGCGGGGTCAATAAAGACCTCATCAACTTCTCCATCTCGAGTAACAAAGTAGGGGTAACATGTAAGAACTCACCCGCTCCCGTTTGGGTCCTGAAGTTAGGGCCAACTGGGACACTACCCTCCTCAGGAGGCAGGACGGGAGCTGCAGGCGGAGGCTCAGACAATCCCATAGCTAGTGGGTGGATGTTAATCAAAGTAGGACTAACCGCCTCAGATGCAGCCCCTTCCTTGCTTGTTTTGTTCCCACTGGGACCAGCTCCAATAGGTTCCTGAGAGGAGCATGCTACCACTTTCCTTGATTTTTTCGAGGGTTTGGGCAGGTAACACTTCTTGGGAGGAGGGCACCTCTTTCTCTTTGATGATAATTTTGCTCTTACCACTTCGTTTGACACACTATGTTGAGCCGAAATCGGCTTTCCTATTGGATCAGTAGGTAAGGGAAGTGTGCTTGCAGGGGGAGGGCAAAGATCAGAGATCACAAGAGAGTTAGTCGACAAGTCTATCGTGGGGGGAAAAGCATAGGGTGTTTCCACGACCGCTGGCAGATTTAAGGATGACCGGGGGGGGGAACCAATGCCGGGAAATCCTGCAGTTGTCTTTTTTCCAAAGGTATTTTAAGAAGTTCGATAGACAACCTACGCTCGGCGCGTCTCTCCGCCAGTGCAATTTCCTTATCAATGTCATTAACAACCCGACAGAAATATTTATCCAAAGGGCCCAGGGTAGCTAGCCCCGCCTCTACCGGATTAGAAATACCGGTAGTGGTGGTTGTGTTTGTTGACATATTTGGTTATCTAGGTATACAGTATAAGTGCTATAATATACAAATACAAAGTACCTACAATCTTAGTAAGAGTAACTCAAATATCAAAATTACGAGATGACAGAGGGGGGGCCCGACCCGGCCTCCTTCGGCCCCTGACGGCCACAGACGGTCCCGCCCTTGTCCCGGGCTTCTCCCGGGACGCTCCCGCACGCTCCCGCGCAGCGGCAACGACAACTCCTATTACAGGGAGGAGGTGTTCAAGGGGCGGGGCAAACAGGGAGAGCGACCAGGTGCAGGTGATGACAGGGCAGGGACTCCTGGGCAATGGAGTCCCTGTCCCTCACCTGGCGCTCGCAGCCCTGTTGTTCCACTTCCAGCCCACAGGGTCCAAAGTTGTAGTCCTCAGCAAGGCAAATCGCCCAGGCACACGGGCGAAGCGGGACCCGCGCAGCGGGTACCGCGAGGTCTCTTGACGAAGGAAGCAGTCTGGAAAGGGAAAACGGCACACAGAGGGCTCTCCCGCTTCGAAAACAATAAGCGTCTCCCACTGGAACAATGGCTGGCAGGCACCTTTCACTAGGTGCTCAAGGGGCGGGGCAAACAGGGAGAGCGACCAGGTGCAGGTGATGACAGTGCAGGGACTCCTGGGCAATGGAGTCCCTGTCCCTCACCTGGCACTCGCAGCCATGTTGTTCCACTTCCAGCCCACAGGGTCCAAAGTTGTAGTCCTCAGCGAGGCAAAGCGCCCAGGCACACGGGCGAAGCGGGACCCGCGCAGCGGGCACCGCGAGGTCTCCCGACGAAGGAAGCAGTCCGGAAAGGGAAAACGGCACACAGAAGGCTCTCCCGCCTCGAAAACAATAAGCGTCTCCCACTGGAACAATGGCTGGCAGGCACCTTTCACTCGGTGCTCAAGGGGCGGGGCAAACAGGGAGAGCGACCAGGTGCAGGTGATGACAGCGCAGGGACTCCTGGGCAATGGAGTCCCTGTCCCTCACCTGGCGCTCGCAGCCCTGTTGTTCCACTTCCAGCCTACAGGGTCCAAAGCTGCAGTCCCCAGCGAGGCAAAGCGCCCAGGCACACGGGCGAAGCGGGACCCGCGCAGCGGGCACCGCGAGGTCCCCCGACGACGGAAGCAGTCCGGAAAGGGAAAACGGCACACAGAGGGCTCTCCCGCCTGGAAAACAGTAAGCGTCTCCCACTGGAACAATGGCTGGCAGGCACCTTTCACTCGGTGCTCAAGGGGCTGAGCAAACAGGGAGAGCGACCAGGTGCAGGTGATGACAGCGCAGGGACTCCTGGGCAATGGAGTCCCTGTCCCTCACCTGGCGCTCGCAGCCCTGTTGTTCCACTTCCAGCCCACAGGGTCCAAAGCTGCAGTCCCCAGCGAGGCAAAGCGCCCAGGCACACGGGCGAAGCGGGACCCGCGCAGCGGGCACCGCGAGGTCCCCCGGCGAAGGAAGCAGTCCGGAAAGGGAAAACGGCACACAGAGGGCTCTCCCGCCTGGAAAACAGTAAGCGTCTCCCACTGGAACAATGGCTGGCAGGCACCTTTCACTCGGTGCTCAAGGGGCGGGGCAAACAGGGAGAGCGACCAGGTGCAGGTGATGACAGCGCAGGGACTCCTGGGCAATGGAGTCCCTGTCCCCCACCTGGCGCTCGCAGCCCTGTTGTTCCACTTCCAGCCCACAGGGTCCAAAGTTGTAGTCCTCAGCGAGGCAAAGCGCCCAGGCACACGGGCGAAGCGGGACCCGCGCAGCGGGTACCGCGAGGACTCTTGATGAAGGAAGCAGTCTGGAAAGGGAAAACTGCACACAGAGGGCTCTCCCGCTTCGAAAACAGTAAGCGTCTCCCCTCGAAAACATAGACTTTATAGTAATATCTGCCTTCGCTAAAGAGCAGATTATAGAGGTCAGAACGGAGTGGAACCCCTTTAGCGATCATAATCCCCTAACTCTTACAATAGTATATAACGACCTACCTTTAGAACATCACAGGGAAGATATTGTAGTTTGTCCCACAGACCAGGGGAGGCGCATAAGATGGGCAATCATCAACCCACAATAATTTTATAGTACGCTAGTGGAACGAGGGAAAGAACATATAGAGATTTGCCTCGATCCTACAGTAGAGGGTAGAGAAGGGGTCCTGGCATTTGAGTCCCTAACTAGAGTAGTTGAGGGATTATTAAAAACTAAGCGGCCCATAAAGGAACTGACAACCCCTAGATGGTTTGACTCTAACTGCTCACGGGCACTGAGAGAATTAAAACAGAGCCTCAAGAAGTCTCCGAGAGATAAGAAGGAAGTCGCTCTCTGTAGGCGTAACTATAAAACGCAGGTTAAGCTAAGAAAGACCACACTCCAAAAAGAAGCTTGGGCAGATCTTAGAGAAGCAGGAGAAAACAGGGACTACACCCAATTCTGGAGAATTAAAAATAGACCTTGTTATCAAGACTCCAGCTCCCCAATAATTAGCACCAACATACTTCCCGAACAATGGATTAACCACTTCAAAAGTCTTTATAATCAACAGGATGTGGTAGTTAGGGAAGGAGCCTGGGAGGGCCCTAGAGCAAAAGATTTAGAATGGGGCAGTGACTGGAATAACCTACCCATCGAACTGAGGATGGAGCCGTCTGAAACCAGGTTCAGACAGAGGCTGAAAACCCATCTTTTCCCCATGATAAACTCAGCATAGTTCACCCGTGTCCCTGTGTTCACCCTCTGTGAGCTAACCTGAAGAGATGTAGGTAGGGTCGTCAGCGCGGGGACGCACTGTTCTCTGTGCAACCAAGCGCTTAACTTATGTCATAAACTAAACTAATTCTCCTTATTAGAAATCTCTAAGGCAATCGAGGGCCTGACGCGTAATAAAGCACCAGGCCCGGATGGCAGCCCCCCAGACCTTTTTTTAAGTAATAGTGATTTATGGGCACCGATAATGACTAGAGTATTAAACGCTGCAATTAAAACAGGACTCCCGCGTTCTTGGTCAACATCATTGATTATCCCTATATACAAGAAAGGGTGTAGGGATAATCCACAATGCTACAGACCAATGTCGCTAATTGATGTCTCAGCTAAACTACTAGGTAGAGCAATTTTAAACCGTCTTGCTGAGTGGACAGAAGTACACCTCACCCTAGTAGACACTCAGTATGGGTTCAGAGCAGGTAAGTCAACTAGTGACCAATGCCTGAATCTATATCTACTAGCTGCCAAATACACCATATCTGAGAAAGGAACTATGCACATGGGGTTCATGGACCTGGCAGCTGCATTCGACATTGTAAATAGAACTAAACTATGGGCACATATGTTTAATTTGGGAATTGACCCAGATCTTATAAACATCTTAAAGGAACTCCATTGGAACACCTCTGCCAAAGTCCGCTATAGCGCGGGAGAGGTGAGTACCGATCCCTTCCCATGCATTGGCGGGGTGAGGCAGGGGTGAGGCAGGGGTGTATCCTGGCCCCGTTCCTATTCTCCATATACATAAATGACCTGGAGAGCTCTCTGACGATATTGGGGACCGATTGCCCAAGAGTAGGATCACGTCACATTCCAGTACTTTTATATGCGGATGACACGGTCCTGCTCGCACGAACGGCAGTGAGCTTGCAGCAGCTGATCAGTGGCTTTGTTAGGTTCATGGAGAATTTAGACCTCTCAGTAAACCTGACAAAGTCATTTGTCATGGTCGCAGGGAAAAACCGTCCAAGAAATTTGTGTTCAAAGTAGGAACTCATTCCATGGACACTGTAAATACATTCTCATACCTGGGCCTTTTGTTTGATGAAAATATAAGGTTTGCCCCATTGATGGAGGAAAGGTGTAGGAAACTTGTATCAGCCAATGGTGCCATCTTAAACTTCGCACGCAGGCTGGGCCGCTGGTCCCCAGAACAAATAATGACACTTTACAGAGCAGTCAGCACCACCAAAGCCATGTACGGGGCAGAGGTCTGGGGCTTTAGGGCTGAACACCAGTTACAAGTTGAGGAAGATAAATTCCTAAGGAAATTGCTGAAATTACCGCAAAGCATTCCGGCAACAATTATTTACAAGGAACTGGGCACCCCGTACATCTCTGACCTGATTAAAGTGAGACCGATCTTGACCTGGCTTCGAATCTGGTTAAATTCAAATGCCGAACTCAGTAGACAAATAATTAAAGATTGTTGTCTAAGAGATAGGTGCCTACAAATCCCATGGCTTAAATACGTTAAGGAATCTTTAATCTGTATAGATCATCAACGTTTATTTACTGATCCATCAATGATCGATACTTCCTGTAAACATCGCATTCAGAAGCAGTTACTTGAAAAATATGACTCTAGTAGGAAACAATCTGACTCCATCAAAACATCTGTAGCAGCGCACTCTCTTGTGAGCAATGAAATGGGGCTGGAACCATATTTATTTCTAATGTATAGCCCACAAGAGAGGTTTTTAATGTGCCGTTTTAGGCTCAATTTGTTATCTAATATTTTAGCATACCCGTCTGGTTTTACCCTAACAATTGAGCAGAAGGGTTCCTGCGGCTGCGACAATAGGTCTCTGCAGGACACCCTTCATTTTGTATTATTATGTTCCTTTTATAGTATTCCGCGTAAGAGATTTCTTGTGGACATTTTAAAGGAGTCAAAAATGTATCATGCTAAAACTGCATTATTATTTTTACAAAGAGCAACTGATACGCGTACTCTGTGTGCCATTCTGAAATTTTTAAAAATTGTGGTCAAATTACGAAATACTAGGGGTTGATGTAGGACGAAATGAATTAACTGTATTCCTTTTTAAACTAATATGAATATGATATTTTAAAAGTTTTAACATGGTAAAGTTCAGTGATATAATGTAAACTGTGATTGTTGATTTGTATTATGTATTTTTATGATGGTTTTTAACCACCAAAATAAAGTAAACTGAACTGAACTGACTCCATATGTGACGGAGACAACATGTATAGATGCATATCTATCTCACCTACAGGCAAATAGGTATGCTTATAGAGAATAGTTTGTTAGGTTACAAGGAGGCACGGGCCAGCTATTTGGCTGTGTCAACATCACATGGGGCAATACTCTCAACGATGCATGTTTCCATGCATCTTCTGATGATTGCACATGCTGACTGTACATGGAGGACGCCAAAATGGGAGTATCATTTTCAAGTTTTGTGCTTTTCTTGCATATAATGTTTTTGTATATGGCACTAGGCTGAACCTATGCCTCTGTCTCTTGCAGCATCTACCACGGGCACAGAAGGACAGGGGACCGACACCAGTGGGGAAGCTTCTGGCATGACTGCTACACATGAGCTCACTGACACTGATGTGGCCAGCGCCTCAGAGGGGGTCAGGAGTGCCCTGGATGAATCAAGCTCGGAAACACCAACCTCCACATCATCACACTCCAGAGGTGATTCCTCGATGTTGGCGGGCACAGGAAGTTCTTAATCTGCCTCTTCTTCTAACCACACATGGTCCAGTGCCCACCCTCCTGGTTGCTACCAAAAGTGCTGCCCGTGCCCACCGCCCCAGGAATGGTAGAGTCTCCTTCCCCCCAGGCACCGCTGCCACTGCCCATGTCTTCCCTGCTGCCCTCAGTGTGGAGGCAGTGGACCTTTTGCACCAGCTGTGTGTGGGTCAGACTGTTCTCCTGAATGCCTTCCAGGATCATGACAAGAAATTGGCACAGGTAGTTGCCTTCATGGAGGGGATTCATTTTGATGTGGGTGGCCTACACGGAACTGTCCAGTCTTTGTCCTCCACAGTGATGGCAGTCATTCAGCAGTCACAGGCTCCAAGGCCAGCTCCTGTCCCTTCGGCAACCACCCTGCCAGTGGTACCACCTGACGAGAGTGCCCACACGCCACAGCCCTTAGGCACCAAGTCCTCCACATACAGCGCACAACAGTAGTACTCTAAGCAGACCAGACCACAGACACTATCCCCACAACACAAAACAGGCACACAGGAGCACAAAACCAAAAGCCCATCACGTGACACTCACCGGTATCAGGCCAAGAAGCAGACCTGAACATCACATTCATCAAAATCATCCCATCCAAGGGCGCTTCCATCCCCACACCTGCTCCCAAAGACAAACAATTGCCCTGTCTGCTGTGAATCTGGTGCCTGCAACGACTAAGCACAAACACTTTTCTGAGGCATATTCACCCACAACATAAACTCCCACCCACACCCCTGTGAAGCTGGGATAGGAGAGCAAAGTGGGGGGTTTACCTGGACAACAGGGGATGCAGGGGAAAAGGCAAGACCACCCCAAGCATACTACCAGATCCAGAAAATTTACACAGGGAGAGCAACCTGCACCTGATGGAGAGTGAGGCCATTGTGCCCACCCCACTTCCCACACCGGCCAAGACACTTGTGGGCTATCAAATCCCCAAGAAGTTGAGACCCAACTCTCAACATTCACCCTCACACACTGTGACTCCCCATAGCATATCTCCACCTCCCCGTACCACCACACCACCCGGTCCAAGCAGCCCTCAGGCTCCCACAGGCACTAATGCCTCTACCTCAGCCGGTTCTCTCTCTCCAAGGTCCAGTCCTCCAACTGGCCCCAACAATCAGCCACCTCCCAGTTCAACTGAAAGCCAAGGTTGATGCAAAGTCCCCCTCCCCACACCATTTCTCCCACAGTGGTGCATGGACTGCCCATTTGTAGACCCTGAGCTGGTGTGATTCCCATGGCAGTGGACAGTGTTGCCCATTCCCTGTGCAGTTTCTCATGCACCCATGTGCAGACCAGAACTATCAAGTGGCCAATGGCCTTTCTGTTTGTTACTTTTGATGCCCATTCCCTGTGCAGTTTCTCATGCACCCATGTGCATACTTTTAATTTGTACTTGCCAATTGCTTTGCTGTTTGTTACTTTTGATGCCCATTCCCTGTGCAGTTTCTCATGTGCAGATGTTCATACTTTTAATTTGTACTGGCCAATGGCCCTGCTGTGTGCTACTTTTGATGCCCATTCCCTGTGCAGTTTCTCATGCAACAATGTGCATACTTTTAATTTGTACTGGCCAATGGCGTTGTTGTTTGTTACTTTTGGTGCCCATTACCTGTGCAGTTTTCATGCACACATGTGTATACTTTGAATATGTACTGGCAAATGGCCTTGCAGTTGTGTACTTTTGATGCCTATCTACGTATTATGTCATAAAGACTATCACTCCAGTTGTCTGCTTTGTCAATGTCCTTGCTAAATATAAGGTTTTATGTATGGGTATTGGTTCATGTGACACATGCTCTGTATGCCACTTTAACATTGCCAGTCAGTTGTTTTACTTTTTCAGAGGTTTCCAGAGGTAACAGGCACTTTTGTGAGGGTTCAATGATGGGTTCAATGATGGTTGTCTGTGATGATCTACTC
This sequence comes from Lissotriton helveticus, assembly GCF_964261635.1. Lineage (NCBI taxonomy): Eukaryota > Metazoa > Chordata > Amphibia > Caudata > Salamandridae > Lissotriton > Lissotriton helveticus. Next base: position 893,483,395 of record NC_136063.1, on the reverse strand, counting down.
TTCTCCTAATCATTCTGTGCTCACGTTTGCTAAATTGTACATATGTCTTGTTAGGATGCAATACCAAAACAGAGGTGAATGCTATCCACCGGATTACTTGCGGGGTGGCCAGTGTCTGGCATTTCTGTGGGCTCTTTCTTGTTGTGTGCACAGCAGTGTTGATGTGTAATCATCTTGGGTGGGCCTTTCTTCATAGTCACATGTGTACATTTGAATGTGTGCACTTGAATAGTCATACAGTGTGATTGGCCTGTCATTGTTAGTAGTGTTGATGTGTATGTGCCCCTGCACATGCCAACTACACACATGTATGATCCAGGTAATGAGTGCCTGTTTGGTTACATTGTCAGACATGTGCTTCAGAGTGTGGGCACATGTAGGAGTTGTAGGTTGAGAACTGTGCAGTGTGTCGTTGTGTACTTGCACTCCTGGGGGACACCTACTTGTTGTCGCTGTCAATTGTGAGTATGCAGAGTGTGTCACTGCAAAGTCTGTGTTGTGTTTTGTTGATCAGCCATGTGTCTTGTTTAAGTTTGTGCTCAGTGTGCTGACCTCCTCAGCCAAACTGACATTATTTGTGAGTTTTCTCAAGCATTGCTGCCACTTGACACATTTCTGGTTCCAGTAGGGTATGTGGTATGAGGAGTCATACCATCCCCTATAGGTGCTTCTGATGCCTGCACATTGTGAGTTACTCCTCTATGTGTTTGTGGACTGTGCACACCACACCTGTTCACTACTGATGTACACACCACTTCAATCTCATGTCTTCCACCCCATGTCTTGCCAGTGTATAATTCTCGCCACCACTACATAGTGGGAGGATGATCTGTGTACATGACCAATGTGCCACTCAGGACAGTTGCGCAATTAGTTATTTGTTATTTTCTTCTCCTCGTTTGCACACATGGTTGCTCATGTGCAGAGCATATGTTTGAGCAGCACAGTCCTCTAGTCATGTTGTTTGCATCTGGGTTTCCATGAGTTATTCCTCTTCGGCTGATGGCTAAGCTGTATGTGTGTTTGCTGAGGTACAGTTACCCTTCCTGAGTGTGATGTTAATTGTGTGCTGTGATGATTAGTGTTGTGCGAGTTCATGGTGGGGAACTCAGATGTGTGTGCTACTGGTTAGTTTTGTGTGCACACACTGCTTAGTGTGCATGCAGTGCTGTCAGTGTATGTTGCCTTGTACTTGCCTAGTGTGAATCCCCCTGATGTTCAGCTGAGTTTGTTATGTGATGGCTTAGTATGTGCGTCTGTTGTGTTTTTGTTGTAGATGGATGCAGTGTTTGGCCTGTGTTGGCTATTTCTACTTACAGGTGCAATGTGTGTGTGATGTTTTATTTGTATGACATTATGTGTGAGTAGTTTTGTGCATTGTGATACATTCAGATGTGTGTTGCATGTGTAGTGTGCCTTTCTTTGCCTGTGTATGTCACATGCAGCAAGGTGGATTCTTGTCCATGAGCTTGTTGTGAGTGCACAATAGTGGTTTGGTCTCCTATTTTAGACCTGTCACTTGTCAGGACTGTGAATGTGCATGCTTGTGGTTCAATATGACGCCATATTCACTTGATGACTGGTATGGTGTCTATGTCCGTGTTAGCTGATTTGTCCCATTGATCCCAGTTCGTGTTCATGATTGGCATTTGATGATGCAATTCTTTTTTTCTAAACATCTTTTTATCGTATTAGACAAGAAAAACAATTGAAGAAACAATGGGCATTAGCACATTCTTCATGGGACAACACAATGGTGGTAACAATCAAGCAACCGATATGATTCCAATGGTGACATTTTATCTTTTGAGTTGCATCAAGGGGACAGTGGTTCCTCCTCCGAGGACTACACAGGGCCTACGCAGATTCCTCCCCTATAGTCGTTTCACCCAGACCACACCGCAGACCACTTTTTGGGGCATCCTTGTGCTACGTATACAGTCTTATCCCTGAACATGCACCAGTCTATACTCCTCTCCCAGGAGGCCAGGGTAGGTGGAGCAGCGGCTCCCCACTGCCGGGCTATATCTCATTTGGCACCCGTTACCTCCATTGTAGCCCAGAGCCTCGCCATACTAGTTAAATCGGTGGGCCCCCACATGTTTAGAAGACATAGTTTAGCGTCCGGACGAATGGGTTTATGCAGCCCCTCCTCCATCACCTCATTTATTTCCAGCCAATACTTTTGTATCTGGTCACATTTCCATATTTTGTGGATGAAGGTACCCACATGCCCACAACGGCGTCTGCAGTCACCCTCTTCACTCCTCCCCATATGGACTAGTTGGGACTCATTGATATATGTTCTGTGAAGTATCTTGAGCTGGACCAACTGCAGACGTGCCGAGATACCCACCTCCCTGGGTGAGGCAACCGCCACCCGCCACTCTTTGTCATCAAACTCCAAACCGTCTCCCTCCCAGCACTCACGTAAGTGCCATAGTGGGTCAGGGGTATTGTTAATCAGTTTCTTGTATGTAAGAAAAAACACTTTTTGGGGAAGGTAGCCATCCAGCAAACGGTCATCCAATGGTGATTATTCTGGGGGGGGTTGTGCCTTTCTGCAGGGCAGTGGTGATAGCATGTCGAATCTGCATATAGCAGAAGAGTTCCGTACCAGAGAGCTCGAACTGTTGCTGAAGTGTGGAGAAAAAGGGACCAGAGCACCCTTCACCAAGAGATCACCCAGATGGGATATACCAATCAGGTCCCACTTATCAAAGCCTTTTGGGGACCAGAGGTTACCCAATAATTCAGAGTCTCACAGAGGTGTAGCCAACGTGAGCTTCTGGTCCCAACCTAAGCTTTTATTGACAGAGTGCCAAATGATAACAGAGTGTTTGGTGGGGCCAGTGAGGGAAAGTTTCCGGGGGTTGAAATACAAGGCTCTATTATAATTCCCTCCGGGCCACCTGTCCATAGTAAAAGCCGGGTCATCCAGCTGGTGATACGTGCATTGATTGATGGCTGCCTTGTAGGAAGCCCAATAATATTTCTGAATGTCAGGGAGGCTAATACCTCCATCGTACCAGTTCAGGACCAATTTGTTAAATGCTATTCTGGGCCTCCCTTCCCACAGCAGTTCTCTTTGCAGCCCCTCGATTTCTCTGAAATACCGTGCTGGGACTGGATCTGGATAATTTTGCAAGGCATATAGGAGTCGGAGCAACATCGTTTTAAATAGTGCTGCTCTACCCAACAGCGAGAGCGGCAAAGTCTTCCAACAGGACACATCCCTCCTAAGATGCTGCAGAGGCGGGACCAGATTCTGTTAATATCTGAGTTTAGGGTCAGTAGTGATAAAGATCCCAAGGTAGTAGAAACCATCCCTCGCCGTCTGCATCAGGCAAGTTATAGGCAATGAGGGAGCTGTGCCTCCCGGTACATATATAAGGGACTTGCTCCATTTGATCGAATAGCCCAAAATTTGCCAAATGTTGTGAAAATATCCAGCCGACAAATTAAAGATTTTTTGGGGGAGGCTAGATAGAGGAGAACATCATCCGCATAGAGTGAGATTCGGTCCTCCCAGTCTTTTGACCACCGCAATCCACGAATCATCAAGTCTGCACGGATCCAGGCTGCCAATAGCTCTAGGGCGCGGGCAAACAGCAGAGTGGACAGCGGGCACCCCTGTCTGGTCCCAGAGTGCAGCTGGAAAGGATCTGACCACTTTTATTAACCTGAGCCATAGGTTTCGAGTATGGAAGTCTAATCCATGATGTAAAGACCGGTCCAAAACCCAATTTGGAAAGGACAGCTAGCAGGTATGGCCACTCTATGGTATCAAAGGCCATGGAGGCATCTAGTGACAATATCACTGCAGGCTCATTAATAGTATACGCCCTTCCCAACACTGCATGGACCCTGCGCAAATTAAGGGTTGTGTTACGGTGGGGCATATAGCCCAACTGATCCAGGTGAACCAGTGTCGTTATCACCCGAGATAGCAGTGTGGACAGGAGTTTGACAAGAATCTTGGGCTCGGCATTCAAGAGAGAGATCGGCCTGTAGGAGGTGCATTTGTTTCTGGGTTTTCCTTCCTTGAGACAAGGGATGGCAGTCTCTGATCCGGAGGAAGGACACCCACACGTCTACTCTACTCAAACATGGATCGGGGAAACGGGGCCAGGCAGTCCGGACGCAGCTTGTAAAGCTCAATGGGCAGGCCATTTGGCCCAAGTGCCTTCCCCGGACGTAAGCTCCTAATTGCCTGGGCTATTTCATCGTTAGTTATGTCGCTATCAAGGACTTTAGTGCCTTCCTCAGAGAGAGTGGGCAAACGGATATCACGAAGAAGGCCCATAGAATCCTCTTCATAGTGTGCAGTAAATTCACGGACTATGTCAATGGGATCAGTGTAACTCTACCCTCCTCATCAGACTGCTCCGGAACCATCCTGTTAGCCCGTTCCTTCCTGTCCAACCAGGCCAGGAGCTTCCCAGCCTTATCACTCCACTCATATACCCTAACATTGCTCTTGCTTCCCCAACTCTTTGCCCCGTCAGTAGAAATTCTTTTAAACCTGTCCCTCTTGAGCTGTAGGAGGTGGATTGTTTCTGGGTCTAGTTCCCCGGGCGGTTTGCCCTCCAGGGAGAGAATATCATTCTCTGTGGCTTCGAGATATTTTTGTTTTATGTTTTTAAATTCCAGCAATTAGTGAGAGTGCTTGTCTCCTCATCACAGACTTAAATGCCTCCCACAAAGTAAGGGGTGAGTCAACCAAACTCTGGTTCTCCTGTAAGTAGTGGCCAATAGTTAGCAGAAGGCCCTTGCGAACCAAGGGGTTATGGAGAAACCAGGGGTTTACGGGTACAATCACGCCCACCTGCGTGTCTCCCAGAACCGGTCGGGTCCTTATTGAGGAGTGATCAGAGATTCCCCAAACTAGGTGTCGGATCTCATGGATGTGTGTGGCTTGGGATGCGAGAGTTATGAGATAATCAATGCGAGAGAAGCTTTGATGCTCTCCGGAAAAGAATGTGTACTGGAAGTCGCTAGGATGGAGTGTCCCCCGAGCATCAGCTAGGCCAAAGTACTCCAAAAAAATCTGAGAGACCACAATACTGGAATGGATCACCTCCTTCCTCGACGGAAGAACACAGAGAGTCCGCCTACCACCGCACAAGTCAGAGGCCACCAAAGTCATCTGCGGCGTCCCTCAAGGATCCTCACTGAGCCCCACCCTCTTCAACGTCTACATGAGCCCCCTCGCGGCCATCGCACGCCAACACAACCTCAACATAATCTCCTACGCCGACGACACCCAGCTGATCCTCTCCCTGACCAACGACCCCGCCACCGCCAGAGCCAACCTGCACGAAGGGATGAGAGATGTAGCCGAATGGATGACGACCAGCCGCCTGAAACTGAACTCGGACAAGACGGAGGTCCTCATCCTGGGCTCCTCGCCCTCCGCCTGGGACGACTCCTGGTGGCCCCCCGCCCTGGGCACCGCACCCAAACCGACGGACCACGCACGCAACCTGGGCTTCATCCTGGACTCCTCCCTCTCCATGACCAGACAAGTAAACGCCGTCTCCTCGTCTTGCTTCAACATCCTGCGCATGCTACGTAAGATCTTCCGGTGGATCCCCACCGAGACGAGGAAGACGGTCACCCAGGCCCTCGTCACCAGCCGACTGGACTACGGCAACGCCCTCTACGCCGGAACCACCACCAAGCTCCAGAAGAGACTCCAGCGGATCCAGAACGCCTCGGCCAGACTCATCCTCGACATCCCCCGACGCAGCCACATCTCCGGACACCTGAGAGATCTGCATTGGCTCCCGGTCAACAAGAGAATCACCTTCCGTCTCCTCACCCACGCGCACAAAGCCCTACACGACCAAGGCCCGAGCTACCTCAACAACCGGATCAACTTCTACACTCCCAAGCGCCTCCTCAGATCAACCAGCCACGCCCTCGCCACCGTCCCCCGCATCCGAAGAGCGACAACAGGAGGAAGGTCCTTCTCCTACCTGGCCGCCAAGACCTGGAACTCACTCCCAACCGACCTGCGCCTGACCCAAGACCACCTCTCCTTCAGGAAGAAGCTCAAGACCTGGCTGTTCGAGCAGTAACGGCACCCCCCCCCCCAACCCAGCGCCTTGAGACCCTACGGGTGAGTAGTGCGCTCTATCAATGACCTGATTGATTGATTGAATACGAGGGTACAACAATGCGAGGGGGGTGACGGTCAAATGAACCAGATACAACATTGTTGAAGTCAACCCTCACCAGTAGGAGACCTTCGGGAAGGGAAAGCAACTGGGTGCCTAGGTCGACAAAGGTTTGAGTCTGCAGGCCAGGTGGTACATATACCGACATCAAGGTGAAAGCATTTTTGATCAGGATTCCCACTCCCCTGAATCCAGAGGTGAACCCAGAATGAATTATCAGCCTATACCCCCACTTGTTTAGCGCCCTGCAGGAGTTACCCACGAGGTGCATCTCCTGGAGAAACACCACATCCCGGTAGTGGTGTTTAAGATATTGGAGGACTAAGGTGTGTTTTACCCTATCACCAAGCCCATTGACGTTCCGACTCAAAAAGGTGAGACACCTATCTCAAAGTGTATCCATAGGTGGTGTAAGGTGCAGGTTTGCCTTTGAAGGCCATCATAGTTAGTGCTGCGGAATAAACAAGAGCAAACAAACCCCCCAGCCACTCCAACCCCCCTCCCTGCTCCCCTGCACACTGGGCCTAAAACAAAAAACTAAGTATCTAAATGTGGGGAAAAGAGGAAGGTGCTCCATCCCCCAGCCCAACCACAATTGCTACTATCAAACAGTATCATACCCCGTGTGGGACAGTCTCCAGTGTCTCCAGGAACAAGAAGGGGGGCCAATGAGAAGTAGAACAGTCAATGTACCTCTTTTCCATCAGGGCTACCACTGGGGCCGGCCCAATGCTGCTCCAGATCAGGAACACAACAGATGATTGAAAATACACAGGTAGGTCCACCGTATGATTTGAGTCACCCACCAGAGCGGGCTCAGTGACCGTTGTGGGCAGTTACATCTATCCAACCTTCCAGTCAGTCTGCCACGTCTTCTGCATGGTCAAAGCACCAGGGCTTGCCATCCGACTCATTCTTCAACCTGATTGGGAAGAGCATGGTGTATTTGAGGTCTTTATCTCGGAGTTTCTTTTTGACGGTAAGAAAGGATCTTCTTTGTTTCTGGACGGCTTGAGTGAAATCTGGAAAAAAGGAAATGGCTGCGTTTTCATATTTGAAAGGGGGAGTTACCCTTGCACAGTGCAGGATTGTGTCCCGGTAGTGGAAATTAAGCAGCCTAGCCAGAAGAGGTCGGGGGGCCCAGGCTGCGGACGTCCCCCAGGGACCCTGTGCGCTCGTTCCACTACAAAGAACTTGGACAGTCCCTTAGGGCAGAGATGTTTAAGTATCAGTTCCTAGACAAAGTGACCCTCCGCCTTCTCCTGCACATCAATAATATCGAACGTTGTTGCGCCCGGAGCGCCCCCGTAGTCAACCAGCTTGTCCTCCGCATATTTTCAGAAGGATTGCAGGCTGTGGAGTTCGGTTTGGATCTGCGTGACATTCTCAACAAGGCTGGTCGTGGTCACTGGGAGCTACTGGACCTTCTCCCTCATTTTTGCAAAGTCTGCCCTGATGAGAGTCATCTTTTTTTTTTGTTGACGACCCACAGTCCAGCTTTTATTGCCTGTATAATTGTCCTCATCCCAAGGATTGAAGATATTCTTTGGCTTCAATATCAGAAGTGAAAAAATGTGTCTGGCCCTTATTAACAATCTTAAGAGTAGCTGGCTGCAGTAGAAACACTTGTACACCTTTTACTTGAAATGGGTTAATCAGCTACCTCAACTGCCATCTTTTTTCCACTGTGAAGTGGCAATAATCAGGTCTCACAAAGAATTGCGTCCCTTTACCAGTTCTTTTCTTATCTGTTTTAGCCAGGTCATACAATGCCTGCCGGGCCAAGAAAATATTGAGAGAAATCAAAATAGCCCACGGCTGCTCCGCTTGCTCATTCCTTACTGGCCGTTGCCATTGCCGAAACGGAAATCTATGCGCCCGTTGATTTTCCTGTGTGCAGGTCCATTCTTTGAGCTCAGAGAGCGCTTCTGCAAACAGCTCAGCAACACATTTTCGCGTAGTTCCCCTCAAGCCCTTCCGGCACACCTAAAAAGCGCAAGGTATTGTGACGCAGGCGATTTTCCAAATCAACTAGCTTTGTGTGTACATCGTCTTTATTGGCTTTTATGTCTGCTACAGCGTCCTTTTGAGCCACCAACTGGTCTTCTAACAATGAAATACGAGTCTCCGCTTCCGCCATTCTCTCAGTAAAGTCATTACATGTTTTTGAAAATCGTCTCACTGTATTTTGCAGCTTCCTACATGCAGTGTGTGTTTTTAAATTCTCTGCCCGTGTTTTCAACCTATGCTCAGAGATCGATCTATAGATCGCTTCCAGTGATACATGACCATGTATTTCCTCGACCGGGCCCCCAGTTGTCTGATCAGACAGATCGATCCTTCAAAAATTTGCTCCCTGCCGGAGCAGTCCCAATTAGGCATTTCTATCATCCCTGGTCCAGCCTCTCCTTCCTTAATTTTCCTCCTTACAGTAGATGCTTCTGTAGACACACCCCCCAGAAAGAGGCCCCTGCCATGACTAGCATCAATGCCTATAGGGGTAATACCTCCAGACCATTCTTCCTGCAGTTGAAGATCCTCATCTATATCCGACTCCTCAGAATGTTTGGAGAGTGACTAGAACTCGCTTTCCTTACTGCTAGTGGGCTAATTCCTATCGTCGCTGATGGTGCCATTATCTTCAGTTAAGACACTCGTTAATTATATCAACATCAACCTGGGATAACTCAGCATCTTCCTCAAGTATACAGGGCTTTGCAGGGGCTATCGAAGATGTTACAACTTTTTTGCCAACAGCTACTTGAAAAATCTGAGATATCCTGGGTGTCCCCTCTACAAAACCCTTATCCTATGAAGTAGCTTCCTGGTGCTCGCCTCCAAGCATTTCTTTAGAGCTCTTTGCTGCTAGCGCTGCTCGTGTTCCAACCGCAGCCTCCCCAATGGCTCTTGTCTTGAGTTTATGTGCTTCACACAAACTGTCCCCTCATACACACTCACCGGAGCCTCGATAAGTCAAGCCACTTTCTCGCTGTCCTTTCGTTCACAATCCAATGGCAGAAACATTGTTGCGGACAAGAGGTTCTAATTCCACACAGCCGCAAGGGTCGAGTGAGCCGCTTCTCCCGATATTGAAAATCCGAGCCTGACCGCAAACTAAAACCGCGAGCTCAGTAGCACACCTCCGCAGCGGATGGTAATCCCACTAAGGAGCGGCTGGCGTCCAAGTGCCACTGGCGGCCGAGCATTCAGCGGTTTTTGCCTACTTCCAGTACTTCGTAATCGCCAACAATAGAGTGAAATGAAACAGAAGATGTCACATTAATTTTGCATGTGAAAAGCTCTACTATCGCTGTACCTGCTGAGCGGCGGTGGCCGTGAAAATAAACGGGAAGGGCGAGCTGCCCAGGAGCCCCTCACACACACGTCCGCGTATGCCATCTTGCTTAGGAGAGAGTCATCTCTACTACTATTGCGTTCGTTCTCTGATCCATCGAGGTGAGGACCCCAGCTATCGCCTCCATGACATACTTCAAGGAAAGGCCGGGGGGTCATTCTCTGCGTCTCCTGTCGGCTCATCTCACGAATAGGCTGCAGGAACCACCGTCTTAGAAAAGGTGTGCTTATCCAGTCTGCTTTGCTGTGACTGTTTGGTGCCCTTCCCACTCATGTTGACTATGTGCAAACCGCTCCGCGCCTCTCAATCCATGCGTGGGACGCACTGGTCACCTCTCAGAAGCTCAAGTGAGACACAATCTGTCCCAAATCTTCTGCAGCACTGACAGGGACTGTACAAGTCTTCGCCCCTCTCCACCACATGCAGTCCGTCTCAGTGACCTTTGTAGGTAAGTAAGAGTGGGGGGCGGAAAACGGGGGGCCGGAATGTTAAACCCACAGGCACCGGTATGTGATGCCTCGTGGTGGGGTACCAGACTCAAGTCGTCGACCCGTCTCCCCACAATCAGCACTCCAGGGTCAAGTCCCCCTACTTCAGGCTGCCAGGTTCTCCAGTCACCAGGCCTGCGGCGAGCACGGCAGTCCGTGTGCACAGCAGCCGGACCTGAATCAGAGATCTTGACCTCCTCCTCTTTCAAAGGGCCTTCTAATGCATTATTTAACCCTCACTGCAGCACCACTGGGGCAATTGCTAGCCCACAGAGCAGCTCCAAGGGCAACACCAGTTTCAAACAGAGCAATTGAGTTTGTTGGTGTGGCACAATGGATTCCAGGCACACAGAAAATGGGCCGGGGGCACTCGTTGGTCCCACTGCTCCAAGAATCGTCACGGGGGGAAAGGTGCAGCCACTGGAGCACCTATAGCGCGGCCTTCCCTAAATACGGCCTCAATCCCCGGTTTGTCGTAGTTGCGGTGCCACCCACATTCACAGGTCTCACCTGCTCCATTGTCCTGATGGGTACCTGATCGGTACTTCAATTAGGCCGCAAAACATCAGGGCGTCTCACTCTCCCCGTAAGTCTGGCATGTATGAAAGGGCCGCGGGGTCCGCAATGACTCCGCTGCTCCCAGGAATGTCGCGGGGGAGGGCGCAGACACAGCAACACCTCCGGCACTGCTCCCCCAGGGTCAGGCCTCAATCCCCGGGGTCTCGTGTTCCCACAGCCGCTTGCGCCCACAGGTCTCGCAGGCCTCTCCGTCACCGGAGGTCAAGGATCGGTGCCCCAAACAGGCTGCGGAAACACCAAGGCATCTCACTCGTCCCGCGGAGCAGAGACAGCCATGGCGACCGTCCAGGCTGATCCGAAGCACTTCTGGAGGCTGTCCCCATGAGTGGGGATCGGATTAGTGTAGCGGATGGTGTGATTTAGGGCTTAGCGGGACGGAGCTGCCCTCTTAATCAGCCATTGCTCTTCAGCGCGAAGCCACGCCTCGATGATGCAATTCTTGTTTGGGTTGGGGTACGGTGTCTGTGCATTGGTCTAGAGTGACAATGTTGTGTATTCCTGTTCTTGATCCAGCGCTCTTACCAAAATTTTGCATAAATGACTCTACCTACCCTACTACCACCAAACTTATCATACAATACTAGGCCCATATCAACAACAGAGCGACTGAATCATGAGGCGATAAGATCTATATATGTTGTTTAAACTATCCACAATAAACAAGACCAGCTTGTCATTTAGAACGTTTATTTAAACATATTTAGAAAAACTCAGGTTTTGGAATTTTATTAAACAAGCATTAGAAAATGTCATAAAGAGAGGTTTATTCAGCATTAATAAAGAGAACTTAATTCAAGAAATATTATTTATTAGCAGAAATAAGTAAAAATAAGCATTTCCAAACCCTAACTATCTCTCTGTCTCTACCCTCATCGCCTAGAAATAAAGTATTTAATAAAAGCTGCTTTCCTTACGTATGTTGTCCATCAGCATAACACGTCCCTCTGGAATCAAGAGCGCAAGCCAAATGTCTGTTCTTTGAGCCCATTCTTATACCCTAAAACTAAAGCTAATCTAACTATTTTCACATTCCAACAATTGAATTCTAGCTCTCCATTGGCTGAGCCACCTCTTGCCACAGTAAATTGTGACATCTTCTACTTCATGTCCGGGCTTATTCACTAGCTCATTGTTCATGGACAGAGTCTTGGCAGCACTTCCTTAGGCTGCTACATTTTGTAGCAAAGATGTTCAAGTAATGCAAAATCTGTCACGTTTCTTCCTTTCAGCCTTGAGCTTGTCCGTTTTGAGCTTTCCATGGCACATTTAGCAAACCTCTCCACAGAGTCACTTTTGGCAGTTCTTTTCAAAACCTTTCAAAATAAAAGTTCATAGGCTTCTCATCTTTTTCAGAATAATTTTCTCTTGTGACCTTTTCATCAACAGGCCTCTTTTCAGAAAGCGTCAGTTTTCTGCGCCACCTTTTTCTTGCATCACTTTTTAAAGTGTGCTATTTTTCTGCAGCCATCTCTAAGCTTCATTTGTAAAACTATTATATAAACAAACATAAAATATGAGTTAATTAAGGAATTTACATTTGTTCTGTTTCCCACCCACCTTTGCTAATTAATTAACCCATTAGTCTATATTACCTAGCAGAAGCAAACAAATAAAGCAGCATTTGTATCTACCATTCTTCATTTAGTCCAGCAGGATTCTCCACATACCTATACAAAATAAAAAGACACCACATAGACAAAAGCATATATAAAATAGGCACATGCAATTAATTGAACAGCCGCAATTAATATTGACAAAACAATAGACAAACAAAACAAGGTTAGTTAATTATTTTTAAAACGTACTTGCTGCAACATAGAGCACATAATGTTAAACCCACATGTTTGTGACTGCAATTTTATTCTAGGTTGGTTTAATAACATGCAGCCAACACATTAGTTGTATTAAACATTATGGAAGTCTGACTTCACGAGGCTAAACAAAATATTGTTCATTAACCTGCTCCATCATTCTCTCTAGGGTCACATTGCCTTTCCACTGTTTGGCTGCACATGCTGGGCTTGTTGGCCTTCTGTAGATGTTGTTTGTGAGATTTGTGTTTGGCTATCTTTTTTGGGTCAGCATTGGATCAGACACCCCTGAGTGTGAGTCTGACATTTGTAGATGAACACCAGGGTGTGTGATTGGTTGTCAGTAAACTCACAGTACATTATTTGCACCTTTATGTGTGTTTCTCACATGTGTTGAGGTTTGCAGGTGTGAGATGGGTAGATCAGAGTTATGTGTAAAGGTCCTACTTGGGTTTGACAGTCAGGGGTGTGACAATGAGCCATGTGTGTTGTGCTGTTGGCATACACATGTCAAATAAGTTGACACAGGTGTGGGGCTGGTCACTGCATGGCTTCCGACACTTCCTATCATTCCTGTGCATATACATAGCTTGCCTTAATGTATCCCACATATGTTACACAGAGGTCACTTTGATTTAATTGCAATCACTGTGCCACCCATGCCTGATTTGAGGACCTAAGGGTAGTGTGATATGTTCCTCCTCTTGCATGTGATGTACACATGCTATGTGGCTTGCTCCATGGTTTTCCAGCACTGTGCAATTCGCTTTGGGCTTGCCCATGTATTGCCCTACATTGCTACTGACCTATGGTATGTGTATGTGGCAGTGTGGCAGTGTGAGATTTTTCTGAGGGACTTGACAAGCAGTGTGAACAGTTAAGTGGTTGATCATATGCAGTGTGAGTATTCATTTCTTAATTCTACTCAGTGTGACTCACATGAGTGGAAGGCAGGTGTGAGGGAGAGGGTTGTTCAGCCCCATACCTTCTGTGCAAGGTGATCATCTTCACCCCCACATTCCCAGTCATTCTACCTTGCCCTTTGATATGTGAGGTGTGTGGTCGAGCCACACCTGGCTGCTAAATTGTGCTTGGAGTGGGGAAACAGGAGGGGCACACTGCATGTGCAGAAATGGGTGAGCGACCTCTGACCCTGCTTGCAGGCAGGTCACTACCCACGCTGCTGCACGGCTCTGCCAGTCTTGCCTGCCCCGCCGCCGCCGCATTGTTGTATTTTTTTCCCTGCCTCTCTCTTGTGCCTAAATAGTTTTTTCCTTCTGTTCCCATATTGTTTCTCTTTGTGCCTAATATCTGCTCCTCACCCATTCTTCCTGCCACCCATTTTTTCTGCCGCTGCGCCCCTGCAGCCCCGCCCCCTGCAATCCCATTCCCCAACCCCTTTCGCCTCCCAGCTGCTCTTCCCTCCAACATATCCTCACATGGAGTCCGCGCAGCAGACATGCAGCAGGCGCGCCGCTGGCACGCCAAAGAGGGGCCTAAGGCAAGCCCATCTGTGCCCATACGCACCTGGACCGTGCCCAGCACAAGGACCCCTGGCCCCCGCAAGCGCCGCGACATCCGCATCCCCTACGACTCGAGCACCCTCTATGCGTTCAACACTGGACGATCACACACCTGATTCCTGGCCACCCAGAAGCGCACCCAAGGACCCTTCTCCTGCCGGAACTGCAGCTTCACCAGCATCCGGCCCATCTACCAAAGAACCGAACTACCTCAGATGTATCTGCATGCAAACACGTCGTTGAACTCTGGGATCTTCTGGACTCCAACCCCAGACGTCGCCTTCCTGACGAACACCTGGATGAACCCCTACCTGGCACCGGACATCGCCATAGCCATCCCAGAAGGCTACAGGATCACCCGCAAGGACCGCACCAACGAAGTAGGAGGAGGAATCGCCATTGTCCACAGGAACACTCTCAAAGTCTCGACACACACCGATGACACCATCAGCCCCGCCGAACACCTACACTTCCAGATCCACACCGACCCTAACACCACCCTCAGAAGAACCCTCGTCTACAGACCCCCCAGACCCCGACCACAGTTAAGCGACTCCTTCGCAGACTTTGTCAGCACACACACCCTGGCCTCCATGGACTACATCCTCCTCGGAGACCTGAACTTCCACCTTGAGAACAACAACGACTCCAACTTTTCCGCCCTGACCGACAACCTCGACATCCTCGGAGCCAGACAACTTGTCACAACACCCACCCACTCTGCCGGCAACACGCTGGACCAAAGTCACCGAAGAACAGCTAACCACCACCCTCGTCCGAAGCCCTCCCACAGACACGACCGACCCCGACACGGCAGCCCACAACCTCAGACAGTGGATTAACGACTGCGCCAACACTCTTGCCCCGTTCAAGAAGCCCCACAACATCCACACCAGAAAGAAAGCCAGCCAACCTCCAGGCCTCCAAGCAAACCTGCTGAAAGAATAAGAAGAACTGAATCCGTGAACGAACACTGGAAAACTACACAGCCCACAAGAACGCCACCCGCAGACACCACCACCTCATCAAATCTGCCAAAAGGACCTCCTTCAAAGACCTCCTAGACAACAATGCACACAACAGCAAAGGGTTCTTTAACATCGTGAAGGAACTCTCCAACCCCAGCTCCAACACCAACGACATCCCATCCTCACAACCTGTGCGACTCGCTGGCCACTTTCTTTCACCGCAAGATCGCTAGCATCCACAACAGCTTCAACACTGCGACCACCCTGGCAACCACCAAGACCTCCACAACCATGAATACCACCCGCACCAGCCGCCTGATCTCCTGGACCCACATCAACGGTGAGTACACCATGAAGATCATGAACTCCGTCCAATCCGGATCCCCGTCAGACCCATGCCCACACCACATCTTCAACAAAGCCAGCACCACCATCGTACCCCATCTCCGGAAAGCCATCAACATCTTCTTCGAGACAGCAACCCTCCTGCAGAGCTGGAAGCACGCCGAGGTCAACACCTTAATCAAGAAACCCAAGACTGACCCCAAGGACCTCAAGAACTTCCGACCCATCTCCCTGCTCCCGTTCCCGGAAAAGGTCATCGAGAAGGCCGTCAACAAACAACTAACCAGATTCTTCGAGGAGAACAGCATCCTAGACCCGTCCCAGTCTGGGTTCCACAGCAACCACAGCACCGACACTGCCCTCATCGTCAACACCGACAACATCATGACCCTGCTTGACAACGGAGAAACCGCAGCCCTCATCCTCCTGGACCTGTAAGCTGCCTTTGACACTGTCTGCCACCGCACACTGCGAACATGCCTCCACGACGCCGGGATCCACGAGAACGCCCTGGACTGGACCACCTCCTTCCTCTCCGGCAGAATACAGAGTTTCCGCCTCCCCCCTTCCGCTCCGAAGCCACCGAGATCATCTGCGGCGTAACCCAGGGCTCAACCCTCAGCCCAACGCTATTCAACATCTACATGGCACCGCTCACCCATGTCGCCCGACTGCAGGACCTCAACATCATCTCTCATGCCGATGACACCCAGCTGATCCTCTGCCTCACCAAAGACCCCCACACCACCAAAACCAACCTCCATGAGGGAATGAGTGCAGTCGCCGAATGGATGAGAAACAGCTGACTGAAGCTGAACTCGGACAAGACTGAGGTCGGCATCCTCGGATCCATCCCCTCGGCCTAGGACAACTCCTGGTGGCCAACCTCTTTAGGAAAAGCTCCAACGCCCACCGACCAGGCACGCAACCTAGGGGTCATCCTCGACTCCACCCTCTCCATGACGAAACAGGTAAACGCCATCTCTTCTTCCTGCTTCCACACCCTCCGCATGCTCCGCAGGATCTACAAATGGATCCCCACTGAAACAAGAAGGACAGTCACCCAGGCCCTCGTCAGCAGCAGACTGGACTACGGAAACACCCTCTACACAGGAGCCTCGTCCAAACTCCTGAAACTGCTCCAACGCATCCAGAACGCCTCCGCACGCCTGATCCTCAACATCCCTCACCACAGCCACATCACACCCCACCTAAAAGACCCTCACTGGCTCCCTGTCAACAAAAGGATAGTCTTCAAACTCCTCACCCACGCACCCAAGGCACTCCACAAAACCGGACCAGCATACCTCAACAGTCGACTCAGCTTCTACACCACCAGCTCCGCTCAACAGACCACGCCCTCACCGATGTCCCCCGCATCCGAAGAGTGACCGCCAGCGGCAGATCATTCTCCCACCTCGCTGCCAAGACATGGAACACCCTCCCAATCCGCCTATGGCAGACCCAAGACCTACTGACCTTCAGAAGACTCCTCAAGACCTGGCTCTTCGAGCAGTAGCAGTAGCAGCATCTCCCCCACCCCCTAGCGCATTGAGACCCTCACGGGTAAGTAGTGCGCTTTACAAATGCTTTATTGATTGATTGGGAAGCGTACTGTGGGTAGGGTGAAGATGGAGCCCTGGGAAGCTGCCCAGACTGCCCATACCTGGCAGCCGCCCTGCCTCCTACATTATGCGAAGGGTTTCCCACGTCTTCATCACTGCGGTGACTTGCCTGGGACATTGCAGTGATTTTGAGGTTGTTGGGTGACCCGGTTGCGGAAGTTTGGATTTCTAGCATGCAAGACATGTGTGAGTACACTGGGGGATATGTTCCTGTCCCCACCAGAGTGTCTGATGTGGACAGGAACTGTATTTCAGCACAGGAATTGTATGTTGTGGTTGTATGCCGAGTTGTGTTTTTACCTACCTGCGGCGTTGATCGGGGGAAGTCTTATGTGCTGGTAGTGGATGAGGTACAGCAGCGGAAGGGCTTGAAGAGCTGGATCCATACACGTCAGGAACGTGTGGAGGTGACTGGTATTCGAGTTTCTCTCTCTGCAGTAGTGCTTCCGCCGTCTACGAGGGGCTGGTATCTTCGCTGCATTCTGATGGGCTGTTTGAGGCATCGTGATTTCTCCGGCGGTCGGGATGTCATTCCGTATGGCGGTATTTCTCTATTGGCTCCCACCGCCATCGGTGCGGAAGGAGATTTCTGGCGGATTCCAAAACTCCACAGAGGATGGAAAACGGGCTATCTTTGCCCATTGTAATATGGCCGACGCAAGAACCACCGATGGAGTGCGGAAAAGGACATTTTCCGCCAGCCCCGCTGATGTGCCTAAGACCACCATCCTAATGAACCCCAAAGTGTGTATGATTTTGACTCCCCTACATTTCTTCAGTAGATTTGGGCTTGCTTTGACAATCTTTTATCTTCATCATATTATCTTGAGAGTTTCTAGTTTGTAGTTCAATCATTCAATTCCTGGTCCTCAT
This sequence comes from Lissotriton helveticus, assembly GCF_964261635.1. Classification (NCBI taxonomy): domain Eukaryota; kingdom Metazoa; phylum Chordata; class Amphibia; order Caudata; family Salamandridae; genus Lissotriton; species Lissotriton helveticus. The sequence goes on along the minus strand of NC_136063.1, from coordinate 893,465,646 downwards.
TGGATGACTGTTGGGACCCTTTATATCCAACCCCTCTCAGCACTGACAAGATTCATCAGAGGACCAAAGGAGAGAGGGATGAATCTATGATGAGGATAACAGTTAAAGGTTATAAAATTGAATGGGCCTAGTAACACTACAGCAATGACAGCCCTTGAAGCCCAACAGGATGGGGGTGCACAGCAACGACCATCTGTGATGCCTGGCCTGCTCTTTGTGATACAGCGACAACTGCCAGAGGCACTCTTCCTGATCCTTGCGTCCTTCTCAACTGCAGACTGCACTCTTCGCGCTGGACTTTAGAAGGTAACTTTTTCAATGGGACTAACCTGGTCCTGCATCCAGTTAGCACTTCGTTGCTGTCAGCCTGAAACTGTGACTCTCACTCGGTCTCGCACGACCAGAAACCAATTTTTTTATTTAGGTGCAATACTTAACTTAAATATTTCAAATAGCATATCTCTGGTTTTGTTGATTGGATTTTTGTTGTTTTGGTGTCAACATTTTATGAAAATTGTGCTCTATGTTTCTAAATTGGTGTGGGATTTTTCCTCATGTTGTGTTTTTATTTTATTACTGTTGTTGTGCTGCGTAAATACTTTGCACATTTCCCCTCAATTAAGCCTGACTGCTTTTGTGCCAAGCTAGGAGAGTATTAAACACAGCTTAATTTAGTGACTTCACACTTACAAAAACTGTGGCTGTTGTGTCATAAATTGACAGCAATGGGTTAGCATTTAGCTGAAGCCATCTTGTATTTAGAAGTTATCTTATCCGCTTTGTTAAAGACATTTTGTATTTCTGGCAGCCATTTTGTTTGCCATGTGCTCTGTCCTATTTTTCTGTTAACTGCTCTTGTAGTCTGCCTAGAGACAAACTATATTCAGCATCTTCACCTTCGCACATGCCCAGAATGGCCTAGCTAGTAGAATGCACCTGCTTCTCTAGGATAACTGTCAGGCTATTTTTGCTGCTGTATGGAGAAGTAACTCTCCTCCCACTTTGTTGAGCAAGTAGATCTTGTATGCCCAACTTAGTCATTTTGCATGCTTACATGAGCCCAGACTGCCCCTTGCATTTATGCTTACTATGTAACTCTAAGCATATATATAAAGCCCCAGTTTTCTGTACTCCTTAGACTGCCTCATTCAGTTGCTAAGGCTTCTGTGTGGCGTAGTCTCAACTCACTTGAGTTTAATAAAAATGATCTTTTATATTTCAGCTTCTGTGCCAATTTCTTCTTTGTTGGTTTAAAAGGACTAAGGGCCCCATTAGGATGTCGGGCGGATTGCCTCCGCCAGGGTGGCGGTGGCCACCGCCACCCTGGCGGAGGCAATCCGCCCGACATCCTTCCCTGCGTTCCCCCCCGCCATATTACGATGGCGGAGGGGACCGCAGCGGTGGGAAACACCGCCCGCCTGTTTTCCGCCCCGGTCGCCTGGCGGCCGGGGCGGATAAGTGATAACATGGTGGCGGTGTCTATCAGACACCGCCAGCCATATTAGAATAGATATCTGACAATGCCTTTCCGTGGCGGCAATGCCGCCACGGAAAGGCAGGCGGACTTCACTCTGGGGGCCCCCTGCGGGCCCCCAGAGTGCAGCACAGTAGGGGGGTGCACACAGGGGGATACCTATGGTACCCCCCTGCATTTGCATAATGAAAGCGGCAGGCACCGCGCGGTGCCTGCCGCTTTCGTCATGCAAATGCTGCAAAGCTTTTTCAGCATTGTGGCGGGCGGTGCAGAGTGCACCGCCCGCCACAATGATGGGAATACAGGATGCGCCCGCCACTGTGGCGGGCGCATCCTAATGCTGCCAACGGGACCCCCGCCCTCATGGCGGCCGGTCCCTAGTACCGTGAGGATGGCGGGCGGGCAAAGTCCGCCCGCCATCCTAATGGGGCCCCAAGTATCAGTGAGACCCCTGAGCAGGAGTTTTTATTTTTTCAGTTGCTTGAGAAGGGCTCACACCCCCCTCAACCAACAACCCAATGTATTACCCATCTGTACATAAATTAGCAATTAACTTAAGGAATAACTTTTCCTGTGTTCAGAAATTAGCGATCATTAGTTCACTGATATCAATTGGTGAATGTTCCCTATTCATTAGTTGTCTTGTATTTTGTATTCCCTATATTCCTTTAATGAACCCCGATAGGTGACAGATTATTAAGATTTGTAATTCAGTGGTCAATACTGGAGAAGCATTTTTATTAATAAGAAAATAATGCTTATTTTAGATGTGTTTCAGTCACCCTGACTAGGTCTCAAACAGCTTGCTTTGACATCATTTCACATTTGCAGAACTTTTAGCAAAATAATCTCTTACAAGAAATGATATATACATATTTGCATTGAAGATTATTCTGCGACAAATCACAATTCATAAATATAACATGTTGCTGATCACTTGTGAAAATTACAAACCACTCCCCAAACCTAGAAGCAATGCCTTCCACGTGTCTGCTCCTACCCACTTCATTTTTGTGTGAGCAACCATTCTCCATGTGCATGTGTTTCTCCATGGTCTGTTCCATTTCAGAAAATTAGCAAAATAGAAGAAACATTAGTGGCTTTGTTTACTGTATTATTAAGTTGTATTGATGTGGCTTCTGCTTGAAGTTCTTTGCTCTAGTCTTTTTCAGGGCCATTCAGTAGCTGAACAGAATATTGTAATTCTGTATGAGATTAATGTCATGTCCTCTCATTCTTTTCCTATTCAGACCTCTTTTTAAAGTGCAGCAAAATAGGTGTTTACTTAATGCACCCTATTTGATGTATCTAATTTATGTTGTGTATTTATAAAGTGATTGGTTTAAGTAAAAGTATCTTTTTGAATCCAGCCCTATCGCATCCATGCTCACCACACCAAATGCATGGCTTTCTTTGAACCAAGCCCTATAAACGATGATGTTTTTGAGATATATGCCAGAAGTGTCTTGGTTTCCTAACTGTGCAGACTCTATTGGGCACATGCATCAATTGAAATTGCATTCGCAAACGGTGCAAATCGCAAAATTCAGCCGTTCGCGAATGCAATTTCATCTTCTGGGATGCATCATTTTGAAAGTCGTTATTCGCAAAATAAGGAATCGCAATTGTATTTGCGATTCCTTAAAAAATCGCAAAAGTAAGGAATCGGTAAAAAAGAAGAAAAAAGTGTATGCATGAAAAATCGCAATTTGCGAATCTGTAAAAAAATCGCAAATAAGAATTCTTATTTTTAGAAGAAGTCAGACCAGGTGGTAATTTTAGAAAGAAAAAAACAGGTGAAACTCATTTGGAGTGCATTTAAGGGGTTCCACAATGCATCTCAGACTCTTTCAGAATGGCAGTAGTCATTGTCCTGGCACGTAGGTTGAGGTTGAGAGCAGCAGCAAGGAGGAGAAGGATGGTTCAAGAAAGAATATTCAAAGTGCGCGTCACTTTACTAGGCCAGACAGAGGCTGACATTTATGATAAGTATAGGCTAAATGCTGATTCCATTTTAGATTTGATAGCTGAATTGGACCCAATCTTGCAGAGACAAACACGTAGGACCCAAGCCATACCTACCCATGTCCAGGTATTGTGTTCCGTGCACCTCCTTGCCTCTGGTTCATTTCAGGGTGTTATAGCCATTGCTGGTGGTGTGTCCCAAAGTTCCCTTTCTAGATTTTTCAATGATTTTCTCAATGCCATGTTGCACAGGATAAGGCATCACATTACATTTCCAACCACCCAGCAGGAATTGCTGCAAACAAAGTTAGACTTCTATAACATGGCTCATTTTCCCCATGTCATTGGCTGTATAGATGGCACACATGTTTCCATTTGTCCCCCTTCTGAAAATGAATACATATACCGCAACAGGAAATGTTACCATTCCCTGAACATTCACCATTTGCAATTCAAAAACTATCATCACTGATTTAGTTGCAAGTTACCCGGGAAGCGCCCATGATTCATATATATTTAGACATAGTGCCATCCACACACGACTGCTTGCTGGACATTTTGGAGATGGATATTTGCTTGGTAAAAACATTTGAATTATTTATAACTTCTCTTGGTACCATGCTTTCCCAAGATTTTCAAAATTTGTGTCTTCAATTTCCCCATTCCATAGGTGACAGTGCATATGCTGTGAGGTCATTCATACTCACACCCTATCTCAATCCAGCAACCCGCAAAGAACAGCAGTACAACCATGCCCACATAGCAACCCGAAATGTCATAGAGAGGACTTTTGGTGTCATGAAGTCTAGGTTTCACATTCTACACAAGACAGGCGGAGCATTACAATATCGTCCAGAAGTTTGCTGGAAAATAGTTGCAGCATGAGCCATGCTGCACAACCTAGCCACTAGGAGAGGGCTAGAACTGGAGGTGGATGATGTACCACCTAACATTGGCAACCAGCCTCAACAACCCCAACCAAGATTACATGGACCTGACGCAGCAAAGGGGAGGAGAAGAAGGTCAGAGATAACTCAACAGTACTTTTAAAAGAGGTAAGAAACATACAAACCAGTCTTGTGCACAACTTATTTGTTTTAATTTCTTTACATTTAAAAAAAAACCATGATACTCAGGACATCTTCATGCATGCATGGTTCAAACAGTAAATTATTTTCCATTTACTTTCCTCACTCATTGCAAAGCTTTTATAATGTTATATGTCCTTCAAAAGGCGTTCATGTAGTTGTTCAAGTCATTTTTTGCGTCCTCGCACCCCTAAAGCCTTGCCTGTAAGATTTCCTGCACCCATAGGTATGCTGTTGGCATTGTCTTGTTTTCTTGAGCTACGGCGTTCTCCAGCTTGATTATTTTTAGCTTGGCTACTAATTTTTGAGCACACATCACTACCCCCCTCTGGTAGTAATTTTCCAGTTGTTTTCACAATTTGCATTTCATCTACAACATGTTTAAGTGACATCATTCCTCTGGAAATCTCCCCACAGCATTGTGTCATCTCCTTTTGGATGCTAACAGTTTGCTTGATTAGATGTGCAGTGTTACTGGACAGACGAATCATTGCCCTGTTGTAAGCCTGCATGCTGGTCACTGACCTATTATGGCTACTGGCTCTCCCTGCTTGCTGTGTCTGCATAGCTTCACACATTTTTTCTACAGCTGTTGCCATACGGTCAAGTTTCTCTGATGACGCCATATGTGCCTTTTGAAGTACATCTGTCATTTGAGTGAGACTTTGGTTGATACCACTAATATTTTGGCTGATGTGAGTCAGTTTGCCCTTTATAACCCTTATGTCTTTCCCTTGCAGGCGTTGGACTTTCAGCAGCTTCAACTCAATAACACTGGCGCTGCTATCAACTTCTAAGGATGACCTTTGTTGTGCTGGACGTGCCCTGCACCTATAAAATTGTTGGAGCCTATTACGCCTGCTTAGCTGTGTGTGTTGGGTTGCAGGGGTTTCAGCACTCTGTTGCTCTTGAACATGGATCTATGGGTCTTCATCACTGTGTGAGTGCTGCAGTTGGCGCACTCTATTCCTTTGATTTCTTGGCTGTACAGTGGGTGAAGAAGTTTCTGAATTAATTTCTGCTGTGCTCTGCATTTCCAAAGTAAATGTATCTGCATATTCATTGGAATGAGTGTCCTGTTCTGGATCTATGAGTAAGAGAGTGCAAACAGTATGTTACTTTTCAGTTTTGCACTTTTTATGAAATTCAATAAAGTTTTTTTTAAATTTAATATACATGCATCATGGCTGGTCTCCTATTATAACATTGGTGGCGTGTCACTTTGATTTTTCAAATAATTATCATGATATTTCTCAATTAAAATTGACAGGGACTACAACTCCCATAATGAATTGCTAATTTCATGAAAAGCGTCCTTCTGAACTCCTACACCCCATAAACTACAATATATATGTGGGGCATTTTAACAGAGGACATTGAAAAACTTTTAGGGGTCTCTTCCACTCACATTTACTGTAAAAGAAATATGGATCCTTACCTTGTGATGGGCCTGCTTGCTCTGAGGTGTCAATCTGAATAACTCCAATAACTTCTTCAGTTGCAAGTGTCCCTTCAACCATGTCTTCAAGGGGGGTATTAGGTCTATCCCTGGGTGTGCCACCACCAGTCTTTTTTGAAGCCTTGATCCTATTAGCAATTCTTTCCTTTGCACGACTGCGCAGGTCATACCAGCGTTTCTGTAGATTAGTAATATCACAGTGGGCAACCCCCACTGCATTCACTTTGGCTTGTATTGCAAGCCAAAGTTTTCTCTTTACTCCTTCTCGAACCTTCAGAGATTGTTTACCAAACAGCTGGTCCTGTCTCAATGTGACCTCTTCAATTAGTATTTCCAGCTCGTGGTCACTGAATTGTATTTTCCTTTTCCTGGCATGCAGGTCCTCAACAGCATTTTCTGAGGCCATTTCACCTTCAACAGGAAACAAACACACTCATTCAGTTGCTGCAGGCAGAGCTCCAACTGCCAACTGCCACTCCTCCAGTTTGAACAAGGCTGCAGGTGTCTGTGATTAGTTTCATGGCTTCCTGGTTGTGATGTCATTAGAATGCATCAAGAATGCGAATTCGCAATTTGCGAATTCTTAAATTGCGAATTCGCAAATAAGAAATCGCATAATTCATGCGAATCGGTCAAAATTTCGATTTTTACCGATTCGCAAAAAAATAAGAAAAATTTGATGCATTCAATATTGCGATTCCTTATTTTTCGCAAATAAGGAATCTCAAAATTATATGTTGATGCATGTGCCCGTATGTCCGTCTATCATTTGACTTATACTTGGAGACTGTGTCTCCCTTTTAAATTGGCAGACTCTGTACTAGTGATTTTATTTGATATTTAGGGCTTTATTCTGGTCTTGGGGGATAGGACACATCATTACAAAGATGACGGATATCTCTGCCTTTATATTACCAGATCCATAGGACATAATGGAATTGTAATCCAGCAGAAAGGATGTCCATCAGGTTTGTGACAGAATATCCCAGCCGCAAGATCGTAATAAAGCCCTTAGTCTCTTTGGTGCACTCTTTGGCAGCAGACTTTATGTTGATCCTTTATCTTAAGTATACTTTGATTTTGGCTGATACTTGTAGAGTTGACCTTATGTTAATCTTCTTGCATATTTTGATTCATTGTGATTAACTTTAGAATTGCTAATTCCCTATGATTTAACTAACACATGTTTGCCTTCTACATTGATCCTAATTTTGAATAAACCCATATGGTTGTGACTTAAATTCTTGTCTAGCAGAGTTTTCATTTAATGGTATTAGGCTTTGTCTTATGTTGACTCAAATAACCTGATTCTAATAAATGGTCTTCTTTATTGTTTTAAACAGAGTGTAGGAAGTATTTTTCGTCAATAGGGGTACTGAGGGGAGCGCAAGGAGTGTATGTTATCGAACGTACTTATTTCTCTGTAAAGTTTTGCCTTAATTTGTATGGCTGAAAAAGTAAGTTACACTTACCTGCGGGGTTGCCTTCTTCTACAGAAGATACATATTAATTGAAAGTTGCTGTATCATGAATGATCCTCCAGGGCTTAAAAATGGGTAAACTAGCAACAGGGCCTTGAACAGCCTTGCGCTCTGAAAAAAGTCTTAAAAATAAATAGTACATGTACACAAGTTTTCGAATCCTTCTTCAGGATTAACAGAAGGTTTCGTGAGGGCATAATACCCCATAAATATTCAACAGGTTATCCAAATTTCTAGAGAAAAACCTATAAACAAACCCAGCAGAATATAGTGTTCCTGTCCTGTATGAAATAGCTAATGTTATTAGTTGATTACTTTCCTTGCTCAAAAATTTTCAATAAAGTGAGGTGATACTGCCTTTAACTTTTAAAACAAACACCACAGATGGGCTCTGCAAAAATAGACTTTATACCCAGACATGCAACTAAATATGAAAGCGATGTGCTTATTTCTTAGCTTTTCACAACTGTGAGTGTAAGTCAATGAAAACAGTCACCTGGTCTGACATGATATAATGATGATGAGGCAGCGCGTCATTGCACTTGGAGCACAGTGAGGATGTTGTTCTTGCTCCAGACAGTCAGATTTGGGGTTCCAGAAGCCATGCCATCATTGGAAGCTTCACATTGGTGGCCATGTGTGCCTGTGGAGCAGGGCATCAGGCTACATGTTAAATAGATTTTTCTTTTCTATTGGCTGCCCTGAGGAAGCACCAATAATTCTGAAAAAGAAGGAGTGGGTCGCTTCAATTCAATTCCTGTTCAAGATAATCACATCCCCAATGTCTGTTGTGAGTTTCCCAAACCAAGGTGTAAGTCTTCCTCTTTTCCGTGATATCTTTTCCTGCCTAGAGTATATATAAGGAGACTAGGATCAGAGAATGTTGTGCCATAGGTTCTATGTTTAAATATCGATATAACAAATATCGATGAAAAAAATATCGATGTAAAAATATCGATAACAAAAATATCGACTCCCTAGACTTAAACAGGTAAGTACAATAATATTGACTCAAAAATATCGATGTAAAAAATATCGACTTTAAAAAATAACATAAATACAATTAATTGAATAATATTATTATTATTAACAAAATAAATTAAATGTAATATATATTTTAACTAATTATAACTAAGAAACCAAATTTAATAATTATAAACATGAAAAAATGTGTACATATACATATATTTACTTAAATACATTTTATTAACGATTATCTTTATTTAATTTATAAACTTTTTTATTTATATAAAAATAAGATAAACACACATATAAACAATTTAAAATAAAATAAATTATTCTATATTTAATTAACACATTAAACTGTTTAAAAAGAATAATACATACATTTAATAAAATAAAAACATTAGCAGTTAAAAAGTTGGATTGCGAGGGGGTAAAAATTACTAATCCCCTCCTGTGAGTGCAACAGTAGGAAAAGCGCTGGGTAGTGTAGGGGTAAAAATTACTATTCCCACTCCAGTAACTGCAACAGTAGGGAAAGCGCTGGATAGCGGTGGGTAAAAATTACAATTCCCAATCCAGTGAGTGCAACAGTAGGGAAAGTGCTGGATAGCGGAGGGGTAAAAATTACTATTCCCACTCCAATAAATGCAACAATAGGGAAAGTGTTGGATAGTGTAGGGGTAAAAACAACTATTCCCACTCCAGTGAGTGCAACAGTAGGGAAAGCGTTGGATATCAGAAGTGTAAAAATATACTATTCCCGCTCCAGTGAGTGCAACAGCAGAGAAAGCGTTGGATAGCCGAGGGGTAAACATTACTATTCCCACTCCAGTGAGTGCAACAGTAGGGAAACATTTTTAATTAAATTTAATGTCCAATATTAACATAATTAATATATAAAATTAAATATATTATTAATAACAACGATAATATTAAATAATTATTTACACATGATTTAGCACTATAATATCCACAACACACACCTAAAATTAAATACACAATTACATTTTATAATTACTAATTAATTAGTGAAAATAATAATAATTAATCAATAAATGAATAATTACTTACCACCTTTCACACCATTTACACATATAAACACCACGACACACATCTAAAATTAATTACATAATTACAATTAATGATTACTAATAAATTAATGGTAATTAATTTAAAAATATTTAATAATGAATCAATAAAAAATTAATTACGTACCACCCTTCACACCATTTACACATATAAGGACCACTACACACACCTAAAATTAATTAAACACATACAATAATTAATTATTAATTGACTAATTGAAATTAATTAACATCTAATTATTAAACTATTATTATTAAGCAATTAACACATTAATTATTCAATAGATGTTATATCATTAAATTACTTCCCACCCTCTTCCCCTAGAAGCCCACAACCTGCTACGGAACAGAAAACACAGAATTAAACTTAAAATAAATTAAGACCTAGTAAAATTCTAAAACATATAATAAAATGACAAACAATTCTCATTAAAAACACTAAAATACATAACATTATTAATAAATCAATTTTTTGTCAACTATATTTTTGTAAACGATATTCATTACAACAATATTTTTGTAATTGATATTACTTATCTGTCAGTCGATATTCCTGTCAACTATATTTTTGGTGTCGATATTTCTTCCCCACGATATTTTTGGGGTGACATTAATATCCCATGATATTTCTGTAGATATTCCTGCTCTGCACCTGTGCCATACCCTCTTGTGCCCCTATGTTCCATCATGTTGATCATCCAATGCTATTGTTTTCCTTGTTTTTTCCTTTCGTTTTCTGCAGCTTTATTGGAGTTGGATATCACTTTAGCACCAGGCCAACCATGCCACTTTATTCCATTTTGGATATCCATTTAGCAATGGGACACGCCTCTTTGGTTAATCATGAGGTCTAGAAAACCCTAAATCCATCCCTCAATCCCTTCTGGAAGACTTTATGTTGGGCCCTTTCAAACCCAATCTTAGAATAGTTTTGGTGTCTTGCCTATCAATAATTGTATAATTTATCATCATCAATCAACATCCAATAATGTTGTCATGGAAGCTTTTTCTGCCCTTTGTGTTTTTTTCTCCTAACTGGAACCCTCTTAAGGAGACACTTGGCACCTTCCTTGTGCATATTAGGCAGAAGGTGGCACTGCGGTGATTGGGAGGAACTGCACTTTTTTTCGGGTAATCAACAAGGAAGCAAAATAACTTAACTGAATCCAGTTTTTGATGCTGAAAGAAATCAGTAACTATCAGAATCGAGGGGGCCCCAACTGAATTACTAATAATTCATCTCACAAATATTGTGTAACAATAGCATCTGATTGTGGGACACTATCTGCAAAGCTCATGTGCCCACAACAGCAAGCTGAGGGGGGCATGTGTGGTATAATGTCGAGATTTCTAGATATTTGAAACAGAGATGTGAATTCTAGTTCAACTCAGTCCTTTGTGATTTTGGTAAATTCGTATCTCCGTGTCCCACCCTTTCTTCATCTGCCAAAAGGTGTTCTTTATGCACACGTTAATCTCTGGAAAAAAATGTAATACAAAAAGTATTTAATTATATAGTCCTCGTTATGGAGGAAAGTGGGTGCTCGAAATCCTGTCCCGGTCTTCCCTACAGCGAATAATCAGCTTAACTTATAAGGCGAGGGTTGTGAAGTCATTTTTTTAAAACGCATCAGGACGTTTTAACATTTACCTTTTTAGTATTTGTTAGTATATTAAATGTTGGACACTGAGTTGGGATATATGTCTGCAATTTTGAGGAAAGTTAGCTGTTGTGACTTTCCAGTGCAAGAAATGAGCTCCAATATCTTGCATGTTGCAGATAAGGCCTGCTGATTTAGGAAAACTAATAATGTGAGCCCCAGACGTCAGATGATTGACAGCAGCTCATTTGGCGGGCATATTTAAGCAGTCGCAGCCATTCCTCCTGGAGAAACACAAAACAGATTTGTATACGTATTTCCTAGAAAAGAAGGGGAGGTTTATGTAATGCTGGCTCTGTGGCAAGTTTTTTTTCTAGAAAGCAGATGCTAAAGGTGCGTGGCTGCCCATCTCACCCGCACGAAAACTAACTATAAAGTGCGATTTTTCAGACACCTCATTGAATGCCGTCTTGGGTGTATGCACGCAAAAATGGATAATAAAACATAAGTAGACAGGCCACTGAAATAGCTCGAGCTACCTTGGAAGAGAAATGGGGGGAACGACCCCTTGGGAAAAAGTTGAATTCTAGTCATAGTCAATGTATTAGGAATCAGTGATGCTCCATTTTGCAAAGGTCGGCTAAAGAGTTTACTTGGGGCTCGTTATGCAAAACACTGAATAATGGAAAGAAGATGGTACCGTCTTCTAAGTCTGGCAATTATTTAACATTGGTCCCAAATTAAAAGCCTCTGTGATGTTCTGGTGAATTGCCACTGGAAGTCTTTAAAACTTATTTTATTTCTGTGATTTCGTCTGAAGTATTGACTCAGGGGCAGATTTATCATAGTTTTGCGTTGCCCTTGTGCCACACAAGGTGACGCAGGGTGAAGCAAAACCTATATTCAGATTTACCAACCCACACAAGGCAACCTCGCTTGACTTAGTAAATCTGGTGTAATGCAAGGTTGCGTAAGTTGTTGCCTTGCATTACACTATGTGGTGGAGGAGTTAAATGGGCGGAGCATTGGGGTTTCCATGCATCCACTCATTCATTCTGATGCATTCTCCGATTTACCAATACTGGTATTCCTGGGAATGCGTCAGAATTGAGCGTCTACTCACCAGAGGCACAACAAGCACAATTCCTCAATCTCTCACGGCCAGTTTTGCCCATGTGATTGACACCTAGAATCAAACAACACATATATGTTCCTAATATTACAAACAATGAACCACAAATAAAATAATTTTTTTAAAGTTCAACCTTACTCAACCTTTGCCTCCGAGGGATAGCTCCCCTACAGACATCCAAAAGTACCCGCAAGCATGAAATAGTTTTCAGGGATGAGCCCATTCTTACGTCATTTACCATTGGCAATGCTTCAATCGGAGACCTAACCACACTGAATCATAAGGCAGCTCGAGTGATAGCCCCATGGTTACAATATTAGTGGTGCTAAATCCCCTCAACCCAACATCTTGACGCATGTATTGCATATGAATGTTTACCAGTTAACCAAGCCTGTCAATCGCATGGACTAATCTGATCCTAAGAGACTGAGGAATTTGGTTTGTTTACTACCACATGATCCATGTGTATGCAAATAACCCTCATCGAATGGATAATGGGTGGAACCAATGAATGCTGCATATGGTTTATGGATATATAACAATATGAGGTATGTAATTAACATATCATGTTGTATATATAAATTGTCGCCCAATTGTCTTATTTTAACACTTTTCCTTAGTTCTGGTTGGCATTACACTAGGTCCTTCCTGTTGCTTGGTCCATATTTTGGACCCTAATGTGCACAACCCATTGGAGAAGATGTTAATTCTGTAACTGATGCACTGTGTATTAAGGTACAGATGTTCTTTGTGAAGGTTTTATGTGGGAAATTACCCCATCCCTCAATGTTGGCTGAGGGATTTTGCACTGGTAGATATGGGCTATTTGTCTATGCTCATGGGTTTAAAACCGGAATATGAAATTCAATAATTTGAGGATTGACAATAATTTGAGGAGTGACAAAGCATAGCTGTTTGCTGTTATGGTTGGAGTCTCGTTTCTATCGGCAAAGAAAGAAGATATAGAACACATATAACGTGGAATTGGACCACTTTGAATAAACTTTGATTTATCGCCGCACCACTATTTGTGATTTGTGAAATCATCAAGCATTGTTGACCCTCTTTGCAAATCCAAAGGCTAAGATGCCTCCTCGCATTATAAGTTGGGGTCTACGATTAGAAGAATACAACCACACAGTTGTGCACTATCCAAGGAAAGATCAAAATCTTGCCAACTACTTCTCACAATTTCCTTTACAGTGCCATGGTATCCTTCTAAGACAGCTGAAGCCTACATACATTTAATTGTGAAATCCAGCACACCAGCTGCCATTTCGTTGGTACAAATTGTCACTGCTTCAAGCCAAGATAGTGAAGTGAAAAATTGAAAGACATTACTGAACATCAGTCTTGGAACCAGCACACTTTACCTCTTACCAGTGACAGTGAATACCAGAACATTAAACATGTCAAAGATGTACTGTCCATTACTCAAGTAGGCATTATTCTGAGAGGTTTGAGGATTGTTATACCGGAGAGTCTGCAAAAAAAGATAATGACCCAAGAAGGGCATCATGGAGTTGTTGCCAAAAACCGGACTTTTCTGAAATTAAGGCTGGTTTCCTAATCTTGATGAGAGAGTTGAAATAGGATTGAAGGTCTGTCATCTTTGCAGCTTCCTTTCATCATTAACCAGTCAACACGCGTGTCAGAGTTGCCAAAGCATGCATGGAATCAAATTGCCATTGACTGCGTAGGTCCTATTGACAAAGGACATCACCTGAGGGTGAATGTTGATGAATTCTGCCACTTTCCATTGATGGAAGAACTCTCATCCATCACTCAAGAAAGAGTCCTCTAGAGATTAAGGTTGGGCGATGAACTCCTCTCCGCTGGTGGAGTTCCTTGAGTTTTGGCACTCTGCGCTCTAAACGAAGCGTGGAGTTCTACAAAAAAACTCCACCAGCAGAGCGGAGTGCACCAGCGCACCCAGTGCCGTGCTAACCCACCACACTATAATCTTTTACAGATCAGTTGGCACCAGGAAATTGCGTGCTCTGAATGGTTAGCACTCGGAGCATGCTTGAAACCATTGTCTGTTGCTGAAAATGAGAGGAGGGAAGCCTGGAAAACACGCCCACTACTATTTTGATAGGGCCCATGGAGCAACGGAGGAACATATGGGTTCACACACAGCACATGCCCACCCAACCAGTGGTTACTGCTGAATAATAGGAAGAGATGGCAACCATTTGCTTTCTGATCTGGCAACTTTCATTTCAGAGCCTTATGTGTGATGTGCGCTGGAGTTAGAACTGTGGATCAAGAACATGGCTAAGGTCAAAACACGTCTTCCCTCTGCTGATTAAACAGCATACCGATGATCAGTGTGGTTCGAGAATCATTTCTTTAGTTGATTCGTCTTTATTACATATATATAAACTGTCAAAGAGGACGGTTATAGGGACGTTCTAGTTAGAAAATGGAATAAAATAAGCCTTAGAAATTCACTGAAAAAGCAAAGCTTACAGGGACGTTATAGTTAAGTTCAGATTTCACTTGTACAATGCCAGTGAAATTCAGCAGGTGTAGTTACCTGAGCTAGCTATAACTTGTGCCCCGCAATGCACTCCTTATGACCACACATAGTGATGCGTGTGTTTGTCGCTGAATGTATCAGTCTGTGGGTAAATCTGTGAGTGTGTGCATGAGTGTCTGAGTGGGGGGTGTCAGTGACTGCGTGACAATATCAATTGGTCTGTGACTAAGTGTGTAAGTGTCAGTATGTTTCTCTGAGTGACTCAATATAATTATAGGTGGGTCTATGCCTATGTACAATACTCTCTGCAGGGTCTGTCAGTGGATGTCTGAGTCTCTCTGTTGGTCTGTGAGTGGGTCCAGAAGTGTCTGCGTGCATCGGTGAGTGGGTGTCTGAGTCTCTGAATGGATATGTGAGTGGGTGCATTCGTGTATTAGAGGGTGTCTGAGTCACTGAATAATCTTTGAGTGGGTGTATCAGTTTCTTAGTGGGTTAGTGGGCCTATGTACAATACTCTCTGCAAGGGTCTGTGAGTGAATGTCTGAGTCTCTCAGTGGGTCTGTGAGTGGGTGCATCAGTGGCTACATGTATCTGTGAGTAGTTGTCTCAGTCTCTGAAAGGATCTCTGAGTGGGTGCATCAGTGTCTGAGTGGATCACTGTGAGTATCTGAGTGGATCTGTGAGTGGATGCATCACTCTCCGAGTGGGTCAGTGTGTTGGTGCCGGAGTATCTGAGTGGGTCTGTCAGAGGATGGGCCAGTGTCTGAGTGGGTCTGTGAGTTGGTTTCTGAGTCTCTGGGTAGGTCTGCAAGTGGGTGCATTGGTGTCTGAGTGGGTCTGTCAGTGGGTGGATCAGTCTCTGAGTGGGTCTATGACTGGGTGCATTAGTGGCTCAGTGGGCATGTGACTGGGTGCATGAGTCTTTGAATGGATCTGTGAGTAGGTGCATCAGTGTCTGAGTAGGTGTTTGGCCGGGTGCATGACTCTCTAGGGACCCCTCTGGTGATTTGTGACAGTTCTTACTTGGTCCTTGGCTCCACGCTGTTACTCTGCGTGCTTCTGCAGAGAGGATTACTCCAGCGCCTCGCCGGACCCGCTTCGCGGGTCCCGCAGCGCGTTTGTGACTCTTTGAAGCTGCTGGGAACACTGCTGTGAGGAGCGCGGGGCAGGCGATAGCGTCGGCGGGGCTGCGAGCAGATAGGCAGGGACTCCAGTGTCCAGGAGCCCCTGCGCACCCAATCTGCCACACCTGGGCTGCTCTCCCCGCTGGCCACGCCCCCCGCCAACGGAGTGAAAAGCGGACCTTACCCACGGCACACTGGGACCCCTCTGGTGATTTGTGACAGTTCTTACTTGGTCCTTGGCTCCACGCTGTTACTCTGCGTGCTTCTGCATAGAGGATAACTCCAGTGCCTCGCCGGACCCGCTTCGCGGGTCCGCAGCGCGCTTGTGACTCTTTGAAGCTGCTGGTTGCTGGGAACACTGCTGTGAGGAGCGCGGGGCAGGCGATAGCGTCGGCGGGGCTGCGAGCAGATAGGCAGGGACTCCAGTGTCCAGGAGCCCCTGCGCGCCCAATCTGCCACACCTGGGCTGCTCTCCCCGCTGGCCACCCCCACCCGCCTATCAGCCTATGAGCTGACAGTAGTTGTGTTTTTAGGTGACCAGAGCTTCCGCTTCGCGGGAGCGAGCGGGAGCGCGCCGGGAGAAGCCCGGGACAAGGGCGGGACTGTCTAAGGCCGTCATAGGCCGGATTAGGCTGGGTTGGGTCTACCCTCTTTAGCTTGTGTTTTGAATATTGGTTTCCTCTCCTGGTAATTTTTGTTTTACATTTGCACCTATTACGGTTAGTTATGCCTTCTCCGGCTAGGGAGGGTACTCCCACGAAGCCGGGAGGGGTAAAAAACAGGACTCTAGATAATTATTTCCCCCGGGCTGTGGGAGAAGTGGATAAAGAAAGCACCTTGATTAAGCTCAGGGCAGAGCGCAGGCGCTCTATAGAAAATTTGAAGATTAGGCCCCTCGGAGATAATTCCATGTCACTTAGTGAGGAGTCAACCTCGCTGGATGATGTTCCACTTTTGCTGAGGGACTGTATCAACAACCCGACTGACCCAACCATTAATTTAACCCCCTCTAACAGCCAAAGTAGTGTGACTATCGATTTAATTTCCCAGCCCCTACCGGTTACCAAAGCCAGGAAAGTTAAACCCAAGCTAACCTCTGTGCAGGGGGTACATGGGCCCCCACCGAATAAACGCAGGAGGAAGTCGAGGGGTGTTCAAGGAAAAATGAAACCAAAAATCCCCCACTCTGATTTCGGGAGGACAACAAAACTTCCCCTACCCCCGGAGAGGTCACTGGAAGAGGAACACTTAACACCCCCTGAAAAGGTTACCACTGTTACCGACTTGATAGATGTCACGGTAAACAAGGTTACCAATGTCGCCCCTTCTGTTGTTCCGCTAGGAAATCTTGAATTTTTGCTCAGGTCCCTACTATTGCCAATTAGCGAGAGCATCAAAAAGGTTGAGATTAGACTCACCATATTGGAGGCTACATTAAATAGTATGAAATCCTCGGTTGGCCCGCCGGGCAGATCTTCTGAGAGTATTCCCGCTCCAATGGCCCCCCAGAAGCCCCCTAATAGGGCAGTTAGTTTAGCCCCCCCAGGTCACCACTGTCGCCCCCCCCCCCCCACAACCCCCTATGACTAATTCAGTCCCAGCCCATCCGCCTAATCCCAATAGGCCATCTTCACCTGCAGGTTCAGCTCCCTCAATACCAACTACTGGTAGTACTGCTCTTCCACTCCCAATGAAGCCTCCCCCTAGGCCACTTAGGCCCAATCTCCCCCCAGAGGCAAACAATTTCATGGTAGTCATGGCTGGAGTTCCTTTACTTGAAGTGGGTGAAGTTGAGAACTTTTGCTCATTGAAAAGTAAGGTAATCAAATGGTTGAATGTGAACAGACCACTTCCGGTACACCTCAATAATGAAATCATCATGGTGAGAAGGGTGCCGTGAGTGGGCAAAACAAACAAATCTATAATTGGGGATTGCATACTGGTGAGTTGTAGAGACGCTCGGACTGTTATGCATATATGTCGAGGGAAGAACAGATCATTGGAATCAACAATTCAGACCCTCCATGTGTCTTTTTTTTCCCCCCTATCCCAATGCACCCCAATCAAACCCCAATGCACCCCAATCAAACCATTGATAACTGGACGAGGGTCGCCCGGAGGGGCAGATATCATGATTTTAATGCTCGGCCAGTTTATTCTCGCCCGGAGTTACCCCTCCATAGTTTCAATAGATTTGATTGCCTGAATGGACTTGAGGGGGTTGATTGACACACGGGCAGACTTACCAACAGAACGGGAACTGTATCTCCAGGAGCTGTAAAAACAGGGGACCCTATAAGAACAGTAGATTCTTTATTGGAACTGGAGCAGCAAAGCCCCCCGGTACAACACACTTCACCAAGTAGGGTTAGGAGTATTGAGGCAGAAGTGCCCAGGATTACAGCCATTGAACTCACAGGGGGAGGAAATGGGCTGGAAACAGGTCGGGTGGAGACTGTGGAACAAACCGAGCCTCATGGGGGAATAGAGCAGGTCAACGAGGCACTGAGAATCATTTCCTGGAATATAGCAGGTTTGGCAGCTAAATTTAACAACAAAGAGTGGCGTAATTATATTAGCAATTTTCATGTAATTAGCCTACAGGAGACATGGGCCCTTGATAAAAGTAACTTCCATATGCAGGGGTATAAATGTTTCTCTGTCCCAGCGCAAAAAAACGAGATCGGGGAGAGCCATGGGAGGACTATCCATTTATGTAGATCTAAACCTCCCGGGCAGCTGGTCAACCCCAGACTGGAACTCCCATGCCATACAAGCAGCACGGTTCACCGGGAAGGGTCTAAGACTCACTGTTTTCAATATTTATAACAATGGGGCAAGGGGTGACCACACCTCATTTGTAGGAGAGTTGGAAGATAGACTGGGTCAGGAAATTATAGCTCAGAAAAAGGGGCAGGCCCCTGCTCTGCTGGTTATGGGAGATTTTAACTGTCACCTATGCTCGGCTCAGGTCCCAACAGATGTCGAATGGTCCCATTGCCCCGTAGAGAACGGACCGCATTTCTCCCACACGCCGGATGGGTCAGCTTTTAGTAAGATCAGACTTAACTACGATCTGGAGCACACTATCAATATGATGGGTGTGCAGAGGGATGGCACCCTCCCACCTACATTCAAGGGCAGAGGATGCTCATCCATTATTGATTATATCTTGGCTTCTAGACTTTTAATAAATAGAGTCATTAGTGTAGGGATTGAATGGAGCAGCTTTAGTGATCCCAACCCCCTTGTCTTGGGGCTGTGGTATCAGGCGGGCTCAAAAGGCAGATACCAAGGTATAATTACGGAAAAGGTAACAGACCAGGGTAGGAGACTAAGGTGGTCCAAAATAGATGGGGAAACCTTTTATAAATCCCTGATGGACTCTGGTAAATCCGCCATTGATGATTGTCTAGACATGGCGGTTCAAGGCTCGAGGTTACTTGAAGCATTTGACCAGATCGCTGATCTTATAGATGGTCTATTAAAAACCAGCAGGCTCACAAGGAACCCCTGTAACCCACGATGGTTCGACAGAGACTGCTCAAAGGCCTTGAGGGAGCTCAAAAGTAGCCTTAAGAATAAACCAAGGGACTCCCTACAAATCATGGTGTGCAGGAATAAATACAAGAGGGAGATTAAGAGGAGGAAATTAGCCCTACAGGGAGAAGCGTGGGCAGATCTTAGAGAAGCGGGGGAAAAAAGGGACATGTCCGGGTTCTGGAGAATTATTAATCAACCTACTTTCCAGGAAAATAACACCCCGGAGATAGGATCCAATATTCTCCCAGAACAGTGAGTTTCTCATTACAAGGGATTGTATAATTACGAGGCAGGAAGCAGCGAAGAGCATCCCGAGATCTCACACCAGGGCTCTGTAATAGAGTTTACCATCAAGGAGATCACGGCAGGAATAGAGGGATTGACAAAAAATAAAGCCCCTGGCCCTGACGGAATCCCCCCTGATTTGTTTCTGAGCTGTGTAGAACTCTGGGCTCCCATAATGACCAGGGTCATAAATACTGCCATCACTTGTGGCTTGCCACCGTCCTGGTCTACGGCCATAATCGTCCCTATTTTTAAGAAGGGCAACAGGGATGACCCTAGGTGTTATCGCCCGATTTCCCTGATCGATGTATCGGCCAAACTCCTGGGAAGGGCGATCCTTAATAGACTGTCCGAGTGGACCGAAGAAAATAACACCTTCTCGGACACTCAATATGGATTCAGGACGGGGAGGTCCACCAGTGATCAATGCCTGAACCTCTATATGCTGACAGCCAAATACACCATGGCCAGCAATGAAGCCATCTACATGGGGTTCATGGATTTGGCAGCAGTATTCGATCATGTTAACAGGGAGAAACTTTGGGTCATGATGTCCCTTATGGGGATAGAGGGTGGCCTAATTAATATCTTAAGGGAACTCCACAGCGATACCTCTGCTAAGGTTCGTTTTAATAGGGAGGGGGGCTGACCGACTCATTTCCTTGTAAGAGTGGGGTTCGGCAAGGTTGTATTCTTGCCCTTTCTTATTTACCCTTTATATAAATAATTTGGAGCAGTTTTTGTTAAATTTAAAAACAGATTGCCCAAGGGTGGGGACGCGTCATATTCCGGTTCTGCTTTATGCAGATGACGCGGTCCTACTCGCACGTACGCCTAGGAGCTTACAGATTTTGATTGATGGTTTTGTCAAATTTATGGGCTCCCTAGATCTTTTTGTTAATTTGGGCAAATCATATGTGCTGCTGGCTGGTAACAAACCTTGCACCAAATTTACGTACACGATAGGGAACCACAAAATAGAAGAGGTCAAAACATTTCCCTATCTAGGTGTACTTTTTGACGGGGCTTTACAATTTAATTCACTAGTTGAGGAGCGTTGCAGCAAAATGATCGCTACCAACGGGGCAATAGAAAGCTATGGTAGGAGGGTAGGCAGATGGAGCCCTGAACAGGTGATGAACCTGTATAGCTCCATATGCTGCTCCAAAGTGACCTATGGGGCAGAGGTATGGGGTTTTGTTAATACTGTAAAAATTCAGCCGGAGGAAAATAAATACCTAAAAACCATCCTGAGGGTACCCCCAAGCACTGCGGGCTTTATAGCACACAGGGAACTAGGGAGGCCTTACCTAGAAGATCAGGTAAAACTTAGGCCAATAGTGGCCTGGTTAAAAATCTGGGTCAACCCTGACGCGTCCCTAAGCAGAGAAATTTTAAATGACTGCTTAGAAAGGGATAATTGTATGAGAATACCATGGCTCAATTATGTAAAGAGTACCTTAGAGGCCCTTGGCTATAGGAACCTCTTCACTAACCCTGCAGCAATTACAGCCCAGCATAAGATGTTAGTAAAAAAAGCTTTTCTGGAGCATAAAGCACAACAGAGAGCTGAGGCGGAAGGGCTTAAAAAGACAGTGAGGGTTCACAATCTGGCCAAGAGCGTCGAGGGTATGGAGCCATATTTGTACCTCATGCACAACGCTCAGGATGGATTTTTGATGTGCCGCTTCAGATGAAATTTACTGCCTTATATATTGGCATCACCAGCAGGGTTCTCAACAACAATTGAGCAGAAGGGATCCTGCGGCTGCGACAATAGGTCTCCGCAGGATTCCCTTCACTTTGTTCTACTCTGCCCTTTCTTCACCATGCCTAGGCGCAGATTTCTAGTGAAAATTTTAAAACAAGCCAATCTGGAACATGCTAATGAGGCCCTAACATACCTACAGAAAGCATCTGACCCGTTAACATTATGCTGTATAATGAACTTCATCAAAGTGGCGGTCCGCCTAAGGGTAACTAGAGGTGAAGAATGATGTTCAAAAGTTGTTATTAATTGTTTTAAAGTGTCACAATCCCTTTTTTCCTTTTTTAATATGTAAATAATAATGATTGTAATTGGGTTCTTGAAAATTATTGAATATTTTACTTATGTATAATGTATGTGCTTTTATGGTGATTTTTAATCATCGAATAAAGAATCCTTGAATTGAATTGACTCTCTAGGTCTGTCAGTGGGTGTCTGTGTGTGGGTGTCTAAGTCTCTGAATGGGTCTGTCAGTGGGTGTATCAGTATCTGAGTGGGTTTGTGAGTGGGTGTCTGAGTCTCTGAGGGGGTCTTTCAGTGGGTGCATCAGTGTCTCAATGGGTCTATGAGTGGGTGTGTTAGTATGGGATCATGTCTGTGAGTGGGTGTATGAGCCTCTCGATGTGTCTGTTAGTGGGTGGGTGAGTGTCTAAGTAAAACTGAGAGTGGGTGTGTGTATATGTTTTATTTGCATTTTTCAATTGCAGAGAAGATGCGAAATTCATGGAATCCCCACAATGCTTCACAGGGGGGCTGTGCTGATGGTCACAGCGTATTCACGAATATTGCATGTGTTAAAAAATTGCGGGTCATTCACACCCCCATTTGTCAAACATGAGTTCAGAATACCTCTACCCTGACCCCGTATTTCAAAGTTGTCCTCTTGGCACATGCATTCTCAATTAATCGTGAAATCATCACAAATTATCCATGGCCACCGATATTACTAAGTGAATTCTCCTCAATTTCTCAACAACTACTAAATGAATTTTTACCAAATTACAAGAAGCACAATCTGTATAACCAAATCTACTTTTCTGCCAAATTTGGTGTCATTCCGTCCAGCTGTCCGGGCTGCAAGAGTGTCTAAAGACTCCATGGAAATTAATATTGAAAACACACTTTTTTACACCCCTTGTTCTTGGCTCTTGCTTGACGGATCACCCCAAAACTTTCCATACACAACAAAACCTAACTTGACACTTTGTTGGGAAAGTTTTGTCAAGATTCATCCACCAGCACCAAAGTTAAAGGCAAGGCAATAAATAACTTTCCAACGGAAATATGGCCCTAACTATAACTTCCCACTGTTGACAGGCAGTAGGTAATATGTATGTATGTGCATATACATACATACATACATGCATACATACATACATGTGTATTACCTACCTGTGGTCACTATTAGGCAGTTCTAGTTAGGACATTGTTTGCATAGGGAAAGTGCCATTTATTTTGCTTATAACTTTGACACCATTTGAAGAATCCTCGTGAAAGTTTCAAAATGAGTACACCTCAGTTCAGCTGCTGTCTTGAAAGTTTCAGGGTGATCTGTCATGCAGCGGTTGAGAAAAAGGGGGGTTCCCAAAATGTATTTTTCCCATGCAAATTCCCATTGGGATTTTAGACACAACTACAGCCCAAACTGCTGAACGGAGTACACCTAATTTGGATGAATGGTCACTGCTGCTTCAGAAAGTGACCTTTTTGTGAATTGGTGCAAATCTGTTTAGTAGTTTTTGAGATATTATTAGTAATCCAAGTTTGAATATATAGGGACGCAGATCCTCTGAGGTCCCTGTGCTTAAGTCTGATTGGCTGCCAACACTTCATCCAAGACATTTTGGAGTCCACACTAAAAGATGCTAAAAAAGAAAAGGGGGCAGTGTAGGAATACCATGCCCCCCTTACTGTGGTCCCTCTGTGACCCCAACAGGGCCAAAGCACTTTTTAGAAAGGTTTTTGCCGGAAATGTGACAAAGCCACAAATCCATAGCAAACTTTTTAAAAAAAACAAGTGCAGGCTTAAACACTTGTTTTGATTAGAGCCCCTGGGTGTACGAGGTCCCTCGCATTTATGAAAAAAAAGAGGGGGCACTAAGCCCACCTCCTAAGGCTCTTAGAGACCCGGGAACCACCACCCTCATGGGTTTTCTGTACATATTGGAGGGGGCATGCAAAATCCCCTTCATGAGCTCTTTGAGCCCCAGAGACCATCACCTCCCCAGGGCCTAGTATGAATAATTAGTGGGTGACCACCACCTCCCCAGGGCAACAAGTTAAATACATGTGGTAGGGGGCCTGCAGAAAGCACCTATTGGGCCATATAGATCCCTGGGGATCCCCAGCTCCCCAGGCCTGGCCAGTGAAAAAACAGGGGGGGCCACTTGGCCAACTCCATGAATCCATTAATGGCACTAGGGCCCCTCACCCCCCAGGGTCAGGATGTGATTTTCCCGGGGTACCCACCCTCGGGACATAGCTGTTTCCTTTTTCTTGGTAGGAGCTGACAGCTCCTGCCAAGCAAAAGCAAAACACTCAGTGAGCTGGCTCTGTCAAAGTACTCCCACTAACGGGAAGCGAAGGTTTCAAGTCTTTCCCTGCCCACAGACATGTGGGCAGGGAAAGAGATGTAAGTACTGCTCCCGCATGCAGGGTGTTGCATTTCCATCAGCTCCCGGCATGCAGCAGAAAGAGGCAGCATAAAGGTTAGAAACAAGCAGAAAGAGCCAAAATAGAAGTCACAAATAAGTAGCAAGAGGCAGAATATAGGGCAGAAACAAGAAGAAAGAGGCAAAATAGAGGTCAGCAAAGAGCAGACAGATGCAAGATAAAGGACATAAAATTAGCAGAAAGATGCAGAATAGAGGTCCAAAAGAAGCAGAAAGAGGCAAAACAAAGGTCAGAAACGAGCAGAAAGAGGCAAAATAGAGGTCAGAAATGAACAGAAAGAGGCAAAATAAAGGCCATAAATTAGCAGAAAAAAGGCAGAAAATTAGCACAGAGTGTGCAGAACCCAATCAGGCACCTAATCACAGAACAACTCAGACACTCTGACAGCCACTCACAGACCTATCAAGACACTCAAGCGCCCACTCACAGATGAAGAGACAAGTACACCCACTCTCAGACCCAGTCGGACACTCATAGACCCACATACTCATATTCTCTCTCACCCACTCACAGACCTACTCAGAGACTCATGCACTGACTCACATACCCACTCAGAGTATCACTCACAGAGTCACTCAGAGACTCATGCCCCCACACACAGACATATTCAGAAACTCATGCACCCACTCACAGACCCACTCAGACACTCACACATTCACTTACAGACCCTCTTAGACATATACACACTTAATCACAGACCCACTCAAAGACTCACACATCCACTCACAGATCCACTCAGAACATCACACACTTACTGACTGACCAATGTAGATACTCACACATCCACTCATAGCCATTCAGACAATTGCACACCCACTCACAGATCCACTCAGACACTCATGCACCCACTCTGACACATATACACTCACTCACTAACCCAGACTCTTACGCAGACCTTCACACACCATCAGTCACTTATGCAGGCACACACAGACCCACTCACATACTCACACACACACACTCAGTCACACACCCACTGAGCCACTGTTGTCCCCCTCCCCTTTCATTTTAAATCAGTCCCAGGTGATGGTGTTCCCAGAATCTCAGTGTGGCTTGGGGATGTGGGTCACAGAATTCCCCTATATTTTGTGCGTGGTTCTGGGAAAAGGGGTCCTATGTGCCTTTCCAGGCTCAGGGAGGGATGGCTGTGTGCCCTCTCCCCTTTAATGTGTGCACGGCACAGCCACTCACACACACACTCACACAGGCACTCACACACTGACTCATATATGCACTCACAGACCCACTCACACACTCATAGACCCACTCAAACACTCATGCATCCACTAACAGACCCGCTCAGACAATCACACAGCCAATCACAGACCCACACATGCATTCACACACCTACTTGCAAAGGTTACAGGTTAAAGTTAGGAAATACAATTAAAAAAAACTTTGAAATTCAGTGAAAAAAGCAAAGGCTACAGGGACATTATGATTAGGAAATAGAACATTTAAAAAACCATAGAAATCCTAAGGGTGCGGCGGTCCCGCATGGGAGGGCGCATCCCACATTTTTTGCATTGCGGTGGGTGGTGCTGTCAGCAGCACCCGCCGCAATTCAAAAATTCAATTTGTGCATTTGCATGCACAACGTGGCAGGCACCACATAGTGCCTGCCACATCGTCCATGCAAATGCCCCCCCATGTGCACTCCCAACCCCCAACATCCTGGGGGCCCGCAACAAGTCCCCAACCCAGGAATTTGCATGCCTTTCTGAGGCTGCTTTCCGCTGGCATCGTAATATGGCTGGTGGTATCTAGCAGACACCGCCAGCATATGCAACCCTTTTCCACCCGGTCTACCCACCAACCGGCGGAAAAGCGGCGGATGGTCTTCCCGTCCGCTGCAGTCCCCCACCATCATAATATGGTGGGGGAAATGGGAGGCGGGCGGGGGATGATGTAGGGTGGATCACCACCACCATGAGGGCGGTGGGAATCCTCCCTACATCATAATAGAGGCCTCTGACTCCTTTTTTATCATTATTCACCCAAAGATTTTTATAATAAAAAGGATGTTAAAAGAAGACTCACTGATATTGTATATTAATTAAAATGTTATTAAACATATTTATATTAATCTCTATTATTAAACATTGCATTGTGTGAATTACTTAAATATACATGTGATTAAACACATTTGTTATTTTTGGAGAAAGATACTATATATATATTAATTCATAATTACTTTATTGCTACTATTACAGTCATAAAAGCACATATAAGTTAAAACAGGCAAAAATACATTTTCAATAACAGTGTACGATAAGAGCTCGTGGCGATGGCAGCATATATAAATATATGGAAGGTTCCGGTTCATATCGTGCTAGAGGGTTCGTAGTTGCCACCCTTTCAGATCAATAAGATCTCTGCTTGCTATGGTTGAAAGTTTATTGTGGAATGTTGTCGAAGCTTGTTCACCATTGGAAGGACACAAAGACAAACTATGCACTGTGGCCATGATGGGCAATGTCTGTGGTGGTGGACAGGCTTCCATGGGGCAGTGAAACTTGTGTTTTCTATTTTCAATTCTCAATATGACTATGCTTTGTAGAAATAGTAACACAATTAGTGTCTACTACTTTATTACATAGTAGCAGACATGAGTCTATTTATGCAAGCTCCAGAGGCTAAATTTCGTAAGATATTCCCTTAAATACTTTCATGATTATATACGGCAGGCATCTCCCATGAGTAGCTCACAAGCTACTAGAAGCTCTCTAGGTACCTTCAAGTAGCTGTCCTTTCTGCAGCCCAGCCTACTAAATAAGACACTTTTGTTTGGTTGAATTAATACATATATATCCCAATACTGAATAACATGTATTTGAGATGATAATGTGTGCATTTTCAGAACTCAAAAGCTGACGTTTGGAGGAAAATGTGCTTCCACAATATATTGAAAGTTTATATTTGAGAGATAAAACAATTTACTAACATTATTTCCTTGTTACCGTGAACATTTCAACTATGACAGTCTTGCATTACCCATGTAGAGGCATTACAAATTGAAAAAGGCTTTTTACATTACTGCTGGTAGCCCCGCCTGATGCATTGAGGTGATCACTGCTGGTAATCTGGCATGAAGTTAGCCAATAATGTCGACTATGGTCACCATAAGAAAACTAATAATATTATTAGCTGGGATGACTTTCATAGAACGCTTAAAGTTCTTTATATATAAAAGTTTGGAGTCCCCTCAGGTGGATTCAGGTTTTATATAGTGTTTTAAAACAAATTGGTTTCCTTGTTGATCTTTTCATGAATGTGGTTGAATACTGTCCTAACCTTGAAACCCAAACAGCACAGGTGATTTCAATCGAGGACAACTTCCTATATGATTATGCAGATTGTTTAGTGATGTAACAAGAGGAAAATGTTTGCTTAACAACAATAAATAAAGTGTTGAAGAAAGTTACCCTTTTAGGGTCACCCGGTACACTAATGACCACCCCTCCATGCCAAATGAAGAGTTGCTCAAACAGTAGAGAATAGAAACCAATAATTGTTTATTCAAAGTACACTCAGAGCGGAGCCCAGTCTGCCCAGTCACTAGGAGTGCTGCAGAGGGACTGACATCTGCAAGCATAAAGATACATTATATACATTTCAGAACCAATGAAGGTAAGCCCACTGTTGAATTTTCCAAGCAGAGGCAGCAAAAGAGTGAAGTAAGAAGAATACATTTCAATTATGAGTCCGGGCACACACTATCTACCACTCAAGGTTGCTCTGCCCGTGCCCACCACTAGACAAGTGGGAGAAGGCCTCTATCCAGTGGGAAACGTATGCCCTCATAAGAACAGTGCATTCATTAGTGAAGTGAATCCCAGCCTCGGGAAAATGAAACCCAACTGAGGCCTCTTCTCAGAAATGACGAAGGATAAGTTTAGATTATAACTCAAAATAGCGCCCACATAGAAAATGGCGCTGCGAATGCTAATCTACATATAGCAATGCGCAAACATGAATTTCTCCATTCTAACATACCCTCCTTTTAGCAAGAGCTAAACATTTTCTAGTAATAGCAAAGAACATATAAATCAATAAAACATTAAATCATAGGCAAACTTATTAGGAGCACTCCATACCATCAGCATCAGGAAGGGAGACTGTAAGGAGGGAAGAAGTCTCGAAAATGCCCTCATCTGTCTGCATTAGGTCATCTATCTCTTTCTGGACCATAATTGCAACATTGGTGTCATGAATTGATATTTTCCTCTTAGGGGTGAGAAGAGTGGAGCAATAAGAACAACAGAAGGGACTGCATTTAATAAGGGCACACCAAGACACCAATATCACTATTAAGTAAGTAACCTTTTGAAGAATCCAGCCCCAGCTGCCAAAAAGAGACCAACTCCAGTTCCCACTTTCCATTTCCTTGACATTGTCAAGAATGTCTAAAATGTGTTGGGTACAATTCTTTTCTATATTTGTTATCCAGATAACACACTGATCCCCCACTACAGCGCATACACCACCATTCTTGGCTAAAATAAATCAACTGTATAACTGGTTTGTTCCAAATATATTCGCATACTCTCCAACTGAGTAGTGATGTCGCCTAAAGCAGCCACAGTAGTATTAGATACAATGTGGAGCTTGTACCCAATATATTCTCTGGCTTCTGAACCTCGGGCCATAGAAGTACCACCCACCGTGTAAATAGAGGAAAGGATGTATACAAAAGTGATGCCATTACTATAATCTTTATCAGCCACTCCCTCACATAATTCTTTGGTTAGAGTTCTCTTAATCCATCTTACTTTAGGCTTCACACGTTTACAAGGTACACCCAAAGGCAGTGCCATCCCAAGTGCCACACTGTTTGTACCATTATGGACATTGGAACAAGTCTCATTAGAAAAGAAGAAAACCCCTGGGTGTGCATACATCGGTCTATCATAATCCACTGTAGCATATTGGGAATTACACCCAAATGTACTGGGGTCTTCTGAATTCACCAACGGGAACGTGGTCTTATGTAACACAATTCATGAACAATTCATATAGAATGAAGTATCAGTCTTATTGATAATTGGACAAAAAGCAGGATAATAATCAGCTTCTCGGGGATCTGTTAATTCCTTGTGATGCCAACCCACCAGAGTTATATTCTGTTTTTTCATATAAGAATTATGACAGTACGTACTATCATCACAGTCAGGATAACCTTCTCCTAATGGTTTTCTATGATAAAGGCATGGCCCTGAGTAACAAACCCTAAACACTCCTTTCACTTCTACAAAATCAGGTGGCCGAGTATAGGTAAAATTCACAAGTGATAAAGACTAGAGGGTCCACAGACTAGTGACAGATTGAGTGGAGTAACAAGCAGTTACTTCCCCAAAGAACCTCTTATGTGTCTCTAAGAATACATTGCTCGGGCTGCTCTTTTAAGTTGGGGATATAACCTCACCCTAACTACATAAAGGTACACATTGATCATTTTCCAAAACCCATGATACACCACATAATGTTATTACCAGCAAAACCACAAGGGCAACACATGGCAAATTGTGTTTACAGGTCCACACCATAGTGTACTGGGCAACAAGAAGCATTGGCTTCTCTTCTTCAGGAACCATCCTACCAAAGGGATGCATAACAACTGATGAAAATGGGGACAAAATGCAAGAGAAATATACAAGTTCCCAGTGTCTGTCAGAGTCTCACTGGCACAGGCTCTTATTGTCCAACAAAGGTAGGAACTCTTGAGCATCAGCAGTGGAGCTAGCTCTGTCCTAAGCTTGAATCCCACGTCCATCATGATGGTATTCCTCCACGGTACACTTCAATCTATCCTGTCCAATGTTCAAACAGTACACAAAGCTCCCATCAACCTGAACCAACCTCGTTGGTACTATAACAAAGTACACCCTAAATTACGCAGTCCATCCCTAATTAATCTTTCTTTTCTTTTGGTGCACTGACTCTTAGCCGAGGGCGCAAGTTGTACCTGGTGGCCCTGGTCACCTAATGATCAACAAATTAGGACTCCTGGATAGCTTGTATTTTCAGAGGAACTGTTGCATTTAACATGCCCTCATCTTCCTTATTTCATTGGGTCCATGTCAGCTTGGCATCACTAAACAGGACGAACCGAGGCACCGTTTCACAAGCGGTGTCCCTGATGCTGTCTTTTGCCCACTGATCATAGGGCAGAGGCAGAAGGACCCTGTAACAATGGGTCACGTAGATCTAGTACTTACGGCCAGCAACTTTTACTGAGGCTCCAAACTCTTCTTCCGCTGAAAATTACTAATCAAGATAAAACCACTAAGCGGAATCTCATGGCCAGGTCCCTCTGGTGTAGGAGGCAGGGAATCCGGGACCTGTTGATGAATACAATGTAAACTTTCAGTTAACTGGCCAAGATAGTCAAGTAACATAGTGTACTCAATATCAGAAAACTGTTGAGGGCATGGTATGCCCCAGACATTTGCCGGGCGTCCAAACACAAACTCATACGGTTACATTCCTGTTATAGAATGTGCTGTAATACTTGTTGACAAAAGTGCTAATGGCAAAGTATCTGGTCAATTTAACCCTTGTCTCCTGAATTTTCACGAGGTTGAGCTTGAGAGTACCATTGTACTTCTCAACCAAACCTGCTGACTGTGTATGATTGGCAGCATGAAATATTTGCATTATGCACAGACCTTCACAAATCAATTGAATCACTTTTGCATTAAAATGACTTCCGTTATCACTCCAGATCACTTGGAGCAAGTCGAAACGAGGAAAGAACTCCTTCAGGAGCACTTTTGCAGTCGAAGTGGCTGTATTGTCTTTAGTGGGGTAATCCTCAACCCATTTACTGAATGCACATACAACCACCAAAACATACTTCAAATTATTGCATGTCTCCAACTCTATATAATACATTTGAAGGACCTCAAATGGCAATGTGGGTGGTGCAAAGTTACCAAGAGGTGTAGGGGTACCCTTTCCAGGATTATGCATCGTGCACACCATGCAACACTTAGTGTGCAGCTGTCTTAGAGATGTTATCATTCTGCCATTCAGGGTCTAACAATTTGCAAATGACTTTAGCACTGATATGAGCTGGGCCACAGCCATAGTGACTAAAGGGACAACATATGCATCTGGCAACATCAATCTCTCCTTCCCTGACTTATCAATCCACTATCCCTCATCGTTCAATTGTGCTGAACTTTCCTGCTACACCACTAATTCTTCTATTGTGGCTTCACTTTGTATCTCCTTTAAACTTTCAAGAGTGTCTTCAAACATAACAACTTCAGGAACCCATCTAGCTGGACCTGCTACAAACATTATTCTCATTTCCTTAGCTATCTGATCTTCAAAACCATTTCCCCTACCTACATCATCAGTAACCTTCTGGTGTGCACTACACTTCGCTATTGCTAATTTCTTGGGAAGTGTCAAAGCAGACAAATGCCTCAATATGAGGTGTCCATGTTGGATTTTTGTGCCATGAGAAGTAAGGAACACTCTCTCAGCTCAGAGTTGACCAAAATTATGTGCGACCCCAAAGGCATACTGGCTTTCAGTATAAATATTGACAACCAGTCCCTCAATCAATTCACATGCTCGAATAAGGGCAGCATGCCGAGCGGCTTGAGCCAGCTGATAAGGGACTTGTGATGTCTCTACTACTGTACGCAGTATGGTAATAGCATAAGCCGCAGTTGTAGTGCCATCTGGAAATTTGAAACAAAAACCATCAACATATAGTTCCCCTGGTGGGCCAGATAAGGGAACATCAGTCAAGTCTACGCATTCTTTTTTCTCTTTTTCCGTCTGGAAGATATAGTCATGTATGTCGACTTCATCACTCTCAGGAGAGAGGGGTAGTAACGTGGCTGGATTCAGAGTAGCACATCTTTTGATCATCATATGTTTAGCAAACCAGGTCAGTTCATAGCCAGTAAGTCGTGCACTGGTGTCACAGCATGGGGTACCATACCTGTGAGATCAGTATCAAGCACAAGTCCAGACGATTGTCTTATTGAAGTGGCCACAGTTGCGATCGCTCTTTGACAATTTGGAGGGTTCTTGCGGCCGGGTCAACGACAGTGGAGAAATAAGCACATGGTTGTAGCTTATATCCACATTTTTGTGTTAGAACAGAAATCGCACAACCAGCCATCTCATGGACATATAACACAAACGGTTTGCCATAATTTGGTGTGCTGAGTACTGGAGCCGAATAAAGCACTGTTTTCAATTGCTCAAAAGACTGCTGGCATTCAGGCAAAGGCTCATGCACTTCTTTCATTGGTAATCCAAGCAAGGGTTTGTTTAGCAAGGAATAATTAGGTATGCACTGCCAACAGTATGAAGTGATACCTATAAAAGCATGCACATCTTTCTGAGTTTCTGGAATGGGCATTTTAATGATGGTACTGGAACACTCCGGGGTCAACCTCCTACCCTCCTTCAACAGTAGGTGACCTAAGTAGGTGACCTCCTGCCAAAAATACTGACATT
This sequence comes from Lissotriton helveticus, assembly GCF_964261635.1. Taxonomy (NCBI): domain Eukaryota; kingdom Metazoa; phylum Chordata; class Amphibia; order Caudata; family Salamandridae; genus Lissotriton; species Lissotriton helveticus. The sequence goes on along the minus strand of NC_136063.1, from coordinate 893,433,033 downwards.
TAGAAAGAGAAACTGTATGTCCATGCTGAGCTAAATATTGCAATAACTTAACTGTACTGTCCTTACAACCTTGTTCGATATCAGAAGCAATAAGGAGGTCATAGACATACAGCACCAATACATTACCTGCGGGAAGTGACAAGGAATACAACTTAGAGTCCAACAGAGAATCTGATCATTTATAGCTAGGCATTAAATGATCAGACTCTCTGTATAGCCCTGAGGAGCTCACCAGAACCTAAAGCTCCTACCAGCTGGGGTGAACCAAAACAAATATCTGCTATCTGGATGAATAGGAATACTGAAGAACAAATTTTTCAAATCAATGACAGAAAAGAATTTAGCAGTGGAAGGATTCATTATCAAAAGCGCAGTAATATCTGGAACCACTGGAAAGTGGGGAAACACTAGTTTATTAACTTCGCGCAAATCAATCACAAAACCAGCAACATCTTCATGATCATCAGAGGAACCTGAGGGTGTTGGTTTAAGAATCAGAAGAATGGGACTATTAAAATATTGGCAGACGTCTCTTTAACTTCTCCTTTGCCTATCAAATGCTGAATAATTTGTAGAAGGGCCTGTTCTCCCATCTGGGGTAATATATACTGAGGAATACAAGGCAAAATAGCATTATCTTTAACCTGAATCAAAAGCAGTGGTATATGTAGCAGCCCCAGATCTGTATCACCCGTCGCCCATTGAGTGGATGGCATATCAGCAAATTCAGTGGGACGAGGGAGAGACAGGCACTGTTTACTACCTACACTGGAACCATTGCCATATAAACACCTGCCAAGGAACAATAAATAGTAGCATACAGATTTTTCAAAAAATCCAAACTCATCAAATTTTCACCAAAATTGGGCGGCACCAAATACGCCCTCTCTCACAATGGAGAGAGGGCGACACGACTGTCGACCCCCCTATTCTGCCACATTTTCAGCGTGTATGGGTACATGTCCCATGGAAGCGAGCTGAAGTTTTAGCACTCAAACAGACATTGCCTGATCCACGTAAAAATCCTGCAGGGTATTATAAAGAGTTGTCGCAAACTGCTGGATCATGTATAATGAATTTAGCCGATATCGATATGCTATTTGGGAATGTTGTTCCACAGCCTCTATGGAGTAAGATTCTTCATACGGATCACGATCAGGAATTAGGTGACTCATGGGATAATATTGTTGCCACAGATGCCCGACAAGTTGGTGGTGCCAAGCCTGAGCCTTTGATAGCAGAACTCCCCGGTAAAATAGTAGATTACATGAAAACGATAATGCCTGCAATACGTGTAAATTGGGACAAGTTGTCTGCATGCAAGCAGAAGAAAGAAGAAACTGTCTCAGATTTCTTCACCAGGTTCGAAGAAACATTTGTCGATCACAGTGGTCAGGATATGACCACCGAAGGTGGTCAGAGATTGTTCGTCGATAAATTTGTGCACAATCTACTTCCAGAAGTGTGTAAAAAGTTAAAGGATTCAGAAAGTTCTTGGGCAGTTTCGTCTTCAGCGCAGATATTAGCTACAGCCCAATATTACGAAAATAGGGACAAAGACGAGAAAGACAGAGCAGAAAAGAAAACTAAGGAGTTGAAAACGAAGGTTTTGTTACAACAGGCATATCCGCCACGTGGTGGTGGTAATCAGAATAATAGTGGCCAGAATAACTATCAGAATAACTTTCAGCACCCTCAACGGTATCAAAGGAACTCGCAAAGAGTCGAGTATACTCAGCCACGTGTCACTGTAGGCCCCAATCAGTGTTTATATTGCAAGGAAGAAGGTCATTTTAAAAATAATTGTCCAATTCTGTTACAGCGTGCAAATGGTGGTTCAAACACAAGAGGTCGAGGCGTTCAGCAAGCCTCTAGAGGTAGAGGACGTGGAAACGTCCCCCAAAACGCACGTCCACTTCCACCACAAAATTCTATGAATAGGTTTGATCAGCACAACAACACATCTGACAGAACAGCTCAATACTATGTTGATGATTACTATACAGAAAGTGAGAATTGGGAAACTTATGATTGCTAGGACAGCCATAGACAAAGAGAGGGAGTTGTTTCAGTTCCAGTAGATCAGAGTGGACCATACGTTGAGGTAATTACATCAAGTGTGTCGGAACCTTTTCTTTTGGATACTGGTGCTATGAAGAGTTCTATTGTGCACTCCAAACTCCCTGGCGCACCTTTGTCTGGCGAAACAAACGTTTCCGTAGGTTTTTCTGGCGCCCCAGTTAGAAATCCGATTTCTGACCCTTTGTCTCTTTCTGTTGGTCCTTGCGAATTCGAAGCACCCTCATTCTGACAACAGGTTGTGGTGAAAACTTGCTAGGACTGGATTTGCTAAAACGATTATATGCAACTTTGTACTGTTCTCCTTCAGGAGTACAACTTACTTTAGGTAAGAAAGTGGTTTCTCCCATGTACCTGTCAAGAGATAAACTTCCAGCAGAATTGTCGTTTCTTCCAGATATCCTTTGGGCCGCTGGTCCTAATGATGTGGGTCTTTTAGAAATACCACCATATGTTGTAACATTGAAAGCCAATGTGAAAATGCCACGAATTCCCCAATACCGAATTTCTAGTGAAGGTGAGAAAGCGTTGCTAGCGATCGTTTATGAATTGATTGAAAAGGATGTGATTGAAGAAACACGAGGCAACGTTTGCAACAGTCCTGTTCTGCCTGTTTTAAAACGAACTGACCCTTCTCAGCCACCTGTGTACAGATTCGTGATTGATCTTAGAGAGGTCAATAAAATAGTCGTGCCACAATTCCCAGTTGTCCCCGACATTACAACATTATTGACTATGATTCCAGCTTCTGCCTCTTGGTTTTCGGTGATTGACCTGAAGAATGCTTTCTTCAGCATCCCAATTGCTGAAGAGAGCAGGGATATTTTTTCCTTCAGTTTAGGAGGTCGCAGCTTCCGCTTTAAACGCGCTCCTCAGGGCTACTGTGAAAGTCCTTCGATATACAGTCAAGCTCTAAAAACACAGCTTGATACGATGGTTTTGCCTAAAGGTGCCACTCTTGTACAGTATGTTGACGATTTACTTATTGCTGCAGATACTGAGAAAATTTGTAAGAAAGCAACAACTTCATTGTTACGCCATCTGTGTGATTTACATCATAAGGTATCACTTTCCAAACTGCAATACTGCCGACAAGAAGTGACCTACTTAGGTCACCTCTTATCGAAGGAGGGAAGGAAACTGACCCAGAGAGAATTCAGGCAATAGCGAAATTGAGGGTGCCTAGAACACAAAGAGAAGTGCGTGCTTTCTTGGGTATTACATCGTACTGTAGACAGTGGATTCCAAATTTTTCATTATTGGCCAAACCTTTGGTGGCATTAACATGTAAAGGCACACCCAATCCCATTCCTTGGTCTGAAGAGTGTCAGAAAAGTTTTCTCGAATTGCGCACAGCATTATGTTCGGCTCCTGTGTTGGGTACCCCCAACTACAGTAAGCCTTTCACATTGTATGTCCACGAGAAAGAGGGCTGTGCATTGTCTGTGTTGACTCAGTTGTTTGGAGGTAGGCAGCGTCCATGTGCCTATTTTTCGTCGACTTTGGATCTGGTAGCTAAAGCATTGCCAAGTTGTTTAAGAGCCACAGCAGCAGCAGCTGTTTCTATTCGACAGTCTGCTGGTCTAGTAATGAATAATACACTAGTCGTGATGGTCCCATATGCAGTAGACACGTTGTTAAATAGAACTAAGACACAGCACTTAACTAGTGCTCGGTTGTCAAGTTACGAATTAACACTACTAGCGAGTCATGTGCACATAAAAAGGTGCAGTACTTTAAACCTAGCTACATTGATGCCAATTGCAGAGGAATCAGATGTTTCAGAACAGCACGATTGTTTTCTCAGAACAGAGGAAGAGACGAAAGGGAGAGTAGATTTATCTGATACTCCTCTTGCTGAATGTGATGGTACATTATGGGTGGATGGTTCATGCTTCAAGCTCCCGAGTGGTGACACAACTGCAGCATATGCTGTCACGACTTTGCATACAGTTGTTGAAGCTGCACGTGTCCCACATAATTCGGCTCAAGCAGCAGAATTAATTGCACTTACAAGAGCATGTGCGTTGTCTAAAGGAATGAAAGTGACTGTCTATACCGACAGTCAATATGCATTTGGAGTGGCTCACAGTTTTGGGCGGTTGTGGAGAGAACGTGGATTCCTGACTTCGCATGGAGCTAAGATTCAGCATGGTCAGTTGGTGAATGAGCTTCTTGAATCACTGACCCTGCCCCTGCAAATGGCGATTGTGAAATGTAGTGCTCACAAGAAGGTGACTGATGATGTTGGTCGTGGAAATGCATTCGCTGATGAAATCGCAAAAGAAACTGCAAAGAATGTGATGAGCCGGATGTATGTTGCAGGACCTGCAAGATGGACTGGTGATGTGGGAATGTGTGAAGACACGATGGAAAGTGTAAAATCTATCCAAGCTGAGGCTACAGAGAAAGAGTTGAGCATGTGGAGAGAAAGTACGGGTAGGATGGATGCAAATGGTTGTTGGGTTGAATTGTCTGAACACCAGAGATGGTTGTTACCCGATGCGTACGTGCTTGCAGTAGTTACAATGGCTCATGGAATGGTTCATATCAGCGTGAAAGGGATTTGCGAGTTGTTGGCTCCAGTATGGTAGAATTCAGGGATTCCCAAGTGTGCAGAGAATGTTGTCAAGAATTGCATGGTATGTTTGAAACACAATCCTGGTAGGGGAACCCCAACTCCAGCTGGTCACTTTGCACCTCCTACATATCCGTTCGAGGCTTTGCAGCTAGATTTCATCCACATGGAGAGGTGCAACAATTTAAAATACGTACTCGTTGTTGTTTGTGCTTTTTCAATATGGGTAGAAGCCTATCCCCTAAAAGACAATACTGCCTTGTCCACAGCAAAAGCCCTTGTGAAAGAGTACTTCCCCAGGTTCGGAATGCCTAGAATGGTCTGGTCTGACAACGGGAGTGAATTCGTGGGTCATGTGATGAAAAGAGTGTGTGAAGGGCTAGGTATTCGGCAAAAGTTCCACGCTGCAAATCACCCCCAATCAGCTGGATTAGTAGAATGTTACAATGGCACTTTAAAACTCAAACTGGCCAAAATCCAAGCGAGCACAGGTCTTAAATGGCCTGACGCTCTACCCTTAGCACTCCTGTCCACCAGAATGACTGTGCATTCACGAGTGAAAATTAGTCCATATGAGATAGTTTTTGGCCGGCCAGCCAATATATGGGGAGTGCCTAGGCCCAAAAAGTTTAGCGAGCTTGAACACCCTGTTTTGCTTGATTACCTGTATGAATTGACGGCTAATATGCGTGTTTTGCATCAACAGGTTCATGACACCCTGCCTCCGGTCTCTGAGACTCCAAGACATGCCATTGAACCTGGATCCTGGGTGCTGGTAAAGAATTTCCAGAGAACAAAAAACGACCAGCCCAGGTGGACTGGACCTCACCTCGTCCTTCTTTCTACAAGATCTGCGGTTCGAGTGGAGGGGAAGGCCAACTGGGTCCACGGGACCCATTGTTAAAAAGTCCCTTTCCCTCTGCCTCATGACCAGTGGGTCCAGAGGGGTGTCACTGACCCAGAACCTGATACCGTGTCACATGCCGTCCCTTTTAATAATTTGCACGTAAAAAGAACTGACTCTGAACCAGAAACTGAGAACATTTCGCACAAGGCTGTGCCACCATCCAAGCTATTGAACACTGCAGAGCCTGACCTTTTGTTTTCGGATCAAACAATACCTGGGAAACAACGATATAATTTAAGACCGAGAAAAACGAACTAATAAAACACTTTTCTTTTTGCAATTTGAGACTAAAGATCCATGGACTAATAAAATCGATATTTTCCTTTCCCCCCAAGTACTATTTTTTGGAAAGCGCAGCTCTCCCATCTAGGAAACTTGCTCATTTTTGTTTTTTCGAACCGCCATCCGGGTTCCGCTGCTAGGGCCATGGTTGCCTAAAAAGTCTTTTGGGTGCAGCTAACGACGTTAGGTCGGTAGTTCTGGTTGGTCTAAGGGAGTTGCCCTGGACTGACGGAAGCATCCTTTAGCAGAATTAACCTACCACCGCGGGCAGCACTCTAGAGAGGATGGAGTTTCCCGATGTGGAGAGACCTGCCAAACGAACGAACTTTAAGAGCAAATTGCGCAACGTAATGACAAAGAGAAGTTTTATAATATTGTGCATTTTTATGCTGTTTAGTATAATGGTATTTTTAATGAGTTATGTTTTGTTCTCTTTTCGTGTAACATTTGCACCCACTGCATCACCTCCTCCTCCTACTGTTTCCTCTCACTCTTTTCACCCCCTTCCTGAACACGAATCAGCTAGGAGATTAGAGTTTATTAATAACTCCTTTGTTCAGCTTTTGCACCAACACCAACTGGTAATGAACACAACTAACTGTTGAGTGTGTGGTCTTATGCCTCACACTGCGGATAAAGGTATCCCTTATCTAGTTCTTCCTTTCAGTCATAATGGCTCTGTGTGGGCATACAGAACAATGTTCATATATGCACGAGAAGTCCAACCCCTACGTTCTGTAAAAGACAACCTCAAGACTAGTGCCCTAGTCAAAGGTATAGTTGACATGATTAAGGAAGTAATTTCTTATGAAGATACACCGGATGATGAGATACTTGCATATGTCGGTTGGAACGTGACCGGATATGGGGCTACTTTAAGTGAAAAACAGCAAGCAAAGAGATCTTCCCCGATCTGGATTGTACCCCATCAGGGTAACCTGTGTCTGCAAGGTATTGGCAAGAACACCAGAGCTCAGTTAGGGAGAAGTGTCTGTACAGAAACATATGTTTTTGGGTCTCAGACTTCCCCTGCGTTTCTAACAGCTAAGGGTACTTATTTCATCTGTCATGATACATGGTTGCCCCCTGACTTCGCGGGCTCATGTTTTGTTTCATTTCTGTTGCCTCCCACCTACACAGCAGCGGCGGACTACCACCGGACAAGGATAGTTAGAGGTGTCTTGAGTAAAGAAGACACTGCAGGTCAAGAATTTGGGGACTTTGCAAAGGGTTTTCTGCCGTTCTGGGGATCCATGGCTAACAGTAGGAACATAAGGCAATTGACAAGGGTAGTTGAGTCCACCGTGACCGAAACTGCTGGTGCCCTTAGTAACTTGACTGCTGAGCTCCAGTCGGATCGACTTATGACCCTTCAGAACCGGGTCGCTTTAGGTGTTATACTTGCAGACCGAGGTGGGGTATGCAGATTAATCCAATCTAGCTGCTGCATTTTCATCCCAGATAACGCTCCAACGGTGTACCAGGCCATCTCCAGGCTACATAAGATTTCCGAATCTATTCATGTGGATAAAGGAGATTGGTCGTTAATGGGATGGTTCTGGGACCTGATATCTGCCTGGGGATGGAAAATCCTAATGGTCATTGGGATGGTCTTAGCCATTCTTTTCCTGTTCTGTCTGTGCATACAGTGTGCTCCTGCAATATGTGGCCTCTGTGTTACATCATGTGTAAGGAAGCCTGTGTCAAGAGATGAACTAAGTACTAGAATGATGTTACAGCAACATCTCAATGACTTTAGGAATATAGATCTGGACTCAGACTAACATGAGGATAGATTAATTGCCTATGTAAGGGCAAAAGGAGGGTTTGTGGTTCTGAAAATTCTGGATTCGTATAATCGTTTTGGACTCGAGAATTAAAACTCTCCGAAACATGACGAATTTGGTATCAAAAGACCGAGAATGACGAGTACATTATGCACAAGCATTTTTATCTCATTCGAGTGATGGTTTCACCTCGAAATCGTCACTTGTACCTTGAACCCTTGGCTTCCATTTTGTATATGGCAGCCATTTTGTGTGTTGCCCTTTACATTGGCCTTAATCCAGCTGAATTCAATTCAGCAAGGACACATACTCCTTAATCGACTTTTCTTTGACCTATACAAGTTGGAACCATTGCCCCAGGCCAAACTCGTTAGGTCAGTTCCCCTCCCAGTGACCGAGCAAGATAGTATCAAGGCTCAACAAGCCATAAAACCATTTCAGCGCGCACACCTGCCGTATCTCGCTCACATCTGTCTCCACTCCTTTTCTTCATTTTTCTTTATGATGGGGAGGTGCCCGTTTTTATTGGGGGTCCAGCGATATCTGATGAAATGTTGGGCCTTGCCAGGTGATTTGTTATGGGCAGCACGACGTGAAATATGTACATGTCATCATGACTCTGCTTTTCTTTTGTAACCAAAAACTGTAAATGATATACTACAAATTCGAAGAATGTTTGCCTGAAGCCGAATATTCTGTATAAAGAGAGAAGCCTGACTTTGTAAATTCGAGCAGTCTCCTGAGAATATACTCCCCGTGTGTTGTACTTCTAGGACACTTGTTACCTTGGTTGCAGCCAATAAAATCGATCCTTGACTTCACCTAGAAGACTCTGAGTTTCTGTAGGTCTGAATCAGGAAGAACTCGAGGTCTCTGGGTGTACCCTGACACCGCTGGGTTGCCGGTTCTGTGCCGGTTCTTAAGAAAACCCAGTACCTCACCATCACAAGGGTCATCAAAGTAATTATTATTGGAACGACCCTGTGAGACTGCAGCACTCTGAGCTCTATCGGTCCCTAGAACTTGTCCTCAAGGACCTCGCCCTCTCAGAACCTCCACCTTTTGCAGAAGCACAGGATACTCGTTACACCAATGACCCTGGTCTTTACAATATGCACACTGATTAGGCCCCAAAGGAGTCATGGTGTACTGCCTACTAGTGCATGGCAGATGTGTAGCAGGACCACCACGTCCTCCACTATTCCCTCTAAACGCTTGCTGCAACAGCACCTTCGTCTTTAAATCCGTATTCCTTTTATCTGTCTTTTCTTTCTCTTCCTGATCACGATTTTCATATTATTGAGTGACATTCAAAATAACAGAGCTGGAAGAGAAGGTCCAGGTACTTTTAGATGCCATTAAACAAGTCAGATGATCAGGAAGTAAGTTAGAAACAAACCGGTCAACAAACAATCGAACACCTCTCTCAATAGAAATATCCTGCCCACTGTAATCCAGAAACAAATCTTCAAACTGAGTAAAAAATCAGACACACTTTCCTCTTTCTTCTGTCGACAAGCCATCAACTTATCCCAGCTTACCTTCTTTGAAGGGAAAAGAGAATGCATATATGTAATAATGCAGCCCGGCAAATCAAGTATCTCAGCTCTGGGCTTATCACCTGGCTTCCTTTCTTGATACCATCCCTTAATCATATCCCACGTTCAACCCAACTCCGCAAAATGATCTTGAGTCTGACCCTGTCTCCTAATATCAACCGGAACAAGAAGACCAAAAACAGTTCAATGTAAGCAAGGGTCATCACAGTAGAAGAGCTGCTTCAGTCATTTTTATAATAAGCAGTAGGATTTTTTCTAGGATTAGGTAAATGAGTTGTAAGGGACAGAACCTCACTACGTTTCCATGCAGTATAAACCCATTGTTCTTGGAAACGGCCTGCTAAACCCGGTCTGGTGACTCTGCCATGCTGATCCGTCAATTCTGGTATTTCTGGGTGATATATAGGATGAAATTCTTGCATCGGAAACTGAGACACCTGGGTTGGACTCTTCTCATGCAATGTACCGCTATAAGCAATTACTTTTGCCACATTCACAGACTCTTTGCCAGGCTCCATACCACTAGCATAAACGCGATCTTAAATGTCTAATAAAATTGGCGTTGGATCATCCCCAAAATGTTGCTGCCAGAGATTAATTAATGTAGCAGACATATGCTTAAGGGCATGCTGCTGTACAAAAGGCTCATACTCTCTCATTACTCCCCAAACATTCTCTACACTGTGGATGGGATTTCGACCTCACTGCACAACCTGATTTGTTACTTCCTCTCAGATCATACAAATGGGCCCATACGCTCCTTAAATTTGGTCAAATCTCTATCCTCAAATCCACAAACTGGCATCACAATACTTGCAAATATTGGCGTATGAAGAACCATAGAAGGAGAAGTGACAGAAATAACAGGCACAATCGTCGCTGGCTGTTGCGCCAGAAGAGAGAGTGCAGGAGACATAGCGGTCAAAACAATAGGTGTACTAACAGTTACAGTTGCCACAGATGCCAAAGAGGGAGCAGGGGGAGCTGTAGCCAGAGCCGTCGAAACAGCAGCAGTAGATATAGAGACTGTTGGAGCAGTTGTAACAGGTTGCTGTGATAACAAGGGAACAATGGGATATATCCTCTGCAGCGCATATGGGGGTTGGGGTCGAGTATCTAACAATTCCTCTACAAAAGTATCATTTTCTTCTTGGGACAAATACAATTTATCAATCTGTAAATGAAACTGTCTATCTTTACATTCAACTCCTTCCTCCTGCTTTTCTCTATGAGAAGCTACAGCTTTCTGGTCAGTATCTGCATCTTCCCCTTTTCTGCATCTTTTTCCATTTCCAATTGTTTCTACCTAGTTTCTTTCTGCAACATTCTGAGGGAATCAAACATAGACTACTTTGTCTTTTAAATATCTGTTCCTGTAAAAACCCAATCATTTGTTCATCGAAAGTGCCCGTCAACGGCCACTACAACTTGGTGTTGTCCCTCGTATATTTGTGCCATAATGTACTAAACACAATGTGGCCAAGACCATGCTTCATATACATATCAAAATTAGGAGTGCCTTCTAGAGACGCTCGCTGTGCTTCTTTCAATCAAGCATCTGCAGGACAACAGGAAAGCAAAAACTTGCTAATCCTAGGCATTTTCAAAAGGAATAAAAAAAATATATTTTTATCTCGCAAAGCAATTGCAAGTGCTTTTATCAAAACCGGTCCTATGACTGCACCAAACTCAAACCACAATGGTACCATATCCACTGAGAACCAAAACAAACTCACCTGATATGAAAAGATCAAACAAACCAATTCTCAACTGAAGACTCTTCAGACCAAACAGACAGATCCAAGGGTTTCGCCCTTTAGGACTCCACTCGGGATGACCACTGTGCGAGGCACCGTCAGGCGGGACAGAAGGGGCAGCTGCGAGTATCAGAAACTCTTCAGGCAGGGATCACTGATCCGTAAGTCTGACCCGACGATGGCCTTGACCTCCCCCGTCCGCTGAAGGGGATAGGTCAATCACCTGAAGGAGTCCCTATTTGGACGCTAACAAAAGAAGTTACCTGTTTAGGGTCACCTGGGTCACTAATGACCACCTCACAGCCTTCCATTCCAAATGAAGAGTCGGTAAGGCAATAGAGAATACTAACCAATAACTGTTTATTCAAAGTACACTCAGAGCGGAGCCCAGTCTGCCCAGTCTATCTAGGAGTGCTGCAGAGGGACTGACAGCTGCAAGCATAAAGATACATTATGTACATTTCAGACCCACGGAAGGCACGCCCAGTGTTGAATTTGCTAAGCAGATGCAGAAAAACAGTGCAGTAAGAAGAATAGGTTTCGATTCTGAGGCCAGGCACAAACTATCTACTACTCAAAGTCGCTCTACCTGTGCCTGCCACTAGACAAGTGGGAGAAGGCCTCTATCTATTGGGAAAGGTATGCGCCAATAAGAACAGTGTATTCATTAGTGTAGGGGAATCGGGGAAATGAAACCCAACTGCGGCCTCTTCTTAGAAATGTCGAAGGATAAGTTTTGATTACAACTCAAAATGGCTCCCACATAGAAAATGGTGCCACAAATGCTAACCTACATAGAGCAATGCACAAACATGAATTTATCTATTCTAACAGTGTAATACCTGTATTTATTTGAGTCCCTTAGAACAACAAGCCTCAGCGACAAAAATATGTTGTATAGCCCTGGTTGCCAATTTTTGATAAATAAAAGATGCAGTTTTTATGTAACTTGCATCATCTTAGGAACATCATATATTTGCTCCTCCTTCATTGTCTGCCTAATTTGAGAATAATTGTACCCAAGTTAACCTCTTGGACGATATTTTGGGCCTGGTTTAGAATTTTGAGGATGGAATACTCTGTCACAATCCTGAAAGACATCATGCTTGCCCTGTCACAATTGCATTATAGCCTATGTCACTTGTGATAATGCAGGCTAAACACCACGCTTGTGACGGAGTAGCTCGTCCACCTTACCCTAAACAGGGCCTATAGTGAAAATAAATCCATGGAAAATAAGAGTGAGGCAGAGTACTTCATGGCAAAATATTTTCTTATCAATCTATTTCTTTTTTGTACATTATGTAAGCTTGCGGAGCACAAAATGCTAAACCATTTTTTGAAATGCCCGATAAAGCTTTCACATTCCTCTTTTTAGTCTTGATCCTCTGATGAGATCTGGCTCACTGAGTAGGCATATGTGTCTGATTTTTTGAGGAATCCGAGCGGTTCTTATTTGCCAATGCAGGGAATTAACTCCATTATCTTGAAAATGACAGATAAGGTATGCTGTCTTGGGGGGGGGGGGGGAACTATCACAGCATATTTGAACTCGTGTGATATTTTCTAGATAAAACTGGCGTATTCCAGCAGTCGGAACCATTATTGGGAAAACGTAGCACCTATTTTTAGAACTATTTCTCAGAAGTGAAGAGGCCCTCTCTGTAATGTTATGACTGGGTGAAAAGCATGTTCTGGGAAGCAGCTGTTAGAGCTGCATGGCTGCCAGCTCACTCAAGGGTAGGCTCCTCCGACTCCCATCAGGGCACACTATGAAGAACCATTTTCAGCCGTCATATTCATGCCATGCCGGGTGTGTGCATAAAAAGATGAATATCCGGACATACGTAGACAGGCTGCTGAAGTACCGCGAGCGTTCTATTTAGCACACCGCCACCGAGTGTCCTTTCCTTCAAAGTCACTGATAAAAAACCTAAGCAGCGAAATTGATTGACACTGAAAAATAATTTGGTACTTGCTGTTGCTAGAACTCCGCCAAGAACTGCAAAATTGATGACAGCATCTCAGTTGTCACATTAGTCACTGTGTGCGCGGTATCCACTGGCTCCAGTGTGAATGCCTGCAATTTATGCAGATAGCACTTAATTTTCAGATGGAAATCTTTATTTGTGGCTTCGTTTTATCTGTATGAGTCGCATAAAATCATTGACAATAATATGTGCATACATGCATGTCTATCCAATTAAAACGTATAGTAGGTTTAATTAAAAAAAATCAAAACATTTATCAAAAAATCAACCATTGACGTCTGGGTAATTTTATGAGTTCTGGGGCGGGCACACATGCACACAAACTCACTTCCACTGTTCCACAAGAGCTCTTAAGTGCACACACTCACACCCATCCATTCACAAGCAAACACACACGCATATGCTCACACACACACTCATTGACAAGCACATAAACGCACACTCTTACACCCAACCATTCATAAGCACACCTGCAAATACACACATATCCATTCATACACATACACACCCAAATAATCAATGAAGAACTTACCTGGTGGCTGGAACAGTGGGTGGAGGGATGAGCAAATATGAAGGATCAAATAAGCAGTTTGAGGCTTTGAGTGGGAAGCGGGAACCAGTAGAGCCAGCAACTCCCTCTCTTTGGCTCATCTTTTCGAGGGTCAGTCAGTGAGAGGGGGTATTTTCCCAAATCATCACAGGGTGGGGTGGTTTCAGAGAGAATTTCTGATCTCACCCTACACTGTGATGAGTTGGGAAGGGGTGGTGTTAAGTTCACTGATTGTCTGAGAGCACTTGGAACCTAAAGCGCCCAAGGCTCGCTATCAGTGATGCTCCCGCTCATCATCAAGGGTAGGATCCTCTCAGTGCTTTGTCAAGCTAATCACGTCACTGCCCTCAGAGCAGTGAGATCTTTCATCTTGCAAATCTTGGTTGCATGACTTTGACACTGTATAGTGCTAGCAACCTTTTGGCTAGGTTTGCGTTATAATAATAGCTCATGGATACAAACAAAGTCAAGTTGACCTCATGAACGACTTTCAGGGTGACTGCTCAGTCTGACAGACCCTCACCATGCACGGGAAAATGACGGCAGGGGGGGCCCTAATCCACACACTGATAGGTTGTCAACCAAAACACCAATCTGGTTTGAAATGTGTTGCTCCTGTTTTTGAACTTTTTTGCAAGTTCTTGAATGTATATCTTGTTGGATGTGTCTATATGTACATCTTCCAGAATAGGCAATATTGATTGGCTATGAATGAGCGTAAAAGTCCACATAAAAGAGGTTTGTGAATTTCTTATAACTCTTTCTCCATTTTATAATGAGAATGTACTTGATGCTTTCACCTCATCATCAAAACATGTCCATTCAAAAATAGGTAGCTATTAAGACCAGGGGGTCAAATGCTGCATTTCTACTTTCTTGACAGTTAACTGATACTTTGGTCTATAAAGAAGGATCATCAAACAAACCGGATCTTGAAAATCAGCTGCCTCCTTGTGATTAACTGCGCCTCACTTCTACAAAATTGAATCTATGCATTAAAGTATTGTAATGAGTTTAGAAAAAAATCCCTTTTACCACTGTGATAAATTCTTGGTCAATAATTAATATTTACTTGGAAGAGCACAAGTAGTACAGTATTTTTCAGAAATCTAAATGTGATGTATATTTACTTGCTGGCTTTCCAAATGTAGTAGATGCAATAAATAGCACTCTTCTTCATTTTGACCCAACAAAAGAATGAACAGATCTTTAGAGGGAGAATACGAATTGTACTGTTAGCATTCACATATTCTGCAAGACCATTTAGGATTCCATCCATGCTGCTTTCTTTTGAAGGAAAGTCTCACGCTTATAATTACAAAATTCATTCAGCATGATAGACCCAAGCTAGCGGGTACAGGATTTTGAAGAAAAGGCCTGTGTGATGCTCTTAGTATGTTATATACCTACTCACTCTTACCTGTTTTTCAGACTTTAGACATGCCTTCTATTTCATCTAACTGTTCTGTCATTAGTTATAGTTGTCAACAAAGTTAATATTACAGTTTCTGAAACCTTTGTTTTAATTAATATATATTAATCTCAAGTCTCCCCAACCCTTTTATGACCAGATTTATTCTCAGCAATAATCCCCACTCCTATAACCTATTCCGATCACAACAATGCTCTCCTAAATTTGTGAATTTGTGGTATTTTGCCCCATCAATCCTTGACAGATATGTTTTAAATCTGTTACCACAAAAAGCCAGTTTTACTCCAACCCTTAGCATACTTATGAATAAGTAAATGACCATGCTTCAAAGCCCATTACTGACTTTGATCTATTGACTTTAAAGGCGTTTGTTGAATAATGAGAATGAAGTAGTGACACTGTTCAATGCAAGTGGTGATGCATATTTATTGAAAACACTGAGGAGCTCATTTATGGGCCCTTGTGTCAATTTTACGTCGCCAGTGCATCTCTTTTTGTGACACACCTGCGGTGTAGAAAATGCACCACATTGCGCTATATTTACAAAGTGACACATCTAGGAAGAAGCGTCACTTTGTAAATCCCTGCGCCACATTAAACCTGCACCAGGTATAATGTATGCGGGGGCGTTCCGACGCAAGAAAGGGTTGTAGAAGTGAAGCAGTGAAGTCTATAAGATCTATAAGATTTATAAGATTTCACTGTGCCACTTCTAGGATGCAAATGCGTCAATATCTTATGCCTGACTCATGGCACGCTTAAGACTGATACAGGCACATTCAACATGGGGCTTGCCCATGTGTAATGACCCATTGCTGGAGTTGCGTCACTTTTGTGACGTTCCAGCAATGCGTCATTTTTGCGCCTACTGACACGTCAGAAATACATATCTGTAACTTCTTGCGACACAATGTAAATATGACGCATCATTTATGTCACAATGAGGGCGCAATGAAAAGTGACGCATCGCTGTTTTCTCGCAGCAATGCGTCACTTTACGTAAATGAGGGCCTGAACTTCAAAAACTATGGCATTTGCACGTCAACGATGGACATGAAAATGGCTGGACGTACGAGTGCAAGTTATTTACAAAAGTTGACCTTACTCTTCTAAATTCTTTAATTCTCAGGTTGTATTGTGACGCACACATGAAATATTACACATCAATTAAACCCACTCTAAGTTGGTTCCATAATAAGCATACATTTTGCACAGTTGAGAGATTTTGGACGTTATCAAATGATTTCTAACTCTTTAAACCTGTCAGAGGCAGAAATAAACCCTACCAAGGTAAGAGGAGAACGCTTTTCAAACACAAAAAATCTGGCATTCTCAGGCACCACTCGTATATTTTAGGATTGGACTGGTGTAGGGGGATACTTTTTATCTCCACCCAAACTCAGCTGCTCAGTTACACAGTCTGACCTAGTCCTCTATGTTTTTTTTTTTAAAAGGAAAATATTGTCAGTCAAGTCACTCAACACACAACATACCCTCTATAATTAAATGTGTGTGTACCACAATAAAACAATTGTGTGGAGAAATGAGAAAGTACCTCATGTGCGCACCACCAGAGGAGCTTCTGGCAGGTTCTCACCAGCTTGCCCACGTTTTTGTCATCATCGATAACTTTCTCATATAGAAAAGAAATTGTGTGTCCAGTGAAAAAGAAGGTGTCGAAGAAAAACAGAAATTAAAGGTGGTTTACAACATGCTGTGTTTTTAATATTGAGCAAACTCACACTTCGGATTGAAAGGTCACAATTATATATGTGAGTCTAGCTCAATTTTTTTAGAGACATTTTTGTTTAAAAAAAATATTAGAAAGAGGAGCAAATATGATGGATCAAATAAGCAGTTGGAGGCTTTGAGTGGGACGCAAGAACCAGTAGAGCCAGCAACTCCCTCTCTTTGGCTCATCTTTTCAAGGGTCAGTCAGTGAGAGGGGGTATTTTCCCAAATCATCTCAGGGTGAGGTGGTTTCAGAGAGAATTTCCGATCTCACCCTACTCTGTGATGAGTTGGGAAGGGGTGGTGTTAAGTTCACTGATTGGCTGAAAGCACTTGGAACCTGAAGTGCCAAGATCAGAAATTCTCTCTGAAACAACCCCACCCTGTCAGAACTACTAAGCAGCCTTGGCGGACCACTTTGGGAGTTGCTATGCATCTTGGTAACTCCTCCAGTGGGCCCCATCTAACCTGTGCATATGTATCCTTGTGTAATCGAATCATAATACTTAGTAAATCTTCGGGGACCGGTTACATTGTAGCACCTCCCAAAGGTTTTGTCTAGGGACCAGGTCGAATGCAGATATAAGGTCCAGAAAGACCGTCTATAAGTGTCCCTTTTGGAGGACCATTGTCTTCCAATATATCATCCTATACCTGAAAACCAGGTCAATGGTACCAATACCATTCCGAACACCTACTTGAAGATGTGACAAAGCCTCAGTCTTTTCAATCCAATCATGAAGCCTCTTTAGGACCTACCTGCTAAAGTCCCTCTGTGTAACATCAATCAAACTGACAGGCCTATAGTTTAGAGGCAAATCCCTAGAGCACTTTTTGTATATTGACATTATCTCTGCAGTTTTCCAGCTGTCAGGTATTTTGGTCTCCTTAAATATTTGACAGGATGTTGATATAAATAGCCCAATCCTCAGCATCTCCATGAAACTAATCACACGGGACCCCAAAGCAACACATTTACTTGGAGATAGGGTTTCGTCATATGATAGCATCATTTTTAATGAACATACTTTTTTACCCTGTGCCTCTGGGACACAACCCTCAATAACAGGAACCGATGCAGAGTCAAATAGTTTGGAAATGAGACTATACCAGTACTCTTGATGAATAGTATTAGCCATATGATCCTTAGGGTTCTGCCCCCTATTGGCTACCAAAGACCTGAATCTTTTAACATCCCTAGAGATCCTGGCCTCATAAAATTTCTCCCAAATTTATTTTCCCAACTAGTGCAAGCTTTAACCTGGGCCTGCTTGTCCAATTTCCTCTTCAATTTACTTGCACCAGATCCTTACCTTTCAAGGCTATACACAACTGTTGCTCAGCTAGTTTACAATCTTTATTGTTCCAACCAGTAGAAACCATTCCCTTTTGCTTAGGTGTCCTTAGGCCCTCCCTGTGTAAAGCAGTCCTCCAAAGTTTTAAAATTCTTCCCCTTCCTGTAATGAGACCTGCAAAGGGGGGGAGGGGGGTGGCCCTCTGGACTCTCTGTAGCCTCCTTCAATACCTTAGTCATAGCCATTTCTAACTCCGACCGAAATGCCATATTAGCCCATTTAAGCCTCCGTTTGTCATGAGGGTTTTAAATTATTAACACAAGATAATTGGGCTTGCTCATGATGGGCAATCAAATTTGACAATTCACAAACAACAGCACTATTGTCACTAACCCATCTAGTAACTATCATGCTATCATCAACAAATTCCCACAAAGAAAAGGAAAGCAGTTTATAATCTATCCTACTAGTATAACAAATTTGATTATAGGTATGTATGTCTGACTTTGTCTGCCCATTGGAGGCTCTCAGTCCACAAGCTAACGTAAGTGAGCAAATGGTATGCTACCTTGGTCCACCTCTTAACAGGTGGAATCTTGATGGGGTATCCCTAATTTCTCCTCTACCTCGGATAGTAAATAACCATGACTATCTACAGTTTCAAATGTAGTATTGAAGTCACCTCCAATAATTACAGGGTGATGTGGATTACACTTCTCGAGGAATGTTCGCAGTTGTTTCAAAACTGGAGTTTCTCTGCCCCTCTAACCCCCTATTATACACATTTAACAGGTGGATCACAGATGTATTCTCCCCACAAATGTGTGTACCTTGTATACCTTAGGAAGCTATACTTAAGGGGCAAAAGGATATATTCAGAGAAGTGAGTATCCATACAAGGAGACCACCAGAGGGGTGTCCCCTATCATTTGTGTTTGCTGGTACAAAGAAACTTAAAAAGCCTTGCATATGTACAGGGTCTAAATACCGAGTCTCCTGAAGTAAACAAATATCAAATTGGTTGATAAACAGTCCCCAATCAGGGTCACTAAGCCTAGGGCGTAAGCCAGCCATGTTCCAGGATAGAATATATATTTTGGCCTGCTTCAGGCTTTGGATAGAGGTTGAAAACACTTCTGCTCTCCCGAATTAAGTGAAATTGGGTGATCTGGTGATCTTGGAGTTCCACAAATGGTCGCATATTGCAAATGATCGGCACCCATATAAGAGACGTATTTTGAAAGTGTTCCTCTCTACTAGTCAATTCACCCTGGGAATCCCTGAATCATCAACCCCATCTATATTGTCAATGGCGTGAATAAGGGAACAGAACAAGGAGGCCTATATTTAAATTATATATATGTATACATGAATGTATATTCACAGACAGAACCAAAGGTTACAGGTATGTTATAAATAGGAAATAGAATTTAAAAAACTGAGAAATTCATAGACATAACCAAAGGTTACAGAGATGTTATAGTTAAGCTCACATTTCCCTCAGTGACATTCAGCAGTTATAGGGTACCTGAGCTAACTATAACTTACACCCCCTCAATGCACTGCTTATGATCTCACATATTACATCACACAAGACATGGTCAGTGTCATCACAGATGACATCACTTATGACATCTCAAATGACCTGAAAAAGATCAAAACAAAAGGATTACCAATCAAATATAACATAAAAGACACATAACAAAGTCAACTTATGGAGGACACATTTCCACAATTCAATGTGAGAGACACAATGAAACTGAACACAAATGGCCTGATTACAATGTCGGTTGTACGAACGTCTGACCGATACCACAGCGGAATGGAACCACCCAACTATTAGTCATTGTTCCACCCGCAGCATTAAGATGTGACCGCCCTATGAGTGACCGGAAACATCCATTTTCCTATTGCAGCTTGTACAGCGGCCGGAAAAGGTCGGCAGCACAAGCTGCAACAGACATATGGATGTGCCTGCCACACAGTGTAGGGATGTTTAGGGGTGCACCAGGCCCCATAGAGGAGGGCGAAGGAGAAAGGGGTCCCTGCTAGAGGCCCTCAAAGTCTTTGATCCTGCCTTTTCATGGCCGGCGGACCAAAAGCGACATTGTGTAATCCCGACAACAGAGCTGAGGCTGACTCCACTGTCATTTTGGGATGACTATCCTCCCCGCAGCCCTGACAGACTCTGGGAGGCCGTCAGAAGCAGAGCAGAAATCTTCCTCGGGTTTCCCTCTGGTTGCCAGTATCATTATACGGCGGTCAGAGGGAAACCCATGATGTCAGGTGGAAAGCCTCCAACAAGCTGGCGGATATCTTTCTGCCTGACATCACAAATGACCACCACATACTTATCTCACATCAAAAGTTGGTTGAACAGTGAAAGTGATCAAATGTACAGATGTACTGACAATCATGAGTGGTCAATGGCATCTTGACATAAGTCAACTATTTCCTCTTTACCATTATCGTCTTCATGTGGCATTTAAGGATTCTGACCCAGTGGTTCTTCAAAGTCTCTATCCTCTGCAATGTAAGGGATGTTCCGTTGCATAGTGATGCTGTGGAGCATGCAGTAGGCCACGTGATTTGGTACACCTTAGCGGGTGAGTCGAGGAAGGTTTTACTAGTTTTGCCCAGACAACAAAATCTGGTCTTAAGAGCCCAAAAGCCTCCTCCAGTGGTTGCTGTGTTCTTCCATGGGCCTCATTGAAGAGGAATTCCCCAGGCGTTGTTGGATTCTTCAGCGGTGCCAACAACCATAGTCGGTTGGGATAGGCTGAGTCTCCTAGATGAAAGATTTTCCAACTACAAATTCCACAAACAAGATTATGAAAGATTGTACTGACCACCAAGCCAGGCCCTCATAGGTCTCAGTTGTGAAATTTGCAGGAGTATTTTGATGTGAAAAAATACATTTTATACAAAACAGGCCTTTCACTAGATAAAGGGAAATGTTACATGGATGAATATCTAGAGTGCTTTAGACTTGGTATTGCCAAATATTTTTAAGGTAATCTCTGATGAGAGGTTTAGAGCGTGTCTTGTGCATTTTCTACATGAGGTTACATTGCACTTATCTTAATGATGTATGATGCATATGTTTATACTGTTACTATTTTCACTCTTTTTTACCACCCTCCTGCATGATAAGTTTCAGATTTTTGGCTTGCAGTCAGCCGCGGCCGGTAGTGGGAGTACTGGCCGGGCGGTGACGTGGGTAGGGGGAGGGGCAGGGTGGGGGGTAGTAATGTATGGATTATGGACTTTAAAAGGTAAGTAAACATAAAAATAAATTAAACAAATTTCGTTGCACACACTGCGTCGCATTTGGTGATGCAGTGTGTGTATCGAAATTCATTTTATTTATTTTTATGTTTAGTTACGTTTTAAAGTCCGTAATCCAAACATTACTACCCCCCACCCTGCCCCTCCCCCTCCCCACATCACCGCCCGGCCGGTACTCCCACTACCAGCAGCGGCTGCTTGAAGTCATTCATTGTGCAAGTGTCCTTTTTTTGTAAGGCAGCTGGCACCTGATTTATGAACACAATGTGGATATACATGTGTGTTACTTTAAATGTCTTAAACATCAACATTAAAAACATGCATTGCACATGAGTATGATATTTCTTGTGTGAGTAATTTAATAATGCACGAGTCCTGAGCATATGTGAACTGCCAAGTGAAAAAATTGTAACAGGTAATGGGATAGGTTACCTTCAGTTCAGTTGATAAGAATGTTGATTTGCATCGTGATCAGCCAACAGCTGCAGAGGCAGTATGTATAGGATTGGGTCCATGGCAGAACAGGAAGTGGGAAGGTGAGTCAAGGTGAGTTTATTTTATGCCTTTCATTCCACCAACTCAGGTGTGGCGCCATCACAGTTGTATCGGTGGGAAGTCACATCATGATTGGCTCATCAGAGAAACTGGCTGTTCACTGTCCAACAACTGCTTTTGCCTATTCTGCCATCAACTCAATTAAGATTTTCTGGTGGTGACAGAAGGACTGTGGAGGTGTTTTGTTTATGCAATAGTCAACATATAAACAAGACTGGTAGACTTCTGAAAAAGTGACAGCAGGACCGATTCCGTCAAGATCTAAATTAGGCCCTAAACCTTAAATTAGAATAAATATGTTCAGTTGATTTAAAATTATTTTGAGATGCTTGAATTACAAAGTAAACCACCAGCTAAATTAAAATAAAATATATTTATTATGCATTAATTATGTTATGTTATGTTATGTTATGTTATTTGTAACTTTTATAGCGCACGGCTACTCAAAAGAGTGTCCCGGCGCTTTATTGACATCCTGGAAAACAGACACAACACAGTAAAAAGAAAGAAGGGATCAATGACAGTGAGATCTAGGAGGCAAAAGTCCAGGTTTTCAAGCCCTTCCTAAAAGATAGCAAATTTGAATTGCTACGTAGCGAGAGGGGGAGAGAGTTCCAGAGCTGAGGGGCCCGGAGCATAAAAGAGCGGCCTCCCAAGCGGGCCCTACTCACACGAGAAACAATGACGAGAAACTTCGACTCTGATCTCAGAGATCGAGAAGGACGGTATGGCATAAGCCTCCTCTGCAGGTATTTGGCCCCAGTGGAATAGAAGGCCTTATGCGCAAGGGTCAAAGCTTTGAAAGCTATCCGCTGTCGGATAGGCAGCCAGTGAAGCGACTGCAACAGGCCGGAAACATGAACTCGCCGGTGCAGACCAAAAATGGCCCGAGCTGCCGCATTCTGGAACACCTGCATTTATTATTACAAGTGATTGCTAGAATTAGTTTAAAGTAATTTGATATTTGATAAAGATTGTTGTAACAATAAGTTTGAATTTTAAAAAGTTATTAAAATATTGTATTATTAAATGCTAAATATGTGCTATACTTTGATTTATTTAACATTAAATAATATGTATTTATGTTTTTACTATTTCAAAGAATGTAGTTTAGAGCGTGGCCAAGATGGCGGCCAGGTGAGACGTGTTTTCGGGTCTCTCCACCCTCGCCTAGCACTTGCAACAGATCGCACCATCCTGCTGACTTCGGGAGTGGACCAGAACAACCTATATGATGATGCGACCCCCGTGCTGTCTGAGATATCTGAGGGGGGGTCGGAGAAGACATGTGGCGAGTGAAAGAACTGGAGCCTGTGGACCCCATGATAGGCCGGGTTCACGGGTTCCAGAAGAGGTGGCGGCTGACAGCAAGCACTCCTGGCGTCCCCCAGCACAGAGGCAGAGTAGTGACTGGGTTTGGGAGAATCCCGGACCCCAACCCAGCACCAAATTCCAGTCCACCAGCGGGGGAAAGAGAAAGCCTGCCCAAGGGTCACTGCTGCAGATGGAAAAATCAGGTCAGTTGACCTGAAGCAGAAGACAGCGATGGAGAATGGTGAGAGCATGAGAGGGGGCAGCTCTCCCCTCCTGCAAGAAAGAACTACAAACTGGTCCTGGGCCAGAGGAATAGGGGCCTGTGGCCCTCAGAAGCAACACCATAAAGAGGTGATCAAGATAGACCCCCGCGCAAAGCAGGAAGGAGGAAAAGAGGTGAGCTAACCAGCTCGCACCTGGGAGAAGTGGCGAGGGGCGGGGATCTGCGTACTGGGTCACTTTCCACCCTGCTGTGAAGACCCGGAAAAGACAGCAGAGTGCCAGGGGTGGTGACCTCATTGTTCATCGCAGGCCTAGGAGGCAGACCACCTCAGAGCGCAGGAGCCGCAGGCAGGCAAGACCTACTGGCTGGGGCCCTAGATGGCAGCGGTGAGAGTAGGAGAGCCTACGCAGCTGCCGAAGAGGGGCCTGTGGCATATCGCGGCAGCCCTACAAAGAGGTGATCATGATGGGCTGCTGTGCAATGCAGGGAGGGGAAAAGGAGCTTAGTTAAGCATCACAGAGCACGGACGAAGCAGACAGGCAGATCCTCTGGGATAGGGGAGAGAAAAAGAGCCTCCACAACCGCTGATAAAGAACCCAGTGCAATTTGCAAGAGCAGAGAGGCCTCATGCACTGGCCCTCATGGGCGGCCACCCTGGCTGGCCAAAGTGGGATGCACGTCTCAGGGGAGGCAGTACAACTTAGAAAAGGTGAGGACCTTGCGGGCAGTGTCATCTATGGAGACTTTGGGCCCCAGGCAGGTGAGACAGTGACGGCAAATATAAAAGTTGGACCATGGTAGTGCAGTCCCCATTCCACGGTTGATGGCGCTTTGAATCGGGTACTATATTTCCAACCACAACAGCTTCTAAGAGGTGGATGCTTAGCCCCTCCCCCCTGCTGGCACCGGAGAGAAAGGTAAGAGATAATCCGGTGGCAAATACTTCAGGGAGGGGATGGGTTACAGGGTGATGTTTCCCCCTCCCTTGTTACACTGAAAATACCGCACAGACCTGGTGGAAGAAGTTAAAGGGGAGCCCAGCTCTGACTTTAACGAGAAAGGCAAGCCTATTGCCACCATGCCTGCGGAGAAGCAGCAGCAGAACACAGCGCAGTGGGAGGTCTTCGGGAGCCTGGTCCCTAACTGGCAGCCTAAGTTGACCAACTGTGCCTGCAATAACCTGCAGAGATGATGGGCTTGAAGTGAAGCCAGGCCCGAAGCATTAGACTGAGCTAAAGAGTCCCAAAACTAGCCCCAAGAAAGTGAGAACTCTGCATATTTCATCACAGCTGGTACGAATCCCCCTGACAACAGAGCTGTACCCCTCTCTGGGCATGCAGAGGAGGGTTGACAGAAGCGGAGGCTCTGAACCCAAGGAGGTAACACCCCAAGACCTCAGAGGGGACTGTATTTGCCATTTGTCTGCATCATGTCTTCCGTACGCTCATGCTAGTTAAACCAGCACCGACGGGGGCGACTCTGAAGCCCCCTGCGCATGATATGGATAACCAAGAAGGAGCAGAGGAGGTAGATGAGCCTGCGACGAAAGCCTTTATGACATCACTTTTCATGTCTCTCCAAGAAGACCCAAAAATATGCAAGTACAACTTCCTGCGGACCTAAGGGAAGTGTGCTGAGACTTGGAGGAAGTGTGGGGATGAGTGACAGCTCTAGAAAATCGTGTAGCCGGACAGACATAGAGCTGGAGATGATGCATCAAGAGATCCTCCAGTTGAAAGAGCAACAAGTGGAGCTTCAAGCACACAGGAAGACCGAAAGAACAGATCACACCTGAATATTGTGCAGATTTGTGGAGTCCTGGCACAGGCAGCAGGAACTGATCGGTGCAGCTATATGCGGGCACTGTATTACCATATTGTGGGGTACACGGATGACCCAGAAATCCAACTAGATTGGGTGCACAGGGTTGGGCCGCTCTTCTCTAGTAATGCGCCTCCTGCAGATATACTGACATGTGTCCATGACTTTCAAATTAAAGAGGCAACTCTCTGCCAAGCCTGGGAGACCCACCCAATCCATTTCTGGGGCCACTCCCCAATGTTATTCCAAGATCTCTTGGTGATCATCCTACATTAGCGCAGATAATTCCGCCTGGTCATGACCTACCTTAGGGAGAAGGAGATTGCATACTTGTGGGGTCACCCCTTCCCTCTCATCTTCTGGCAGGAGGGCAAACTCTGGCAGTTGATATCGGTAAAAGAAGCACAGGCAGTGCTGGGTCTGAAAGGATGCAGAGACAGGTGTGGGCTGACCACCAGAAAATGCAACGCCATTGGGGACGTGTAGGGAAAGCTCCTGGGAGCCTCAAACCGGACATAGCCACCATGGCTAAAGAAAGACAGGCTGTACTCACCTCATTATCTGGCTCCCCAGTGTACCAGGAATCTCCTTGAATGACCCACTCCTGCTTGGCAGGATGCCCGATTAGCGGCAGGCCGGGGAGGCGTAAGAGCCATACTTTTGTTTCTCTGTGACCCCCCTGGATGAGTCAAGGGCGATGAGCTAACTTTAATTTGAGACTCTCTCCCCGTTCCCTCATGGGCCATTGTACCGATCTAATACAATCATTGTGACAGACTGATGTCACGAATTGTTAGCTTGTTGATTTGCTATATTACTTGTTCTTTCTTGGGACACTGTATGGTATTATGTAATCCTCCACACCACTTTCTCTTGTTGCGACCTCATTTGCAGTGCGCTGCTCCCCCAGGCCCCTCGTCTGGCTGATTCCTAGCCAGAGTTAAGCCAGTGCACCCAGCATATTAAGCCCACTGTACCCCTTATAGACCATGGCTAAAGAGCTAAAAATACTTAGTCTTAACGCACGGGGTCTAAATACCCCCATCAAGCTCACAGCAATACTTTCCCTATTAGAGAGTGCAAAAGGTGACATATGCTTATTACAAGAAACACATCTTCTCCCCAAAGACACCACCCGCATGTGCTTCCATTGGTTCCCCCACCAACTTTGGTGCTCTTTGCCCACGAAGAAGAACGGGGTGGCTATCTTGCTCTCACAGAAGTTTAGTGCTAAGATAGTAGGCACAAGTACAGAGATTAAAGAACGCCTTTTAGCAGCCGTCGCACCCCTGAATGGATTGATTGGCGTTTCGTAGAAAACGGAGTTGGGAGTAATATTACTTCTGTTTTGGCTTGAGGTGGCAGCCTTTGCGCCCCCGGTTGGCTCCACTGGTTTTTCACAACCAAATTAAGGGACCGATTATGATTGCGGTTTTTCTGCATCCTCCGTGCCGGCGGAAGCCACCGCCGGCCCGGAGGATGCGGAAAAACCGCTGCGCAGCCTCCAAAGACCCACCGCCATATTAGGATGGGTGGTGGGTCTGGAATTCCGTCCGCAGCTTTTCCGCCGCGGTCGCCTTCCGACCGCGGCGGAAAAGCTCTAACATGGCTGCCGGTGTCTATCAGACACCGCCAGCCATATTAGGATGGAGTGCAGGACATGCTTTTCAGCGGCAGCTTTTCCGCCGTGGAAAAGCATACAGACTTTCACTTCGGGGGTCCGTTGCGGGCCCCCTGGGTGAAGGGGGGGTGGGGGATGCACATGGGGGTACCTATGGTACCCCCCTGCATTTGCGTGCACAAAGCAGCAGGCACTGCGCGGTGCCTGCCGCTTTGTGCATGCAAATGCGATGCATGCATTTTTGACCTTGCGGCGGGTGCAGCTTGAAGCTCTACCCGCCGCAATGTTAAAGATAGAGGATGTGACCGCCACCATGGCGGTCACATCCTAATCTGTTCGGAGGGAACGCGCAGCCCTTGCGGACATTCCCTCCTCCTCAGGGGTCGCGGACGGACTCAAGTCCGTCCGCGATCATAATCGGCCCCTAAGTTGGGAATAGAACAACATCTCTAGGGGTAAGCTCAGTCTGCTATATTGGCTGAATATCGATATGCTTATATAAGTGCAGCAAGTAAACATTGGTTACAAAATCAAAATTTTATTTTCCCTACCTTTGTTCTCTTGTCATAGTAATAAAAGTGCCTGATTGATTTTCTACATTGAATAAAGGATTCACCCAGGATGCACGTACAGGAAGATATACAGGGTGTTGGGGCATAGACAACCCAAGAGGTACGTCCTGATGGTTAAAAAATGCACTTTGGGCACAGAAGTGAATCTAGAATATGAAATATGAGGGTAGATATAATGGACATTTGCTAATTCTTCCACAGACAGTGATTATTACGCTGTTTAGTACAGAGATTGATGGCTTGATCGTTCCCTGGTTTTGTAAATTGGATTGCTGATACAAACACTGAGAAGGTGAGTTTGGTATACTCTCCTTGATCATTAATGGTGCTAAAGAATATGAGACACATGTCTAATTAGGCTACTGTGTTTATTCTTATTTTTGATGCATAGGGTGAACAAAGTTGGATTTCGTTATCTACATTTGATTTATTGATTATTGAAGACACTACATCGCTTTGATACGGTGAGCACTGGATCTGTAGTATTACATAGAAAAGAGTTCTCCCGGGCTAATAGGAACCCCATTTCTAATATAGATGTGTTTTGGTCCTTTTTTTGTATAGGTTGCACACACTTGTATGTAGTCGTGATGAAGACCCCAGATTGACAAATCAAGTTTATGCGACATAAGGAGGGGTTGAAACGTCAACGTGTTTCTATAAACCTCCCAATCAATGTCAAATAAGTGACTGTACAATTCAACTCTGATGATTTGACATATGATTAAAAATTAAGAATAGGACATGATCTGAAGAATCTATTGTTGTATATTATCACTTTTATTTGTGTATATTGTAATGTTTTGTGATGTGCTTATTTATGTAATGTTCACACTTGCTTATGTTTGTAATGTGATGTGATTTGCATATGTTATTAATGATATGTTGTTTTCATTTTGTGTGTGGATACACTATCAACTTTATTATAAATAATAATTTTTTAAAGAAATCTTTGGGAGAACTTTTCTTTGAGATTGATAATTTCCCCCCCCCCTTTTTTTGAATGTGTGTTCTATATTACATTTAATGGGTAGCCCACTATAGGGGCCTTAATTTGAAAAATAGAGTTTTCCATGAGTGATAGTAGCAGAACCATTGGCCATTGGTTGTAGGCAAAAGCTGTGTTACTGCTGTTACCAGCTGACTTTAATAAACAGAATTGTTCCATAAACAATGTAGTTATATAACAAGCAAAGTAGTAAAGTTACTCAAAAATGTAAGAGTAAATTACTCACATGTGTAATTTACGTTTGTGAATATCCCTGATGTTTTCCGAAAAGACTAGAGTAAATGTTAGAAGGTGACTCGCACAAAGTAAGATGCTCAGAAAGGCCCCTTTTGGGAAGGAAGACATATTTTTTTAAAAAAAGAACTAAATCAAAATAATTTAATTTGGGCGGTATTTACATTATTTATAGGTTAGAGCTAATCTTATTGTTAAATAACGAAACTACATTAATTTAATTTAAATGAATTAAGGGTTAGTTTAAGGGTTATTATTAAGAATTAAATGTAAACAAACGAAGTCTTATGGTCACAATTACAATTAGAACTGGCTTGGTTAAATAAAGTTTAATTAGAATTTTTCTAAAATAATTGCACAGGAATTTCGAAAGATTGAGATAGGTCAAGGGTTATGGTGATGGGTCAGTAAAGCTGTAAACCACATATCATACTTCGGTTTGGGTATAATTACTGTTGATGTAGTGAGACTGATGTAGTGGCACAATAATGTAAAGCCATCAATGTAATAACATACATCACTATGGCAGTATGTGTCCTATGCATTCTAAAATGTGCATCCCACAGGACTTATTAGAATTCCATGCTGGTTCCAATGGACAACATCCCTAAAGAGCATAGCTGTCACCATTGCAATATTATTATCAGGTGCCCAGTTGTGTAAATGGTCCACAGAATCCCACTTAAGGATGTTTTTGCTAGCAAACTAGGGTATAAGACCCACTTTCCTTCCTTGCTTCCTTGGTTGACCGGAAGGCTCTATGTCAATGTGAACCTACTTTTGCTTTTCTGGGCTTTGCATTTATATATCATCACAGCAGGTGTTGGTCCAATAGGTGACCTAAAATAAATAAAGACAACAACTCCCAGAATGCACTGATATCCTAAATCAAAATCTGGAACTGGAAAACTTAAGCACAATAGACATGGAGTCATCTTGTCGCCATATACATTAAGGCCTATTGTATCCTTGCTTTGCCACCGCCTGGCCAGTGTGCTAAGATGAACTTGTGCTTAAGCAAGCATCAGCATGTGCAGGACTCAGACTGTTTATCTTTTATTAACACTTAGGATATTTTTCTTTTAAAAGAAACATTAGCTGAGAACAATCTTCTATCTAATAGATTTGATTTGATTACCATTTTAATAAAGCCATCCCCTCCTGTTCAGGCCAGACTAAGGGAGAGTCTGCATGGTTTAATTTATCCTTTAAAATTTCATTTTATCCCTACATTCAGATTGCCTATGTATTTAGAGGTTTCAAGTTTCATGCCAAGGTGGCTTTGTTTTTTATATAATGAATTTTTATAATGATGATTTTCCTAATTCCAATATTCACAATTTAAAAATGTTGTTCAATCTAATGGATAGTGTGTCCGCCCTTAGATGTTCTTCTGTAGAGGTAAACAATTGACTATCTGTGGTGATTTTGATGCCAAATTACAGTGGTGGGTTTCCACCTTTATTCACTGTGATTCCCATGGGGTTGATGTTTTGGCATTGGATCTCAGTGATTTAAAGGGCTCGGAACTCTCTAATTATATTTAGAGGCAGCAACTCATCAATATCGTGGACATCAATGGGGGTGGCACTGCCCCGACCTTCACAGTTCGTAGACGTCAGACTGTGATAGATTATACTTCAATGTCCCAGAAATGTTTGATTTTGTGATCTCATGTAAGGTGTTCGAGAATTTGTATAGCTATCACAACCTCATTGGTTTTGAGTCTCCCCCACTCTGACTTGCATCAACCTCTTGTGGCTGCACCTGATTTATCGAATGCATCTGATGGGCGAAGGTGTGTGTGGTCCCTTGTTCAGAGGCTTAGCAGCAATTTTAAGCTTTGCCTGATGAAGTAGTTCCAAAATAAATCCAAGTAGCCTTCTTGAAGATTAAGAGGAGTTTAATGGAGCATCCACCTTCTAAAGATCAGCAGAGTAAATGAAGTTTAGCTGACCTTCAGAACATGGAACAAACAAGGATATTCAAATACTTACAGAGCATGCACATGGATGCATAACATAGAGGTTCTAAAAAGAACACACATATAACATTCTAAATCAAATCATTCTATTCCACTACCACATATCCTCCTTCTTTACAAAAAACAAGAAGAGTAAGTAAATCATTTAAATAAAACAAAATCATCATATTTCTTTGGTAATCGTTTCTGTCTTTTGGAAGAAGTCACCAAACCTGGAGAAGAAAGCTGATTATCAACATATACCTGAGATGACAAAGTAGAAGAAGAAACAGGATCAATTACATCAACAGGTCCTATTCCTTTTTCCAAAACAATTGAATCACTTGAAAAATCTTTTTCAGAGGAAGATGCAACTGTTTTAGAAATAGCTGCATTAACATTAGCAACTTTTTAAATATTCCACCAAGAACCATTATCCAAAAGAACAGATGTCTTACCAACTTTAAGAATAATAAAAACATCAGAGAATTTTGATTGACCTTTTTTAACAAAAATTGGTAATTTGATTTTAACCTTGTCACCAACTTGTAAAGTAGAATGCAAAAAAGGAACTACTTTATTTGCAGCATTACAATTTTGTTTAGCTAACTTATAAATTGTATTCATTGAAAAATTAGAATCAGACGATTTCACCCAAGATAGAAAAAGTTTTTGTCGTGGTTTTCTGCCTTTTAATAAAAGGAAAGGTGAAAATTGTGTACTACAAAGTGGGGTACATAAATATGACCAAACCAAACCTGCTACATGAGTTTTTACATCAATATGAGCTTTGATAGCTAATTGAATTCCTTCAACCAAAGTTTGTAAAACCTTTCTACAAGGCCATTCATGTTAGGAGAATACAAAGCAGTTTTAATATGCTTAATGTTAGAATTCGTAAGAAAAGAACAAAACATATGTGAGGTAAACTGTGGACCATTGTCAGAAACAAGAATTGAAGGTAAACCTTCTTTTTTCAAAATTTCTTTAAGAAATTTAACAACAGATAAAGAATCTGTTTGGGTTACCCATTTATATTCCACCCATTTAGAAATGTAATCAATGGCCACAATAATATACCATTTTTGTGAAGAAATTCCTTCATAAGGACCCAGAATGTCAATCACTAATTTATACCAATGAGTGTCAGGAAGTTCAATTTTCCCTAACTCTGAATGTTGTGGTTTCAAAACGTTGTCAGAATCAGCACAGAGGGGACATTTTAAAAAAAGCATCAATGACACAATTGTCCATATAAGGCCACCAAAATATATCTCTAACTTTTTAAATAGTGCTGGATAAACAATAGAGATAATTTTTCGAGGTACAAAACAATCACCTTTTAAGATCACATTTTCATTAATCAAAAGATCATCTCTAACTTTTCAAAAAACGGCAAGTTTTTTTGAAAGATCTCTTTCAAGTGGTCAATCTTCAACAATATACTTATGTACCAAAGTAAGATCTTCATCTAACTCCATTGCTTTTGACCACTCCTCCTTTGAAATAAGTTGAGACATAGAAAGTACCACATCCTCAACAGATGCAACTACACATTCCTCAAAATTCTCTAGGAATATTCAAATCTGGTAACAGTCTAGATAAACAATCCGCTCTCACATTTTGCGAACCTGGAATATAAATAATCTCAAAATGGTATTCACAGAGTTTTGCAAGTATGCAAACTAACCAGCTGACACTCTTCCAATACCATTATTATGCAATAAAGAAATTAAGGGTTTATGATCAGTTTTGATTTTGAAAGATTTTCCCCACAAATAAATTTTAAAGTGTTCCACTGCCCAAGAGCAACCTAAGGCTTCCCTTTCAATATTAGAATATTTAGATTCAGCAAGTGACAATGGTCTTGATGCAAAAGCAATGGTGACTTGCTTGTTAGCTTTAATTTGGCTTAATACCGCACCAAGCCCAGTAGCGCTTGTATCAACAGTTATAATATTCAGGGCAGTTGAAGAAAAAGGAGACAAAGGTTTACAATAAATAATGGCAGTTTGATAGCATTAACAGCTTGGGAATATTCATTGGTCCACAATAACTTGAATCCTTTTTAAAGCAGCAATTTTAAAGGTAAAACTATGTCAGAAAACTTGGGAACAAATCTAGAATAATATTCACACACTCCTAAGAAGGATTTAAGTTGGTCTTTGTCCTGAGAATTGTTCATATTTTTAATAGAGAAAAAGAGATCTTTTTTTGGGAAAAATACCTTTACCATTAATCATGTGTCCTAGATACTCAACTTCAGAAGAGAAAAATGTGCACTTATCAAGACGAATGGTCATACCTCTGTCATCCAAGACAGATAAAACTTTGTCAAGAGTTTCTTGATGTCTTTCAACAGAGTCAGAAAAGACTAAAATGTCATCTTGAAATGGAACAACACCATCAGTATCTCGAAACAAACAGTTCATTAACCTTTGAAACACTGAAGCTGCAGAAGAAAGCCCAAAAGGCATTCTAATATACCGAAAAGTGCCATCAGGAGTGATAAAGGTTGTAATGTCTCTTGAGTCCTCAGTGAGCTCCACATGATGAAACAGATTTGAGATCTATTGGTGCTAAAAGTTTCTGCACCATCCAATTTCGCTAACAAATCTTCTACCTTAGTCATGGTATGTTAACTTTTCCTAGTTCCTCTTTAAAAACATTTTTATGTTCATCAAGAAGTTTCTGCATAACATTGTCTCTATCTTTCTATTCATTTTCATCTATCTGCAAATCCTCAACAAAACATACTTGTGTTTTTGCATTGGGATGCAAAGTAATTCTAAATCTTCCTTAATGTTTCCATCCTAATACCTGTAACCCATCAATCGCAACATAAACTTTCCCACGGATGGTTTTCTGCTTGAACGTAATGTCAGAAATGAAATATCCTAACATATCAATTTCTTTGCCCCCCAATTCCGTAGACATGAATATCATTAGGTTCTAGAGTTTGATTATCCCATGACTTATAAAAAGAAAATCAGAAATAATAGCATAGGGAGAACCCGAATCTGCCATGACCTCAATATTTTTACCTTCAACAGAAATAGTGCCCATGGGAGGTACATAAGGTTCAGAGTCAATATCATTATCATTGTGAGAAACTTGACCTAACTTATAAGTTTCTGTAATAGAAAGAATCTTATTCTCACAAGTAGATTCAGAAGACACTTCTTCTTCAATATCCATATCCGATATAATAGCAGCTCTCTTAGATTGACAATTTGTTCCAAAATGACCTATTTTTTTACATTTAAAACACTCTTTACCTCTAGCTGGACAATGTCTGAATTGAAATGAGTGAGATCTGGAACCACAACGATTGCAAAAAATCTTACCAGAATTAGTATTTTGTTTAACAGGATTGTTTGACATAGTGGAAGTGGCAGTATTTTTGGAAACAATTTTGTTTCTAAGATTAGTAGTAGATTTAGCATTTGAATCTTTTAAATTGACAGCTGCAACACCTGTAGAAATGTTATCAACATTAATAGTATTAAAAGAAATAATGGAACGTTCTACACTTTTCGCAATTTGAATAGTTTCTTACAAAGTTGGGTTACGTTGCCTTAAACGTTGTTCTTGAATCTTCTTATTCGAGCAACGAATAAACAATTGATCTCGAATTTATTTATCTACTTGATCTCCAAAATCACATTCAGCTTCTAAAACTCTAAGACATTCAACATAAGTATCCACAGGTTCATTAAGCAATTGATGGCTGGTATAAAAATTGTACCTCTCCATAACAATATGAGGTTGTTCAGTTAATCTCTCTTTAAGTCTATCTATTACTTCAGAAAAATAATCATAATCACCACTCTCCATTCCAGCTGGAGTGGGAGATGGTGGTAAGTGCACAAAAACATCTTCAGCATGACCTCCTAAAGTATTTAAAATAATAGATTTTTTTCTTTTAGCATTAAAACTCTCACCATTAATAGCTAGTAAATAATTATCAAAGTGCCTGTATCATTTTTCCCATTTCGTACTAGGTTGATTTGGACATGAATAGAAACGGGGTGGAGGAGTGTGACACATGGTACTCATGGTAGATAAATAATAAGTAACACAACACTAATGCAATAGATAATATAAATGTAAGATAAATCTAATAAAGTTTACCAAGAATTATAAAAAATGGCCCTCCAAACGCCTAATCCAATTAGATTGCGATGAAAACAAAAGATCGTATGACTAGTTACCAAGGTAACCAAATAACAAACAAAATGGCTGCCAAAAACGTGAGGGCGCTGTTTGTGAACGTGATGACGATGATTCTGAGGCAATAAGGTGTACGCGTCACCGAAATGCGCAAGGAAGAGGTGTGACGTCTATTAAGAAGTTCTACAGTCTCCTGCAGGAATGCCGGTAGAACAAAGCCAGGAAACGAAGGTCAGGAAACCAAAGTTCCAAGCAGTAAGTTCATTGAGATTAATTAAAAATAAATAGTGTGGCAGGTTGAAAAACAATCATCCAAAACGAGCGAGGCAAAAGCGAATGGTTGCGCATCCGCCAATTGCATGATAGTTTCTTTCGAAGCAGCTAGCTGCGCACACACGATTTGAGCGATGCCTTCCCTCTAAAATCACCCGTTTGACTGCGCATCCGCCAATTGACCAATAGATTTCTGTGAAGGAGCTGGCTGCACATAGACAATTTGAGCGATGTTTTCTTTAAGAAATGACGTGGCTGATTGCACACAAACAAGTTAAAAAAAAATTAGAAATGTTCTTCCTTTCAAAACTGCCAAAATAAATGAAGGCGCAAATCTCTCCACATGTTATCATCAATTCCAGACAGGTCAAAGTTTTGCGCAGCCGAATGTAGACGCGTAAAAACAAACAAATAATATCTTCGTATAGAAGGAAAAATTAACTTGTACAAATCCAAACTACAAAGAGTAAACTGCTGGTAAAGTTCAAGGGCAAAACAATGCTACCATGAGTATAATCCAAATGATGCCAGTAGTAGGTAGACAGAAATAAATGGCAAACAACATTTCTTCAACAGTAATCAAAGAAAAAAAGTGAAAACCTGCCCGTGTGAATGCCCCAGATACTTGATAAGATAAAAATATCCCAAAATGTCGCCAATATGAAGTAGTTACAAAATAAATCCAAGTAACCTTCTTGAAGATTAAGAGGAGTTTATGGAGAATCCACCTTCTGAAGATCAGCAGAATATCTGACGTTTAGCTGATCTTCAGAACATGGAACAAACAAGGATATTCAAATACATACAGAGCACGCACATGGATGCATAACATAGGTATCTAAAAAGAACACACAAATAAAATTCTAAATCAAATCATTCTATTCCACTACCACACCTGACATTCAGGGTTAATGAGGCTCAGTTGCTTTCAACTTTGATATTGTCTGTCAGGAAATTAAAGCATCCCCACTACAGTTTGTGCATATTAATGGCAATCCTGCCCACACATGGTTTTATATGGCCTGTTCACCTGCTAGAAGTCATTTATGTGAAGCTTTGAATTTAAAACTGAGAAATACAGTCAATCAATCAATCATATCATTTGTAAAACGCACTACTCACCTGTGAGGGTCTCTAGGCGCTGGGGTGGGGAATGCAGCTACTGCTCGAAAAGCCAGGTCTTGAGGAGTTTTCTGAAAGTCAGCAGGTCTTGGGTCTGCCGTAGGTGGATGGGGAGGGTGTCCCAGGTCTTGGCGGGGAGGTGGGAGAACGATCTACTGCTGGAGGTTGCTCTTCGGAAGCGGGGGACAGTGGCGAGGGTGAGGTCGGCGGAGCGGAGCTGGCCTGTGGGGATGTAGAAGCTGAGTCATCTGTTGAGGTACGTTGGTCAGGTGTTGTGGAGTGCCTTGTGTGCATGGGTGAGGAGCTTGAAGGTTATCCTCTTGTTGACCGGGAGCCAGTGCAGGGTTCTCAGGTGGGGTGTGATGTGGCTGCAGCGAGGGATGTCGAGGGTCAGGAGTGCAGAGGCGTTCTGGATGCGATGGAGCCGTCTCAGGAGTTTGGCCGAGGCTCATGCGTAGAGGGCATTTCTGTAGTCCAACCTGCTGCTGATGAGGGCCTTAGTGACCGTTCTTCTTGTTTCAGTCGGGATCCACTTGTAGATCCTGCGGAGCATGCAGAGGGTTTTAAAGCAGGAGGAGGAGACGGCATTGACCTGTTTAGTCATGGAGAGGGTGGAGTCGAGGATGACCCCTAGGTTGTGTGTGTGGTCGGTGGATGTTGGAGTCGTTCCCAGTGCAGTCGGCCACCAGGAGTCATCCCAGGCCAAAGGGGTGGATCCGAGGATGAGGACCTCTATCTTGTTCGAGTTCAGCTTCAGTCGGCTGTTCCTCATCCATTCAGCGACGGCCTGCATTCTTTTGTGAAGGTTGGTTTTGGCGCGTGTGGGGGTCCTTGGTGAGGGAGACGATCAGCTGGGTGTCATCAGCGTAGGAGATGATGTTGAGGTCACGACGACGTGCGACATGGGGGAGCGGTGCCATGTAGATGTTAAACAGAGTTGGGCTGAGGGATGAGCCCTGGGGTACACCGCAGATGATCTCAGAGGCTTCGGACGCTCTGTGTTCTGCCGGAGAGGAAGGAGGTGATCCCGTCCAGGGCCTTCTTTTGGATCCCAGCTTTGTGGAGGCGTGTTCGTAGTGTGTGGTGGCAGACCGTGTTGAAGGGGGCTGACAGGTCCAGGAGGATGAGTGCCGCCATTTCTACGTTGTCCAGCAGGGACTTGATGTCATCGGGGGCGGCGATGAGGGCAGTCTCGTGGTGTGGTTGCTGCGTAACCCGGACTGGGAAGGGTCCAGAATGTTGTTCTCCTCGAGGTAGCGGGTCAGTTGTTCGTTGACGGTCTTCTCGATGACCTTTGCCGGGAACGGGAGCAGGGAGATGGGCCGGAAGTTCTTGAGGTCTTTGGGGTCCGCCTTGGGTTTCATGAGTAAGGCGTTCATCTTGGCGTGCTTCCAGCTGTCCGGGAAGGTTGCTGTCTCGAAGGAGGTGTTGATGACTTTCCGGAGATGGGGTGCGATGGATATGCTGGCTTTGTTGAAGATGTGGTGTGGGCATGGGTCTGACGGAGGTCCGGAGTGGATGGTGTTCATGATCTTGATGGTGTCCTTGTCATTAATGTTGGTCCAGGAGAGTAGGCGGTTGATGCGAATGGCGGTCGCGGCATTGAAGCTGTCATGTATGTCTGCGACCTTGCGGTGGAAGAGGTTGGCCAGCGAGTCGCATAGGTCTTGCGAGGCTGGGACGTCGTTAGTGTTGGACCTGGGGTTGGAGAGTTCCTTCACGATGTTGAAGAGCTCTTTGCTGTTGTGCGCTTTGTTGTCTAGGCAGTTTTTGAAGGAGGCCCTTTTGGCGGATCTGATGAGGAGATGGTGTCTGCGGGTGGCGTTCTTGTGGGCTGCGTGGCTGTCCGGTGTTCGTTCACGGAGCCAGATCTTCTCCAGCTTTCGGCAGGATTGCTTGGAGGCCCGGAGGTCTTCAGTGAACCAGCTGGCTTTCTTGTTGGTCTGACTGGTGGATGGTTTCTTGATCGGTGCGATGGTGTTGGCGCAGTCATTGATCCACGGTCTGAGGTTGCGGGCGGCGGTGTCGGGGTGGGTTGGGTCGGCGGGTGGGCTCTGGGCGAGGGTGGTGGTTAGCTGGTCTTTGGTGACTTTCCTTCAGCAGCGGTGAGGCATCTGTTGGGTGCGGTGGGCGTGATGGGTTTCTTGAAGGTTAAGTGGATGCAGCGATGATCGGTCCAGTGGAGTTCGGTGATGTGGTTGAAGGAGACGTGTGGTCTTGCGGAGAAGATGGGGTCAAGCATGTGACTGGCAAAGTGGGTGGGTGTTGTGATGAGTTGTCTGAGTCCGAGGTTGGGTAGGTTGTCGATCAGGGTGGTGAAGTTGGTGTCCTTGTTGTTCTCGAGGTGGAAGTTCAGGTCCCCGAGGAGGATGTAGTCCATGGAGGCGAGGGCATGTGTGCTGACGAAGTCTGCGATGGAGTCACTGAACTGTGGTCGGGGTCCAGGGGGTCTGTAGATGTGGGTTCCTCTGAGGGTAGTATTGGGGTTGGTGTGGATCTGGAGGTGCAGGTGTTCGGTGGTGCTGAGGGTGTTGTCGGTGTTGTTCGAGACTCTGAGAGTGTTCCTGTGGATGATGGCGATTCCTCCTCCTGCTCTGTAGGTGCGGTCCCTGCGGGTGATCTAGTAGCCTTCCGGGACGGCTATGGCTATGTCGGGTGACGAGACGGGCTTCAGCCAGGTCTCCGTCAGGAAGGCGACGTCTGGGGAGGTTGAGTCGAGTAGGTCCCAGAGTACAACGGCGTGTTTGCGGGCGGAGCAGGTGTTGAGAAGGATGCATCTGATGTGGTTGGATTCTTTCCTGGTAAGGCAGCATGGTGGGGCGGATGCTTGTGAAGCTGCCGTTTCGGCAGGTGAAGGCTCCGTGGGTGCGCTTCGGGGTGGCCAGGAAGCAGGTGTGTGATCGTCCGGTGATGAGTGTGTGGAGGGTTCTGACATTGTAGCCGTGTCGGGCATCATGGTGTTCGTGGGGACCAGGGGTCCTGGTGCTGGGCGTGGTCCAGGTGCGGACGGGCGCAGGCGGGCTTGCCTTAGGTGCACTTTCGGCACACCAGCGTCACACCCGCTGCGCGGCCTCCTTATGAGGGGATAAGGGAGGGAGGAGCAGCTGGGAGGCGGGGCAGCAAATGGGATTGCAGGGGGGCGGGGCAGCAGGGATGCAGCGGCGGGAAAAATGGGCGGGCCGAGGGAGAACTAGGCACAAGAAGGAAAAACAAGTTTAGGCAAAAAAAAAAGTACAGGCACAGAGGAATAAAAACACGTCTGGGCAAGAAGCAAGTACAGGCACAGGGGAATAAAAACAAGTCTGGGCAAGAAAGCAAGTACAGGCACTGAGCAAGTACAGGCACAGGGGAATAAAAACAAGTCTGGGCAAGAAAGCAAGTATAGGCACAGAGGAATAAAAAAAAGTCTGGGCAAGAAAACAAGTACAGGCACAGGGGAATAAAAACAAGTCTGGGCAAGAAAGCATGTTAGGCACAGGGGAAAAATACAAGATTAGGCAAAAACAAAGCAGGCAGATCCGTGCAGCAGCTTGGAGAGTGACCTGCCTGCGAGCATGGTCAGAGGTCAGATTTCTGATTGCCGTGCCACTTACAAGGCACCCATTACATCTAGAAAGAGAGATCTTAAAGAATCTACGTGAAATCAGATGATGGTGACATGTGGGAATCGTGATTTTAAGACCTTCTGGAATTTGGTGCATAATCTAAGAGAGAGTAAAGTTATCTCTACCAATTTCTGTGCCATATTACCTCTGGCCAATGGGTCACCCACTTATCACCAGAATTCTAGCAAAAACACTTGCATTATTGCTCCTACAGCTGATGTCTTTGACCCTTATCTTTCATTTTCTGTGGAGGAGTTTGTTCGAACTGTGCAGTAAAGGACTTCTGGCAAAGTACCAGGGAAAGATGGGGTTGAACTGGACATATTTAATTGCAATACTGCCTAGTGGACCCCTTTGCTCGCTAATATTTTTAATAATATCTCTGTGCAGCTAATCCGGAATTCATGGTCCTCATCTATATGTATACCTTTTTTTAATCAGGGGTTTGTTTACAACATGGATGCTACCTACCTATCTCCCTCATCGACTCTAGG
The DNA here is from genome assembly GCF_964261635.1 of Lissotriton helveticus. Taxonomy (NCBI): domain Eukaryota; kingdom Metazoa; phylum Chordata; class Amphibia; order Caudata; family Salamandridae; genus Lissotriton; species Lissotriton helveticus. The sequence continues at coordinate 893,392,818 of NC_136063.1, read as the reverse complement.
TTAAAATCAAGGGTACAGTCATTTTTAATATCATAGAGGGTGGATTTAGGATAATGACATGATCAATCCCTGCCAGTATGGGTTCCATGAAGGCCAAGGTACTGAGGAACAATGCCTGAATCTCCAATTAATTTGAGGAAAATACGTTGTTGTCAAGTGTTGTTGCCTGTACCTGGCCCTCATGGACCTATCCTGTACATTTTATACTGCTAACTGATCTAAACTGTGGAAAATTCTCTTAGAATTGGATCTCGATGCTCCTCTAGTGCACTTCCTTTTGGACTTTCCTAGGCACCTGGAAGCCAGAGTCTGCAATGGGCAATATATCTTTGCAAACAGGTTGGACCGTTGTGTCCATCAGGCACATGTAATGGCACCTATTCTGTTCTCCCTGTACATTAATACCTTGAATACGTTTCTAGTACAGAGTGACCAAGACTACCTAGAGTCAATTCTGAGCCGAATCCTGCTTCTCTCTATGTGAACCCTGCCATTTTACTGGCACGTACCCAAAGGAGCCTGGAACATTTTGCCCAATTTAGATTTAGAAACCAATGCTTAAATCTAAAATTACTATGTGTGGGCCTCGTAGCTCCATACTGGAAAAATCTGAGAATTATTACCATTGAGGCAAACAGCCTTTAGAGGGTACATAATTGTTCCTACTTGGGTTTTGTTTTCAATGCTTTGTGTTCTTGGAACAGTAACCTTTCTATTCACTGGCAAACATTCAGCCAGTCTGTGGGTGCCCTGTTCAATATTGTTTTGGCTAATTGTAGTAGGCCACTTCCTCCTATGATTGAAATCTATAATGCAGAGTGGGTGCCAGTGACCTCATATGGGGCAGGATTTTGGGGTTACGCTAATGTATGTACTTGGAGAATTGGGAACTCTGCTGTCTTCTGGGCCTTCCCCTTCAGGCCCCAGCTATGACTTTCATGAGGAACTGGGCATCCCAGTTTTAGAGGATATTATAAAATGTTCCCTCCTTATCCTCTGGCTGTCAGTTAGGCCAAATACACAACCTAGATTAAAACATCTTGTTCTTAAGGACTGCCTATGATGCGAACAGAGCCTTCATATACCTTGGCTTACATATGTGAAATGAGCTTTTGTAGACTTGGGGCCGTCTCACCTTTTTTATAACCCTCCTGCCATTTGTAAATTGGATAGACATTTGGAAAACTCCGCTTTTCTGATAAAAAGGTGACCTGAAAGAGAGCAGGAGGCACTGAAAAAAGTCAAGGACTACTTGATGCTCAGAGCATTACCTGGCACGGAACCATATTTACTTGGCATTGCCGGATGTTGGTATAGGTCCCTGCTGACATGCTTTAAATTGGGGGTTATATGTTCCAAACTATGTATTCACTTGGGCCAATATGACAGGTCATCTATCTGTCTGTCCTCTTGCAATGGTCCAAAAGTGTATTTATGTGGGGTGTCTGAGGTCCAGTATTTATACCCAGTTGTGCTTTTGAAGTGGGGGTGAAGCTTCTAGAGGTTTCCCTCTGACAACCTAAGGTATCCTACCTTTCCTGTCCTGGTTCCAGACTAACTACAGGAGGTAGGCAGCCCTTTGTGTGGATCAGGACACAGCCTATTCAGTTGTAAGTGGGGCTGTGCCCAGCTCCTCCCTTCCATCCTGCCAATGATGGCCCATCATGGCACAAGTAAGCTCCCTATTGTGTGCGGCTGTCAAGGAAGAATACACAAAGTCCAACTGTCAGCAACACCCAGTCTTGTGACTAGAAACAGGCTACAGGCACTAAACGGCTAAGACCAGAAAATGCTGACTTTCTAAAAGTGGAAAGTGAACGCAGCAGCGTGTGCACTCAGTGAACAAAATTAATGAATTAACCAATTAGTATTCATTATTAGAAAAATTTAACATTGCGTGCAGAAGGTGAAAGGCCCTGCTAGACCTTTAGTCTGAAAGCGAAAGGAATTTCCTGGGAGGTTCCCAGGAACCTAATGCACTGCCCATTCACTCAGATGAGTGTAAATAGTAAATCATCAAACAGTTACAATATGTTTGTCATAAATGTTATCAATTCAACATAGTAAACATGCAAGTGTAACAATTCAAAAACACGTCGCGGATGCCATTGGTGGTTTGTTGCATGATAGATTTTTAATAAGTGTTCTTATGAAGTTTGTTGTTTACTCACAAATTCCAGAACTGTGGCAGCGGTGTTTATTTATACATCCCAATGCATTTTGGGCTAAACAATGTGCCCTTCGTCAGGGGGATCTACAAAACGATGGTTATATAAATTAATCAACAATGTCGGCAGAAATATGTATGGCACATCATGCTCAGAGAACAGGAACTCGTTAACAAATCAACACTTGAAGAGTATGCAAAATGACCAGAAGAAAGAAGAACCCGTTTTGTGGGGGTGGCTGAGAAAAATATGGAAAGAGGAAAGCTGAAGAAATACTCCGTGAAGGAAAGAAACATGCGTTGTATGGTGCTGAAACCCGTGTTGGGGGTGGAAAATATAGGAAATGCTTACATTATCTTGCCGGGAGCATGGAATAAAGGCAGTGTTGGTCAATGACTCTACGCGATAATGCGTCAGTGGGCTAGTGAAAAAGAATAAATGCGAGGGTCACACGCGGGTAATCCGGTGTCAGGGGAAATGGGAAGTGAAAGATAAAAACGTACGCTCACCAGTAGGCGTTTACTCGAGGTGTTATCATATCGCGTAAGGGACGCATCCCTGAAAAGGAAAAGGAACAGTGTACAGTGAGTGACCTTGTTTAAACGTGATCAATCTACTACGGCAGGAATCTAGTAACTGGTGTAGGCTTACCGGTTAGGATTTCACGTGTGTCCAACAGGCTGCTCTGTGGCGAGTGAAACGGGTGCGTGAGAGGAAGCGTTGTGCTAAAAAGGAGAGCGGGGTGATAGAAAGAGGACTGCATATGTATGCGCCATCTTGAAATTTGAAACGAAAGGATTAGAGTGAAACAGCGTGATGAAGTACCCGAAGAGATAGCGCTATCAGTGTTGATAGATTAAATGGTTAAAAAAATACACTTCAGGGTAGGTCCAGAGTATTTGCTAATGAAAACGTCGAATCGTAAAAAACAATGTCTTGACAGAACAGAAATGTAATACTGCCACTCCACGTGTGCACAATCTACATGACAGTAATCAGGAAAGGCAGTATAAGAAACGAGGAAAAGAATCATTGATTGGCCTGGGGTAATGGGCACTTACATAAAACATGCTAATTCAAATGTATCATTTAAACCTGTAGGGCTCAAGGTTTGCATGTGCCAAATCCAATATGATTCTCGTTCTGTTAGTGTTTGTGCTCGGTCATGCTCAGGGTCAAGTTCAATCACCTGTAGGATGCCAAATTTTAATTGGGATATGTTGTGTCTATGGGTGAGCCAGTGTTGGGCTAGTGGAGAGTTTGCGTTCTGTGTGCGTATTCTGCTCTTATGTTCAGTGATTCTTGTGCGCAAACTCCGCTCTGTTTTACCTACATAATAGAGGTCACAAGGACATTTTATGTAGTACACAACATAATTACTGTTGCAGGTTGCTGTGTATGCCAAAGTAATAGGTTTACCAGATCTGGGATGATTCATGGTTTTCCCTGTGATTGCATTGTTGCAATTAGAACAATGCATGCATTTAAGCAGACCTTTGTGTGGGACCTTAGGTTGTGAGAGTTTTTTATTTAGGATTTCCTTTAGATTGCTCGCCCTTTTATAAGCGAAAAGTGGTTGGGCACTGAACATGCCCCCAAAGTCAGGTTCAGATTGGAATAGGGACCATCGATTCAAAATAATGGATTTAACTTGTTTGGATTGAGTAGAGAAGGTTGATACAAAAACTTCCCGAGGGGAAGAGTTAGGTGCGAGTCTTTTCTGTAGAAGTGACTCACGAGTGACATTTGATGCTCGATTGGCTGCTTGGTCAAGAACAGTTTCAGGGTAGCCTCGTTACTTATATCTTTCTTTGAAGACGTCAATCATCTGCATGCCAGTAGTTTGATCGGAATTGATGCGTTTAATTCGGAGAAACTGAGAGTACGGGAGGTGCCTTTTCAATGTCCATGGGTGAAAGCTGTCATAAGCTAAAGCGTTGTTCCTATCGGTAGGTTTGGTGAAGATAGAAGTCACGATGTGTCCCTCAGTCACATCTATGAGAACGTCTAGAAATGGAATTTGTTGTGGGGCAATGTTTGTGTGAATTGAATGCGAGGGTTGATGGTGTTGAGCTGTGATATATTGTATTCAAGATCCTCGTGTGTACCTTGCCATATGATGAGAATGTCATCAATATATCGCTTAAAAACGAGCAGATGGGTATGTTATGTGCTATCTCCCAAGGGTTCCTATTCTCCCTGTGTGCATAGCACAGATAATTTCCACTCAGGGACATGAGGCACACCCTTCAAAGGCGCATTTTTTTGTTTGTTTTTCTCAGCAGGGAAGCTCTTGTCCTCATAGAGAAAATCTTTGCCAAACTCTCCAGAATATATATTGCTTGTCCATACCGTTTCCAATTCTAGAAGAGGAGTTATCACAGCAAGGGCAGGAGTAACCTTCTAACCATTTCCAGAGAGGTAGGGTGTCGGACTGAAGTTTGGGAATTGCCACATATATTTATGTTTGTTGAAACCACAAACCTCCAAGGCAAATCACACTTGTAACGCCCACCCCTTGTCCAAGAAATGATAGAGTAGATTTCTCTCTTCTTGGGGCAGATAAATCTGCAGTAGTAAATCCATTTATGCCTGGTAGGAATTCTTATGTCAATTAGGGGTAGGTGTTAATAAAATTTGCCGCAAACTTACATTTATGGCCAAATATGGCTAAAGTTTTTCCGTGGCGTAATATGCACAATTTCTGCCAACATTATGCTATAATATACATAACTTGCGAAATGCATTTGGCTGTATTGCCTGTGAAACTTTAACAGGATGGCATTGAACAAATGCCGTACAAGATACAACAGGAGAAATGTGCAAGCATAAAATGTTAAGAAAGCGTAACTTCAAAAAGAAAAAAAAGGCGAAATATGCAAAACCCTACTGTTGGGAATTACGCAAGATTGATCTACTGTCATAAAGTTTTTTTTTCCATTGGAATTTTGGGCCTTTATTTTATTATTATTTTTTTTTTAATCTGCTTCAGGACATTCTTTACACCGACGAACTTTTCAAGGTCTGTGTCACGGCCCCCATCAGTACAGTCAATAGAGAGACTAAGAAAGGTTTTCCAATTGAAAGGATTTGACGTGCAACGTATTACATCATTATTTTGGTAATAGCCACTGTACAGCGTTCTCAGTGGTTAACGCCGGTCGAATCTAGGATGAATAGCTAGAGAGCCAGAAAGACGAAACACTTAGGACTGCTGCAATTTTTAACTAACTTGAAGTCCTATTTACTTGATGCTTTGAGTGTGCTAAGAGTTGATCTGATTTAGAAAAAGGCAATGGGCTGTTTTTCTTCCAAGACACAGCATTAAAAAGATTGTTAGTTTTCCGAAATCCTATTAAGCAATACATCACCTTGTCTTGCCGAGTGCCTTCTAGAAGCGTCTCTCGCGACGGAGGCAGATAGTCACGTCAATCAAAGCAGCCAACGGGGAGGAGGTGAGCAAAGAAAGCTACTGGAAGGGAGAACATTAGATGAACAATGCGTTTGAGGAAAAGGTTGAATGAATTGTAAAGAGAGCGTTTTGTGAAGTGCTCTCGTGTGTAATCCGTGAACGATGTGCTGTTTCTAAATAGCCACGAGTAATAAAATCATATAATGGCGCTTTTGTGTATCAATGTTTCTTTTCATATTAGTACTACAACAATGTGCCTGCAGACGAAGTTATTTTAAAGGCATTTATTGTGGACTGTGTGACTTTTTTTTCTCTCAATGGTGCGCGTACCTATTGTGGTTTTTAAATACATACACATACATCTATCAAAGGGCAAGATTCCAAGGTGCATTTTAAGTTGATTTACAATTAAACTAAATAAAAGATTTTAAATGTTCTATTTTATTTTCACTTCTTCCTGATGTGCAGGGCTTTAAGTGGGCCGGGTCCTGTTCTTAAAAGCAGGTGCCGAAAGAGGTCCTTATGGCGGCTGGTAAGTTTTGGAGGAAGGAGGGCGGGTGGGACACGCACATATTCACATAACACTCAATGCATTCACACACGCCCACACACACACAAACACATCCATTCACAACACTCTTTACCAAACATTCATACATACACACACGCACCAAACATTAATTTAAAAGAAAATTACCCGCAGCCTGCTCTTCCTCTGATGTTCCAGGAGGATTGGGACTGCTGCCTTCCCTCACTGGCTGACCTAGGGTCAGCCAATGAGACATGTTTTGAATCACAGAATGTTGGGACGATGTGAAGCTGGAACCTGCTTTCTCAGCTCTAAAATATAAACAAGTGGTCCCAGACTTCTTTAGAAAAACACACAGTTAAAGGATATTTTACAATATGATATACTTTGGTGCTCGAATATACAGCACATGGTAATTAATACATAATGGAAAACTTCATAAGTAGGCACCAAGGAAAAAAGGAAAAAAAACACCCACTGTTTTTAGTAGAAATCTTCATTTTTATATTTGTTTTCAAAAATGCAAAAGGAAGGTAAAAACATTACCATATGAATTGAGAATGGAAGGTTGCTCAAGGAAAAAAAGGGGGTGCAAAGAAAAAGTGCTAGTGTGTGTGAAGTTACATGAAGAAGGAGATATCAGAGTAAAGGATATTCAACGTAAAAGCGGTTCCAACAATCTGAAATCATCACTGGTTATATGTATAACATACACCAGTGTGGTTAGGCCTGTCCACAATGCAATTTTTTCTTTATTCTTTGTACATCCTTTAGTAAGCGTACCAATGTATATTCTGGTAATAGGGCACGGTGATATGGTGTAGTACAGGCCCAGGGGTGGGGGTATGGGTTGACATTTCAACCCGGCTTATTGTGTAGAGGGCTCCTTTAAACCTCCGCTTGCGGGTCTTCTTCAGGATAGGGGGATGTATGAGGCAACCTAAAGAGGTAAATGCAAAATGAATTGACGCAAATGCAAGGAAAAAGGCGTGTGTTAGAAGGGTGTAAGGATTACTGACCTAAAACAGGTGCCCAATGTTGGCAATCCAGACCACAGCTCTCATCAATGGATAGTCTGTAAATACAGAAAATAATGTACAAGAAATAATGAATGAATACTCAAAGAAGTGGATGCGGAGGAAAGACGAAAACACACTCACCCGCATCGAAATGCGGAGTGTGAGAATCAATTTAAGGCATCCATATCAACAAGGTGCCCTTCAGGGTATCCAAAACCCAAGGCAATTTCAACTTTAAAAAAAATCAGCAATCTTCAATTTCGTATTCATTAGTTTGTGGAATGAATCCACCAAGGAATCTAAACACAATAGATATAAAAAGGGAAAGAAAAATGTAAATGCATGTGTCCATCTTAAGGACCTGAATACAAAAAGTTAAGGCAAGAGCAAAGTGGTGCAACTATGCTTAAATACCTCAAAAACTGGTGTCAGCTCACAGAATGGAAACGCTCCTAACCGGGCTGTGTTCTGGCCAACTTGCGGGACGTCCTTAATTAACGATGCCAGAGGCATGCAAGCTTTGCATGTACGTCAAAAACAAAGTGGCGGGCGTCGCTTGGAAGGCGGGCTCGTACCCGAGCGCGGTCCGGTGACAGAGGGGGGAAAAAAAAACCATAATATGCCAAAATGCGGTTCTAAATCTGATTGTGTGTCTGAAAGGAGTTGCACCATTGAACCATATATTTGAAGGCATTCAACATCAGTATTTTGACATAACACCACATTAATACTGGTTGATGCAAAAATATTCATGTAAGTCTGCGTTGACTTACGGAATCGCAACACATTATTAATGATAATACATGCAATATGAGGAGTATATCCACAAACATATTAGAAGTAAATTTGAAGGAAGTGAAACCTCCAAAGAGGAAATAGTTGTATGAACAATATTTAGAAAGAATAGGTGAAAGTGGAGATTTAATAAAGGCAAACTTTTATGTACAATAAATGACAGAATGGGTGTTATGACATTACATAAACAGATTTCCATGTATCATTCATAAATGTGAGGAAAAAGTGAACTATTTACATACAGATATATACATTATATACAACAAGGTATGGATGCTCGTACTAATATGGGAAAAATGCCTAGCTGCATGTATGACAATATCAGGGCCTCAGCCATTGTTTAAGGTGGCTGCCTGCCTGGCAATTTCCTCATACTCATTCAATCCTCTCAGACTGGTGTCAAAAGTGTGTATCCATTTGCATTCTCTGAAATTTAGGGTGTTTCTGAAGTTCCCACCCCATGGATTGATGTTTACTTTCTCAATTATCCACCACTTCAGACTCTCAGCTGAGTGTCCGAAAGTGATGAAATGCTTCACCAGAGGTACACTCCGAATCTTGTTTCATATTCTACTACAGTGTTGTAGTATTTGTGTATTAATCTTTTTTGTTGTCTGTCCAAAGTATAGGAAATCACAGGGACATGATATAGCATTTATGACCCCTGCGGTGCTGCAGTTGGTGTGATCCTTCAAAGTGTGGGTATATTCATTATGCAAGAAACTTTTGATCACCCTGATCATGAGGCAGGCCTTAAACTTGCCAAATTTAAAATGGCCCTTATTCGGTAGCATGTTCCGAAGTGACAGTTGATTAACTCTGTTGTGAGTGGTAAGTAAAGTTTTAACCATGTGATCTCTTATGCTTTTGCCTTTTCTGGACGCATGCATAGGAGGATACGGAATACCTATATCATCAGCCACAAGGTGCCACTGACGATTGATGGTCTTTCTGATCTCACTGCTCCTAGTGCAAAAAGTAGAGAAGCAAATAAGGCGTTCCTGTTCAGAAGTCACCTTTTGTTTTGGTTCTAAGAGAAACTCCCTATGGCAGAACCAAGCCTGTTTGCGGGCCTTTTTGAGAAGGCTACACGAGTAGCCCCTTTCAGTCAGACGGACCATGAGATCTGCAGATTCCTCAAAGAAATCATGTTTCTTGGTGCAGTTCCTCCGTAGCCTAAGGAACTGGCCAAATGGTAAATTATCTCTGAGATTGAGTGGGTAGTGGCTCGAGTATTGCAATAGAGTGTTTCTTTCACTTGCCTTTCTGTATAATGTGGTATGTAACCAGCCCTCATCAGCCCTGGTCCTAATATCAAGTAAATGTATCTCTTTGTTGTTAAACTCTAGTGAGAATTGAATATTGTTAAATCTTCTACTGAACCAGTCATGGAATTCATTGAGCTGTTGCTCACTCCCTCACCATATCATTATCATATCATCGATGTAGAGCCTCCAAAGTTCTATATTGTTTTTATATGGGTGTAGGTTGCTCAATATGTGGGTATGCTCATATTTGTCCATTTATAAGATGGCCAGATCAGGTGCAAAGCCTGCCCCCATGGCATCTGCTCTGACATCAGGACAGTGAGAAAACTATTTTTTTCACTATTCTGACATCTCAAAGAGATAACAATCCTAGTCGTCTGGCACATACCGCTTTTCTCTGGTCTCTACAGCATCCAAGTATGTGGTGGAATTGTAGTTCCCAGCTCGCCCATTGTTCCAGTCCTGCTCATGATTTCACAGACAAGAGAAAGGTGGGGACATGCCAAATGCTGTCTGCCCGCTCTGTATGTACATAGCATTAAATGCATATGGCTAGCTGTCAATAAAGAATAGTGTTGTATCCTAAGATTTACATTCCTATGTGAATCAGCCTAGGTCTTCCTAGCTGCTCAGCCAGAGTCAGAGATGGTGACGGAATGTTGGAGTGCCTGTGATGAATGCAATGCCTGGGTGACTGTGTGGATGAGTGTGTGACAGTTGGAGATGGGCTGAGCAGCTAGGCAGGCGGCTCCTGGTGGGGCTGGCATTGGAGTTACTAGAGCTGGATTAAGAGTTTTACTTGGATGATCCCTGGTTGATATTACAAGACATGGATTAAAAAAGAAGACTTCAAGAAACTACAACATGGCTACAAGTGTCTTTCTATACAAAGTACAACAAATAGTTTAGTACTCTATGGCTTAAAGTTACACTATAGACAACTCAAGTTGTGCTCTTATTGTCTACAAGGTGTCTCTTCAAATCCTTAGGTAGAAAGTAAGCCCATTATTCACAGCTACCTAGAAATAATTTGTATCAATACGTGGAAAGCTGTAATAATTAAAAAAAACATCGTCCCTAAGTTTTGTGTTACAGTCTGGTTGAAATCTCACCTCGAATAAGTATATAATATAATGTTAGACCTGACAGCTTTAGGATGGTCTTACCCAAATATTTTTGCTTACTTCCTTCCTCTTTTGTCAGAATTATTTTTGTTGGCCTTAGGACTCTGAGCACTTTACCACTGCCAACCAGTGCTAAAGTGCATCTGATTCTCCCCTAAAACTTGATTTGATTGCCTTAGCCACAATTGCCATATGTGATGTATCTATACGTCCCTAGTAAAGAGCCCTATCTGTGTGAAAATTAAATGCTGCTAGTGGGCCTGCAGCACTGATTGTGCCACCCACACAAGTAGCTTTTTAAACATGTCTCAGGCCTGCCACGTCTACTTGGCATTTAAAACCTCTTGCCACGACTTAAGCTCCACTTTTATTACATATAGATCTCCCTTAAGGTAGGCCCTGGCTGGGTAGTCTATCAGACAGGGTGCTGTGTAAGCAAAAAGGTAGGGCATGTACATTTGAGTTTTGTTTGTCCTGGTAGTGACAAACACCCAAATTCGTTTTTCACTACTGTGAGGCCTACCCCTCTCATAGGTTAACCGTGGGAAATCCTTATTACACTTATAAACTGTAATTCCTCGTTGAGATGGAGTGGATCTGTCATGTTTCACATCACTGAAATGGTGGTGATATATCCCTTTTATTGGTAAATATGAATTGATCACTACCATTTAAAAAATGCCACTTTTAGAAAGATTTTTTCTGGTCTTAGACCTGTGTGACTGCAACCTGTCTCAATTAGACATCTGGGGCGGGTGAGAGCTGGACTTTGTGCATTTCCTCTAGACTGCCACATGCAAAGGTGGCTAAGGTGTAACTGAGCAACCATCCACATTCTGGTGGGTCAACTTGGGCATGATGGGAGGGAAGAGCTGACACCTACCTATCAAGTCGGATTTGTAGAGTGCAGCTGATCACCCACGAGGGTAGCCAGGCACGAGGTTCTTTCTGGGATACGTCGAAGAGCCAGGTCTTGTGAATGAATCAATCAATTCAGATTTGAAGACCTGAATAAGAGGTGTCCTCTTCAAACACAAAGGGTTGCATACTCCCCTAGTATGAGCCTGGGCACAGAGCTGGTAGTGAGGACCTCTGTGCACTTCAGAGGCCCTCTTTGAAGTCACCTTCACTTCAAAGGCAAAATTGGGTATAAGTACTGGGTCTCTGACCCCACCAAAACAGACACAATTTGAACTGTGAAGAAACTGCGCCAGGAGTAAGGACTGCTGTGCTGCTACAAGGACTGCCATACTGCTGCACTACTGCTCTGGAAGAACTGTTTTTCTGCTGTGCTGCCCTGCTGCCTGCTTCCCTCTGCTCTGCTGAGGAAGGACTGGACTTTTTGACGTGAACCTTCAGTGATCTCTAAGGGCATGCTGGCTTGCCTCCTATTTTAGATTCAGGGATATAATATCAAATTCTTACTCCTTGCTCCAGGTCCATTGAAAGTGGATCCAGATGCCCGCTCCAGTGAATCCTGTGCTGCGTTAAGCAGAATCAGTGCATCAACACTAATGCAGGAACAGTACCGGTGCATCACACTTGGAACCAATGCATACCCATAGGAAGCAAAGCATCGGAACCACCGCATAAGCGCTGCTGCAGTGAGAGACAATTGATGCATCCCATCGACTGCATGGAGAAACACTGTGCATCGGAAACAATGCATCTTGGAACCAGCACTTCATCTTTGGACCTTCACTTTGCCATCGCTGGTTGGAGAAAATCGAGGTGTTGGTGTCAATCACACAATCGAGCTGATGCGCTGATGTTCTCCAATGAACAATGGCAATGTGCCGGCTACATCCCACATCTGGCTGTTGGGACCTGGACCACAGTACTTTTGTTCAGCGGGCTTGCATGGCTCCTGTATCCGACCAGCGCTCCATCATGATTGGCCTGAACGCTTGACTTTCCCCAGTCCAACGCAACCAAATAACTCCATAGGTGCTTATTTCTTCAAAACACTATTTTTCACTTGTATTATTTAAAAATTCATATCTTCAACTTCAACTTATTGAATTTTTGTTGTTTGGTCATGTTTAATAAAAAAATCATTATCTATTTTGCTAAGCTGGTGTGAAGTGTATTTGTGGTGTTTTTAGTATGTTACTGTTTGGAGAGTTACACAAATATTTTACACAGAGTCTACCTACTCTGTGCCAATCTCTGGGCGTGGGTTAATGTATGGTGTGTACCTGACTTACCATGACTAGGATTGTGGCTCCTGCTTGGACAGGGTGCCAACCAGGGTGCAAACATTGTGAAACAGACAGCCAATTTCTAAAATATACCTAACAGATAATTACTGTTGACTTGTGGCATCACAATGTTGCTTACAGGAAGAAGCAAACAGTTTGGGAAAGGCAGGTCGCTAAGCATAATTATGAGCTGCAGTTGTCTTGTGTGGGAAAATGGGTTACTGGTTGATGGGAGTGAACCCCTACTCAAACAGCAACCACAATCCTTGTCAGGGTGAGGCACAAGCAACCTCAAATTAACCTGTGCTCAACCCTCTGATAGCTTGGCACAAAGCAGTCAGGCCTAACTTAGAGACAATGTGCAAAGGATTTATGCAACACTTCAAACAGTAATAAGACAAAACACGAACAATCTCACACCAATGTAGATAAATAGAACAGCTTTTAGTACATAAATTGAGACCAAAGCAAAAAAAATCCAATCAGTAGAACCAGACATATGCAAGTTTAAAGAGTTTAGTGAAAATAGTCCCAAAAAAGCACAGAGCTCCTACTGTGGATATCTGGTCGTAGTGGGCCGGGACATAGTCACAAGTTCAGACCAAAGACAATGGAGCATGAGCCGACTACAGGGACCCAGTTATGTCCACTGAATGAGGGTTGTTAAGTCCTGCTCAGGACGCATCACATAGGGGAGGTGATGCGCCAGTTCTAAGGTGCTGCGGAGCTGCGATGTGAGGTACTGTGTCATTGTTGAGGAAATCGTCGATGAGGGCTTGTGATGCAGAGTCTGACATCCATGCCTTGGCTAATAATGTGGTTAGACAATTAAGTTATGATGGAAAAATCCTGAGGCCACCAAAGTGAGTGATAGACAAGTTGGGGAGAGGAATTACAACCGCTGAATAAACGGCAAAAGTCCTAGCTAAATGTGCAGCTCTTCTGCACTATTTTCCCTTGAAAAGTAAGATGTTTGCTGATGATTTATGGCAGAATGTATATGTGCTGCACTGCAGGTGTTAATTACAAGAAAGCAAGACTCTGTATGCATGTTACCAAACCCTGAACTAAAACTGCTTTTGGAAGTGACATGATAAATGCTTTAAAAATTTGCAACAAAATATACCTAACATCAAAGTGAATACTACTTTCAAGTTATTCTTCATATCTGCAACCATGGTTACTCCTGAATAAGATGGAGAAAAATAAAATAGAGTGAGATGATAAGAGCATGTTTTATCAGGAATTAAATGACAAATATTCTGCCATAAACGGTTACTACAAGTACTATCAGAGCTCTGTAACTTTTTTAACTCGGCTATCATCCCGGCTCCTTTTTATGTCACAGAACTTCTTTATGACCCTAAGTATCCTTAAATGGACAATAGGAGGTACTTTATCTCGAAGCACGGTGACATTAGGCCCCGGGTTTACAACCAGTTTGATGCTGAGTGAATATCTGAAGTGCTGCGTTGGTCAAAATGGAAAAACATGTGCAGGCACCATATTTACAAAAAGTCATTCTCAGTCAATGTTATAGGAGCACGTTTAAAAACTGTTCTTTTGGTTTAACTTTGTTTTATTGGTTTTAGAGAAGAACAAATACATTGCAATACTGTAGTAAGTCTATTGAAGGGCATTGTACATCAGCGGTAAGGTTGAAAAAAGGGGTCCTGCATGGGATCTGTACTTGAAATAAATCCTTTGTGCAAATGAATGCGTGATGATATCTGACAATAATATGTTCCTTAGAACAACACTAAGGGCAATGTTTGTCAGAGTGTTGCATCGCCCTTGCACCATGCAAAGGGGCCCAAGGGTCATGCAACACTAAAGTCAGATTTATCAAGCCACACAAGGTCCCCTTGCGTGGCCTCGCATGGCTTGAGAAATCCAAAGTTACGCAAAGCAGAGCAAATCACTGCCTTGTGCTACTTTGCCCCAGGGAGGGGTTCCATGGGTGGAGAATGGGTGTTCCCACGCATCCACCAATGGAATTTGGTGCATTCCCTAGACTTACCATGAGTGGTAGACCTGGGAATGCGTCAAAATGCTACGCCTTCCCAAGGGGAGGGGTAACAAGGAGAAATAGCTTTATTTCACTTTGTTGTTTCCTCCTTTTACATGAGCTGCCTTCTGCAGTACACATAGAAAGAGGAAAATGACTCTGAGGATTGTTTTTGTGAAGGAAGGAACATCTTCTTGCACAAAAAACAGTCCGGCCTACAATGCAGTCACCCTGGTGCAAGTGTAAAAAAGGATACGAATGTGCCGTATAATGTTAAATGCAGCACATTCCTTCCCCGTTGTGCAGCAATGTGGCATGCTGCATTGCGCTGCCTGAAAGTATGATAAATTTAGGTCCCAGAGTTGCACCATGGTGCAACTACGTGGGAGCATGTTCTTTTATAACATTTGTTTTGATATAAATACACCCTTCACTATGAATCTGTATGCTGTTTCAACCGACACAAGGTAAGCTGTGTAAAACTTATTTTATTGAAATTAGGTATGTTACACATGGAACTGCTACTCAATATTTTGCTTCCCCATTGTTTGCGCCTTCTTTCCTTTGATGCTTGGATTTCACTCAACACAAGTTCAGGATACCCTAATAGATTTGTGTTAGAAATGGGATCTCTGGTTGGCTAAGGCTTGTGCCAAAGCCAGGCAGAGACCACCACTCTAGTCAGGGCAAGGGAGTTACACGCCAAAGATAACCCCTGCTCCTCCCCTTGGTAGCTTGGCACGAGCAGTCAGGCTTATCCCGGAGGCAATGTGTAAAGCGTTTGAGCACCACCCCCACAGCAGCAACACATTAGGCACACCACAAAAAGAGACTCCACACAAGGGTTTATAAAAATAACTTTTGTATTATAAAAACACATTAGAATATAATCACACAAGGTACACTGTGCCAACTGGCACTTAGGCAGTATTTACAGGGGACTATATAAACATAACAGGGCCAATTGGACCACTGTCAGAACCATCACAACGTGAAAATAGTAGATGTACTCAGTATTATATCCTGCCACATAAACCATTTTGTGCAGTCAGATTCACATCAGGCGCAAACCACATTATGCGCCAACCTCATCAGCATAAAACCTATGATGTATTAACCTCCTAATCATGAATCACGCTAGGGGCATAAATCACAGTCGAAAGTAACCTCATCACATAGACCACAGTAGAGGTATAAATCCAGGTGCATAAATAACAGTTTTGGCACACCACCTAAATCCCATGTAGAGCCTGGTGCCCTAACAACCTAAGGCAGTCCCCCTGGCCAAATGGCCTTCTCAGGGGGATCAAATGCCTTATATCCAAATAGTCAGGGCGTAGCTGCCAATGCAGCAAATTCGCAGGTGTGCAATTGTGCAGGCCTAAACATTGCAGCCGTCAACAATTGCTGTACAGCTGTGTAGATACTTTAGACATGGGCAGTCACTGTGCCCTCTGGAGCCCCCACTGGGACTCTCTAACAAAGGTGCCCCCACGTTTTAGTTGCCCGCTAAAGCGGCGCAACTGAGGGAATAAAGAATCCAACACTGGCGCTACGGAAAAGGGGCACTGGCACCTCTGTGTCCTCTGGACCCCCACTGGGGCCCAGCAGACAATGTGCCCCCAAGCATTGCAGTTGCCTGTGCTTACACAGGACAGCTGAAATCAGCAATGCAAACATGGGCACCACTGTGCCCCTGGTCCCTCACTGGGGCCTAAAAATAAATTAGGGGCACCTTTGCAGCTGCTCATGATGGCGGTGCAGCTGTGGCGAGGAACTGCGCTCTGGAGCACCTCTCTGGGGCACTTGTAACCAATTTGCCTCTTCCCCCCAGATGTTAGAGCAGCCTGCTCTCCTGTGGGTCCGCTCAACGAACAAGGCACCAAAAAGAGAAGCCCTCACTCACCGGGCTCCTTGCTGGAGGGGGGGAGAGTCTCCTCTGGTCTTCTCCACCGTTCTCACGGCGGCTGTCTAATGCGGCGCGGGCAGATTCCGACAGTGGACCTCAGGCCCCCTCCTCCACCTTAATTTTTGTCAGCTGTGTTGGCGGGGCTCTCTCCACTTATGGGAGCCACGCACCACCATCCAGCCGTGCTTCACCCGGTCCCCCTCCTCAGGACTGGGACTTCGTTCTGGAGCCCGCGAGGCTCCCGGACTACTTCCTGGTTCCGTCGTGAGGCCCCGCCTTCAGTCAGGCGGCACTGTGCCTCACTTCTGGGCCACATTGGTGTTTCCCCATGGCTTTCACTCTCGGTTTTAGCAATGCGGGGAGGGCACTCGCTTGCTTAAACGTGCATAAAAGGGGGTGGGCACCCGTTCGCCTACACCAGCAACCAAAGACTGCCTCAAAGCGGGGTGGGCACCCGCTAGGTAAAAATAAACCACGGAGGCGGCAATAATGCGGGTGGGCACCGGCCTGTCCTGCAATAAGGGGGAATCCCCAGGTCGGAATTCCCTCAGAATCACTCACAGCTTCAGCGCTGAGAAGTCCAATCCCTCCTTCTCACCTTGGCAATCCAAATGTAGCACCCCTCCAGGCACAAGGTCCCACGATTTAGCAGGAAGTCAGAGGGGCAAGCTGGACAAAATTAAAGCGCAGCTCCCAAGAAGCACAGTGTTCCTCCGCAATAAGGATGTAGCGCTATTCAGCAAGGTTCAAGTTAGGGTGCTAAGTCCAGAGAAAAGACCTTTAGGAGGAAGGGGCCAAGGCTGGGCCCAGGCAGGCCAGCACACAGGGCCCTCCAGCAGGGAAGCATTCCCTCGGTTCCTCCTGGAGCCCAGCAGCCCCCCCCCAAGTCAGGAATAGCACAACCACAACACTTTCATGGGGTCACAGCCCCTTCTTTTATAGGACATTTGCCTTTGTGACACAGCACAGGGCTTGGGAAACCAGATGCAACTGGTTTTTTACCAGGCTCCTCTTCCCTATTGTTAGGTGAGGGCTTAGTGATAAGACACACCACAGGGGGCAGAACCAGCATTGTGAAGGGAAGGCACAACCCTATTCAGATCCCAGGTGCAATTCCTCCCTCCCATCTCGATGCAGATATCTCTATTCACCACTGGGCTGACTCCCCATGTCTCCTGGAGCCACCCACACCTTCCAGCCCCTGTCACTCACAAGCCAGTCATTCAATTCACATCAGGCAGGCAGACACATAGCACACAGAAATGCCTTCTTCTAAAAGTGGCATTTCTCCACTAGTCACCATAAATCTGTGCACACCATTGCGCAGCATTTATTCTCACTAGTTCATATATACTAAACTCGCCCCCGTACTCCTCTCATACCAGAAAGTACCATCGACACACATATTCCCCATGCATTCCTATGGTAGGGCAGGTCAATCTCACCACACAATCTCAGGGCGCGCACGCACTTTACACTGGGCCACAGTGCTTAAGTGCGCAGAGGCCAAAAACTACCAATATCAGGTCACAGTAAAGACAAAAAGTTTAGGGGCGAACCTGCCAAAAGGGCCAAGTCCAACAATTTGCTTTGCATGAAATCCTAGAGTTTTCAGGCTGGGCCTGCCACATTTAGTCATCTCTGCGTTCATTATCAATGGTTGGGTACTTATCAATGCAAGACCATTCGGCAATGAGCTTTCGACATTTGTTCCACTTTTTTGTTTTGTGAAAAGTGGTTAATGCTGCTGTTTGGGTCTTTTTACATCGCAGGTGCATTCTTACAAACACATAGTAAAGCTGGGATGGCAGCTGTCTTACTTGCTATTGCAAATATTATTAGGGGCCAAATTTATAAAAGGATTTGCAATGCCCTGCACCACGCAAGGGGACACAAGGTGATGCAAAACTTA
Organism: Lissotriton helveticus; assembly: GCF_964261635.1. Taxonomy (NCBI): domain Eukaryota; kingdom Metazoa; phylum Chordata; class Amphibia; order Caudata; family Salamandridae; genus Lissotriton; species Lissotriton helveticus. The sequence goes on along the minus strand of NC_136063.1, from coordinate 893,374,473 downwards.
AAATGAGATTTACCAAGCCACACAAGGTCACTTTGCATGGCCCTGCATGGCTTGATAAATCTAGAGTAACACACGGCAGCGTGTTTCCATGCATCCACCCATGGATTCTGACATTCTCCTAGATTTACTAAAATGGGTAGAACTGGTAATGCATCAGAAATCTACTCCTCCCCTCCAGAGGAGCAACGAGGAGAAATATCTTTATTTTTCCTTGCTGTTTTCTATTTCTAAGTGTGCTGGATTCTGCAGCACACTTATGATACAGATAATGCTTCTGAGTATTGTTGTCATGCAGGAAGTAGTCCCTTTCTGCCTCAAAACAATCCTGCCTACAATGCAGTCACTCTTACACCATGTTTCAAGGTTGTCTGCGTTGGCACTAGGCATCAGTGTGTGCTCAACTGCAGCTAGAGAGCAGAAATGCACAAAATAACATTAAATACAGTGCATTTCTGCCCTTTCACGCAGAGCATTATAGCTAGGTGGCTTGCTGCGTTGTGTGAATATGTGTTAAATATATGCCTTGCTTGGTTGGGTGATTTCAATTGTAATATCTGTCAGCATGGCCCGAAGGGAATTTGCGGCCTCGGGTCCTCTTTGGATGATACTCCGAATCATTTCACTCACTCTAAAATGGGGACATCTTGAATAATCTTCTATTTTATTTTAATTTGTCATATATTAACGACCTATGCTCACCACCTCTACCATTTCAGCCAACGTTTCACGGGAGGGGTTGCAACACCGTAATAGATTTTACGCTCTTCGCCAAAACACACGCCCATTTACTGTCATCATGGAAAACCTTAGATGATATTTATGGCGACCATTATGCTATCTCATTTACTATAAACAAGCCTCTACATAAGCAGGCATCTAGGGACAATTGCCCCACCCACCAACAACCTATTTCCCTTGGGTGTACCAACGGCTACACCCTCAAATGGGATAAGGTTGATCCCGCTGGGCTTCTTGCTAAATTATTTATGTCAAGAAAGGAAGAGATTAACATCTCCTTATCCCCCTTGGAAGATCCCTCCAAAATTTTGGATTATTTTTCAAGGATACAAGCATCCTTAAAAAATCTACTCTGCCGTCAGTTCAGGTCAGGCCCAAACAAACCTAAAGGGTGGTTTGGTAAGAATTGCACATCTGCGTTAAAATCCCTAAAAAAAGGTTTTACACGCCACATCTAGATCCTCATGTGAGGTCCGACAGGCCAGACACCTTTATCACCGAGCAATTAAAAATAGGGAGAAATCCCTGAAGCAAGAGGCCTGTCAAGCACTAAAATCTGCCTCTGAAAACAGGGATTCAACTGCCTTTTGGAAAGCCGTAAATGCCCCCTTTGTCCGGAACAAAAATTCTGAGCCGATAGACATAGCCATAAACGGGGATATCTGGGTGGCCCATTTCCAAAATCTGTATGACAATCCACTCCTCATTCATTTATCTCCCCCGGCTCTTCCCACGTCTTGCGATAATAGTAGATCCTGCCTGGGTACCCTCCCCTTGGATATTTTCTTTACTTGTGAGGAGGTCACTTCGGCTATAAGGGACAGCCCATCAGGCAAGGCACCGGGCCCGGATGAGATACCTATTGATGTTTTTAAAGCTGAAATTGATCTCTGGGCCCCTTTATTAACCATTGTGATGAATTGTGCCAACACTCATGGACTTATCGCAATGTGGTCAGAAGCGATAGTTGTCCCTATATTTAAAAAGGGGGACAGGCATGACCCAACTTGCTATCGCCCCATCTCCCTTCTTGATGCCTTAATGAAGGTAGCTGGCCGCATTATCCTAAAGCGCGTGCAACAATGGGCTGAGGAAGGCAACATTTTATCTAGCTTCCAGTATGGCTTCCGCCCTGGTATGGGAACGGTTGAGCAGAGTCTAAGCTTGTATTTTTTAATTTCTAAGTATACTCAAGCTATGAAAGGGAACCTTTTTATTACTTTTATTGATTTGAGTTCAGCCTTCGATTGTGTCGACCATAATCAGTTATGGTCCACACTTGGGGACCTGGGTATGGAACCTTCAATTCTTAACTTCATTAAGGAATTATAGAGAGATGCTGGGGCGAGGGTGCGCTTTGGACAACGAGGGGAGTGCTTGTCAAGATTTTCCATCAAGAGGGGGGTGAGACAGGGGTGCATCTTAGCGCCCCGACTCTTCTCCCTCTAAATTAACTCTATTGGTGACCACCTCAAGGGCTTTCAGTATGATTACCCCTCAGTCCAGGGTCACCCTGTCCCCATTCTCCTGTATGCGGACAACGCTGCCATCATGTCGCAAACCAGGTTGGGCTTACAGAGGGCTGCCTCAAAGTTTACACTTTTTATGAGGGAAAAGGGACTCAAGGTTAACATATCAAAAACCTTTTCTATGTCCTGTGGTCGTGGTACAAAGAAAGCACCCTGTCCCATATTCCTCGAGGGTAGAGGGTAGAGACAACAGACCAATTCTCCTATCTTGGGATTTCCTTCGACAGGAAGTGCTCCTGGCATACAGCAATTAAAACTAGAAAATTAGCATTTTCCAGGGCGATTGGAGCATTGCAGAACTTTGTGGCAAAAATTGGGGGTAGACCCGTCGAGGAGCTGATTTTAATATACAAGGCTAAATGCGTATCTACGGCCACTTATGGCTCTGGTATCTGGGGGATTGACACTATAACTTCAATACAGCAATCTGAAAATTCTTTTCTCAGATATCTTCTGGGGGTCCCTAAATCCTCAGCTAGCTATTTTTCACATATAGAATTGGGTCTCCCCTATATTTCTGATACTATAAAGATTGAGCCCATCCTGCTATGGCATAAGCTGTGGGTTACTCCCGAGACAGCCTTTAATCACAATATAATCTCTGACTGCCTAAACCTTGATGCTATAAGGCAAATTAAATGGCTGTCTTATGTGGAAACAATGCTGATCGAGATTGGCCATCCCGAGTTTTTTAAGAACCCGTCTAGTATGGAAATGATGCCTAGGAAAGCCCTGCGAAAATTGGCAATGGACTATCTAGTGAAAAAAAGATGGTCTATGGAAAACCTAAAAATTCTGTACTAGCTTATCAGCAAATCACCTCTGAACCAGGGCTTCAATTGTACCTTGCAAGTGATCTTAATTGCTACTCTAGAATGCTTCTCTCAAGGTTTAGACTGGGATCTTTTTATCGCTTAATTACTTTCCCAGCCTGTACTGACTGGTTGAGAGACTTACCACCCTGTCCCTGTGATGATCTCTCCCCCCAAACTAATATGCATTGTATTTTATTTTGTACATTTTATGTGGTTCCAAGAAAGATCCTACTTAAACCAATCTTTAAGGAGTGGGGCCTCCGGTCTTGTAGCAACGCTTTTCTTAGACTATAACGGCTGGATAATATTGAAGTGGTCCACACCCTAGCCAATTTTTTGAAACTTTTGGTAAAGTTTAGGAACTCGATGTAACATATGATATATACTTCTGTATCTTAGACCTTTTTAACCTATCAGATCTTAATGTATATGATTCTTCTTGTTTGTTGTTCCATTGTTATTTTTTGCTTTTAATGCACTTGGCACTTTGAGATCATACCCCTGTTTTTAAAATATATGTTATACCTATGATGGTAACGCAATTGGCACTTTGTGATTATACATTTGTTTTCAATAATGCTTGCTTTTATGATATTATTCTGAATATCGAAATAAAGCTTCTTTGAATTTGATATGCCTTAGTCCCCAAAATTAACTTTACATATCAAATTGGAGATCGTTTTTTTAGAATTTATGTCATCAGGTTAATTTTTCTCAGAGCACATCGCCGGTAGGCTTTAACTGATGTGTGAGACTGAGAGGCATATTTCCATCGATTTGACAATTTATCATATAAATTATGCTGAACTTTAGCCTTAATTTGTGAGTCTAAAAATGGGAACTCTAAAGTGAGTATTTGCATAGCACTAGAGGTACACACTAGATGAAGTTCCTTCCAGAACGCAAACTGACAGTTGCACTGACATTGTTTTGTGTCACATGGTTGCTATGAATGACCCTTCACTCTGCAATGCTTTGGCAGCAGCCCATGTTCAGACATTTTGTGTTTGACAGATTAAGGCATAGCACAGAAGATAAGCAGTTAAACTGTTTAACTGGCATTATGTTATTTGTATATACCAGTGTCAAAGATAATGGTTATGGGACAACTGTTGACCTTTATGATAATCTTGGGGCAGTGTCCAAATTAATTCTATTATTTTGTATGTTGGTTTATCTTTGTCCTTTGATCTTTTCTGCAAGCAGCTAAACCTACATGGGCATGCCGTTCTTTGGTCGTTACCATCATTGCACATCAATCTTCTTCACAGGTGCTTGATAATGACATTGAAGAGCCTTTGTAGGATGAACTTGATGACAGTCGACTTTGTCTGGTTTCTACTTGTTGTAACTGATGTTGATTTTAGGCCTTGTGGGCATGGCTAGACCACTTCTGGAAACTTCTGGCTTCCATTTTCTCTTCTTGCCGTGAGGCACGTGAAGCACTTGGTTTCTTTTTTGCCTTGCAAACTGTTATGAATTGATTTTATTTTCTGCCACCATTGCACACCTGTCCTATGGTTGGACATTTTCCTTCAAGTGGAAACAACAACCCACAGCAGAAACCCTACCTTTTCTTTTTGGAGGCATAAACTTGTGAATTTCTACCTTGTACTTGAGCTTGTGCTTCATGATCACTTCTGATTCACTTTCTGCTGTTCTAGCTTCCATATTAGCAGCTTTTCTATTCTGTCTTTCATTGGCACTTGCCACCATTTGTACTTTCTCCAGACCAAACATCTCTCTTAATATGCATCTTCTGAATGAGTCTGAAAGATAGCCATTGATAACTCTAAGGGGAATGGCTTCTTCTTCAATAAAGTCATTAAACTTGCAGTGTTTGATAAGTATGTCGTTCTACTCGCACACTCACCTCTGGACCTGCCCTGAGCCACCACCGCCGTGAGTCTTGTGGGGGCCATTCCTGTCGGACGAGGGCATCGCGCAGGAGGGAGCCGCCACCGCCGAGAGTCACTGGGGGCCATTGCTGTTGGTCGAGGACAACGGAGGCAGGAGGACTACGCCTCTCAGGATCCCTTGCAGCCGCCGACGCACGTGGAGAGCGCCAGGAGGCGCCCAAAAGGACGGTTGGGCTCCCGCGGCACCGGAGCTTGTTCTACTCGCACATTTACCTCTGGACCTGCCCTGAGCCGCCACCGCCGAGAGTCATGTGGGGGCCATTCATGTCAGACGAGGGCATCGCGCAGGAGGGACCCGCCACCGCTGAGAGTCACTGGGGACCATTGCTGTTGGTCGGGGATGACGGAAGCAGGAGAACTACGCCTCTCAGCATCCCTTGCAGCCCCCAACGCATGTAGAGAGCGCCAGGAGGCGCCCAAAAAGATGGTTGGGCTCCCGCGGCGCCGGAGCTCGTTCTACTTGCACACTCACCTCTGGACCTGCCCTGAGCCGCCACCGCCGAGAGTCATGTGGGGGCCATTCCTGTCGGACGAGGGCATCGCGCAGGAGGGACCCGCCACCGCCGAGAGTCACTGGGGGCCATTGCTGTTGGTCAGGGACGCCGGAGGCAGGAGAACTACGCCTCCCAGCATCCCTTGCGGCCACCGACACGTAGAGAGCGCCAGGAGGCGCCCAAAAGGACGGTTGAGCTCCCGCGGCGCCGGAGCTCGTTCTACTTGCACACTCACCTCTGGACCTGCCCGTCCACGCCCATCGCAGCCCGGAGGAGGCTGGGCTGGGCCACCCCCGAACATTTCCAGTACCGTAAGAAACTTTAAACATTTACCTGTGGATTATTGTCCTGAAATTGACTGGTATCTATTGCTGGAGCACGCTGACCTGTACATATCTCAATAATGGCGGCACGTGTAGTGAAGGGGAGGAGGGCAGCGGGAGCGGGGGGGGGACAGTAAGTGGGACCCTTGACCAATTTATAACCAGGGCAACGTCGGTACTTGAACACGAAATAGCCCTGACAGAGCGCCGCCTGTCGCTTGAACCAATGTATGCAAGACGATCATCATTAGGACCCATAATGCTGGCTACCTCCCCAAACCAAGTAGAAGGGCAAACTATTAATAATATATATATTACTGAGGGAGTTAATAGCGAAGATGTGGAGGAACGTCGACTGGATAGACCAGTGCCCCCTAATGTCTCATCGAGCATCCTAGCTAGGGAGGATGTTCCCAATATTGTTGCACCACATCATTCAAAAAGGTCCTGTGTGAAAAACAGTACAAAACCCCAAATGCCAAAACGAATGACAGGCCCAAACAACAATACGGGTAAGAGAAAGAGGGAAGGGGGTGTCCACAAGGGGATACGTTCTAATATAATAAAAACCTCCAAATTGCCCATCAGTATTATAGAAGAGGCTGTGACCACTCAACCTATTGTAATGCCTACAAAACCACTGCCACTTACCCCTTTGATACAAAAGGGGATGATGGACAGAGCGTTTGAACAAATCAAACACTCACCCCCAGTCAACTGATCTGGAATTAATCCATCACCATTCTTTAGTTCACTCAGCCACCCCAGTTCAGACATGGCTATATGCAAATCAGTCTGACCCTGTGCCTTGTGGGAACAGTCCAGCCCGAACTGCCAAGCCATGTCTTCGCTGGACCGGAAACAAGCATCCTGGGACCGGTTTCGGATTCATAATCCTCATCAGCCAGGCTATCTTGAATCCAGTGGCCAAGTGAACAAGGGACTCACGTCTGAGTATACCCTGCCACACTTACCCCTTTGATAACACTACCAACCACAAAGGTGGTTGACTTAAATCTCCCAGCACCGCTACCACCTGAAGACTTTATGCCTCAAGTGAAACAGCTGATGAAGTCACTTATCTTACCCCTCCTAGAAAGGAAAAAGGCTATTAATGAAAGCCTAAAAAGATTTGAGCAGACCACAGTAGAGAATCTGAACAAGATAAAGAATCTGGTCGAGTGTATACCGAAAATAACCACAGGTGAAGTAAATATGTCGAAGGCATCTGTAGCTGTAGTTACTCTTCCACCTCTGCTGACTGGAGTTAACAGAACCCCTGTTGCACTCACTAGAACTAACCAAGGGGCTATACCCGCTGATATTGGAACAAGCGATTTAATGAGAAGCGGTCGGAGGGAGGAAGAGAGGCAGACTGATGTGAATAGAATTGTAAGGCATGCCAAGGATAATCTAGTGGCAGCTAAGGAAACTTCCAATACCCCAAAGAAAAAAACAACCTTAAATTGTATTGATCTACCTCCGGTGTCTGGCCCATACGTTGTTGTACTTGTAGGGGTTCCTGAACTGAAGGATGATAAAACAGAAAGCTATTTAGAGCTGAAAAACAAGGTCATATTTTTGCTAAATAAGAATAGACCCCTCCCAAGTAGTATCGATGGGCAAATCCTGTATGCATGGAGAGTAAGTTGGGTTGGGCAAAGAGCCAAGGACATAGAGGGGGTTTCGGTTATTTTCAACTTTAGGGACAGGCGGGTAGTTGGTTGCATTTGTGGTCGTTCTTACCCAAGCGATGGGAGTGGCATTCACACTTATGATCTAAGTTATTTCTACCGCCCAAGCCCTATGTTACTATCTAACCGTAACCCCTTCAGGATGCAACATGCAGGGGCAATGGATAGATTTAAATATAACTTCCTAATCCCTACATTTAATTGTTTTGAGGGGTTATGTGGGCTCAAAGGAGTAGATTGACTGATAGACCAAGGATTGAGCAAATCAGCAGTCCTGTATAGAAAATCAGAGGGCATTGGTAACAAAATGAGCATAGAAGAATATCCCAGGAAGCAAGTAAGGTCAATTTTTAACACTCCAAACTGTATCTTGCGTCTTAACCATAAGGGGGGAGAGTTTATATCAGGGCACCAATGCAAACAACAAGGATATGGCCACTGAATTGATTAATGAAACAACGTGTGGACCAAGAAATAAGGATATAATAACACAAGTAAGAGTATACAACCCTCATCTGGCACAGAAGCCCCAGGGTGACACGATTGAAGGTGCCCCTATAACCAGGAGTCCCCAAAAGGCTAACATTGAGTTTACGCAACTAGTGGAAGCTAACAAAGAAAGCCTGAATGGCAATGTATTTGATATAGATATCAAATCTAGTGTCAAATTGAGGTCCTGGAATATAGCAGGCATTAAGAAAAACCTGAGTGACCCTACATGGCAGGAATGACAGTAGCGATATCATTTTATTCCAGGAAACTTGGGCTGTTGAAACTCATTTTAAAGTTGGCTATAGATCATTTAGCGTACCAGGCAATTGCTGAAAATGAAGGCAGACCTTCGGGAGGTTTGGCAATTTGGACCAAAATTACGCTGGGAATCGATTTCAAGCAAATTGATTCCAATAGCCTAGATATCCTAGGAGTGAGGTTCATGGGACCCAACAAGAGAGAAATTTGTATTCTAAATGTTTATAGTAGGCCTTCAGCGGCAAATAAAGAGGAAAATGTGATTGAGCAGCTGGATAATATTGTTTCCTCACTTGATGAGGGAATTCTAATTATTATTGGAGGGGATTTCAACCGTAAATTTGAACCGATAATGAGCCTGGAAAATATCTTCGAATCAGAAGACAATGCTAATAATATTCCTGGAATTGAGACCAGCCCGGCAGTGCCATGCTCAATGGTTGCAGCACAGTTATTGCGACTGACTGCAGCACATGGTTTACGTGCTTGCAATGGGCGTTTGCCATCGGACAGCCCTAGCCAGCCAACTTTTCATCGGGGCAGTTGTAATAGCCACCTAGACTATCTAATGGTCTCAATCCCTCTCTGGCCGATGGTAAGAGACCTTGTAGTAGACAACCGCATTGAGAGTGATCATTGCCCACTTAGCTTAACCCTTAGCCTGATTATCTTTAATTTGTTATTTGAGGAAAAGGACTCCCTTCAATATACTGATATCGATCCATTGATTTTAAACAATCACAGAGCCCTAAAGTGGCCGTTAGTACTGGGGAACGATAGTAGTGTAAAGAAAATCTACGAGTTGTATGTAGACCTAATTTCTCCGTATAATAATCTTCAAGTACAGGAGAACCCCAATTATGCTGATTCATGGATACATGTTTCGCAGTCTTGGAGAAATACTAACCAAGACCATTAAGCCACTAAAAAAGGGACAGCGAAATCAATGTAAGGGAGATATATGGTATGACAAGAGCTGCCGTAGTGCTAAAAAGGAACTTATAGCGGCTGCTAAAAGTAATAATGTGCTAATATTAAGCGAGAAAAGGAGGTGTTATAAGGGGACAATTGCTAAGGCTAAGAAATATTGGGACGAAAAAAATTGGTCTGACCTGTTGGAAGCCTGCAAGGCAAACAATCAGACATTGTTCTGGGGCCTGATTGCAACGGGCTCCAGAGGTGGTACCCCTAGTAGGGACACATTTTTGGAAGCCAATGTGTGGGTTTCGCACTTTTCTGAACTATATTCCCCAACCAATAATGAGCCTGCTTATGCTAATGAAGACCCAGGGCCTAATCGGAGTGTGACATCCTTGTTCTTTAGTATGGCAGAAACTATGGCTGCCATTAAAGCAAAAAAAAACAGGGAAGGCCCCCGGCCCGGATAGGATACCTGGGGATCTATGGAAGCATAAAAATATGATATGGGCTTCCTACATAAATTATCTTTGTAATAGCATTGCTAAGGGTAAGTCTATTCCTGATACATGGCGGGGTGCCGGGATAGTAACTGTTTTTAAAAAGGGGGATCGTATGAATCCGGCCCATTATAGACCTATTAGTCTGATTGACGTCCTACAGAAGGTATATGCAAGACAAGTTTTAAGTAAGCTGACTGCTTGGATCGAGGAAACTAGTACCCTAACCAAGTATCAGGCAGGTTTTAGGGATAGAATTAGCACAACTGATCAGGTGTTTAGATTTTTATGTATCAGCTGGAAATACATAAAAATATAGCAGGCACACTTATATGTGGCTTTTGTTGACCTCAGGGCAGCTTTTGACCTTGTCCCTAGAAATGCATGATGGTTAAGACTGAGGGACCAGGGTGTCCTCGGGAAAATCTTGGAACAGACTGTCAGGCTGCACGAGGACAACTACTCCAGGGTGAGATGGGGACCAAATGGAGAACTGACTGATCGTATCAATATAAAGTGAGGTGTTAGGCAAGGATGCGTGCTGGCACCCACATTGTTCTCCTTGTAGGTAATGATATACCTGACACCCTCTTGGGCTGCGAGCATGACTCTCCCAAGTTGTGTGGCGACCATGTACCCGTACTGCTATTTGCATATGATACTATTTTAATATCACAGACACCAAAAGGATTGCAAAATGTAATAAATTCCTTTCAGTCTTACTGTGATACTAAAGATTTAGAGATTAATTCATCCAAAACTAAGTATATGGCGATTCATCCCCATAGAGGTTTTAGAAAAACACTAACTGTTAATAATGAAATGATAGAATATGTGCAAAATGTTAACTATTTAGGTATTACTTTAGACACCAAAATGAATTGGAAAACTCAAATAGATAGAAGTAAAACAACCCTCACCCAGAATCTAGTTCCAATAGCGAGACGTCACAAGAGTAGCTACATTAGAGCAGTTTCCCCAGCATTAGAGTTATATAAATACAAAGCCCAACCAGCCTCACTTTATGGGGCCGAATTATGGGGCTATGCTGCTAAATGTGCTTTTACTACATTAGAGAATGTTTTTCTCAGGAAATTACTAGTAATTCCAAGGTGCACACCCTTACTTCCACTTACAATAGATTTAGATATACATCGCACTGACGACCACTCCGCTTTACGACCCTTGTTGTATTGGATCCATTTGTGGTCAACAGACGAACTAGTAGATTATCGAGAAGCCCTAAAAGAAATATTTAAATAAAAAATGGAACAAGGCTGGTATGGCTTGAACCATATTTAGAATTGGTTTGCAAAGTTGGGGATAAGTCACTACTGGGTAGACCCGGAGAGCCTCTCCTTGCGCTGTAAAAAGCTGTTAAAAGAAAAATACTGGGAATTTGTCCTAAATTCAAAACTGCATAATCCGGAATTGGGGACTCTATCTCTCAAGTATCTTGGTATGAAGACAGTGAGCAAATTTGAATCTTTTATGGATGAGATCTTACCAACCCTAGCTAAAACACTGTATTTAAAATTTGGGTACGGCATACTACAAGTTAAAGCAAATACTGCGAAATGGGTGTGCAACGATGATAATATAGGGAAGGGTGACCTGGTTAAATGTGAACTGTGCAGCACTGGCGCCAAGGAGGATGAGGCGCATGTATTATTTTTTTGCTCTGATTACACACACCTTAGGTAAAAGTGGATAAAACCCATTTGCCACCTCTTAGGCTTTAGATGGTTCAGCAAGGTGGAAAGAATCTTAAGAACTGAAACAACTCAATCCATCGTTTTCAGTGTAAGCAGATATCTCTTTTCTGTGGAGATAGTTAGAAAGAAAAGGGGCTTTAAGCTTTAATGTTAAATGGCTAGATTTCAAGCTGAATCAATACAATAGCCGGGGAGGGGATTGGGAACTATGAGTTTGTACTAGTATTGCCCAAAACTCTTAAATACTCTAAGGTAACAATACCACTAGTTTTAATATCCATTTAACGAAGTATTAACTGTAATGCACTGGTTGCACTTTCTTCAATGTACGGTATATGTTTTATATCTGATATTGTATTTATTGTTTTAAAATTGCAAATGCCTCTGACTAATTTTCAATTGGCAATAATGGAATGTGGAGACTACGGGTACGGAATTGAAATTGATTCATGCAACTTCATTGTTTTTTAAACTCCATGTACATCTTTTATGGTTTGTGTTTTAACCGAAATAAAGATATTATTGATTGATTGAGTGATTGATTGATAAGTATGTCAAGTATGTCAAGTCTCGCAACAAACTCATCCATCATTTCAGCATCTTGCTTTTTCACTTGATTGATCATGTACCTTTCTTAGTCGACATTCAGCATTGGATTTAACTTGTGTCCAATGATTCCTTGATTTGACTGTCTGATGCTGCATCAGATTGTGATATTTTCCATATCACCTCTTTCACTCCCTCAAGAGCAAGGTTTTTTAAGTACTTAATGATTTTCTCACTGTCTGCTTCTTCCAGCGCGTCTATGAAATCATCGAACGTCTCGAGCCATGCAGTGCCAATATTCTGTTTCTTGCCAGTGTCGAATGACATTGATGGGTTCGGGATTGGTGCTGCCAAGTATTTTGCACTCCCTTCTGTCACCATTGAGAATATGTGCTCGTAGGACAGCACCTCTTCAAACACAATCCTGTATTGGCCGAATATGAGGTTGTAAGGTGTTTTGTTGGTCTTCAAGGTGAGTGAATTTTCATTTCCCGTACCTGGTTGTCAGTATCTTTAGCATTTGCTTTGCATGGATGATTGCTCTGTGTAATGGCGCAGCACAATATTTCTTCTTTCGGCCTTATCCGCAGATTCTGTTGGACTTTCCGACGGTGATCCTCTGCCAGGCCTTCATCTTCCTCAAAGGGCATGTCTGAGCTGGAGTGGGGCTTCAACTCCTCACACACCAACTTCACACAGCTTTACATCAACTTGGGGCACATGTGGCACTCATGAGCAGTTTGCTCTACAGTTGCAAACTCTCAGGAAGAGCAAACTCATTTCTTCAAAGCACATTTCCGATCCTTGTCAACAGATGTAGTATTCTCCCCAGGATAAGAGCTTGCAAATGAATATGACACACATAGATCTGAAATAGACATCTTCATTCTTCAGCATACGAACATACACTGCTCACTAATTATTTCATAAATGTGCCTAATCACTGCTTATCACCTCCCAGAAATTTACATAATTCCTCTGTTGAGTCCGTCTAGAACCGCAAGGGTCCTAGCGCACATAGTCCATGACTCTACAGGGTCTAGGTAGAATAATTTGTGTGTCTAATGCAGGGGCAGAGCTACCAACAATTCAACATGTTCAGTGACATTGAGGCCAATGGATTTGATGTACCTGATAAAGCTATGGATCAACCTTTCAATTTTTAAGAAAAATCAATTGACCTTTGTTGTAGCCTGAGAAGAGAAAGGTTTACTGACAAGTTTAGATCCATAAACTGATTGACCAAATGTGACCATACATTAAAAGTCAGTCTGAATCATAAAGTTGAAAAAATTATTTATTATAAATTCAAATCGAAGGTAATATAAATCAGATGCCAAAACATGCTGTAAATATACAGAATTATTAAAGGAAGATCAAATCAAAGTACAATATTGGTCCTTAACAGCAAAGCATAAATCAATATTCCTGTGATTTCATTGCAAAAGATTAAAAAGAAAGTCTGTTCACTGGACAAATGGTTTTGATCCTTCTCCCTATACATTGGAAAGAGTTTCCGTATCTACATTATACTAAGAATTAAGGAAACCCTATTAACCCAGATGCAAGAAAAGGTGTCCGTATCAGAACTTAGAATATAAGTGATCCGTAAACCATGTGTAGTTGTCCATGGACAGACACTCGTGCATGCACTGTCATAGAATAGATTGACCCAGGCAGGTTGAGTGCAGAAGCAGGTTCTGAAACATAGCTTGTAACTTGGAAAGGAAGAAGTTGTTCTCAGTCATTGAAATAGGACAGACTTTGTTGAGAACTGGGCTTGAGCAGAACACACACACTTTATAGGAGACAAAGACACTGGCACATGAAACACCTTACTTCTTGACACTTCACCTTCATGAGAAACCCCAGCGTTGAATACATCCACAACTGACTGCAAGGTCTTAGGGATGTCTTGAGTTCTCAGCTATTGCGCTAGTCCACGCACAGTAACCACATGTGGAGAGATGGGTGCAGTTTGAGAAAAGGCAGGTACCATTCAGAAATGAATACCTAGGACATCCAAACATAGTAGTTGAACTTGTAGAAAGATTGATGTGCAGAGAATAGAAACACCTCACACAACACAGGAAACACAAACAAAGGCAAAAACAGTACCTTGCTTGAACTGGTGGGCAGGAGAATATGGTAGGTCTCACTAAAAGTGGTAGAGAGATTGTAGAAGTGTAAATTTAGGGAACACTCCGCTTCTCTTGAAGTTGAAGCTTGAACTTAAAAGCGGCTTGTGAAAGAAGGTGGTCTGCTTCCCTTGAAGTTCAAAATGCTAAAAACACATTTGAGTAGAAGAACGATCTGGCATGTATAAGTTGGGGTCGACCGGTGAGGTGGTCACTGGTGGGGCTCAGACGCCAAAGTCCTTGTTTGAAGATTGAAGTATTGATGTGGCCTTTTGAAAATCTTGTTAGTAGACATCTAGTATAGTCCAGCAAGGATTGTAAAGTTCAATTACTCAATTTTAACGTATGCAGTATTGCCTAGCAAGGATTACACAATTATCTCTTATTCATTGGTGCGTGCAGTTTTCCCTGTTGGGATTGCACATCTCTATCTAAATCTCTTTTCAAATCTATTTTCAAATGGTTACAAATATTTTTGCAAGTTTACAGTTTGAGTTTTACTCCTCAAGTCTAATTGTGTTACTTTATGCATTTTGCCTTGCTTTGTGTTTACAGAGAAGGAATGTGCCTTATCTTTATTCGTTCATTCCTTTTCGGTATTTTCTACCCCTCATGCTGTGCAGTGAATCCTGTCACATCTGTCTTGCCAGTGGGTGTGTCAACAGGTAATGATTGGCATGCTTTCTCATTCTTTTAGTTTCTATGCTTCTATGTTCATTGTTCTAATGTGGAAGAAAAGGAGGTATGTTGTATCCTGCCTATGTATATTCCTATGTATGCCTTTACCTACTTTATGCCTTTCTAATGGAATGCCTCTGCACTGTGATGCACTATGGAATGTTGGGTGCTGGTTGAAGATAAGCCACAGTTATGATTGGGCTGAGCTGACTTCTGGCTGCTCCTGGTGGGTCTTGTTCCAGGCCACTTACCAACTTACAATAAATCTTCATGAAATACCTCAACCAGTCACTGACCCAACGCACTCAATAGGCGATCGAGAGCAGAGGTGCTGGCGGAGCACTCTGTCAGAAGAATCGATTACCTAATCGGGGTACTAATTGGCTTTCCTAGAGAGAGGGGTGTTACGCTGGCGTTGCACTTAGCTGAGGTCACCTGTCCTGACCTACACCTGTCTTGTCCCGTGGGCATCTGATTAGTCGGGAGCCTGGCCCTGGTCTTTTTGTCCCCGCCAGTGACCAGGATTGGTCATTGCACCATTCTAGGTAAATATAATCTATGTGGTATGTCCTTTTGCTATTTCCCTTTCTCACCCTTCCCAGGTACCAATGTCTAAAGGTGTTACTGTGATTTCTCACAAACTTATGTCCTACTGGTTATATTCTTGCTTGTAAAATTTATGGTCACGAGATTGTGGCCCTTTCATTTGACTCAGAAAATCTCTAAAGGGTTTAAAACGATCCCCGAGTCTATGGTTATTATAAGAAAGTAAATGTGTTTAAATATTGCCTGATTATTCAAACTCCTTTACGATCCCTAGGACCTACAGCAAAGGTGAAAAAGGTTGGTAAGTAATGGTTTAAAGGTATAAGTCCTAAACGGACTCAAAGTACTGATAGGGTGATTAAAATTAGTAATTAGTTAGGCAGGACTACTAGTTCACAGTGTGAATGTTTTCATGGGCCCAGGTGAGTACGGTAAAACTGAGCTAGTTGGTCCCTGCGCGCTCTATCAAATGTCCCAATTGTAAGCCTAAGGCCCAGAGTCACTCTAATTTAGCATGTTACTTTCAAAAGCATATAATGGTGCAACACACATTCAATTCTGTAAATGCATTAATACATATAAGGTTATTCACCTATATCACACTTTCACACATGACTAGAGTTTAGAACAACAACTGATCAGGTTATAGGCACAACGCCAACACTGTCATGATTCATTCTGTCCTAACTTATGGAGCATGCACTGCATCAAATGCATTTTAGTGCAAACCCGGAATAATCTTAGCCAATAGATGAATTCTGACAACGGTCCAGCAGTTCCTAAAAGAAAAATAGTTAATCCACATACTCAATTAAGACACTCCATTACTGCCTTTTCTATACTAGTGAACTGCATACACTGATTATAATTGTAATATGTGAATACATGAGGCCAAAAGTACACATATATATGTGGCTTTATCAAGATAAAAGAGTGGGGCAAAATGATGCTACTCCATGCCCATTTGCCCTAATTTATGGTTGTCTTATACCACTCAGATGGAAACTGCTGCAGCTAATTTACCTTGTTTGCATTAGGACCAGATAAGGTCATGTTGCGCCACTGGTCTCCTGCGCAGATATAAATGATTGATCTTGGGCAAATTCACAATGCATTTCCAGGCACAAATAAAGCATTTACCTGGTAAGAGACACACATATCAGATTCTATGAAAAGCATCTTTGAACACACAACCTTCACTTAATTGGGCACGAATACAACCCAAAGCTACAGATTCCACATCCTGTATAAAATACATTGGATTTGTGGTATTTTACAGTGTGCTTAAAATGGTATAGACCTGGAAGTATTAGATTCATCCATTGAGTGAAACGTTTTAAAGTTAGTCTCAGCTTAGTAGTATGTCCTGAAACAGTACCCTTCCAGTATAAAATGTATGCTACGCGTCAGAGCACACTTTTGCACAATGGTGCAAAGGTGTGCATATGGCACTAGGCAGTCTGCGCATCAGCGGTGGGGGAGAAAGTGGTAGAGCCAAATTTTAGTACATATGGGTATTTGATACACTCTACCCTTAGCACAACAAAGCAGCAAAGCAACCCAACTTTGGTTGCTGCCCTGTGTTCCACTACTTTCTAATAAATCTACCCTAAGTGCAAGATATCACCAGGCAGTGGTGAATGGTAACTTTAAAAGGAAGAATCCCAAATTGTTGGAAATTTTACAATGCTTTTGTGCACTCTTTACTTATGGGCAGGAGTATATGATGTGATCTAATGTCCCATTCTGATAGTCCACCATTCTGCACTTTTCTGAGCTCAAACCACTGTCTGAATAATCCGAACTCTGACAATGAAGTAATCAATCAATCAATCAATCAAACAATTTATATAGCGCGCTACTCACCCGGAAGGGTCTCAAGGCACTGGGAGGGAGGGGTCTGTTACTGCTCGAAAAGCCAGGTCTTGAGTTGCTTCCTGAAGGAGAGATGGTCGTGGGTCAGCCGTAGGTGGATGGGGAGGGAGTTCCATGTCTTGGCCGCCTGGTAGGAGAAGGATCTTCCTCCGGCGGTGGCTCTGCGAATGCGTGGTACTGTAGTGAGGGCGAGGCTGGTCGATCGCAGCTGGCGGATGAACGTGTAGAAAGTGAGGCGGTTGTTGAGGTACTTGGGGCCCAGGTCGTGGAGAGCCTTGTGTGCGTGGGTGAGGAGTCTGAACGTGATCCTCTTGCTGACGGGGAGCCAGTGCAGGTCTCTCAGGTGGATGGAGATGTGGTTGCGGCGGGGGATGTCCAGGATGAGTCGTGCGGAGGCATTCTGTATGCGCTGGAGTCTTTTCTGTAGTTTAGCAGTGGTAAGTAAAAGTAAGTAAGTAAAATCCACACTGTTGCCAGTATTCCAGGAGGGGCTTTGAGTCCCAAAACACTGCGGACGACCTGATAAAGCTCACAATTGCCTGCACCTGTTTCCGGCTGCAGTTAGCGCGTAAGGCGCAGATGGAATACCCGCTGCCAGGACAAACTACTGCGTGGTACAAAAGGGGGTGGTGATGGACGGAGCATCTGAACCAATTGAACACTCACACCCAGTCAACAGATCTGGGTTTAATCCATTCAATGCCAGAAACCTGTCCTCGGAAGCTTGTTTCCGGTCCAGGGAAGGCATGGCTTGGCAGTTCGGGCTGGACTGTTCCCATCAGGTACAGGGTCAGACTGATTTGCGTATGGCCATGTCTGAATTGGGGTGGCAGAGTGGGCTAAAGAACAGTGATGGATTAAACCCAAATCTGTTGACTGGGTGTGAGTGTTTGATTGGTTCAGATGCTCCGTCCATCACCACCCCCTTTTGTACCACTTTGTTCGCCATAAGTTGGCAGGGTATGCTCAGACGTGAGTCCCTTTCTCACTTTGCCACTGGATTCAAGCAAGCCGGGCTGAAGACGGCTGAAATGCCCAGAAACCGGTCTCGGAAGCTTGTTTCCGGTCCAGGGAAGGTATGGCTTGGCAGTTCGGGCTGGACTGTTCCCATGAGGCACAGGGTCAGACTGATTTGCATATGGCCATGTCTGAACTGGGGTGGCAGAGTGGGCTAAAGAACGGTGATGGATTAAACCCAGATCTGTTGACTGGGTGTGAGTGTTTGATTGGTTCAGATGCTCCATCCATCACCACCCCCTTTTAAACTACTGCCAGCATTTCAGGAGGGATATTTAGTATTTTAACACTGCGGTCGACTTGAGGAGGCCCTCAATTGATCACACCTGTTCCCTGCTGCACTTAGCGCATAAAACACAGTTGGACTACCTGCCGATGCCCCGTCCTGTGACCATCTGCACTAGGAAGAGGCAGGGCAGGGCCACTCTCCTTGGCTCCTCCTATTGAGAAGTGTGGAGAAGTGTGGCTCACTGGTTAGAAGCGGCAGACCCTGAAGCAGAGGTCGGCCTGGGACCAGGGTTCAATTCCCGACGCGGCAGGGTCTTGGGTCAATGTCCGCGGACTCGATAATTCTCGCTTAGGTGCCTACGCTAATCATGGGTCCCACTCTGCAACTCTGGGCAATAGCTTGCTTAATCTCCACAACGGCCCCAGCAACACCGGGGATGCCTGGCTTCACCCTGGGGTGCCCTCTCACAGGGAAAGCCAGGACGGGTTCCCCAGCGGTATACAGTGCCAGGACACCACGTAACGAGGTAACAGTGCGCTTTACAAGTATACATACATTACATTACATTACATATTGAGGCTTTTATTTGACTTTGCTGAACATCGAAAGAGAAGTCGTTTGATACGAATCAGCTCCCTGCCTAAATTACCGCTTGCGATTTCATTCTGCCACCCTATTTTCTGTTTCTGCTATCAGTGTTCCAGAAAGGCATACTTTTAACAGTTGTTTTGTATATGGGGTGAAAAGGAACCACCAGGTCGGGCGTGGATTCATTGTATTGATCTTTAGTTGACCAGGTAACTTTCCAGGTGCAGGACTTGACCTACAAAGTGAACTCTGGTTTTTCATCACTAAAAGGCAGTCATTCCTGTGAATAAGTCTATTGCTGGGAAGGGACTTGGCTTGTCAGTATCAACGAGCTCTGGGCCTGTATTTTGAAAGCTTAAATGTGAACAATTGCACAAGCTATTTTTTAAGGTCAAATCTTTCACACCAATGGAGTGGGGAGGCTCATGTTTCAAGATATGCATGTTGCTAGACTTGCATTTTTGACTAACTCTCCCCCTAACTCTCTCCTTTTCTTTTCTTTTCTTGTTGTGGGTGCTAATGGTCATAAGTCAAACCAGGGATGTCGGTCGGAAAGCCTCTAACCCAAATGAGGCCTAAATTGTATACTATATGGGCACTTATCCACCAAACCTCATTGCATGATATTGATAAACACCACCACATTGACTGCATCATAATGTTACTAACGTAAAAAAACGTAACATCATAGAATCAAACACAGCACCTTCCAATGCTGCTTATCGACACTAGCTCACCACACTACTCTGTAGAAGTACCAACATGTTGCAGTGCACCCTTGGCATACTAACCCTCTGTAATACACTCCATTATTCTGACACTTACCCACCACTCTGCATTATATCATAAGTACATAACACATCACACTGACCACAAGTGTAACAGCCAAGTACATTTCATTTCATTCTTAGAATGTTACACTTGCATGCTGCACCCTTGAAATGAAAACATACACCTAGTAGCATTATGTGTTTTTATGACCTTCGAGCCGAATTAAAGTTTTGATTGACTGACTGACTGATATACCTAGTCCTGTAAGGGCCATTAATCTAAACCACTGTATGCATCCTATAGATAATATCCCAATACATTGTCGTATAAGAACAGGCAACAAAAGATGTGAAATCAACTTTTCAGTGAAATCACTAGTCTTAAACAAAACAAAACAATTGCAGAAAAGTTTTGAAGTAAAGTATTTTTTGGGGGCTGGTTTATAAACCTATTTCAAGATCCTCTCTGAAGTAAAAATATTGATCAATCAGTTTATGAATGAATGAATGAATAAATAATTAGATACAAGCCACATAGAACAAACTTAGCCTCCTGGGCCTTTGTGTTTGCAGCAGGACTCACATACAAACAGAAAATGAAGACATCCGAAATATATTCATCAATGGCTACTCCGAGTGCACATCTTACAATAGATTAGAAGAGTAAGCTACATTTGGTAATAAAGTATACCGAAGTTAGAACAAATGCATGCAAACACATGCTTACAGAATATAGGGCCATATGTATCAACATTTGTAATAGCAATGAGAAAATTCCAGTTTTCTGCAAATCAAATTAGGTAATCGGTATTACAAATGTATAAAACTCAAAGAGTTTCATATATCAATTCGTAGGGGGTCACAAATCTATCTACCTCATTAATGTTAATGAAGTAAGTCACAATTTGCGACCCCCTAGGAATCGCTAAAATCACAAGGATGGTGGCCTGCTAAGGTCAGTAGACCACCATGTCCATGATTGTTTTTAAATAAAGCAATATTTTTTCCCAAATGCAGCCTGTTTTCCTAATAGGATATTGGGTTGTGTTTAGAAAAGAAAATGAAAGGTTTTCTTTTCATTTTTTAAGAGTAGGAAGTGTCCATTGAACCACTGCCTGCTTGTAAAAAAATGTTTTCATACATTCACACAGGGGAAGGGATCCCTTGGGGACCCCTTCCCATTTTCGAATGGGTTACGACCAACTTAAAATAGGTGGTAAAATGCAAATGTTTTGTGACCGCATTCACGGTCACAAAACATTCCTACATATCGATTTGATTTAGTATTATGAAGGGATGCCCTAAACACACCCCTTCCTAATAGAGAATCGCTAACCCATTTTGCAATTCAGTAAAAGGTTACGGAATCGCAAAATAGGGTTTGGTACATTAGGAATATGCCGGTTTGCGAACACAAAATTGGTTGATACATGTGGCACAAAGTTTAACCCTTTTGCAATTAATGTTACACTGTATACTGTGCTCTTCATTAAATAAAAGAGAAAAATGCTTCTTTTTCTGCCAAATTAACACACCAATTTTCTAAAAATACTTCTCCTATTTAATTTGTCAGTGCTTGTTCAAGCAGTCATTTAAATGTTTTCTTTACTAAAAAGTCACAATTTGGCAAACAATGCTGACTCTATTGCTATATAAGGAAGGGCTAAAGTCACTGAATTTCACCTATTTAACTCCGCAGTGAAACATGTATTTTTGTCATCATAAGTGTGTCAGGCAATGTCAGAAGTCAAATATCGAACTTTTCAAGATTTGACACAGTTATGTCAAGCGAGCCTAAATCTCGCTCCTACAGGATGCCCCCTTGGCGTCTAAGGCTAGCAATCTTCTCATGTTCCCTCATTGTCGGGATTTCATTACTACATTTGTCAGCGCAGAGTCAACCCATCGGGAGGGAATGAGTTTGCTCGCATGAGAGCAGAACGGTGAAATGTACTTACAGTGAAAATGATGTGAACAGATAACAGGAAGCCGACATATTGGCCTGCCATTTCGAGGGAACTGAAGAAAATAGCGTTTTCTGCTTGATCAGGACAGTACACGGTTTGTAATAATCCAAACGTTAAGTACATGAAGTGTAGCTGGTCAAAGATCCTTGCGTTTGGTTTTGGTTAATTGTCATTGTTATGGGAGTCAAAACATATCACATGACTAACATGGGCTGCTTTATTAATCAGTTTCGCATTTGTTATTTACCAACTACGGTGCTTATTTATGAGAGCCTTGCGTCATTTTTGCACCACATGAAGCGGTACATGTGTGACGCAGGGTTCTGAATCGGATTTATAAAGCTACAGCGCAGGGGCGGCCTGTAAGTTTTGGAGGTAGGGGTGCGGGCGGGACACACACACACATACACATCACACTCACAACCATGCATTCATACATGTGCGCACACACACACATTTATTCACAGCACTCTTTCCCAAACATTCATGCATGCATGCACGCACACTTACCTGCAGCCAGCTCTGCACCACACTTACCTGCAGCCAGCTCTGCGCCACACTTACCTGCAGCCAGCTCTGCGCTGCCTCGGCGGCTCTAGAAGGCTTGGAATTGCTGCCTTCCCACACTGGCCTGACCTAAGGTCCGCCAATGAGGGAAGGCAGCAGTCCCAACGTCATCACCGAGTATTATGGGTCAGTGAGGTTAGTGACCCCGCCCCACTCTGTGATGAAGTGTCACTGATTGACACTCGACCCTGGGCGCTTCAGGGCTTAAAACTGAAGTGTCCAGGTGCAAGGCAATCAGTGAAGCCACCCCTCGTCACTGAGGGGAGGGCCTCAGGAACCTTTGCTCAGTTGAGAACGTCATGCCCACAGGAGCTTTGACTTTCTCAGCACAGCAAAGTTCAGGTAAGGCAGCCAGGAGCCAGAGCTAAATGCGCATGTCTGGCTCCTGGCTGCTTGAACTGAAAGTGAACAGTGTCTGTCAGGCTGACCTTTGTTCAGCCTGACAGACACTGTTCCTATGGGCCAAAAAGGTGGAGGGGAGTGGCCCCTCCGCCCTAATGGATCAGCCGCGCCTGCTACTGCATGACTTTGAGTGACCTCATAAGTCTTGAGTTAGGTGACTCAGCACGACTCACTGTGTTGCCGTGCTCTGTGCTCAGGAGGAATTCCATTGGCATTGCGGTGGGTGTTTCCACACAATACCGATGGATTTTGAAGCTGGCCCAGATTTACATAATCCTGTAAACCTGGGGAAGTGCTAATTGCCTCCGCCTCCAAAGGTGAGGCGTAAGAGGGAGAAATATCTTTATTTCACTAATCTGTCCTCTTTCTACGAGTGCTGCATTCTGCAGCACACATAGGAAGAGGAAAACATCCCTTAGAATTGTTTCTGTGCAGGAAGGTGTCCTTTCTGCACAAAAATAATCCTCATGCAACTGAGGTATCCTTGTACCATGGTACAAGGTGCCTACCTTGGCACTAGGCTGCCGAAACAGCGCCAGCACAGAGAGAAAGGAGAGGAATGCACTGTATTGCATAAATACGGTCCATTCCTGCCCTTTCACTTTGATGTCAGGCTGCACAACGCCAAAATCCCACAAATGAGGTCCTACATATTTAATTAATGACGCAAATATCATCAAAAATGCTCATATTACAAAGACAAAACATGACTGCTGTATGACTCAAATATGAATTTATTTATTTGTTTATATTTTTGTTCATCTACCGATTTGACCAAGAAATATTTCAATAAGCATTACAGTATAATAGGACAATTTTCAGAATACGGGACATAAGGTATAAGGTGGATTAAATGGGCTACCGAGGCCCGATTTGTTGACTGTTTCATGAATGGGCATTACTGTTGGATGAGATTAGAGAGTTTTAGTGGAAGTAGAACCAGTTCATATTTGAAGAATGAGAGTTAAGAATCAGCAATCAGTGAATGGTGGAATAGTGAGGTTAAGCAGAGTAGAATCTTGGGGTGAAAGCAAACTGTTTGAGGGTTTGAGGCTAAAAGTGTTAGATGGAATGTCAGCATTGTATACGTGATGTGTATGATGTTGAAATAAAGTCAGAGTGCCTGGCAGAGTGATTTTAAGGGCCACAGTGTGTACAAAGGTGGAGATGGACCTAAGAGTAATGTAGCAAGGGCTTATCATAAAGCAGTAGTTTTGAAAGGTAAACAGGCTGCAAAATCCACCAGAGAGAATATGTGGTGGAGGGAATAGGCTGTTAATGGTACAAAATAAGTGTTTTTTTTAATGTAACAAACGTTTTAGAATTAATACATTTGGTAACATGAATTTATATTAAAATATGATTCTATTACTTTCAATTAGGTATACATAGCACCAATAATACTTACTAAGCCCATAATGGAAAGAGGTTTTTTACTGAGAAATATATATTTTTTAATTTAAGGTTTCAAAATGTTCTTTAATTTAATTTAACATATTAACATTAATAAAATATTTAATTAACAATTAAGTCAATGGTGCTGTTATTTTTTATTTTGTTTTTGTTTCATATTTAAAATAAATAAATAGAATACATTTCCATAAAAATGTAATATTAAAAAATCTTTACTAAATTATCATACATTGTAATAAACCTTTTACATTTTCCCTATAGTAAAGTATTGGTAAATGTTAGATCTGGGGGTCTCTAGTTGGCAGAGGTAGGTACCACTGTCCAAATAGGGACCCTTGCTTCTAGTCAGGACAAGGAGATAACTCACTGAGATAACCCCTGCTCGCCCTCTAGGTAGCTTGGCCTGAGCAGTCTAGGCTAACCAGAGGCAATGCGTAAAGTATTTGTACCAACACTCACAGTAACACAGTGAAAACACCACAAACTGACTCCACAACAGTTTAGAAAAATAAAGGTATTTTAATCTAAACTACACAAGACCAAAATGACAAAAATCCAACATACACAGTTCAAGAATATGGTTTCAAAAGAGTTCTTAAGGTTGCGTTAAAATTCTTCAAGTTGCGGTAAAATAAACCACGGATGCGTGAAAAGTTCACAGTTGCGTCACGTTTACTCACAGTACCTTTTTGTTGCAACAAAGATCCAAAAGCAGAAGCTGGTGCGCTGGAAAACAAGCGATGCGTTGCTCCTGAGACCCTGGGGAGGCGATGCGACAACCCCGCTGCAGCAGCGGGCGTGTTGCGACGAATCCGGTCTGTATGGGGAGGAAGGCCACTTGTATGGATTCCGGTGCGTAGGTTCCGTAGGAAGTCTGTTCTCGCAAAAGGCACGATGCGACGATCTCGAAAGGGCTGCGACGATCTCCGGGGCGACGATGCGCGGTCCAGCGGTGATCCTCTCTCTTGCAGCTCCTCGATGCGATGGTTCTGCGACGACACTCGCAGCGACGTGATGCGGTCCGCAAGCAAGCGGTGCGGCGTTCTCACCCAGCGACGACAGGCTCTGCGACGATACTCGCAGCGATGTTCGATTCTCCCGCACAGGTCTGGTGCGTCCCGCAAACGAAGGATGCGACGTCTCTGGCAGCGGCGTCAGGCGCTGCGACGATCTCGACCTCCGTAGCGGCGGGAAACTTCTCGCACTGTCGGGGATGCGCTCCGCAAGCGAGCGATGCAACACTTTTCAGTTTCAAAAAGTCTCTTAAGCTTTAGTCTTAAGCTTTAGTCTCAAGCTTCCCAGCACAGGTACAACCTCCAGAGGCCCCACAACTGGATCAAGCACTCTAGGAGGGACAGAACTCTCTCAGCAGAGTTCAGGGAAGCTGGGGGTGAAGTCCTTTTGTTCCTGGGACTTCAAAACAGGGAGCCAGCTCTTCTCAGGCCCTTGGAGATTCCTTCAAGACAGGGGACACAGCTCACAAGCAAAGTCCTTCCCCTCTCCTTGGCAGCAAAGCAACAGGTCAGTCCAGCAGAGCAACAGCAGGACAATCTTCCTTCTTCAGTTTCAGCTTTCTCCTTGGCAGAGGTTCCTTCTTGATTTCCAGGATAATCTAATTTTCTGTTGTCAGGGGTCCTGTACTTATACCCCTAAAGTCTTTGTTCTCTCTGTGCATGTGGGCCCTGAGCCCGGTCTGAACCAGTTCTGGGTGTTTCCTGAGTACTTTGTTTTGCTGGCTTCTGACATCCTTTCAGAGTGAGGGGCAGGGTCCTCAGCCGCCCAGCAGGGGGGTGGAGCCAGCATTGTGGAAGGCAGGCACAGCCCTATTCAGCCCAGGTGCTAACTCCTCCCACTACTCCAGTTGCAAATGCAGTCATTCAGCCTAGTGCTGACTCATCCAGGGGAATTCCCTCCTGGGGAATTCCCCAGCCCCTGTCACTCTCAAACCAGACAGTCAATACACAAACAGGCCCAGGCACACAGAAGGGTCAGACAAGAGAACAGCAACTTTCTAAAAGTGCTGTTCTCAAATACAGGATTTAAAAACAACCTTTCCCAAAAGATGTGTTATTAAATTCTGAGTTCAGGGATACTAGATACTTATGTCCTATCTTGTTCCTATGGGAAGAAATGCTGTTAACCACTGTAGCCAGCATCCCCCATGTTAACCTATGGAGCAAGATAACCTTACAGTAGTGAAAAACGAAAATGGCTGCCATTCACTACCAGAGCATGTCACCTGCACTAGTACATGCTCTACCTTTTACATACACTGCACCCTGCCCAGGGGGGTACCTTGGGCCTTCCATAGGGGTGACTGATGTGCACAAAAAGGGAAGGGTTAGGCCTGGTCAGTGGGGACACTGACCAGGAGGACATGGCAGTTCTAAACTGCCCATAGGCACTACAGTGGCAGGCCTGAGACACCATTTTAGAGCTACTCCTGTGGGTGGCACAATCAGTGCTGCAGGCCCACTAGTAGCATTTGTCATCACCAGCCCTGGCACACCCAGTGCACTTTACTAGGGACTTCATGGTGATACAAATATGCCAAACATGTATATCCAATCAGAATAACAATTTAAACAGAGAGCATATGCACTTTAGCACTGATCAGCAGTGGTAAAGTGCGCAGAGTCCTATTGCCAACAGCCATGGGTCAGGAAAAATAAGGGAGGAAGAAGCAAAAAGTTTGAGGATGACCCTGCAAGAAGGGCCAGTTCCAACACAACCCCCTTCCAGCCTAAAGCCAGGGTAGACCAAACGATACCTCGATGGGATTCCCTGCTTAAGGCGATAGAACACGGCAACTGGCCCACACCGCAGGGCAGTCCTGTTCTACGCCGTCCTAAACCCAGTTGGATCACTCTATCCATACTCTCAGGGTCCACCATGCCAATCCATGTGGAACCCTTCTCCTCACCTGTGGTTACCACCTGTGCAGTACCTAACCTTAATTTCCTCACAGGTGTGTCCCAACAGACTGACAGCAAGCCACAGTGACCACCAACAGTGATCAGGGATGAGACCCAGGCCTCATGCCTCTCAGGGCGCTCAAACCTCTGTGGCGTCAGAGGGTGGGGGGCAGTAGCCCCAGGTGCTTGGCACCTTTTGTCCACTCCCTCTCTTGTCAGGTCAGGTCTGACACTCTGGCACTGACCCACCAGTCCCGGACCTGTATCCAGCAGCTGGACAAGAGACTGGGGTGGGCTTCCCCACCCCCGGTCCTCCTCTTCCTTGGGGCTCTGTACCCTCCCACCTGGAGCAGTACCCCCCTCTAGAATAGCCAGGGCACCTGTGGCAGGTGTCCCGCAACATTCATCCACCAGTTCAGGGGTGCTATCCTGCAACTGGTTTTCCAGGTCAGGGGGGATACCCCGGGCCTGGCCCTCAAACCTAGGCTCCCAAGCCTCCAGGTCAGACAACACCTGAACCTGGCTTCCCCACCCAGGGACTAACCCCTGCAGTGGAACACTTACCTGGCGCACCAGGACTTCACTCACTGAGACGCCTGCACTGGTAGACAGTATCCACCTGGCCAACACAACGGTGTGACCCAGTCCACCCCCATGGTGAGACTCTTGCCCTCCTTCCAGGGGCAACCCTGTCCACCAAGACAACCAAGAACACAACTTTCCTACCAGTTCAGGACCTCCCTCCAGCAACTGGTCTCCCAACCTAGGGTTTAACCCCTCAGGTTGTACCGGGGTCAGAGGCGAGGACTCCCTCCCTCTGCACCCCCTTCCAGAGCGCTGCACCCTCCCTACTGGAGGGGTACCCCTGGGAACCATATTGGTCAGGACACTGGTTACAGATGTCCTTCCTTCCAGGTCAGGCAAATCCTGAACCTGGTCTCCCAACCCAGGGACCAAAATCTGCGGTTGTGCATTTGCCTGGCACGCCAGGACTTCTGGGGACTCACATGGTACCCCCTTGAGGGCGACACACAACTCATGTGTCGTGTGACAGTCTGCCTGGTGCAGATCTCCCGACCCCTGTCCACCTGACAGCGTGGGAAGATCCCCCAGGACAGAAGTGAGGTCACCATGGTCACTCACTGGGGACTCAGCCCTTCTGACTGGTCCCTGACCCACTGGTTCTCCCACTGGGGACTCCTTCCCCCTCTCACCCCTCAGTCTGGACTTCTGTACCCTCCCAAATGGAGCGGCACTGCCAGACACCAGAACTGATGGAGGCCTGGTTACAGGCACTCCCCGTTCACCAGACACTAGGAGATTCTCCTCAAATGGCCTACAAGTACAGTCTAGGTCCCCAACCTGGTGTTCCCTTAAGGAACCCTCCAGGCCCTGAGACTGGGTTTCGGGCACCATGAGACACACCGTCCCACACTCATTCCTTCTCCACTGAGACCGGACATGAGCCCCTACACCCCTCCCACTACACTGGGACCTAACTGGGCTACACTGAACCGCTTCCACCTCACAGGTCTGGAAGATACCTAAGCCACTCCTTTTGGGATCACTCCCCAATGCCTCTTCAGACTCTCTGGAATCCACCAAGAGGTCTGCCTCCAACGCAAGCTCTCTGGGCTCAGAGAACTCGCACTCCACCGGGTGTTGGCATAGCTCTGGAAAACAGGGACTTAAAATATGCTCTCCAACAAATGAATCACACAGCCCCCCACAGTTGTTAACCAAGCTACCCTTTGCCTCACCCTCCAGTGCCTCACACAAGTACCCCACACCACTCTTCTGAGACTGGCAAGACAGTATCTGACTGTCTCTGTCACACAACCCACACTCTTCTGGCTGGTCCCCACACACACACACCAAGGTTTCTACCATGGGGGAACCCCTCTCCCTGTACCTCTCCTCTAGAGTCAGTAGAGTGTCCCTCCCACCACTAGGAATATGGTCCCCTGTGCCAGTCTCCCAATCTACTTCAGGGACACTGCACTCCACTGGAACTACATCATAAACCTGAACCCCCTGGTGTATGCCGACCCCCTCCCTCAAGTCAGGCGCCACATCTCTGGGTGTTTGTACCTTTCTCTCAGCACTAGATATCATAAACATGCTGCCACCATCTGAGCTGGACTCCACCTCCAACTCAGCAAAGCTCCTTCCTTGAGCATCCCATTTTTCTTTCTGGGCTAAGGCCCACCGGATCATACCTTCCTTGTTTAGCCGGTCTAATTCTCTGCACCTTTGCTCAGCAGCAAGGAGCCACTCATCTTTCTCTTCCTCACTGTCAGAGAAGTCCTCCTCCTCAGAATCATCTGCTAATGTTGCTTCCCAAATTCTGGCCTCATGGGAATACAGGCATGCCTCAAGATCCCTCCTTGTGGAACCTTTCTCCACGGGCAGCCCCCTCTTCTTGCAAAAGGCTTTTATCTCCTCTTCTGAGTAGATGCACAGGTGGAAAAAGTTGACTTCCATTTTGGCAGGATTTTACAGGTGCAACACTAGCCAGAGTCTCAATATCCAAAAATACTTCCAATGAGGGCACCGAAAAAAAAAAAACAGTATGTGGTGGCGTAGTGGTCTGCACTCACTAGTGATGTACACCAATTACTGTGGGTCAAGTACAAATACAAGTTCAAATCCCACCGCCTGACCACCAATGTTAGATCTGGGGGTCTCTAGTTGGCAGAGGTAGGTACCACTGTCCAAATAGGGACCCTTGCTTCTAGTCAGGACAAGGAGATAACTCTCTGAGATAACCCCTGCTCGCCCTCTAGGTAGCTTGGCCTGAGCAGTCTAGGCTAACCAGAGGCAATGCGTAAAGTATTTGTACCAACACTCACAGTAACACAGTGAAAACACCACAAACTGACTCCACAACAGTTTAGAAAAATAAAGGTATTTTAATCTAAACTACACAAGACCAAAACGACAAAAATCCAACATACACAGTTCAAGAATATGGTTTCAAAAGAGTTCTTAAGGTTGCGTTAAAATTCTTCAAGTTGCGGTAAAATAAACCACGGATGCGTGAAAAGTTCAC
Organism: Lissotriton helveticus; assembly: GCF_964261635.1. Lineage (NCBI taxonomy): Eukaryota > Metazoa > Chordata > Amphibia > Caudata > Salamandridae > Lissotriton > Lissotriton helveticus. Next base: position 893,344,375 of record NC_136063.1, on the reverse strand, counting down.
AGTTGCGTCACGTTTACTCACAGTACCTTTTTGTTGCAACAAAGATCCAAAAGCAGAAGCTGGTGCGCTGGAAAACAAGCGATGCGTTGCTCCTGAGACCCTGGGGAGGCGATGCGACAACCCCGCTGCAGCAGCGGGCGTGTTGCGACGAATCCGGTCTGTATGGGGAGGAAGGCCACTTGTATGGATTCCGGTGCGTAGGTTCCGTAGGAAGTCTGTTCTCGCAAAAGGCACGATGCGACGATCTCGAAAAGGCTGCGACGATCTCCGGGGCGACGATGCGCGGTCCAGCGGTGATCCTCTCTCTTGCAGCTCCTCGATGCGATGGTTCTGCGACGACACTCGCAGCGACGTGATGCGGTCCGCAAGCAAGCGGTGCGGCGTTCTCACCCAGCGACGACAGGCTCTGCGACGATACTCGCAGCGATGTTCGATTCTCCCGCACCGGTCTGGTGCGTCCCGCAAACGAAGGATGCGACGTCTCTGGCAGCGGCGTCAGGCGCTGCGACGATCTCGACCTCCGTAGCGGCGGGAAACTTCTCGCACTGTCGGGGATGCGCTCCGCAAGCGAGCGATGCGACACTTTTCAGTTTCAAAAAGTCTCTTAAGCTTTAGTCTCAAGCTTTAGTCTCAAGCTTCCCAGCACAGGTACAACCTCCAGAGGCCCCACAACTGGATCAAGCACTCTAGGAGGGACAGAACTCTCTCAGCAGAGTTCAGGGAAGCTGGGGGTGAAGTCCTTTTGTTCCTGGGACTTCAAAACAGGGAGCCAGCTCTTCTCAGGCCCTTGGAGATTCCTTCAAGACAGGGGACACAGCTCACAAGCAAAGTCCTTCCCCTCTCCTTGCCAGCAAAGCAACAGGTCAGTCCAGCAGAGCAACAGCAGGACAATCTTCCTTCTTCAGTTTCAGCTTTCTCCTTGGCAGAGGTTCCTTCTTGATTTCCAGGATAATCTAATTTTCTGTTGTCAGGGGTCCTGTACTTATACCCCTAAAGTCTTTGTTCTCTCTGTGCATGTGGGCCCTGAGCCCGGTCTGAACCAGTTCTGGGTGTTTCCTGAGTACTTTGTTTTGCTGGCTTCTGACATCCTTTCAGAGTGAGGGGCAGGGTCCTCAGCCGCCCAGCAGGGGGGTGGAGCCAGCATTGTGGAAGGCAGGCACAGCCCTATTCAGCCCAGGTGCTAACTCCTCCCACTACTCCAGTTGCAAATGCAGTCATTCAGCCTAGTGCTGACTCATCCAGGGGAATTCCCTCCTGGGGAATTCCCCAGCCCCTGTCACTCTCAAACCAGACAGTCAATACACAAACAGGCCCAGGCACACAGAAGGGTCAGACAAGAGAACAGCAACTTTCTAAAAGTGCTGTTCTCAAATACAGGATTTAAAAACAACCTTTCCCAAAAGATGTGTTATTAAATTCTGAGTTCAGGGATACTAGATACTTATGTCCTATCTTGTTCCTATGGGAAGAAATGCTGTTAACCACTGTAGCCAGCATCCCCCATGTTAACCTATGGAGCAAGATAACCTTACAGTAGTGAAAAACGAAAATGGCTGCCATTCACTACCAGAGCATGTCACCTGCACTAGTACCTGCTCTACCTTTTACATACACTGCACCCTGCCCAGGGGGGTACCTTGGGCCTTCCATAGGGGTGACTGATGTGCACAAAAAGGGAAGGGTTAGGCCTGGTCAGTGGGGACACTGACCAGGAGGACATGGCAGTTCTAAACTGCCCATAGGCACTGCAGTGGCAGGCCTGAGACACCATTTTAGAGCTACTCCTGTGGGTGGCACAATCAGTGCTGCAGGCCCACTAGTAGCATTTGTCATCACCAGCCTTGGCACACCCAGTGCACTTTACTAGGGACTTCATGGTGATACAAATATGCCAAACATGTATATCCAATCAGAATAACAATTTAAACAGAGAGCATATGCACTTTAGCACTGATCAGCAGTGGTAAAGTGCGCAGAGTCCTATTGCCAACAGCCACGGGTCAGGAAAAATAAGGGAGGAAGAAGCAAAAAGTTTGAGGATGACCCTGCAAGAAGGGCCAGTTCCAACAGTAAAAGTAAAATTATATATATAAGCTATATTCTAACTATAATTACCCACTGGTTATCAGTCTGTAGCTATAGGTAGGAGCTACTTTTTATAGGAACAGCGTTTTTTTACTTGCCTATAACTTTGGCACCGGTTGACAAATCTTCCCGAAATGTTCCCAAAAAGTGTGCGTCTGTGTCTTATTGTGCAAGGAAAGTTTTGGAATTAACTATCAAGGGGAAGCCAGAAAAATAGGGGGGTCAAAATAAGTGTGTTTCCCGTGTTAATTCCCACAGGAATGTTAGAGACGACTACAACCTGAACCGATGGACGGAATTACACAGAAAGGTAGCTCTTTGTCCACAAAGCCTGCTTATTGTGATTTAGTGTAAATCCATCTAGTAGTTTGGGGGTTAATCAAGGAAAAATAAATGTGTATATCTGGGCGGAGCCTAAGCACAGATCTCATGGTGAGATCTGATTGGCTGCCAACACTTTAACCAGGAAGTGTTGGCAGACATCTTGGGACTTGGGACAAGGTGGAGTCCCAAGAAAAAACTGTAAAAAAAATAAATAAGGGCAGCCCTGCTAAGCACTACTGCACTCTCTGTAGAAAAGTACGCTTTTTTGCCTGGTCAATTTGGGTTGCAGTGATTAGCAGTTTTATTTCATTTTAGATTGCTGCTTCCAGCTGTGTCGCAGTGTTTTATGCCTCAGCATGTGGAGCGTGATGCCTATATTCATAATCAGCTCGTTCCGACTGCCTCTGGTGAATCTGACTGTCTCTGGTGGTGCCTGCTCAGGACTCTCTTCGCTCTCGCGGCTCACTCAGATATGTGAGAATCATTGTGATTTTCTGATTTCAATGCTAATATTTTGATTTTGAGATGCAAAGGAGCCTGTGTGAGTTGTTTATCCTTGCATTGCCACTCTACAGATTGCACAGACAAACACATTCGTGTCTGTTTCAATCCGATGGTAGCAACGTTACACCCAGAGCTTCATCTATTGACCACTCCCAAATTTCTATATCCTATTACAGCGTGCAGAAATCTAAATAAACATCTACCAATAGTGAGTATGCAGGTCAGCCTCCTGTGGAGTCCCATCAAGGGCTGGCACCGCTAAGAGCTCTTTTACAGCTTTTTACTCATAAGAGAATGCAGGTCTATGAATGGCACATTGTGGTTGGCACCAGAGCACCTTTGCTGATTATCATGAAAATCAGAAGCTATTCACTAGTAAAACTCAACGCACGCATGTGGCTGGCTTCTGGACAGTCCTGCATGTGGGACAAGGCCTTTCTTTTCTTTCTCAGCTTCAAACTCAACATGAAGCCCATTTAAAGCTGAGCACATGGGACCTGCACTTATGCGAATAAAAATGTTGCCAGGCACCCTTTATGGACGCATCATTTTGCTCGATGCAGTAAATTAATAGTATGTCCAACTTACCTCATTCACGTGCACCTGACGTACTGGGCCATGTAGTGCTCTGATTATAAATATTGATTCTGAAACAACACTGTTGTTGTAGCTAAAACTCACATGCCACAGAATAGATAGCAAACCTGTGCCATAGGGCATTATTTTTCACCAACCAAGTCAAAGTCCTTACGCTGCTTGTACCTGTGTGTCCATTAACACTTTTGACATCCGTCAACAGGGCAGGCTTAGTATAACTTGCAATTCAGACAAACGCTTGGAAATGTCACCTCCCCACACGTCTATAGGATCATGGCATTGATTACCCTAATCTCAATTCTCTCAGTAGGGTTTTCTTAACGACTGTGTGGTTATTCTCGAATAGATTTCCTTTAATTTATATGCTCAAAATATTTTCATTGCTGTTGTTTTTTATAAACGAGACGTGTTTACTTTCCTAAAAAAGTCTATTTGGCAGCCCTCTGTAATAGAGGGTGGTTGAAAGAGAGGCAAACCCCACACTGCCCACTCCCTCGATGTAAATGCTCCATGGGGTAAAAATACAACCAAAAACTGGAAATTGGTATAAAACGAGCTGCAGTAGAGTTGCTACTGGCTTAATGTGAAAAAACCTGCATGAAGACGGGTGTCTTACATCTTTCAATAACAGCTCTTTGTTTTTTTAGTGGTAAGTCACGCTTCCTCACTGACCATACACATAACATGGAAATAATTGTTTTTGCCAATGGCCCAAATAGTGGATCATCCGCTAGATTTCTTCACATCTTTCTAAAACAAGAACACCAAGAAAATGATAGTGCAAGTGCAATCAATTATGCATGCACTTGGTCAGTGACTAAAGGCTATGAAGTCATAGAGGGCAGCACCACTCAACACAAACATACAGACAATAAAAAACCTGGATCTCACAGATGGACTCCATTAGTTCATACAACTGTCTAAAAAGTTCATGCACTTAATAATGTATTTGTGTTCTGCATAGTGTTTCCCAGCTGAATATTAACATTACTGAACTGCGGGTATTATTCAGGCCAGAGAAGGTGGAGTCACATGAGGGCTGCACCAGGTCCCTACAAGCTTAAAAACATACTAGTGTTTTGTGCATGATCTCCCGCTTTCCCCCATGCCACGATTGTCATTTATTTTCCTTAGTTATGTTATGTTAAGAGATTTGTTAAGGGACATCCACACGCTAATTGCCAGGAGAGAGGGTGGGAGAGGAAGCTACTGATCATTGAAAAAGCCAGGTCTTCACTACCCTTCTAAAGGCTAGAAGGGTGAGGGTTCTTCTGATGCAAAGAGGTAGATAATTCCAGAGAATCGGTGCAAGCACCTTGAATGAATGCCCCCTTGCTCAGGTTCTATGGAACCGAGGAACACATACCAGATGGAGGTGGCCAAGCGTAGAATACGTGTCAGGATGTAGAGACGGCAAAGATAAGTCAGAATCTGAGCCCGCAAGAATTTTGTGCGTAAGGCAAAGCGCTTTAAAATTGATTCTTTGCTCTATAGGCAGGCAGTGAAGGCGATGCAGAAGGCTGGAGACCGAACAGCGCCAAGGTAGGACAAACAGCGTGCGAGCTATAGCGTTCAAAGTGCTCTACAGCCTTTTAATCACAGACTTTTGGAGCCAAGCAGCAGGCCGTTGCAATAGTCCAGCCTGGCCGGAACAGTAGCTTGGACAGACCAGCTGGCGGGTGTGAGGGTAAAAAAAAAAACAGTTTGGGTTTAAGGCCGTGCAGCACATCATAACCAAAAGACATATATTCCTTTTAATACACATATCAGTTTCAGCATATTCTGGCAACATGTTATGGTCAGGGAAGTATCATAAAAAGAAATGGAAGCATCCATTGTGACACACGGGCATGCAGTCAAGAAGGCACATTCTAGATCTGCAGATGCCCCATGTCTTGAGTGCCCTTTGGATTTCTTTGTAAGGTTTATGGACATATTGGGCAAGATGTGACCACAGACTGTCTGTGTGTGTTTGTGTGTGTATATTATATATATTTTTTCTTTTCACAGAAAAAAGTAAAGGCTAAAGGGATATTATAGTTAGTAAATAGAATTTAAAAAAACTTTCGAAATTCACTAAAAAACACATGTTACTGGAACGTTACAGTTAGGCTCAGATTTTACACATACGAAACCATTGAACCTTAGTTGTTATATTTACTTGAACTAGCTAGATCTAACGCCCCCACAATGCACTGATTATGACCCCACATATTACATCACTCATGTTAAGTGAGTTGGTGTGAAAATATCTGTATTGTAGATTGAGTGTCCATGTGAATGGCTGTATGTGTGAGTGAGCCGATGTGGTAGTTCTTGTATGGATGTGTGAATGGTTATGTAAGTGGTTGTGTGAGTGTGTGAGTGAGTGTGTGAGTGATTCTATGGGTGGATGAGTGGCTGTGTCGAGAGACTGGGTGAGTGAGTAGGTGTGTGAGTGGGTGTATGAGTGAACAAGTGGGTGTGTGAGTCGCTGTATGGGTATATGTGTAGCTGTGTAAGTGGCTGTATGGGTCAGTGACTGGGTGGTTAAGTAGCAGTATGGGTGAGTGAGTGGTTGTTTGAGTACCTGTATGGATGGGTGAGTGGGTGAGTTAGTGGCAGCATGGTTAAGTGAGTGTGTGTATGAGAGCTCCTGTATGGGTGAGTGGTGTCATGTGTGCGTGGCTGCAGGGGGTCTATGAGTGGATGTGTGAGTGACTGAATGGGTGCATGAGTGGTGTAAGGATGAGAGCCTAGTAATATGAGTAGCTGTATGAGTATGTGATTGGTTGTGTGAGTGGCTGTATGAGGGTGTGTGAGTGGCTCTATGGATGAGTGAGTGGTTGTATGAGTACTTATATGGATGAGTGAGTGGATGTGTGGGTATGTGAGTTGGTGTATGAGCAGTTGTATAGCTGTGTGCATAGGTGTGTGAGTGGGTCTATGGATGATATCATCATTGATGTCATTTGAGATGTCATCAGTGACATCATGAGTGATATTATTTACCATGTCATGAGTGATGTGATATGTTAGGTTATAAGCAGTGCATTACGGGGGCATAAGTTATAGTTAGCTCAGGTAGCTATAACTGCTGAACTTCACTGGTATTGTATGAGTGAAATCTGAGCCTAAATATAATGTCCCTGTAGCCTTTGTTTTTTTCAATGAATTTCTATGTTTTAAAAATGTCTATTTTGTAACTATAACATCTTGCTAACCTTTGTTATTCTTAGTGAGTTTCAGATGTTTTTTAAATATTAAATAATTACTGTAACCTGTCATCTTTGAGAGTGTGTGTGTGAGTGGCTGTGTGGGTCTATGAGTGGATCTGTGAGTGTTCTGTGTTTGGGGGTGTGTGAATGTCTGTGTTGGTCTGTGAGTGGGTGTGTGAGTATGTGTGTGTGTGTTTTTGTATGAGTAATGGTGCATGTTTGTGAGTATGTCTGTGAGTGTCTGTGTGGGTCTGTTAGTGGGTCTGTGAGTAGGTCTGTGAGTGGTTATGGGAGTATCTATGTTAGGGCCTGAATGGGACGGTGTGTGTCTGTGTGGTCTGTGAGTTGATGTGAGTACCTGTGTATTTCTGTGAGTGGGTGTGTGAGTGGCGCTATGCATTTTGGACATTTGCATACATAGTGTATTTAAAAGGGAGAATCATGGAATGTGCTGTCACCAGGAGATGATGAGAAAGAAATCACTTGTCACAGTCACCCTAGATCAGATTGTGCTCCAATAGCTCACTGATGTATTCACCTCTACTAAAGATTTCAGATCATTTTTCATCTTGAAATACGAGAGGAAACAGACTTGCTTTGCAATTGCCAAGCCCAAGAAGTTAGGGACGTTTGTGCTTTACTGGAGTGGAGCTTCCTCTGGGGCACCTGCTATGTTTATATTTCTAAGTGCTTCCTATTAAGGTTTAATTTCTGTGAAATGCTCACTGGGGCCTGAATGGAACCCAATTTGTTCCAAGAAGAGTCCCAACTTTTGCCAAACATGTCCACCCAACTTGAGTACTTTAATCTAGTTAATTAGTAAGTGCTCCTCAATGTTCTGTGGGATTGTGGGGGACAGCTTAATGCTCCTGCCATCCTAGCTGGCTTTCAGCCTCCTTCCAGAGCTAGTATTGCTCTTGCATGCAGGGAGCTACTGGAAATGCAGCTCCCTGTGTGTGAGAGCAATGCTCTGATATCGTTCCCTAGCTGCATGACTGCTGTCAAAGCTCCCTCCAAGCAAAAGCAAACAGTTATATCCTGGGGGTGGGCACCCCGGAATATAGAAGGAGCCACCCTTGATGGTTGGTGGTCTCCAGGGCCAATATTGGATCAAGGATAGGGCATGTGCCCCCCTCCTTTTTTGTGCATGGGTCAGCATGGGGAGGTGGTGGTCCCCCAGGCCAAATATGGCCCCCTCCTTTGTTTTAAGTGGTGGTGGACCCTGGGTCCCGGGGTCCACGCAGAACCCCTCTTCTAAAATTAATTTTAGCACCAGGGAGGTGGTGGTGTCTGGAGGATCTACATGGTCCTCACATTTATATTCCCATGAGTCCCGGGGAGGTGGTGGTCCCAAAGGCACTATTAAACCCCAGGAGGTGAGCCCTGTGTGCTCCCGTACAGTGTTTTAGAAAAAACTCAGCATGCCACCAGGATCATGCCCACCCAAAGGGACATTAAAAATATGCGCAGGAGACCACACTTTTTTTTATTCACTGTGATAGTCATGAATATTTGAGAATTTCGCTATGATTTTAAAGAAAATGCTTTTTTGCCCAGCTTGGGTCTCTCTAGGACCTCAGGACATAGGCTAGGGGGTTAGGGTATTCGTACCCTGCCAACTTTTATCTTTTTTTGCATCTTATTTCGGGTCTTGGTAAAAGCTGAATCCAGATGGCTGCCAATGCGTACTGGTTGAATTGTTGGCAGTTATTCAGAGCTCTGCAGATCTCTGCATTAGCTCGTCAATATTTGCAAAGGCTTCAAGATCGTAGATATATAAATTTAGATTTCCTTTAAATTCTTGCAAACTCTTAAACATAGTTACACCAAATAACTGAAAGTGTATTCTGTGAACCAAAAGCTACCTTTCTTCCAAATTTGGTGTAATTCTGTCCAGTGGTTTGGCCTAAAGGCTTGACATGAAGTCTCCATGGGAATTAACATGGGAAACACAATTTTTTGTCCCCCGTCTTTTTCTTGGCCCCGCTTGACAGATCACCCTGAAACTTTTCATGCACAACTAGAAGTACCAGCACAGTTTTTAGAAACTTTCAGGAGATTAGTCAAATGGCGCCAAAGTTATAGACAAGTAAAAAAATGCTTTTTCTTTGGAAACATGCTCCTAACTATAACTACCTACGGGCGACCGCCAGTGGATAGTATATACATATATATCGGCTTACGATCATCATATACATCCTGAGAGCTTGGTCACCTATTTTGCTAATTAGTATGCCACGAAGCCACCAACTGAGAAGGCGATGCGCCCTTAAACCCTGGGTTATCACTCGTTGGAATTGAAGAGGAAGCTGATGAGGAGATGGATATAGACCCACTGTGTTTCTCTTTAGAAGTCACTGTAAATGCCATTAATCTGCTTAAGTCAATTAAAGCTCCTGGTCATGATAAAATCCCTAGAAATCTGTACAAATCAGAACCTCTAATTTGGATTTGTTGTATCAATTTGATTTCTAATGCCATATCATCTGGGGGAGAAGTCCCTAATACCTGGAGAGTGGCTGAGAGGGTGACTTATGTAGTCCCTTCAACTACAGGGCCATACGTCTTATCAACATTGTGCAAAGGTTTTTTTTGCAACATAAGTTCTTAGTAAGTTGTTCTCTTGGGTAGAAGCAAACTGCGTTCTGTCCCCGCTTAAAGCCGGTTTTAGACCAAAGACCAGTACTTCCGATCAGGTATTCCTATTGGCTATTCTTTACTGGGAATACGTATTGTTATCCGAGCATAAATTGTATGAGGCCTTTGTTGATCACAGGGCTGCATTCAACCTTGTTCCCAGAGATAAATTGTGGAGAGTTATGCTCAAGATGGGTATCCCTGGGAACTAGGCTTAACATATTGCAAGGCAGACCTCAAGCAGCAGGGTAGGTATCTGGCATCAGGGCAGTTCTTCTTCTGTAATGTCCAGGTGTCCAGGAGTGCTCTGATGAAAGTCCAATATTAATACTTGGTGCCAGCATTTGTGTGGGAGGCATCTGTGTCCTAACCAACATCTGGTTCTGGAAAGTTCTTCCCTTTCCTCTATCAAGACTCAAATCTGTCCAAGATGGCAAAAGACAGGTAACACCCGGTGTCAGTTTCCTTTGTGAGTACAGGAGTCAAAGCCATTTGAAATGTAAGGGGGTCATCCATCCAAGATGGCCCAACCTATCTTGTTTGGAAGCAATACACAAAGTCAAAACAGCGGAACCATTCACAGTCATGTGAATCAGGCCACTGTATTTTACGCATGTTTACGAGACACTGCAGTTTGGGAAACTGTCCTCACCGATCACGGCATTAGGTCGATACTCTTTGTACTGTAATACCCTGCTAAACTGCTTATTCTGAATAAAGATTTAAGTGTCACTGAGTTTAACCTTAGTGAAATAGCAAATGTTGGTTAGATCAAAGAAAACGCTATGATAGACTGCAACATTGCGAAACAAAGAGAATACAGCATCATTTGGGCCCTGAAAAGGCCTATGTTTAAGAGAAATTCATTGTCTGCACTTGCTGAAAAAGAATGAAATAAAAAAGAAAGAAATTACAAGCAGTGACTGCCTTGTCTTGCTTCTTTCAGTACTTTCCTTAAGTTGTTGTTTGTCTCACCTTAGACTGTTTTGCCTTCTTTTCTATGTTCTAAAGTGTTTTATGCATGGCCAATTGGTAGCTGGTCATTTTTGAGGTGGGCAACAGTTTTTGAAAAATTGGAATTTACTTGAAGTGGTGGGGTGAGAGATCCCCAGTAAGCCAATATTTACAAACATTTGGAACTCTCTCATCAGACCAGTAGCAAATGGGCTACTACATAGAGATCAATGCAGATTTTTACCAGGTAGGAACATTTCAGCCAATGCATTTTTCAAATACCAAAATAAAAGCTGCTATTTTTATGATGAATGCAAAGAAGGCATTTTTTATCTTAAGAAGATTTGGATTCACAGATCAATTTGTAGTATCGCTATGGAATATTTTTCAAGGGGCAACAGCATAAGTAATAATAAATATGTGGACAGCTGGGCAGATTAAAATGAACCGGGCACCCATCAGGGCTGCCCCTCTCCTCAGTGCTAATTTTGAGCCATAAGCTACTAAGATCCAAAGCAACAGTACAATCATTCCTCCAATAATTGGGAAGCCTAAAATCAAGCTTTTCGCTGATGATATATCTTCAACCAAACTTGTAAAATAGTCGCAATGTGTTGGATGCAATTGCAGAGTTCACTGGAGTTAGAGGTTATAAAGTAAACCAAACAAAGACTGAAATTCTATTGTTTAATACTGCTTCAAACAAACTCCATCATAATCTCCAGTCTCAATGTGCACCTCAATGGCCTATTAGATACTTGGGCATCTAAGTAATGCATGACTACTCTCAATTATTTGATTTAAATTGCAAGGCAACCTTTTAGAAAACTAAAGCACTGCTGGATAGGTGAAACTGGCTCCCTCTGTCCATTATTGGAAGTGTGGCTTTGAAACAAATTTCACTTAGTGCTTTTTGATTTACTACACTCCCCATTATCATTAGTAAATCATACTTTCTAGAACTCGATCAGTTGATCCGAAAATTTATTTGGAATTATAAACAGCTAAGGACTGAAATAGCAGTTTAGCAGCTAGGCTAGATAAGTCACAAAGGGCTATTGCTTCACCCCATTGCCAAACAGATTACCATGCTGCACTTTTGGATAGTATAACTCAAATCATGTCTAATACTGAAACATTTGACACTTTTATGTTGATACAGAGCCAAAAAAATATTTGATTGAACTACCTGTTCTTTTTTTAAAATACCCAAACTATTAAGATATAAGTCACTACATGCACTGGGATATCGTTTTAGAGAGCAGTTTCAGATCTGGGTAGTCTCAAACTGACATGCCTTTACTTTACTAGAAGACTGTCAATAGTTTGGCATTAGTATCCCAAGATCGATTTTGGAATGCTGGAAACAGAGAGGGTTCACTAGTTTTAGGTGAGTTTTCCAACATTGAAATATGCATAACATGGATAGAAATAAACCTACGCCTAGGGGTGCAAGCTATGAACCTGCATTTAGTGGGCAACCTATTAATAGAATTTCTTTCATCGACTTATACTGCCTTATACTCTGAATTGTATGTACTGATGTGCCTGTTATACAAAAGCCACTTGACAGGCATAGACAATTGGTACAGGGCCATACGGAACAACATGAAGAGTGTTTTAGTTGATGAACAGTTGATCAAAATCAAGCAGAAAGGACATATATCTCAGAATTGGGGTACAAATCCTAGAGGGCCACCAATTTTATTAGAATGGGTTTTTTGTCAAGTTGGCTAGCCTAATACACTACCGATAGACTGCATCAGATAAATGCAGCAGTGCCAGATCAGTGTTTTTGCTGTAAGCTGGAGGGAGCAGGAGACTTGTGTCATACTTTTGTACATGTCCAGTGCTCTAAGCTTTAGGAGAACATTTATCAGAAGTTCGCAAATATTACACAGATCATATGTTGCCGGAATCCACGCTTACTTTGTTTGGCTCTTCATATGTAACTCAAACGGCAAAAAAAGCGTATATTGTTTGCTGTATATTGGTACTGCTATTGTACGCAGCTTCATACGTCAGAAGTGAAGAACAGAGGCTGCATCTTCTTTGAGGGACTGGCAGTTAAAAATGCAAAGAGCTAGCGGCCTGATTCATCAAGCCGAAATCGGCTCGCAAAGGGCCAGATTCTGAGAATCTGGCCCTTTGCGAGCGCTATATTTGCATTTGGGATTCATCATCCCAAATGCAAAAATCGGTAATAGCGATTTCGCTATTTTGCGGGGATTTACATTTAAGGAATCTCTATTTGAAATTCCTTAAATGCAAATCATCATCCATTTAAAAATTGCGAATTCACTATTTCGGCCCGCTATTTACCGCGAGGTCAAACCTCGTGGTAAATAGCGAAAACTTAGAAAAATGCTTTTAAAAGCATTTTTCTAAGTTGCATGTTGCACACACACATGTCCTTTGGACATGTGTGTGCGCAACACCTGTTTCAATTTGCATTTAAGGGGTGCTACAGGGTGTCCTTTGGACACCCCTGGCACCCTTTAAATCGCTATCTTATTTGCGATTAGCTAATTGCTAATCGCAAATAAGGAATACTCCCCATTCATTCCTACGGGCCTTTTGGCCCATAGGAATGAATGGGGAGTTATTCCTTATTTGCGATTAGCAATTTGCTACTCGCAAATAAGGAATGTGTAGGAATCGCTATTTATTTAGCAATTCCTACATGAATCCCGTTTTGCAAGTCCTTAATAGCGATTCGTTATGAATCGCTATTAGGGGCTCGCAAAACGGGAGATTGATGAATCAGACTGTAAAATGTTTGAGGAGGCCTACGCTAAACGAGCGGGCGGCTATCAACATATTTTAACATTTGGGGAAGAATACAGTTTGACTTATGTAATCCTGTCGGCTAGGGGTACTACATATATGTAACGAACATCATAAGTTGCAAATAGCCATGCTTGTCAGGAAATTTAGAACTAAGGGCCACATGTATCAAGCCGTTTTTGAATCGCAAAGGCCGAAATTCGCAGAATTTCGGCCTTAGCGACTCGCAAACGGCCGTTTTGCATGTTTTGGGATGTATGAAACATTCCCAAAATAAGGAATTGCAAAGTTGTGCGATTCCTTATTTTGCCATATCATTTAGGGAATCGCAATTTTGCGATTCCTTAAATGCTATGTCTGTAGCATTTTGTCTAGCGAAATATAGTTAAGAATTCGCAAATTACCACCAACTTTTAGTTGATGGTAACTTGCGAATTCCTCCAAAAATGCATATTTTGGCATTTTTTAAGGTGGCATGTGATGCACACACATGCCCATAGGGCATGTATGTGCACCATATGCACACACATGTACATTTCAGGGGTGCAGCAGGGTGTCTTTGAGACACCCCTGCACCCTTGAAATAATTCTCAAATTGCGATTAGCAAATTGCGAATTCGCAATTTGAGAATTATTTCGCAATCATTCCTATGGGCCTCCTGGCCCATAGGAATGCATTGGAAAATATTCCTTAATTGCGAATTTGCAAAATGCGAATTCGCAAATAAGGAATATTTAGGAATCGCTAAAAATTAGCGATTTTTTTCATACATACCATTTTGCAATTCCTAAATAGCGATTCCTTAAAATTCGCTATTTAGGAAATTCAAAATAGTTTGTTGATACATATGGCCCTTAGGACCTTATTATGAGTTTGCAGTGAGGGCGCAGGACCGTCCCTCTCCCTCACCACCAATCCTGTGTATGAATTGGATGTCAGATTATGAATTTTTTAGTCACTGCGGGCAGGTCTTTGGCGTTCCCAGGGCTGTGCCTATGAAATATGCACCGCAATGGGAACGTCTAAGGTAGCACATGCACGGCATGGACTCCTGCAGCTATGATGAACCAGTAAAAGAGGAAACCAGCTGAGGAAATTCCACAACCATTTTGGGCCAGATGAACGAAATTCTAAGTTTGCATTTCCTATAGTGACTCTGTAGGAATAAATATTTAGGAAATGCAAAATGATGTGTGCAAAATTTACAATTCCCTAATAGCAATTACCTACAGAGTACGAATCACTATTAGGGAATCGCAAATAGTTCCATTACATTCACACCTATGGGCAAAATAGGAAATGGTTTGCACTTCATAAAGTACGATTTCCAAGTAGGAAATCGCAATTTAGGAAATGCAAAGCCAAGGGTGGCTCTCCCCCACATGCATCAACCTATTTAGGAAGTGCAAACGATGCGAATCGGTAAATTCGGCCGTTTGCACTTCCTAAATACGTTTTTGGAATGCATCAAACTCAATTTCAATATTCGCATTTTTTTGCATTTCTTAAAAATGCAAATGCATTTAAGGAATCGCATTTGTGTGATTCCTTAAATGCAATGCATCAATTTTAAAAAAAATTTGAATTTTGAAATTGGAAGTGCAAATTACCACGAGGTTGACCCTCGTGGTAATTTGCGAAAATCTGTCAAAAAGCAAAAAAATGCATTTTTTAAACTGTCATGTTACAGACACACATGTCCTTAGGACATGTGTGTGTGAAACATGCACTTTCAAATGCATTTCAGTGGTGCAGGGGGGGGGGTCCTTTGGACCCCCCCCTGCACCCTTGGAATGCATCAACAAATTGCGAATTTGTAAATGCCTTCCCATTGACTCCTATGGGCCTTTTGGCCCATAGGAATCAATGGGAATTGCGAAAATGCACTTAAGAATTCGGTATTTATTTGGGATTCGGTAAAAATTGCGATTTTTACCGAATCACAAATAAATACCGAAAAAAATGATGCATAGCATTTTGCAATTCTTAATTTGCAATTCGGTATTTTTCGCAAATTAAGAAGTGCAAAATGTCTCAATGATGCATGTGCCCCTCTGTGCTTAAAGCCCCACTGGAGGCACCCCGAATTTCCTAGTGCTCTATGCCGTAGGGGCATAAGTGTTCTTCATGTCACTTTAAAAAAAGCATTTTAAATGCATTTTTTCAATTTGCACATGGTTACCATCAACTTTGAGTCAAAGGTAATTGCATTTCCTAAATGCCCAATTTGCTTTTAGGAAATGCTTAGTACATGTGCTTTGAGAATCACAAACAGGTAATCCCTATTTGCAATTCCCTGAATCATGGATGCAGTTTGCGATTTCCACTGGTTAGAAATCGCAAATTGCAACTATGATTTTTCCTTGAACATAGGGAAAGGCCATTTAGCATTTCTTAACCGGCCAAAATAGCGATTCGACCCGTTAAGCAATGATAAATGGCTTTGTACATCTGGCCCTTATTCCTCTGATTCCACATTTCAGATTAGTGCATTTAAGTCCAACGTTCCTATGCACAACAAATTGCGGCAACAATTCCAAACAGCACAAAAAGATGTTTTGATAGCTTTAAAGAAAATACAGGCATTCAGGTGTTTCAATGTGTAAAAATGCGAATGCGCAGAGAATGAACTTCATTGTGTGGTGAAGAGCTGCGGTATGTGCAGGTATCAGCGGTAGGGCCGGGTAAGGGGGGATTGCGAGGGGAGATGCAGAAGGAAAATTAAATACATAATTAATTTTCCCTCTGCAACTTCCCTCGAAATCCCCCCTTACACGGCCCGACCACCCCACCGCTGTTACCTGCACGGTTCGCGACTGGTGGTGAAACCTCTCAACATCTGAGGTTAAATACTTTTTTTTAAAAGCACTGCAGTATAGCATATTTTTGTTTTTGTGTTACCCTGACTTCCATTAAACTAACAGCCAACATTGGGTAGATTTCGACTTTGGCAGATGGGTTACTTCGTCACAAATGTGATGGATTTCCTGTCCACCTTAATATAAGTGTATACTTTGGTGACGGAGTAACCCGTCCCTCAATCTCTAAATCAGGCCATGCCCATGGATTATGCTTTAGTTTTGATAGTATTACAGTACATTAAAAAAATATATACCTTGCCTTGTTTTGTAATATACACAGCGATTTATCCTGCACGCACTGCAGTCTTAGGGCCTCATTAAAAGTGGTTCGATAATTGCGATAGGGCTAGTAAAGCCTGATCATTCCAGTGGGGCTTTTAGTATTTTCTACTGGCCCCATTTGAGTTATAAACTTAAGAGGAAAAGCGCAATTCTATGGTATTTCAATCATGGGGTTTACCTAGAAAAAGTTTTGGTGGAAAATGCAAAATTGGCCTGGTAATTGGGATTCCTGCATTTATTTTCTTTGTTCCCAAATTTCTTGGAATGCATGTTGTTTTTCACCTATAGCAAGAAATATTGAGACTCCCGAAATCATAATTTCGGGAGTACATAACGCCTAGATACCGGCAGGGAGTAAGGAGTGCTTTAATCTATGTCCAGTTAGCTTATTTTGTATTATGCAGCAATTAAACATTTTACAAGATACCGTGTTCCCTCTTTATTTTGTTTCTTTAAATAAATCCACTGCTGTACTTTATACCTGTGAAATCTGACACATCCTGTGTAGATATTCAGTTTATTAAAAAGTCCGAATCTGGAGTGGAACTGTTACTGCTTTGAGCGAAAGCAGCGTGCTTTTCCAAGTTCTCCAAATGACTTTATATAACTTGCAAGCAGGTGGATAAAGAGATAAGATTAACTGTTTAATCTACTTCTATCCAGTCGAATTTTCTCTGTAAATGAAAAGTTTAATCTGCAACATAGATGTTAGAAACATTAACATCCATCATCTCAACATTGGAAGCTGCAGCTACTCTAGCTGAAAATTGTCATTTTGGGGTTATCTTGGCTCCTTCTGTTTGATGCCTCCCCAGTGACAGACCATTTTACAGATTTAAACTGCTCCACTGTGCATGCCTAATTGTTTTTTTTCTTTTCTAAAAAAAAGTCCCTAAAGAGATATTTTTATAATAGAGATTGAAAACTCATTTAGCTTGTGTGATCTCCATAATATTACACTTGTGCTGGAAAAGAAGATTCCAGCAGTTGAACACGGGATAAAAACACATTAAAACTGCAGGCCATTAAGGTTACAGCGTGGCCGAGATTCAAATCAAAAGGAGGTCCTTTGCAGTATTTGGCATTATTATACAGTATCATATTTTCAGTACATCAACAAAACTAACAGCAACTGCATACACGCATCAACACGTTATAACTTAAACCAAGCCTGATGTTATGCTGAAGTCTTTAAGCAATGACTGATTCAAATGAAAAAATATTTGTATACAGAAGAATTTTGCTACCAAAATATTACCGTCATAATATTGAAGATAAAAATATCGAGAAGGTAAGTGCTTACAGGTATGGACAGATTCTATTTTTACCTCCACATCTACGCACTGCCAATACATGCATTACATAGACTGTCTAGATACATATATGTGGAGTTACGTGAAGTAAGCCTATGCTAACTTATATATACATACCTTGTCCATATTTTGGTCCTCAATATTTAGTCCATGATATTCTAGTAGCATAATATTAAGATGGAATACCAGACGAAACAGGGTTAGATCTACAAAGGTATTCTAGAGTTGCAGGCAGTGACGTCTTAACGCATAGGCACACTGGGAAGTTGTTACCCATAGGCCCTACAAGCATAGGACCCCTGTGCAGACCAGAATTTAACACACATTTTCCGTAAAACATTTTTATAACCATGAGTGGTTGTGTAGGTGTGGCCCAGACCACTGCTTTGTCGCGGGCCTGCAATGACGATAAGATGGCCCTGGTCGCAGGATAAGTGACCACAAATCACATTTGCACAATTTACAAAATCCATTTTGCTGATCGTAAAGGGATTTCCAATCTACACGTTTTTAGAGCCATTCCAAATTTCACTTGGAAGGAAGGGTGCTTCCCTTCCAATTATCAATTTGAGTCACAAACTAGTGATCAGGAAAAGACACCTGAGCTGGGTACTCATTTATTCACAAAGGGCAAAGTATCAAACTGGGACCTTGTCAGAAGGGTGGAGCTTGTTTTGATGGCACACGCAGGCATGGAACCTACATCTGTGCATACCCATCACACTTAGAGATTCTCGCTAAAAAAAATTAAACCAAGATGGGTGGATTCATGCTTGAATTAATCCCAGTCACTGGTAATTTCTCCGGGCTCCAAAACAGTTCATTGTTTTTTTGCCATCAAAGCCACCTCATACAGGAACCATCCATATGCAAATTAGCATTGGTCCTGCTTCATTAGAAACAGGTGAGCCCCAACTGTTCCCTTACCCTGACCAAGTCCCTTCTGAACCAGAATAAAAGCAACTCCAGACCAGTTTCTGTCTATTTGTGCCTCTTTATAAAGGTGCAGCTTGATTATAGTGACAGTGTGAGCATTGGACCCATATCTGGTCATACCTATTGCCCTTCAGGAATCTTTTTGAGGAAACAATGAATTGCTTGAACTAATTATAGCTACTGGCAATTACTCTGGGCTGCAATCCAGTCTTTTATTTTTGACCACCATGCCACTTAGGAAGGACCAACCACATGCAAACCAAGGTCTTGCTCCAACAGAAACAGTCTAACCCATGCTGCTAGGCCAGTTCCCTTCTGAAACAGAACACAAGCAACCATAGGCCATTGTTTGTTGCTGGCTTATTTGCAACAGATAAGCTCAGTCATGGATCCTGTTGTCACTATGACATTGAATGCAAGCCGCACCCTACTGACGATGCCAAAATAGGCTGAAACTGGTCTGGGATTGCTTGTGTTACTTTTTGGAGGGATCTATGTCGTTAAAGATGGACTGTTGCCTTTCGGAGCAGGGTTAGTATTGATTTGAATACAGTGGACCTCTGTCTACAGTGGCATGGTGGACGTAAAACAATGGACTGGAATTGCAGCCTGAGTGATTACCAGTGAGTGATAGGAATTCAAGCATTCTATCCATCACCTTGCATGTTGATGCAGTTGAAGCCCTAAATTAGACAGATAGGCAAAGATTTCGGCCTTTCACTCCCTGTGCCATAGGACTCAAGTTGAACCCTACTGATGAGGCCCAAATAGGCTGAAACCTGTCTAAAATTGCTTGCGCACCCTGTTGGAATGGGCCACACCATGCAGTAAGGTATGGACTGCTACGCTGAGTAACCGAGTCAGTACTTATTGCATAATAATTTTCTAAACTGGCATGGAAGGTGAAACATGATGGACTGTAATCCAGCCTGAGCAATCAACCTTGGATGAGATTAATTCAAGCATTTCATCCATCATGCCGTTGTTTATTTCATGAAAATAAATGATACTTAACACTGTGTGACCTCCTGCAAATAAACATTGTTCAAAATGTCTGATCATTACATCAGTCACCTTGGAAAACGAAGTTCTCTTTGCAAATCAATCAGCATATTATTTGTACATACTGGTTTGTGAAAAGGGAACTATCACACAAAATAAGCACTGTTGGAGTTCATTGCCAGTGGGGAGAATTGATCGCAGTCAGATGTTCCTGAAACATGAACTAAGGTTGGGTTGGCCAAAACACCTGTGTTAGAACTGGGGTTTCTTGTTTTCAGAGTATGCACTGTGTACAAGCAGGAGCCACCATTCTTGTTAGTGTAAGCTAGATACACATTAAAAGATAACCTGTGCTCACCCTCTGGTAGCTTGGCACAGAGCGGTCAGGCTTATCTAAAGAGGCAATGTGTAAAGTATTAGTACAACACACTCACGCAGAAACACAATGAAAACATCACAAAAATATTCCACACAGGTTAGAATAATAGATCATACTTTAATGAATAAAACAATTCCAAAACGACAATCATCCAATAAGTAAAACCGGAGTAATGAATTTCTACAAAATAAATAAAAAGTAGTTGTTAGAAGTAAATAGCGCTTAGGGGTTACTAGAGGTCACACTGGACCAAGGTAAATCCAAAGTTCAGGTCGACTTCGATGGAGGGAAGACTGACTACAGGACTCACGTAGGTCCAGCTGAAAAAGAACCCTGGATCGAGCAAGTATCGAAGTCGACAACTTAATGCGTCGGTTCCAATCCGCACAGGCGATGAAGGCTTCAACGACAAACCCCTTTGTTATGAAGGCACTGATTTGTTATCGAGCCGTGCTTTTCCATCAACGTTGAGCCACACAGTCTTTTGAAGTGATGTCGTGGACTAGCCCCTGCATCGGAGTGGAAGGGCAATGTGTTGGTTCGATCAGTGCAAAGTTGTCACTGTGTCGATTTTGATGGTTGTGTACTGCAGGTCACCTTTCAAGGGCCCACGACTGGATTGGCAACACTTGGTAGGGCAAAAATCACAGATGGCATAGTCCAGGTGCTGTTGCAGGGTGGAAGGTAGTCTTTGATGGCCCTGACACTTTAGAAAAGGGGGCAGGCCAGCAAGCACTTGGACTCACTCTGGGTTCAAGTGAGATGGGTACAGCCCTTGTCCTCAGCAGGGCAGAGATCAGCAGGCAGCAGGGTAGCAGAGCAAAGCAGAAAAGCTGTTCTTCCAGAGTGGCATTCAACCAGACTGGCAATCCTTGTAGCACTGTGCTATCCTTGTGGCAGAGTTCTTCACAGGTCCTGTAGTGTACTGTCTTGGTAGGGTCAGATGGGCTAGTACTTATATCCAGTTATTCCTTTGAAGTGGGGGTAACTTATGTAAATGTAAATGTACAGGAATTTATATAGCGCAAATCACCAAGCGGTCTCTAAGCGCTTGCTTAGGGAACCCGTCCTGGTATTCCCCTGTGAGATAACCCCGGCAGGGTATCCGCAAGGTGAAAGCCAGGCATCCCGCCGCGAGGGGCCGTTGTGGAGATTAAGCAAGCTATTGCCCAGAGTCGCAGAGTGTGAACCCGTGAATCGAGTAGGCACCGGAGCAAGAATTGTCAAGTCCATGGACATTTTAGGACTCAAGACCCCGCCGAGCCGGGAATTGAACCCTGGTCCCGGGCTGACCTCTGCTTCCAGGTCTGCCTCCTCTAACCAGTGAGCCACACTTCTCTTAAAAGAAGGGAGTTTGAAATGCACACATACCCTTTCTTCCCAACCCTGACACCAGACTATCAATAGGGGATAATAAGCCATTTATATGGGAAACAGGACACTGCCTATTCAGGTGTAAGTGTCTTCTCCCCCCACTCTTCCTGCCCAGGAAGAGCTATCACAATGCAGATGAGCATGCATGTGAGTTCTCTATATAAAGTGAAGCTGTCACCCACCCCAGACATGTATTGGAGACAGGCTGCAGGCACACAGAGAGTAAGAGCAGAGAAATGTCTACTTTCTAAAAGCTGTATTTCTAAAATAGTAATGTTAAATCCAACTTTACCAGTACAGAGGATTTATCATTACCATTCCAAAGATATGCAACATGATGCAGCGACTCCTTTCTAATCAAGAATTACAGCTTAAAAGTGTATTAAGAAATTCCCAAAGTTAACCTATGAGTGGAATGGGCCTCACAGTAGTGAAAAACAAACGTGTTTGTCACAACCAGGACATGCAAATCTTAAAAGCACATGTCCTACCGATTACTTGCGCACAACCCTGCCCTATGGGCTACCTAGGGCATTCCTTAGGGGTGACTCATGTACAATTAAAGGGGAGTTTAAGGTTTGGCAAAGGGTTTTAAATACCAAGTCAAAGTGGCAGTACATTTCATGCACAGGCCTTGCATTTGGTAGGCCTGGGACAGGTTTGAAAGGCTACTTGTGTGGGTGGCACAATCAGTGCTGCAGGCCCCTTAGTAGCCTTTAATTTACAGGCCCAGGGTGTATAGTATAATACTTTACAAGGGACATACAAGTAAAAGAAATATGCCAAACAGGTATAAACTAACGATACCATGCTTAGAGGAGAGAGCACATGCACTTTAGCACTGGTCAGCAGTGGTAGAGTGCTCAGAGCCTAAGGCCAACACTTGGACACATACTGGGCATCATTGATACTGAGTTTCTCCATTTTCCGTTGCTCCAAACTCTATTAACCATTGAATCTGACTTGAAACTAATTTCCATGGATTGTTGAGATGGTCTCGGACCATTCTTTACGTCCCCTAACAGAGCTCTATGCCGAATGGGAAACTGACAATGGCTGCCCCCTCACTCAGAAAGAATGAGAGAAAATACTCTTCCACCCACACATTAATTCATGAAATTCTAGGCTCCAATACATTCAAAACAAACATTTTTCCCTATGTTTACTTGACCCCAACATGGATTTAAAAAATCAGTTACTGCTATCTCCGCTTGCCCTTCCTGCCCTGCTCTTGATACAGACATTAAACATAAGTTTTGAGACTGGCCCATCGTGAATGCTTACTGGTGTGATATTAGTACCATATTAGTATCCAAAATAGGTCCTCAGTTCCTGTTTGGTCTGGATAGCTGCATCCTAGGTTTCTATAAATGTACCAAGTAAGGCAAGATGGAGAGCCCTTTTTTATACCTGGTCCTCTTGCTAGCCTAGGACTCCATCACAATGAACTGGACGGTATCCTCCCCGGTCAGCATATCCCACTGTGACACAGTGGTTAATAGTTGTGTGGAGGTTGAGCTGCTGCTCACTATGTAGGGAGCAGGTCAGGGTACTCCGCAAACATCCTATGGCAGCCTTATGAGTTGAACTAATATTCTCCTTTCAGAAGGGTCCCAAAGATGACACCAGCCCCCTAGAGACAGGGGTGAGACAAAACAAATATTTACCTTGACCGTACACACTAACAAATAGTAGCCTTTACATCTGAGTATGATACTCTGTGCACTCCCCCTTTTGGTCTTTCTAGTGCTCAAAAGCCTTTCCTATTCACCAAGCGTGGGTCCTATTGAGCACTACCAGCAAAGAGTGGGGACCAGAACACAATACATTGTTTGACTTTCTCATTGGCCAGCCCTTTTCTCTCTCTCATTTAAGTACCTCAACTAGACTTGTTGGTGTTTGGTTTTTACCTTTGTTGGTGTTATTTGTTTTCTTAGCAGAATATTGTATAACATGTTTCAATACCACAGGTATATGTGCCTCACTTTCATCTCTGCCATGGTTAAAACTTTAGTTGAGACACTCGTGTAATTATACTATTGATTGTCTGTATATTTTCCTTGAGACATTGACATGTGATTTTGATATAATTTATATTTCTTGTGTTTCATAAAACAAAAAACAACAATAAAATTGTTAAAAAAATAATGTAATGCTAAGTAATACTACTTTTTCCTACTTTGCATCAAGGGGCTATATCATGTGTGGCACATGGGCGTTCCAATGCAACCACACACAGTTTTTGACAGAAAATCCTATCTACTAAAAAGGATACCCAAGGCTTTGCACCAAACATGTAAGCCTCCTTAAGCATGCGTAGAATTGGAAACATTTTCTCTTTTCGCCAAACATTTACAACTTTGCAGGTGTATGGCACAGAACACATAACAACTTGAAAATTCTTTAAACTATGTCAAAGCATGATATTTTGTACTGGGATGCTGGCATTCCAGTAGATAACGTATATTAGACATCAAATACAAACACTTGCCCCATGGTGCAAAGCTTTGTATGTGGCTCAAGGCAAACTAAAGTGCACCAGTGCTGGGGAAAGATATACAGAGCCATGTCTTAGTATATATTGTGCTGTTCTGATATCTCCATTTCACACAACACAGTGCAGCAACTTTGGTTGCTGTTCTACGTTGTTTGAAGAATGACTACATGTGGCACAATATTTGATTCACAACTATTGCTCCTTCTATGAAATCCCAGCAGGTTAACTTTATTATCCGTCCAATTAGGGAACACAGGGTTGACATAATGATACCAGTTTGTGATAATTTGATAAAAACAGACTTGTTCATCAAGCATGCAGCACAGTGCCATTTTCTCTACATAAAAATTAACAAGGCTCGGGGTGAACTATTCGGCATATTTTCCCCTTGGTCTGTGATCTTCCTTAAATGAAAATATTATTTGCATAATGTGCTCTTTGTACATACTGTAAACAACGGTATAGTAACTGGATGTCTACACTGTCACTGTTCCAGACATATAAACAGATTATTCACTAGGATTTTCTTTGCATACGTTTTAACTTCTTTGTTCCGTAGATAAGACATTCGCAAGCATTACAGTAGAGATATAGCTGACCAGTTAGTAAAATAATGTTTCCATCGCATAAAATGTGTTAAATCAAATGTCAGTCTTCTAAGTAGTTAGGCATAATCTCTATGATAAGAGAGGGTATGCAAATTATTATGGGCTTCTCATCTAAATTAATGAAACATAGAGCAATCAAATGACCTAACAAACTGTTTGCCATACCTTAGAAGCTATAATATCACAACTAGTATCTGGGTGAGGCTAAATTGTTCCATGACAGATGAAAAAGGAGGACATGTGGAGGGGGACAAGATGAAATCACAAAGTCATCCCATTACCAGCTGTTGTCCCCCTCATTTATGTGTGACATATGAATTAATGTTTGTAAGGATTTTGTTCCATACAGAGGCCAATGGCCTACTACCACTTGTGTTTCTTTCCTCAGCATGTAATGCAATGTTCACAGCCCACCTGCTGACATTACAGCACCATCTAACAAATAGAGCAGGGTGGGAGTGCTGTCCTCCAGTGAATTGCTATACACCTCCAGGCCAAGACCAACACCAGATCTATTAACCAGTCGCCATCATTTTTAGATTTTGATCTTGAAAATAAACCCAGGAACCCCATATTACAGCCATGTAGTCTCCTGCAGCCCAAGAAAATTGACTCTAGTTGCTCAGTCACTCCTTTTGAAAATACTTGCACTTCGTGTCAGTTCCAATCCATGTGGTAGGATTCTGCACTATTTTCATGACACATAGGATAAATGATGTCCTCAGTTCCATAAATGAGGTTGAGTCTCCTGTACGTCATGTAAGTTGCATGTATATAATTGATTGCATTTAAGACTGACATCCTTAGAGACTCTATATATATTGGCTGAAACCTTCTGCCAGTCTTTTCAGAAAGTGATTCATATAAATTATTCTCCCAATTTGCTTCAGTTTGAGAGAACTCGGGTCTATTCATTTTAAGGGGAGAACAGTAAAACCAAGTTATCAGTTTAAGATTTTTGCCTTCTGCAAATAGTAACTGCAAAACTTTGTGTGTGTGCTCCATGACATTAAACCACCCCCAAAAGTCTCAAATATTATGTGAAATGGCCCCTTATTCAGGAACTAAGAAGGAAGAAGATCAAGTTCCTTCATTGGCCTACCTAGAGAGATTAAACGTCCTTTCTCAAATAGGTCACCAACTGTGTAGTCCACTATGCCAGCAGGAAGGTAACCCAATGGAAGAGTTAGCACATACCACAATCTAGTTGACGCTCTATGTATACATATACCCCAACATTGTTGTGCAATTGAGATCAAGGCATTCGGAGAACTCAACCTCAGCTGAAGCCATGCAACTAATTCACCCCTCAATGCTACCCTCTACGTGTGCCCACATTTCTGAGTTAAGTCACCATCCAGCCACCTGGCTAGCCACTATATCTGCGCTGCCAAGTAAAAGAATTCAAGTGTAGGAATTCCTAGCCCAGCTTCGGCTATTGGCAGCTACAGAGTGTTCAAAGCCTCTCTGTGATGGGTTACAGTCCAAATGAAGCCCTCTCGTACCCTTTCTTGGTCTCAAAAGCAACTCTCTGGGATGAAAATGGGAAGATTGGAAACTGAAAAAGGAATTTTAGAAGTGCAGCAATGTTAACTCAAGTCTTCCACTGCAGAAAGCTTCATTGATTTCCAAAATGCCTTATTACCCCTCACGCTCCTCAGTGCCACACTCAGGTTACCAGCTATGATGGCCTCACTCTTCTATGAGACATCCTCACTAGTAGATATCGAAAAATAGTATGCTCCCCAGAGATAACCCAGTGTCTCTGTGACTCAAGGGCTATGAGCATGGACTGATCAATAGGATACCCACAGATCTTAGAGCAATTTCCTTTCACCTCTGAGTGCCTATCAAATTGTATGCAATGCAAGATGCAGGCAATAGTCCTCCCCATCCTTCAAGAACAACATAATATCATCCATACATATTAAAATCACGAACCCCGTCTTTAATGGGAATCTCCAATCCTTGTTCAAAGTTATATGGAGCTCTACAAAAGGACATTTTGCCAAGTCAGAGAGCATGGGCGAGAGGTGGCAGACCTGCCTGATCCCCCAGTAAATAGAATAGGATGGTGACATCATCTTCTCTGATTTGACCCTAGATTTACAGTTACCATAAAATAATGTAATCCTAGTCTACTGCTAGGACCATGGCCGTTTGTCTGAGATTATAAGGTTTTACAGCAATTACTCTCTCTGAAAAGAAATCTGATGTTTAATATGGTACTCCTAGTGGTATAAACTGGTCTGGTCATCTTAGATCAAAGCTATCTTATACAGATATATTCTAATGCCCAAGATTTTGCAAAGGGTTTTATAATCCTGGTTCATTATAGAAAGTGGTCTATATAAGAATCTGTCAGCAGGTTCTTTGCATTGTTATTGTTTAGTGATTATCAGTGCCTCACTCATATTGACAGGCTAACCGTCCTCTTTCCATTCCATGTCATAATGCCTGAGCAGTTGACACACAAGAGTGTCAGTATACATACAATAGAATTCCACAGGATGGCTACCCGTGCCAGGGGTTTTCCTATTGGTTAATAATATTAGTCCCTCCTTAATTTCAACATCTGTAATAAGGCCACTCAGTAATGCCGTTTCCCTCTTTACCACTGTATGGGTCCCAATAATATTTGATCAAGGCCATATTCAAGCCAGACGGATCCATCACCCCATACCCGAATAGAAATGAATATCTGAGTTAAGGGAGAGACCATGTTCATGGGTCTGATCATCCATACCAATAGGCATCCAGATCTCTTCACCCAGCCTCTGACTATGCTCAGGCCATGTATGCCCTATAATCAAGACATCTGAGCTTCTTCACCAATGATGCACAGCTTTCTAATAGATTTAGCAATTCTTGTTTTTTCTGAGGTGTATTCATTAATTCTAGTTTAAGCTTGTGAATTGCTGTGTCAATGTCCAGTTGTGTCTTGACCATCATCTGTTTCTCAACCCAATGTTGTGGCAATGCAGTACCCAATAACATCTGTATTGAAGCCTCACATACTACTAGGATACTAGATGCTGTCTCCTGATTCCACATGTGGTACATTGTTATTGCTTTCACTGTTTGGAGTGTCTAAAAACTGGATCCTCCAAAGAGGTGCAATGCATTTGCCACATCTGTATTGGGGTATCATATCCTACCTGAATTTCTTTAGAAAAAGGTTGTTTAATCCAGGAGACCTTTCCATAGCTATTCAGTATGGTACACCAGATTGCTGGAGTTCCCGGAAACCTATCAAGACAGACATACAGGGGAATAAAAGGAATATTCTCTTCAGGACCCATGCATTCCCCTCCATAAATCCACCATGCTGTAGTCAGTGAGTCACTTCCTAAAGTCCAACGACACATTTTCCATCTGAGCACTATACAATGGGGGCATTGATCTAACTAGTTCCACGCTCAGCACAGAGTTGGTACCCCCACCCCCCACGACTATGCAGGCAAACATGGCAAAGACTGTGTTGAAGAAGCCCAATTAGTAAAAGTTCAGAACATACAGACTTCCCAGCGCTAATTCCACTTAGTTTAGTTGACCATGTACAAACACATATCGCTATTGCTTGTCAACTTCTTTCTGCACAGGTGCAAAATGTTGGGTCTGACAGGCAGCCAACCCAGATAAACATAACTGAATCAATCCCGCTCAACACCGCATTGTTCATGGGACCGACTGACACCCGGTCGGTGGTCCCGACCTCCCCATTAGAAAGCGACCTAACACTGTTGGGTCACAATCCTATATTTTACTATGGGAGCAGGCATTCCAGCCATAAACCGGTTGTAATGCATGCACCCATAGTTAAATGGATGCACAGTTCATCCCTGCACCCCGTGGCAGGCACCTCAAGGTGCCTGCCACCAGGTGCAGGGATCAACAGAGTGTCAACCTCGGCCTCCAACCGAAGGCCATGCACCAAAGGGGGCCCTGCTAGGGTCCCCCAAAGATGTTTTGCGATATGGTTTCCATGTCGGACATACCTGCATGGAAACTATTTTGGAAAGCGTCATTGCAATCTTATGTGCAGAAAAGCCCACCCTTGAGATTACTTGCGACATTCCAACTGGCAGATGGGCTCTCTGAGCCCATTAGAAGCCAGGCAAAATGACTGGTTGGATTCCTTTCTGACCGGCTCAATCAAAATGAGACGGTCAGAAAGGAATCCTACCGGCACATTACAATGCTGCTCGGAAGGCTCTGAGACTACTCGTAATTGGCCTCTAACAAGCCCGTCAAGCGTATGCTTCTCCAGATGTAATAATACAGTGAATCAGTCCTATGGGGGAAATGTGCTATGCAATCCTGATATATGATCATATTGATTATAAGAGATTAGCAGCCCATCCCGACGTTGTCCGGTTATGAAATAGAATGTGTGTAATGTGTGTATTTGGCAAGGGCAATTTATTTTAAAATCTCGCGGTAGACTACATTTTTGTTTCATTAGAATAGGGACGGAGAAGGCCCAGCTGCAGCCCTGGTTGATGTTAGCAGGCGCGTGTAATTGGTGTAGTGATCTGCAGCCTGTGCCCGGCTAAAGCCCTGGTTGATGTTAGCAGACGTGTGTAATGTCGTTGGATGAGAGAGTTATCAGCTGTGGGTAAATCCGCTTAATGAGAGAGTTGAGTGACAGCGAGTAGGAGAGGCTGCAGTAATTGTCCCCGCAGACACGCTCATTTGCGTGTTCCCCCACTTGAGGCCCAGATGCAGGCCTGTTTGATGTTAGCAGGCGCGTGTTCCCCTGCTTGAGGCCCAGCTGCAGCCCTGGTTGATGTTATCAGGCGCGTGTAATTAGTGTACTGATCCGCTGCCTGAGCCCGGCTAGAGCCCTGGTTGATGGTAACAGGCGCGTGTAATTTCGTTGGATGAGAGAGTTCAGTAACAGCGCGCAGGAGAGGCTGCAGTAACGTTACTTACCAGGCCTCCAGGTGAACGCGTTTGTCACGCCCCCAGCACACGGCCACAGCAGACGATCTTCTGATTAATGAGGGTTCGGCTAAGTGTTTCAGTTGTACAGTATGGGGCGCTCACACAGTGCGATGTGTAGTGGTAGTGATGGACAGATTGCAAAAAAAGTTTGAACGGTGCTAACAGTATAGAGAAAAACCCTAAAGCCTCTCTAAGGTGGTCAGGCACAGGGTGCCTGAACATTAAACAAAATATACAGCAGGTACTGTGCACACGTTTGATAAAGACAGTATTAGTAGTACAGTTGTTTTAGACAAAAAGAACAATGGACGTCGTTGATGAAGTGAAGACAGTCTGTAGTGCTTAATATTGATCTTTATTTCTTTTTCTGTTTTACAAACGCCAGCCGACACGTGTATCATCAACAGGGCAGTGCCTGTGACTCATCAGGGCTATAAGACATATTACAGTATGTAACTAATGTGATTGGTGAGTATTGAAACAGACTTAAAATTACAGATAAAGGCAAAGAAAGGGAAAAAAGGACTTGAAGCAGCAGTCCAAATTAAAGTTGAAATAAAATACAGTGTCTCTAATGGGTTAACATGGGATGTGTGCGACAAAGAAGGTGAGGTTATAAAGAAAATTAATGTGGCACATTGGTGAGCATGTGCGGGATGATACCGAGGCGTATCGTGAGTACAGTGTGAAAGTAAGGTGATGACTACGCAAGTGTGTGTCACAATATGGGTTGCCAAAGGGTGAGAGTGCCAGTGCAAAAATGTGCCAGGGGCGATATTGTTAACAGACCTGTATGTGTCTGGGAACCCCTGGTCAAGAATATAAAATGTCCGCTGCAAGAATGGTGTTTGGGAGCCGGGTACGCATGCAGATATTACGGCGCAAACAGATAATTAGTGGCGCATAGGTTTGTGAGAACTAATTGGGCCAAAGGTCGTGGCATAATGACAGTGATGATAACAGTAATAGGTTCAGTAAGCCGTTTCTAACAGAAAGTGATGGGAACCCGTGCGAGACCGGACGCGAGGTGTGCTTAATAAATAGTGCACGTGACTTAGAGCAACAATTATTTTTACAACATGATGAAAATGCATGAAGTCACAAAAACCCTTTTGAACATTTATATTTAAACGAGCACCCTTCGAAATAATCCTGAATATATGCCAGAAGTTTGGCTGTTTGGAAACACCATAATTTGCTACGACCTTTGGCACAATTAGTTCTCACAAACCTATGCGCCACTAATTATCTGTTTGCGCCGTAATATCTGCATGCGTACCCGGCTACCAAACACCATTCTTGCCGCGGACATTTTATATTCTTGACCAGGGGTTCCCAGACACATACAGGTCTGTTAACAATATCGCCCCTGGCACATTTTTGCACTGGCACTCTCACCCTTTAGCAACCCATATTGTGACATACACTTGCGTAGTCATCACCTTACTTTCACACTGTACTCACGATACGCCTCGGTATCATCCCGCACATGCTCAACAATGTGCCACATTAATTTTCTTTATAACCTCACCTTCTTTGTCGCACACATCCCATGGTAACCCATTAGAGACACTGTATTTTATTTCAACTTTAATTTGGACTGCTGCTTCAAGTCCCTTTTTTTCCCTTTCTTTGCCTTTAGCTGTAATTTTAAGTCTGTTTCAATACTCACCAATCACCTTAGTTACATACTGTAATATGTCTTACAGCCCTGATGAGTCACAGGCACTGCCCTGTTGATGAAAGACGTGTCGGCTGGCGTTTGTAAAACAGAAAAAGAAATAAAGATCAATATTATGCACTACAGACTGTCTTCACTTCATCAACGACGTCCATTGTTCTTTTTGTCTAAAACAACTGTACTACTAATACTGTCTTTATCAAACGTGTGCACAGTACTCGCTGTAGATCTTCTGATTAATGTACGACCCACATGGCATGAAGGGCGGAACGTAGCACACGCCCCCATTGTTTCTCACCGCCCCAGCGTGCCCCTTGATGCGGCGCAATTGCGTTCACATGGAATGAAGGCCGGACACACGCCCCCAGCGTGCCCCTTGATGCTGCGCAGCAACGTAATTGGCTCTTGTATGTACGACTCACATGGCATGAAGGGCGGACACATGCCCCCAGCGTTTGTCATGCTCCCAGCACGCGCCCACAGCCCACGATGCGATGGCCGTACCACACGCCCCCAGCGTTAGTCACGCCCCCAGCCCACGCCCACAGCACAACGCAGACACGCCCACAAGGGACTACTTTGCTGGCACGGTTCTTTTACCTTTTAAATGTATAGAGGAGTTGGCCTAACGGCTAAGGCGCTCGACCTCGGACCTGGGGATCTGGGTTCGAGTCTTGGTAACGACGCCAAGCATCCTGTGATTCTGGGCAAATCACTTAATCTCCCCGTGCCTAACAAAAATGAATGTGTGTCCTCATGTAACGTAACTGGTGCTATGTAAAGCGCTCTGATACCTGATTCAGTTCGGGTCAAGTTTGCGCTATATAAAACTCTACAAAAAAAAAAATTATTAAAAAATATGGTGGCCGTCTGCATAGCCTATGTCCTTCTGCTGCAACTGCCCTTCCCAACGCAGTATTGGGTGTTGTGATTGGTACTGTGGTTACTGAGATTACCCACCTCAAAGGTTTGGGCTCTCTCTTTATAATATCAGTATGGATTGAAATTGAGAAATCCTCTCAAACACACCACTCACTCAGTTCACAATCAGGAACAATAGGGGATAATCAGCAAGATAAAAAAAGCATAATGTGATTCAACTGGATTAGGGCATTGCTCATAAATCGTCAGCAGCTTGAGGCATCAGCTGGTAAGTCCAGCCCTTTTGCCTTCAAAGTATTAAAGCTCATATCCTTTCCTGGACCATCACTTGTAGAACAAACCCTGTGCTGTGGGATCGCCATCTTCGGGATCATCACACTAGCACCATCTCTTCAGCCACAGCCTTCTATGTTGTGGGATGTTTGGAAATCAAAGCATCCAGTTGCCATCCATCCCACATCCTGCGCCATCGCTTGGATGCCTGCTAGCCCTCATATCTCTACCTGCCTTATGTTTCTCCAACCAGCAAAACAGCAGAGACATTTATCAAAAATGTCAACCTGGCTAGGAACAGTAATATGTAACTGCCGTCCTCTGAGACTTTTTAACTTCAGTGAAAGAGGCATGCTTGTATTGAATTGTATTGTAGAATAATCAGGACAGATTGATTTTCAGTTTAAAAGGACATTTCTGCCTGGATAATTGAAGGATGGTGTCTCTGTCCCTGTTATATAGCACAGGAGCAACAACTGAATGGAAAGGTGCCCCCGGAGTTAGGCTCTTGGCAGGTACTTTGTGGGCAGTCTCTAATTCAAAGAATTTAGGGGCATATGTATCAAATTCCGTCATTGCGATTCTCAAATAGTGATTTTTTGAGAATCGCTATTTGAGAATAGAAAAATGTCATGTACCCAAAAATGTGCAAATATTTTGCGATTCCTTGGCATTCCTTAATTGCATTTCGCAAATAGTGAATCGCAATTAAGGAATATCTTCCCATTCATTCCTGTGGGCTAGGCGGCCCATAGGAATGAATGGGAAGACATTCTCAATTTGCGATTCGCAATTTGAGAATCACAAATTGAGAATGCAATTTCAACGGTGTCAAAAGGATACCCTGTTGCACCCCTGAATTATGTATGTGTACACATGTGGCGCACATACATGCCCTAAGGGCATGTATGTTCGCCACATGGCACTTTGAAATATGCAAAAAAGTGCATTTTTCAAAGAAATCACAAATTACCATCAACTTGAAATTGGTGGTAATTTTCGATTTCTTATGGCCAAATTGCACTTTTTCTATGTGTCATATATTGCATTTAAGGAATCGCAATTTGCGATTCCTTAAATGCAATCGCAAAATAGAGAATCTCAAGTTTTGCCATTCTCTAATTTGCGATGCCCTTTTGGGATGATACAACCCGAAAGGCCTTTTGCTGTTACAAACGGGAGAAGGGCTTGATACACATGACCCTTGGTGAGACCAATGCGGCCACAGTGTCAGAAATCTATTTTTCAAGGTAGATTGCCAATTCTTTACCTTAGATTCCATCTGACACACCCACTATGCAGATATTTTTCCGACAGTTGTGGCCTTTTTCATCTTTCAGGCTATATTCCAAAAATCTTACCATCTCCATTAAGCTAGTGATCTGTGGCTGCAGTTTATATCAATTTGAGTGTAGCTCTCTAACGACATCTCAATTATCTTAACTATCTCCAGGAGCTCATTGCCACTGCCAGTGTCAATTTCTGCTTCAAGGGCTTCATGGGCAGCCTCAATCACCAACAGGATTTTGCCTAGTTTGTACATGGGGTCAGGCAGCTGACACAATTGACTGTCCTTCCACATTATGGCCTCCTTGTCACAAGGTATTAGTGGTTCATGTACATGGGGTGCCTCAGCACACAACGCCTCCCTGTGGGCTCTTGTGTGGTCTTTTTCCCTTGCCATTACCCTGAGAAATCAAGGAGCCCGAGTTTGTTAGCCAGAGGAAAAGGTGTGTATTCAGGCAGTAGTCAAGTGTCTGCTACTGTGTCTGGCCCCCAGTACCGCCCTTCCTGCACCACAGGAGCAGCTAAGGTCAAGCAGGCAGTTGGGCCAGTGTAAACATGACAGACTAGACCAATGTCGCACCAAGGCCAAAGTTGTCATTCGCATTCCGCTTCAAAAGAGAAAGGGGGTTAACATCCTCCCAAATGGTATTAGGCCAGAGTATCTAGCCAAAGGGACGTGGGGAAAGCTGCACAAAGCAGTATCACAGAGGGGAAAAGCCA
This sequence comes from Lissotriton helveticus, assembly GCF_964261635.1. NCBI lineage: Eukaryota > Metazoa > Chordata > Amphibia > Caudata > Salamandridae > Lissotriton > Lissotriton helveticus. Next base: position 893,310,247 of record NC_136063.1, on the reverse strand, counting down.
GCTACTGCCCTTATTGCAATGATGGCCTACTCCTTAGGATCCCCTCAAACTCCAGAATCAACAAGTCTGTAGAGAGCCATCAACAGGGCACTCGTTTATATCCAGCAGGGTCCCCAGTTCTTGTCAGCCCCTAGTTAAATTTTTCAACCTTCACCACACCTGCCCAGGCCCTGTAGTTGCTCTTTATTCGGGTGAGCTCAAACTCACTCTCCGATACTGCAAACTGTCGACTGGCTCGTGGTGCTTCCTCACTTGTCACCACTGTAGTGAATGAAGGGTGCACCACTCCTTGAGCACACCAGCCTCACACCGATATGGTCATTAATCACTTAGGAGGTCTCCAGGGAGAATATTCAAGCAGTACTTCAGGTCGCTCAACCTCCTCATCTGGTGCATGCTCCTTCAGCTGGAGGTCTCAGTTCAGCACTGCAGTCAGAGTGGCCTTCTTCTCACTAGAGGGACAAATGGAAGGATTACAGCCAGCTGACCAGGAGTTGCATGCTCTTTGTCTCACTCCATAGGCTCCTAAATATATCCTCCTCTTTCTGAATGTTTTTTTAAATAGAAGAATAATAAAACAGTCTTTTGCATCTGGCTCGATTGTAGGGGAAAGGCCTTCTCCTAATCTGTCCTAATGCACCAGTTTCTAGTTTTGTCATTTTCCATTCTATGTTTTAAAAGGTTCATTCCACATCTGCTTGATATTTCTGATTATCAATCTCTCAAAGTTATCTATTTCTTCTTCTCATGATGAAACCTTGGAAAGAAGGGTGAGGGTACATTCAATACAGATCTATTTATTTTGATTTCGTTGAAAACATTCTTTGGAACGATCTAAGAATTCAGCAATTCAACTCCGCTCTTGGTTGTAAAAGGTACAGCCTTTCATCGAAAAGAAAGACGTTTTGGCCAGTGTCACTAAGGGGCATATGTATCAAGCCCTTTTCCCATTCGCAAATGGGCCGATTCTGCGAATCAACCCGTTTCCAAACGGGAAAAGGCCTTTTGGGATGTATCATCCAAAAAGGGCATTGGAAATTAGAGAATCGCAAAATTTGTGATTGCATTTAAGGAATCCCAACATGCAATTTCTTAAATGCAATGTATGAAGCACGGAACAAGTGCAATTTGACCTTGAGAAGTCGCAAATTACCACCAACTTCAAGTGCCATGTGGCGCACATACATGCCTCTAGGACATGTATTCAGGGGTGCAACAGGGTGTCCTTTTGACACCCTGGCACCCTTGAAATTGCATTCTCAATTTGCGATTCTCTAACTGAGAATCGCAAATTGAGAATGTCTTCCCATTTATTCCTATGGGCCTCTAGGCCCATAGCAATCAATGGGGAAGTATTCCTGAATTGTGAATCGCAATTTGCGATTCACAATTAAGGAATATGTAGGATTCGCAAAATTATTTGCAAATCCTACATACATAGCGTTTTGCGATTCTCAAATAGCGATTCTCTAAAAATCGCTATTTGAGAATCGCAAATGTATCCTTCGATACATATGCCCCTAAATGACTTTACAGTCGCAAACTGGTCTGACTTGCTGTTTGGAACATCAAAACATTTTTTAAATGTTCTGAATCCATTTTAGGAGTCCGTCAAAGGTTACCGACTCCTAAAATGACTTTGCGACGCTATATGGAATAACTCCTTGGAAGGGGCATGTTGTAGGCAATTCACAATGAGATGTATCAATGTTTTGCAATCAAAATCTATTCGCTAACAATGAATAATTACCATCTCCCAAGTTGGGATGGTAAGGCTTTTGTGAAAGGAAACAGGTCTGCATGGTACTTCTTCCTCTTTGCAAATGTAAAAAAAGTGTGCAGCAGAGTAGGCAGTGGTCCAGGGTATGTTTAAGAATAATGGGTTTCATTTTTTGAAAAAAACATGTTTACTTTATTATAAGATGGTCAGAGACATGGTAATTTGCTGACCCTACCAGGCCATTGTCCATGTGATGGTCATTCATTAGAATGAGTAGCAATTTGCAACCTTCCTCATTGATATTCATGAGATAGATCAGTTTGTGTTTGAATTGTGTGTTCCCACCTATTCCTTATTGCACACTGGTTGCAAAAATACTGGTCACAAAGTGTGCCCATTTTTTTTTACAATCAGTGTTTAGTTAATCAGGCTCCCTGTGTTACCTATAATCACCAAATTAATAATTGTACTCAATGCATTTTCAATAATCCATTTCCTGTTATTGCTGTCAGCAATGTTGGTGTCTAATGTGAATATTCAGGTCTGCTCTAATTGTAAACGTTGTACTAACTGCCTCTGTCTTTAGTGTTTTCTCTGAAAATGGTTAGGATTAGAATTCGTATATTTGCGTTTTGATTGTATGTGCCTCTAGATGATTTCAGTTCATAATCTGTAAAACTTTTATTGGAAGATTTAGACATTGTAACTCTTACATCTCTCAAAAATATTAAGGCAGTGTATTTAAAAAATTGATCTTTGACTTCGCAGTCATAAGAATCAGGTAGCACAAATACCACCACAGAAATTATTTTGAAGATTGGCATATTTCAGTATTGTATATCAGAGATGCACGTGGTAGAACTTATTAGCAAAAAGATTCCATACACATAGGGGCATGTTTTTTATATATAAATATATATATTTTTTTAGTTGTATACATAACAAAACATGTAGACTAGTGAAAAGATGATGGCAGTATAAACCTATGGAGGACCTAATTTTTGACATGGGTACACTAGGCAGGGGGTGGCGGGAGACTTAAGAATATCGAAGGGTGCTCCATTAAACCAGGTGTAGGGGAAGGGCTGGATTAAGGAGATTATCAATGTACAGTCTTGGGTTCCGTGTGTAGCATGCTCCATGTCTGCAGCCACCACCTGGGATGTCAGAGAGTCCTCGCTTCCCAATCTATAGTAAATCCTCCATCTGCCCGATATCTTAGTAAATTGTCAAGGACAGCCCCTGGCAATGGACATCACTTTTTTCAGCCTCCATATTCATGTTCATCCGGGTTGTCCACTGCGTTTCTGTGGGTAGTACCCTGCTAGAAATGGTGTGTCTAGTTGGCAGAGGTATGCATTCTGCCCAAGTAGGGACAACAATCATAGTTGGGGTAAGCTAGATACACACTAAACAGTTACCTGTGCCCAGGCTCTGGTAGCTGGGCATAGAGCAGGCAGGCTTATCAACGACGCAATCTGTAAAGTATTTGTGCAACGCACACACACACACATCAACACAATAAAAACACCACAAAAACACACCACATAGGTTTAGAAATATAGAGATTCATTTTATGAATTAAACAAGACCAAAACTCCAATACGAAGAAGCAGATTTAGGAGTTTTTAAAGAATAGACCAAATAATTGGTGCTTAAAGTCAATAGCACTAAGAAGTTACTTGAGGTCTGACTAGACATGGGTAAATCCAAAGATCAGGCCGACCATGATGGAGGGCAGGCTAGCTACAGGACTCAATCAAGTCCCACTGACAAAGTACCTTCAATGGAGCAAGCGTCGACATTGAAGACCTGATGCAAGAAGTCAAGGAGACGCCTCCTCGTTAATGATCCAATGGATGGAGGCAAAGCGTCACTGCTGATCCGTGCAGTCGATGAAGGCTTTGGCGTCAAGCGCATTCACAATGCAGGTGCTGTGTCGAAATTGATCTGCGCTATCAATCGCGTCGAGCTGCGCAGTCCATTGAGGTGGGGCCGATTGGCTTCTGCATCAGAGTCACAGGACAATGCAGATTCAAAACCCACTTCTGTGCACCAGGACTGGATTGGCACCTCAGGAAAGAGAGAACTCATAGATGTCAGAGTCCAGCAGGAGGAGGGTTGCAGGAAGACTTTGATGGCCATGAGACCTCAGAACGGGGGGCAAGCCAGAAAGCCCTTGGAGTCACTCTAGGTTCAAGTGAGATGGGTGAAGTCCTTCTCCTCAGATGTGCAGAGATTACCACTCAGCAGGGCAGTTCAGCAACGCAAAGAAGCAGTTCATTCAGAACATTAAGTTAAGCAGAGTGGCAATCCCTGTAGCACAGCTGTCTTCACTCCTGGCATAGTTCTTCACAGTTCCAATAGTGTGCAGTCTTGTAGGGTCTGTGAGGGGCAATCAGCCCTTTGTGTGGGACACAGAGCACTCTCTATTCAGGTGTAAGTGTCAGCTCCCCCTCCATCTTTCTGCCCAGGAAGCACTATCAGGATGCAGATGAATGCCGATGAGTTCTATTTCACACCCACCCTTCATGTCGTTTGTGGATGTCTGGGGGAATGCACAAAGTGTAGCTGTCACTCTACTGAGGTGCGTGTTGGGGACAGACTGAAGGCACACAGAGCTAATTTAAGAGCAGAGAAATACTCACTTTCTAAGAGTGAAACAAATTGAGTATGCTGTTCCTATGTGGGAATGGGGGGAAGAAGGAGGGGTGAAGAAAAACTGGGGCGGCAGGCAAGGATGGTATGTTACTTACAACGAGGTTACTTGGTAAGAGAATGTGTGTTCGCAAAGGGGATAGCTCCAATAAGGAGCAAGGGCCCTCACACACCCTGAAGGCGGTCATGCTTCATCATAGGGCAGCTCCTCGTTGGGCCGGTGCTGCAATGCCCAACGGGACCCGCAAGGAGGCTCTTTGCCAGAGGTCTTTTCTGGTTGCCGACATGAAGCTAAGGAAGTTCTTGAGGGAGCATGTGTGTAGTGAGTGGAAGTTGGATAGTGTAAGTGTGATTTAAAAATAGCTACAGGATTCTCCAAGAATAGTTTATTCACTGGGTTCCTGTGCCATTAGTAAAAACACTGACTGAAAACTTGTGGACTGGAGAGGGGAAATTATAGCAGCTTCAATACAAAGGAATGTGTAATGTGCCGGGGTTTGACATGTTTCATGCCCTATACATACCAAATGGATCTAGGTATTTCATCAGGACCTAGGTATCCTCATCTACTCTTATGGAACGGTGTGTACTAAGTGTAACAAGCATTTGCAATGCAATCGGTCTCGCCTTTGGGCCCTTATACATATTTAGCTATGCAGCTATGCAGTAGCCTGGGTGCTGAAACATCTACTGTTCTTTAATATGGAGGGATAATAAGCACCAAACTGCGTGACACACCAGGTATGGGAACTCATGGAGAGAAATATTGCCTTTCAGCAGAAACTGGTATAGTCCAAAGCTCTGTTTTTAATATAAAGCCAGGGCCTTCAGTGGTCATATCACTGAAAATACAAGATTTGAAAAAAATATTATTGTCTAAGGGTGCTCATGGAAGACTATTTCTATGAACTGGAATTTAGAGAATGCTAAAGTGATTCTGGTATTTTACTGACCTCTACTGATCGTTTTATATCAAGAAAGGTGAATAGAGGCAGTTGCCAGAGAATAAAAAAAGAAAGTCCCTCAGCAGAAAGCAATTCTGATATTTTACTGACCTCCACTGGTCGTTTTCTATCAAGACAGAAACAGTTGAACGGGAAATTAAGTCCCTAAGCGGAAGCAGACACGTCCTAGGGCTGATCTCCAGAGCCCACGAAGTACATACACTTATAAGTGTATACTAATGTATATATTCAAGAGGTCTCAAATGCTCGACCTAAAAAGGAAGAAAGTCATGTCCCCTATAGTCTGGACTCGAATTGTAGTCCTATTAAGTGGTGGAAACAAAAGGTTAAAATGTATACCTCCTGGAAAAGGGCACCTAAATAGGGGGGTTGATTAGCCCCAACCGTGACATGCCAGTGTGCTTGCTAGTGTAGCAAGAGAGACAAGACGGAGCTCAGTCGCAGTGTCTGCTATGGGATCTACCAGTCTACCAGTGGCATTTCTAAAACAGTAATGTTAAATCCAACTTTACCAGTCAAGAGGATTTATTATTACCATCCCAAAGATAGAAACATGATGCAGACACACCTTTCTAATCAGGAATTACAGTTTTGAAGGGTTGAAGGAAATTCCCAATGCTAGCCTATGAGAGGAGTAGGCCTGACAGTGGTGAAAAAATGAATTTAGCTGTTTAAAGTACATGTCCTACCTTTTAGTTACACGGCATCCTGTCCTTAGCGCTACCTAGGGCCTACCTTAGGGGTGACATATGTGTAATAAAAGGGGAATTTAAAGCTTGATTAGTGATTTTATATGTCAAGTTGAAGTGGCAGTAAACTGCACACAAAGGCCTGGCCATTGCGGCCTGAGACAGGTTTGAAAGGCTGCATGTGTGAGTAGCGCAACCAGGGCTGGAGGTCCACTAGTAGCATTTAGATTACAGACCCTGGGTATATGGTATAGCACTTTACAAGGGACTAATATATAAACTGAATATTCCAATTAGGTATATACCAATGTCACCATGTTTAGCGAAGAAGCACATAAACTTTACCACTGGTCAGCAGGGGTAAAGTACTCAGAGTCCTAACACCAAGTTTAGGGGGAAATCCACCCTAAGGATTACTGGTCTAAAATGCCTGTACCCCCCCAGACATGTGCAATATCTGTTCTAGCAACCACAAGACCCAAGGAACAGAACACCAGCTTCCTGCGGCGTAAATCTACATCACCTGTGGCCCCCAGAAATATTGACAGAGATGCAAGCTGGATCTCTTCCTCCAATATGTTGCACAGCTCCCTTATATGCATATCAGAATGTGCATATCTCAGGGCACACCCAGATTGAGTGAAGAAATGTCCCCTCAGCGACTCCTCAATGTAGACAGTCCAGTGTGGGGATTCCCCCCATTTTATGCACTCTAGCTCTGGCTATATATACTCTATGAATTATTTTTTACTGAATTAGGAGGAACAATGCCCTGATAGCTACCTCACAGGGATGCATCAGGGCAGCCTCCCAATCAGCATCCTCCATGTCACCCATATCTTGTTCCATTTATCCCTGGAGGTTTCCAAGGTTGTCAGGAATATTATTTGGGAGTACCGGGCAGGTGGTAGAGACTGCTCCCTTACCAAGTGAGCAAGCTAAGCAACTGGTTCTTTAAAGGAACTGTATGCACGAGGTCCGCCCATCTACTGTCTCCTCCGCCAAGGCATGTTTGAGCTTCATGTATTTGTGATACTGTATGTTTGCTAACTCATAGCCCTCCCATAGCCTCTCAAAGGTTTTCACTAACCCACCTCCAATCACATCTCCAAAAGTGGAGAATGTTGATCAAGGCCCCTTCAAGAAAAGCACTATAATTTTCTAATTTTGCACATTTTGCCACCATCCCATAGAGGCGTGGTCATGGTCACCCTTGAATTCCGGCCCATATGACTCGTGACTCTGTCCCATGCTACTGGTACCATCCGCGATGGGCTTACAGTCCAGAACTACCAGGTCTCCTATTAAAATGGTGCCACCATGATGGTTCTTCCTTGGAGCATCTCTCAAGACGGACCATGCAATCATCCTCTGGGGTATGAACCCAGTCATTGATAGTTTGGATCTGGGGGATTCAAAAGTACGCACAGAAAAGGGTGATCCTGTCAACACAGGCCAAGCAGCAAAGTGTCATCATTTCTATTCTAGGGTCCATCCATCCCATAATAGCTTTTGGTGAAATATGTTTCTGGTATCAGGTAGAGGCATCATGCATGAAATAGATCTGTTTTGGAAGGGTTCTTATCTTGGGAATGGCTACCCTTCCGAGGATCGTCAGGGAGAGTTTCCTCCATTTTGCCACACTGCCATGCAGGTTCATTATTTGCAACTCAAAATTCCACCCCAGGGACTCTTCAGGATCCATTGTGACCTGTATACATAGATACGTACAATCCTCCGTTCTTATTTTGATTGATTCCAGAGAAACGATCACCTGATCTCAATTGGCAATTCTTCAAAGCACCAATTTGCCCAGCTTACCCTGTATTTGGAGTATTCTTTAAGTTCTTCACCCTTGAGTTGCTGCAGGTCTGCTCTTAAAGCAGAAAATCATCTGCGTATAGGGAGATCTTCTCCTTCTGCCACTGTTCCGCCCATCCCCACATGCCTGGCCCAGCTGTCCAAGGGTGCTTGACAAAGGCCAAATGAGAGGGGAGACTGGGCATCCCTGTCTGATCCCATGCTCCAATGGGAATGAGGTTGAGGTGGCTCCGATCAAGCGCCACTGTGAGTTCAGAATAGAGGAAAGATGCCCAACTACAGAAACGCCAGCCGTAGCAAAACAACTCAGCACCATGAACATATAAGGACAGTGTATTGAGTTGAATGCCTTCTCGAAATCAGTGGACATGATTGGCAGTGGGCAAGGGGTATCCCGTACTTCATCTAACCATATGTGCAGTCATGAAAGGATTTGGGTGTTGATTGACCAGGCATAACGTCCATAGAGATCTCACCCAGAGTAATATCACCCTCCATGGCATCATCAGCCCCACTCTAAAGATGAGTGTTCAGGCAGTGTGGTATCTTTGTTTCTGTTCTCTACCAAATTCTTCATCAATGTCAATTGCCTAGGTAATCTTCCCACCATTGGCAGCAGTGATCTCCCCCATCTATTCTGCCTCCTCCTCTCTATAACTCAGCCAGCAGGCATCCCACCTTGTCCCGAACACCATAGAGTTTCCTCAGCAGGGAGCGGTCGTTTTGTGTGGCTGCTCCCTCCTTAGCATCGTCATATTTAACCATAGCTACCTCCAAAATCCAGGACGTCTCTTCTCCCTGCATGTTTTTGCCCCACATATCTCCTTTATAGGGTTCCCAGCCCACCCCTGAGGAGTCCACCAAATCCTTACTTTATTCAAATAATCCATGTGTCTGTGGCCATCTGAGTCACTAAGTCAGGATCTTACAGATTCCAGGCATTAAGGCGTTGCTCAGAGTTATCTTTCATCTATCCCTCAGGGTGACCAGAAGAGGGGAGTGGTCATAAATACCTCTTCAAGGGTACTCCACTCCCTCTATCATCAGAGCCATCTTCATGGGTGAGAATAGATAATCTAGTCTAGAAAAAAATGTGTGGGCCCGGAGTAGTTGGAGTATGCCACTTTATTTGGATGCTTCAGTCTCCAGATGTCTACATGTACCAGTGCTCTGACAAACTATGCCAAAGCCCCTCACCTCCCAGGGTCGAACTGTCCAGTGTCGGTGTAAAAACATCATCCCAGTCATCCCCCACCATTGCAATGGTATTTCCCCCCTCTAAAAATATCAGACCCACCACCTCCAATGCCTTTTTCTGTAGTCGCGGGGGCATACATTCATCAGCATGAGGTCGTCCATACAGATGGTTCTCTGAACACCAAGCACCATTCCCTCTGGGTCCTGCCATGTTCATGTAACCCTAAAAGGGGGGTTCTTCTTGGCCAGTATTGATACTTCCCTTGAGCCCTTAGAGAATCAAGCATGCATCAGACATTCATATCTGCCTCTTTCCAGAAATCTACAGTAGATGGGTCTCCTGTAGAATGACAACATTTGGGGATGTGTGCCGTAGATATTGGGAGACTACCCCTTAGTCCATCTTATTGCCGAAAATGTTTACATTCCTGAATAGGATGTTTAGGACGTCTATCTTATTCCCTTTTGCCACCATAGCGCAACAGCTGGATCCCCCCCACCCCCCCATCAGTCCCACATCATTTCCAATCTTCAGGTGTCTGCTCAAAACATGGGGAACATGGTTGATTTGTTCTCAACGTAATCCAGAGCCGGTTTATAATATGGTGATGTAGATATTTACTTGGTTGACTTTTCACTTGGAACAGCTATTCACATTAATAGCTGCATGCAAAAGTTTCACTAATTGGCAACTCTGGATGTATAGCAGATGAAATTGACTCACCCCCAACTGCACTGGCATCTACATTCTATGCAATATCATTAATATCTTTCCTACTGGAAATCCAAGGGCACCAATAAGTCCTGCCAATTTCTATTTTATAAAGAGAAAAGTACAGAGATCCTGCCTATTCAACTTGGACTCCTAAGTCTCTCTGGAACAATACCTGAAACTAGTTAACAACTGTTGACTATGGAATTAAACTCCAACTGTTCTGTAGATGAAGACTAACCGGTCCACCAAAATGAGCAAAAATATGTATTCAAATTGTCTGCAAATAAACTCTTTATCCTAAAAGGCGTTCTTGTTCCTGTAAAACTAACATGTCTAACTGGTTGCTGCTTTTCATTTTATTATCAATAACTATATTTGCATCACCCATAAAATGAGCCTATAGATTAGATATGGAATTATTGATACCTTTTCTGAAATGAATTCTGGTTTAGCTGCAATGGTGGTGTTAGGAATGGGGGTCTCTAGTTGGCAAGCTGTTACCCTGTCAAAGTAGGGACCCTTCTTCCTAGTAAGGATAAGGAAGTTACACGTCTAAAATAACTCCTGCTCACCACCTTGGTAGCTTAGCACGAGCAGTCAAGCTTATCCCAGAGACAATGTTTAAAGCATTTTCTCATAAAACACATTAATACAGTGAATACACTACAAAAGTGCACGGCACCAGTTTTAGAAAAATTGCCAATATTTATCTGTGTAAAACAAGACTAAAACAATAACAATCCAACATACAGTTATTCAAAAATATCAACAAGCATGCATAGACTTGGAAAACAGTTCCTTGAAGTTATCATGAACAAACAAATCCGACAGCTTTGCGCTGACCAAAAGAATCGCGGGTCAGCTACGGTGTCAGAAGACCAGCAAAACAGTACCTGTAGAAATGCAGGGCGTCAAGGATTTTGTGATGGGTTTTGAAGGGCCGGTGTCGTCAGGTGTAGGTTCCGGATGTCGGTGTGGGAGTCATTGGGCCTTTGAAGTCACAAGCATTGCAAGTTGAACTCTGTGAGGTGGAAGTCAGGAGCGCCGGCGTCTGCATGTATCGGGGCTGCCGTGTGAAGTGGCGTGGTGGGCATGCTATGCCCTCAGGTCGCAGTGCAGGCACCGACTCAGTGACTGTCATCCAGCGGTGTCAATGAGACCAGGGTTCTGATGCAAGGTGGAGCAGTGCTCGTTGCAGTGCGTGCAGGTCATGGTGCAGGCAGTGGCGTCGTCGTAGCTGGGGGTCTGTCATTGGGAGACCTAAGGCTGCACTGCAAGACAGGAAAATGCCGTGTACTGAGCCCACAGGTGGTGGTGCACGCAGCAGTATCAGTTGAAAATCTGGAATTGATAGCGCTGGCATCAGTGATCAAGACTGCGGTGTGGGATGGGGAGTTGCATGTTGTAACTTATGATTGGTGCCCCCAAACCATGGTGCAGGTCAGCTTGGAGCAACGGTGTCAGTGAGACCAGGGCTGCAGTGAGAAGCGGGATGGTGCTCCATTTTCTCCACAAGTGGTGTCTACAGGTCACGGTGCAGGCAGCGGCGTTGGTGGCGGCATTGCATCGTCGGTATACCAGGGTGGTGGTGTAAAGTGAGGTGTGTGGAGTGCGGTGCCCACAGGTTGAAGTGCAAGCAGCGGCTCGGTGGTAGTGTCAAACAACCGCAGCAGTGGGAGACCTGGATTGTGGTGTGAAGTGTGGCGTGTCCTCTGTAGTGCCTTCATCTCACGAAGCCGTAAGTGGTTTCGGGGACGCCGTTATGTTGCTTTTCCCTCTGTGGCAACTGGAACACCCAGTTCCAGAAGCTGGCACACAGAGGATCTTGAAGCGTTTGTTGTCCCTGAGACTTCTTGAACAAAGGGCAAGCTCCACCTCAAGCCCTTGGAGTCACTCAGAAAGAGGTTGCAGAAAGTCCAGTCCTTTCTCTGCCGAAGACCGAAGCAGCTACTGCAGGCCAACACAGCAAAGCAAACAGCAAAGCACACAACAAAGGGGTAGTCTCTCCTCATAGTTTTTCCAGCTCTTCTTCTTGGCAGGTTCCTTGATCCAAAAAAGTTCTAAAGTCCTGGGGTCTAAGCCGCAATATGTATACCACATTTTACTTTGAAGTTCTGTGGTGGTGGTACAAACAAAGCTCTTCTGGCACACATAATCCAGTTCTGTCCGGCTCAGGCCATGTTCACTACATGAGGTGGAGACAGCATTGTGGAAGGTAGACACAGTCCATTCAGGTGCATGTGGTAACTCCTCCGAGCAGTGTAGATGCCGAACAGGGCCATCAGTCAGGCTATGAGGCAGCTGGGAAAGGCAGGACACACCTTATCCTCCTTTATGTCCCTGTATAGTGTAAATGCACAAACCAGCCTATGTCAGTCTAAAACCCAGACACCTAATACACAAACAGGCAGAGGTACGGATGGTTAGACGAGGAAATATTCACTTTCTAAAAGTGGTATTTCGAAACACACAATATAAAAATAATCTTTACTAAAAGATGTATCTGTAAATCCTGAGTTCAGATATACTCAAATCTACTTTGCTCTCAGCCCCCCTGGCCAGCTGCGTTTGTAAAATTGTTACAAATCAGTTCCCATATTAACATATGGGACAGACAGCCTCTCAACATTTAAAGCTAAATGCTCAAGGTTTTTACTATCAGGACGTGTAACGAACAGCAGTCATGTCCTACCTTTCTCAACACTGCACCCTGCCCACAGGGGTACCCTGGGCCTAGCTTAGGGGTGTCTCATACATGAGAGAAGGGAAGGTTGGGGCCTGGCAAGTGGGTGCACTTGCCAGTTCGACATGGAAGTAAAAACTGCACGCAGACACTGCAGTTGCAGGTCTGAGAATCCTTTGAAAATCTACTTGTATGGGGGGCGCAATAAGTACTGCACGCCCAATACCAACATTTGATTTACAGGCCCTGTGCACAAACAGTGCACTGTACTAGGGACTTAGTAGAAAATCAAATAAACCAATCATGGAAACACCAGTCATAAACACAATTTACAGTAGCAGCACTTGCACTTTAGTACTGATCAGCAGTATTAAGGAGTGCAGAAACACTAATCCAGCAAAAAATGATGTCCAGCATACCACTAAAACCAGGAAGCAAGAAAGCAAAAAGACAGGGAAAACATGCCAAAAGATGCCAGGTCCAACAGGTGGCTTTTTATGTAAAATAGAGGCAAACTGTTTAGGGTGCACACATGAGCAATTTCGTTAAGGAGAGCAGAAAACGCATAACAGTTCACTAGGGTGATAATAGTAGTGGTAGTAATTTTTTATTTTGGTTTGAAATACATAAAACACACATAAAAGTAGCACAGTTATTTTGATTGCAATAGTTAAAAGGGTGTACAATCCAGACATTTTCATAAAATCATCTACAACATTCTAATAAAATCAGTTTTACCACAACCTAACTCTAAACAATAATTCATATCTTAAATTCCTGCTGAAGAGCATTTCATACTATATTGGATAAAAAGTTTTTAAAAAAAAGTATGAAGTTTGCAGCACTCTTCCCGGCTCATTACAGCATTTTAGGAAACTAAACCCAGGAGAAATAAACGTTTGTAGGAACCGGATTACTGTTTTAAATACACTGGTCCAGGACAGTTCATCTAAAATACCAAATAGCTTTGGATTAACCACAAATGATTTACCAAGTGACATTTCTTCTGCCGACTGTGGATTATTGATGCAGCACGTAAAGGTTTAGCTAGACAGACAACACTCACCTCCTGTGTATCAGTTTTCAATATTCTCAGAGCTGTATAGGGAGACCTCATGCCTAATAAAGTACATAATGGAATGATCCACTTTCTTCCTGCCATTTTATAGCCCTCACAAAAAAATACAAGATGTTCTAAAGAGCAGCATTGTCACAAGCAGGGCAGATAATATTGGAATTCTTGATTTTTGCCCGTCAAGCTCTGAACTCTATTGTAGGCAGAGTTCCGTATCTAAACTTTAAGTTTAGCTGTCTGGGGAGGGAACCTTGGATGACTTCCTGGTGCAGGTTCGCAGAGGGGAACAATCTTATGGTCAAATAATTGATCTGTCAGGCTCCCTGATTTGCAGACTTTGACTGTTTCCCCCTAGAAATATTCTCTGCACTGATGTTTTATCAATTGCCTTGGTGTCAAATGTGAATCATCTGGACAGTCACAGAAATTGTCAAGATTTTCCTCACATACGACAGCCAAGTACTTCTCAGATATCCAGCTGTTTTTAAAATCTCTCTGAGGGGTGCCCTATAAGATTCGAGCTCCGGTGTTGACCATATCCTTTGTCAAAATAGTAATGGTCTCGACTGAATGGTAAATGAGATGGGATATACCCATGCCCTGCATTAACAGAATAGTTCAAGAACTAAATAAAAAGGTTCATTAAGCGATAAGCAACGTATCCTCTACTACTGAAAGCACATTAGTTGCAGTATAGCCCCAGAGATCTGCACTGTATAGAGCAGCACTTTTTGCCCTAACTTTGTATATCTCTGATGCAGGTGCTACACTTGTTGTTTTCAGCTTCCGTAGGGTTGCCCCGGTCTACTGCTGTAATTTTAGCTCACTCTTACAAGATAATAATGTTTTTGGACACCATGTATATGTCACCAAGACATATAATAAAATAATAAAAAGAATTTATAAAGCACCTGGTTATGCCAAACCGGTGTGTCCCCGCGCTAGGGTGAGTGGAGGAAGCAAAGCCGAGAATCCTCGGCCTAAGTCAATAAAGCATATAATTAGCATGAAAACAGATGAGTTTTAAGATCTTTCCTAAACTTCAACTCGGATCCGGAGACTCACAGGAAGTTTATTCCAACTCTGAGCCGCCAGAAGCCGAAAGGTCCTACCTCCCATCCTGGCCTTCTTAACCTTAGGTACTAGCAGCAAGTCAGTCCCACTCGATCTAAGGAGCCATGCGGGCATATAGCAGGTGAGAAGATTCCTCAAATAGTAAGGGCCTGTGCCCTGGATGATGCGATGGCATATGCAAAGTGCCTTAAACATCACTCTCTTCCTTACTGGAAGCCAGTGCAGAGTGTCCAGGGCTCTTTTGGAGGCAGCCCTCCTCGGTTGCATAAGAACCAGCCGTGCGGCTGCATTCTGTAAATGCATGATTTGTAAACTATTACATTTTGTCCCATTTTGTAATTTAAAAGAAAGTCCAATTGGTCGCACACTGCTTGTCCTACCAGCGTGTTGCCCCAAAGCATTGTGGTCCATGAAGTAAGCATCAGCGGGTGTGCCTCTGCCAGAGTCTTGAGCAAAAATCACTGTCGCGTTGGCCATCCCTGGACACGTGTTTCGAGGTTGTTACCTCTCGTCAGCAGGGAATAGGCATATATGTAGGGGTGCTGCGTAGGCTGCCAAAAAATATTCTCAGGTCCGGTTCCGCTCGTGGCACGCAGGTGCGTAACCAGGGCTCGTCAGCCCCACCAGCTCAAGGGAGCCTGAATATAAAAGAAAGTCCAATTGGTCGCACACTGCTTGTCCTACCACCGTGTTGACCCAAAGCATTGTGGTCCATGAAGTAAGCATCAGCGGGTGTGCCTCTGCCAGAGTCTTGAGCAAAAATCACTGTCGCGTTGGCCATCCCTGGACACGTGTTTCGAGGTTGTTACCTCTCGTCAGCAGGGAATAGGCATATATATAGGGGTGCTGCGTAGGCTGCCAAAAAATATTCTCAGGTCAGGTACCGCTCGTGGCACGCAGGTGCGTAACCAGGGCTCGTCAGCCCCACCAGCTCAAGGGAGCCTGAATATAAAAGAAAGTCCAATTGGTCGCACACTGCTTGTCCTACCAGCGTGTTGCCCCAAAGCATTGTGGTCCATGAAGTAAGCATCAGCGGGTGTGCCTCTGCCAGAGTCTTGAGCAAAAATCACTGTCGCGTTGGCCATCCCTGGACACGTGTTTCGAGGTTGTTACCTCTCGTCAGCAGGGAATAGGCATATATGTAGGAGTGCTGCGTAGGCTGCCCAAAAATATTCTCAGGTCCGGTACCGCTCGTGGCACGCAGGTGCGGAACCAAGGCTCGTCAGCCCCACCAGCTCAAGGGAGCCTGAATATAAAAGAAAGTCCAATTGGTCGCACACTGCTTGTCCTACCACCGTGTTGCCCCAAAGCATTGTGGTCCATGAAGTAAGCATCAGCGGGTGTACCTCTGCCAGAGTCTTGAGCATAAATCACTGTCGCGTTGGCCATCCCTGGACACGTGTTTCGAGGTTGTTACCTCTCGTCAGCAGGGAATAGGCATATATGTAGGGGTGCTGCGTAGGCTGCCAAAACATATTCTCAGGTCCGGTACCGCTCGTGGCATGCAGGTGCGTAACCAGGGCTTGTCAGCCCCACCAGCTCAAGGGAGCCTGAATATAAAAGAAAGTCCAATTGGTTGCACACTGCTTGTCCTACCAGCGTGTAGCCCCAAAGCATTGTGGTCCATGAAGTAAGCATCAGCGGGTGTGCCTCTGCCAGAGTCTTGAGCAAAAATCACTGTCGAGTTGGCCATCCCTGGACACGTGTTTCAAGGTTGTTACATCTCGTCAGCAGGGATAGGCATAGATGTAGGGGTGCTGCGTTAGCTGCAAAAAATATTCTCAGGTCCGGTACCGCTCGTGGCACGCAGGTGCGTAACCAGGGCTCGTCAGCCCCACCAGCTCAAGGGAGCCTGAATATAAAAGAAAGTCCAATTGGTCGCACACTGCTTGTCCTACCACCGTGTTGACCCAAAGCATTGTGGTCCATGAAGTAAGCATCAGCGGGTGTGCCTCTGCCAGAGTCTTGAGCAAAAATCACTGTCGCGTTGGCCATCCCTGGACACGTGTTTCGAGGTTGTTACCTCTCGTCAGCAGGGAATAGGCATATATATAGGGGTGCTGCGTAGGCTGCCAAAAAATATTCTCAAGTCCGGTACCGCTCGTGGTCTAGAGATCATCAGTTCAACAAGTACCTACTTGCACCCACTGGGGTGAACCACTCAAGAACTCCATGTACCAGAGTCCCTTGGGGTGATCCGGAGGAGGGGCTAGCGGTGTGCGGTCCATTGTGATAGTTTCTCCATTTTGTAATTTACCCACTCTTTTCTTTGTTCAAAGAGGTAACACTTGAGTGACTAAATGAAGATACTATTAAGTACAGTCAGCACTTGGAAATTTGTAAATAGGGGTAGGGAGGGGAACGTGTGATGGGGTGTTAAGCTTACCTGTTTAGAACACTCACCTAGTTTAATCTTTGTGGGTATTCATAACTAAAGGGCATTCCCACATTTGAAAGAATACATGCAAATCTACTAAATAGGGTGGAGTAAGTGCCTTTGCAGGGTGGAAATTAAAACAGAACACCCCAATAACGTTTGGCTCTGTAGGGAATGGGCAATTCCCAACCGGAAGAAAATGTTTCCCTAGTGAAGAAAAAAAAAAAGAAAATCTAAAAATGATGATG
Source organism: Lissotriton helveticus (assembly GCF_964261635.1). NCBI lineage: Eukaryota > Metazoa > Chordata > Amphibia > Caudata > Salamandridae > Lissotriton > Lissotriton helveticus. The sequence goes on along the minus strand of NC_136063.1, from coordinate 893,293,025 downwards.
CAATAAAAGGTGTAAAACAGTCTCCAAGAAACCTAGGGCCATATGTATCACGCCTTTTTCCCGTTCGCAAACAGGCAGATTCTCAGAATCTGCCCATTTGTGAATGGGAAAAAGCCTTTTGGTATGTATCATCCCAAAAGGTCATTGCAAAATAGAGAATCGTGAACTTTGCGATTCTCTATTTTGCAAATGCAATTAAGGAATTGCAAATTGCGATTCCTTAAATGCAATTCTGGAAGCACCACAAATTTGCTATTTGGCCTTAAGGAATCGCAAATTACCACCAACTTCAAGTTGGTGGTAATTTGCGATTTTCCAGAAAAAAACACTTTTTTTGCTTTTTTCAAAGTGCCATTTGGAGCACTTACATGCCCTTAGAGCATGTATGTGCGCAAAATGTGCACACATGCATATTCAGGGGTGGTACAGGGTGTCCTTTTGGCTTCCTTGCAACCTTGAAATTGCATTCTCAATTTGCGATTCTCTAATTGGTAATCGCAAATTGAGAATGTCTTCCCATTCATTCCTATGGGCCTCCTAGCTCATAGGAATGTATGGGAAGGTATTCCTTAGTTGTGAATCTCAATTTGTGATTCACAAATAAGAAATATGTAGGATTCACAATTTCTTTAGCAAATCCTACATACATTGCATTTTGCGATTCTCTTATTGTGATTCGCTAAAAATTGCATTTAGAGAATCGCAAAACTCTTTTTTGATACATATGGCCCACAGACATTGATTGACTGCCTATAAACAATCCACTGGAGTAATTTCTGTTGAGCAGTAGTCTTGAAAATCTAGGACTGGAAAGGAATATCATATGTTTCGTTAAGGTGTGATTAAGATGTTTGTCCAAAGGGGACCAATAGTGTTTTGTCTGTGTAGATTAAAAGATAAACCTAAAATGTGCAAACACACATTTACACTGTTAGAAATGGGCCTCTAGTTGGCAATGGTATACACCTTGTCCAAGTAGGGACAACCACTCTAGTCAGGGTAAGCTAGATCCATACTTATCATAACCTGTGCTCACCCTCTGGTAGCTTGGCACAGAGCATTCAGGCTTATTGAAAGAGGCAATGTGTAAAGTGTCTGTGCAACACACACACACACAGTAACACAAAGAAAACAACACGAAAATACTCCACACAGAGTTAGAAAAATAGAGATGATTTTTATGAGTGAAACAAGATGAAAACAACAAAAATTCAATAAGTACATCTGGAGTTATGAATTTGAAAATAATATTGAAAAATATAGTGTACAAAGTCATAATGCGCCAACAGGGTACACCTGGTCGAGCAAGACCGGGGTACATCCAAAGTTCAGGCCAACCGCAATGGAGCACCAGCTGGCTACAGGAATCATGCAGATCTCACTGAAAAATGACCTTGGATGGAGGAAATGTCACCTTTGAAGACCTGATGCGAGGAGCTGAGGAGGCAATGCATTGTTGTCGATCCCATAGATGGAGCTGATGTGTTGGTTCGAACCGCCCACTCAACGAGACTTTTGCAATGAACTTCTTTGTGGTGAAGGTGACCTGTTGTTGACGAGCCGTGCAGTCCGTCATCATCAAGCCATGATTCAGTCGAAGTGATGCTGTTGAGCAGCATCTGCTTCAGCATCAAAGGAGATGCTCTAGTTGAGTCAGACTCAAAAATGTTGAATCATGGATTCTACTGGGACCCTTGTTGTCCCGTACACAGGAGCCTTAAGCTCACTGTAAAGAAAAGAAGGTTGTCCTTTCAGTTAATGTGATGACTCCCAGAGACATCAACTGATGCTTGGGCTTTGCCCGGTTGCCGCATCCCCTCACGGGTAGGGCACTCCCTCTGTGCCCTACAGAACTCCTCGTTAGTGGGTCTTCTTTCCACATGCCATATAGCAAGCTCTGGCAGGTCACCAAGGGGAGCAATGCCCTCCTCAGTGGGCTCTGGGACAGCCACAACAGGTGGATAATCCACCTCACTAGAAAGACATTCAGAGGATGGTTTACCACAACCTCTCCCTGTACCTTTCTTAGTAGCTGGCTGGGAGATTATTCAAGGCTCCGTCACTTTTTAACTGCCATCCTGGGCCGCCTTGGACCTTGTGGTTTCACAGATCCAATCAGGTAACCCCAACATCTCCACACAAGACTTGTGCTCCACTTCCTCCCAGGTAGTGTGCTCAAGGTCATTACCTTCAAACAGTCCACAGGCATGGCACAGCTCACAGCAACTTTCAAAAGACCTGAGCCCCCCTGCTCCAATTAAACGAGGGCCACTGAATAGTGACCGTCTCTGTTGTCAGCCAGTACAATTTGATAGAATGCATTGTGTATAACCTGCATCTAGGGAAACTAGGGTAAACCCACTAAACTCCCCCCATTAACTGGGACAAACTCCTACCCCAGCACTACACTGACAATTTCTGGAACCTTTCTTCCGCTGGGAGTTTGTGCTCTGACCTAGTTGTCTACCTCCTCAGCATGCACCCTGCGGTCAGAAAGCTTACTATCAAGCAGGTGTCAGAGCAGCTCTGGAAAACAAGTATGCCCCTCACCCAGCCCATTAGTGCTTACTAGCATAATCCAAGAAATCCAAACAGGTCTATGTGGAGAGTTTGTGGCTGGCCTTGAACCTTTGCCTATACCTTTTTAAGGGGTTAACCCAAACTTGCTGACTAAGATGGTCTTCATAGCAGTGTGGCATGACTGGTCCTCAACCTCCAGAGTAAGGAGTGTATCCATCCCCACTGTGGGCATATACCCCCATAAAGTCCCATCCCAGAACTCCTCTGGGACCTTGTGCACTCTCAGAGACACTTCATAGCTTGCAAACTGCTTATCTATGTCATCCACAATCCATAACTGGGTACCAAATGCTTGGGCATCCTGAGTCTTGAATCTCTACTGGACACTGCAAGTATGCTGCCACCATTACTGCTGCTGGACCACACTTGTAGGGCTATTATGTCCAGATTTCTGAGGCTCAGCTCATGGGCCATCTTCCTCTCCTCCATGGCTTGACTCCTTTCCTCTGAGACCTTCTTTTTCTCAGCCAAAGCAAGCTTCTGCTCCTGCTTAGTAGGCTCCAGCTTGAGCTTTCTCATTTCCCTGCTGTCTGCCAGCTCCGGTTACTTGATGAGGTGCTGTTCTCTGCTCTGGGAAGCACCACTGTTTCCAGTGAGTTGTAGGCCCTCTCCACAGGCAGTCCCAGATTCACAGTAGCTCCACTTTTCAGATGAAGCCTCTCATAGATACATGAAATTCCTTGCAAAAATACGTAATCTGTGTCACAGTATAGGATTCTAATGCCTTCAGGTGCAGATGCAGGTTCTAAATGCAGGTTCTGTTTTTGTTTTTTGGCTGATTTTACCGTAGCGCAGGGACACACTGGCATTAGTGTAACCATAGCGCTTTATAAATGGACCTAATATTATTATTAAAGAGAAAGACCTAGGCCAGATGTACATAGATTTTTTTAGATTGCAAAGGGCCTGATTCACAGAATCAGCCTGTTTGCAAACACAAAAAAGCATTTTCTTATGTACAGAACCCTATTTTATGATTTTGTAACCTATTACCGAATCGCACCATAGGTTTGCGATTCGGGATTTGAAAGGAGCGTGTTAAGGGCTTTCCTTTCTAATAGCAATTAGCAGTGTTATGTGTGAATGTTTTGCACTGAAATGTGGTCACAAAGCATATGCATTTTACCCCCTACTTCAAGAAGGTGGTAACCCTTTTGCAAACAAGAAGGGGTCTCCAAGGGACCTCTTCCCCTTTGTAAATGTTTGTAAAGATGTTTTTTAAGAGCAGGCAGTTGTCCCACAGGCTACTGCCTACCTTAAAAAAATTAAAGAAAGATTGTCATTTTTATTTTTGAAGTGCACCCCGTTTTCCTTTAAGGGCTGCATTTAAAAAAAAAAAAGATGTATTGCTTTATTTAAAAGCAATCACAGACATGGTGGTCTGCTGACCCCAGCAGGCCACCATCCCTAGGATTTGTGTGATTCCCAATGGGTCGCAAATCGAGACCTACCTCATGAACATTAATGAGATAGGTATATTTGCTACTCACTGGGAATTGCTAAATGTGTGAAACACACATCTATCCATAGCATTTAGCTATTAACTAATAGCGAATCACAAAAATTTACTATTAGATTATCACAAACCCAAAGCTACATACATATGGCCCTAGGTTTTTAGCAATAAATCGAATAGACAAGTAAGGGAGAATCAAAAAAGTTTTGAATTGGTCTTAGTATAGAGTTGTGGTGAACAATGAGTTACTACATGGCATTTCACAAACGCTAGTCTTAACCTCACTGCTGATCACCAATGTTGGAATCGAGTCCCTAGTTGGCAAAGGTATACACCTTGTCCAAGTAGGGACCACCTCTCGTCAGGGTAAGCTAGCTCCACACTAAAAGATAGCCTGTACTCACCGTTTGGTAGCTTGGCACAAAGAAGCCAGGTTTATCCAAAGATGCAATGTGTAAAGTGTTTGTGCAAAACACACACACACATACAAAGTAACACAATGAAAAAAACACAAAAATACTCCACTCAGGGTAAGGAAAAAAATAGGATTTCTAGGAGTAAAAAAAGACCAAAACGACAAAAATCCAATACGTTGTACTGGAGTAATGAGTTTTAATAGATTATAAAAAATATAGTGCTTAGAGTCATAAATTGCCAACCAGGGACATCTGGTAATGCTAGACTGGGGTAAATCCAAAGCTACAAAACAGTGCAGAGAACACAAACCCCTCTGCCCAAGTATTAATTAAATCGGTGCAAATAAGTCACCGATAAAGAGAACTAGGTCCAACAAACACACTGTCATCCCATATGAGATACGTACACATACAGTGGAAAAATATATATTTTTTTATTATAATTATTTAGTCCTTATGGTACAGGAAAAGATCATTAGGTTACATTTCAAAGGGCTAATATCAGTAAATATCATGAGTCACACACATTCATTCTGTCTAACCATCACACAAAAATATAACCATACATACTCAAACGATGGTTAAAGTGCCTGACCTGTCGGGGGGTGTCCCAGGGCCCCTTGGCAGCTGTGTGTAAGGCCCTCTCTTTCTTTAAGAAGCACCCTGGCTGTACACCCTCCTGCCGGTGATCGGTGTGCAATGAACATGACAATAATGGGCAGGTACCAGGGCATATATGGGTGCTACCGTTGCCAGCTGCAGAAAGAGGCTGTGCACACCTCACGCACTACACACATATCATGAAAGGGAGATATATGGCCTAGTTCAGGTGAAGGTGCCCACAGAAGAACAAGGAGACCTTAATTCTAATCATGGTTTCTTCTCTTGATCAAGATATGTGACCCTGGGTGAATAGTTTTATCTCCATCAATCTTACAATTAGATGATTCGAAGCAGGCAACTCTTGTTACGTAACTAAATGAACATATCTAGAAATAAATCAGTTTTGCCATACCACATAACATTACATACAGTTTTTTGCATAGCTGTTTTCACGCATTACAGACAAATGCTTGCGTGAAGATGAATGTTGCACTGTTTGGCACACACAAAGAAACACACAAGCGTGCATTCACACCTCCGCCTCCAAGGTCCCCCATCCCGGTGTGCCATAGGAAGAGGCATCCAGTCCTTGCCCTCACCTTCTTCTACTTCTCCCCCTCCTCTCTGTCCTGCTGACCTTGAAGGGTGGGGAAGGGGTTGACTTGGCAAAAAGCTCAGGCGCATGTAAAAAATAAAAAGCCATAGTGGAGCTGCATCAGATATACAGGATGGACCATGCTGTATCTGTCCAAAAGGGATAGAAAGGATCCACTTCGTTTGACAACTAAACAAGACACAAATTGCATTTTGCACACACACAGATACAGCTCCATCCAAACCTGTTTCTAAATATATCAGCCTTTTGGTCTTGATGTAAATTAGAAATCGCAGCAGTGCTGAGTCATGAAATCGTTCTTCCTATGTTCGGGCTAAAGGTTTCCAGAACTTTGGCACTGAAAAGCCCTGCTATGTTATCCCTGGTTATAATTTCACTTGGGGGGTTCCCTGGCTCCAGTTCTAGAGGCACTGCGTCCCACATGTGATTGCAGCCGGGAGGTTGTGCCTTTGGACACTTCTAACACAAACGATGAGCAGAGGTTTGGCACATGTCTGCAAACTGCCCTTCCCGGTCCTACTCTGGGAAAGAGTCTTACCTGGTTGTCTGGTTTCTGGATAAATTTAGGCCAATCGGTTCGAAACGCTGCACAGCACCAGCAGCTTTTCTGACAGTACAAGCGGCCTGCTGCTTTGAAACAGACTGGAGAAAGGGTTGACTCCTCTGAACACAAGCAGCATGTAAGGGATGTGAGTACTTAGTCACACACCCACGCTTTGGCGGCCTCAAGTCACCACCAGAGGCCTGGTAACTGCACCAATCCAGACACTGCTCTCTGCTTTATGTTATCAGCATACAGCGTGAAAGCAGTGTACGGATAAGATTGGGCAGGTGAAGTTAGTGCTCATGAGGAGACCAGGGGATGCAACTGTGATTCTCCGAGCTCACTATTGAGCATGTGAGAGATGCAGTTAGTGCCCATGTTGTGCTGGCCACAGAAAGGCTCCCGTCCAATCCAACATGTGCACTTCCACTTTGAAGGGTGTGTGACTGGCGCAACTGTACAATTTGGTCTATTTAGCCCCTCCCACCTTCCTCAGGCACTTAATAACTGGCCTACAGCTGAAAAAAGCTGGCGCTACCAACAGGAAAAAAAAGAATTGAAGGTGTGTTAACTTTCATTCTGGGGACAGGGACACAAATAAGAGCCGGGGGCTACAAATAAGGGAATCAATGCCCCAAAGGCCTCGAAGAGGAGCTGCGCCTGTTCACAGGTCTAGTGTACTACCTCGGTTAGATTAGAAACCCAGTACGTACACCCAGTTGTGCCTTTGAAGTGGGGGTCCTTTCTTCCCAGTTCTGGCTCAAGACTATCAGTAGGGGGGTATTCAGCCCTTTGTGTAGGGACAGGAAACTACCTGTTCAGTTTCAAGTGTCAGCTCCTACCTCCCTTCCTGCCCAAGAAGTGTCATAAGAATGCAAATGAGTGCTCAGACACACTTTCCTTCCTGTGTTTGTGGCTGTCTAGAAAAAATTTGCAAAGTGAAGCTGTAACCTACGCCAGACATGTATTGGAGATAGGCTGCAGGTACACAGAGCAGTAGGAGCAAAGAAAATGGCAACTTTTCAAAAGTGCAATTTTTAAAATAGTGATCTTAAATCCAACTTTACTAATAAAGAAGATTTATCATCACCATTCCAATGATATAAAATTAGACATCGCTTCTCCTTTCTGATCATGAATTACAGCTTCAAATTTTATTAATGAATTCCCAATGTTAACCAATGGGAGGAATAGGCCTCACAGTAATGAAAAACTAATTTGAGGGTTTGTCACTAGAACATGTAAAACATACATTTTTCTTACTCAACACCCTGCCCTATGGGCTGCCTAGAATTTACATTAAGGTGACATGTGTAATAAAGGGGGATTTTAAGGCTTGGCAAAGGGTTTTAAATAGCAGGTCAAAGTGGCAGTCAACTACAGTCACAGGCCCTGAAGTGGAAGGCCTGAGACAGGTTTGAAAGGCTACTTGTGTGGGTGGGACAATGAGAATTTAAATTACAGGCACTGGGTATATGGTATTCCACTTTACAAGGGGCTTACAAGAAAATCAAGTATGCCAATTATGTGTGCATTAGTTTTATCATGTTTAGGGGTTAAACCACCTCCGAAAGGTGGAGACATTTTCAAACTACTCATAAGGAAGAATTCAAATGGATCCCGAAGACTAACAGCAGACACACAGGTCTGAACCGGCTTGAAGATTGGACCACACTATATAAAGTATAATTGTAATTGTGGTTTAATTGTACCTTACCTGTAACCTTCAATGCAAGTATTACCATCTTGACACCAATGTATATATATATAGCACTGTGGTTGTGCCCGTTTATTGCTTACATGTTTTTGCCCCACCTACCCTCTACTGTCCTTTTCTAATCAATTCGGAATTTATGGATTTAACTGGAGGCATTGACATCATTCCACCTGCCATTGGAAAATTACACTTGGCTCTGACCTTTTTGTTACATAAGCGCCGTAGACTGGCAACTGTATAGAATTTCCCAAAATTGGCTCCCCGTTTTTCACTTTTCTTTCTCTTTTACTCTCACATCTGTGATCTATTTTTTCTACATGCTCTCGCTATCAGAGTTGCATTAAACACTCTACCACTCTGTCACTTCCTTACCAAGATGACCAAAACCATTCTTACTTTCCCTTGTTCATCTCTATCCAGAGACCACATGACCATTTCTACTCAATCGCCCTTCACCACACAACCAAAAAACCCTTGTCCATCTTTCATCTCTATCCAGAGACCACATGACCATTTCCACCCAATCACACTTCACCACACACCCATCAAAACCAAGCTGACTAAGGGCCCTCCCTCCCACATCTCAGAAGCATTTACTGTCTGCAACCCCGGGAACACGGACCTAGGTAAGCGCTCTCTCCCTCCCAAATCCTACCACTATGCTTGAAGTACCATTCTTCAGACCGGACCTCATTCTTTCCTTACAGCACAACCCTATATCTGGAATTAGGAGCATGCGGCTGCAGCTCCCTCCCCCATGGGATACTCAAGCTATTGCGCCTTCCCCTTCCCATCACTGGATGGCTAACCCCTCGTTTCCTTCACTCACAAATTTCTATTTCAGAGCACTTGCTCTGCACGCTCCTTAATTTTTCCTTATTATTCTTGTTTGTACAGGTCTCACTAATACCGCGCCATTACCTTTGATGCTCTAAGCGGTCTGGTTCCCCTACACCTCTGATTGTATTTTTCTTGGTATGCACCTGCCTGCTCATTCTCTGGCATCTATTTTAACTCTATCTTCCCCCCTTACTACAGCGCCTCTATTTTTTGTCCTTCAGGTCTGGCTGTTCATCATTTGTGCCCTCACTTCCATATTTGTCACTATCCATGCGGGAGTTGCCAACATGTATGTGTCTCCCTATAAGTGTTTCTTCACTGCTTAACTTACGTAAGGTGCGCACATTCACTCTTCCCAGTTCACAGCGGAATCACTCGCCTTTTCATATTTCTTAGTCATCTTCACATGGACAAGCACAGAATGTCGATGCATTTTCCTTTCTTCCATGTTTTTATCTCTACTCACACAGCCTCCTTCAGACTTTGTCACTAAGGCAAATGTGTAATTGTACTCTGTTTATGAGTTGTACCCAAACCTTGCTACATGAAAAAGACTAGTCCGTATTTTACTCCTATGTGTGGACCTGAACCAGTGTTAATTATTTGTTTTTCCTTTTTTCCCCATTTTCATTCTCCTAATTGTTCCTCAGTTATTACAGGCAATTGCACACAGGCATGCTTATTCTAAATGTCCTGATGATGATCCATTTATTGTATATATGGATTTAAACGCCATCGACACACAATACACCTTATACACTGCTCTAAATTATCATTTAATGTGTAAAGGTGTTCTCTTGTAATTTGTTTGTTACATTGAAAAGTGTGTTTAACAAACCTACAGCTTTGCCAGAGCCTTTTGTGTTCTTCATTGTTTGTCCCTTTTGGTTTAGTTGGATGCAGGCTTGTGTCCCACTTACAAATTGTTTCGTCTGTACTGTTCCTATTTGATTTTAAAATATTAATTATCTGACCTCTGTCCAGCTGGACAAGGTGTACAAATATAGTACTGACTGGGGCTATATTCATCCCCCCCACTTTTTGCTGTTGTTTCTCTAGGGACCACTGTCCTTAAAAATAACTTAATTTCCAAGGTCCCTGGCAGACCTTACTTGGGTTCCCTTGTTGCCACCATTAAAGTTTTTAATTGTTTTTAACCTGAAGAAAAACAGTTATTTTAAAGACATTTTAATTGCTGCTCACCCCTCTGTCCCTGATTCCGCTGTAAGTCGCCCCACTCCCTGGTCCACCACGGGTCTTCCCGCTTGAGTTGAGGGGGGAACCGGCACATAATTCACTCCCCTCACTTCCAGACGAGAGACTGGAGGGGACGGATCCTCACAGTGTTATTAACTCAGATGTCATTCCCATCCCGCAGCAGACGCGTGCAGCGGGAGCGCCAAAGGCAAGCCTGTCTGTGTACGGTCGGGGCCAGGGACCACAACCCCTGTCCGTTTGCAGCCGCATCCTAGGTGTTATAGTGCCCACTCTCTCCTTAACCTTCAAAGATTAACATCTGTAAGCTGCCGTCATTCATGGAACGTGGCAGCTGAACAGAAATACATGCTTACACTGCGGGCTCCATTTCCAACCCACTATCACTGAACCTGGCTCCCACACCAAGGACACCTGGCGAAGCATGAACCTTTCAAGTTGTAGATCACTTCCCAAGCATTCCACTGAAATCGCCCTGCTTCTAGAAGAACTAAAACCGGATGGTCTTTTCTTGACAGAGTCTTGGCTCATCGCAGATTCAGAGTCAGACCTCATTCAAGCCCTCCCTCACGGTTATCGCATGCAATGAGAGGATCGCAAAGAGGGCAGAGGAGGTGGCCTAGCGATTATTTTTAAAGACCTCTATAATTACCGAGTCTCCCAAACCTGGTACCAGATTGTGAGAGTCTATCTTTTGCCATTGATTTGTCCCCCACAAGTACCTTCTCTGGGCTACTAATCTGTCGCCCACCCGGGGCCCTTGGGCAATTTATCAATGCCCTCCCCCCTCTCATAGCGAATCTGGCATGCTTGACATCTAACTTCTCGCTATTAGGGGATCTCAATATCCACCTAGATGATGCCTCTGACCACACCACCAAAGAACTGATTATGAGCCTCTCTGCACTACAACTGAAAACAGTTACTGCTCGAACCAACTCATAACAAAGGCCATTTACTCAACCCTGTCTTTAGCAACTGAGCAGAACTTACAACTGGACCTCCATCCCCACTCCTTTGGTCAGATCATTTCTTAATCCCTGTGTCCTGGGTTATCCCCGATTCCCACCTCCCCACTAACAAGACCACTCGTAGGGAATGTAACTGGTCTAAACTTCCATTGGAACACTGGGTGTTGGCCCTTGAAGCTTCAAGGCCATCTACTAACCCCATCGTAGCTAATGAGGAATTCAATGGCTGGATCCATAGCTCCTTAGATGCTGTGCTTCCCTTGAAATGCTCTCAAACACAACGCAGTGGCACAACCTCCCCCTGGTACTCCCCCAAATTACGGGAACTTAAACAATACTGTGAAAAGCTAGAGAGGAAATGGCGACTTGACTACTCTCCTACCAGCAAATCTGCGTATAGGAAGGCAATAAAAACCTATAAAGATGAAGTTAAAGCATCTCAAGCAGTTTTCTATGAAGAAAAAATGAGGGCAGCTGCTTTCTCCCCCAAGGAAATCTACCGGATTGCCAACACTCTCCTGAAACTCCCCCAGAAACTACCCAATCAGATTGATGCTCAAACCTGTTGCAACAATCTGGCAGATTTCTTTCTTCAGAAAATACAAAAAATATATACCTCTTTCCCCCACTAAGCTTGATCCAGCCTTGGCCACGATCATTGGTTCAGGACTTAGACCCTCAGCCACTCTGGATTCCCGCCCCCTTCTGATCTTACCACATTAGACTCCATTATGCACCAGGATAAATCTGGCTCCCCCCTTGACCTGGCACCCCAACGTGCCTTGATGCCGGTCATTGGAAACATTCTTCCTATTACCCTTGACCTGCTCAATGCCTCCATCTCTTTTGGAATTGTTCTCTCCCCTTGGAAGCGTGCCATGCTCAAGGCTCTCCTAAAGAAGCCCAACCTTGACCTAGACAGCCCTAGCAACTACCGACCGATCTCCCTGCTATCATGGTTGAGTAAGATCCTGGAGAAACATGTCAACTCAGTACTGGTAGAGTTCCTGGAAAGTAATCAACTACTTGATCTCTCCCAGACTGGTTTCTGTCCCCAGCATGGAACCGAAACCGCCCTCCTCACAGTAACCGAGGAGGCTAGGAAAATCCTCGATCAAGGAGGTTCTGCGGCAATCATCCTCCTCGACTTAAGTGCCGCATTCGACGCTGTAAATCACAACACACTGATACACAGACTTATGAACTTAGGAGTGTCGGGAAATGCCATCACTTTGTTTAGATCTTTCTTAGCTGGCCGCTCCTTCCAGGTTTTCAAAGGTGATATTGTTTCCACCAGCCTTCCGCTCAGTTATGGTGTACCTCAGGGCTCCTCCCCGAGTCCGACACTGTTCAGCATTTACATGAGCCCCCTAGCCGAGATTGTCCGCCCATTCGGCATAAAAAGCATCACTTATTCCAATGACACTCAGCTAGTGGTAGCCCTCATCAGCCGAAAAATACACCAAGCAACTTAAGTAGCTGCCTGGAGGAGGTGGCCAACTGGATAATACTTTCCTGTTTAAAATTAAATGGGGATAAAGCTGAGCTCATGCTCTTAGGAAACACTCCCTCCTTCATGCAAATTTACTGTGGCCCACTTGCCTCGACCCCGCTCCATCCACCAAAAACACAATCAAAAGCCTGGGCATCTGACTGGACCACTCCCTTAATTTTAACCACCTCTTCCTTCAAACTGGAAGTAAAAGGCATCCTTATGGCAAAATTCATGTACCCTTCATCATACTTATCATCCTAATCTATATTTTTGCCATTACCATGATTCGTATGTTTCACCCTTGCTCTGCACATCACTGCTTTGCTTTTTGTATGCTCAGTTGTTCTATATAATTGACGTTCATTACGTTCTTATCATTACTGTACTACCATGACCTATCAGGCCGCTCCGGTTCTGCATCATGTTTGAATTGTCCTTTTGTATATTATGCTATTTATTTAGGTCCTGCTTATCTTTAATGTTTGTTATATCTAAACACACTCATTGTAAATTGCTCTGATACCCGCATGGGTCTTGCCGCGCTCTATAAAACTTTCAAAATAAACAAATAAATAAATAAAGCAGCAAAACTCTCAGCCTCTTGCTATGGATTACTCAGGATGCTTCGTAAAATCCTTCCCCTGGTCCCATTTCACGCAAGACAAATCATGGCCCAGGGCCTAATTTTGTCACGCTTGGACTATGGGAATGCCCTTTACCTAGGGGCCCCTCAATCTACTACTCGCAAACTCCAGATTATCCAAAATTGTGCAGCCCGCACACTCCTTCAGATCCCCTGTCGGCATTCAACCAACCCAGGCTTAAAGAGCCTGCACTGGCTCCCGGTTAGGGAAATAATTCAATTCAAGGCCCTGTGCATTGCTCACAGGGCTTTCTGGAAGACTGGCTTGGCAATCTGCCAATCACTGATCACTCCCTACCAACCTAATAGACAGCTTCGATCAGCATCTTCTTTCTTTGCCCTAGTCCCCAAAATCAAGAGAGTGAGGTGTGGTGGCCGCAGTTTTTCCTACAACTCAGCTAAGCTACGGAACATTCTTCCTCTCCACTTGCGGGCAGAGCCCAACCTACTACCATTGCATGAACTCTTAAAAACTCTGCTTTTCAACAACCACTTATACACCTCGGCAGCCTCCCTCCCCGCGTTTGTCTGCAGCGCTAGGCCGCCTCAGGATAGCTACTGCGCTCTATAAATGTTCTTTTCATTTAATTCATTTCAATATGTTTAGGGGAGAAGCACATGAAGTTTAGCAGTGGTCTTGAGTAGTAAAGTGCTCAGAGTCCTAAGGCCAGCAATAGGATAACGCATAATAGAGGAGGCAGGCACTCAAAAGCTTTTGGGGGAGCACCACCCTAAGGTTGACAGGTCTAACATCCACCATACCTAGTTATGAATCACAAACAGTTTGGAGTACATAGTTGTCAATTTCTGTTGTAGTACTGCTGAATTACTCCTGGAATTCAGGAGTAAGTCATGCATACTCCAAAATTAAGCACCAGTAAAATATTTGTGAATCAGTCCCAAAGGTATAATTGGAAAAGGTACTTTCCTTCTACTACAACACCATACTTTCCATCACTGCACATAATAAGGACAAAGTGTTTTTGAGTTGATAAGCCTGCTTTTTTTACTCTCTTTCTCCTACCGCCATTAATGTGGCATTTTCAGCCCTAACTCCTTTAATCCTTGTCCTCATTCGGTGTACACCCTGCTGTAAGGAATATATTTCTGGGTGATCGCCCCATTTAACAAGCATTCACTTTTTCCCTTAAATGCACTTCCTCCTTTTGTCTCGTAGGAATTGGGAGCCATGGATGTCCCTCTGACTAAGTTCCATATATGTCCTTACATCCCACAAGTCACTATTTGGCTTTCATTTCTCTATGTATTTACTGTTACTCACTTCGGCTTTCTTGCAAATTTCTAGTCCTGATGAAAACCAGCATATTTTTCTCATAATTATCAAATTAAATTGCAGTATTTTTGCAATTTTCACAACATTTTTGATACAGTTCATGAATCCTGTTTGTAATCTTGTGGTCTTTTTCACAATTTATGGCTGGTATATTATTTAAATAACCTGAACACTTTTCACATATTTACTCTCTACTTTTTCATAATTTTTGTTTTTAGGTCTCGCCTATCCAGCGCTTGCGCTGTTTCTTCGAGACATGCTGTATTTAGGCTCCCCCAAGACTCAGGTGTGAGTTTTGAGGCACCGACGGACAGAGCGGGGCCTCATGAAACCTGAGCACGGTCCAGGTGAGGTGAGGTCCAGTCCCCGATGAAGCTGGATGTGCTTTTGCATCCACTGATCAGGAGGATTAGCTTTTGACAGGTTGTATTTGTTCCAACCTTTGATAATGGTGTTTCCATATGATTTATACCACGTTTAAAGCAGTAGCATTATATTAAGAGCAGAGGCCCTGCTGAAAGCCGGGGGACATTTTTTGCCCCGTTTGGCAGAAACATGTTGGCCTTGTTTAACGACAGATATTTGTTTTCGCTGTCGCATGCACTGTTCTGTTTTTAACTAGGGGGCATGTCCTTTGTCTGATAAAAAATTGTTTAGGACATCCCACTCTATTTTACATTCACCACCTTTTTTGTTTGCACTGCATATTCACTTATTCCACAACCATCATTGATCAGCCGTTGTATGACCGTCCATAAGTGCCTATGGACTCATATTTGCTCCACGATCAACTCCATGGTTAAACGGTCTCGATGATAAAGGGACCAACCACGTGATATTGGTGGGCCAGATGATAGGACTGATCACGAAGCTCATTTTGATGGTTATCCACCTCAGAGCTTCCGGGATTGAGTAAATTGGCACTGTATGTACGTTGGTTCTTGCACACAGACCCACTGTTTTTAAAGCTACCTAGGGTGATTAGGGCACTGACTCCTTAGTTTGGATTGGAGTTTAGGTTAGCGAGCCACACATTTAGTTGCTTCAGACCCCCTGTGTTCTCTTTGTGTATCATGTATTCAGGCTATGTGCATAAAGCTCTGTCCACTTTCTGCCCATCTTTTTAATTGGCTCATGCCCCTGTCCTTTGTAAATGGAGGCTTTCCATTGCTCAATAGGCTTAGTAGTCCCTCCTTAGTACCGCCTTGCCTCTTCTTGTATCCTCCCATGAGGACACCCCCGTTACATGTGTTTTTACTCCCTAGGTTTTAATTACAGCTTCAAGGCACTATTTTTTTAAATGGCTTCAGGCAGGACACACACTTGGATCTAAGCTAGGCTGGCATTGGTTACTACACTAGAACATCTCACATTTATATGAGAACATCTAGCAATTTCCCTTCATCAGCTCCACACAGAGTCCAACCTAATCAGAAATTAATTTTTCAGTTTAAGAAAGTTTTATTTTGTTTAAGAAAGAGTACAGCATAATATAACAGTATACAAAAAATCAGAACCAATGTGAAAAGACAAGGAGAAGGAGATGAAAAGGAGAGTTGGTTCGGAGAAGGTGAGAAATCTTTGAAAGAATGGGAGAGGTCGTCATCATCAGGATGAGTGTCATCAGTATAGAGTAGTTTGTAGTAGTTATGAAAGACTTCTGCAATATCCTCATCTGACGTAACTAGTGTGTTGGATGCGTCATTGAGAATGGGTCCAATTGATTTTCGTTCAGACTTAATTTTGAGGTAATTTGCAAACATTTTGCCAGCTTTATTCCGACCCCCGTGAAATTTAGATTTAATCTTCAACAGGGTGTTACAGGCTTCAACTGTGGCAACTTGATTGAGTTCAGATTTGGCTTTGATAAGTTGGAGGAGAGCGTCAGGATTTTTGGAAGAAAAGTAAGAGTGTTCCAGTGTCTTGATAGTGTTGAGTTGGGCAGTGTATTTAGAGCGATTGAGTTTCTTCTTTTTAGAGACATAGGAAATTGTGAAGCCGCGTAGGGTAGCTTTAAAGGCATCCCAATTGTTCGAAATTGATGTGTCATGAGGTAAGTTAAGGGAGAAGTATTCAGAGATAAAATCCTTGACTTCAGACATAAAAACAGAGTCTGAGAGGAGGAAAGTGTTAAATTTCCATCGGCTAAAACATGAGGAAGTTTGGGCAAGGTCAAAAGTGGCATAGACAGGGGCATGATCCGAAAGAAAAATAGAACCAATTTTGGACTTCTGAATCGCAGGAAGAAGGGACTTGCTGACTAGAATATAGCCGATTCTGGACCGGGTGTGGTGAACATTCGAGTAGAAGGTATATTCCAGGGAGTCCGGATTGCATGTTTTCCAAACATCGAAAAGGGGACGGGAGGCAATGGCTGACTGAAAACATTTGTGCATCTTATCAGGTTGGAATTTGCTGGATGATAACCTGTCTGAAAAGGGATCTAACCATTGGTTGAGGTCACCAGCTATGACAATGTTGGGGCAATCAATGGAGGAGATGAGGATTTTGATGGCAGACCAAAATTTGGGGTCAGGACGAACAGGGCCATATATATTCAGGAGCACCATAGTTTTGTTTTGTATGATAACCTTAGACATAACCCAGCGACCCACATCATCAGCATGAGAAGAAAGAATTTGAACATTCAAACCTTTACGAAACAATATAGCAACACCACCCTTTTTATCAACAGCAGGAGAAAATACAACTTGACCCACCCAGGCCCTCTTAAGTTTCAACGATTCAACATCTGTACAATGAGTCTCTTGAAGAAAAACAATCTGAGAATTCAACTTGGATAAATGGGACAGTACCTTTTGACGTTTAACAAGGTTGCCGAGACCACGAACATTCCAGGTTACAAAATTACACATGACGGAAGGCAGGAGAAGGGGGTAACATCTGGGTCCAACACACTGCAGGGAAACAACTACGAGGAAAGACAATGCAAACAAATACATTACAAATGAAAACCGAGTACAGTATACAAACAAAAGCAGGGAAAATCAGGTAAACAGAGAGAAACAGTGAACGGGTGAACATACCGAGCATAAAGAGAAAAAAAGGGGAGCAAGGAAAAATACGATGAGCAACAATAAGCAAGGATGAGGGGCAAACAAGAAAGAGGAGGAAGAGGGGTAGAACACGCATGGCCTGTTAAATGAAGGACAAGAAAAGAAAGATAGAGAAGAAGAGAAGAAACAAACAGATCAGGGCAAAGAAGCCAGATCTGAGAGAAAAGAGAATACCAAGACATTAGGAGCATGGAAACGCCGGTGAAGGCGCCAACCGCACAGAGCGAGGGAAACGCGGGAACATCAGAAATAGGTGAAAAAAGAAAAGAAAAGTCTTAGGAAAGAATTACAAAAGAGAGACCTGGACAAGGCCACAACAGTCGTCAAGACATAAGTTAAGTAAATGCAGGGCGTAAAGAAGAATCATTTTCAGTCATTGGTGTCCATAGTGGAAGCAGAGACACTTTGAAGATAAGCTCGAAGTTTCAGAGGATCATCAAATGTACGGGAACAACCGTTGTGAGTTATTTTGCAGAGACATGGGTGCAGAATTCCATATTGAATGTTCAAGTCCCTCCTATGAGGGCGAAGATTCAGAAACTCCTTGCGACGTGCATTCGTAGCGTTTGATAAGTCTTGGGCAATAAAGATGTTATGACCCGACCATGTGAGGCGACGTTTTAGTCTTGCAGCTTTAAGAACAGTCATCAATTCAGTGAACTCAAGAAATAGCAGGATAATGCCCCTAGGTTTGGTCGGGTTGGAGGTGAGACGACCCAGACGGTGAGCACGTTGGATGTTTAGAGGACTGGAGTCTGGTTGGAGTTCCAAAAGATCATAAAGGAATTTGCGAATGAAGGACACCATGTCAGCCCCCTCAAGGGACTCCCGAATGCCATAAATACGTAGGTTATTCCTCCTATTGTGATTTTCAAGGTCCTCTGTGTGTAGTTTCAACTGCTGAATTTCCTTTTCAAGAAGGGGAATTTTGGTAGACAAATCCTGGATGTCACTGATGCGTTGCTCTAGGTCCAAGACCCTGCCCTCCATGACAACCGACCTATCTTCTATCTGCTTGAGCTTCTCATTGGTTGCAGACATAAATGGTTGTAGACCACGAACCTCTTCTAGGATGGAATCCAACACAGGGTTCGAGGAGGAACGAATTGGAGACGGAGGGTCATTCTTGAGGCGTTTTGGTTTGGTACCAGTGACGGAGGATTTCGCGTGGCCCACGTCCAGAGACATTGTGCCAACAGAGGGGCACTCTAGGAGGAACGCAGGGATGGAAGCCACACCACAAGAACCAAAAAGCTGAGACCCTATATGTAGAGCTAGGAGAGGCAATAGAAGGAAGAGGTTACATATGAGGTAAAAAGGAGCAATGGAGAAGCAATACCTCAAACCCACAGGGCAGGCGTCAAAATTGAGTGAAAATCAGTTCAATACGCAGGCAAAAAACCATCCAGTAATAGGGCAGTAGAGAAACAGCAAAGCGTCCATAATATATGAGACCCAGGGGGGTCAATTGATATTCCACAGAGGGTTGTAGGCAGGTGAGAGAAAGATGTTGAGCATTGCGCAGGAAAAACACCACAAAATGGCCGCCGGTATGAAGTAATGATGTAGTCACAAGCTAGGTAGGGAGTCGTGGTGCAAAAAGGCATGAAGGTAGAGCAGAGTAGCATGCTGTGTTGACTCTACAACATACCTTGTAAAAATGTGCCCAGACGATGAAGCAGGAGGAGTACGGGCTGCTGAGGAGGCAGAGACGTGAGAAAAACGGGACACGAGCTCAGCGGCACAAAATGGTGGCCGCCCGCGTCCCGTAACAGCTGAGGAAGATAGAGCGGCAAAAACGGACAAAAGCGGCAATTAAAATAGCCGCTGCATCTCGCAACACACGGGGACCATGTTCCGCCGTGCGGGGATGCGTGTAGCTGGTCTCCGGATCCGGGGAAAGTATCGGGAAAACTTCAAAGAGTCCCGCGTCGCCTCGGAGCTCAAGGAGGCAGCGCCATCACTCGCCGGCGCGTAAGCCACGCCCCTAATCAGAAATTAATGTAATCATTATTTTGTCACATTTCAAAGCTACTAATTATACACATGGTGATAGCTGTTTGAATGTACTCATAGTACTGTCCTGCATGCAATGCATTAAGGGTAGGGTGGATTTTCCATATCTTTGCAGGCTGCAGTACCATATGTGACAAAAGAGGCCCCCTTTTGGCCACAAATGGTACTGCACCCTGCAACATGCCTAGGTAAAAAAACATTTCTATTTATAATGCCAAGAACTCCAACTATGTAGACATACAGTGCTGGTGCCTTGCTCACAAGGGACCTCTAGGAGCAGCTTGCAGCACTGCACATAGGCTTGCAGTGATAGTGCCTTGCTCACTAGGGACCTCTAGGAGCAACTTGCGGTACGGCACCTAGACATGCAGTGCTGGTGCCTTGCTCACTAGGGACCTCTAGGGGCAGCTTGCGGTACTTCACCGAGACGTGCAGTGCTGGTGCCTTGCTCACTAGGGACCTCTAGGGGCAGCTTGCGGTACTTCACCGAGACGTGCAGTGCTGGTGCCTTGCTCACTAGGGACCTCTAGGGGCAGCTTGCGGTACTTCACCGAGACGTGCAGTACTGGTGCCGTGCTCACTAGGGACCTCTAGGAGCAGTTTGTGGTACTGCAATGAGACATATAATGCTGGTTCCTGGCTCACTATGCAAGAATTTGCAATGCGCAAGTTCTCACATTACTGAAAGTATGAGCTTTTGGCATTGCATTATTATTTGCAACTCCAATACCTCAAACTGTCAGTGATGTGAGACCTATTTTATTGCAAATGCTTGTTTCATATTGACATGCTACCTGAAAGTGGGGATTAGTAAAAAACGATCCTATTTTGTGAAAGATGATGCGTTAATAAATTAGAGGAAAAAAGATAAACTGCGGTGTGAAGATCAGTCATTTCTCCACATATTTCTTCTCTTCAATATGCCTACATTTGATTTCAGTCAATAAAAACACTGACCTTTCCCAGCCACAGTAGTTGTGGTTTGAATTGCACCAATGCACTTTTCTTCACATTTTCCTCATGATTTTGGCAATGAAAATGTTTTTTTAACATATTGCTGTCATAAATACACATTTAGAAGTAATTCTAAGTCAGACTAATTATTTTCAAATGTAGGATTAAAGTAACACATAAACTTTAAATAAACTCTATAACATCAAACTAATTAGCTAGCACGAATGGTCTGTTGAGCCCTTCCCGCATAAATCTAAAGCTTATTAGTCGCAAACAGCAAATTTTACCCCATCACACGTATTGCAAAGCCCACCAGAAGTGGAACTCTTAAAATACCAATACAAATATATACATATTAATCACACATCTAGCATCAGCTGCTTTGCTACATTATAATTACATGTTTACAGCAGTAACACAATTAGCAGCGAGATAGCACAATCTGTTTGTAACTCCAGAGACCAGTAAATAATAACAAGCACTCACAAAGCCAAACAGTCTGACCTTGGCAACCTGATGCCATGGTTAATTTTTTAAATTATTTTTTACTGCAAGCATATTCCCCAAAGTAAAGCACTAAAAGGATAGTATGCATTCACCTAAACGTTGTCTTATGCTTGTAATACACATTTTTAAATCAGTGAACATGCACTTATGATTCTGTTTTAATAATTTTGTTTTTTAACACCTTAGGAGCTTGTAAATAAACCTCCCCAGTGCTGCGCTGTCCATTATCCAGTGCTGAACTGGACGTCCAGCGGTCGCACGCAGCACTGGGGAGGTAGTGCCCGTGACGACCGTTGGCCGACGGCAGCACTTAAAGGGTTAAACAACATGCCTTTTATTTGTGCCATGCATTTTTATGAATATTATTATTATTATTTTTGAAATGGACAGTAATAAATTGACACCTAACCAAGTATTCAAATCAGAGGTATCTTCAATTTGATAATATCACTTAAACACTTTATGACAAAGACTCTAAAACGTAGTTTAAGTCAAATAAATAGACGTCATTTAAAGTTAATATACAAACTAAGGAATATAAAAAAGCACATGTTGAACCAGCTCTGCACACAAAGAAAAAGGAATTATTCTTATGCATGTGTTAAGAATGTGCACATGCTCTGTGCAGTCATTAAAACTGAAGAGAGCCAGTGGTTAAACTCTACTAATATATTCCTCCTACTGTGTGCTGTGGTGGATGGAAGTAAAATGTGAATGACTATTTAACAGATCAACGGATGAAGCACACTGACAAAAGACCATTGTAAACATGACAATTAAATATATTTTTGGGGGGAAAACTGTAGTATGGTGGGACAGCTAATGCAGGCTCAAACTCAAGATCCAAAAAATCTTATTTTAATCAAGAGCATATATCAGCCAATTTGAACATATACAAGCTATGTGACCCAGGCTGTCTTCAGTCCACAGAGCCTGCATTAAGTTGCTTCATAACATTTTTAACCCAGAATCAACCTAATTCAAAAACCATAATGTGCTGCATTCATAATCTTGTTCTATTTGACAAGGACCATTAATTATCCATGAGACCTATGCTGCAGGTAACTAATAGGCAAGGTCATAAATGCCTTTAGCTTAGTCATGCTTTCATCCTTATCAAAACATATGTATATATATATTCACTGAAAAAACCATAGTTTTCAGGCCTTATATAGTTAGGAATTAGCTTTTAAAAAACCTTTGGAAATTCACTCAAAAAACTATAAGTTTTAGGGGTGTTATAGTTAGCTGGACATTTCACTCATACAAAACCATTGAAATTGCTCCTATATAGTTAGTTGTACTAACTATATTTCGCGGACCTGCAATCCACTGCTGATGATGTCACATATTAGATCATTCATGACATGGTCAGTGACATCACTGATGACATCTCAAATGACATCACTGATGACATCACTAATGACATCATCCACGTGACAATCAAATACACCTTTTCATACACTTAAAATTTTGCTCCACTCTTTGTAAAATACAGAGTATCATATTTGAATCCATTGTCACAGCAATACAAATATCTAAAAATCCACTCAGTGATTCATAGATGTATACACACATCTAATCACTTACCTGTAGATTCACTCATACATGCTGTCAATGAACAATAGAACACTATCAAAATACTTATACACCTATATCGACATTAAACAACAGCACACATCCTATTCACATATGAAGTCATCCTACTCACTTATGCAAACAATTGATCATACTTACATATTTACTTACCAAAACACTTATACAAACACCACTTCATCTATTCATTTAGATAGTAAGTCATACTTAGTGAATTATAATATCATTATTACAAGAATGCAGTTATCCATACAGTCACTCACACAATCATTGAGTCGTATGTATACTTATTTATATACAACAACTGACACATACACTGCCTTTTATTTTTCTATTTTTTTGGACATGTACCATTGAGAAATATATTTGCTCATCACCGCACCCATAAAGAGATTCACTCACCCAAACTGTTAGAACATGTAGTTTTAACTTCATATATCTACTGAATCAACTATTTACACATCTTTGGACAGTCACACCCCCCCACCGAACCACACACACTTTCACACTCCCATACAAATACTCAGTTAACTAATCAATAACTAATATAGACTTTCTCATAGCTAGTAACCAACTGTAGAATCAGTTTACACAACAACTGACAAAGTGATACAGATATTCACACAGTTTAGTCACTATCCACTATATTTAGTGAGACATTATAAATTGGTCAAGTAAACAGTCAATTACACTGCTACTAAATCCTCCATCCAAATATTTATTTATATATATCTACTCATTCTTCAATGCAAATTGCTATATATATAATGCTTGAAGTGCGCTTGAAGTGCACAAGCGCATGTTTCAGCATTTAAGGGCTATTAAGAATGGGGACAGAACGTAGAGTCCTGTTATATCATTGAACTCAACTCTAAACAACCGGGGGGCCTAAACATGGAAGAGGACCTACATACACATTTGTAAGGCAATAAAGAGTAACAAGCGTCAGCAATAAATGTAATGGTGAGAAGTTTTTAACATGCACATTTGGTTTTTAATATGCACTTTTGGATAAACAGGCTCACTGCTTAGGAAGCGTACTTAGAGTTACACAGTTTAAATGTTTGCCAGCCCACTGGGGCGTAATCCCTAAGAGGCTAAGACGTGAAATTGGAGGTGGAACCAATATGTACAACAAGGGAAGTTCATAAGCTCACTTGAGCGTGATTGTAAATAAAGTTTTGTCAAAAACTGCTGAAAAATATGCCGTAACATTGCAAGCGTAAAGAGTGTGCATAGTTATTAGAATGCACAAGAAGCAAGCATATAATGGTGCATTTGCTAAGAAAAGCTCACGGAGGCTTGTAATAATAGAATTCTATGTGATTGTATTATGCTCACAGGAGCGTTAAAAGGGGCAAAAGCACAGCGCAAGTAATTTACAAATGTTGAAATGTATTATAAACGTTTAAATGATATTGGTTCACGTTATAATTATGTGGCAATCGCTTCAATGAAACGTTATTGTGTGTATCCCGGCAGATATATTAAAAAACTATGGGGTCCATTAGGATGTCGGGCGGTGGCACCACCGCAGTGTTTGCGGGGCGGAAAAACAGCTTCTTCCGCCCGCTAGCTGCGGAAGTCAGGTCCGCCACATTATGATAGGCAAACACAGGTCATTTCCCGTCCGTCGCGAAGCGCCGCGCACCGCCAACAAAGTGCGCCCGGCACCGCGGCGGTGAGAGCCAATCCAGACACACCGCCGTGTGGAATGACGTCCGCCTCGCTCCACATATTAGGATAGCCAAAACAAGTCGACGCACCGCAGCAGAGACCCGCCTAGCCTGAGCAGGCAGAAACTGGATAGCGGAGCGTGACAGACGAGACCCGAACCTGAACGCCATGAACCCAGCCCACCATATGCATCCGGTGATGTTCCTCCTCCAACACTACCGCCAGATGGGCCGTCGCGGACCATACTAACACAGCACACAGGCATGCACAGGGTCCAATCACCGAACAGACACCCTGCCGGGGGTCACAACATATCCACAAGGACACACACACATCACCCACCTGACAACATGGCACCCCTCATCTTCCGGACACAAATCCTCCGTCAACCAGCAGCAACGTCCCGTTCCCGGTCACGTCACCGCCGCGGTCCACACATGCACAATATTCAGAAGACAGGGCCACTCCAAGGCATGGGCAGGGCACAAACACCACAGGGATACACCACCCCAAATCACACTGCAACACACCCCACCAAGTCACAGGCCAGGTGCCCATCCCGTGCACTCCCATGCACACCAACAAGCACTGCAACAACAAGCACAATACACACTCACTGCACCACACAACACACAACCAGGTAGACAGACACTGCAGCAGTGGCTGACAAGGATCAAAAATCATCAGTGCCACACACACAGAAGGCACACAATCCTAGCCAGCACATACACACACACACAAACACACACCCTGAGTGTAGCCACAAACACACCACACACACAGGGTTGCCACCAAAAATACATGCACAACAACAACAAACAAACACTACAGGAACACATACTGAACTCCAACACAAACATACATACCCTGTCAGCCATACTGGGGAAAGGCAAAGGGAACCCTCACACAACATGAGCACAGAACATGAGCATTCAGGGACAAAACACACACACCAAAACACATATCACACAACCCACACTGCCGTATCAAAGCAAACACAGAGGCACACTAAACACCAATCAACAAACACCTCAGGACAACAGGGAATGCACATCAGGCAATGGCAGGGCCACATGCATACAGCACTGCATGCACAACAAGCAGTGTGTGTATAACAAGCACAAAAGCTGCACACAGACATGATTAACACAACCACATCACACACCCCACAAACCTGCACAGCACAAATACCACAGGTACAATAGCCATCACAGATTACACCATCATCAGGTACAGTATGAACAGAAGACCCTGTCACATTGCAACACACACACTCCCTCGACCTGGAGACAGCTTGTATGACAGTGTTTGTCATAACCCCACATCCCCAGGCATATACTGCAGCATCACGACTACACGTCTGACACCACCCTGCCCTACAGCTCCCTTCATGGTGACTTACCACAATATTGGGACCACCGAACAGCCGTGGGTACTGTGCCAGCACCTCGTCCACAAGGACCTCCAGCTCCTCATTCGTGAATGGCATGGCACGGATCTTCTCTGTCCTTGACATCCCTGTGGATATGGAACACCTGAGGTGGAAGTGAGTGGTGAGGGGTCCCAGCCAGCAGGCTCTTGAGGCAGCAACAGGAGAGGGTCCCAGGCAGCAGGCTCTTGAGGCAGCAACAGGAGAGGGTCCCAGGCAGCAGGCTCTTGAGGCAGCAACAGGAGAGGGTCCCAGGCAGCAGGCTCTTGAGGCAGCAACAGTAGAGGGTCCCAGGCAGCAGGCTCTGTCTTGAGGCAGCAACAGGAGAGGGTCCCAGGCAGCAGGCTCCGTGAGCAGTGAAAATGTGAGGCTCACTCCCACAGATTTATAGCCCCCTGGGGTCGTTTTGGAGCTCAAAAGCTGCTACAATTGGTTGTCCGGGTCTGCCTTTTTCAAAAGCATCCAATGACCGCATCCACGGTAGCGGAGCATACCTTCCGCGATTTTCAAATCTGCATCATGCCACTGCGATCATCGCTGCCATTGGCTGTATGCAATGCTCCATGGCGGTGACGCACCGCGGGTGCCCGGGGTGCGCTACCACGATGGTGCATCATTCAAAAGCATCCAATGACCGCCTCCGCGGTAGCGGAGCACACCTTGCGTGATTTTCAAATCTGCATCATGCCACCGCGATCATCCCTGCCATTGGCTGAATGCAATGCCCCATGGCAGTGATGCACCGCCGGGGCCAGGCGGTAGGTACCGCGAATCATGCGGCGGAGCATACCCACCGCCATATACACATATCCGAATGCCAATGGCTACCTTGCCTGGGAAGATGGTGGTACTGGGGTCACACCGCCGGGGCCAGGCAGTAGGTACCGCGAATCATGCGGCGGAGCATACCCACCGCCATATACACATGTCCGAATGCCAATGGCTACCTTGCCAGGGAAGATGGTGGTGCTGGGGTCACACTGCCGGGGCCAGGCGGTAGGTACCGCGAATCATGCGGCAGAGCATACCCACCGCCATATACACATGTCCGAATGCCAATTGCTACCTTGCTTGGGAAGATGGTGGTGCTGGGGTCACACCACCGGGGCCAGGCGGTAGGTACCGTGAATCATGCGGCAGAGCATACCCACCGCCATATACACATGTTCGAATGCCAATGGCTACCTTGCCAGGGAATATGGTGGTGCTGGGGTCACACCGCCGGGGCCAGGGGATAGGTACCGCGAATCATGTGGCGGAGCATACCCACCGCCATATACACATGTCCGAATGCCAATGGCTACCTTGTGAGGGAAGATGGTGGTGCTGGGGTCACACCGCTGAGGCCAGGCGGTAGGTACCGCGATTCCCGTTACTTGATATTGCTCTGTCCATCGTGGACACTGTATCAGTACCCAGCAGCAACATGGTGCAGGGCACAGCCTTGTACACACAATGCCCTTCTTCCATGTCAATCCCACACTTTGGTATGTGGTCCCTGCCATGTTATTTGTGCATTTAGTGATTGATGATGCTTGACACTCTCGAGATGGTAACAATGATGTTCATGTGATCAATGTGATGTGTGTCATTGCTGACCTTGACAAGGCTTGTGTCTCTGTATGGTATAGTCCCAGACTGGTGCCTTCACATCAGCTCGTGCACACAACAGACATTTTTCATACTGCTGTGTTGTATGTGTGGACGGATATATGCAGGCTTCACATAATGCATAGAGCTGTGACAGGCACAGCAGATGGTCATGGAAAAGTCATGTTTCTTCAAACAGTTTTGCGTATGTACCAGCAACTGGCGGGCACATGTGACATGTGTTGGTCTGCTTGTGTGCATTCACATTGACCAATGTGTCGGTGGCACTTGTGTATTGTTAGTGGAGATGTGTGCCCACTGTGTGTATCATGAGGACACACATGTAACCTGATGTGCAGCTCTCAGGCAGTGTTTGTTTTACCATTACATAGTTGTTGGCATGTGCTGTGGGCATCTCATGATGGTTGACCCTGACTTTTTCTATGTCATCTCGCAACTAGGAGAAGGCCAAATCTCCTACGTCACCTGACAGTGCTGGAGGACATGGAGAATGTTGCAATCATTCGCAAATTCCGCCTCGACAGACCAACACTGAAAGTCCTGTGTGGTCTTTTGGAGCCCCACCTGCAGCCTCGACGTCACTATCCAACTGCTTTCACACCCACATACAAGGTGATGGCAGCCCTTCACTTTTTCGCAACTGGTTCCTTCCAGGAGACCGTGGCTAGCGCAGGAGGGATGTCGCAGCCCATGTTCAGCAAGGTGCTGAGGGATGTTCTTGCAGCCATGATGATCTATCGGAATCGCTACATTCATTTTCCAAGGGGAGCAGAATTGGCCGGTGTGAAGGGTGACTTATATCCCCTTGGGCGCATCCCACATGTTGTAGGTGCCATCGATTGCACGCATGTAGGTCTGGTGGCTCCACAGGCAACTGAGCAAATATATAGGAACAGAAAACATTTTCATTCCATAAATGTTCAGGTGGTGTGCCTTGCGGACATGACCATTTCACATGTGTGTGCAAAATTTCCTGGCTCTGCACATGACTCGTACGTCATGAGGAACAGCATTGTGCCCCGACTGATGGAAAATCTGCATCTTGAGCGTGCTTGGATTGTGGGTGAGTATGCCTACTGATTTGTGTGCTGTGTGTTACCTGCTGCACTATGGCTGTGCAACATTGCAATGTGTGTTTTTCATTCACAGGTGACTCTGCATATCCCAGTAGGCCATGGCTGTTGAGCCCGCTGAGGAATCCACAGAGCCCAGCTGACCACCGCTACAATGAGGCCCAAGACAGGACCGGACGTGTGATTGAGGTGACTTTTGGGTTGCTGAAGTCAAGATTCCGCTGCCTTGACAGGATAGGAGGTGCACTGGCATACTCGCCTGGGAAGGTCTGCAAGATCGCTGTGGCATGCTGTATGCTGCACAACCGGGCCATCCACAAGGGGGTCCCCCTGCTCCTGGACGATGGTGAGGAACCAAGGCCAGCACCCGCTGAACGACCTGCGTCCAGTGATGAGGACAGTGGAGAGGAGGAAGGAGTTGACCAGCGACAACAGCTCATCGCCCGCTACTTCACGTGATGGTGGGTGACGACGTACAACGTGTACATTGTCTGGTGTGGTTGCTGTTGTTGTGTATGGCTATGCGCAGTTGTAACAGACAGGCACACGTACAGTCACCTGTGTGTGGTTGATGTGACATTAACGTTCCATATGGAGACATATGCTGGCCTCTATTTGTTCACACCTGCAGCACATTGTCTTGTATGCAGTAGTGTCTTGTGTATGTTTAGTGTAGTGTACTGTCTGTGATGTCACAATGACACCAGTGACTTTGGTTCTGTCTCCCTAGGTGCTTCAGAATTATGCTGCCCTACCTACTGTACATCATTGGGACACTTCATGGACTTTGTTTGCACTGTGACTGTTGCACTGAATAACGATACTGAACAAACTCTGGTGCGTCATGTATGTTATTATTGAAGTGGACATGTGATTGGTGCGGGAATATTTACAGAGAGGTGAGGAATGAGCAGTGAGTCGACAGTCATAGTACATGAGTTGCAAGAGTAGACACCACATAGATGTGGTGGCTCAGTCCAACAGATGAGTGCCATTTCAGAGGAAATGTGGGGATGGACAGTCCAAAGAGTCAATGCAGTGGTGTAGAGGGTTGTCATCAGGGCTGGCTCCGTGACTGGCGTGTGGCAGGTGCTTGTGCTCCGGGGACTCTCAGGGTCTTTTTTGGACGCCCCCTTGATCTTTTTTGCGGAGGGGGGTCTGCTGACTGGACAGCGGCGTGAGGGGACTCGTCCCTCTCTGTTGGCGCAGGGGAGGATGGTGCACTGTCATCCTGCCGCACAACAGGAGGGGGCTGTGTTTTTGGTTGTGACACAGGCCTGTCCCTCTGCAACGCCACTTGCTGGCCCATGAGGTCCACCATCTGGCCAAGGTGGTTGTCGATGGACCTCATCAGCAGAATGAGCTCCCTCAATAGTTCATCCGACCGGCCAATTTCTCCCTGGACCTGTTGGTACGCCTCCACTACTCTGGTGAAGTGATCCAGGGATGGTGTCCACTCCTCCTGAGGTCTGGTGGTGACCCTGGCCCTCCCACCTGCCCTGCTGCCACGGTCCTCTTGCCTCGCCACTCTGGGTCCACGCACACTCTCCCTGCCCTCCTGATCACCTCACACTTAGATTACGCCAACAGTCTCTATGTAGGCGCCCCCTTGTACCAAATTGAACGCCTGCAGATTGTACAAAATGCGGCGGCTAGACTGATTGGCAATATTCCCTATCGCCACTCGATCGCATCTTATCTAAGGAGCTACATTGGCTTCCTATTGCCCGTCGCATCCAGTTCAAGGCTCTGATTTTTGCCTTTAGGGCCCTCAACGGGCTAGGCTCAGGATATCTAAGAAATAGGCTTAAATTGTCCCAGTCTATCAGATCTCTGAGGTCGAACAATTTGCGCCTTCTGGTTACCCCACGCTTTCGCCGATCCAGAATGGGTGGCAGAGCATTTGGCGTAATGACCGCTAAGCTTTGGAACAGCCTCCCATTGGATCTTAGGTTTATCTCCTCTGAATCAGTGTTCCGTAGTAAATCGAAAACCTGGTTGTTTACTAGCCTCTAAGTGCCTCCTTTATATCTATAGCCTGCAGTCTGCAGCGCCGGGACACCCCCGTTGGGGGTAGCCGTGCGCTTTACAAGCGTCAAAATAAATAAATAAATAAATAAATTCACCCTTTGGACTATCCTTTCCCACATTTGGGTCCTTCTGGCTAATGGTGTCTGTTGGACCAGGCTACCAAACAGTGTGGCTCTACTCTCACTATCTCGTTGACCATGACTGTCAACTCACTCTCAGTGAATTTGGGCATTTTAGGTGAGGTCATGGTGTGTTGTGTTTGGATTGTTTGTGGGTGCTGGTGGGTGGGTGGTGGGTGTGATGGTGTGTGAGGTGTGAGGTGTTCTGGGGGATTTTTGTTGCTGGTGTTATGGTGGTGGTGATGGTGGTGGTGTTTGTGAGTGTGTACTGTGCTCTTTTTCCTCTCCTGTAAGATGTGGTTTATGACCTTCTCTTCTGGAGTATTGCAAAGGATTGTGGTCAGTGAAGCTGGTGGTTTTATACTCAGCTGTGTGGGTGTGGCCAAGTGGTATTTGGATGTCAGGTGTGTTGTGGGAGTAGCACTGTCCTTGTATATTTTTCTTAGCAATGTTTATTGCTATTTGTATTTCTTTCATTGGGGGGGCATGGCTACATTGATTTGTTCAATGTTTGTCATCACTGCGTGTTTTTGGAATCATCCACCATTTTTTTCATGTTCATTCCGCTGCGGTGGCTATGCTGCAGCTCTTCCGCTATCTCTCCCATTCACTCCTGTGTACGACCACGGTGGTAGGAAACAGCGTTTGCGACCGCGAGACACTCGGGGGAATCCTAATTTCCCGTGCGATGTCTCCGCTTTACCTATGGCCGGTTTTGTCTTTTTCGCTGCTTTTCCGGCCGCCGCGGTCGGAGTTTTGGCATCACCGCACGCGTCGGGCTGTTTTAGTTCAACCGCTACCGCCGCGGTCGGTCTTTAGTGGCGGTTGATCCTAATTTGACCGCCGGTTTATCCGCGGTCCTGGCGGGTGGTTGTTTTCCGCCTCCATGTCGGTCGGGGTGATTTTCCGCCCGCTATCCTAATGTGCCCCTATGAGTCTGTTTTCACGGTAGTCACTCTTGTAGTTTTAATGGTATACACGTGATGCACTTTAAAAATGGCCGCGCTTAGAAGCTCAATTACCAGTGAACAAGACTGCGAGTAAATTGAAACACATTTGGTAGCGGCAGCAAGTAAAGATTGGTAAATTTCACACGGCGTTGTCATCTTTGTATGCAATATATATATATATATATATATATATATATATATGTATATATGTATATATGTGATGTCATCAGTGATGTCATTTGAGATTTCATCAGTGATGTCATCAGTGATGTCATTTGAGATGTCATCAGTGATGTCATTTGAGATGTCATCAGGGATGTCATCAGTGATGTCACTGACCATGTCATGAATGATGTAATATGTGACATCATCAGCAGTGAATTGCGGGCGCACAAGTTATAGTGAGTCCATCTAACTATAACGTGGGAATTTCAATGGTTTTGAATGAGTAAAATGTTCAGCTAACTATAACTGGTGTGAAACCTATGGTTTTTTCAGTGAATTTGAAAGGTTTTTTAAATGCTAATTCCTAACTATAACGAGTGTGAAACCTATGGTATTTTGAGTAAATTTCAAAGGTTTTTTTTAAATGCTAATTCCTAGCTATAACGATTGTGAAACCTATGTTTTTTTTAGTGAATTTCAATGGTTTTTTAAAAGCTAATTCCTAACTATAACGTTTGCGAAACCTATGTTTTTTTTAATGAATTTCAAAGGTTTTTTTAAAATCTAATTCCTTTGTATATCGACTTTGTAACCTAATATTTTTTTTATTAGCTGTTTTTTATAACTATTAATTATATTTTTTGAGAAAAAAAAAATATTTGTTCAATGTATATTTTTTTTTAATCATTTTTTCCTGGTGCGCTCACGGTGCGCGCACCGGTAAGCTCTCCCGAGAGCGCACCGGCAGCGCTATTTCTGCGTTTGTAAAAAAAAATATGCATGAAAAGTAAATAATAATGGAAGACATTTAGTACCATAGTTATAAAAGCAGTATTTTTGATTTACGAAATGAAAATGATTTAGCATTTCTGTAAAGCTATCAAAACGTCACTCAGGCGCGCCGCGTAAGCACCCCCGGAAGCGCCTACGTTCGCGCCGCGTGAGCCCCCGGAAGCGCTCCGGTGCGCGCCGCGTAAGCGCGTCAAGTCATGTGACCCTAAAATAACTCTTTTCATTGGTTGCTAACAGTTTTTTTTACAAAGAATTAAATCCCCACCCATTTCCTTCACTTTTTCTTTAACTTTTGTGACTGCAATACCTCTCTTTTTGCTGTCGGATCTTTCTTGGATTAATATCTTGGATTACCATGGCTGCCAGAGCATCCAGCAGTGAATATGACACAGAGGGATTTCTTGATGAAGAGGTTCCTCAGCCGAAAATAAAAGAACACTTCATATGGAAGTTTTTTTCTATTCCAAATGACCAGAAAAAAGTAAATGCTCCAAAGGTGGAGTGCAGGATTTGTCACACTGTCCTGTCACGGGGTGACCCCACAAAAAAATATTCATTTGGGAACTCCATAATGATTCGACATGTCGAGAGAAGGCACCCCCAGAACTTTTCCCGGGAGAGTGTCAGGGCTCTGGCACGAGAGGCTCCCAGTGATGGGGCCTCTACTTCAACCGGAGGACAAACTGCATCAGGGAGGGAGCAATCACAAGAGCTGATTCCTAACATTCAGCCTGCTTCTAATAAAGGCGTTATTAAATGTAGATATTACGATCAGCTACTTTGCTATGCGGAACAAAGTGTTCTGCTCATGGTTCGAGCATTGGATAACCATCGCTGCCGTTCCCAGCCCTGATTTTGTTTTGTTTTTTTGCTCCTGTTGAGCAGTTTCCCATTCCCTATTTTTGTTTTTGTTTTAAAAAAAGAAAAAAAAGAAAAAAAGTTCTTTTCAGAACTACCTCCAATTCTCATCAAAGAGCTGTGTTCTTAAAAAAATGAAAAAGAGTAAGTGAAGAGGAGTGCATTGATAAAGGAGAGGAAAATGAGTGAGAAAGCACAGAAAGGGACGAGAGGAGAAGGGAAGTGAAGTAGGGGTACTGAAAGAAGGTGAGTTTGGGGAAGGAGAGTGAGGAGAAGGAGAGTGAACATGGGGAATGTGGATATGCGAAGAAAATGTAGTAAAGGAACGGGGGTGTGGAAGGGTAAGAAAAGAGCAGTGATGTTTTGGAAAGAGTGGAGATACAGACTGGATAAAGACAAGTAAGTGTGAGACCAGGTAAGTAAGACAGTGAAAAAACAAGAAAAAATAAGAGTAGAAGACTGAAGGCCTCATTTTTAAACCTGCCTCACAGCAGGCGTAACACTGACGCAGGTCCTTTAACATGGGCCTGGCCCCATGTGAATGGATGCACAGCAGGCGTAAGACTGATGCAGGCCCTTTCACATGGGACTTGCCCCATGTGAAAGGATGCATTGCTGGAGTTGTGTCACTTTTGTGACACACTCCAGCAATGCATCACTTTTGCGCTTACAGATACGTCAGAAATACTGACGTATCTGTAACTCCTTGCGACATAATGCGTCATACATTAAATATGACGCATGAGTAGAAGACTGAAGGCCTCATTTATGAGGCCACGCGTCACTTTTACGCCACCGATGCGTCACTTTTTGTGACGCACCAGTGCTGTAAAAAAATACACCTTGTTGAGTCATATTTACAAAGTGACGCATCTAGGTAGATGCGTCACTTTGTAAACCCCTGTGCCACATTATACTTGCGCCAGCTGTAATGTATGCAAAGGGGACGTAGTGGCATAAGGAAGAGTCATAGAAGTGACGCAGTGACATCTAAGAGATATCACTGCGTCACTTTTAGGATGCTGTCGCGTCCAAATCTTGCGCCTGCTTAACAGCAGCCGTAAGACTGATGCAGGCCCTTTCACATAGGACTGGCCCCATGTGAAAGGATGCATTGCTGCAGTTGCATCATTTTTGTGACACACTCCAGCAATGCATCACTTTCCTCTAAACACTCTACTTTATTTTTTTACTCTATTTTTTACACTGTTTTTCCCCAGTAGGTATATATAGTTAGGATTTTTTCTCTATGGGATTTTTGAAAATTCTATGTCTAAGAACTTTGGCGTTTGTGGACGGAATTGGCTGAAATTTACAGGAAAATGGAACATTTTGTTTCTGAGCAGCCCCTGAAAATTTGGGGGGGGGGTTCGTCAAGGGGGGCCAAGAAAAAAGGGGGGTCCCAAAACGCGTTTTTCCCATGTTAATTTCCATAGGGCGGTTGGCCTCACTTTTAGCCCGAACGGCTGAATGGTTTTGCACGAAACTTGGCAAAATTGTAGGAACTGTTAGCCCGATGTGCCTTTGCTAGGTCTCAATATATGTGCTCCAGTGAGTTTTGAGAAATTAACGTTCACAAAAATATATATATATCTGTAAGCACGCTCCGGGCAGCGCCCCGGTTCGCGTACCTGACGCGTAACGGAACTTCGCGAAGCGAAGCTGATTGGCTCTCCGGTGTCTCTCAACATTCTAAACAGTCCGGAGCGGCCGCCATCTTGTCTCTCGGTAGGATCGAGAGACAAGAGGAGGCCAAAACAAAGGGGGAAATGACCATAAGGGGGCATAGTAGATCCTCCCTGACCCCCTAGGTTTGATGTGGAGGCTTTAAAAGGGCCCCGCGGGGCAAAAAAAAAAAAAAAAATTGTTTTTTTTGCGTGGGGAGCGCCCGGTACGTGCTCCGGGAAGCGGTCTGGGGAGCGTACTATAAGGAAAAAAGAATGCTAGACTATGATATTTTGAAATATTGTATGTTTATTGATTGTTCTTTTTGTTGTTTTTTTTTTGTTTTTTTTATTTAAGTAGCAGTATTTATGATTATTAAATATAAATGTATTTTTGGAATTGTGCACAGTATACTATAAGTCTGACTTTACATTATAATCAATTTGGTACTAGTTTATGAATTACATATAAAAATGATTAAAGACTCAAACAATTTTTTAATATTAAATATAATTTTATTTTTCTGATTCTTTTTCAAAATTTAATAGAACGTCTAACATTTGACTGTCCGATATGTCTTCTTTTTGACTGAACATAACTTCCCACATTTGACCGTCCTCATATTGAAGTAAGAAATCCACAGATTCTACACATTGTAGAAGTTCATGGTCTCGTGATTCATCCATGAATTCCAAGTCAATGGGTTCAATGATTTCCTCATTGTTCATGTCTAGGACAATTTCAAAGGAAACGTTCTGTTCTCCTTCCTTTTTGTGCTGAAATTTGCATAAAAAATAAATATATCAGTAGAGATAGGGCACTGTTGGGTTTAAGTTCAGACGGGTACTTTTTTCTGGCGTGAAGTAGTACTATTAAAAAGTGCTTGTGAAAAAGCCTAAGTAAATTCATAATTATACCACAGAAACCTAAATCAATCCATAATTATAATAAAGAAGCCTTTCTCAATGTCTAACTCTTACAGAGGGATAGTATATAACTATCTCAAAATGTTTTCAAATTTATAAAATAACATCTTACCTTTTAAAAACAAGTTTAAGTTGTGAGTGAAAATGATCTTGCAATGTAGTTCAGGAAGTAGTAGTCAAAATGGCTGTGTTTCTCTCTCTTTTTTTTATATATATTCAGGTACATAACCATTCAAATGTCAGGTAAAAAAAGTAGAAAATGAAAGTTACATTTTAATTGGTTGTCAATTCCAACACTTCAGATGTGTTTTGTGAAGTAATTTACCTCAGGGTATTTAGAGAGGTCTACAGGCTAAATGGCTAAATGGAATTTCAATCAAATTTGTGAAAATGGTAGGGATTGGTATGTAGTATGAGCTAATCTATATTTGGTGAAAGTGTCTCCAGTCGTTTTTCTGTAAATTACTTTCCCACCTTTTTTAATGCAGCGCTTCCCGGTGAGCGCCCCGGTACGCGAACCGGCAGCGTTACGCGAGTCCTCCATTTTGTATTACGGTAGAATTGAGATACAAGTTGGAGGGCAAAAAATGTTCAGAATGGGTAGAAGGGGGCACGGTAGACGTATCCTGACCCCCTAGGTTTTCTGAGGGTGGCTGAGGAGGTCCATATGTGCGGAAAAATAAAAAAAAATTTAATTTTCGCGCGGTTAGCGTCCGGTGCGCGTACCGGGTAGCGCTCCGGGGAGCGTACTTTGGTGAAAATTAGTAAAAAAAAGTTACATTTAAAATTTGTTTATGGTGATCATAGTTAGGGTAGCTCTGAGAAGAGCTTTTGGGTTTATGGTAGATTTAGGTACTTATAAGTAGGTACCAATGCACAGTCTTAAATTCAGAATGAAAATTCTGTTCCCCTCATCTGAAAAGTTAACTCAATCTCCTCTGTAGATATCTTGCATGTAGTAACGCAAGTTATTGTTGTAGATGGAGCCCATTCCATGGTCTCTCATGTAAGCTGAAACAGACTTATTTACATGCTTCCTCATTTTCTCAATTTGTGGACAAAATTGGTTTGACCACCTCCATTTCTGTCTTTGGCATATATTTAAATATACCAAGGCAGTTTGAGGAAAAAGTGCCATCAATTGCTCAAAGGTGTCCTTTAAAAGCATTTCCAGACCTACCCCAGTCAAAGTGCCCAAGTCATTACCTCCACAGTGCACAATTAACAGGTCAGGTTTTGGCAAATGCAAAAAGGTTTTCACCAATGGTATCAATTGGTGACATTTTAATCCTCTGTGGCCAATCCACTTAATTTCCACATTTTGTAAATTGAGGTTAGGTAAAAGTGTTGTTATCAGCATACCTTTGAGCCCAGTAGATGTAACTATGTCCAACAATCCAGACAGAAAACATGGTGAGAGAAGGTTCTGCTGCAGTCAGATGAAGTCTGGCAATGAAATGGCAGTTGAAAAAATAAGAGTTTAAAATGAAAAAAACTGTGGAGTTTCTGTGTTAATGAAGCAGTAGCAGTGATTGGTGGATTTTGATTGCTGAAAACAGAAAGTTAGGGTGCATGGATGAGTTCTTTGAAAGATGTAATTTGAATGGTCAAGAAAAAATCATTTAATGAAACATTGCACTGGATATGCAGGTGTACTGAGAGTTCAGAGTTCAATTGAAACATTGTTGTGTGAACTTGCAAACATCAGAGGTCTTTCAGGAGGTGGTTGCTATGCAAAAAAGGCAGAAAGCGCAGAGGGGGAAGGGTGTTGATTTGAAAAAAGTGAGGGAAGAGTTTTGATTGGGTGACATGAGAGATATGTGTGATGAATTACAGCATTTCTGTGCTTTTTATGGCTGCAGCCTCTGGAGTGCATACCTTTTGCTCTGCTAAAGACAAATTGGTGTGTGTTTGAGACTGTTTTGAAAATCATAAAGTATTTGCTAAGGTGAGAAAAGATTCATTTAATTTAGATAGAGAATAGTATGCTTTAGGGAGAAAATTATGAAGAAAGTTGTGTATTTAAAATGTTGCTTTTAGTCAAGTGTTTTACAAATAGATTTTGTTTCTTTGAGTTACATAGCCATGTTAAAAGTGATGAAAAAATAGTGCAAGGGTCTTACAAAAATACTTTCATGTGTCTTAGGGCATTTTAACTCAGTTCCCTATGAATGTAGGAATATAATTGTTTTATAAGATGTGTTTAAAAACGTTTTTTGAAATCAATTAGGTTTCTTGATATGTACTGCTAGAGTTTCATAGGTTGCTTGGGGCATATTTACAAGGCTTTTGAGTTCTTTTCATGTAAATTATTCTCATTTTATTTTAAGACATTTCCTTGTGGTGCAAGGTCCTTGTAAATACGTCCCCATGTGTGCTTGGCAAATTTAGATTTTGATTCTTTGAGTTACATAGCCATGTTAAAAGTAACGCAAAAATGATGCAAGGGCCTTAAAAAAACGATTTCATGTGTCATAGGGCATTTTAAGTCATTTCCCGATGAATGTAGGTATATAATTGATTTAAATGATGTGTTTAAAAACGTTTTTTGAAATCAATTAGGTTTCTGGATATGTAGTGCTAGAGTTTCATAGGTTGCTTGGGGCATATTTATAAGGCCTTTGAGTGTCTCTGATGTTATTTTTCCCATTTAAATTTAAGACCTTTCCCCGTGGTGCAAGGTCCTTGTAAATACGCCCCCATCTGTGCTTCGCAAATTTAGATTTTGATTCTTTGAGTTACATAGCCATGTTAAAAGTGACCCAAAAATGGAGAAAGGGCCTTAAAAAACGCTTTCATGTGTCTTGGGGCATTTTAAGTCATTTCCCCTTGAATGTAGGTATATGATTGATTTAAATGATGTGTTTAAAAACGTTTTTTGAAATCAATTAGGTTTCTTGATATGTAGTGATAGAGTTTCATGGGTTGCTTGGGGTATATTTAAAAAGCATTTGAGTCCCTTTGATGTTATTTTTCCCATTTTAATTAAAGACATTTCCCCATGGTGGAAGGTCCTTGTAAATACACCCCCATGTGTGCTTGGCAAATTTAGATTTTGATTCTTTGAGTTATATAGCCATGTTCCATACAGTGCTCACCTTCTGCGTAGTCTTTGATATGCTAGACTCCATCTGCACAATGAGATACCTAAGCAAAGGAAACACAGGTGATGTGATGGCGAAATGAGGAAAAGAAATTCCACATTTTTCAATTACATCACCTGTGTTTCCTAACTTTACGAATAACATTGTGCAGATGAGGTTTAGGCCTGTACACAGACACAGAAGAGGTCTGGCCTTTGTTCAAGAGTGAAGTGGACATGACTTGCTTCAATGGTAGGCCTGCACATGTATTATCTCCTCTGTACTCTTCAACAAGCTTAAATTTCATCTGCAACCCTGAGTAGGCCTCACCTCAAACAAACCTCTGAATAGGCCACACCTTATCGTCATCCTGAATCAATCATTTAAAATGTTAGGGACAGATTTATGATAGCCGTGTGCCTCTTTTGCGCCACTGTGCGTCACTTTTGTGACGCAGCGGCGGTGCAAAAGATTTGCTATGTGGCGACATATTTACAACTTGATGCATCTAGGCAGATGTGTCATGCTGTAAAAAACGCTTTCATGTGTTTTAGGGCATTTTAAGTCATTTCCCCTTGAATGTAGGTATATGATTGATTTTAATGATGTGTTTAAAAACGTTTTTTGAAATCAATTAGGTTTCTTGATATGTAGTGATAGAGTTTCATAGGTTGCTTGGGGTATATTTAAAAAGCATTTGAGTCCCTTTGATGTTATTTTTCCCATTTTAATTTAAGACATTTCCCCGTGGTGGAAGGTCCTTGTAAATACACCCCCATGTGTGCTTGGCAAATTTAGATTTTGATTCTTTGAGTTATATAGCCATGTTCCATACAGTGCTCACCTTCTGCGTAGTCTTTGATATGCTAGACTCCATCTGCACAATGAGATACCTAAGCAAAGGAAACACAGGTGACGTGATTGTGAAATGAGGAAAAGAAATTCCACATTTTTCAATTACATCACCTGTGTTTCCTAACTTTACGAATAACATTGTGCAGATGAGGTTTAGGCCTGTACACAGACACAGAAGAGGTCTGGCCTTTGTTCAAGAGTGAAGTGGACATGACTTGCTTCAATGGTAGGCCTGCACATGTATTATCTCCTCTGTACTCTTCAACAAGCTTAAATTTCATCTGCAACCCTGAGTAGGCCTCACCTCAAACAAACCTCTGAATAGGCCACACCTTATCGTCATCCTGAATCAATCATTTAAAATGTTAGGGACAGATTAATGATAGCCGTGTGCCTCTTTTGCGCCACTATGCGTCACTTTTGTGACGCAGCGGCGGTGCAAAAGATTTGCTATGTGGCGACATATTTACAACTTTATGCATCTAGGCAGAAGTGTCATGCTGTAAAAAAACGCTTTCATGTGTCTTAGGGCATTTTAAGTCATTTCCTCTTGAATGTAGGTATATGATTGATTTAAATGATGTGTTTAAAAACGTTTTATGAAATCAATTAGGTTTCTTGATATGTAGTGATAGAGTTTCATAGGTTGCTTGGGGTATATTTAAAAAGCATTTCAGTCCCTTTGATGTTATTTTTCCCATTTTAA
Organism: Lissotriton helveticus; assembly: GCF_964261635.1. NCBI lineage: Eukaryota > Metazoa > Chordata > Amphibia > Caudata > Salamandridae > Lissotriton > Lissotriton helveticus. The sequence continues at coordinate 893,252,545 of NC_136063.1, read as the reverse complement.
TTTAAGACATTTCCCCGTGGTGGAAGGTCCTTGTAAATACACACCCATGTGTGCTTGGCAAATTTAGATTTTGATTCTTTGAGTTATATGGCCATGTTCCATACAGTGCTCACCTTCTGCGTAGTCTTTGATATGCTAGACTCCATCTGCACAATGAGATACCTAAGCAAAGGAAACACAGGTGATGTGATTGTGAAATGAGGAAAAGAAATTCCACATTTTTCAATTACATCACCTGCGTTTCCTAACTTTACGAATAACATTGTGCAGATGAGGTTTAGGCCTGTACACAGACACAGAAGAGGTCTGGCCTTTGTTCAAGAGTGAAGTGGACATGACTTGCTTCAATGGTAGGCCTGCACATGTATTATCTCCTCTGTACTCTTCAACAAGCTTAAATTTCCTCTGCAACCCTGAGTAGGCCTCACCTCAAACAAACCTCTGAATAGGCCACACCTTATTGTCATCCTGAATCAATCATTTAAAATGTTAGGGACAGATTTATGATAGCCGTGTGCCTCTTTTGTGCCACTGTGCGTCACTTTTGTGACGCAGCGGCGGTGCAAAAGTTTTGCTATGTGGCGACATATTTACAACTTGATGCATCTAGGCAGATGTGTCATGCTGTAAAAAAACGCTTTCATGTGTCTTAGGGCATTTTAAGTCATTTCCTCTTGAATGTAGGTATATGATTGATTTAAATGATGTGTTTAAAAACGTTTTTTGAAATCAATTAGGTTTCTTGATATGTAGTGATAGAGTTTCATAGGTTGCTTGGGGTATATTTAAAAAGCATTTGAGTCCCTTTGATGTTATTTTTCCCATTTTAATTTAAGACATTTCCCCGTGGTGGAAGGTCCTTGTAAATACACCCCCATGTGTGCTTGGCAAATTTAGATTTTGATTCTTTGAGTTATATAGCCATGTTCCATACAGTGCTCACCTTCTGCGTAGTCTTTGATATGCTAGACTCCATCTGCACAATGAGATACCTAAGCAAACGAAACACAGGTGATGTGATTGTGAAATGAGGAAAAGAAATTCCACATTTTTCAATTACATCACCTGTGTTTCCTAACTTTACGAATAACATTGTGCAGATGAGGTTTAGGCCTGTACACAGACACAGAAGAGGTCTGGCCTTTGTTCAAGAGTGAAGTGGACATGACTTGCTTCAATGGTAGGCCTGCACATGTATTATCTCCTCTGTACTCTTCAACAAGCTTAAATTTCATCTGCAACCCTGAGTAGGCCTCACCTCAAACAAACCTCTGAATAGGCCACACCTTATCGTCATCCTGAATCAATCATTTAAAATGTTAGGGACAGATTAATGATAGCCGTGTGCCTCTTTTGCGCCACTGTGCGTCACTTTTGTGACGCAGCGGCGGTGCAAAAGATTTGCTATGTGGCGACATATTTACAACTTTATGCATCTAGGCAGATGTGTCATGCTGTAAAAAACGCTTTCATGTGTCTTAGGGCATTTTAAGTTATTTCCCCTTGAATGTAGGTACATGATTGATTTTAATGATGTGTTTAAAAACGTTTTTTGAAATCAATTAGGTTTCTTGATATGTAGTGATAGAGTTTCATAGGTTGCTTGGGGTATATTTAAAAAGCATTTGAGTCCCTTTGATGTTATTTTTCCCATTTTAATTTAAGACATTTCCCCCTGGTGGGAGGTCCTTGTAAATACACCCCCATGTGTGCTTGGCAAATTTAGATTTTGATTCTTTGAGTTATATAGCCATGTTCCATACAGTGCTCACCTTCTGCGTAGTCTTTGATATGCTAGACTCCATCTGCACAATGAGATACCTAAGCAAAGGAAACACAGGTGATGTGATTGTGAAATGAGGAAAAGAAATTCCACATTTTTCAATTACATCACCTGCGTTTCCTAACTTTACGAATAACATTGTGCAGATGAGGTTTAGGCCTGTACACAGACACAGAAGAGGTCTGGCCTTTGTTCAAGAGTGAAGTGGACATGACTTGCTTCAATAGTAGGCCTGCACATGTATTATCTCCTCTGTACTCTTCAACAAGCTTAAATTTCATCTGCAACCCTGAGTAGGCCTCACCTCAAACAAACCTCTGAATAGGCCACACCTTATCGTCATCCTGAATCAATCATTTAAAATGTTAGGGACAGATTTAGGATAGCTGTGTGCCTCTTTTGCGCCACTGTGCGTCACTTTTGTGACGCAGCGGCGGTGCAAAAGATTTGCTATGTGGCGACATATTTACAACTTGATGCATCTAGGCAGATGTGTCATGCTGTAAAGTCCTGTGCCACATGAAACCGATGCAGCAGTGATGCAAAAGATGCACCATGTTGCAAGGCAGGCCTCACTTCATCTCCAACAAGATACCGTCAGTTTAAACTGTAAACATTTAGGACTGTGTAGGGGGCATGGAGAAGCTGAATCTTCTGTACATGTCAAAATTGTTGTATACAGTGCTCAACTTCTGTGTACTCTTTGATATGCTAGACTCCATCAGCACAATGAGATAACTAAGCAAAGGAAACACAGGTGATGTGATTGTTAAATGAGGAAAAGAAATTCCACATTTTTCAATTACATCACCTGTGTTTCGTAACTTTACGAATCGCATTGTGCAGATGAGGTTTAGGCCTGTTCACGGACACAGAAGAGGTCTGACCTTTGTTCAAGAGTGCAGTGGACATGACTCACTTCATTGGTAGGCCTGCACATGTATTATTTCCTCTGTACTCTTCAACAAGCCTAAATTTCATCTGCAACCCTGAGTAGGCCTCACCTCAAACAAACCTCTGGATAGGCCACACCTTATTCCATCCTGAATCAATCCTTTAAAATGTTAGGGACAGATTTATGATAGCCGTGTGCCTCTTTTGCGCTGCTGTGAGTCACTTTTGTGACATAGCGGCGGCGCAAAAGATGCGCTATGTTGCGACATATTTTCAACTTGATGCATCTAGGCAGATGTGTAATGCTGTAAAGTCCTGTGCCACATGAAACATGCGTCAGGTTTCATATAGGCGTTTTGTTGCAGGGTGGGCATTTATTTGGATGAAAGCCCTGTAAAACTAACACAGTGAAATTTAGAAGATTTCACTGAGTCAGCTTTATGGCATTGCTGAATCAAATCCTTACGCCTGTTTGAAACAGGCATAAGGAGTGATGCACCATGCAATGTGTGGCTTGCTCCTGTGCATTGCAGTAGACATGTCGCGCTTACGACGTGATTCCTGCAATGTGCTGCTTTTGCGGCACAGATGCGTGACGCATCTGTGCTGTTTTTACTCAATGGTGCTCCACATTGTAAATGCGGCACACCATGGGTGGCAGAGCAGCGGTGCACATTAACTGGTGCATCCCTGGGGATGCGCCAGTTAACATAAATCTGCCCCTTTACATTTAAGTATGAGCAGGGGACACAGAGTCGGTGAGGCTTATCCAAGGTTAAGAAGAGATGAGTCCTGTTCACTGAAAAATTGGACATAGGCCTCACCTCCTCAGCATCGCTGGACATGGCTAAATAATAGCTGCAAATGTTACTCTTGTTAAACAATTTTACTATTATAGTCTCTGAGATTTGTCTCTTACTCTGCAACATCTCATTGTTGTTCTCTTTCTTTAAAGAAAACGACAACATCAACCATGAGTGATAATGAGCAATCCGTTGATCTCAATCTTATCGTTGAACTTGTCATTGAAACGTCAGTGGAAGTAGATCCCTTAGATGATTTAAATCCTGAGGATGATGAAGAACATGATGAGGATGCCGATTTGTCAGAATTGTATGACATAGGGTGGGAAGCTGACCTGCTTGAGCCTATGGAACTATAAACATTTATTTTAAAAATTTACTGGAAATAAAAAGTAAAAATGTTAACCGTTTCATTTAAAATTAAACACAACTTCAAAAACAGGTTATGTGTAGTGTCTTTAATAAAATAGTATAATATGCTCATAAAATTAGATCAGATTCACATATAAAACAGCACAGGTAAAATGTAGAAGCATTCCATTTCTTTCCTACTATTTGTGAATACTAAATTTGCCAATGCACTAAAAATTTTTCTATGTAAAAATGACAAGTAGTGTGTTAAATTTTTGACGACTGTTATTGATTTACTGTTTGGTAATAGTGGTTAATAACATTTTTTATTATATTTTACCACAGATTCAACTGCAGATCATTTCGAAATTAGAGAATGCCGTCTAAGGATAGAATCCGAAAGGCTACAAAACGTCAAAGACAGCAGCTTCATAGATTGTTGCAGCAGTCCTCTACAAAAAAAACTTGTCAAGTCACCAAGAAAGCTCCGGGTAAGACAACGAAATCATTCATAAGAAACATTTGTAGAAAAAAAAGTAGTACTACAGAAAATGTTTTAGTCCAGAAAAAGTGAGCAATTTAAACGGAAAGGAAAGGCCAATCAAAAATGTTACTGCTAGAGCAGGAGATAACTCTGTGCCTGATAGTAGAAGGAAACAACAGTTTAGGGACATTCGTAGACGAATGTTCCGCAACAGGATAATTGGCAATTTGTTAAAAAATATTAAGAAAGGTCAACAGAAAGTGGTTTTTTATAAGAGAAAAAAAAAAGTTGAGAAAGTTATTGATCAGGCATTTGAAATTAAGCGAAAGTTATTTATTTTGATAATCAATAGAATTAGGAAGCTAAACAAGGCAATTTATGATTTCAAAAGAAATAGTAGATGGAAGAGAATAGTTAATCGTAGTAATTTTTGTGAAGTTTTTTCAGGAGAATGGATGCATAGTTCAAGTTGTGAGGCATTTTTTAATGAGGAGAGTTATTTCCAGGATAATGATTTGGTGCATGCAGTTGACACCAGTGGTCGAGCTTATGAGGTGAAAGATGGTTGTCCAGTTGAAAAAGAAAAACTTGTGACAACAGAGGCAGAAGAGGTGTTAGGTAATGATGTTTTAGGAAGACGTCCTAAGGGACCTGTGTACACCTGGAAGTGTAGTAGTATTTGCAGTGTGCGACAGGATTCCATCAATTTGCTTTGTGATTTTGTACGGACATTTAATAAGAAAAGTTTGAAGCAGAAAATGATGTTGTTGCAAGAATTAGATCCTTGCAGAGTGAGAGAAGTGACAGGTTTGCATGGTCATTCACTCGCTTGTCTTTCCAGGAGAGTATGCCAGAGTGTTTTTCATCATTTCAGGATGCTAGCAGTGCATCATAATAAAGTGAGGAAATTAGTTAGAATGTTGTATTATGCTAAGAGTCCAGCAATTATGCTTAAACAATTATGCACTGCTCTTTTGCATGGTTCTGAAATAGATGTGAAGAATATTTGTGAAGAAATTGAGTTTTGTTACTTTGGAAGTAAAGAGGAGAATGTTGAAATTGACCCAGAAGAAGAGGGTAATGTGGAAGATAGTGTACAGGTTTCCAGTACAGATAATTTTCAGAAGGAAATTGCCACGTTTCAGGTGAAATCAAGTGAGAGGCCTAATTTCACTTGTGTGTGTTGTCGACGCACTTATTATAAGAATCATACTAAGTTAGTGGATTTATATGCAAAAAGTGAAAGGGAAAATAATAGTGAATGGAAGGATTTCTCAACATACTTGATGGTAGAAAATTGTTTTGATTTGGGATCAGATCAACGTGTGTGTACTTATTGTTGTAACAAATTAAATCAAAACCAGATGCCTGCTAGAGCGGTTCATAATAATCTGGAATTGGTTGAGATTCCTTGTGAATTGAAGGATTTAAATACTTATGAATCTATTTTGATTCAAAGTATCCATCCCTTTCAGGCTATTGTAAGAATGGAGCCAAAGACAGGGAAATTGCCTCCATCAGATTTACAGAGAGGATTAAAGGGAAGAGTTGTTTATTTGCCTCTAGATTTGAAGAAAAACATTAATACAATTGGAGTAGAAAAAGTGGAAGAGGAACCTCTGGTTATCTTAGTTAATGGGGTTCCGACAAAAAATAAGAAAATATGGCAAGATTTAGTGGATGTTAGGAAAGTCAAAAAGGCAACATTGTATTTGAAAAAAAATAATAAGTACTATAAGAATGTATATGTTGCAGAAGAGGAAGTAAGTGAAGAAGAGGATAACGATTTGTGTGCTGGTCAAATTGAAAAAGTAGAACCCTCTAAAAGTGAAGCAATATATGAACATTATAGTGTTCATCCTTTGCATTCCAAGGAAGTCATGGGGAATGCTATTGAGTTGTTTCAAATGAAACAAGCCAAAGGGAGTCCCATTAGTGTTTGGGAGGAAAGTTTGGAAGCTCGGTGTTTCCCACAGCTATTTCCAACAGGTCAAGGAGGAAGATATGATGAGCGACCTCATCAAATTCCTGCTTCTGAATACCGGACTTTACGATTGTATGCAGAAGATCCTAGGTTTCGACAATGCATTCCCTATTTGTTTCATCTCCTGTTTGAAAGCGATCTGTCTGGACTGTCATATGCAGTGAACCACATCTTGAAAAGTGGTATACAGATGCAAAACATCTCGGCAAGTGACTTTATGGATAAAGTCAATGTGCAAGACAGTATTTTGGATTCTCACCTGATTAATCTCATGGCGTGTCAGCATGGTACTAATGAGTACTGGTACCGTCGTCATGGTGATTTAAAATGTATGCTGAGGAACTTAGGAACTCCCACATGGTTCCTCACTCTCAGCTGTGCCGAGTATGGCTGGGAAGACTTACTTGAATTTCTACGAGAGGCAAATGGAAACATTGAAAATATCGAATTCAAGACACCCGGAGAACTGTGCTCTTTGGATCCAGTGAATGTATGCAGGTACTTCAATCATAGATTTGAAGCTATGATGTCTTTCATCATGAATAAGAAGAATCCAACTCTTGGAGAGGTGTTGGATTTCTTCTGGAGAAAGGAGTACCAAGCAAGAGGCGCTCCTCATATACATATGCTGCTGTGGATCAAGGATGCACCTAAATTTGGAACAGATCCAGAAGACTTAGTGATGAGTTTCATAGAACAGTATTCTACATGTGCTGTTCCAAACGCAAAGGAGAACAAAAGCCTAAGAGAACAAGTTCTACGTTTCCAAAGCCATCGTTGTGGAAAGTATTGTCGTCGTAAATTCAGAAACAAGGACAAGTTCTACACCAAATGTCGTTTTGCCTTTCCACGACCGGTAATTTCTAAAGGAAGAGTAAACAGTTTGATGTCTTCGCTGCGACATAATGTGATGAAGAAATCACCTAAAAACACATACAATTTGAAAAGGAACGAAGAGTCCAAGTACATCAACGACTACAACCCATTGATTTTGTCCATGTGGAATGCTAACATGGATATACAGTTTGTGGCTGATAACTGTATGGCTGTGGCTCGGTATCGGACATCTTACATCACCAAAAAAGAAAAGACAGAATTGAAGGATATGTGGGAGGACATTTCCCATGAAAAGAGCCTCAGTAAGAAGTTGTACAGTTTCAGTCTGAAGATGTTGTCACATCGAGAAATCGGAGCTTACGAATGTTCTGACCGGTTGTCTTCAGCAAGTCTCTATGCCAAATCCAGGAGTATCGTTTGGGCGAGTCTTGGTCTTGCTGCAACGCGTAATCGAGTTCTGAAACCTGTGCGGGAAATTGAGTATTTGGCGGAAAAGGAGCCAAACAGTACCGATATTTTGAAGACCAACATGTTGGATACATATTATCCAAATAGAAGCAGTCACCTCGAGAATGTTTGTCTGCATGAGGTTCTACAAAATTACATATTGAAAGAGGTCTGGTAAATGGATCAATGGGTAATGTTGTTGATTTTGTGAAATACAGAAATAGAGATGGAATTGAATTTTTTAAAATTAAATTTGATGGCATTGAGGAAGTACAGCTAATTGGTCGTTGTTCTGCTAGGTTTTTGCTTGTAAAAGACTTATATGTTCGCCGTAAGCAGTTTACTGTTTGCTTGGCATATGCTGTGACAATCCATAAATCGCAAGGTTTACGTGTAGACAGAATGGAATCCACTAGGTGGAAGGCGGTTGTTACCACAATGTTGGGGAGCAACCAGTGTTGTTAAAATACCCCTCACACACCAACAGGCCCCTTGGTGTCATGCTTCATCATCGGGGTCTTCGCAAACCTCTACGGGATGCGGCGTGCTACGACTTCACGACTACGCAGGAGCACTTTACGAGTGAACTATGTGTTTGGTGTGTGTGAGTACAAGAATGTGAGTGGTGAGGTGAAAGTGAAGAATTAAAAAATACCTGGCACGTGAGTACAGAATTTTTTTTTTATTTAGTCTCCGGCTGGTATTATTAAAAAGAGTGCTAGAGTGGTTGTGGTTTACTGATTAGGGTAACCCAACCAAATTAGTGCGTCGACATGTTTCGGAGTTATGGAACTCCTTCTTCAGGACGGGAATATGCACTACTTATCCCCACCTTACTCACATGTGTGTAGATTTTAAAGTGTGCTCTACAAAAATAAGATATGGTGAAAAATGTACCTATCTATGTTGAATGTAAGGTCCGTTGCGCCCAATTGGCGATTCAGGACACTTATGAAGAGAGGTCAAATGGCCTCATGAGCCACAGCGTGTTGGGGGGTCCGTTCTACCCGGTATGGCAACGGTTATTCCCAGGACTGTCTGGCTTGCTACCCCTCCACGCAGTCCTGGGAATAACCGTTGCCATACCGGGTAGAACGGACCCCCCAACACGCTGTGGCTCATGAGGCCATTTGACCTCTCTTCATAAGTGTCCTGAATCGCCAATTGGGCGCAACGGACCGTACATTCAACATAGATAGGTACATTTTTCACCATATCTTATTTTTGTAGAGCACACTTTAAAATCTACACACATGTGAGTAAGGTGGGGATAAGTAGTGCATATTCCCGTCCTGAAGAAGGAGTTCCATAACTCCGAAACATGTCGACGCACTAATTTGGTTGGGTTACCCTAATCAGTAAACCACAACCACTCTAGCACTCTTTTTAATAATACCAGCCGGAGACTAAATAAAAATATTTTTCGGTACTCACGTGCCAGGTATTTTTTAATTCTTCACTTTCACCTCACCACTCACATTCTTGTACTCACACACACCAAACACATAGTTCACTCGTAAAGTGCTCCTGCGTAGTCGTGAAGTCGTAGCACGCCGCATCCCGTAGAGGTTTGCGAAGACCCCGATGATGAAGCATGACACCAAGGGGCCTGTTGGTGTGTGAGGGGTATTTTAACAACACTGGTTGCTCCCCACCATTGTGGTAACAACCGCCTTCCACCTAGTGGATTCCATTTTGTTTATGATAATTGCTAGGGGAGACAGAATCCACTATTCCCTCTCCATCCCTCTTTTGTTAACGATTATTACGTGTAGACAGTGCATTGGTGAATATTGGCAGTTCTGTGTTCAAGGAGGGTATGGCATATGTGGCATTGTCACGAGTTAGAACTTTATCGGGATTGTACTTGATTGAGTGTGATGTCACAAACATTTGTGCGGATCTAGATTGTGTTAAGGAATACAATAGGTTAAGAAGAGAGTATGCGCCACATTTGCCTCAATATCCTTTGTTTGAGAAACGTGTGGTAGGCCGGAAACGAAGAAATGTGACCAATAGTAGGGAGGTTGTAGCAAAAAGATGAAAAGTTGATGAACCTGAAATTATAAGCAGAAAGAAAATGGATTCTGTTGAAGATGTTGTTGGTTTTCAATTTGAAAACAGTTCTGGTGTCAACTGCTATGCTAATGTAGTGGTTAATGTTTTGTTTTCTCTAGAAAATGTAAAAGAAGAGATTGTGGTCAATTCGGATCAAAGATTTTGCAGTTTGTTAAATTCTGTGTTAGAGAAATGTAGCACTGATAGAACAAAAATAGAAAGTGTGTCTGAAATTCGAAATCTGTTAGACAGATCTTCAGGTCAAACACAATTCTCTCAAAATATTCAGCAAGATTGTCAGGAGTTTTTAATGTATATGCTTGATGTATTGCATGCTGAAGGTGTAGATGTAGATCACCTGTTTGGGCTTTCTTATCAATGGCAGCATGACTGCGAGAACTGTAGGGTATCAAGTACTACTAGTGTAGACTCAGAAAGATTTATATATTTAACTTTGCCAGACAGTAAATCAGTGTCCTTTAATAAGCTAGTAAAAGCAGCTGATCACAACATGGAGTGTAGCCAATGTAAATCTGAAATGTTGTCAACATTATTTATACGAACATATGGCCAGTATGTCATTTTAATGTTCCAACGATGTAGGCCTGATGGAACAAAATTGACAACTTTGATTAAAAAATGTGTGGCTTCGCAGTTGTCAATATCAGGAAGGACTTTTGTAACTGCAGCAATTATATATCATGACGGTCCTTCAATAACATCAGGACATTACACAGCTTATTTAAAGTCTAGAAACGGCTGGTCATTCTGCAATGATTCTGTTTTAACTTTCAAAAGAAAATTGCCTTTTGACCTTAAAAATTCTTACCTGGTGTTTTTAAAACCAAAAGTTTAGGGAAGGAATCTCGGGATTTGCTCTGAGGAATTTCAAGAGGTTCTAATGGCTCCTACATCATTTGGCCTTGAGGATAAGTGTAGTACAGAGTCAAAAGTTATTTTTGAGTTTTAAATAGTTCCTGGAAAAAAGAAGGTTTTCTTACAGAAAGTGGTGGGCATGGTTTAGTTAAAGGACAACAGAGTATTTCCCAAAGCAAACGGTGTTCTTACCATAACACTTGACGTCATGAAAAAATAACTGCACTTTGAATGAGTTCAGAAAAACTGTTTCTTTTAATAAGCTAATTCAAGCAGCCAATCAAAACATGGAGTAGAGGTAATGTAAGTCTGCAATGCTGTCTAGATTATTTGTCCAAACTTTTGGTTATAATGTCATTTTAAAATTCCAACTATATAAACCTGATGAAAGTAAGTCTTCAACTTTAATTACAAATGTTGTGGCTACACAGTCGTTGATTTTAGGAAGAACATTTGTAACTGCAGCTATTATATGACATGATGGTCCTTTGACAAGATCCGCTTATTACACAGCTTATTGAAAATGTAAAAAAAGCTGCTGTTTCGGAAATGATTCCCATTTGACTACGATACAATGTTGCCTTTTTACTTAAAAATATTCTTACTTTCTGTTTTCAGAAAAGAGAATTTAGGGTAGGTAACTGGCCTATAATGATTCTAGGGGTTGATATAATTGTATCTACTGTTTTAAATTGCTTTGTGATTAAAAGTGATGTAGAGAATTAAATAATTGTAGTAGTCATAGAGGTAGTGTAAGTCTGCTTCATAGTAAGCAGTATCAGTGTCATAGGAAATGTAGAACATGAGTCAGCAAGAAGGGTAAGATATTACTAGTACATGATTGTGAAAGTGATCTTGAACGTTTTCTTTCTGAAAGTTGCGGAAATACAAAATGACGGGATTTGCTTAGAAGAATTCCAAGAGTTATAAATGGCTCTTACACGATTTGGCCTTGTGGAAAAGTGCGGTAGAGAGCGAGAAGTAATTTATTGTATGTAACATATTTGTCAAAACGATGGAGCTTTTTTTCAGAAAGTGGCGGGCTGAAAATAATAACAGCACAACAGAGTGTAAGCTGTTCATAGGATATCCTTCGACGTCATGGAAAGTAAGTTACTTTTGAGGAGTTCTGATTTCTGATTGGTTATTTTATATGGGTTTTTAAACACAATCATTTTGATTGTGTTTTTTTCCCCGCTGTTATATGATGAATACCTTCAAGTCACTGTTTTTAGTGAAATTTGATAAATTCTGAGAACAGCAAAAATAAACCATTTAACATGTATAATTAATTCTGTACTTTTTGTATTTATGATATACATTTAGAACTGTGTAGTAGGCATGGAGAAGCTGAGGCTTCTGTAAGTGTCAAAGTTGTTGCATACAGTGGTCACATTCCACGTAGTCTTTCATATGATAGACTACATCTGCACAATGAGATACCTAAGCAAAGGAAACACAGGTGATGTGATTGTGGAATGAGGTAAAAAAATTGCATGTTTTTCAAATACATTACCTGTGTTTCCTAACATTACACATCACATTGTGTAGATAAGGTTTAGGCCTGTTCCAGGAGACAGAAGAGGTCTGACATTTGTTCAAGAGTGCAGTGCACATGACTCACTTCGTTGGTAGGCCTGCACATGTATTATCTCCTCTGTAGTCTTCAACAAGCCTAAATTTCATCTGCCACCCTGAGTAAGCCTCACCTCAAACAAACCTCTGGATAGGACACACCTTATTGGCATCCTGAAACAATCGTTTAAAATGTTAGGGACAGTTTAATGATGGCTGTGCACCTCTTTTGCGCTGTCATTGCGTCACTTTTGTGAGACAGCAGCAGTGCAAAAGATGCACCATGTTGCAAGATAGGCCTAACTTCATCTCCAGCAAGATACTGTCAGTTTAAAATGTATATAATTAGGACTGTGTAGGGGGCATGCAGAAGCTGAGGCTTCAGTAAGTGTCAAAGTTGTTGCATGCAGTGCTGCACTTCTGCGTACTCTTTCATATGGTGGACTACATCTGCACAATGAGATACCTAACCAAAGGAAACACAAGTGATGTGATTGTGAAATGAGCAAAAGAAATTGCACGTTTTTCAAATACATTACCTGTGTTTCCTAACATTACGAATCACATTGTGCAGATGAAGTTTAGGCCTGTTCCAGGAGACAGAAGAGGTCTGACATTTGTTCAAGAGTGCAGTGCACACGACTCACTTCGTTGGTAGGCCTGCACATGTATTATCTCCTCTGTAGTCTTCAACAAGCCTAAATTTCATCTGCAACCCTGAGTAAGCCTCACCTCAAACAAACCTCTGGATAGGACACACCTTATTGGCATCCTGAAACAATCATTTAAAATGTTAGGGACAGTTTTATGATGGCTGTGCACCTCTTTTGCGCTGCCATTGTGTCACTTTTGTGAGAGAGCAGCAGTGCAAAAGATGCACCATGTTCCAAGATAGGCCTCACTTCATCTGCATCAAGATACTGTTAGTTTAAAATGTATATTTTTAGGACTGTGTAGGGGGCCTGGAGAAGCAGAGGCTTCTGTAAGTGTCAAAGTTGTTGAAAAACTGTTTGTCCTTCAATCTTTTCCCTTGTCTTTTCTAATTTTTAAATACATGTTTTAATATTTTTCAAATGTTTGTTCTCTCTTTCACAGATTGAAAGTATAAAAATAACAAGTGACTAAGTTAACGACAATTATAAGGTAAATGTTTTGTACTCTTTTCGTTACATTTCTATCACATTTAACTTCTATTAGTTCCACTGCTTCATTTCTTTAACCCTCACTTTCCTGCCTTTGCTACTTCCCTCATTCCTTTCTCTATTACTTACTTACTCTACTCCTTCCACTCTTTTTCTCAGTCCCTCTCTTCTCATAGTTCCTCACTCTTGTTCACTCACTCCGTCTCTATTACTCTCACTGTCTCTGACTGATCACTCTTTCACTACTTGTTCATTATGCTTTCTCTGTGTAGTTGAAGCACACTAAGGGGCATATTATCAACACAGCCAATAAAATTATCGCTGCTTTTATCGGCAGAAAACTGCTGCAAAAGCGGCTTTAGCGGCACATTTCTGCCGATAAAAGTTGCAAAACTTTTATCGCCTATGTTGATAATATGCCCCTATGTTATTTACATTTCTTTGCTGTTTCAATCATTCCTTTTCTGTTACTTCTTCTTTTCTGCATTCTGTTTTTTCTCTCTGTTATTCCAATGTTTTAATCTTAATTTGATCATTCAGTCACATTCTCTAAGAACCTCTTGTTTGTTATTCTTCTACTCTCCTTTTTTTCTTTCACTTCCTTATCTATTTTGTTTTTCACAATTATACCCTCTTAAATCTTTTCTTCGGTAAATAGATCTATTAAACAGTATCTCTGGTTCAGTCCCTATAGCTGTCTTTCTTTTAACATTACTCTCTGTTTACTTTCCCTATACTTACTCTTCTTTTTAAAAAAAAAAAAAATTTTTGGTTTGCTCCCGGTTCGCGTACCGGCGAGCGAACCGGGAAGCGAACCAAAAGAAATAGAGGTTGCCAGAGTGCTAAACATTCTAGCAATTTTTTTATAAAGGGGAGGTAGTTCTGAAATGAACTTTTTTTTAATTATTTTTGTTGTTTTATATTTTTTTATTATTTTTCTGAAGATTTTTTTACTTTTTTTGTATTTTTTGAACGGTTTTATATTTTTTTTGTTTTTTTTGAGGGGGAACAACGAAAAACAGGCATTAGAAAGGGCTCAACAGGAGCAAACATTTTTTTTATTTTTTGGGGCGTTTTGAGCACTTGTGGTTTTCAAATGCTCTGTTTATCAAATTGATACTCATATTTGCACATGAGAGTAGGTTACCACAATAAAGGCACACTATCTTCATGTGCACAAAATTCTGTTGAATGTTTGGCACTGTTTCCCGTGCCTCTGGCCCCGACAGAGTTACCTGTGCCGATGTACTGGCCACAGGAGTTGGTGGGTTGTCTTGGAGGTGACGCATCTCTGCAACACTGTAATTCAGTGGATGCCACCTCTGCATATGACGGTGCATAGTATAGTTGCCGTAACTATACTTCTTATCTGTGCCTCTAGATAAAACATCTTTACATATGAGGCATGTCACGTGGCGAGCATTCACTTTTTTTTTGCCTTGAGGAAAAGAAAAAAACTGCCAAATAAAACTATCTTTGCGGTGAGATATCCGGGGCTCCTCACGTAAAAACTGTCTTGGCTGTACTTCCTCTTCCTCTTCTTCATCCTCTTCCTCCTCTGGGTTGGGAAGGAACTGTGGAGGTGGTCCTTCCTTCCTAGGTGGTTGTGGTGGTGGTGGGGGTCCACCAGCTGCAGCTACTACTGAAGCCATTTTTTAATAAGCAAAATAGGTCTTCCTCTCACAAAGTTGAAAGTCAGAGTGAGAAAAAAGGTGGGGGCTTTGGAAAAAAAATAGTTCTAAACCAATGAAAAGTGTTATTTTTAGGTCACATGACCTAGCCTTACATCATTAGGAAACCAAAAGTGAAATGAACCAATGAAAAGTTTTATTTACAGGTCACATGACCTGTTACGCTTACGTTACGCGCTGCGGGCCGCGCCCTGGATCACTTCCGGGGAGCTGCGCTTCGCGCCTCGGTTCGCGCTCCGGAGCACTTCCGGGTGCGCTAACGCGGCGCATCATAAGACGCATTACGCGGCAACGCGATACGTCGCGCTTACGCGACGCGCCCCAGATCGCTTCCGGGGAGCTGCGCTTCGCGCCTCGGTTCGCGCTCCGGAACACTTCCGGGTGCGCTAACGCGGCGCGTCATAAGACGCATTACGCGGCAACGCGATAGGTCGCGCTGACGCGACGCGTCACGATGTTGTTTTCTAAAGCGGCAGTTGCGCAATCGGAACGTTTACCGGTTCGCGGACCAGGTCGCGGCACCAAACTGAGCTAACGGGAAGCTGCCCGGTTCGCGGACCGGGAGCGAATTAAAAAAAATTATTAAAAAAAATACATCAAAAAATTGTATTAATAACATATAAAATATATTTTTCGATTTAAAGAAGAATACATTTTAAAGCTTTTGATATTTGCTATTAAAAAACCATTGAAATTCACTGAAAAAACCATAGGTTATAGACCATATATAGTTAGGAATTAGCATTTACAAAACCTTGAAAATTCACTGAAAAAACCATAGGTTATACACCATATATAGTTAGGAATTAGCATTTACAAAACCTTATTTTACTCACACAAAACCATTGAAATTCCATATATAGTTAGTTGCACTAACTATATATCGCGCACCCGCAATCCACTGCTGATGATGTCACATATTACATCATTCATGACATGGTCAGTGACATCACTGATGACATCACTGATGACATTTCAAATGACATCACTGATGACATCTCAAATGACATCACTGATAACATCTCAAATGACATCACTGATGATATCACTGATGACATCTCAAATGACATCACTGATGACATCTCATTTGACATCAATGGTCACATCACTGATGATATCATTCATGTGACAATACAATGCATCTCCTCACACTTTAATATAAACTCTGTTACACCCAGTGTTAAATACAGAGTATAATTTTTTAAACCATTGACACACCAATACTAGTTACTACATACGCACTCACTGATTCCTACGTCTACACACACATTCACTAATTCACCCATACAATCATTCATACATACAATCACTCATCTTTACAACACTATCATATGCACTCATACACCTATACAGACACTCACACTCTGCCACTCATCCATGGAGTTACTCACACACCTAGTCAGTCATGTAAAGAATCAATCACACTTCCATTTTCTAATCTATACAGTTAAACATAGAGCACCTTACATTTTCAAACATATACTAACACATACTTACTCTCTTATACAATCATTGATACAAGTACACATTGATCTGCACAGAGTCACACACCTCCCAGCCAGCCACACACACACTCAGTCTCCCATACAAATACTTGGGCAATCAATCAATAACCCATATAGTTACTCATATAGCTACTGATCAACACATGCAGCAGTTTACAGAACAACAGACATAATGATGCACAAATTAAGGCAGTTTAGTCACTAACCCATGCACTCAGTGAGACACATTTAATCACTCACTCATACAGTCAGTCACGCACCTACTAAATCCTTCGTCCAGACACTTATACATCTACTCATTCTTCAATATGTAAGACATATTTAAACTTTACAGAAACACACAGTCAATGGATGATGTCATCAGTGATGTCATCAGTGATGTCATTTGAGATATTATCAGTGATGTCATCAGTGATGTCACTGACCATGTCATGAATGATGTAATATGTGACATCATCAGCAGTGGATTGCGGGTGCGCGATATATAGTTAGTGCAACTAACTATATATGGAATTTCAATGGTTTTGTGTGAGTAAAATAAGGTTTTGTAAATGCTAATTCCTAACTATATATGGTGTATAACCTATGTTTTTTTCAGTGAATATATATATATATATATATGTATATATATATGAGAAGAGTCTGCCGTCTTCGTGCTATACCTCGGTAAGTTAAAAGACGACACGGGTCCCAAAATCAGGCACTGATGTTTTATTGTTAGTGGACTGCAAGATCTGACGCATTTCGGGCGGGAGCCCTTGAGCACAGATAGTCGATTCTCTGCTCGCCATTTTTTTATATACTTTTTTCGAACAGCACATGTGACAGTGAACATAGAAGAAATACTGTGCACGAATTGGTATATAGTCACTTTCTTGCATAAGATAAATACTCTTAATATCTAAATAAATATCATAAGGTATTTAAAAATTTAAAAGCAAGGAATTTTGTTACACATGTGGGTTTAAATAATTATCCTGATGTTTCTAATTGCATAAATGCATGTAAGACAACCCACGCTACAGTCAGCCCTAAGAATAACACTGAGTTGTGATTCGAATCCGTAGAATAACATAATCAACAAGCATTCCTCCATAACAAAATGTGCAAATATATCGCTATTATCATGTGCAAATAATGCAATAAATATGTGCAACCATTGATATCAATCCCTGATATGTGCAAAATTCGCAAGTAATACAATTTATGTGCAAATATACACATATATCTTTGTTTGTACTTGTGCAAAATACGCATGAGAATGTAAACATAACAGTATTTCACTAGTGCAAAATTATCATTCTATTCATTGCAGGAATATGGAAAGAAGCTGTTGATATTTGTATTAACGTGATTATTGAACCACAGTTAATAATATAATAGCTTTAATGCTAACTGATTCATAAGGGCTAAGAGTTATTGTATGTTGATATATGAAAAGACTGACCAATTACAGTTTTGCCTTTCCTCAGGAAATCTTATGTGACTATATTTCCTAATTTAATGTTAGTGCTACAGTAAAAATGTGCATATGATGCTTAAATGAAACTTAAAAAATCCCAAAGTAAGGCTCAATAAGAGAAAAAGGTGTTATAAAATTTCAAGTAGAAAAATAAAGGGAAAAAATAACTAAGCGAAGCGGTGGGGAAGCTGCCTTCTCTTAATTTATCTTGATCAGCTCTGATAATGTAAATAGTTATAAAAAGTGGTATAAATCTTCTGTGGTGTTGAGCCCGTTAGGGAATTTGCTGTCTAGCTCTAAAATCATTTGAGACTCCATTCTTCTTAACATTTTTTCTCTGTCTCCTCCCCTACGTGGTTTAGCGATAGTTGATATTACAAAATATTTGAGACACTGCAGGTGGTTGTTATGCACCGACCTGAAGTGTCTTGCCACTGGGTATGAGCTGTCATTGTTCACGATAGCCCGGAGGTGCTGGAGAATCCTGACATGCACCTGTAACTTTGTGCTGCCCACATATCTTAAGTCACAGGTGCATGTCAGGACGTAAACAGCAAATTCCGTTTTACAATTGTAGGATCCTTTGATTTTAACCAACTCAGGACTGAATGGGTGGAATATTCTATGGTATTCGCTCCGAATCTGCAGGCTCTGCAGCTGGAGCACTTTAAGAATCCCGGCCGGGATTGTGACCACATTTGATTCTTTCTCAACTCCGGACAGTTTCTGCTAATCTGAGTTCTCATGGAAGGTCCCTTCCTACAAATAATCGTTGAAGTCGATAGAAGTCTGGGATCTAAAACTGCGTCTGTTAAAAGAATGGGACAACTTTGTGTAACTATGGACCTGATCTTTCTTTCCTGACGATTATAAGTCGTTATGAGCCTAGGAACAGGATGTGGGTCATTCACCGCTGTCATAGTTTTAAAACTATCATCATCTTTAAGCAGAGAATCTCTAGTTCTTGCTTGGACCTCTTTAACTGCATGGTTTAAAATGGCATCCTTGTATCCTCTTTGTTTGAATCTTTCCAATGCTTGTGAGGTGCAGCTATCTAGATCATCCTCAGTGCTACATATACGTTTCAGTCTAAGTAACTCCCCATAGGGAATATTGTTGATGACATGTTTCGGGTGAGCACTGCTGGCGTGGAGTGTAGTATTGCAGCCGTGCTTTTCCTATGGAGTTTGGTGGTGATTTGTCCCTCGCGAATGAAAACCTTTACATCTAAGAAATCACATTCCTTATTACTGATGAATGATGTAAACTTAAGATTTTCATGGTTCTTATTAATTTTATTAACAAATTCTATAGCGCTTGTTTCATCACCTTTCCATAAGACAAAAACGTCATCAATGTAGTGCATCCATTGTAAAATATGCCCCGTGAAGGCTACATTGTGTGTGCGCATGAGGACCTGCTCTTCCCACCAACCCACATGTAAACACGCGTAGCTGGGGGAGAAATAGGCCCCCATCGCCACACCTTGTCTTTGCAGGTAAATGCCGTTGCCAAACATAAAATAATTGTTTTTCAAACACCATGTTACTAATTCTAAAATCATTTTGTTGTGATTGTAACAATGTATTGGTCTTGTCCCCAAATAATGTTCCAGCGCTTTTAGTCCTGTACAAAGTTCTATACTCATATATAACGATTCGTTATCCAATGTCATGAATACCAAATCTTCGGACCAAGGAACATGTTTAATTTTTCTGAGGAAATCCCTGATGTCTTTGATATATGTTGGCAAACCTCTAACCAGGTCCTATAAGAAGTAATGAATATATTCTGTGATATGTTCCGCCACACTTTGTATTGCTGATATAATTGGGAATCCTGGGATGGGAAGTATCTCTTTATGCACCTTAGGTATTAGGTACAATCTAGGTAGAACAGGATTATCCGCGTGTAGAAATTGGAATTCTTGTGTGGATGTCATTCCCTCTCTTTTCCATTTAAACAGGATTTTTTTGATTTGATCTTGTGCAGTGTTGTATTGTTTTAAGGTGGATTTGGCATAGCAACTCAGATCCCCAAGTTGTTTTTGCTCTTCTGCAATGTATTCCTTTTCCGGCCAAATAACGATGTTCCCACCCTTGTCCGATGTTGTTACAATGATCTGATTGTCATTTTTCAATCTTTAAATGAGGGATTCATATTACTTTTCCTGCTCACTTTTGTACCCTCTTCTATGCTTAATTCTGAAGTGAAATTTCTTCAAATCTTCCACAATGATATCGTGGAAGGTGTCAATAGCATCCTCAGGCATGTTGGGCATAAATAGAGATTTAGGTTTGAAAGGACTTGTGTTTGCCCCCATTTGCGTGACTGCTGCTTCTGCTAACTCCTGTTGGGTCGATCTTTGTTCTGTTTCTGCAGCAGTACTACTGCCTGCAAGCTGATGCATTGTGAGGAACATTCGGGTGTCAGCCGCTGTAAGCTCAAGATTTGATTGATTATTAGCAATTGATTCCATTTCTTTAAGATCATCTTTTATACTGAAAAACGTTTGCAATTTTAATTTCCGAATGTAACCAAAGATGTCTACACGTGTACATGTGTAATTAAAGTCAGTAATAGGGCAGTACGACAGTCCCAAGCTAAGCAATTGTTTTTCTGCTATGGTAAGAACCGTTGAGGACAAATTAATCATTGTATTTGCATTTATTTATTTTTTACGCCAGAATTGCTTTTTTGGTTTTTTGATGGAGTTTCCGCTTTTTTCGGTGCTCTCCCCGTCTTTTGTTGTTGCGTGTTCTTTTTTTCTTTTGATTGCGTGGTCTTAGGGTTTGCAAACGGTCGAATACTAAAAAATCAACCTCTTCTCCTAGGTCTAATACTCTTGTTTTCTCCACTGTATCCAGTCTGTTGGAGCTTCCTTCATTCGATGGCATAGAGCTCACCAAGGATTCACTGTCACTGCTGTCTGCAACCAGTTCATTGTTATCTTTATCACCTGGGGCTCCTGTTCATACTGCAGATGGCATTTGCTGATTAAATTTGGATTTTTTTGCATTTTCATATTTTCGCGCAAATGTATAGATACGCCCTTGCTCATAATCTTCCTTGTCACGAGCGAACTTGTATACTTTGCGTGCCTTTATTTTGTCTTCATGTTTAGCTAGCCTTTCTTTAAAATTCTTTTCTGATTTTCCTAATCAGCTCATTTGGTTCAAACTTCTTCAGTTGTTCATTCAATTCATCAATCTCTTTTAACAGTACTTCCCTGTCAATAGTAGCATATTTCACTAGAATTTTCACTAGATTTGTAGACGCTTCTAAGATACTGTGGCCCCACACTTTCAACATTTCTGGGTTTGTGCGTTCGTAACTTGGGGCTAGTAAAATGCGTAGCCCTCTGGGTACTCGTCCTTCCTCAAGATATTTTGACAATGATTTATACTCCCACCATTTGGTGACCTCAGAGCGCATACATATTTCCAGGCGCTTGAGCAATTTGCGGATTTGATTTTCGCTAGTGTTTTCAGCATTCCCAGGTGTTATTTTCACTGCTACCCCTTTGCCTGTTGTTTTCGGCAAATTCAAAAAGAGAGCATCTGCGGCTGCTACCCTACCGCGCACCGCCTCTGCTGACATAATCTTGCACGCTCCTCCTTTATGCACTTGATATTGCAGTGGACCCTTCTGCGTTAAAGTTGCGTTCGCGCAAAGGTGTCCGCTGGTGCTTTTTGTCCTCCCCACCGTTTCCCTTTGTTTGATACACTCACCGAGGACAGGGTACGTTGCTTCACAGTTCGTGTTGCTCGCGTATTATCCGCGTTGTCGATCCCCTTTGCCTCAGATACGTGATCAGCTGGAAACGGGGACCGCTGCTGTAAACTTCATTTTAGAAAACTCCCGATGCTGGTTGAGACCAGCCGCCCACATCCGGGGAGTGGACCCATCTCGGAAGCACCCACCTTCCAAATTCTACAGGAGAAGAGTCCGCCATCTTCGTGCTATACCGCGGTAAGTTAAAAGACGACACGGGTCCCAAAATCAGGCACTGATGTTTTATTGTTAGTGGACTGCAAGATCTGAGGCGTTTCGGGCGGGTGCCCTTGATCACAGATAGGTGATTTTCTGCTCGCCATTTTTTTATATACTTTTTTCAAACACCACATGTGACAGTGAACATAGAAGAAATACTGTGCACGAATTGGTATATAGTCAATTTCTTGCATAGGATAAATACTCTTAACATCTAAATAAATATCATAAGGTATTTAATATTTAAAAGCAATGAATTTTGTTACACATGTAGGTTTAAATAATTATCCTGATGTTTTTAAAGAAAAGCTCACGGAGGCTTGTAAAAATTGAATTCTATGTGATTGTATTATGCTCACAGGAACGTTAAAATGGGCAAAAGCACAGCGCAAGTAATTTGCAAATGTTGAAATGTCTATTTTAAACATTTAAATGATATTGGTTCACGTTATAATCATGTGACAATTGCTTCAATGAAACTGTATTGTGTTTATCCCAGCAGATATGTTAAAAAACTACTAGTCTGTTTCCATGGTAAACCCTGTTGTAGTTTCAATGGTATACACATGATGCACTTTAAAAATGGCCGCGCTTATTAACTCAATTACCAGTGAACAAGACTGCGAGTCAGTTGAAACGCGTTTGGTAGCGGCAGCAAATAAAGATTGGTAAATTGCACACGGCGTTGTCATCTTTGTATGCAATATATATATATATATATATATATATATATATATATATATATATCGCGCTCAAAAGTATTCTCTCCCGGCCGGGAAGAAAAATAAGCAGCACTCGCGGGGTTGTTTCACAGTTTTCTGTTTTATTTCAACGCTTCACAAATGCGTTTCGGGGTTCTCCCTTCTTCAGTGTGTTTACCCTATGCAAACTGAGGCGGCATTTTAACCATACGTAACAGTTGTAGAAGACAATGTAGGACTACTCGCCACAAATGTTGGTGGGCGCCATCTTGTAGTGTTCAAAACCGCAGAGATAAATATGTATAAAACATTTCTACACCTATTTACATTGTTATTTACAATATCTACACCAATGTATTTACATTTTATACACTTTATACAATCGCCTCTTTTAGCGTGGTTCTGTATGTTGTCCAAATTGGTTCTAAAGCGCACTACATTGTCCTATACACCTGTTACGTATGGTTAAAATGCCGCCTCAGTTTGCATAGGGTAAACACACTGAAGAAGGGAGAACCCCGAAACGCGCTTGTGAAGCGTTGAAATAAAACAGAAAACTGTGAAACAACCCCGCGAGTGCTGCTTATTTATATTCCCGGCCGGGAGAGAATACTTTTGAGCGCGATATTTTGCACTGAGCATCACCGTGTCAGCGGCACCCACCCACGAGTGCTCCGTGTTTGGTAAAGGTGCGGAGGAGCGGAGATGAAAATTTAACGGAGGCACCGCCCTGGAGACAAAAGAAACAAAGGAGAGGCAGAACGGCGAGCCGTGGACAGCTGTTAACACGGAATTCTTCCAGAAAACAGCCCGGTAAGCCTTATGCCTAGAAACTTTGTGTGAGAGAGAGAAAGTTGAACAGGGCTTGGTGAGGGGACGTTATCCAGTACTGTTTGTACTTTGTAGGAGATCGGGACTGATTTCCTTTCAAAGCACTAAGATGTTTAGTGAATCGGCACGTGAAGAGGCGGCTGTCGACATGTTTAAGAAAAAGAAAAAAGGCACCAAACAAACAAATAGCGCTGAGAACTCGAAGACCCCGAACACCTTAACATTACAATTTGTGAAATTGGAGCGACTATATGAGCGGGAGATGCGTAAGTGGTGGGAGGCAACCTCCCTCCAAAACAAGATTGAGGTGGAGAGAGTGCCACGCGGCTTACGCATATATACAGTACCCGCCTATGAGAATCCGGACCCTCTTCTATTAGAAGAATGGACCAAACACACTGCCCTATATTGCAGGAGAAGCCTTGAGATTCTTGTCAAATTCGCCTGGAGCGATAGAGCAAAGGCCTTAGCGGAAATAAAGGCATTGGAAGATGAGATTGCTAGCAATACAGATAAAAACAAACAAGAGGATTTAAGGGGAAAAATGAAAAAGAGACTGCAACAATATGAGATTAAAATCCGCCTAAGAAAAAAAGAAAAATTCGACCATGATGAAAGGGATTACTCCATGGGTCCAATATTAACATTTGCTAAAAAGTATGACGGGCCCAGAAAAGAGCTGTTCAAAAGAAAACAAACACCAATGCAAGTACCAGCAATAATTGAAACTTCTGAATCAGAAGTAACAGAAAATGAACTTTCAGGTGAAGACATGGCTGGTCCTTCTGGGAATCAAAACGAAAAGAAGACCCCTTTTCACGAGGATTTCGACCTAATCCGCCAATCATGGCTGAGGGGGGGGAGATCAAGCCCCCAGAGGTAGACTCCGAAAAACAAGGAGGGGCGGCTGGAAGAGGAAGAGAAAGGAACAACACCCCGGCAAAAATCACCAGAGGCAAGAGGGGAGGCAGATGGTGAAACAAGCGGATAATCTCTCAATTGTGAACTTAAGCTCAAAACAACTAACAGAAACAGAGGAATCTGTATTAAAATTGGGTTTATCCTTTTGCCCACAATCTGGCCTTGAGTTTACACAAACGAGGATAGACCTCTTTAAGTTCACGAGAAAACTGAAGTTGCATAAATATTTAAAAATGAAACCAACCATCAAAGAAACAAGACAAATGAAGGGTAGAATGAAAGATACAGATTTATTGCCCCTAGATGATCTCTCAACCTTGGAATTATTGGAAGAACTCAGGCAAGGCGAAGAGACTCCGGGAGAATCGAACGAGGAAACAATGACCCAAAGGACACGAAATTTGGGTATTGACCAAGAGGCATCATGTAGTGATTTCAAACCTTCATCTCAATTCCTGCCACAAATACCTCAGGACGCTATAGATGTCTTTTCAGAGGCAGTAATCAAAGATCTGGAGCAGTTCCGTAAAAGAGGGAACCGAGGAGCGAGGAAAGGAAATCTAACCAAAGCCCAGGAAAAAGCCATAAAAGAGTTACAGAAGGATCCTAACATCCTTAACAAACCGTCCGATAAAGGAGGTAACATTGTTATATTACCAAGAGAACAATATGTGGGAGAAGCGAGCAGGCAACTAACTGATGGCAGATATTACGAAATCACAACAAAGAAAAAATACCAGGAGGGTATAACTGAATATCATGTATTGATTCAGAAATGGGACAATAAATTGATGTTGAAAATACACAAAAACTATACACAACCGCCCGGCAGGCCCATAGTATCATCGCTGGGAAGTTTAACAGAAAATGTGTCCGTCTTTATAGATCATTTTCTATTTCAATCTGTTCTGGAGCTAGCCTCCTATATCAGAGACACCAAGGACTTCATTATGAAATTGAAAAACTAAAATGGGAGTCATTGTATGTCCTCATGGTGCTTGACATAACTAGTCTATACACATTCATAGATCATGCACAGGGTCTAAAGGCATTTGAGTATTTTCTTGGCAAAAGACAATTGAAATTTGCTGAACATAGCAGAATGTTGATAGAACTTGTACAATTTTGCTTGTTGAATAACATCTTTCTCTTTCAGGGTGACGTCTATAGGCAGGTATCGGGGACCGCGATGGGCACCTGCTTCGCCCCCATCTACGCAAATTTATTTGTGGGCTGGTAGGAACAGGTGGCCTGGTCCCCTACCAACCACACATGGACAGATAACAGCGTCACATGGCATAGATATATTGATGACCTCTTCCTTGTGTGGAAGGGGTCAGTTGAAAGTGCTAGACAATACGTAGAACATCTAAACAACAACGATGCTAACCTTCAGTTCTCGGGCGAGATTAAATCAGTGGCAGTGAGCTATCTCGACCTAAGAATCGAAGTCAGGGAGAATAAAATTGTCATGGCCTTACATCGTAAGCCAACTGCTGGAAATAGCGCATTACATGCTACCAGCAGTCATCCAGCAAAACTAAAGAATAGATCCCCTATGGAGAGTTTCTACGTTTGAAACGAAACTGCTCTAGTGAATGTGACTTTACACAAACAGCCAGAGAGAGTCTTGAAAGATCCGTAGCTAGAGGTTACAGCCCAGCACTACTTGAGAACACACTAAGAAAGGTCAGTAAAATACCAAGAAAGGATCTACTCACACACAAAAAGAAGGTGAAAACAAGTGAGGGTAGGTTTTGTTTAATAACTACCTACTCAGAAGATACTAATTTTATTAGGACAACCCTACGCAAGAACTGGCACGTCTTAATTAAAGACCGATACAATCATTGGAATGGATATTCCACCAGTTCCGTTAATAACCTTCAGAAAGGCAAGGTCTCTTAGAGATAAGCTGGCTCACAGCCATTTAGACAATCCTGCACCTAAACAGAACACACTGACTGAGATGAAAGGCTTCTTCCCTTGCGGAAGATGCAAGGCATGTGCATTCAGCAAAAGAGTTCTAGGCTACGATATCTCAGGTTTAAAAGAACGAAAAACCATTAACAAATTTATAACATGTCAGACCACACATGTTGTTTACTGTTTAGTCTGTCCCTGTAAATTAAAGTACATAAGGAGTACTATAAATAATGTCAAAATGAGGATCCTTGAGCATATGCGTGCGATTGTGAATAAAGACATGAGTTACCCAGTGGCGAGACATTTCGCCATTAAACATCAGAGTAATAGAGATCTACGCCAATATTTTGGATTAGACCATGTACCTGTTCATGCTAGAGGAGGAGACAGGGTACTCAAATTAAGAAGGCTAGAATCTAGATTCATCATCGATTTACAGACCAAGACCCCTAGAGGTCTGAATAGTGGGGAGGAATTAACAGTTCACCTAGGAAGCTAGGTTGAGCCAATAATGTACATAAAATTTCTTAAACATGTGATAACAAAGCAGGATAACTAATCTGTAACAGACGAAGGGCTAGCCGATACACGGCGACATTGTAATGAGATGCTGCAGTTCCGTTATCAGGAATCGCCTTAGGCCGATCCACGGCTAAATTATTACAAGAAGTGCGCTTTAGAACCAATTTGGACAACATACAGAACCAAGCTAAAAGAGGCGATTGTATAAAGTGTATAAAATGTAAATACATTGGTGTAGATATTGTAAATAACAATGTAAATATGTATAGAAATGTTTTTATATATTTATCTCTGCGGTTTTGCACTCTACAAGATGGCGTCCACCAACATTTGTGGCGAGTAGTCCTACATTGTCTTCTACAACTGTTACGTATGGTTAAAATGCCGCCTCAGTTTGCATAGGGTAAACACACTGAAGAAGGGAGAACCCCGAAACACATTGGAGAAGCGTTGAAATAAAACAGAAAACTGTGAAACAACCCCGTGAGTGCTGCTTATTTTTCTTCCCTGCCGGGAGAGAATACTTTTGAGCGCGATATTTTACACGGAGCATCACCGTGTCAGCGGCACCCACCCCCGAGTGCTCCGTGTTTGGTAAGGCTGCGGAGGAGGGGAGATATATATAGCCAAACTTTCCTGTCAGGAACCACAGGAGTTTGTTCGTGAAAGCGTCCAGGGAAAGTGGCTGCCACCGAAGACTGCCTACGGTATGGTTTCAGAGCAGCTTCAAAAGTGAGTTGTCTTTGGAGCACGTTTAAAGGCTGATATTGACTGAACATAAAATAATGACTTTTGAAAGAAAAAAACAAAATGCACTGCCCACCGGAGGGTTTAAAAATGTGATTGCTAAAAGAACCACATATACCAGCATGCCGTGAAATATTAACAGTGTCCACTGGAGAGACAGAAACCACGAATAGAGGCAATTGATGTGGGGACTTTAATAATATTAAACAGTGAGAGGCTTACCTTTGAAAAAGTTCACGTATGAACGAAACGCGCCAGGACTGCCGCCATAATTGATAAATAAAAGTGCATGTCAGCCAATCGTGTGAGTGCGACTCCGTTTTTCCACGTGTTGGAGAGTTGGGTATGATATATATATATATGTGTGTATGTATGTATATATATATATATTCACTCAAAAAACTATATGTTTTAGGGGTGTTATACTTAGCTGGACATTTCACTCATACAAAACCAATGAAATTGCTCCTATATAGTTAGTTGTACTAACTTTAGTTTGCACACCCGCAATCCACTGCTGATGATGTCACATATTACATCATTCATGACATGGTCAGTGACATCACTGATGACATCTCAAACGATATCACTGATGACATCACTGATGACATCATCCAGTGAATGTGGTTTGCTTCGTTATTTAAATATGCATTATATATATAGCAATTTGCATTGAAGAATGAGTGGATATATAAAAATAAATATTTGGACGGAGGATTTAGTAGCAGTGTAATTGACTGTTTACTTTAACAATTTATGGTGTCTCACTAAATATAGCGCATACTGTCTAAACTGTGTGAATATCTGTATCACTTTGTCAGTTGTTGTGTAAACTGGTTCTCCAGTTGGTTACTATCTTTGTGAAAGCCTATAGTAGTTATTGATTAGTTAACTGAGTATTTTTATGGGAGAGTGAATGTGTGTGTGGTTCGGTGGGGTGGTGTGACTGGCCAAAGATGTGTGAATAGTTGATTCAGTAGATATATGAAATTAAAACTACATGTTCTAACAGTTGTTTGGGTTGTGAATATCTTTATGGGTGTGGTGATGAGCAAATATATTTCTCAATGGTACATGTCCAACAAACTAGAAAAATAAAAGGCAGTGTATGTGTCAGTTTTTGTATATAAATAAGTATACTTAAGACTCAATGATTGTGTGAGTGACTATATGGATTACTTTATACTTGTAATAATGATTTTATCATTCACTAAGTATGACTTACTATCTAAATGAATAGATGAAGTTGTGTTTGTATAAGTGTGTAGCTAAGTAAATATTTAAGTATGATCCATTGTTTGCATAAGTGAGTAGGATGACTTCATATGTGAATAGGATGTGTGCTGGTGTGTAATGTCGATTTAGGTGTATAAGTATTTTTGATAGTGTTCTATTGTTCATTGACAGCATGTATGAGTGAATCTACAGGTAAGTGATTAGATGTGTGTATACATCTATGAATCACTGAGTGGGTTTTTAGATACTTGTATTGCTGTAACAATGGATTCAAATATGATACTCTGTATTTTACAAAGAGTGATGAAAGATTTTACTAGTGTATGAAAAGGTGTATGTGATTGTCACGTGGATGATGTCATCAGTGATGTCATCAGTGATGTCATTTGAGATGTCATCAGTGATGTCACTGACCATGTCATGAATGATGTAATATGTGACATCATCAGCAGTGGATTGCGGGTGCGCGAAATATAGTTAGCACAACTAACTATATAGGAGCAATTTCAATGGTTTTGTATGAGTGAAATGTCCAGCTAACTATAACACCCCTAAAACTTATAGTTTTTTGAGTGAATTTAAAAGGTTTTTTAAATGCTAATTCCTAACTATATAAGGCCTGAAACCTTTGGTTTTTTCAGTGAATTTCAAATGTTTTTTAAATGCTAATTCCTAACTATATAAGGCCTGAAACCTATGGTTTTTTCAGTGAATTTGCAAGGTTTTTTAAATGCTAATTCCTAACTATATAAGGCCTGAAACCTATGTTTTTTCAGTGAATTTCAAAGGTGTTTTCAATGCTAATTCCTAACTATATAAGTCCTGAAATCCCACCAGGAATCTCCAGTATGCGCCAGGGGACTGCATTGCAGAGAGGTGTAATGAAGCCACGCCCCTTTTTACACCTCTCTGCAATGCAGCCCCTGTGCATGTTTGAAGACGGGGAACTAATTCCCCTTGCATACTGGGGGCCCCTGGGGCCAACTAGCCCACCTTGAACCTCCAGTATGCACCAGGGGGCTGCATTGCAGAGGTGTAATGAGGCTATGCCCCTTGTTACACCTCTCTGTAACGCAGCCCCCTGGCGCGTTTGCAGAGGGGGAACTAATTCCCCTTGCATACTGGGGGTCCCTGGGGGCCACCTAGACCACCAGGAGCCTCCAGTATGTGCCAGGGGGCTGCATTGCAGAGAGGTGTTATGAGGCCACACCCTTTTTTACACCTATCTGCAACGCAGCCCCCGTGCATGTTTGAAGAGGGGGAACTAATTCCCCTTGCATACTGGGGGTCCCCGGGGGCCAACTAGCCCACCTGGAACCTCCAGTATGCGCCAGGGGGCTGCATTGCACAGAGGTGTAATGAGGCTATGCCTCTTTTTACACCTCTCTGCAACGCAGGCCACTGGCACGTTTGCAGAGGGGGGACTAATATTCCTTGCATACTGGGGGTCCCTGGGTCATATCTGCCCAAACGCCGAAATTCCGAACGATTGAAAATGACTTCTTGAGAAACATTTGGATTTGGATTATCATGTCCTATACTTTGGAATTTTTGAAAGACTGACTTTGAGGATGCTATAAATTACTCAAGTCTGCCCGAATTGTGTGTGTAAAATTGATACCTAGTCACTTTGAATAAGAATGTACTTACGTCTCGTCTAACATTTGGAAGAAATATCTAGTTATATGACAACAGGATACCGACATAACTTGAAGGAAATAAGAACACCCTGAAGAAGTTCTGTTGTACAGAACGAAACGCGTCAGCTGGCTGTGGTAAGTGTAAATGTGTAGGTGTATCTCGCCATTCATCTTTGTCCTCCCTTCCATGGACACTGTGACTGATTATCATTCTTGGGCGCCTCTGGCTGGATGATGAGGAGGTTTGGTAAGGTAAGTGTGAGTTGTTGCTTCACGTATAATTGCGCTGGGTGAAAGGCCGGCCTGTAAGTGTTGATGAAAGAAGAAATGTGTTATTACAAAATAAGTTAACTGAATGAAAACATAAAAATCAATTATGGTGTAGTGCAAAAAAGAGAAGACTCGTGAGCGAGAAGATTTTCAGACTGAGGCTGCTTGGATACAATGATTAACTCTACTCTTCTAGTTGCACAGCAGTCATCGAAAAGAACAACAAGATAGGAGCCAGCACAGAACAGTTACAGGGCCACACCACAACACCGGGCCGTGAGTCTGTGGCCCAAACTCCATTTACCTACATTTTTCACAGTTTCAGACAAAAGGCATATACATCAACCTAGCATTTTCCAAAACAAGTGATTAAATCAATGCGCAAATGTCAGTCAATCATACCACTATTCTATTCCACCACTGCACACACATGTAGCCTAGGTCTGCTGTGGTTCTTGTTTATTGGTTGTGTGTTTAACTTGTATTCCACTTCCTGAACATATTCCCCATGGCTAAAAGGTTTGAAAGTTACACAACAACACAAACAACAAAGGCATTTAGAGTTTTCACCCAAACAGTTAACTACACCCCAAACACCACATTTGAAAATTCAATGCATTGCCACCCATGCCCTAAATGATGTTAAATTCAACAGACAAAATGGAAACCGCTACATCAAGCATCCCCGCTGACTATCTCTGGGACTCTAGACCTACTGGCAGAAAAAAACACACAAGTTTGTAGGCCTGCGGCAAAAAAACTAAACCACGATGGAAGGTCACACAAAATGGCCGCCCCCACATGGCCTGGCCACCCCCAAAAACATGAAAAGAAAGAGAAGACAGACAATACATTCCTATGGCAAAAGGACAATGCTTGGCTTGACAATATGGCCGCCAAGCCGCCCACATGGTCAGGCCACCCTCAAACAACAAAGTACATAGAGGACAGAAACAGTAAGTGGTCCATGCTCCAAAAACTACAAGCAAATGACAACCTGAGGAGTTTCTTTTAGCAAAACGAACAGCATCTACATTTTCGGGAAGGTTTTAGGCAACTCGAGAGATATTGCTCGCGAGAATGCAAATTCGGCGTGTTCGGCAGCGCGAACTGTACAAAACGTCGTTATCGCGTGCCCGAGCACGCACATTGAGCGCGCGAAGAAGACAAGAACTGTAAGGTCGTGTTGTAGCACTGTGCAAGGTTACCAAAACTACGCGAGCTGAATTCTAGGATTCCCTAGTGCGCAGAAAGAGCCATATTATTCAACACACACCCAAAACCTGCAATTTAACACTCAAAACACATTTTGCTAATTAATCCAAAGCCGTCCATGACCTACATGATGTTACACTTACAACTTACACACCCCAAAATCAGTTGAACAACTTTCATGCACCCATGATGAGGACTCTAGTAGTACCCTTGGGCCTACTGGCAGAGTAGGTCACAAGCTTGGAAGCCTATGGCAAAAACACAGTGGCTACAAACATAAAATGGCCGCCACCACCTGGCCAAACCACCCACAGAAAGTAAATGAACTCAAGCAGGCCTACACTAACTACATGAACTACTAGAGTTACCTAATTTTACTAAAAAAAATTAAATTCCACTACAACAGAGTATGCAATTAAATCCAATGCCATCCATGATGTTTTACAGACACAACAGAAACATGGGTGGACCCTTGGGTACCTCTAGGCCTACTGGAGGAAATTTCAAACACATACAACTTGGCCCCTCATGAAAGTACAGGCCTCCCTCAATAATAATTTTTAAGAAAGATTGAGAAGCACAGAAAACTGTAGTTAAAAAAAAACCAAACCAAACAAAAATTTACAGTACACCAATTCTCAATTCTCAAACTTACTAGTAAAAGAAAAGTTCAAATCCAAAATTCCTCAATAAATCCAATTAAATGCTATGATGCAGCAGACATACACAAAGAGTGATCCTTCCAGCTCCAATTCCAAATGAAAGTGAACACCACATGGACAAAGCACTGGGAGGAGCCTGGTGGACAGGAACAGGAAGTTGGAGACTCTGGGGCACTTCCTTTCTCTTGAAAAAAAGAGGAGAAACAAAAAAAGGACTCCTAGCCCAAAAGAATACAGCCAAATCACAATCTGAGGGGTTAAATGAACATTTTTGAGAAGATTTTAACATGCTCGAGAGATATTCTGTGCCAGATTGCAGTTTCTGCGTGTTCGGAAACGCGATCTTACCAACATGGCGCTGCAAGGAGGATCGCGCGTCCCAATGACAAGTTTGCGCGTCCGAATGACGTAATCGCGTTCTCAAAGTCACATGGGATTGTGCGGCCGGATTCCAAACATCGTAGCGAACGCGACCGGGAGAGAAAAGCGAGAAAGCGAACGCAGAACCACGGTAAGTCATTACCGCGCACGTGAGATTGTTATTCAGCGCGCGAGGAAGAAAAACTACTATGCTACGCTGTAGATTGCGAAGTAGTCGACAACTTCGCGCTCGCCGCGAAGTTGCCGAAAATTCGCAAACTCCGCGAACGGAGCATAGCTCTCCGCCCAGGGTTACTCTCTACTACTCACTCTCTGCTACTCTCTCTACTGCTCTCTACTACTCTCTACTACTCACTCTCTACTCTATTACTCACTCTCTTCTCTCTACCTCTCTACCTCTCTCTACTTCTTTCTCTACTAGTCTCTACCTCTCTACCTCTACCTCTCTACCTCTACCTCTCTACCTCTACCTCTCTACCTCTACACCTCTACCTCTCTACCTCTATCTACATGCACACATATACACACATATATATATATATGCATATATATGCATATGCATTTATGTATGCGTATATTTATATATACATACATATATAAACATATATAATCTGCATATCTATATAAATACAAATATAAATGCATGCATACATATACAGTTATGCATACATATGCATGTTTTTTACATGAAAGTTTTAAAAACACTAATAAAAGCAAAGCTAAAAAGCCACCTCATTACAAACAGAATGGCTTTAACTTAAACGAGGGCGAGATCTATTGCATTTTCAATGCTTGTTTACTTTGGTTCCATCAAGAAGGCATTCAGATGTGTTACACATTTGCCATGAATTCTGAATGTTAGCACTCTAGTTGCTCATTAGATCACTGTAGTAAAGCTACTGCCCACCAGGGAAGTCTGCTGCTAATCATACTTTCTATGGCAAAATGAACCCCCTCATTTTGTTCCTTTTTAAATTAAATGTTTTCAGACTTACCACTTCCTTCCAATCAAGATGGCTTCTGGTGTGCCATACCTTTGTCATAAGTAAGACTATTAGTGCTCTAGTTGTTCTTTAGAACACTCTGGGACATTCTGTCATTGGGCTATACTTGGGCTACATCTGGGTGATATTTGGGCTACATTTGGGCTCTTTTGTCTCTGGTGGCCATCTTGGGAGTCTGCATGTCAGAATTTTTTAATGAAATAGAAGAGGATTTGCGAAGTCACTCAAAATGTGCCCTAATTTTTCTTTCTGCAGCACTAATCATACTTTATATGGCAAAATAAACCCCCTCATTTTGTTCATTTTTAAATTAAATGTTTTAAGAGTTACCACTTTATTCCAATCAAGATGGCTTCAGGTGTGCCATACCTTTGTAATAAGTAGGACTGTTAGCGCTCTAGTTGTTCTTTAGAAACTCTAGGAGGCTGCATTAGAACACAAAGGAATCAACTGACAGTCTCTGTCCTTGTTGGATGTACATGTTTTACTGAGAATGTCAGACTTCATTCTCACATGACTGAGAAAGATAATGTGAATTTACCGAAAATATGCTTTCAGTTTAGCTTATAGATCCCCTTCCAAACCACTGTGGGAAAAGCATGAGATAATAGTTTTCTTTTAAACATGGCTACAGCCCGAACTGCTGAATGGAATTACACCAAATTTGGCAAAAAGGTAGCTCTTGGTTCAGCCCCGGGGACCGGCACCCCCGGGGCTTTTCAGTTAAATGGGTGGGGGGGCTCAAAGGCCCCCCAAGCCCTGGGGACTGCCACCCCCGGGGCTTATCTAAAATATTTGCCCCCCGCAGCCACACACAGGGACCGCCACCCCCAGGGCTTGTTGCTATTTTTAAAAAAATGGTGTGGGGGGCTTGAACCCTCCACATGCCCCGAAGACCGCCACCTCCCCTGGGCTCTAAGTATTAAAATTAGGGGGTCCGTGACGGACCCCCAAACCCTGAGGACCACCACCCCACGGGGCTTTATAATTGGTGGGAGGGGGGCCATGCGGCCCCCCTCCTGGATCCTTGTCATGGCCCCGGGGACCGCCACCCTCGGGCCGGCTCCTGCAGTGTCCCGGGGGCATAGCTGTTTGCTGTTTGCTATGGCAGGGTGGGAGCCACACGGCTGCCGCTCTGCCTTAGCAAACTGCTTTGGAATTTGGAAGAGTGCAGGAAACCTGCTCCCTCTTCCAAATACCAAAGCAGATTGCTTTTCCACATGGGGAGCTGCATCTTAGCAGCTCCCTGTGTGGAAAAGCAATGCCGGCTCCCACATGAGGCGGGGAGCCGGCAGGACCGTGGGGGGATTAGAAACCCCCCAGTGGTCCTCAACGGATAGAGCCGGCCTGGGGGATGGGGTCCCCGGGGCCAGAAGTGGCCAGGGAGGGGGGCCAAGCAGCCCCCTCCCCATAGAAATAAAAAAAAGAATATAGGCGTGCCGGCCCCAGGGGATGGGTTCCCCAGGGCCATAATAGGCCAATAAATAATAAAATAAATTTAAAAAGCAATGCCCAGGCCCCTGGGTATGGGGTCCCTGGGGCCAGAAGCGTCCCAAAGAAAAATAAATAAATAAAGGCCGGCCCTTGGGAATGGGTTCCCCGGGACCAAAAGAGGCCTTCCGAGGGGGGCAAGCAGCCCCCTCCATAATAATTTTTTTTTTAAAAATTGGCCATGCCCCAGGGGATGGGGTCCCCGGGGCTGAGATTGGCCACGGAAGGGGGGGCCCACGCAGCCCCCCTCCTGTAACATTTCTTGTATTTTTATAAAATGGGGGTGGCGGCCCCCCCTCCTGTAACATTTCTTGTATTTTTATAAAATGGGGCTGAGGCCCTGGGGGATGGGGTCCCCAGGACCCATAACATAGAAAAGGAAGGAGGGCCACACAGCCCTCCTTCTTAAAAAAAAAAAGACCGGCATCACGCCGGAGGCCCCGCCCCCTCCCTGCAGCACTCTGCAAACGTGCCCCCTGGTGTGTTGTAAGATGGGAAAGTAATTCTCCTTAAATCCTGGGGTCCCTGGGGGGCAACTAGCCCACCAGGAACCTCCAGTATGCGCCAGGGAGCTGCATTGCAGAGTGGTGTTCAGAGGCCACGCCCCTCTGTACAGCTCTCTGCAACGCAGCTCTGTGGCGCTTACTGGAGGTACCTGGTGGGCTAGTTGGACCCCAGGGACCCTCAGGATTCAAGGAGACTTAATCCCCCAACTTAAAACGTGCCACAGGGTGCGTTTGCACACTGGTGAAGAGAGGGGGCGGGGCCTGAGTTGATATGTGAGCAAACACGCCCTGTGGGACGTTTGAAGTTGGGGAATTAATTCTGTGTCAATCCGGAGGGTTCCTGGGGGCCACCTAGCCCACCAGGTGCTTCCAGTAAGCACCACTGCGCTGCATTGCAGAGAGGTGGTCCAGGCTGTGCCCCTTTTTATACCTCTCTGCAACGCAGCTCTGTGGAGCTTACTGGTGGTACCTAGTGGGCTAGTTGGAGTCTAGGGACCCTCAGGATTCAAGGGGACCCAATCTCCCAACTTAAAACGGCCAAAGAGTGCGTTTACACAGTGGTGAAGAGAGGGGGCGGGCCTGAGGTGACGTGTGCAAACACGCACTGTGGCACGTTTTAAGTTGGGGAAATAATTCCCCTTCAATCCTGAGGGCCCCTGGGGGCCAACTAGCCTACCAGGTGCTTCCAGTAAGCGCCACTGCGCTGCATTGCAGAGAGGTGGTCCAGGCCGTGCCCCTTTTTACACCTCTCTGCAACGCAGCTCTGTGGAGCTTACTGGTGGTACCTAGTGGGCTAGTTGGAGTCTAGGGACCCTCAGGATTCAAGGGGACTTATTCTCCCAACTTAAAACGGCGACAGGGTGCGTTTACACAGTGGTGAAGAGAGGGGCGGGGCCTGAGTTGACGTGTGCAAACACGCACTGTGGCGCGTTTTAAGTTGGGGAAATAATTCCCCTTCAATCCTGAGAGCCCTAGGGGGCCAACTAGCCCACCAGGTGCTTCCAGTAAGCGCCACTGCGCTGCGTTGCAGTGAGGCGGTCCAGGACGTGCCCCGATTTACGCCTCTCGCAACGGCGCTTACTAGAGGTAGCTAGTGGGCTAGTTTAACCCTAGGGACCCTCAGGGTTCAAGGGGACTTAATCTCACAACTTAAAAAGGCCACAGGGTGTGTTTACACAGTGGGGAAGGGAGGGGACGGGCCTGAGGTGACATTTTTTACACCTCTCTGCAATGCAGCTTTGTGGCACTAACTGGAGATACCTGATGGGCTAGTTGTACCCAAGGGACACTAAGGATTCAAGGGGACTTTATCCACCCAATTAAAGCGGCCACAGGGCGCGTTGGCACACCTCAACTCAGCCCCCCCTCCCTTCACCAGTGTGCAAACGCGCCCTGTGGCACATTTTAAGAGGTAGTTTTAATCCCCCTGCCCTATTATATACTAGGGGCTTACAGAGGAGGTCATGCTTATCACAGGGGTACCCCAATGCATAGTGTTCCCTAGTGTATGTAGGTGTTTTAACTGTATTCTAAGTGTCTTTTAGCATAGCACTGGCTCTAGGACTGCT
This sequence comes from Lissotriton helveticus, assembly GCF_964261635.1. Lineage (NCBI taxonomy): Eukaryota > Metazoa > Chordata > Amphibia > Caudata > Salamandridae > Lissotriton > Lissotriton helveticus. The sequence goes on along the minus strand of NC_136063.1, from coordinate 893,215,039 downwards.
TAGTTAGAGTTAGTTACCACCAGTACCCATCTACAAAAGTTAAGGCTACAGGATGATTTTGCAACAAGGCCTCCTTCTGCTCCTCTGTTTGTTCTTTCTGCATGTCTTCCTTCTTTCTGCACTTTTCTTCATCTTTGAGGACTTCTGTTGCTACTTTCTGCATTTCTTTTTCTTCTTTCTGTGTGTTTTTTCTTCTTTCTTCACAAGTCCTACCTCTGTAGGCATAGTTAGAAACTAGCATTCAAAACACCTTAGAAATTAACTGAAAAAAACATAGGTTTCAGACATGTTATAGTTACAAATTAGCATTTAAAAAAACATTGAAATTAACTGCAAAAAGCATAGGTTTGAAGCATGTTATACTTAGGAAATAGCATTTAAAAAACCTTAGAAATTCACTGAAAAAACCATAGGTTTCAGGGGCGTTATAGTAATTTGGACATTTCACTCGTACAAAACCATTAAAATTCCCCTGTTATAGTTAGTTCAGCTAACTATAACTCGCGAGCCCGCAATGCACTGCTGATGACGTCACATATTACATCACTCAAGACATGGTCAGTGACATCACTCATGACATCACTAATGACATCTCAAATAACATCACTGTTGACATCACTGATGACATCATCCATGAATGTGTGTTTTTCTGAAAATAAAATATGTTTTATATATGCCTGAAACCTATGTTTTTTTCAGTGAATATATATATATATATATATATATATATATATATATATATATATATTCACTGAAAAAACCATAGGTTATAGACCATATATAGTTAGGAATTACCATTTACAAAACCTTATTTTACTCACACAAAACCATTGAAATTCCATATATAGTTAGTTGCACTAACTATATATCGCGCACCCGCAATCCACTGCTGATGATGTCACATATTACATCATTCATGACATGGTCAGTGACATCACTGATGACATCACTGATGACATCTCAAATGACATCACTGATGACATCACTGATGACATCACTGATGACAACATCCAGTGACTGTATGTTTCTGTAAAGTTAAAATGTGTCTTACATATTGAAGAATGAGTGGAAGTATAAGTGTCTGGACAAAGGATTTAGTAGGTGCATGACTGAATGTATGAGTGAGTGATTAAATGTGTCTCACTGAGTGCATGGGTTAGTGACTAAACTGTCTTAATTTGTGCATCATTGTGTCTGTTGTTCTGTAAACTGCTGCATGTGTTGATCAGTAGCTATATGATTAACTATATGGGTTACTGATTGATTGTCCAAGTATTTGTATGGGAGACTGAGTGTGTGTGTGGCTGGCTGGGAGGTGTGTGACTCTGTGCAGATCAATGTGTACTTGTATCAATGATTGTATAAGAAGGTAAGTATGTGTTAGTATATGTTTGAAAATGTAAGGTGCTCTATGTTTAACTGTATAGACAAGAAAATGGAAGTGTCATTGATTCTTTACAGGACTGACTAGGTGTGTGAGTAACTCCATGGATGAGTGGAAGACTGTGAGTGTCTGTATAGGTGTATGAGTGCATATGATAGTGTTGTAAAGATGAGTGATTGTATGTATGAATGATTGTATGGGTGAATGAGTGAATGTGTGTGTAGACATAGGAATCAGTGAGTGTGTATGTAGTAACTAGTATTGGTGTGTCAATGGTTTCAAAAATTATACTCTGTATTTAACCCTGGGTGAAACAGAGGTTATATTAAAATGTGAGGAGATGCATTGTATTGTCACATGAATGATATCATCAGTGATGTGGTCATTGATGTCAAATGAGATGTCATCAGTGATGTCATCAGTGATGTCATTTGAGATGTCATCAGTGATGTCATCAGTGATGTCACTGACCATGTCATGAATGATGTAATATGTGACATCATCAGCAGTGGATTGCGGGTGCGCGATATATAGTTAGTGCAACTAACTATATATGGAATTTCAATGGTTTTGTGTGAGTAAAATAAGGTTTTGTAAATGGTAATTCCTAACTATATATGGTCTATAACCTAGGGTTTTTTCAGTGAATTTTCAAGGTTTTGTAAATGCTAATTCCTAACTATATATGGTCTATAACCTATGGTTTTTTCAGTGAATTTCATTGGTTTTTTAACAGCTAATATCTGTAGCTGTAAAATGTATTCTTCTTTAAATCCAAAAATATATTTTATATGTTTATGAATAATTTTTTTTTTAAATATTTTTTTTTCTTTGTTCCCGCTTCGCGAATCGGGAAGCTTCCCGTTAGCTGACCTTGATGCCGCGAAATAGACCGCGAGCCGGTAAACGTTTCTTTACCACAACTGCCGCGTTAGAAAACAACATAGTGACGCCTCCCGTCTGCATGACGTTTCACGTTGTCGCGTGATACGTCATATGACGTGCTACGTTAGCGAACTGGTACGCGAAGCGAGTCGCAAAGCGCAGGTTTCTGGAAGCAAACCGGGAGGCCCTGCAAAGCGCTTAACGTAAACACAGCAGGTCATGTGACTTGGTAATAACACTTTTCATTGGTTCATTTCACTTTTGGTTTCCTAATGATGTAAGACTAGGTCATATAATCTAAAATGAACACTTTTCATTGGTTGAGAACTCTTGTTTTTCCCAAATGATGAAAATCCCTCCTTCTTTCCTCACTCTGACTTTCATCATTGTGAGAGAAAGACCCTTTGTTACCAGTGAGCAATGGCTTCTTTAGTAGCTTCAGCTGGTGCTTCCCCACCACCTCCACCACATCCAAGGAAGAGTGGACCACCTGCTCAAGTTATAATTCAACAAGAAGAGGAAGAAGAGGAACAGGACGACGAGCACGAAGAGAGGCAGTTTTTGCCTGAGGACCCCAGGACGTCTCACCGGAAAGAAAACTTCATTTGGCAATTTTTTTAAATTCCCAAAGGTCAGAAAAAAGTAAATGCAAGATACGTAACTTGCCTTATATGTCAAGATAGACTGTCCAGAGGGACTGACAAAAAATACAGCTTCGGAAACTACACAATGCATCGCCATATGACTAGGTGGCATCCTAACAACTACAGTGCTGCACAGTTTCGGAACGACCTAGATAATCTCCCTATTATGGCCAGAAGATCTGTTGTACCGGAAGTAACGGGACCAGAGGGCAGGGAGATGGTGCCAAATATACAAATGAGATTTGGTGAAGTAAAACAAGTCTGCGTACATTGCAATGGATTCATTTGCTACAGAGAAAGTAGCATCACTCTGATCAACAGAGCTATTGACAATCATATGCAAGTTTGTACGAAACGCCCCAAATAATAAATACTTTTTTTTTGTTTTGTTGCTCCTGTTGAGCCCTTTACAATGAATCGTTTTCATTGCCCCCTCCAAGAAAAACCCAAAAAAATATAAAACTGTTCAGAAAAATTCAAAAAAAGTAAAAAAATGTTCAGAAAAATAATAAAAAAAATATAAAACAACAAAAACAATAAAAAAAAAGTTATTTTCAGAACTACCTCCCCGTTATTAAAAAATTGGTACAATATTTGGAACTGTGCCAACCTCTATTTCTCGTAGTTCGCTTCCCAGTTCGCTCGCCGGTACGCGAACCGGAAGTGAACCAAAAATTTTTTTTTTAAAAAAGAACAGTAAGTATAAGGGAAGGAAACAGACACTTATGTTAAAAGAAAGACAGCTATAGGGGAGTAAACTAGAGATACTATTACCCGTAATCCACTGCTGATGATGTCACATATTACATCATTCATGACATGCTCAGTGACATCATCAGCAGAGGATTGCGGGTTTTTTGGCAACGTGCCTTATCCACGGTTTAATAACGCTGCCTTTTGCTTTATATAAGTTTTCAAATTGTATAAAATATATACCAATAGGTCGTTATGAACCTTTAGGTAGTGCTTTTCTTCATGAGGTCTGGTCGCTTCCATACACATACAGATGTTTCAAAGATGATCAAGAAGTTTATCTGAATGGAGAGGAATGCACTGAGACGCCAGATCATTCACTAATGTGTAGGCACATACAGTTACACGGTTCATGCAACAAACACCGACCAAATATGGCTTGCGTGTTGCAAGGCACGCCAGTTCCTGCTATCATCCCCACGTTCAAGTTGTTGGAAAATGGTAGTTATTTGATGCTCAATAATGAAGATTGTTCTGGGTTAATTAAAAGTATTCCTTTTATCGTAACAGTAAGTGAACGGGTTATTTGCTGCAGAAATGTTCTATTTCCTCCCACACATGAACATAGGGAGTTTTCAATCTCGCCACAAATACCAACCTTGGGAGCAGATTTCAACGGCATGGCAAGAATAAGAGCTCTTTTGTCTCAGAGAGAGGTGGCCTTGAGTTCGGCCCGTGAAACTTTCGTGCTTCACATAGCGAACACCCGTACAGAGGTGCAGACCCTTTTCAATACAGATTTGCCTTTCCATTTCAGCAAGATGGTTCGGACTATCTTTAACGCATCCTCCACAAAGGCCCTGGCGCACTTTTTTAAAGTTGTTACCAGTGGTCTCGTGACTTCATTTGAGAAAATCTTTGGAGTCATCCCTGCTTTCTTTCATTCTATTTTTTCCACTCTGCTTCGTGGATTGCCATTTTTACTTGCATTACCAGCGGACGCTCTTGTGCTTTTTTACATTTTTAAATATGGATGTCCCTCCTGTGCAAGCTCCCGCCCTGCAGCTGCTGACACTGTTCCGCAATCGCATGCTAGAATATTATGGCACAATGCCGTTGGCGATATTAAGCACGGCATATGGATTATCTTTTCGATTCTCCTACTTCACCTGTGTCCAGCCTGTATTTCACTGCCTGACCTGTGATTTCGATTGGGCCATTGATTTGTGTCTCTGCGGACCGGTTTCTCCTGACGTCGACTTTAATCAGCTGATGACTCCTATCATTACTCATGAGTTGGTTTGTCCTGGCGAAAGGATTATGGCTGTGGCATTGATGCATGGACTAATTGGTCCCTGGAATTTACTGGCGGCAACAAAGTCTTTCTTGGAACAGAGCTTTCTTGAAAACCCACGAGCTGTCCTCTGATGGTGATAGAGGATCCGGTGCTGGGAGAGCACGTATGTTCTTTTCCGCTTTTAAATTGGATGGCTGAACTCTTTTCGGATGAAGACGGTGACTTCCTATTGGAGGCTGTTGCAGCTTATTTTGCATACACAGTTATGTCATAGACCTTTTTCATGTTTGATATGCTGAGTACTAGCATTTCATTGACAATTCATTGACTTATTTGTCAAGTTTTTATTATTTAGCTTGCCTATTGGCTTAAGACTCGATAAAGTACTTGGCTGTTTTATTTTTCTTTAGCATTAAATTTTCCTAGTTTTTAATGTTTTACCTTGCGGACCGTCCACATATAAAGTTGCAATCTGCTCTCATGAGATGGCACTTTTATTATCTTATTCAGTTCGTTTCCGGATCATGGGGAGGTGTCATCTAGGTCCTGGATATCTTTACACCGTGTTAAGTTAGCATGGGCTCATTACCGGTTTAAACGCCATTTTTCCTTTTTTGCAACTTCTGCACACGACACTTAGTTGTTGCTTTAGCTTTCAACCTAGTAGTTCATCGTGGTTTACATGAGAATAATATGTTATTGCTCTACTATCTGCTTTGCTTGTTAAACTATATCTGTACAGCGAGTGCTGAAGTTTCAAGAACAACACGATACAGAATTGTTATGAGGTCTGATCTGCACGACTTCATACTCATAACATAAGTGCAGCTTCTGCCAATTCTGGGCATGAGGCGGGTTTTATATTGCTTTGCCGAACACACATACACAACAGTTGATGCGGTTCACATGAAGAGAGAGCTGGTGTATGCTGATGTGATTCCTTCAAATCTAAGACACTAAAGTATGGGCACGCCCTAAACCAACACAAACAGACCTTCTTAGCAAATAATATAATATGTGTATTAGGGAGGGTGAGATATAAGCAGCCGCGGGCCGTGGAGGGAGTTACGGTGGGGCAGGGAGGCGGGGAGGGGGAGGGGCAGGGTGAAGCCCTCTCCACCCTGCCCCTCCCCCTCCCCGCCTCCCTGCCCCACCGTAACTCCCTCCACGGCCCGTGGCTGCTTATAAGTGTTGATAACTCTTATTCATTTACAGCATGTTAACATACTGTCACCATTCGCTTTTTATGTACTAGTAACTATGCTGGTAATTTTGCTACTGATAATATGTGTACTTGTATTATCTAAGATACTACGCCTGAGAAGACGGCATTAGTAAATAAACATTTCAAATACACATGTGTTCTTCTTAACTCCATGTTCTGGTTTCTAAGAAATATATAACGACCGACTGTTCATGAGTTCCACGTATCCTGAGGTACTATAAGTTCATATTCTGGATTGTCTAAACATTGAGAGTTTGTTATATCCAATGTGACACTGTACCTAGCTTGCTAAGGGGTTTTTGAGTACTAAGGTGAGTTTTGGGGCACCCTAATTCGCCGAGGTTCCAATCCTCTGTCCACAGTTCTGTGTGAGAACAGAAACCCTGCGACAGGGGCACCCCCGACCCTTCCTGGAGCTTCATCACACTTGCGATACAACTCCAGCAATGCGCCACCTTTACGGTACAGTTACATCACGCATCTGTGCTGTTTTTGCCCCATGATGCGCCGCATTGTAAATGCAGCACACCATAGGTGACGGAACAGCGGCACAGAATGACTAACACATCCCTGGTGATGCGCCAGTCATCATAAATCTATCCCTATGCTTCTTATCTTGTTCGAGATGAACCGCCATATGTATCATCAAAGTTTTTTGCATTTCCTAAATAGCGAACTTTAAGGAATAAATAGTGATTCTTTACCATTCCTAGTTTGCGATGAGCTATTTGCTAATTACAAATTACCCATTGATTTCCTTCATTTCCATAGGGCGGTTGGACTCACTTTTAGCTTGAACAGCTGAATGGATTTCCACGAAACTTGGCAAAATTGTAGGGACTGGTAGCCCGATGTGCCTTTGCTATGTCTCAAGATATATGCTCCAGTGGTTTTTACGAAAATTAACTTTGAAAAATATATATTGGGCTACATTGGCCTATAAATATGTTGGAGCCCAAATGTAGCCCAATGTAGCCCAATGAAGCCCAATGAAGCCCAATGTAGCCCAATGTAGCCCAAAGATGGCCGCCAGAGACAAAAAAAACAAATGTAGCCCAAATATCAGCCAGATGTAGCCCAACTATAGCCCAGTGACAGAATGACCAATCAGCTTCGCAAACCTCCGTTACGCGAAGCGGAGCGCTGTTACAGATATATATCTTTTTTTGAACGTTAATTTCTCAAAATCCACTGGAGCACATATATTGAGACCTAGCAAAGGCACATCGGGCTACCAGTCCCTAATATTTTACCAAGTTTCGTGCAAATCCATTCAGCCGTTCGATTATTATTATTATTTTTTTTTTTTGCCCCGCGGGGCCCTTTTAAAACCTCCACATCAAACCTAGGGGGTCAGCGAGGATCTACTATGCCCCCTTATGGTCATTTGCCCCTTCGCTTTGGCCTCCTCTTGTCTCTCGATCCTACCGAGAGACAAGATGGCGGCCGCTACGGACTGTTTGGAATGTTTACAGACGCCGGAGAACCAATCAGCTTCGCTTCACAAAGCTCCGTTGCGCGAAAAGTCCGCGAACCGGAGCGCTTCCCGGTCCGCTGTTACAGATATATATCTTTTTTTGAACGTTAATTTCTCAAAATCCACTGAAGCACATATATTGAGACCTACAAAAGGCACATCGGGCTACCAGTCCCTACAATTTTGCCAAGTTTCGTGCAAATCCATTCAGCCGTTCGGGCTAAAAGTGAGGCCAACCGCCCTATGGAAAACTCAATTTAAAAAAACACGTTTTGGGACCCCCCTTTTTTCTCGACCCCCCCTTGACGAACCCCCCCCAAATTTTCAGGGGCTGCTCAGAAACAAAATGTTCCATTTTCCTGAAAATTTCAGCCAATTCCGTCCACAAACGCCAAAGTTATTAGACATAGAATTCTCAAAAATCCCATAGAGAAAAAATCCTAACTATATATACCTACTGGCGACCACCAGTAGGTAATATATTACCTACTGGCGGTCGCCAGTAGGTATATATAGTTAGGATTTTTTCTCTATGGGATTTTTGAAAATTCTATGTCTAATAACTTTGGCGTTTGTGGACGGAATTGGCTGAAATTTTCAGGAAAATGGCACATTTTGTTTCTGAGCAGCCCTTGAAAATTTGGGGGGGGTTCGTCAAGGGGGGGGCCGAGAAAAAAGGGGGGTCCCAAAACGCGTTTTTCCCATGTTAATTTCCATAGGGCGGTTGGCCTCACTTTTAGCCCGAACGGCTGAATGGATTTGCACGAAACTTGGCAAAATTGTAGGGACTGTTAGCCCGATGTGCCTTTGCTAGGTCTCAATATATGTGCTCCAGTGGATTTTGAGAAATTAACGTTCAAAAAAATATATATATCTGTAAGCGCGCTCCGGGCAGCGCCCCGGTTCGCGTACTTGACGCGTAACGGAACTTCGCGAGCGGCCGCCATCTTGTCTCTCAGTAGGATCGAGAGACAAGAGGAGGCCAAAACAAAGGGGGAAATGACCATAAGGGGGCATAGTAGATCCTCCCTGACCACCTAGGTTTGATGTGGAGGCTTTAAAAGGGACCCGCGGGGCAAAAAAAAAATTTTAAAAAATTGGGTTTTTTTGCTTGGGGAGCGCCCGGTACGCACACCGGGAAGCGGTCTGGGGAGCGTACTAAAAGGAAAAAAGAATGATAGACTATGATATTTTGAAATATTGTATGTTTATTGATTGTTCTTTTTTTTTTTGTTGTTTTTTTTTTATTTAAGTAGCAGTATTAATGATTATTAAATATAAATGTATTTTTGGAATTGTGCACAGTATACTATAAGTCTGACGTTACATTATAATCAATTTGGTACTAGTTTATGAATTATATATAAAAATGATTAAAGACTCAAACCATTTTTTAATATTAAATATAATTTTATTTTTCTGATTCTTTTTCTAAATTTAATAGAACGTCTAACATTTGACTGTCCGATAGGTCCTCTTGTTGAGTGAACATAACTTCCCACATTTGACCGTCATCATAATGAAGTAAATAATCCACAGATTCTACACATTGTAGAAGTTCATGGTCTCGTGATTCATCCATGAATTCCAAGTCAATCGGTTCAATTATTTCCTCATTATTCATGTCTAGGACAATTTCAAAGGAAACGTTCTGTTCTCCTTGCATTTTTGTGCTGAAATTTGAATAAAAAATAAATATATCAGTAGAGATAGGGCACTGTTGGGTTTAAGTTCAGACAGGTACTTTTGAGGCATGAAGTAGTACTATTAAAAAGTGCCTGTGAAAAAGCCTATGTAAATTCATAATTATACCACAGAAACCTAAATCAATCCATAATTATAATAAACAAGCCTTTCTCAATGTCTAACTCTTACAGAGGGATAGTATATAACTATCTGAAAATGTTTTCAAATTTATAAAATAATATCTTACCTTTTAAAAACAAGTTTAAGTTGTGAGTGAAAATGATCTTGCAATGTAGTTCAGGAAGTAGTAGTCAAAATGGCTGTGTTTCTCTCTCTTTTTTTTTATATATATTCAGGTACATAACCAATCAAATGTCAGGTAAAAAAAGTAGAAAATCAAAGTAACATTTTAATTGGTTGTCAATTCCAACACTTCATATGTGTTTTGTAAAGTAATTTACCTCAGGGTATTTGGAGAGGTCTACAGGCTAAATGGCTAAATGGAATTCCAACCAAATTTGTGAAAATGGTAGGGTTTGGTATGTAGTATGAGTTAATCTATATTTGGTGACATTGTCTCCAGGGTTTCTTCTGTAAATTACTTTCCCACCTTTTTTAATGGAGCGCTTCCCGGTGAGCGCCCCGGTACGCGAACCGGCAGCGTTACGGGAGTCCACCATTTTGTGTTTCGGTCGAATTAAAATACAAGATGGAGGGCAAATAATGTTCAGAATGGGTAGAAGGGGGCACGGTAGACGTATCTTGACCCCCTAGGTTTTCTGAGGGTGGGTGAGGAGGCCCATATGTGCGAGAAAAAAAACATTTTTTTAAAAAAATTTGCGCTGTTAGCTTCCGGTGCGCGTACCGGGTAGCGCTCCGGGGAGCGTACTTTTTTGAAAATTAGTGAAAAAAGTTAGAGTAAAATAATAATTGTGAGTGATCAGATGTAGGGTATCTCTGAGAAGAGCTTTTGGGTTTATGGTACATTTAGGTACTTATAAGTAGGTACCAATGCACAGTCTTAAATTCAAAATGAAAATTCTGTTCCCTTCATCTGAGAAGTGAACTCCATCTCCTCTGTAGATATCTTGCATGTAGTAACACAAGTTATTGTTGTACATGGAGCCCATTCCATGATCTCTCATGTAAGCTGAAACAGATTTGTTTACATGCTTCCTCGACTTCTCAATTTTTGGACAAATTTGGTTCGACCACCTCCATTTCTGTCTTTGGCATATATTTGAATATACCAAGGCAGTTTGAGGAAAAAGTGCCATCAATTGCTCAAAGGTGTCCTTTAAAAGCATTTCCAGACCTACCCCAGTCAAAGTGCCCAAGTCATTACCTCCACAGTGCAAAATTAGCAGGTCAGGTTTAGGCAAATGCATAAAGGTTTTCACCAATGGTATCAATTGGTGACATTTTAATCCTCTGTTGCCAATCCACTTAATTTCCACATTTTGTAAATTGAGGTTAGGTAAATTTCTGTTATCAGCATACCTCTGAGCCCAGTAGATGTAACTATGTCCAACAATGCAGACAGAAAACATGGTGAGAGAAGGTTCTGCTGCAGTCAGATGAAGTGTGGCAATGAAATGGCAGTTGAAAAAATAAGAGTTTAAAATGAAAAAAAACTGTGTCGTTTCTGTGTTAAGGAAGCAGTAGCAGTGATTGGTGGATTTTGATTGCTGAAAACAGAAAGTTAGGGAGCATGGATGAGTTCCTTGAAAGATGTAATTTGAATGATCAAGAAAAAATCATTTTATGAAAGATTGCACTGGATATGCAGGTGCACTGAGAGTTCAGAGTTAAATTGAAACATTGTTGTGTGAACTTGCAAACATCAGAGGTCTTTCAGGAGGTGGTTGCTATGCAAAAAAGGCAGAAAGGGCAGAGGGGGGAAGGGTGTTGATTTGAAAAAAGTGAGGGAAGAGTTTTGATTGGGTGACATGAGAGATATGTGTGATGAATTACAGCTTTTCTGTGCTTTTTATGGCTGCAGACTCTGGAGTGCATACCTTTTGCTCTGCTAAAGACAAATTGGTGTGTTTCTGAGACTGTTTTGAAACTCTTAAAGTATTTGCTAAGGTGAGAAAAGATTCATTTAATTTAAATAGAGAATAGTATGCTTTAGGGAGAAAATTTATAAGAAAGTTGTGTATTTAAAATGTTGCTTTGTGTCAAGTGTTTTACAAATAGATTTTGTTTCTTTGTGTAACATAGCCATGTTAAAAGTGACGCAAAAATAGTGCAAGGGTCTTACAAAAATGCTTTCATGTGTCTTAGGGTATTTTAACTCACTTCCCCATGAATGTATGATTACAATTTGTTTACAAGATGTGTTTAAAAACGTTTTTTGAAATCAATTACGTTTCTTGATATGTACTGCTAGAGTTTCATAGGTTGCTTGGGGCATATTTTCAAGGCTTTTGAGTTCCTTTGATGTAATTTTTCCCATTTTAATTTAAGACCTTTCCCCGTGGTGCAAGCTCCTTGTAAATATGCTCCCATTTGTGCTTGGCAAATTTAGTTTTTAATTCTTTGACTAACATAGCCATGTTAAAAGTGACCCAAAAATGTTGCAAGGGCCTTAAAAAAAACGCTTTCATGTGTCTTAGGCCATTTTAAGTAATTTCCCCTTGAATGTAGGTATATAATTGATTTAGATGATGTGTTTAAAAACGATTTATGAAAACAATTAGGTTTCTTGATATGTACTGCTAGAGCTTCATAGGTTGCTTGGGGCATATTTATAAGGCCTTTGAGTCTCTCTGATGTTATTTTTCCCATTTTAATTTAAGACCTTTCCCTGTGGTGCAAGGTCCTTGTAAATACGCCCCCATCTGTGCTTGGCAAATTTAGATCTTGATTATTTGACTTACATAGCCATGTTAAAAGTGATCTAAAAATGGAGCAAGGGTTTAAAAAAAACGCTTTGATGTGTCTTAGGGCATTTTAAGTCACTTCCCGATGAATGTAGGTATATAATTGATCTAGATGATGTGTTTTAAAACGTTTTTTGACATCAATTAGGTTTCTGGATATGTAGTGCTAGAGTTTCATAGGTTGCTTGGGGCATATTTATAAGGCATTTGAGTCTGTCTGATGTTATTTTTCCCATTTTAATTTAAGACCTTTCCCCGTGGTGCAAGGTCCTTGTAAATATGCCCCCATCTGTGCTTGGCAAATTTAGATTTTAATTCTTTGACTAACATAGCCATGTTAAAAGCGACCCAAAAATGGTGCAAGGGCCTTAAAAAAACGCTTTCATGTGTCTTAGGCCATTTTAAGTCATTTCCCCTTGAATGTAGGTATATAATTGATTTAGATGATGTGTTTAAAAACGATTTTTGAAATCAATTAGGTTTCTTGATATGTAGTGCTACAGTTTCATAGGTTGCTTGGGGTATATTTAAAAGGCATTTGAGTCCCTTTGATGTTATTTTTCCCATTTTATTTAAAGACATTTCCTCGTGGTGGAAGGTCCTTGTAAATACACCCCCATGTGTGCTTGGCAAATTTAGATTTTGATTATTTGACTTACATAGCCATGTTCCATACAGTTCTCACCTTCTGCGTATCTCCTCTGTACTCTTCAACAAGCGTAAATTTCATCTGCAACACTGAGTAGGCCTCACCTTAAACAAACCTCTGGATAGGCCACACCTTATTGTCATCCTGAATCAATCATTTAAAATGTTAGGGACAGATTTATGATAGGTGTATGCCTCTTTTGCGTCTCTGTGCGTCATTTTTGTGACGCAGCGGCAGTGCAAAAGATTTGCTATGTGGCGACATATTTACAACTTGATGCATCTAGGCAGATGTGTCATGCTGTAAAGTCCCGTGCCACATGAAACCGATGCAGCAGTGATGGAAAAGATGCACCATGTTGCAAGACAGGCCTCACTTCATCTCCAACAAGATAAGAAGCTGAATCTTCTGTAAATGTCAAAATTGTTGTATACACTGCTGAACTTCTGTGTACTCTTTGATATGCTAGAGTCCATCTGCACTATGAGATACCTAAGCAAAGGAAACACAGGTGATGTGATTGTGAAATGAGGAAAAGAAACTCCACATTTTTCAATTACATCACCTGTGTTTCCTAAGTTTACGAATGACATTGTGTAGATGAGGTTTAGGTCTGTCCACAGACACAGAAGAGGTCTGGCCTTTGTTCAAGAGTGAAGTGGACATGACTTACTTCATTGGTAGGCCTTTACATGTATTATCTCCTCTGTACTCTTCAACAAGCGTAAATTTTATCTGCAACCCTGAGTAGGCCTCACCTCAAACAAACCTCTGGATAGGCGACACCTTATCGTCATCCTGAATCAATCATTTAAAATGTTAGGGACAGATTTATGATAGGTGTGTGCCTCTTTTGCGCCGCTGTGCGTCACTTTTGTGACGCAGCGGCGGTGCAAAAGATTTGCTATGTTGTGACGTATTTACAACTTGATGCATCTAGGCAGATGTGTCATGCTGTAAAGTCCCGTGCCACATGAAACCGATGCAGCAGTGATGCAAAAGATGCACCATGTTGCAAGACAGGCCTCACTTCATCTCCAACAAGATAAGAAGCTGAATCTTCTGTAAATGTCAAAATTTTTGTATACACTGCGAACTTCTGTGTACTCTTTGATATGCTAGACTCCATCTGCACTATGAGATACCTAAGCAAAGGAAACACAGGTGATGTGATTGTGAAATGAGGAAAAGAAACTCCACATTTTTCAATTACATCACCTGTGTTTCCTAAGTTTACGAATGACATTGTGCAGATGAGGTTTAGGTCTGTCCACGGACACAGAAGAGGTCTAGCCTTTGTTCAAGAGTGAAGTGGATATGACTTACTTCATTGGTAGGCCTTCACATATATTATCTCCTCTGTACTCTTCAACAAGCGTAAATTTCATCTGCAACCCAGAGTAGGCCTCACCTTAAACAAACCTCTGGATAGGCCACACCTTATTGTCATCCTGAATCAATCATTTAAAATGTTAGGGACAGATTTATGATAGGTGTATGCCTCTTTTGCGTCTCTGTGCGTCATTTTTGTGACGCAGCGGCGGTGCAAAAGATTTGCTATGTGGCGACATATTTACAACTTGATGCATCTAGGCAGATGTGTCATGCTGTAAAGTCCCGTGCCACATGAAACCGATGCAGCAGTGATGGAAAAGATGCACCATGTTGCAAGACAGGCCTCACTTCATCTCCAACAAGATAAGAAGCTGAATCTTCTGTAAATGTCAAAATTGTTGTATACACTGCTGAACTTCTGTGTACTCTTTGATATGCTAGACTCCATCTGCACTATGAGATACCTAAGCAAAGGAAACACAGGTGATGTGATTGTGAAATGAGGAAAAGAAACTCCACATTTTTCAATTACATCACCTGTGTTTTCTAAGTTTATGAATGACATTGTGCAGATGAGGTTTAGGCCTGTCCACGGACACAGAAGAGGTCTGGCCTTTGTTCAAGAGTGAAATGGACATGACTTACTTCATTGGTAGGCCTTCACATGTATTATTTTCTCTGTACTCTTCAACAAGCATAAATTTCATCTGCAACCCTGAGTAGGCCTCACCTCAAACAAACCTCTGGATAGGCGACACCTTATCGTCATCCTGAATCAATCATTTAAAATGTTAGGGACAGATTTATGATAGGTGTGTGCCTCTTTTGTGCCGCTGTGCGTCACTTTTGTGATGCAGCGGCGGTGCAAAACATTTGCTATGTTGTGACATATTTACAACTTGATGCATCTAGGCAGATGTGTTATGCTGTAAAGTCCTGTGCCACATGAAACCTGCGCCAGGTTTCATATAGGTGTTTTGTTGCAGGGTGGGCATTCATTTGCATGAAAGCCCTGTAAAACTAACACAGTGAAATTTAGAAGATTTCACTGAGTCAGCTTTATAGCATTGCTGAATCAAATCCTTATGCCTGTTTGAAATAGCCTAAGGAGTGATGCACCATGCAATGTGTGGCTTCCTCCTGTGCATTGCAGTAGACATGTCGTGCTTATGACGTGATTCCTGCAATGTGCTGCTTTTGCGGCACAGATGCGTGACGCATCTGTGCTGTTTTTATTCAATGGTGCTCCACATTGTAAATGCGGCACACCATGGGTGGCAGAGTAGCGGTGCACGTTAACTGGTGCATCCCTGGGGATGTGCCAGTTAACATAAATCTGCCCCTTTACATTTAAGTATGTGCAGGGGACACAGAGTCGGTGAGGCTTATCCAAGGTTAAGAAGAGATGAGTCCTGTTCACTGAAAACTTGGACATAGGCCTCACCTCCTCAGCATCGCTGGACATGGCTAAATAATAGCTGCAAAATGTTACTCTTGTTAAACAATTTTACTATTATAGTCTCTGAGATTTGTGTCTTACTCTGCAACATCTCATTGTTGTTCTCTTTTTTTAAAGATAACGACAACATCAAGCATGAGTGATAATGAGCAATCAGTTGATCTCGATCTTATCGTTGAACTTGTTATTGAAACGTCAGTGGAAGTAGATCCCTTAGATGATTTAAATCCTGAGGATGATGAAGAACATGATGAGGATGCCGATTTGTCAGAATTGTATGACATAGGGTGGGAAGCTGACCTGCTTGAGCCTATGGAACTATAAACATTTATTTTTAAAATTTAACGGAAATAAAAAGTAAAAATGTAAACCGTTTCATTTAAATTTAAACACAACTTCAAAAACAGGTTATGTGTAGTGTCTTTAATAAAATAGTATAATATGCTCATAAAATTAGATCAGATTCACATATAAAACAGCAGAGGTAAAATGTAGAAGCATTCCATTTCTTTGCTACTATTTGTGAATACTAAATTTGCCTATGCACTAAAAATTATTCTAAGTGAAAATGACAAGTAGTGTGTTAAGTTTTTGACGACTGTTATTGATTTACTGTTTGGTAATAGTGGTTAATAACATTTTTTATTATATTTTAACTCAGATTCAACTGCAGATCATTTCAAAAGTAGAGAATGCCGTCTAAGGATAGAATCAGAAAGGCTACAAAACGTCAAAGACAGCAGATTCATCAATTATTGCAGCAGTCCCCTACAATAAAAAATCGTCAAGTCACCAAGAAAGCACCGGGTAAGACAACCAAATCATTCATAAGAAATATTTGGAGAAAAAAAAGTATTACTACAGAAAATGTTTCAGTCCAGAAAAAGAGAAGCAATTTAAACGGAAAGGAAAGGCCAATCAAAAATGTTACTGCTAGAGCAAGAGATAACTCTGTGCATGATAGTAGAAGGAAACAACAGTTTAGGAACATTCGTAAACGAATGTTCCGCAACAGGATAATTGTCAATTTGTTAAAAAATATTAAGAAAGGTCAACAGAAAGTGGTTTTTTATAAGAGAAAAAAAAAGTTGAGAAAGTTATTGATCAGGCATTTGAAATTAAACGAAAGTTATTTCTTTTGATAATCAATAGAACTAGGAAGCTAAACAAGGCAATTTATGATTTCAAAAGAAATAGTAGATGGAAGAGAATAGTTAATCGTAGTATTTTTTGTGAAGTTTTTTCCGGAGAATGGATGCATAGTTCAAGTTGTGAGGCATTTTTTAATGAGGAGAGTTATTTCCAGGATAATGATTTGGTGCATCCAGTTGACACCAGTGGTCGAGCTTATGAGGTGAAAGATGGTTGTCCAGTTGAAAAAGAAAAACTTGTGACAACAGAGACAGAAGAGGTGTTAGGTAATGAGGTTTTAGGAAGACGTCCTAAGGGTCCTGTGTACACCTGGAAGTGTAGTAGTATTTGCAGTGTACAACAGGATTCCATCAATTTGCTTTGTGATTTTGTACGGACATTTAATAAGAAAAGTTTGAAGCAGAAAATGAAGTTGTTGCAAGAATTAGATCCTTGCAGAGTGAGAGAAGTGACAGGTTTGCATGGTCATTCACTGGCTTGTCTTTCCAGGAGAGTATGCCAGAGTGTTTTTCATCATTTCAGGATGCTAGCAGTGCATCATAATAAAGTGAGGAAATTAGTTAGAATGTTGTATTATGCTAAGAGTCCAGCAGTTATGCTTAAACAATTATGCGCTGCCCTTTTGCATGGTTCTGAAATAGATGTGAAGAATATTTGTGAAGAAATTGAGTTTTGTTACTTTGGAAGTAAAGAGGAGAATGTTGAAATTGACCCAGAAGAAGAGGGTAATGTGGAAGATAGTGTACAGGTTTCCAGTACAGATAATTTTCAGAAGGAAATTGCCACGTTTCAGGTGAAATCAAGTGAGAGGCCTAATTTCACTTGTGTGTGTTGTCGACGCACTTATTATAAGAATCAGACTAAGTTAGTGGATTTATATGCAAAAAGTGAAAGGGAAAATAATAGTGAATGGAAGGATTTCATAACATACTTGATGGTAGAAAATTGTTTGGATTTGGGATTGGATCAACGTGTGTGTACTTATTGTTGTAACAAATTAAATCAAAACCAGATGCCTGCTAGAGCGGTTCATAATAATCTGGAATTGGTTGAGATTCCTTCTGAATTGAAGGATTTAAATACTTATGAATCTATTTTGATTCAAAGTATCCATCCCTTTCAGGCTATTGTAAGAATGGAGCCAAAGACAGGGAAATTGCCTCCATCAGATTTACAGAGAGGATTAAAGGGAAGAGTTGTTTATTTGCCTCTAGATTTGAAGAAAAACATTAATACAATTGGAGTAGAAAAAGTGGAAGAGGAACCTCTGGTTATCTTAGTTAATGGGGTTCCGACAAAGAGTAAGAAAATATGGCAAGATTTAGTGGATGTTAGGAAAGTCAAAAAGGCAACATTGTATTTGAAAAAAAAATAATAAGTACTATAAGAATGTATATGTTGCAGAAGAGGAAGTAAGTGAAGAAGAGGATAGCAATGTGTGTGCTGGTCAAATTGAGAAAGTAGAACCCTCTAAAAGTGAACAAATATATGAACATTATAGTGTTCATCCTTTGCATTCCAAGGAAGTCATGGGGAATGCTATTGAGTTGTTTCAAATGAAACAAGCCAAAGGGAGTCCCATTAGTGTTTGGGAGGAAAGTTTGGAAGCTCGGTGTTTCCCACAGCTATTTCCAACAGGTCAAGGAGGAAGATATGATGAGCGACCTCATCAAATTCCTGCTTCTGAATACCGGACTTTACGATTGTATGCAGAAGATGCTAGGTTTCGACAATGCATTCCCTATTTGTTTCATCTCCTGTTTGAAAGCGATCTGTCTGGACTGTCATATGCAGTGAACCACATCTTGAAAAGTGGTATACAGATGCAAAACATCTCTGCAAGTGACTTTATGGATAAAGTCAATGTGCAAGACAGTATTTTGGATTGTCACCTGATTAATCTCATGGCGTGTCAGCGTGGTACTAATGAGTACTGGTACCGTCGTCATGGTGATTTAAAATGTATGCTGAGGAACTTAGGAACTCCCACATGGTTCCTCACTCTGAGCTGTGGCGAGTATGGCTGGGAAGACTTACTTGAATTTCTACGAGAGGCAAATGGAAACATTGAAAATATCGAATTCAAGACACCCGGAGAACTGTGCTCTTTGGATCCAGTGAATGTATGCAGGTACTTCAATCATAGATTTGAAGCTATGATGTCTTTCATCATGAATAAGAAGAATCCACCTCTTGGAGAGGTGTTGGATTTCTTCTGGAGAAAGGAGTACCAAGCAAGAGGTGCTCCTCATATACATATGCTGCCGTGGATCAAGGATGCACCTAAATTTGGAACAGATCCAGAAGACTTAGTGATGAGTTTCATACAACAGTATTCTACATGTGCTGTTCCAAACGCAAAGGAGAAGAAAAGCCTAAGAGAACAAGTTCTACGTTTCCAAAGCCATCGTTGTGGAAAGCACTGTCGTCATAAATTCAGAAACAAGGACAAGTTCTACACCAAATGTCGTTTCGGCTTTCCACGACCGGTGATTTCTAAAGGAAGAGTAAACAGTTTGATGTCTTCGCTGCGACATAATGTGATGAAGAAATCACCTAAAAACACATACAATTTGAAAAGGAACGAAGAGTCCAAGTACATCAACGACTACAACCCAGTGATTTTGTCCATGTGGAATGCTAACATGGATATACAGTTTGTGGCTGATAACTGTATGGCTGTGGCTCGGTATGTGACATCTTACATCACCAAAAAAGAAAAGACAGAATTGAAGGATATGTGGGAGGACATTTCCCATGAAAAGAGCCTCAGCAAGAAGTTGTACAGTTTCAGTCTGAAGATGTTGTCACGTCGAGAAATCGGAGCTTACGAATGTTCTGACCGGTTGTCTTCAGCAAGTTTCTATGCCAAATCCAGGAGTATCGTTTGGGCGAGTCTTGGTCTTGCTGCAACGCGTAATCGAGTTCTGAAACCTGTGCGGGAAATTGAGTATTTGGCAGAAAAGGAGCCGAACAGTACCGATATTTTGAAGACCAACATGTTGGATACATATTATCCAAATCGAAGCAGTCACCTCGAGAATGTTTGTCTGTATGAGGTTCTACAAAAGTACATATTCAAGAGGAACATCAAAGAAGATATTGATAAAGCAGTGTATGCTGTAATTGGAAGTGAGGGATGTCTGGTCAAGCAAAGAAAATGCCACTTGGTAAACCATCGAAAATTGAGTGGCAAATCTCCTGAAAAAAAGGAGTTTTTCTATTTAAGACTTTTGCAACTTTTTAAGCCTTGGCGTGCAGAAGAGGAACTGCTTGGAGATTTCCTCTGTTACGAAGACTCTTTCACTGCCGCCAAGGAGACCATAGAATGTCCTGTTTTTCCCAAATATCTAGAAATGTTGAATGCGGAAATCGAGCAGGAAGCAACGATTGCAGCCGAGATTGCCAGAGACAGTTCTCAGGACAGTCAGAGTTCTGTTTCATTGAGTCAGGATGAACTAGGAGGACCTGTTATCGAAAATGAAGCTGCCACTGCCATGAATGAAGTGGAAAGAGCCATGGCACATGCTCAGGAGGATGCGGTTAACTTAGAAGACTTGGAAAGACAACTCAACGTTGAGCAGAGGAAAATATATGACGAGGTTACCAACCAAATTGATCATGGATTAAGTCATGAGAAGAAAGAGTGCTCATGTACGTCGTTGAAGCCTGTCCGACTGTACGTGAGTGGAGAAGCGGGAACTGGAAAAAGTTTCCTCATTAAAGCAATTTCATGTTATTTGCAGAAAAGGACTGAGTCATCGCTGTCTTGTGTTGTCACCGCTCAAACTGGACTGGCAGCACATAACATTAAAGGTATTACTTTGCATCGTCTACTGATGCTGCCAGTGGAGCATGATAACAAATTACAATACCACGAATTATCTGGAGATGCTTGTTGTGAAGTTTCAAGAGTCTTGAGGAAAATGAAACTTCTTATCATTGACGAAGTAAGCATGGTTTCCAATGTCATGCTTGCCTTTGTGCATTTGAGAATGCAAGAAGTTCTTAAAACAGAGTATGATGTGTTATTTGGTGGCAAACACATCATTGTTTTCGGAGATCTTCTGCAGCTGACACCAGTGAAAGGACAACCTGTGTTCAAAATGCTCACGCATGAAGATACCAGGAAGTGCCTAAGGAGCATTTTGCAACGTCAATATATGGTTAAACTTCAATTATGCTGAACTGCATGAAAATATGCGTCAGGCGAAGGATGAAGATTACAAGAATATTCTACAAGATGTTAGAATTGGAAAAGTGACCGAGCATGGGAAAGAAGCTTTACATGCACGATTACTGTCAAATTTATATCCAGAACAAGACGTTGTGCCTGAGAATATTTTTCAGAAAATTACTGAGAAGAAATCTGGAATATGTTTGATGCCAACTCTTGCAGAATGTGCCATCTTCAACAACAAAATGTTGGATTTAGAAAACCAAGAGATTGTGAAACTGGAAGCTATTGACAGAGTAGAGCATATGGGATCAACAATTATTTTGTCTGAGAATTTGAAAACAAAATTGGATTCATTAGAGAAGACTATATCTAAAACTGCAGGTTTTGAAAAGACTCTGAATGTGTGCTTAAATTGCCGTATAATTTTAAGAAGGAATTTACATGTTGAAAGAGGTCTGGTGAATTGATCAATGGGTAATGTTGTTGATTTTGTGAAATACAGAAATAGAGATGGAATTGAATTTTTAAAAATTAAATTTGATGGCATTGAGGAAGTACAGCTAATTGGTCGTTGTTCTGCTAGATTTTTGCTTGTAAAAGACTTATATGTTCGCCGTAAGCACTTTCCTGTTTGCTTGGCATATGCGGTGACAATCCATAAATCGCAAGGTTTAAGTGTAGACAGTGCATTGGTGAATATTGGCAGTTCTGTGTTCATGGAGGGTATGGCATATGTGGCATTGTCACGAGTTAGAACTTTATCGGGATTGTACTTGATTGAGTGTGATGTCACAAACATTTGTGCGGATCTAGATTGTGCTAAGGAATACAATAGGTTAAGAAGAGAGTATGCGCCACATTTGCCTCAATATCCTTTGTTTGAGAAACGTGTGGTAGGCCGGAAACGAAGAAATGTGACCAATAATAGGGAGGTTGTAGCAAAAAGACGAAAAGTCGATGAACCTGAAATTATAAGCAGAAAGAAAAAGGATTCTGTTGAAGATGTTGTTGGTTTTCAATTTGAAAACAGTTCTGGTGTCAACTGCTATGCTAATGTAGTGGTTAATGTTTTGTTTTCTCTAGAAAATGTAAAAGAAGAGATTGTGGTCAATTCGGATCAAAGATTTTGCAGTTTGTTAAATTGTGTGTTAGAGAAATGTAGCACTGATAGAACAAAAATAGAAAGTGTGTCTGAAATTCGAAATCTGTTAGACAGATGTTCAGGTCAAACACAATTCTCTCAAAATATTCAGCAAGATTGTCAGGAGTTTTTAATGTATATGCTTGATGTATTGCATGCTGAAGGTGTAGATGTAGATCACCTGTTTGGGCTTTCTTATCAATGGCAGCATGACTGCGAGAACTGTAGGGTATCAAGTACTACTAGTGTAGACTCAGAAAGATTTATATATTTAACTTTGCCAGACAGTAAATCAGTGTCCTTTAATAAGCTAGTAAAAGCAGCTGATCACAACATGGAGTGTAGCCAATGTAAATCTGAAATTATGTCAACATTATTTATACGAACATATGGCCAGTATGTCATTTTAATGTTCCAACGATGTAGGCCTGATAGAACAAAATTGACAACTTTAATTAAAAATGTTGTGGCTTCGCAGTTGTCAATATCAGGAAGGACTTTTGTAACTGCAGCAATTATATATCATGACGGTCCTTCAATAACATCAGGACATTACACAGCTTATTTAAAGTCTAGAAATGGCTGGTCATTCTGCAACGATTCTGTTTTAACTTTAAAAAAAAATTGCCTTTTGACCTTAAAAATTCTTACCTGGTGTTTTTAAAACCAAAATTTTAGAGAAGGAATCTCGGGATTTGCTCTGAGGAATTTCAAGAGGTTCTAATGGCTCCTACACGATTTGGCCTTGAGGATAAGTGTAGTACAGAGTCAAAAGTTATTTTTGAGTTTTAAATAGTTCCTGGAAAAAAAGAAGATTTTCTTACAGAAAGTGGTGGGCACAGATTAGTTGAAGGACAACAGAGTATTTCCCAAAGCAAACGGTGTTCTTACCATAACACTTGAAGTCATGGAAAAATAACTGCACTTTGAATGAGTTCAGAAAAACTGTTTCTTTTTATAAGCTAATTCAAGCAGCCAATCAAAACATGGAGTAGAGGTAATGTAAGTCTGCAATGCTGTCTAGATTATTTGTCCAAACTTTTGATTATAATGTCATTTTAAAAATCCAACTATATAAACCTGATGAAAGTAAGTCTTCAACTTTAATTACAAATGTTGTGGCTACACAGTCGTTGATTTTAGGAAGAACATTTGTAACTGCAGCTATTATATGGCATGATGGTCATTTGACAAGATCCGCTTATTACACAGCTTATTGAAAATGTAAAAAAAATTGCTGTTTCGGAAATTATTTCCATTTGACTACGATACAATGTTGCCTTTTTACTTAAAAATATTCTTACTTTCTGTTTTCAGAAAAGTGAATTGAGGGTAGGTAACTGGCGTATAATGATTCTAGGGGTTGATATAATTGTATCTAGTGTTTTATATTGCTTTGTGATTAAAAGTGATGTAGAGAATTAAATAATTGTAGTAGTCATAGAGGTAGTGTAAGTCTGCTTCATAGTATGCAGTATCAGTGTCATAGGAAATGTAGAACATGAGTGAGCAAGAAGGGTAAGATATTACTAGTCCAGGATTGTTAAAGTGATCTTGCACGTTTTCTTTCTGAAAGTTGTGGAAATACAAAATGACGGAATTTGCTTACAAGAATTCCAAGAGTTATAAATGGCTCTTACATGATTTGGCCTTGTGGAAACGTGTGGTAGAGAGCGAGAAGTCATTTATTGTATGTAACATATTTTTCAAAACGATGGAGGTTTTCTTTCAGAAAGTGGCGGGCTGAAAATAAAAGCAGCACAACAGAGTGTAAGCTGTTCATAGGACATCCTTCGACGTCATGGAAAGTAAGTTACTTTTGAGAAGTTCTGATTTCTGATTGGTTATGTTATATGGGTTTTTTAAACACAATCATTTTGATTGTGTTTTTTTTTCCCCCGCTGTTATATGATGAATACCTTCAAGTCACTGTTTTTAGCGAAATTTGATACATTCTGAAAACAGCAAAAATAAACCATTTAACATGTATAATTAATTCTGTACTTTTTGTATTTATGATGTACATTTAGAACTGTGTAGGAGGTATGGAGAAGCTGAGGCTTCTGTAAGTGTCAAAGTTGTTGCATACAGTGCTCACATTCTACGTAGTCTTTCATATGATAGACTACATTTCCACAATGAGATACCAAAGCAAAGGAAACACAGGTGATGTGATTGTGGAATGAGCAAAAACAATTGCACGTTTTTCAATTACATTACCTGTGTTTCCAAACATTACGCATCACATTGTGTAGATGAGGTTTAGGCCTGTTCCAGGAGACAGAGGAGGTCTGACATTTGTTCAAGAGTGCAGTGGACATGACTCACTTCGTTGGTAGGCCTGCACATGTATTATCTCCTCTATACTCTTCAACAAGCCTAAATTTCATCTGCAACCCTGAGTAGGACTTACCTGAAACAAATCTGTGGATAGGTTACACCTTATCAGCATCTAGAGACAATCATTTAAAATGTTAAGGGCAGTTTTATGAAGGTTGTGTGCCTCTTTTGCGCCGCTGTTCCGTCACTTTTGTGTAAAATATGCACCATGTTGCAAGATAGGCCTCAGTTCATTTCCAGCAAGATACCGTCAGTTTAAAATGTATATAATTAGGACTGTGTAGGGGGCATGGAGAAGCTGAGGCTTCAGTAAGTGTCAAAGTTGTTGCATGCAGTGCGTACTCTTTCATATGCTGGACTACATCTGCACAATGAGATACCTAACCAAAGGAAACACAAGTGATGTGATTGTGAAATGAGCAAAAGAAATTGCACGTTTTTCAAATACATTACCTGTGTTTCCTAACATTACGAATCACATTGTGCAGATGAAGTTTAGGCCTGTCCAGGGAAACAGAGGAGGTCTGAACTTTATTGGTAGGCCTGCACATGTATTATCTCCTCTGTACTCTTCAACAAGCCTAAATTTCATCTGCAACCCTGAGTAGGTCTCACCTGAAACCAACGTCTGGATAGGACACACCTTTTTGCCATCCTGAAACAATCTTTTAAAATGTTAGGAACAGTTTTATGATGATTGTGCACCTCTTTTGCGCTGCCATTGCGTCACTTTTGTGAGACAACAGCAGTGCAAAAGATGCACCATGTTCCAAGATAGGCCTCACTTCATCTGCATCAAGATACTGTTAGTTTAAAATGTATATCTTTAGGACTGTGTAGGGGGCCTGGAGAAGCAGAGGCTTCTGTAAGTGTCAAAGTTGTTGAAAAACTGTTTGTCCTTCAATCTTTTCCCTTGTCTTTTCTAATTTTTAAATACATGTTTTAATATTTTTCAAATGTTTGTTCTCTCTTTCACAGATTGAAAGTATAAAAATAACAAGTGACTAAGTTAACGACAATTATAAGGTAAATGTTTTGTACTCTTTTCATTACATTTCTATCACATTTAACTACTATTAGTTCCACTGCTTCATTTCTTTAACCCTCACTTTCCTGCCTTTGCTACTTCCCTCATTCCTTTATCTATTACTTACTTACTTACTCTACTCCTTCCACTCCTTTTCTCAGTCCCTCTCTTCTCATAGTTCCTCACTCTTGTTCACTCACTCCGTCTCTATTACTCTCACTGTCTCTGACTGATCACTCTTTCACTACTTGTTCATTATGCTTTCTCTGTGTAGTTGAAGCACACTAAGGGGCATATTATGAACACAGCCAATAAAATTATTGCTGTTTTTATCGGCAGAAAACTGCTGCAAAAGCGGTTTTAGCGGCAGTTTTCTGCCGCAAAAGCGGCTTTAGCGACACATTTCTGCCGATAAAAGCTGCAAAACTTTTATTGCCTATGTTGATAATATGCCCCTATGTTATTTACATTTCTTTGGTGTTTCAATTATTCCTTTTCTGTTACTTCTTCTTTTCTGCTTTCTGTTTTTTCTCTCTGTTATTCCACATGTTTTAATCTTATTTTGAACATTCACTCATATTCTCTAAGAAACTCTTCTTTGTTATTCTTCTACTCTCCTTTTTTTCTTTCACTTCCTTATCTATTTTGTTTTTCACAATTATACCCTCTTCCATCTTTTCTTCGGTAAATAGATCTAGTAAACAGTATCTCTGGTTTAGTCCCTATAGCTGTCTTTCTTTTAACATTACTCTCTGTTTACTTTCCCTATACTTACTCTTCTTTTTTTTGTAAATTTTTTTTTTTTGGTTTGCTCCCGGTTCGCGTACCGGCGAGCGAACCGGGAAGCGAACCAAAAGAAATAGAGGTTGCCAGAGTGCTAAACATTCTAGCAATTTTTTTATAAAGGGGAGGTAGTTCTGAAAAGAACTTTTTTTTAATGTTTTTGTTGTTTTATATATATTTTTTTTTTTCTGAACATTTTTAGTTTTTTTGTGTTTTTTGAACAATTTTATGTTTTTTTTGGTTTTTTTGGGGGGAAACAACGAAAAACAGAAATCAGAAAGGGCTCAACAGGAGCAAATTTTTTTTTTATTTTTTGGGGCGTTTTGAGCACCTGTGGTTTTCATATGCTCGGTTTATCAAATTAATACTCATATTGGCACATGAGAGTAGGCTACCACAATAGATACACACTATTTTCATGTGCACAAAATTTTCTTGAATGTTTGGCACTGTTTCCCGTGCCTCTGGCCCCGACAGAGTTACCTGTGCCGATGTCCTGGCCACAGGAGTTGTGGGGGTTGTCTTGAAGGTCACGAATCTCTGCCCTGCTGTAATTTAGTGGATGCCACCTCTGCATATGACGATGCATAGTATAGTTGCCGAAACTATACTTCTTATCTGTGCCTCTAGATAAGTCTTCTTTGCATATGAGGCATGTCACATAGCGAGCATTCACTTTTTTTTGTCCTTGAGGAAAAGAAAAAACTGCCAAATAAAACTATTTTTGCGGTGAGATATCGGGGGCTCCTCACGTAAAAACTGGCTTGGCTGTACTTCCTCTTCCTCTTCTTGGTCCTCTTCCTCCTCTGTGTTGGGAAGGAACTGTGGAGGTGGTCCTCTCTTACTTGGTGGTGGTGGTGGTGGTGGGGGTGCACCAGCTGCAGCTACTACTGAAGCCATTTTCTACTCAGCAAAATAGGTCTTCCTTTCACAAAGTTGAAAGTCAGAGTGAGAAAAAAGGTGGGGGCTTTCATCATTTTTGAAAAAAAAATAGTTCTAAACTAATGAAAAGTGTTATTTTTAGGTCACATGACCTAGCCTTACATCATTAGGAAACCAAAAGTGAAATGAACCAATGAAAAGTTTTATTAACAAGTCACATGACCTGTTACGCTTATGTTACGCGTTGCGGGCCGCGCCCCGGATCGCTTCCGGTTCGCGCCCCGGGGCACTTCCGGGTGCGCTAACGCGGCGCGTCATAAGACGCATTACGCGGCAACGCGATACGTCGCGCTTACGCAACGCGCCCCGGATCGCTTCCGGGGAGCTGCGCTTCGCGCCTCGGTTCGCGTACCGGAGCACTTCCGGGTGCGCTAACGCGGCGCGTCACAAGACGCATTACGCAACAACACGATACGTCGCGCTTCCGCGACGCGTCACGATGTTGATTTCTAACGCGGCAGTTGCGCAAACGGAACGTTTACAGGTTCGCGTACCGAGTCGCGGTACCAAATTGAGCTAACGGGAAGCTACCCGGTTCGCGAACCGGGAGCGAACCAAAACATAATAATAAAAAAAAAAATTATTTATAAACATATAAAATATGTTTTTTGATTTAAAGAAGAATACATTTTACAGCTATAGATATTAGCTTTTAAAAAACCAATGAAATTCACTGAAAAAAACATAGGTTATAGACCATATATAGTTAGGAATTAGCATTTACAAAACCTTGAAAATTCACTGAAAAAACCATGGGTTATAGACCATATATAGTTAGGAATTAGCATTTACAAAACCTTATTTTACTCACACAAAACCATTGAAATTCCATATATAGTTAGTTGCACTAACTATATATCGCGCATCCGCAATCCACTGCTGATCATGTCACATATTACATCATTCATGACATGGTCAGTGACATCACTGATGACATCACTGATGAAATCTCAAATGACATCACTGATGACATCACTGATGACAACATCCAATGACTGTATGTTTCTTTAAAGTTAAAATATGTCTTACATATTGAAGAATGAGTGGATGTATAAGTGTCTGGATGAAGGATTTAGTAGGTGCATGACTGACTGTATGAGTGAGTGATTAAATGTGTCTCACTGAGTGCATAGGTTAGTGACTAAACTGTCTTAATTTGTGCATCATTATGCCTGTTGTTAGAAGCGGCTGTCTCTAGTTGGCAGAGGTATACACTTCTGACAAATAGGGACACACCTTTTCTAGTCAGGGCAAGGGGATCACACACTTAGATAACCCCTGCTCACCCCCTTGGTAGCTTGGCAAAGCAGACAGGCTTATCTCAGAGGCAGTGCGTTAAGCATTTATGACCACATACAGTAATAAAGTGAATACACTACAAATGGACACGACACAGTAGTATTATAAAAATAAGTATTTTTATATAAGGCTTAGCACAAGACCAAATAACGACAAAAATATACCACAGTCTTAATAAATACTCTTGGAAGGAAAAATAATAGTTCAAGCACGGTTTCTTCTTAGCACAAAAGTCTTTAGTATCAAAAGCAACTCTTCTTCTCTAAAACGCAGTTCTTGGCAACAATGTAACCCACACGGGAGTCACACGACGTAGAGGCAAAGTTAATCCAAAGGTTCGGCGTCGATCGCGAGGAGCGCTACGTCGAGCCCGGAGTCGCACAGACCCCAACAACACAGTACCTTGGAAAAGTGAAGCACTCGATGATCAGCGGCGTCGAGATGTACGGCGTCGCGTCTTCGGCGTCGATCGGGCCTCGGAGTCGGGGCGATCTGCAGCGGCGTCGACTGAAGTCAGGCGGGAGCAGCGCTCACGAGATGAAGCAGGATACGGCGTCGTCGATGTTGCAAGAGTGAGCAGCGCTCACGGCGTCGAGAGGGCTCGGCGTCGATGCGATCAGCGGCGGCGTCGACACAGGGTCACTTGGAGCTGGAGCCGAACTCGCTACTCACTGGCGTCGCTACTGGCGTCGATCGGGCCCGGCGGCCGGCGTCGTAGGTGCAGGACACTGGAGCCGTTACTCACGATGTCGAGCTGGATTGGGCAACGTCCGTCGGCGTCGAGATTGCTGGATTCTTCAGAGGTGCTGGATTTCAGGTTCCAGCAACAAGCACTTTCAGAAAACAAATGAAGTCCTTTGACCCTGTGACTTCAACAGGAGGCTGGCACTTCTTCCAGCTCTTGGAGATTTTCTTAGCAAAGTTTGAGAGTACACACACAGTTCCTCTCTTCTGGTTCCTTGGAAAAAAAATAAAGAAGCAACTGCAGGATTCCCCCAAAAAACAGCACTCTGGCAGAAGGGGTAGACAGTCCTTGGATCAGCAGGCTTCTTGTCCTTGGTTCAGGTTTCCTTGTCAGAAGTGATCTAAATTATTGGTTCAGGGGTCCTTCTCTTATACCCCTTTTTGGCTTTGATCCCTTTGTCCATGCAGGGGAATTTCCCCCCATCTTGGGTTTGTTGTGGGTGTTGCCAGGCTGAGGCACCTGGCCTATTCACTGGGCAGGGCAGAGTCCTCAGCCGCCCAGCAGGAGCGGAGCCAGCATTGTCACTGGCAGGGGCAGGGCCATCAGTTGCCCGGCAGGAGGTGGGCCAGGAAAGTCCCAGGCAGGCACAGAGTCATCAGCCGCCTGGCAGGGGGGCGGAGCCAGCATTGTGTCAGGCAGGGCAGGCTATCAGGAGCTACTCTTCCCCTACTCTCAATGCAAATGCCCCACTCATCCCACACTGACTCATTCAGACTCTCTGGAGCCACCCAGCTCCTGTCACACGCACACCAGAACCAGCAGAGACCGGTAGACAGTTAGATAAGAAAATAGCTACTTTCTAAAAGTGCTATTTTCAAACACAGAGTCTAAAAACCATCCACCCAAACGGATGCGTTATTAAACCCTGAGTTCAGGGATACCAAACTCGACATTGCACCATGCTCCCCGAGCCTGCTAGGATTATAGCATTAATATTCCTGGCAGCCCATTCTAACTGATGGAGAGCAGGTAACCTTGCAATAGTGAAAAACGAATATGGCTGTAATTCACTATTTAGGACATGCCAACCTTGTCAGGCTTGTCCTACTTTATGCTTACAATGCACCCTGCCCGTGGGCCTACCATAGGGGTGACTAAAATGAAGTTAAGGGAAGGTTTAGGGACTGGCAAGTAGGTGTACTTGCGCAGTCCTCGTGACAGTCAGACTGCACGTGGTCTGGCAATGGCAGACCATCAGACATACTTTTACTAGGCCGCTCTTGTGGGTGGCACAACACATGCTGCAAGCCCACGAGCAGCATTTGTATTTACAAGCCCTGGCACTCCTGGTGCACTCTACTAGGGACTGACAGTAAACCAAATAAGCCAAACATGGAAGTCAATCAATACAGCAATTTCACATATGGAGCACTTGCACTGTGGCACTGATCAGCAGTGGCACAGTGCCCAAAGTAATATACCAGCAAAAACATCGTAAACAGAGGAGGCAAACAGAAAAAATGGAGGAGAGACTCATGCCAATGATGTCAGGTCTAACACGTGTCCCCTCCAGCTGAAATGTGGGGAGAACTACCCTTACCCTAGGGAGTCCTCATCACTAAGGCGGAAAAATCTGGACAGACCATCAGCATTGGCGTGATCTGTGCCAGGGCGGTGTTCCACCGTGAAGTCCATCCCCTGTAGGGAAATGGACCACCTCAACAGCTTTGGATTCTCACCCCTCATTTGCATCAACCATCTGAGGGGCCTGTGGTCTGTCTGAACCCGGAAGTGAGTCCCAAACAGGTAGGGTCTTAGCTTCTTCAGCGCCCAGACCACAGCAAATGCTTCTCTCTCTATCGCACTCCACCTCTGTTCCCTGGGAAGTAACCTCCTACTGATGAAGGCTACAGGTAAGTCTCGGCCCTCTTCATTCACCTGAGCTAGAACAGCCCCCACGCCATGCTCTGAAGCGTCCGTCTGGACAACAAATTCTTTAGAAAAGTTGGGTGCCTGGAGTATGGGTGCTGTGCACATTGCAGTTTTCAGGGTGTCAAAGGCAGTCTGACAGGCGTCAGTCCAGATCACAAGTCGTGGCTGCTTCCTGGAAGTCAGCGAAGTCAAG
Organism: Lissotriton helveticus; assembly: GCF_964261635.1. NCBI lineage: Eukaryota > Metazoa > Chordata > Amphibia > Caudata > Salamandridae > Lissotriton > Lissotriton helveticus. The sequence goes on along the minus strand of NC_136063.1, from coordinate 893,183,746 downwards.
GGGTGCACAATGTTACCATAATCCTTGACGAACCTCCTGTAGTAACCCGTGAGACCCAAGAAGGCTCTCACCTGAGTCTGTGTTTTGGGCGGTGCCCATGCCAGGATGGTATCAATCTTGGGTTGCAGGGGGGCCACCTTGCCGCTCCCTACTTGGTGCCCCAAGTACACCACTGAACCCTGCCCAATCTGGCACTTACTGGCTTTGATTGTGAGGCCTGCTCTGCGCAGGGCCAACAACACTTCCTGGAGGTGGCGCAAGTGTTCCTCCCAGCTGGCGCTGAACAATGCGATGTCGTCCAGGTAGGCGGCACTGAAATCCTCCAGTCCAGCCAGGACCTGGTTGACCAACCTCTGGAAGGTGGCAGGGGCATTCTTCATCCCAAAGGGCATAACCTGGAACTGGTAGTGCCCATCTGGTGTGGAGAATGCTGACCTCTCTTTTGCCCCATCAGTCAAGGCGATCTGCCAGTACCCAGACGTTAGATCAAACGTACTAAGGTACCGGGCAGCCCCTAACCGATCTATGAGCTCATCAGCTCTGGGGATGGGGTGCGCGTCAGCCTTGGTGACTGAATTGAGTCCTCGGTAGTCCACACAGAACCGAAGTTCTGGTGAAGCACCAGGCGCTGCAGCCTTTGGGACCAAGACCACTGGGCTGGCCCAAGGACTGCTAGAGGACTCAACCACCCCTAAGGCAAACATTTTGGAGACCTCCTGCTTAATGTATGCTCTGACCTTGTCAGTCACTCTGTAAGCCTTGTGCTTCACAGGAGTGCTGTCCCCGGTGTCCACATCATGGACACACCACTGAGTGACACCAGGAATCAAGGAAAACAGATCAGGGAATTGTCCCAGCAATTGGCGACAATCCTGCTGCTGTTCAGGGGTCAGTGTGTCAGAGAGGACAACACCATCCACTGACCCATCTTGCTCTTTTGCATACAGGAGGTCAGGAAGAGGCTCACTCTCCTCCTCCATTCCAGCATCTGTAGCTAGGAGCATGCCCACTTCGGACCTTTCTAAGTGGGGCTTGAAACGGTTGACATGCAGGACCCGCAAGGGGTTCCTGGGAGACTTTAAGTCCACCATGTAGGTGACATCACTCTTTTTCTCCACAACCTCAAATGGTCCAGTCCACCTGTCCTTGAGCGCACAAGGTTCCACAGGGGACATGACCCAAACTTTCTGTCCAGGCTGAAGCTCCACCAGAGTGGCATTCCGGTCGTACCACCGCTTCATCTCTTCCTGGCTGGCCTGCAGATTTGCCTGAGCAAGATCTCTGAAGCGCCTAGTCTGGTTCCTAAAGGCCAGCATGTAACTGTATACATCCTGGGGAGGTTTCCTGGGAGATTGCTCCCAGCCTTCTTTGACCAGACTCAAAGGTCCTCTTACCGGGTGTCCATTCAAAAGCTCAAAGGGGCTGAACCCTAGAGACTTCTGTGGCACCTCACGGTAAGCAAACAACAGGCATGGCAAGAGGACGTCCCATTTACGCCTCATTGGTTCTTCAAGAACCATAATCATGCCTTTAAGGGTACGGTTGAATCTTTCAACCAACCCATTACCTTGAGGGTGGTAAGGAGTGGTGAACTTGTAGGTTACCCCACACTCCTTCCACAGAGACTTCATATAGTTGGAAATGAAGTTGGTGCCCCGGTCTGACACCACCTCTCTGGGGAACCCCATTCGGGAGAAAACACCCATCAGTGCCTGTCCCACCACGGGGGCCGTCACTGTTCTGAGAGGGATGGCTTCCGGGTACCGTGTGGCATGGTCCACCAAGACCAGGATGAACCTGTTGCCCAGGGCTGTCTTGGGGTCCAGGGGCCCAACAATGTCAATCCCTACCCGGTCAAAGGGGGTACTGACCACGGGAAAAGGTTGGAGGGGAGCCTTCTGCTTCCGCCCGCTTTTCCCACTTGCCTGGCAAGTTTGACAGGTCTTGCAATGGATATCTGTATCCCTTCTCATCTGAGGCCAATAAAAATGGGTGACAAGCCTGTCATAGGTCTTGTCCTTCCCCAGATGTCCAGCTAACGGGACATCATGAGCCAAACCCAGTAGGAAGGCTCTGAAGCGCTGGGGTACCACCAGCACACGGGCTGACCCAGGCTCAGCAGCCTTAGGCTTGCTATACAGGAGGTCGTTCTCCCAGTAAACAAAATGTTACCCTGACTGATCACCTGAGGTTTGGGCTGAGGCCTGCTGCCTCATACCCACAAGAGAAGGGCACACTTTCTGCTCTGCACAGAATTTCTCCCTGGAGGGACCACCATCCTGCTGCCAGTGGGTCAGCTCGGGTAGGTCTCCCAGTTCAGCAACTTGTTCACCTGTGGGTTCCAGGGCATACCCCTCAAGGTCTGCCTCCTCCTGGACCACGGGAACTACGGGGGATGGTTTCCCGCGCCCCCTGCCTCTTCTCTTCACAGCTGGGTCCTGGGCCTTACTTTCAGGCTCCAGAACCCCATCAACACCCTTACTTGCTGTCATCGATCGAGTGGTTGCACACACCCACTCTGGCACACCCAACATTTTCAAATGTGTCTCCCTCTCCACCTTAGCCCAAGGGGAGTCTTCCAAATCATTGCCCAGGAGACAATCAACAGGCATGGCGGGCCTTACAGCAACTTGAAGAGTACCTGAAACTCCCCCCCATTCAAAGGGAACCTGAGCTACCTTACACTCTCTCTGGGAGTTGTCAGCAGCTATCACAGGGTAGAATGCGTGGGGAACAACCTGCTCTCTGGACACCAAGTGACACTTGACAGCTGTCACACTTGCTCCGGTGTCTCTGAGAGCTTCCACTCTATGGCCATTAATGGTCACCCACTGCCTATATTTCTTAGTGTTACTAGGCAGGGGGGGTGGAGGGACCATTTCCATGTCTCCTAAAGAGACCAGGGACATCTCTGCGGGACCCTCCCCACCATGGGCAACCATCTCCTCCCCTCCCAGGGCTACACTCGCCAACTGACGGGGTGGTGCACTGGGTGGTGCACCAGAATTCTTCAAGGGACACTGAGGATCATAAAAACGGTGTCCCACCTGCTTACAAGCGAAGCAGGTCATTGGGCCCCTATGACCAGGTTTACCTGGCGGGGCCTCGGATTTCTTCACAGGGGGAGGCTGGGAACCCTTCCCTTGGTTCCCTTGGGGATTACTTTGGGGCCCTTTCTGGAACTCCCCCTGTTTACCCTTGTCCCCCCCACTCTTCTGCTGGGGACCCCGCCCACCTTTGGCTGAGTCTCCCACTGGACCCTTGTGGACCCTGGTACTGACCCAGCAGTCCGCCTCTTCAGCAAGTTTTCTAGGGTTAGATATCTTGCTATCAATAAGGTGCTGGCGCAGCTCTGGAAAACAGTTATTAGACAAGTGCTCCCAAGCAAACAAATCATAAAGAGCATCATAACTTTCCACTTTGCTGCCCTTTACCCAACCATCCATGGCTCTGCAAAAATATGACACATACTCCACCCACGTAGTACCAGGCAACTTCTTACATTCTCTAAAGGCCTGTCTGTACTTTTCTGGGGTTAGGCCATACCTTAACATTAAAGCATCTTTCATATGAGTATAAGACATCCTATCCTCAACAGGCATGTCTAACAGGGTATCTCTTCCCTCATTCACAAAGCGACCCCACAACCCCGCTCCCCAATCCTTCTCAGGGACCCGGTGGGCCAACAATGCTAACTCATATGCTTTAAACCATTGACCAATATCCTCATTCTTCTGAAAATCTTTGATCACATCTTTGGGAAAATAAAACCTACTTTCTGCAGGCACAGATGGGATGCTGCCACCAGAGGGATTCAATTCTAACTCTTTAGCTTTGAGCTCCAACTCCCTCAACCTGGTATCACGCTCCAAAGCTAACTTCTCTCTTTCAAACTCTAACCTTTTGATCTCCAAATCAGCTTCTCTCCTGCCTCTTGCATTCTCTAACTCCAACTGCCCATCTATCTTAAGTTTTGCCATTTCCATGTTGTATGCTCGCTCCTTCGCCCTTTCTTCTCTTTCTTCAGGAGAAAGACCCTTGGAGGAAACACTGCTGCCGGGAGGGGATGTGGGCCCATTCACTGGCACCTCCTCCTCCCCTTCCCCTGTCGGTACCACCACCGGATCAGAGGGATCTCTGGCCTCCAACCAGGCCTGCAATGCTTTGAGATAATCTCCTCTCCTTGTGATGCCTGGGGTAGGAACTTTCAACTGCTTGCAAAAGGATTTCAGCTTCCTTACTGGATAGTCGTTTATCTTACTTCTATCAAACTCCTCCTCAACAACAGGTGTAGTGCCTCCAGCATTACTCATGGTCAAAACTGGCAGTTTCAAAAATCAAGCTCCAGGAAAGCGGAGAACAAAAATAGGATATCCAACCAAAAACAGATTGTGGCTGCGCTATGGTCTGCTTTCACTATGTATCGCACACTAATCACTGCACATGGGTCATAAATGCAAAGTTCAAATCCTCACCGCTGACCCACCAATGTTAGAAGCGGCTGTCTCTAGTTGGCAGAGGTATACACTTCTGACAAATAGGGACACACCTTTTCTAGTCAGGGCAAGGGGATCACACACTTAGATAACCCCTGCTCACCCCCTTGGTAGCTTGGCAAAGCAGACAGGCTTATCTCAGAGGCAGTGCGTTAAGCATTTATGACCACATACAGTAATAAAGTGAATACACTACAAATGGACACAACACAGTAGTATTATAAAAATAAGGATTTTTATATAAGGCTTAGCACAAGACCAAATAACGACAAAAATATACCTCAGTCTTAATAAATACTCTTGGAAGGAAAAATAATAGTTCAAGCACGGTTTCTTCTTAGCACAAAAGTCTTTAGTATCAAAAGCAACTCTTCTTCTCTAAAACACAGTTCTTGGCAACAATGTAACCCACACGGGAGTCACACGACGTCGAGGCAAAGTTAATCCAAAGGTTCGGCGTCGACCGCGAGAAGCGCTACGTCGAGCCCGGAGTCGCACAGACCCCAACAACACAGTACCTTGGAAAAGTGAAGCACTCGATGATCAGCGGCGTCGAGATGTCTGGCGTCGCGTCTTCGGCGTCGATCGGGCCTCGGAGTCGGGGCGATCTGCAGCGTCGTCGACCGAAGTCAGGCGGGAGCAGCGCTCACGAGATGAAGCAGGATACGGCATCGTCGATGTCGATGTTGCAAGAGTGAGCAGCGCTCACGGCGTCGAGAGGGCTCGGCGTCGATGCGATCAGCGGCGGCGTCAACACAGGGTCACTTGGAGCTGGAGCCAAACTCGCTACTCACTGGCGTCGCTACTGGCGTCGATCGGGCCCGGCTGCCGGCGTCGAAGGTGCGGGACACTGGAGCCGTTACTCACGATGTCGAGCTGGATTCGGCGACGTCCGTCGGCGTCGAGATTGCTGGATTCTTCAGAGGTGCTGGATTTCAGGTTCCAGCAACAAGCACTTTCAGAAAACAAATGAAGTCCTTTGACCCTGTGACTTCAACAGGAGGCTGGCACTTCTTCCAGCCCTTGGAGATTTTCTTAGCAAAGTTTGAGAGTACACACACAGTTCCTCTCTCCTGGTTCCTTGGAAAAAAAATAAAGAAGCAACTGCAGGATTCCCCCAACAAACAGCACTCTGGCAGAAGGGGTAGACAGTCCTTGGATCAGCAGGCTTCTTGTCCTTGGTTCAGGTTTCCTTGTCAGGAGTGATCTAAATTCTTGGTTCAGGGGTCCTTCTCTTATACCCCTTTTTGGCTTTGATCCCTTTGTCCATGCAGGGGAATTTCCCCCCATCTTGGGTTTGTTGTGGGTGTTGCCAGGCTGAGGCACCTGGCCTATTCACTGGGCAGGGCAGAGTCCTCAGCCGCCCAGCAGGAGCGGAGCCAGCATTGTCACTGGCAGGGGCAGGGCCATCAGTTGCCCGGCAGGAGGTGGGCCAGGAAAGTCCCAGGCAGGCACAGAGTCATCAGCCGCCTGGCAGGGGGGCGAGCCAGCATTGTGTCAGGCAGGGCAGGCTATCAGGAGCTACTCTTCCCCTACTCTCAATGCAAATGCCCCACTCATCCCACACTGACTCATTCAGACTCTCTGGAGCCACCCAGCTCCTGTCACACGCACACCAGAACCAGCAGAGACCGGTAGACAGTTAGACAAGAAAATAGCTACTTTCTAAAAGTGCTATTTTCAAACACAGAGTCTAAAAACCATCCACCCAAACGGATGCGTTATTAAACCCTGAGTTCAGGGATACCAAACTCGACATTGAACCATACTCCCCGTGCCCGCTAGGATTATAGCATTAATAATCCTGGCAGCCCATTCTAACTGATGGACAGCAGGTAACCTTGCAATAGTGAAAAACGAATATGGCTGTAATTCACTATTTAGGACATGCCAACCTTGTCAGGCTTGTCCTACCTTATGCTTACAAAGCACCCTGCCCGTGGGCCTACCATAGGGGTGACTAACATGAAGTTAAGGGAAGGTTTAGGGACTGGCAAGTAGGTGTACTTGCGCAGTCCTCGTGACAGTCAGACTGCACGTGGTCTGGCAATGGCAGACCTTCAGACATACTTTTACTAGGCCGCTCTTGTGGGTGGCACAACACATGCTGCAAGCCCACGAGCAGCATTTGTATTTACAAGCCCTGGCACTCCTGGTGCACTCTACTAGGGACTGACAGTAAACCAAATAAGCCAAACATGGAAGTCAATCAATACAGGAATTTCACATAGGGAGCACTTGCACTGTGGCACTGATCAGCAGTGGCACAGTGCCCAAAGCAATATACCAGCAAAAACATCGTAAACAGAGGAGGCAAACAGAAAAAATGGAGGAGAGACTCATGCCAATGATGTCAGGTCTAACACCTGTTGTTCTGTAAACTGCTGCATGTGTTGATCAGTAGCTATATGAGTAACTATATGGGTTATTGATTGGTTGCTCAAGTATTTGAATGGGAGACTGAGTGTGTGTGTGGGTGGCTGGGAGGTGTATGACTCTGTGCATAGATGTGTGAGCAGTTGATTCACTAGATGTATGGGTTCAAAAGTGCATGTGGAAACAGCTGTATGGGCGGTTGACTGTGTGCATGAGTGTATTGGTGAGTGAATGGATATCTCAGTGCTACATGTCAAAGTAAGTACATATGTAAAACACAGTACATGTGAGAGTTGACATATATAAATAACTGTGCATAAGAGCCAGTGAATGTGTGAGTGGCTGTATGGATCATTGTGAACTTGTATCAGGGATTGTATAAGAGAGTAAATATGTGTTAGTATATGTTTGAATAAGTAAGGTGTGTATAACTGTATAGTTGAGGAAATGGAGGTGTGATTGATTCTTTGCATGACTGACTAGGTGTGTAAGTAACTCCATGGATGAGTGACAGTCTGTGAGTGTCTGTTTACACTGAGTGTATCTAAGGTTATATTAGAGTCTGAAGAGGTTCATCGTATTATCACATGAATGATGTCATCAGTGATGTGATCAGTAATGTCAACTGAGATGTCATCAGTGATGTCATCAGTGATGTCATTTGAGATGTCATCAGTGATGTCATCAGTGATGTCACTGACCATGTCATGAATGATGTAATATGTGACATGATCAGCAGTGGATTGCCGGTGCGCGATATATAGTTAGTGCAACTAACTATATATGGAATTTCAATGGTTTTGTGTGAGTAAAATAAGGTTTTGTAAATGCTAATTCCTAACTATATATGGTCTATAACCCATGTTTTTTTCAGTGAATATATATATATATATATATATGAAATTAGAGCTCCTCCTCAGCACGCTCTGCGCTCGCAGACACCGCCTCCACGCCAGCATAAATGAGGAACGGACCAACGAAGTCAGCAACAGATGGATTTATTTACAAAAACAGAACCAGCGACGCGTTTCGAGCTGAAAAGCCCTTGATCACGCTGCAACATGTTTAAAGGTAATAGTGCTTTTTTATATGCTTATAGTGACGACATCACCGCCCCCTGGTGGTGATCACCGGTGAGCAACAAATAGTGAAAACATACTAACGCTGCTAGTCTTTCTTTGCTTTTTAGACACATAGTACATGGAGACAATGCAATTCCTGGTTAAATCCAATTACATTCTAAAATCACATTGTAAAAAGGTTTGCTGGCAACCACAATTATACTATGATGTACTTTTTTTGTGCAAAATAATGCATTATAGCAGCGAAAGTTTAAAGTGCAATAAGTGTATAAAAAAGTGCATAAGTTTAGAAATATATGTAAGAGGTGCTATGTGCAAGGAGGAGCCGCGTTACCATAAAACTAAAGATACCTCATGCTACTTATTGATTATCTTTTTCAATTTCATAGATTCACAGATCTTTGCAATGTTTAATAACAGGTTCTCTAAGAGTTGTTAATGGTAAAATTGGGTATCAAAATTGTTTAAAAACGAAAATATGTAAAAATAATTCCATATTTCATATATATACAAATACATTCACTTATCAAGAGCCAAAAAACTCAACTATCCATACTGTACAAAAAGCCCCCTATACCAAAAAATAATAATAACCAAACATACGAATTATTATATAAGTATTTACATACATATACATTTCAACTCTAAATTGGATAAGTCTAATGTACGCGTGAGACTTCCTAGCAAACAAAGACTGGACTCTCAGATATCAGGGTAAATCCAATATGTAAAATACCGATAATCTGGAAGGAAGTATATGGTTAGACACAGTACTTGTAAAATCTTAACGCATTGATTTATAAACACAGAAATCATTTGGCACGCAATCTATACAATAACACTTAATAATGTGGTCATCCCGAATGGGAATACGATGTACTGTGCCCTCTAATAGGGAACCTAACTAGAGGGCCGGAGTCCACATATAGAACCGAAAACTAGAAGAACACCTACTGGCTCATCAAGAAACTGCAACCCAAAACCAAGATGTTTATAAATAATGGTGCATTTCTTCAATGTTGTTGAGCCCATTAGGCCAACGACTATCCAGCTCAAGGATAAATCGAGACTCAAGTTTTCTTAGCTGTAATTCTTGATCACCCCCTCTTTTCAAAACTGGTACAGCTCCGATGACAAAATAGCTGAGATGTTTTAAATCCTTATTGTGTACCCGTTTAAAATGCCGGGCAACCGGATATGCTGGGTCGCTATGTAGTATAGCCCGCAGATGCTGTAATATTCGGACATGCACCTGGAGCTTAGTGCTGCCAACATATCTAAGCCCACAGGTGCATGCCAAGACATAAACAGCGTGATCAGTCCTGCAGGTATAGTGACCAGTAATGGGTTTAGGGACAGTACTAAAAGGGGTAGAGTAGTGTGTGGTTGTGGTTGTGGTGCCAAATTTACAAGCACGACAGCTCGTGCACCTGTAGAAGCCTCTAGTCGGACGCAACCAAGGTTTTTTCGCTTTTAACTCAGGAGCTGTTTTGTCCAAAGAGTTACCCATGGTTTTAGCCCGTCTAAAAGTCACAGTAGGGGTAGCTGGTAATCTAGTATTAAGTATAGGGTCACTTAAAACTATTGGCCAATTCTTATTAAGAATGGCTCTAAATTTTCTGTCCTCCCTGCTGTATGTGGTAATTAGGCGTGGGCATTCCAACTGGGGCTCGATAATATTGGAATCTTCAGTATTAGGCGTAGGTATTGGAAAGAGACTCTCCCTCGATCTAGACAAGGATTTGTTCATGGCTGCTTTTAAAATAGTGTCTGAGTAACCCCGAGCTCTTAATCTCATCATGAGGTCTCCTACACAATTATTATAATCTTCTGGGGAGCTAAAAATCCTTTTAAGTCTCAAGATTTCGCCATACGGGATTCCTGAAATGGTGTGTCTCGGGTGCATTGCCCGCTGTCGGTTTTCTGTGTAGTGTTGTATGTAGTGTATTATCAATAACATACACTTCAACATCTAGAAATTGAATTCTGGTCTTATCAATATGTGCTGTAAAGTTTAAATTGAATAGATTGTTGTTGATATCCTTTATAAACTGAAGGGCTCCCTCTTTACTACCTCTCCAGGCAATAAATATATCGTCAATATACCTTAAAAAGCACATAACATGTCTATCAACCACAGCTTTGTGGCGAACATTGAGGACCTGCTCCTCCCACCAGCCAACGTGCAAGCACACATAGCTGGGAGAGAAGCAGGCCCCCATCGCCACTCCCCTCAATTGTTTGTATATCTCTTTGCCAAAGGAGAAAAAATTATTGTAAAGACACCATTCTATGAGGCTTGAGATGACTTTGTTATGTTCGTAATACATAATTGGCCTGCTAGAGAGGTAATATTGTATGGCGGAGAGTCCTTGTACGTGGTCAATACTAGTGTACAATGCCTCTACGTCTAAAGAGATAAGCCACATATCACTGTCCCACTTGATGTTAGAAATTTTTGTGATAAAGTCACTGGTATCCCGGGTGAAGCTGGGGAGGTGTTTCACAAAATCCTGGAGGAAAAAGTCAATGTATTCCCCCACTTTCTCACCCACGCTGCCAATGGCTGATACAATGGTCCTACCAGCTATAGGTTGTACATCCTTATTCACCTTCGGGATGAGGTAAAGAGAGGGCAAAATAGGAAAATTAATGTACATAAATTTGTACTCTTCAGATGAAATCAAACTCTTTCTTTTCCATTGACTTAACATCTTGTGGAGTCTAGTGGTAGCTTCTCATATTCCTTTTGTGATGATATGGTGTAACAAAGAGGGTCTCCGAGTTGGCTCTTTGCCTCCCGAATATAGTCTAGTTTAGGCCAAATTACCAGATTACCCCCCTTATCTGATTTTTTTATCACGATATCGGGATTTTCTTCCAATTTCTTTATCAATTTGTTGTAGGCACGCTTTGTATGTATCTCTTTTTTTCGATGTTTGTTGTTCACCTGTGTATACAGTTTTTTGATGTCATTGGTAACGCAGTCATTAAAAGTGTCAATCGCATCTTTAGGCATCAAAGGAATGAATTTCGATTTGCTGGCAAAGGGACTCAGGCCAGCACCTTTTTGGGCAATGGGCACCCGCATTAGACGACTCTGTGTTGCCTCATCACATGCTGATTCCAAGTCGCTATTCGAGTCCATTAATTCATTGGCGTCCAAAAAGGTATGGGTGTCTGATGCACATAATTCATGTAGCTCATTGGACTCAGTTTCCTCATTTAGATCGTTGGATTTGTGAAGATCTTTGGCATTTTTCAAGGCAAAATGTTTTTTTAATTTCAACTTCCTTATAAAGCGGAATAGATCCACTCTCGTCATGGCATAGTTCAGGCTCTGTATAGGTGAATAATTCAAACCAAGTGAAAGCAGTTGTTCCTCAGCTTTATTGAGTGTCACGTTGGATAAATTTATGATGGTATTCTCGCCTACCGACGTTTCCCCCATGTGTTTTTCTTTTTCTTTTGCTGTTGTTGTTGCTGCGCCCCTGCGCTGTTTGGATCTGCGCCGTCGTGCTTTCCTACGTTTGTATATATATATATGACCCAACGCCTTCTCCCAGGAAAGGAAAGGCAAACACAACTCTGGGGTTTCTGGCAAGTGGCTTTATTGATGTAAAAGGCTTGTAGTGCTGACAGTCCCTGAAACGCTAAGGCAGTGCCAATTCCACAAACTCTACGCTCTCTCTGGGGGTCAAACGAGATGCAGGTGGTAAATAGACCGCTCCCATCCTGATGTAATTGCGCTCCTCTTCCTATGGCAGGTGTGCTGGCCCCTCACACTCACATCTTGCTGAGCTGATGCATGCTGGTAAGCGTAGTCCGTCAGAGTCTCTGTACAATGACAGTGGCACTCCTAACATCAAGTGATCATCATCCCAATTGGCTGGTTATGGGCCAAACTCCAGGTCAAGTGCCCAGCAGGATGAAGCAAATTTCATTGCCAGCCCCATACTCAGGCGATGAATATTGCCTCTTCTCTCCCCTTGCAGCACCTCAAACCGTGATGGCAATCCGAGCCGCTGGGGGGGGGGGCACCCTGTTTTGCTGTCCAAATGCAAAGTTCCACAAGGTGCTGGTCTCGCCACGGTGCACCTGAACAAGAGGGTGTGTCGCAAGTCACCATCCTGCTTGCTGACTAAACATGAACCAACGCCTGCTCCCAGGAAAGGAAAGGCACGAACCAACTCTAGGGTTTCTGGCAAGTGATTGATTTAAAAGTCGCGTGGTGCTGACAGTCCCTGAAACTGGGGCCTAATAGGCTTTCTGCCCCCGTCTGCCTCCTGGGGGGCCAGAAAGCTTTATGCCTTCTTTGGGGAGGTAGGGTGGGGCATTGGCCTGCCCATTCTGGGCATCCCCCACCCCTGAATTTTGAAAAATAGGTTTACCCCTGGTGCCTAGTGGGCTTTCTGCCCCCCTTAAGGGGCATATAAGGGGCTATTGCCTCATTCGCCTCCCGGGGGGCAGAGAGACTGTGGTAATTTTTTTAAGGTGAGGGCATTATCACCCCCATTCTTGGTAGCCCCCACTCCAATCTTTGAGGGAATTAAATCCCTGGTGCCTAGGTGACTTTCTGCCTCCCCGGGGGGAAGATCAGGGGCTATTGCCCCATCTGCCTCCCGGAGGGCAGAAAGCCTGCAGCAATTTATTTGGGGGGTGGGAGCATTGGCATGCCAATTCTGGGCAGCCCCCACCCCTAAGTATATAAAAAAAATCCCTTGTGCCTTATGGGCTTTCTGCCCCCCTCAAGGGGGGGCAGAACAGGGGCTACTGCCCCCATCTGCCTCCTTGGGGGGCATAAAGGCTGTGGAGTGGTGGCATTGGCATGCCTATTCTGTGCAGACCCCACCACAAACTTTGAAAAAAAAAACCTGGTGTCGCATCTGCTCAGAGGGGGAGCAGAATAACTAGCATTTTTTTTGAGTGGAGGCATTGGCATGCCCATCCCTACGTATATATATATATATATATATATATATATATATATATATATATATATATATATATATATATATATATATATATATGACGCTCCTCGTCCCTTACCCTTCCAAAGAGACACAGCACTCACGGGGGGAAAGTCGAAGATTTTATTTTGACTTTCAAACGCACCAGACGCGTTTCGGCATCCGCCTCCCTCTGTGGTACAGGGGTATGTCTGTACTGTTACAAAATGGTGCTTACAGAATCATTGTTCCAGTGTACGAAACTTCCCCTCATGATACAAGTCCCCCCCATGTCCTAATCTTTGTGTGGTTTAAACATTTGTGACAAAGGACCTCCTGTAGGAGGGGTAATTTTGGGTGATACACCAGTGGCAGAAGTGGCGAGTAGAGCATGGGTACATCCAATTTTTTGCTTATGTGCACCCAAGCAGCAACTGTGCAAGTCACCGTGGTTGGCGTCTCGGCTCTGCTAGGGAGCGAAGCGTACAGTGCACCATCAATGGGAACCGGTAGGGCAAGCCAGTGCTCCGCAGCCACTTGAGGCATTTATAGTGGCTGGTGTACCCAATAATAGGCATAGTGTGCTTGCGCGCTGTAGTAATACAATTCAAAGTTGGGAATGCCAAACCCTCCTTGGGAATACGGCTTAGTGAGAACACTCAACTGAAGTCTCGGGTTTCCCCCCCCCCCATACCAAGCGTATTAGTTCGGATCTCAACTGTTTAAAAAAATAAGCCCCTGGATGATACGGAATATTCAGAAATAAGTAAAGTAATCGGGGTAGTATTACCATTTTAATCAGAGACGCACGGCCCGCCATGGATAGAGGAAGCGTGATCCAGCGTGATATGGCATCCGTAATGCGGTCCATCGTAGTTCCATAATTAAGACGCATGAGTCCTTATTTCGTGTGATATGAATACCAAGGTATTTTAGCTCATCTTCACACCATGTTAGCGGATAATCCAGTGGAAATCGAGCGGTCGCATCAGTGAGAGGGAAAATACAAGACTTACTCCAATTTATTTGAACACCCGAGAGTCTCCCAAAGATTATAAATTCCCGAAGTACTGGATTTAGATTCTGCTGGGGGTCACGGATATAGAGCGTAATATCATCAGTGTATAGAGACACCAATATATGTCTCAGATTACACCGCAGCGCTCTGTCGCAATTTCACCGCCAGCGGCTCAACTGCTATCACGAAGAGTAAAGGCAACAAGGGACATCCCTGCCTCGTACCTCTTGTAACCGAGAACTTCTGGGAGGTCTTGCCATTAATGGTCACCCTCCCCACCGGCGAGCAATACAGCAGTTTAATCCAGGAAAGAAAGATGGGAGGAACCCCATGCGCGCCATCACCCCAAACACAAAGTCCCATTCGAAAGAATCGAAGGCCTTTGTGGCATCTAAAAAATTCTCTGCCAGAGGTAGTTCCGAAGAGACATTATTCAGGACTGTAAAAAAGGTTCTTAGGTTGTGGGATGTCGCTCTTCCAGGTACAAAGCCTGACTGATCGGGCAGAATTACGGTCTCCATAAGGAGATTAAGCCGCGTGGCTATGAGCTTAGCAAGGATTTTCTCATCGCAACTAAGTAGCAAAAGGGGTCTGTAAGAATCACAGTGCTGTGCCGGCTTTCCCGGTTTTAGGAGGGAAGTGATGAGGGTCTCTCTCATGGAGGGAGGCAGATGTCCCACGTCCAGCGCTTCCTCGTATACTTCCCGCAGTATTGGGCCCATCAAGTCTATATATATTTTATAAAATTCTACTGGGATGCCGTCCGTCCCGGTGGCCTTGCCGGACAGCATATGCACAATTGTCTCTCGCACTTCGTCTAATTCAAACGGAGTACTCAAAAAACGTTGTTGTACATCACTTAACCACCCCAAGGAGATATCTTTCAGGTAAGCATCTAGATCCGACGCATCTGTCCGCGTGGTTGTGTATAATTTAGTATAGTGTGCCACGAAGGCATTTAATATGTTTGTAGTATCTCTGTACACCAGCCCATCCATCTCGGCCAATTCCAGTACCACATTAGAGCCCTGTGTGTGTCTAATCATTGCGGCAAGTGCCTTACCCGGCCTCTCACCCTCTCCATAGTGACGGGCTGTCCAGTATTTCCCTCGAAAGTGTGCCTCTCTGCGGGCCGCGTCTGTATATTCTGAGAGCTTGTCCCTAATTTTTGATTGAATGGCCCTATCCAGCGCAACAGCTAGCGACATCTCCAAGGATTTGAGCTCAGTCTCAAGCTTCTGCAGAGTGTGCAGAATGTCCTTAAGGACACCAGCCCCCTTCGATATGCAATACCCTCTCAATGTGACCTTAAACGTTTCCCATATAGTCTCAACCTTGTCAACAGAATCCTTGTTATGAGCAAAAAAATCTAATATCTCTTCACGAAGCTCCTCTTCGAACACAGTGTCCAATAATATGGTAGGTTGCAATCTCCAGCTATTCCGTGCTGGACCAAGATCCGCAGAAGATAGGGTAAGCTTTACAGGCGTGTGATCTGAGTAGGTCCTGGCCAGATGTTGCACCGTAGCTATCGCAGGGCACAGGCCCGCTGACAGTAAGATATAATCTAAGCGCACTCTAAGCGCGCCCAAGACGCTGCATGTGCAGTAAAGTGGGTATCTTCCAGGACGTGCGGATGTAAGTGCCTCCAGGTATCTATCAAACCATACTCTGTAAGTGTGGTATGCAACACAGTACGCGCCCTGGTGTAGTGATGGGGGAGGGGTGCGATCTATCAATGTCCCGGTTACAGGCCACGTTGAAGTCGCCGCCCCATATTATGTGATTAGACCCAATGTCTATAATGGCAGCCCACAGGCCTGTGTAAAAATGCGGGTCATCTACATTCGGTCCATAGCAGCATGCCAGCGTGACCGAGTCATGTCCTAGTCGTCCCCATGCTAGACAATACCTCCCCTGTGTGTCGCAGCGTGTGCCAACCAAGGTGAACGGGGTGCACCTCTTGATAAGGATAGCAGTGCCTCTCGCATACGACGAAAAGGAGGAGAAAACCCTGTGATCCGCCCATTTACAAGCAAATGTATTGGCTTGCTGTGGGCTAATGTGCGTCTCTTGTAGAAACACCACATGGGCCTGATGCCGGTCCAGATAGGACAGTACTTGGTGCTTCTTGCATGGATCTCCCAACCCCTTAACATTCCATGTAATAATATTCAGGTCAGTCCCAGTCTCGGAAGGCAAAAATCCCAGGGTTGATCATTCCCATAAGTCTTCAAGTGGTAGCGACATCCGGTCCTCAAATGCGCCTCACCTATAGTGTCAGTGACCTTACAATGTATGCACCATCTCCTCCATAACAGGAATCCACAGCCATTCACATAAATAAAGCAATTGTTGAGCACGACATTTACGTATACCTTACAACCATTACCCAAAACCCAACTCCCGACATGCACACAAACATTGAAATTCAGCGACATACAACTCTCTACCCAAGAATACAGTTGAATTAGGTCTGATCCCTTCACCCACCAGCCCATCCCACCCCTCAACAAGAACACCCCACACCCAGTACCCTCCAACCCTCCCTCCTCCCACTGAAGCAACCCAATCCTGCCAGAATGCACTACCCTCCCTCCCACCCCGCACCCCAACAAAAACATCACCACCATCCAGGTGGCATGACAAAGCATAGGGGAATACTCTTTGGGGGCAGTCACTAGTCGGCTACACAGCCACCCCTCCCCTTAAGCCCAGCTCGATATACCCTATGGGCTCAAATAGGGGGGGGAGCGGGGCCCGGAGTACATTACCACTGGAACAACCGGTACAGTTCTGGGCATCATGCCGATTAATTGTCTGTGGGTCACCGCCTGACACAAACTTTCTTGAGGTGATCATGAGCGGCCGGTCCTGGACGATGATTGTGCCATGCTACTGTTCCTCATCAGCTTCCTGTAAGTCATTGTGTTGCGCAGCTCCTCGCCCTTCACCACCGCAGTGTGTCCGTTTCACTGTTCGCAGGAAGTCTTCAACTTGCTGAGGATTTGTAAAGAAACACTGTCTTCCCTGGTGCGTTACCCTACGTTTCGCAGGATACAGTAATGCATAGTCAATCTGAGCTGTGCTGAGTAATTTCTATACATCAAGAAAGTTGCGCCTCTCCTCCTGGACCATCGGAGTGAAGTCCGGATAGATCGAGAATGAGAATCCAATGTAGGACAAGTTCTGCATTGTTCTTGCGGCACGTAGGGCTACATCTCGGTCGCGATAATTTAACAATTTCGCGATGATGGGACTCGGCACACTCCCGGGTAGCGGTCTCGGGCCAAGAGATCTGTGCGCCCGTTCCACAATAAATTGCGTGGAGAAGGCGTCAGAGCCGACTGCGGCCAAGAGTAGTCTCTCTACTTAGTCCTCCATTCGCCCAGTGTTCGTGGACTCCGGCACACCAATTACGCGAATATTATTGCGCCTGCTCCGGGCATCCAAATCCTCATTCTTCGCTGCAATCACTCGTAGCAGCTTGTCCATTCTGGCCAGCTGCGTCGTGTGGCTGGCAGTGGTATTGTCATTCTCCGAGATGCGTCTCTCTGTGTTTTTAATGCGCTCTTCATGCATGTCTAATTTGTGTGCTATTGCGTCCATTCTGGATGACATCCAGTCTACCTTATCCACCACCGTAGCAAACCCTTGTATTATAAAAATAAGGATTTTTATATAAGTCTTAGCACAAGACCAAATAACGACAAAAATATACCTCAGTCTTAATAAATACTCTTGGAAGGAAAAATAATAGTTCAAGCACGGTTTCTTCTTAGCACAAAAGTCTTTAGTATCAAAAGCAACTCTTCTTTTCTAAAACACAGTTCTTGGCAACAATGTAACCCACACGGGAGTCACACGACGTCGAGGCAAAGTTAATCCAAAGGTTCGGCGTCGACCGCGAGGAGCGCTACGTCGAGCCCGGAGTCGCACAGACCCCAACAACACAGTACCTTGAAAAAGTGAAGCACTCGATGATCAGCGGCGTCGAGATGTCCGGCGTCGCGTCTTCGGCGTCGATCGGGCCTCGGAGTCGGGGCGATCTGCAGCGGCGTCGACCGAAGTCAGGCGGGAGCAGCGCTCACGAGATGAAGCAGGATACGGCATCGTCGATGTCGATGTTGCAAGAGTGAGCAGCGCTCACGGCGTCGAGAGGGCTCGGCGTCGATGCGATCAGCAGCGGCGTCGACACAGGGTCACTTGGAGCTGGAGCCGAACTCGCTACTCACTGGCGTCGCTACTGGCGTCGATCGGGCCCGGCTGCCGGCGTCGAAGGTGCGGGACACTGGAGCCGTTACTCATGATGTCGAGCTGGATTCGGCGACGTCCGTCGGCGTCGAGATTGCTGGATTCTTCAGAGGTGCTGGATTTCAGGTTCCAGCAACAAGCACTTTCAGAAAACAAATGAAGTCCTTTGACCCTGTGACTTCAACAGGAGGCTGGCACTTCTTTCAGCCCTTGGAGATTTTCTTAGCAAAGTTTGAGAGTACACACACAGTTCCTCTCTCCTGGTTCCTTGGAAAAAAAATAAAGAAGCAACTGCAGGATTCCCCCAACAAACAGCACTCTGGCAGAAGGGGTAGACAGTCCTTGGATCAGCAGGCTTCTTGTCCTTGGTCAGGTTTCCTTGTCAGAAGTGATCTAAATTCTTGGTTCAGGGGTCCTTCTCTTATACCCCTTTTTGGCTTTGATCCCTTTGTCCATGCAGGGGAATTTCCCCCCATCTTGGGTTTGTTGTGGGTGTTGCCAGGCTGAGGCACCTGGCCTATTAACTGGGCAGGGCAGAGTCCTCAGCCGCCCAGCAGGAGCGGAGCCAGCATTGTCACTGGCAGGGGCAGGGCCATCAGTTGCCCGGGAGGAGGTGGGCCAGGAAAGTCCCAGGCAGGCACAGAGTCATCAGCCGCCTGGCAGGGGGGCGAGCCAGCATTGTGTCAGGCAGGGCAGGCTATCAGGAGCTACTCTTCCCCTACTCTCAATGCAAATGCCCCACTCATCCCACACTGACTCATTCAGACTCTCTGGAGCCACCCAGCTCCTGTCACACGCACACCAGAACCAGCAGAGACCGGTAGACAGTTAGACAAGAAAATAGCTACTTTCTAAAAGTGCTATTTTCAAACACAGAGTCTAAAAACCATCCACCCAAACGGATGCGTTATTAAACCCTGAGTTCAGGGATACCAAACTCGACATTGCACCATACTCCCCGAGCCCGCTAGGATTATAGCATTAATAATCCTGGCAGCCCATTCTAACTGATGGACAGCAGGTAACCTTGCAATAGTGAAAAACGAATATGGCTGTAATTCACTATTTAGGATATGCCAACCTTGTCAGGCTTGTCCTACCTTATGCTTACAAAGCACCCTGCCCGTGGGCCTACCATAGGGGTGACTAACATGAAGTTAAGGGAAGGTTTAGGGACTGGCAAGTAGGTGTACTTGCGCAGTCCTTGTGACAGTCAGACTGCACGTGGTCTGGCAATGGCAGACCTTCAGACATACTTTTACTAGGCCGCTCTTGTGGGTGGCACAACACATGCTGCAAGCCCACGAGCAGCATTTGTATTTACAAGCCCTGGCACTCCTGGTGCACTCTACTAGGGACTGACAGTAAACCAAATAAGCCAAACATGGAAGTCAATCAATACAGGAATTTCACATAGGGAGCACTTGCACTGTGGCACTGATCAGCAGTGGCACAGTGCCCAAAGCAATATACCAGCAAAAACATCGTAAACAGAGGAGGCAAACAGAAAAAATGGAGGAGAGACTCATGCCAATGATGTCAGGTCTAACACCTGTTGTTCTGTAAACTGCTGCATGTGTTGATCAGTAGCTATATGAGTAACTATATGGGTTATTGATTGGTTGCTCAAGTATTTGAATGGGAGACTGAGTGTGTGTGTGGGTGGCTGGGAGGTGTATGACTCTGTGCATAGATGTGTGAGCAGTTGATTCACTAGATGTATGGGTTCAAAAGTGCATGTGGAAACAGCTGTATGGGCGGTTGACTGTGTGCATGAGTGTATTGGTGAGTGAATGGATATCTCAGTGCTACATGTCAAAGTAAGTACATATGTAAAACACAGTACATGTGAGAGTTGACATATATAAATAACTGTGCATAAGAGCCAGTGAATGTGTGAGTGGCTGTATGGATCATTGTGAACTTGTATCAGGGATTGTATAAGAGAGTAAATATGTGTTAGTATATGTTTGAATAAGTAAGGTGTGTATAACTGTATAGTTGAGGAAATGGAGGTGTGATTGATTCTTTGCATGACTGACTAGGTGTGTAAGTAACTCCATGGATGAGTGACAGTCTGTGAGTGTCTGTTTACACTGAGTGTATCTAAGGTTATATTAGAGTCTGAAGAGGTTCATCGTATTATTACATGAATGATGTCATCAGTGATGTGATCAGTAATGTCAACTGAGATGTCATCAGTGATGTCATCAGTGAAGTCATTTGAGATGTCATCAGTGATGTCATCAGTGATGTCACTGACCATGTCATGAATGATGTAATATGTGACATGATCAGCAGTGGATTGCCGGTGCGCGATATATAGTTAGTGCAACTAACTATATATGGAATTTCAATGGTTTTGTGTGAGTAAAATAAGGTTTTGTAAATGCTAATTCCTAACTATATATGGTCTATAACCCATGGTTTTTTCAGTGAATATATATATATATATATGAAATTAGAGCTCCTCCTCAGCACGCTCTGCGCTCGCAGACACCGCCTCCACACCAGCATAAATGAGGAATGGACCAACGAAGTCAGCAACTGATGGATTTATTTACAAAAACAGAACCAGCGACGCGTTTCGAGCTGAAAAGCCCTTGATCACGCTGCAACATGTTTAAAGGTAATAGTGCTTTTTTATATGCTTATAGTGACGACATCACCGCCCCCTGGTGGTGATCACCGGTGAGCAACAAATAGTGAAAACATACTAACGCTGCTAGTCTTTCTTTGCTTTTTAGACACATAGTACATGGAGACAATGCAATTCCTGGTTAAATCCAATTACATTCTAAAATCACATTGTAAAAAGGTTTGCTGGCAACCACAATTATACTATGATGTACTTTTTTTGTGCAAAATAATGCATTATAGCAGCGAAAGTTTAAAGTGCAATAAGTGTATAAAAAAGTGCATAAGTTTAGAAATATATGTAAGAGGTGCTATGTGCAAGGAGGAGCCGCGTTACCATAAAACTAGAGATACCTCATGCTACTTATTGATTATCTTTTTCAATTTCATAGATTCACAGATCTTTGCAATGTTTAATAACAGGTTCTCTAAGAGTTGTTAATGGTAAAATTGGGTATCAAAATTGTTTAAAAACGAAAATATGTAAAAATAATTCCATATTTCATATATATACAAATACATTCACTTATCAAGAGCCAAAAAACTCAACTATCCATACTGTACAAAAAGCCCCCTATACCAAAAAATAATAATAACCAAACATACGAATTATTATATAAGTATTTACATACATATACATTTCAACTCTAAATTGGATAAGTCTAATGTACGCGTGAGACTTCCTAGCAAACAAAGACTGGACTCTCAGATATCAGGGTAAATCCAATATGTAAAATACCGATAATCTGGAAGGAAGTATATGGTTAGACACAGTACTTGTAAAATCTTAACGCATTGATTTATAAACACAGAAATCATTTGGCACGCAATCTATACAATAACACTTAATAATGTGGTCATCCCGAATGGGAATACGATGTACTGTGCCCTCTAATAGGGAACCTAACTAGAGGGCCGGAGTCCACATATAGAACCGAAAACTAGAAGAACACCTACTGGCTCATCAAGAAACTGCAACCCAAAACCAAGATGTTTATAAATAATGGTGCATTTCTTCAATGTTGTTGAGCCCATTAGGCCAACGACTATCCAGCTCAAGGATAAATCGAGACTCAAGTTTTCTTAGCTGTAATTCTTGATCACCCCCTCTTTTCAAAACTGGTACAGCTCCGATGACAAAATAGCTGAGATGTTTTAAATCCTTATTGTGTACCCGTTTAAAATGCCGGGCAACCGGATATGCTGGGTCGCTATGTAGTATAGCCCGCAGATGCTGTAATATTCGGACATGCACCTGGAGCTTAGTGCTGCCAACATATCTAAGCCCACAGGTGCATGCCAAGACATAAACAGTGTGATCAGTCCTGCAGGTATAGTGACCAGTAATGGGTTTAGGGACAGTACTAAAAGGGGTAGAGTAGTGTGTGGTTGTGGTGCCAAATTTACAAGCACGACAGCTCGTGCACCTGTAGAAGCCTCTAGTCGGACGCAACCAAGGTTTTTTCGCTTTTAACTCAGGTGCTGTTTTGTCCACAGAGTTACCCATGGTTTTAGCCCGTCTAAAAGTCACAGTAGGGGTAGCTGGTAATCTAGTATTAAGTATAGGGTCACTTAAAACTATTGGCCAATTCTTATTAAGAATGGCTCTAAATTTTCTGTCCTCCCTGCTGTATGTGGTAATTAGGCGTGGGCATTCCAACTGGGGCTCGATAATATTGGAATCTTCAGTATTAGGCGTAGATATTGGAAAGAGACTCTCCCTCGATCTAGACAAGGATTTGTTCATGGCTGCTTTTAAAATAGTGTCTGAGTAACCCCGAGCTCTTAATCTCATCATGAGGTCTCCTACACAAATATTATAATCTTCTGGGGAGCTAAAAATCCTTTTAAGTCTCAAGATTTCGCCATACGGTATTCCTGAAATGGTGTGTCTCGGGTGCATTGCCCGCTGTCGGTTTTCTGTGTAGTGTTGTATGTAGTGTATTATCAATAACATACACTTCAACATCTAGAATTTGAATTCTGGTCTTATCAATATGTGCTGTAAAGTTTAAATTGAATAGATTGTTGTTGATATCCTTTATAAACTGAAGGGCTACCTCTTTACTACCTCTCCAGGCAATAAATATATCGTCAATATACCTTAAAAAGCACATAACATGTCTATCAACCACAGCTTTGTGGCGAACATTGAGGACCTGCCCCTCCCACCAGCCAACGTGCAAGCACGCATAGCTGGGAGAGAAGCAGGCCCCCATCGCCACTCCCCTCAATTGTTTGTATATCTCTTTGCCAAAGGAGAAAAAATTATTGTAAAGACACCATTCTATGAGGCTTGAGATGACTTTGTTATGTTCGTAATACATAATTGGCCTGCTAGAGAGGTAATATTGTATGGCGGAGAGTCCTTGTACGTGGTCAATACTAGTGTACAATGCCTCTACGTCTAAAGAGATAAGCCACATATCACTGTCCCACTTGATGTTAGAAATTTTTGTGATAAAGTCACTGGTATCCCGGGTGAAGCTGGGGAGGTGTTTCACAAAATCCTGGAGGAAAAAGTCAATGTATTCCCCCACTTTCTCACCCACGCTGCCAATGGCTGATACAATGGGCCTACCAGGTATAGGTTGTACATCCTTATGCACCTTCGGGATGAGGTAAAGAGAGGGCAAAATAGGAAAATTTATGTACATAAATTTGTACTCTTCAGATGAAATCAAACTCTCTCTTTTCCATTGACTTAACATCTTGTGGAGTCTAGTGGTAGCGTTCTCATATTCCTTTTGTGATGATATGGTGTAACAAAGAGGGACTCCGAGTTGGCTCTTTGCCTCCCGAATATAGTCTAGTTTAGGCCAAATTACCAGATTACCCCCTTTATCTGATTTTTTTATCACGATATCGGGATTTTCTTCCAATTTCTTTATCAATTTGTTGTAGGCACGCTTTGTATGTATCTCTTTTTTTCGATGTTTGTTGTTCACCTGTGTATACAGTTTTTTGATGTCATTGGTAACGCAGTCATTAAAAGTGTCAATCGCATCTTTAGGCATCAAAGGAATGAATTTCGATTTGCTGGCCAAGGGACTCAGGCCAGCACCTTTTTGGGCAATGGGCACCCGCATTAGACGACTCTGTGTTGCCTCATCACATGCTGATTCCAAGTCGCTATTCGAGTCCATTAATTCATTGGCGTCCAAAAAGGTATGGGTGTCTGATGCACATAATTCATGTAGCTCATTGGACTCAGTTTCCTCATTTAGATCGTTGGATTTGTGAAGATCTTTGGCATTTTTCAAGGCAAAATGTTTTTTTAATTTCAACTTCCTTATAAAGCGGAATAGATCCACTCTCGTCATGGCATAGTTCAGGCTCTGTATAGGTGAATAATTCAAACCAAGTGAAAGCAGTTGTTCCTCAGCTTTATTGAGTGTCACGTTGGATAAATTTATGATGGTATTCTCGCCTACCGACGTTTCCCCCATGTGTTTTTCTTTTTCTTTTGCTGTTGTTGTTGCTGCGCCCCTGCGCTGTTTGGATCTGCGCCGTCGTGCTTTCCTACGTTTGTATATATATATATGACCCAACGCCTTCTCCCAGGAAAGGAAAGGCAAACACAACTCTGGGGTTTCTGGCAAGTGGCTTTATTGATGTAAAAGGCTTGTAGTGCTGACAGTCCCTGAAACGCTAAGGCAGTGCCAATTCCACAAACTCTACGCTCTCTCTGGGGGTCAAACGAGATGCAGGTGGTAAATAGACCGCTCCCATCCTGATGTAATCGCGCTCCTCTTCCTATGGCAGGTGTGCTGGCCCCTCACACTCACATCTTGCTGAGCTGATGCATGCTGGTAAGCGTAGTCCGTCAGAGTCTCTGTACAATGACAGTGGCACTCCTAACATCAAGTGATCATCATCCCAATTGGCTGGTTATGGGCCAAACTCCAGGTCAAGTGCCCAGCAGGATGAAGCAAATTTCATTGCCAGCCCCATACTCAGGCGATGAATATTGCCTCTTCTCTCCCCTTGCAGCACCTCAAACCGTGATGGCAATCCGAGCCGCTGGGGGGGGGGCACCCTGTTTTGCTGTCCAAATGCAAAGTTCCACAAGGTGCTGGTCTCGCCACGGTGCACCTGAACAAGAGGGTGTGTCGCAAGTCAGCATCCTGCTTGCTGACTAAACATGAACCAACGCCTGCTCCCAGGAAAGGAAAGGCACGAACCAACTCTAGGGTTTCTGGCAAGTGATTGATTTAAAAGTCGCGTGGTGCTGACAGTCCCTGAAACTGGGGCCTAATAGGCTTTCTGCCCCCGTCTGCCTCCTGGGGGGCCAGAAAGCTTTATGCCTTCTTTGGGGAGGTAGGGTGGGGCATTGGCCTGCCCATTCTGGGCATCCCCCACCCCTGAATTTTGAAAAATAGGTTTACCCCTGGTGCCTAGTGGGCTTTCTGCCCCCCTTAAGGGGCATATAAGGGGCTATTGCCTCATTCGCCTCCCGGGGGGCAGAGAGACTGTGGTAATTTTTTAAAGGTGAGGGCATTATCACCCCCATTCTTGGTAGCCCCCACTCCAATCTTTGAGGGAATTAAATCCCTGGTGCCTAGGTGACTTTCTGCCTCCCCGGGGGGAAGATCAGGGGCTATTGCCCCATCTGCCTCCCGGAGGGCAGAAAGCCTGCAGCAATTTATTTGGGGGGTGGGAGCATTGGCATGCCAATTCTGGGCAGCCCCCACCCCTAAGTATATAAAAAAAATCCCTTGTGCCTTATGGGCTTTCTGCCCCCCTCAAGGGGGGGCAGAACAGGGGCTACTGCCCCCATCTGCCTCCTTGGGGGGCATAAAGGCTGTGGAGTGGTGGCATTGGCATGCCTATTCTGTGCAGACCCCACCACAAACTTTGAAAAAAAAAACCTGGTGTCGCATCTGCCCAGAGGGGGAGCAGAATAACTAGCATTTTTTTTGAGTGGAGGCATTGGCATGCCCATCCCTACGTATATATATATATATATATATGACGCTCCTCGTCCCTTACCCTTCCAAAGAGACACAGCACTCACGGGGGGAAAGTCGAAGATTTTATTTTGACTTTCAAACGCACCAGACGCGTTTCGGCATCCGCCTTCCTCTGTGGTACAGGGGTATGTCTGTACTGTTACAAAATGGCGCTTACAGAATCATTGTAGCGCCGGTTATTTGTCCTTTGTTTGTGTTTATGTTAAACATTTTGAAAACAATCACGTGGTTTGTAAAAATAAAATGTGTCCGTTTCCGACATACCCCTGTACCACAGAGGAAGGCGGATGCCGAAACGCGTCTGGTGCGTTTGAAAGTCAAAATAAAATCTTCGACTTTCCCCCCATGAGTGCTGTGTCTCTTTGGAAGGGTAAGGGACGAGGAGCGTCATATTTTGCGGCAGAACTTTCCGTAAATACAGCACCCGTGCATGAGTGCGTGAACTAAGTGCAGGAGGAGCGAGGATATATATATATATATATATATATATATATATATATATTTAAAAAAATCCCCCAGACCTAATGGGCTTTCTGCCCCCCCAGGGGGGCGGATTAGGGGTTTTTGCCCCCATATGCCTCCTGGGGGGGCATAAAGTCTTAAGCCTTCTTTGGAGGGTAGGTTGGGGGCATTGTCATGCCCATTCAGGGCAGCCCCCACCCCTCCTGGTCTATTAAAAAAATCCCCCACATTTTGGGTGCTTTCTGCCTCCCAACGGGGGGCAGATTGGGGGCTACAACCCCCATCTACCCCAGGGGAGGGGCAGAAAGGCTGTCTGGCAGAGGTTTATGAGGGAGCAAAGGCCCTTGCCCAAAGGGCTGCTCCTCCCTCTCTGATGGCCTGTGGTTGGATCCCTGCTTGGGGATCACCCTCCTGGGGCGAAGCACGAACAGAAATGTCCTGGGGAAGGTACCATTGTAAAGGGGAGATTCTCCCCTTTCCGACAATAACTCTCCCATGTTTTTTGGTGCTTGGGGGTCCCACAAGCACCAAAACTGTGAAACTGAACCTAAGTTTCAGTTTCATTTTAATTTTAATGACGACAGCGCGCCATGCGCTGTCATGGTTAGTACAATGAAAACCCTAACCATACTTTGGGAGGTTGGGGAAGCCCTTCCCCACCTACCAGAGCAAAACAAATAAATGGGAAATCCCTCTGCTGTTTACAGCAGATGGATTTTCTGAAAGTGTGAAACAAGCAGAGGGATTTTTTGAAAGTCTGGTCATGACGGAATGGTTCCGTCATGAGCATGGAAGGGGTTAAGAGACCACCAAAACTTGATGTTCCTTTCTAAATGCACAATTTTGGCTGACAAATTATTTTTTAATACTAATGATTTTCGTGATCAATGTAGTTGTAACTGGTGACTTATTAATAGTGTACTTGAAATTATATTGATTAGATATCTAGAAGTGTGTATATTAATGTAGTTTAGTTGTGGCACATTTTTGTAGAGACCCTATTTTATTGTTATGGATGTTATTTTTGTGCTCTTTGTATCTTATACTTTTTTTAAAAATTCTTTTTATTGATTTTCTGCAACAAGAACACGGTACACTTGAAGTCATACATAGGTCGTACTTGTCAACATTAAATATTCTTCATATCATAAGGTAACCGCATATATTCACAGTTCTACACGAAAATAAACAGTAGTCTCCTTGCCGTGTGGAGGTCGGTCTACACACATAAAAAGGGATAGAATAATTTGCTGGCACAACAAAAATATTGAAATTTTAAGGAGCACATACAATATCAGGGCGGGCAGTGAGGAGGCCTAAGCGGAGATAACAAAGCAAGAGGCTACAAGGTCGCAACCCACCGTGCACAGGGGGGTAGTTCCCGGTCTCCATAGACAGACTGAAATACTACAACATGTGTAATGCAAGGAAGCGATCTCAATTTCTCATGTATTGGAATCATTGCCGTCTCTGCACTGGGGGTCTGTCTGAGTGTGGGATAACAAATAGCAATGCAATGGGGCCCATATATCACCCGGTCTAGAAGTCACAGGCAGTAACTCCGCATAAGCGCATAAGTCGCAAGCTGCTCTTGACAATAAAGTCATCAATCCATACCTTGAATTTGGGTGCCCTTCCTCTTCCCCATCTACATGCTACTCTCCTCTTCGCCAGTAGCAGTGCCAGTGCTACAAACTTGCGGTGGGCCGCTTGTATCGGTTCGGTGTAACCTAGCAGGGCAAGTGTTGGTGACGGTTCTATGTGGGTATCTATCATTATAGATAGTGCAGTAAAAACCTGTGACCAGTACGACTGCACCGCAGCACATCCCCATGCAAGATGTAAAAAGTCTGCCCCAGGGGCACGACACCGATCACATGTGTCTGTATCCCTCAGTTTGTACCTGTGCATACGAGCAGGAGTGTAGTATAACCGGTGAAGAAACTTGTAGTGAATCAACCTAAGTCTGCTACTTGCTGATACATGTTACGTTTGTTGTGAAAAAAATTCCCACTGCCTGTCCGTTAGCTCTATGCCCAGCTCAGCATTCCATTTATTCCTAGCTGGTACAACTAGTTCATCTCCCTGTTCGTGGACTGTTCTATATATTACTGACACCAGACATCTAGGTTTCGCGCCCTGAAGCATCAGCTGGAGCGGTGTAAGGGTCTGGGGCTCCGCAGGGAAATTCGGGGTAATAGAGCAAAACCCTTGTCGGAGACGAATATATAAAAAGGTGTCTAGTGGCGATTGCGGTATGTCCTGAAACATGTGTTCCAGTGTACGAAACTTCCCCTCATGATACAAGTCCCCCCATGTCCTAATCTTTGTGTGGTTTAAACATTTGTGAAAAAGGACCTCCTGTAGGAGGGGTAATTTTGGGTGATACACCAGTGGCAGAAGTGGCGAGTAGAGCATGGGTACATCCAATTTTTTGCTTATGTGCACCCAAGCAGCAACTGTGCAAGTCACCGTGGTTGGCGTCTCGGCTCTGCTAGGGAGCGAAGCGTACAGTGCACCATCAATGGGAACCGGTAGGGCAAGCCAGTGCTCCGCAGCCACTTGAGGCATTTATAGTGGCTGGTGTACCCAATAATAGGCATAGTGTGCTTGCGCGCTGTAGTAATACAATTCAAAGTTGGGAATGCCAAACCCTTCTTGGGAATACGGCTTAGTGAGAACACTCAACTGAAGTCTCGGGTTCTTCCCCCCCCCCCATACCAAGCGTATTAGTTCGGATCTCAACTGTTTAAAAAAATAAGCCCCTGGATGATACGGAATATTCAGAAATAAGTAAAGTAATCGGGGTAGTATTACCATTTTAATCAGAGACGCACGGCCCGCCATGGATAGAGGAAGCGTGATCCAGCGTGATATGGCATCCGTAATACGGACCATCGTAGTTCCATAATTAAGACGCATGAGTCCTTATTTCGTGTGATATGAATACCAAGGTATTTTAGCTCATCTTCACACTATGTTAGCGGATAATCCAGTGGAAATCGAGCGGTCGCATCAGTGAGAGGGAAAATACAAGACTTACTCCAATTTATTTGAACACCCGAGAGTCTCCCAAAGATTATAAATTCCCGAAGTACTGGATTTAGATTCTGCTGGGGGTCACGGATATCGAGCGTAATATCATCAGTGTATAGAGACACCAATATATGTCTCAGATTACACCGCAGCGCTCTGTCGCAATTTCACCGCCAGCGGCTCAACTGCTATCACGAAGAGTAAAGGCAACAAGGGACATCCCTGCCTCGTACCTCTTGTAACCAAGAACTTCTGGGAGGTCTTGCCATTAATGGTCACCCTCCCCACCGGCGAGCAATACAGCAGTTTAATCCAGGAAAGAAAGATGGGAGGAACCCCATGCGCGCCATCACCCCAAACACAAAGTCCCATTCGAAAGAATCGAAGGCCTTTGTGGCATCTAAAAAATTCTCTGCCAGAGGTAGTTCCGAAGAGACATTATTCAGGACTGTAAAAAAGGTTCTTAGGTTGTGGGATGTCGCTCTTCCAGGTACAAAGCCTGACTGATCGGGCAGAATTACGGTCTCCATAAAGAGATTAAGCCGCGTGGCTATGAGCTTAGCAAGGATTTTCTCATCGCAACTAAGTAGCAAAAGGGGTCTGTAAGAATCACAGTGCTGTGCCGGCTTTCCCGGTTTTAGGAGGGAAGTGATGAGGGTCTCTCTCATGGAGGGAGGCAGATGTCCCACGTCCAGCGCTTCCTCGTATACTTCCCGCAGTATTGGGCCCATCAAGTCTATATATATTTTATAAAATTCTACTGGGATGCCGTCCGTCCCGGTGGCCTTGCCGGACAGCATATGCACAATTGCCTCTCGCACTTCGTCTAATTCAAACGGAGTACTCAAAAACCGTTGTTGTACATCACTTAACCACCCCAAGGAGATATCTTTCAGGTAAGCATCTAGATCCGACGCATCTGTCCGCGTGGTTGTGTATAATTTAGTATAGTGTGCCACGAAGGCATTTAATATGTTTGTAGTATCTCTGTACACCAGCCCATCCATCTCGGCCAATTCCAGTACCACATTAGAGCCCTGTGTGTGTCTAATCATTGCGGCAAGTGCCTTACCCGGCCTCTCACCCTCTCCATAGTGACGGGCTGTCCAGTATTTCCCTCGAAAGTGTGCCTCTCTGCGGGCCGCGTCTGTATATTCTGAGAGCTTGTCCCTAATTTTTGATTGAATGGCCCTATCCAGCGCAACAGCTAGCGACATCTCCAAGGATTTGAGCTCAGTCTCAAGCTTCTGCAGAGTGTGCAGAATGTCCTTAAGGACACCAGCCCCCTTCGATATGCAATACCCTCTCAATGTGACCTTAAACGCTTCCCATATAGTCTCAACCTTGTCAACAGAATCCTTGTTACGAGCAAAAAAATCTAATATCTCTTCACGAAGCTCCTCTTCGAACACAGTGTCCAATAATATGGTAGGTTGCAATCTCCAGCTATTCCGTGCTGGACCAAGATCCGCAGAAGATAGGGTAAGCTTTACAGGCGTGTGATCTGAGTAGGTCCTGGCCAGATGTTGCACCGTAGCTATCGCAGGGCACAGGCCCGCTGACAGTAAGATATAATCTAAGCGCACTCTAAGCGCGCCCAAGACGCTGCATGTGCAGTAAAGTGGGTACCTTCCAGGACGTGCGGATGTAAGTGCCTCCAGGTATCTATCAAACCATACTCTGTAAGTGTGGTATGCAACACAGTACGCGCCCTGGTGTAGTGATGGGGGAGGGGTGCGATCTATCAACGTCCCGGTTACAGGCCACGTTGAAGTCGCCGCCCCATATTATGTGATTAGACCCAATGTCTATAATGGCAGCCCACAGGCCTGTGTAAAAATGCGGGTCATCTACATTCGGTCCATAGCAGCATGCCAGCGTGACCGAGTCATGTCCTAGTCGTCCCCATGCTAGACAATACCTCCCCTGTGTGTCGCAGCGTGTGCCAACCAAGGTGAACGGGGTGCACCTCTTGATAAGGATAGCAGTGCCTCTCGCATACGACGAAAAGGAGGAGAAAACCCTGTGGTCCGCCCATTTACAAGCAAATGTATTGGCTTGCTGTGGGCTAATGTGCGTCTCTTGTAGAAACACCACATGGGCCTGATGCCGGTCCAGATAGGACAGTACTTGGTGCTTCTTGCATGGATCTACCAACCCCTTAACATTCCATGTAATAATATTCAGGTCAGTCCCAGTCTCGGAAGGCAAAAATCCCAGGGTTGATCATTCCCATAAGTCTTCAAGTGGTAGCGACATCCGGTCCTCAAATGCGCCTCACCTATAGTGTCAGTGACCTTACAATGTATGCACCATCTCCTCCATAACAGGAATCCACAGCCATTCACATAAATAAAGCAATTGTTGAGCACGACATTTACGTATACCTTACAACCATTACCCAAAACCCAACTCCCGACATGCACACAAACATTGAAATTCAGCGACATACAACTCTCTACCCAAGAATACAGTTGAATTAGGTCTGATCCCTTCACCCACCAGCCCATCCCACCCCTCAACAAGAACACCCCACACCCAGTACCCTCCAACCCTCCCTCCTCCCACTGAAGCAACCCAATCTTGCCAGAATGCACTACCCTCCCTCCCACCCCGCACCCCAACAAAAACATCACCACCATCCAGGTGGCATGACAAAGCATAGGGGAATACTCTTTGGGGGCAGTCACTAGTCAGCTACATAGCCACCCCTCCCCTTAAGCCCAGCTCGATATACCCTATGGGCTCAAATAGGGGGGGGAGCGGGGCCCGGAGTACATTACCACTGGAACAACCGGTACAGTTCTGGGCATCATGCCGATTAATTGTCTGTGGGTCACCGCCTGACACAGACTTTCTTGAGGTGATCATGAGCGGCCGGTCCTGGACGATGATTGTGCCATGCTACTGTTCCTCATCAGCTTCCTGTAAGTCATTGTGTTGCGCAGCTCCTCGCCCTTCACCACCGCAGTGTGTCCGTTTCACTGTTCGCAGGAAGTCTTCAACTTGCTGAGGATTTGTAAAGAAACACTGTCTTCCCTGGTGCGTTACCCTACGTTTCGCAGGATACAGTAATGCATAGTCAATCTGAGCTGTGCTGAGTAATTTCTATACATCAAGAAAGTTGCGCCTCTCCTCCTGGACCATCGGAGTGAAGTCCGGATAGATCGAGAATGAGAATCCAATGTAGGACAAGTTCTGCATTGTTCTTGCGGCACGTAGGGCTACATCTCGGTCGCGATAATTTAACAATTTCGCGATGATGGGACTCGGCACACTCCCGGGTAGCGGTCTCGGGCCAAGAGATCTGTGCGCCCGTTCCACAATAAATTGCGTGGAGAAGGCGTCAGAGCCGACTGCGGCCAAGAGTAGTCTCTCTACTTAGTCCTCCATTCGCCCAGTGTTCGTGGACTCCGGCACACCAATTACGCGAATATTATTGCGCCTGCTCCGGGCATCCAAATCCTCATTCTTCGCTGCAATCACTCGTAGCAGCTTGTCCATTCTGGCCAGCTGCGTCGTGTGGCAGTGGTATCGTCATTCTCCGAGATGCGTCTCTCTGTGTTTTTAATGCGCTCTTCATGCATGTCTAATTTGTGTGCTATTGCGTCCATTCTGGATGACATCCAGTCTACCTTATCCACCACCGTAGCAAACCCTTGCCGCATCTCCTGGAGTATCTGCTGCATATCCATTTCCTTTGATAGTGCTCCGCTGCCTGGCATATTCATCTTACTCGTTTCGCCATCTGCCAAGTGAGGCCTGGGCGATTTCTTCGCCACGTCAAAATTAAGTTTAGGCTGCCGGGTTTCTGGTTTGCCCATGGTGCCACCAACGGAGGAATCTCTGGGTGCACTACTGACCCGTCATTGCTGGCCGTTCTCAGGATTTATAGTGCAGGGCCACCGTCTTGTCCTGGGCCAGTGTAAATAACACCACTAGCACCGAGATGCTTTCAAAAGCGCCCGGTTCTGAGTCCCCAGGCTCCCTTCTGTATCCTCTGCTGTCGGAATGTATCGTGCCGGTGTATTTGCCCACCAGTAGCAGCGTATCTTGCCCCTATTTTGACCGCGCTAGTTAGAGCCAGAGTTAGAGGAAGAAATCATAAAGGGCCCCTATATTCTTCACAGCTGCCACGACGTTCTAGACCACTCAGGCGCCCCCATCGGTGTATTTGTAGCCACTGCTGTGCACTATGCTGTGCACTATGCTCAATATTAATGTCCAGGATGAGGCCCACTACAGCGCAGCCCTCAGAGCGCCTCACAGGAACTGCCCGCCTCACCAACAGCGCCGGGCCTGCTCCGCCACATTCAATTAGTCCAGTATGCCACGGGGGGTAGATCTCCCCTACCTGCCGCCCACGCAGTGTCACAACGCCCCGCCGTGCACGGCAGCCACAGGTCCCCCACACGGGCGGGCGGACACAGTATCGGTGCAGCCCGGCTCACCCTTCCAGTGGTGCGGGCCATCTCTGGCTCCGTCCTCCACCCCCGCTAGGTGCTCACGCCGCGTACCTCCAGCGGGGCCGTGCTCCTCATCTCGAGCCGTCCTGTAGTTGCGGTCGAGGCAGCTCCGCTCACCCGGTGTTTCCGGGAACCGGCAGGTGTACGCCCGGCTCCTCTCTGCAGGCGCGGCTTATGGTCTCGTGGCAAGCCGCGGCCGTTCCTGGTTGCCGCAACCGCCGACGTTGCTCCTCTCGGCTCCAACCTTCTCGGCAGTCAAATCTTTCTTGAGGCTGCGCTGGCTTGTACAATATCCGATCGACCCAGGAATGTCACCGATGCTTACAGGCAGTATGAACTACACTGTGACTCCTTTCTTGCCATGTAGTGCTCCGGTTGTGCAGGATAATTAAAGGATCTGTCATCCGGGCAGCAGGAGCCTCACATGAGTGCAGCCATTCTGCTTGTGCGCCCTCCAGCGCCCCCCTTTGCATCTTATACTTGCTCATTACCGCTCTCAATCAATTTTCCCTGCATGTCTTCTTTCCTCAAAGTCTTCACAGAGCACAGGACACGGTGACATAACTGGTCATTATCCTTCTTATGCATGCATTGTGAATTGAGTTTTCTTCCCGTTCTGAATGTTTCTTTCTCAAGGTCACTTCTGCTAGAAGTTTCAATGTAAGCCTGCTTGCATGTTTCACATTGTGTTGTACATCTCCACAGTACGCTACTATGCTGCTGTTGCTGTAGAAACTTAGACATGGGATTGTGTTAAAGGTTCTTAATTTTGATTTGCTCCGTATGTGTTATCACTATTCATAGAAAAACGAAGCTGCTGAATTTGTAGTTTTTGCTCAAATGTATATAAAAAACCCTAACTTTCGGGGTGTGCAAGGGACTTTTCTTGATCTGCTAGATATGCAGTCCATTTAATCAAGGATTTTTTATTTTTCTCCTGGGATGCTGTCTTTTTCGCATATCATTTTTGGTGCCCATTGGGTCTTAGAATAATTATTATTTCGGAACATGTTCTCTGTATCTGAGCCTTCATAGCATATATTTTTCATTTCTTTTCAATCACTGATCTGATCTAGAACTCAATTATTGAGTGGTACCAGTTGCTCTGGTGGCTAAGGGCAGGGGACGGTCACTGGTGTCGTACGCTGACGACACCCAATTGGTGATTGCCTTCTACAAGAAATGTAGTGCCAACCTAGACAAGTTTAAAGAGGAACATCTAGTGGTTGCGGACTGGATGGTGGCTAACTGCTTGCAGTTGAACGCCAGTAAGTCTGAGGTGCTTTTGTTTTGGGAAGGGTCGGGAGTTTTGGTTCGAGCAATGTTGGCCAGATCGTCTTAAACCCACCCCTGTGCCCAAGGAGGCTGTGAAGAACCTGGGCATGTGGTTCGACAGCGGTATGACGTTTGACATCCAATCGAAAGCGGTGGCAGGGTTTCTGTTTTGGGCTTCTGCAAAGGTTTGAAACCATTGTTGGGTTTCTTTACTCCCAAAGTGCGACAAACCATAATCCAGGCGACAATTCTCTCTAGACTGGTCTATGGGAACTTCCTCTATCTGGGCGCCAATAAGTCCAGCATTAGGCGTCTGCAAAGAGTTCAGAACGAGGCAGCTCGCCTCTTGGTGGCACTTCCGAAATGCTGTTCGGTTGCTAATGTGCATCCTAAATTGTATTGGCTGCCTGTTGAAAAGTGCATACAGTTCAAGTCTCGCTGTATGTCGCACAGGATCCTGACTTCTCAGGCACCTTTAGGGTTGGCCAATTTGTTGGAGTTCTATGTTACGGGGCGTTCCTTGAGATCTGCTGACCAAGCATTGGTCAGCATTCCTCGAGTTTTGAAAGCAAGAGCTGAGGGTCGTTCTTTTCGCAGTCTTGCTGTGAAACTCTGGAATTCGCTCCCTGTAGACATCAGAGCGATCCAGAACCACCTTGCTTTCCATAAAGCCATAAAGACATGGCTCTTCCCTGCTTAATCCTCAATTTTTCTCCTGGGCTCATGTCCGTAGTCTTGGTAGCGCTGTGACGCCCAGTCGCTGGGGCAGCTATGCGCTCTATAAATTCGAAATAAATAAATAATTAATAATTTTTGTTGGGCCTAATGGTGGGGAGGGCGTGACTTTTATCGGTAGGTCAAGAGTGCCAAAGTCGAACCTCATAGGCAACATTTGGGTGATCTGAAATATTGGGGTGCATTCTAATATTGAGGTTTTTCTCCCACAGCAACACTTGGCTCCTCATTTCAAGAGTTTTTGAAAAGGATGTCCGGTATAACTATGCCTCAAACTCATTGCATAACCTGGAGTTCTGGAGCTAGTGGCCATTTTATGTAGCGTCATAGCCATGCCCCCCTCCATTGAAGAGTAAGTTTTTCTGATTGCCAGTGTAAGATTGGGGATGTTCACTAATGTCGGTGAATTGATCCGTCTCAGTCAAAGATGTAAGAAATTAGATTTAACAAAGAAGGAGGCTGATCACAGCATAATACTTTTCTTGTGATTCGAGCATAATCATGCCTTGCGCTGAAAACAATTCTCAGATCCTAACAGTGCTGGAAAGATCATTTGCAGCAAGGTGCTTGATAATTAAGAATGTGTTTGAAATAAGATTTGGTTACAATTTTGAGCAATAGCCAATAATGGGGTAAGGAGCCTATGGGTCAGCTGATATTCATCTCAGCACTGGCCTTTGCAGTGTCACAGAAATGTGAAACCCATTTTAAAACTGGGCAGGGTTCATTGTGTCCCAAAAATGGCATATAATAAATGAAGCAGCAGGGAGTTGTAGCTAGTCATTATAAAGGCTCTCCACTTATTTAACAGCAGCATGCACACAGAGAGTGCCAGCATTTAGAAACTGACAGCTTACAATTTGTGACAGGTAACCATCTGTACTGGGTATCCATTCCATAAATTGGGACCACATATTAGGTAGTGGGCATTTGTGAGTCTCATTTAAATCTAATGAAAATTAGAAATTGAAATGCACTTATGAGCATGGAGAATTGAGACTGTGTATTTCCAAAATCAGATTTGCAGGCTGTGTGAATTCACAGGGCCTTATTACGAGTTTGGTGGTCTCCTGGACTGCCGTATCAGGGTAGGGTGGTTCGAGAAAGGAAAGCTCAGCGGTCAAATTACAGGTTGGGTGGGTCTCCTTTGCAACGATTTCTGTTGGACTGCCAGCAGACCATCAACTGCCTGGTCCACAATCAGGGAAATGCAGCCACCATAGAGTGGTACAGGGGAACAGCACCACCATCCATATTATGAGGTGCCTTTTCCACAAATGAAAAGCGGCGGTCCGAGTGCCTACTTCAAGGTGGCAGTGACGAAGAAATTGGGGTGTGTATACACCCCTTTTTTGTTCTTACAGGCAGATTCCGACGCGGATCCCTTTCTCCAGGTCCCCCATTCACAGCTGGATCTTCCACTGAGGATTGCAAACCAGATTGCAACGATCTACAGGTAAGTCCTTTTCGTACCATATACCCATTGCCAGGACTGTCCACATATGGGCTGAATCCCAGTAATGGGTATACTGTATTTTTCCACAGATATCATGCATATGTGTGCATCCAACACATCTGCAGTCGGAATGTGCACACAGACATTGTTTCTTTTGGGAAAAGCACTCACCACTGCTGTAATATGCCCTCCTCCACAGAGGCGACCCGTACTCAACTGCTAATACAGTGGTATTTGGAGCGTCAGGGTCCTAGGCCACTGGCAGTGGCGGGCGCAGTCCTACAGCGGTTGGACCGCCAATCCCGTAATAAGGCCCAAAGTCTTGTGCACAATAGGCACAATGAAGCTTCAGAAGCACTCAGAGCAGAATCTGCAGGTCTGCAGAGCTAGTTTGGGATCAATCATTAAAGTTTCGTTTTCTGCTTGTTAAACATATAGAATCAACTATCCTTTTTTGTCTTCTGTCTCCTCTTTGCCTCGTCATTGGGCACTTCTAATGGCTTAGATTTTGGCCTCAATTCGGCATCAGACAGAGAGAAATTACTGTGTGGAGTTTTGTTTCGCCTGGTGCTGAACTGGTAGACTTTTATGCACCTTTTTTCGGGGGGTGAGAAAATCAGATTGAATTTTTCTGGCTGGGTTTTCTGGTCAGGATGTAGTAGACCTCATTCTCCATTTTTGTTCCCTCCTGCTGCCAGAAATTACCTTAACCTTCTCTTCTACTCCTTCCACA
The DNA here is from genome assembly GCF_964261635.1 of Lissotriton helveticus. Classification (NCBI taxonomy): domain Eukaryota; kingdom Metazoa; phylum Chordata; class Amphibia; order Caudata; family Salamandridae; genus Lissotriton; species Lissotriton helveticus. The sequence goes on along the minus strand of NC_136063.1, from coordinate 893,145,798 downwards.
ACTCTTCCTCAACCCCATCACATCCAGAAATCCGTGCCTACACTTACCACTTGCTAGAGCAAGTGGTGAATTTATGCGTTAAACCTCATAGAACTGGACATTCTGTGGGAATTCAAGGCCAAGAAATCGTTCCTACAAGGTAAATACCAATTCTACGGGCTTGAACTTGTAATCAGAGTGTACTGAGGCAGATTTACCATACAGAAATAGCAACTTTTAACGCATGTTTTCCATTCCTCAGAATTGTGAAGCCTTTGTAGGTTCTTCTATCAGGTCTGTGCCTTTATGGTCTTCTTGTTGCTGGTGGATCCTAGGTGTAGTCAGAGACTTCCTCCCTAAAGTGTATTCAGCAAAGAATTCAGAGTATGGAAAGGCCATGACTAGGAGAGCAGTCTCCGCCAAACGACAGAGGACAAGGTGATGTGTATAAGATTAAGATTTTTGATGAATCAAAATCTTCCATTTTAGTTCACGGCGGTCACTTTTGCACACCAAGTTAAATTTGGGTGCCCAAAAAATGTTGTAAATTTCGTCCACTATATTTCCCGCTATCTTGTTACCCACTGAAAGTAAAGAACTGAAAGAAATACCCCTAAGGCATAATATGAACTCTAGACCTGCAGGATGAGAAAAGTAAATATAAAACGTTACAAACAATAAAAAAGGTATTACTCTTGGTTTTTCTATTGTTTCCGTGGGTGACTGCCTGCCTTCTTGAATTCAATTATTGTATGGATGCACGTCTAACACTTCCCCAAGCCAGGCACTGAATAATAATTTCTTTCTGCAGAGCAGAAAACATGGATTGGCAGATGCACTATGTAGGCTTTGTCCTATTTCCCTTGCGTCCCTCCACATGTATCAGGTTTTCATTAGTACATTTCAAAGAAAAAGCCATCTGCTTCCCGACATTTATTTCAGAAGTATAGATTCATTTTTTTTTCAAAAACAGCTTCTATGAGTAAGTGCCTTCAGGGAAAATCTTTTAGAAGATAGTTCCGAAAACAAGTTCACTGGATGAGCGTCTTTTCTTCAATATGGGAGTTTGCGGTTTTATTTCTTCTTTTAAATATTTCATTAAAGAAAAGTATTTAACAGCGCATATAAAATTAAACATCCAAAGCTAACATCAAACAGCATGAACTCAGCCTTCCTACACGGGGCCTGCTTTAGGGCAGTGGATCGGTGCGACTGCACTGGGCGCTGAACTATGGAGGGGCGCTGACCTCATGGGGGGAGGGGGCGCTGTGTTTAGCCATAAGGTATGATTTGAGAGATGAGTGGCACTTTTGCCTGGTGGTAGTGAGTGAATCCGAGGAGGCGGTCATGGGGAGTGGAGACGGCAAAAATGAATATCGCACCCGGCGCAATCAGCGCTACAGCAAGCCCTGTTCCTACATGCACAGGTGCAGAAAGGGAGCATGCGCCCCTTTTCCCACAAATTCACCCTACTTAATGAGTACCTCCACCTGTCAGACCTAATTATGGGAACATGAGATTTGCCAATGTAGCAATTCTATACAAAGCGTTACTAGTTCTGGGGAAGTAATTTATTCCATGAAGCGGAATTATAGGTCCGTTATGAGTAATGCTCTGCGAAATGGAGAATTAATCGAAACTTGTGTTACCACTCTGATATTGACCCTACTTGCAGGCCTCCGAAATTGATTTTTTATTCTGCCCTTTCCTCACCTGGATATTTTGACTGCTTTTTGCATTTGAAATTTTTCCAGAGGTAATATTTGGAATGTGATGTTTTCAACATTTGTAATCCCGATGTGGCTGGTAACTCCAGGTACTGTTTGTATTGGGATTACCAGCCAATTAGTAATCAGGTCTTTAGTATTTGAGATGCAACAGGTCAGACGGCTCTCTGTTCTTGAGTAACCACTGGTCTGGGCTTTCTGAAGCTAATCATTTACATTATAGACGTGCATAGTTAGTGTGTGCTTTGTTGAAAATGGAAGTTTGTTAGAAAGCGAATGCATAGCTTCCTGATGCAACTATGGACATGTGCAGGACTGCATTAAGCCATGGCCCTGGGTCCTGCATAATTGGTGTTAGCTATACAGTTAAGTAGAGACCTCAGTTTGCACAAGTCTGTGCACCCACTAGGCACACTATTTTGACTGAAGTTACTGGGGCTGAAACATGAGGGGAAGTTTGTTCCATCATTTAAACTGAATTGTATCGTTTAGAAATACCGGAAATTAACTCTGGGGCATATTTACTAGAAAATGTCTGAGTGCTGAGCTCCCCAAATTTGGGAGCACTGCACTCCGACATTGTCAGAACGCAAGAATGCATACGTATTCACCAGAATACAGTGCACCCCTGTGTTTCCCCTAACGCTGGTGCTAAATGTATCTGCTTAGCTGTAACGCAGACACTGTCGCACCATAGTGCAAGGGTGCCTGCGTTGTAGGGAGTTATTATTTATGTGCAGGAAGGTGTCCCTTCCTGCACATAAACAATCACTAATGGCAATTTGCTACTTCTATATATGCAGCATACACCGAATAGCAAATCATAATTATTTAACAACTGTATAGGCGTAGGAAGGGACATCTTCCTGCACATAAAAAATCGTCAATTACATTTTGCTCTTTATATGTGGGCTGCAGAATGCCTGCTCTTGCACACTTCCTCAGATATACATCTCCTTGTAAATCTGTGGCAGCATCAAAAGAATGTGTGGTGCAGTGGAATGCCCACAGCAACACCCATTGGATGCCCCTTTCACTCTAAGTGATGCGTGTAAAGAAGCCTTATTTACAAGCCTTATTTACAAAATGACGTTAAGCCACTTTATAAATATAGAGAAAGGCATATCCTCACCAGAACATCGCTAAAAGTGACATTCTGGTTGCGGTATCCCCTTGTAAATATACCCCACTCTTTCTTCATTTGCCTTTTTTCATTTTAGGGCCATCACGATTGGTACATCATTGGTACAACATGTATAATTCACTCCAGCCTTCGCACTCTGTAATCTACTAGTAGTTTCACCTGGTAATGCCTCATTAGTGTGTTGCATCTGAATAATGCTACTTTTGGAAATTTGACTGAAATTAGAATATTTTAAAAAAAGTAACCCCATCTATCTCATAGTGATCTCCTTCAAATCAGTCTAATAATGCATTTCATCCAATACAGAAAACTTTCACGAGTAGAAACTGTGAGGTAAAATGATATTTGTACAACTGGTTGATCTGTGCATATTGAACCATTGGCCAGGTCATCTGTGCCCCATGAATTATGGAATAAATGTCGAATGGATGATCAGCAATTGAGAGTTTATCCTTAAAGGACTTAGGGGCATATTTGTGAAAGAGTTGTGTTGCCCTTGCACCATGCAACGGGGTGCAAGAGCAACACGCCTTTTAAGTTTGCTTTACCATTACTTGATAAATCTAGAGTAACACAGCACTCAGTTGCGTTACTCTGCCCCCGGGAGACATTCCATGGGTGAAACGTGGGTGTTCCCATGCACCTACCCATGGATTTTGGCACATTCCCAGATTTACCATTACTGGTAAATCTGGGAATGCATCAACATGCTACGTTTCCTCAGGTGAGGGGTAAGAAGGGGACATCTCTTTCATTCTCCTTATTACTTCCTCTATTTATCTCTTTGTATGTGTGCTGCATTCTGCATCATTGCTGGAAAATGATGGGAATGTGCCATATATTGTTAAGTATGGTGCATTCCTGCCCTTTCCCTATCACGCAGATCAGTGAAAAGCAGCAAGGTGACTTGATGCCCAGCACAGCAGAAAAGGAGTCACTGTAAATTTGAGAACAGACGGGTATTATTCACCATTTAGAAAGCAAGGCAGGTCTTATGCAAAATCATACAGTTAAACAGCACTGTATACAGTAAATGGGGTGACAACCCGGTGGCACTTGGTGCAAGTGATATATACATGAATATATACAGTGAATAGTGATGGTGGTGCAAGTGCAGGGGTGAAAACAGCGTGGTCGGCGCGAAGTGACAATGGAAATAACAGAGTAATGGCTCCAGAGATTTAAGTAATAATCACTTAAAACAAGATTCAATTTCAGGAGTACAAAACACGTAGGGCGCCATAAAATTAGGCTGTGTGGTCGACGGCGTTTCGATCCTCATCAAATCGGGATCATCATCAGGACGGGGTTGTCGGGGAAAACAGTGATGTCCGCAACTGTCAAAGTCGTGCGGTCGGAAGGGCTGGATACGTGGGTCCAGAGCTGAATCTTGTGGACGGGATGTTTTAGTCTGCGGGGGTGATCTACGTCTGAATGAATCAGAGGTATTTGTCGTGGGTTAGTCCGTGGTGTAGCTTCAAGCAGTGAATGCGGGAGCAGCTCCCGCATTCACTGCTTGAAGCTACACCACGGACTAACCCACGACAAATACCTCTGATTCATTCAGACGTAGATCACCCCCGCAGACTAAAACATCCCGTCCACAAGATTCAGCTCTGGACCCACGTATCCAGCCCTTCCGACCGCACGACTTTGACAGTTGCGGACATCACTGTTTTCCCCGACAACCCCGTCCTGATGATGATCCCGATTTGATGAGGATCGAAACGCCGTCGACCACACAGCCTAATTTTATGGCGCCCTACGTGTTTTGTACTCCTGAAATTGGATCTTGTTTTAAGTGATTATTACTTAAATCTCTGGAGCCATTACTCTGTTATTTCCATTGTCACTTCGCGCCGACCACGCTGTTTTCACCCCTGCACTTGCACCACCATCACTATTCACTGTATATATTCATGTATATATCACTTGCACCAAGTGCCACCGGGTTGTCACCCCATTTACTGTATACAGTGCTGTTTAACTGTATGATTTTGCATAAGACCTGCCTTGCTTTCTAAATGGTGAATAATACCCGTCTGTTCTCAAATTTACAGTGACTCCTTTTTTCTTTTTTCTTTCTTTTGGAATGCATATTGCATACACCCATTGAATTGTCTTCCTATTGATACCTGTTGGGAATTGTCTATGCTTACAGTCTACACCCATCCCAACTTGGTCTATGGGTTCCCTCCTGTTCATCCTATACATTGATGCCCAGCACTGCATGATTATTTCTCGGATATGCCCCTTAGATTGTAATATCTAGGGGACTAAAATTCAAAACATTGTTAGTTGTGAAACACATATATAAGCAATTAGATATATGGTTGGAGTTCCCAAATCTAGACTCATCGAATTAGGCATTGAGGAATTCTTTGACTCTTAGGGACAGATGTATGACCATATTTTGCGGTCGCATACGGGAAATTTGCCCGTTTGCGAACTGCAAAATTGGTCTGCCCCATATACAAACCCTATTTTGCCAGTTCAGTAACCTATTATCGACTCACTATATAAGGTTTGTGACTTGCTATTAGGAAGGGGTGTGCCAAGGGTGTCCCTTCCTAATAGCGAGTCTCACTTAAATGTATGATTGTTTGTGACTGCAATTGCAGTCGCAAAACACTGCAGTCGCAAAACACTCACAATTTACCACCTACTTCAAGTAGATGGTAAGCCACTCGTAAATGGGACCTTTGTGATTGTATGCACAGATATTTATTAAGAGCAGGCTGTGGTCCCACAGACCACTGCCTACTGTCAAGAAATTATACATAAACGTTTCATTTTTCTTTTTTTAAATGCATCCCTTTCTCCTTTGAGGAAAATGGGCTGCATTTAAAAAAAAACTGCTTTATTTAAAAAGTAGTCAAACACACAGTGGTGTGCTGACCTCAGCAGGCCACCATCCCTGGGAGTGCTAGCCATTCCTAATGGGGACGCAAATTGCACCTGCCTCATGAATATTATTGAAATAGGCAATTTGCGACCCCATATTGAATCGCAAACAGTGTCCGAGACACTGTTGTAAATTCCTATTTGTGAGTCACAAATTGAGAGTCATAAAACTACGCAATTTGTGGCTTGCAAATTGATTTGGTCGTACATCTGGCCCTAAATCCAAATCACAGCAGTGGAATGCGATGATCAACATCTAAGTTAAAAATGTATGTGATTTGAAAACATTCCGATTGGTAGTCCTCATCCTATTAGCACATATACTTTGATAATAAACATTTAGGTGTCTACATAAAATGCTGCAATGTATATTTGAAAAGGATGTGGAGGAGGGTAAAAAGCTTTATGGTACATCCTGCTGAATTCCCACTCTGAAACTACCTGATTATAAAAGCAATCAGTTAGAGAACAGGTGAAATAGTATGAACTATAATCTAAGAAAGGTCAGTTGTTAGCCAATTAGGCTACAAAGCTTACTCCAACAAAAATAGGTAGATCATCTATTAAAATATTAATATGAATTAGGTTTACAAACAAAATACACTTCTCAGTCATATCTTAATGTTCTGGAGCACTCCATGCATTGTTCTCAAAACTGAACACTTTAAAATATTCTCATCATGTTCAGCATCATTTAATCTTTATTCTCATACCAGAGGTACACATAAAACCAAATTGAAACACAGTTAAAATAATATATGCGCAATATTCATTCATTTTCTTAAATAAATAACTAGCTTCAGAGAAGGTCCGAGATGAAAGCAATCCTCCTCCACGTAAGAGCCAAAGTAAAAGCCCTGTGAGATAAGGGACTTGCATCAATTCATTAAAATTAGTTAATTCAAATTTGCTAATACATTGTAACATATTTTTCCTTTTATAAACAGCTAACTTCAGAGGTAATGCAATTTGAAAGCAAACCTACTCACTGCTTAGCTCTAAAAGTCCAGATTATGTAAGGTACTTACAGCAATTTATTAACATTCAAGCAATAACATTTGTTAATATAGTGTGACATACTTTTCTTTGAATATGTGACCAACTTCAGAAATAATCTAACTCAATAGCAAACTTGCTCATTGCTTAATTAATGCAAATATCTCATGGGCACCCTACATTGATCAAAGTGATCATTCATGAATACCAGCAATAAAATATTGCTGGACTATAGTTTATCAAATTTACAAAAATAGACAAAGTGAAGCATGGTTTGGCACGGTGACAAGGTCGGGAGACCCTCAGAGTACTCATTGTGGTATTAAAATACTATAGGGGGGACCGCAGAAGAAGGTGAACTGTACCTGCCCTTTTCTCAGTCAGATATGGCATTATGGATTAGAGACACAATATCGATTCCATAAATATTTTAAAAAACAAATATCAGAAATGTAATATTGAGAACAAAAATATTGACTCCATATACATAACTATAAAAATTAATAATATCAATCACACAAATACAGTTAACGAAAATATTGCTTTTTACACATATTGAAAACAAACATTTCCGAACCATTAATATTGTTACCTATAACAGACATATACCATTTCAAAGTATTGATTACTGCAATCTTTGCTACAAAATTGTCGTCAGCATAACTAATAAATTCAGCAAAAAATATCAAACAGACAATTTTCACATAAAACAATAACCTAAAAAAAACGTATAATACATTTCTATAATTAATTTCAAATATATTACATCACCCAAAAATTTTACGTTCACCCCATAAAATTAGGACACCTGTAAAATATACAATAAATGCATCTAAAACACTAATTTTTACTATAAACATTTGAATACAAATAACAATAAAAAATATTATATCAAAACCAATGAAGACCTAACTGATAAAAAGAATTCTAATTATACGAAACCAAGCAATAAAATCACACTATAAACAACTTTAGCCAAGAATATCACTCAAACAATTAAAAAAACACTATAAATGGCACACTATATAAAGCAAATGATTACTTCAAAAACAACAAACAGTGCAAGAAGAGGAAAGTCTGCCAGATTTTAGCTACAAAAGATTATATATCAAAATAGCCATCTCTACAACTACATATACAAGTAACTATTACTTACATTTATACTAACATTTAAATAGGCCTAAACTAAAAAATGATTAATTACCAAGTAAATAGTAACACACTCTTTAACTTTTAGTATTTTACACAGTCTATGTGAAAGAAAAAAAAAATGCAAATTTCCAGAGCAACAAACTGCTAGTAAATCTCATCCACAACAACCACCAAAAATATAAAATAAAGAAATTATTCATAATTATTTAAATTAGAAACTCATTTAAACAGCAACCAAAACAGCCCTAACTCTTTAAACCTTGACAAACAAGCAAAAAAATACCAAATTTAATTAATCAATTTTTTTCCCTCTTTCAACAGAAAAGAAACACCTGCTCCACAATTAAACATGCTGAAAGACAGAGCTGCAAAACTGTGCAAAACACCTAAAAAAAACATACAAGTAAGTAAATAAAATAAATGTAACTGCATTTTTAAATATTTAAATAACTAACATACAAAATGTAACCATAATATATATTCATATTATTAAAGATATAATGACTAAAGGCACAAAATCTATCACTTCCTATAAAGGAAAACAGTTATTAAGTCATGTGGGCTAAACCTACAGCCAAGAAAGGGCATGGACAGAAACTATAAACTAGAAGTGTACTAAATAATAATCTAATGCATGCTATGAAAAGGTAACGGCAAAAGAAAATGTTGTAATTATTGAAAAGAGCATATCCTCCCCCAAATGTTACACAGATAGAAGTTAGAGAAATTTTACAAGACGTAATTGAGGCAAGCACTAGTTCACAGGAACCCACAACCCAAATCCTTAAAGACATAGGGCGTAATTACGTGTACAGCAGTCCGGGGACAGCTGTACCCATGGATGGCGGTCCGACCATCACCATCACATTGATACTACCTCCCGATTATGATGGGGTGGTGTGACCACCACAGAACCACTGCCTCCGCTGAGATCCAGGATCCAGTGGCGGTGGCGAGAGGGGCTAAAAATGCTGATGCTGCAGATGTTGGCACTGCAGAGCAGATAATGACCTGCATTTCCAACACCCGTTTCATGGCAGAGACCAATGAAAAGATTAGTGGAAAGGCAAGGAAGGGGGCCCTAATAGGGACGCTGGGTGAATCAGCCCATGGGGGTGCATGCAGGGAGGCACAAGTTGTGGCCCCCTAGAATTGCACAATTGTGCAAGCACCGTGATGTATGCATGACATGGTGCATGCCACACAGTGCACCCAATAGGGTTGTGGTCCCACTGCTGCAGCATGACCGATGGCTGTAATCCTCAGCCAACGCATGCCTCCAATGTGGGTCCACTGCCACAGCCCCGCCATCCAAGCTACAAGATCATAAGTGAGCGGACTGGAATGCCAACGGCTAGGCAGTCTTTCCGGGACTGCTGCAGCAGCGGTCCTACAGGAAGACGGCTTAAGTCATAATACGGCCAAAAGTACCAAAAATCCCTGAACATACAACAAGCCAACTACCATCCAACCCCTATTTTGAATGTCTAATTACAAAAAGTTACCAACAATACCCCATCTGTTCCTAGAAGATATGAGGACATACACATACCAGAGCATTTAACAATAACACATAAAAAGGAACCCTTGCTCTTACATGACAATAAAAATAATGAAAACGCATATCCTAGTCTTCTCCACTGCAAACAACTTAATGAAACTTACCCAATGCAAAACCTAAATGATGGTTGGGGCCTTCAAAATGTGCTCCAAGCCATTCACTTAAATATACACCATACATGGTGAATTTAAAAACATCAATACCCCTTTCCAAGATGCTACACTCCTTTTGTCCCTTCTCACATGTGTGCCATGTTACTAGTGATCTTCACCAGTCATGCAGGTTACCATTTGTCAAGTGTTGGTAAATTGAGATTGAAAAGCTACCACTACTACCATGAGGCCATGTGACTGCAGCTCCAACCTAGATGCTAGACTCCCATTGCCCCCTCTCTTGTCTGCTATGTTACGACTGATCTATACTTATCATGCAGGTTGTCATTTCTCAAGTGTTGGTAAAGTAAGATTCAAATGACTACAACTACCATCAGACCTTGCACTCCAACTCTAACCAATATGCTACACTTCTTTTGCCCCTTCTCACTTGTGTGCCATGTTACTACTGATCTTAACTAGTAATAAAGGTTGCCATTTGTTGAGTGTTTATCAAGTGATGTTGAAAAACTACCACTGCAACCACGAGGCCCTGTGAGCGCACCTCTAACCATGATGCTAGACTCCTATTGCCCCTTCTTACTTGTCTGTCATGTTACTACTAATCTACACTTATCATGGATGTTACAGTTTCTCATGTGTTGGTAAGTCTAGTTAGAAATTACATAAACTACCATCAGGCCCATTGACTGGAAGTCTAACCGAGATGCTAGACTCCTATTGCCTCTTCTTACTTGTCTCCCAGGTTACTACTGATCTACACTTATCATGCAAATTACCTTTTCCACCTTGTTGGTAAAGTGAGATTAAAGTGACTACAACTACCAGGAGTCCTTCTCACTCCAACTCTAATCAAGATGCACTAATTTTTCCCCTTCCCACTTGTCTGCCATATTACTACTGATTGTCACTAGTCATGCAGCAAGTGATGGTAAAGTAAAATTAAAAAGCTACCACTACTACCATAAGTCCCATTGACTGCATCTCTAACCAAGATGCAAGATTCCTATTGCCCCTTTTCACTTCCCCGCCATGTTATTACTGATCTACTCTTATCATGCAGGTTACTATTTCTCAGGTGTTGGTAAAGTGAGATTCAAGTGACTACAGCTACCATGAGGCCTTGTGACTGGAACTCTAACCAAGATTCTAAACTTCTTTTATTCATTCCCTCTTGTCTGCCATGTTACTAATGATCTTCACCAATCACGGACTGTGCAATGTACAGACAAAGATACACACAGATAAATGTCTGAATACCCGCACCCATCAACTGAAACTATTCATGGCATAGGTGACACCATAACAAGAGTGTACCCCTAATATGTGTGAACCATGGAGAAAACTCAACTGATTAGCAGTGCCAGGTGACCCATTACCTCTGCACTTCTCACATGTTGAACAATGTTAAATATACAACCAAGCTGGGTGTTTGCCTGTATTATACACAACTCGGCCTTGGAATGGATAAATACACATTATGACTACATTGTGCTTGTAGCACAGTTCTGAAGATGGCATGCCTGTCCCTAATGCCAAAATGCCACATATGTGAACATATCTGATTAAATCTACTACATTTATTAGATGTCAACAAATGTCTATTAACTAACTAAAAATCCACAGAAAAAGGTGGCAATACTAATCTCTATCTATTTTGTTTCATTCTAGGTCCCCATTTACTTGAACACAAACAACGTGGATGTAGATACCTCACTTCAATCAACAATGCTCTCTTTTTATCAACAGGTGGTTCTGCCACTGCATATGCACAGAGGTTGGAAACCGAAAACTTTGTCTACAACCCAGGACGAAGCCCTCAGTGGTGACAATGCTCCTGAAGAGGTGAACGTGGATGACAGTCCTGACCCATCTGGTCAGCCTGGGCAGACGGCAACAGTAGGGATCACTTTGCCCACAACAACACCTCCCACCACAGCTGCAACAACACAGCTAACCGCTGCCCCCCCAACCTGTGCACCTAAAACAGTCAGTCCCATCCTGTGCCCCTCAGTCGTGGATTCTGAGACGTCTATCACCGCACCATTCAGGGAGGAACCAGGACCCAATGGGAGGATGCAGTCTGTGCCAAGGGCACAGGGAAATGTGGTAGGCATAGTGGGAGTGTAACTGTAGGACACAGAGTGATACCACTGAGGCCGCTGTCACACAGGCTGCCATCGCCCACGTCCTGAGAGTCTACCAGGACTTCCAAAGTGTCATAGGCCAGGTATTGACCAAAATCTGGGACATTAAGGAACTGCAGAGGGACACATACCAGGAGGTTCCTGCCATCTACAACAAGGTAGCCAGCATCCACACTGAGGTGGCCAGCATCCACACCGAGGTGGCCGGCATCCACACCGAGGTGGCCGGCATCCACACAGAGTTAACCCTGGTTGGGCTACTGTGGGATATCAACACCACCCTCTGCGGGGATTTTCCACCTGCATATAACCCTTTGTGTGGTCCAATTACATCCAGGTCATCAACATCTGCCACAGCCGCAGGAAGGGAGGCCCTGTCAGAGGAGGATATGCTGTCTCAGCAGCTCTGGACCCCCCTCTGGCAAAAAGAAGAGGAGACATCCTTTCAAAAATCCAGGAGCTCGGGATGGCAAGACACCTACCACCGCCATGAAGAAACCTTGTCCCTAACGTCCTCCTGTGTGCGTTACACATTCCATTAATGGACTGACTATTCCTGCCCACTTTTCCAAATCTGATGAGAAGAGCATGTTGGACCTTTGGCTCCTGAACATTTGGACTCTACTACAATGGTTTCATCCACCACGAGTGAAGACTTCGCTTTCCATTTGCACTGTGTAATATTAAGTTAATTATTTGATATTACCCTTGTTCACTTCATTAAAAACACAAGTCACCAAATCATTGTCTCCTGTTGTAATTCTCACATATAACAATGTGAATGTACTACCATGCGAACTTTGCAATGTCAAAACTAGGGACTTCTTGAAGCATTGATATGTTGCATGTAAACAATGTCCAACTCTGCATCACTACCATGTCACAATAATACATACATACCAGTGTCTTGTTTGAGAACATGTTTATTCTATTGTTCATATCATAGGATGATATAATGTCAGAAACATAGCAAATAAGACATGATTCAGTTATTATATGTGAGTGTTCAAAAAGCAAACACAATAAGATAATGGGAGGAACACTGAAACTTTTCAAACACTAACCCCCAGTCACAGATCTGGGTTTAAGCCATCATCGTTCTTCTGCTCAATTCGACACTCCAGTTCAGACTCAGCCATAGGCAAATCAGTCTTGACTCTATTCCTCATGGGAACAGTCCAGCCCAAACTGCCAGGTCAAGTTTTCCCTGGACCGGAAACAATCATTTTAGAACGGTTTCGGGGTAACACCCCTCATCAGCCAGGCTAGCTTGAATCCAGTGGCAAAGTGAGCAAGGAACTAACGTAGGGCAAACAAAGCAAACACAATAATATGATGGCCGTAGCGCTGTCAGGAAACACACGATCGCTGCAGTCATACATCAGCACCCATGCAGTCCCCAGAAAAGACACAGAGTCATTGTTAAACCCCGTCTGATAAATCTGTGGATGAAAATAATATAGACAATGACACATTACAAGATGGCCGCTGCTCTTGCAGTGGAAATCAGTCCATTTGAAGAACACCTGAACAGTCTAGTTTAAGAGTAGCGCGTTCAAGATTAGTGACGCACTTCAACTGAGATACGTTGTAGCCTGCATCTGGAACCGTTCCTCCGCGTTTCGTGAGAAATGGGAGAAACAGTTAATTTAGTGAGGAAGTTTAGTGCCGGAAGTTTATAGCTTTTCAAGAATTAGGAAACCTTCCTAGACTAGAGGTTTTCATGAGAGTAATTCTGTGAAGAGTTCGTCATAGTCATTCGTTTGAAGTCCGCGGAATTTCCAGCTCCTGAGTCGTCAGAAGAGATAACGGCGAGGACTAGGACATTGGCTTACAAACCTGCTTCGGCCAGAAAACCCGTTCCAAGAACCTCAATTTGCTCCTCGCTTCAAGTAAGACCTTTCCGACTAGAAGCTAAATAGTTGTCTATTAAGCGTTGCAAATTAGGATTGGCGAATTCCCTCTTTTGCTCTTCCCCCACTCCTTCCTTTCCCATTGTTCCTTCCCAGCTCCTTTTTGCGCGCATCTAAGTGAGGATTTCACATTTGCCAGAGACTAATTCTTCGTTGAGAGACTATCAGCAAAGTGAGGTTCTAGAGTGAGACACCTAAGGGTTGATTCCGATCCGGTAAAAAGCGCTCCGAATCGTCGTACGGAGCGTTTTTCCCGGTACGAATCGTACCTGTAAACGTCCCGTACGTACGACGAAGTACGATTCGTACCAGGAGCCGTACTCCGTACGAGTCGTACAAGACACCGCACGACTCTAATCTCCGTACGATTTTCCCTCGGAACCCGCTGTACGCGACATCTGTACGGTTCGCGGCTGGTTTTTACGACCCAGCAAGTACGATACGTGTCGGGTACGCACCGTTCGACCCTTTTTCTACAGGAGCTGAAAACAGCCGTAAAAGCAGAGTTCGCGCAGAAACAGGTACAGAACGGCCCCCCCGGTACGGTGCGTAGCCCCCATGATTGCAGGGTACGCACCCTACCCCTCAATCAATCAATCAATCAAGTCATTTATAGAGCGCACTACTCACCCGTAGGGTCTCAAGGCGCTGGGAGGGGGGGGGGGGGTGCCGTTACTGCTCGAACAGCCAGGTCTTGAGCTTCTTCCTGAAGGAGAGGTGGCCTTGGGTCAGGCGCAGGTCGGACGGGAGTGAGTTCCAGGTCTTGGCAGCCAGGTAGGAGAAGGACCTTCCTCCTGTTGTCGCTCTTCGGATGCGGGGGACGGCGGCGAGGGCGTGGCTGGTTGATCTGAGGAGGCGCGTGGGAGAGTAGAAGTTGATCCGGTTGTTGAGGTAGCTCGGGCCCTGGTCGTGTAGGGCTTTGTGCGCGTGGGTGAGGAGGCGGAAGGTGATTCTCTTGTTGACCGGGAGCCAGTGCAGGTCTCTCAGGTGTCCGGAGATGTGGCTGCGTCGGGGGATGTCGAGGATGAGTCTGGCCGCGGCGTTCTGGAACCGCTGGAGTCTTTTCTGGAGCTTGGCGGTGGTTCCGGCGTAGAGGGCGTTGCCGTAGTCCAGTCGGCTGGTGACGAGGGCCTGGGTGACCGTCTTCCTCGTGTCGGTGGGGATCCACCGGAAGATCTTCCGTAGCATGCGCAGGATGTTGAAGCATGACGAGGAGACGGCGTTGACTTGTCTGGTCATGGAGAGGGAGGAGTCCAGGATGAAGCCCAGGTTGCGTGCGTGGTCCGTCGGTTTGGGTGCGGTGCCCAGGGCGGGGGGCCACCAGGAGTCGTCCCAGGCGGAGGGCGAGGAGCCCAGGATGAGGACCTCCGTCTTGTCTGAGTTCAGTTTCAGGCGGCTGGTCGTCATCCATTCGGCTACCTCTCTCATCCCTTCGTGCAGGTTGGCTCTGGCGGCGTCGGGGTCGTTGGTCAGGGAGAGGATCAGCTGGGTGTCATCTGCGTAGGAGATGATGTTCAGGTTGTGTTGGCGTGCGATGGTCGCGAGGGGCTCATGTAGACGTTGAAGAGGGTTGGGCTCAGCGAGGATCCTTGGGGTACGCCGTAGATGACTTCGGTGGCCTCTGATTTGTACGGTGGTAGGCGGACTCTCTGTGTTCTTCCGTCGAGGAAGGAGGTGATCCCTTCCAGTGCCTTGTCCTGGATACCGATGTTGCCGAGGCGCTGTACTAGGGTGCGGTGGCAGACAGTGTCGAAAGCCGCGGAGAGGTCCAGGAGGATGAGGGCCGCTGTTTCTCCGTTGTCCATCAGAGATCGTATGTCATCGGTGGCAGCGATGAGGGCGGTCTCGGTGCTGTGGTTCGCTCGGAAGCCAGACTGTGAGGGGTCGAGGGATCCATTCGTCTCGAGGAAGGCGGCCAGCTGTTTGTTGACGGTCTTCTCGATGACTTTGGCCGGGAACGGGAGGAGCGAGATGGGCCGGTAGTTCTTGAGGTCGGTGGGGTCTGCTGTGGGTTTCTTGAGAAGGGCGCTGAGTTCGGCGTGCTTCCAGCTCTCAGGGTAGGTGGCGGTGTCGAAGGAGGTGTTGATGATGTCCCGCAGGTGGGGTGCGATGACAGCGTCGGCCTTGTTGAAGACGTGGTGAGGGCAGGGGTCGGTCGGAGATCCGGAGTGGATGGAGTTCATTGTGCGGATGGTGTCTTCGGTGCTGATCGGAGTCCAGGTGCGGAGGGTGGTGGTGGGTGGCGTCGTTGCGGTTGTGGCTTCCGTTGGTTGGTTGCTGAAGCTGTTGTGTATGTCCGCGATCTTGTTGTGGAAGTAGGACGCGAGGGAGTTGCAGAGGTCTTGCGACGGGGTGATGTCGTTGTTTCCGGCGTTGGGGTTGGAGAGCTCTTTCACGATGTTGAAGAGTTCCTTGCAGTTGTGTGCGTTGTTGTCCAGCCGGTCCTTGTATGTATTTTTCTTGGTGGCGCGGATCAGTTGGTGGTGTTTTCGGGTGGCGTGCTTGAGGGTGGTCATGTTGTCCGTAGTTGGTTCCCTTCTCCAGACTTTCTCGAGGGCACGACAGTTCTTCTTGGAGCTCTTGAGTTCGTCGGTGAACCATGGTGTTTTTCTGCTGCAGGGTCCGCTGGGTGGGGTTCTCAGAGGGGCGAGTTTGTCTGCGCAGTTGTTGATCCACCTCGTGAGGTTGTCGGCGGCCTGGCTGGGGTTCGCTGAGCTGGCGGGAGGGTGCTGGCTCAGGGAAGCGGTGAGCTGGTCGGCTGTGATCTTGTTCCAGCTTCTTCGGGCAACCTGTTGCTGGTGGTGGTGGATCGTCGTTCTTTTGAAGGTGAAGTGGACGCAGCTGTGGTCCGTCCAGTGGAGTCCTGTTGCGTGGCTGAAGGTGACGTCTTTGCTGGATGTGAAGACGGCGTCGAGTGTGTGTCCGGCGAGGTGGGTGGGGGTGGTCACCAGTTGCTTGAGTCCGAGGTTGGCGAGGTTGTCGAGCAGGCTGATGGTGTTGCGGTCGCTGTTGTTCTCCAGGTGGAAGTTGAGGTCCCCCAGGAGGATGTAGTCGGCGGAGGGGAGGGCATGCGGGCTGACGAAGTCGGTGATGTCCTCGCTGAATCGTGTGCGCGGTCCCGGGGGTCGGTAGATCAGGGTGCCTCTGAGGGTGGTCTTCGGGTCGGTGTGGATCTGGAAGTGCAGGTGTTCAGCGGTGGTTAGGGTGTCGTAGGTGTTGGTCGATCATGCGATCATGGGGTGTACGAGCCGTACCCCCATTGTACGATCGGTGTACGAGCCGTATCCCCATTGTACGATCGGTGTACGAGCCGTACCCCCATTGTACGATCGGTGTACGAGCCGTACCCCCATTGTACGATCGGTGTACAGCTCGTACACAGATCGTACAATGGGGGTACGGCTCGTACACCGATCGTACATGGGGTACGGCTCGTACACCGATCGTACAATGGGGGTACAGCTTGTACACCCCATGATCACAGGGGTACGGTGCATACCCCTGCGATTATGGGGGGTACGGACCGTACGGTGTGTATGTGTTTGTGTGCTTTTCCGTACGACTCGCCCTTACCTGACGTGGACCGTACGAATCGCGTCCTCATAACCATGTCCGGATCGTACTCTTCGGGTCGTACGGCATGTGTACGAGTCGTACGGTATGTGTACGAGTCGTGCGGTTCACGGTTTCACCCTTGCAATACGTACGGATTGCGACGATTCGGACGGATTCACGGAATACAGATCGTACTTCGCGACTTGGACGGACGGGTACGATTCGTACGAAGAGGGCTCCGGATACAAATTGCACGGACGTTTTTTTTCCCGAATCGGAATCGACCCCCTAGTGAGACAAAATGCAGAAGGAATTATTCCACGCATATCTTAAGAAGAAGAAGGTATAGTTTGAGAAAGACCACACACACACACTAGAGAATAATGCTGAGTTAAAATTCCTTTACTAATGCTGTTCTTCACTTACAGATAATTTACAACCAACACCAAGGTATTTACTTCACAATAGAAGAGAGGGTAATACGTTGGCAACAGCTGGTAGGATGAGAACCATTTAGAGAAATAAGAATTCACAATTGTACTGCAGGCAGTGTGTTTATGTTTATTCCCTTCTTTGCATTAGGCACCCACAGAGCAACTAGGAACACTCACATAGAAGATTCCTGGTGAGGGTGGTGGCTGTTGACGGAGTGTCTCTTCTCTCTCTCCCATTCCCCTTTTCCCCCATGTTGGTGACGTTGCTCTATTTAGTCATTTTTTGAACTGGGGTGGCAGAGTGGGCTAAAGAACGGTGATGGGTCAAACCCAGATCTTTTGACTGGGTGTGAGTGTTTGATTGGTTCAGATGCTCCGTCCATCACCACCCCCTTTTGTACCGCTTTTGGCCGCCATAGGTGTGGCAGGGTATGCTCAGTCGTGAGTCCCTTGCTCACTTTGCCACCGGATTCTGAACTGGGGTGGCAGAGTGGGCTAAAGAATGGTGATGGGTCAAACCCAGATCTTTTGACTGGGTGTGAGTGTTTGATTGGTTCAGATGCTCCGTCCATCAACACCCCCTTTTGTACCGCTATTTAGTAGCACAGCGGCACCGGTGGGCGGGCATAGGGAACATCGTCCATTCTGCTTCTGCGAAGACTAGAGTGTCCTGACAGATTGAAGTGCCCACGAAGTCGCTTTGCCCAAGCAGAATGGCAAAAGGGATAAATTTAACTGGCGTTAGGGGAGATGCTGGCAGGTATTCAGCAGGAGATTGGAGCAGTTATGGAAGAAAACAAAAATTTGAAACAAGAATTATTAGCTTACCGTCAGGAAACCCGATAGCTTTCACAAAAGGTTGATGGATTAGTTATGGGGAATCCTACTGCACCCTCTCCCACATCTAGGAAAACCACATCAGAAACTAATCCAAAAATCGTAGCACAGGTCATTCATGCAGTCTCTCCTTTAATTCCCCTAGCAGCTCCAGAAAGATTTCAAGGAGACCCTCAGACGGCTCAGTTATTTTTGACTCAATGTTCCCTACACTTTATGTGTCACCCAACCTTATTCCCAGATGCTCAGTCCCGGGTAGCATTTGTCTTGTCCTATCTGGGGGGAGATGCAGCCAACTGGGCTATGCCATTAGTGTCCAGGAAGGACCCTTTTCTTTATGATTATAATTTATTTAAAACTGAGTTTCTCAGAATTTTTGACAGGAGAAAGATATCCCAGGCCACCGATAACGAACTACTAGAGCTTCGTCAAGGATCCAGAGATTTGATTTCTTACCTGACACAGTTTAACAAGTTGATCGTCGAAACCAATTGGCCCGAAGAAAAGAGAGCGGCTCTCTTTTATCGAGGATTAAGTGATGAGATCAAAGATACCTTAGCACAAATACCCAATCAGCCTACAGAACTTTCGGCGCTGGTGGATTTAGTGTTAGAGCTTGACTTTCGTAGTTCAGAACGAAGAGGCGAAAAGAAAAAAGAATTTAAAGTGAATTTCCCTTGCTTTGATACGATGAGGACGGATGGTGGAAAAGTTGCAGGATCAAACTCGGAAGTGGAACCCATGTAGATTGGGGTAGTTCGTGGGCCCTTGAGTAAAGAGGAAAAAGAACGATGACGATTGAAGAAATTGTATTTATATTGTGGTCTTTCCGGACACTTTGTAAAGGAATGCCCGAAATGACCAAAGACACTGATTAAGGGAAACGCCTTGAACCATCAGTAGGAGGGGTCGCTCTGATGGCGAAAGAAGAAAAGACGATCCCAAAATCTCATCTGATTATGAACACGTTGCAGTCCCTGACCCCACATGTGATTCTGCATATGACCTTGCAATTTTGAAATCAATAAATCCTGGGAGTGGCCATAATGTTGTATTCAGGAGCTACTGGCAATTTCTGCGACATCAAGTATGCCCAACGGATTGGAATCCAAGCTCTGCGTAAAGAAAGAAGTGAACCAGTTTGAGCCGTTGAAGGAACAAATTTGTCTTCAGGTCCGATCACAAATCATACGGAGCCGTTAGAATTAATTCAGGCAGATGGTCACCGAGAGATTCTGCAGTTTATTCTAATAGACGCGCCCCAATTTCAGCTTTTTTTGGGATTGCCCTGGTTGGCCGTTCACAATCCTACCATTGATTGGGAAAATAGGACTGTGAAGATGCAATCTACCTTCTGTTTGTAACATTGTTATCACCCCAGTGATAAAGTTGAGGAACCCTCACAAGCCTCATTACTGTCTTTTGGAGGACAGTCAATTGGAGTCATTAGTTCAGTAGAAATTCCTACAGAGTACCAAGGTTACCAAGAGGTCTTTAGCGAGCAAGAAGCTGAGCATTTACCACCACATCGCTCATATGATTGCACAATAGATCTGGAACCAGGAGTGGTACTTTCCTGCAGTAGGATTTATGCTTTGACTGAGGCGGAGAATCAGCATCTAAAAGAATATCTGGATCGTTATTTAGCTAATGGCTTTATAAGACCCTCTCAGGCTCCAGTGTCATCCCTGTTGTTTTTCATACCAAAGAAAGAGGGAACTCTCAGGACTTGCATTGATTATCGAGCCTTAAATCGAGCTACAGTAAAAAAATGTTACCCTCTTCCATTGATTTCGGTCCTGTTAGACCAAATTAAAAAAGCTCAAATGTTTACTAAACTCGATTTGCGTGGTGCCTATCATTTAGTTCGAATGAAGGAGGGACACGAGTAGAAAACTGCATTTAGAATGAAATTTGGATTGTTCGAATATATAGTGATGCCTTTTGGGCTATGTAATGCCCCTGCAGTGTTTCAGCACTTCATCAATGATATTATGGGAGATCTGATTGACAAGATTGCCGTCATTTATTTGGATGACATTTTGATCTATTCCAAGGATCCTCAAGATCACCCTGAACACGTCAGAATGGTGTTAGAACGCCTTCAAACTCACCACCTGTTTGTCAAACTTGAGAAATGTGTTTACAGTTCTTCCAGAGTGGAGTTCTTAGGGTTTGTCTTATCTCCACAAGGCATTACCATGGATCCAGGAAAGGTGCACCCAGTGGAAAATTGGCCATCTCCAAAGGATGTCAAGGAAATTCAAAGATTCTTTGGATTTGCCAATTTTTATAGACGGTTCATTCCAGAATTTTCTCAACTGATTGTCCCCATCACTTGTTTGCTAAAGAAAGGAGTGAAGTTCCACTGGACGCCAGAAGCTGAACACGCATTCTTATGCTTAAAGAAGAGTTTAACCTCTGCCCCTGTTCTATTACATGGAGATCCCATGGAACCCTTCTTTGTCGAAGCGGATGCCTCTGATCAAGCCATTGGTGGAGTACTCTCACAGAGACATTGTGATACCGGGCAGTTGCATCCAGTGGCCTATCGCACTCGGAAGTTGAGTTCCACGGAAATAAATTACACAATAGCTGAAAAAGAACTCCTGCTATCAAGGATTCCTTTGAAGATTGGCGACACTATTTGCTAGGAGCTAAACACCCTGTTACAGTCTTCTCGGATAATAAAAATCTCCTATTCCTGAAAACAGCAAAGACTCTGACTCCTAGACAACTGTGTTGGTCACTGTTCTTCGCCGGCTTCGACTTTGTGATCACTTACCGTACAAGAAATAAGAATGGAAAAGCGGACGCCTTGTCTCGACTCGACACTGAAGAGTCTGAACATCCGGTAGAACCACAACCGATCATTCCAGAGTCCAAGATCATTTGTACCATTTCTTTTGATAATTTCCAAGAAGAAGTTCAGAAGAGTTTAACAACTGAGGAAATGAACTTGTGGGTCTCTCAGGAAACTGAAAGAAAGATTTGCGAACAGTTACCATATTACAAGGAAGCGTTATATCTTCCTACTCAAGTCTTGCAAGAGAAGGCGCTTCAAATGTGTCATGACCAACCTTTAGCTGGACATAAAGGGATAACTAAAACTTTGGATTTGGTGCAGCGTTATTTTTGGTGGCCTGGCCTATCCTCTCATGTTAAAAGATATGTCCAGACATGTGAATTGTGTGCCCGAAGTAAACCTAGTAGACAGGCACCGCAGGGAATGTTACAACCATTACCCACTCCAACTCACCCATGGCATACCATTTCAATGGATTTAATTGTAGATTTGCCATTGAGTCAAGGACATAATTCCATCCTGGTTATAGTAGACACCTTCACAAAGATAAGCCACTTCATTCCATTACCGGGGTTGCCTACAGCCAAGGAATTAGCAAAGGTATTTAGCCAACACATAGTGAAGTTGCATGGGGTTCCCAAGATAGTCATTTCAGATTGGGGACCTCAGTTTGTATCTCACTTCTGGAAGGCCTTTTTGAAGGGACTTGGAATAGAGGCTAGATATTCTACCAGTTATCATCCCGAGACTGACAGCACGATGGAGAGACTCAACCAGGAACTAGAACAATATCTTCTCCTGTTCCTCATGGATCGGGGTGGAGATTGGTCAGAAATGTTGTGGATGGCTGAGTTTGCTTGCAATAATGCGAAGAGTGACTCCACGGGCTACTCTCCATTTTATTTAAACTATGGTCACCATCCTAATCCTTTTCTTACTCAAGAAGATTTGGAGGTACCAGCAATAGGGAATTTAATGAAGGACTTGACTCTTCTTCATGAATCTGCAGAGGCTAACTTGGTCAAGGCAAAGATGACTTATAAAAAATGTGCTCATAGACGTCGCAAACCAGCACCAAGATATCAGGTGGGAGATCAGGTTTGGCTGTCTTCTCGGAATTTACATTTAAAAGGAAATAGGAAATTCCTGCCTCGCTTCTTGGGTCCTTATGCCATTGAAAAGGTAATGGGACTCGTCACAGTGAAGTTGAAATTGCCTCCCAAGTTGGGTATCCATCCTGTCTTTGATGTTTCCTTAGTGAAGAAAACTGCACCAAATGTACGGTTAGTAAGACCTCCTGAACCCCTTGAAGTCCAAGGTCACCCAGAGTACGAAGTTCAGGGAATTTTAGACTCTAAAATCCGTGAGGGAAAACTTCATTATTTGATTGATTGGAAAGGGTATGGTCCCGAAGATAGATCTTGGGAACTAGCTGAGAACCTTCATGCCCCACAGTTAGTCAGACAATTTCATTCACAACACCCATTCAAACCTAGACCAATAAATCAGTACTTGAAAGGTGGTACTGTCAGGAAACACATGATCGCTGCAGTCATACAACAGCACCCATGCAGTCCCTAGAAAAGACACAGAGTCATTGTTAAACCCAGTCTGATAAATCTGTGGATGAACATAATATAGACAATTACACATTACAAGATGGCCGCTGCTCTTGCAGTGGAAATCAGTCCATTTGAAAAACACCTGAACAGTCTAGTTTAAGAGTAGCGCGCGCAAGATTAGTGACGCACTTCAACTGAGATTCGTTGTAGCCTGCATCTGGAACTGTTCCTCCGCGTTTCGTGAGAAACGGTTAATTTAGTGAGGAAGTTTAGTGCAGGAAGTTTATAACTTTTCAAGAATTAGGAAACCTTCCTATACTAGAGGTTTTCATGAGAGTAATTCTCTGAAGAGTTTGTCTTAGTCATTCGTTTGAAGTCATAGGAATTTCCAGCTCCCGAGTCTCCAGAAGAGATAACGGCGAGTACAAGGACATTGACTTACAGACCTGCTTCGGCCAGAGAACCCGTTCCAAGAACCTCATTTGCTCCTCGCTTCAAGTAAGACCTTTCCAACTAGAAGCTAAATAGTTGCCTATTAAGCGTTGCAAATTAGGATTGGCGAATTCCCTCTTTTGGGCTTCCCCACTCCTTATTTTCCCGTTGTTCCCTCCCAGTTCCTTTTTGCATGCATCTAAGTGAGGATTTCGCATTTGCCAGACACTTATTCTTCGTTGAGAGACTATCACCAAAGTGAGGTACTAGAGTGAGACACCTAGTGAGAGAAAATACAGAAGGTATTATTCCACGCATATCTTAAGAAGAAGAAGGTATAGTTTGAGAAAGACCACACACACACACTAGAGAATAATGCTGAGTTAGAATTCCTTTAATAATGCTGTTCTTCACTTACAGATAATTTACAACCAAAACCAAGGTATTTACTTCACAATAGAAGCAAGGCTAATACTTCGGCAACAGCTGGTAGGATGAGAACCATTTAGAGACATAAGAATTCACAATTGTACTGCAGGCAGTGTGTTTATGTTTATTCCCTTCTTTGCATTAGGCACCCACAGAGCAACCAGGAACACTCGCATAGAATATTCCTGGTGAGGGTGGTGGCTGTTGACGGAGTATCTCTTCTCTCTCTCCCATTCCCCTTTTCCCCCCTGTTGGTGACGTTGCTCTATTTAGTAGCGCGGCGGCACCGGTGGGCGGGCATAGGGAACTTCGTCCTTTCTGCTTCTGCGAAGACTAGAGGGTCCTAACAAGCGCAGAAACTTTTCTTTTTTTAATGATCTTTACTACTTTTATGCTCAAAACAACACACAGCTGTAAATACAAAATAGTAAAGTACATATTGTAGTACATCTCCAATTGCATTATTGTACCCACTAGGTGGGGAGGAGGGGGCGAATTGCCATGTCCATCATTACAGGTAATCAATAATAATTATAATAAATATCTTACTGCTAAATGTGCCACTTATGCGGAGTATGAGCTACCAGGTCCCTGCTGTTGTGGGTACTACAACGGGAGTAGAATAGGGGAGGAGTTATACAGTGCAGATGCTGTGTGATATGTAGGTGCAGTCGGGTGAAGCTGAAAGTGTGAGACTGCTGTGTCTTTTTGCCATGCCAGAGTGTGTAGCCCAAAGCTCCACTTGTGTGTGTGCCTTAGTGTAGGTGCTTGAAGTATCTTAGGTGTATCATCCGATTGTGACGTCAGTAATACTAACATATCACCCGTTATCGTGTGTAACGCGGAGGTTAACTTCTTTAGTAGTTATGTAGTTTTGCCAGTCTACAGGTTTCACCCGAGACTTTGGACGTGGGGACTGAGATGCCAGTGTCTCGTGTTCGGCCGCCAAGGCATGCCGAAGGGCGGTTTGCCAGTGTCTAGTGGATGGGCCCGTCGAGGACTTCCAGGCCATAGCCAAGGAGCCTTAGGACAGAACAAGCGCCAGGTCGGGGAATTTGTTGGGGTTCTTGAGAGCTGAAACTTTTCAACCACTCACCCTCAGTCACAGATATGGGTTTAATTCATCTTCGTTCTTCTGCTCACTTCGCCATCAACTGGTCCCAGGATGCTTGTTTACGGTCCAGGGAGGACCTGGCCAGGCAGTTCCGGCTGGACTGTTGCCATGGGGAACAGGTTCAATATTGATTTGCATATGGCTGGGTGTAAATTGGAATGGCATGGGGAGCAAATAAATAATAGATTAAGGCCCAAATGTCTGTCCTGGGTCCATTTTTGACATTATTCAACATTCTGTCCATCAATTCTTCTTTTCGCATTTGTCACCCTGAGTGGTATGTGTATGCCCAGATGTGGGTCCTGTGCTCTCCATGACACTGGAGTCAAGCTAGACTAGTTGATGAGGGGTGAAACCCATAACCTGTCCCAGGATGCTTGTTTCCGGTCCAGGGAGGACCTATCCTGGCAGTTCAGGCTGGGCCAAGACTGATTTGCATATGGCTGGGTATGAATCGGAATGGCATAGCTTGCAAAAAAAACCGATGGATTTAGGCCCTGATCTCTTCACTGGGGTGAATGTTTGACATTGTTCAACATTCTGTACATCAATTTTTCTTATTGCATTTGTCATCCCTATTGGGACATGTATGCCCAGACGTGGGTCTTGTGCTCTCCATGCCACTAGAGTCAAGCTAGCCTGGTTGATGAGGGGTGAAACCCCGAACCGGTCCCAGGATGCCTGTTTCCGGTCCAGGGAGGACCTATCCTGGCCGTTCAGGCTGGGCCAAAACTGATTTGCATATTGCTGGGTTTAAACTGGAATGGCATGGGGAGAAAAAAACATGGATTTAGGCCCAGATCTCTGTACAGGGGTGGATGTTTATCGTTGCTCAACATTCTGTCCATCAATTGTACTTTTGCAGTGATCACATTAGCAGTTGCAGACTTTCACAACATGGAAGGAGGAGATGCATCTGACAAAATCCAAAACAATAGGCAAAAATAAAGTAGGTATATATCATCAGCTGGAGTAATATTGCCTACCTCACAAAAGGAATCCTACATCAAATGAACAAATAAGCAGTACAACAGTTCTTGAACACAGGGTCTTTCCAATCCAGTGTTGCTTGCTTCGGGAAACAGCCTTTACAACACAACTTTTACAATGCACTACCATTACAACAAAACTTTTACAACACAACATCCATTACATCGCATGCCATTACAACGCAACCATTACAACACATGACACTACAACGCTTACCACTACAACGCATAACATTACAACGCATACCATTACAACGCATAACACTACAACGCATAGTACCCTTACACTATCCAACACTTACCCTACTGTTGCACCCCCTGGAGTTAGAATAGTAATTTTTACCCCTACACTATCCAACACTTACCCTACTGTTGTACCCCCTGCAGTTAGAATAGTAATTTTTACCCCTACACTATCCAATACTTACCATACATGCAATGTAATGTTATGCGTTGTAATGGTATGCGTTGTAAAGGTAGTATGCGTTCTAATGGAATGCGTTGTAAAGGTAGTTTTAAAGATTCCTTGTAATGCCATGCGTTGTAATGGAATGCGTTGTAATGGATGTTGCATTGTAAAAAATGCGTTGTAAAGGTATGCGTTGTAAAAGTATGCTGTTGTAACGTCATAGATCCCTTGCTTCTGGTGGAATATCACAAACAAGTGTTAATGATGTGCCACAGGCACTTTGGCCTACAATTAAGAGGAGACACATCAACAGCTACATACAGTTCAAACACAATGAGGAATTAGCCATTGTGAAGGCAGGATCGCATGAATTGGGCACAACACAACATTGGGTTGGAGGACACAACAGCATACAAATTGCATTAGGACCAACACACCATAAGGAACAAGTCAAAAGGAAGCCAAGTAACTTACATCCCTTCGCTGGGCAAACTATCTTGGTAACAGCTTTGTACAGCCAAACTCTGTGACAGACATTCCCATTCCAATCCATGTCCACTTCGTACATTAGAACAGCAAAATAGCCTCATAATGTCACAACTCTGAAATGTCCAAATAAAAATGCCACGGTGAAGGCACCTGAAACAGACCAACACAGGGAGATTAGCAAAGAAAACATACATATGACAGCCATCACATTGCCAACTTCTAGAGCATAGGTCTTCAAACTGTGGGGCGCGCCCCCCTAGGGGGGCGCAGCATCCCTCCAGGGGGGGCGCGCACTTCACCTTCTATTGTTCCTTTCAGGCTTCAGTCGCCAGTCGTGCATCTCAGACCGGGCTGCTCCAGCATCTGGGGGCTCGGCTGAGTGTCTGGAGTCACAGGTCTTTAAAGGCCAGAGGCGGAAAGATTTCAGAGGGGTTGGAAAGTGGGAGGGGGCTAATTCTTTCAGTGATGGGAAGAGTGGAGATTCAGGGGCTCTTCAATCAATCAATCAATCAATCAATGACATTTATAGAGCGCGCTACTCACCCGTGAGGATCTCAAGGCGCTGAGGTGGGGTGCTGTTACTGCTCGAATAGCCAGGTTTTGAGGTGTTTCCTGAAGGTGAGATGGTCCTGGGTCAATCGTAGGTGTGTGGGGAAGGGATGAAAAACAACAAAGCCTCATTAAAGCGTAAATGGTCTTTTAAAGACCTGCGAAGTACTCGGTGCGGCTGGCAGCTCCAAAACTGTCTGTCACTTAATTACCCTTTATTTCTGCGTTCGAATGTTCTGGAATTTCTGGGAAGTATCAAAAGTTTCACCACCCAGTGTCAAACAGTTCTACTCATAAAAACAGTACCTCGCATGTGTGGGGAGTGTGCCATAATGATCAATAACAGGGCAAAAGTGGGACTGTGTGGAGTTACTATGCAATCTAGATGGGAGTCACATGCCTACGTTTCAGAATATCCCGGTTCTGTGCTATAGGCCCATCCACACACACTGAGTACCCTTTTTATCAGGAGAAGTATGAGATCATTGCATGGTGCTACTTTTGCCTTTTACTGAACGTGTGGGTGTTTTCTGTCACAGGAAATTTAGGAAATTATGGTTTTTCATTTATTTTTTTACATTTAGAAGAAATTTTGGGATGTATACAAGTCATATCGCCCTGAATTCCTGTGTCTCTACTTTTTAGCAATGTCTGGCGTTGGTAAGTTTCACTGGATGCAGGTTGACCCTGAACAGAACTGTTAACTCCCCATTAAAAAACATTGCCTTGTTTCTAATGTGTGGCTCCATGCTCAAGCCTAAATAATATCCATGCATGCCTGGTACCCCACACTCAGAAAACTAATTTCAATACAGCTATGGTTCAAGCCTTGGCAGGGATATCTTCCTGGAGGAGAAAATCTTCAGGGATTTACCATGTTTTGGGAGAAAAATTCCTGAAATCTGACAAATGTCATTTTCGAGAAGTTGTCCTGGCCACCCAATCAGGGAAAGGGAGGTCTGGCAACAAGCAACAAAATGTGTAGATGTGGAAAATATATGGTTTTTGTATGTGTCCATATAGTCCTTGAGCAGGAAGTTCATTCTCACTGGGCTGGTGTGGGCTAAATGCCGTAACACAATCAGGTGGTTGGCAACTAGGCACCCATGATATAGGGACTGGCTCAGAGATATCTCAGAATGGGTGGTGACCAATGACATTTCTAGTGCTAATTGTTTTCTTTTTATTTGAAGTTTAGAATAAGCACACGCACTACAAAAACGTCAGTTTACTAAACACTCTTACTTTATTTAATATTATTTGCCTATAAAACCTGAGCTGTGCAGGAGGGAATCGCCATCAACGATGCAGAGTACCAGCTTCCAGAACCTTTTCATCAGGTGGTGGTGGTGGTGGTGGTGGGGGGGCTCGACGTGTAAAAAGGTTTAGATGGGGGGGCTCGGCCAACAAAAATTTGAAGACCTCTGTTCTAGAGGAACACAATGCAAGACAATATTTGCAGCTGAACAAAGCTACACTTTCAAAACAAACACCTTTCACCGGATATTTTCATACCCATTTATTCCCAGCATGTAGTAATAACATCCTCCTCCCAACATCACCACACAAGTTGCAAGAATAGTCAAAGTCATCACATCTCACATCATACTTACACTCAGAAGTAGTTTTGGATGAGATCTTGATGCAAGTCAGCTCCTTCCTCTTCACCACTATCATAAACTTCATTTTGCATTTCAGGGTTCCCACCCTGTGGGTCTTTATGGACTGCATCCCCCGTTATGCAAGGTATGTTCTGTTGCGGGGCAATCTTGTGGAGTGTGCCGCAGGCCACGCTGATCTTACACACCTTCCCGGGTGAGTAGAGGCGGGATCCCCCAGTCTTGTCCAGACATCTGTATCTGACTTTCAGGAGCCGAAAAGCCTCTCCACTGGCTGCTGTGTTCTTCATGGGCCTCATTAACACGGACTTCCCTTAGCATTGTAGGATTCCTCAGCGGCGCCAACAACCATGGCCTGTGGTATATGCTGTGTCTCCTAGATGGAAAATAAACAGAAGTGCAACATTAGGTTACACACTTTCAATCATCCTACCTAACATTACCCACACAAAGTTAGAACAGATCAGACTGTCATTTTCATTTTAAAGCTTTATTCAGTATATAATATACAACCATAAAAGCATTCTAATCATAAAAACAGCGGTACATGTTAACAAGCCTTCTTTGATTACCAATACTTGTGACCACGCCATTATTAATCACAGTAAAATAATAAAAAACATAATAAAACACACTTGTTAAAAGACAATTCAATACCAACTAATACTCCAACGAAAAGAGTATAAAAACATCTCTACCTTACAAAGGTAATAATTTTTCTGACCCCGTACCTGCAACGCCGGAGAACCGCAACGACTGTGCGCCCCCGTAGCGATTTTGCCAACACCCGGAGAACAACTCCTTTGCTGTAGTCCCCCCGCCGCCGCTCTTCACATCAGCGGCCGCAGAGCGGGGGACTACAATTCCCTTGGGGCTTTGCGGCAGGAGCTGCCACCGACATCTCCCGCCCACATGAGGCGCTACATAGGCCCGCGCTGCCCGTGGTGCAGTGTAATCATTTTTCTGACCCCGTACCTGCAACGCCGGAGAACCGCAACGACTGTGCCCCCGTAGCAATTTTGCCAACACCCGGAGAACAACTCCTTTGCTGTAGTCCCCCCGCCGTCGCTCTTGACAACAGCGGCCGCAGAGCGGGGGATTACAATTCCCTTGGGGCTTTGCGGCAGGAGCCACCACCGACATCTCCCGCCCACAGAAGGCGCTACAAAGGCCCGCGCTACCCGTGTCGCAGGACGCGAGTGGGACGCCGGGCAAAGCCCGGGCAAAGGGCGGACCGTCTGTGGCCGTCAGAGGCATTAGGAGGCTGGGCTGGGCCCGCCCTCTAACATTCCATTCAGACCCTATTCTGTATTCAGGACTTTGTGACAGTAAGCTATTTTATACCTGACCCTTACCTTCTGTTACTCGCTAGTCACCATTTTGGGATTGTTTGCTAACTTGTGATTGATTTGACCACTTCTGATTTTTTCTTCTACTTCTTTTACTGATATTGACTTGACGAACCAGGATGTCTACATCTGTACCGAATTCCTTACCCTCTACCGTAGGGGTTTCCATACTTGGGCCTTTAGATAAATATTTCGCTAGGGCCACTAGAGATGTGGATAGAGAGATTGCGCTGGCTGAGAAACGTGCTGAGCGCCGTTTTTCTATCGAACTTCTCAAAACAAGCCCCTAACTTTAGCCCAGATGGATGCACCAACTTCACAATCATTTAAAAACACGTCAGCAGATGCAGAAAAATAGCTTTTTAATACTGATAGTATCCCACTAATCTTTCAAGATGGGTCACCACCAATACCCATCATTGAAACTAATCATGATATTACTACCAATGGGCTACTTACCACATCAAACCATTTAATAGATTTAAACTCCCCAATAGTGTTAGAGGTAATCTCGCAGTCTCAGTCTAACATTGATGCCTCATTTCCTTTACCTAACTTACTAGAGGAGGCTGTAGTAGTTATGGGGTTACAATCACCGACAGTAGCTAACGTATCTAAAGAAAAGACGCAAACTAAGAGGCACCAGGGAGCTCACCGTTCTCCACCAAAAAAATGGAGGAGGAAGGGAGGGGTTAGAAAAGGCAGAAACATTTCAAATATATCTTTACCACCTGTGGATCTAACGAAAAAGCTAGGGAAGGATGCACTAATAGGCCCTATAACAAAAACAAGTATGTTTCCAGAAGCCTTGTCGGGTAAAGGGATAATGGAGGCGATTGAAAACCTTCTAAAATCTTTTCTGTTGCCACTCACAGAGAGAGTTAAGAGGCTGGGGGAAAAATGGATTGTATCTTGGCAGCTTCTAATTTAAGTGAAACTCCAAAACTAATCAACCCAGGGGAAACTTGTCAAGTAACTAAACATCCAATACATATAACATTTAGGCCCCAAGTGGATAACCCCATACATAAAAAAACGACACTTCATACCAACTCTCCTAGACTGGTGGCCACGCAAGATCTACATAAAGAGAAGGCTCAATTAGGTCCCCCTAAAGTCCCTGTTACCAGAAATCTTCCTTTAACGCAGCCACCCAAAATGAATATAGTAAAATCAAATATTAGAAATAACGTAGATTTACCACCTGAATCATCTAAGTACGTTATTGTTCTAACTGGAGTCCCGGTCGTGCCAGCAGGAATCATAGAATCCTATACTAGCCTTAAAAATAAAGTCATTTACTGGCTGCGAAATAACAGACCCCTCCCATCACATTTAGATGGAGACATAATATCTGTAAGGCGGTGCAACTGGGTGGGTCTTCGACCTAAAGACATAGAGGGGGATGTGGTGATAGTAAATTTCAGGGATCACAGAGTAGTCACGTATATCAGTGACTGCTTTCCAGGGAGAAGCGAGGGTAGCGTATCATCTCGCAATCTGAGCTATTTTTATCCTGAAGCTCTGATGTCGCCTCCTAATTACCTACCAATACTGGGTCGCTCTGATTCTCTGCAATTTCCCTATCGTAACCCGCACCTTACTGCTCCAAGACAGTATGTAAACAGTTTTCCCCCTTTCTTCCCACCTCAACGCTCAAATAGGTTTTTCCTTACTCCTGGTGATAGTTATCATCCCACAAATCCAAATGAGTACTGGAATATTCCACTACACAATTTATTTGAACCCCTCTCTGGCTTAGATGCAAACAAATGACTCATTTCATCTGCTCCCCAAGTAGGAAGCACTCATGTGTGCTCGAACAACTGTAAAACATCAAATGAACTTTTTAGTGATAGTTCTATTCCTACGAGTAGATCACCTGAGCCCTCACAAGACACGAGGGGGGATCATTGTGTATTAAAAATCGACCTGAATGTGAGTCTAGGGATGGGTACTGAGCCCTCGAATTCCACGATATTGGGAGACACTATGTGTTATTCATCTCATCACGAGGAGAATAATGTTTGTTTTGATGGGTGTAATTCCTTACACGATAGTACTGCTATCTTGACTACTTCTGGTAAGCTTAGCCCTGGAAACACCCCATATGTTCCGTCAGGGGTCCATACTATGAAAGGTTTGAGGGTTACTTTTTGGAACATTGCGGGGCTTCGCTCCAAGATAAATAACCCAATTTAGGCAGATTTTATTAAAGATGTAGATATCTTATGCTTGCAAGAGACTTGGTATCTCGATGAAATTTTCATTGATGGTTTTAAAACATATCATGTACCAGCAGGTTCATCTAATCATGGGAGCAAAGGTGGGCTCAGTGTTTATGTAATAAACCTATTGGGGGTAGTATCGCTGAAAATGGTGAGGTCATGTAGCAATTATCAAATTATTGTAATACAGGTGTCCCCTAAGGTTGAGATAACTGTCATTAATATGTACAACAACATAGAAAAGGGTCTAGTAAGTGATATGGTAAACACCCTTAATAAGGAGGTAAGGATTTTGATGGATAAAATGGGGAGGGATTCTATCCTCATTTGGGGAGGTAATTTTAACCACAATCTATGCAAGCAGTTTCAGAGCAGGTGTGAAGATCAAGAGGCAGACAATTTTGAATACCAACCCCATTTTTCTCATAATAATGGGGGCGATTCTTTTAATGAGATGATGGCATCATACAATATGGGTTTTGTTAATATGTTATGCACACCTACAGTGGAGTTTAGCCCAACTTATATGGGGAGAGGGCATAGTACGCTGATCGATTTTATTACTATCTCAAATACCCATGCAACCTGGCTAACTGACTTTGTAACCCATATGATAGGAATAAGTGATCAGCTCACACTTAGCTTTTGTATCCAACTTCCTAAAGCTAAAGAATGTACACTGGTAGAAAGGTTGGCTTGGACCAATAACTGCACAGTGAATAGACAAAATGGATACGCTCTTAGATGGTCACATAGTAATCTGGAGGTCACCAACATAAAAATAATAAAGCAAGCCCTAGCATCTATCACCAAATGTTTGCAGGATGAGGTATCACATCCAGAAGTATTAGACTCTTTTGCTGATATCACTAGGATTATTCATGCGAATTTACAGAGCCCTAATAGAGGCAAGAAACCTTGTAAAAATGAGTGGGTTGATACAATCTGTACGAAGACTCATGCACAATTAAAGGGGGCCCTGCATAAAAATCCGAGAAACCAGGAAGAAATAAAAAATGTAGGCATGAGTATAACTTAGCAAGAAAGTCCTGTAAAAGTAAAATTAAAAATGACGCGTGAGTGAACCTATACGAGGCTCGCTGAAAAGGGATAGTTCCTCTTTTTGGGAAGCAGTTAAAGCACCGTTCTTTAGCACAGGGGACATGGCGAGAATGGTAGTGGCAATAACTGAAGAATCCTGGATAGACTTCTTTTCAGAAGTCTATAATCCAGGTGGGGTAAATAAAATTGCAGACTCGGGGACAAAAACTCAAGGGTATCGGGAAAAGTTTGTCCCAATTGATTTAGTGATCACAGTAAAGGAAATTTCTGAGGCCATTACACAGAGTAAGGGAAATAAAGCCCCAGGAGCGGATGGCGTTCCTATAGATTTATTTAAATATTCGAGTGAGCTATGGTCCCCGTTACTCACACGCGTCCTCAAGGCTAGTTGTGATTTGGGTTTTATTAATACTTGGTCTGACACAATATTCATCCCGATATTTAAAACAGGGGACCGGGAAAATCCTTCTTGTTATCGACCTATATCCCTCCTGGATTCTTTTATGAAAGTTACAGGGAGGGTAATCTTGAACCGCCTGCAACAATGGGCAGAAGATGCTAATATCTTATCCCCTGTACAATACGGATTCAGGGAGGGACGGGGTACTATTGAACAGGTCTTAAACTTTACGATGCTTTTAGGAAAATATACACAGGCTAAGGACGGCAGACTCTATGCAGTGTTTGCTGATTTAAGCGCTGCATTTGACTGTTATTCACAGCTGTCTATGGCAGATTTTAAAGGACCTGAAGGTGGATGAGGTGTTAATCTCTTTCCTAAGGCAACTTTATGCTGGAGCCAGGGCGAGAGTGAGATACGGCACCAACGGGGAATGTACTAAGTCGTTTAATGTAATGCGGGGAGTAAGGCAAGGATGTGTACTCGCCCCTTTCCTTTTCAATTTATATACTAACGACTTGGAAAAATAATTGGTGGCTGAAGTTCGTGATTCCCCGCAGGTTAATCACAAACAAATTGTGTCTCTCTTGTATGCGGATGATGCCGTGATTATGGCACGCACACAAAGAGGCTTACAAATGACATTAGACACTTATTTAAATTTTATGGATAATAGGGGTCTGAAACTTAATGTAACCAAAACTTTTGTCATGACCTGTGGTAGACACAAAAAGAGAGAGTGCCGCTTATTTGCTGGGAAGGAAATAATTGCCCCAACAAAAACCTTTTCCTACCTGGGCATTGTTTTAGAAGAAACTGGGTCCTGGGGGCCTACCATTAGAAACAGGACACTGATGTTTAAAAGAGCTACGGCAGCACTTATGTGTTTCTCTAATAAAATGGGAAAAAGACCTCCCGAAATCCTGATAAAAATTTACCAGGCGAAGTGTATTAGTACAGCCATTTACGGGGCAGGTGTGTGGGGAATTTCTGATTCTACCCCTATTCAAAAGGTAGAGAATGCTTTTTTAAGATTTATTTTGGCAACCCCCCAAAGTTCACCAATATTTAACTGCCACTCAGAGTTGGGCATTCGATATGTGAGAGATCTCATTAGTATGCAACCCCTATTGCTATGGCATAGAGTTTGGACATCACCCGATCTTATGCTCAACAGAGACATTATTACTGACTGTATGGGTTTGGACAAGGCCATCAGGATACCCTGGTTGTCCTACATCCGTAAATTTACTATGGACTTAGGAAGACCTGAGTTTTTTGATCACCCTGATTCTATGTGTACTATATCGAGGAAGGACCTGAAGCTGTTGTGCTGGCATCACCTAGAAGCTCTCAGACTAGGAGTAGAATTAACCAAAAAATCTGTAATGCAACATCAACTCACCCTAGTCTCTTATTCAATTCAGCCATATTTAACTTGGTGTCTGGAGGGCTTTGATCGTTATCTATTGACAAGATTTAGGTTTGATGTCTTTTTTCGTTTAATCACATTTCCAAAACCGAATGATTGGAGTAGAATCCTGTGTAAGTGCCCGTGTGATAATCTGTCCAATCAATCCATACTGCATGTGATTTGTTTTTGTAAATTTTATGATGCAGAAAGGTCTAGGTGGATCAAAACACTTTTAAAAAAACAAGGCAGATGGCGTCAATGCCGTCCGGCACTATTGTTTTTATTATCTTTAAATGATGTACATTGTGTGGCCGTAATGACAGGCTTTCTAAAAAGCATTTTTAAAAAAAGGAAAAGCTTAATCAACTTTTAAAACATATGTTTTTATTCTTATGATTGTATATGTGTGGGACATATGTTTGGTTTATGAAATGAACTTGTTGCTTTTATGATTTTATGCATCTTGAAATCGAATAAAGCTTTTTCACCCACTCACAAAGGAAATGATTATGTAAACTTAAACTCGTAGTCACAATACAAAGTGCAATAATACTTCATCTCAATTAAACAACAATTATGTTAACAGATCTCTAGAGGGGGTATGGTGCATATATACTTTGCAATGACAAGTTTGTGGACCTAAACTGGCAGTCAACATACAAAATGCGATAATACTTCATCTCAGTTGATAGTCACAGTAACTATGTAGACATATCTCTGGAGGGGGTAAAGTGCATGTATACCGTGCAATAAAAAGTTTTTTTAACAGAATGTTTGGAGCCTAGACAAGGAGTAGGAAACCTACATGCTTTCATATGTTAAGGCTGCCAGATGGGAATTATCCTTTCTTCTCCTGATTGACATTTGTATAAAGACTATAACTGCATTGCAGATTTTATCATTTTCTAGGCTACAAATATAACTAAAATCCGGTTTATAAAAATACAATCTGTTAGCTAAGAATAAAGGTCTTAAGACAGATTTCATAATATCCCAATGAAAACTATAAAAAAGTATAAAATGCAGTGTAGTCTGTGAGGACTTTCTTCCATCACACGGACAGTTTGGGAGGTTATGGCTCCACTTTCCCATTTTAGGGTATGCTATCCGGTAGTGTAGGGTGCCCAACCTCAGCCTTGTTATATACAATCTGTGTTGCAAATTTCTAACCGAGATAAGATATGGTTGGATACCCACCCAGAGAGGGCCTTTCCAATATGATCTAACACACGGCCTTAAGCCTATTCCTGCATCTCTTACCAGATCCCTTGAGGTAACTAGCCTCATCTTTAAATCCCTTTTACTGTAATCCTGGATGGACTCAGGATCATTGGAATCGGTGTCCACCTTACATTCTTTTAAAAGTTTAAAAATATACTGTAACCAAAGGATTTTTTGCTGCAGTCAAGGGCTATGCAATCCTTAATTATTTCCTTAGTAAACTTAGTCTCGTCTTTGGTCGAAATCCCATGCCAGAGCGTAAGGACTACCATGCTAATAACATCACTAATATAAGGTACACATAGCTCCTTGTGGACCATGTATGTGGGAGTTGAATGGGGAACACCGAAGACACTTTTTAGAAATGTAATTTCCTAGATTTGCAGCAAAGTGGTATTTGCTCTTCCCCAGAGTGTTGCTCTATGACACGAGCCAGTTATACACTTACTCCTATATAGTGTTAGGTTTTCTCTCACATGCTTATTGCCTATTTTTGTAGCAAATTCAATGTGTGCTGTACCTTTTCCATTAAAAGGGATATTTAAATAAGAGAAATATGTTATTTTTTGGCTGTGGATGCCTTCCACATGATTTTGCCTACTATTTACTCTGCTTTTCCCACAGGTCATGACAATGGTTTTTCTAAAATTCAGTTTCAAGTCTTTTGCAGTCATGAATTGTGTGAAATGGTCTATTAAATACTGGAGCCTGTTTGCAGTCCTTGATGATAGCACTGCACCCTCTGCATATAAGAGTACTGGGTACACGTGTACCAACTCTAGGGGCATGAGCATTTAAACTCTGCTGGGATAGGTTGACATTGTTAATATAGTGGAGCGCAAGGACACAACCTTGCCGTACCCCACGGCTACCTCTAAAATCAGAAGTACATTCGCCTTCTGGGCCAAAACGAACTCTTGAAGTTAAAAAGGAATTTATTCGCGATAGATAGATTATGATTTTATGTGGTGCACCCCTCCGTTGCAAGGTTTGCCATAGTTTCGCATTACTAGCTAGATCAAAGGCACTAGTGAGGTCAACGAAACAGAGATGCAGGTGACCTTCTCTGGCAAGGGTATATTTCCCTAGTAATAACTCAAGGTTTACGCATTGCTTTACCGTCCCTATACCCCTTCTAAATCCATACTGGGCATTGGTTAGGATGTTTTTCTCATTTGCCCTGCATTCCAATCTCATAATTCTGCCCATTAATTTGGGTGTTGAATCGAGAAGGGATATGGGCCGGTAGCATTTTGTGTTCCCTCTGTCACCTTTTTTAAAAATAGGGACAATGATGCTCTCCACCCAGGATGCAGGGAATCCATCTCCTAATGTAGCATTCAAAACACTTAATAAAATTGGTGACCAAAAATCTATATTAGATTTATAAACATCAATAGGTACCCCATCTGGGTCTGCAGCCTTACCATTTGCACTTTTGTTTAGGGCAGTTTTAATTTCATGTAAGGTAATGGGTGCTGTCTTAACAATATCAATTAGAATGAGATTACTGTTAACATCTTTCGCTTCGGTCTCATTATTAGAGTTAAAAATGTGCTCAAAGTGCATCAACCATTCATCTGGAGTTACTAACATATCTATCTTTGCAGCAGATATATCCTTGAAAAAAGGGTTGATTTATTGTTTTCCAAAACAGACTTGAGTCAAGTGTCTCTGCTGCTTTAATAAGTTTTCCCATGCCCTCTCCCGGTTTTCGATTTTTCTTGTATTTAACATTTGTTTATAGATTTTCTGTAATGTACAGATCCTCTCTCTTCCTCTAGGTCTTGCTTTTAGAGCTTCTTTTAATTTCTTATTTAATTTTGAGCACTGCTGATCAAACCATCTAGGGTTAGGATCGCTATTTTGTAATTTTGTTTTATTTTCAGGTCTCCAGAGATTGTAGCTGTAATATTGTAAAATGCAATTACTATATCTATATTTGAGGCGGATCTATCCAGGCAGATATCTATATATTCTTGTTTTTTAATTTAATTTTCCATAAATATTGTAGTGTTAACATCTGACCATTTGATTGAAATTCCGTTCTCTCCTTGTATTTTGATATCAAGAGAGAATACTCGCACCTTTTCTTGTTAGGGGAGACTTAGGAGGTGATTACGGTGCGCCCGCCATCGTAGCAGTGTTTGGGACCACCCACCAGACATGCGGCGATCCCACCACTGCAAATAGGATGTACCCACCATACTGGCGGGTG
Organism: Lissotriton helveticus; assembly: GCF_964261635.1. Taxonomy (NCBI): domain Eukaryota; kingdom Metazoa; phylum Chordata; class Amphibia; order Caudata; family Salamandridae; genus Lissotriton; species Lissotriton helveticus. The sequence goes on along the minus strand of NC_136063.1, from coordinate 893,107,046 downwards.
CATCCTGGGCGTTTAACATTGCGGGAGGTGCTGCTGGCTGCAGCACCGCAAGGAATGTCAAAAGTGTATGCACAGCATTTCTATGGGGGCCTGCCACTTGGTGCATGGAAATGAGGGGCTACCCCCATGCAGCAACACCCCCCCACACCAGGGGGGCCCACAACAGGCCCCCGAACGCAAAGCCCACCAGCCTTCCCACCATGGAAAGGCCTTTTTTGGACCCACATCCTAATGTGATGGATGTGCCTGCTTGGCACCGCCACCATATTAGTGGCCCTGCTCTGTTCCCCAGGCAATCTGTGTGATTGCCTTTGGTTGTGAAGCGGCGGACTGACTTTGTGTTTGCCGCGGTTCCCACCACCATCCTAATTTGGCAGTGGGTAAATCGCTATGTGATGGCGGAAGGACCACAGGCCCGGCGATGGCGGTCCTTCCACCATAATAATGACTACCTTAGTTTCAAAATCAAAGATTGTGGATGGTGGTCATTAAACGGGCTGGCCTGAATGCAAGATGTTTCTACTAGTCCCTTGCAATTGCCTGATACTAGAGCATGATCAATGTTTGATGAGGATTTTGTGTCTTCACACGTTTGATTAATAATGTCTCTCTCCTGTTCACCTAATTCCATAATTTCTAGGTTATATTTATATATAACAGTATTTATTGCTTCTCCATATGGGTTATTAGGGAAGTGAGGACTTGGCTTACAATATTCACTGATGTGACCACATTGTTCCCCAGTTGGTATTTTGCACTTTTCGCAATTACAATCACTGGTCCAAATTAGCAAGTAATCTCCCCCAACCCGGTTAAAAAATAATCAAGCTTTTCTTCCAATTACATAATTACCCTATGTCTTGTGCTATCACAACCATTATTATAAAAATTGATTACAACTATACTCTGTTTCCCTTTGGTGCAGAAACATAACATCCGAAAGAACTGTGATTTAATTTTAACTTTCCGTAAAATTAATGGTGAAGTTACTGAAATTAAGGCCTCTAAGCCTCCTTTTGCTCACCCCGCCTTCGAGGGAATCGTTTGTGTGGAGATCGTAATGAAGCCATTAATAAAGAAAGATTCTGTATGCCATGTTTCCTGTAGCAAAATTAAAGTGCAATTCTGTACCATTTTAAGCCATTCTCTATCATTCAATGACATAATGGTCAAAAACCCATGTGACGAAAGACCACTAGAGTTATCATTTACCATAGTAATAGGGATACAGTCATGAATACTGTCTAGCATATCACACTTACCTACAAGCCTGGCCTTCTCTGGTAGTAGTTGTGACATGAGCTGAGGTATGATGATGTTCCACAGTACGAAGAAATCATGTGCAGCTCCAGGGAACCAGGCACAGATGTTTGAGATGTACAAATCTGGTAGGCAGACAACTTGCACTTTGATAGAATGGAAGTTTTTCCTGTTACAGTAGACTTGCTCCCTGGTTTGTGGTAGTACTAAGGCAATATAGGTGCCATGAATGGATTGCCATGAATGGATCCAATTACATGTGGAATAGCCATAGAAATCTGCCTTCACAGTGGCTCAATCCTCAAGTCTGGGGAACTGGATGTATCTGGTCATGTGTCTCAAAAATGATGCTAGCACCTCTGTGAATACCTGACTGAATATAGGATGTGGCATTCCACCTGAAAAACTGACAGTGAATTACAATGAGTCTGTGACCATGAAATGCAAAACAGACATGAATTCAACTAGTGATGTTATTGATATAGGAATATTGATAAGATGTTGGAGGTAAGGTTCCAACAGATGACAGAAATGGATGATTGTTCGACGATTCAAAAGTAACTTTTGGATAACATGTTGCTCTTCAATAGTGTGTAGGTCTGGAAATGGGCAGTAAACTGGAGTCTGACTTCTCCCCCCTCTTCCAGGGTACCGTGAGAAGTAACACAAAAACGTATATTGCTCACAGTGTTCAGAGTAACATATGTGAATAGAAAGGCAAAATTAATGTATCTGGATATTAATGCTTCATGAAGCTTTACATATTTTGCAACATCATTGCCAAATCTTAAACATCCACCAGTCATCCCTAAGGTGGCCTTCACATGTCTGTAACAGAACTGTGCACATCATCAATTCAGAAAAATTAAATTGCCACTATAGTGAGGGTAACATACCTTTGTGCATAGCCGGGGATCTCGTCTGCGTATTTGAACATCCAAGTGTGGAGTCCTCTGGCAGCGATGTTTGCGTCAGATGCCAGAGGTGTGGTTATTTCGGGTGAGGGCGGAGTTAAGTTGCTTGTCGGTAACCTTGCTCTAGTTCCTTCATGGTGGGCGTGGGGCTGGTGTGGCTGCCTTGGGTTTGTCGACTGCGAAGTGTACGCAGTGGTGGTCGGTCCATGGCGGTTGTGTTTTGTGACTGAAATGAATGCTGTTTCCTGCAGTGAAGATGGGGTTGAGGGTGTGTCCTGCTTTGTGGGTCAGTGTGGTGAGGAGTTGTTTAAGTTTGCTGTTGGCGGGGTTGTCGCGAAGGATGGTGGCGTTGGGTTCGCTGGGGTTGTCGAGTTGGAAGTTCAGGTCTCCAATGTTTATGTAGTTCATTAAGTCGATGGCGTGGGGTGCGATGAAGTCCTGATGGTGGTGGCGAAGGGTGTCAGGGGGTTTGTATATGAGGGTTCCTCAGAGTGTGGCATTGGGGCTGTTCTGGATCTGGAAGTACAAGTGTTTGGCGGAGGGGAAGGATTCGCTGGAGGCTGTAAGGCGGAGGGTGCTCTTGTGGGCAGTGGCGGGCCCCCTCTCAGGTTGTTGGGGCGGTCCTTTCTCTGGAATTTGTATCCGTCCGGAATGGCGATGTTGATGTCGGGGCGGAGGAGGCATTGGTCCAGGTCTTCGTGAAGAAGGCGATGTCGGGAGAGAGAGAGTCGAGAATGTTCCAGATTTCCATGGCGTGTTTGTGTATGGAGCGCACGTTGAGGAGGATGCATTTTAGGGTGTCGCTGGTACTGGCATCGGTGGTGTTGGAAGCCGGGGTGGTGGTGAGGGTCTGGCAGCAGTCGATGCAGGAGAACTGGCCGTGGGTGGTGTTCAGCGAGGCCTGTTGGCAGTGTCTGAGTCTTCCGGGTTTGAGTGCGAGGAGAGTGGTAGAGTCATAGTAGTGGATGGCCAGAGAAACAGGGTCCCTGGCGCTGGCCGCGGTAGGGTCACGGATGGGTGCAGACAGGTTTGCCTTTGACATGCCAGCAGTGCGCCCACTGCGCGCCCGCTGCGGGCGTGCATCTGCTGTGCTGCTGCACATTAAGTAGGGGAGGAAGGCACAGCTGAGAGGGGGAAGCAGTAACCGGCAGGGGGGAGGGGCCACAGAGGCAGCAGTGGTTGGAGAGAGGAGGCAGAAAACGGGCATGAGGGGGGCAAAATAACCAGAAAAAGGCAAAAAGACAGAGCGGGCACAAAACGGCACAGAGACAGAATCGGCACAAGAAAATAAGGCAGAAAAGCAGAAGAGTGCCACAAGAGCAGACAAAGGCAGATACGGGCACAACGGAGGCAGAAATCAAAAAGAGGCATAAGGGTAGACAGGGCACAAAGTAGACAGAGATTGGCAAGAGGCACAAGCAGACACTGGCATGTGGAGACAGAAAGCAGTAAGTAGGATCGCCTATAGAGGATATAAATTACCCTCATTGCACCAGGGTCGAAACGTCGACACTCTGCCCCAGTGGGCCTGTACCTGATATCATCCCAGCCCTTCCTTTTCACAGATGAATGTTCTCTGTGCATCATCAGAAAATCATGAAATTAATATTTGTAAATGAAAAAGGGACAGGCCTATCTGTAAAACTGGTGCCACTATGAACCACAACCAGTTTTACTAAGGATACCAGAATGTGTAGTTGATTGGTTATTGAATTTGCCTTTTGGATTCCAATCCTTTATATCTGTCCTACCTCACAAGCACTTTCCTTTTTCACACTCCCCTTGGAGCAACCTTTTTCTCTATTTGGTGTATTGAATATGGTGATCTGTTATAAAAGTAACTAAATAATAAACACTCACAATTGAAGCAATATTTTGTGCTTTGTGTCTTTTAAGGATGTACTTCTTTGCATTGTAAAGAAATTGGTGGTACATTAATGATACAATACTAATTCTATATGTACCAGATGCCCTTTGACTAATGAATGTTTTTCATAACTGAACTGTAGCTTTAAAGAAGTCTAGGAACATGTTAAATTTGAAGCAAATGCAGTGAACCATAAAGGTGGTGTGATATATGGACTTCTCCAATGCTTTCTGGTGATTTGTGATGGTCAGGTGGGGAAACACTGTTGCAATTAACCCATGTTACAGGTCATTTCAGATACATCAGGGCAAGTGGAGAAGAAGTGGCCAACGTCAGTAGGGACACAGCTGGTCACAGCGATTCTGTACATAAAATGTCAGACATGAAGGGACCCAGTGACCAGTAGGGTGTGAGGATAGCAGCTTATCATCATCTCAGTCATCCTCCGGTAGACACTCCTGAGTAGTGGCGGACCCGACAGGATTAGTTCCACCTTCATCCTTGTCCGCCACCCTAGTCCAATCACCACCCTCCCTGTTGTCCACCCATAAGTTGTCCGTTCCCACTCGCCTAAGAGGAGACCAGTCTCCTTCGCTCCAGGCACTTCAGCCCCTGCCTCTATTAGCTCCGCTGCCCTGAATGAGGAGGAAGTGGGGCAGCCTAGTTGGGACTGAGAGTTCTTTTTTAGAGGGAACCACGTGGGTTCAGAGTGGCTTAGAACCGGAGGATGTCCCTGCCGTGTAGGCCCACGTCCATGTTCTATCCCCCCAAGCAGGGAAGCACATCACGGTGGTGATTGGTCTGCTCTATGTTTTGTCTGGAAGGAGGTTGTGTTGGACTTGGCCCTTTTTGGCAGGTTCACCCCTGAATATTTTGCCTTAAGCTCTGACATTGTGGTAGTGATTTTAGGCCTCTGGGCACTTTAGCACTGTGGCCCAGGGTAAAGAGCGTGCACACTCTGAGTGCGTGTGGGGAGATTGGCCTGCCCTCCCATAGGAATGCATGGGGGATATGAGTATCCATGGTACTTCCTGGTATGAAAGGAGTGCAGGGGCGGGATTAGTATGTATGAACTTGTGAGGATAAATGCTGCACAATGGTGTGCGCAGATTTATGGTGACTGGTGGAGAAATACCACTTTTAGAAGTTGGCATTTCTGTGTACTGTGTGTCTGCCTGCCTGATTTGAATTCCATGTCTGGATTTAGATTGACAGGAGCTGAGAGGTGTGGGTGGCTCCAGGAGCCAGGGGGTGAATAGAGAGATCTGCATGCAGATGGGAGGAAGGAGTTGCACATTGGACCTGAATAGGGTTTGCCTTCCCTCCACAATGACGGCTCCACCCCCTGTGGTGCGTCTGATCACTAAGCCCCCACCTGACAAAGGAGAGAAGAGCTGGGCAAAACAAAGTGCTGCCCTGTACTGTGACACAAAAGGAAAAGGGCATATAAATATAGGGGATGTGACCCCATGAAAATGTTCAGTGTGCTGTATTTGTTCCTGACGGAGTGTGCTGCTGCTGGAGCCCAGTGGGGGCTGCCAGGAGGGCTTGCCTCCCTGGGCCCTGCATTACCCCTTCATGCTTTCTGCTCCTTTTTCATCCCCCAGGCTCCATCATACACTCTGGGAGCGCTGTAAGTTTCCCTGTCGCCAAAAAGGAGGAAGAGTTCTCTGCAGTCTCGCTCTGCTGGGAAAGAGAAAGAGGGAATCCCGAGATTAGGGATTCCCCCATGATGTCCTTAGAGCGGGTGCCCACCCCACGTATTTGTTCCCTGGCGGGTGCCCACCCCGCAATACTACCGCTCTGGTCAGTAACTTTATTTTGAACGTGGGTGCCCACCCCGCTTCTACCGTATTTAAAAAGGGAGAGGAAGCCTACCCCTCAAGGCCGCCAAAAAAAGAAACCCCCGGGCCACGACTGAGCCTGACCCGGGCGGGGCCTCGCGGCGGGCTGTCCATTTGCAGCGCGGCCAAAAAGGAAGTGCGTCCGGAAGCTTGGCTGCTTGCCTCAAGGAGAACGGGAGCTGACCCTGCCTCCACAAGCCCAAAGTAAAGTCCCGGGTCCCAGGAGGGGCCCGGGTGAAGTCGACAGAGGATACAGGTGGAAGCCCACCCCACGATGGACATTCAGACGATTCGAGACCCGTGGCCGGAGCACCCGTGGCGAAGAGAGCTGGTGGGTTAAGATGGCCTGAGGGGGAGGCAAGATTGAGGCACAAGTGCTGGTGCCTACCTCCTGAGCGGCCCCACATGGCAGAGGGCCACTCCATAGTGGGCATATTTTGTTTACAGATCCTATGGTGATGGAGGCGGAGGGGGGTGCTAGGCACAGTGTCGGTTCCTACCCCCTCCGCCCGAGTGGAAGCCCCGCCGAAGCCTGCCCAGCATGAGGAGAGCCTCCCTGAGACCAGTCCAGTGAGTAGGGGCTCTGGAGGCGTATTGTTGGTGCCGTTCGCGGCACTGTGATGGCGTGGGTATTGAGTGGTCCCGCAAGTGAGCGGGCCACTCCAACGAAGGGGGCATGTTTGAGGGCCCCAGTGGGGGTCCTGAGGGCCATTGTGCCCGTACTTCCCAGTATTGGCCATTGTTCTCCAGCTGCTCTACTTTGTTGAGGGCAGCTGCAACGCTATGGGGCAAAGTTAATTTAAAAGCCTCAGTGAGGCCCCGAGGGTACAGTCGTGCCATGGTGCCTTCCCATGATTCACAGCTGCGCCGCACCAGAGCGGGCAGCTGCAACCTTTTACGCAGATATATTTTAGGGAGTCCCTGAGGGGGACTGAAGAGGCACAATGGTACCAGGCCTACAGTTATTAACAGCTGTGCAGTAATTAGTGGCAGCTGCACCGTTTAGGCCATTCTTTCTTTGGGGGACATGTCTGAGGTAGGACTGAGATGCACTCCTTTGCTCCATATCTTCACAGCTTGGGTCAAAATCTGGCTACAGTTCCATGGTTCAAATGCTGCAGAGCGGGAGGGCGTTCCTTCCGCTATCTAGCGGCTAGGCTTTGGAACTCATTACCAGCTCACATTCGTGCCCTAGATGATTTGCTTACGTTCAGGAGGGCTATTAAAACCTATCTTTTCCCCCCTGGACCCTAATATACTGCCCAGCTGCTACTTCTCTCTGGTTTTACTTCTGTTCTGTATGTGTATTCCTTCTACCAGTTAAAGCGCCGGGACTCCCCTTAGCTGGGGCAGCTGTGAGCTATAGAAGACAAGATAACATAACATAACATAGCTGCGTCGTTTAGGTTTGCGCAATGGCGCAATTGGATTCAGCTGCTAGGCAGCGGCCCTGGCATTCTGGACATAGGGCATTTGAGCCGCTTTGAGATGGCCAGTTGGCCAGGGGGACGGGGAGGTAAATAGGGCGCCAGGCCCTAATGTAATTTGTGCCTCTACAATGGTCTTTCTTAGTAGACTATGTGCTAAATGTGATTCATGTGGTGCTAGGAAATGTGATTTATGTGGTATGATTTACACACCCTGATTTATACCTCTCAATGTAGTTTTATGATTAGGAGGTTATTTTGCATATTATGGTTTATGCTAGTGAGATCATGTTCCACTGTGATTTATGCCACTAATATAAGTTATGTTTAGGAGGTTCGGGTCTAATGCATTTAGACTTATGAGATGATTGCATAATGTGGGTATGCTGGTGAGGTTGGCGCAGAATGTAATTTGAGCCTAAGGTGATACTGTGCGTGATGTAGTTTATGTTACAGACTGATGCTAAGTACAGTGATTACCAGTGATTACTGGTTGCATGTTTATGATATGTTTTGCTTTTACTAAGTTCACTCTGTGATGGTTCTGACAATGGTCCAGTGGGCCCTGTCAGGTGTATATAATCCTTTGTAAATATGACCTAGTGCCAGGTGGCATGATGCGTATTACGTGTTTACTATTGTAATGTGTTTTATGATAATACAAAGGATATTTTTGATAAAACCTTGTGTGGAGTTCCTTTTGTAGTGTGCCTGGGATGTTGTTGCTGTGTGTGTGCGCAAATGCTTTGCACATGGCCTCCGGGATAAGCCTGACTGCTCATGCCAAGCTACCAGGGGGGTGAGCAGGGGTTATCTTTGGCGTGTAACTCCCTTGCCCTGACTAGAGTGGTGGTTCCTGCTTGGCTTTGGAGCAAGCCTTAGCCAACTAGAGATCCCATTTCTAATACTGCCCTACAGAGATCTTTTCAGGCTTAAGCCTCCTCCCTCATGGCAGCCCTATACCCATCCAACCTTCCACCCCCCTCATGCCCTATACCCATCATGATTCTCTATTCCCATTCCTAACCCAAACACACACACACACCTAAACATGCACACACGACATCAGAGACCAGTACCACACATAAAAATAAGACATCTATAAAATTAAAACATGCAAGCACACAGCAGACACTCACCCTCCTCATTATACCCACCAATCCTAGCTAAACCCTCAGGTACCTCAGCAAAACACAAAGAACCCTCCACAGACACACCTGAACCGGCAGACACCACAGCAACACACACTGATCCCCCTATAGACACATTCATACCTGCAAACACCACAACACACACTGACCCCTCCACAGGCAAACCTATACCTGCAGACACCACATGAAACACATACTGACCCCTGAAGAGATACACCCATGCCTGCAGACCCAATACCAAAACACACTGACTCCTCCACAGACACAACCATACCCACAGACACCACAGCAATGCTCACTGACCCCTCCACAACACCCAGCACATCCACATCACTCCCACCAAAAAAACACAAATGTTCACAGTTACCCACACAACAGACACCAGCTCAACACACAGTGCAGACAGAAGACCCATCTCACACTTACACTCCCTCTTCCTCGCAACCCAAACTCCACTGTGAACACCCTATCTGTTTTCCCCATGAGAATCTCATGGTTGTCCTTGCTCTTACGCCTCTGAAACCTGACCCCCGCCCAAAGTCCCAAAAACCTCTCCCAAACCCATCCCTTCCACTTCCCACTCCACCCCTGAAACATTGCCTTCCCACCCAACTGGACCAAGCCCAAAAATGAAAAGAAAACCCTGCTAAACATAACCCCATCTCTTCCACCTCCCACTCCATCCCTAAAAAACAGCCTCCCACCACCTTAAACCCAGCCCAAAAGCCCGGAAACCCAGAAGGCCCCTCCCAACACTTAACTCACCCCTCCGTACAGCGCTGCCCTCCTCTTCCCAAGTACCATCTTTGAGGTGCCTATTATGCCCAATGGATGCCCTTTTGTGAGGAATTTTCCTGGCAGTGTCAGAAAGGGCAAGTGTGTGGGCAAAGCATAGTGCTTTGGTACAGGTTGTAAAATATGGACTGGCCATTGAACTTCATTTAATGTGATGATTTTTTCATCCATGCATTAAAAACGTTCAGTTTGGAAGACATTGGTCCTTTCAGTAATTTTTTTTACTATTTTGTGTCATTGTATAGTTAGTGATGTGTGAGTACAGTTGTGTTTGTTTCATCCCTGATTGCTGATCCAGTTGAAGTGATTAGTATGATCTGACCTTGGAGCCAGTGATGGAGTTACACAGGACAAGGGAACATGTTGAATGGATGTCTGTGTGGGGTGAAATCCAATTGGGGTTGACATTGCATTGGGTGTTATAATATGTGGTAAGTATTCCTGCTTGCCCTGGCCAATGTCAACATCATTTAGGTTGCACTTCTCCCTATGACGTAGGTCAGATATATGTTTGAGTTGGATATTTGGTTATCCACAGATGGAGGGTGTTTAATTGTTATACCTGTGTGGACTTTTGTGTGAACATGTGTCCATTTTCCTGTGTGTACGTTACACCTACTATATCTAGATGAGTGAAATATGCTGTTAGTGCTGTGTTTACTTTCATTACATGCATTTACACATTACCTACATATGAATGGCACTTGTTTATGCAATTGGTTGTCCCCAATATACTGCAATCCATAGGTCCTGTGCAAATTGAGGTTATCAGGCATGTGCAAACTGTACTGTTCCCCTAGGGCCACACACTTTCATAGTTCCCCTTGGTGGAGGCATACCTATTTTGCAAAGAGTGTTTACATTGTGCCCTTAGAATGCTTCTCACTCTGATTCTTTGTAATCCTACTAACTGACATTGCCTTTTCATGTGGGTGAGAGTCCAATACAGACTTGTAGCAGAGAAGGTGTGTCTGAGTTTCATGACACATCCATATAAATGCATTTTTTATATCAAAACAGGACCTTGGATATGTGCAATGTGATGGTGTCACAGAGATAAATAGTTGTGATATTGATGAGTAGGTGCTGTTGTATGACACAATTTAATGCACACATCACTAAACCTGATTACGAGTTGTGGCACAAAAGTCCATTTGTGTACAGTGTGCTTGTGCAGTGTCAGTGACTTGGCCAAGGAAGGTGTCATACACATGTATTTTAGTTATACATTTTAAACATTTTAACAGTCTCCAAATAATATGTTTGACCAAAGGACCCTAACCCTCTTGCCAGGTCCATGATGTGGCATTGGTTTGCTGAGGAGTCTAAGGAAACAGGTAGAAGTATGACATACTGTCGGTTACCTCTGTGGCGGTGTAGGTTTTGGATGTGATTAAGCAGGTGCAGCTGGTGTAGGACATGTACGTATCGCTCCATGCCTGCACAGGATGTGTAGAGGTGAGTAGAGGTGAGCCTCAGCCTTATATTCCTACTTTTCACGCCATCTGTAAAGCAAGTAGTAATTGGGCTGGAAGTTTTGCTGTGGGTCTGAGCCTCTCACAGCCTCATAGGCCCATTCCGCAGCCGCCCTTTTCGGAGTTGGTTGGCAGTGTCAGTGGTTCAGCCACGGTGTTCACTAACCCAATTTGTCCATCTTATAAAATTGCTGTAGGGCCAAGCTCACGGCACTTGGACCGCCACTGGCAGTATGGCAGACCACGGACTGCCAAACTCACAATAAGGCCCTAAGGGGCACATGCATCATTGGTTTTTGCATTCGCAAACGGTGCGAATCGCAAAAATCGGCCGTTTGCGAATGCCAAAACCATTTTTGGGATGCATTATTTTTTTTTCATTTTTCGCAATTTAAGAAACCACAATTTTTAGCGATTTCTTAAATTGCTATAGCATTTAAGAAATCGCAAATTTTGCGATTTCTTAAATGCTATGCATGATTTTTTTTAAATTGCGAATTCGCAATTAGGAAGGGGAAAATTACCATGAAGTCAACCTTCATGGGAATTTGCGAAAAGTTTTAAAAATGCATAAAAGTTCATTTTTGAAACTTCTATTTTACACACACACACATGCCCTTGGGACTTGTGTGTGAGTAAAATGTACTTACGTGACATTTCAGGGGTGCAGGGGGGGGTCCTTTGGACCCCCCTGCACCCTTGAAATTGCATTCTCATTTTGCGATTCCTTAATTGCGAATTCGCAATATGAGACTGCCTTGCCATTGATTCCTATGGGCCTCTAGGCCCATAGGAATCAATGTAATGCGATTCCTTAATTGCAATTCGCAATTAAGGAATCGCAAATACAGAAAATTAAGGAATCGCTAAAACTTTAGAAAATTCTTGATGCATAGGATTTTGCAATTCCTAAATTGCGATTCCTTAATTTTCGCAATTTAGGAATCGCAAATTCCTACAATGATGCATGTGCCCCTAAGTCCTTTAAGTCCAAATCCACCACAGGAGTACACTTCTAAACCACCTCAGGGAAGCACTTAGAGACTCACAGTGTGACAGGCAGAGGCTAATGGAATTGGCACATTAACATCCACTGTTGCAACATCATCCTTGTGCCTTGGGCACCCCCCAATATTTTGGCTCACTGGTACTGGAGGTAATTGATTCTGACTGCCCCGGGGCTCTGCCTAACCAGGCCCAAAGCTAGTACTATGCTGAAAATACTCTTAGAATACAGTGAAAACACCTACATACACTAGGGTGCATTATGGGTTAGGGGACCCCTACGATTGGCATGACCACCCCTATAAGGTTCTAGTACATAATAGGGCAGTGGGATCAAAACGACCTTTAACTCCTTAGGGCATGCCAGTATAGAGGCCAGCAGCCCTTTATGTACTCCCATGTGTGCACTGCTGAGGCCCGAGGTCAGTTTAAAGCAACCCTTGTTGCAGGACTCCTTTTAACATGTACATAGTACCCAAACGTGACAATGGTATTTGTGACACATAACAATAAATAAACTACAATGCTTTGGCATATTAAGTACCACCTGGGTTTTCTCTGGGTGTCCCAGTTACGGGGGTTCAGGAATTTAGAAGGATGAGCCTTATAAAATAAGTTTTATTTGCCTCGAGTTTAGTGAAATTGCACATTTCACTTCCCACATTGTAGTAAAGTGCTCCCCAAAATCGAATTTTGCGCTAGGAGCACTGTGGAGTAAGAATCTGCTATATTTTGACATATTCAGAACCCTAAAGTCTCCCCTAGGTGTTCCAGGGGTGAGGGGTCCTATATATATAGACAGGGACCTTATAAAAGATGTTTTATAAGCCCTTGTGTTGGAGAAATTGCCCAGTTCATTTTCTCAATTGCTGATACCCAGCCACATAGGTTGACATGGCAAGACGTTATTCATTAATAATTCCCACCAGGGGAATCAGAAAAACATCATTCAAGGACTTACTTGAATAGTATTGATAAATCCATCAACATACTATTGTTGATTTTATCCTAAAATGTACAGACAAGAAGTTAAAAGACTTTTTGGTACGTAAGCCAAAATTCAGCCTCCCAGTGATCTGTCCTGATTGGTTAGAGGTAAGTGGCTTAGTCAGGCTGCTTTGATGAGGTGATAAGTAGCCCTTGGGGTGAAAGAGCCATTCTGGGAGGAAAGGGCTCTGCTACAAAAGGCGTACCAGTACAAAGGGGCGGGTCGTAAACAATAATCTTCAATAGAATGAGGAGACAGCCAGGAGAAACCGGTTACAGTTTGACCCCTACTCTTTGAATCTAGACAGATGGCAGGCTTAAGGAAGGAATATGCAGATGCTAGGGGGATGGAGAATATGGAGATGAGCCATCCTGGAGGTTGGTTTGTCCAGGCCTTGCCTCACTGCTTAGACATCAGCCATATAGAATTGGAGAAATATTGCTTTCTGGGAGACCATTGTGTCACACTTTGGAGGAAATTGTCATGCTTTGGGGTGTCGTCTTGCACCTCATTAGACAGGATGTCCCTCCTGCGTGACCCCAGAGAATACTGAATAAGTATCTGAGAGGGGCAGTGTCTCTCAGGTCTGCTGCTTGAAACTATAGAAGATAAAGGGTCCATGCTCGAAGTTTGATTTGCACCAACCAGGCCCTGCACTCTGACTGACTGCACCTGCTGCAAGGAGATACAGCCCTGTGGATCAAAGCTGCTTCAAAAGAATTAAAAAGTGGACTCCCTGCAAGCTACAGGTTAACAGAGCTCACCTTGGCCATCACCACCAAGCCTGGGGTACTACCAGCGGATTTGTAAGGGTTTTGTTCAGATCTTTGGAATACTTTAAAGTCACTTTGGGACCCCCAAAGGAACTTCAGGAAGAAATTCCAGAAGTTTGAAGAACTATGGAGCAACTTTGGAAAAAAGCTCCAGAAATTGACCGACTCGACCTGGCCAGCCAAACCGGTGACCCTCAACCGCAAGCTGGCCTGCCGTCCAGGTTTATCCTGCTGAAAATCTCCAGAGGTCCAAGTTTGACTGGAAGTTGGTGGAAACCCAAGCCGTCAAACCCTGAATGGAATCTGTTTGGTTAAGAGCATCATGGGACCCCGGGAAAAAACCTCTTTTAGAGTTTCTACATTCGAACGTAGAAAAGGTGACTAGGACCAACTGCGAGAGCCCAGCCTCCCAACATCAAGCGTGAGCCAGCCTGGATCCTTGGTTCATCCCGCTGGAAGGCTCAGGAGTTCTGACTTTCATAGGGTTGGCTGGGAGCTCGTCACTAGGTAATCCAGCAAACCCTCACCAAATCCAGACTGGCTGAGAGCTTTGAGGGACCTCGGAAAGAAAAGCTCCAGAAACGTTTCTAAGTCAGAAGGTAAAAAGTCTGACCAAAACCTGCAGCAAGATGTAGCCATGCAGGGCTTCATCGTGGTTGGCCTGAAACGCTGACTTTGTCCCGGTCTAGCGCAACCAGATGTGCCAATAGGGGATATAGGTTTTTTCGATGTGCTATATTGTGCTAAATCTTTTAAAAAATCATATCTCTGGTTACCTATATTGGTTTTCTTTTAATTTTGATTGTGTATTGTGTCTTAATTGTGTACTGAAATGGTATTTTGAAATGCTTTGTACTTCTTTCTCTTAAGTTAAGCTTGCCTGCTTACAGCCAAGCTACCAATGGTTGAGCATGGGAATCATCACGTCATGAAGTGCTACACCAAGTAGATCTTTGTGCAGGGTCGGATCTTTGGCAACTGTGTAACTATAAGACCACCCCGTGTCCTGCACTTGTGAGTGGTGTGCAGTCCCCCTAATTCAGGTTGGACAAACTTGTATATGAATGCCTCCTAAAGGATGAGTATATCCATACAGTGTTGACTTACATTTTTAGTTTAAACAATTTTCAAACATACACATTGCATGTTGATAATTCCAGGAGGGACATAGCTACTGTGCCCTGAAGAAAGCCATGGACCCATAGGGCAGTTCACAGGCTGACACACGTTGGCATTTATAGGGTCATAGGACCTTTGTATCCTGTAATCAACCTCTTCTATTTTAACATCCACCATCCCTCCATATTAAAGGGATACCTGGAGTGTGTAGTGGTTTTTAACCACTTCCACGCTAATGACAAAGCCAGCTCGCCATGGGTTTCACCTACGCTGCGCTCATGACGAGCTGGCTTTGTCATGAACAAGCCTTTTTCTTCTTTTTCAGCGCACAGCGGGAAAACGCGGTAACGCTGTAGTGGTTAATCTTTCAACCCCTGGCCATTTCTCATGGGTGCTCCCTGAAATACGGTTGAGCCCACCCTGGCCATTAGGAGCCAGGGTGAACCTGACGATGATGCATGACACTATTAGAGTGTGTGAGGGTTACTTTACAAAGAGGTGTTGCTCCCAATAGTGGTAGAATCAACTGACCATCCCTCGGAGTGAGAACTGTGCCTACACATTATACTTAATTTTCTTTTTTGTTGGGCTGGATACCTATTTTTTGTGGAGATTGTGTGGGACTGCATATCCTTTCCCCCCTTCCCTTTGTGGAAGTACTTTTCTATCCTTGAGGCCTGTGGGCCAGTTTGTATAGAATACATTTCTTAGACCTATACTGAGCCCTATATTGTGTTAGTGGCCTTATTGCTAGTGGTAGATATATATTTACCACTACTAATAATCCACTTCCCAACATCCACCTATTGTTTGCTTCTGGGAGGTATTTCACACCTTTTTCACACATGCTAATCGGTGGCTAGGCGAAGTTTCAGAGAAAATGCAATTTAACCTCCAAGACGTTTAGGCAGTGAGAGGGTAACTTTCTTAGAATTCATTTTCATTAAAGTTTACAAAAAATCCAACTTCACCATTGAATTGGATTTTTAATAACTATTAAAAAACAGTTGTTTAACTCTGGTTTTCTACATTAGACTGTTAGGCATGCCATGGGTAAAAATAGCTTGTAGGTGCTTGTCACTGTAAGGATGTTAACATTAAATGTCTACATGTCCTACTTTTGAATACAATGCACCCTGCCTTGAGGAAAACAAGGCCTTCATAGGGGTGACTCATTAATATTTGAAAGGGAGGGTTTAACATGTAATGAGGGTTTATTTTGACAGGGTAAATTGCAGTGTGTACATTACTACAGTAAGGCTACACTGGTAGGCCTGAAGCCATGGTTGCACTACCACTGTAGTGAATGCATAATAAGTGCTGCAGTACATTGGTGACATGTAATCTCTAGACCCTGGTTCAACTTGTACCATATACTAGGGATGTATAAGTAAGTTAAATAAAACAATTAGGACTATGGTAATTTGACTATGTGTATAGGAGGACCACCAGCACTTTGCCACTGGTTAGCAGGGTTAAGCAGCACATAGTTTTATATCCAGCAAAAATATAAGGGGGCAGCTACAGGAGAACAATACAGGGCAGCCATGCAGCAAAAACAGGTGCATTTTCTACAGTGGCACTAAACATTCGGAGAGGAGATAATAATTTGTACTATTTCAAGAACAAATTAAATTATTGGTTTATAAAAATAACCAATTACACCAAAGAGAATGTTATGTTTATCATACTAGGGTTAACTGTGCTATAAACAGGAATACAAGCATCCTTGAAAAGTTCCGAACCAAGCATCTCCAGATTTTCTTTGTATACCTACTGGTGAGAACAAACATCCTATAATTAGCCAAATGGTTCTGTTTTAGTCTGCAAAAGTAATTTTAAGGGCAGTCATTATGATCTTCATAAACCACAAGTCTTTTTTACCAACAAACTGCACCTGAATGTTTCAATAATTCTAGAGACTGATGGATACATATCGTACCTTTGTTATTTTTAAGCATTTACAAATAATGTCCTCTTACCTGAATCCCATAGAAGCAGCTTCATTGTACCACTCTTAAAAAAGGTTACATTTCACACCTATATACAGATGAAGCTAATTGATGTTGATGACAGGAGATTTCCAAACATTATCTTGATCCACGTGCATGTCTGGGTGGTATTTAAAAACATATTAAATTTCAAAAATAGCAGCTTCAAGAAAGCCCAATAATCCATGGCGTCCCAATCATAATCATCAATCATCATGTTTTTTCAGCAAAGGTAGACATGCTTTCCAGACCAGTAGTGGCTTTTCGCAAAGCAAATGGTTTGGAGAGTGGAATTTGCATTAATCCATGTTTGAGATGTCTTACCCCAAACAATAATTTTGAAGTCAGAAATAGTGTGCAAATAGGAAGAAAAAAAGTGAAGCTAATCATGGCATGAAACTAGGTTACTTTATTGCACTCATTTTGTTCAACTTCTTCATAAATTACATATATTATGTCATATGGACCCGTACCCCCATGTAACATGTGAAAAGAATAGGCACCAACTCTTCTATTGTCAGATATTCTATTGTGCCATTTAAGCACAATAAGCAGCTGTGTATTAATACCGTACATCACATACGGTTCAAAAAGATAACATCGTTTACTACGAAACCGGGACCCCGCATGACATTACAATGACTGTGTTGTTACAAGGCATGCTATTACTTCGCAAGTCAGAACAATGACTTGCTCTAGGGTCCAGAAAGTGTTGGATGTAAAATCCAACACCTTCCCTATTGTTGCAAACACTGGAGATGGAATAGTAAATTATACTATTCCAACATGCAGCGCCCCCCTCACTGTTCCGGCTTGCGGGGTAATGGCATGCATTGTTACAACGCAGTTGTTGTAATGACCGCGTTGTAATGCCATGCGTGGTAAAAGCATGTGAGGTAACGTGGCATATTACTTCAAAAAAACTGGAGTTTGTCTTCGGCTCAGGTTAAAACACACATTGCAAACTCTCTCATACTGTGCAGCAACTCATGCTGCTGCATTATTTTAGTACCATTCGATCACTTTGCACTAGAAACAATTTTTGGAGTGAAATCTGCACATTATGTAGCAGATGACTGATTATGTGGCAAATGCGGCAAATCCATAATCATGTGTGAAACACCACGGCCGCAAAATTGCTTAGTTCCAGCAGCCCTGCTAATACCCTATATTTGAGTAAAAGCACACTGGGGCATATTAACAAGGGCATTATCTCCTCTTTTTTGGCTTAAAAGCCAAAAAAGTGGAGATCATTTTTTCGCCCTATTTACAAGTGGGTGCTAACATGTATTAGCGCATGTTAGCACCCTTTTACCCGACGCCTCCCTTTGCATCTCTAATGAGATGCAAAGTGGGCGTCACTGGGCAGTACAACCTTGCCAATATTGCTGATGTGCACATCGCGATATTTACAAGGCTGCTGCAGCATTTAAGCAGACGTTAGTTTTTGGAGAAAACCGCTGTTGTCACCAAAACCAAACGTCTGCTAAAATGCAGACTTACCTATCCCTAACATTGGGGGTGGATTATGCTGATACGACCACAAGGTCGTATCAGCAAGGTTATCGCCATTTTGCAGGGAACATCGCTGCAAAACCAGCGATGTTCCCTGCAAAACTGAGATTTCCCCGCTATTGCTGGAATTTTTATCACCCTGGAGAAACGCGTTGTTAATAACACGCTACCAGGGCGATAAATTCCAGAGATAGACGTCGACAAATAAAAAAACACTGAGCGCGCTTTGTGTTATTTATCGCCGTCCCTTGATGATATGCCCCGGTGTTCGCAAAGCATTCATATAAGACTTCTGATCCGCGGGTACCACAGTTTATACATGACACACTTCCTATTGCTGTGAAACAGCTACAAAAAAGTCAGAAGTGAGGCGGATCATCAAAAATGATTTCCAGGAGAAAAGGCCAGGTATTTAACGTTTCTCTATTCTTGGAAGAGCACTGGAGAATACATAGTAGAAAAGAAAAGGCCAGCAATATTCAACTACATTAGCACCCGATTTTTTGTGAATCAATGGGAACTGCTCAAAAAACAACCCCCTGAGGTCCAGAAATTAATAGGTCTTATATTTCATGTCTAATACCAAGTTTTGTCCTTCAGAAGGAGGGCATAACATATGCAGATTTTGGTTTTTCACACCTGAATCTGAACTTACTAGTATGTATTTACTTTTCCTCCCACATATATTAATAGGTTTGACCTGCCAACATGTACCTGGGTAAGGCTGCAGGGATGCGTTAAGCTCTACATCACTCCCAATTCGGACCCTCACAATGCTTTACGCCAGAGTCAGAATTAATGGGGCAGATTTACAAGCCCCTTGCGCCTCATTCACGCCGCCGTTGCGTCACTTTTGCGATGCAGCGGTGGCGCAAATCCTGCTCCATGGTGCGGGGGTACTTACAACGTGATGCATCTGGGAGATGCGTCACGTTGTAATGCCCTGCGCCACATGTGGACGTTCCTGTGCAGGGGGGGCGTTCCGGAGCAGGAACGCCTCCTAAAAGTGGCTGAGTGAAATCTACAAGATTTCACTCAGTCACTTTTAGGCCCATGCTGCGTCAAAACCCTGCGCCTGCCGGAAGCAGGCGTAAGGATTGACGCAGCATTAACTAGATAGGGCCCCCAGAGCATTGCTGGAGCTGCGTCGCCCTTGCGACGCAACTCCAGCAATGCGTCACTTTTACGGCACAGATGGGTCACGCATATGTGCCGTTTTTGCACCATGGTGCGCCGCATTGTAAATGCGACGCATCCATAGTGGCCGGAGATGTGGCGCACAATAACTGGCGCATCCCTGCTGATTTGCAGGGATGCGCCAGTTATTGTAAATATGCCCCATTGAGTCCAATCCGAATAAAATGAAATGGAAACGCCCTACAAGGGGAAGTAGTCACTTTGCTGCCGTTGAAAAATCAGGTATCATGACTCCGCAGCTAAATAGATCCTGCTAATGTTTGAACTGCTAAGCACTCAATAAATAATCGTTGCTGACTTTTTCTTCGCACTTCTTAGGTTTTCCCATTCGTTTTTTCCTCTAATTCCATAGGCAATTTTTATAATAACGTATTTGCTTAGTTTTTTTTTTTAAACAACACGGTATTTATTGTAAATACGACCTTGATCGCCATAGGGTGCTTGGTATGAACTGTTCATTAACAGTGAATTGAATACGACCGTTAAAAAACAAATGAGAACAGAATTAACGAAAGGAAAACAGTGAACTACCTCAGCTACTTATTTTCAAGTAAGCACACATCTGTTGCACTGCGTGGTTTAATTGTCTCGTTCGCTGAAGGGCGTTGCGAAACAAATACCGTCTTTTCAATTGCCTTGATTACAAATCATCTGAGATGCCTTTTATATCTCAGCGCTACTTTTGTCAAGGGTTGTTTCATTTTGTTGCTGGAAGTATGAATGCTTTGCAGTATCGGATTTTTGCAAGCATCGTTGTTAATGTGTTCCTTGAGTTGCTTTAGGCACAGTGCGATGACCTTAGCTGACTTTGGGCACCGTGTGATTGATGTTTTTTGAGAAGTATTTGGACAGCTCGAAATCACTCTAACATAAAAATCGCGCCCACTTTAAATCATTTGAAAATAAACGCTATGCATGAGTTCTTTCAGAAAGCTCCTCATTCAACTTGCGGAAATGTCTGACAGGTGACCCGGAAGTTTAGCGCGCTGCCTGGCATTAAGCGGTGTAGACACTGTGATAATGTAATGCTCGTCTTACATACATGCAATTAAAACTGCACTGTCAGAGGTCGCATCTTCTCCTCTACTCACGCCACGTGCAGAAAAGCTCCCGTCTCTGCCAGGGCCTCCAGTTTTTAAATCAGATTAAGGCAATCCTTTATTCAGTGGATAAAATGATCTTGATTGTTTTTCGTCGTTAATCCGAACCAGTTAGATTAAAGTCTTAATCCGACATACACTTAAATTCCCCATCAAAGATTTGGGGACACTCTTTGCAGCCATCTGCTTAAGTGGATGATGTAAGGTCGCGTGGCTCCTGCAAGCAGCATTTGTTTGTCCCTGAAACATTTAGGCTGTGCAGACACAGGCATTTATTTGATTTTTTTTGGTTTTGAAGAACTCTTAGGTTCTCACATTATTGCACTTCGAGCTGCTTTTCTAATTAATGCATTGCTACTTTTTGGTACACAGGCCCAGTTGTACTATTTTTTATGTAATGTTTCGCAGCTTCAAAATGTGTTGCACTGCACAGCACAAGGGGGAAACAGCGCAGAGTCTTGTATATTAAGAATGGCCTGTTGCCGCTGTCATCTCTTTTGCTGACGCTTCAACAACGCTGTTGTGCTCCAGGAACAACCTTGTATTATGTGCACAGGTGAGTGTGAGCTGTTTAACATAGGATTTGTTCTGGAAGCATGCCCTTTTAATACAAGCCCCACATTTTCTAAGACTTTCTGCCTGAGCCAGGTGGTGCAACACGACATTTGACCAGGCACAAACGCAAAAAGCAGTGTGGTGGCCTTAGTTGCTCCACGGGCAGAAGCCAAAGCCGGGGAGTCCCTTGTCTGTTTTGCCAGGAAGAGGGTCATCAGTTATGTCATTCGGGGTTGCCCGGGGAGGCAGCATACAAGAGCGGTCAGTGGTGGGAGTAGCTGCCGGGCGGTGACGTGGGGAGGGGCAGGGTGGGGGGGGGAGTAAACAATGGATTACGGAGGATTACTGGTAAGTAAACATATAAATGAATAAAACAAATTTTGTTGCGCGCACTGCATCCCTAAATGCAAGCAACGAAATTCGTTTTATTTATTTATGTTTACTTTCCTGTAATCCTCCGTAATCCATAGTTTACCACCCCCCACCCCACCCCAAGTCACCGGCCGGCAGCTACTCCCACCACCGACGGCTCCTGGCTGCATATAAGGCATTTCGAGGTGGAGGATCAGCCTCTTCTTCTCTCCACCACGCACCAGCCTACATGCAGGTATTGGCCATCCCTCTGAGTTGATTGAGGGGAAGTTGCCACTAAGTTATGTCCCGAATGCCCTTGGTTGAGGACGTGGGCAATCGATAAGGAAAAGGGACCTGCTGGCACTTTTGCTTTCCGAAGTGCTGCCAACTGTTTTGTAGCTTGACAATCTTTGAGCTGTTTTGCTGATATTACGTGCTGTATTCTCAGAACAAATATGGTTTGGACTGATCTTCCAAGTGCATTCTGAAGTGTTGCGCTTAATGGGAGGAGACAATTGTTGTATTGCTTGCACAATCTTTGAGCTGTTTGCTGATCTTACGTCCTGTATTCTCACAACAATAGAGTCTTTGGCGGATCTTACATCCTTTATTCGCATAACAATATTATATACTTAGCTATGGTTATCAATCCTCGCTAATTGCAGTTGTCTATCTCCTGGGATGACATTTCATTGGGGGGGTCAGCGAGTTGCACGTTGGAGCGCAATATGCAGTATATTATTCAACACACAATTGTATTTTTCCATGGAAAAGATCAATACCAGCAGGGTGATCTTCACACCTGCTTTTTATAAGGTCTGGGCCACATCTCACCTGGTACCTACTCAGGAGCAAGAGACCCCTCCCTCTCTGTCGGTGCCTCGGTCGGTGCCTCGGGCTTTCCCTGAGATCCCACGATCTCAGGGAAAGACCGGGGCACCGACGGAGAGGGCGGGGTCTCTTGCTCCTGAGTAGGTACCAGGTGAGGTGAGGCCCAGACCTTATACAAAGCAGATGTGAAGATCACCCTGCTGGTATTAAGGTACTTGTTTGATATGAATATGCACCATGGCACATGTTTAGTATGCAGTAGTTGATTCACAATTTAGGTCCTGAAGAAAGCCTTGGCGTAAGGCCAGAGAGGCTGAAACTAGTTGACCAGCTATTGATATAGCGGCCTATTTGTTGAAAGCTGCTCCGTGACACGTTTTTATTAGGATTGGTAGGGATGACAAAATAAAGGGAATTTTTCTCTACCAAATTCTTTTTAATATTCACTCACTATGCACTGCACTATCTCTTTTGCCATCACATACCCTATTTGTTATGTTTCATGATCATGTGGGTCATGTTTTTATAGCCTTCTTTACGCCTCTTTTTTGTGACCATCAGGAGAGGTGTTAGTGGAATATCCAGATGATGACACTGGCCATTTGGGCAGTTGATGGAAATCCGACTTTTCCGTATTGAGGTCGTCTGTTAGTATTCTTTGTACTATAGTTGTGATACCTTTGACGTCACTTTGTTTGCTCATTTCCTTCTTTTGATCACCAGATTTTGTTATGTTAAGATATAATTGAATTGGGGATTGAATCTGTGGTTGGTCGGTAAATTGTCCCAAGGACCCTTTTTCCGTTGTGGATCTTGTTTATGACAGAGATGGATTCCTTTCCAACCACCTCCATTGTAATGAGGCAGTCGGAAAGGAATCCAACCAGCACATTACGATGCTGTTCCGAACCGCATCGTAATCGGGCCCTTAGTGTTACAGAGGCTTCACTGGAAGGTATCAGCAGAATGACTCATGGGTTTTCACTAAAGTCTGATATACTAAAATAAGACAGACTGGGTTTACCGTCACAAATACTACATAATGAAGCAGGCACGATAAGGGAAAACACATTAATTTCTAAAAAAAAACAGAAGATATAATCCATGGGTGTTTCAGTGTATGGAAAGATTGGTAAATAAAGAAAGGGAGATGCAGAGGGACAGAGTTCTGAACAAATAAGTGCTGGAGATAGAAATACAAGGAATGGCAGAAAAAGAGAGAGAGAGGAAAACAGTGTGACAAAATGAGATAAATGGTAACAGAGCCACACAAAAAGATAGGGAAAGAGAAATAAAGAAAGTGAGAGATAGAAAGCTCTGAACTGAGCTGAGTATCTATCTATCTACCAATCTATCTATCTATCTATCTATCTATCTATCTATCTATCTATCTATCTATCTATCTATCTATCTATCTATCTATCTATCTATCTATCTATCTATCTATCTATCTATCTATCTATTTATATATATATATATATTTATCTATCTATCTGTCACTGTCTCTCTTAGTCGCTGCCTTGGTACCTCTCATTGCTGTCATCCCTCTCTTTTTGTGTATCTCTCTCTCACACACACTCATTCACACACACACACCAACACACATTTTCTCTTTCTCTATCTCTATCTCCAGCTGTGAGAAAGTCAACCCTTTTGCCCTGATCACTACCATTTTCTCACTAATACTGATGGTAACTAACTCTGATTATGCCCTGGGCTCTGCTAACTAGGGCCAGGGCCAGTGCTCTATGTAAAAGATATATGGTAATTAGGTGTAATTACAATTGGTATACCAACCTACCTCTAAGCCCCTAGTATATGGTAATGCCTGTAGGTTTAGAGGCCCAGCAGATTTAATGCACTTAAGTGTGCACTTCTGTGTTACCTGCTACTGTTTTAAAGGAAGCCCTGCTTTGCAGGCTGCTTTAAAAAGTGAATTATTTGCAAATTTGACTTTGGAATTAAAGGTATTTCCAAAGTCTTAAACTACCTCATGTTTACATATAGGTCACCCCTAAGGTCTCTCCTAGGGGCCCCAGGAGTAGGATGTCTTGCAACTATAAGTGAGACATCAAACAAGATGTTTATATGCCCTGGTGAGGGAAAACTGCCAATTTCCTTCCCCCCATTGTAACACATTAACTCAATAGGCTAAAATGGGAATACTTTAATAAGGTATAGCTATTAATAGGAGTGAGATAAAAATTTACATTTTTAAAGTATTAAAATGGCAGCTAGAATAAATCCAATAACTTGCAAGGTTAGATTTATTTTAATTATCATGGAAAGAAAGTTATAGAACTTCTTTTTCTGATGGGTCATAATCTAGTCTTTCAGCAGACCCTCCTGATTGGCCAGCCTTTGACAGGCTGACCCAAATTGCTCGGATGAGGCATGAAGTGTCCTCCATTGACATAAAGGACATCTAGTGGAAGGATATCTGCAGCGCGGAAGGCAGGATGGGGTAGAGTAGCAAAACTAGTCTTCAACGAGGGACTGGCAGTTAGGACAATATACAGGCTCACCACTCCATCCTGCACCCCCAGCCAGACAGGAGCCCAATAGTTTAATTACAAGAGGGGCTGGAAGGGGAGTGTGGGAGTGTTAGGGAAACTTAGCCACCCCAGTGGGTTGGCTTAGCCAGGAGAGAGTTTCTCCATTTGGGATTTTAAAAGAATAGTGCTTTCTGGGAACGAATATGCCACACTTTGGAGTAAGCTGTCATACCAGAGGGTGGCACTCTACACCACATTGCTCAGGGGTGCCCCCCTGTTTGTCTCCCAAGGACACTGGATGAATATGGGAGAGCTGCCCAGCAACTCAGATTCCAGACTGACAGAAACAGGAAGAAGAAGAAGAACTGCCCGATGAACCCCTGGCCTGCACTAAGAAGACTGCAATCATATGGACTGCCACTATTGCAAACTCTGGGCTTCAGCTAAAGACGGACTTTGCTTAACTCTAAATGTTTGATGGGTGGATTCCCTGAAAGCAACAGGTTAAAAGAGCTCCACCTGCAGCAGCTCCACCATGAAGAACCCATCTGGGCAGCATCCAGAGGATTTTTAGGGATTTGGCTAGGTGCACTGTGGGCAATGTATTCCTAACATCCTAAGGAGCAACTAAGATCTTCTGAAAACTTGGCTTGGTGTTGTTGACACTTTGGAATCCCAAAGGGACCTTCTGGAATCATATCCAGTAGTTTGAAATCATTTGAAGAATCTTTCTCGACAATTCCATATATTGACGGACCCATCGTCGAGAGTCTAGCCGCTGTGACCAGTCCTGGATTTTAAGTTCATCCTGCTGAAATCTTCAGAGCTCAAGACTTTCAGGATTTCTCCAAGGCCTCATGCGGAACAAAGCTGCTGTTGACTCGCAACCTGGCCTGACGAGGTGCCTCACTCAGCGTTGAGAGAAAAAGCTCCCAGAAAAGCAGCTAAGTCTGAAGGTAAAAACTTGTCCGGGCCCTGCCACTCAGTAGCTCCGACTCACGCTCCATCGCGGTCAGCCTCACACTTTAACTTTGTTCCCGTCAAGCGGACCAGGAGTCCAAAGTTGGCGATTTTTGTTTTTAGGCTTTAGAAAACATTTATTCTTTAAACATGAATCTTTGGTTCCCTACTTTGGATTGTTGTTGTTTTGGTGTCATTTTAACCCTACATTTTTTTTCCTGATGTTATAAATTGGTGTTGGATTTTTATTGTGTGTTTTGTCTTACTTATTTAATATATTGGTGTTTTTAAATTCTTTACACACCTGTCTCCTTAGTTAAGCATGCCTGTTCGCAGCCAACTACTAAGGGTTGAGCAAGGGAATGATGTATTGAGACTTTGACTGGATGTTATATTGTGATTGTGACCTTATTACTAGTGGTATGTTCCTACTTATGCCTTGTGATAACCAACATTCCTAACACTAGCTCTCTCTAACCCCTCCTTCTGCCACATTAATCTGGCTTACTAAATGTAAGTGACTTTAAAATAAATCTCCCCCATGCACTGGTGGGAGCTATTGTGTCGTCAGCAAAATATCTCACGTGATGTGACAGAAATGTGTTCTGGGCGCAATCTTTTTCTTTAGCATGTCCTCACAGATTTCCTGAATTTTCAGGAAAAGAGGAAATGAGCAGAAGGCTCAGTAATGATAGGGAAAGGAGTGAACCAATTGAGATAAACAGCTGTGTCAAATTATAATTTTATGGCAAGAGCAGAGGTTCCTCTAATGCTTCTCTAATCTTGCTTTAATTAATACAGTAACAGGCAAGAACTTTGAAAGAGTACTAATCCCATTAGGTTTAAAAACAGTAAGCCAATGGGAAACAAACATTAGTACTATATGTGACAAATCAGAGCCCTGGAACCCATATAATACCTATTTTGACTGCAAGCAGTCTTCTTATCTTGCTGCTCGCACTCAAGGTAAGCATTATTGCAGGAGATGGGCCTAGTATATGATGCACACTTATGTAAATGGGCACCATGCACTAATCCAGACAACCCTTAGGATGATTTTGGTGGTCTTAGACAACCTTAGAAGGCTCTCTAAGTGGTAGCTGTGGAGAGCAGCCTTCAGGCCTCCAGAAGGAGTAGAAAGCAGCTTGTTTTACCAGAAAGTAATCCTATTGGCATAGATAAAGTGAAAAAGAACCACACTGTATATTTATAAAATAGGTATTTATTATAATCCACTCACTAACATGTACCACTATCTCCTATCCGGAGATATACATAATGCATACAATACAAGCAGGGTGCATAGGTGCGAAGTGACATCAGAAAATATCTGTCGAATTCAATGGAGGACTTTGGGAAGATGCCGCTGGTGAAGAAGGTGAAAGGATCTGGTGAAACCCAAAGGTGGATTCAAGATGAGAAGTACCTTCAAGCAGAAAGGACAGTGTCTATGCCACTCAGAAGAGACCAGAAGGCACAGAAAATGAATGCCCACTGATGTCTGGTGTTTCAGGAGTTAACGGTGACCTTGGAGCTGCAGCTGTGTGGACCAGGCGATGCTCAGGAAGAACAGGAGCCGTTCACAAACTGTACTACGTCGGATGTCGAGAGTTGAGGGATCGGTGTCTATCATGAACACCAACAAGCCTTGGCAACTGCAAACAATGTGGAAAGCAAAAAAGGTGGAGGGTCAGGACCAGTAAGGACCACGTGACTCGCCACTTGCAGAGGAGTAAGAGCAGGCCCCAAGCAATCAGGAGAATCAAAGAAGACCCTCAAGAGGACCCACAGGCTGGAGGCACTGGAGTCGCAAGAGGACCTCAAGCAGCTAACTAAAGATGCAGGAGCACGGTGCAAGGGATGTGGTCACAGAATATGCTAGAGGTGGGGGCTACTTGGAACCCGATGATCTGTGAGGAAGAGAACCAAAAAGCCTTTGCAATGACAAGTCTACGCAATGCACAAGGGTTAGGTTCATGAGGTTCCAATGAGGGAAACTGGCCTCCAACTTGGTGAGAAGGCAGTGCAGGCCTCGAGGGAGTTGAAGAACTACCACCTGTGTTGCTGAGCCTTTTGGAGTCTGTGGAAGCCCAGAATCAGCAGACAGGTCGGCTGTGTTGCGGTGCGTACAGATGCAGGGAAGTGACTCCTTCACTTCAAGAGAGATTCCTTTAGATGTCTTGGATGTCCATAGGCCTTGGAATGATCCTGTATGGAGCACAGGCACGGACGTTGCAAGTGATGAACAGGATAATGGGACCAGGAGCAGCAGAAGTCTTCCCAGTTGCAGTCTTGGTGCCCAGAACAAAGTCCAGAGTGCTCAGACGGTCGAAGAAGAAGTGATGCCTTGATATAAATCTTGCCCCACGATGACTCTAGGGACCCACCCACAGGTAAGCTCTTAAGCACCCTAAGGAAAGTGTTGGGATGATTCAGGGTTCCCTCCCGGCGGAGGGGTTGGGCACTGGGTAGGATACTCCCTTGTTCTTTTTCTAGTTATGCGCCAGAGTGGGAGCCAATGGCTCCCTGAAATGGTTTGAACTGGACTATGCAAGGAGGGCACCAAATGTGCCCTTTAAGCAATCTCAGTTGTGCTGGCAAGCGCCCCCACTCTGCCCCAATACACCAAACCTTGTCTGGGAGGTGGTCACACGTCCTTGTGACAGGATATCTATGGTTATGCCTTCCCCTGTTCAAAATTGGCTCAGCAGCAGGAGGGCAGAAACATATCTCTGTCTGGCTGGCTAAAGCCCTAGATGTCTATCCGGTTCTGGAAGACTGATATCGGGAGCACTGAGGGCCTCCCAGAGGAGCTTTACAGTGCATGGAATCATAACTCCCACACTGTTTATGGTGTGGGGGTATGATTCCAACATATTTGATACCAAAGTCGACAGGGTTAGTTCCAGCAAGTGTAGAGATGGACATCGTCTAATGACGCATGGCCACTCTATATATCATAGTGGCTGTTACACTTACAACCTGGGAGAATGGACTCCAAAGGTTGTAGGGGTGTCCCGCTCATGCAGGGGCACCCTCACACTTAGAACTGAACACCCTGCCTTCAGCATTGAAAGGCCTGCCTTAGGGGTGACTTATAGGTTTTAAGTGCAGTGACCTCAGATATAGGGAAAACTATATCTGTCGTACGTGGTGCTAGCACCAGCTTACACAGGCTGCAATGGCAGGCCTGTAATCACAGTTTGAGTGCTCTCCCATGGGTGGCATAATACATGTTTCAGCCCATGGGGGACCCTGGTGTACCTATGCCCCGGGTACCTCAGTGCCATATACTAGGGACTTGTAAGGGTGCACCAGTAGCTAATCTTGGTTGTATCTAAGTTCTCACCATAACCAATTTAGGGGAGAAGGCACAGAGACTGGAGTCCTGATTAGCAGGATCCCAGTCAGACGAATCAGAAACAGCATAACACCAGCCCAAAATGTGGGGGTAACATTGAAAGCAGATTCTACTTTCCTACAATTATTATAACTTATTTCCATTTACATGTTATTCTTCTATTGTTGTATTTTGTTGGGTAATTTGTGTACTGCAAAATTCAGTAACCTGTATTGTGCTTAATTTTGTCATCTGTTTATTGCATTACGCTCAGCGTGCACACGTAAGTGTTTCTCCTCTCATACTGCTTGCTGTTGTTTGTGCCTGCAATTGTCCTTGTGGTCCAGCACGACGATCACCTGTCTGGCATGGTTTTGCCTTCCCTTCAGAATTTTGCCGGCATTTATCTTTCCGGCTGGGTTCCTGCCCTTGTGTGCTTCAGTGTATTACTGCTCTGGTCGGTTCTTTCGACGTCAGAGCTTTTAGACAATCCTTGGGGGTGGGGCCTTGCATCCGGTGCTCTCTTTGCCTCAAATTTCATTACCTTCAGCATGTGTCCTCCTTTTGGGTGGATTCTCAAAAACGTGTGCACACAGGATGTGTGAGCATCCCAGTGTTTGGGCACTCCCTCTGGTTCTTCATATATAAGAAGACTCCATTAGTTTCGTAAATTTCTTTATTTTCAGTATTAATGATGACTTTTTTAAGTTTTCATAATGTAGATTCAATTCATCAACATCATTTGATTGTTTTCATAATCATGATCGCTCCAATGCATTTCGGGCAGGTTGCCCTTTCTCAAGGAGCTCTAAAAACAAAAAAGAACGAACTGCATTTGCTTCAAGGTACATGGTTCATGTTACATACTTATGTGGCATGCTCACCACATTCCCAGTGACTGTTTAAACTAATATCAATAATCAGGTTGTGCAAGCGGCATGAAAACACTTCAAAACCAAGATTACCAGGAAGAAAGTAGAAAAGTGGAGGCACCATGAGTGATGACAAAACGTGATCGTTGGCGTACTACAAAAAAGCGAGGTGAGTGAGGTACGGGTAAAAGTGTAGGGGCCCCCGGATTAAAGTAACAAGACGAGAAAAAACAATTTGGACGCTTACGTGATGGCTCAGCACGCAATCGGGCTGAAAGATACACAAGTAAAGACGGACGTCAGTGTTTTAAAGTATAACGAGTGCGATCAGCATTAAACAATTCAGGCCAGATGACCGGAATGAGATTAAAACCTTACCGAGTGGAGGTTCAAGGGGGGACTCGCAAAGTCTCCGTGTGGGTTGTCGGCTAAACGCAACTCACTGGAATAACGCGATAGTATTTCACGTGTGATGGTGCAATAGACATAAACGTGGGACTCGTGAGTCGAGTATAAACACAGTGCATCAAGGAAGGACTAAATGGTGGGAGAATAGGTCGGCCATCTTAGATCGGGTGTGTAGAGGGCGAATAAGTAGGGTGAACTGTGAACAAGGTATTAATGAGGGTGAAGAAAAGTAGAGACATGAAGAAAAACATATTAAACATATAAACATATTAAAGAGGGGATACAATATACATAATGAAATAGGTGTACCATGTTTAGTAACATTAATCTTGTTAACAGATGTTATGTTAAATGCGCATCAGGGCTATGTGTCAATGAGTACCATATCAAGTACTAATCCTAATATCCAGTAGGGTAATTAAAGAAAGCAACTCAGTTCAATACGGTCATTGAGACCGAAAGGTTTGCAAGATACGTATACGTTGGAAAAACAGAGAGAAAAATCAAGGTCCGCATAAACGAACACAAGTCAAACATCCGAACAAAACAGACAAAATCCAGTGTGGCCACACACTTCATGGAAAACAACCACACCATAGCACAGTTAAAGTTTATGGTCCTTGAAATTATCGACAAGAAAGAAGGAAGGGACAATAACAAGTTCCTTCTACAAAGAGAAACAGCATGGATTTACCTTTTGCAATCTTGCAAACCTTTTGGTCTTATGTATATTGTATCCCCTCTTTAATATGTTTATATGTTTAATATGTTTTTCTTCATGTCTCTACTTTTCTTCACCCTCATTAATACCTTGTTCACAGTTCACCCTACTTATTCGCCCTCTACACACCCGATCTAAGATGGCCGACCTATTCTCCCACCATTTAGTCCTTCCTTGATGCACTGTGTTTATACTCGACTCACGAGTCCCACGTTTATGTCTATTGCACCATCACACGTGAAATACTATCGCGTTATTCCAGTGAGTTGCGTTTAGCCGACAACCCACACGGAGACTTTGCGAGTCCCCCCTTGAACCTCCACTCGGTAAGGTTTTAATCTCATTCCGGTCATCTGGCCTGAATTGTTTAATGCTGATCGCACTCGTTATACTTTAAAACACTGACGTCCGTCTTTACTTGTGTATCTTTCAGCCCGATTGCGTGCTGAGCCATCACGTAAGCGTCCAAATTGTTTTTTCTCGTCTTGTTACTTTAATCCGGGGGCCCCTACACTTTTACCCGTACCTCACTCACCTCGCTTTTTTGTAGTACGCCAACGATCACGTTTTGTCATCACTCATGGTGCCTCCACTTTTCTACTTTCTTCCTGGTAATCTTGGTTTTGAAGTGTTTTCATGCCGCTTGCACAACCTGATTATTGATATTAGTTTAAACAGTCACTGGGAATGTGGTGAGCATGCCACATAAGTATGTAACATGAACCATGTACCTTGAAGCAAATGCAGTTCGTTCTTTTTTGTTTTTAGAGCTCCTTGAGAAAGGGCAACCTGCCCGAAATGCATTGGAGCGATCATGATTATGAAAACAATCAAATGATGTTGATGAATTGAATCTACATTATGAAAACTTAAAAAAGTCATCATTAATACTGAAAATAAAGAAATTTACGAAACTAATGGAGTCTTCTTATATATGAAGAACCAGAGGGAGTGCCCAAACACTGGGATGCTCACACATCCTGTGTGCACACGTTTTTGAGAATCTACATTCGGCGCAAACGGACGGTTACGCCACCAGTTGGAGCACCTCTATAATCTAAACAGATTAACTATTATCAAACTCACACCATTAATCAACACGCTGTGCATTGCCCATAATAATTTCTCCTTTTGGGTGGAGACATTTTTCCTCAGCATGTGCCTGGGCTTTGTTGACCACTTTGTGCCCATTCTTTTAGCATTCTTTCCTCAATCATAACCTCAAGATCACGGAAATTCCTGACATGGAGGTGGGCAATTCCTCCATATTTGATGACAGTGCTGATGATGGGGAGGATTTCCGGAATACCCCAATGTTTTTTTTCAGTCGTCTGTGGAACATCCATGAATAAGATTACAAAACGTTTTATGAATAATGTCATCAATATGTCAAAAAATATTTTGGCCCAGTCTGCGGGGAAAGCAGAAAGCGCACAGCTATGGTGATACAGTCATCGGCCAAGACAAAAGAAACTACACATTTAAAACCAAAGGTTGCACCGTTGACTGGTGATATTTCCTCACACGGGCTAGGGGATGATGTTTCTCCAAGGCCTCCTGTGAAGTAGGCAACCACCTCTCATATACATATAAACAAAAATACCACAATAGTAATCTCTAATATACAAGACACTGATGATAACATTGGTTATCCTGACATTGATGAGGACAATTACGGGGAGGATGATTCAAACTTCTGGCTGGGTCCTCAAAAAAAGAAAGCTTGTCTCAACTCCAAATGAACTTTATAAATCTAAAGCAGTATTAAATGCTCATGGTGAGCCCATTTTGACACTAACCCAATCCATCATACAAGCTCTACGAAATGCTCATCATCTCACCATGTGGGGGAATGTATTTCAAATACACTCTAACATTTTTCTCCCAGACCTTTGTTGCCATTCAATATTACTTTTACTCCTTCCATTGATCCTAAAATGCTTATGTTCTCCTCAAAATTTGGAAAATATCCACAGAAGGAGTGAATAAGGACTGGTCAACATGTCAGAATACAATGTTGGACATTGAAGGTCCTCTTTCTGTTTTTTAGATCTAGCTGAGTCTGCCAGGTTGTATTGTACATCTATTGATGCTGAGGAATTGGGCATGTGGATCCAAAGAGCTTTTTGTTTATTGTGGAGCGCCAACTCTGTTATTACCCATGACTGGAGCAAGGGTTTACTCTTAAAGTTAGATCCTAAACTAGCAAATCTGGCAACAATGGATCTTGGCATTAAAGTCAAAGGTTTGGTATTTGGTGACTTCATTATGAAGGAACTAAGTAAATATGACACTACATTTGCTTCTATGGACAAAGCCTAACAATACTTCAGAGTAGTATTTTCTTTTCATGTTTTTGCAAGGGCCAATAGAGGCAGGAGCTGCTTTACCAGCCACAGCTTCAGAAATCAAAGCTTCAGAGGCTCCTCCAATTTCAACTGCCAAGACTTCAGACCTCAATTCTATCCACAAAGTGGCAGAGGTTTCAGGGGCCATGGTCCAAGAAGTTACAGAGAAGCAAACCCAACATGTGAGTCATCTGTCTGGCCTGCATATTGTAGTGGGTAATTTAAGATTTTTCCTAAACAAATGACGATCAATCACATCAGATCCTTGGGCGGTGAACACAGTTCAGGGTTATTCTATAGAACTTTCTGAAGTTTCTTTTTAGGCTCATTTTTCCTGTTCTCTAAAGTTTTCAATTAAAATGTCTTCCCTGGTATCCAAGGAAATTATTTTGCTTTTACACAAATAAGCAATCCAAGAAACCTATCCCCATCCTAAATGCTTCTTAACCTCACTTTTCTTGGTTCTAAAGGAAAACAAAAGATGAGACCTGTCATAAATCTCAGAGACTTCAACCAACCTGTCTTTTGTCGACATTTCAAAATTGAAACTATTATACATCTCAGCGACACACTATTACAAAAGGGTTGGATGGTGCATTTCAATTTGCAAAATGCATATGTCACACTTCCCATTCACCAAAAGTGCAGCAATTATCTTACATTTCAGTGGCAGGGAAAAACATATCAGTTTTCTTCTCTCCCTTTTGGTCTTTCTTGCACACCATGGTGCTTCGCAAGACTCATGAA
Organism: Lissotriton helveticus; assembly: GCF_964261635.1. NCBI lineage: Eukaryota > Metazoa > Chordata > Amphibia > Caudata > Salamandridae > Lissotriton > Lissotriton helveticus. The sequence goes on along the minus strand of NC_136063.1, from coordinate 893,072,994 downwards.
ACCAGTAGTTGGCTATTTCAGGTCTCAAAGTATCAGATTAATAATTTATCTTAATGATATTAGTTTAATGTATCTAAATATTCAGACCCTTCGTTCTCAAATTCACATCACCTGTTCTCTCCTACTAGATCCAGGTTATCTCCCAAAGAGGGGAAAATTGATATTAGTCCCTGCTACACAGATGAACGTTCTGGGTTTTCTAATAAATTCAGTGAATGCATTTCTTCATTTGCCTCAATCTAAAGTCAAAGTGATCAAATCAGAGATTGGTCAAACTTTACAGATTTCTTCCATTTCTCTCAGCTCCCTTGCAAGGATTATCGGTCTGCTTTCCTCATTGGTCCAGGTCATTTTTCTGGGTTCTATTCATTATTGGGCTCTCCAGAGATTGGAAATTTGTCAAATTTGTCATCTTCACAGAGGGCTCACTTATTCCAACATCCTACACTAGATCACAAGTCATGAATGGAGCTTCAGTGGTGGACAGACCATTTAGATGCCTAGAATGGCAGAACTACCTTCGCTTCGCCCCCAGACCTTGGATTAGAAGCCAATATAAGCCTGACATGTTGGGGTGCCCGGTGTGATCTGAACTCGACTGGGGGTACATGGTCTCTGCAGGAGTCAGGACCGCACATCAACTGTTTAGAGATGCTTCCAGACTCCTCTGCAATCCAAAGTTTTGCAAAACACAAGGTCAGATGCTCCATTTTTCTTTGGATAAACAATCTCACAACGGTGAGATACATCAATCATCTCGGAAGCACAAAATCCAATCCTCTCGCGAAAATGGCAAAACATTTTTGAGAGTCCTGCCTTTCTCACAAGTTATCAGTTTTCACAGAATATCTTCCTGGAAGCCTAAACACAGTAGTCGATTGACACTCTCAGTATCATCACAATTTCAGTGACTGTGGACTTCATCCCTCTGTTTTCAATACTCTCTGTTGCAAATGGGGACCTTTCCAAATAGATCTCTTTGCATCCAGACTCAGTTTTCATCTTCCTCAGTTTTTCAGTTGTGGTCCTGGAACTATTCTCTTCTTGGTAAGAGGAGATTCTAGTGGCACTGTGAGCTAGCTGATACAGAAGGCCAACATACCCAGTAGGGGTATTGATAATCAGTCTGACACCAGTCCTACAGTGTATGTTGTCCGAACCCGCAGATCCTGTTCACGATTTATAGGACCTACACGATGTGGTGCCACCAACGTTGGTTGGTACTTACATATCAGTCAAAACCAAGAAGTTCAGGTGTGCCAAACTCCGAAACCCCTACTCACATTTCCCCACAGACTTCTGGAATGGGAAGGTACAAAATCAGCTGCAGCTGAGTAGGAACAATTCTATTTATTGGCTGTTGGTTAATCAAGCTTGAAGGACACAATGTTCCTAAATTGTGCATAACACCATGTCTTTGTTCCCTTGGAAAGCTCTTCTATTCTAAAACAATGACTGAGCAAGTAGATAACGTAGTACAAGATCTACACCTCTCAGCCAGAGAAGATGCAATCCAGATTGTAGAAAATGTTAGGAATGCGGTCACCATAAAACTAGGTGCACATGGTTTAACAGCCAGTGGTTGACAAGTAACATTCATGATTGAGGCACATGAATCATTTAGAACTGAGGTATTCTACTCATGGGTTACATTCCCAGTTGTGAATGCAATAACAAAAACATTTTGAGAAGATGAAATACCGGATGAATATTATCCCTATGAGTACACTGAAGTTCCACTAACTTACCATGAACACTTATACTGGTTTAAAGGTGCCCTCCCCCATACAAGAAATAGAGTAATTCTCGGCCCGCTCCAAAGAGAAGGAGCAACATGGCCGGTATTAGCGGCCTTCAAACCAAATCCTGACATTGAAATGATGCCAGGAGAAAACTTACTTACACTTCATAAAGAACTAATAGAACTATACAGAAACATGACACCGTTCTTGATTAGGACACTCACGGTTCAGTAAGCAACGCCCAAAATAACAAATCCAGTTCAGAATTCAACAACTAAAATACCACCACAAACGTTGCACACAGTGATGGATAAAATGCCCGCAAAATGTAAACAAATGTCATTCTGGGAAGCTAAAAAAAAAATAACACAGCTAGAAGCAGCATTCCCGAATATAAGCCCATTTGAAAAACACAGAATGTTAACAATCTGCTTACCCATGGAAATAACACCGCAAACAGAGGATTGTAGCTCTTGGAGTACAGTTTTGGCTGCCTTATATGCCAGGACTCATGGTATCCCGTCGTTAGCAGTAATACCAAATGTATTAAGACAAATACAGAATGGGTACGGAGCAGAACCTGCTCTAAACTTAGGGATGAAACTACTTGGTAATTTTGCCCAGGTATCAGCTATAATATTAGTAAATATTAAGAGGGAAGCAGCATCAGTGACAATCCGACAACGCCTAAGGGAGTTCAGTCCTTTACAACAGGAACATGAATTCCCCAAAATAATTGAGACTGCATATGAAGAATTAGGCAGAGACAGTTTGGGGGGAAAAGCAATAAAACCTCAGCTGATGGGTTGTCCTAAAAAGGACACCTTCAAGCAAGCACCTGGTTCTTCTAAAAAATAGTGGGATAATAACAAAAAACAAAAGAATATAGGAAATAGATCTCAATCCAGAGGTAGGTCTCCCCCACAGGCGCCCTCCAAAAGGAGGTATAACCTTAGGAATAGGGCCAATATTAGAAAACCTGACAGGTATTAGGATACTGATACATGTTCCTCTCGTTCCTTTCAGGGTCCAACGGAAAACTGTGAGAAAGATGGACGGTCAGACAGACAAGATGAGCGTACAAAGTCCAGAGATAAGCAACACGCTACAGACTACACTTCCGAAAATGAAGAAAAACCTAAAACAAAACCTCAATTCAAAATTAAGAAAGTGGCAGGTCTAAAAATCAGACTCGCCCAGAATTCTGAGGACTCAACTACTGAACAGGGAATGGGCACGATGCCAGACAGTTGTCGTGTAGTTCTTATAAAAAATATACAGGATCTGCGCGTTTAGACAACATATACTATCGCAGTGGTGTCAGACGAACGCCGATCAACCTCACCAGGTATGTTAGCCATCTGTATAAGCTAACCTGATCTCATCTCTCTGTCTTAGCAATACGTGATGTATATATACCCGTAGGTCTCCTCAGGGGTCCTACCTTGCTGTGTTACTGTGTCGGCCTAAGGATGACCTCAGGCCTGAACTTTGTACATAGATTTTATACAGGAGATGGTAGTCCTGCTGTGCGTCTAAGAACCCTCATGCCTAATGTCTGAGATTTCGAACTAGGGAAAACCTGTGTCTTGTATGCAGTGTAATATCGAGGTAAAAGGTCAGTCCCTGTAACCCATGACAAGTGTAATGTAGGGAGATAATATAGGGGAAAGGTAACAAGTTTACTGAGGCCTTTATCATAGTACCTATGTGGAATATAACACGGTGCAGCAGAAGTAACAATAGCTCCCCAGTATCTAATGGAATTTCTGGTGACAGCGGGCTTGAATGATTATATCACGGTGGAAACACCTGATATTAGGGTAAGCGCCCCACATACGTTACATGAAATAACGCTCCAGATGGAAGAGGACAAGCCCAGGAAAGTTAGAGGTCTCTTTTGGGAGAACTTGACATTTGGCTATGACATTTTTTTAGCTGAACAAGACTGGCCGCCAGCATTCATTATGGATTGCCCTAGGGGAAAACTGTAAGCTATTTCCGACCCTGTTCCCAAAAATCTAAAATACACATATGCACAGGAGTGGACCGTGGCCCTCGCCCCAGCATTATATCAAAACCATGTTGTTTGGGATGAGGACTCAACCCACCACATAATACTATTGATAACTACTCCCACTCCACAGAAACAGTATCCAATAAAGTAAGAAGCTAAAAAACAGGTCAGGTAAATCTTAGACCAACTTGAATACCAAGGGGTGATTAAAACTTGCACCTCTCAAATGAATAATCCTTTGTTTACCGTAATGAAACCTTACAACTCATATCGTCTAGTTTTGGATTACAGACAGTTAAACATTTGCTCAAAAACGTTTGCAGGACAAAATTCACACCATGCTGCATTAATAAATAACATTGTGCGGAAAAAATACAAAACTACACTAGACATCTCAAAAGGATTTTTCTGCCAAAATATTGCGCCTGATAGCAGGTATTTAACAGCATTCTCAGCGTTAGGCTTGCAGCTAACTTTTTAGAAAAGTGCGCGCTGCTCCAACCTTCAAAATCATTGACATTTTTCAATCAATACTGGGATTCCTGAACTTTGGCATAACATACATTTTAGATGACTCAGAAAGGGTTAAACCTTTCTACGATCTAATGAAACCCAATTTTTCAGTTAGGCAATGGACACAGGAACATACAGATATCCTACATTCCCTACTAGTGGACATGATAGTTACTAAACACTAAAAAACACGCATGAATGTCCACAACCTAGTGATCGGTATAGCTGTGGGTCAATCAGGGTAGACCTACCTAACATACAAAGAAGGTGAAACAGTACCAATAGCATACAGGTCACATTTGTACACAAATTCTGAGATGCGTTTCGCATCAATGAAAAAACTTCTGACAGCAGTCCAGACTGCTGTAGTGAGAGAAAGAGCACTGGCTCAGGGGAAACGAATAATAGTCATGACTCCAGTACCAGCCTTAGATTCTATGACAAAGGCAAGTATCCCTAATGTAGAAGCCTTACATCCGAGATTGATAAAATGGGCTAATTCTCTCACTGCAACAGACATGGAATACAGGTATGATCCAAGTCTAAAAACACAAGTATTCATGCAATACGAACAAGAATATCCTCTCCCGAATGAAATAATACCTTTAGATCAGTTTGAATACATATTTTACACTGACGGGTCTGCTCAGCTGGCCATTGGAAGTAAACCACAATACAGTGCAGCATGCGCAACCGTTAAAGGACACATGCAGGATGGAAAATTACATCTAATTGTGATTCCTTTTACTGTGTACAGTTGTTCAATGAGTACTTCAACCAAAGGGGTCTAAATGGGTTCAAATATGCAAAAGGTGGCACAATTATTTACAAAACACCATGGGAACAGGTAATGGAGTTGAAAAACAAACTACTGAGAATTCACGTAATACACATACTGAGTCATCAATGTGATGGCGTTCATGTTGAAGGTAATTCATCGGCTGATGAAGCCGCAAAGGGAGCTGTATGCACTGCTTCCATAGCTGCAATCACTCATTCAAAACCAGGAATAGATGGTGAGAATATGGTTGCAATTATGCTACACACAATAAATCAGCACTTCCGAAAAGATTTCCACTCACGTACTCCTACAAGTTAGATGCAAACAACGTTCCATTTGTTCAGATTCCTGGAGTGGGGTATAGAGTAATATCAAACAAGGATCCCGGATTGGGTCTAACATGAGCGGCACGCAAGGGTCTGGTTTCCAGCATTCAGGGGTTACGGCAACTGTTTCTTATGTTTAAATCTATTTTTATTGATTTCCAAGTTTACATATTCACGAAAGGCAACTTGTTTTGATTTTTGGATCACCTACCAACATTTGATACATACTACAGTTACATGAATTTAGAACAGTTCATGTATCCATGCGGCGGCTGTAGTTCAGAAACAAGTGTGACTTTGAGGCTCCATTCATTAATTTCACAATCAATAGAAGTTACAGTTCAATAGGAGCATGGGTCCACTAGTCCACTATATAAAGACCTTTCAGATCAATCAGTTTGGGCTTCTTAACAGATGTCGATGTTTATAAAGAATAGTAACCAACAACCACAACTTTAACCAGCACAAATATAAAGATCTCATCTCCTATCACCACACCGTTTCCCCATCAACTCATCACCTTTTTTCCACCTGACAGGTGCCCCCATTCCTCAGTGTTAGCTGCGTCTACCGGCAGTATCTTTTAGCGCATGTACGTACATGGAACATTACGGTTGCCCACAGGGAGGCCCTACTGTGCCTGCCACGAGGTCGCCTCCTCCTCCCTCAGGCTGCCCCTCAGGGTCTTCCTCCTCAGTCTGCTGTAGTACCTGGAACAGTGTCTCTCACTGGGCTGCAATTGTTTCCTTCAGCAATCCCAGCGTTTCCTCCCTCCGAATGGCAATTCCCTCTGCCCTCGCCCATGAGTGTCTCCATGCTCGCATATGTGCAGTTTCTGCACCTTCCATCGCTTAGTTAGCAGCCGCTTGGTGAAAATGAGTCCTAGGCCAAGGAATCAAGACGTGACTTTCATGGCCCTGGTTCTATGAAAGTGGTGCAGTAAGTAAACTGTCCATTCAAAGGGTATGTCGCGGCCTGTGGATTCAGGCAATAACTTACTATTTGTGCGGCAGTATGTGTACAGTCTGTGGCAGCTCCACAGTATGTGTATGAGCCCGGCCCCTGGTTCAGCACATCTGGGGCATACCGCGTCTGTGCGGTGGAAGTATCTATTAATCATCTTGGGTGTGAGGTATCCCCTGTGTACAATGAACAATTGCATTTGGTGGAATCTCATGTTTCTTGGTATTCGTACAGACTCTTCAATACTCTTGCCCATTCTTTGTCTTCCAGCTGCCTCCCCATATCTAGTTCCCATTTGTGGCGTGGAGAATCCAGACTGACCGCTACATGAGTTCAGAGTGATGCCGTGAACCAGCGGACCAAATGTCTACCCCGCCCCAAAACGTTCAAGTACTGTATGGTGAGGTGATGTTGCGGCTCCACAGTCAGGTCCCCCCCATTTATGAGACAGTGTCACAATCAATGAGCGATGCATTAGGAATTGTCCTGGTGACAAACTCTCGTCCTCAACCAGAGACTCATATGTTATAAGCGTGCCATCATGGTATAAATATCCCACGGTCCTTATGTCTGCATCTCATCAGTCCCTTAGGGCAAGGGATGTGAGTGCCCCGGTCCCATTAGGAGAGCCCTGTAATGGTATGGCCGGGGCATAGGGTACCAGAGCTCTGGTACGATAGAGGCTTATGCAATAACATTTCTATGCCACTGCCAAAAGAAGCGGCTGGGGCACTGCAGCTGTGGTGGCCGGGTGGAAGAGCACAGTGATTCGTTCCTGGGAGCATGGGGGCATTGTAGACGCTGTGTCTTCGCGACCCTTATCAGCCAGCCAGCGTGTTATCCACTACGGTTGTGCAGCCATGTAGTTGTGCTCAAAACACGGCGCCGCCAACCCCCCTTGGTGGGTAGGCTGGTAGATTTTTGTTAGCGCCAGTCTGTGCCGGTTGTTCCCCCAGAGAAAATCCCTCAGTAGCTTAGTGAGCACGACAAAGAAGGCCGCAGGAACATATATAGGCAGGTTGGAAAAGTAGTACAGGAGCCTGGGGAGGATTACCATCTTGGACAGAGCTACCCTGCCAGTGACCGTCCGCGGCAGTGTGCCCCAAAAGCGTATTTGCGACTTAAAGGCAGTTAGGACCCGCCCCAGGTTCCCATTAAAAAGGTTTGGTCGGTAGATGGTAAATCTGGATTCCCAGGTATCGGAAGGTGTCTGCCATCCACTGCACCCTTGTACCGTTAGGAGTATACCCCGGATGCTGATTCCCCTCCCCAAACGCATATATACAGGACTTGCTGTCATTCACTCAAAGTCCTGAAATGGTGGCAAAGTGGTACAGAGAGCGAGCCAACTGAGCCAGTATGTTGTCTATATCTCTCACGTAGACCAGGAGGTCATCTGCAGATAGTGACACTTGGTGCACTGCATCCCCTAGTGGTATTCCCTCACCTAGCGTTGCCCGCAATGCCGCCGCTAATGGCTCAATTGTTAGCACAAACAGGAGTGGTGATAGCGGGCACCCCTGTCTGGTACCCCAATGTATTGGTAATGGCGTCGGATATGGATGGTCCCAACCGCCCTCTGACTGTGGGATTCTTATATAAGAGGTATACCATTTGTAGAAATCCCAGACCCAGCTCATACTGCTGCAACACTACCAACAGATAGCCCCACTCCACATAATCAAATCCTTTTCCAGGTCTCGTATTAAGCATCCCGCTCTGGGCCACTCCTGCTTACTGTTGGACGTTACTCTAAAATATCTGCGCAAGTTTAGTGACGTGCTCCGCTTGGGCACAAATCCATTTTGGTCACTGTGGACCAGTAGGGGGACCACCAGCACCAAGCGTTCCGCCAGCAATTTAGCAAGTACCTTAAAGTCCACGTTGAGGAACGCCAGAGGCCTATAAGATCCCAGGGCTGTAGGGTCACAGTCTGGTTTAGTTAGGGACACCAAATGCGCCTCGCGCATCGAGGGGGGCAATGTTTATTCTTCCAGCGCGGTAGTGTATAGTGTATGTCAAGGCTGCACAAAAGACTCCCAGTAAGCCTTATAGTACTTGGCAGGGAGACCGTCTGGCCCCGGCGTTTTCCCAGACGCCATAGACCCGATCTCTTCACCTATCTCTTCGAGGGTGAGGGGGCCATTAAGTGTCTCCTGGGCAGCTGGAGAGGGTCTAGAAATCTCTTGACTTGAACAGCAGACCTTCGATTGGTACATTTGCGTATAGTGGTCTACCATTACCTTGTGAATCTCCAGTTGTGTGTATACAAGAGCTCCCTCCGGTGTGCGCATAGATCCTATTGGGGCGTGATTATTCTCTTGCTTCAGTAGTCGGGTAATTAGGCGGCCCGCCCTATACGCAGCAGCATGTGTGCGAGACATGTAAGCTGCATAATTATGGCACCGCAAGCACTCCAGGAGCTCAGCATGTTGTGTCTTGAGGGTTTCTAAGTGACCCGCATGTCTGCCTCCTTGTTCCCCCTAACATTTCAGCAGTTGAGATTCGAGATAGGTGATTAAGATTGCTAGCTGCTTCCGTATTTTCCTCCTGGCCCTAAACAGTGACCCTAACCGCTGCATGGAGGGCATCCCATTCCACCAGCACGTTACTAGCTGTATGCTCATTTAGTTCAAAATATGTGAGGATAGCTGTCCCCAGTGACGAGCAAAATTCGGGGTCTTCCAGCTCAGCCGGTTGGAGCCGCCATGTGGGTATAGGGGGTCATTCAGCCTCCCAACTCAGTTGAAGCCACAGGGGATTATGATTAGAGTGTGTCCGCCCTAGGTACTCCGATTTCTCTACCAGTGGGAGCGGGGACTGGGAGCCCACCACTCTGTCCAGTCGGACATGTAGGTCATGGGGTGCCGAATAATAAGAGTAGATGCATTCAGTGGGGTGGAGGACATGCCATATGTCTAGCAGCGCCCAGTGGGAAAGCTAGCCCGTAAGCGCCTGTGCATTTGACACAGCTGATGTCCTACGGAGAGGAGGGAAGGACCTATCCACATGTACATCAAGCACCAAGTTAAAATCCCCACCCAGCATACAGGGGAATCCAGCATATGGGGTCAGCACCTGCGTCATATTTGTTAGGAACGATGCTTGGTCCACATTTGGGGCATAGATCCAGGCCAGTAGATTGGTTTGTCCATTGACTGTCCCATGCACCAAGGTGTACCTACCCTCGGGCCTGTTGTCACCTCTGCACAAACAAACGGAATGCCTGCTCTCACCCACACTAGCGTGCCCTCGCATGCGCTGAATATACAGCGCCATATACCTGCCCTCTCCAGCCCCAACACAGCCTGTCCAGTTCCGGCTGTGTCATGTGCGTTTCTTGCAAAAGCGCAAATCCGGCTGAGTGCCTCTGAAGGTAAGCAAAGATGGAAATGCGCCGCGCGGGCATATGCACCCTGTATGTTCCATGTGATGATGTTAACCCACATCATTACTAGGATGTGTAGCCGCCGGGGTCGTCAGTGGTGGGGCATGTCTTGGTGTGCACAGGACGGGGGCGGGTGGGAATGCATTGGTCTGTTGTAACAAAAACAATGTGTGAACTGTAAACAGCATAACGTCTGGGGCGGACTTTGCTGTAGTGTCCGTCCAAACTACTGTAACAGTGTACATATATAAACTAGTTCAGTGTGTTGCCTGATGGGGTGTGCGCACAGGTAACATGTTGCTGCTGCCACCTCCCCTGTTTCCCCCCTGCATATGTGGCGCACCATCAAGATGTTTCTCCAGGGTAGGTTGTGAGGTCTGCAAAATACAGGAAAGATTGCCGCCCCCTGGATACGTACTCCCTGTGTTAAGGCATGTAGACAGCTAACCATAGGCCTAGTCGCCTGCTGGCTTACGCTTAATGAGCTTATGTGGTTGCTAACATAGCTAACCCGCCCTATCCACCAACACATTATTAGCATGCATATATTAACAGACTAGACACTACTTGCGTGGTTTGTCCACTACAGAGTTCAACACAACGTCTTCTCATCCTAGGATATCATCAGCAGTTTGCGGAGTGACCACTGGTAGGCAAACGTCGTCAGATATCTCGGTTGATGGTGATGATGAGTCACTGGTCACCACCGTGGTCTGCACGCAGGATTCCAGCCGTTCGTTAGTGCGTGGGGTCCCAAGGGTTGTGACGCCTCCAGAACATTCTGGTACAAAAAGGGGGTGGTGATGGACGGAGCATCTGAATCAATCAAACACTCACACCCAATCAAAAGATCTGGGTTTGATCCATCACCGTTCTTTAGCCCACTCTGCCACCCCAGTTCAGACATGGCTATATGCAAATCAGTCTGACCCTGTGCCTCATGGGAACAGCCCAGCCCGAACTGCCAAGCCATGCCTTCCCTGGACCGGAAACAAGCTTCCGAGGACCGGTTTCTGGCATTCCAGCCGTCTTCAGCCCGGCTTGCTTGAATCCAGTGGCAAAGTGAGCAAGGGACTCACGTCTGAGCATACCCTGCCACACTTATGGCGGCCAAAAGCGGTACAAAAAGGGGGTGGTGATGGACGGAGCATCTGAATCAATCAAACACTCACACCCAGTCAAAAGATCTGGGTTTGATCCATCACCGTTCTTTAGCCCACTCTGCCACCCCAGTTCAGACATCGCTATATGCAAATCAGTCTGACCCTGTGCCTCATGGGAACAGTCCACCCCGAACTGCCAAGCCATGCCTTCCCTGGACCGGAAACAAGCTTCCGAGGACCCGTTTCTGGCATTCCAGCCGTCTTCAGCCCGGCTTGCTTGAATCCAGAGGCAAAGTGAGCAAGGGACTCACGTCTGAGCATACACTGCCACACTTATGGCGGCCAAAAGCGGTACAAAAAGGGGGTGGTGATGGACGGAGAATCTGAATCAATCAAACACTCACACCCTGTCAAAAGATCTGGGTTTGATCCATCACCGTTCTTTAGCCCACTCTGCCACCCCAGTTCAGACATGGCTATATGCAAATCAGTCTGACCCTGTGCCTCATGGGAACAGTCCAGCCTGAACTGCGAATCCATGCCTTCCCTGGACCGGAAACAAGCTTCCGAGGACCGGTTTCTGGCATTCCAGCCGTCTTCAGCCCGGCTTGCTTGAATCCAGTGGCAAAGTGAGCAAGGGACTCACGTCTGAGCATACCCTGCCACACTTATGGCGGCCAAAAGCGGTACAAAAAGGGGGTGGTGATGGACGGAGCATCATGAGGCACAGGGTCAGACTGATTTGCATATAGCTATGTCTGAAATGGGGTGGCTGAGTGGGCTAAAGAATGGTGATGGATTAAACCCAGATCAGTTGACTGGGGGTGAGTGTTTGATTTGCTCAAACGCTCCGTCCATCATCCCCTTTTGTATCGCTTTGTTCACACTAAGTGTGGCAGGGTATGCTCAGACGTGAGTCCCTTGCTCACTTGGCCACTGGATTCAAGATAGCCTGGCTGATGAGGATTATGAATCCGAAACCGGTCCCAGGATGCTTGTTTCCGGTCCATGGAAGACATGGCTTGGCAGTTCGGGCTGGACTGTTCCCATGAGGCACAGGGTCAGACTGATTTGCATATAGCTATGTCTGAAATGGGGTGGCTGAGTGGGCTAAAGAATGGTGATGGATTAAACCCAGATCAGTTGACTGGGGGTGAGTGTTTGATTTGCTCAAACGCTCCGTCCATCATCCCCTTTTGTATCACTTTGTTCGCCCTAAGTGTGGCAGGGTATGCTCAGACGTGAGTCCCTTGCTCACATGGGCCCCTGGATTCAAGATAGCCTGGCTGATGAGGATTATCAATCCGAAACCGGTCCCAGGATGCTTGTTTCCGGTCCATGGAAGACATGGCTTGGCAGTTCGGGCTGGACTGTTCCCATGAGGCACAGGGTCAGACTGATTTGCATATAGCTATGTCTGAAATGGGGTGGCTGAGTGGGCTAAAGAATGGTGATGGATTAAACCCAGATCAGTTGACTGGGGGTGAGTGTTTGATTTGCTCAAACGCTCCGTCCATCATCCCCTTTGTATCACTCCAGAACATTCTGCCGCTCCAGTCGCTTTTCCTCCAGGCTTGGGGCTGTGGTTCTGGGCTTCGCACCTCGCGGTGTACTCTGTCGTCCACGACGTCTATTTCTCCTGCCTGTGGAGGCGTCGCCGTCTGAATCTGGCAGCCTCAACTCTTCCAATCAGTCCCATGCCTCTGCAGGAAAGTCGAAGAAGCGCGCCTTTCCCTTCTCAACCACCCTCAACTGGGTGGGATATAATAGCGAGTATGGTAGGTTCAGTTCCCGGAGTTGGCGCTTCACTGCCATGTAGTTATTCCTGCGACCCTGTACAAGAGCAATGTAATCCGGGAAAAGCATAACTCGACTTCCGCCCACTGTGAGGTTTTCCAGCTTCCATGTTCCGCGTAGCACTGCATCTCTATCCCTATAGATGAGGAGTTTAAAGAGAAGTGGGCGCGGTCTAGCTCCCGGCTGAGGCTTCTGCGCTGGCACATGGTGGGCTCTTTCTACTACAACCTGGTTTGACAGAGTTCCCTAAGGCAGGAGGTCGCTCAGCCAGCACTCTATATACTGCTCCAGATTTCTGCCTTCTTCGCCCTCTGGCAAGCCCACTACCCGAATATTATTGCACTGGGAGCGTCCTTCCGCATAATCGGATCTGTCCTCCAAGGTATGTATCTGATCTATGCGTGACCGCACCTGACGGGCTGGAGTTCTTTGAGCGCTTGAATGTGAGCAGCAATCTTGTTGGATAACTTACGGTGATCCACATGCAGGATTGTGAAGTCTGAGGTAATCTTGTCCATCCGGCTTTCCAGGGATGCCCTGATGTGGTCCAGTGTGGTGCCAATTTTCTCCATTGCTGCAAGCAACAAGTTCATTTTGGCCTCCAGCGCTGTAGATGTCAGTTCCATCTCCCTTTCGTCTCCCACTCGTGGTGGGTCTAGGCTGCCTGCACGATTCGACCCTTGCTGTATCTTGGCACGCATACGGCCCATCACAAGTTGTTGCGCTGTTGGCATTCCTGGTTGGTGTCTGAGAAGGCTGGTACTTGCACGATATTGCTGCGTCTGGAGCTCAGGGTAGATGTCTAATTGTCCCTCATGCATGGGCCACCTAAGCCAGACCAGGTTTGCAGTATATCGGCGCTCCTCTCCGTGGGTAACGACCCGGCTCAGAAGCAGGCCTCGTGGCTGTCAGGTTTCACGCCCCTTGGTGCACCGCAAAAGAAGAGTGCCTGTGCCTCATATGCGTCATGCGGTGATTGAGACCTCAGCAGGTTGCTGTGCTGTGTCCGCCCTGCTACGTCTGTCACGCTTCCAAGTCATAATGGCGCTATTTCGCCTAATAAAAACCCACCCCTTTCCCGTGCACCAGCACTCCTTTGTGATGTGTATGATGTTTAAAGAGGGTTTGTGTATTTTACTGATTCACTGTAATATGCTTCGTAACCTGTTATTGATGTACACTTCGTGACTATTCAAGTAAGCTTTCGTTTGGGACATGTCTTGTATCTAACTATTTTCTTTAGTTTTGGTGCAGCAGGGGCGCTTTAGGCAGATTCTGAGATTAGTACTTGTAGGAGCGCTTCTGGCAAACAACTGCATGCTGTACTCTTGCGTGCGCATCAGCCCATTTCAGCGCAGCGCACGCAAGCGTGGGGTGCGACTGGGTGCGGTCAGGTATTTAAACCGCACCCAGCCTTCTGCAAGGCGCTTTGCCTTCCGTTAGCTCAGAGGAAGGTCGTGTGTTAACCCTCGCTCTCGAAGACGGCCGCTTTCCTGCTTGAAGACACTGGAGCTTCACTTTGCAATCCTCGGCATCTTCCTGGGAGAAAAAACAGCTCGGCATTTAATGTTGAAAACGGAACCTGCAAAGACAAAAGACTAAAGAGATAAGTGTTATTTCTTTTAGCTAATAGGCGCCCTTCGCAAGAAAGGAAACCTGAACAAATTTTGGAACTTTTAATCAAAAGACTTTGCAAAGACTTTGGATTTGATGAAGATGAATGCTAATAGGTGTTTGATATAAGAATTCCAATTTTAGGAGTTTGTATTGTTTAGTGTAAAAAGTGTAAAGTGGTGATCCCTGTAATCAGAAAGAGGTTATTTCTGAATGCCATGCCTGTTATGTTTTCTCGCTTGGTGAAATCTTTATTTTAGAAAGCATGTCACAGAGTGAAGACGCAGATCTTTTCACAGAGTAAGTTTACAGGGGAGTGAGTTGTGATACAAAAAGGAATCAGACAGAAGGGGGGGATAGTTTGTAACAAACTGTTTGTTTATTTCAGTGACACTCTCCAAGGGAGTACGCTAACAGAAAGACAACAACACAGAGGACTGAAAATCACCCGACACAACAAACAAGAAAGACATACTGGACGAAAGAAGGACAACAGCTGAACGCAGGTATGCGAAAGTTAGATTTTTAGAAGGAAGACACTAGTTAGTTACTAGTATTCCATAAATAGATTAGAGCTAGAATAATCTTATGGTTCTTGTTGTTTCGCAGGTCGTCAGCAAGAACACTACGTCCAGTACCGGCCCTCCTCCCCATTGTCTAGCTAATATCTTGTAGTGTATAATACTTCCTCAAGGTAAGGGTTAGTCTCTAGGGAGGTTGGTCCCTTGCGTCCCTGCGAAATTGCTACTCGTCTCAGGAATTACGCTTCAAGACAAGGTAAGGGATGACGTAGTGTTTGTCTTGACAGAAGGCAAAGCCGAAGTAGATTAAACTCGCCTGGACGCAATGAATCAAGTTTCCCTACAAGACATAGCAGCTTTAATAAACGAGTTAAAACAGGAAAACGAAGTTTTGTGTAGAGATATGGCTTCTCTCCAAACTACAGTACAACAACAACAACAAAAGCCAAGTCTAAAACCCAGATCCAGAAACTCCTGAGGCACAGCCGGGAGCTTAGTTTAACGCGCAAAAGCCGATTTTTTAAAAAACTGTGGTAACGTGTATATTTTAATTCAGCCCGCTCCTACCTCGATTCTGGGGCTTCTGTTTGCATCCCTGACCCCCGCGCAGCCGAGGTAAACGCTGCCGCGGGACTGGTTTTCCCCACTTGCCGCCATCAGCGAGCCTGACCTCAGGCCACGCCCACCTGTACGAGGCGACGCCCCCCGACTACATAACAGAGCTGAATTCGAGCTCGCCCCCAGATCCAGACACTCCTGAGGCACAGCCGGGAGCTTAGTTTAACGCGCAAAAGCCGATTTAAAAAAAAACTGTGGTAACGTGTATATTTTAATTCAGCCCACTCCTACCTCGATTCTGGGGCTTCTGTTTGCATCCCTGACCCCCGCGCAGCCGAGGTAAACGCTGCCGCGGGACAGGTTTTCCCCACTTGCCGCCATCAGCGAGCCTGACCTCAGGCCATGCCCACCTGTACGAGGCCACGCCCCTCCCGACTACATAGCAGAGCTGACTTCGAGCTCACCCCCAGATCCAGACACTCCTGAGGCACAGCCGGGAGCTTAGTTTAACGCGCAAAAGCCGATTTTTAAAAAAACTGTGGTAACGTGTATATTTTAATTCAGCCGACTCCTACCTCGATTCTGGGGCTTCTGTTTGCATCCCTGACCCCCGCGCAGCCGAGGTAAACGCTGCCGCGGGACAGGTTTTCCCCACTTGCCGCCTTCAGTGAACCTGACCTCAGGCCACGCCCACCTGTACGAGGCCACGCCCCAAATACCCCCATAAAAACATGTGCTTCCCACGTACGCGCAGCGGACGGGCGCAGCGGGCGCGCGGTCTACGCGCCGAAGGCGCGTCTAAGGCAAGCCCGTCTGGGCCCGTCCGGGCCCAGCTGGCCCTAGGCCCAGTCACTATGCCCGACTCTCCGGCTGGTCGACCTACCTACACCAGCGACAGGCTCCTTGCACTCAACCCCTCGAAAAACTCCAAGTGTAACTATATCTATTCAGGAGAAAAACCTTTTACTAACTGTGACCTCTGCAATCCGGCCCCTACTGTCGTAGAATGCAACGGCCTACAGCGCGGCCTCCTTAACTGTAGGTCCCTTCCTAAACATTCTCACGAAATCAATCTCCTAGTACATGATCATGCCATCGATATTCTGTTCCTCACGGAAACGTGGCTCACCCCCTGCTCTGACTCTGACATTGTCAATGCTCTACCACCTGGCTACCAAATCCACTCACAGAATAGACCCCTCGGCAGAGGAGGCGGCCTGGCAATAATCTACAGAGAGCAATTCTCCTGCAGAACCAACAATGGTAATATCGACGACTGTGAAAGTTCCTACTTTGCCTTACAGCTATCTCCTGTATCTTCCCTTTCTGGCCTACTGATATACCGCCCACCGGGAGCCCCAGCTAAATTCTCAAGCGCTCTTGTTGACACAGTCACCCAGATGGCAACTACCACGCCCAATTTTCTAATCCTGGGAGACCTGAACCTCCATCTACTAGACCCCAAGGACATAACTGCTTCCGAACTTCTCCTTGACCTCACGTCTTTTGGCATCCGACTAGCGAACTCAGAGCCCACCCATGATAAGGGACACCTTCTGGACCCTATTTTCACCAACATATCTGACCACAAAACCCACACTCCTCTTCCCCTACCCTGGACAGACCATTTCCTGATACCCATATACTGGCATCTCTTTGTCCCACCTACCCTACCGGCTATAACCCGGGTCACTGATCAACGCTGGCATAAACTTTCGCCAGAAGAATGGGCTGCCGCACTCAGGGCCACTCCTCCCTCCCCAGTCTCCGACCCAGTCATGGCGGACATCCAGTTCAACTCCTGGCTCACCCACTCACTTGACGATCTCCTCCCTAAAACTACCACCCTAAAACGAGTCAAAAGAGTGAACCTGGCTCCCTGGTACACCCCTGATCTTAACCTCTTACGCAAGGAGTGCAAAAGAACAGAGCGCTCTTGGAGGAAGGATAAATCCATAGGTAAAAAAGTCACCTTCCGCACCTCCTTAAAAAAACTACAAACTCGCTCTACGCATTACCAAAAGCACATTCTTTGATGAAAGGATAAAAAACTCCTCCTGCTCCGCCAGGGAAACCTTCATCATTTTAAAAGAATTACTCAAAGTCCCAGATCTGCGACCAGAGAAACTTCCAGACTCCAACACCTCTGAAGAGAAATGTCTCAAATTGGCCAAATTCGTTGACGAGAAAATCCAGAAAATTCTCGCATCCCTACCTCCTGTCGACCTCAATCTCATTGAGGAGGACTGCACTATTTCGAACCCAACCACCACCCAACTAAACTCTCTCGGTCCGGTAACCATTGAAGATGTTTTAACTACTCTAGCTACTATCAAAAGCGGCTCCCCTAGCGACCTGGTGCCCTTACGCATTCTAAAAAAAAGTGGAACCAGCGATCGCCCCTCCTTTAACTGACCTCATCAACTCCTCACTGCTCCAGGGAAAAGTCCCCCCCAGCTGGAAAGCGGCCGTTGTCAAGGCGCTCCTTAAAAAACCTTCACTGGACCCCCTGGACATGGCCAATTATAGGCCAATCTCCCTCCTCCCCGGAATCACTAAAATCACTGAAAAGCTAGTCAAAAAAAGCTCTCGCATTTTCCGGAGTCTAACAACTTGCTCAGAAACTCGCAAACCGGATTCCGCCCAGGTCAAGGCACGGACATCGCCCTGCTTGCGGCAGTGGAGGAGGCAAGAGTCATTTTGGACGCAGGAGGATCAGTGGCAGTGATCCTCCTGGACCTCAGTGCGGCCTTTGGTGTGGAGGGCACTGCCCTGGCCTGGTTCACATCATTCCTAGACCATCGCTCCTTCCAGGTCTGGGAGAACGACACCCGCTCCCCCACAACCCCCCTCCAATGTGGAGTGCCCCAGGGCTCATCATTAAGCCCGACATTATTTAATGTCTACATGTCCCCATTGGAGGAGGTGGTCATCCCGTTTGGAGTGAAAATCATCAGCTACGCGGATGACACTCAATTAATGGTGTCTCTATCTCATCCCAACCAGGAACCATCAAACCTCCATAGCTGCCTTTCCGAAATTCAGGGTTGGATGAATAGTTCGTCGTTAAAACTCAACGGATCAAAGACAGATATCCTACTCCTTGGCCAAAAGGGGCTCTCCCTTCCCCCTAACATCTGGCTCCCCTGTTTGGGTGAACCTCCAGTCCCCAAGACCGAGATTAAGAGCCTGGGAATCTGGCTTGAAAAAGACCTGTCCTTCAAGACCCAAGCCAAAAAAATCGCTGGGACCTGCTTCGGGCTCCTGAAATCTATCAGGAAGATTCTGCCCTAGCTCCCTCCTGTCTCCCAGAAATTGCTCATCCAAGGCCTCATCCTTTCAAGGCTGGACTATAGCAATGCTATCTATCTGGGTGCCCCCGAAGCAACCCTCAACAAACTGCAAAGGATCCAGAACGCCGCGGTCCGGATTCTTACCAACACTCCGGCTAGATCCTCGGCCAAACCAGCCCTGAAGTATCTTCACTGGCTCCCAGTGAGAGAGCGAGTCAAATTTAAGGCCCTCTGTCTCTCCCTTAAACTCCTGCAGGATAAAGGCCCCCCCATCCTCAAAAAATTCGTCAGGCCCTACAAAGCCACAAGATCCCTTCGCTCTGACCATGAACACCTTATCACTAGTCTCAGAGAGAAGAGGGCACGCACTGGCGGATGGCGTTTTTCTGTCAACGCGGCCCGCCTGTGGAATGCCCTCCCCCGTAATCTAAGCATGGAACCAGATTACCTCCGGTTCAGAAAACGTCTGAAAACTCATCTGTTCCCCTGATCTCCATTTCTCATCCCTCCCCATTTTGTCACCCTCCTGACTGTCCTGATCTTAGCGCTGGGATGCTTACGGGTTACTACGCGCTTTACAAAACCCTAATAATAATAATAATAAAACCAGCTACCTTCCTGACTGGAGCCTCCTCTTCTGAAGCTCAGACTCAAATTCAAGTAGTCACACCTGTTCCAACACCCTTAGCTCAACCAGAGAGATTTTACGGAGACCCAAACAAATTTACCATCTTTCTTAATCAATGTCACTTACATTTTTTGGCCAAAACCACAGCTTTTCCAGACGATTCTTCCAAGGTGGCTTTTATGCTATCCTATTTAGGAGGGGACGCAGCTCTATGGTCTGTCCCTTTGGTGGAAAGAGACGGCCCAGTTTTATATATTTTCAGGGCTTTTGAAGGATCCTTAAAAAAGATTTTTGCAAAGCATGTCTTTGTACAATCTGCGGACAGTGAACTCTTGAATTTAAAACAGGGTTCGTCTGATTTGCTTCACTATATTTCTGTTTTTAATCACTTAGTTCTAGAAGCTGATTGGCCACAGGAAAAAAGGGTGTCCTTGTTCTATCGCGGCTTAAGAGACGAGCTCAAAGACATGCAGCCTGATTCATGTAGGTAAATTGCACTCGCAAAGGGCCAGATTCTGAGAATCTGGCCCTTTGCGAGTGCAATTTTTGCATTTGGTATGCATGATACCAAATGCAAAAATCGCTATGTAAGAAGTCGCATATTTGCGTGGAATGGCATTTAAGGAATCTCTAATAGAGATTCCTCAAATGCTATTCATGACACAAAACAAAATAGCGATTTTGGACTTTTGGGGCCGCTATTTACCGACAGGTCAGACCTGTCGGTAAATAGCAAAAACTCAGAAAAATGCTTTTAAAAGCATTTTTCAAAGTTGCATGTAGCACACACACATGTCCTTTGGACATGTGTGTGCGCAACACCTGTCCAAAAGTACATTTTAGGGGTGCTACAGGGCGTCCTTTGGACACCCCTGGCACCCTTAAAATCGCTATCTTAGTTGCGAGTAGAAAATTGCTACTCGCAAATCCCCATTCATTCCTATGGGCCTCTTGGCCCATAGGAATGAATGGGGAGTATTTGCGAGTAGCAATTTGCTACTCGCAAATAAAGAACATGTAGGAATCGCTATTTAAGTAGCAATTCCTACATGAATGCCGTTTTGCGTGTCCTCAATAGCGAATCGCTATGATTCGCTATTAGGGACACGCAAAACGGCATGTACATGAATCAGGCTGATGGTGACCCAAATCTTGGAACCTCCGGAAGAAATCAGTGAATTTATTGACCTTGTAGTAAAATTAAATCATAGGATTTCAGAAAGAAAGGGAGAAAGAGGTAGAGTAGATCACAAGATCTTGTTTCAAAAGGAAAGGGGCTTGACTCCCCGGGAAACAACTATATTAGATCAGGTAGAACCTATGCAGATAGGATCTATTCGGGGACCTTTGACAAGAGAGAAAAAAGAAAAAAGGAGGAAATTGAACCAATGTTTATATTGTGGGATGGCTGGACATTTCGTGAAAGAATGTCCTTCTAAACCTAACAAAGGGAAGCCCAAGTCTTCTGAAATCGCTTTAACATCAGAGAAATCGGAAAACTAGAACGCTCGATAAAAGAAGAGGTCAGTATGTCGAGTGTTAGTTTTAGTTCGGCCTCTACTGTCCCATCCAAGGGGTGTCGACATTTCTGTATCATTGAGGAATTAAAGAATTTAGTCAATCTAGTTAGTTCTGTGAAAGTAGAAGCAATAATTGATTCCGGGGCAACTGGAAATTTTATTGACACGCATTTCTTGAAACTTTTGGGGTTTAACTCTATTCAAAAGACTCACCCAGAGACTGTAAGGGCGGTAGACGGAAAGGAGTTGACTTCAGGACTCATTAACAAACAAACTGAGGTTTTACAAATGGACTGTTCTCCTATCCACAGAGAAAACATCCAGTTTGATATCATTGACGCTCCCCAATTTAAACTCATTTTGGGAATTCCTTGGCTAGTCTTACACAATCCAAATATAGATTGGCAAACAAGAACTCTAACTTTTAAGGCTCACCATTGTTTGAGTAAATGTTTTTTGTTAGACAGAACAGAAGACTCCATACAAGGTTTTGACTTTTCTACAGACTCTTCTAGTATTCTGCTCCTAGAAGGAGTGCCCACAGAGTATTCAGACCTACTGGACGTTTTTGATAAAAAAAAGGGCGAACACTCTTCCTCCCCTTAGGGATTTTGATTGCAGGATAGATCTAGTGCCAGGGGCAACTCTGCCTTGCAGCAGGATCTATGCCTTGACAGAAAAAGAGAATGAACATTTAAGAGAATACCTGGATGAATACCTCGCTAATGGTTTTATCAGGCACTCTAAGTCCCCAGTTTCATCTTCTCTTTTTTTCATTCCAAAACGAGGAGGGGAATTAAGAACGTGCATAGATTATAGAGCCCTGAACAATGTAACTATAAAGAACAGATAGCCTTTGCCTCTAATTCCAACTCTTTTAGACCAAGTTAAAAAGGCAACCATTTATACAAAATTGGATTTGCGCGGAGCTTACCACCTTGTCAAAGTTCGAAAAGGCGATGAGAGGAAGACAGCATTCCGTACCAAATTTGGGCTTTTCGAATATCAAGTTATGCCTTTTGGACTCGCTCCCGCTGCCTTCCAATTTTTTATAAATGAAGTGTTGCATGAATTCATTGATGTCTGTTGTGTGGTCTACATCGACGATATCTTGATTTACTCGCAAACCAAGGAAGAACATGTACAACAAGTTCGCGCCATTCTTCAGAAACTGCTTTCTAATTCTTTGTGTGTGAAATTGGAAAAGAGTCTTTTCCTTGTGTCCAAAGTGGATTTTTTGGGTTACATAATTAGTCCTATGGAATTGAAATGGACCCTAAGAGAGTGGAAGCAGTAGGATCTTGGCCCAGACCCTCATCTGTAAAGCAGATACAAAGCTTTCTTGGGTTTGCAAATTTTTATCATCGTTTTATCCAGAATTTCTCCCAGACTATAACTCCCATTACCAGATTACTTCGAAAAGGAGTAAAGTTTGACTGGACAGAATCTGCCGACCAAGCCTTTCAAGAACTAAAGGAAAAGTATACATCAGCTCCCATTTTGAGTCATCCAGATCCTAAACAACCATTCATTGTTGAGGCGGATGCTTCTCAGTTTGCTTTGGGGGGAATTCTATCACAACGAAATTTGGAAACAGGACAAATGCATCCCTTAGCCTATTTCTCCAGAAAATTGTCCCCAGCAGAACTTAATTACGCAATTGCAGACAAGGAACTATTGGCTATAAAGGCAGTTTTCGAAGAATGGCGTCACTACTTGTTAGGGGCGCGTCATCCAATCACTATTTATACAGACCATAGAAATTTGCAAGCTTTACAAAAGGTGAAAGCCTTATCAGCCAGACAATTAAGAAGGTCCCTTTTTTTTAATGACTACACTTTTGAAATTACTTACCGTCCAGGAAAGGAAAATCTTAAGGCCGATGCTTTGTCTCGCTTAGGAGAAAGTAATGTCGAACAAGAAGCAGTGGTCCATCCTGTAATACCTACTACTTTTTTTCAGGCATGTTTATCTGTCAAGAATATTACGGAAGATATAAAAAGGGAACAAAGAAAGAAAAGTCTATAAGAATGGAAAAAAGAGTATCCATATCTCCTGGAGAGGAATGAGCTTCTTTATGTACATGATCTTGTCATAGTCCCTACAAAAACTCTACAGGAAACTATTATCCACCTCCTTCATGACACTCCACTCTCAGCTCATCCAGGGGTGGCTAAAACTTACAAATTGATTAAAAGACAATTTTGGTGGCCTTCAATATTTAAAGACGTTCAGTGTTATGTATCCACTTGTAGTGTTTGTATCCAAAATAAGGCTTCTCATCAGCCTACTAGTGGTCTATTAACGCCTCTTCCTATTCCTCCTCACCCTTGGCATTCCATATCTTTGGATTTTATTGTTGAGCTTCCAGTAACACAAGAAGGGTATACTACCATTCTCACAATTGTAGACCAGTTTTCACGAATGGCTCATTTTATCCCTCTGAAAAATCTTCCTACCTCCATGGAGTTAGCAAAGGTATTGGTTATGCATGTCATCAGATTACATGGAATTCCGTCTGTAGTAATTTCTGACAGGGGACCCCAGTTCATATCACATGTTTGGAAGAATTTGAGTTCTCTTCTTCAAATGGATGTTCGTTTGTCATCCAGTTACCACCCCCAAACTGATGGTTTAACCGAACGCACTAACCAAACCATAGAACAATTCCTTTGTTGCATGTTAACATCAGTGTCAGGTGATTGGTCAGACCTTTTAAGCATATTAGAATTTGCATACAATAACGCAGAACATACGTCCACAAAGATGTCTCCTTTCTTTTGTAATTATGGCTTTCACCCTAAGAATTTTCCTGAAGACATGAAGACACATAATTCTGTACCCGCAATTTATGATTATATATCTGGTTTGTCTTCGATTCATGAGGAGGCACGCTCCTCCTTGACCAAAATCAAAGAATGTCAAAAGAAAGCTGCAGATAAACACAGAAGAGAACAACCCCAGTTCAGTCCTGGAGACAAGGTTTGGTTAAGTACTAAACATTTGGCTATAAAAGGAAGCAAAAAATGTAACCCCAGGTTTATTGGTCCATTTCTTATTAAACAGGTTATCAACCCAGTTTGTGTGAAATTACTCCTTCCTCAGAAGTATCTAATCCATCCTGTGTTCCATGTATCCTTAATTAAACCTTTTAATCCTCAAACCTGGTTAATCCAACCTCCTTCTGCCATCTTAATCGATGGACATCCTGAATTTGAAGTCAAAAAAGTTCTGGACTCCAAAAGAATGCGAGGCAAGCTTTTCTACTTGGTAGATTGGAAGGGGTACGGTCCTGAGGAACGGTCATGGGAACCTATTGCTCATTTACAAAATGCTCCCAAGGCTTTGAGATCTTTTCATCTGCAAAACCCCTCCAAACCAAAACCTATTGCATCAGTCTTAGGAGGGATCTTGAGGAGGGAGTACTGTCACGCTTCCAAGTCATAATGGCGCTATTTCGCCTAATAAAAACCCACCCCTTTCCCGTGCACCAGCACTCCTTTGTGATGTGTATGATGTGTAAAGAGGGTTTGTGTATTTTACTGATTTACTTTAATATGCTTCGTAACCTGTTATTGATGTACACTTCGTGACTGTTCAAGTAAGCTTTCGTTTGGGACATGTCTTGTATCAAACTATTTTCTTTAGTTTTGGTGCAGCAGGAGCACTTTAGGCAGACTCTGAGATTAGTACTTGTAGGAGCGCTTCTGGCAAACAACTGCATGCTGTACTCTTGCGTGCGCATCAGCCCGTTTCAGCTGAGCGCACGCAAGCGTGGGGTGCGGCTGGGTGCGGTCAGGTATTTAAACCGCACCCAGCCTTCTGGAAGGCGCTTTGCCTTCCGTTAGCTCAGAGGAAGGTCGTGTGTTAACCCTCGCTCTCGAAGACGGCCGCTTTCCTGCTTGAAGACCCTGGAGCTTCACTCTGCAATCCTCGGCATCTTCCTGGGAGAAAAAACAGCTCGGCATTTAATGTTGAAAACGGAACCTGCAAAGACAAAAGACTAAAGAGATAAGTGGTATTTCTTTTAGCTAATAGGTGCCCTTCGCAAGAAAGGAAACCCGAACAATTTTTGGAACTTTTATTCAAAAGACTTCTCAAAGACTATGGATTTGATGAAGATGAATGCTAATAGGTGTTTGATATAAGAATTCCAATTTTAGGAGTTTGTATTGTTTGCTGTAAAAAGTGTAAAGTGGTGATCCCTGTAATCAGAAAGAGGTTATCTCTGAATGTCATGCCTGTTATGTTTTCTCGCTTGGTGAAATCTTTATTTTAGAAAGCAAGTCACAGAGTGAAGACACAGATTGTTTCACAGAGTAAGTTTACAGGGGAGTGAGTTGTGATACAAAAAGGAATCAGACAGAAGGGGGGAATAGTTTGTAACAAACTGTTTGTTTATTTCAGTGACACTCTCCAAGGGAGTACGCTAACAGAAAGACAACAACACAGAGGACTGAAAATCACCCGACACAACAGACAAGAAAAGACATACTGGACGAAAGACGGACAACAGCTGAACGCAGGTAGGCGAAAGTTAGAACTTTAGAAGGAAGACACTAGTTAGTTAGAAGTATTCCATAAATAGATTAGAGCTAGAATAATCTTAGGGTTCTTGTTGTTTCGCAGGTCATCAGCAAGAACACTACGTCCAGTACCGGCCCTCCTCCCCATTGTCTAGCTAATATCTTGTAGTGTATAATACTTCCTCAAGGTAAGGGTTAATCTCTAGGGAGGTTGGTCCCTTGCGTCCCTGCGAAATTGCTACTCGTCTCAGGAATTACGCTTCAAGACAAGGTAAGGGACGACGTAGTGTTTGTCCTTACAACGTCAGGGTAGAGAGCCACTCCAGGGCTTCCTCCACACCAGGGGAGTGCCACAGGCAGCCCCGCAACCCCGCCTCATAATCTGTTCACTCACCCCAATGCAGCCAGTCTCGCAATCGTGACCTTTAAAGTAGCGCTCAACCGGCCTGCCTGCTGCAGCCCTATCAGGTCCGGGGCTCCCACGTCAGCTCAGGGTCAATGTAGGAGAAGGTTCCGCTGATATGGGCTGCAACCAAAGAACAGTCCGGTGGCCAGCAGTTATCCGCCCCCTTCGTGTATTGCAGATTTGGGTCAGTGATGCTGTCCCTCAGTCAGGCAGGCTAGTTGGGCGACCCCCGCTGCAAAAAGAGACCTCAGCAGCCCCCACCTCGGTTCTCGGCCTGCTGTCACCAGGATCCACCTATGTAGTGTAATGGTCACTCCAGCACACACTCAGCTACTGGCACCGCGCTGCCTTGTGGTTCCTCAAGGTGCAGCGTCACTTCAGTAGCTTCCTCTGCAGGGGATTATCATAAGCAATTGCACCCTCTGCACTTTTTTGGCTCACACTCCACAGTCTCACTCCTTGTAGGACGGTCGCGCCAGAAACTGGGTCCACCTACCAGGAGGCGAGATAACGCGCCGTTCTCAGGGTACCATTCCATCCCAGCTCCATGCCTCACGCAGTGCACCCTTCTCGTCTAAGCTCCACAAAATGACGCGTCTTATAAAATGACGCTCGCCCCATCTGTCTGTTGCAGCCGTGCGGACCCAGGACTCCAGCGTTGCTCAGTAGCCGCCAAACTCCACCAATCGCCGCTGGTTTATGGCAACCTGGGGGCTCCCTGCGCATCACGCCGCCTCAGCAGCTTTCTCTGCGGCATGCTGTCCCAGAGGAGCGCTCCTGCATCATGCGCCCCACACAACCTTGCTCCACACTTCAGGCAGCAAGGCCCCATCAGGGACTGGCTTTGCGACTCTGGCGGCAAGACTCCATGCCCACCACAGGGGACAGTTCCAGCCCAGGCCTCCGCGCCTCGCACCAGCTCCCCACTGTCAGTTTGCTACCCCGGCAGGTCGCGTTCCTTGCCTCAGCCCCGCAAGGCAGTGCTCGTCCCCGGGCGCTGCCGGGCACACATGGCCTCCCCCGGAGGATCTCCACTACCTGCCAGTCGGCCTCTGCGAGCTATCCTCTGTCTACGGACTCAGGAGGTCCCCGCCTCATCAGGGCTGTCATTAGTCAGAGCGCGCCCACTGCACTCAGGAATTGTGCCCAATGGCCCTCGCTGCGGGCGGAATCGCGGGCGCCGGCCGCAGTCTCCCGCTGCTCGTTGCCTCCTCGCAGGCCCGCTCTTCCCGGGCCTCACAGCCTTCTCAAGCTGCGGCAGTGACCCCGCTCGCCGGAGGCGCACTTCAGGAGGCTTTTCCATTGACTCACCACGGTGCCTCACCAGTTCCATTGATTATCAGCGCTGATGGCACCACTTCAGGATCATTTAGATGGATAATCAGGGGATATCAGCTGGATGGCTATAGACTCGCTATTGGTGGCCAGATTAACAAACGCAGACTAAAGGTTATGTCTTAAAATGCGACATCTGCCAGCAGATGAAAGGCTCCACCATAACACATCCAGCGCAGATACCATTATTAATATCAGACATTCCACAATTTTTTTGGACCACTGCGGCCCCTTACAAACAGCTGACACTTGAACTCTTATCAAAGATTTGCGAGTCTTTATAAGGACATATGCAATTGACACATTACATTCTGAACGTGGCAACGCGCTTAGCTCTCGGGCTTACAAGGAAGCCATGGGAGATTTGGGTGTAGCATTGCAGTAATCCTCTCCATACCATCCCAAGGGAAATTTGGTTGTGGAGAGGAAAAACCGGGACTTAAAGCAATTTTTACCAGCTAGAGTATTAAGTTTGGGTGGTAGTTGGGTCAAACATTTATATGGAGTACAAAGAGCCTTGAACAACATGCCTAGAATTTCTCTAGGGGATGTCTCTCTTTATGAAGTCCTATTTGGGACAAGAATGTGGATACCTGATCTTGATTGTGAAGGCACAGTGGCGGATGAGAAACCTTTTGACATCCATAAATGTTTGGCTGTTTAACAGGATCTGAATGAATCCGGGGCACTACAAATCAATGTCCAGGTAAAACGGACCACCACTGAGGAAGTCAAGTCAGTCACAACAAGACCTGTCTGGGGCCCTAAATTCAGGGATCTGGTCAGAGAAAAATCAGCGGACAAAAAACTAAATTGGGCAATCATACAGAAAGCCTGGCCGCTGAAGGAAAAGGAACTGTACTACTGCTGTCTCCTGCGGGGCTAAAGGAGAAAAGAGTCATCTCCATTGACCTTATAAAACCACAGTATGTGGCCGATAATAAATAGTAGGCCTTGTGGACTCCTGAGTAGCCGAAACCAGCCTCTTGCTACTATACAGGAAGTTCAAACAGAAAGACTCATCACGTTTGAAGAGTCCCCTACACGGAATGATGGACAATGTAATAATGCCATGGACCTCTTTCCTCTTGAAAATGAAGTTCAAACTCCAATTCAAAATCAACCTGAAAGACAAATTTTTATTCCACCAAACACTGTTGTCTACATTAACATGCCTCAACAAGAGCCATCTACAAGTTCAACAAAACCTGCGGAACTACCAAAAATATATTAAACTGCATCTGGCTTTTTCATCAACTTCGATACCTTTTCATTGGATCCAAGTGAACCTGCAACAATGCCAGCCCAATAAACTTCTACAACAAACAGAGGGGGGGAGGGTCATAGGGAAATTTTAAAGACCTGCCCTGGTTCACATCCCCAAATATAATAACTCGTGGACTGGATCACGCCCGTAAGCACTTTTGGACCACCATTGAACAGCTAATCTTTGATGGCTGAAGTGATAGAGAAGAGCAGTGAATTAAAATAGAGTAATGTGTCCAAAGATAAGTACATGTTTAATTGAAATATGGACTCACCCCCTGATTAAAAACAGAACACTGCAAACGACAGTGGAAACAAACAACTGTCAAAACAAAGGGCCAACATGTTTCAGCCAGTCGGGCTAATAGTCCCTCGGCTTTCATCAGGGCCTCTGCTCTCAATATATTGCTACTGTATCAAAATGTAAGTCTACAAAAAAAGTGACGATGAAATCAATTATATAAAGGTTGGAATGAATACAACCTGCAAAGTGCTAATCCTCTATGTCAGTGAATACAGAAGATGTCTGCAGCAAATGTGAGGTAAAACAAAATTAACAAACTACACTGCACATATGTTCCCAACTGTACAAAGCTCTTTCAACAGAATATAATGTTAATAAAAAATAAATCCTTGTGAATTCTCACCCAGCTGAACAGGGGACTGGACCTCACCTCACCTGGTGCGTGCTCAGGTTCTCGAGGCCCCGCTCTGTGGAAAAGAGAAGGCAGACAAAGGGGAAATGTAGAGCATCTAGTAAGCAGTCTCTGTTATTTCTATAAACCCATTGGTCACATGCTTATCCTGATCCACTAAGGGGTTACATCAAGGAGTAACTGCCTGGTACCTTGTTCCACACAAAGGACAACATAACTCCAACTCATACAAAATAACAAAATAACTGGGTGCCAAATGTATACCTCGATCTATGTTGATAATTGATGACCAACAGCCTCATGTTCAATATTCAAAAATAACATCATCAAATTCAACTTGTGACTTGATCTGTTAGTATGTCAGTTGTTACTCAGACACCCCTACGCCTTTGCACCCTATTGTGCTGTTGATTAGTTACTTGCACCGTGTCAGATGTTAATATTAATTATCTGATGCAGAACAATTCACATCCAGTCTATAAACGAGTTAACAGATGCACAGCTAAAAGCGGGCCCTCTTACCTAACTGTCGTTGCCTCAAGACTATCCTGAGTCTTGGGGGAGGCACCAAGCGGCATTTCAGTCACGTTTACAAAGAAAACAGGCGAAGGGACTATTTTCACTGTCGCGGTCATAACATTACACGCACCAGTTGCATTCAATATTACATGTCAAGTTTAAAGAGTGTGTGTTACACAAAATCAATGCGAGATTCAAAATCAAAATGCCTTACTAAATACATGAGTCCGTTGCATGAGATCGGAACTTTTGTGTTCTTTGATGTAGTTCCGCCGCAGTCAACCGGAAACGTATTGGACTACAAAATGAGGTCATAGCTAGCACGTTTGTGGTTCCTAACATGGTGATCCTCTAGCGGTGACTCAAGAGCAAATAGAGCAACCCCCTATGTTGTTAGCAAGGCTCTATGGATTCATCAAAGTGAAGAAATGTTGTTTGTCATTGGTGTTATGGGTATCAATAAATAAAGATCTGTTGTGCAGATATTAAGGCTGTAAAGCCTATTTACATTACCCACGTGCCCGAATCGGACCACTGGACAACAAAATGCCATCATCATGATGACGTTTGTAGTTCATTCCCATAAAGAACTTAATTGTACTAGCAGTGTGTATTCTGCTGTGCCGTCATAAGCTGATGATTTATTCACACCTGGGAGACCTATTATTTCAGGTCTAGGTTGGGAGAACTATTATTCAGATAGAGTACGCCACTTAGCACATTATTGAATTGAACAACAAGGTAAGGGCTGGCATGCTTCATTTGCATGCTGTCCTTTTGCATAGGTAGAGCAAAACGTATGCAATGTGTACTAGGTTTGGGATTTGTGTTGCACTTTTATTGCAACAAACTCAGCTTTGTTATAGTCAACAGCTATGTTCTTTAGGTTGTGTAATATTGTATTTAAGGTTGCATTTGTTGCCTAGTAGATTTGAACCACAGGTTCATGTTTCCTACCCTGCTTTGTAAGGTATCTATTCTGATATACAAAGTATAACACAGGATTTTGTTAGACGTCATCATGCGCTGAATTATTAACTCACCTTCAAACTGGATATGTACAACCTCTCCCTAGCATCCACATTAAGAAGCAGTTTTACCATTATATCATGCAACCCAACTCAGCAAGGCAACTTGCTGCACTGTACTTCACTGTGTTATGTGAAAGGAAGAGGGCAGAAATGCTTCATATTTCCAAAGATATGGAGCATTACTCCACTCCTTTGTGCTGGCGCACTGTGTGCTACCTAGCGCCAAAACAGTTATCCTTGCCCCATAGTGCAGGAAGTGACCCCTCCCTGCACAACAATAATCCATATAGACATAGCCCTTTTTGTGTGTGCTGCATAAAGCAGCACATGTAGAAAGAGGAATTTATGAGGAGAAATAAAGATATTTCTCCTTGTTAAGCCTATATTGGGGAGGCACACCATTTTGGTGCAAACCCAGTTGTTCAAGTCTTTGTTATTCTGGCTTTGGAACAAAATACATTGGTGGAGGCATCGGAATTCCCAAGCTCCACCAATGTAACACCTACTTGATGCAAAGTAACGCCAGGCAGCACTATGCACTGCCTTGCGTTACTTTGTTTTTTATTAAACAACGCAAAGATAATACCAGATAAGGACTTGCCTTGTCTTGTGATGACTTGTGTCATGGAAGGACAACGCACGTCCTCAGTAAATCTGCTCCTAAACGTGTTTACTCATAACTGTTTCCTGACAATCTTGTGCTGAATATTTACATACCCAAAGGCATTTGTGCAGAACTTGTTTTTCTGTTTCATTGGTAATGTGAATAATTATAGGTATTACATTTACAAAAAGTATTATTCAGGTTCTGTCTGCTAGTTTGAACATTTCAGACACATACAAAGGTTTTGTCGTCTCTTATTTGCAAGGTATTTTTCTGCATAGATAAAACAGCACATAGTATTTTAAACTTAATTATCTTCATCTGTATGGTTTCTTTGTTTTTACTTGCTCTTTTTGTTATAGCATAAGCCACTGCTTCACTTGTTTTGAACTATGTTCAATGTAATGTATGCCACATGAAAGAGAAAATGTGTCTCTCTCAAAATGCTATTACTTTTTGTTTTAAATCTGTCCAAACTACCTATTCTGTAGTGATAAATAAGCTTTGCACAAGCATACTAGAAGCCTCCAGTTCTATCATAAAATGTGGATTTTCCTAGTAATTATGAAGGAAAGTCTTAATTGTATTAAAGACATGGAGACGAGTATTATCCCTCCACAACACTCTATTAACCATGTGTTCTCCCGCCCTAATAGTGTATACTCCTTCAACATTTTCATCCACGTAAGAGCCATCTTGACTCCTTCAATTCACCTCAGTCAGCTTCAACAGCTTCATAATCTCCAATGACCTTCTACTCTACTACTATTTTGCCTTCACCTCCATTTGGGCTCAGTTTTTTACTTTTCTCACTGAATGTTTATGTTTGTTTCAACAGTTGCCACTGTGTTTCCCATTCTTCCTATGTTTAATACTTCTTTATAACTTCTCGTTCAAGAAAAGAAGGCTGTTTGCAATTAAAATAGGTTTTATACGGGCTCCAGGCCCCTGACTGGTCACGTGTCGTACTTCTGTTTGTTTCGAATTGCCTTACTGTTTTTAATCCTAATGGGTTTGTAGTCTTTCAATGTTCTTGACTATTGCTGTAATATTCAAAGCAAGATTAGAGAAGCATAATACTCACCTCCGTGTCTTTAATAAAATTAGGACATTCCTTCACAATTCTTTATCTTTGCCTATCTTGAAATATAGCCATTTCTCCTATCAACCCTTCAAAAATGAAAAACATAAACCTCTCATTTAACACTGTCATAATAAAGTTACTTTAAAACACTTTAAGAATATAATCCGATCAAGAATAAATCCTTGCAAGAAACAAATCTGTAATTACATAAAATCATTTACCTGCTCTGTCTCTCCCAAGGATTGAGAGAAACATAGGGTGGGATAATCTGAGCCTCTGTGTCTTTAATAAAATTTCAATTTTCATATCACATATGCTTGGAAAATGTACATTTTATGTCAAGACTAGAGGCTCTGATTATGCGCAAGTTGAAAGCCCTTGCACTACACACTCAAAAGCATGAAAATTAGTTTTTAAAAAAAGAATTCACAAAAGTGGTTATATTCAACCACTCAGCAGAGCATGAAATATTTTCTAATTGCCCTCCCAGAATAACAGCATTTGAAGGTGTAGCACCTCTTGAGGATTTAATTCCAAATACTTCCACATCCGCTCCTACTTCCTTCATCAAACATCTTACTCAACTTGCTATAGAAGCAACCACCCCAATTTGAATGGTTTTATTTAAGAAACTAAAAGCTAATTTGCACCTAATACTCTGAATTCTTTTATTCTGGACTCAAATTCCTTTTATACTGCACAGTATTCAGAATTTTAGTTTATCTCTGAAAAAAGGATTCTTCACTACCTTTGAGAAAGTCTTAGTTATAGTGAACCCTACCTTTTCCAATGCATAGAATCTATTTGACAAATGTAAAGCTTAAACATCAGAAATCGTTGTAAAAGAAACCAGGCATAAGAACGATGCCAACATTCAAGATAATAACTTCAAGAACAGGTCATTAGTATCAGGCCGGCTGCTTAATACCCACAAGACTCTCTTGATATCCCACAAGACAGAATATTTTGTGTAGGATATAAGCAAACTAGGAGAGGGGGATTGGAAATTCCAAACGTCCCAAACTATTATAGGGAAACGCATCTCCGGGACCAGATGGAATAGTTGAAAGTTGACACAGGGAAACACTAGTACATCTTAAACTATACCTTGTTAAACAGACCGTTGTGCGTAGTATCATTCTGGGCACCATAAGACCAATCTGCCAACATAGTGATGTTTTTTTTTTACCAGGGTGACTTTATCCATTTGGAGCTAGAATATTATGCTTTACTGCCTAAATAGCTTTCCATCCCCCTTCATACTCATATTTTGCCATCTGGAGTTTTCTCTGGGCCTAGACAGGAATACCTCCATCGATTGGAGAGAAGCATGTGTATAAATATAGGCAACCTATCTGCTAGGGGACAGAAAAGTAAACCTCTGATCAACTAAAGAAGAATTTGGGGTTTTGAGAAACTGAGGGATTCAAGTACACATTGGTAAGCCGTTGAACTGCTTCTAAAGTGATAAAGATGGTGGTTGCTCAACTGTTTCCTCCAGTCCCAGTCAAGTAGTTGTTCCAAAATATAGATGATGACTCACGCCTAGTTTCTAGGATTTATCAAATTATCCAGGCACAGGAAACTAAACAGAAAAGTTTGCACCAGAAAAATGGAAATGCAATTTAGTTCTCACCCTTACTGATAAACAATGGAGAACTGGAATACACCATGTCTATAGAGGCATTACACACACACTTACAGAAGGGGAGTCACAAGCAGAATATTACTCAGATGGCAGTGAACACTAAAACCCACACTATTGACCCTATCAGGGCTGACAGATGCGGGAGAGGCTGTGTTAAGGTGGGCACACTGACACATACACTATTTAACTGTCTCAAACTTTACTTGTTTTATTAAGAAGTGAAGCAAGATATTCAAACCATCACCAAAATTAAAATATCAATGACACCTCAAAGCAACTTACTAGGATGAATGTGGGAAAGAGAGCTAGGCACATGTAAACGGAGGTGCCTCTTTAATTATTGTGCACCTACTATCCACCAAACATACAATTCTAGCAAGATAGGGACAGCTACTCTTCTGTATAAAAAAGGTGGTTTAGGAGAGAGTAGTTTGTATTAAGAATTGAGAAAATGGTGTTCCTCTGCAGGGGAAAAGAGAAGAAGCAAATGTTCATATGATGCCCACTCCTGGAAACATCACTCAGTGGACTGTAGAGAGCTCATCTTCCCAATTCACCTCATTCAACTACATATAGTTGAAAAAGCTTGCCCCATAGATCCTAAGGGGGGAGATCTTCAGTGTCTACCTGACCCAATCTGAACCGAGAACTCAATGACAAGTGGCACAACTGCCTGGAGAAGAGAGGTGGGAATGGACAAGAGGAGGAGAGATCAATGTTTCTGTTACTAATATGACCTAAAACCAGTAAAACGTTTTGTGATATGGAATTGATAGCACACAGTCCAGCTCAATCTGCCCACAAATGTGTTTTTATGTTAACAGGTCATAGAAGGCCTGGTGCATAATATTCAAAAAGGCATTTCCTGGAAGGTTGGAGTAGCCAAAGAAGGTGTTGATTTTGTTGTGGTCAGATTCCTCATCATTGACTCCTGGGTTGTCAAGTAGTGGTCTATAGATGAGCTGTACTAATATGGTATGTGTGGTGGTCATATGAAATTGTTGGGCTAAGAGTTTGAAGATGTTGAACTTTGATGGTTATCTGAGGGAGCAGAACTCAAATTGTTGAGTACAATTCTGGAACACAGGAGAGTAACTAGTGGCCGCATGAACTTTGACTTTTTGTCTTGACTCACGGACCTTAAACTATTGTGTGAGCACCTACCGTATAACCATGTCTTACAAAGAAATTGTAAATATTACTGACAATCACGCAAAAACTTTGGTTTTTAAGTAGAAGAAACAATTCTTATATATTCTCTGATTCAGGAGACCGATCCCTCCACAACCGGCACTGCATCCACACAGAGTATGATCAAGCAATTGTTATATATCACAAAAAGGGAAATATACCAAAGTCTACACGCCAGTACCTTAATTAGATATCACAGAGCGCAAAGGATACCAAGAGGTTTAAGAATCTCACTGAAGTCTACAATATGTAAAAGTAACTCAAAATTCAGAGAGCGATGGTACGCTATCCTCAACAAATGTTCATTAGATCTGATCTTGTTGATCGTTGAGGAATTATCTAAAGTGATTGAAGTATTGGATAAAGAAATCAAACAGATAAAAAGAGATTTAAACAGTAACTTGTCTAAAGGCGAACTAGACAATGTGCTGAATGACATCAATAAACTGCTTGTCAAGTACAAAAAAGAAATCAATGAAAGAAAGATAAGGAAATACAAAAGGGACACTATAGATTATAAGCTGATCAAGATCTACCGATGGTGAAATTTCTACATCTAATAAGTCCATGGATAGATCGGGTCCTAGAGGAGATCGTCAAAAGAAAGACACACGCACATTAGGCGTGATTGTTTATGAACCATCCCCTAATTCTTCAACAGGAGTACATTTTTTAGAGAGAAGCCAATAAGCGCAGATCAGCCTATAGCCAAATCAAGACGTAGTAAAAAAATTCGATTATTAACATTTCGCGTACTACATTGACCACATTTTAAACCAATACCCTATAAAAAGGAAGCTCTTTTGTACCTACACATCCTTCCAATGAACTGGAATCTGAATTTAGTGTGTTTAAATTCATAAGAAATTTATGTTTGAACTTTTTTTTAACAATGTGGTCACAACGCAATCATCAGATGAAGACGGCACTCTGATGAGCTTAAAGAAAAACATCACATTCATGGCACCTATTAGTCAGAACATTCTTGACTCTTATTCAAAGATCTGAAAGAAATTCACCCAAAAATCTAATTGTAAAGGATCCAATTTAAGCAATAAAGAAAGACAAGCCATCGCTCAAGTAGCCAACAATCCTGATATAATATGCTGCAAGGCAGATAAGGGAGGAGCACTTGTCATTCTGGATAACACCTTCTATAAACAAAGCATTGATGAACATGTACAGGATGTGAATACTTACATGAAGTTGCAAAATATTCCAACTGAAGAGTTTCTTAAAATGTTGAAGCTCATTGTAGAAAATGTATGTCAAATGGGAACCATTTGATAAAAAATATCTGATACAATATAGTCCAGATTTATATATGCTACGCCGGGTGCATAAAAATATACACAAACCTCCATTTTGCCCAATTCCATCTACAAAAAATTCCATTCACGAACCAAGAGGAAAATACCTGGACGGACCTTAACAGCCCATAGTGCAGAGCATGTCCACGTATTTGCGTGATACCACAAATGTATTCAATAAAATCAATATAATTGAATTTGAGGAAACAGCATAGTTACGCTAAGTACTATCGAAGTATGTTCATTGTATATGCCTATCCCCCACAATCGAGGAATTGAGGCGGTTGAATCATTCCTTATAAATCATACTATTGAGGAGGACCTAAAAGTATTTCTGTTAGTACTACTTAACTTTACGGTGTTTCACAGCCATTTCCGGTGGAAAGATGAATACTTTCGGCAGTTTTCAGGAACATCCATGGGCAATTGCGCAGCACCTTGCTATGCAAACCTGTTCATGTACAGATTCGAAATCGACAACATCTTGTCGAACCCGAACTGGTCTCACAAGCTATTAGTGTACTGGTGGTACATAGATGACTTTTTTTTAATATGGAAGGGCCAAACATCCGATTTATCAATGGCATTGAACCAATTGACTTCACACATGCTGCTAGTAGAACACTAGATGCCTCCCTGTGGGCACTCTGTTTCCCCTCAGTGCAAAATGAGGGTTCTGAACACAGTTTATGTTGCAGATTATTCCTTGTTTTATTTCACACAGTTTTTGCAGCGTCTGTAAGTTTACATATTCCAATTGCTTAGTTTTTCACATATTCATGCGTGCAACATTATTATTTTCAGATCCAATGCATTTCGGGCGTACCTAACAGCCCTTCATCAGGGAACAACACTACAAAATGAACAAATAAACAAACATAATAAGCAAATGCATGAAGATGCTTGCATTCAGCCTAACAAAGCTCATGTGGTATGGTGACCCTTTTAAGACTTCTGTGTCTTACATGTGAAAAACTAAAAGAACCCAATGTGGTTTGTGAAGTGATCTCCTGTGATTTAATTGGTCACCTGCTCGACAACAGTGAAAAAAGAAGGAAGAGATAATACCAAGTATCTCCTACAATGGGAGAACTCCTGGATACAGAAACTGTCATCCCAGAAACCCAATGGTCTCAAAGACCAAAAAGAATTATCTTGCTATTTATGAACATTATGAATATTCCTTGGCCAAGGATGTGGGTCTTACGATTCTTTGTGTATAATTTATTATTACGTTATTGAGTAAATGCATTGTTGTACGCCTGTAAATCTATGTACTTCACCACACCACACACATAGCACACGCTAGCATACCAGGGTTAGTATAGACTTCATCCCGTGGGTTCTAGTCCCACCTCCATTTTTCATTTTTTACAATGTAATTTTGTTTTTTTTGTAACTCTTTTTTATTAATAATAAAGAACAAACAGGCAAGGCAATAAAAGCAGTACAGTGGGACATGTGTTCGAGGAGGAAGGAAAGTGCATTACAGTATAATACAAAGAATCATTAGTACAGGGTGGGGGGGGCAGGGGAGAAACCAGAATCAAAAAACATAGAGGCTAAACAACACTAGGAATTGCGGATCAGGGGGAAAGAGGAACATCCGGAATATCTGCAAGGGGAGGTGTGCATATTTCTCCACGGTATGAGTTCCATTGACCCCAGATTTTACCCCACTTCTTAGGTCTGCCCCGCGCCACATACACCGTCTTCTCTCTAAACATACACCAATCCATGTTCTCCTTCCATGCCGAGACCGTGGGCGATCTCTGGTAACCCCACAACTGCGCAATGTCTCTCTTGGCAACCATATTCCCAGGGGTCGCCCACTGCATCTGCGCCACATCATAGTCATTTGGCTCCCATACATTCAACAAACAATGCCTGGCTTCTGGTGCCAGCGCGACACCCGTGACCTCCTCCATCACAGCATGCACTCGATTCCAAAACGCAACCACTTCCGGACACTCCCAAATTATATGGAGGAAATTACCAATTAAACCACAACCACGCTTACACAACCCATCCACAGAATAACCCATACGAATCAGGTGAGGGCCAGTCACATAAATCCGATGCAGTATCTTAAGCTGGACGAGTCGGAGACGGGCCGGAATCGCGACCTCCTTAGGTGAGGATATCGCCGATTGCCAGTCCTCGTCATCCAACTCTAAACCGTCACTGGTCCAGGCCTCCCTGAGTTGCGCCAACAGGTCCGCTCGATCGTTGATCAATTTCTTATATATCAAAGAAATAATGCTGTCGGGCATATAGCCATCAAGCACCCGATATTCAAGTGGGGATGATTCCGGGATGTCAATACCTTCAGGAAAAACCGAACTCAACGGGTGGCGAATCTGCGCATAACGGAAGAATTCCCTGTCACTCAGATTATTTTCTAACTTCAACGCCTCAAAAGACTTAATCCTGCCCTTGACCCAGAGATCACTCACCCTACAAATACCAATCATATCCCACTTCTCAAATCCTTTCGTCTTCCACAGGCTACCCAATCTTTCAGACGCATAGAGCGGAGTCGCCAGGGACAGTCGATCCCTCCATCCCATTGCCGCATTCGCACAGTGCCACACTCGTACCGCTATCTTAGTGGGTCCCGAAAGTTTCCCTCCAGCAGATTTGGAGTAAAGCGCCCTATTATAATCCCCACCTGGTAGCAACCACTTATCCATCTCAAACGCAGGATTTAACGCTGGACCATACATTCCATGATTGATCGCTCCCAGCTGAGAGGCCCAATAATATCGCCTGATATCCGGAAGTGCGAGACCGCCGTCATACCAGGGAAGCGTCAGCTTGGCGAGGGCAATACGCGAACGCCCATCCCATATCAACCGCCTCTGCAACCTCTCCACCTCCCGAAAATAGCTCGCCGGAATGACATCAAACGTGTTCTGGAGCGCGTATAAAAAAAGCGGCAAGGACATCATTTTGAAAAGAGCTGCACGCCCGAGGGAAGATAGCGGCAACCTGCGCCAGCCCACAAGATCAGATTTTCACCATTGGAGCGGAGGAAGCAGATTACGATCGTAGTGAACCCCTGGATCTAATGTTATAAAGACCCCCAGACACTTAAATCCCACCTGCGTCACCTGGATGGGACAGCCGCGCTGTAAAGGAGGGATGTCACCCGAGAGCACATACACGCAGACCTTGGTCCAATTAATCACAAGGCCGGAGTTCCTTACGAACGAGTTTAGCACATCAAACAATACAATCAACGACCTTCGAGGCGACGTGAGGTACAACAAAATGTGGTCTGCATAGAGCGATATGCGATCCTGAAATTCCGGGGTCCACTGAATACCCCTCATCGATGGCTCCCATCGCAGCCAGGCAGCGAGAGGTTCCAAGGCAAGGGCAAAAAGAAGCAGAGACAACGGACATCTCTGCCGCGTACCCCTCCCAAGAACAAAGGACTTAGAAACCCAACCATTCACCACAATCTGCGCCAATGTTTCCTCATACAAAAGTTTCACCCAGCCAATGAAACCAGGACCAAAACCAAACTTCGCAAGAGCAGCCCAAAGGTATGGCCATTCCACCGTATCAAAGGCCATCGTAGCGTCCAAGGAAGCCAAGATGGCCGGTTCACGCAGTGACGCCGCTCTCGCGAGAACGCCATGCAAGCGCCTCAAGTTCAGTGCTGTATTGCGTTGTGGAATGAAACCGGATTGATCCGGATGAATCAAATCACTGATTACCTTTATCAAGCGGTTTTGCGAGGATCTTAGGTTCCGCATTCAGAAGCGAAATGGGCCTATAGGACGCACAGCGATCCCACGGTTTCCCTTCCTTATGAATCACCACAATGGTCGCAAGACGCTGATCACGAGGAAGGGAGCCAATGTCTCGCGATTCTAGGAACATATCACGGAGATACGGCGCCATTTTTTCAGGACGCAGCTTGTAAAACTCAATGGGAAGACCATTAGGGCCCATAGCTTTTCCCGAACGAACAGAACGAATAGCGAGTGCCACCTCGTCAACTGAAAGTGTTGCGTCCAGCAAGTCTCTATCTGAATCTGACAGACAAGGCAACGCAATGTCTCGCAACAGCAAGCGGGAGTCTTCCTCAGGTCTATCTGAGACTGGGGAATACACCTCTCGAAAATGTTCAGCGAAACTCTCGACAATCTCAACAGGGTCAGTCACTCGCACTCCATCAGTTCTCTCAATCACAGGAACCACCCGATTCGCCCTCTCCTTTCTATCCAACCACGCAATCAGTTTCCCAGCCTTCCCCCCCACATCATACAGCCGCCCCTGCTGCTCTCTACTCATAACTTTAGCGGCGTCTGTTACCAAAGCCCTATAATCAAGTTGTTTGAGACTGAGGACATGAACCTTGTCACGAGTAATACCCAGCTCAAATCCCCTTCCAGCTCAGCTATTTCGGTCTCGAGGCGGACCACCGCCTCATTTTTGCTGTTCTTGGCTCCAGCAATTAACGATAGTGCCTGTCCATGGATAACCGTCTTAAATGCCTCCCACAGTGAAACAGAAGAGGACACCGACCCCTCATTCTCAGCAAAATACTGATCCAGAGACTTGACGAATTCAGCCTGGGTTTTCGGGTTACGGAGATACCAGGGATTAATTGGAGCCACCCGTCCCTCAGCACCCATCCTCGCATCCATCAGGAGCCACAGTGGGGAGTGATCTGAGATACCCCGAGCCAGATGTCTAACTTCCCTAACTGATGAGGCCTGTGCTGCAGGCATCAAGACATTGTCTAGTCTGGAGTGACTACCGTGGGCACTCGAATGGAAGGTGTATTGTGCCTGTCCCGGATGCATCAATCTCCAACAGTCTACCAGTCCCAGCGTCTCCAGAAAGCCACTCAGCCAAGACTGTGATCTCGTGAGGTCCCTGGGGGATAACGATCTTCCCTACCGGAGACGACAGAATTGAAATCTCCACCCATCACCAGGATGCCATCCGGAAGCCCCAGAACTACCCGCCCCAAATCAGCAAAAGTTGTGGTCTGCAGACCAGGTGGGACATATACAGAAAGCAGTGAGACAGTCTTCCCCTCCCACCTACCAGTGAGAGCAGCATAGCGCCCCCTGTCGTCAAGGATTATGTCATCTACCTCCTGGGGGAGAGAGTTCTTAACTAGAATACCCACCCCCCTAGAACCAGTAGTGTACCCAGAATGTACAGCAAGATGATATCCTCGCTGATTCATAGCGTAACAAGGGTTTCCGATCAAGTGTGTCTCTTGTAATAACACTACATCAGGGGAGAAGCGTCTCAATAGTTGCAACACTACCCCACGTTTTATCCTATCCCCCAACCCGTCAACATTCCAACACAATAGTTTCAACCCCCTAAACCCCATCCCAGAAGTGGATGCAGAACCCACCCCATAGCGAACACAACACCCAGATCCAGAAGTAGAACAATACGTTGCCTTGAGAGAAATATGAAACACACCCAAACCCCCCCTCACCCCCCAACAGAAGCCCGATACACCCCCCCCCACCCTGCACCCCTGTGTTAGACTCAAAAGCCACCCCAACTTGCAGTGTGCCTGTCGCCATAACATCAAACTAATCTACATAAAGAAACCCTGAGGAGGAAGAGTCCCACTCCCCCCGCATCCCCTGGGTGTTCCACCATAAGTCACGCAAATATAAAAGTCATCGAACCACAGCTGTATGTTATACACAATGTTCGGAAACCGGAAACCACTTCTCATTCTTGCTACGACGGGCCGCCTTCAGCGCCACCAGAATGTTCTGTGCGATCACGCCGCGTAGGCAATGTATCAAGCCAGTCACTCACTCTCTCAGGGCGGTCAAAGAAAAACGTCAGATCCTCATATTCAATACGCAGCCGGGTTGGGAAAAGCATCGCGTATTTCAAATCCATGTCTCTCAGTCGTCGCTTCACCCCCTGAAACCCCATCCTTTGCTTCTGAACGAATTGGGTGAAGTCCGGGTAGAAGCTCACCATAGTGTTCTCGAACTTCATGGGGCCGCCCACCCGCGATGCCTGCAGGATAGCGTCTCTATCTCTGAAGTAGAAAATTCTGGCGATGATCGGCCGCGGAGGGGCACCCAGCTTCAGTTTTCCACCCGGCACTCTGTGCGCACGTTCCACCGCAAAGAATTTACTCAGGCCTCTGGGGGCGAGGTGATTTAGGATGAGGTCCTCCACAAGGAGATCTGCAGCGAGTTCTTCAGATTTTTCAGGGGCCCCAATAATACGTACATTATTGCGTCCGGCCCGACTCTCAAAATCCTCCAGCCGACGAGCAAAGAGATCGTTGGAGGATCGTAAGGTGCGAACATCCGTCTGTAGGTCGGATACATCAGTTGTGAGGCTGGAGGTCTTCAAATCTAAGGATTTGACCTTCTCGTTAGTCTTTCATAAGTCCACTCTAATCAAAGTAGCGTCGATGGCCACAGTGTCAAGCTTAAGGGCAAGAGCCTCACATTGCTGGCCAATGGAAGTCTTCATACCAACAATGGCGCCCATGACATCCTGTAGAGTCAAGTCGGCCAATGCAGTAGGGCCTTCACTTGCCTCTTCCAGAGTCCTACTCGCGCCACCGGGGGACCCTTTGGGTTGGGTATAACGATCCATAACATTCGTTTGAGTAGTACCCCCCCGGGGAGTGGTCTTGGATTTTCGTTTCTCGCTATCGGGTCTGCCCGCCATATTGGGCAATGTGCCACCAAGGGGCCTGTGAGACCTGGTAAAAATGGCTGCTCACGATTCACCCACCTTATAAACAACAGTGGTCCCAAAGAGTATGTAAATACAGAATAACAGATAAAACATAGTCCACAATGGGAGCTATATTGGCCACTGTCCAGCCGGACAGGGTATTTTTTATTTTTTCAATGAAATATATAGTGGGATAAGGAAAAGGCACAGTCCTGTACCGTTTTGTGAACAAGCAGAAAGGGTTTTAGGCAAGAAAGAGCATAGTTGGCCACTTGTAATTCAGTAGGGTTTGTAAGTAGTGCCAAACGAGTGCTAGACACAGCATAAATCAAACAGAATAGTTAGGCTGTGAAAACACTTCAAACAAGTCGACGTTTCGATCCCTTATGCTCAATAATATGGGATCATCATCAGGACTAACAATACATACATTTGCTTTCCTGGTATATACATTTTAACACACAACCGCCTGTTAGGGAGAAAATTAGGAAAAACATAAGAAAATAAAAAAAGAGAGAGAGGGGGGTTACCCACTGTATTAGACTCTGAATATAACTGAAACTGCACTATATTCGGAACCGACTTATCGTGCTTGATAATTTCGTGCAAGTGATGTCTGTAGCTGTGACTCACGCGGACAGTGAGGTACGTGACATGTGTATTGAAAAATAGTAACACTCTTCTTTCACTGCTAGACTTAAAGAGACTTCGGAAAATTAAATAATTATTATCCTGTAGATACTCAAAGGGCTTTTGGTATATCTAGCAGTTTAAATGCATAGTACGCGTGTATTCATCAATCACGGGCATTCGCATCTGCTCTTGTACCATGCACGTTCGTGCGCATTCATTCCGTGCCTATCCAGGAGGGCGCTTACCCATAGGGGTCGGAGGGGTTCAGGGAAAAGGTTATTAGAGTGGACACTGCTTTAGGGTGTAACCTAAGGTAGAAAAGAGAGACCAATAAATAAAGGTTCATTTATACTAATTGCAAGGGGTTCGTGGTTTTAGCTATTACTTGTTAAATACAGGTTATCGCGTGTGGTCCGCCTCGTTTTCAATTAGGTGAGATTTGTCTGCGGGATAGAAAGCTGGTTTCAATAACGAGTTTGATGAAGTGGCTCTAAAATAGTGGCTACGGGTCGTCGGACTTACCTTGAGGGGAGAATTGGCCCGTGTGGTCCAATGATGGCTCGAAACGAGTCTGTAAGAGAT
This sequence comes from Lissotriton helveticus, assembly GCF_964261635.1. NCBI lineage: Eukaryota > Metazoa > Chordata > Amphibia > Caudata > Salamandridae > Lissotriton > Lissotriton helveticus. The sequence continues at coordinate 893,028,740 of NC_136063.1, read as the reverse complement.
ACTTCGTTTTAGTCTACATTTGTACAAAGGCGAGGGGACCGACATGGTTCTGTGGGCTTGTTTAGCTTACCTTGGGAGGGTGATTCCTCCGCGGTGTCCGTTCACCCTGGGTGCTCTGCCGAGTCGCAGTCACTGTAGAGCACGGGAGGGAACGCCAGATAAGCGTGCCCCATGGGAAAGGGAGGTAGGACTAGGCGCGCATAGGCGCCATCTTGGAGTGGGGTATTGGTATTATTCATTGCCAAGGAATTCTTCCAGGGTAATATAAAGGGTATTTGGAGTGTCACGGCGCAAAGGTGATGTATAGTGATAGAGTGCGGCGGCGCAGTGAAAATATGCAATAATGTAGCGGCGCAGTGCCAGTGTGACTGTGACTGTCATTAAAAACATAAGCAGAACATTTCAGTTATATACAAAATGTTAATTTACATATGCATTTTCAAGGGATAGGTGGAAAAGGTCCAGTCTCTCAGTATTATTTGCACAATTTCTAGTTCCATTTTAGAATGTTCAAAGCATTTCAGATTGATCCTTTTTTATAATAGTGTGGTCCAATCCTCAGCTCGGTTTAGACCATCACGAATAGTGTTGAAATGGATCATGATTTTCAGCTCTTCTCTGTTCAGCATCTGCACGAGGTTTCCGCCTCTCGGTGGCGGCTTGACAACTTTCAAAATTGTCCACTTAATGTCATTTTCATTGTGGCCTGCCTCATTGTAGTGGTCCACCAATGGACCACTACAATGAGGCAGGCCACAATGAAAATGACATTAAGTGGATAATTTTGAAAGTTGTCAAGCCGCCACCGAGAGGCGGAAACCTCGTGCAGATGCTGAACAGAGAAGAGCTGAAAATCATGATCCATTTCAACACTATTCGTGATGGTCTAAACCGAGCTGAGGATTGGACCACACTATTATACCACACTATTATAAAAAAGGATCAATCTGAAATGCTTTGAACATTCTAAAATGGAACTAGAAATTGTGCAAATAATACTGAGAGACTGGACCTTTTCCACCTATCCCTTGAACATGCACATGTAAATTAACATTTTGTATATAACTGTAAATGTTCTGCTTATGTTTTTAATGACAGTCACAGTCACACTGGCACTGCGCCGCTACATTATTGCATATTTTCACTGCGCCGCCGCACTCTATCACTATACATCACCTTTGCGCCGTGACACTCCAAATACCCTTTATATTACCCTGGAAGAATTCCTTGGCAATGAATAATACCAATACCCCACTCCAAGATGGCGCCTATGCGCGCCTAGTCCTACCTCCCTTTCCCATGGGGCACGCTTATCTGGCGTTCCCTCCCGTGCTCTACAGTGACTGCGACTCGGCAGAGCACCCAGGGTTAATGGACACCGCGGAGGAATCACCCTCCCAAGGTAAGCTAAACAAGCCCACAGAACCATGTCGGTCCCCTCGCCTTTGTACAAATGTAGACTAAAACGAAGTATCTCTTACAGACTCGTTTCGAGCCATCATTGGACCACACGGGCCAATTCTCCCCTCAAGGTAAGCCCGACGACCCGTAGCCACTATTTTAGAGCCACTTCATCAAACTCGTTATTGAAACCAGCTTTCTATCCCGCAGACAAATCTCACCTAATTGAAAACGAGGCGGACCACACGCGATAACCTGTATTTAACAGGTAATAGCTAAAACCACGAACCCCTTGCAATTAGTATAAATGAACCTTTATTTATTGGTCTCTCTTTTCTACCTTAGGTTACACCCTAAAGCAGTGTCCACTCTAATAACCTTTTCCCTGAACCCCTACGACCCCTATGGGTAAGCGCCCTCCTGGATAGGCACGGAATGAATGCGCACGAACGTGCATGGTACAAGAGCAGATGCGAATGCCCGTGATTGATGAATACACGCGTACTATGCATTTAAACTGCTAGATATACCAAAAGCCCTTTGAGTATCTACAGGATAATAATTATTTAATTTTCCGAAGTCTCTTTAAGTCTAGCAGTGAAAGAAGAGTGTTACTATTTTTCAATACACATGTCACGTACCTCACTGTCCGCGTGAGTCACGGCTACAGACATCACTTGCACGAAATTATCAAGCACGATAAGTCGGTTCCGAATATAGTGCAGTGTCAGTTATATTCAGAGTCTAATACAGTGGGTAACCCCCCTCTCTCTCTTTTTTTATTTTCTTATGTTTTTCCTAATTTTCTCCCTAACAGGCGGTTGTGTGTTAAAATGTATATACCAGGCAAGCAAATGTATGTATTGTTAGTCCTGATGATAATCCCGTATTATTGAGCATAAGGGATCGAAACGTCGACTTGTTTGAAGTGTTTTCACAGCCTAACTATTCTGTTTGATTTATGCTGTGTCTAGCACTCGTTTGGCACTACTTACAAACCCTACTGAATTACAAGTGGCCAACTATGCTCTTTCTTGCCTAAAACCCTTTCTGCTTGTTCACAAAACGGTACAGGACTGTGCCTTTTCCTTATCCCACTATATATTTCATTGAAAAAATAAAAAATACCCTGTCCGGCTGGACAGTGGCCAATATAGCTCCCATTGTGGACTATGTTTTAACTGTTATTCTGTATTTACATACTCTTTGGGACCACTGTTGTTTATAAAGTATAGCTACCCACGGTCCCTGGATAACCGAATGGGTTCCCTTGTTGTTTAAAACACATGATTCACCCACCGGAATCTCCAAAAGCGAATTTCAGCAGTTATGTCGCAGCAACCATAAACACGTAGCCGTTGGCACACAATGAATTCACGGGGTTCGGCTGCACCTCAGGCTACCAGATCGGTCTTGAGATAGGATGAGGCCAAAGACCCAAAAACGAAACCGAAAGTCAACTCCAAGGCTGTGATGAGAGCCCCGCAGGCCGTTGTTGTTCAACTACTGCCTGGGCACTTTAACAACTCGAGCCCCGGGTCACTCCATGGGGCGGGCCACAAAAGTTCAAAGTGTCGTAGTTGCGGTTCCTGGAGTCCAAATCAATTTCTGAAAGCAGCTATTATATCAGCTAGGTTGCGTCTTCAATAACCCGTCTTCGTAATCAGGATATGATTCAGGATATATGCGGGAGGTGGCGAGGGTCTCGGGAGCCCTGTGCTCACGTGGCCATCTCGGATGCGCGAAGCTCCTCCCCCTTAAAAAAAAAATTTTACTTGTTTTTTTTATGGTAGATTATCTTTATAGTGCACTTACTTTTGCACTGTTTTGTAGGGCAGTAATCAACATACTTGTTGAGAGTCATACCATGAGTGTCTCACATAGCTTAAAGCGTGCGGGCATGTAGTAACTCTTTCTTTTTCACAGACCACATGATCGGAACTTTTGAATCGTACCGGCGGGAAATCTCATTAAGAGAGGGCACCGTACATGACGTCTTCACAGGACGGAATGTTGGAGTAAGAGTGGAAATCGCTTTCCAGTTTAAGTACGTACAGGTCAGTTCTGAGAACGCATTAACGCTCAAGAGTAACATGTTGGTCCAGCAAGTTGGTTAAAAGCGGTTTAACAATATCGGGCTTGTTTTATGTTTTTTGACAGCTTCCATATTGAGCCAAATCACACACTATGGTCGAATGCGGCATGTAAGTGTGACGTTTTTTACATTACCTTGTAGCTCACGTTTATAAAGGTCGAGCAGGTGACCAATTAAATCACAGGAGATCACTTCACAAACCACATTGGGTTCTTTTAGTTTTTCACATGTAAGACACGGAAGTCTTAAAAGGGTCACAATACCACATGAGCTTTGTTAGGCTGAATGCAAGCATCTTAATACATTTGCTTATTATGTTTATTTGTTCATTTTGTAGTGTTGTTCCCTGATGAAGGGCTGTTAGGTACGCTCGAAATGCATTGGATCTGAAAATAATAATGTCTCACGCATGAATATATGAAAAACTAAGCAATTGGAATATGTAAACTTACAGACGCAACAAAAATTGTGTGAAATAAAACACGGAATAATTTGCAACATAAACTGTGTTCAGAACCCTCATTTTGCACTGAGGGGAAACAGAGTGCCCACAAGGATGCATCTAGTGTTCTAATAGCAGCACGTGTGAAGTTATATATTTGGCGTCCAGGAACAATGGACGTCTCCTGTGGAGCACCTACAAAGGATTAATACAATTCATAACAAAGAGAACTAGCTGTGCACCTGCCTCAATATTACAGTTTCAAATTGAACCAATTGAACAATATCGACGATCTCATTAAATGCACTAACACCATGAGCACGGACACAAATTACATTCTTAGATGTATTAATTACAAGACAATGGAACAAACATGAAATAGATGTCTTTATGAAAAACACAGACAGGAATAAAACACTCCACTTCAATAACTGTCACCAGATTGCTCTTAAAAGACACTTACAATATTCACAGTTAGCAGAGTAAATAGAATTGCATCAAAAACTGAACTTTATGAAGCAAACAAGAGCAAAATTATTTAAGGAAAGGAAATACCCCTAAAAAATAATAGAAAACACCATTGAAAGATCTGCAAAAATAGACAGGAAACAACTCTTGACAAGCCAGAAAAGGGACAATGCAAGCAACAGATCAGTGTTCATATCCAAATTTTTGACGAAGAGCTATCAAATCAAAAAGATCATGTTAAAGTATTGGCCTACGTAATGAGACAGACCTCAAAGTAATATTTGACCATCTCCCACTTTTAGTGTACCAAAACACTAAGGGGGTCATTAGGATGTAGGACGGCTCGCAACCTCCCATATGGTAGTGGCGATCCGCCCTACATCCTTCCCCACCCGCCACCCATTCACCCCCGCCATATTATTATGGCAGGGGGTACCGCGGCAGACGGGAAGACCGTCTGCCGCTTTTCTGCCTGGTCGACAAGTCGACCGGGCCGAAAAGGGTTTAATATGGTGGCTGTGTCTGCTAGACACCGCCATCCATATTAGTATGGGGGCGCCGCCACGGAAAGGCATGCAGATTCTGCTTTTGGGGGTCCGTAGTGACCCCCCAGGTATTTTAGCGGGTGGGTGGTGCACATGGGGGTACCTATAATTCCCCCCTGCATTTGCATGTACAACGTGGCCTTTAAATGCACAACTTGCATTTTTGGCATTGTGGCGGGCAGTGCTGAAAGTTAAAAATGCGGGATGCGCCCGCCAGTGTGGGGGCACATCCTAATTGTGTGTGGGGGAACGCCCCATGAATTGCGGGTGCTCCCATTTCATGGGGCTATGGCGGGCAGACAAAGTTTGCCTGCCATGTTAATCAGCCCCTAAGAATTTGAAAGAATTGTTGGATAAATCATCTCAACCTATGGTTACCACACACAAAGGAACCAGTCCTTGCCTAAATTGCGGGCATTGTAACAACATTATCAAAGGAACCAGCTTGACTCATCCTACCAAAGGCACATTATTTCGTTTACATACAACAGCTACCTGTGATTCTAAGAACCTGGTATACCTCTTGAAGTGTCCCTGTGGGCTCATATATGTGGGCAAAGCTGAACGAAAAACATAAGGTCTGATTGACAGAACATAAAAGCAATATCAGGAACCAGCTTGAGAAATCACCAATAGCGCTACACTTCACTATCTACAAACACAATGTGAGTCAATTATGATTTTTGGACCTAGAAGTTGTTCCTTTAGTAGAAAGGAATCGACAACAGGAAAAGGTTATTGCAGTAAGAGCTATTTTGGATACAAAAAATTGGATGCCTGTCATCCTAAGGGACTCAATGAACGGGTTGAATATAGTTGATTCCTTTGAATGCTCTTATTTAACAGAAGGGGACTGTTGATTGATCTTTCTGACAGATTTAGCATATTTTTTGACTTAAGCATGTAGTTTTACAACATCGTGAAGTATACATACTGTGCTTATCTAATTGTATAGAAGGTATTTACAGATTCTATACCAGACCGAATTCAATGACTGTACTGCATTTAAATATCATCCTTATTTTTGTGATAATATTGTTGATCATGTTCGCACAATAATTATTTTTTCTATCTATGCCTTAGTATTTCAGAATTATGTAAACATTGACACTGGTCACTCACACAGTGAATCATACAATAACGTTGAGTAAGGTTACATGCTTAGAGCTTATTACACGATCATTTAAGATGGCCACCGTAATGCGCGTTTAAACTTTTTAGCTTCGTGCATGCTCTAAGATGGCGACCTTTTTTGATTCCTGTTTTCTACATCCACTTTTCGCCGGGGGGTGCTTGCGTGTCATGACCATGACACGGGGAGCACCGTAGGACTCTCTACATTGATAACGAAAGGTATGATTCACGTACTTGAGCGTCCACAGACTGCGCACTGCTAAGCACTCGGATCGTAGAATTGATCCCTGTTGATTTTTTCCATGCAGATTGTTATATACTTGGAGCTGCGCTCCACATTCACAGATACTGAAAAGCGTCATCGTAATTTAGTTGGTACGTCTTTTGCAACAGTAGCTTTGAGCACTTAGAGGGAGACTATATTAGCTTTGCGTGTAATGATTGGGATACACGTGTATCCTGTATGAATACTTTGGTATCTTTGAACTCATAACAGCAATAGGACACGCATTAACGCGTACGCAACGCAGGGCAATTTCAGGGAAGAAGGTGCTAATCACCCTGCACTGTTTTTTTTAACCCTAGAGAAGGTTCACATCAGCGAAATGAGACATGCTGCGCAAATTGATCGCAGAGGCACTACATTTTTAATTATAGTCACACATCGTATGAATTGTTTTTAGAGCACTTTCAGTAATCAATCACTGCTCCTATAAGAATGTGTGAAGGAGGATTGAGACCTCTTGAATCATTGTTCCTATATTGTCTTTTCAGAATTAATACCCTGAAGAAGGGCTTTGTCCCGAAATGCATTGGGAATATGGGAATACATTCCATTCGAACTAAAAATGTCGCAGATGAAAAATATTTTTTTCGTATGAAGAGGAATGATTAAAAAATCAGTTCACAAATGTGATGTAACATTGTGAAATGGAATGCAATAAAAAGGAGAATTTTCAAGAAAAGATTTAAAAGTTGATTTGAAAGATTGCAAAATGAAGGGATGGCTCAAACCCCAAAACGGTGTGGGGACGCTGTCTACGTTTTAAACAGCGCAATCCAAAACTGTACTATTACACCTCTGGTCAGTGGGTGATACCTACCTGCATCCACTAGAACTCAAATTGTTGAGTACAATTCTGGAACACAGGAGAGTAACTAGTGTGCAACATGAACTTTCACTTTTTGTTTTTACGAAGATTGTGATACCATCCTTTGCAGTTCATTGATCTTCCGTGTTTAACATGTTATTGTCTTGCATGACGGACATCAGACATTTGCAATGGTTGGGGTAAAGCTTATTCTTGTAAAAAAAATAGGATCTACATCGAGACTGGTAAAATTGTTGAGCATGAGCTGATAAGGTTGTTTAGGTTACTTGGTACACCGATTTGTTGCTAACCATTAGAATAATATTATTGTTTCATTGTTTACTGTACAGGAAGACCTTTCTATTGAACTTTGGGTGTAATTTAAGCAGGTCAATTTGGGCCTTTTTTGATCAGTAGTAATATGGCTGTAATTCGAAGTATTTTTCTCAAGTTGTTTGTCTACTGTAAATTAAACACAGAGGCAAAATGTTGGCAAGTTGCAGTGAAGGATTTCTATGTAAATGATTGACTTTCTGAGGAAAACTCCCAACATTTCAGTATTTCTCTTTATTCCACTTCTGAAAAATACTTGACATTTTGTGTAATTTTTGTCCACAGGAGATTGGCTCGCCCTGAAAATGTGGCACCAAGAAATATATTCTGCTTGAACTAGTGTGATACCGGTATCTTGCGAGGCATTAATAATGAGGTGTATGCTCGCTTAAAAAAGCTGTGCAAGATTTTAACGAAACACATTTCACTCTGAGAGCTTTTGTTGTGAAAAATGCAGTTTCAAGCACCCCTTTTATCTCATGCCGTGGTCCAGAACAGCAGACGTTTGCCATTTGAGTTATTGAGCCAATTTTCTTTACTCACATGTTTGTGTAGTAAGTAAAACACACCTCGGGAGCATGTCTACACAAATCACGATAGGTACAGTCGTAGAGAGAAGCACTGCAAATGTTTGGTAAATTATGTGGAAATCTGTGGCCATGTTACAAAATTTCTGCAGGAAAAAGATGGAAACAATAGCGAAACCTATCAAGTCAAGTCAAGGGTAATGTTTCTTTAGACTTTCGGTCCTTAAACATAAAATAAAAAGAACATCACCATCTTTCCACAACAGATTATCATTATTCGTTTATACACAATAAAATTATAATACCATAATAAATAAGAATTTCATTTTCTAATCTCATTCCTATTATCCTAAAATGAACTTCATAAAATCCCAATTTCATAAACACTAAAAACCTTTTTGACTACAACCCTAAATCTCCCCAGTGTACATTTTATGTCCAAATGGGTCATTTTCATTACCAATTCTGCTGCCTGTGCACTGTTCTTTATGCAATGTTTTTAAAATATAGGTTGCAAAAACAGTTTCCGAGTGACAAGGACCTTGAGGCAATCAATTGATATGTGCAAAATAATGCATTTTGTGCCTTTATTGTAGGTGCATCATCACCTCTTTTATCCCGTCATTCATATAGCAAGGATTAGTTCCTATTCGTAATCTTAAAAATTCCTTTCTAAAGTAGCTGTTGGGAAGTATGTCTATATACGGGAACTGTTGTTCAGATTTCCAGGATTTAATCGTAAAACCCGATTTGTTTCCCCTCCAGATACTGGCAATCCTGATCTCGAGATGTTTCTTTCCCTAGTACCTTCAATTCTCGTCTTACAACATCAATTTGTAAATCTTAAGCTTCAGTTTGACTCCTAATTCCCTTCATACTGTTTCTAACATTTTCCTGACCCCTGATCCCCATTTCAAATCACAATGCAAAATATCCCTTTTGCACCATTCTGCTATTTTTTGCTCCTCTCCATTTCCCAGGCATTGCCAAAATCTTATTAATGCCATACGTGCCATTACCTCATAAGATTCCATGCCTGTATCATAGATGATCTAGGTAGGGATAGTAATTTTTGTTATACCTTTTCCCTCTTCAATAGCACACCTTCTTTTACCACTCATATACAGTATTTTGGCTCCATATTGGAATTGAGGCGGTATCATGGCCATATAAGCTTTCAGGACAGGTCCATCTGACATTTCTTCCTAATTCCTATTAAATGTTTTCAGCCCACTGACTGAGGCCTGTGCTCATCTTCTTAATGCATTCAGATGAGTTTCCCATTCTAGGGATCTTTCAAACCATATTCTTAAATATGTGTACTCATTTCCATCTTCCTCTTTGGTGTAGCCCAGAAACCAGCTCAATTTCTTCCTCTTCTTAACGCCGCAAAACTCTGGAACTCTCTCCCCCTCAATATCCGGATAGAATTTAATCGCCTGAAGTTCCGAAAGCTCTTGAAAACTTTCCTCTTTCCCTAAAAAAACATCTTTTTCTTCTGCCAAAATCTCTATTCATAGCGCTGGGACGCCTACGGGTAGCCACGCGCTTTACAAATCTAATTCCATTCCATTCCATTCTATTCTTACCAAAGCTCAAGACCTAGGTTTACAACAAGTTTTTTCTGATTACAATATTCAATAAACACCATCAGCTTCCTCTGCAGACCTATCTCTGTTTGATCTAAGATTACCAGCTCGTCTGCATAGAGTAGGCAAGCAATATGTTTCCCATCTAATTTTGGGCTAGCACCCCGTACCTTCTTTAATATAATGGCAATTCAGCTGTGAACAAAGAGAAGAGAAAAGGGGCCAAGACACACCCTTCTCTTAACCTGTTTTCAATTGGTATCTTCGACAGTGACCCATCTGCGTACAGGATAACCTGTTCCCAATTGTTCCTATGCAGCTCCTGTAAAATAACCAAAAGATCCCTAGGGATGTCAACATTTATCAACATCTCCCACAGCCCGTTGTGGTCAACCGGATCGAAAGCTGCCCAGAAATCAATGAAGCAGCTGAACAGCTACCCTCCTGCTCCACCTACGTCCGCTCGATGGATCAAAGAGAGAAACAATGGTCTATTGTAGTATGCCCCTTCTTGAAGCCCCCCCTGTTCTGGAAGTAATATTTGGTTAACCTCCACCCATTCTTTAAGTTTTTCTAATATTACTCTGGAAAATACCTTCTCTCCTACATCCAAGAGGATAATTAACCTATAATGTTTGGGGTCTTTACATATCCTCATTCATGAATGGGTCTTATGATCGCTCCTTTTTCAAGTTTAGGTCATCTTCGCTGTCTCCAGAAAGCCGTAAAACATTTTTGTAAAAAATTCTGCCCACCAGTCTGATTGGGTCTTTATAAATACTGCTGGTAAATTATCAGGGCCAGCTGCTCTAGTCAATCTCAGATGTGCTATATTGTGCTTAACGTTGCTTTCTGAGAATGACAATCTGGTATCGTACCCCATCTCTGGCCATATTACTTGTTCCACAGTTACTTGCTATTCTCCTATGCTATATATTTCACCCAGATATCGTTCCCCATCATCTTCTGTCCCTACGCAATTCATAATTGCCTATGTCTTCCCAGAACCCTCTTGGACCAGTTTCCGGAACTTTTTTACATCCTTAGTTTCTATTGTCTCTAATAGGGTCCCCCAGCATTTCACTTATATGTTCTTTTATGATCTCCTATGACCTTTTTATATGTTTTCTTTAATTTCTGTAGGCAAATCACCACATCTGTATCACACTTCTGTTTCAATCTTCTTTCCCTATTTCTTATATTTGATTTTAATTTCCTACACTCATCACTAAACCAGTTTTTCTCTTTATGTCCTTTCTTATTCCTATCCCCCCTACAGCTCTTCCCTTTTACCTTAACTCTTAGACATTGGACAAGTTGGATAATTACATTTTCGAACCAACCTATGTTACCACTAGCAAAACCTATCGATCTGAAACAATGAGAATGAAAATGTAAATTCATTTTTCTCAGTTTAATGCTAAAAAATAATGAACAAAGTGCATGAACATGTACTCACTATGTTCTACTTTCAACATTTATGAATGTTTATAAAGCAAAAAAATGTAAACATGTAGCTTCTGTCCCGACTGAGTAACTCTGAGTTAAGTAACAATAGGCATCAGCTATTCATAGCAAATTCACCCACAGCTGAAAATACAGTTTTCAAATGCACTTTTTATGATATGTTATGTTGTCTTGCTCTGTCACCTTTCATCCATCTTTCTTCAACTCCTTCTTGTGCGTCCTGATTTCTCAAGTCACCTCACAAACAGCGATTGCTACCCTCCTTTATCTCACAATGCTAGGTAGTTACTCCATCTCACCCGTTTTGCATGCTTTTGCCCAGAAGACGTACATACCACATTCAGTCACAGTCAATTCAATATAGCCTCAATGGGATAACTGAGGAACAGGGCTGGGTATCTTCTTTGCCAAGGTTCATAGAGCGCCCACAGATCAGCTCCATCTGCCGCTCTCCTAAGCTACTGATGGAGCAGGGTTTCGTACGTAAAGAAACTTGCTTGGACTCAACCCTCTCGAAATAACATAAAATAGCGTAACCACCATGATTTATGATTACTAATAATTGCATTACACAACATTTACTGTATCTAGGGGAAGCTTTTAAATGTGCTTTAACTGGAGTGTCTTAATATGGCTGCGGAAAACCGCGGGAACTCTTCTGCGCATGCGTCTACTGCATCTACGCAGTATGGCGTCTTTCGCTTTTGGTGGGAATTCTTTGCAGCTGTGCAGTAGTACTTAGTATGGCCGCTTGAACCTCACATGCTAATGCATTTGGCTATGCTTAAACTAAACATTGCATGTCTCGCTAATTTACTAATCCAATAGTTAAAATAAAATAATGGGATTAGAGTAGGAATAAGTGGTATACAGTGCATTCATTTATTTACGTGTTTAAACATGTCTTTCTTTGACTTTATTATTAGCTCGTATTTGGGCCTGAGGGTGACTGAAATCTCCATCGTGAAAATTGGTACGCATGCAACAGGGACTATGTAAAGCGCTCTGATGCCTTCCGGTCTAGTTTGCACGATACAAAACTCCCCCCCAAAAAAGTTATATTCAATTAGGTTATCTTAGTTTGGTTTAAGTTATTTATTAAGCACATGAACGCCAGAGCTTCTTGGTGCTAGGTAACCATCTATGTTTATGCACAAGGATTACTAATTATCATTATTAGATATTAGCAGCATAGTTTTTAGCTTTTTCTGCAACTTGACAAATAAGGTTTGACCACACAGTTCTATGAACAAAACATTCCCCGTGGCAGCATAAAAAAGGGCTCCACCAAATAAAAAACCTGAACACATTCGAGGTACAACAAAAAGGAATTTGCCACAAGAGCGAATATTAATAAGGGCGCTAATACTCATCGAACTTCTTGGCTATCAAAGCGGTGGAACCATTATGGACAATCCTATGGGTCTGAAAATAATCCTCTCCTTTATTGGCAGCCAATGACTGGCACCATAGGACAGGAGAATTTTGCACTAGTGGAACCCCCCAATTTACAGGGAGGGTAGAAGCTAACTTTGATCAGAAAGAGAATTTACTACCTGCCATGAAAAAAAGATTCAATTGACTAAGACGCTGACCGTTGAGAGTCAATTCTGTTAACCCTATACAATCAGATGGTATGGTGTCAAAGTTTACGTAGATATTGAGCAAAACAAGCACTCTGACCTCTCTGCAATCCGACATTGTACACAAGCCATTTAAGACTAAAGTGACTACTTACTCAGTGATATGACCACACCTAAAACAAACTTGAAATGAGTAGTTTTTAGCCTTCCATAAGAATATGAAGTTGCTGAAAACCCAGTGTCTCCATTAGTTTAGCTAAGAGAGTTAGTAAGGAGCTAGGACAATAGGTATTTTCATAGTCGGAGGGTAAATGCTTCAATTGGTTATCAAGCTCCTATATATTTAAGTTAATTGTTCTCACAGGGTAGAATTGGACTTTGGGAGGAGAAGGAATGTGCTGGGAGTTTTGTTCATCCCCACCATTTCACATGTCTGCAGACATTTACAAACTTTCAGTGCCTCAATCTCACCCTAGATATTATCAGACAAGTATTCCTTGCAAGAAGAAGGATTACATCGGTGCTCAGAGTAAGAAAGAGTAGGAACACCCCCAATTTGGTGTGTCATGTACTATGTACAATTATGGTTGCAAAATGCATTTGCGCTGGCATAATTAAGAATTCACAAATGGTCAATTCAACCTTGTGCATTGTGATAGGATTGGCATACTTCTTGCAGAAACATCATCCTTTTGATATAATTTAATGTCCTAAATACAACTATTTAGCCCACACCTTATCTCTTTCATCCTCACTCTCTCTTTCACGATTCCCTATATCTATTTTCCCATCTATGGGTTCACAGAGAACCCGAGTGAGGCCTCGAGTAAATCAGCACAATAACAACGGTGGACTATCTACCACCCTGAAATTAACAAAAAACAGCCGTCCCCCATATCTACCAACAGCCCAGTTTTACGCTAAAATGAAATGACGTTTGTATGGCCTGTGATAGTTGTCAATTGCTGGCTAATCAGCTCAAGCTCCAAATTTGTTGTTGGAAATCGGTTTGTCTGTTTATGGAGATTTATAGCTTGCCGCATAACAGATACAGATTAAATTCATCTATTCTATTTATAAGCCATCATTTTGGATGCAGTGAAAGGTAAATCTTTGCAGTGACAGCTCAAATGGATTATTGATATTTTTGTAGCTCTGTTTCGGCACTAGAGCTTCTAGCACACTCCTGCGTAATTGTGTTTTCGCTCTTCACAGCGTGCTTGATTCCAATCTCAAAAACAAATACACCCGCTCTGGCATTTAAAAATGATTCCACCATTGTAATGCGGTTCACTTTCCCCTTATGTTTTCTGTTGAACTGTTGTTAAAAACTGATCACTCTGCATGCATAGTATATATGCATAGTATGCACAGGAACACACGTGTGCACCATTTCCATCTGTGAGGTGTCCACTCAGAAAGAAATTTGCACATGAAACTTTGATTTGGGTTTGCATTCTCGAAGATCATCGTGTCTGTTTAACTTTAGGAGTGAGCTCTGGAATGGCCAGTGTAACAGTACAGGCATTTATTCAGTGTTTGTGTCCGATTCAAGAATACACAGATCTTTTTTTACACGTGCACTTATTTACAGGGATCAGTTCGTCTTATTATTATGAGCTAAAAGTCTCAGTCCATTTTTGTTTCAGGATATTTGTGAAGCACTTAGGGCCAGATTTACGAGAAAGTGACTCAATGGATTCCGCAAGCCATTTGGCTGCGTCGCACTGAGTCACTTTCAGAGCACAGGAATGCGACATATTTACAATGATATTCCTGTGCTCCCCTGCGCTGGCGCACAAACAGCTGCCATGCGCGGGTTCAGGCACCCTTGCACCATGGTGCGTCATGGGGAGACTGTTTTCGTGCAGGAAGGGGCACCTTCCTGCACAAAAACAATCACTACAGGCATTTCCCTCTTTCAATGCGTGCTGAAGAATGCAGCACGCATTGAAAGAGGAAAAAACGAGGAGAAACGAAAACGTTTCTCCTCTTTGTGCCTCCCTACGCCTCCCCTGGGGAAGCGTAGCATTCACACTCATTTCCAGATTGACGATTCCTCGTAAATCTGGAAATGTGTCTGGTTCCTTGTGTGTTGCATGGGAACACCCACTGCAACACCCATGGAACACCCCTTTCAAGCAAAGTTCTGCGTGTAAAGGGGACATATTAACAAGGACAGGAAAAGCCACGCAGGGTGGCTTTTCCTGTCCTTGTAAATATGGAGCAGTGAAATATGCCACCAGTACGTCACGAAAAGTGACTTACTGGTGGCACAGGGGGCTTGTAAATCTGCCCCTTAGATTCTATGCAGATATCTTTTTATGTGATGAGACTCAGTATTCATAAAGATACTACTAGCAAAATACTTTTGTGAATAGCAAACAACGGTAAGCTTACAAAAAAGTGTATGTTTACCTTTGTAAATCAGGTCCACAGAGTTTAGTACATGTGCTGTAGTCATCCACTGACTGTGCTTTACATCTGTAGCTTGTGTCTGCTGCCTCTGTACTTACTCAGGCCGTGGGCCTGTGGTTGGCCTATACATTTTACCCATCACTCTCTCTACTGGTAGGCTCCTACCTACTGTTGCTGTTGACTCCATTCCATTGCTTCAAAGACAAAACTAGACCTGCATATTTGAGAGAGACACACCTCCTCTGATCAGACAGTTAAGAATGCAGACAGGGTCTGAGCATAGAAACAGCACGCCCAAAGACCTTTGCTCAGCATATGCATTCTCTTAATTATTTGTACAGATTGTGTCTTTATGATTCATTATTATTTTGAACAGCTGAATGCGTTGTGTTACAGGATACTATTATTCAGATAGAGTATCCACCTTAGCACATTATTGAATTGAACCACATGGTAAGGACTGGCCTGCTACATTTGCATGTTTTTCTTTTGCATAGCTAAAGCAAAAAAATGTACTTATGTAAAGTGTACTAGGATTGGGATTGGTGTTGCACTTTTATTTCAACAAACTCTACTTTGGGGGGAGGAGCCAAGATGGCGATCGGAACAGTCGCATAACCGCCTCGCTCCGTGATCTCTTCCTCCCCGCCACCTATCCTGTATTTCATCCTGTTCGGGGTGTTCCGAATTCGGTCACTTAGGAAGAGCCTTTACTTACCATCCTTTTCTGGGGCTCTGGAGTGCAGTGATTTCGGCGTTCTGCCCTGGTCACCTTGCTGGCCTTCCCGGCCCTGACCCCGGGGCCTCGAGTGCTGTGCCTGCCCGGAGATGTTCTGAGTGCCGGCGGTCCGGAACCGGTGGAGAGACCCGATGGTGGGAGCCTGAGAGCCGCGGGCCGGAACCCCCGGGGCGGACCCGCCCCCGCTGGTGGGCCACCCCGTATGTCCGTTTGCCTGCCGGCCCGAAGAAGAGAAGCCGCGCTGTCCGGCACCCCTCAAGTGAGGAGCCCACTCCTGTTGCTTGTCCCGCCCGGGGTCCGGTGCTGGGCTCCCCCCGAGTGTTGTGGGGAGCACGCCCGTTCTTCTGGTGACTCTCCTTTCTCCGCCGAGCGCCATCCGCCGCGGATTGGCTGTGTGCCCTGGGGCCGCCGGTGCTCCTGGTGGACTTGGAGGCGCCTGCGATGGTGGCGGCGGGCGCTGTGCTTAAGATGGCGGATGGCCCCTCGGAGTGTCTTTCTCCTGGAGACAGGGAAGTAGCTGCATTTGCTTTCTCCAGCCCTCGTTTGATTCGAGCGGCCCCTACTCGGAGTGCTGTCTGGTTTGCCCTGGCTGCTCTGCGGATCGACCTGTCCTTGAAATGCCGAGACTTGGAGTTGCGGATCGCCGCCATGGTTGCTCCGCCATTTTGTGACGCGGTGTCGTCTCCCCGAATTGTAATGGTTGAAACTTCTCCGGCGGCTGTTCTGGGATCTCCGGCTGGGTGTTCGATTCTATGGGATCAAGTGGACCCGGTGCCGACGCTGCAGTGTTTCCTACATCCTGATTTCTTTGCTTCGTGCTGGACAGCCCAGATATTGTGCTTGGCCACGTGGATCTTTGAGGAACTTTTGCATTCTGACTGCTGCCGAGTTCTCCTGGTTGCTTCTTGTTGGCCGGGACGGTGTTTTGCGGAGATCCCACCGGCTTTCCCTGACTGGTATGGTCCCACTGTGTCATGCTGTTTTTTGGCTGTGGCGGGGTCTGGAAGCTCGACTCTTCATAAAAGTGGACAGGGGTGATCGTGCCTGGGTGCCTGTGGGACCCTTTTTAAATGGCATCTCCGGGCCTCGTTATTTTGGATGGTTCCTGTCTTCATCCTTGTGTAGGCTTTTCTCAAATCTCCTTTTCGACCTCGATTAGTGATTCATTGTTGCGGATGGGGTAGTGTTCTATGTCTCGATCGCTGGCTCCTCTCCTCTCCCTTCCTTCTTTTTCCTCTCCTTCTTTCTCTTTCTCCCCTCTCTTTCGTCGTTATTATTCCCTCTCTCTTTCTTCTATATTTCGGGTGACTCTGGGCGACAGGCACGCTGTTTAGTGGGGTAGGCCGTAGCCATTACAGTGATGTAGGGTGGGGGGGGTGTTTGTTATTTTAGTTTGTTTTATTCTATGGTCCCTTTTCGCCTTTTTCCAGGGGGTGGGCTATGTCCCTTTGTTTTTACTCCTCTGTTTCGTAAGTGTCTGCACTTTCTCCTTTTTCGGGGCGGGTGGGCTGTACATGTGGCGTCCACTTTATTTGTTTGCTGAAATTTGTCCTTTATTTTGAACCTTGGATGGGCGTGAGATGTCTTTGGGCTTTGCCCTACTGTGGTCATCTGATTGCGTGGGGGGCTGTTTCCCTCCCGCCCCCCCCCCTCTTTTTCTGTATATGTTGCATGACGCCCTGGTAGATATGGTTGCTGCCTCCTTTATAAAACGTAAAATGAAACCTTTCTTATCCTGGCGCTGGCTGTATAACGACTTTATTTACGTCCATCCTGTATTCATTCTATCGTACACATTGCTGTTGCCTTTTTTTTTTTGACTCTCCTGATTTTGCGGCCGGCCCCTGTGGTTGTAGGCCTGCGCTTGTAATTATACGTGTCTTTCAATAAAGGTTTAAAAAAAAAAAAAAAAACTCTACTTTGTTATGGTCAACAGCTATGTTCTTTAGGTTGTGTAATATTGTACTTAAAGTTGCATTTGTTGCTTAGTAGATTTGAGCCACAGGTTAATGTTTGCTGCCCTGCTTTGCAAGGTATCCTTTCTGATAGACAAACTATAACACAGGATTTTGTTAGAAGTCATCATGCCCTGAATTAATAATGCATCATCACACTGGATATGTACAAACCCTCCCTAGCATCCACACTAAGAAACAGATTTACCATTCTTTCACGCAACGCAACACAGCAAGGCAGCTTACAGCCAATAGGAGAGGGGCAGAAATGCTCCCTATTTCCAAAGATTTAGAGCATTACTGTATCCCCCTTGTGCTGGCCCACTGTGTGCTACCTAGCGCCAAAGCCGTTACCCTTGTACCATAGTGCAGGAAGGAACACCTCCCTGCAGAAAAACAATCCTTAGATTCATATTACTCTTTTTGTGTGTGCTGCATAATGCAGCACATGTGAAAGATGAATTAATGAGGGGGAATAAAGATATTTCTCCTTGTTACACCTCTTTTGGGTAGTCACATGATTTTGGCACAGATCCAGGTTTACAAGTCTTTGTTAATCTATGCTTGGAACAAAATACATCGGTGGATGCATAGGAACGACCATGCTTCAGCAATGTAGTGCCTGCTCGATGCAGAGTAATGAAGGCAGCGCTGTGCCCTGCCTTGCCTTGCTTTGTATTTACTAAACCACGCAAAGATAATATCGAAGGACTTGCCTTGTCTTGCAATGACTTGTGTCATTGAACGACAATGCACGGCCTCAGTAAATCTGCCCTTAAACGTGTGTACTCATATTTGTTTGCCCACAATACTGTCCCGAACATTTGCATACCCAAATGCATTTGTGTAAATCTTGTCTTTTTGTTTCATTGTTATTGGGAACAATTTTATGCATTGCATACTCATAAAGTATTATTCAGATTGTGTCTTCTAGTTAGAATATTTGCAAGCTATCCTTCCGCATAGGTAAAACAGCACACATTCTTTGAAACTTAGTTGGTGGTATCTATATGGTTTCTTGGTTTCTACTTGTTCTTCTTCTTGTAATATAAGTTACTGCTTCACTTGTTTTGAACTATGCTGAAAGTAATGTATGCCACATGAAAGAGTTAATAAAACAGCATATCCTTTATAATTTATTTAATAGGAGAGAGTTTCTGCTTGAAAGTGTATTTTGTGTTTTTTCTGTTCCTGAATCCTGACACAAATGCCTGTTAATGTGATGGTCCTCACAGGTATCTGCATTTGTGTAGCCTAGCTGTACTTCCACTGACATTTACAAAGTTTTGTGAGAGGCCTAGAAATACTCCCAGAAGTTCAGTTGTTGTGTGGTCTAGTTAAATCTATCACTCTAGATATGTTAGTACTTTCAAGTATCCTGGTCTCTCTTATACTGATATCCCAATGCAACTAGACATCAGGTTGAGGAATAATTATATATCCTCATTAATTATAATCACAATAGGTGTTGATTTCCTGTCTTATGTTGCAAGGCGTAATGAAATCAAAGTGTATTCCTATTAGACCTGTCATCTTCACATTTGTGTGCTTGCCCAAGTTCTTAGATATGCAGGGCAGCCCCATCGCAAGAGTATTAACAAGACCTGTGTGGCAAAATATTTTTAGGCTCCACTGCAATACATGTAGTAGCTTACATGGAGAATGGCGGCTGAAATTAATACATCCCTACTAACTTGTATTTGGAAAAAAGCTGTAGTTTGGCTTATCAGGGTAATGAGTCTATTCACCTGCAGGTGCGACTGGCATGACTTGGGGGTGGCGGGGAAGGTGCGGGGCACAAGGTTGTGCAATGTAAAGCAAAATATTTAAATAAAATTATACACTTACCTTGCCGCCGGGTAGCACGTCTCTGCTCCTTGCTCCTGCTCTCCTCATGGGACAGGAAGATAGGAAGAACAGTCAGGCTCCCCTGACCAATCTCAGTGCTACAATGCAGCGTTGTGATTGGTAAACACCCAGACTCCCCTGAATGATGCAGCGTTGTGATTGGTTTTGAGAATCCTGTTTCGACGTTCAACCAGGGAATGGGGCCTGGGCTTGTTCTCCATGCAGGATCTAATGCAGCCTGCACGGAGTATGGAGAAAGTGTGCATGACTGGTTTGGGCAGCCCAAAAGGGCCAACCATACAGTTATTGCGCACTTAGGAGAGGGGAAACCACTCTTCCAATGCCCTTCTTTGTGAACAGAGCAGCTCCGTCTGCCCGCAAAGGAAACATAAAATGATAATAACTCAAAGCGAGCTCGGTAAAAGCCCATCTCCACCTTGTTGCTTCATTAGGCTATGCACACTGATCAGTATGGCCTTTCTATCAAGGCCCATGTCCAGAAAGCTTTTATTGCATCTGACTAAGCCAGAAATGGGTGAGATTGCCCCTAAGGATCTTAAACGAGATGGGATATTTCCTGGACTCACCTAAAAGTCCCATATGCTTGGAGAACAATATTTCAAAAAGGACTCAAAGAAATTTCTGATCACTATTGTCAGTATCATTCCTCACATTCTGGACGTCGTCTCTTTGATGTTAATACAGGTAATAAATGAGATTTCCACATGCCACCTCTGATCACAGAGGACTGTGCAAAGTTAAAAGTTCTGAAGGGGGCAGAGGCAAAAGGAATGGGAGTGGAAAAGAAATAGGCAGGTTAATGAACTAAGAGCAGTCTCTCCGTGCTCATACTTATGAGTAGGAGTGTTATAAGTGGGCTCCGCCTATTTAGTCCACCCAGATTGTTTGCTTTTTTGATCACCCATCTCACTACTTGTGTCTCGTGCTCGGTAATCACATAGTAAATGGACTGCGCCTGTTTAATGCAAGTGTCTTTCTTTTAAGATAACTCCACAGCGATGCAGCTAGTGTAAGGGGCATTTGGCTGAGTACATGTAAACACATGCACACACATGTAAGCTGTGTATGTGAGACTACCGTCATGTGCAGCCTGGTAACTATGAAAAGGTATTCTTTTGGAAAGGGGACTCTGCAAAGTTAGGTGTTGACTTGGGATAGGCCTTATAATATTAGTGGGTACTAATAGGTAAAGTCGGGATGGTTTACTGTTCTATAGGGGGGCTGAACTCCACCTAAGTGAGGTGCTGATGTGCTTACTCGCCCTTCAACAGCCTGCACTCCGAGAAGCAGCACCGGCAACCAAGTATTCAAAGAAATACGCGCTAAGAACCAGACAGTCAATGCCTCACGCCCGAACTGGCTCGAAAAGAATGCACAAAAATCTCCGATCATAGTCTATTTTTTTTCCAACCTGTGAACAAAGAAACTGCATCATCAACTTCAGCTCTCATTCGGCGCGTGGGGGAGCCCTCCATGGGAGGCAACAGGGCAGAGACCTTATGAAATCCAGCTCAGACTCTCAGAAAGGTACTGTGCACCAAGTTGACACCACATTACAGGAAAAGAATGTTCAGCACCAGCTCTACTTTAAAAGCACTTAGCAAAAAGCGCAATCAACTTAGCAGCCTTCACCACACCAGCAGACTTACATTCTTCGGTCATGTGGCTTCAGATGCCGGTGCATGGCCAGAGAAAATGCAAAGTAGCTGCCAGGGTCACCTTTCTTTTGGATAGCATTGTCTGTGTCCACATTTGAAACTTGAAAGCACAAACCCAGGCACAGAGGGACAGGACGTGCAAGGTCAGGTGGAAGAATATTGCCCTGGTAGTAGTAGCATTTGATGGGGGTAGGTTGATCCTGCACCTTGTTCTATGACTGCGGTCCTTCCTTTGACTAAGCTCCTACAATGCCCTTCCTCGGGTCCCCACCGTCCATTCCATGGGCCTCCACCCTCACTTGCGTCCCTGCCTGCCACACACTGAATGGTGTCCTTGTTCTCTCCAGAGGCTCCTCCAGCTTTAAAGGGGTGGGCACCGATAAACTATTTTAACACCCTGCTGCACTGGAAAGCATTCACAAAGAATCTGAGAGTGCACCTTTAGGCTGTGGAAGCATTATTGCACCATGAAAAAAGCTCACTAGTTATGAGGGAAGCACGTACTCAGAGCCTCAAATCCCCTCTCAGCAGCTTCTCTTTGTTCATGATGAAATCCTTTAGTGAGGGCCTAGCAGGGAGTTTGATTTCGGAAAGGCTGAGCCTTTCATGGTCTGCAGAAAATACAGCTGTGCTCTGGTTGAACGAAGACCTCGGTCTTTTGTTGTAATGCATATCTCACCTGGCAATAGTCTGTTGGCTGCCCTTGCCCTGCCTCCGCCTTGTGCAGGGCTTTGCATACCCCAGTTCGGAACCTCCCCACCAACAATAATCTGTGCACTGAAGACCCGTGCCATCTATCTCTACTGGAATGTCAGTGCAGTCACATTTATTTAGCTCTAACTACTTGGAGCGGGCACTGGTAAACTACGCCACGCAGCGGTTGGCAGACTTTTTTCCGAACTCTGCCCTCCAAGTGGAGCGTGGAGTGACAAAACATTGTGAACTCCTTATGAGTCGTCAAGAATTTTCATATTTCTCTGTCTCAGCTCAGGATCGGAGTCCAAGTCTTTTGTCACCCTGCTGGGTCTAAGTAATTATTCTGCTCCATAGCGGATGGAACAACGTTCTCCACACACAAAGGAGTAATTAACTCTTTTTTCGAGGGGAAACATGGCAGATGTACTGACAGAAGACACGGTCTAGTGTCTCAGTTCTTCTGTAACCTCACACCTAACACCCACCCACCAACAGGCGTCACAGGTCATGTGACACTGGCCAATAAAGGGGCTGAGCGCACGTGCTCTGGGCCCATTACCTATCCCCGTACCACTGTGTCCGTGTCTCATTTACCTATCCACAGAATGAGTGCCTAGCGCCCTCACCAAACTCTACAATGGCGACGAGGCGGAGCTGTGCCCAGCGTGCCACAGTCACATGAAAAACATCGTGGGGGAAGAGGAGAGAGCTGCAGGGCAACGCCGCGCCCCCCCTCTCCCCTGCAGGATCGGCGCTGGCCTGCCATGAGGTCCACGGGGCGTGTGCCTTGCCCCGGGCCTGGACGTCCAAAATTAGCCGACCGGAGCCCACCCGAGTCGGCCGTAGCAGCAGGGACCCCCACCCAGAGGAGTGCTGGCCGGGCGGAGCCCACTCGCCACGGCCGCAGCTAATGGAAGGGCCCGTGGGCCTGAGGTGAACCTGGGGGGCCCGCAAGCCAGAAGCGACCCCCCCCCTTATGCATGTATGCGAAGCGGAGCCCACCCGAATAGTTACGGCACCTCGCCGCACTCAATGGCGGCCCAACATGTACATTAACGCAGGGCCAGCGGAGCCCACCCGCGGCCTGCTTGAAGTGTCCCCTAATGTGAGAAGCCGAGCGGAGCCCATCCGCTGTAAGGGGAGTGCGACCGGTACCGTGTGGAGAGCTACCGGACGTTAGAGTGCGGAGCGGAGCCCACCCGCAACATGAGCCCCAAACGCCTATGCCCACACGCAAACCCACGAGGGTACAGTGCCTGGCCAGCGGCCGACTGGAGCAGCGCCGACATCAAGCAGCGCTCCCACCGCGCAGCATGCAATTGAAGGAGCTGCGGCGGTGGGGGGCGAAAGAGCCTCAAGAGAGCGCCCGCAGCGTGTGGAAGAGCTGCGGGCGGAGACACACTGCAGCAGAGCCCACCCGCGTCGGAGGAGAGGCTGATGGCGATGGGTGTGAGTGCCCAGAAATAAGCGGCGGCGGCGCTACCCTCTCCCCCTCCCTCCCCCGCAGCGCGTGAATGAAGGAGCTGCTGCGAGGGGCAGGGGTTGAAGGAAAAGACTGCATGCGGCCAGCGCCACCTAACATGATGAGGAGACTGCTGGGTGGGGCAAAGAGTGCACCAAGAGACAGTGTGCACCCACTGCCTACAGCGCGAGCAAAAGAGGCACAGCAAAGCCTATAGCGTGGGTGAAGCTGATCGGGCTGACTGGAAAACTGCAGGCTGAATGATCAAGTGCCAGCAGACAAGTGCTCCATGCATGAGTAAAGAGGCGATTTGTCAACCACTCACACAGAGAAAAGACAGTGAAAGGCACCTACCGTGCAACATGTGGGGGAAGTGTTTAGGAGAAGCTGGGACCCGAGCACCGGAGTCCCTGTGGAGCAAGATAAGGCAGCGCCATCTCTCTACACGGCCCACGCAGCAATACAGATTGGCAGAGTCAGAGACTCAAAGGTAAAGAAACACTGCCCACCCCATGGCCAAGTGTCGAAATTGCACCTGCAAAACCCTGTAAAGAGACTGGAGCAAGCCCAAGGCTGCCAAAGCACTAAACGTGCCCCAGGACAATGTGAGGCACCCAGACATGCCAGAACGGTGCCAGAGCACCACCCAGTGGTGAGGACAAAAGGCACCGCACAGTAACGCCAGACTGGCGCAGGAACGCCACACAACGACAAAGAAGCCCGACCAAAGACGCAGCACAACACTGCGCAGGAAAGCTAAAGGAGTGAAGTAACTCCACGCACCAGAAGAAGGACGACGGAGCAGAAGCGCAGTCCGCCAGAAGCACTGACGCCTCACCAATGGAAAGCACGGTGACGCCTAGTGGCCACAGGTTGTCACCGCTGCCGGAAGAAGAGTAAAGAAACACCACCATACGAAGGTAGAGCGGTTCCAAGACTCCCCACCAGGCAAGTGCGACACTGAGGAAGCGCGACGACCGCCGACACAGCTCCAGGATCCCCGAAGAAAGCAAGCACACCCCGTGAGGTAACGGAAGCAACCTGACCACGAAGAAGCTCGGAGCGGTGACGTAACCCTCCGCACCCAGAAGCACAAGAAGAGCGCGGACAAAAGCGTGCCAACGCTACAGCACCGGAACGGAGCGAACAGCGACCAAACCGAAGTCAGCAAAGCGTGAGGACTCACGCAGAAGACCACCACGCTGGTCACCCAAGAAAGCCGACCCCTCAGACGGTCGCACGAAGTATCCCGGACGGCCACACGACGTGACGCCCCCAAGAAACCAGCCAGCCAGATGGCCGCACCAAAAGTCGACCCACCGGGGGTCGCGAAAGGATGTGACCGAAGCAAGGGTCAACGAACCGTAACACAGCAAGTATCCCGCAAGAGGACCGAAGATAGCCTGCCAGCATCGGCAGAGTGGACCGGCAAGAGGTCCAAGAAGTTCGAACACCAAGACACAGTCCACGATCAGCGACTAGCGAACTTCAACAACCATAATGCAACATTCCAAGTCTAAGGAGAGAGAGAAGATTGCAACACCCGGTCCAGTCACAGAGGAATAGAGACAGGGTCCGTGAACCAGGACAAGACCGGATGGAAGCAGGCGAAGTGCACGCTGCCTGGAGAAGTCTGGCCAGGAAGAGGAAGACAGCAAGGTGACCAGACCGCGTTGCGAAAAGGAAGGAGAGGAAGCCTGAGTGGCACGACGCCACAGAAGAAGAAGAGGTCTGAGTGGCAACACTGCCACCACCGAAGAAAAGAGAAGGAAAGGAAAAGTGGTCTGAGAAGCACGACGACAGGAAGACAATGAGAATGGAGTAGAGCAAAGAGGAGTGTGGACCAAGACACTACAACACACAAGAAGGGGAAACACCGAGGAGAACGTAAGAGGTGAACAACAGTCCACACACACGACCGGGACACATGTAACTTCACTGGAAGCGAGCATCCACGTGCGAACCCGACAGTCATCCAGGAATGACGGAAGCGAGCAGGCCGGTCTGTTGGCAACACCCACCTCTGGGATGGAACAGACACAAGGGCCGCGGAAATCCAGGGGCAGAGGCCTCAGGGACACCGGTGGCAGCGGGTCCCCAACGAGAGATGGACTGTTGAATCTCGCGCTGAAGATCCTGGGAAGGTCGCACAAGACGGAACCAGCGCCAACAGCACCCTTTCAGGTGGAACTCGGACACAGAGAAGAGAGCCCGTAGCGACGTCCTTCAACTCTTTGGAGCGACAAGGCGGCACGTCCTCCGGTCCAGTGGGAGCCTGGCAGAAGGGCCTCCGGGTCGTCCAGTGAGAGGAGACACCCACGAGAGAGAGGTATCCGTGAGGGGGATAACCTGCAGCTGAAGATCCCGTCAGGAACAAACGCCAGCTTGAACCAAGCACCTTGACTAGGATGGTCCAGCGGAAAGCAACACACTTGAGACCGGCTATGGACTTCTACGCGTTCACAGGATGTGAAACGGAGCGAGAGAGACTGTACAGCCCACTTACAAGCCGCAAGTCTGCCAAGGCAAGAAAAGACACCATTGCCAGCAATTGAAGTGACCGGCGGTAAAGAAGACTACATGGGAGTCGTCGTGATTTGAGTTATGGGTTTTGTGTGAACTCTATTTTCTTTCCCACAGGTTGGACTTTAGTTAGTATAATTTTATTAACTAAGGTTGGGAGGGATGTACTGACGGAAGACACGGTCTAGTGTCTCAGTTCTTCTGTAACCTCACACCTAACACCCACCCACCACCAGGCGTCACAGGTCATGTGACACTGGCCAATAAAGGGGCTGAGCGCACGTGATCTGGGCCCATTACCTATCCCCATACCACTGTGTCCGTGTCTCATTTACCTATCCACAGAATGAGGGCCTAGCGCCCTCACCAAACTCTACAGCAGCCGCTTAGAACGCGGTCGCGGAGGCTCCCATGAAGGATAAGCGTGAATAACGGCAAGTTTCGGGGAAGGTGCCGAAAAAAGGGCCCAAAGGTTATGTAAGCATTCGGGGAAATTCAGTGTGTAAGCAAATCCTGGTAAAATCGTCGGAATCGGGTAAAACTTACCGAGCGCCGCAGGTGAGGAGCGAGTCGGGTTTTCTGTGCCTTGCTGGCTGAGCTCTGGGCGCGGCTAGTCTGGTATTGGGTGCATCTGGAGGTGGAGGGCTGCTGCTGCCAAGTGGCTGCACGGCAGCACAGCTGGAGAGGCAATATTGATTCTGAGAAGGTGCAGAGGCTAAAGGACGACAGTGGATACTGCAAAATCTTCGATTCAGGACCCCTGCTGGACCCGTGTGGCTCGAGAACTTGGCAGAGGCCGGAGGGCATTATCACGGAGGGTGAGTCACGGACGTCTGCAAAAAGAGAGATTAAAATTGAGTAGAAGCAGTACTGATTCAGGGGGGACGTAGGAGGTGAGGGAGAAGAAGGGCACTCTTTGTGAGGAGAACAGGCTGAGAGAGGGGAGTGCAGGGAATCCCGGCAGAGAAAATTTGAGAGGTCAGAAATTGGATCTAAGCTCCTCAGTAAATAGGGTGTCTGAACCTCAAGTGAAGAGAGGTGTAGAGGGGGAGGTCCAGTTCGCAGTTGGTTTGCTGCCTGTAGGGGGGTAGGAGGTCAAAACCCCAACAGAAAAGATATCATTTGAGAAGTGGCAAAGGGGGTGGCCGTATGGGGGGGGCAGCCCCTATCACGCAACCCAAGCGAATTAGGAAAGGCAACTACCTTACTAACAGAAGAGGGTGGTAATGATCCCGGAGAGTGGGTGACCCCCAAAAATAAGACCCCTAAAAAGAAAAATCGTAAGACACAGAAAGGAGAGTTTCAAGCCTCTAACCTCAAGATAACCCCGTCCCTGAGAACCTTTTTTAAGGTAGTTCCTAAAACAGTACTGCTAAAAAAATCCAACTTTAGCCCCTGCTAAAGCAGCTTCAGAAGAGGAAAATATTTTAAGTACTAATAATTATCAGATTTTGGCAGAGATTTCAGAATCTCAAGAAAGGGTGGCCATTAGAAGAGAACGAGGACAAGCAGGGCTTGGAGAAGGGGAACCTTCTGAAATAATGGACCCACAATTGAGTAAGTGTCAGCCCCCGATACAGCAGGGAACACCGTCACAGCAGGCTGTGTCGCTTCAGATTTTAAACCAAAAAGGAGCAGAAACAGTAGGAAAACAGATGGTGACCTCAAGTATTGAAGGGGGAGATACAATTCAAGAAGTAGGTATGCAGGAAGTAAACCAATCTCATCCACTACCTCAGACACCACCTCATCGGGTGCAGCACCCTAGGCTATAATCGCAGCCGCTGCCTCCGCCTTTGCCTCAGCCCTAGGCACTGGCAAAACCTCTACCTCTACCGATGATGTCGGTGCCGCAGCCGCAGCCTCATTCTCAATTCCTACTAACTACAGACTCAGACTGCAACACCGTCTGCATTACAAGACAATACACAATCAGTAGTAGAGCTAATTCAGTTACTAACAACTGAAGTACGAAGCAGATTTGAAATTTCAGAGCAGAACCAGAAGGAGATCAGGTCGGTCTGTGATAATTTGGGAAGGAAGTTGGATGAGGTGACTACTAGGACTGCACAGCTGGAAGTGGAAGTAAAAGAACTAACTTCTCAAACAAAAGCTAACACAAGGTAAATTACCAACCTTAAAGGGAGTGAGAGGCTATTGAAAGAAAAAATTGAATCGTTAGAAAACAATCAAAGGCGGTGTAATTTGCGGATTTTGAAGATCCCAGAGGGAGCAGAGGGAGAACACATTAAGTCTTTTGTGGTGCATCTGTTTAAAGAAGGATTGCAAGGGAAATGGACGGAAGAAGATTTAATGAAAGATATACAGAGGGTGCATAGAGATCCTTACAGGAGGAATTTGAATAAAAGCAAACCGTGGAAAATACTGGAGAATTTTCTTACATATAACTTGAAAGAGGAAATTCTCCTGAAAGCATTAAAACTAAAACTTTTGACAGTGGAAGCAAATGATTTTGAGATCAGATCAGACATCTCACAAATTACTGCAGACAGTGTAAATTAGGAAAACTGATTGAGCCATTTAAGAGCCTGAGAGCGACGGTACAGTTAAAGTTTCCCGCCAGCCTGCGTGTTATGTATAACAATAAAATGCAGAATTTCCGCAGAGTTGAAGACGCAGAGAGTTTTTTAATATCAATCTCAGAGACAGCTGGCACGTAGATTATGGGATGGGGATAAGCTTCAGATCTGATGTCTCCGAGAGTGTAAAGAAGGTGTAAAACATAGATAACGCAGCATAGAATAGAATAACCTTTGGAAGTACGTTTTAGATAATATAGGCACGATAGTTAATAGAAGTAAATCTCCCGAATGGGGGCCTCCCAAGGCTTTGAGCCATCAAGGAAGAAGAGGAGGGTTTCCCGAGAGGTGGGGGTTGGGGATAACGGGTTGTTGTTAGTGCATGAGTGAGGGAGCATGGGGAAAAAGAAAAAAAAAGTTTATCCTCTATATATCATATCCCAGGATGTAATGGAGCCAGACAGAACAAAAAGAAGTGGCAGATAGTCAGAAGCCGCGTATAGAATTTCTTTCTTGGAGCGTACACGGCCTGAGAGGATCACATAGGCGGGAGAGGTGGTTGTAGTACTAAAAGGATGTGCCAGCTTATATTATTTTGTTACAAGATACGCATTTAACCTACAAGGAGATGAAAGAATTATTTGAGAAAAGGAAATGGGTGCGAAGTCTGATATGTTCGGAACAGCAGCTCACAATAAGAGGGGTGGAGATATTGATAAAAGCAAATGCCCAAGTCGAGGTAATAGAAAGTAGAGGAGACAGGGCAGGCAGATGGGTAATTGCGAAGATAAAAAGCCATAATCAGCTATACACAGTGGTTGGGTATTATGGGCCCAATACTGATGACCCTCTTCTGTTTGGTCAATTGGTCTCAGAGTTATTGGATTTTCCCGACCCTGTCATAATGGCAGGAGACATTAATGTGGTCTTAGATGGAAATTTACATCGTTGCACTAAAAGTAGGAGTAAGACGCATAATAAGTCTAGTTAACACAATTAAATCCTTACGGTGGTGTGACATTTGGAGATACAAGAAGGGGTTGTTAAAAAGTTTTACATTTAATAACAAAAATATGGTCACCAGTCTAGAATAGACTTCTTTCTATTGAACCAAAGTATAAAACATCAAGTTGGAGATGTAAACCATGTGGTTGCGCATCTGTCAGACCACTCCGCCATAACGCTAACTCTGTTTCCACAGGATACGAGGGTACAACAACGGTGGACTATGGATCGCACCATACTGGTGGATGATACCTTAATGGAAAGCCTGGGTCTGGAGTCCCAAGAGTTTTTCGATAACAATCTGGGAAGTGCTCCCTTAGGTATACTTTTTAAGAGAGAAAATTAAATCGGCGCAGGTATAAAAAAATAGGCAGAGGAAGGCGGAAATCCAAGACCTAGAAAAAAAGATTCAGAGTTTGGAATATAAGATACATAATAATGAGATAGGATGTGAGGAGGGTCAAGCTTCTATCCAGACTCATAAATCAAATATTGTAGCAGTGGTAGAAAAAAGGTTACAAGAATGATGTTGCGCTGGTAAATTGGCACATTTTAACTATGGGGAGGGGTGTGGCAAGCTTCTAGCTTGGAAAATAAAAAGTGACCAGGCGAGAAGTTACATAAAGGAGCTAAATTACGAGACAGCATGTGGCCCAAGAAAAGTGGGGGATAGTGCAGAGGACATAATATTAAAATATTTTAAACAAGTATATACAGAAGACTTGAGTACAACAGGGGCCGAGTTATTAGAATGGCTACACCAAGAGCTCCCACTTGAAATATCAGGGTTTCAGAAGTAGGGTATTAATGAGGAGTTAACGAAGGAAGAAATTGTGAAGGCCATTAAACTAGGGAAATCGAATAAGGCGGCGGGCCCGGATGGTCTCCCTACGGAATTATATAAAAAATTTGAGAAAGTCGTAGCCCCAGTCTTAAAGAAACTGTTTTCTGCAATATTTGAAAAGGGGGAAGAAATCCCTCCCTCATGGAATGAAGCCACTGTCACGCTCATACTAAAACCAGACAAACCACCAGACTGTTGCGACTCGTACAGGCCCATTTCACTCTTCAATTCCAATTACAAGATCTACTCAAAAATATTAGAGGATAGGCTAAATGGGGTGGTGGGAGCACTCCTACACGAGGATCAAAAAGGGTTTGTGAGAGGGAGACATATTAAAGATCTTACATATAACCTCATAGGTGCCATTCATCTAGCCGCGGTAGATAAAGTGCCTTTAGCAGTTATCACTGTTGATGCAACCAAGGCTTTTGATCGCGTGAATTGGCCATATTTAGAGGAAATTCTGAGGCTATCTAACTTAGGAGGAAAATTCTGTAATGCCATATGCAACTGTACAAAGCCCCATCTGCAAAAACATTAATAAATGGAAGCTTATTAAAGAAGTTTAACATTTGTAGGGGGACAAGACAAGGGTGCCCGTTATCCCCACTACTTTTTAATTTATATATTGAGCCCCTAGCGGAAAAGATTAGGAAGCATGTTAAAATGATTCCTTTTAAAGCAAGAAGGTGGGAAAAGAAAGTGGGCCTATCCGCTGACGACCTGGTAGTGGATACATCGAACTTGGACTCAGCCTTACCAGTGGTGTATGAGCTTGCTGCCGGTTTTGGCAAGATTTCAGGCTATGAAATAAACCAGCGTAAACCGGTTATTATGGTCTGGAATATTGATACACGGGTAGAATGTGTAAAAGAGGAAATTAGATACTTGGGTATAAAAATAGTGCAGAATATAGAGCAAATTCCTGAAACTAATTTCCAGAAGGTTAGTAAAGAAATTGAGAAACTGCTGCTCCGCTGGTCACATCTCCCACTATCAATTTATGGAAGAGTAAACATCATTAAAATGACTATCCTTCCAAAAATTACTTTTCTATTCCAACACATTCCGATGGCCTTTAAGGAAGAATGGCTTAAAAAGGCTCAGTCCAAAATCTCCAGCTTCATATGGGCTTCCAGAGGAGTGCGTATCTTCTGGAAGAAACTCAGAAGGCAATATGAGAACGGCGGACTTAAGCTGCCGGATCTCTCTTACTACGCATGGGTATTTTTGTTAAAAGGAGGGAAAAGTCTGTTTAAAGTTCCAGAGGAGTCGGATATACGCAGAATGTATGAAGCGATGTTAAAAAATGTAGATGGAGGAGACACTGACTTTATACATACATTTGGGGACCCGCGCTATTTCAAAAAGGTTCGGTTAAGAACTCTGCAGGGTTTAGCTACAACCTGGTATAAAGTTAGGAGGGAATTAAAGATCAAGTATTATAGCTGTTGGATGCCAATCTTCGACTCGCCAGGATCCCCGGAATGGACGAAAGACAGTCTGGCGCAGCCACTAAAAGAAGCGGGAATCCTGCTCTGGGGTTCGGTGAAGAAAAATAAGGCTCTAATCTCTTGGGAGGAGGCCCAAATACTAACGAATGGATGATTATCAAGATTTAAATATCTCCAAATGTTGAGTTGGGGTTGTACTGAGGGACTCGGGGCAGGACAGGATAATAAACTGGAAGCATCCCTGGCGGCTGGAGTAAACCAGAAAAAAGAGGTGCCATAAGGATATTGGCTGTTGGTGGAGCTGAGTGATGGTGATTTTAACCTGCGGAAAAAACTGTGGGAGAAGAGCTTGCCTGGGGAGCAGCTGGAAGAATTATGGCAAGTATCTTGTACTACTTCTTTTGTCTCCACAGGGTTTATTGGACGCCAAGCAAATTATCCAAAATGGGGAATGGAGCAGTGCCAAAATGTCCTAAGTGTGGTAAAGTGAAAGGCGATGATATCCACATGTTTTATGACTGTCCATTGATCCAGGATTTTTGGTTGGAAGTGAGTAATACAATCTCTGTTATACTTGAAGAGACACTCCAGGTAAGCATAACTTTGATCTTTTTTGGGATCCCTGTTAACTATGCATCACAGATATAAAACACAAATAAATAGATTTTCCTCCTCATATTACTAGCCCGTAGAGAAATATGCAAAAATTGGGTCAAAGTGGCACCTCCCAGCAAAATAGAATGGTTGGCCTCTATACCACATACTAATGTATTAGACAGATCTTCAATAAGTAAGAGAAACAACTTCTGGGTTCCATATGAGAAATGGGTTGAATCTATAAAAGTCCGATGATTAGGCCTCTATACCATATTGCCTAATATTCTGACGGTGGCACACAAGGGCCGTAAAGAATCAGCTACCGATGGGTGAATAAGGAGGTCACGGTGTAGAGTGATCCATCCCAATATACGGACGATGGGGGTAGTTTCAGTCCTTTCTTGACTGGGACCTGAGACCCAAAACTCTGGTATACTTGGGCAATGAAGACAAACATTTTAATTAACAACACTTCCATCAGCTCCTGAGGAAGAAGGGGTGGGGAAGAACATATGTATGTTAATTAGCTGTCATAATGTACGAGGGCTGGGACAACCCAGGCCCATTGAATAAAGGAGGAAGCCTAGACTTCTGGAGCCAACGCTGGAGGGGTCTCCCCTTTGAAGTTTTGGTAGGAAAATGCCTGGCATTGATGTCAGTTAGGGGCAGAGATTAGGCACCCATATAAGAAGTGAGCAGTGACTTCTTGATGGCACCATCTGGAATTGTCCCAGTATGTTGTGTATGAGGTCTGGTACAAGGGTGGAGGGTTTATGTGGCATCCTAGGATTAGCCTGGGATACTTGACTTCTAGTACTTTACCCCCATTGCAAAACACTTTCACATGAGAGAAATGTTTGTAGTTGAACACTGGACCGGGAATGTGATAGTGGCAACAACCTATAAGGACCAGGCCCCTGATGCCCTAATGGACTAAGGACTCTTCCGCCAGTTGACCCTAGAACCAGTGGGTCTCTCTAGGACCAGGTAAGCTGGTCCCTTTACAACCACTCAGGGCCAGTTGGGGGAAGATCTGGACTACTTTCCCCCAGTAAGAGGAGAAGAGCACCCGAGATAGAGGAGAAGAGGAAAGCTGGTGCAGAGAGCCAGTAAAACTAGCTACCTGCAGAATGTGCCGCCTTGTAGGTGAGGTCTGCTTAAACTGCTCCTGGTGACTGTAGCTGGCCAACAGGAGAACAATTAGCCAAGTTCCGTAAAATTGGCCCATCATGATTTCCTCAATGTAAAAGACAGCAGTCAGGATGCCTGGGTGAGACCAGGCACCCCCACAAAAATGTAAAAAAAAAAAAAGAAAAGCTCTGCGGCTCTCCCAGCACAGCAGGAGAGCTGCTGTAAATTATTCAGTGCTTTCCAACTGAAGAGCCCTATAGGGCCCCACGATGCTTACTTGCATATATTTCTGTTACTTGTTGGACAGCAAGGTCACCACCAATGTTAAAGAGTAAGTGTGAGGAGGGCTGCAGGAGTGCAGCAGTTCCCCTCAAAGGAGTTTTTAAATGTGACCCTATGTCTGCAGAGTCAAGGAATCTATGACCACCTAACCCTCCAGGATATTCATCATTGTTAAACACTTTCAATGCTGAAGCTTTTGCTCTCGAAATGGGAGTAAAGTGCTCTCTATGGGTTGTAGTATAATTTCATCTTCTGCGGTCTAACAGTGTATAAAAAAAACACAAAAACATGTACTGCGCATTTCAAATGCTGACAGTGATTTCAATCAATGTTGAAATATTCTATGGAAAACAATGATTTCATTTACACATGCTAATTGATTACAGAGAAAGTATAGTGTTTTTTAACATGTGTTTTTTGTTTTTTTAATGTGGTGACCATTAATTAACATGTGGCTATTGGTCCTTTTAATTTGGTGAATCCTTAATAGAGCCAATATGCTTGCCTTATATACTGATATACTGTACTGACCCATTGACAAAGCCAATAGGCATGTTTCATTTGAAGTGATACCCCCTATATTGTTATGTTTTATCTGGTGTATGTAGGGGGGTGCTGTGATTTTGGGTGTCATGACCCTTTATGGGCCACATGTGACTTCAGAGGCTCATCAAGGTATTTTATCCTGCCTGATGTATATATTTGTAAATTAGTGCATCATAATTAGTAAATGTAAATGTAAATGTTTGTATTTTATATAGCGCACTTCTACCCGGAGGCCTCGTAGCGCTGTATTCATACCGCTGCGGAACCCATCCTGGCTTTCCTGTGAAATGTCCACTCCTGGGCACCCCCTAGGTGAAGCCAGGCATCCACAGCGCTGCTGGGGCCGTTGTGGAGATTAAGCAAGCTATTGCCCAGAGTCACAGAGTGGGACCCATGATTAGACTAGGCACCGAGGCGAGAATTATCAGGTCCGGGGAAATTGAGCCCAAGACCCGCCGAGGCGGGAATTGAACCCTGGTCCCGGGCCAGACCTCTGCATCAGGGTCTGCCGCTCTAACCATTGAGCCACACTTCTCCAGTAGTATGATCTAGTACATTTACTTTTCCTTTTCTAAAGAAAAAGCACCAACTGGACAATCACTTATTAGGTGTTATAACACATGCCAGTAAATGGTGATAACTAGCGCACACCACCTCCTCTGAGTTTGCCTGGGGGCCTGCTTCTATACCCTGAGGGAGTCAAGTGCTACAATGGGATTTTTAGTTCTCAGTCAAGGTGAAAATGTGACCCAATTACTACCACAAGCTTCACATCTTGCACAACTAAAAGCCCAATTTCTTACAAAGAATAATTAAAATATCTTCCTTGAAACTTGACACATTAAATTGTTAGGCCACATTTCTCAATTTTCATAGATAGAGCATATTAAACACAATACCCTTTGTTGGAAAAGTCCCTTTCACTTCCTAAAGGAAGTTAAAGCTGTGCAAACAGTCTTTATAATTATTCACCATGGCATCTGGATAAAAATGTATCCTCTATAGAGCCCTCCTCAGAGATAACTTATGTCCTGCCTAAATGTAAACCAAGCCACTCAGGACTATGAGAGTCTCACTCAACTGTTGAAAAGTTAAAAATGGCATGCATGAATGTTAAGGATAATGATCCTCTATGATTAATTGTGACATGATTTGACCTTTATAGTCTATCACATCCAGGACCACTATTATTCTCCCAGGTCTCCAGGTATTATTATGATTTTCTAATTTTTCTTGAGTACAATAAAGCTACTATTCTCTAATTTGCTATGGTTGTGCTTATTGTCGGCTCTTTCATCAAGAATGTTGACATCATTCAGGAGAACAACTTGTTTGAATACAAGAATTTTATGCGGCGTGCAATGTGCGGTGGAGTGAAGGTGGGAGGAGGTCTGAGACCATTGACATCTTTTTATATTGATAACGAACCGTATTGAAGTAGTGCCCAAGTCTAACTTTCTAGAAAAAGTGCAGAAGTTACAGTTTGATATTAGATGAATTGGGTATACTGGTTGGAACAAATGACATGCCCTTGGACAAGCCACTTAGCTCCCCTTGGGTCAGGGCATGGTTTAATAAATTGTTTACAGGGCTACCATGTAGTTGTTGTGATTGCCGATCTACCAAATGTAATGCTGAAATATTGTTTGAATTTCCTTGTGGGTTTCCTGTGGGTAGAATCTCCCTGCTCACCATCACCTGCCTCTGTTCTGACCCTGGTCCTGACCATTGCCTCTGATCAGTCTCCATCTGTTGTACGCTAAAATAGAACCCTTGCAAAAGTCCTGAAAGTCTTGTAAGGGTAACTGGCTCCCTGTGCTAGTACTGGGATGATTCCGAAAAGGTAAACCATTTTGAGGAACATGTTTACCTCTATCGTTGAAATGACCATGGTTATCCACATGATAATATTATTCCTGAAGGTAAGGATAAGTTACTTTCTTGTTTTAAGTTTTGATATCATTAGTCAATATATCTAGTTTCCTGTTCTGAGAGACAGTTCTAAATCCTTCCTTCAATTTGGTCAAATCTTCATCATCAAATATTTCACGTTTACCATCAGCTTCCTTTTGTCAGTTTCCTTGTTACATATTCTGGAGCGGTGTACACCCCCAGCACCATTAAATCTAAATCGGGTATTTGTAAAGTGCCAACTACTCACCCCTAAGGGTCTCAAGGTGCTCCAGGCCATCGGGAGATTAAGTGAACCATTACGCAGAGTCACATAGTGCTGAGCTGAGCTGCCGCTGGTGCCGGACATCGAGTGCTGTGCTCCGGAGTCCGCCACCCTGGAAGTATTTCCACAAAACCCAATATTGTAAATAGATATCAGAGAACATTTAAATTTTTACACTGTATTTAGGTAATTTATTTTGGCTTATTGGAGTTAGCCAAGGCCTACTGCTCTTTGGAGTCACACCATGGCCCTACCTCTTTTAAAAAAGCCTAACCTTGACCCCAACAATTGGTTAACTTTAGACCAATTTCTATGCTGCCCATCTTCTCCATAATTTTGGAGAAAGACATGAATTCACTGCTTACCACCTTTGTGGAAGCCCAAAACTTTCTACACCCCTCACAATCGCGCTTCAGGGCTGGACACAGCACTAAATCTGCCCTTCTATGAGTCATCGAACACCTAACATGACTCATGGATGAGGGTGGAATGGCAGCGCTCTCATCCCATTCAGGTGGAAGTATTAGTGACAATGAGTCCCGAGGAAACAGCTTTGGCCTGGATGACCTAATTCCTGAAAGATCATAGGTTTCAGGTTTTTTCTACAAGTGCTAGATCAGAGCAGTGTGGTCTGACCTTGAAGTTCCCCACAGTTCAGCTCTAAGCCTGATGCTGTTCAATGTCTATGTACGCCCATAGGCGGATGTGGTGGAAAGCTGCTACTTAACCGTGTTTTCTTATGCAACTGACACACAAATTATTTTCTCCTTGTCATCTGGACCCAGGAGTCCACAATGTGGGTCTGAGTTGGATCTCCACTTGGATGAACAGCAGTTCACTCAAACTCAATGGCAACAGAACCGAGATAATGGACTTGGCCAAGAAACCTCTGCTCTGAGGCCGCACAACACTGGCCGGGGTCCCTAGGTGTCCTCCTTGAACTATCCCCTAAGGTAAAGAACCTTGGCTTCTGGCTGGATTAGAGCATTTCCATGAAACCTCAAGTGGTTTAAGTGGCGTCCACCTGCTTTACGGTGTTGGAGTGGGTAAAACAAATCATGTGGATGATTCCACATTCAGTGCAATGGAGAGTGAGCCAGGCTTTGATACTTTCAAGAACATATTATGGCAACATTGTTTACCTAGGAATAGACAAGGCATCCTCCTCTGCCAAACTTTTGTATTGCCTTCTGAAACATGCCTCCATTCCAAACCACCTCCACGAGCTTCATTGGCTCGCTGTGGAAAAGCAGATACAGTTGAAAGCATTGTGCTATAGGCACAAGGCTAGATCTGACACAGTCCCACAATATATCCAAGAGTTGATGTTGCCATATCATCCGATGGGCTTGTTCTGATCACTTAACCTGGTTATGCGTACTGTGCCCAGAATTTGATTGGCTCGTATGGGATGACATTCCTTCACATACCTGGGCCCGAAGATGTGCAGTGCTCTTCCTGAGACTTTGAGGAGCTGCACCTCATTATCTGTGTTTCGTAAGAACATGAGGACCTTGATATTTGAATCTAACAGTCTGGTTTATCCTACTTTAGCTTAGCACCAGGAAACCCTTTTTGTGTAGCTGAGCGCTTTACAAGAAGCTATGATAATAATAATAAAAGAAATACACTCTGCATTCATCCTGTACACACCGAAGTAATGCATGCACAAGTGTTTTTTCCATAACACTCATCAATGAGGTGGAAGACCAGATTAAACACAACTATCAGACCAATCTAATATGTACAGAAGCCGCCAGTAAGTGACTCTCTCTGGTAGAGACAGGCTAAACAGCCTATCTTGCCAATACAATATGATCACTGCCACCATGGTCAGTCCTCTACAGCCCTGTGAGCTGGGAGAAGTCACACACAGAAAAGAGGGTGAACATGATGTGCCCCTCCTAGTCACAGAATCCTGCTCTGGGTTGCAGTAAGTGCCATAGAGAGGCAGTTAACAAGTTTACTTGATTGTCTTGTGTGCTGTGTGGTGATCAAATATTCACAGAGCATGCCATGCTAAACTCAAAGCAGGGGTGTACCCTCTGCAGAGTCCTGCGTGGGGCCTTTCTCTGTCCTAACAGATACCATTAATTCCCAATTCCCCAAGACCTACTCCACTGCTGAAGCATGTCATTTTGACTAGGAGAACCAACAGGAAAGCCCATATGCATTTCCTTGCCTTGACTCTGCCTTGTGCTTCACAGTGAAGTACAATTCCTGCAAAGAGATTGACCATCAGAGCAACTTGTGATTCTCTGATTCATAGCCATCAGAAACTTGAAAGGCTTGTTATTTGTGTCGACCATAAACTTGGTTCAAACAAGTAAAGCCTGAACCTGTGGATGACCCACGACAATGGAAAACATTCATTTTCAATGGTAGACTAGTTCTGCTCACTAGAAGGCTTGGGCAAAACGTGCGTAATTTCCTCTGCAGATATTGTGGAAAATGTCCATGAAATATTTGTAATTTGAAGTGCTAAAACCTTTACAACTACAACTGCCTAAATACAATTTTCTCTGGGCCTACTCTCTAGGCAGCAACCTGTGACTGCTGCGGGCAATGGGATGCCTCCTGTCCCAGTTCAGATGAGCTAGAACTGTCCCAACCACCTTGTCAGCAGCATTGGTTTGCATGATGAAAGGTTGACTGGGCAAGGACCTTTAACACTGGAGCATCACACCATGTATCCTTCAGGCCATTGAGCACTTTCTGAAACTTCTCCATCTTGATAACATTTCTTAGCTGCTTCTTTGAGTTTAGGATAATTAAGGGGTGACTATGGTCATATTGATACCACAAAGTCCCTGAAAGATCATGTGAGACATAGAAAAAGTCTCACCTGAGTCTCAGGTTTGTGTGCTTCCCAATAGAGTACTGCTCTACCTTTGTTCAAAGGGTGAATCTTTCCATTTCCTACATAGTGACCAAGATCAACCACAGACGATTGACCCGCCCGGCACTTGATATTTTGTCTGCATGAATCCTCACCAACATCTGCTCCAGATGCTTCAGGTGATCCTCCTGTGAACTGCTGAAGACAGCAATATCTTTCAAGTAGTCAATGTCAAAGTTTTACGGGCTGGATAACACATACTTGACGAGGTGCTCAAAAATGGCAGGAGTATATTTCAACCAAATGGGCATAACTATAAACTGATAGAGGAGAATACAGTTTTCTCATATGCTACTGATGCCAGAGCAATTCACCAGTAGCCGCTGGACAGATAAAAAAACAGAGGTACTTGAATGGACGCAATCGGTCTTCTTGCTTATCAGCATAGGGAATAGAATTAGAATCTTTCTTTCTAATAGTATTGAGAGTCCAATATTCTTTGAAAAAATTGCAAATCCATGGACCTGTGCTTAGGTATTAGTACTTCGGGCTAATCCATGGGCTACAGGATTTCTAAAATACTCTCAGGTCCATTATTATGGCCACCTTTGCTTCCTTGCACTCCTGGGCCTGGTCTGATTTCCTGTATTGCTTGTTTTTCATGATCAAACACATTTATGTCAGAGGCACAGATAGGCATGAGGTGATGGAGAAAAGGTGGAAGAGGTGCGAAACCTCTCAGTATCTCTCAATACCTGTCTTCACTCCATCTGTTATTCAGGTGTCAGGATAGGGTCAAGCTTTACCCCATCTACTAAGGCCTATTTCTCATCCCTGTGCAACAAATCTTAAAGGTGCTAACTTTTCTCCTTTATCTCTTTTGTCATTGCCAGGATGCTGACATTGTAGTTTCTCTTTGGGGTATGGCTTAAGTCAGCTCACATGGAAGGTGCTATAGGTGGCATCTGTTTCAATTGGATAATTTACTTCTGTAATTTTCCTGACCACTTGTGTTCAGATGTTCAAGGGCAAATTGGCTTAGGCTCCAAAGACTCCTTCCTGTCTTGGTACCACATTAAAATGACCTTCTGGTCCTACCATTCCATCTTCAGCCTTTGGCCGGTCTGAAGGTTCTTCTTCACTTTGTTTTGGGAACTCATGGCATTCCGTCAGAGTGCTCATATACAAAAGTCTGTGGAATTTAAACAGGATGATTAAACACAAAATCAAATGATCTAATTTCTACCCTCTTCAGTTAATTTCACTGTCAGCAAATAAGAGACATTGTAGGAGGAAATCCCTTAGGCTCACTTACCGAGTTCCCATCATGCTGTCTTGGATCTTTTTGAAGCATTCCACCAGCCATTTATTCTGAGGTTAGTACATTGTGGGGAAGTGGTAAGTCACACCTGGTTGCTCCCACATCACCCTGATCTATTAGGAGATGAACTTCATTCCTTGGTATGATACTACAGTCTTTGGAAATACTACCTAGGGAAAGAGTGCAAGGAGGCCGTCACAATACCTTGACAGTTGTACTCCTCACTGATACTACTTCTGGTTACCTGGTAGCATGGTACATCACAACCAAGAGGCACTTATTGTCTGAAGCAGAGAGGTAATCAAATGGGTTAACTGTGTCATTGCCCACATTCACCAATGGCAAACCTAAGACAGGAAGAGTCAACAATGGTGTCCTGACTTAGCCTTCAGACTTACTACTCACAAGCTGAGCAGGTTCTGTGAAACTGCTCTACATCTTGACCTATTCGATCCAGATGAACAACAGTTGTAACACATCTTTGATGTTCTTGATGCCCATGTACCTGGCTAAAGGTGTCAGGCTCAGCAGGACCACACCTGTCTATAAACCCTCAATTGTGAAGAGAACAGACTGCCCATGTCTTCATGGGCTTGGTCTGCCAGAGCTAAGGGTGACCCCTTCTGGTAGCCATGATGCTAGCAAGCACCTAAGTGGGTAGTGCCTTCCAGAAAAAGCCCCTGTTTGTAGGAAAAAACAACTTGGAAAAAAACCTCCAGAAGCTGATGCCGCAGGTAAAGGCAGCTGGAATACTGGCTGAAGCAGAAACAGGAGCAGGATGGAACTAGCAGAATAACAGGACAGGTATCAGATCAGGAAAATAGCAGGAAGCATAGAACCCTCTACAGGACTGATGAAGCTTTGTAACCCAGGAGCAAGGCAAGTCTTTTCGCCTTTTTTGCACAAAACCCAGGACATTATATCAGTGGAAAAGGAAAACATGATTGATTTGGAAAAGACCATAGGGGAGATAAGGAGGGCCGTCAAATTGAATAGGGTGAATATACGTCCTTGCCAAATGAATTCTGGGCTGCAGAAACACCAAGAACATGAAGCTATACAAAGTACCCTCTTGCTGCAAGCCCCCAGGATCAGTATGGAGGCGCTAAGGGCAACACCTGTGGGCTGGCTGCTGTTAGGTAAGCAGACAGGATGAGCGCAGCGGCCTGCAGGAGCTCCTCACATCCTCACTGTGGAAGAAGCACTGCACGTCATCCCCGCCACCCAAACTCGCTTTCAAAGTCAGTGTCAGGCGTGGCCTCAATGCTCAACAGGTGCCTCTTGGGCTAATGATGACAGAACATGTATGTATGCCTGCAGAATTATAAGTCTCAATATACACCAGTTCGTCATCCCATAGAACTCTG
The DNA here is from genome assembly GCF_964261635.1 of Lissotriton helveticus. Taxonomy (NCBI): domain Eukaryota; kingdom Metazoa; phylum Chordata; class Amphibia; order Caudata; family Salamandridae; genus Lissotriton; species Lissotriton helveticus. The sequence goes on along the minus strand of NC_136063.1, from coordinate 892,986,643 downwards.
TATCTGCCAACCATTTAAATGGAACTTTGTGTATGGGCTAACCAGAGTAGGATACTCTTCCTATGTCTGGTAGAAGTCCTCCCAGGACATTTATCCCAATGCTAACAGCTGGTATATCTCTGACAGTGTGCTAGATTCCAATACACCTCCGCCTCTTAGGCTACATCCTCTTCTCTGCCTGGAGCAGGCGTGATAAGCACCATAAAGGTTGTTTCCTAGAGCCCACTGTTTTCCCTACTACACTTCTCTCTTCTGGTTCTTCCACTGTAGGAGTGGCTACAGTCTTCTATGATATACAGTTTGGGCTCTGGTTAGCCTAGCCATAGCCTAGGTGCAATATTTTGTTTCCAAGCAGGTATCCTGTGCCCTGTTTCTTTCACACCCTCACATCGACCATAGTCAACCTTTGGTGACTTCTGACTCAAGTCAAGGCAAGTCAGAAAGCTTTATTCGATTGAAAACAAACAATCATAAAAGCACAATAGCAGCATTTCACAAATATTAAAATTCCTATGAAATTCATTTAGACAAATTAATTAAGTTCATTGAGAGATAAAACATTATTAAACTCTACAAGCTTTCCTGAATTTTAAAACTGACGCATTAAAGGAACAAGCAACTGTTTCCTTAGATGCAAGACCTTTTTCAAAAAAGTTACCATCGTAAAAACAATTTGTACATTGTCTAGTTGTTGTAAAGCCAGAAGGGCAGGTCTACATTGGTGAAGCCCAAACCATTTTAGTACAGGTACTATGCTCATTCTTCTGGTATTAGAATACAATTTACAAAAAAGAATAACATGAATCAAGGTGTGCTTAGACATTTTATCACAAGGGCACAGCTGTAAAACTTGGGAACAGTTGTTCGCTTTGGGCAGAGTAACTAATCTATAAAAAACTCCCGAGCGAAAGTGAGTTAAAAGGAACCTGTCAAAATCACTCAGGACCAAAGTGAGGTAGGGTTGTATGTCAAAAGTAATTAAAATCAACTGGTTGTGGCAGGACTGTAGGTTTAGCTATTTCAGTTGATAGTCTGGCGGTGTCGAGCAGAGACAACCCCTTTACTTTTAGTTCCTTCCTAGGCATTTCCCTGATGTTACTGGGATTGGTAAAGTACTTTGGGTGGTCAAGATCTTGAAAGAACCTTCAAACATAGCTTATCCATAGGATTTTCAAAGCCCCATCCAATTTCAATACGTTCCGAACGATGCCTCTATTTAGTTTGGTCTCTTCCTTTGTCCAGAGTCTGTGCCATAGCAGCACAGGCTCAAGTTGCATTAAATCTGAAACAAAAGATAGGCCCAACAAATGCTCGCGGAAGTGCCATTCGGAACAGATAAGATATATTTTAAAAAATAATTTTCTACTCTTTGGATAGGAAGCAAAGTCCACTGGACCCCAAACCCCAGTCCCATAAATTGCAACAGAGACACATTTAGCTTTATATATTTTGATAAGCTCCTCGGGTGGTCTTTTACCAAGTTTAATTGCAAAGGTTCCGATGGCAGATGTAGTGCGCAATAATGCCAATTTTTTTTGCCGACACCGCCTGAGACCATGAGTCATTGTGGGCAAAGAGAATGCCCAAATATGAAAATTTCTTTGTGACCCCAATCTATTGTCCTGATACAAACATATCCTTAGGTTTTTTGATGCCAGTACCGCAACGCATGATAAAAGTCTTAGAGGAATTAATTCTTAGGCCGAGCTCATTCATGAATCTTGAAAAACTATCCAGAACCCTCTGCAGTCCTATATTAGTACGGGACATCAGTACGGCATCATCTGCATATAAAAGGGCTGGAATAGGTTGCCCCGCCACTTGGGGGAACTCATGATTTCTGACTCAACCCTGGTAAGTGGGTACTCAGTGTTGTTCACACTGAACACCAGACCATTGCCAATGGTACCAGAGAGAATGTCCTCAGGTTTTAGATACTTCCTCCCAACTATATTTGTGTAGATATCAGTAGGACAGGATTCTCCCTCACAAATATATCAACTTGTTGAAGTGAGAATGTCCTCTGTATTTCTTCACAGACTTACCCCCCTGCCCAAAGTAGAAAGACAGCGGTATTTGTCACTTGTATACTTATTGTTTTGTTCCCAGCACACACAACAATCTTTCATGCACTGAGTGCTAGGCTGTTAGAAAGATGCTGAAACCCAAAGCTTTGGTCTGTCGTTTGGAGAGTTGCACCATGGGTGCCTTTCTAGAACGCAGTACTACTGCTTGTGCCCAAAGACATACCCATGAAGCAGTTGTAGCAAAATACAGTTTTCTGATCTCTAGCACAGGACAGTGTACTCTCCTGGTGTTGAATAGTGAGATGCCTACCAGCCTCACTCAGTAACATTTCAGGCACCATGATGTTCCAGGACCCTGCCCTGAGATCTCTGGGTGAGAAGTGAGTGCACAGGACAATGGGCCACATTTATCAAGCTTTTTTCCAGTTGCAAATGGGCAAATGTTCAGAATACCGATTTGGTATTTGGACAGGGCAGCCCTTCCAAATTCCAAATTGGAATGGCGTGCAATAATGCTTTGCTACCGAATTCTGGCAGCAAAACATTAATAATTTACAGACTACCAAAGTGTAGTGGTAATGAACTTGCAAATAGGACATGGTCTCTTTGGGAGCCCTTTCCATTTGTGAATGTAAAACACAAAGTTTGTGTATGAGAATCCAGTGGTCCATCAGACCACTGTGTCTTCTTAAACAAAAAACAATTGGAAAAAAAAACTTTCTTTTTAAATGCATCCTGTTTTCCTTCATGGAAACTGCCTGCTTTATTTAAAAGCAATCACAGTCATTGTATTCTGCCAACCTCAGCAGGCTATCATCCCTGTGATGGTGTTGATTCCTAATGAGGCACAAATTGTGACCTACCTCATTATATTCATGAGGTAGGTGACATTCAACCTACTAGGAATCATTAAATGAAACGCTATGAGTTTCATATGTTAGGTCATCGCTAATCCTAATATTGATACATCTGGCTCCATATATGGTGACAGGTAGTGTAGAGCCATGTTGAATGCAAGTGTGTGACTGTGAGTACAGTTGGATCCATTTTGGATCACACCTGGTAAAGCATGACACAAAGCAGATCTGCAAAGTATATTGCTGGAATTCCTGAGTGCTTAGTGTAGTGTTTGAATCTATCAGTAAGGTGTGGAAGGATGGAGGTAGGTTTGATTTAGTTATGCTGCAGTGGTCTTTTTAGCAGAGACTTTCTGATTGTCTCATTTGACTTGGTGGAGAGTATGGAAGAAGGAAGACAATTGTCATATGAATTAGCGGGATGAATAATCCAAAAAGGGCCTTGTATCTCTCAGAGGTTATATTTCTAAAGGTTAATGGCTGTCAGCCCCAAGTCTTCACAGGTGATTGTGCTCATATTCTGTGTGTTCCGATTTGAGACATCCCTCATTAATTCCTGCCATGGAAACCATCACCTTAAACAAAGCAATGTTTCCTTCATTGAGGAAAGAACAACTAAGAGAGGTAAGTACTTTGAAACAGTTCAAGGACAGGGGCATTATCATTCCCAGTCTGAAAAAGTACTATAAAAGGGGAACTGAAATTTCAACGCTTGCTTCCAGATTTCTCGCACCAAAGTGGTGGTACTCTGCAGAGTAATAGAAGAAAATCCTAATATCTAGAGCTCGTGTCACTGACAGGCAGAGTCCCAGAATTGAAGGAATATCAACTGAAAAGTCAGCAATGAGCAGCTACTGGAGAGACTCAAGGACTGCCTCTGTACCAGAACTTGCCCAAAAAACACAGAAATGTGATGGTGCACGACACGATACCCTGCCTCCACCGCAGCTCTGATGCCCTTTGATGCCTGCTGACACCTGCAGTCATTGGTTTTCCCAACACCAGCACTCGCACTGATGCTGTCACAGCCAGCGCCACAAAAGGGGGTGGTGATGGGGGTGGTGATGGACAGAGCATCTGAGTCATAGCCAGTGCCAGCATCATGTTATTACGCAGCCGATAACTGACGAAGGTGACTTCACACACTCTTTGACTTTGCAGTGCTTCACCAGAACCGACGCCTCGCTGCCAGCCCTGCCTAATTTCCCCAGTCCTGGATTTGACGCATCACATACTCACATACACGTCGTCTTGCCTCCCCCGTGGCATCCAAGGAACTGGCCTCGACCTCGGCACTAAAGCCTAAACTTCATGGCACCTTGCATCGTCCACAGACTTTGTTTTCCAAGGTTCTGTTGTTCGGGGGTCCGTGAGACTCTGTGCCCAACTCTATGCACCTCGCAGAGCTATTTTGTTTCTACAAGTTCTATTTTTGAAATAACTGTTCTAAAGTCGGAATTTGATGCATGTATGTTGGATTTTGACATTTTGGTCTTGTTAAATTTAGATAAAGATACTACATTTTTCTAAATTAGTGTGGTGTCCATTTGCAGTGTTTTCACTGTGTTACTGTTTGTTTTTAGTACAAATACTTTACATATTGCCTTTGGGATAAGCCTGTCTGCTCATGCCAAGCTACCAAGGGGGTGAGCAGGAGTTATCTTAAGTGTGTATCCCCCTTACCCTGACTAGAAGCAAGGGCCCCTATGTGGACAAAGGTGCATTACTATGCTAATTAGAAACCCACATTTCTAACAGGAATATAATGGCTGCTCCTCTAACAGTCACTTTGGGATGGGTCAGAACTTTATTGGCCAGCTGAGAGAGGGGAGCATAAATTGCCTGGCAGGAGAAGGCTGCCCAGAGTAGCCCATCCACAGTGCCCGAGTGGAAGAGACTGCCCTGAGTTAGAGAGTAGCCTCTCCCTGCCTCAGCGATCACTGTTGAATTTCCATCTTCTTGCTGTGACACAATAGAAAAGGAGTGATGCGAGCGCTATAATGAACTCTGGATTGGATCTTTCTGCATTCGGATAATTGCTTAGCTCATAAAAGGTGCATTGAGAAAGCCAAGGAGAAGAAAAGAGTGAGAGAGCATGACTGCATCTGCGTCATTCAAACACTGCACATGTCACCTGGTGGCCTTTACTGATTTAGCCAGTGAGTAGAGGACACTAAAGAATCGACAGCGCCATAGAGTGGACTCTTCACTTGTTTGGGATGGTGACTGTTGCTTTGTGGGTGTTCCCCTGCCTGAGCCTGAAGTCATCCCCTCTGAGCAGCTGAGGTCTGAGTGAGGTCTTCACATAGGAACCTCACTGCCTGATGGGATCTGAATGTCCCACGTATGCTGTACAATCATGTTCCCCTGCCCTGAGTTCTCATCTGAGAGTATCTGGTATCAAAATGTTTGATGTTGGTCCATCCTGATACTAATCCAATGTGTACATGAAGGTCTAGACCTATCCTTTGACATGAGAGAAGTTCTGGACCTGGGGGGCACACAACATATGCTCTAATTGGATAGACAGTTGACTAATGTCACTGTTGTGGGTTTAGTAAGTATCATAGTGGGGGCACAGTACCATGTTTTGTGAATCTGTAGTTTTCATCTGTGTCACAGGAGTGGAGTAGTTTTGGCTCACTGCTACATGCTAGCCCAGGTCCTAGTGCTGTTCATGTTTGTGTGCATAGCTTTGTGTTATCTGTATGTGAAAATATTGTGAGTATGAGTGAAAGCTGTCTAACTGTCCTGAAACTCCAGGAAGCTGAGCTGCATGAGAATAAGAGGAAAGGAATGAGCCAACTCTGTATGATGTGCAGACTTCCAGGGTGAGTGTGAAGCAGCTACCCCCGGAGTTGTGGGTCCATCTGCCCAAAGGAAACTCAAGAGAAAGTGACCGGAGTGCTCTGGACTAGAGTGTTACCTTTCTTGCCAACAGAGACTTTGCCTATGGCATTGTCCTCAAGTGTGCCACTGTGATTCTGAAATGGGAGGACTGAGGCGATCCGGAGGAGGGGCTAGCGGTGTGCGGTCCTTGCGATGGTTTCTACAAATTGGCTCCCTTGAGCTTTGAGCCGACGGGCTCCTGGACGACGCACCTGCGTGCCGGTTCGGACATCGAGGCCATTGACGGTTGTTTGGTGGCCTTCTCTTCCACCCCTAACTATTTTCTCTACTGATGAGGGAAGTTATCCGGAAACCCGAGCCATGTCTCGGGCGATATCCAAAAATCCGGGACATGTATCGGCTCTAAAGATCATCAGTTCAACAAGTACCTACTTGCACCCACATGGGTGAACCACTCAAGAACTCCATGTAACAGAGTCCCTAGGGGTGATCCGGAGGAGGGGCTAGCGGTGTGCGGTCCATTGCGATGGTTTCTACACTGTATTTACCTGTATAAGGTGCATTCCTGTCCTTTACTAGCGCTGGTGCACTTTTGGATGCCTAGCGACAATGCAGGCACCCTTGCGTCATGGTACAAGGGTGCCTGTGTTGTAAGTAGGATTATTTTGGTGAAGGAGGGGACACCTGCCTGCACAAAAACAAACCTGAGATGCATTTTCCTCTTCTATGTGTTGCTGCAGAATGGAAAATATACAGAAAGTGAAAATAGTTTTGAAGTTTGACTTTATTAAAGTTTTGATACTGCATAAAACTTTACAGATTGCCCTAAATGTAGCCTGTCTGCTCCGTGCAATAGCTAACAGGGTATGAAACTCAGTTTAATTTAGTGACCTTGAGGGTTCAGCCTGTCAAGGGTTGTGATTATTCTTTGTGGTGGGTAGTCACCCATCCAAAATGTTAATCAAATGTCTTGCCATCATGATGTAACAGTACTCCTCCTAGGTGGTTGTACTTTACACAAATTCCAGGGAATTGGAATGAATACCACAAAGGGCTTCACTTAGAGTTTGGCAGCTGGCCTACTAGTTCATCTGGTCAGCGGAGCTTATGAACTCTATTTATCTGCAGAATACCACCCAACATATTTAGATATGCTTGCCAAGCAAGGATGGGTATCTGTACCTTCAATAAAGCAGCTGCCAAGATGGTTATGCTTCAGGCGATGAAGCTTTGACAGTTGGGTGCTCTGTTTAACGTGCCCACCCAGCAAAGACTTTTGAGTTTGAATAGCAAACTCTTAAAGTGGGAGTTTGTAAGTGATCATGGAAAAATACTGGCCCTGACCCACTGAGTTATATTCCAGTGCATAGTAGCACTGCTCTTGTTTCATGTTCGGACCCACCAGACTTTTCTGGAAGTTCTGGAGCAGCAACAATGTATTGCTTTATAAGCTTTAATAATCATGTGTTGATCCATGTGTTATCGTGTTGATAAATATGTATAAATAAGTCACACTTAGTGTAATTGAAGTATAATCATTTAACCTTCATTATATTCACTTTAACCCCTTCCATGCGCATGACAGAACGGTTCCGTCATGAGCTACGGTTGAGCTGTGCTCATGACGGAACCGTTCCGTCATGACCACGCCCGTTTCTATTACCCTCCAGCACCGGAGGGGGAAACGCGGTCGCGCTGAAGAGGTTAATCAAATGTGCATTCTTAATATTGGCCTTACTGCAGGTAGACCTCTGCTGCTCAAAAGCTTTTCGCTGTTGATCATTATGTTGATTTTTAAACTTGCTTTTTCACCTTTTTTTTCTTGTTGCAAGAGAAAGATAACCTCCACTAGTTAGATGATTAGCTAATTGTTTTGTTTTAGAAATGTTAAAGTGGATAGCATTAGCTGGAAGTCTGTTGGAATTTACACTGGGCGTGGGGATGAGAAAGCACCTCCTGTACCATGCAGTCTGGACAAATGATACATCCAAGGTCATGCAGCTTTGTGCTTTTTTGTTCAATTATAGTAACATCGGAGTTTACCTATTCCAAGGAGACGACACAACCTGATTGGTCCTAGTTAGGAGAAGCTGGTGGGAAGAAGTTCCTAAGAGAATGCAATGTATTTAATTGTGTGTCTTAGGATACTAGTTGGAAAGATCCTATCCTGAGTTTGCTGAGGGAAGAGCCTTACCTAACTCTGCTACCTGAAGCTCCATATTCTTAGTTCTCAAGTTAGACTTTTGAATGCGTGTGCCCTCCTTTGCCCTGAATCTTTATTCTGTTCACTATAGACTGCCACATTCTGCTTAGGATACTTTACTTATGTTAGGGAATGTCCTTGTGGAACTAGTACTTTCTCTGCTTTGCATCTTGTACCATCATGTTAGAATTTCCTGATAATACACTGTTGGATTGATTAACTTTATCGAATTATGGGCCCGATGTAGGTAAATCCCATTTACCGATTTTGAAATACCGAATCTTACCGATTCGGTATTTTAAAATCGGTAAATGGGATGTAGGTCCCAACATCGGGTTTCGTTACCGAATCCTTAACAATTCATTAATTACCGATTGGGTAAATACCGAATCGGTAATGCCCATTCTTTCCTATGGGCTTTGAAGCCCATAGGAATGATTAGGCATTACCGATTCGGTATTTACCCAATCGGTATTTAAGGAATTCACAAGGGTGCAGGGGGTGTCACTTTGACACCCTCTAGCACCCCCAAAACGGCCATGTGTGCAATGTGGCACACAGACATGCCCTAAGGGCACGTCTGTCTGTCACATGGCACATGTGTACATGCACAGATGTGCATGTACACAGGAATCGTTTTTTTACCATGGATTTGTATTCCATGGTAAAATACCGATTCTGTAAGCCATGTGCAGCCGGAACATAGGCTACCTACATCACATTTTCGGTAATTTTACCGAATCGTTATCATTACCGAATCGGTTAATATTACCAACTCGGTAAATTTACCTATTCGGTAATGATAACGGATCGGTAAAATTACCGAAAATGTGCCCCTACATCTCCATGGCCCTTTACCGATCGGAAACGGCCGAAAATCGGTATTTTCGGCCGATTCCGATCGGTAAAGGGCTACCTACATCGGGCCTATATATGCTTAATTTGACAAAAGACTAATTGAATGAATAAGCCTGTAACATTGACTAATCTGTTAATAAACCTACATAATTAGGTCACCATGGGCGCATGGATAAAGCTGACATGATGGCAGACGCTCCTTAAAAGAGCTCCACGCACCATTCCCTAAATCCAGCATTAATCCAAAGCTCATGCTGCTGGCTTGCCTCCTCATATTTCTTCATTTACCTACTGTCATAGACTTAGACTTAGAAAATGCTTTATTTGATTTCACAAATTGATAAAGCCAGAAAAGCAGCAATTCATTACAGATATACAAACATACTTAGATTTAAGAACAGCTAATACATTTTCTTTTCCTCAAAATACTTTTTAAAAACCACAACATGAATCTCACACAATACTCATCGTTCAATAGTTGCAAAAATAAAAGAGCCCGTCCGCATTGCTACCGTAGACCCTGCTTTAAAAAGGGTTTTATCCATCTGACCTGTTCAATCGCATAAAATTTACAGAATACGATCACCAGTAATAAAGATTGATTTGATATATTATCATACGGGCATTTAATAAGTGTTCTGGACCAATCATTGGTGTTCAGGAATGTGACCAGGCGAGAAAAACAATCAAATCTAAACCTTGTCAAAATATACCTGTCATAACCCCATAAACACCACACTAGATAGGGCTCCATGTTAGTAGAAACCATGGTAAGTTGGTGTTTCATCACTGATTTTTTACTTAGCTCCAGTCCGAATCGTATCAATTCGAAATGGTTCAAACAAAGTGCTTTAAGATCTTTTTTAGAAACATTAAATAGAGAATTGGGGTTGCTAAAGAATTCTGGCCTACCCAAATCATTTGAGAGATTAGGCATGTAATTCAACCATAGAATCTTTCTCGCCTGATCTAGACCCATGGAATCTTTAATTATTTCCAGGTTGAATCCTAAATCTAGTGACATCCAAACTTTATGCCATAATAGCATTGGTTGTATTTTTTATAACATCTGTAATATAGCGGATCTCCAATTCACTATGACAATTAAAAACGGGTACACTTTGCGGAACGGCTAAAATAAATCTTAAAAAAGCATTCTCTACTACTTGAATTGGTAAAACATCGTGGAGTCCCCAAACCCCTGCCCCATATATAGCCACACTAATACACTTTGCCTGGTAAATTTTCAATTTGCCCATTTTGTTGGCGAAACTCATCACTGCCTCTGTCGACCTCTCAAATAATAAGGCCCTATTCTTTATTGCTGGTCCCCAAGAATTTGAGTCCTCCAATAAGATCCCGAGATAGGAGAATGTTTTTGTAAGTTCAATCCTATCTTCCCCAGCTACAAGGGTAGAGGACCTGTTCTTACCCTTACCACAGGCCACGGCAAATGTTTTCTTAACATTGAGCCTCAAACCCCTATTAGCCATAAAGTCGATGTAGGTGCTAAGGGCCTTTTAAACTGCATATAAAAGTGAGACGATGTTGTTGTCATTGACTATCAGCGAGTCTCTCACACAAGCACCAAAGCCTCCTCCAGTTCATTGGTGTATAGACTGAAGAGGAACGGGGCAAGTACACAGACTTATCTTACACCTTTTTTTACGTAAAAAGACTTTGTACATTCCCCTTTTAGTCCAAACCTCACCTTGGCAGTAACCCTGCATATAATTATCGCAAAACAGATATAAGGGGAGGTTCAACTTTTAGACCTTCTAGGATCTTCTATAATCTATTAGGGTCTACGCAGTCAAACGCCGCAGTAAGGTCAACAAAGACCGCAAATAAGTTGCCTTGCTTGGCCTGCATATATTTTCCGTGTAGCTTTTCTAAAATTTAGGACCTGCTCAACAGTACCCCTCCCCTCCCGGAAACCATATTGAACTGGGCTTAGTACCTTATTGTCTTCCGCCCATTGCTGCATTCTATTCAATTTGACTCTACCTGCCACTTTCATGAGGGAGTCGAGCAAGGAGATAGGTCCGTAACATGCTGGATTTTCCCGATCTCCTTTTTTAAATATGGGAATGATTATGGACTCTGACCAAGTTTCAATAATACAACCCCTTTCACAATTGGCCTCCAATACATGTGTTAATAGAGGGGCCCATAACTCGATCTTATGTTTGTAAAGGTCGATCGGAGTCCTGTCCGGCCCTGCAGCCTTCCCTCCTTTGCTCTCACTTATGGCCGCTCGTACTTCCTCATGCGTAAATTTGATATCAATTGGAGAAAATGTTTTATGTTCATTATGTATTACTTTTTCGTTGACTGCATCAGTGGCACTCCCCCCAGATCTGTAGAGAGGAGAAAAACTCAACCCAAGAATCTTTGCTTATTGCCACCTCGATCCTTGCTACCTCATGTATATTTCTAGCTACAGTATGAGCCTTCCTTAGCCCCCTGATTTCCTGGTAATCCGTTATTGGTTTATGTAGGGCAGCTTTTAAAAGGGGATGGGATTTAGTGCAATGAGAATCAAACCAACCATTTTTTTTAAAAATGTGATTCCTACCCGGATGTTTTAAATTTTTGTAATTATCCCTGTAATTTGAGAAAAATCACCCAGTAACTCACTAGGAGAGATCTCTTCTTGTAAACACTTGGTTTTATGGATTTTTGCCTCTAGCATTATTTTAGAGCTCATGACCTCAGGGTCGCTCTTGACCCAACGTATTGAGTATCCGTTCTGTCGACCCAGCACACAGCTTTGGGTCCAGGCTAAACTCTGTACCACAAAACTGAAACCTTTGCCAGGCAATAAAATGTTAATTCTTAAAGGAAAATGGTCACTGATCCCTATTGGGTGGGTGATAAACTCCTCCACCCATGTCGCATATCGGTTGAGAGAATGATGAAATTGATCAGTGTGCTATGACCACGGCCTACAAATGTGGGACTACTGTTATATCTTCCCAAATCTTTTTTCATTCACTTAACCACACAATCGGTGACTTTATTTGGCACAGAGAAGGAAGGCGTTGGCTAAGCCTTGCCTCTCCACAGACCAAAATGGCTTTGGCGTCCCAAATTTTGAGCAGTATTATCTAGCCTCTCTGCTCCAATGGGTGGCCCGTTGGATGTCAGGTCATCAGCTGGAGGACACAGCGTCTGGATATCACCAGTAGCCTCTCACCCATTTATTGCATTCCTTTCATCTCACATCCAGCTCGCATATGCCCATCACTCCCATAATACGACTGACCAGTAGCTTCTTTCACAGAAGCCGTTATCTTACTGGGTGGTTGACACCTTATGCCCCAGGGCTGCCTCTCCTAAGGATGCTTCCGGGCAAGGGAGCTATTACCCAGCATGAAATAGTTCCCTGGAATAATGCAGGACTCCATACCCAGGGGGATTTGTACTGAGATGGTTCACTCCTTCTCGGCAAGGACATTATAACTGAATGTGGTCTTCCTCTGGAACAATTCCTGTTAGATAACTCCACCATGCAGTCAACCATTGTGGACCCACTCGGGTGACATGCTTCAAGAATCAGGTCCAATACCTACACCAATGGCGGACGATCGACACTTGACAAAATGGTTAGCTGACTCCCTGCGGCACATGCTGCCACTCCACTCACTAGACTGTCCCAACACTGGGAAGTTGACCTCCACAGACTCTGCAATGATAGCATGTGCAGCAACATGCTGGCAAACCATGCTAAGGTGTCCCAGACGTAACCCACACTTCCAGCGTATCCAATATTATGTATTGCACAGAGCCTACCTCACACCTTGTAAAATTAATCAATATGTTAACCAAACTGATGCCGAGTGCCCCATCTTCCACATACTTGATGTTTGCACATGTTCTGGACCTATCCATCCATCACACAATACTGGCATGGGGTCACATCCACCCTACAACGTTGAACAGGACACCAGAGGAAAATGTGCTTGCTCGGCTTGTTGAAATGCACTAATGTCAATAACAGACACGGTTCCTAAACCTAGGCCTTGTCAAAGGCCTCCTCACTCGTAAGTGGAAGGTTCCCAAACCCCCCTGTCCTTTCTGTCTGGATGCTGTCTTCCTTACGCTGACCTCCCTTACGCTGTAAGAGGCGGCCGCTCACTCGCGCTCTGCCGAGTTCCCTCAGCGCCATCCTCACATCCCTGACGAAATTCTGCTGGCTGGTATCGTAGCGCTTTGAGCACTCACAGCACTGCAATTGACTCATTACCTGCAACGCAGCGCTTTTGCTCCGTGTAACCGCCCGCATAGAAGCAGTATTATTTGCATATCTCTGCTCGCACTGCGCTCGCTTTGTTAAACTGGTACCGTTTTGACTGCTGTTGGTTAATCTGTGCCTTCTCCCCTTTGTTTCATACTTTTGTAGCCCCAAGCTCGCCCAGATCGTATTTTCTGCCCCTGCCATTTTGTTTGTTTGTGATTCGGAGCAAGCTCCTCCTCTCCGCCCCGCACCCGCCTCCCCAGCTGCTCCTCCCTTCCAAGATTGACCACCACTGCCCCGTAGATCAAAGCGCTGTGACCTCCCTTACGCTGTAAGAGGCGGCCGCTCACTCGCGCTCTGCCGAGTTCCCTCAGCGCCATCCTCACATCCCTGACGAAATTCTGCTGGCTGGTATCGTAGCGCTTTGAGCACTCACAGCACTGCAATTGACTCATTACCTGCAACGCAGCGCTTTTGCTCCGTGTAACCGCCCGCATAGAAGCAGTATTATTTGCATATCTCTGCTCGCACTGCGCTCGCTTTGTTAAACTGGTACCGTTTTGACTGCTGTTGGTTAATCTGTGCCTTCTCCCCTTTGTTTCATACTTTTGTAGCCCCAAGCTCGCCCAGATCGTATTTTCTGCCCCTGCCATTTTGTTTGTTTGTGATTCGGAGCAAGCCCCTCCTCTCCGCCCCGCACCCGCCTCCCCAGCTGCTCCTCCCTTCCTCCGCCCCCCTCCACTCTCCATTTATGTCTGATGTACCCACGCGCAGCGTCCACGCGCTACGGCCGCGCCGAAGGTGCGCCAAAGGTAAGCCCGTCTACGCCCGTCCGCGCCTGGACCGCGCCCAGCGCCAGACCCCCTGCCCCTCGCGCTGCCCAGCCCTCCCGCATCACCTACGATGCCGCCTCCCTCCTAGCCCTTAACCCCGGTCGCGCCCCCACCTGTGTCCAAGCCGCCCCTGGTCAAACCCATGGACCTTTCTCCTGCTTCACCTGCGAATTCAGCGGCACCAACTACATCTCCGCTACGACCACCCCACAGACTCCCGACCCCAATCACCTACAATGCATCCTTCTCAACACCCGATCGGTCCACAGACACGCCATTGACCTTTGGAATCTACTAGACACCATCTCTCCAGACATCGCCTTCCTAACGGAAACATGGATGAACGCTTCCTCCGCCCCAGACATCACCATCGCCATCCCTGAAAATTATAAGATCACACGCAAGGACCGTACCGGCCACACAGGAGGAGGAATAGCTATCGTCCATAAGAAATCAATCCGCATATCAACCAGCTCTGACGCCAACCTCGCCAACTCCGAACACCTTCACTTCCAGATCCACATCGACCCCAAAACCACACTCAGAGGCACCCTCCTCTACAGACCACCAGGACCCCGCTCAAAATTCAGTGAAGACATCACGGACTTCATCACTCCACACGCACTCCCCTCCAAAGACTACATCCTTCTGGGAGACCTCAACTTTCACCTCGAAAAGATCAACGACCGCAACACCGCCACCCTCGTGGACAACCTCGCCAACCTCGGACTTAAACAACTAGTCACTTCCCCCACCCACATCGCAGGTCACACACTCGACCCCATCTTCACATCCAGCAACCATGTCTCCTTCAGCCACACTACGGACCTCCTCTGGACTGACCACAGCTGCGTTCACTTCACCTACAACAAACCAAAACCCTGCATCCACCTCCAACCTACCCTGCAAAGGAATTGGAACAAAATCACCACGGACCAAATCTCCGTATCGCTCCTTCAAAACACCCCAGCCCTCTCCTCTAACGCCAACGAAGCCGCCGCCAACCTCACAATATGGCTATCCAACACCGCTGACACCTTAGCACCACTGAAGAAACGTCAAAACAAACCTGGCAGCAAGAAGGCCTCTTGGTTCAACGATGATCTCAAGAAGTCCAAGAAACTCTGCCGCTCCCTTGAAAAGGCCTGGAAAAAAGACCCAACCACTAGCACCAAGGACGCCTTCAAAAACGCCACCCGCACTCACCACCAACTAATCCGAAAGGCCAAGAAAACAGCATTCAAGGATCGACTTGACAACAACGCCCACAACAGCAAGGAACTTTTCAACATCGTCAAGGAATTTTCCAATCCCTCGGCCAACTCCAACGACATCACCCCCTCTCAAACCCTCTGCGACTCCCTAGCCTCATTTTTCCACAACAAGATTGCAGACATCCACAACAGCTTTGACAACCAACCCGGAGACCAACCCACCCTACCATTTGCTGATCATCTTCCCCCCGTGAACACCCTCAACGACTGTAACCCAATCTCCACTGAGGACACCATCCGCCTGATGAACTCCATCCACTCAGGATCCCCCACAGACCCATGCCCTCACCACATCTTCAACAAAGCAGACTCCGTCATAGCACCGCACCTCCGAGACGTCATCAACTGCTCCTTCAACTCCGCCACCTTCCCGGAAGACTGGAAACACGCTGAACTCACCGCCCTTCTGAAAAAACCCACAGCGGACCCCACCGAACTCAAAAATTACCGCCCCATCTCGCTTCTTCCATTCCCGGCCAAAGTCATCGAGAAAGCTGTCAACAACCAGCTCGCCGCCTTCCTCGAAGCCAACAAATCCCTCGACCCCTCACAATCTGGCTTCCGAGCAAAACACAGCACTGAGACCGCCCTCATCGCAGCAACAGACGACATTCGAACTTTACTGGACAATGGAGACACAGTCGCCCTCATCCTCCTTGACCTCTCTGCAGCATTCGACACAGTCTGCCACAGCACCCTTTTACAACGCCTCAATAACATCGGAATCCAAGGAAAAGCACTTGAATGGATCACCTCGTTCCTCACCGGAAGAACCCAGAGAGTCCGCCTTCCACCATTCAAGTCCGAGGCCTCTGAAGTCATCTGCGGCGTACCATAAGGATCCTCACTCAGTCCCACCCTCTTCAACGTATACATGAGCCCCCTCGCGGCCATCGCACGCCAACACAACCTCAACATCATCTCTTACGCGGATGACACTCAACTGATCCTTTCTCTCACCAACGACCCCAGCACCGCCAAAACTAACCTACACGAAGGAATGAAAGAAGTTGCCGAATGGATGAAACAAAGCCGTCTGAAACTGAACTCAGACAAAACAGAAGTCCTCATCTTAGGTACATCCCCCTCTGCATGGGACGACTCCTGGTGGCTGGAAGCCCTCGGAAAAGCACCCATCCCGACAGACCACGCACGGAACCTAGGCGTCATCCTGGACTCTTCACTCTCAATGAACAGACAAGTCAGCGCCGTATCCTCTTCCTGCTTCAACATTCTTCGCATGCTCAGAAAAACATTTCACTGGATCCCCTCCGAAACAAGGAAAACAGTCACCCACGCTCTAGTCACGAGCCGACTGGACTACGGAAACACCCTCTACGCAGGTACTACCGCAAAACTCCAGAAGAAACTCCAACGAATCCAAAACGCCTCAGCCAGGCTCATATTAGACATCCCACGCAACGAACACATCTCTGGTCACCTTAAAGACCTCCACTGGCTACCCGTCAATAAGAGGATCACTTTCCGACTGCTTACCCACGCACACAAATCACTCTACGACATCGGACCAGAATGCCTCAACTCAAGACTGTCCTTCTACACCCCCTCCCGCCAACTACGTTCTTCCAGCCAAGCCCTCGCCACCGTACCTCGCATCAACAAGACCACCATGGGGGGCAGATCCTTTTCATACCTGGCTGCTAAAACATGGAATTCACTCCCCGCTTACCTTCGCCTTACCCAGAACCACCTAGCATTCAGAAAGCAACTTAAAACGTGGATATTTGACAAGTAATCCTCCTCCCCTTCCTAAGCGCCTTGAAACCCTCTGGGTATGTAGTGCGCTATATAAATTATATGACTTGACTTGACTTGACTGACTTTGGAGACTTGGGCAAAGGCTGAAAGTTGGGTATTGTACTGAGAGGATGCTAAGGTGTAACGGAAGTACCCATTGGCGGCCGCCTAGGACACACTTTTAGAGGAATTGCGTACTGTGCAATGCGATGCAGACCACCCACACAGGGGTATATTCACAAGAACGTGTGCTAAACATCGCCAAAAAATGCTAACGCAACTTTACACATCGCAGCCTATCGCGGGAAAATCACTCCGTGTCAACGTGGAATTCACAAAAAGGCGGTACCATGCAAGAGTCTGCCGAAACCGCGGCCAATGTCCGCGATACAACACCCTCGGCGGAGATAAAAACACAAACCTCAATGCAAAAAAAAATGCGATGGGACAAAGCGTTTTGAGGAAATCAGTGATAAGCAGCACCAGGCCTGCAATACACACATGGCAGGCGGGAAAAATCACTATAAAAGTAGAAAAAACACTCAAACACAAACTGACCAACACCCAAGCACCATGGAGGCAGCCGGAGCAGGCGCAGAGAATGAGTGCAACCCCACAAGCACCCCGGACGACCAGCCTGGGACCTCGGGGACAGGGAAGGTCAAGGTCAAGAAAAAGAGGAAGACGAAGTTCAGTCCGCAGGAAAACAGTATCCTGGCCATGGAGGTGATGGAACACCATCAACAACTGTTTGTCATCTCCAACGTGTCATTGGGCACCAAAAATAGGATATGGCGGGACATCGTGGACAAGGTGAATGCCGTCGGAGAGTACAAGAGGTCAATGGATGAGGCCAAGAGGCGATGTATTGACATCAAGCGCAAAACCAAGGAGAAACTGGCAGCCAACCATAAGGCAGCAATGCAGACTGGAGGTGGAAGCCCAGCACCACAACTCATGCTGGATGACTTGGAGGAGCTGGTGTCGACAGTCATCAGTGTGGAGACTGTGGCCGGAGTCGAGGGACCGGACACTGCTTGACACTGCAACAGGGTGAGTGACCACCAGGTACTGGGGGGCCGGGTTGACCTGGCCACAATGGCACACATGCACAATCAAGCAGAGCACAGTACACACCCACAATGACTCTGGGTCATGGCCCTGATCTACACTCTGTCACAGTGTACAATGCCATGCTGTCTGAATGTCAACATGTACCATGGGGCTAAATACATGAGGACACATTGTAATACACAATCTCCCCTTCACATTGCAGAAGCACCGTCAACACCTCCTGCACAGCAGTCCCAGCCACTCTTCACTGATGATGAGGAGGACACCCCCAGCATCGACACCCAAGCCCTCCAAGACATCATTGACATCATCTACAACTCACCTCCAGGATGGGGCAGTCCAGCGGCATTGAGGAGACCCCACCCACTACCCAAACCATCCAGCAGGAGGCACCCACAGCCCCGGGAGTCTCCCAAGACCCCCAGGAACAACACATGGCCTTCCAACGCTGTGTGCTGGAGGGCCAGAGGGAGATGGCTGAGCAGGTGCGGGTGGTGTTTGACCTCATGGCTACCAAACTGGACACCACCCATGGGTGTCTATGTCCCATTAGGGACTAGCTCAAGTCCCTAGCGGACACCCACGGGCCGCTCCATGGTCTCCAACCAGCCCTGACTGACATCGCTGGAGTCATGACGCAAAGAGAAGAACACTTGTCCGCTCAGACTGGCTCCAGCGATCCCATCCGTGAGCTGGCACATATGCAGAGGCTCATGGAGGACACGCTGCGGATGGAGGTAGAAAGGATGGCAGCCACTGCTGCACATCAGCAAAATGTAGCTGGGATCTACCATGCCCTGCAGATCCTCATCATGGCATTGCTGCCACAAGGCGTGGCGCTGATAAATGCTGCTGCCCCCACATCATCCACATCTCGGCCCCCTGGTGTGTCAGTGCCTCACAGTGTGGCAGGCGTATCCACTCTGGCACCTGATGTGTCAGTGGCACACAATGCGGCAGCTGGTACTGCAACACCCACAGGTGGGGCAGTGCACACATCCGAGGATGAGGACGGGGATGAGATTGAGGTCAGAAGGAGGCACTAGCATTCATTTCTGCCACCTGGTCTGTTTCTGCTTGGTGCCGCACATTGTCCCATGACCTTCCATTGACCCCCGATACACGCCGCTGCACTCACCTAGGACCGCAACATGGGCTGCCATATCCTGTTTGATGACCAATGACAAGGCGACAATTCTGTGGACTGTACCCTTCCTCTTCCGCAGTACTTGTCATCCCCGGATGGACTCTGACTGGCCCTCCATGGGCACATGTAGTGTAGTGTGCTTGGCATGGCCCTATACCGCTCCAGTTGCAAAACTACAGCAATGTGCAATAAACATCCAGTAACGCACTGCTGTGTCATGTCTTTCAATGTTCATGTATGAATGTGTGGATGAAAGTCGAGACAATGATTTCCCTTACGTCAATGATGCTCATCTAGTGGGATGGCAGGCACAGTGTGATACATTGCCTATTGTGTTCCGGGTGCCGTGGTCACTGCAACAGGGACACACGCATTAGTCACTTCCTTGTCCGGACATGGAATGAACCATGCCCAGAGCCCTCGAGTCATTTTTGCAACCTCTGCTCTGGTCCGGCGTACACCAGGCCAGACCAGTCCGCTTACGCTCAGAGGGGGGCCACATAGCTACCTGTCACAGGCATACCCGCTGGTGGTGTGCAGGTCACTGGTCTAGTTGTCAGCATGCCACGGCCACTCCCAGAGGGCCCCACACCACACCCATATCACACAGGCGTCACAGGCCATGTGACCCCGCAAATATAAGGGGCCGACAACGTCACACTCCCCTCTGCCAGTGGTGACTGGATGACGGATGCTCCACGGTTCTCAATCATAAAGGCCCATGAGTTGTTGCGCACAGGGTTAGTGGCACCCGAATCCTTGCGGCCTTCACTGGCCTACCACCACGTGGCGCTGCCTGCCGTTGCACAGGGTTAGTGGCAGCGAAATAGCTGGGCGGGTGTGCAGCCTGCGTTGATGACGTGTGCACTGATGTGGTTTCTGCCATTGATGATTCAGGATTCAGCGTCATGTGTGGGACCTGGTGGGGCGGGCCTGCATGATGTGGACCATGCCATGGTGGCGGGACCGGGGCCTGGAGCTTGTACGGTCACGTGGTGTGCCTACTAGTGGACACACCGGTGGCAGCAGGTGAACAGTGGGGCCTGTGTGCGCAGGGGCGGCGGTGTCGCTCTCTCTCTCTCCCTTCCTTTCCTTCTCACTCTCTCACTCTCTCTCCCTTCCCTCTCTCTCTCTCTCTCTCTCTCTCTCTCTTTCTCCCTTCCTTTCCTTTCCTTTCCTTCCCTCTCTTTTTCTCTCTGGCTTACTTTCCTTCTCTATTCCTCTGTGTCTCGCTCCTTTGTGTGCTCATTACACACGTCCTGATTTTGCGCTTTATTTTCCAGGCTGTGACGTTGAGGTTGTCCCTGACGGACCCGACAGGAGTCTTCCACATTGGTGTTTTGTGTTGTATTTCAATAAAGTTTTTGGTTGTTACTTCAGTGCTGTGTGACTGTTTCTTGTTCTTATGGCCACACATGTGTGCATTTATTTTGGCAATGTGCATCATCATGCGCTTTTTGAGGCTCTTGTGTCATGCACGGTATGTGTATGTCTGGGGGGGCTGGGGGTGGTGGCGGGGGATGTTGTGTCCCTCATGGGTATCGGAGCTGCATGATCATTGTCTGTGGGTCTTCAGGTGTGCTCTTGAGTAGTCCATAGGTACTACTCTATGGATCCTATAGTGCCCTGCAGTAATTAGCTGATAATTTAAAAAGTTGTGATACATTTTTTCTTCTTTTTTAGGAGCAATGGACATTTAACTCCTTTGGCTACAAACAGTCTGATTGGACGCTCCGTGCCTATACTTGGCATTTCCACTTTCGTAACTGTTATTCTGGTATTGTAACCATCATAAGCACACAATGAAATGTTCAGTGCCGTAGCATGACCTTTGGTCGCCCATGGCAGTCCCTGCGTTTGTCGTCCCCCGCAGCGGCTGCATGTAAGAGCTGGGGTTGCCTGCGATTCCTGCATTTGCTGCCCCACGACTGCTGCACGTAATAGGGGGAGGCTGAAGCGCCCCCAAATCTCATGTCTCTTGGGTGGACGACCGCCCCCAACTCTCCCTTTGCTATGCAACTGGTAATGTGTTTGTATAACGATGTTTGTTCTGTATAACATTGTTGTACCTCAATGCATTTTCAACTGTAATGTAGAAAATGAAAACAAGCTCAATAGAAAGCGTTCAAAAACAAATTTGGGACACCATCCTCTCTGTTGGTCTCGTGGAGCGAAAAGGGTTTCACTTCATTTTGAAATTGTTGCATTGATGTTAGCTCCCAGAATACACATTCAGCTGATATCTAAAGGTCCATATGACCAGAGGAGCAATCTGTTCTATGACTACACAAGAAGCCGCAGGTATAGAAAATTGTGCTGTATAAGTTCTGCAATACAAAAAATGGACAGTGGGCCAATTGCCATATAAAGGGCAGATGTTCTAATGTACATTGCTGTTAGCCCTGTGATGAACATGCTGTGGGCCAAAGATTTCTGCCGTGAAGCAAGCAGAGCATTGTAAGCCTGCTGCCTCACCCGCCCTAAGGTCGGCCAGATGGGCCATAGTTTCGCTGGCACAGCAAGAGGGCCAGAGAGGGAACCAAAACCGGCCCTGGCAAAGTGCTTGGCCGACGCCCCCCTCCCACTCCCCCGGGGGTTGGGGCGCCACCGAGCTCTTTGCCAGGGCCGGGTTTCGGCCGATTTTGTTACAGGGACGATTTTGCACCTGTGCTGCAAAACGTCCCTCTAACAATAACGGCCCCCAGGGGCCCAAAACCGGCCACCACCCGTGAGGCCCACCAGGGGATTGCCCGGTGCCCGCTACAGCCAGTCCGGCCCTGCACACCATCCACCTCCAGCACTTTTGGGGGGCTACCTGGAATCTGCCAAACTTAAAAAACCCTCCAGAGTCATCCAGTCCACTTTCTTAGTGATGGTTCTAAGATGTCAGGTTGCAGCTCTTTAAATGGACAAGTACTGTTAGTCACCTGGTATCTGCGCAAACCAGAAACATACAGGCCAACAGACTCAATACAGCTAGGTTTTTGAAGCCAAAAATGGCTTTATTTTAGGTGTCTCCCACCAAAAGTTGCCTCAGTTCAATAGAAGTCAGTGGGAAAAACAAATCCCCTCCATTTTTAGTCTAAATCTCCCACTTCCCTTTTCTGAAATGTCGGCATCTATGCACACCATGCACTAATGAAGAAACCTAAAGGTATTTGGGCAAAGAAAACAACCATCTGCATATAATAATGTGCATGAACTAACTTGTGTTGAATGCAGACCTTATCCTTTTGTGATTATTTTAAAACAACTGAACATTTTGACATGATAGTAGAATAATACATTTAAGAAATCGTAGTTAGTTTATGCAATCTTATCACAAGTACTCATAATTTTAAGTGTCTCTCCATTGCAATGACATCATTTAATTTAAATGTTTCTTTCATTGTATTGTCTGTATGCCCATGGGAATTATTTAGTATGCTTTTTGCGTTTTACCCCTTTTAGCGGAAAGAAAGAGATTTGACATCCACTTATGCGCATGCATTTTTGGAAATCAAACATGATTCGAAAACGATTTCGAAACATGCCGTCTTCAAATGTGTCAATTTAATCTTGGATCCCAAACGTCAGAAAGTCTGCGAGGGACTTAAAGCTGCCAAATTGCACATCACCGAGTTCTTCAGCTTTGCCGTTTCGGATTTTAAGTGCACAGAGCTGATTCCCAACTCTAATTTCCAGCCAATCTCAGGCAAGTATCAATTCTCCCTTTCTCAGACAGGTGGCCAGCCTGGAGATTTCGCTGCATTAACGCACAACTCATTTGGACTTACTCCAAAGCTGAGTAAGCTTTGGTCGTGTGATTGAACCGTGATGACCTTCAACTGCACTGTCATCTTGTGATAATCATCCTGCGGCCTGTCCCAGACAAGCGTGCTTACATAACATAAACCCGGCTGAAGTAACCCAGTATCAGCGCGCGCTCTGCTTTCATTACACAGCCTTTCAGATAGACGGAGATTAGCCTATCCCAAAATGCAGTTCGTGTCAGTGGCTAGCCCCCGTGCCATGGGCCCTAGTTTAGAGAATGAAATGGCCTCTTTGGCCACTGTTTGAAGTGTGAAATACGGCAATAGAATTAGGGTTCAGTGGGCCCCGCACGTCTCTCTGCTCGGGTGCCACTACACCTGCTGTATCAATTGAAGCTACAATCCTGATTTGTGTATATATATTTTACCTTTACATTTCGTTCTGTTAGAATACGCGTTTTAATGTTCTCCTTAGGAGACGTCTTGGGATGTGCACTGCCTCAGATTGACTGACAGAAAAATCAATCAATCAACCATCTTTATTTCGATTTAAAAAAAACCATAAAAGATATAAAATAGCATTTTAAACATCACAATATTAATACATTTCAAAAGGTACTGCCGGGCAAAGAAATAAAAACAGATAAAGTTAAAACGTATTACATGAATAAACAGATTGATGAGAAGCAGCAAATACCATTATCGGAAGCTGTTTAAGTAAAAGAATCAATAGAGAAAGTGCAAGGGCTTTAGTGCAATGTATGCAATTTGGACATCAATCTACCAATTATCTTGTTGAATCTTAAGGTGCAAGTGCAGTCAAGCAAAGCAACATTATTACTTAAAAAGGTAGAAGAAAGTACAGGTTAAAATCTGCCATAATAATATTTCTAGTACCACATACTTAAATGTCAGTCCTTCTTGTGCCCTTATTAGACCTACATTAAACAAATACCTACTAATGTTAAAAAACATTTTTTTGTGAGGTATCAGTTTTAAGTATTCATGCTGCCTTGTGGCAAGATCTAATTCCCAATAGCCTGCAAATAGGTTTAATCCATTTCTGTTCAGACTTTATATAATCTGGGCAGAAGAATAATAAATGGAAATTGTCTTCTCTTGCATCTAGTTGGCATAAAGCACAATACTCAGTATTTTCTTCCCCTTGTTTGCAAGCCCATTTCGATATGTTTGAGTTTATTTGCAGAATTCCATATCAAATTTCAGATATAATGACTTCGGTAGTTGGGGCTGCACCTTATCCATGAAGGACTCGAAGCTTCAGCTTTGTTTTATTAGAAGGAACAGTGTTGTTAATGTACCGATGGTTGAACTACGTAGCACACTATTTTGAATATAGGCACAGAAGGTTGATTTTATTATTTTCTTGGAACCCATAGACAATTGTGTAGGCTCATTCCAGAAATGCTTTAACCCTAGTTTGGTAAACCAGGAACAAACATGCTCAAGCGATAGCAGACCTACTCCATGGGTGAGCTTTAACATTTCCTCCAGCCCTTCTTTATAGTGCGCTAGCTCCTCTGTGGACCACACTCACACCCAGAACAATAATGGTCTTAAAATTGCCTGTTGGTCCATACAGTGTACATTAAGATCCATTACAATGGGTATTAGTGGTGTACATATTGGAAGGTGCAAAATGTTGCTAAAAACTTATTTCCACCCACCATAAAAGTATTATTACTTGAGGTCCCCATCACTCTGCCCCATAGAGAGAGGCCGACTGCACATTATATTTATATACTTCAAGGGCAGGGGAAACCGCTTTGGACATGCTACTCCCATGTTTCTTTACTATGGGTATAGAATTTTGGAATAAGATGCTCTTGCTTTTCTCCAATTGCATTTTCCAAGACATTTTAGTATCCAACGTTATGCCTAGGTAATTGAAATTGTGCACATATTCCATCTTCTGGCCCTTGACAGTTAAGTTCTTTTTAAAAGACCTATGCGGATTAACTGCCATATATTTCGTTTCACTAGAATTTATTTCCAGGCCCTTAGTCTCACAATATGCATCAAAGGTATCTATTAAACACTGTAACCCTTTGGGAGTTTGAGATATTAGAATGGCGTATCTGAAAATTGGAGGGTGGGCATTGACACCGCACCTAACTTGGGAGAATCATGTTCGCAGCCCAATAAATGTTCCGGAATGTCATTTACATACAATGAAAATAAGTGGGTGCCAGTACACATCTCTGCCTTACACCCCTGTTTACTTTGGTTCGGTAAGCTCGTCATTCGGAACCCATCTGACCCTTGCAAAATTATCCTCATTTAGTCTTATGATTTGCACTAGTATTTCCTTTGTACCCTTAGATTTTTAGGAGATTTCCAGAGGAGAGTTCTAGGGATCAAGTTGTAGGCAGCCTTCAGGTCAACAAAGGCGATGTACAGGTGACGCTTCTTGAGCACTGTGTATTTCCAACTTATGCAAAGAAATCTAAAAACCTGGTCAATTGTGCTTATTTTACCTCTAAAACCAGCTTGATAGATAAAATACTATTCTCCTCAATCCATCCATTTAATTTTGTAAAAATTTGTCGGCATATATTTTTTGTAAAACATCAATTAAACGAATTGGACAATAATTTGAAGGGTCTTGGCGATTACCTTTTTTTAAAATTGTTGTAATTTTAGCCCCTTTCCCGAATTCCTGTATAGCTGCACCTGCAGCAACTGAATTACATAAAAAAATAATATAGGGGCCCCAGATCTCTTTGTCATGCCTCAGTAAATCTCCTGGTATTTTATCTGGTCCTGGAGTTTTTTCAGGTGTTACCGCATCCAGAGCTGACAAAGTATCTTCCAAACTAAAGTGTAAAGGGGCTGTGATTTGGAGTGTTACATAATCTTGCATTTCAAATTCTGTGTTGCTCGTAGATGTTGAGTATAAGCAGGAGAAATGGCTGACCCATGTTTTTGCATCTAAAAAAAGGTCTTTACTACATCTCCCTGCCATATTTCCTTTGGATATCAGTCGCCAAAAGCTAAAGGGATCCTTTGCTTTGGCTGCACTGATCGTGCAGACCATATTCTTTCGTCCGCTAATAGTTTCTTGTACCTATCCATTTTCTCTCTTAAGGCCACTATATTTTTGTTTTTGTTGCCAAGATAAGTTCCTTTTTTGCTTCACGGCATTCTTTATTGTGTCAGGGATTTTCTAAATTAGTCTTCCCCTTTGTACATCCCTTTACAATCTTTCTTAAGATCGGTGTCATAGCGTCTACCAATGTGTGATGGATAGCCATAATTGGGAAATCTACGACAGGGAGATCTACGTACGGTGCAATAATATCTGTGAAGATATCATATATCTGCTTCATTGCTTTGACATTTCCCCCTATAGAAGGCCACTTTAAAGCTCTACAGTTATTACTTAACAGTGATTCAGAGACACTAAGGTTAATGTCTCCATTGTTCAAAGGGGTTGGATGAAAAAAATGAGATATTAGTGTCAAGCATAGGGGGTAATGATTACTGTCGGATCTATGCTCAACAATTAAATCATGTAAAATTGGCCAAGTATTAATAGACACCAATAAATATTCAATACAACTTTTGCAATTATTCCTACTAAATGTATCTGTGTTCGGGCTATCAGAGGTCAGTCTCCCATTACAAGCTCGAAGTCCATATCCTGACACTAATCTCATTAATTATGCTACGGCAACTGAGCAGGGTACTACTGCACTACTTTCCAATGGGGGGATGTTATTTGCCATGTCTTCTTCTTAAAAAATATTTTCAAAGCCAACAACAGGTTCAAATTTACGGTTATAATCTGCCCCCACAATTATACTTGCCCTTGGGTCAATTGAACTTCGAAATTGGTCTAATTGTTCTATTACGGGGATTCTTTACTGGCTAAGCTTGGTCTGTTATAAATATTTACTATATATACATCAGATTTGTCCTGTGTTTGGATCTTCACACCAACCATATCCCGTGAGGGAAAGTCCACCTGAATTATATCAATACATAAAGTAATCTTTATCCATTCAACAAGACCTCCCGATGGCCTCCCTCTAACCGAAGGAATAGCATTAACGCTATATGTTTTGAATCCTACCTTATAAGGAATTTCCAGAGCCCAAATTTCTTGCAATAATATTATTTCTCTTAGCCCAATGTACTCCTGCCACTCTACGTCCACTTGTTTTTTTGTCAGTCCTGCTATATTCCAGGAGAACAATTAATGCAGCACTAAAGAAAAATTCACACAGACTTGCAACTGACGCGAACAATTTATTAAAAAGATAGGGTTTCGTTGTCTGATTTGGTCTCAGTTGAATGGGCAGGGCATTCTACAGCATAGTCTCATGCACAAATAGTGGGAGGGCATTATTAACCACCCAGGTCATCATTAGAGTCAGTCAAAACGGTGTCCCAGAGAGGGAGGTGCAGAACTGTGCACAAGTGGGGCATGGTGCTTAAACACCTGTGATTACAGGCTGGGGGTTCAATAGTGGCCTGGTAATGAGTGGGTCATTCATTTTCGTACACTCCATAAACCCCTGTTTGTGCAGGCCAGAATTAGATTTGAGTTTTATGTAAGCATCTAATAATTATCGGATGCGTTAAATATCTCAACCTTATTGAAATTTTGTTAGATCTAATCTCCCGAAATTTAATACTGGAAAAGTGCAAAGTATTTACTTTGTCATGCAGAATTTGGTGCGTTAAACACCACAATCTGCATTTTATTCCCCATTAAATCACTATAAGTGTTATTTATCAAACCCAATAAATATTGTATCCTGTGTTTTTGTTATGTATCCTGTGCTCTAAATAGCACATATACTCGTCATCAGGCTGTAAAGCCTGCGTTCCAACCACAGTAAAACACAGGGGCATATTTACAAGAAACTGACGCATTGCTACGTCAAAGCAGCGATGCACTAGTTTCCTTGTGGCTTTGAGTGAAACCCTTGCGCCACCATGGATGCACCATATTTACAATACGGTGCACCATGGCACAAGGATTGACAGAAGCGAAAAAAAAATTCTGATGTCTCTGTCAGCACAACACCCATGCATTGTTGGAGTTGTGTCGTATGCCTGATGCAACTCCAGCAATGCATGGGGAGGCCTATTCCTATTGTACTGCATCATTGATGCAGTGGCGTCCTAGAAGTGGGGCAGTGAAATCTGGTAGCTTTCACTGTCACTTCTACTAGGTTCTCAGGTGTGGGAACGCCTACCCTACATACATTATATCTGATGCAGGCATAATGTGGCACAGGAGTTTACAAAGTGACTCATCTGCCTAGATGCTTCACTTTGTAAATAGGGCACAACCAGGCACATTATTTACGCAGTCGCTGCGTCACAAAAAATTATGCAATGGCGCAAAAGTGTATCAAGGGGCTTGAAATAAGACCCACAGTTTTCTGCTGACACTTTCTACCTACTCAGGGCAATTAGAAAAAATCAGCATAAGAGTCCATGGAATTTGTAAAACTCAGCCCATAGCAACACAACAGACTGAAAGTACACATCCATTTTTCTTGCACTTAGCACATGAAGGCAAGGTCTGTTTCACTTGGCTAAGCCCACCCCAATGGTTAGAAGTCCAGGGTTGCAAGTAATACAAAAAAACAAGGAAAACATACAATCTACAGTAACACAAGACATTGTATGACACACAGGGCCCGTGTAACTGTCTAAAAAGTTGAATTCTAAATGGTATACTGTTGAGCTAATTATTGGCTTCACACAAATGGTTTAATCGTGAATTCATTTATAATTGTTGAAATAAACATGAGAAGATTTCAGCAAAGCCATTGGCCTAGAATTAGGCATAAAACATTAAATGTTAGTGTGAGTGTGAAAAAAGTAATGAGAACTTTTTTATAGCACAGTATTAAGTGAAAAATGTACAGGCACTTGTCTGTAAATCATTGCACCCAGATTATAGTAAAGTAAGTTGGTTTTCAGATAGCATCTAAATACTTTGTAGGAATTGGTTTACAATGAAAGTTTGACCCATCAATGAAGTCCCAGTGCTGCTGAACTTCATCTTCCATTGTAGAATTCTGAGTGTCCTGGAAGGAGAGTATACTCTGTTTTAGTTAGAAGCTATTTGTTTGTGTTAGAAATGGGGGTCTCTTTGCCCCAACTGTGAGCCATTCTTTGTAGTCAGGATAAGGGGGATACGTTCCTGAAGTAACCCCTGCTCACCCCCTTGGTAGCTTCGTACGACCAGTCTGGCTTCTCTCAGAGGCAGTGTGTAAAGCATTTGCACATAACCAACAGTAATACAGTGAAAACACTACAAAAGGACACCACACCAGTTTTAGAAAAATAACCAATATGTATCTGTGCAAATAAGACCAAAACGATAAAAGACCAACAAACAGTAATCAAAAGTATGCACTTTGCAAGAATAACTCTAAAATGCAGTTCCTTAAAGCCAGTAGCTTTGTCCGGGGCTACAGAAGTGCTGAAAACAACAGAATTCAACAGTTCCAGCCGACCGCCGCAGTGTGTACCGACGTTAGTATCAGCAGACTCGTAAACAGTACCTTTGGTTACGGGTGACTGCTATGCTGTGGGCCAGTCATGGCAACCTCCGCGGTTGCTATGTGAAGCGTAGCTGTTTGGCGTGTGGTGCCCTCAAGTCGCGGTGCAAGTAAAGGCTCAGGGATAGTCGTCCAGTGACGATGGTGAGACCACAGCTGCGATGCGGAGTGAGTCAGTGCACGCTGCAGTGCTGACAGGTCACAGTGCAAGTGACAGTGCTGTCAATGGGAGCTGGAGTTGGTCGTCCCAGACTGCAGTGTGGGACAGGGCGGTGCGTAGTGTGACTTACAAACGGTGCCCCAAAACTATGGTGCGTTCACAGGTGTCTAGTTTAGCTGGCAGTGAATTGTTAGTGTGACCAGGGCAGCGGAGTGAAGCGAGGCGGTGCCAACTGGTCATGGTTCAAGCAGCAGATCGATGGTGGTGGCAGTCATCGTTGGTGAGACCAGGGTTACGGTGCGAAGTGCGGAGGTGCTCTCTGCAGTGCCTTCAAGACACGGAGCCCACAGCGGTGTCAGTGATGGTGTCAGCTCCTTTCCCCCTCTGTGGCAACTGAAACCCATAGTTCCAGAGGCGGTACTGTAGTGTAGTTCCTATTATCCCAATAGGCTCTGCACATTGGAATAATACCTTCAATAGTATAGACCTAGGGCCGAGGTTAACTAGGTCTTCTACTGACGATATTAGACTTAAAGTTTTGGGTTTGCCAGCTAACTCAGAGTTCACTAGAAACTTTCTCGAATAGGCAAAGAGGAGTTTAACCTCCCTGGATAGACAAGAAGGGATTTAGTTTCTGACAACCATAGAACATGACAACTTTGCTCTCCCCTAATCAAGAGTGTATCTCTAGAGTCGTGTGAAAACAAAAGACAACTTATTTTACTCAGTCAGTTCAGTGCATTCTTAGTTTCACCAGATTGTAGAGAAAAGGAAGAGACGGGCGTGTTCAATAAAAGATGTTATTTATTGATCAGTCTCTTTTCTCGTACAAGAGAAATGAATCGATATTATTGCAATACTTATGGTTAAGTAAAGTGCATACAGTAAAAGCAGAATTATAAAATAATACTGTAAAAGCATTGATATGGTTTCTAAACCATAAGATATTTAAAATGGATAAAATAGATACATACATATATACATTTGACTAATCGTCCTCAACTGGTGCTTCTAACCACGCCTACCCCGGTGTACCTGACCTAAGCCTAATACGTGGGCGGGAGTAGATAAGTAGCAGTTTAAGTTAAGTTTGTTTTGCCAAGTGACTGACTCAAGAATTCTCTGCAAGGGGTTATTCAGTTCTGTACCTGAGATCTAGAATGGTTGAGGGCTGGTATCTCTCGTCTTTGGTCTTGATATTCCAGCTGCCTGCAAGGGCTGCTTGGAAGCGCCGGAGCTGGATTTCTAGGCAGGAGAAAGGCAGCGTCTCCTTCTCAGCGCGTCAGGAAGGCGGGGCAGCGCCAGTGGGCTTCGCTCTGTGCTGGGCTCTTCGGCAAGTCTCGCTGCTCCGATCTCGTCACCACCGCATGTGTTTGCTTAAGGCAATGTCGGTAATATTTATACCTGTAAGGTGCCGAGATTGACGTAAGGATGGACATATATACGTCAATAAGGATGTCATACGAACTGATCGTTAGCACATTCTTTTACTGAAGTTCTCGGTAAAATCAAAACAATGGCTGTCGGGATTTTCCCAGGTTGTCATAGGTTTGATTTGTTTTGAGAACTCCGTATGCCTCATCAGGGGCTGGAGGAATAGTGCTTGCCTAATTAGATGGCATGCGTTATGACCTAATCTGATAACACGTTTCTGTGCCGTGGTGTGGCTTAACCAGATAACGGTTTTTGCTCCGTGGGATGGCTGCTAGTTCATTTTTAACCAAACCAGGGTCAGGAATAGGGGGATCGATACAGAACCTATAGGAATACATCACACCCACTCCACGCAGACTATGTCCATATTTACAAATCTAGGCATAGTAAATATACAGTAGTGTATGTGTATACCGTAGCACCCCAAAATACATTCATATGCATTTTGAAATCATGTAATATACGAGAAAAAAATAATCATATGTACTATATGTACTCAAGCAGTAGAATAATGCTAAATTAATCACGCATATCCATACATTATTATTAATCAAGTATGAGAATTACACATGAAATGGCTCTTAATACAGAAGAAAACGTGCGAGACCATTTCATCACAGGATAAAATATTTATGAACATGCCAGAGGGCAGCTAATGTCTCTAAAGTTCCTAAAAATAGAAATTTAGTTCTCTAAGAACAGTTTCAACCTTAAGCAGAAGATAAGTGTCCCGAAAAATTGCAAAAATATTTTGGGGCCGCTGAAAAAATTGTGTTCCGCTGTCCATAAACTGGAGAAAATTTGTTCATGACACTTTATTATCAAAGTTGAAGGCCAAATTCAGCGTGTTGGGAACGCCGTGTGCTAGCTTGCTCAAAAGTCATTATTTCTGCTCTGGTGAGAACATCATATCATTTAGACTGTCGAAAAAGCTGTCAACAGCTTCCTGTGAAAGTTCCACTAACTCGGAAAAGGATGCCACCATGCATTCATGAGCATGATTGCCTTCATTGATGTTTAGATTAGCATTGCTGACAGAAGGTCGTACCTGATCGATGCTGCTTTCATCTTGAACTTCACTACCCCTCAATCGTAGTGGTGGTGTCTCCACGAATGCCGTCATCAGGATTGGTAGCCGCTGGGGACAGCACAATGCATGAGCCGTTACCGGACCCAACAAGGTTTCTGCGTCCATTGGCATATCCGATTGTAGTGTCAGTCTAATTTTTAACAGCAATTTGAAGTTTATTTCTTGGAACACAGCTGGTTTTAAAGATCATAGGGAAAAACTGCGTTTCTTGTGTTCCCTAGATGCAGATATAATTTGCCTACAAGAAACGTGGGTGGAAGATAATTTAATATTAGAAAAAGAGTACTTTGTCTTAGAAGTTAGCGCAATTCATTCTAGGAGGGGTCATGCGAAGGGCGGATTAGCTTGCCTTTTATCAAATAGAATTAATTGGAACTTTACTCATTATCCTGATCCTGATAAATTGTTCCAGGCAATAACTTTAAAAAATGTATTTAGGGATTGCCCTAATAGATCCCTTGTTTTGATAAACGCCTATATCCCCCCAAATCGCTGCTTTAATAATGGTTTAACAGCACTCCAATCCTTTATAACTAAAATAATGGATACTTCACCCTCCCCTTATGTATTAGTACTTGGGGACCTGAATTGTAATATATCTAACTGCGGGCTTGATTTGTTTCGAAACAAACTTAGGGAAGAGTCTTTGTCTATACCTCAGGCCCAGTTCCCAGCTAATATTAAATCCAATAAAAGAGGTAAATCTCTTTTGGAGGGTCTACATAATATGGATTGTTTAATAGTAAATGGGAGACTCCCTTCGGATACCCCGGCAGCTTTTACTCATAACTCTAATAAGGGAAACTCTATTATTGATTATGTAATTTCAGATTGCTCTTTTTATTCTTCCTTGAAAGATCTTGTGGTTTTAAATACTAATCTCAGTGACCATAATGTGCTGATGCTCTCGGTCTCCCTTAGCCCTCCTATGGTGGATTCTTGGAGCATCAATACGGATATGGTAAATTTTGGTTTACACTCTAGAAAATGTTACTGGAATTCTGGGTCTTATGAGAATTTAGTAACGCTTTTAAACTTTACTATAGAGAATTTGTCCTGCTGGGATGGGAGGGTACTAGTGGGATTTGCAGATTTTTTAGAATCAGTAACTTCACTAGCTAAAAAGAGTCCCCTTGTTAATAAACCCTTAGTAGTCCCTCAACCGCTTCGGGCATTAAATAAAGAAATAAATAAAATATTAAGGGGACAATATCTATCTTTTAGGCAAGAAGCTAGCAAGAAATTAGCACTCTTAAAAAGAAGGAGATCCCGTCTAAAGGCTAGTTTGAAACGAAATAAGGAGGATTCCTTATGGATTCAGCTTAGGGAAGCTGTATACAACGGCAAAGCAAAGTCATTTTGGACATTAATTGGCAAAGGATGCGGTACTAGGGTTAGCCCCACGCCTATTGCAATTGATGAGCAGATTTGGGTCCAATTTGTTGAGAATTTATATAGTAATAACAATCCCCATTTAATTAAGGATGTTTCCTATGTTGACTCTCGTATGTATGATTCCCCCTCGGAAAAGGAAATAGAATTTGCCATTAAAAATATGCGCTCCTCTGGCGCGATGGGTCCCGATGAGGTTCCCATCTCGGTTTTAAAACAACAGGCGGAGCTATGGAGCAAAATACTTTTTCCTGTGTTTAAATCCTGTTTTGGTAGTGGAATAGTCCCCCCTTCCTGGAAAGGGAGTATCCTTGTCCCTTTATATAAAAAGGGGGCAAGGGACCTCCCTCAAAATTATCGTCAAATAGCCTTACTTGACGCAATCGGTAAGGTATTTGCAAAATGCATTCTCACTCTAATCAACGATTGGGTAATTGAGTTTAAAATCCTGCCCATTGAGCAAACTGGTTTCAGGCAAAATCATGGAACGTTAGATAACTTGACTGCACTCCAGGTTATCACGGAAAAATATGTGAAAGTTCGTGGAGGGCACGTGTATGGTGCATTCATCGACTTCTCCACGGCATTTGATAAAGTGGATAGAACTACGCTGTGGAGAAAGCTATTCGACCTAGGGATGCCCCCCTTTCTTATCACATTAATCCGTGCGCTTTATTCAGATACCTGGTGCAGAGTGCTTCTTGGCGGTGAAAGAGGTTTATCCAGAATAATTCCCACTTCCAACGGGTTAAAGCAGGGGGGCCTTTTAGCTCCTTTGCTTTTTTCTTTATATACAGTTGATCTTCCTCTGGCTCTCTCAGCATGCTCGGGTATTGCTCCGTCCTTGGGGGGGACCCCCATTGCATGCCTTATGTATGCTGATGATATTTTGATTCTCGATCTAACTCCAAAGGGCCTGAATAATCGCCTGCAAGCTCTTCATGAGTATGCTGAAAACCATTATTTGTTGATAAATACGGAAAAAAGTAAAGTGATGTGCATGTCAGGAAGGAAGAAACCTAAATTTCCCAACTTTCCATGGACAGTAGGGGGCCAAAAATTGAAAACTGTGAATTCTCATACCTTCCTTGGTAAAATTGTGCTGAGTAATTTAACTGAGAAAGCTCATATGGCCAATAATTCGCGGAAAGCTGTTTCGCAGGGAAAGAGTTTGGTATCCTTGTATAAAGCTACCGGTAGAAGGCATTTCTCTATGCTATTAGATGTATTTAGAGCAAAAGTTCCTGCCTCCCTTCTTTACGGAATAGAGTTAATTGACCTAAAAAATTGGAGCGCCTTAAACTCCGCGGAAGGAAAAATTTTACGCAGTTTATTATCTGTTAGCACAGCGAACTCAACTGCGGCCATAAGACAGGAACTAGGTTTACGAAGCAGCTGGGTCCAGGGACTTGCCGGCATCGTACGCTGGGTTTCTAGTCTGGCAAGGAGTGAGCCTAACACCTTAAGACATCTCCTAAAAAGTGAGCTGTTGGGAAACTTTAATAATTTCTCATCGATTGTAAAAAATTTTAGATTCGCTGTGGGTCAATTGCAATTGGATAAGGATGTTTTATTTTCTTTATCTCCTTATCAGTTAAAATCTCTTCTGAAATCTTCTACGTGGGAATTAGGTTTCAGATTAGATAGAGATTCGCGGAGGGTGAAAAAAGGCGGTATGCCGGTTATTGAGTCCTGTCTTTTGAGGAAAGCTCAACCTTATATTCAATGGAATATTCCTCATGGCGTTAGACGCCTAATGTTCTTAATAAGACAGGATTTGCTTCCGTTGAAATCTCTACATTCCAAATGGTATGGCCTGTCACCGATTTGTGATTTTTGTCAGATGTTTGATCAAGATATGCCCCATGTCATCTTTGTTTGCCCAGCTTTGATGCCCTTTAGGCGAAGATGGTTAAGACCAATTTGCCTCCAACTTAACATTTTGACTGCTACTGCCTTTCAGGCGGCCTTGATCTCCCCGCCAAATGAAATGTTCTCTTTTAAACTGTACAAGTTTTTTAAGTGTTTTTTGGATTTGTATTAATGCAGTGTTCCTGATGTTATAACTTTCTTTGAAAATTTCTTGCTTTTCTGTATGTATATTTGATGTCTTTTATGTGGACCTCGTAAAGAGTTCCGTTAACATAATAAACTAAACTTGAAACTTGAAACTAGTGTCAGACAGGTGTCCAACACGCATTCTACTCTGCACAGCATGCACCTTAATACAGGTAAAACACATCGTTGCCACATTGGTCGAAATGAAAGAAACCAAGTCATGTTTAGGTCTCTAAGCCGGGATAGTCCCAGTATTTTAGATATCTGGTCCCGGTATCCAATGGCTAGGATTGTTTCTTCCCTTGTCGCAGGTGTTTTGTCTGTGACACGGTTTGCCATAGCGAAATAACAGGATCAAAAATAGAATACCCGCTACTAGTCCTAAACGGAGAGGAAGTCCGCCAAAAATGGAATAGACAAAGTCTGGAAAAATACCCAGAATGGCTTTGAATGGTGTTAAAGCCCCCGAAAACACTGTCTTAAATACATTTGAGACTCCACTGGTATCAGAAATATTTAAGATTTCGTTCAGGATTTCTGCGAAATGTATGGGGGAATTAGTTGATAACAATGAATGAATCTCTGCCGTTGTCCTTGCAACTTGGAGTTCATACGTTTCTTTTGATGACGTGAGCCTGGTCGGCGTCTGAAGGAGCACTGTCTTCATTCTGCTTAAAGTATCTATTCGATTAGAAGCAATTTTCAATTTGGGCCATAACCTTGCCTCCCTGTCTGGGGTGGTGCTGGGGAACAATACCCGTTCACAGCACATGACCTTCGCATTCGTAGTTATGAGATAAGGTATTCCGGGCAGCAAACTACAACATCTGCGGTCTACTATTAGAATGTAACTCCCGTTCGATAGTCTCCTAAAGAATGGTTCTATCTGCATTGCAGGTGTGCCTAGCTGGTGACATGAAAGGTTATTTGAAGACCCTTCACAGGCTCCATGTAAACTAATACCATTACACAGAAGTGTACCGCTTAGTGACATCGCACAATTATTGCCACTAAGAAACACTTTCTGGCCTTTATTACTGACACATGCATGTGAATAGGGCAAGTTCCATGTTGACTTAATGTACCCTTTTCCCAATTTTTCGTACATGCCAGCCTGTATATATTTTTGGCAGTATTGAAACCTGAAGGTAGATATTGGAATATTAATTATCCCATGTATTATCCATTCAATGATAGGTCGTTCTGACATTGTCAATGGTAATCTCTCGAGTTCCTCAATGCTCAGGATTGTGTAATCAGCACCCTTCTGTGCCATACTGATTTGTTTATCAGTAAGGATAAAGATATTGAATAGTGACTTTGTGTTGATTAAACGCCAAGGCACATAGCCTGAACGCAGACTTTGTAACGTCCAGCCAAGCTGTATAATAGAATGCAATTGGGACTGACCGTGTTGTAACAACAGTAAGTCTTGCGATATTATGTCGATTGCTGAAGACACAATGCTGTCCAATGAAAAAATTCTGGAGGACAGAGTCATTAATCCATTGTCCACTACAGAAAGTGATTTTTCCAAATTAATACGGTCAATTTCCCGTATTCCCTCTGCTGT
The DNA here is from genome assembly GCF_964261635.1 of Lissotriton helveticus. NCBI lineage: Eukaryota > Metazoa > Chordata > Amphibia > Caudata > Salamandridae > Lissotriton > Lissotriton helveticus. The sequence continues at coordinate 892,949,515 of NC_136063.1, read as the reverse complement.
CTCAATTTGAGTTAATTTCCAGGCTTCGTTATAAGCTGCATATATAGAGGCTGCTATGAAGCGTTTTTGACGCTGTTTGCGCGGTCCCATAATGAAATCACGCAAGTCAGCACCATCAGTAAGTAAAGTTAGGTGTTGCTTAATTTCTGCCAGTGTGGATGTTTGTAGCCATTGAAGGCAGAGCTTGCCCACACTGTACGTGGTAATTATCCCTGGGTGTTGTCTTTGGGAATATCTAGGGTCTGGCCTGGTCAATGTGAACCCCTGTATTTTGTTCAGGAATCTGTCTTGACAGTTATTAGTATCTGTGGGCCAGATCAACCATTGTTTCCAATCAGGATGTGTTCTGTTTTGGCTTAATACATGGTTTACGTCTATCTCCTCATCTATAGAGCTATTACTGTTCATTGTTGGCTTTGGAATAGACGGTTTGTTTAAATCTTTGATTTTGGCTAGCCCAAGACAGGTAGTTTGTTGAATAGTGTCATTCAAAAATATAATTTGTTCTGGGATCATGCAGGCTCTAAACAATGATTCCATACCTTGTACTTGCCATTCTTTTGTACCCCAAACACTTTTTACTTCAACATTTTTGTCCCAGTAATCAAAACCAAATGTATTCATTTGTTCAAAAAATGAGTCTGAATATATCAATTTAGTATTTGTAAGCATGGTCTTCATATCTGCCCTGTTTGACAATTTGAAATAAAATGTTTCTGCATTACTTGTGTTAAACCCTGAAAAATATGAATATTTGTCATAAAAAGTTCTTGAGCTATCTTTTGGAGGAGTTGCACAGTGTTCCCATTGATTATAATTTAAAACATTTCTAGGTTGTGCAGATTTATGCAGATAATGGTTACCAAAGTGGTTGTAACAGTACATACTATCATAATTAGACGAACCCTGCAAATAATCATGTTTGGTAAATTTAGCAGACATCACTAGGTCAGACATCATATCATTAATGCTTTCAAAGTCCCAATCATCAGCAAATTAGCTTGGTTTTACAAAGTCACTCAATGAGATCTTAATTTGATGTGGATACTTCAGGATTTCAACCGGGCCATAGATTTCATAATCAGTATTGTCCCATGCTACCCCACCGGGTATAGGATTGGCTGTGAAGTTGACTGAAGAAAGTTCTCTTTTCTCGACGTGTGAAGATGTGTGTGGTTTGAGGACCAAGTTGATTTTCTGGCTTGCTGTGTCCATTTTGGCATATTTTCCCTCAATGAAATGTCCCAAACATAGTACCATGATGAGCCAAAGTATGAGGATAAATGCACCTAAGGCCACCCAAAATGCAATCCATGGAGAAATTAGATAGGTTTCTTTCAGCTGTTGAAAAAGTTCCTTAGCTTTGTGTTTAAAAGTTTTTGTTGATGGCTGTTTCTTTGCTTCACTCAGGTCTTCAGACGAATCATCGAAGTTGATGAAGTAGCCGGATGCTGTTCTGTCAATTGTTCCAATTGCTTTTGGATTTTGCTTTGTTTCATTAGCAAAGTCTGTAGTTACATCATCATAGGTTGTTGTTTCTTGCTGAAAAGTTTTAATTTGGGTTTTAAGAGGTTCAAGTTCCATTGCTTTGTTGCATAGTCCTTCTTGATGTTCTGTAGGCTTTTCGAATGTGATTAGCCTCTTAGTTTGTACCTCTGTATTTGTAGCAAACCTTGGTGTTCTACTACTTATCGGGAGTCCACTTGGCCTACTGTTTGTTATCGGCCACATGATTGTGGTTTTACCAGGTCGATGGATACAACTCTGTTCTCCTTTTTACCAGCAAGAGGCGGTAGTACTACTGATCTTGTCCCGTTGATAGACAAGACAGGAACTGCTTTTCTGTAAGAAGGCCCAAATTCCTTCTTTACCGCGATCTTTTCTCTGACTAGATCCCCGACTTTTGGAATCCAGACAGGTCTTGCTGGGACAGGTGGTTTTTCTTCAGTGGTTTTTGGCTGTTGTTTCAACTTTATGTTGCTCAGGTCTTTCCTTGTTTCGTTTAAGTCCTGTAAAATAGCCAAACGATCTTTGATGTCAAAGCTTTTTTCTTTAACCACTGAAGTCTGACTGTCAAGATCTAAGATCATCATTCTAGTCCCAAACAATAATTCGTACGGACTGAATCCCCTCAGAGAATTTCTTGGCAGGTTGTTTAGACTACGTTGGACACTTATTAGATGTTTGACCCACCCAGCTCCCGAACCTAATACCTTCGCTGTTATAGATTGCTATATGCCTTTGGTTTTTTCTTTACACCATCCCGTATCCCTCAGGTAGGAAGTGAGAAGAGTCCCGCTATGCTATGCTCATTTGGCCATGTTTTTCCACACGCTTTGGGGCAAGAGGAAAAACATTAGCCAAACGTAGCATGCTTCTAGCGTATATGCCATTATAGACTCGCAAATCTTTTATAACAGTCCAGACGTCAGCAGAGTGCTGGGGTCTACATTACAAGTGTAAACTAGTCTTTATATGTTAATTGGATGCATTATTTTTTATTGTTGATCCATTCTGGAGTGAAACGCCATGGGAATATACCGTTTCTCTCGCCACTGCGATCTCTATTGCAGTCTGGGCAGTTCTTTACAAAGATGTAATGATGCAGGCTCATGCCTGGCCACCAGTACACTGATTGTAATTCTTCCAGGGAATCTTTTAGTTTGAGGTGTCTGAGACCCTCACCCATATGTGCGTCTGCTATTAACAAGCCTCTCTTGTCCGTGTTTGGAATTACTCTATCCGCCACTCCAGGGATTCGAGCAAAAGGGACGGAGTTTGCATCGATTATGTATGCATAATTGAGTGGATAGTTGATCGGTAGCGCTGAGCAGTCGCCTTTTGATGACGTTTTCACCGCCAGCACTGTTTCACCGTCAATGTATTTTACTGCACACTTTTTTCTAACTACGGAAGCCGATTCAGTTGCTACCGTTGTGGCTTTCTCAGCCAATGAATTCCCTGCAACGTGAACGCCATCACGCTGATGACTCAGTGAGTGTATCACGTGAGTCTTTGGTAGTTCTTTCTGCAAAAGAACTATTTGTTTCCAAAGCACTTTTTGCTTTATTGTTGCACCTGTGTCATCTTTGTAACCGTTTTGAATCCATGTCTGCAAATCGTTGTTATATGATTTGACGCAGTAATATGAATCGGACACTATAAGTGTCGGGAATTCGCGATCTGCATTATCTAGCGCCATTTTCAATGCTATTATTTCAGTTTGTTCTTCTGAATTAGTTTCTACTGAGTGTGTTTTTATTAGCAGAGGTCTCAGTTTCCCTCCGTGCCACACTTCTTTTGTAATTTCACATGTGGAGTTGTACACTTGTTCTCCCCACCCTGGTGGTTGAGCATAGCCGTACTGTCGTAAGGGCAAAATGTCGATTGGCAGAGGGTATGTCATTTCATATTCTAGATATTTTATTTCCTTTAATTCTGGATCAAAGTAGTATTTTACTTTGTCCGTTGTAATAGAATTCACCCATTGTATCCATTCTGGATTCAACGCTGTTGTTGGTAAATTACATGGGGTTGTTAATGCCTCAAAGGCTGATTCTGCTGTTCTGACTGTGATACGTCTACCATCAGCTTTGTCTTTTTCTCTTGCTATAGCCGTTTGAACTGCATGAACAATGTTTTCTTTAATACTGAACTTCTTTTCAGCTTCTGTGTACAAGTGTGATTTGTATGCAATTGGTACCTTTTCTCCCTCATTAGAGGTCAGGTATGTGAATCCGCATCTTCCTGGGATGACTCGAATCACAAGATTGTGTGTGTTATCACGTGTTTCTAATTTTGTATTAGTTAACATGTCTGTTTGTAAGGATCTCAGAATTTCTGTATGTTTTTGAGTCCAATTGACTCTTTTAAAATCTGGTTTTATTAGATCATAAAGGGGTTTGACCCTTTCTGCGTAATTTGCAATGTATGTTCTTCCGAAGTTTAGGAAGCCTAGAATTGATTGTAGGTTTTTTAGTGTTCTAGGTGCTTGGAGTACAGCACATTTCTCTAGGAAATTGTCAGCCAGGCTTTTGCCTTCACTTGATAATTCATATCCTAAAAACAGGACTGTTAGATGGCAATTCTAGACTTTTTAAAGTTGAATTTGTAACCCTCTGCTGCGAACCCAAGTATTATGGTGTTCACTCTTTTCAAGTGAGTATCCAAGTCATCATCTGTTAGGTAAATGTCGTCGACATAAGATAATGCCTCGTCATCATAGGTTTGTAGTAACTCTGTTACTCTCGCTGAGAATAATCCTGGGCTGTTCTTGAACCCCTGGGGTAACCGACAGAAGTTTTTTTGAGTGCCATTTATTGAGAACGCGGACAAATATCTGCTCTTTGGTGCTATATTCTGACAAAAGAATCCATTAGAGATGTCTAATGTTGTTTTGTATTTTTTGCGCACTATGTTATTCATTAGTGCAGCACTATGCGAGTTTTGCACTGCAAAAGTTTTGCAACATGAGTTAAGGTGTCTGTAGTCCAAAACAAGATGATATGAATTGTCTGGTTTGGAGACAGGAAACAAAGGATTGTTCATTTGTGAGGTGCAAGTTTCAATCACCCCCTGGTATTCAAGTTGATCTAGGATCTCTTTTACCTGTTTTTTAGCTTCTTGCTTAATTGGATACTGCCTCTGTGCAGTAGGTTGTGATTTTAACTGGATTTTGTGAGGAGGGGAGTCCTCATCCCATCCTACATGATTTTTATATAAAGCAGGAGCTTGAGCCACTGCCCACTTTCTTGCAAGTGTATATTTTTTATGAATTGGAATTTGATTTGAGAAGGCAGGCATAATTATTTCTTCGCCATGAGGGCACTCCCTGACAAACTCGGGTGGCCAGTCTTTTTCAGCTAGAAGGATGTCATAGCCCTTGGAGAGATTATCCCAAAATAAACCCCTTATTTTTCTAGTCTTATCCCCCTCTATACGTAATGTTATTTCATATATTTTGTGAGGTTTGCTAACTCTGGTGTCTGCAGTTTCCACTTGAATATATTCATTCGTGTCCACTGTCTCCAGATGATTCATAAGGACTTTGCGAGCTATGCTCACTTCTGCTGCGCTGTCTAGCATTGTCTGAGCCCATTCTCCGTTTTTCAGCTGTGTCCTCAGTATTCTCTGCATCTTTGATTACTTTAATACTGGCTACCTTCTTTTTTGGAAATTGTAACTTTTTATTTGGATGAGCAGGTTCCTTGTCTTTGGACTTGACGTGCTCTTCCCTGTGTTCTGATCGTCCTCTTCTTTCCGATTTCTGCGAGGAAGTCTGAAAAGATTGAGAGGGACGTGTATCAATATCTTGATATCTATCAGGTTTCTTTATATTATCCCTATTTCTAAGGTTGTATTTTTTCCCAGAGGGCTCACTTTGGGGAGACCTGCGTCCTTGGTCGGGAGATCTTTCTCTCCGCCGAGGAGACCTTCCTCTGGACTGGAATCTTTTTTCTTTAGGATTGGATTGTTTGTTTCCATCCCAGCTCTTTTTTTGAGTGTTTAAATTATTTTTAATAAATACTTTTTCTGGACTTTCAACTAGTTGGGGTTTTACCGGTATTCCACCCAAACTATCTCTACCTAGTTCCTCATAGGATTTTTCTATAATTCTGGCAATTTCAGCTGGTTGGTCTGCTATATTTGTCTCTTTTAACCTCTGGCGGATCGCCACATTCGCTGCTTCTCCCTTTATGTTGGCTAGTAATATTGCCGAGACCTGCTTGAAGTCTTTCAGTAATTTCATAACAAGAGTTAAAGCGGGTTCTGGACCGTATTCATCTTGAATTTGTTTTAGCACATCTGGTATTACTGACATGGATGGTACACCATGTGTTTTTGTGTAAATGGAAGCAAAGACTGTACCCCAAGTGTCACAGTCCTCCACGTGTGGTGCGATCCCCATTGGAAGACAGATAGTCAGAATCCTGTGTTTCTCAAGAGGAGTGGTGTCTGGAAATACCGCCTCTATTTGAGTGATTTTTTTGTGCTAACCAGAATGGAATTTGTTCCCGTTTAGCTGGTACTTTACCTAGGCAGGACTGTATGTTCTGTGGTGTAATTTTATTTGTGTTCCCCTGATGAGGGGTCAGCTGTGGAATTTTAATTGCTGGTTGGACTGTTGAAGTCCGCATTACATATTGGACTAATTGTCTATGTATTTTGATTAGTTGTTTTAGCTGTATTAAAAGTTCTGGTGCAGGCATTTCTTCAATGTCTGGATGTGGTGTGTATCCGGCTAGGACCGGCCACGTTGCTCCTGGTCTACCTAGTGGACCGAGCCTGGTGATGTGATTATTATGTTTTAGGGCACCATTAAACGAGAGCAGGTGCTCTTGGAATTTGAGTGGTACTTCCACCTCCTCAAAAGGAGTGTACTCATTAGGAGGTTCCTCTGTTTTGTAATAGTGGAAGTCCTTTGTTACAGCGTTTGCTGCTGGAAAGTTTATCCATGAATAGAATACCTCTGTCTGCCCATATTCATGTGCCTCAATTACGAATATGACTGTGCCACCTCTCGGTGTCAGTCCATTTTCTATAAGTTTTAAAGTTATAGATTTTCTTATGTTGACCGGGATGAGTATTATATCCGGGTCATTTTCCTGCAGAGTAGTTTCAGCTGCTATGAGTTCAGCTGTTATTCTAGCTGTCTCTCTTTCTTCTTCACTGTCTACCATTTTACCGACAGGAAGGTTATTCCGTTTGTTTGCAGATCAGGTTTCTTATGGAAACAAAGATTAGATGCACAATATTTTGGAACAGTGTATCCTTCAACGGTGACTAAACCAAGAACCATACATAAGAGTCTCCTCCTGCGAGGTTTGGCGGATATGACCTTTCACCCACTCCAGACGTCTTTGGAGTATTATGGGAAAAAAAGGGGCTCTGTGTGAAAAAGCACGACTGAGTTACTCTAATGTCTTGCGTTAGTTTTATCGCCTATCCAAACGTTTGGGCGCCATGTAGTGTAGTTCCTATTATCCCAATAGGCTCTGCGCATTGGAATAATACCTTCAATAGTATAGACCTAGGGCCGAGGTTAACTAGGTCTTCTACTGACGATATTAGACTTAAAGTTTTGGGTTTGCCAGCTAGCTCAGAGTTCACTAGAAACTTTCTCGAATAGGCAAAGAGGAGTTTAACCTCCCTGGATAGACAAGAAGGGATTTAGTTTCTGACAACCATAGAACATGACAACTTTGCTCTCCCCTAATCAAGAGTGTATCTCTAGAGTCGTGTGAAAACAAAAGACAACTTATTTTACTCAGTCAGTTCAGTGCATTCTTAGTTTCACCAGATTGTAGAGAAAAGGAAGAGACGGGCGTGTTCAATAAAAGATGTTATTTATTGATCAGTCTCTTTTCTCGTACAAGAGAAATGAATCGATATTATTGCAATACTTATGGTTAAGTAAAGTGCATACAGTAAAAGCAGAATTATAAAATAATACTGTAAAAGCATTGATATGGTTTCTAAGCCATAATATATTTAAAATGGATAAAATAGATACATACATATATACATTTGACTAATCGTCCTCAACTGGTGCTTCTAACCACGCCTACCCCGGTGTACCTGACCTAAGCCTAATACGTGGGCGGGAGTAGATAAGTAGCAGTTTAAGTTAAGTTTGTTTTGCCAAGTGACTGACTCAAGAATTCTCTGCAAGGGGTTATTCAGTTCTGTACCTGAGATCTAGAATGGTTGCGGGCTGGTATCTCTCGTCTTTGGTCTTGATATTCCAGCTGCCTGCAAGGGCTGCTTGGAAGCGCCGGAGCTGGATTTCTCGGCAGGAGAAAGGCAGCGTCTCCTTCTCAGCGCGTCAGGAAGGCGGGGCAGCGCCAGTGGGCTTCGCTCTGTGCTGGGCTCTTCGGCAAGTCTCGCTGCTCCGATCTCGTCACCGCCGCATGTGTTTGCTTAAGGCAATGTCGGTAATATTTATACCTGTAAGGTGCCGAGATTGACGTACGGATGGACATATATACGTCAATAAGGATGTCATACGAACTGATCGTTAGCACATTCTTTTACTGAAGTTCTCGGTAAAATCAAAACAATGGCTGTCGGGATTTTCCCAGGTTGTCATAGGTTTGATTTGTTTTGAGAACTCCGTATGCCTTATCAGGGGCTGGAGGAATAGTGCTTGCCTAATTAGATGGCATGCGTTATGACCTAATCAGATAACACGTTTCTGTGCCGTGGTGTGGCTTAATCAGATAACGGTTTTTGCACCGTGGGATGGCTACTAGTTAATTATTAACCAAACCAGGGTCAGGAATAGGGGGATCGATACAGAACCTATAGGAATACATCACAGTACCAAGAGGTAAGTGAAGTCTTTTCTGCCCCTGAGACTTCGTGAACAGGAGGCAAGCTCTAATTCTAGCACTTTGAGATACTCCGCTACAAGTGAAGAAAGTTCAGTCCAGTCTTTTCACTGCCCAAGGCAGAAGCAACAACTACAGGCCAACCCAGCAAAGCAACAAACAGCAAAGGAGCAGTTCTCCTATGGGCAGTTCTTCCAGCTCTTCCTTTTAGCAGGTACCTTGATCCAAGTGATTTCGCTGAAGTCTTTTAACTCCCTGAGACTTTCAACAGGAAGCAAGCTCTACTTCAAGCCCTTTGAGAAAACTGTAACTGCAGGATGACGAAAGTACAATCCAGTCCTTTCCCTGCCCAAGACAGAAGCAGCAAGCCGCAGGCCAACACAGCAGAGAACGCAGTCAAGTGGCAGTTCCTCTTGACAGCTTTTACCGCTCTTCTTCCTGGCAGGTTCATTAGTTCAGCAGTAATCTAAAGTTCTGGGCTCTGGGCCCAATATTTATACCACATTTTCCTTTGTTCACCTGTGGCAAAAGTCTCTCAGCTCAGTCTATACCTGTTCTGTCCTTTTTCGTCCAGTTTCCTGGCAGGATGTGGAGACAGCATTGTCCAAGGCAAACAGGGCCTTTCAGGTGCAAGGGAAATCTCCTCCCACCTCTCTAAATGCAGACCATGCCTATTCAGGTGCTAGTGAAATTCCTCCCACTACTATGAATGCAACCCAGGTCCATCCAGCCCAGCCCTGCCTCATCCAGGAAAGGCAGGACACACCGGGACCCCACCAGTGGTTGTCTACAGTGAATGCACATTCCCAACCCCTGTCACTCCAAAGCCAAACAGTCAATCCACAACCCAGCAGAGGTACACAGGATGTCTAAGTAAGAAAATACCCACTTTCTAAAAGTGGTCTTTTCAAACACACAACATACAAATCATCTTTACTTAAAGATGCATTTTTACATTGTGAGTTAAGGCATGCTAAACTCCAATTCTCAATCTTGACCCAATGGGAAATTATACTTGTCAGATGTTACCAAATATCTCACATTATATCCTATGGGACAGATAACCTTTCTATAGTGAAAAACAAATACACTGTATTTCACTATCAGGAAATGTCACACACACCAGTACATGTCCTTCCTTTCACCTACACTGCACCCATACTCACAGGAGTACCTTTGGTCTACCTTACGGGTGCATTAGATGTGGGAAAAGGGAGGGTTAGGGCCTGGCATGTGTGTGCACTTGCCAGTTCGACATGGCAGTCATAACTGCACTCTGACACTGTAGTGGCAGGTCTGAGAACCCTCTGAAGGGCTGCTTGTGTGGGTGGCACAGTCGGTGCTGCAGGCCCACTAGCAGCATTTAATTTACAGGCCCTGGGCACACACAATGCACTATACTTGGGACGTAGTAGTTAATCAAATAAGCCAAACATGGAAACACGAATCCATTTATATAATGTACCAGGAGAGCACACAAGTCCAGGGGTAAACCCGCTGAAAAAGCCAAGTTTGACAGATTTCATTTGGGATGTCCTAAACAAATCCCAATGCATACCCAGGAGAGAACCTCAGAGTGTCATCAGCTGGATATTGTTGGAGTTAGAAATCAGGTTTTTGATTGGCTAGGTTAAGCACCTAAGTCAGGCGGAACTCACCACTCTAGTCAGGGTAAGTAAGTTACACACCAAAGATAACTTGTGCTCACCCTCTGGTTGCTTGGAGCAGAGCAGTCAGGCTTATCATCAAAGGCAATGTTTGAAGTACTTGTGCAAGACACACACAGTAAATACCTAAAAGTACTACAAAAAGGACTCCACGTAGTTTTAGATAAATGAAGATTATTTATCTGGGTAAAATAACACCAAAATGGCAAAAACCAAATGAATATATCATGAGATAGTCACTGGTGATTTAAAAGAGTAATTATAAATGCATACAAACGTGATATGTGTGAATCATCGTGATTCTAGAATCTAATGCACTTCTATTGAGGTAATTACGGTACCGCTGAAGAATACTAAGGGAAGCACAGCACAGAAGGATTGGGACCATTAAAGTCAAAAGCATGTGAACCAAAGTTTGTGCTTAAATTATTTAGGCAATTCAGGTTAGCAGCGCTAGCATGTAGGGAAGCGTCTTGGTTGAGCTGCATCCTATCAAGCACTATGTTCCGGGTGACTTGAGATCTGTATTCTCAAGTTGGCACTATTGGCTACAGAAGTCTGCAAAGGGGTGCTATTGTATTGCCCTCCACAGCCTAAAAAGGATTTATCACAAGCATTAATTGACTTAATTGCTTCATATGTCTTGGCCTCTCAGAAGTTCCTAGTATTGGGCCACTTTATTAACCACTGTGAAAACTCAGATGATTCGGCGTCACCCAACTTTTAGCGGATCTGCAATCTCTCAGACTGAAACAGATGACGTCTGGCCCTACACATAGGGCAAGTCAGATGTTAGATCTCATTTTTACTAACGTTGCGGAAGTGTCATGTGACTCTTTGCTGCCTATTACCTGGTCAGATCACTATCTGATCCATTTCTCCATCTCACGTAACAAGGCTAGTGTCAAACCTACGAAAACATTAAAAAGACCACAACGTAACTGGAACTCAGTCACCCGCTCTGCCTTCACAAAGGTTTTTAACTCACCTTCATCCTCCTCCTCTAAAGATATGGACACAACACTGTCTATTTTCCATGACTCCTTAACTACCTCCATTGACTATATTGCATGGCTTAAGACAGCCTCCCTCATCTCCTCATTCTGCGGTATGGTTTTCAGTCACCCTGCGTCAAGAGAACTCAGTTTGTAAACGTCTTGAATGTAGGTGGCGAGCCACTAAATCCTTTCAGGATAAAGCAGAATACCGGTCCGGACTTGGAGTCTATTATCATTTGATCAGGTCAGTCCAGACATTTTTCCTAGCAATATCAAATGAGAAAGCAATGAACTCCAATAAAGAACTTTTTGAAGTATCGAATACCTTTGTGTAACCTGTGCCTGTGTCTTCAACATTGTGGCCTCCCAGGATTTATGTGACAATCTGGGAAACTTTTTTGAAGACAAAATATAGTCAATTTACAATAATCTGTCAGCTAACCCTGATAGCTTTCAGAACAATTTTGACTTAAATCATCCCCATCCTACAGCCATGGGTAGCCTGAGCAAATCTACACTGTGCTCTGAGGCCCAGGTTTTGTATATGCTATTCCATGCCAAGTCCGGGTCACATTTGGACCCCCACTCTCCCAAAATAGCAGCAAGTTTAGCAACCTGTCTTGCTCCTGCAGTCACAGATTTATTCAACCTATCTCTGAATACAGCCAACGAGCCCAAGGAAAGGAATCATGCCTTGGTATCTCCATTGTTTAGAAAACCAACAGCAAATCTGAATGTTTTCGCCAACTATCGACCGATTCATCGTTACTTTTACTTGCTTAATCTCTGGATAGGTTTATCAATAAACAACTCACTGCCTTCCTTGGGGAAAATCACATCCTGGATTCATTGTAATCTGGCTTCTGTCAGCTCTGCAGCACAGAGAGTGCTCTTTTGGCTGCGGTTGATAATATCAGGCTCTCTCTTGACACAGGTACACCAATTATGCTGGTGCTGCGGGATCTGTCGATGATGTTTGATACACTCTTCTATCCCAACTTAATCCGCAGGCTTCACAAGGCTTGGCTGCATGGCGGGGAACTGCACTGGCTTTACAACTTCCTTTCAAATTGAACACAACAAGTCTCCCTGGACTCTTTCAAGTTATGCCTGATGCAATTAAACAAGGGAGTGCACCAGGGCTCGTACCCGAGCCCAACCCTCTTTAATATCTACATAGGACCACTTGCCCAGATCATGAGAGTCGGTGATGTGGAGATCGTGTCGTACGCTGACAACACCCAACTCCTTATTTCATTTTGCCCTGATCCAGAAAATGTGAAAAGCAAATTTGCTAATTGCATAAGGGAAGTAACTGCTTGGATGACGCCTACACTGCTTTTCTGCTGATCAGGGAGCTTGCTACACAATCCCTGCAACGTACCTTCTGTTGGAAATACTCTTGCCACCTCTGGACCTCGCGGTACCCGCTGCGCGGGTCCCGCATCGCCCGTCTTGCTGGGTGTTCAGCCGAGGAGAGGAACCCTTGCTTGGGACCTTGGGCGCTTTGCCAGGCGGGAGGAGAACATTGCTGCAGGGCTGCGAGCGCCAGGTGAGGGACAGGGACTCCATTTCCCAGGAGTCCCTGTGTTACCATCACCTGCACCTGGTCGCTCTCCCTGGTTGCCCCGCCCCCCAACCATCTTATCCCTTTAATAGGAGTAGCCGAACCCCGCTGCGCGGGAGCGCACGGGAGAAGCCCGGGACAAGGGCGGGACCGTCTGTGGCCGTCCCTGGTCGGACAAGGTTGGGTTGGGCCCAGACCCTTGCCAAAAATTACTTCCTGTCTCACGCTATCCATCTTGTATGGTAAAAAAAGGTATTTTTACTAACTATAACAAGGGAGGGGGCTTATTGGTACCTACAGCGTAGCGTAGTGGACCTATTTACATTTACCCCTACATACTTTTCCACTCAGTCTCTTAATATGCCACTAAGATCTGGGAAAGAACGTTTAATCCACATACAAACCTCTAAGGGCGTAGTTTCTGGCCCCCTTGACGCCTTTATCACTAGAGCTACTGGAATTTTGGAAAAAGAAATCGAAATGGTAGAACAAAGGCTGTCCCTTGATTTAGTTACCGGGAAGCGCTCCTCAATTGGTACTCTAGCCTTTGCCAAAAGCCCAGTCTCTCATGCAGCATTTAACTGCATTTCTACCTTGGAGACAGAGGCAATAGTTCATGTGGATGGTGACGGGGTTACTATTCCCCCATCCCATGACAACAGGGTACAGAAATCTTATGATAACCAGTCAAGAGATGGGGATGATAGTCAGAATACTGAGGATGATGAATATAGTTTGGCCAACTCACCCCAATCTATCGACCCTATCCCACCCATCCTGACCGAGCCGACCCAAATAAGTCTAAAACCAATATCCCGGAAGAGAAAACATGTCTCGAGCCCACAGGGGGAGAAAGATCAAAAACAGCCCAAAATTGACGATACAAGTAGTGTGAGTTTACCCCTTCCTCAGTCCCCTCATGGTTTTCCAACCGTGTATTGTCCATCATTAGCTCCCTTGGGGTCATCCAATCCTTGCCCAACTTGTCTTAATAGTGATGATATCCTGTTGGTCAAAATGGAGGCAATCTTAAAAACCATTCTGCTTCCGGTCCTGGAGAGAACAAGGCTGATGACCGCTAAAATTGATGCGCTGGAAACAGTAGTAAACACAAATTTGGGTCTCCTGCAAAAACTAATAATGCCTATTCCCGGGGTGGGGGTTTGTAACTCAACACAGGGCAAAAGTCAAACAGCTGGTAAACCCTCAGTGATCCCGGTAACCAAGTCCGTACTCTCAGGGATAACCGCTGTTAATAACAAACCCTTACCAGGGGCAAAGCCCGCTGCTACTTTAACCACCGCTAGTAGAGGTCCCGCAAGGAACCTACCAAGGGATAAACACCCACCCACATCCAATCAAGCTATAGTGAACCAGCCCACGTTGAAAGGCCTGCCAAAACAATCTAATAGTACCCCAGTGCAATCACTTAATAAGGGTAAAAATAAAAATAATTTTCAATCCTCTAGGTCTCAGCTGGTGGGTAATCCAAAGATACACCCCTCACCTCGAGTAAACCTACCCCCAGAAGCGTTCCAATATACTATAGTCTTAACCGGTGTGGCTCCCCTAAGAGACGGCATCAAAGAGACCCAAGGGGACTTGCGGAACAAAGTCATATACTGGTTAAACAAACACCGCCCACTACCACCATCATCCCCTACAGAAATCCTCTCTGTAAGGAGAGTAGACTGGGTGGGTAAGGGCTCAAAAGACTTAGAAGGGGACTGTATCTTGACATCATTTAAAGATCCCTGGGTGGTAGACCGAATACGACGGAAAGCTAGATTTGCCCGTCAAGGCGACGTTCAAACTTTGGACCTTGCCTACTTCTATCCCCATATACATACTAATTATCCAACAGGCCCTAACCTGTGGAGAGTGAGAGATGGGAGGTTTCAAGGGCAGAGAACATCCCACCCACAACAGTACCCCCTACTCTTTAATCATTTTGGAGCACTGTCCGATTTAGAATTGGTAGATTGACTGTGTTTACCCAGCCCGACGAACAACCAAACCGATGAGAGTAGGGAAGAAGTACAAATTTCAACCAAACACCCTACGACATAAACACTGGGTAACCAGCTCACGCCATACAAAAATGCAACCATGTTGGTTCCGTCAGCAGAGCAAAGTGTGTTAATTACCAACATTGAAGAAAAAGGAGCTAGAAATATGCCCATAAGCACTACTCTATCTAATTCCCACTCCCCTCCCCATCTAGGTAATAACCTTGCAGAACCCGACACACCGACATTTAACATTGTGTCCTGGAATGTAGCTGGAGCAAAGGCTCGTTTGGATTCTGAGGATTGGTTAGAGTTTATTGACAAATATGACGTAGTGTTATTGCAAGAAACTTGGGCAACTGCACCTATATATAAAGCTGGTTTCATAAACTTTAAACCCGCAATAAAGAGCAATAAAGGGCGTGCCTCGGAGGGATTGACAACGTGGGTCAAACAGGTATGGGGCTACACAATCACAGAACTCTATGAGGAAAATCCCGATATCCTGGCTATTAGGTTGAGCAAGGAAGGTGGCCAGGACATGCTTATTATTAATATCTACTCTCGGGGCCTCCCTGGTGGTCGATGCCCCCAGCTGGTGGGTGCCTTGGACAATCTTCTGGCAGGGTGGAACAAGGGAACATTTATCCTGTTAGCTGGCGACATAAATTGCACCATTGAACAGCTTTATCTACCTGGGGATAGCTGGGGATCTGCAGAGGATGCCACTTGGAATATACCGGAACTAATGCACAGTAAACCTGTCAAAGCAACGGAGGCTGCCCTGAACAGGACTGCTTTTTGTCTCACCTGAGGTCTAGGGGCTGCAAATGGACGCACCCAATCGGACCTCGGTGCCAACTTCACATTTGACAATGGCCTGAGAAAAAGTCGCATAGACTACATTTTCTTAAAAATGGAATTCTGGAGTCTGATGGTTGATATGGAAATTGGCACTCGCCCTGAAAGCGATCATAACCCTCTGTCTTTGAAACTAAAGTTGTACGATGTGGCTAGACTGGAATGTCCAGCTCCTAAGGGGCAAGGGGCTGTAACCCTAACAAATGATCGGAGGAGATTGAAATGGTCTATAATATCAGGCGATGTAACTATACAGACCAATATAGAGAATGTGGTGAAGCTCGCACTAAACAAAATGATGATAGAGGTCAATGGGAGGGGATACACTCAACCAAACAAAATTATGGGCTTGCATGAACAATGTTTTGCTGAGCTTAAGCAACTTCTCTCGAAACCATGTAAGAAGGGCGTTGGGCGCCCGTTAGCCACTCGAGCAAAATGGTACAACAAAGACTGTAGGGAGGCCCACAGTACGTTAGTTGAGAAAGTTAAATCTAGAAATATGTGTGCTGTAAAGGAGGCCAGGAAGCGGTACAAAAGAGTACAGTGGGAAGCAAAGAGGGTGTGGGAGGATGATTATTGGGCGGATCTTTTGGACGCCAGCAAGTCAAACAATCAGACCAAATTCTGGGACATTGTAAAATGGGGAAAGGACGGCGACTCCCGTACTCCATCTAATCATGTGTCCCCTGAAGTCTGGATAACCTATTATTCTTCCCAATTTAGTTCAGAAGATATTGACTCCCCCCCCCCACTCTGAATTTGTTGCATGTAATGCCCCCTTGTGATACGACCCTGACCTTTACCAACACTGAGACAGAGTTAGCTCTAGGTTTAACACAGCGGGGGGTTGGACCAAATACCAGCCGATCTGTTTAAAATCAATACTGCTCTTTGGGTGGCATACTTAACAAACATAGCTAATGCTATAGCAAGGGGTGCACCCATCCC
Organism: Lissotriton helveticus; assembly: GCF_964261635.1. Taxonomy (NCBI): domain Eukaryota; kingdom Metazoa; phylum Chordata; class Amphibia; order Caudata; family Salamandridae; genus Lissotriton; species Lissotriton helveticus. The sequence goes on along the minus strand of NC_136063.1, from coordinate 892,933,132 downwards.
CAAAACATGGAAGGGGGCTGAGATTCTTCCTGTACATAAAAAAGGAGACAGGTCTAATCCAGGCAACTATCGCCCGATTAGTTTAATCGATTGCCTCCAAAAAGTTTTTGCCCGTATGATCTTGGCCAGAGTGCAAGGGTGGATGGACTCTGAAAAGATACTGTCTCCAATGCAGGCGGGCTTCAGATCTGGTACGAGTACCATTGATCAGGTGTTACGATTCTGTATGATCTTTTGGAAGGTTGTCACGCTTGGCGGTGGTACTATCTTTGCCGCTTTTATAGACCTGAAGTCAGCCTTCGATCTGGTACCAAGGGGTAAATTATGGCAGGTATTGAGGGACCTGGGTATGCCTGGTGAATTACTAGAGATGATTATCAGATTACACGAAGAGAACTACGCTAGGGTAAGGTGGGGAGAACAAGGTCAATACACGGACTCCTTTCCAGTAACTCGAGGAGTTCGTCAGGGGTGCATTCTCGCTCCCACCCTCTTCCTACTCTTTATTGACCAAGTAGTTAAATTCTTCGTGTCCACCCATACTGATGCCCCATCCTTGGCAGGGACCAAATTCCCCATGCTGATCTTTGCCGACGACACCCTACTCCTATCTAAGACCAGGGGAGGCCTACAGCGGGCCTTGAACCGCTTTGAGGAGTTTTGTAAAAAAAATGATCTCCAGATAAATGTGGGTAAAACCAAGTTCATGGTTTTAACCAGGAATAACATCGTACGTAGTAACGTACAAATGAGCGGGGTCAACCTGGAACAGGTTGAAACCATGACTTATCTGGGGGTCACTTTGGACCGTCGTCTGTCGTGGAAGGATCAAATAGCGACCCAGCAGTTAAAATTCGCCCAATTGACTGGATGTCTTTTGCGCGAGCAGAAGAAATCCATTACAAAGCGGGTCATCCCGGCCCTGAGAATCTATGACACCAAAATAAATGCTGCCACACTTTACGGGGCCGAGTTAGGGGGATTTATGGATCTTTCTCCTCTTTATAGAATCCAGTGCAAATTCCTTCGGAACCTGGTAGGGCTACCACAATCCACCCCATTGATTCCCCTTTGCCATGATATGGGTTGCCCACCAATCATGGATATGGCCAGATTTAGAATAGTGTCCACATGGAGGCGTTTGTGGACCTCCGAGGATCTTGACCTCTTTGCAAAGGAGCTAGCAGAAGTAAGGTCTATGGGGGGTTCTGAGCGAATCCCATGGCTTCGCTCGGTGAAAAAGAGCCTGCATGACATCGGCTTAATACATCTGTGGGTGTCCCCAGGTACTAATACCTTTCCATATAAAAAAGAATTCAAGGAATTATTTTGGGCTTCAACCCGTCTCTCCTTGGTAACCGCCTCCAGTTCTGGAAGTCTAACGGGAAGATTTCTAAGCTTTAAGCTGGATCCTTCCCGTGAGACCTACTGGGATTCAATCACCAGACCACTGGATAAGAAACTTTATCATCAGTTTCGAGTGGGTGCCCTACCCTTGAATTCATTTACTTCATCCTGGGGTAAAACCTCTTCTAGCTCTTGTAGCTGGTGCCCAGATCATAAAGAAACAGAGGGTCATCTACTATTTGCTTGTCCCCAGTATTCAGAACCCCGCTCAACATGGTTAAAACCCCTACTCAAACGCCTTTCCTGTAGAAAGTCTTCCGATGCAATCTGGGTCTTGAAAACCAACACCTCTGAAATTTTTGTGATATGCTTGGCCAAATTTTTAGGTTGGGCATGGGCAATTAGGGCTAGAAGGAACCTATCTTCATCTTAATTATATTTTGTAAGATTTTGTCTTTTTAAAATGTGCAAAAATTTAGCTTTTTAGTTTCAGGTTTATTTATGTCTTGTATAACCGACAAAGTTTAATAATTAGTTTTAACTGTGATTCTCGTGTACATTTAATAATATGTCTATTGGTTTTTTTATATAATCTTTTACACAGTGGTTGTTTTGTCTTGTAAATGTTTTTCATTTTGTCTTTTATGATTTTATTATCGAAATAAAGACATTAAAACCTGAAACCTGAAACCTGACTAGAAACTATCTCCAAGTAAACAGTGACAAGAATGAGATAATGCTTTTTGGAAAAGCTTCTGAGCTTTGGTCTGCCGACTGTTGGCAGTCTGAACTTTGACCTGCTCCTTTACGTAAGCAGGCAGTGAAAAATCGTGGAGTGAAGCTTGATCAATCACTTTCCATGAAAGACCAAGTTAATGCCACCTGTGGCATTTGGTTTGAAACTATGAAACTTCGTAAAAAGGCCCTTACCTGACTTCCCGACAGTGCTAGGGAAACTGTTGTCCAGGGTCTCATCACGAGCCTCCTGGACCATGGAAATGTTCTGCTGACATCAGTAAATAACACCCTGCTGACAAAGTTGCAGGTGATCCAGAACACTGTTGCTAGACTTATCTGCAATCTTCCTTCTCGTTCCCCCTCCCCCCCCTATTTTTCATAAGCTTCATTGGCTGCCAATTAGAAAACGTTTCATCTTTAAACTTTGCTCTCTGACACAAAAGACACTTCACAAATCCTGTCCTGCCTATTTTTCTATCTGAATAAAATACTATTTGCCCTCCAGATGCTTAGGTCCTCGAATAAGTCTCTTCTAGAAATCCCTTGCATACGGACATCAAAACAGGGGGGCAGATTGCTTTTCTACACTACCCCCTATCACTGGAACAAGTTCTTGGTCAGACTTTACCTCCTTCAAGAAGGGGCTGAAGATTTGGCTATTTTAGGAATCTCCCCCTCTCTGCTTTGGGAAGGAGGAGACCGGTAAGCCGCCGCCGTGCTTTTCCCCCACAATTTTCCCCAACTCCATGGGGGAGGAAAATATGCCACACAGGACCCCCTGGACAGTTCCTGTTTTGAGAGCAGCTGCTATGGTCATTTCCGGTGCTTGTGTTGGAACGAGGTGAGGTGTGTTGGTTTTTCGCTTGCTGAGCCTTGTCCAGCGCAGTGGGGTTGCCTGGCAACCCAATGGGATCCGCACGCTGCTCTGCAGCAGAACAATTGGGGAAGATCTCAGTTGATGGTACAGAGAGGGAAGAAAGGTTATTCTAAATTTTTTGATTTCTCTTGGCACTGCAGCGCTGTGGCGCCTCCGAAAAGTGGCGATCTCCGAGCTCGGCTCGTACCTGAAGGGGACCACTCCAGAAGAAAGGCTGGCGTACGGAGTCACTTGAGCAAGTAACACATCAGAAACAGGCTTAATTTCACTGAGGCAAAGGGGAATCACCGCCCCAGTCCTTTGGGATAAAACCAACATGCCATTGTAGCTGGAAGTGTACAGAGCATGGTCAGTCAGTACACAAGGTCTTTGATGTCCTGAGGACATTTAGAGGTCCAGAGGCAAGCCAGCAAGCCTTTGGAGTTCTTTGGGAGTTGTAGGAGGTGGAGAGCAGAGTCAATACTCCCTCACTGCAGAGGTAGCAGGCAGCAGGCCAACATAACAGAGCCCAGTGTAAAGTGGCAGTCCCACCTTGCAGCACAGCAATCAGCCGATAGCATGCCAACTCAGTAAAGCGCAGCTCCTCTTGGTTGCAGAGTGCCCTCAGGACACCGAAGTAAACTACTTTGGGGTGTCAGATGTCCAGCACTTATGCCAAAATGTATCTTGCAAGTGGGGAGACAACAAAAGAGGCCTTTGACCCTCCCAATGTTCCTACCCTTCCTTACCTGGATTAAGATGCACCACAGGGGAGTTTGCAGCTCTTTGTGTGGGGAAAGCCACAGCCCTATTCAGGTGCAAATGTCAGCTCCTCCCTCTCAAACTACAGCTGGAAGGCCTGTCAGCCTGGTAATCGGCCATCAGGATGCAAATGTCCCACCCCTGACCCAAAAGTGTATTCAGAGACAGGCAGTGGTGCAGAATGGTTAAAGCAAGACAATGCCAACTTTCTAAAAGTTGTTACAGATTACAATGGGTTCTGCTGGGAATCGCAATTTCTTTGCATGAAATAATGGTGTCCAAAATGTCACACCTTTATTTAAAAATCAATGAACGTTCTGAAGGAGTAGAAGTATGGCCCTATATTTGACCATTAATCAACCCACTCACAATCCAATTATTAAAATACACAACATACAACAATGACATTAGTTATTTAGTATATTCAAAGTTATATACCCAATTATGCAAACAAAATTTTCCATACACGGTTGTCATGAACACAGAAATAATAAACAATGTGACTTAGTGAGAAGGTGACACAAAGTGCCAAAGTGCTTGACACAATTGGATGCAAATTTCTTTTAAACATAAATGAAACATTTATGTGGGAAATAGTTCAACAAATACCCTATCTTGTTATTAGCCTATTATACAATGGTTGACCAAGAACATGGACCAATAAAGTTGTTGTCAATGTTTCAACCTTGTGTGTATATGTTAGTAGTTAGCATCACTGCGGGTCTTCCCTAGAACTAGTGATTTGAGGACAGCCTAAATGCAACAAGATTATTTGGGGGAAAAATACTCCTCCAACCCATGATGGAGCCCACAATAAGGATCAACAAGTATCCACACAAATGTGTTCAAATAGTGGGTGGGAGGGGTAATTTTAATGGACTTATCATTTTGTGACATGAGTCAATATCCACTATACATGGGGAAACAGGACTCCTCCAACCCGGGATGGAGCCGATGAGAAGGAATAACAAGTTTCCCCCCAAATGTATCAAAGAAGGGGGGTCATTTCAATGGAATCGCCGTTTTGTAACTTGAGTCAATATCTAACGGAAGTGTTACGTTCATACCACATCCACTGTCATATGTATGCTGATGATATTCAAATCTACCTGATAGTCTTCTCTCCTGATGACATTGGATTCCTCAATGCATCTCTACAAAACACCAGAAAACTGGATAACAAGCAACCACCCTAAACCTAACACACTGAATACTTATATCCTCCTGATAACCCCACCCAATCATTCTCCCATTATTAAGGAATAGATGAAGCATCTAACAGCCTTTAAACGCTCACCACAAGTTATTGATTCAGCAAGATCACTGGGAATACCTCTTGATAAAAATCGTAATATGCAGAAACACATTAGTTCTGGCACAATAAGAGTAAACTACCAAATGGACATCTTAAGAAAATAAAAACCATTCCTTCCCCTCAAAGATTTCAAGTCTGCTATCCAAGCCCCATTGATTCCCAGGTTGGACTATTGAAGTGCTAACCTCTGCAGTTTTCCCAGATCCAAAACAGCCTCATTAAATGCTTCCCTTGGCTCTACAGCAAGGCTCATCACAGGATCAAAACTAAATAATCACATTACCCCTGATTTGAAATCCCTCAGCTGGTTCCCCTATGAAGCAAGAATTCAACTAAAAATTACTTGCATGACATTCAAAACTCTACACCTCAATACCCCAAAGTACATCGCTAAGAAACTTGAACTCCTGGAAGGCGCTAAAACTTCGAGAAGCTCCAGCACTCTATTACTGAAACCTCAGAGTTTCCTTAACCTGTTCGATGCTAATGACAAGGCAAGCTCGTCATGGAGTACCACTAGCCCTGTGCTTATGACGAGCTGACCTTGTCATGAACAATGGGAAAAAATTAAGATCCAGCACAGCAGAAAAATACACTGTAGCATTGAAGGTGTTAAAAAGAAAACCTCTAACAGAGCCTTCCCAGGCATCCCCCTGCAAATCTGGAACTCCCTTCTACCGGAGTTAAGGCTAAACCCATCCATTATATCCTTGAAAAAAGAAGATACACCATTACTCATGAACACATTTCTGACCCAGACCCTAGTAACTCCCTTTAGGAGCAGCCTGTGACTCATCACCCATAACCTATGATCACTGCTAGCTTACCTCCTATTGTTCTTTTGATCACTGTGAGTCAACACTGATTTGGCAACACCCTTAATCGGGATGCTGACTGATTGATCCTGTATTGTTCATGATTGTGATATTATGATTATTTTGTGATTTTAGGGTTTTGACATTTCTGATCTATCTAGCCTAACACCGTGAGGTTACTTACCTCAGCTGGGATGTTGCCTTAGCTTGTTCTGCTCCAGATTATGACATAACTTTTACCAGTTGCTAACTTTGTATTGTTTTGTCTGATTTATTACACATAACATTAAAAGGTTACCACCCTCATCTGGGGTATTGATGTATCCTGTAATGCTCTAATTGTTCTAATTTATCGACATGATTAATTCAATAACTATATCCTTTCTAACATTTGTAAATCACTCTGATACCCAAGAGGGTCTTGTTCATGCTATATACAACTTTTCAAATAAAAATAATTAAAATCCACTATATAGAATGTGGTATGTTTCACAAATTTCACAGAACACCCAGAGACAACTTGCTCTCTAAAAGGGAAGACTTCATTTGGAGACAAAGTTGTCTCTGAAACCTCTGGCGGTAAGGGGGTAATTCGATGGGAATTGAAATGACCTCCCCTTCTTTGAAGAAATGTGTGTGGATACTTTATGATCCTTGTTGTGGGCTCCACCCTGGGTTGGAAGAGTCCTGTTCCCCCACATATAGTGGATATTGACTCAAGTCACAAAATGGTAATCCAGTTGAAATCACCCTTGCATTATTTGAAGAAATATGTGTGGATACTTTTTGATCCTTGTTGTGGGTTTCATCCTGGATTGGAGCAGTCCAGTTTTCCCAAATATTCTTGTTGCATGCAGACTGTCCTCAAATAACTAGTACTAAGGAAGACCTGCAGTAATGTATTCTAGGACATACACACAGTGTAATTTTAACCTGAGGTTTTCACAGAAGCAAGATGCAAATTTGAAAGTGAGGTCCCAGCTTCATTCATTCACTAGGAATGCTCAACAAGATCAATGCCGAGATAGGGAAGAGGGGAAAACAAGGAAGAGAAAAGACACATTTCCAGAGCATATTCAGGGATAAATGGTAAGCTTCTGGATCTTTATATGTGATTCCTGCATGTAAAGAAAGAGAGTAGACTTGTTAGTTTATGAATATAATACAGATATAATACCTTGCGCTCCTGTTATAGGAGTATTTAAAGTCAATAAGTGACTACCTGTTAATTCCCCCTCTTCCACTTATGTTATAGTGTTGGTGGATGCAGAATCAAATTACACCTATATAAGGAAAAGAAGAAGATTAGGTGTTTTTGTTATTAGAGCATAATTTGTATATATGTACTGTACTATCATATGTACCAAACTCTGATGATGACACTGTATACAATTAAATGAAAGCCACCAAAATCAATATCCATGCCAAAAAGGAAATCCAAATAAAAACAATATATTACCAACAAAGAAATATTCCTAGAGGATTAAACCAGGAATAAACACACAAAAATGTGCAAGGCTAATAATAGGGAAGTAGATCCTTAACTTCAGGATTCCCTAATCATATTTATTGTTACTCTCATTCAGTTTTCAAGATAGTGCACATAAGAAAATCCCTAAGCATGGTAGAGAATACATCAGATAAGTAAAGCACACAGTAAAATATGCATAGAGCGTGTTACCGACTTGATGGGAAATATCAATACTTTATAGGTTTTGTTATTTCTTTCTTACATCCACAGGTATGCCAGAAAATATCGCAGTAGACGGGTGAAACAAAACTGATCCAATGAGGGAAGCTAAAGTGAGCCGGCTCACTGCAGCCTGACGAAGGAATATTGACCGTGGTATGGAGTGACCCGGAAGCAACAGGTAGGCGAAAGGGCAGGGCGAAAGACACACGTGCATCAGATAGAATGCGAAGTGCTCTTCCTACTGTGCTTGCCGTTCTTATACTGTGCTTGCTCCACCCTGTCTACACGCCCGATACACCCTGCCGGGATTACCCCCACAGGTTTGGGTTTTCCAGAATAGCATCTATGGATCTGATGCAACAATCTAGGGGCATGGACATGTCCAGCAGGTTCCCATGACCACACCCCTTCCAATGGACCAGAAATTGCAATTTACCTCTCACTCTACAGGAATCCACAATAGTTTATATTATGAACCACTATAGCGGGAGGGGGTTGGACAGGTAAACTGGCCCTGATACCACCGCTTCAATAGAGACACATGATAAACCAGATAGATTTTTTGAGTGAAAGGAAGTTCCAGTTTCATGGCTACAGGGGTAACCACATTTATGATTTGGTAGGCGCCAATGAAGTGGGGTTTGAACTTTCATGTTCCTTTCACAGCAATATTAGCAATATTATGTATGGACAACCACACTTTGTCCCCAATCACATAATCAGGGGATGGGCGACAATGGAGATCCGCATTTTTCTTCTACACAACCGTGTCTTTATCCAAATTTATCTGAGCTGTCTTTTGTCTATCATGTATATGATAATATATTTCCACAGCAGCAGGAGAAGGTAAAAGTAAGAAGCGAGTCTGGAATCCATAATTACAGAAAAAGTAGAAAGGCCTATAGAAGAATGCATCCCATTATTGAAAGCAAATTCAGCTACCCATAAGAAAATGTCCCAATCTAAAGATGATTTAAAGCAATTAGCATCCAAAATACTGCTCCAAACATTTGTTCACTCTCTCATTCTGATCATCTGTCTGAGGGTAATTCTCTGATGAAAGCCGAACATCAATCTGCAACAAGGAACCCATCCTCTCCAAAAGTTAGTTACAAATTGGGGACCTCAATCTGATACAAGCACAGAAGGGAGGCCAGGCAATCTCACTATATGTTGTAAAAATACAGTGGCTAAGTCCTTAGATGTAGGCCGAGCTTCCATTGGAATGAAGTAAGACATCTTAGTTAACATGTCTACTATGACCAGAATTATGATAAAATGAGTGGTCTTTTGTAGTTCCATGATAAAGTCCATGAACATGGAATGCCATGGGCTAGGGGATGTAGGCATTGGTGTTAATATACCAGCTGGAGCTTGGTGAAAGCTTTTACTTTGAGCACATATATGACATCTTTGAATATACTGTTTTGTATCATCAGTCATATTGGGACACCAAAATAACCTTTTAAGGATTTCTAAGGATTTAATGTAGTCAGGATGCTCAGATGGCATGTGTGTATTGCACCATTCTAAAGCCTGTTGTTGTAAGGGTGTTGTGGGAATGACTAACCATCCCTTAATATACAGAAGGTTTTATACTCTCACACTATTATGTTTCTGCTCTAGATCTTTTATGTCCTTACATCTTTGGGCTTGTGAAACCTCATTGATACAATTCTCTTCAGAACATGAGTCCCCTGAGATGTGTTCACTGGCTATGATAGGAGAAAGGTCAATAGTAGTTTCCACCTCTTCATAACCAAATCAAGATAAGGCAACTGCTTTCTCATTTTTTTTGCGTGCTTGGAATTGTATCACAAAATTAAAATCGCTGAAATATTGGTTCCAGGGCCATTGTCTCATTGACAGAGCTCGGACTGCTTTACAAAATTGTAAATTCCTGTGATCCGTCAGGACGGTAACTGTCTATAAAGCACCCAACAGATAATGGTGCCATTCTTCAAATGCATACTTTATCGCAAGAAGCTCTCTATCTCCTGCAGAGCAGTTTTGTTCTGAGGCATTAATTGTATGTGAATAAAAAGCAACAGGATGTGAATATCCTGATTCTTTATCTCTTTGGGACAAAACTTCCCCAATAGCTACCTGAGATGCATCAGCCTCAACTATGAAGGGCTGAGATACGTCAGGATGCTTCAATATGGGGACAGTGACAAATGCACCTTTTAATTTTGTGAAAGCCTATTCAGCAGCAACAATCCAAAAGAAGGCAACCCCTTCTTTTAACATTTTAGTAATGGGAGATGCCAAGGCTTCAAAGTTATCAATAACACACCTATAAAAGTTTGTGTTAGAACGGGGGGTCTCTAGTTGGCAGAGCTATGTACCTTTGTCCAAGCAGGGACCCTTGCTTCTAGTCAGGGTAGGGGGGATATACACTTCAGATAACCCCCGCTCACCACTTTGGTAGCTTGGCACGAGTAGGCAGGCATATACCAAAGGCAATGTTTAAAGTATCTGTACTCAAAACACACAATAATACAGTGAAAACACCGCAAATGGACACCACACCAGTTTAGAAAAATAAAGTATCTTTATCTAAACTCAACAAGACCAAAATGACAATTATCCAGCATATGTGAAGTAGAATTGCATTAAAAAACAGTTATTTCCAAAATAAAGCTTGCAGAAAACAAAAGGCTCCACCTTGAGCTAGAAGGATGTCGCAACAGCAATAAATTCAAAGTACGGCGCCAACCGCGAGGTGAGCGGCATCAGTCACAGAGTCACATGGATCCCCAAACAACCAGTACCTTGGAAAACGATGTCTATAATGATGCACGGCATTGTGGAGGTGAGGTGTCTGTGCCGAGGTCGAGACCGGCTCCCTGGCTGCCACGGGGGATGCAAGGTGGAGTGTCCGCGAGGAGGTGACATGTCGAATCCAGGACAGGGGAAGTCAGTAGCGTCAGCGGTGAGACAGGGATTCCGGTGAGGCGATGCAAAGTTGGCAAGTTTATGGAGTCACCCAATTAGTGGCGCCATGATAACAGGATGCAGGCACTGGCGGTGACAGAGTCAGTGCAAGCGCTAATGTCGGGAATGCTAATAAGTGCAGGCTTCAAAGGGCGTCGGAGCTGCAGTGCCGGCAGGGTGGTGAATTGTGCAATTCACCCGCAGTCCTTCTGGCCTCTGGGTAGGTCGCAGCGTAACGCCAGTGGTGCTAACGGCATCTGAGATGGGTTTTTGCTTTCTCTTCGGTTTCTTCCAGCTCCCAACAGTAGTAACAACCTCCATAGGCCCAAAAGTGGAACAGGCGTCTCCGCGCAGGTCAGGACTCTCAGAAATAGAGTTCAGATGAGCTGGGGTGAAGTCTTTGTGTCCCTGAGACTTCAGAACAGGAGGCCAGCACACACAAGCCCTTGGAGATTCTTCTTCAAGCAGGTCTCTCAGCAACGTTCCAGACTTTGTCCTTTCCTTGGCAGAAGCAGCAACTGCAGGCCAACCCCGCATAGCACACTGCAAAGGGGAAGTACTCCTCCTCACAGCTCTCCAGATCTTCTCCTTGGCAAAGGTTTGTCTTGAATCCAGAAGTGATATAAAGTTTTGGGGTTTAAGGTCTACTACTTATACCCCATTTTGTCTTTTTTTTTCTTTGTGCAAGGGTCTCTGAGCCCAGTCCAACCCAGTTCTGTCCTCATTGGTGCAGCATGACCACAAAGGGTGGAGTCAGCATTTTGCAAGTGAGACAGGCCCTATTCAGGTGCAAGGAAAACTCCTCCCACTACTCTAACTGCAGCCAAGGTCTGTTCATCTCAGCTATGAGTCATCCAGGAAGGGCCAGGCACACCTCAACCCCCCCTCCCCCAGTGGCTGTCTACAGTGAATGCACATCCCCAGCCACTGTCACTCCATAAGCAGATGGTCAATCAACAAACAGGCAGAGGCACACAAAATGGTTAAACAAGAATATGCCTACTTTCTAAAAGTGGCATTTCCAAACACACAATTTAAAAACCATCTTTACTAAAAGATGCGTTATTAAATTCTGAATTCAGGGTGCCTAAACTTTATTCCTCTATCTTGTCCCAACAGGAAGTTATACTTGTAAGATGTTACAAAAAATCTCCCATGCTATCCTATGAGAGAGATATCCTTTCAATAGTGAAAAACAAAATTGGGAGTAGTTCACTAACAGGACATGTCACACACACCAGTACATGTCCTACCTCTCACATACACTGCACCCTGGCCATGGGGGTACGTTTGGCCTACCTGAGGGATGTCTTACACGTAAGAAAAATAAAGGTTAGAGCCTGGCAAGTGGGCGCACTTGCCAGGTTGACATGGCAGTTTAAAACTGTGCGCAGGCACTGCAGTGACAGGTCTGAGTTACATTTGCAGGGCTACTTAGGTGGGTGGCACAATCAGTGCTGCAGGCCCACTAGTAGCATTTGATTTACAGGGCTTGGCATACTCAGTGCACTTTACTAGGGATTTACCAGTACATCAAATATGCCAATCAGGGAGGACCAATTGCAGTAACAATTTATACAGGAAGCACTTGCACTTTGACACTGATCAGCAGTGGTTAAGTGCACAAAGCATCTAAGCCAGCACACACGAAATACAACACAGCACCAGAAATACAGGATGTAGAGTCAAAAAGTCAGGAGAAATCAAACCAAAGATGCCAAGTCCAACAATTGGCAAATCCCCCAAAACTCTTTACTTCTTTCACAGAATGACAAGACAGCAAGTGTGTTATTGCTGTTATTGTTTGAGGGTCCATGTTCACCCCATCCTGGGATAACACAAATCCTAAAAAGGTTACTTATGTTGTATTGAACTCACATTTACCCAATTTGATATAGAGTTGATTGTCTCTTAGTCTTTCCAGAACGGCCCTCACATATCCAATATGCCCTGCTGTAGAAGAGAAGTACACTAGAATGCCATCTATATATACTATAACACATACATTCTGCATGTCTCTCAAAGCTTCATTTATAGTAAATTGAAAGGCAGTAGGGGCATTGCAAAGGCCAAATGGAATAAAACAAATTTATTTCAGAATGCTGTTTTCCATTCATCACCCTCTTGTACCCTCACCAAATGATATGCCCCTCTCAAATCGAACTTGGTAAAGATTTTGGCATTTTGTACCTGGTCTTTCTTTCATCCACAGGTATGCCAGGAAATATCGCCGATGATGGACGAAAGAAAACTGATCCAATGAGGGAAGCAAAAGTGAGCTGCCGCACTGCAGCCTGATGAAGGAATGCTGATCGTGGAATGGAGGGACCCAGAAGCAACAGATAGCTGAAAGGGCAGGAAGAAAGTCACGTGCGCATCAAGTAGAATATGAAGCCCTCTTCCACCCGTGCCTGCCGTTCTTATACTGTGCTTGCTCTCCCCTATCTACAGATCCAATAGGGCACAGAGCAATCTTGACACACAGGGTGGAAACGTCAACAACAACTAAATTTGTCCATGTCCTTGGGCAGCCATCCTATAATAGACTAATAACTAGTAGGGTGTTTTTTTTACTTTTTGACACAAAAAGGACGGACATTTCTTTAATTGTTTTGTGTATATTTTTAAAACCAATTTGTATTGTGTTGTGTGAAGCACGTTTGCGCTTTATGTCACTCTTGAAGCCACGTTGTTTATTATTTCTGTGTTCATGACAGCCGTATATGAAAATATTTGTTTGTAATATTTTGGTAAATGATTTTGTATATACTAAATTATTATTATGTCATTGATGTGTGTTCTCTATTTTAACTGTATTATGAGGATGTTGAAAAATGGTCAAATATCGGCCCACACTCCTACTCCTTAAACCATACATTGGTCTTTAGATAAAGTTGTGACATTTTGGACACCATTATTTCATGAAAACAAATTGCTATACCCAACAGAATGCAATGTAGTCTATGACAATATATATCTAGGTTCTGAGGGATGCAGGGTAACCCCGTTATTTTCAACTTTATAAAGTGGCATTTTCAGACCTGCAATTTAAAAACAACTTTACTAAAAGGTATATTTAAATTGTGAGTCCAGAGACACCAAATTCCAATTTTCTATCTGCTCTCAATAGGAAGTTACACTTAAAAGATCTGCAAAACAAGAATGTGGAAAGGGTCAAAGGAGATATATTTAAAGACCTGTCATCCCATCTCCTAAAACAACAACTTATATACCAAGGAGAATGAAAGGTCTATAGTGTGTGGTGTGATGTATTCCTATAGGTTCTGTATCGATCCCCCTATTCCTGACCCTGTTCTGGTTAACAAATTAACTAGCAGCCATCCCATGATGCAGAAACCGTTATCTGATTAAGCCACACCACGGCACAGGAACGCGTTATCTGATTAGGTCATAACGCTTGCCATCTAATTAAGCAAGCAATATTCCTCCAGCCCCTGATAAGGCATACGGAGTTCTCAAAACAAATCAAACCTATGACAACCTGGGAAAAACCCTGCGGCCATTGTTTTGATTTCACCGAGAACTTCAGTAAAAGAATGTGCTAACGACCAGTTCGTATGACATCCTTATTGACGTATCTATGTCCATCCTTACGTCAATCTCGGCACCTTACAGGTATAAATATTACCGATATTGCCTTAAGCAAACACACGCGGTGGTGACGAGATCGGAGCAGCCAGACTTGCCGAAGCCCAGCGCAGAGCAGACCCCGCTGGCGCAGCCCCGCCTTCGTGACGCGCTGAAAAGCACACGCTGCCTTTCTCCTGCCGAGAAATCCAGCTCCGGCGCTTCCAAGCAGCCCTTGCAGGCAGCCTGGAATATCGAGACCAAAGACGAGAGATACCATCCCTCAACCATCCTAGATTCCAGGTACAGAACTGAATAACCCCTTGCAGAGAATTCTTGAGTCAGTCACTTGGCAAAACAAACTTAACTTAAACTGCTACTTTCTATTCCCGCCCACGTATTAGGCTTAGGTCAGGTACACCGGGGTAGGCGTAGTTAAAAGCATCAGTTGAGTACGATTAGTCAAATGTATATATGTATGTATCTATTTTATCCATTTTAAACCACCATATGGCTTAGAAACCATATAAATGTTTTTACAGTATTATTTCATAATTCTGCTTTTATTGTATGCACTTTACTTAACCATAAGTATTGCGATAATATCGATTCATTTCTCTTGTATGAGAAAAGAGACTGATCAATAAATAACATCTTTTATTGAACACGCCCGTCTCTTCCTTTTCTCTACAATCTGGTGAAACTAAGAATGCACGTACTGACTGAGTAAAATAAGTTGTCTTTTGTTTTCACACGACTCTAGAGATACACTCTTGATTAGGGGAGAGCAAAGTTGTCATGTTCTATGGTTGTCAGAAACTAAATCCCTTCTTGTCTATCCAGGGAGGTTCAACTCCTCCTTGCCTATTCGAGAAAGTTTCTAGTGAACTCTGAGCTAGCTGGCAAACCCAAAACTTTAAGTCTAATATCGACAGTAGAAGACCTAGTTAACGTCTGGTCTAGGCCTATACTATTGAAGGTATTATTCCAATGCGCAGAGCCTATTGGGATAATAGGAACTACACTACATGGCGCCCAACATTTGGAAAGGCGATAAAACTAACGCAAGACATTAGAGTAACTCAGTCGTGCTTTTTCACTCAGACCCCTTTTTTCCCATAATACTCCAAAGACGTCTGGAGTGGGTGAAAGGTCATATCCGCCAAACCTCGCAGGAGGAAACTCCTATGTATGGTTCTTGGTTCAATCAACGTTGAAGGATACACTGTTCCAAAATATTGTGCATCTAATCTTTGTTTCCATAAGAAACCTGATCTGCAAACAAACGGAATAACCTTCTGGACAGTACAATGTCAGACAGTGAAGGAGAAAGAGAGGCAGCTAGAATAGCAGCTGAACTCGTAGCAGCTGATAATACTATGCAAGAAGCAGACCCGGATATAATACTCATCCCGGTCAACATAAGAAAATCTATAACTTTAAAACTTATAGAAAATGAACTGACACCTAGAGGTGGCACAGTCATATTCGTAATAGAGGCACACGAATATCGGCAGACGGAGGTATTCTATTCATGGATACACTTTCCAGCAGCAAACGCTGTAACAAAGCACTTCCACTATTACAAAACAGAGGAACCTCCTAATGAGTACACTCCTTTCGAGGAGGTGGAAGTACCACTTAAATTTCATGAGCACCTGCTCTTGTTTAATGGCGCCCTAAAACATAATAATCACATCACCAGGCTCGGTCCATTAGGTAGACCAGGAGCAACGTGGCCGGTCCTAGCCGGATACACACCACATCCAGACATCGAAAGAATGTCTGCAGCAGATCTTTTAATACAACTAAAACAATTAATAAAAGTACATAGACAATTAGTCCAATATGTAATGCGGACTTCAACAATCCAACCAGCAATTAAAATTCCACAGCTGACCCCTCATCAGGGGAACACAAATAAAATTACACCACAGAACATACAGTCCTGCCTAGGTAAAGTACCAGCTAAACGGGAACAAATACCATTCTGGTTAGCACAAAAAAGCAGGAGCTTGAGCTACTGCCCATTTTCTAGCAAGTGTGTATTTTTTATGAATTGGGATATGATTTGAGAAGGCAGGCATAATTATTTCTTCGCCATGTGGGCACTCCCTGACAAACTCTGGTGGCCAGTCTTTTTCAGCTAGAAGGATGTCATAGCCCTTGGAGAGATTATCCCAAAATAGTCCCCTTATTTTTCTAGTCTTATCCCCTTCTATACGTAAAGTTATTTCATATATTTTGTGAGGTTTGCTAACTCTGGTGTCTGCAGTTTCCACTTGAAGGTATTCATTCGTGTCCACTGTCTCCAGATGATTCATAAGGACTTTGCGAGCTATGCTCACTTCTGCTGCGCTGTCTAGCATTGTCTGAGCCCATTCTCCGTTTTTCAGTTGTGTCCTCAGTATTCTCGGCATTGTTGATTACTTTAATACTGGCTACCTTCTTTTTCGGAAATTGTAATTTATTTTTTAGATGAGCAGGTTCCTTGTCTTTGGACTTGACGTGCTCTTCCCTGTGTTCTGATCGTCCTCTTCTTTCCGATTTCTGCGAGGAAGTCTGAAAAGATTGAGAGGGACGTGTATCAATTTCTTGATATCTATCAGGCTTCTTTATATTTTCCCTATTTCTAAGGTTGTATTTTTTCCCAGAGGGCTCACTTTGGGGAGACCTGCGTCCTTGGTTCGGAGATCTTTCTCTCCGCCGAGGAGACCTTCCTCTGGACTGGAATTTCTTTTCTTTAGGATTGGATTGTTTGTTTCCATCCCAGCTCTTTTTTTGTGATGTTAAATTATTATTAAAAAATACTTTTTCAGGACTTTCAATCAGTTGGGGTTTTACTGGTATTCCACCTAAACTATCTCTACCTAGTTCCTCATAGGATTTTTCTATAATTCTGGCAATTTCAGCTGGTTGGTCTGCTATATCTGTCTCATTTAACCTCTGGCGGATCGCCACGTTTGCTGCTTCTCCCTTTATGTTGGCTAGTAGTATTGCCGAGACCTGCTTGAAGTCTTTTAGTAATTTCATACCAAGAGTTAAAGCGTGTTCTGGACCGTATTCATCTTGAATTTGTTTTAGCACATCTGGTATTACTGAGATGGATGGAACACCATGCGTTTTTGTGTAAATGGAAGCAAAGACTGTACCCCAAGTGTCACAGTCCTCCACGTGTGGTGCGATTCCCATTGGAAGACAGATAGTCAGAATCCTGTGTTTTTCTAACGGGGTGGTGTCTGGAAACACCGCCTCTATTTGGGTGATTTTTTGTGCTAACCAGAATGGTATTTGTTCCCGTTTAGCTGGTACTTTACCTAGGCAGGACTGTATGTTCTGTGGTGTAATTTTATTTGTGTTCCCCTGATGAGGGGTCAGCTGTGGAATTTTAATTGCTGGTTGGATTGTTGAAGTCCGCATTACATATTGGACTAATTGTCTATGTACTTTTATTAATTGTTTTAGTTGTATTAAAAGATCTGCTGCAGACATTCTTTCGATGTCTGGATGTGGTGTGTATCCGGCTAGGACCGGCCACGTTGCTCCTGGTCTACCTAATAGACCGAGCCTGGTGATGTGATTATTGTGTTTTAGGGCGCCATTAAACAAGAGCAGGTGCTCTTGGAATTTAAGTGGTACTTCCACCTCCTCGAATGGAGTGTACTCATTAGGAGGTTCCTCTGTTTTGTAATAGTGGAAGTGCTTTGTTACAGCGTTTGCTGCTGGAAAGTGTATCCATGAATAGAATACCTCTGTCTGCCGATATTTGTGTGCCTCTATTACGAATATGACTGTGCCACCTCTAGGTGTCAGTCCATTTTCTATAAGTTATAAAGTTATAGATTTTCTTATGTTGACCGGGATGAGTATTATATCCGGGTCTGCTTCTTGCATAGTATTATCAGCTGCTACGAGTTCAGCTGCTATTCTAGCTGCCTCTCTTTCTCCTTCACTGTCTGACATTGTACTGTCCAGAAGGTTATTCCGTTTGTTTGCAGATCAGGTTTCTTATGGACACAAAGATTAGATGCACAATATTTTGGAACAGTGTATCCTTCAACGTTGATTGAACCAAGAACCATACATAGGAGTTTCCTCCTGCGAGGTTTGGCGGATATTACCTTTCACCCACTCCAGACGTCTTTGGAGTATTATGGGAAAAAGGGGTCTGTGTGAAAAAGCACGACTGAGTTACTCTAATGTCTTGCGTTAGTTTTATCGCCTTTCCAAACGTTTGGGCGCCATGTTGTGTAGTTCCTATTATCCCAATACGCTCTGCGCATTGGAATAATACCTTCAATAGTATAGGCCTAGACCAGACATTAACTAGGTCTTCTATTGTCGATATTAGACTTAAAGTTTTGGGTTTGCCAGCTAGCTCAGAGTTCCCTAGAAACTTTCTCGAATAGGCAAGGAGGAGTTGAACCTCCCTGGATAGACAAGAAGGGATTTAGTTTCGAGAGCTGGGTGGGTCAAACATCTAATAAGTGTCCAACGTAGTCTAAACAACCTGCCAAGAAATTCTCTGAAGGGATTCAGTCCGTACGAATTGTTGTTTGGGACTAGGATGATGGTCTTAGATCTTGACAGTCAGACTTCAGTGGTGAAAGAAAAAGGCTTTGATATCAAAGATCGTTTGGCTATTTTGCAGGACTTAAACGAAACAAGAAAAGACCTGAGCAACATAAAGTTGAAACAGCAGCCAACAACCACTGAAGAACCACCACCTGTCCCAGCAAGATCTGTCTGGATTCCAAAAGTCGGGGATCTAGTCAGAGAAAAGATCGCGGTAAAGAAGGAATTTGGGCCTTCTTATAGAAAAGCAGTTCCTGTCTTGTCTATCAACGGGACAAGATCAGTAGTACTACCGCCGCTTGCTGGTAAAAAGGAGAACCGTGTTGTATCCATCGACCTGGTAAAACCACAATCATGTGGCCGATATCAAACAGTAGGCCAAGTGGACTCCCGATAAGTAGTAGAACACCAAGGTTTGCTACAAATACAGAGGTCCTAACTAAGAGGCTAATCACATTCGAAACGCCTACAGAACAACAACAAGGACTATGCAACAATGCATTGGAACTCACACCTCTAAAAACCCAAATAAAAACATTTAGTAGAGACACACCAACCTACAATGAATTAACAAACGAATATGCAAGAAACAGTAATCCTGAAGCAATTGGAACAATTGACAGAACGGCATCCGGCTACTTCATAAACTTCAATGATTCCTCAGAAGACCTCAGTTAATCAAAAACACAGCCATCAACAAAAACCTTTAAAGATAAAGCTAAAGAACTTTTGAAACAACTGAAAGAAACCTATCTGATTTCTCCATGGATTGAATTTTGGGTGGCCTTTGGTGCATTTATCCTCATACTTTGGCTCATCATGGTACTATGCTTGGGACGCTTCATTGAGGGAAAATATGCTAAAATGGACACAGCAAGCCAGAAAATCAACTTGATCCTCAAGCCACACACGTCTTCACATGTCGAAAAAAGAGAACTTTCTTCAGTCAACTTCACAGCCAATCCAATACCGGGTGGGGTAGCATGGGACAACACTGACTATGAAATTTATGGTCCGGTTGAAATCCTGAAATATCCACACCAAATCAAGATCTCGTTGAGTGACTTTGTAAAACCAAGCTAATTTGCTGATGATTGGGACTTTGAAAGCATTAATGATATGATGTCTGACCTAGTGATGTCTGCTAAATTTACCAAACATGATTATTTGCAGGGTTCGTCTAATTATGATAGTATGTACTGTTACAACCACTATGGTAACCATTTTCTACATAAATCGGCACAACCTAGAAATGTTTTAAATTATAATCAATGGGAACATTGTGCAACTCCTCCAAAAGGAAGCTCAAGAACCTTTTAAGACAAATATTCATATTTTTCAGGGTTCAACACAAGTAAGGCTGAAACATTTTATTTCAAATTGTCAAATAAGACAGGGACAAAGACCATGCTTACAAACACGAAATTGATATATTCGGACTCGTTTTTTGAACAAATAAATACATTTGGTTTTGATTATTGGGACAAAAATGTTGAAGTAAAAAGTGTTTGGGGTACAAAAGAATGGCAAGTACAAGGTATAGAATCATTGTTTAGAGCCTGCATGATCCCAGAACAAATTATATTTTTGAATGACACTGTTCAACAAACTACCTGTCTTGGACTAGCCAAAATCAAAGATTTAAATAAACCGTCTATTCCAAAGCCAACAGTGAACAGCAATAGCTCTACAGATGAAGAGATAGACGTAAACTATGTATTAAATCAAAACAGAACACATCCTGATTGGAAACAATGGTTAATCTGGCCCACAGATACTAATAACTGTCAAGACAGATTCCTGAACAAAACGCAGGGGTTCACATTGACCAGGCCAGACCCTAGATATTCCCAAAGACAACACCCAGGGATAATCACCACCTACAGTGTGGGCAAACTCTGCCTTCAATGGCTACAAACTTCCACACTGGCAGAAATTAAGCAACACCTAACTTTACTTACTGATGGTGCTGACTTGCGTGATTTCATTATGGGACCACGCAAACAGCGTCAAAAACGCTTCATAGCAGCCTCTATATATGCAGCTTACAACGAGGCCTGGAAGGTAACTCAAATTGAGACAGCAGAAAGTATACGGGAAATTGACCGTATTCATTTGGAAAAATCACTTTCTGTAGTGGACAATGGGTTAATGACTCTGTCCTCCAGAATTTTTTCATTGGACAGGATTGTGTCTTCAGCAATCGACATAATATCGCAAGACTTACTGTTGTTACAACACGGTCAGTCTCAATTGCGTTCTATTGTACAGCTTGGCTGGACGTTACAAAATCTGCGTTCAGGCTATGTGCCTTGGCGTTTAATCAACACAACGTCACTATTCAATATCTTTAACCTTACTGATAAACAAATCAGTATGGCACAGAAGGCTGCTGATTATAAAATCCTGAGCATTGAGAGACTCGAGAGATTACCAGTGACAATGTCAGAACGACCTGTCAGTGAATGGATAATACATGGGATAATTAATATTCCAATATCTACCTTCAGGTTTCAATACTGCCAAAAATATATACAGGCTGGCATGTACGAAAAATTGGGAAAAGGGTACATTAAGTCAACTTGGAACTTGCCCTATTCACATGCATGTGTCAGTAATAAAGGACAGAAAGTGTTTCTTAGTGGCAATAATTGTGCGATGTCACTAAGCGGTACACTTCTGTGTAATGGAATTAGTTTGCATGGAGCCTGTGAAGGGAACTCAAATAACCTTTCATGTCACCAGCTAGGCGCACCTGCAACAGAGATAGAACCATTCTTTAAAAGACTCTATAACGGGAGTTACATTCTAATTGTGGATCGCAGATGTTGTAGTCTTCTGCCCGGGATTCCTTATCTCATAACTACGACTGCGAAGGTCATGTGCTGTGGACGCTTATTGTTCCCCAGCTCCTTTCCAGACAGGGAGGCAAGGGCATGGCCTAACTTGAAAATTACTTCTATTCAAATTGATACTTTAAGCAGAATGAAAACAGTGCTTCTTCAGACGCCGACCAGGCTCACGTCATCAAAAGAAACGTATGATCTCCTAGTCGCAAGGACGACTGCAGAGATTCACTCATTATTATCAACTAATTCCCCCATACATTTCGCAGAAATCCTGAATGAAATCTTAAATATTTCTGATACCAGTGGAGTCTCAAATGTATTTAAGACAGTATTTTCGATGGCATTAACACCATTCAAAGCCATACTGGGTATTTTTCCAGACTTCGTCCATTCGATTTTTGGCGGACTTCCCCTCATTTTGGGACTAATTGCAGGAATCCTATTCTTGGTCCTTATATTTCGTTATGGCAAACCATGTCACAGACAAAACACCTGCGACAAGGGAAGAAACAATCCGAGCCATTGGATACTGGGACCGGATATCAAAAATCCTGGGACTTTCCCGGCTTAGAGACCTAAACATGACTTGGTTTCTTTCATTTCGACCAATGTGGCAAAGATGTGTTTTACCTGTATTAAGGTGCTTGCTGTGCGGAGGAGAATGCGTGTTGGACACCTGTCTGACGCTACAATCAGATGCGCCAATGGATGCAGAAACATTGTTGGGTCCGGTAACGGCTCATGCATTGTGCTGCCCTCAACGGCTGCCAATCCTGATGACGGCATTCGTGGAAACTTCACCACTACGATTGAGGGGTAGTGAAGTTCAAGATGAAAGCAGCATCGATCAGGTATGACCTTCTGTCAGCAATACTAATCAAAACGTCAATGGAGACAATCATGCACACGAATGCATGGTTACATCTTTTTCCGAGTTAGTGGAACTTTCGCAGGAAGCTGTTGACAGCTTTTTCGACAGTCTCAATGATATGATGTTCTCACCAGAGCAGAAATAACGACCTTTGAGCAAGCTAGCACACGGCGTTCCCAACACCCTGAATTTGGCCTTCAACTTTAATAATAAAGTAGCATGAACAATTTTCCCTCCAGTTCACGGACAGCAATTTTTTCAGCAGCCCAAAAATATTTTTTACGATTTTTCGGGACACTTATCTTCTGCTTAAAGTAAGAACTATTCTTAGAGAACTAAATTTCTATTTTTAGACACTTTATAGACATTAGCTGCCCGCTGGTATGTTCATAATTATTTTTATTCTGTGATGAAGTGGTCTCGAACCTTTTTTCTGTATTAAGAGCCATTTCATGTGTAATGCTCATATTCGAATAGTAATAATGTATACATTTGCGTGATTACTTTAGCATTATTCTACAACTTGAGTGCATATAATACATGTGACTGTTTTTCCGTATATTACATAATTTCAAAATGCATTATATGTATTTTGGGGTGGTAAGGTATACACGATACTCTACAGTATGTTTTACTATGCCTAGATTCGTAAATATGGCCATAGTCAGCGCGGAGTGGGTGTGATGTATTCCTATAGGTTCTGTATCGATCCCCCTATTCCTGACCCTGTTCTGGTTAACAAATTAACTAGCAGCCATCCCATGATGCAGAAACCGTTATCTGATTAAGCCACACCACGGCACAGGAACGCGTTATCTGATTAGGTCATAACGCTTGCCATCTAATTAAGCAAGCAATATTCCTCCAGCCCCTGATAAGGCATACGGAGTTCTCAAAACAAATCAAACCTATGACAACCTGGGAAAAACCCTGCGGCCATTGTTTTGATTTCACCGAGAACTTCAGTAAAAGAATGTGCTAACGACCAGTTCGTATGACATCCTTATTGACGTATCTATGTCCATCCTTACGTCAATCTCGGCACCTTACAGGTATAAATATTACCGATATTGCCTTAAGCAAACACACGCGGTGGTGACGAGATCGGAGCAGCCAGACTTGCCGAAGCCCAGCGCAGAGCAGACCCCGCTGGCGCAGCCCCGCCTTCCTGACGCGCTGAAAAGCACACGCTGCCTTTCTCCTGCCGAGAAATCCAGCTCCGGCGCTTCCAAGCAGCCCTTGCAGGCAGCCTGGAATATCGAGACCAAAGACGAGAGATACCATCCCTCAACCATCCTAGATTCCAGGTACAGAACTGAATAACCCCTTGCAGAGAATTCTAGAGTCAGTCACTTGGCAAAACAAACTTAACTTAAACTGCTACTTTCTATTCCCGCCCACGTATTAGGCTTAGGTCAGGTACACCGGGGTAGGCGTAGTTAGAAGCACCAGTTGAGTACGATTAGTCAAATGTATATATGTATGTATCTATTTTATCCATTTTAAACCACCATATGGCTTAGAAACCATATAAATGTTTTTACAGTATTATTTCATAATTCTGCTTTTATAGTATGCACTTTACTTAACCATAAGTATTGCGATAATATCGATTCATTTCTCTTGTATGACAAAAGAGACTGATCAATAAATAACATCTTTTATTGAACACGCCTGTCTCTTCCTTTTCTCTACAATCTTGTGAAACTAAGAATGCACGTACTGACTGAGTAAAATAAGTTGTCTTTTGTTTTCACACGACTCTAGAGATACACTCTTGATTAGGGGAGAGCAAAGTTGTCATGTTCTATGGTTGTCAGAAACTAAATCCCTTCTTGTCTATCCAGGGAGGTTCAACTCCTCCTTGCCTATTCGAGAAAGTTTCTAGTGAACTCTGAGCTAGCTGGCAAACCCAAAACTTTAAGTCTAATATCGACAGTAGAAGACCTAGTTAACGTCTGGTCTAGGCCTATACTATTGAAGGTATTATTCCAATGCGCAGAGCCTATTGGGATAATAGGAACTACACTACAGTGGTGGTACAAATAGCTGTGAGAACAGGCTCCGGCAAGTATTAGAGTAGCAGTAGGCTGAGATATTCCCATCAAACCACCCATTTTTGGCGGAATCTCATCATATGGGATATTTGTTGAAACACCCGACTCTACCGCCCAAACCATCAGCTGATGGTGCGGGAGTGGATGAAATGATACACTCTTGCCAAACTGCTGCTCATAGGGTAGTGATGGAAGTGTGTGTGCAGTGCTGTGGTGAAAAGATTAAAATTAGCGACTCAGACAAAAACATTTTATTTGGGAAAGTCTGAGTGTTAATGTTAAAAACACGCCAGGTAGTTGAAACTTATGACTACACTATGGCGCTGTGCAGGTGGTCAACATGTTTCAGCCTCTAAGACCTATTGTCAGGCTTTCGTCAGGACCTAGATGGTAAGCTACTGCAACTAAAGTGCATAGATAACAAAGCAAGAAGTGAAAAAAAGGTTTATAATATAATTAGAAATGCATATATCTACCATGAACTTGGAGCCCCAATGTCCATGTGTGAGATGAATATTCTATTACAATCCTGTAAAAGTAAACAAGACAATGTGCATTAAAATATAAACCACGGGCTCACAAGAAACTGTACAAACCACACTACAAACAAGGTCAATAGTACCCTGTTTATCAACTGAATCAATTGACTCATTCACAGAACATTCTCAATACCTGTGAATACTCACCACGCATTGCGAGGAGATAGACCTCACCTCGCCCGGCAACCGCTCGGGAATATGAGGCCCCGCTCTAAGGTACATAAGAAAGCAAATATTTGTAAGAATTAAATGCCTTCTGCTACTAGTTGCAACAACTTATATCAAACCCATTAGCTGTGGACTTGAATTACAGAGACCATGAAACAACCTCACAGGCACTGGGCGTTCCGCTAATGATTTACCCAAAACAAAGTTTTAAAATACGACATGCAATGACTAACTCCTGTATGATTAGAGCTTGAAAATCTAAGCTGCCAGTGTAATCGCATCACTCAGAGGTGGCCTTACCTGTCCGTCGGTACCTCTCTCAGGCGTCCGAGAGGAAGTGGAGGTACCGACCGGAACAGGGCTCCTCCTTTAAATAGCCACACCAATTAGTGTTAGCTGCTCATTAAGGTTGTTAATTGCCCGTAGGCTGCGCGTTCGTACACCAAATGCGCGTGCGCACAACAGACCTACTGCGTTGTTTGCAGAGAGGTCATGCACTGTTGCTTACATCTCGGGATGATCACTACTCGGGCGCGCATGCGCATTGCGTTCCAACGCGTGCCACATCAAAGCCGCCAGAACACTAATCGCTAGCGTTGACATGTGGCGAGCACTGCGCTCGAATACTTGTTTATGATTGACAGTCCTCTCGTGAGTTTGAATTACAATGAGAACGGTCGGCTTAATCTCCAAATAAGACGCTGCTGACGTTAAAACTGCATATATATAGTTAGAGTTAATACGCTAAAAATAGTCATGATTTTGATGCTGTATGTTTCTCTGCCACAGACTGATCTCGTATGTTAGAGACAGTGTGAACCACCCATATTCGGCCCTGACTGTACCTATTAGCCAATAATCACCCTCAGTTGGGATGAAAGGTTGTGATTAAAATCAATAATTATTGATTAGGTACATATCAAAGGATCACTTGTATATGTATACAGTAGAGCCCAAACAATGTGTAGGTTAGATTGAAATCCAGGGAATAGAGTCGTTTAACCCTATACTATCACTACGGAGCCTGAACACCCATTTCTGCTCTTTGACAAACAGGAACTTAGATTTGTCACTGATATGGGGTGGGATATAAGGGTGTTCTAAGATTACCCACTTTAGGTCTTCCACTCGATGTTTCTTCTCCAGAAAGTGATTAGTAAGGCAGGTGGATTGCTTATGGCACCGGATTGTGCTCTTATGTTCGCTAATGCGGACTTTCATTTTTCTTGTTGTGTGTCCAATGTACTGCAGTGAACATGGACAGGTAATCAAATATATCACTCCTTCTGTGTTGCAATTGGTGTGTTTGCGGAGTAACCAAGGTTTCCCAGTGCCTATATCGACTTGATCTGTTTTGTACGTCTGTGGACAGGCACTGCATGAGCCACATGGGAAATGGCCACGTACTGGCTGGGTGTTCCAAAGTGTATTGTGGGGTTCAGGTATTTTCAATCTAGGCCTGGTGTGGACCAAACTATCTCTTATGCTCCGGGCCTTTTTGAAAGAGAATAGCGGCGGAGTTATAGTAGTTTGGGCTGTATTAAGAATGCCCCAGTGTTTCTGCACCGTCTTCTGAATTTTGTTGGACAGGACACTGAACGTGCTAACAAATGTTAGTCTATCAAGAGGTTCTTTGATTGATCTTGTTTCTAATAGAGCATCTCTGTTATTATTAGAGGCACGTTTCCACGCCCTTCGTACCAGATGTCGTGGGTACTGCCGATCTTCTAAGTGTCTAGACAGAATCCGAGCATGTTTGTCGAACAGAGTTCTTGATGAACAATTTCTGCGGACTCTCAGAAACTGTCCTACAGGAAGATTGTCCCGTAAGGCTCGCGGATGGTGGCTGGTGTAAGCCAAAAGCGAATTCCTTGCCATTGGTTTTTTATAGAGTTCGCATGCCAATTTGCCATCTTGTGGAAAAATAAGAATGTCTAGGAAGGGTAATTTCTGTTTGCTGCACTCAATAATGAACTTTAGGTCTTGATTCTGATGGTTCAACCAATCATGAAAAGATTCAGCTTCAGAAGTTGTGCCTCGCCAAACCACGAGGATGTCATCTATATATCGCTTCCACAGCAACACCTGATGGAAATGTGGGTTGCTGTGGTTGAGCACGAAGTTTTGCTCAAACAGATGAACATAAAGGTTGGCGAGGCTCGGGGCAAAAATGCTACCCATGGAGGTGCCAGAGGTCTGGAGGTAGATCTGATCCTCAAATTTAAAATGGTTTTCCATCATAGCCATTCTGGCACACTCCATAATGAAACTCACTGGAGTGATGCTTTGTAGATCATGTGTGACAAGAAGGGATCTGATGGCTTCCAGGGTCTCTGCCTGTGGAATAAGAG
This sequence comes from Lissotriton helveticus, assembly GCF_964261635.1. NCBI lineage: Eukaryota > Metazoa > Chordata > Amphibia > Caudata > Salamandridae > Lissotriton > Lissotriton helveticus. Next base: position 892,905,671 of record NC_136063.1, on the reverse strand, counting down.
TATAGAGGGACTCGACATCGAAACTGACCAGTAGGCCACCTCTGAGTGATGCGATTACACTGGCAGCTTAGATTTTCAACTCTAATCATACAGGAGTTAGTCATTGCATGTCGTATTTTAAAACTTTGTTTTGGGTAAATCATTATCGGAACGCCCAGTGCCTGTGATGTTGTTTCATGGTCTCTGTAATTCAAGTCCACAGCTAATGGGTTTGATATAAGTTGTTGCAACTAGGAGCAGAAGGCATTTAATTCTTACAAATATTTGCTTTCTTATGTACCTTAGAGCGGGGCCTCATATTCCCGAGCGGTTGCCGGGCGAGGTGAGGTCTATCTCCTCGCAATGCGTGGTGAGTATTCACAGGTATTGAGAATGTTCTGTGAATGAGTCAATTGATTCAGTTGATAAACAGGGTACTATTGACCTTGCTTGTAGTGTGGTCTGTACAGTTTCTTGTGAGCACGTGGTTTATATTTTAATGCACATTGTCTTGTTTACTTTTACAGGATTGTAATAGAATATTCATCTCACACATGGACATTGGGGCTCCAAGTTCATGGTAGATATATGCATTTCTAATTATATTATAAACCTTTTTTTCACTTCTTGCTTTGTTATCTATGCACTTTAGTTGCAGTAGCTTACCATCTAGGTCCTGACGAAAGCCTGACAATAGGTCTTAGAGGCTGAAACATGTTGACCACCTGCACAGCGCCATAGTGTAGTCATAAGTTTCAACTACCTGGCGTGTTTTTAACATTAACACTCAGACTTTCCCAAATAAAATGTTTTTGTCTGAGTCGCTAATTTTAATCTTTTCACCACAGCACTGCACACACACTTCCATCACTACCCTATGAGCAGCAGTTTGGCAAGAGTGTATCATTTCATCCACTCCCGCACCATCAGCTGATGGTTTGGGCGGTAGAGTCGGGTGTTTCAACAAATATCCCATATGATGAGATTCCGCCAAAAATGGGTGGTTTGATGGGAATATCTCAGCCTACTGCTACTCTAATACTTGCCGGAGCCTGTTCTCACAGCTATTTGTACCACCACACACTATAGACCTTTCATTCTCCTTGGTATATAAGTTGTTGTTTTAGGAGATGGGATGACAGGTCTTTAAATATATCTCCTTTGACCCTTTCCACATTCTTGTTTTGCAGTTCTAGAGCAACTACGTTGCGGGTCATTTTTTGGTGTGATCTAAATTTATTTCACCCTTATTCGCTCTTCTTACCTATTGCTGTGATTTGTTAGCTTGACCATGGCCGACTTTATGGGGCTGGCTTTTGATGATGAGGTTATGAATTCCATCTTAGAAGACAACCCGAGTATGTTAGACTCATTACCTGACATGGCGTTCTCTAAAAAAAGATGACTGGCTGACGTTACTTAACTTAAAGAAAAATCTCTCCCGAATTTCCATACATGGGATAATAATGGCAGAGTATCTCCGTGGCAAATGCTCTCCGACAGGCCTTATTGTGACAAATACTCCTCGCCTTTTCTTGACAAACAAGGACTTCCTGCGTGATTGGTCACTCATCGCATGGCGATGCACGTGAGACTGGCTGATCCTTATAATCAACACGGCCAAGAAAACAGCAGACAGCATCCTTATAGAAATACAGCTGCTAGAGGGACAGATTAAGACTACACTCACTACCCCCATTTTTAAAAAACAATTGGATGAGACTAATAAAATCAGTAAAGATTATAATGACAACATTCTTTTTTCCAAACTTGAGAAATGTAAAAAAGATCTGGCTCGGTTCTCAATGACCAAAATCTTTCCATACACTAGCGATGATTGGGTGGCCCCAGATTTCAACAACAAAGGGAGACGTTATGGCTCCAATTATTCCTCTTCGGTATCAGATCCTGATTCAGACTCTGATAACTCAGGGGCAGGAGCACCACAATTCAAGAGAGGTGGACAACAAAGAGGCTCTAATAGAAGGAGAGGCAACAGAGCGTTCTACCAGAATCAAGCACAGTGGTGGCCACCAAACCCATGGGGTTTTCAACCACCTTTTACCCATCCAATGCCAGCTTTTCCGCCACATCCCCAATTCTATCAAGACCAGTCTTTTTTAGGACAGGGACGAGGCCGCAATTACGGGAGAAGGAGAGGACAACAGCAGGTCCATTGGGAGACGGATCAAACCTTCCCCCAAACCAGGAGTCGCAGAGCTGCCCAGGCAGCCCAAGCAACACCCACAATGACAGGAACTTAATAGTCAACCTTAGCTCCCGAGAACTCTCAGCAGATGAAGTATCTGTATTGGGGAAGGGTTTAGGCTTTGTCCCCACAAATAAGGGAGATGCTTTTGAGACGCGCTGCGAACTGGAAAGATGTTTCAGAAAAGTGCGTCTACACTTCTTTTTCAATAAGGATAAAATTGAGTCCACCGAGAGACAAGATCAACTGACTAATACAGGTTTAAGCCCTAAGTCTGTCTTCACACCATCGGGACATCAGGTACCTTCTAAGGTGACTACATTTGAACAAGCTGTAACCCATGATGTCATGGCTTTATTTGACAGTGAGCATCATTATTTTCAAAACCTAACCAATCATGAAAAAATTGCCATGGCCCGCCTTTCTACTGATCAGACCATCATCGTTAAGCCGGCGGATAAGGGCGGGGCCATCGTCATTCTAGACATGACTTCCTACCGACAAGAGTGCTTAAGGCAACTCAATAATAGTGATTCATACCAACGTGTAGCCACGGATCCTACCCCTCGCCTACTCACTGAAATTAAAACCTTAGTGGAGGAAGCGAGTTCGGAAGGGTGGATAACACCTCAGGAAGCTAAATTCTCGATAACAGACAAGCCCGTGATGCCTGGCTTTTATTGTTTGCCGAAGATTCATAAATCTACACGGCCCCCACCTGGTCGCCCGATCATCTCTGGCATTGGCTCTCTTCTAGAGCCCTTGTCCACCTTTGTGGACTTTTTCTTACGACCCCTTGTCAAGGAGATGCCCACTTATCTGCAAGATACGGCCGATGTACTGAGACTATTGCCACAAGTGAGGTTCGACAGCGAGACTGACCTACTGGTCAGTTTCGATGTCGAGTCCCTCTATACTTGTATTCCACAGGCAGAGACCCTGGAAGCCATCAGATCCCTTCTTGTCACACGTGATCTACAAAGCATCACTCCAGTGAGTTTCATTATGGAGTCTGCCAGAATGGCTATGATGGAAAACCATTTTAAATTTGAGGATCAGATCTACCTCCAGACCTATGGCACCTCCATGGGTAGCATTTTTGCCCCGAGCCTCGCCAACCTTTATGTTCATCTGTTTGAGCAAAACTTCGTGCTCAACCACAGCAACCCACATTTCCATCAGGTGTTGCTGTGGAAGCGATATATAGATGACATCCTCATGGTTTGGCGAGGCACAACTTCTGAAGCTGAATCTTTTCACGATTGGTTGAACCATCAGAATCAATACCTAAAGTTCACTATTGAGTGCAGCAAACAGAAATTACCCTTCCTAGACATTCTTATTTTTCCACAAGATGGCAAATTGGCATGCGAACTCTATAAAAAACCCATGGCAAGGAATTCGCTTTTGGCTTACACCAGCCACCATCCGCAAGCCTTACGGGACAATCTTCCTGTAGGACAGTTTCTTGGAGTCCGCAGAAATTGTTCATCAAGAACTCTGTTCGCCAAACATGCTCGGATTCTGTCTAGACACTTAGAAGATCGGCAGTACCCACGACATCTGGTACGAAGGGCGTGGAAACGTGCCTCTAATAATAACAGAGACGCTCTATTAGAAACAAGATCAATCAAAGAACCTCTTGATAGACTAACATTTATTAGCACGTTCAGTGTCCTGTCCAACAAAATTCAGAAGACGGTGCAGAAACACTGGGGCATTCTTAATACAGCCCAAACTACTATAACTCTGCCGCTATTCTCTTTCAGAAAGGCCCAGAGCATAAGAGATAGTTTGGTCCACACCAGGCCTAGATTGAAAATACCTGAACCCCACAATACACTTTGGAACACCCAGCCAGTACGTGGCCATTTCCCATGTGGCTCATGCAGTGCCTGTCCACAGACGTATAAAACAGATCAAGTCGATATAGGCACTGGGAAACCTTGGTTACTCCGCAAACACACCAATTGCAACACAGAAGGAGTGATATATTTGATTACCTGTCCATGTTCACTGCAGTACATTGGACACACAACAAGAAAAATGAAAGTCCGCATTAGCGAACATAAGAGCACAATCCGGTGCCATAAGCAATCCACCTGCCTTACTAATCACTTTCTGGAGAAGAAACATCGAGTGGAAGACCTAAAGTGGGTAATCTTAGAACACCCTTATATCCCACCCCATATCAGTGACAAATCTAAGTTCCTGTTTGTCAAAGAGCAGAAATGGGTGTTCAGGCTCCGTAGTGATAGTATAGGGTTAAACGACTCTATTCCCTGGATTTTAATCTAACCTACACATTGTTTGGGCTCTACTGTATACATATACAAGTGATCCTTTGATATGTACCTAATCAATAATTATTGATTTTAATCACAACCTTTCATCCCAACTGAGGGTGATTATTGGCTAATAGGTACAGTCAGGGCTGAATATGGGTGGTTCACACTGTCTCTAACATACGAGATCAGTCTGTGGCAGAGAAACATACAGCATCTAAATCATGACTATTTTTAGCGTATTACCTCTAACTATATATATGCAGTTTTAACGTCAGCAGCGTCTTATTTGGAGATTAAGCCGACCGTTCTCATTGTAATTCAAACTCACGAGAGGACTGTCAATCATAAACAAGTATTCGAGCGCAGTGCTCGCCACATGTCAACGCTAGCGATTAGTGTTCTGGCGGCTTTGATGTGGCACGCGTTGGAACGCAATGCGCATGCGCGCCTGAGTAGTGATCATCCCGAGATGTAAGCAACAGCGCATGACCTCTCTGCAAACAACGCAGTAGGTCTGTTGTGCGCACGCGCATTTGGTGTACGAACGCGCAGCCTACGGGCAATTAACAACCTTAATGAGCAGCTAACACTAATTGGTGTGGCTATTTAAAGGAGGAGCCCTGTTCCGGTCGGTACCTCCACTTCCTCTCGGACGCCTGAGAGAGGTACCGATGGACAGGTAAGGCCACCTCTGAGTGATGCGATTACACTGGCAGCTTAGATTTTCAAGCTCTAATCATACAGGAGTTAGTCATTGCATGTCGTATTTTAAAACATTGTTTTGGGTAAATCATTATCGGAACGCCCAGTGCCTGTGAGGTTGTTTCATGGTCTCTGTAATTCAAGTCCACAGCTAATGGGTTTGATATAAGTTGTTGCAACTAGTAGCAGAAGGCATTTAATTCTTACAAATATTTGCTTTCTTATGTACCTTAGAGCGGGGCCTCATATTCCCGAGCGGTTGCCGGGCGAGGTGAGGTCTATCTCCTCGCAATGCGTGGTGAGTATTCACAGGTATTGAGAATGTTCTGTGAATGAGTCAATTGATTCAGTTGATAAACAGGGTACTATTGACCTTGTTTGTAGTGTGGTTTGTACAGTTTCTTGTGAGCACGTGGTTTATATTTTAATGCACATTGTCTTGTTTACTTTTACAGGATTGTAATAGAATATTCATCTCACACATGGACATTGGGGCTCCAAGTTCATGGTAGATATATGCATTTCTAATTATATTATAAACCTTTTTTTCACTTCTTGCTTTGTTATCTATGCACTTTAGTTGCAGTAGCTTACCATCTAGGTCCTGACGAAAGCCTGACAATAGGTCTTAGAGGCTGAAACATGTTGACCACCTTCACAGCGCCATAGTGTAGTCATAAGTTTCAACTACCTGGCGTGTTTTTAACATTAACACTCAGACTTTCCCAAATAAAATGTTTTTGTCTGAGTCGCTAATTTTAATCTTTTCACCACAGCACTGCACACACACTTCCATCACTACCCTATGAGCAGCAGTTTGGCAAGAGTGTATCATTTCATCCACTCCTGCACCATCAGCTGATGGTTTGGGCGGTAGAGTCGGGTGTTTCAACAAATATCCCATATGATGAGATTCCACCAAAAATGGGTGGTTTGATGGGAATATCTCAGCCTACTGCTACTCTAATACTTGCCAGAGCCTGTTCTCACAGCTATTTGTACCACCACACACTATAGACCTTTCATTCTCCTTGGTATATAAGTTGTTGTTTTAGGAGATGGGATGACAGGTCTTTAAATATATCTCCTTTGACCCTTTCCACATTCTTGTTTTGCAGTTCTAGAGCAACTACGTTGCGGGTCATTTTTTGGTGTGATCTAAATTTATTTCACCCTTATTCGCTCTTCTTACCTATTGCTGTGATTTGTTAGCTTGACCATGGCCGACTTTATGGGGCTGGCTTTTGATGATGAGGTTATGAATTCCATCTTAGAAGACAACCCGAGTATGTTAGACTCATTACCTGACATGGCGTTCTCTAAAAAAAGATGACTGGCTGACGTTACTTAACTTAAAGAAAAATCTCTCCCGAATTTCCATACATGGGATAATAATGGCAGAGTATCTTCGTGACAAATGCTCTCCGACAGGCCTTATTGTGACAAATACTCCTCGCCTTTTCTTGACAAACAAGGACTTCCTGCGTGATTGGTCACTCATCGCATGGCGATGCACGTGAGACTGGCTGATCCTTATAATCAACACGGCCAAGAAAACAGCAGACAGCATCCTTATAGAAATACAGCTGCTAGAGGGACAGATTAAGACTACACTCACTACCCCCATTTTTAAAAAACAATTGGATGAGACTAATAAAATCAGTAAAGATTATAATGACAACATTCTTTTTTCCAAACTTGAGAAATGTAAAAAAGATCTGGCTCGGTTCTCAATGACTAAATTCTTTCCATACACTAGCGATGATTGGGTGGCCCCAGATTTCAACAACAAAGGGAGACGTTATGGCTCCAATTATTCCTCTTCGGTATCAGATCCTGATTCAGACTCTGATAACTCAGGGGCAGGAGCACCACAATTCAAGAGAGGTGGACAACAAAGAGGCTCTAATAGAAGGAGAGGCAACAGAGCGTTCTACCAGAATCAAGCACAGTGGTGGCCACCAAACCCATGGGGTTTTCAACCACCTTTTACCCATCCAATGCCAGCTTTTCCGCCACATCCCCAATTCTATCAAGACCAGTCTTTTTTAGGACAGGGACGAGGCCGCAATTACGGGAGAAGGAGAGGACAACAGCAGGTCCATTGGGAGACGGATCAAACCTTCCCCCAAACCAGGAGTCGCAGAGCTGCCCAGGCAGCCCAAGCAACACCCACAATGACAGGAACTTAATAGTCAACCTTAGCTCCCGAGAACTCTCAACAGATGAAGTATCTGTATTGGGGAAGGGTTTAGGCTTTGTCCCCACAAATAAGGGAGATGCTTTTGAGACGCGCTGCGAACTGGAAAGATTTTTCAGAAAAGTGCGTCTACACTTCTTTTTCAATAAGGATAAAATTGAGTCCACCGAGAGACAAGATCAACTGACTAATACAGGTTTAAGCCCTAAGTCTGTCTTCACACCATCGGGACATCAGGTACCTTCTAAGGTGACTACATTTGAACAAGCTGTAACCCATGATGTCATGGCTTTATTTGACAGTGAGCATCATTATTTTCAAAACCTAACCAATCATGAAAAAATTGCCATGGCCCGCCTTTCTACTGATCAGCCCATCATCGTTAAGCCGGCGGATAAGGGCGGGGCCATCGTCATTCTAGGCATGACTTCCTACCGACAAGAGTGCTTAAGGCAACTCAATAATAGTGATTCATACCAACGTGTAGCCACGGATCCTACCCCTCGCCTACTCACTGAAATTAAAACCTTAGTGGAGGAAGCGAGTTCGGAAGGGTGGATAACACCTCAGGAAGCTAAATTCTTGATAACAGACAAGCCCGTGATGCCTGGCTTTTATTGTTTGCCGAAGATTCATAAATCTACACGGCCCCCACCTGGTCGCCCGATCATCTCTGGCATTGGCTCTCTTCTAGAGCCCTTGTCCACCTTTGTGGACTTTTTCTTACGACCCCTTGTCAAGGAGATGCCCACTTATCTGCAAGATACGGCCGATGTACTGAGACTATTGCCACAAGTGAGGTTCGACAGCGAGACTGACCTACTGGTCAGTTTCGATGTCGAGTCCCTCTATACTTGTATTCCACAGGCAGAGACCCTGGAAGCCATCAGATCCCTTCTTGTCACACGTGATCTACAAAGCATCACTCCAGTGAGTTTCATTATGGAGTCTGCCAGAATGGCTATGATGGAAAACCATTTTAAATTTGAGGATCAGATCTACCTCCAGACCTCTGGCACCTCCATGGGTAGCATTTTTGCCCCGAGCCTCGCCCACCTTTATGTTCATCTGTTTGAGCAAAACTTCGTGCTCAACCACAGCAACCCACATTTCCATCAGGTGTTGCTGTGGAAGCGATATATAGATGACATCCTCGTGGTTTGGCGAGGCACAACTTCTGAAGCTGAATCTTTTCACGATTGGTTGAACCATCAGAATCAATACCTAAAGTTCACTATTGAGTGCAGCAAACAGAAATTACCCTTCCTAGACATTCTTATTTTTCCACAAGATGGCAAATTGGCATGCGAACTCTATAAAAAACCCATGGCAAGGAATTCGCTTTTGGCTTACACCAGCCACCATCCGCGAGCCTTACGGGACAATCTTCCTGTAGGACAGTTTCTTAGAGTCCGCAGAAATTGTTCATCAAGAACTCTGTTCGACAAACATGCTCGGATTCTGTCTAGACACTTAGAAGATCGGCAGTACCCACGACATCTGGTACGAAGGGCGTGGAAACGTGCCTCTAATAATAACAGAGACGCTCTATTAGAAACAAGATCAATCAAAGAACCTCTTGATAGACTAACATTTGTTAGCACGTTCAGTGTCCTGTCCAACAAAATTCAGAAGACGGTGCAGAAACACTGGGGCATTCTTAATACAGCCCAAACTACTATAACTCTGCCGCTATTCTCTTTCAGAAAGGCCTAGAGCATAAGAGATAGTTTGGTCCACACCAGGCCTAGATTGAAAATACCTGAACCCCACAATACACTTTGGAACACCCAGCCAGTACGTGGCCATTTCCCATGTGGCTCATGCAGTGCCTGTCCACAGACGTATAAAACAGATCAAGTCGATATAGGCACTGGGAAACCTTGGTTACTCCGGAAACACACCAATTGCAACACAGAAGGAGTAATATATTTGATTACCTGTCCATGTTCACTGCAGTACATTGGACACACAACAAGAAAAATGAAAGTCCGCATTAGCGAACATAAGAGCACAATCCGGTGCCATAAGCAATCCACCTGCCTTACTAATCACTTTCTGGAGAAGAAACATCGAGTGGAAGACCTAAAGTGGGTAATCTTAGAACACCCTTATATCCCACCCCATATCAGTGACAAATCTAAGTTCCTGTTTGTCAAAGAGCAGAAATGGGTGTTCAGGCTCCGTAGTGATAGTATAGGGTTAAACGACTCTATTCCCTGGATTTTAATCTAACCTACACATTGTTTGGGCTCTACTGTATACATATACAAGTGATCCTTTGATATGTACCTAATCAATAATTATTGATTTTAATCACAACCTTTCATCCCAACTGAGGGTGATTATTGGCTAATAGGTACAGTCAGGGCTGAATATGGGTGGTTCACACTGTCTCTAACATATGAGATCAGTCTGTGGCAGAGAAACATACAGCATCTAAATCATGACTATTTTTAGCGTATTAACTCTAACTATATATATGCAGTTTTAACATCAGCAGCGTCTTATTTGGAGATTAAGCCGACCGTTCTCATTGTAATTCAAACTCACGAGAGGACTGTCAATCATAAACAAGTATTCGAGCGCAGTGCTCGCCACATGTCAACGCTAGCGATTAGTGTTCTGGCGGCTTTGATGTGGCACGCGTTGGAACGCAATGCGCATGCGCGCCTGAGTAGTGATCGTCCCGAGATGTAAGCAACAGCGCATGACCTCTCTGCAAACAACGCAGTAGGTCTGTTGTGCGCACGCGCATTTAGTGTACGAACGCGCAGCCTACGGGCAATTAACAACCTTAATGAGCAGCTAACACTAATTGGTGTGGGTATTTAAAGGAGGAGCCCTGTTCCGGTCGGTACCTCCACTTCCTCTCGGACGCCTGAGAGAGGTACCGATGGACAGGTAAGGCCACCTCTGAGTGATGCGATTACACTGGCAGCTTAGATTTTCAAGCTCTAATCATACAGGAGTTAGTCATTGCATGTCGTATTTTAAAACTTTGCTTTGGGTAAATCATTATCGGAACGCCCAGTGCCTGTGAGGTTGTTTCATGGTCTCTGTAATTCAAGTCCACAGCTAATGGGTTTGATATAAGTTGTTGCAACTAGTAGCAGAAGGCATTTAATTCTTACAAATATTTGCTTTCTTATGTACCTTAGAGCGGGGCCTCATATTCCCGAGCGGTTGCCGGGCGAGGTGAGGTCTATCTCCTCGCAATGCGTGGTGAGTATTCACAGGTATTGAGAATGTTCTGTGAATGAGTCAATTGATTCAGTTGATAAACAGGGTACTATTGACCTTGTTTGTAGTGTGGTTTGTACAGTTTCTTGTGAGCACGTGGTTTATATTTTAATGCACATTGTCTTGTTTACTTTTACAGGATTGTAATAGAATATTCATCTCACACATGGACATTGGGGCTCCAAGTTCATGGTAGATATATGCATTTCTAATTATATTATAAACCTTTTTTTCACTTCTTGCTTTGTTATCTATGCACTTTAGTTGCAGTAGCTTACCATCTAGGTCCTGACGAAAGCCTGACAATAGGTCTTAGAGGCTGAAACATGTTGACCACCTGCACAGCGCCATAGTGTAGTCATAAGTTTCAACTACCTGGCGTGTTTTTAACATTAACACTCAGACTTTCCCAAATAAAATGTTTTTGTCTGAGTCGCTAATTTTATTCTTTTCACCACAGCACTGCACACACACTTCCATTACTACCCTATGAGCAGCAGTTTGGCAAGAGTGTATCATTTCATCCACTCCCGCACCATCAACTGATGGTTTGGGCGGTAGAGTCGGGTGTTTCAACAAATATCCCATATGATGAGATTCCGCCAAAAATGGGTGGTTTGATGGGAATATCTCAGCCTACTGCTACTCTAATACTTGCCGGAGCCTGTTCTCACAGCTATTTGTACCACCACACACTATAGACCTTTCACACTTAAAAGATCCCCATGTTAACCTATTGAATTGCAGTAGTAAAAACACACATTTGGCAGTTTTTCACTACAAGGACATGCACAACTAAAATGTACATGTTCTACCTTCTAAATACACTGCACCCAGCACTTGGCAGTACCTAGGGCCTACGTTAGGGGTGACTTACGTGTCGTAAAATAGAAGGTTTGGGCCTGGCAAGTAGGGTAACTTGCCTGGGGCTAGGTCCAACAGTTGGCCTAAACCTCGAGTCTAAATCCTTGCTTTCTGGTGAAACCTATTCAGGTTTTACATAAAAGCTAAATAAGAGGTGACCTTTGTTTCAACTCACAATGTATGAGACTTCTCTATATAAAAATAGAGCAAGACATAGAAAATGAACATAGAAATTGGAGCCTTTCCAGTTAATAGTGAGGAAAATGTATTAAATACACTAGGTACACACTTGAGCTGCACATAGACACCTTCCAAGTCCTTGAATTCTGCAAAGGCTTCAGACTCAGCCAGCTCAGTCCCTCTTATCTAGTGCCTGGATGCCATCAAAGGGTGAGATGTGCACTCTACAAATAGTGATACATCAAGTAACATGTATAACTCCAACCACTAGGGCCAGCATCTGGAACTAATGAGCACAGTCCCCTGTATTGTATGCAGTTACTAAGAAAAGCATGACCTATAAAGTGTACTTGCCCTCACTGGCTGTACTTATCAGGCTACTAGAAATATTTCATCAGGATTTTTCGGATCCTAGGACAGTGCCTGTAGCCTAACTGCTTTACATCTATATTATGTTGGGCTTCTAGATATATCTGACTCTGTACAGTAAATATTTCCTCAGGAACTTCGCAGGTAATGTCATGTGTGTTATTGGGAATAGAAGGATCGAAGATGTATGTTTCACAGAACAATGTAACCTAGGTTTTTTCTAGAGTGGTAGACATCAAATCATGCTTCAGTGAGGTGTTGAAGATATTGAATATCATGTGGGTGAAAATATTCATTCTGGACAAAAAATTCGGAGTATTAGGAGGTTAAAATATTAGGAATTTGAGCGTGTCCATGATGGTGCCCCTTTAGTAGCACACTTACAGAGACTAAATCAGCAGATTCCATGGAGGCTAGCCATTCTGTGGTGCGGGCACGAAGTAGGGGAAGCTCAAGGTGCTGACCTGGGACCCTGAAGCCCAGACGTAAAGCAGCAGAGAGGCAAAACCAACCCGGCATTAACCCAACATGTATTCTGCCCAGCGGCACGATGGCGGCTGGGCTGCCTCGATCAGGATCAGAAAAGAAAAGGATTCAGAGGCTCACAGGTGCACCAGGACACAGCCCGGGACTCAGAGGAGGCAGGTAGGTGTGAAGGTGGCAACAGATTTGCTGCAGTGGGGGTGCAAGGCTCACAGAGAGACTGCTGGCTGTGCCGCATCCGGCCCCTCCTCCTGCATAGGAACTGTGTAAACAACCCTCGAGACTTGCTGACCGTACTGCTGCTTATGGTACCTGGAGGAGAGGGCAGACCTGTGGCCTGGTGATGGCTCGGTAGCAGCCGATTACTAAAGCAACAACTCCCCCACAGTACTCAGGTCAGCCTGAACACAAGATGGCAGCCGGACAGTCCTGAAGCCCAGACCTAAAGCAGCAGAGAGGTGAACCAACCAGGCATTAACCTGGTGCCGATGTTGGCCGGGAGACAAGATGGCGGCTGGGCGGTCTTGATCAAGACCAAGACGGCAAAAGGATCCAGAGGCCCATAGACGCACTGGGGCAAAGCCAGAGATTTGGTAGATGCCGCTAGGTGCAAGAGTGGTTACTGATTGGCCGGGGTTGTGGTGCGAGGCATGCACGGGAACTGCTGCGTCTCACCCTCCCCCACCCCCACATTGGAACCATGCTTGGAACCCTCAAGACTTGCTGACCGCACTGCTGTAGTGGTACCTGGAGGGGGAGGAGGACCTGCAGCCTGGTGACAGCTCGGCGGTAGCCTATTATTGAAGTTACAGCCCTCGAACAGCACCCGGGTAGGCTGAACACAAGATGGTGGCCGGACAGCCCTGCAGAAAACGTTATCTGGGACCATATTAGATTTCAGAGGGTTCCCAAGCACTGGTAGAACAGAGAGAGCTGACGCAAAGGAACAGATGGATAATTGTGGGATGGCTTCTGTGTCCTGCCCCCCAACAGAGCAGTCTTTTGGTGGGACTCCCTGGTCAATAGATTATTCATACACCTGAAAGCTACTGGGAGGCAAGAGAGACTGATCGATCAGGCGGCAGTGCCTCCTTGGAGGGCACAGACACTGAAGGGACACTCCTGCAGTCGACCACGACACCTGGTGATGACACCCAACGAAACTAGATGACCTGGCCTTTTATAAGGGAACACTATCTAAACGAGAGTTCCTCAGGCCTACATACTACAGGGCCGGGAGCTCTCATCAAAGTGACGTAGCAGGCCAATTGGATATAACACGAAAAGCACACCTCAGCCCTCCATTTCTTGGAATTTAAGAGACACTAGACAATCTCGAGGTGCAAATGAAAGGAACGCTGCGGTAGCAAGAACAGAATACCCAGGGGCCCCAGCTCCTCTCGCTCCTGGCAGTGAAGGCCCTGGACAGGGGAACAAAAGATTGGTGATTGGTGGGAGTTTCCACAGCATCGACCACTGGTGCCATACTGGAGGGTGAGCTGGGGAACCTGTCAGACTTCTGGAAGCGAGGACAGAAGCATGCGCCCAGGAACACACCTGGGAAGAGATACTAGAACCAGATGCAATGATTTCATACCAGACACAAAAAATGACACCACCATTAAAGACCACCTCAACAAAGGTTCCACCAGGCGGACGGTGCCGGCCCTGGACCTGGCTTTTCCGAGTCATGCCGACCTCTGGTCTTCCTGAGAGAACAGGTGCGAATAAGTAGACCCCCATCAAACACAGATTCATGGAAGCCCTCTTCAGCATGCTGCGGGATGATATAGTGGCCCTGAGGACAGAGGTGTCTAAAGTGGTCAAGGATTTACGCCACAAAATGAGCGAGCTGGAGCAGTGAGTAGACGCAGTGAAACAGTCTGTTGATGCCAGAGATGAAAAATTGGAGGAGTGCTGCAGAGAGATCCTAGAACTTAAAGATCTCAGTGCTGATCTCAACTACCACCTGGAGGACCTGGAAAGCATGTCCTGCAGATCCAACATCCGCATTAGGGGTTTTCCGCCATATCCTCCCAGAGTTCGAGGGGAAGGCTCTCCCTTGAGACTATACACCTAGGGCGGATCATCCTTCACCAGCGCCTGCCTCCCCACAAGACAGTCTCACATGCCTCCATGACTACCGACTAAAGTAGTTCATAATGACTGCAGTGCATGATCAATTCCATATCTACTTTTAAGAATACAAGGTCTTCCTATTTCAGGATCTGTCCATTCTTACCCCGCAGTGAAGGCGCACTATGAGGCTAGTCATAGAATCCTTGAGAGACAAGGGGCTATGATACAAATGGAGACACCCCTTCCATCTAGTCTTTGTCTGGAATAGATAAACTCACGTAGTCTGCACACGACCCCAAGCGGCGGAGATCCTGGGGTTAGAGCTGGAACAAGGGGCCTCATCGTAGCAGACAAATTCCCGGGTATCTCCAGGAGAGGCCCACAGCCGGAGGCACTCAAAAAATCGAGCACAACAGCAACTAAGCAAACCAACCAAGACAGAAAGCATCAGAGAAAGATCAGCACTACTGCAACAACTCATGGAGCAAGGCCAATCCCCCGAAAGGGAAGTCGAGTGAAAGGTGTCAGGTTGAGATCTGAGACGGGAAAGATGATTGTCACAGAATGTTGAGCAACATAGAGATGGCTCTTCGATGGGACCTGCTGGGCCAGCGCCGGATGGGGTGATTTTGGGTCTGCCTTCAATTAGCTGATAATCAGCTGGCAGAGGTGGATGCCACTGTACATCCTACATTCCTTTGAACACTGTCACGAGAGACCAAATACATGGATCCCTACTATGGAATTGCAAGTTTCGCATCATTTGGTGCCCATGTTTCCTTTGTTTTAATGCTTACACAGTTGTTATATATCATCATGCTCTACTTTTTGCCACACTGTCACACCTCAACACACTGGAAGAGTGCAGGGACACTGACAGTTCCGACCGGGACTCATGGTGCAAATAATTATCCTGAATGTAAGGGGCCGGAACTCACCAACTAAGGGAATAGCATTATTAGCCCAACTCAGAGCTGCCTGCAGTGATATATGTCTCCTACAGGAGACTCACCTCCTGAACAAAGACTAGGGTAGAATGCGATCTAAAATGGTTTGAACTACAGTTCTGGTCGGCAGGGCCGGGTATGAAGGCATGTTTTACCATTCTGGTTCCCACTCACTTTCAAGGACGATTCCTCCAAACACACTCCGTAATCACAGGCTGCAAGCTATCACTGCACATATCCCTCTATAACTACACCTTTACAGTAGCTTGCATTTACGCACCCAATGACCACCAGGAGCCCTTTATACGCAAATCAATCAGTACTATTCTCCCAATGCCTGATGTAAAAATTGTAATAGGGGGCTACTTTAATTTGGTGCCTGGAGCCTCCTTGGATCGGTCACCTCAACTGGCATGGTCTACTGGAACATTCACCCCACAGGGAATCGGCTGGCTAGCGTATGCTGGGCTGGTGGACGTCTGGAGGACACTACACCCTTCCACAGACTCTTACTCATTTTTCTCTGCTGCACATCAGTCCTATGCCCGAGTCCACTATTTTTAAATGTTGGTATCACTACTCCCATTGGTGACACAAGTAGACATCAAGGTAGTTCCCATTTCTTATCATGCCTCCATCCAACTTATACTGCGCCACCCAGCCTGTAACCAGGGGTGCAAAATGTGGCACCTCAACCTTAAAATGCTATCCTATGACCTCGCAGTTAAAGAGGTGGGAAATGCCATCTCAGATTACCTTGCGTATAATGACACCCCACACACAGCAAAAGTGACACTATGGTACACTCTCAAAGCAGTAGAGAGGGGACATATATTGCCATAGCAGCACAGCTTAACAGGTAATGCAATGCGAAACATGCAGGGTTGGAGACCAAGGTGAGGGAATTGGAGGAGACCCACAGATAGACTGGTTCACATAGAGTCAGATGACAGTTGATCATCTCTCGGAAGCAGCTCAAGGCCCTTGATATTGATGCAGCAGAACATGCCCTCTGCATGAGACAGAAATATTATGCAGGGGGAATAAGGCTGGGAAGTTATTGGCCCACTGACTGCGAGCTCTGGACCATTCCCTCCGCATACATAGCTTCATAGATCAAGATCAGAAACTAAAAACACAAGATGAGGACATTGCATCTGAATTCGGCCAATTCTACACTCAGCTTTATGGGGGGGTCAAATTATCAACTAGGGACTGCTCCTCCTACATAGAACATACTCCCTGACAACATTATCGGAGCACACTGCAGCCCCATTAGAGGCCTAAATATCCAAGCAGGAGGTCCTGGAGGCTATATGGAGGCTCAAGTTGTAGAAGGCCCGACAGGATGGGTACATAGCCGCCTTTTATAAGCAATACACTGACTTTTGTCCCCAGTGCCAGTCCGGCTATACAGCTCCTTTTGCTCTTCCAGGGCACTTACAGAGTCCCTGCGCATCGTGAACATAACAGTCCTGCCGAAGCCAGGGAAGGACTCTCATCTTTGTGTTTCCTACCGTCCCATATCACTACTCAATGTAGATGCTAATATTTTTACAGGGATATCGGCACATAGATTAAGCAATATATGCCTGGGCTAGTTGATCCTGACCAATCACGGTTCATACCAGGCGGAACATGTGGAGACAACAACAAGAGCCTCTTCCACCTGCTAGATAACTCCCTGCAGGCTCAGCCACTGACTCTATTCCTGTCAATAGATGGTTATTAATTCCCTATCCCCCACCTTACCCATATCTAGAGGCACGCGGCAGGGATGTCCACTCTCTCCACTCCTGTCTGCGTTATAAATATAGCCACTAGCGAAGTGCATTCGAAGCCACCCGCTCATTGAAGGAGTCTGGATGGGGGGGCCAATCCCACAAAATAGCCTTATGTACAGATGACGTATTGCTAGCTATCAGCAAACCTCGACAATCACTGCCTCCACTACTAGAGGAACTCATAACATTTGGCGAAGACTCTGGCTTCAATGTAAATACTACCAAATCTCAAGCAGTAAACATCACCATTCCATAAGATGAACAAGCACGCTTCACTACAGAATTTCCTTGGACGTGGGCTGTTACGTAGCCCATAGGGACAGTGTCATCTTCACTAACACAGAATGAGCACGCTGCAGCTTGCCTGCTGCTTTTCACACGTTACTACACACCTTCATTTTTTGCAATTATTTCTATGGCTGTTTTCACATGAGAACTCATCGCTATGTTCACTCTTTGCATGTTCCTAGGATTTTGACTGAACATTATCTGCAAGGTCGAACAACAATGCCCCTTGTTCTTTCGTTCAGGCCATGCCTTAGCACTTAGACAAAACATACCGATGCAGCTGTTGTTTGGACAATGTACTTTAGTTTTATGGGGATACACAAATAGGTGTGACGCACTTGGAGCGAGACCTTTCCAGGGAGAAGAGCGAGACAGCACCTATGATGTAGATATACCAGCTGTTGGCTAAGGTATGGGGTCTGCTGACAAAGCCTGGAGATCTTCTAATATATAATAATAATACTTCTTAGCAGGGGAGGGAGGTTATGCTCAAGTTGTCTTTCTATGATGACAACTCCTTTCAAGATTAATGGACAATTAATGGTCACTCCTCTTCCCCCAATATAAACTCTTGAACAACAAAGGAGTGACTAAAAGTGCAAAATGACATACAAAGGTGGTGTTACCAAAATTTGTAGGTGCCAAACAAGTCAAAGAAAGGTGGTACACAATGAACGGGTGTATGAAATGGTGGGCAGTAACCTTCCTTAAAAAGTAGAACCCTCACTCACCAACATAGTTGATGACATGCTTCATCATAGGGTTCCACCAAGGAGACCAAATGTCTCCCTGGTGTGCTACCATGCCTGAGTTACAGCGGAGCTGGTATGTAACGGACGTGTGAAATGGTGCTCAAAAAAATAGATTGAATAGTGAGTTAAAAGATGGCGGACTGATCTCCAACGAAACTTTAATGAAGGGTCAGACCACGATCATTAAAACCAAGTAAATCGGACACTAATGGTTATAAATTCGAACCAAATGTATCCTTTGAAGTGAATAGGTCAACATGTTTCTACTTTTAAACGCTAGCTCAGCAAAGCTTTCATCAGGACCAGAATAAAATAAAAACTCCCCAGGCGGTATACGCACCCTAAGGCTTACCCTAACCTTGGGGATGTGTGTGTATGTATAGGTAAACTCATGGTTCTACCCAGTGTAGGTTCTCTCAGAATTTCCAAGGCCTACAGTTCTGAAAGAAAAAAATTATCTTCAAACAGACAACAAAAACGACATTTCAGACATTTTTGTGAGCACTTGCAATTTGTAAAGTGTAAAACATCCAATGACCCAAACACCCTTGTGTACTTCCTTATACTTCGAGCTTTAAAAGTATAGACCTGGCTTTTTCAAAGGTTATTTATGAAAAAAAAACTGAAAGTGGGTCTTTGAAATGACCCGTCTCTAATCTTCCACTGCTAGTGATGTGGAATTTCCATTTAACTACTGCATCCATAATTCTAGTATGCATTTATTGTAACATGTTCTCAAACATTATGCCAGAACAATTTGGCCCGCCCCGTTCTGAGAGGAAACCAAATAATGGGGAAATGAATCTACCCCGAACTGAATGCTCCATCTCCCCACAGCTAGGAAAGAAAAGAGAAAAGAGAAACCCCCGTCAAAACAAAATTCAAAATCATGGCGCTGAGGTACTGCACTTACTTCTAACGTTGGATTACGATGCTACATGGGCACAGCTGCAGGGGATCTCTTGACGTCAAGGTTATCTGTCAAAGGAAGAGAAACCCAAGTAAACTCCCTAAAATAGCTTTAGCAGCTAAATTGTGTCAAAGCCATTATCCGAGGTACAAAGTGATCCTAGGGATTTTACCTAAGCAGAAACGTACTTGCGCCTCAACGACTCTCCACCGGCAACCTAAATATGGCACTTCCGCGGCCCGAACGATGGTGCGAGTTCTCAAACCAAGGTCCTATAATCCCACGTATAGTTCTGTTCTTGGGCAGAATCCCTGAAACAGGGCCACACGGGGAATCCTATACTTGAGCATACACATACTACCCACTATCGACGAATTGGTGTCACACAACTACTCCGAATTATGAGTACAGTGCAATCTCTCAACCAGTCCTGGCCCAGAGGGCCCATCTCTTAGGATAAATAGCAGCAGTAAAGAGGTCTCTTCTGCCCAAAATCGTATTCATCATGCAAGTGATGCCACTACAACCAGCCATCTCTATGATAATAAAGCTACAATCCAACATAGAGTCTTTCATTTGGGGTGGTAAGCATACCGGAATTGTCAAGGATCGTGCATACCTCCAGGTAACCAAGGGAGGGCTGGGCATATCCACCACATCTAGCAGGGGCTATTACCAGGCCGCCTAATTGTGCTTCATGGTGGAGTGGCAACGCCCACTTACGGAGAAGCACTGGTGTTTTCTAGATCAGGTGGATGCTGGGATACACATATGGAAAATACCATGGTTCCCACATAGAAATCGCCCGCCGGGAGTGTATATTTCCCTGGTGGTTAGGGCCACAATAGAAGTTTGGGATAAGACTTGCTCTCTCAAGCAACTCTCTATCGCGATTTCTCCCCTTACCCGAATAATGGGAAATACGGACTTTCCGCTGGCACTGCATGAGCAGACATACTCATGATGGCAAGAAGCAATTGCAAACGCGGTGGTGATCTGTTCGATGTACAGGGCCTGCTGGACTTTACGAGGGTTCAACAGGTCTTCGGGCTCCCAGACTCCGAGCATTGGCGTTACATTACAGTACGACACTGGGTAACACTCCCGTCGATACGGCCCCATGCAAGTAGGCAGCTAACCCTATTCTAACACTGGCCCCTGTCCAGAGACAATGACCGTCGCTTGCTATCAGATATATACACATTCCTAAACACCTTAGCTCATCCTTTACGCTCACCTGGCAGGAAATGATGGGAGACAGAATGTGAATGCCAATTCGCAGAGAAGGAGTGGACAGACATTATACATCGCACCCGCACATCAGCCACTAGTGCTTCTGGTAAGGAAACACTGAATAAAACCGTCCATTATTGGTATTGAACACCAGCTTGCTTGGCCCAGTGGCAGAGAGGGAAGGATGACAAATGCTGGCGCCACTGCAATCACTAAGGGAAAAACTCTGCCACCTGCTATGGCACTGTCCCAAGCTTCACGGTTATTGGACGGATGTCCTAGCGGATGTTGACCAGATGTTTGTCACCGAAATACACCGCTTCCCCAGCTATATTTTACTTGAATTGCCATATGTCCAAACTACCCATTGCGCTCTTCTAGGGGAAAGGTCTTCACCCTGCGCTATGCGCAGCAAAGCAGGTTCTGCTATCAAAATGGGGCACAGATACTATACCAGCACACACAGATTGCCTACACAAGCTTTGGAACGTATTGGGGATGGAAAAACAATAGCATACATAAACCACACCTTACCAAAATTTGAGAAAATGTGGGGAATGTGCATAAAGAACAAGTTACTTACCTTCGGTAACGCTTTTTCTGGTAGATACTATATCTGCCTGTGGATTCCTCACCTTGTGAATATCCCCTTGCGTCAGCAACATTCGGAAATTCTTTTTCGTAGCCTCGCGCCGACGTAGACTCTGACGTCATAGAGACACGACCTCGCTTGCGACTCCGCTGACGTCACCGACGCCTACAATAGGCCCACGCCGGCGTGATGACATCAGTTCCGCCCTTTTTTCCGTGCCTTCGAGGCACACGGACGGACCAATGACAGTAGACATATACACAGTATGCGCAGTACAAATATCAAGGTAACACACACAGTGTGAAGCAAATGCAATAAATCATTTGACAATAAAATAAATACATTACTGAAACTCTGGTATAGAAGAGTGGACAACGGGGAGGCGGGTGGGTCAGTGAGGAATCCACAGGCAGATATAGTATCTACCAGAAAAAGAGTTACCGAAGGTAAGTAACTTGTTCTTCTGATAGATACATCTGCCATGTGGATTCCTCACCTTGTGAATAGAGTCCCACAGCAGTCCCCACTCCCGGAGGAGGGAGTCCACTCTTCTAAACCAGGAAATCCTGAAGGACAGAGCGTGCAAAATGACCGTCCCTCCTCACCTCGGAATCCAAGCAGTAATGCTTCGCGAAAGTGTGGAGGGAAGACCAAGTTGCCGCCCTACAAATATCCTCTACAGGCACACCTCTAGCCAATGCTGAGGTAGAAGACTTAGCCCTTGTAGAATGAGCTCTTATACCCTCTGGAGGTTCCTTACCGGCCAAAGAGTAGCAGATCTTTATGCAGAGGACGATCCATCTCGACAAGGTTCTTTTATGGACCGCCCTTCCTTTCTTGCAGCCAGCAAACCCAATGAAGAGCTGGTCTTCCAAACGAAAGTCCTTGGATCTGTCCAAGTAAAAGGACACCGCCCTCTTAGGGTCCAGACGGTGCAGTCTCTCTTCCTCCTTAGAAGGGTGAGGGGGAGGATAAAGGAAGGTAGGGTAATGGACTGTCCTAGATGGAAGGGAGTTACCACCTTAGGCAGAAAAGCAGCCCTTGTCCTGAGAACCATTCGATCAGCATGAATGGTCAAGAAAGGGGGCTTGAAACTAAGAGCTTGAAGCTCACTAACCCTCCTTGCCGAGGTTATTGCAACGAGGAAGACTGTTTTAAGGGTAAGAAGCCTCATGGGACATTTGTGGAGAGGCTCAAAAGGAGCACCCATCAAAA
Organism: Lissotriton helveticus; assembly: GCF_964261635.1. Classification (NCBI taxonomy): domain Eukaryota; kingdom Metazoa; phylum Chordata; class Amphibia; order Caudata; family Salamandridae; genus Lissotriton; species Lissotriton helveticus. Next base: position 892,883,354 of record NC_136063.1, on the reverse strand, counting down.
AGGTCAATACAAGATTCAAGTCCCACTGAGGCACAATAAAAGGAGTAGGAGGGAACTTATTTGTGAGGCCCTTCAAAAACCTTAAAACTATAGGTGATTTAAAAAGAGAGGGCTGGTCAGGCAAACAGATAAAAGCTGACAGCGCAGAAAGATAACCCTTCACCGTGGCAACAGCAAGCCCCTGCTGAGCCAGAGAAAGGGCAAACTGGAGCACATTAGACAAATGGGCCCTCAAAGGGTCTATAGACTTCTCCCCGCACCACGAGACAAATTTCGACCATCTATAAGAATAGATGGACTTAGTGGAGTCACGCCTGGCTGACAAGATGATATCCACAACGTCAGGTGGGAGAGAAAAGGAAATCAGGTTGTCCCGTTCAATCTCCAGGCATGAAGGTGCAATGTCTGGAGGTGGGGGTGTAGAACCTGCCCCTCCATCTGAGAGAGGAGGTCTGCCCTGAGAGGGAGACGGAGCGGCGGGTGAGAGGAGAGGTGGAGAAAATCTGTATACCACACCCTTCCTGGCCAGTCCGGAGCGACCAATATGACTTGGGCCCGGTCTTGACGAATCTTCCTCAGAACCCGAGGAATCAAGGGTATGGGGGGAAACGCGTAAAAGAAGTTGACCTCTCCAACTCAACTGAAACGCGTCCCCCAAGGCTCCCTGCCTCGGATACTGGAGACTGCAGAATGACAGGCAGTGCGCATTCTCGAAAGTGGCGAACAGGTCCACCCGAGGAGTTCCCCACATCTGAAAGATGTCGTGAACCACCTCCGGGTGAAGCCTCCACTCGTGGTCGGCAGAGAACTGCCGACTGAGACTGTCTGCACGAACATTCAACACTCGGGCCAGATGATTCGCCAACAGACAAATCTGATGGTCCTGAACCCAGGACCAGAGACGCAGAGCCTCTCTACAGAGACACTGCGACCCCACTCCTCCCTGCTTGTTGATGTACCACATCGCAGTCGTGTTGTCCGTCAGGACCTGGACTGACTGACCGCGAAGGGAAGGGAGGAAGGCCTTGAGCGCCAAACGTATCGCCCGCAATTCTAAAAGGTTGATGTGAAGCAACCTTTCCTCTGGAGACCAAAGACCTTTGACCTCCAGATCCCCCAGATGAGCACCCCACCCTAGAGTGGATGCATCCGTTATCACTGTGGCCACCGAAGGAGGCAGATGAAAAGGCTTTCCCTGTGACAGATTGCCTTCCACACCCCACCAAGACAGATCCGCCGCAGCTTCTCTGGAGATCCTCACAGACTCCCTGAGATCTCTGTTGTGCTGATACCACTGCCTGCGGAGGCACCACTGGAGTGCCCTCATGTGCCAGCGTGCATGGTTGACCAACAGAATGCATGAAGCCATCAGACCGAGCAGGCGAAGGACTTTCAGGACTGGAACGACCGCTCCATTGTAAAATAAAGGAATCATTTCCTGTATGTCGCGAATCCTTTGAGGGGGAGGGAATGCACGACATACAGTTGTGTCCAGTACAGCACCTATGAACAGGTTGCGCTGGGAGGGCACCAGGTGAGACTTGGGTACATTTATTGAAAAACCCAACCTGTACAACAACTGGGTTGTCTCCTGCAGATGTTGGAGCACTCTCTCTGACGACTCTGCTTTGATCAGCCAGTCGTCCAGATACGGGAATACAGGAATCGCCGATCTTCTGAGATGCGCAGCCACCACTGCCATCACCTTGGTGAAGACTTGAGGCGCAGTAGTAAGTCCAAACGGAAGGACCGCAAACTGGTAGTGCTGCGATCCCACCGTAAAACGGAGATACCTCCTGTGCGACTTCAGGATTGGAATATGAAAATACGCATCCTGCAAGTCGAGTGACACCATCCAGTCTTCTTCCAGCAGAGCCTGAAGAACCTGAGCAAGGGTGAGCATCTTGAATTTCTCTTGCCTCAGATAAAAATTCAAGATCCTGAGGTCCAAGATTGGACGAAGTCTGCCATCCTTCTTGGGAATCAGGAAATACCGGGAGTAGCATCCCTGACCCCTTTCCTGCTCTGGAACCACCTCTATCGCACCTTTTCTCAACAGAGTTTGGACTTCCTCCTGGAGGAGTAACAGATGTTGCTCTGAGCAATACCCCTGGCAAGGAGGGTAATTGGGAGGGAATTCCCGAAAGGGAAGGGCATACCCATTTTCTACGAAATTGAGAACCCAAAGATCTGATGTAACCGATTCCCAATCCCGTAGAAAATGGGTAAGCCGACCCCCCACTGGGCCTACATGATCCTGAATGGCGGATCTAGGGCTGCTTCTCCGTGGCTGGGGGGTTGGAGGAGGCGGAGGAAGAAGAGGCTTGATGCCCTCGAGGATGTGCCCTCTGCTTTCCCCTGTAAGACCTATACAAGGTATTCTGTTGCTGCTGTTGTTGTTGCTGCTGCTGCCCTTGTCTGTACGATCGAAAGGAAGAGCGGCCAAACCCTCTAAATTTCCTGTTCGTAGAACCTCTGACCTGAAGGCCAAGAGACCTAGCAGTTGCCCTGCTGTCCTTGAATCTCTCCAAGGCCGCGTCTGCTTTCCTTCCAAAGAGCCCCTCACCATCGAAAGACAAATCCAATAAAGAAGACTGCACATCAGTTGAAAAATCAGACGACTTCAGCCAGGCTGAACGCCTCGTGGCAACCGCTGTGCCCATGATCCTCGCTACGGAATCCGTAGTATCAAGTCCAATTCGGATGACCTGACAAGCTGCCGCTTGAGAATCAGCCAAAGCTTCTTCAAAGTCTTTCCTGCTATCCTCAGGAACCTTAGGGACCAATGAACGCATAGAGTCCATAAGAGCAGGAATGTATCTACCCATAAGGCAAGTGGCGTTAGAAGACTTCAACGCCATACTAGCCGAAGAAAAAGTCTTTTCGCAACTTGATTCTGTTTCTTGGCTTCTTTGTCGCTAGGCACCTGCGGAAAAGCCCCCACCGACTTTTTAGAACAAGCTGCCTGAATTACCAAACTCTCAGGGGAAGGATGAGAAGACAAGAACGCAGGATCCTCAGGAGCCACTCTATACCTCCTAGCTACACTTTTTGAAACCGCAGGAGCAGAAAACGTTTTCTTCCATACCTCCATAATGGGGTCCTTTAAAGCATCATTAAATGGTAGCAAAGGTTCCGCTGCCGAGTTTGGTGAATGAAGGACCTCAGTCAATAAATTCGACTTAAATTCGACAGTGGGCAATGTCAAACCTAAAAGTCCTGCTGCCTTCTTCATGACAACATGATAAGGTTGACCATCTCTGGAAGGAGCATCCGGTCCTGAAGGCAAAGACCATTCTGGAGAAAAATCGAGACCACTAGCCTCTGCCAGATCATCAAAACAACTCCCATGCAGTTTGCCTTCCTCCACTTCAGAAGAAGACTCATCAACCCTCTGTTCATCAAGAAGACGTTGAGCTTCTCTTCGAGATCTCAACTTAACTCAAAGTGCAGTCGAATCCAATGTCGAATTCGATGGCGCCGGAGCCGACTTCGGAATCGAATCCGAGGGCTTGGAAGGCTGCTTCATAGAATCAACAGGAGTCGGTGACGCCGGAACCGGAGTCGTCAACTTCGGCCGAGCTGGCGTCGCTACCGGCGTCGACCTCGGTGGAGCTTGGTACTGCCACAGCGGAGTCGGGGCTGGCATATACGGCATAAAGGGTGCCAGAGCATATGAGTGAGGAACACCCAAATTAAAAGCCATAGGACCCATGGGACCCGAAGGTGCTCCAGAGGGGTACCACGATCTTGAAAAAACACCATACATCGCGTTTAAAAACGCAGAGGGGTCCTGACCTGGAGTCGGGAATGGTGGATGCTCAGGCTTATCTCGAGGTAGGTTTGAATCTGTTTCCCCAACAGGATTCGAAGTCACCTCCTCAGTAGGAATTCCATCGGCGTCTTCCGGAGCCGGCGACGGAGCTGGCGACGGAGCCGGAGTCGGATCCGGAACTGGAGTCGGAGAATGGACTAACGACTCCGAAGGCGAAGCCTCACCTTCTTGATCCGACACTAGTGGAGAAACCACTTTTGACTTCATCCTCTTGGGAGATATCGATCTCGAACCAGATTTATCACCTGAATGATGACGGCATCCATGTCTCCTTTTCTTATGTTTCTTATGAGAACCGGAAACGTGATCGGATGAAGACTTCGAGGCCGACGCCTCTCGAGACCTCGACCTGGACCTCGACTTCGACTTCTTCAAATGCTTCGAGGATCTTCTAACTTTACTTGCTTTAAGCTTGGCCACAAGAAGTTTTGATTCTCTCTCACGAAGAGCCTTCGGATTCATCTTTTGGCAAGATGAACATCCATCAACGTCGTGATCCGAGCTTAAACACCAGATGCAGTCTTGGTGAGGGTCCGTAACGGACATCATCTTCCCACATTCTCTACAAGGCTTAAATCCTGTCTTCTTCGTCGACATGACAACAGATCAAAAATGTCAGAGAATGGAGAATCAAAGAAAGAAAGTATCAATATACTAAAGCTACAGAGTATCCCGAAACCGTTAGCGTCGACGACACGGAAAAATTGGAACTGATGTCATCACGCCGGCGTGGGCCTATTGTAGGCGTCGGTGACGTCAGCGGAGTCGCGAGCGAGGTCGTGTCTCTATGAGGTCAGAGTCCACGTCAGCGCGAGGCTACGAAAAATAATTTCCGAATGTTGCTGACGCAAGGGGATATTCACAAGGTGAGGAATCCACACGGCAGATGTATCTATCAGAAACACGTATCCACAATATATCGTGAACTCACCTGTCCAATATATCTACGTGTCCTGCGCCTCACGTCCAACACCCAGGCTGACAATCAAGGCGTTAATAAGAGTGGGTGATGACAGAATCTAATGGTATTATTAAAAATGAGCATGAACTGTTTTGTTTCCAGTATGATGGACCCTGCCCTATGCTCCCACCCTCCTATGTTTCTTTTTCCGTCCTTGATGTCACTTCGCTGGCCACGGGATGTAGGTGAAGGATGTTGTAACCTAAACGAAATAAAATGATACAATCCTAAAAGTGAATCGATGAAGGCACCCACAATGGTAGCCATTAAACCTCATCTTAAAAAGCAAGGCTTCAATTTCAACGACCCTAACAGGATTAGAGTTAAACTCTTCGTTAAAAGAGAGGGCATGGGTGTCTGAAGTTAGTAATATCCTTAGGAAAATGTAAATAGGTTGAAACATTTTGCTTACTATAAGGCTTAGTACTCACTTCACAGCAGAGTCCAAAAAATACCAACAGGGCCAGGTTGGAACTGAACCTCTGGCTGTCACAGGTGGAGTCTATGTTTTCTTAACTTTAACGGAAAGCTGGGATCACTGTCAGAACTGTTTTCTAAATGAGGACTGTTTATGGCTTCATTTTAAGACTTGTGTTAGATTTTAGGATCTTCTATATAGTAAGACTGTGGGCATTTTTTGCCTGTAAATGTACAGTTTTCTGCTCACTTTTCAGTCCTTTTAAATCCAGTGCCTGCTACCCTTCAGTGTGTCTATACTGAGTATGTATTAGGTGGGCTCAGAAATTTGAAGCTTTTCAGCCTGCCACTGTGTATAATTTATAGACCCTCTTATGACACACTGGGCCAAAGTTTGTTTCATTCATTATTATACTGTGATATTTTTCCTTAGTAACATATATTTACATGATTGTTACGAAGGATCTACTTAATAGGGTGTCTTTGCTTGATGCAAAGTCCTACAATACCAAACAAAAAGGCAACATCATCTGATAATGTGAGCTTAAGCTTTTGAAGATTGGCGTTTTTCTTATTTTCTCAAAGATGACATTTAGATTATGATCCCAATATTGTGTGGGGAAGTAACACATGGTTCCAATTAGAGCAACTTGTGGTATTGGTTGTATGTGTAGTGTTGTGCGCGTGGTATGTCTCATGTGTGTGTTAGCGCGTGTATGTGTGTCCACGTGTGGAATGTGTGGAATGCATACTCGGAGAGAATGTAGTAGGTTGAGAGTCAGTTGCTGAAGGAGAAGGGTGGAGGTTGCTGTTGTGTTCGGTGTCGCTGTACTACGTTTTACTTCACGAATAAAGAAGAAGTGAGGAACCTTAATGAGCCTACGAGTCTCTTTCAATATATGGCGACGAGCAGGATTTAGTAGCGACACTGAGCACAATTTCCTCAAATTCTTCAAAAATCTTTTTGCTTAAAGGATTATTATCCCTGGAAATTGGAATTTCTGCCTTTGACTTATTCTTATCTGGTGGACGTCTGGACGACAGAACTCCTGAGCGGTAACATTTTTCTTTGAAATATTTATCCTCAGCAACGCTCACCCGTTGTGTTGTGCCGTTGTGTTGTGCATTTTTCAATCAGCTCTCCGCGCGAGTGGATTGTATATGTGCACTCCGCGCGAGTGGATTGTACATGAACGCTCCATTGCAGCTTGATGATGCCAAAAACATTCTCTTGAGCTTCCTTAGCGGGTCACCTACATCACTGCATCATCATCACGCATTATAACACAACGTGGCGGCCATCTTGAATTTGATTACGGTATCCTAGCAACAAGCACCGCGCATTAAACATCCAGTACCGAGTGCCGATTTCAATGCTGCTGGTCTTCAATTCTCTTCATCTAATTCGCTGCATTAAGGAGCCTTTTACTATCATATGCTGAACATACTCAGTAAGCTTTTCATTTATCTTTCTTGACTCGGAATTCATCGTGAATCCTTGGGAATATTCATCAATTGAATTCACAAATTGCTTTTCCTCTGAGAAAATCCAATCAATTTTTGATGACAAACTTTGGTGAACATTTTGCCCAAAATTATTAATAACTATTCATACAATTTGAACTTTGGTGAACTTTTTGCGTAAGAATTATACTTATAGGAAAAAAAAAGAAAATTTTGGGGTATATTATCAAGGGGTTTATCTCCGCTTTTTTGGCTTTAAAAGCCAAGAAAGCGGAGATAAAATTATCTCCCTATTACCAAGCTGTCGCTAACACCAGTTAGTGACAGCTAATAGGAGATAGCGACCATCTTGGGCCCCGCTTTGCATGTCAGTGATATTTATCACTAATGGCATGCAAAGTGGGCGTGCCAAGATGTTAGCGACTGGAAACAGTCGCTAACATCGCTATCTCCTATTACCAACTTTTGGAGATATTCGCGCTAAGCGCGAATATCTCCAAAAGCTAACACCTGCCCTGAGCAGTTCTTCACCATGTTATCCAATGGGAGGTGGATAACATGGCTAAGAGCATTTGCTCGATAATGCATGAATATCGCTGACTTTTCAGCGATATTCATGCATTGCGGCCGTTTTTTATCGCATTTGCGATAAACCTTGCTAATAGCAAGGTTTATCTGCGATAAAAATCGCCGATGTGCTGCGATAATTTTTGTCTCTAAACAAGTTAGAGACAAAAATTATCTCTATTGGTTGGTAATATGCCCCTTTGTTTTTGCTTGTTTTTGTATTTTATTTATTTAATTCAAATGTCTTCAATTCACCCACCGCCGTTCTTTTTGGCAGAATCTGGTGAACCTCCCATTGCATGGGATTTATGGCTTGACATGTTCGAAGCTTATGTTGAGGTTTTAGCTGAAGAAGAATCCTCTCAAGAAAGAAAAGTGTCTTTACTTAAACATAGACTTGGTGCAGTAGGGTTAAGGGAGTTCAAAAATTTACCTAAAATTGAAAATGCTGGCGACATGGGTGTTTATCAATGTGCTGTTAAACAAATGCAGGAAAGATTTGGGAGGAAAATTATTGTTGTAATGGAAAGGTTTAAGTTTTATTCGAGGGCTCAAAAAGGGGATGAGTTAATTGATCAGTATGTTTCAGCTTTGAGGGGTTTCGCTGTTACATGTGAGTTTGAAAGTATGACGTATGACCAAGTCTTACGTGATCAAATCCTTATGAAAACTAAATCGAAAAAAAATCAAGAAAAGTTATGGTCATCAGGGAGTACTTCGTTAAAAAATGCCATTGAAGTAGCTAGAGGTGTAGAAACTTCAGACCAATGTATTCGTGAAGTCGGAAATGAGAAAAATGATTCTGAGTCTGGTTCAGTTAATGTGATAAATAAGGGTGACAAATCCAAATTCAAGAATGATAATAAGTCATCTACTAACTATCCTAACAAGAAAAGTAATGAAAAAAGTTACGAAAAAAGCAATGAGCAAAAGAAGTTTGCGTGTTATAGGTACGGGTCTACCAACCATTTAGCAAACTATAAGTGGTGTCCTGCACTTGATAAAATATGCACTAACTGTAAAAAAAAAGGGACATTTCACTAGAGTATGTCACAACTTTAAAGCTAAGGTCAATTTTCTCCAAGATGATGAGCAAGATGACATTAATTGTGTCCAAATAGATAGTCAAGATAATACTTTTCATATAGTAGGTGAAATCTGTAGCGTACATGATGAGTCAATTAAAGGGACAAGTATGGTTAAAAAGTTACCATCGTGCATTGTCAACATTGATGTTCTAGAGGTAAAAGTTATGGTAGACTCTTGTGCATGGTATACCATTATGGGCATGGATTTGTTTAAATCTCTTTGGCCCAACAGATCATTATTAGGACCGGATGTACATCCTGGAAGTTATACTGGACATAAAATACCTTTAGAAGGTTTTATATTAGCTAAGATTAGTTTTGGACACAATTCGTGTCAAGGAAAAATGTATGTGGCTAACAAAGGTGCAACCATTTTAGGGTGTCCACACATATTTGACTTAGGTATGAAAATTGATCCTACTTTGGATAGTCCTGTTTATTCTATTCAGAATGATTGTTGTGAGATGGACAATTACTCTATTCTTCAGGAAAATTTTCCTGATGTATTTTCCAATAGCATTGGTAAGATGGTTGGATTCAAACATAGAATTATTTTAAGAGAAGGTGTGTGTCCTGTCAGACAAAAACTTAGGAATGTTCCTATTAGCTATAGAGAAAAATTGGGTGAAATACTTAAAAAATTGTGCAAAGATGGAATTGTTGAACCAGTTGAGAGTTCAGACTGGGTTTCGCCAGTCGTGATTTCTCTTAAATCCAATGGCGATTTGCGTTTATGTGTCGACCTAAGGTGTTTAAATGAAGCCATTTGGGTTGATACATTTCCTCTTCCAAATCTGCAAGAACTTACATCTTCCGTTGGTGGATCCTCTTGGTTTTCCAAGATAGATTTGACAAATGCGTATTACCAAATTGTTTTAGATGGAGATTCTAAACATTGTACTGCTTTCGTTACCACAGAGGGAATGTTTAGATTAAGCATGGGCGGATCTAGCGGATCTCGCGTACGCGAAATTGCGGATTTACGGATTCGCAATCCGCGAAGATACGCGAACTCTCGCGGATTTGCGGATTTTCCCGTTTTTTGTGTTGGCGAGCGTTCGCGCCGATTTTGGGACAATTTCGCAATTGCGAACTTACTTTTCGGCACGCAACGGCCGCGACTATGTTGTTTCTACGTCTGGTTTATCATCACAGGTTCACAGCACCCTCTGTTTCACCACTGCCACCCTCTGGGACACCCATGCCACCCTCTGGTACATCCTCACTGCCACCCATTAGGTTTGTTTATCACTGTAGTTATGGGGGGTGAAAAAAGCAAGCACACCTCCCCTACTTCAACTGCCATGAATTAATTGGGGGTTGATTAATGTGTCAGTTATTTAGAAAGTTCCAGTCTGGCTGGCACCTGCTTCCTTCCTTATCTGTAATTTGCTTTCTGTTGCAGTGAAATTTTTTTTCACAGGACCTTTATGGTCTACTTGTAGCTATTCTATGAGCCTGCTGTTTGGGTCATAGCAGGGTCATAGAATAGTTGCAAACTCTGGAGGGGCCCCTCAGGAAGCACTACAGTGAATGTTACAAATGTTAAGTTTGAACTTTTGCACCTGCTCATTGCTTTCAGTTTAGCAAAAATCGTTTTTTCTGCAATTTCGCGCGTTTTTTGGGGCGCGAATCCGTGCGAGATCGATTTCGGGAGCCGCGAATGCTTGCGAATACACGTATTTTTTTTTTGCGACGTGTATGTTCGCGAGGCGCTTGTAGCTATACGTTTGCCAAGTTACCCTAGCGGTCGTACACGGGCGCGGCCATCTTGTTTGCGTGACGTAATTCCATTTCCGGCCGCTATGTGTAATCTCGCAAACTGTGCTGCTCGCTAGTAAATTTCGCTTGTGCTCGCAAGTAAAATCTCGCGCGAACTTACCCACGCGGTCGTGAACGGGCGCGGCCATCTTGTTTCTCATTCATTGCTATGGTTCTGGGCATGCTTTCTGTATCCTCTCTGAATCTCTGCCATCCTTTGCTTGTTTGAAGTTTATTTAATCTATTTTACTTATTATCTATCCCTCTATTTTTCTAGCTGTATATTTTTGTGTTTTCTGCTACTTTTAGTTACTTTTAAACTACTTTTTTAAACTCTTTTCTTTTCTTCTTCACTATTCTATTTCTTCTTTATCATTTAAGTTTATTTCTGCCCAGACCATGGTAAAGGGAGCCGGGAAGCACCCTGAGAAGGGGAAGGGTCCCGCACCCCGTGCCCGGCCCCCGTGCGGGCGTTTGAGGGGGGAGCAAGTGGTGCCGCGGGAGATCTTCAGCGCGGAGGAGGTGGCCGCACTCATCTTCCACGTCCAGCGCCGCCTCCCCAAGACGATCCTGGGAGGCGGCAAGATCGCAACTGGCTATGGCATCCGGGAGCGCCGGAAGCGGTGGGAGAAGGTGTGCCGGGCCATGTATAAGCTCTCTGGGGTCCGGCGCACATATAACCAGGCCACCCACCGCTGGACCGATGTCATGGACCGGGAACGGGACTTGCTGGACGCGCTCGGCGTAGAGGTCCCCGGGCTTGGTGAGTAGTAGTAGCTATTCATCACTACTGTGTTTTATCCGCCTCTGTTATTTGCAAATCTTTGTTCTTTACCAAGATTAATAATGCCGCCGATTACATTGTAGGTAAATTATATTTCAAAATCTTCTATGCATTTCAGGTGCACTGCTCTCCTTCTCAGTAGCCTTGCTTGCTACTATGCTTATTTGTTTTGTACATTGTGTTCATTTCATTGGCCTGAGAAATTATGTATGAGTGTAGTGTAAAGATAAGAACTGCGTAATGCTAGACACTAAGGGTCATATTTTCAATTACCGGCGCATCCCTGCAAAGTAGCAGGGATGCGGCAGTAATTGTGTGCCATGCCACCACCACCCATTGGCCCAAAACGTCACAGAAGCCTTACGCATCTGTGCCGTAAAGGTGGCGCATTGCTGGAGTTGCGTGCCAACGATGGCGCAGCTCCAGCAATGCTCTGGGGTACCCTATCTCCCCAATGCTGCATCAAGCCGTACGTCGGCTTCAAGCGCGCAGGGTTTGACTCATGCATCATTGTCTTAAAAGTGACTGATTGACATCTTGTAGATTTCCCTCAGCCACTTTTAGGATTCGTCCCTGCGCAGATACGCCCTCCCTTGCGCCGGAACGCCCCCTGATGGCGCAGGGCTTTACAACGTGATGCATCGCCCATAATTTTTTTTTTTTTTTGTAATATATACGCCGCACCAACACCATGGCGAGTCTTTTGTTCTGCGGCTGCGTCACAAAAGTCACGCAACAATGGAGGAAAATGAGCCGCAAGGGACTTCTAAATCAGCCCCAACAGACTGAAGTCCAGTCCTTCCTTTAGACACATGGCTATAAGAAGAAATAGTGGTGGTGGTGGGTGGATTGATAGTTTGAGTATTCACTGATCTGCAAGCAGGATGGACTTTGTCTGTCACTTCGCGTGCTGCGGACTGCTGCCTGCAGTGCCAGGCCTAGGCAAACCTCTTTAGTAGTCTGTTTATTGAGTTACATAGGAACTTTCTAAGTCAACGGTCCGCAAATCAGGCAATACGAATAACGCAGTATACCACATGAGATAGATCCCGTGGAATAGTTGTCTATCTATTTGCTATTTCTCCAAAAAATGTTGTTATTGTTCTTTTGAAATGGTTGATTTGGTTGACAAATCTCATCCATGTTTTCTGGTCTTTCTTTCTTTCATGTTGTACATCAGCTCCCCCCAAGGGCAAGAGGACACAGGAGGAGGAGGGTGCTGTTCAGGATGCAGGCCAGGATCGGGCAGGCGAGGGCTCCTTTGCTGGCCCCAGTAAGTTTTAATTGTAATAAAGAGTACCTATTTTTTCCTAGCGTTCCTCATTCGATTTTTTCTAAATCGTCTTTGATCTTCTTGTAGACTGGATATAAATTCTTATCCTGGCTCTAATATGACTCCCTGTGGTATTACTAGATTATTCTTATTAGTCTGTCTGTGTAGCTAACTAAGATTGGACATTTGGCAATTCCATTGGACTCCCATTCTATTCAGCAATAGCTCTATGCACTGTCTCCTTACTGACTAGATAGTGTGGCAGAGTCATTCAGCTCCCGAAGTCACCGATGATTGATCCCCAATGATCTCTAGATTATCGTACGCAGGACAAGAGAGTACGGAGTCACAGCACAGTCAAGAAGTGTCAGAGGCACTCATGCTTGCAAAAATTCCAAAACCTTTAGCTCATCCACTCTAGTCTGGAGGACCAAAAACCACAGAGTCTATTTAAGTTTAAAAGCTTTATTAAAAGTAAACACATTTATTAAAATCTACTTTGTCATAAAACTATTTAACTGAAAACGGAAAAGTGGTTAGTGCTGCTGACGATTAATTGGACACATTTCTTGTGGTCGAGCCGAGCTCTCACCTGGTTTGAACTTGATCCTGGTCGTGTTCTTAGGAGTCAAGCTTCTGTCTGTTAGGAGAAAAAGTGGTGCGTGTTAAAAATAAAAAGCAAGCATTCATCAGTTGTGCATAAAAGTGCAGCAAGACAACAGCCTTCCCTGGAAAAAGGTACATTTTTACTTTAGAGTAGACAGTCACAAATTATTACATTGTATTCTGTTTTTTTAACATTTCTCCTAGACCAAATATTATATAGTAGTGAGTGGTGTATTCTAACATTCTTAAATGTACTTTGTAGGTGTAACATCTGGTGACGGGGCCAGCGCGGAGGTGGCGGTGTTGGGCGAGGACTCGGAGGACTCTGGGGAGGAGGCGGTGCAAGAGCCGGCGGACGGTCCTGTGGGGGTTCAAACGGTGGTGGCGGAAACAGGTAAGCTATATATTCCTTACTTATTGAGATTGAAGACTGCATAGTGTGCTTTCTGCACGGGTGTATTACAAATCAACCAGGTAGTAGCCTCCTCGAAATGTACTTCGACTTAGCTGTGAAGTTTTTGGTGAGAAGAATCCCAATAAGTTCTTAGACGAACGTGATGGATGGGATGAACGAAAAGCGAAAGAAGGGTGTAAGTAAGTGGGACGCGAAATTGTATGATGGCTGGCAAAGAAGAACGATATGTGTTTGCTTGGCCCCCGAGGTAGCTGGGAAGGAAAGAATATGGTATGGTGCATGGCTGGGTCAACGATGAAGCAAGGATGGGTGGAAGGACAGCAGCCTGGGTGGGTGAAACAGAAACTGTATGTGTGCGTATACTTTGAATGAATGGATGCCTGGAGCATGGTATTCTCTGACTCTTAGATAGCACATGTGTATCTAGAGAGAGTAGATGGTCGCTGGATGAACTAAGTCTTACCTTGAAGAGCATGTACCACCGCACCCGCACGTCCGTTCCAGTTTAGGGAAGGCAAGGAAAAGAAATTGTAAATGTGTCCAATACTACCATGAATAGTAGCAGTACTTTGTATTGCGACTGCAATCACAGCATATATCTGGTTATTACGGTGGACACTCCGTACCTCTCTTAATAACTTTAGTTTACTTGTAGTACGTCATTCATGTGTGGGTGTATCACTGTTCACTCAATATTAAGCAAAGCACCTAAAGTCATCCCATATGTCATCAAATACGTCCCATGTGAAGTGATAGATAATCAAATTAGTTAGCTTCTTCATTTTCCTTTTCTAGTACTCATTTGCACTGTAGGGTGAAAGGTAAATTAATTAAGCAGTAGCCCTTGTAACAGAGTATTCTCAGTGCCACCCGTAATAGAAAAGTAATAGCTTCACCACCTGCATGTACTGGACCGGTACAGTAACGCAAGTCTGTCTCACTCATCATGGTGTGCAACTGTTTTTCTCGGGTGCAAGTTCACTGTGCTGTCATTCTGCCGGCTTGCATAAGATAACGTACCAATTTTCCTAAACAAGAGAGAAGAAGAAGAATAAGACTGGTGTACTGTCATAGTCGACTGTAATGGAAGTCCATAGTGGTCGTAGAATTTGTTCATTAAACTACCACTAATGTTAGAGCAAGGATGCAGAAGTGGGAGGTTACATAGATACTGTCCTCAATAGTTATGTACTGTGCTTTCAATTTGCTACTTGTACTGTGACCCAACTTTCGGCTCAATCACTTTGTGTTATTAATGCTAAGGAGCATTGGTTACAGACTATGTCTTTCTTTCTTCATATAGTTGCTCCTTCCAAATCAACATCACGGAGGGAGCAGGCTAGAATGGCCCGGCAACGGAGGCTGGATGCCACTGTCGCCGAATATCGGCGGCTGGTGGCCCTGGAGGAGGAGGAGGACACGCAGTCGACCGGTGCAACAACAACATCCTCGACTGGGACCGCTGCATCCTCCTCCGTGACCCCACGGGACGCCAGCATGCGCAGTGCTCCAGCGGGACCGAGCCGGGCTAACAAAGCCAACCGCCACCGCCAAGCAACAGAAAGACCAGCTGCCCCCCACAGGAGCTGCAAGGCACGCCAACGCCGCCTAGGAGTCCGAATGTCCTACCTGGAGCAGGAGGTCCAGAACTATAAGAACTTGGTGAAGGGCCTCCGCTCCGAGCTTGCCACCCTCCGCAAGGAGTATGATGCCCATGCCGCAAAATGCACCAGCACCCTCCAGTAGTGGAGTGTCCCTTGCCCTTTTTTTATAGACTTTTGGGGGGTGGGATTTGGGAGTTGGGATCGTTTTGGGACTTTTCAAAGACAATCGTTGGGGTTAGGGTGGGTCTTGAGGGAGAATTTTTTGTTAGGGCTACATAAATATACATTTTGAAACTTTATCTGACCATACCTGTTTTTTACTGCTTTTCAGTCTGGTGGGTGGGGGACGGGGGTGTAACAGTAACTTTGTTTTCCTGAACAGTCGTAGGACTTTAGTAGTACAACCGTCAATCTATCGTCTACTCCTAAATAATACTCCATTATACTACCTCCCACCAAACGCTTATCTTACCTGTAATTTGTGTTAGAAATTAGGGCTAGGCCCAGGGCTGGCTCCACGTGAAATGGGGATTAACGTTGGCAATCCTGGGCGGGTGAAATTTCCTCATTGCGGTGGTACTAGTGGTGTGACACAGTGGCAGTTGCATGCCTATGGAAAAAAAGAAAACGAAACCTTGTTTGTCCTTACTGTAGCATTACAATGGTTACGGTACGATCGAGAATATAGCAGGTGACAGTACACTAGAACAGTGCCATAATGTAGCCTAACAAATGGTAAAGTATTTGCTTGCAAGTATAACTAGTACTTGCGTTGAATTTATTTGACATTGGCTCCTACTACTAGAAGATATAGTACTGAAGCTGAGTAAGTCTAGAAGATATCCTCGTATTCCTTCACCAGCCTGTTGCTATGACCTTATCCTCCCCAGCAAGTGTGTGGAATTATTGATGTCATTTTAGTCAGACATCAAGCAAAACAACACAGCCCGGGGGAAGAGGGTTAGGGTTTGTAAAATGGATGGGAATGGGGGTTTCTTTTTGGGTAGGTTTTGTTGAGAGAAGAAAAAAAAAGCACAGCATGGACAAACAATAATTGAAGATAAAGACAATCTTTGGGTACAAACTAAAGCTAAGCACATGCAGTCACACTCATAGAATAAAACAATGGATACTGTATCTGTATTGCGTATGTTGTTGGAGTTGTCCTGTTGAATTTGGTAAGTAAGTTGCATGCAGCAAACAATTCCTCTTATTGGCGGCACTCCTCCATTCCAGCTGACGCTTCGTCCATCAATGTTGGTGACCACTGACAGAAGACACCCTGTCCACTGCCTGCCTGGCAGATGTTGACTGAAACCCGGCCTGTAATTATTGAACGGAAAACAGGAAGTGCTATTACAATACCACTGATAAATAAATAAAAGGTATGTACGCTGTGTGGTTCAAAAAGTGACACTTTGATTTCCCTAATAGACAGTACAATATTTTTGAAATTGCGTGCTCTGTCTGAGTCACCTTTTTAAGGATAAATAAGTATGGCCAAAATATTATAGCGGATCTTTCCCCTCAAGGTAGGTGTACTGTAAACTGTGTTTTAGAACAAAATTTGACCTTCCCAGCAATGCTCCCACCAAGACCCTTACTAAAGCCAGTTGCAAAAATGTAGAAGAACCCCAATCAGATCTCCAAAAACGATGCCTAGCAGAAAAATGGTGACAAAACCTACTTTGAAAGTAACAGTAGGCCCAAATACAGACCGTGGATTGTATTCAAACCACTTGCAAGCAAGCAAAAGTATCCATAGCCAGCATCGCTCCAACAGTGCTCTAAAACACCAGAACTGCGTTGCAATAGAACCCCCCGAAACACATGCAATCCTGCTGCTAGGGCTAACCCTAACGAACCCTAACTTACAAAAAGTGCCAAAACTGGTGTTTCCTTATGGATTTTGTCCAAAACACTTCTATCCGGTATTAGACCTTCCCAGGAATGCCCCAGGCAAGACCCGCCAACCCACCCGCAAAAAAACCACCCGACAACACCCCCAAACAGCGAAAAAGCTAAATCTCATACTTACAATATCTCTCGGCCTTCGGTCCAAACGCGGCGCTGTGCAGCTAGGTCATCATCATCAATCATCATAACTCCTGTTTTCCACCACGGATTTCCTGAAAAGCAAATGCAATCAAGATTAGATTGTCGCAACAGTGCTTCGACAGAGACCCCGGCCGCAACCCACCCACGAACAGCAGGAAGCCCCCCAAAACGCTACATTGAGCAAGATGACAGAAGAAATAGCAAAAAAAAGGCTGTTCCTTAAGGATTTTGTCCAAAACACTTCTATCCGGTATTAGACCTTCCCAGGAATGCCTCAGGCAAGACCCGCCAACCCACCCGCAAAAAAACACCCGACAACACCCCCAAACAGCGAAAAAGCTAAATCTCATACTTACAATATCTCTCGGCCTTCGGTCCAAACGCGGCGCTGTGCAGCTAGGTCATCATCATCAATCATCATAACTCCTGTTTTCCACCACGGATTTCCTGAAAGCAAATGCAATCAAGATTAGATTGTCGCAGCAGTGCTTCGACAGAGACCCCGGCCGCAACCCACCCACGAACAGCAGGAAGCCCCCCAAAACGCTACATTGAGCAAGATGACAGAAGAAATAGCAAAAAAAGGCTGTTCCTTAAGGATTTTGTCCAAAACACTTCTATCCGGTATTAGACCTTCCCAGGAATGCCCCAGGCAAGACCCGCCAACCCACCCGCAAAAAAACACCCGACAACACCCCCAAACAGCGAAAAAGCTAAATCTCATACTTACAATATCTCTTGGCCTTCGGTCCAAACGCGGCGCTGTGCAGCTAGGTCATCATCATCAATCATCATAACTCCTGTTTTCCACCACGGATTTCCTGAAAAGCAAATGCAGTCAAGATTAGACTGTCGCAGCAGTGCTCCCAGACACCAAAAATCACCCACAAACACCCGGAACCCCGCCAAAGAGCACCCCAAAGGCAAGCAAGTCAGCAAAAACGGCAAGAAATTTCCACCTCATATTTGGTCCAAAACACTTTTGTCCATTATTAGAGCTTCACAGCAATGGGCCCAAATCCGTCAACTCACCCGCAAAGAAGTACAACACCCCCACAAGTGCTGAGTCTTTCTTCATTGCGCGTAATCCAGCACTCTGCTTTGAGGGAAATCGCAGTCTGGAGGAGGAGGATAGAGGAGCATGTTCTTCAGAACTTGTGAACCTAAGGAATGTAGACTGCGGCACCTTCAAATCAATAAGCAAACAAGTGAAGACAGTTCTGCTGATGGTCTTGTTTTTGGGATTAGGTGAATAAAGTTTGAATTAAATTAACTGTGCAAAACAAAGAAAGAGAGACAAACAGGAATAAAAGTGAATAAGGACGGAAAAGAAAGTTCTTGATTCATTGTCTCATTTTCAGGGCTCGGTGTCAGGGAATAAGAAGAAGATTTCGTCATCATACTCTGCAAATTCAGGCAGGATGAGGTCAGTGCCACCGAACAGAGAACAAATCCCCTCATCTACGTTGCCGTCCTCCTCGTCTTCATGTGGCGTGCTTTCTCGTACTTTGTAATCTGGTGGTATGAGGTGCTGATTCATCTTGATCATTGTCAGCCGCTCCACATTTTTGGGCGAGAGGCGGCTCCGTTTGGGAGTTACAATGCCACCAGCAGCACTGAAAACACGTTCAGAAGACACACTTGCGAGTGGGCAAGACAAATAGTTTATAACCAGGTTGGAGAGCTGTGGCCACAATTGTTTTTTGCCATGCCAATACTGCAATGGCTCATCATTAAGAAAGACCTCTGTTGAGTCATTCATATAGTCCTGCACCATCGACTCAAGGTCATCAACGGTTCCTCCACTTTGCTTACTTTTTGCTGTGCCTTTGACATTTTTTCGAGAACTATACCCAAGCAAACTTAGCCAATCCTCCTCAGCAGCCACTGTTAGTGTTGTGTGTGGTGCAGATGATCCAGTTGCCGGTGTCTTTAACGGCTGAGAGGTCACTTGTGCCCCAGCCACAGGTGCAGAAGTGGATTCTTGTGACTGGGGATGGCCTGCTGATGCTGATGTACTGTCTTCTCCTTCAATAACCTGCCGTTCTTTTTCAAACCTCTTGGCTGACCAGGCTAACCAATGTTTGTACTTTTGAACATCTGCATCAGCAAAAGGAAAGAATGCTTCGCCTGCCAGCGCCTTTTTGTAGCGTGGATCCAGAATAGTAGCACAAATGTAATGCTGTTCTGACTTGATCTTTTGAAGACGTTCATCACCACGTAGGCGCTCTAATAATTTCTCAGACAAAATAAAATGGTCTTTTTTTTGTACATCTTTTTCAAACTCAGAAGACACCGCCATCAGTTGGTGCTCCAGCATGCACAACAATGGGATAGCTTTTCCCAAATTACAGTCCTCCTGGCTGACTGCACGCGTGAAGAACTCAAAAGGACGAAGCATGTCTGTCAGGCTTTTAACTATGTCCCATTGCGCCGCACTCATCCGCAGGTCCTCCTTCTGAGATGTACCCTCTGTGAAGAAATAGTGATCGAGTACCGTATACTGCTCATACAGACGCTCAAGCATGTAGAAGGTTGAGTTCCAACGTGTTGCCACCTCCTTGATGAGTGATTTCACTGGTATTCGACTTTGAAGTAGCAGCCTCCTCAGATGCTTCCGGGCCTTAAAAGAATGGCTGAAATGGTTGCACATTTTGCGGCAGGTGGCCATTACCGCGAACGCTGCACTGTCTCTATCACTAAAGAATTTTTGAACTACCAGGTTGATACAGTGCGCCAAACACGGCACTCTGAAATAGTCACCCAGCGACATGGCCTTAACTACATTGGCACCATTATCCGTGGAAACATAACCAATCTTGCGTTTTTTTGGGGATAGCATTTTCAAGACCTTTTTGTCAAACTCTTCCAAAATGTTTTCTGCTGTGTGACTTTTCTCCAAGCCAAACATGGCTAGTGTTGCATGTTTCCGAGCAGCTTTGAAAACTTTGTCCGGGTCAACACCTGCGTTTAGCTTTGCTTTAACACCTGAAAAAGAGACCCAGTGTGCAGTGATGCACATGTAATCAGCGCCTGCGCCACTGGTCCACATGTCTGTTGTCAGATGTATTGTGTGAACAGCACTCTTCTGCAAAGCTGCCCCAATCGCCTCCAGCACATCTTCATGTAGTGCTGGAACCACAACTCTGGCAAAATAGAACCGGCTAGGAACCTTCCATTTAGGGCAGAGCGTTGCCACTAATTCTAGAAAACCTACCGCTTCTACAAAAGAAAAAGGGAGAAGGTCCACAGCTAGCATTTTAGCCAGCTTAGTGTTATACAGACACGTCAGTGGGTGGTTGCGTTCATATGGCACGTCTGAAGTAAGCATTGTTCTAATGTTGCCCTGGACCAAGCATTTACGGGCTGATAATGACTTTGTTGACCCAATTTTGCTCGCTGGGGAACTTTTGTGCGTTGGTGTCTCACTCGCTCCAACACTCTTAGTGTGCCTCACATTGGGTGTGCTGCTGACAGGGGTACTGGGTGTAAGGGAAGTGTTTGACACGTCTTCTTCCTCCTCGTCATCATCAGATGAAACATCAACGTTTCCTTGAATTCGGCCTTTCTTGATCGCATCTAGGTGCGCAAACCATTTGACAGTGTGCTGTCTCCTAAGATGACCTCTCTGGCCTCCAGTACCATAGTTGGTACCTGGCTTACCACGACTAACTGCAACCTTACAAAGGGTACAAATGGCAAACTTTGGATTTTTTTGACAAACAGTAAAGAAGTCCCAAACTGGGGACTTGAAGTGTCTGTGGGACCTGGAGGAGGCGGCGATACTGGTGGTGGTGGTCATGAAGCTAATGCCAGATGAAGTGGAGGATCTGGATTGCCCAACTTTTGTACGTTGTGCACTTTCACCGCCACTAATTAAGGTCGAGGTGGATGGAGGTCTCTTCTTGCCAGAAAGAAATATGGAAGCGGGACGAGTTGGTGTACTACTTAACTCCAATGATTGTGGTGTTTCCACTGCCTCCTCATCGACAACATCATCATCATCATCACGCTCAGCAGCTCTTCGGGCTAGGGTCAAAATGTCTGTTTGCTGCATGCCCGCTGGGGCTGCAGTGACCTTTATGATGACTGGGTCGTCGTTGGCAGAGTCTTCATCAGCAGCAGTATCCGCCACTTCTTGTTGAGCCTCATCACACTCCATAACTCTGAGACTTTGGACGAGCTTCCTTTTACGCTTAACTACCTTTGTCGGATCATGGTGTGCCTCACTCTCAGACGGCTGTGGTGCTGGTTCCCAAGTTTGATCCGTATCATCAGAAGGAGGTGTGCTTGAAGAAGATGTAGACACCACCCTTGATCTCTTCCTTGCTAGGGGTGTGGAAGACAATGAAGGATCATCAGGAGGAGTGGCTTCCTCAAATGATACCTCGCCTTGATTGTCGATTTCCTGATGTGCCCCTACTTCGGGAGGAACAACTATTGTGGGCATTGGTGACCCTCCATGCACCTCTGCTTGCGCATCTCCTTGCGCTGCCTCTCCTTCCACATGTACTTGGGCTTGTACTTGCACATGTAATTGTTGTTGCGGCTGTGGTTGTTCAACACTCGTCAGATGAGCTACAACAACCTGTGTTGATTGAGGGACATTGCTGCTGCTTTCTTGCGATGAGCCAACATCACTGGTCGATGGTGATTGAAGAACTATACTGGCTGCCTCTGCAGCACTCAAGGGCTTGGACTTAAGTTGGCGTGGTAGTGGTGGTGGCACTGAGCCCAATGGAGCGGGGGTGCTGCTGCCAGCTTGGTCCCCAGCAGATCCCGCTGCTGCTGCAGGCATACTTTTTTTTTTACTCCCAAAAAAAGGGGCGGGCGGCACACCAGTGTCCTTGGTAACTTGCTTCTTCTGCTCCTTACTGGCACCTTTCTTGCTAGAGGAGCTACGGGTTACTTTTTTTGGGGCCATCTTCTTCAGAGCAGGTCAGCAGGCAGCAGTTGCACGAGTTGCAGAGGGTTCTGTGTCCAGACGTGACGTCGCGTGACGTTATGCTGCACACACACACCGCTGCAGGACTTCTTCCTGGCACTGGTGGTTCTCTTGAGTCTTCTTGTGCACCTAAAAGCAATGGAAGACAGAGGAACATCAGTTCAGTTATACACCCCAAAAAATCGACAAAACACAGAAAAATGAGCACAATCCCATGCCATCCATGATGTTTACATTGAAGATACCCCACAGAAAGACTAGGGACATGCAAGTATGCAACACTCACTACCCCTGGGCATAATGGATGAAAAGTAGGCAAAATAAGTGCAGGCCTCAGACACTGCCTCTCCTCAAAATGGCCCCTTACACCCCAAGCACATGTTGCCTGTACCAGCCAGCACTCAAGATGGCCACCACCACCACCCACATGGCCAGTCCACATCAACAGTACACCCCCAAAGAACAGAAAAACAGCCAGAAATCACCACAATCCAATGCCATCCATGATGTTTACATTAAAGAGAGTGAGACCACACCACAGGCACACTCAGTCCATGCACCACCACCCCTGGGCAAAAGGCCACACCAGCAGCCCCCAAAAAACGACAAAAAACAATAAAATAAGCACAATCCCAGCCCATCCATGGACTTAATTATGTTTAAATTCAAGAAGACACCCCACAGAAAGACTAGGCCCATGCAACACTCACCACCCCTGGGCAAAGGGCCCCACCAGCAGGCCCAAAAAACGACAAAAAACAATAAAATCAGCACAATCCCAGCCCATCCATGGCCTCAATGGTGTTTAAATTCAAGAAGACACCCCTCAGAAACACTAGGCCCATGCAACACTCACTACCCCTGGGCATAATGGATGAAAAGTAGGCAAAATAAGTGCAGGCCTCAGAAACTGCCTCTCCTCAAAATGGCCCCTTACACCCCAAGCACATGTTGCCTGTACCAGCCAGCACTCAAGATGGCCACCACCACCACCCACATGGCCAGTCCACATCAACAGTACACCCCCAAAGAACAGAAAAACAGCCAGAAATCACCACAATCCAATGCCATCCATGATGTTTACATTAAAGAGAGTGAGACCACACCACAGGCACACTCAGTCCATGCACCACCACCCCTGGGCAAAAGGCCACACCAGCAGCCCCCAAAAAACGACCAAAAACAATAAAATCAGCACAAGCCCAGCCCATCCATGGCCTCAATGGTGTTTAAATTCAAGAAGACACCCCTCAGAAAGACTAGGCCCATGCAACACTCACCACCCCTGGGCAAAGGGCCCCACCAGCAGGCCCCAAAAAACGACCAAAAACAATAAAATCAGCACAAGCCCAGCCCATCCATGGCCTCAATGGTGTTTAAATTCAAGAAGACACCCCTCAGAAACACTAGGCCCATGCAACACTCACTACCCCTGGGCATAATGGATGAAAAGTAGGCAAAATAAGTGCAGGCCTCAGACACTGCCTCTCCTCAAAATGGCCCCTTACACCCCAAGCACATGTTGCCTGTACCAGCCAGCACTCAAGATGGCCACCACCACCACCCACATGGCCAGTCCACATCAACAGTACACCCCCAAAGAACAGAAAAACAGCCAGAAATCACCACAATCCAATGCCATCCATGATGTTTACATTAAAGAGAGTGAGACCACACCACAGGCACACTCAGTCCATGCACCACCACCCCTGGGCAAAAGGCCACACCAGCAGCCCCCAAAAAACGACAAAAAACAATAAAATAAGCACAATCCCAGCCCATCCATGGCCTCAATTATGTTTAAATTCAAGAAGACACCCCACAGAAAGACTAGGCCCATGCAACACTCACCACCCCTGGGCAAAGGGCCCCACCAGCAGGCCCAAAAAAACGACAAAAATCAGCACAATCCCAGCCCATCCATGGCCTCAATGGTGTTTAAATTCAACAAAACAGTTGTATCATGCACCCCTAACCAACCCTGGTCCTACTGGATACTGTGGCTACCCACAATATAATTTATTTAATGTTCTGAAAAAGTTCCAAAATTGTACTTGCAGCAACTGTAATGCCCCAAACAAACTTACTTGTGAAAGTTGATTTCTAATCCAAAAGTGATCCAAAGACAGTCAAAAAGGCCTCAAATCCAAATATCCAGCAGCACCCACAAAAAGTAATCCTTCCAGCTCCAGATCCAAATGAAAGTGACCAGGAGATGGACAAAGCACTGGGAGGAGCCTGCTGGACAGGAACAGGAAGTTGGAGACTGTGGGGCACTTCCTTCCTCCCCCCCCCCCAAAAATGGACTCCTTTAAAAAAAAAAGGCCATGCAAATGTCAACCTGAGGAGTGATTCTGATAAAAATCATAATGTTCTGAAGGTTTATCCTGTTTGCTGGTGATTTTCTTGTGCAGAATTGCAAAAGCTCTATTTCGCGAGTGCGAGATTGTTCCTTTCCGCCGCAACTACGTGTTCGCAATTGCGAACTCTCGCGAGGTGTGCTGTGCAAGGTGGCAAGCCGCGATTACGTATTCGCGGGCGCCAAACTCCCGCGGGATCACGCAGCAAGATCCAAAATGGCGCGGCACTCGCAAAGAAAAACAACTCGGCAAACGCTAAATGACGGAAAGTGAACGCCGTGCACCACGCCGCGCGCCGCAACCAAGCAAAAAATCCGCCGCGAGCGGATTCACGGATTTTCGACAAATTCGCGAGAGTTCGCGGATTGCGAATTTGCCGAAAATCCGAAAAATCCGCGATCGGAGCGGATTTTACGCCCATGCTTAGTTTAGATATAAACGTATGCCATTTGGCCTTGCAAGCGCATCTGCAGTATTCCAAAGAGAGATGTGCAGGATTTTACAAGGCATTAAAAATGCCAAAGTATTTCAGGATGACATTTTAATATATGGAAGGAAAAAGGAATGTCATGATGAAAGTTTATATGCTGTTCTAGATGCATTGAGAAATAGTGGATTAACTATCAAAAATGAGAAATGTGTGTTTGGCAAATCTGAAGTGGAGTATTTAGGACATGTTATATCCAAAGATGGTATTCGACCAAAAATCGGTCATGTTGATGCTATTATAGCTGTTCCTGAACCTACAAATAAGGAACAATTGATGTCGTTCCTAGGATCAACAGAATTTTACTCACGTTTTATTGAAAATTATGCCTCGAAAGTTGAACCGTTAAGATCATTGTTAAAAAGAGGTGTAGTGTTTACATGGGGTGAGCAACAAAAAATGTGTTTTGAGAAGGTGAAGAAAGAAATAGTCACAACACCATATTTGAAACCCTTCTTGCCAACTGCTGAATGCATATTATCTGTGGATGCGTCTGGATATGGCATTGGTGCTGTGTTTTCTCAACATGTTAAATCAGAAAAGTGGGTAGTTGCGTATGCTTCACGCACGTTAACAAAATCAGAACGCAACTATTCCGTAATAGAGAAAGAGTTATTGGCTGCTTCATGGGCTGCTGAGAGATTCAGGATGTATGTGTGGGGGAGAAAATTCAAAATTTGTACCGATCATAAACCATTAGTGAATATTTTGAGACCTGAAGGTGGGAAGAATTTAACTCCTAGGTTAGCTCGCCTAGCTTCAAAGTTGCAAATGTTCAGTTTTGATATAGAGTATATTCCTGGTAAGGATAACGTAGTCGCGGATGGTCTTTCAAGATTACCTAATGTAGATTTGACAGGAATGGAAACTAATATTGATTGTGAAATAGCCTTTACCATCAAGGATGTGTTTTTGATAGATGGGAAGGATGTCAATAGTATTGTATCTGAGGCGTCTTGGATGTGCGAGATGGACAAGGATGTTGTTTTGAAAGAGGTTAAACGGTTCATAATTGATGGTTGGCCAAGAGAGTCCAACTTACGGGGTGAATGTGCTGCATTTTCAAAAATTAAAGAGGAACTCTGTGTTGTTAATGATATTGTCCTAAGAGGTGACAGAATTGTGCCTCCAGTTAGCTTAAGAGAGGACATTGTTGAGAAGAGTCACGTGGGGCACGGTGGTATGTCCAGTACTAAAAGAAGGATTAAAGAATGGTTTTGGTGGCCAGGGGTTGATTCCATGGTGGATCGATTAGTGAGGAATTGCAAAGTTTGTGGTGCCAGTGATAAGGTGGCAAAGCCATTAAGTGTCCCTATAACTATGGTGGAGTTACCTGAGCATCCATGGCAAAAAGTGGCTATTGATTTCATGGGTCCATTTTCAGCTTTATCAGCAAAGGATTGTTATGCTATCGTATTAGTTGATTACTATTCGAAATGGCCCGAGGTAAGAATGGTAAGTGGGATGACTACAGATGTGATCATTGAGTTTTTAGAAGATGTGTTTTCAAGGGAAGGAGTCCCGGAAGTTCTGGTTTCGGATAATGGGCCTCAGTTTGTGTCACAAAAGATGGAAGAATTCCTAGTAGTAATGGGTATTAAGCACATCAAATCATCACTATATCATCCCGAAAGTAACGGTCAAGTTGAGCGCTTCAACAGGGTGGTTAAGGAAGTGATTGAATTGGCATTGAGTTCAGGTTTACCCCGGAGGAAAGCTCTACAAGAGAGGTTGAATGCATATCGTGTTACCCCGCATTCAGCTACAGGGAAAACACCTTTTGAGGTTTTGAGAGGTAGGAAACCATCCACTGGGTTAGTACCTTGGTGGTTGAGGAAAAGGAATGATAAAATGCAGTGTAATAACAACGATATTGATGAAGAAATCAGATCCGAGATCAAAAAGTATCAGGATCGCAGTCAGCAGTATCATGGAGGTAAATGTAGTTGGCCTTTGGTTAAGATAGGTCAAATGGTTCGGGTTAAGAATCCTAGGATTGTGTTGAAGGGTGAAAGTGTATGGTCCAAACCCTTGAAGGTAACGAAGGTGTTTGGCAGTGCAGTAGAGTTGGAAGATGGTAAAAGGTGGAATTTTCGACAATTGAGTTTTTGCAATGAGAGGGATGGCGCGGTAGGTACACGATCTGGTGGTGTTGATGAAGGGACGTGTAGTGGATATATGTTAGGTGATGATTTTGGATTAATGAAGAACGTGGCGTCAACTGGTAGTACGG
Organism: Lissotriton helveticus; assembly: GCF_964261635.1. Taxonomy (NCBI): domain Eukaryota; kingdom Metazoa; phylum Chordata; class Amphibia; order Caudata; family Salamandridae; genus Lissotriton; species Lissotriton helveticus. The sequence continues at coordinate 892,856,496 of NC_136063.1, read as the reverse complement.
GTGGTTGTAGTGCCAGATGTGACACAGGAAGTAGTGTTAGAGATATTGTTGATGTTGGTTTATCTTGTACCAATATTGGTGTTGAAGGTGAGACTCTACGCTGTGGTAATAGAACAAGGAAGTTGCCTGTCCGGTTTTCTGATTTTAAGTTAGGGTAATTCTTTTGGTGGTGACTCAAGTTATTGAGGAGGAGGGTGTGTGGTATCGGTTGTATGTGTAGTGTTGTGCGCGTGGTATGTCTCATGTGTGTGTTAGCGCGTGTATGTGTGTGCACGTGTGGAATGTGTGGAATGCATACTTGGAGAGAATGTAGTAGGTTGAGAGTCAGTTGCTGAATGAGAAGGGTGGAGGTTGCTGTTGTGTTCGGTGTCGCTGTACTACGTTTTACTTCACGAATAAAGAAGAAGTGAGGAACCTTAATGAGCCTATGAGTCTCTGTCAATACAACTCACATTTCCAAATAGTTTGACTGTCAAGACACATACAGGCTGGTTTCCATGAAACTTGAAATCCCACAATCATTCTACATTAGTAACTGGGATGTGAGTGAAGATAGCTTCTAATGAAAGACCAGAAAAGACGGAAACAAAATTAAGACGATGATGGCAACAACAATTGTCAGGGCAACCTTAGGCAAGAGGTATTATTAAATCACACTTATAAGCAAGGTGAGGTGCACTTAAGTTTCAGTTTCAAATATCATTAGATTTTACTAACAGTTATACCATCTCCAACTTGATAAGCATGGAGGATTGTTTTAGTTGTAAGCATTAGATTTGTTTCTGCCTGACCCTTAGTAATGCCGAAACGTCTCACCATATAAAAAATAAGAATTGTTCAAGATAGAACCAGTCCCCCGGTTTCCTCAAAAGTGTTCATAGCTATGGTTAAAAGGTAGTTCCTAGAAATAGTGATGAAGGCCACTACTAGTAGTTCAAGCTCTGGCAAGAATTAAGGGTCGAGTCGAGGGTGTTTATTATGAAATTAAATATTGGAATTAAAATGACTCTGCCTGCAGTCTGGATTCAGTGGAATTCTCTTTTGCAATGGTTATTATGGCAGCCCTCCAATATTGCAGGTCATTTTGTTCTGACAAGATACAAACTATTGCAGAGTGAGTGAGTGTAAGGTGTCTGTCCATTCTTGATGTTATAGCTCTGATAATGCTGTATGTGCTCAAGATGGCATCTGGTAGTTGTAGTCCCGATGTAAACTCTGCCTGTAATACAGACATCAACGCACCCAAAATATTTTTGATTTTCAACAAGTGTATTTGAGATTAATTTGCAGCACATATTTAACCAGTTCTGAGCACTGGAGTGGATCAATGTGCATCAAGGGCGCCGTTCAAAGGTGTGAGTAGAAACACAATTTCTGAAAATTGTTATTAACTCATAGGGCTGACTGCAATAAAAGGGTTCCGCTATTCATAATGTAACCTTAGTTACAAGGTTCCTAGGAACATACGCAACATAAGGCCTGATTACGATGGTGGTCGGACCGCACACCGACAGGCCATTGGTGGTGGTCCAATTGCCGACAGTCCTTCGGTCCGACCACCGGATTACAATCCGGGCAGTCGGACCCACAGCAGTCAAGGGGAAAACCGCTGCCTTGTTCAATGATCCCAACAGGGCGTCGGTCAGAATCGTATTCCCGAATGGCAGCGATGTTGAGGCAAGCACCACCGTTGGGGTCACGATTTTTCTTTCGGACAGCCTTTTCATGTTGGGAAGACCCCCATGAAAAGGCGGTCAGAAACAGAATTTGGGGGCCCCAAACAGCACTCCCAACCATTGTGGTCCACCGTAAAGTGGCCCTGGGGGCACATTTAATGTCCCCACTCACCTCCATGCACTGTGTGCCATGCATGACATGGTGCATGGCACAAGGTTCATTGAGGTGCAGGAGGTGCAGCCCTTTTCCTTGGCCAAAGCATAATCAGCCATGATAAGAAACATGCTCTGACTACCAGCACAGTGGTTGCATAGTAATGCAGCGGTCGGACCAATGCCAGCTTGTCGGATGGTCTGCTGACCTCCACAATAGCGGACGGCGATCCAACCGACCACCATCATAATCAGGCCCATAGTCTAACATCAGTTCAGATTATGGTCTTATTCAGTTTTTGGCAGATTTTGTTTTCAGTGACAATATTTTAACAGGCAACATCAGTTATTTTATTGTAAACATATTTATACTCAATCCACAGGGTAAAAGGACATGCTAGACATGAGACATTATCCAGGGACAGAAGAAGGAAAAAGGTCTTTATATTCGAAGCTGTAAAATCTGAAGATTTCAAAGAAATGTTTACTACACTGATGAGTGCAATTCATATAAAGAACCACAGGGTTCATGAGTGACAAGATTCATGCGAATATTAGTACCGCACATGATATATGTAGAGCATAAATAAGACAGAGGGAATATGTCTTGAACAATAAACTAATCTTGGTAAACAGAAAGCTCAGAGCTTGTAGTAAATTGATGGACCAATTTGGGTTTACACCAGACACCTCAAGTTAGGAATAGTGTGGGTGCATGTTCTTCAAATCATGGTTGTTTCATCTTCCCAAGCATAAAAGGAGTTACTTAGAGGGTGAGAGACAGTTGACATTAGTAACCTACTAAATCAGGGCAATGTCCTTTTGTAAACAAATAAAATAAATCTAGGAGAGAGCGCCAGAAATGATGTAGATTATCAGTTATTTAAATACAAATAGGGGTAATCCACAAACTGCTTTTCATAGTATGTAAAGTATTTATTTAAGAGTACTATCTACTTACTAAAAAATGCGGTTCACAAACCTATTGGGACTATTCACAACTGTATTCATAAAGGTAACCTAAACTTGTGAGTAAGTTATATATATAATTTACTCTGACACTTTTGAGTAACTTCACTACGTTGGGCTATTCACAAATTTTACAGTAAAGTTACTAAAAGTCTAGACTTCTATGTCCCCATCCCCTGTGCATGAACCCCCTACTGCCCTCAACCCCAACACACATGACACAATGATACACCACAATTAGTCCCTGGCAAGGAAACACATGCGCAGCAAGGATGAGACATCTGGAGGACAACAAACATGTGGACAAACCCACATACCACAGTACAAAACAAACCCATCCCGAGACCAACAACCTTTGCACACCACAAGCTGAGACGGAGAGACAAGACACCATTGACTCACACAGCAAAACATCACACCCACCTATCTCCACACAACAACACCCTCACACACACCTCATACACCTCACATATCTCCTCCATCACCTTGCACCCTCCACCCCTCACCCACTTGCGCCAGGCCCCCCAAGAAAATGCCCAAATCCACAGCCTCAGATTGGAAAGTAATGGTAGGGGAGACAATCAGGGGGACCCACATTTTCTGGTGAATCAGGTCAAACACACCCCACTTGCAAGCAACAATCAGATGTGGGCAAGGATCCACAGTAAAGTCAATGCCGTAGGGTCAACCCTATGCATGGTGCGTAACATCAGGAGGCGGTGTCTCGACCTCAATGGCCGGTCCAAGCATCGGCCCCAGAGGATTCCCGCAGGTAGGTGGTCAGTCAATGCACCGACCTCCCTCCCAAACAGCATGGCTCACTCTCCCCACCCCTCAGGCATGTGGCAGCCAACACTGTCAAGAGTGCCTTCTAACAGGTAGCTAGCCCTTCCACTGAAATAGGGCTGCTGAGACCTGACAGCAAGACCACAACTCCCACAAGGCCCTCTGTCTCCCCTCACAAACACCATGGAGCCAAATGCCCCCCAGATCCTGCGTTTGTCAGCCAACTCTGGTACCCACCATGTGTCCAGGCCTTGCACATACAGCTTAAACCATTGAGATGCCATATGCGTCACAATGAGAATGATGAAGTCACATGTCACAGCAGAGCAGAACATGACCACAAAAAGTCAATGTGCAAGCCCCATTGCCTCTAAGCAGAAAGACTCCACGCAACACAATACATGCATGGAAACTCGGTCAGCCCTCACAAACCACAGGAGGCAAGCCCAAAAAGCACACAATCCATGAAGTCACAGCATAGTAGTCAGATACACATAGAAAATAACCAAAAGTCCAAGCAGAAATAGAATTGGTAGACCAAAAAGTTTGCACCAGAGGAAACGTCCTCGGAAATACAATATCTGTACATATGAAAAAGGCCCCTCAGCCACGCCACATCGCCATCGAGCAATGTAGGTACCCAGGGTTATAAGTGGGATGAAACAACAGGGTGGTCTTCCAAAGGGGCATAGCCAATGTAAATAAGGGCATCCCCTAAAAACCCTCTGTCCTAAATCTGTGACCAGCATATTCATCTACCCGACCAACATTTATATGTCACTGCCATTGCACACAGATACATGATACAACAAGTCACCTGAAACCTACTACAAATCGAGACTACTGGCTTGGTCAATGTCTGTCATTTGCATATGATAAAGAAGCAGCAACTATGGCTTGCTCCGAACATTGAAACCCCCCCACTCCCACAGCAAAAGCATACTTGAATGAGTGTGCATGCACAAGGGGCCTCTGATTTGAAAAGTATTTGCCCACACACCAGCCCGGAGACCTTCGAATACCAGGTACCTAGACCGGGCCGCACGATTCAGTCAGTGTTGAACACGGCTCTCCCACTTTTCTCGCAGAGAACTGACACACAAAGTATTGGTAGCTTCTGATACTGAGGAGCGATGCACACTTGTTGTCAGACATATGGGCTCTGTCGATGTCCCTTCCTACCATGCCTTTCCAGGAGATCCACCGGATGTCATTCTTCCAATTTGCACACTGCATTGAGCAGGTACGGATCATTACTTTGGCAGTACAGCTGAGCGCTGTGGCTCAGAGTGCCCTCACGCCATGTCTGACCATCCTGTGGTCCTGGCGAGCACGGTCAGTTGCAAGTGTACCGTGCCCGCATACAGATTCTCTTCGGATGTGTCCCATTGGCTGTGCTGTGCACCAGTTACAGGTTAACATTCCGGTACGCGTATTTCACCTGCATGCAACCAGTCTTCACATGCAGTATGTTTGAGTGGGCCATGGATGTCTGCCTTTTAAACACAAACCTTGCTGACCTAGATTATGAGCTGTGGTTGACCCTTTGTTCGTTCATGTGCAAGACTGCTTCGGTGAGACACGTTTATGTGATGAATTACAATGTGTCACACAGGCCGACCGCTGTGCCTGTGCAATGCCTAAACCGAACCTCTCCCAGGTTGCGATGGGATGCTATTTGCAACCACATGGTGCGAGGAGCACATCTGTACCTTCATACTGCTGGATTGGATGGCGGTCCTCTTTACTGAAGATGAATTATATCGTCTTTTGGAACTGATTGCCTTCGAAGCCGCCTGTGCCTTCTTGGAATCTTAACTACTGAACAGCAACAGGAAATGTTGGTGACTTATTCAATGATCGTTTTCCGTCCTTCATGCCTACTGACATGAATGGTCATCCAGCTATCTCACTTCCGCACTGTCTGCCTTGGCTTGGACTATGCTGACCTCTGTGGTCTTTTCTGCTTGGTACCACAGACCTGGGAAACATTCTGCAGCACCTGCAGGTTGTCTACTGTCCATTCCTAGCAGCAACGTGCATGCATGAGTGAGCCTTTTTTCACCTCCAGCCGGGCCTAAGTAAAGGGGCCCTACAGCCTCTTATTGTTTGTACATGCTGACTGGGGTCAACATTGAACCTTACATTTGAATAGATGCCACAGAGGCGAACATGTCTACACAGCTTGCCATTTCTACACAGGTACTTAAGGGAGGCATGCTTTTGCCTTTGTTCTGTCCCTGTATGTCAATACAGACACTGTAAGACTGTCAGATGGGTTAGTCTGTCCCACTATTTTGCTTCTTTCAGCACTACGTTGGGGCATTGCGAGTAATCCTGGGCGTAGTTCACCTAGTAGCGCTACGCATAGCTAAGCGAAGTGAACTTCGCACTACGCGAGCTACGCGTAGCACTACGCGAACTGTCAAGGTCGATAAGAAATGCTGTTCGCGATGATTGCACAGTGCCGGATGCTTGTCCTCGATGTGCAATCATTGCAAACGGCATCTTGCACAGTGCAAGCGGTCGTTTTGAGCCGCTTTAATAGATTTGTACTCGAGCGGCAGTTTTCTCAACGCGGACTGGTAGTTTCTCATCGCGAGCGGTCGCGAGCATATGCGACCACTGGCAATGAGAAACCTGACCTCCCCGTGTTGAGAATCTCGCCGGGAGGTTTATTTTCCTCGCTCGCGATCAGCAACTTGATGTTGCTGATCGCAAATGAGGAAAAAGTCTCGCAGGGATGTAATTTTGCTCGCTCGCGGTCACCACTTGACGTTGAGGACTGCGAGCAAGCAAAAAATGACCGTTACGCTACGCGTGTTTGCACTGTGCTACATGCAATCAGCATAGTGCGAAGTAGCGCAAATTTCGCAAACTACGCGAGCGTAGCATAGTACTTCGCCCAAGGTCAGTTGTGAGGTCAATTGCATTTTCTCTTACTTGCTCAGTCCCCCCACTTCATTGTTTAAGACTTGGGCCCTGCAAGTACCTTAGTACATGTCTGTCACATGAGAGGTGCCTGCAGAGCTTGTTCATTGCACGGTCCAGGGGTACTGTCTGAAAATTCTGTCTGTGGTCGGAGAGGCTTGTACCTTGTCATTCTGGTCTGTTCTGGCCATAGCACCCCAAATCAACAACGTCTCACAGCTGCTAGAGGACCCGGGTCCCCTTTGATTGACATGGGAATGCGGGACAGATGCCCCACACTTGGAGGGTCGTCCATCCAGTGATGAGTGCGACACAGCCAATGTGGTGTAATCTCACCATGTATAGTCTGGGTAATGTTTTCTGCTAACAAAGGCATAGACCAGGGACATCCCATATGACTCCTGCCTGCAAGGGGTGGGGGGATATGCTCGTGGTTCAACGTCCAGAGGGGTTATTGATGCCACATCTTGCTTAATGTTAACTGGATATGTCACTGTGGTTCCTGGTTAAGTACTCATGCATTTTCAACCTGTTGTTGCATGTATTTAGCATGCATTGACACTGTAGTAAAAACGTCATTTTTGGAAACGTTTCTTGTCTTCAAATTGCCTGCTTGTGTACAAGCGCTTAGATGCCTCAGACTGAGTAGGGGAGCAAGTGAGGCAGTATGGCAATGGTGTCCTGTATGTAGTGGTGCTTCGAGGTGCTCAGTCTCTGCATACATGTGTTTTCAAATCTGACGCATACTACGGTATGTGTACGAAATCACAGGGAAATTTGTCTGAGTCTGTGAGACACCAGCAAGGCACACAGACACAGTCCTGGTCACTCATTGTTGCATCACACTTAAATGAAGTAGCTGACGATGAGCTACAGGCGCTGGTCATGGCCTTCTTCCTCACCACTACCATCGTCACTGGGCATGTGTGGGTGGGGTGCGGGAATGATGTTGCTGGTCTGCCAGATGTAGCAGTCATGTGCTGACCCGGGGTACTCTGCATACATGTGTGAGATGATCTGCTCGGCCTGTCATACCACTGGCACGTTGATGGAGTGGTAGTGTTTGCGGTTCCTGTGGACAGGTCGACTTGCTTGTGGTGGTACAACAACAATGTGTGTGCCATCAATGGCTGACATCAACATTTGGGATGCCTCTCAGACAGGGCCAGCTCCAGGAATCTTTATTTGTGTGGTCCAATGATGCATTTGGGTGGGCCACTACGTGCCCGTGTTGTCACTTATGTCTCTCGCCAGGCCTGCTTCAGGGCCCCCCTTTGTTTTACAGGGGCCAGGGAGATACATTCTTTCCTTCCAAATTCTCTTTCTAGATGTTGTCGCTCTCAGGAAGTGTGTTTTTTTCTTTAAAGGTCCTCCAGGGGGCGGTTTCCTGAGATGGGAGTATCAGGCAAGTGACACTTCTCATGCTCTCACTCATGTCCTCCTCCTCGGATTCCTTCTCTTCCACCCTCGTCCATCGCCCCTCATCTCTCCATGGCCGGTCGCTCATGTGCATTTCATTTGTTGTATGGCACTACTGATATGAGTGTGGGGTGTGACAGTGCTTTACATCATGCACACAGTGTACAATCAGTCATGCAAGTATGTAAGTACCTCAGTCAACAGGGAATGTCACGTGAGCCAATGAGGATTGTAAGGTGTCGTAATCACATGTCATCCATACTGGGGGCTGGATTTTTGAGGGCATTAGGTCTGAAGAAGCACTGAATCAGGACGTGTGGGGACATTTCCAGGCAGTGGCAGCTAGGCACATGGCACACCACACCAGTACATGTGTTGGGTGTGCTAGGGATGAAATGTATGTCTGGTTTGCAGACAATGGGCACCTCTGATTGTCTGCCTACGACACTAACCCTTCACAATTCGACCCCTAGACAGGAGACGCCAGTCAGATGTCAAGGGATATTGAAGCGTGGTTCACAGGTTGGAGGTTTCATTACACAACATCTGTGCAGTGCGGGAGACCTTTGTCCTTTTTGACTCCTTCCATCAATTTAGGTCCATCTGGACACAAGGCATGGCTATGTATGAAATTTCACTCTCCTTTCCTTCGACATTCCAAGTGTGTGAAGATGTGACTCACGGGTCACATTCTCTCATCCCTTCACAATGTAGTGAGCAGCTGGTCACTGTTCTAGTTGTTCTGATGCACCAGCCACTCCCAGAGGGCTGGCTTACCATCCAACCCACAGCCGCCCAGCACAGGCGTCACTGGACCTGTGACCCTGCCCACAAATGGGTCCGGGCGCACGTGCCCTGGGCCAGTTCTCCTATCCTGTGTGGTTACGCAATGTGCCTGGGGACCTCATGCCCCACAACATTACACATGGGGTGCAGCAATCACTTTAGGGAAATGAGTTGTGATGTGATTCGCGGGGTGCCTATGCAAATGCAGAATGTGTTCGCATGCGCGGTAGCTGGCATTCACAGCGATGACATGCATTGGCCCCACTTGAAAGTTGCAGGGTTGCGATAGCAGCTTCCGGACCGCCAGGTGCACACACACACAATGTGGATGGGCCATTAGCCAATGGGAGCCTTCGGCGGCGTACATATTTTGGAGTTGAGATGCGCGCTTGGCAACTGCGAGGCTCGTCATTGGCTCCAATTGCCTTCGGGGGCACCGAGGGTCACTCATGGGGATTGGGTGAGCCTCACACTTTGTATTTGGCAGGTTGCCATATTCATCGTGGTGCTGCCATGCTTGCTGGGAGTTGTAGTTGTTGACTGGTTGCATGCATGGAGATGTTTGGTACGTATCTCTGCTGTTGAGCGCGGCGGCGTCTTGTCTGCCAGAGGTGCAGCCAGTAGTGCAGCGGGAAGGCCTGTTACGCAGGATCCATGGTGGGTCCAGGGGTTTAGATGGGTACTAGGCTCTTCCTCTCCGATGTTGTATTTCCATCATCAGCAACGTGGTGGTTTTTACGCAGTGGTGGGAAGGGCTGTATGAAATATCATGATTTGCTTGGTGGGCAGAACGTGTTTCCGCATGCCGGTCCTGCCCTGTTGGTGCCTCCCACCACCCTTGCATACGCAGAAACCGTGCGGGGCTTGACAGATGGCGGTGGATGGGAACTGGCCTCTGTGGGTCCATTGTGATGTGGTGGTCGCTATGACTGCACCTGAGGCGGAAAACAGGACGGTTTTCCGCCTCTGCCACCAGCACAGATGGCTTTCCATCCAGCATCGTAATCGGTCCTTAGGGCCCAATTTACAAAGTTAAACTTAGACCTGAAGTCTGAATTAAGACCTGAAGTCTGAATTAAGCCCTAAAGTTTAACTCTACACCTGAAGTCTACATTTGCACCTGAAGTCTAAGGCCCTGATTCACAAAGGTAATCTTACACTTTTGAGTAAGTTTGCAATAGTATGCTATTCGCAAAGGTATTTACAAGTAGTATCTTTATGAGTGCAGAATCTCCGTATATAAAAAGAGAGGTATTTATTTTTACTCTATTCTGAAGAGATTCAGCTGGATTTAATAAAGTTAAGAGGCACTGGCCGGGCTCTTCCCGTACTTACAGATTTGAGGAACAAATCATAGCTGGCGAGAATACTGAGGGTGAAATATGGGAACATCTGAAAAAAGCTAAAATGAGGAAGGCGGTGGGCCCAGACACCATCCATTCAGAACTTAGAGGTGGGCAGAACTCCCAGAGTTCTACTCCACAGAATTCTGCTGAGTTATCCAAAAAGTCAGTGTGACGGAATGGCGCTGGTCTTCTTAGCACAAACACCAGCTTGTGCATCTCGTGGTCACCCATCTGTTGCCTGTGCCATGATAAACCTCCTTTTGTACAGTGAATCTCAATCTGTGGGGTATAACACAACCCAAGTGCAGTGAACATCAAATCAAATACTAGACATTATCCTACGCAAGAAGGGAGAGCATTGTGCACTTGACACCAAAGAGCTTATCCGGATGAGGACAGCTCATGATTCGATAGTCTGGGTTAGAAAACAGGTGAAATGTCAGGATCCAGTCACAGGGTGTCAATGGGGCTTTATGCAGCTATAGACTGAATCTAAAAAAAACAGACTTTTCGACTGGCAAGCATCCCCCCAACTTAATCCCCAATCACTTTCAATGTATTTCCGAAACTTGAAGGGTTAATGGTCCTGGCCGACAATTCAGTATGAACTTATAAGTTACTGGCTGAAATGTGTTTTTGCACACAGCACTTGTTGCTGCTAGCTCAAAGTTTAGCATCACTCTTGTCTTAAAGTGCAATATACCCAAGGGAGTAAGGTGCCAAGGGAGCGAGCACTGGTCAAAGGTATAATATTTTTGCGAGTCGGGTTTCTCTACTTACTTTGTATACATGTTGTGGCCTTTTAAGATGTGTATCATATTTTCTTACAACTTGCCTTTGTCGACTCATGTCCCTTTAAGCGCTGATCGCATATCTCCCAAGTATCCCTGTTTCCTCAGTGACATTCAGCGACTCCTGGTTTTTAGCCAACTGAAAGTTGCATTTTGGGAGTTGTGATTTCCTTATTATCCCGGTATTGGCTGAAAAACGACACGATGTAAAGTGTTGATGGCTAAAACATAGGAACTGGTCGACAGGGCTGTGCTTGATTAAACCACAAGAAACCTGAGTGTTCCCACTCCCTACCTCGATCCTAGGAGTAGAGCTGCACTTTTATGCATTGTTTGTGGCTTCTTCAAACTCTTGATGATATGCCAGTAGTGACCTCTCATTGAGCATGCAAATCGGAATTTTCCTATATCCATATCTGGCATGCTATGATGAACCAATATATGTGAAGATGAAAATGCTTTTCCCAAATTCCATCAAATAAAAAATATTTTATTTGGCATCACATTGCATTGTCTTAGTCGCCAGTTTTTTTTATGGAAACAGTAAATACTAGAAATGTCTAACTTCTGACATGGGACAAAACTGCCCAGAGCACAAAATCTATGGCCATCAAACATATTTCTTATTGTAGATTCATCTGGCCATGCATTTGAAGAACCCATTAAGTAAACGACACAATGGATAACTTGTAAAATTATCACCCTCGTTTACCCTCTTATGTGTGTGTGTCGGCCAATGGCTGTCACTCGCACTACCACCCTGGTGTGTGGAACGGCTGTTGGCTGACACAAGGAAGGGCTTTCCAAACCCCTCCAGTGCAAAGCACCGGAGGTTTCCTATTAAAAAACTAAATCCCTGGGAAGGAGGCAGAATTGCTTCCCAAAGCAGATTCAGCCTGAAAACGTATTTAAAAAACTGCCCTTTTGGACCTGCTTTGGCTCCCCCTCAATCTCTCCATGGTTTTGGCCCTTCCCCATCACAGTCACTTGGCCCATCCACACAAGTGAGGTATCATTTTTATCGGGAGACTGAGGATATCTCTGGTTGGTAAGAAATTTGTGCTGGCATGGTGATCTCACACCGAAATATGAGGAAAATGTGTTTTTTTAGATACCGTATAGGTTTGCAGAGGATTCTGGGTAATGAAACGTTAGGTTTCCGTAGATGGCTGCTGAGCTAGGGACCAAAATGGCAGGTGCCCCTTTGCAAAAAGAGGTTGTTTTGTGATAGATAATGTTGATGTTTCCACACTAGGTTTTGACCCCTTTCCTTCGTGGGCAATTAGCTCACCCACATAAGTGAGGTAGCATTTTTATTGGGAGACCTGGGGGAATGATGGGTGGTAAGAAATTCATGCCGGCCTGGTGAGCCCACAACTTTCCTACACAGAAATATGAGGAAAACATGTTTTGCTAGGTAAATTTGATGTTTGCAGGGGAGCATTGGGGGATCCATGCAAGACACAATTCCCTTGACTCTCCGACTGTCTAGTTATCAGAAATGTCTCTGTTTGGTTGGTTTCCCCAGATGGTCGCCGAGACCAAAAATGGAGGTGCCCCTCTTGCAAAAACAGTTCATTTTGTGATAGATATTTTAATGTCACCACAATAAGCTTTGGGCTCTTCCCTGTTGTGGGCACTTGCCCCCCCCACACCAGTGAGGCAGCACTCTTCTCAGGAGACCTGAGAAAATGCTGAGTGGTAGGAAATTTGTGCTGGCCTGGTAATTACATAACTGTCCACACAGAAATGTGAGGAAAATGTGATCTTTTTTATCTAAATGTAAGTGTTGAAGGGGATTCTGGGTAGGAATACATTGGGGGATCCACACAATCCATACCTCCTTGGACATCCCAGGTGTCTAGTTTTCTGAAATATCTGGGTTTGATAGGTTTCCCTGGATGGCTGGCAAGTCCAGGACAAAACACACAGGTGCCCCCTTGCAAAAAAGATTGTTTTGTGATAGATTATTTTGATGTCTCCACAATATGTTTTGGGCTCATCCCTGTCGTGGGCACTAGGCCTACCAGCACAAATGAGGTACCATTTTTACTGAGAGAGTTCGGGAAATGCAGGGTGGATGGAAGTTAGCCCACCATGGCCACAAAAAAATACAGGTTGACGAGGTTTCCTTAGGTGCCAGCTGAGCTAGGGTCCAACATCTAAAGCTAGCCACATTGGAAAAAAGGGTCAGTTTTTGGTTAACAAATGCCATGCGTCCATGTTGCATTTTGGCCCGTTTTCTTTCATGGGCACTAGGCCTACCCACACAAGTGAGGTACCATTTTTTTTTATCAGGAGACTTGGCATAATGCCAGGTGGATGGAAATGTGTGGCCCCCACAGATTCCAGAACTTTCCATCACAGAAATGTGAGGAAAGTGTGTTTTTTGTCAAAATTTGAGGTTTGCAAGGGATTCTGAGTAAAAAACAATGGTAAGAGCCACGCAAGTCAGCCAACCCTGGATACAGTGAGATGTCTAGCTTTTAAAAATGAGAGTAAGTTGGGCGCATCCGTCGCCCCGTCCATAGCCAATATTTATATGGCAGCCTTCGAACATAAGTTTATATATAATGAAGTGGCACCTTTCTTTGAGTCTGTCTCCCATTGGTCCAGATATATAGATGATATCTTCCTTATCTGGACCAATGGGAGAGACTCTTTGTCTGAATTTTTAAGTTGGCTGAATTTGACCGACGAAAACCTTAAATTTACAGCCCAGATAATCATAGATAAAGTGACATTTTTTGATATTCTGAACAGACATAATCAAGGCCAATTGGAAGTAGATTTATTTTCTAAACATACAGCAAGGAATACCCTGCTTCACTTCCAAAGTTTCAATCCTAGGAATCAAAAACAAAGTATTCCCTTCTCCCAATTCCTGAGAGTGGGAAGGAACTGTACAAATCTCAGTGATTTTGATAGACAAGCTACCATTATGAGAAAGACATTTCTATACAGAGGATTCCCTCACAGGCTGGTGAGGGTTTCCTATAAAAGAGCGAGGTTTTTTGATTGGTACCATCTCCTAAAATCTAAAACTGTAAAAGAGAACACGCAACTCGTGTGTATTACCAAACATTCGACCCTTGATGCAACATTTAAACAGATCATCAATGCCAATTGGCACATTCTAAACAGTAACCATACACAAGGTCATAAATTACCAAAACCTCTATTCGCCCATCAGCGTAATAGAAATATTAAAGATCTTATTGTCCATTCTCGGTTTGATAGTAACATCAACAACCTGAAATTTATTCAGAGATCGATAGATGGTAATGCGCCCATTAAAGGGACGATGAAATGTTCCAGTTGTAAATCATGCGATATGATCATTGAAGGAGAAACATTCACACATAATGGCCATACAGCTAGAGCCACAGAAATGTGGAATTGCAAAACACAGAATATTATATATTTTATTTTATGTCCTTGCTCGCTAGGATATGTGGGTGAAACCTCAAGATCGATTCAGACCCGAATTACTTAACACCGTTCGGCAATTAGAACATGTAAAAGCCAAGCTCCGATGGTCAAACATTACATTGAGAAAAACCATAAGGCTGAAGTATCAAGATGGAGAATTTTAGAGAAAATTAGGACCCCCGATAACAAAGGTGGTCTCAAGATACGCAAGAAACGTGAGTTTTTTTTGGATTTTCTCATTTTACACCTTCAGCAATGGTCTCAATAATGAGATACCATGGGAAAATTCTATTATCCAATAATTCATTATCAGTCTGGATTATTTTATCCTCAACCTGAATTCCTTTCTTGAAATGTAATAGATATGTACTAGACATGATCGGTAATAGTACAATCATTATGTAGATATAAACAGATCATTTCTAGAGCACAATGACTTGTCTGCTCACATTCGTCCATTATAAGAATTCATGATGGTATCAGAATAATTAGAGCCCACTAGTCTTTCTAGGAAAAGAGATCTATCTGACAGCTCCATCTTTATTAGAGAGCTTTTTTCGATAATCTGCTATGTTTCGATTGAACATGGTACATTTAAAACGAGATTGGGTTTCAGTGTACTCCAGTAAATTTTAGAGACCATAGGATAACAATTTGTCCCCTGGTTTATGTCACATATTCTTCGATTGGATACCTGCCATGAATTTACTGTATACTATTGGTTATAATATGGAAATATATTTCATCTTTCCTTATGTTGTATATTTCCGTTTGCTGAACCTCTTCTCTGCTATTGGTCCATTTTATAACCATATGCATACATAGTTTCCCGATGTCATCCACCACATTAGATAAACGTTGGTCACTCGGAATGAATTATTATATATTAACACTATAAATGTCAATTGGTAACGAATATCGGAATAAATATTATTTGTAAAAGTAGATCTAGTTCCCATTCATCGATATGACCCCTATGCGCGGATCATGATCAACAAAACAATAAAGTTTTGTTAAAAATACGATTTCGTTATTTTTTCACGCATTGTTTTTTTATTATTTTTTTAGTCCCTTCTTTATGTCATGACTGCGCGAGTGAGACAGCATCACGTGATACTCCTTATAACCCTGCATATGACTGGGTCTCAAGTATTTAGAACCCAGATATTAGAAGTCTCGTGTTACTCCTCTCAAGTGATGTCAGACGCCGGTGGCCATCTTCTGCCCCGCATCGCGCTTGCTATTGAACTTTATTCAGGTACATTTTACCATAGCAGGGATAATTAATCACTATTCAGTGATCAGACCGGAAAAGGGGATTAACGCTACCTTGCCCGCACTGGTTACGAAGTCCTAAAGGTTTTATAAAAATGAAGGCTGCAGATGGTCTGGGACACAATCCCCTAGATCCCAATAATCGAGAGCCAAGAAAATTAGCTTTCTAATAAATTGCACAAGAGTGACCCCGCACCCTTCAATTATTATTACAATGTTTGTAGATTTACAACAATGTTAACCATAGATTTCAATAATCCTCCTGAACGTTCTCCCAAGAAATTCAGAGTCAAGTTCTTCAAAAAAGAGTTCTTTATTCATAAATGATGATTAAGTCAATAGCCAACGCGCTTCGTCCGTGACCGAACTTCTTCAGGGCTTGTCAAGTTTGTTCTTTTTTTAAGATATAACTTCTTTTTATTCTTCACACATGAAAAATCAGGTGATTTAATGGAACGAAAACAGTCATGGTGCCATGATATTGATGGTTCTAATTTTAAAGGATCTTGGAGAGTAAAGGCCACGAAGAGTATCGGCATGTAGTAAGGCGTGTGGTCATCTGGTTCCGGGAACCATCAACCATCAACCATCAATATCATGGAACCATGACTGTTTTAGTTCCATTAAATCACCTGATTTTTCATGTATCTTAAAAAAAGAAGAAACTTGACAAGCCCTGAAGAAGTCCGGTCACTGACGAAACGCGTTGGCTATTGACTCAATCATCATTTATGAATAAAGAACTCTTTTTGAAGAACTTGACTCTGAATTTCTTGGGAGAACGTTCAGGAGGATTATTGAACTCTATGGTTAACATTGTTGTAAATGTACAAACATTGTAATAATAATTGAAGGGTGCGGGGTCACTCTTATGCATAGTTATTCATTATCCAGCCTTTATAAATACAGCTCACTATCCTTAATTTATATATTTTTTTCATTTATAGAAAGGTTGCCTATCCTTTTTTAAACTACAAGAACGGCTTTAACGGAATATCGTCTTTTATCATCTGGTCCCCGTTTACATTCAGGTAACATTCCCCCTGTTTCTTTTCATCTCCGTTTTTTTTTACCGATCGTTTATTGTAAAAGAAATGTTATATATGTTCCTCTCTCTTTTCCTTCGGCTAGTCTTATTTAAACACTAGGTCTTGGCTCCTACGGGGATTACCAGGGGGATTCAGGCTTTCTTATATGGTCCTCATTTGGATGCTCGCATACAGGTATCTTTCTGCTACGAGAAATTTTGAAGTGCATGAAACCTGAGGCATATATAGATAGTTGATAACATAGGACTGTTTATTCTTTTATAGTTTTTAACGAGGTGATTCCGTTTTCAATCATTGATTCACATCGATAAGATTAAAGAAATTATCCTTCCTAATAGAATCATATGTAAGTAGACATTCACTACTATACCAGCATCTGAACGTATCCTCCTTGTCATAATACATGCCCCGTTTTTACTGATATCAAAACCTCTACTACAGATATACATTGTGGAACTTTAGGAATCTGTCCTAAGCCTCGTCGGTTTGTTAATACTGGGTTTCTATTTTCACAGTACATGAAGTAAGTACTGATGTATTTCTATTAAATATCTATGTTTAGGGCACCGTACTTGTGTTTTCCTACCTTTGTTTATTTCACTATATCCATTTCTATTCATGTTTCCCGTTATGATATGAGCACTTTGATAATGATACCCTCCAGATGGAAAGAGGTATAACTGTATTTATCATATAAATTGAACTGTTTTGAAGGGAATTTTAGTAACTTGAATCATGAATTTGTGCTTTATTTAATATGCTATATTTTGAGGCAAACGTACCTAACGTTTTCACAAAGATGTTTATTTTAAATAAAATGCTAAGATACATTGTACATGATATTTACAAGATGTAGGATATGGATACCATTGAATGGTTATTTATTATTGTTTTTAGGTTAATTAGTGGCTCCTCCTGAAGAAGGCGGTTTGATTACGCCGAAACGCGCGTCGACATAATTGACAAAGAATATAAAATGCACCACTATTTTTAATTTATGTTTATCTTTCCAAGTGTATTCGATTGAATTACTCTGAAATGTATTTTATATTGTGGTATTAACACAATTTTTAAACTAATGTTTTTATAAAATTATTAAAAATAAATGTGTTTTCTACATAATTCTCGTTGTTTAATTTTCCCTGACCTATACATATAAATGTACATGACTGAATGAAGTTGCCTAGGAATTATTTCTCACTTGAATTTTGTTTCCCTGTCCTAGGAATTGAAATATATTTACAAGTCAGGGGGTCCTTGATTTTTAGATTTAGCTTTCAAAAATGTACAGCTGGTTAGTTTTCCCTAGGTCCTGGCTGAGCTGGAGTCCAACATCTAGAGCTACCCTTAAAGAATAAAAAGTGTCTATTTTTGGTGGAAAAATGTGATGCATCCATACTGTGTTTTGTGATTTTTCATGTCACGGCCACTAGACCTACTCACACAAGTGAGGTACCATTTTTATTGGGAGAGCTAGGGAAATGCTGGGTGTATGGAAATGTGTGACTTTCCATCACAACATTTTGAGCACAATGTGTAATAATTTTTAGGCAATTTTTGAGATTTGCAAGGGATTCTGGGTAAGATAATGTGGGGAGAGCCATGCAAATATCCGTAGGTGCCTAGTTTTAAAAAATGTACAGGTTGGCTAATTTTCCCTAGATACAATGCTGACCACGGGCCCAAAATAAAGAGCTACCCAGAATGGAAAAAGGGTCAGTTTTTGGTGGCAAAATGTGATGCATCCATGTTGTTTCCTGTCGTGGGCACAAGACCAACCCTCAG
The DNA here is from genome assembly GCF_964261635.1 of Lissotriton helveticus. Lineage (NCBI taxonomy): Eukaryota > Metazoa > Chordata > Amphibia > Caudata > Salamandridae > Lissotriton > Lissotriton helveticus. Next base: position 892,838,098 of record NC_136063.1, on the reverse strand, counting down.
AGGTGCAATTTTTATTGGGAGACTTTGGGGAATACCGGGTCGATAGACGTTTGTGGCTTCCCACAAATTCCAGAACGTTCCATCACAGAAATGTGAGAAAATGTGTTTTTCTGGTAAAGTTTGAGGCTTGCGGCGGGGATGCTCAGGCAACATGACCGAAAGGATGTGAGCCCCAGAGCACCAGGCTAGTCCATTCAATGAATCCTCACTAATCCTCACAAAATGAAGCCTTTGAAGAGGATTTGACTGTGTGTAGTTGCCAAATCGTGTTGCATCATGACTAGAGCCTGCTTTTGAAGGCCCTGACCTGTGCGAGCAGAGCGGGCATCACCAGCGACATGGAAGAAGACTATGCCGCACAGCATGGTGTAATGCTGCACCCTCCCATAGTGTACAACAACAGACACCTGCCCACGCATTAAATCTGCCCATCGGTGGGCAGCCCAGATGACTCTCCTCTTGCTCCTGCGACTGCCCTGGGACTCAGCTGGTGCCAGATGGAGAGGTGAGGGCGTCTGGCGGGGATGGAGCCACTGGCCGGAGTCTGCCAGGGGCAGCAGTGCTGGAAGTGCAACCACAGTCTCCAACCCACTCGCATCAAGGTGATAGAATCACCTGACTGGGCAGATGCCATTGGTGCAGGTGTGCTGGTATCCTCTCTGAGGCTTGTTGGCTCACCATTCCAGGTACCGGGGATGCCAGATAGGGCCCAGGTTGCAGCCATTTAGTAGACTCTCTCACAGCCCTCAAAGGAGTGGCCCTAAGGGGCGCACTGTGACCATACTGCTACAGCTGCCAGCTGGCAACCAGTGGAAGGCCCGAGACGCAGCCGGTGGTGCCTCTCACATTGAACTATGGACCTGACAGGTTGGGGGCACACGATGTTCAGAAATGTGCTGCAGGACTGTGGGGACTTCCTGAGTGCTTGCCGCTACATTATGAGCCTGCAGGGTATAAACCTGCATGCAGCTCTAGTGCAGCGTGCTGCATGGGCCCCTCTGCAGCAAATTAGTCGCGGCCAAAAGATAGACTGCCCGCATCCATAACAGCACAGCTCTTTGGATCGCACTGTGATGTTTTTATCCCCTTTGATCCCTGACCTAGTTCAATCCAATGAGAAGCAGCGGGGAGCACTTGGCTGCACCTGAGAAGATTGTGCTGCTATGCTGGTGCACTTCTCTGGATTGTGACTAGAAGCCTGCCCCTGACAGATCCTCCTGGCTGGACATCTCTGGCTGGGTCCCAGTCATGCCCCTTGCTTGGTCCTAGTGGGTACACCTGTGCATTAGCTCACTGCTGACCAACTGACTGCAAGGGGGCAGCTGCCTGGGGGACTTGATGCCATGGTGGCCTGTTGTGGTTGTGCCTGTTCTGGACCCTGACTATGCCACCTGGTGCGGAGTCTGGAGGGTGTCCTTGGCGGCGCAGATGCTGGATCTCCCTACAGCTCTTGTCAGGGCCTGAAGATACAACCAGGCACTGTTGTGGCTTGATCCCTGTTGGTTGGTCCAAGGCCACTGGGTGCTCCCCCTTGAGTGGACTTATTTCTTTGCAAAGGACCAAGAGAACGAATTCTGGAATCATTGTGAGAATTCAACTAATTCTGAGGGAACTTGATTTTCAGTGTGATCTTATATTTGAAGTTCCTCTGTTAGTGAAATATAGAGTGTTTTTTTATATATATTAAGCCAGTAGATAATTACAAAAAACAACACAGGGTATCCACAACTGACGCATGACAGGAAAAGAAAACAAACGAAAACAAAGCACAGGAAGGGAAAGAACATAGGAAGCTAAACAACATCTTAAACCAAATTACTACTGATTATACCATTATACATATATATATATATATATATATATATATATATATATATATATATATATATATATATATATATATATATATATATATATATATATTCACTGAAAAAACCATAGGTTTCAGGCCTTATATAGTTAGGAATTAGCATTTAAAAAACCTTTGAAATTCACTGAAAAAACCATAGGTTTCAGGCCTTACATAGTTAGGAATTAGCATTTTAAAAAACCTTTAAAATTCACTCAAAAAACTATAAGTTTTAGAGGTGTTATAGTTAGCTGGACATTTCACTCATTCAAAACCATTGAAAATGCTCCTATATAGTTAGTTGTACTAACTATATTTCGCGCACCCGCAATCCACTGCTGATGATGTTACATATTACATCATTGATGACATGGTCAGTGACATCACTGATGACATCTCAAATGACATCACTGATGACATCACTGATGACATCATCCAGTGAATGTGGCCCGCCCACACTACCCACATGCCACCACCTAGCATGCTTGCTATCATTTAGCCTGGAAACCAATACATTACCCAATGGCATGTCACCCAGGGCCATCATTCTTACAGACCGCGAAAACGCTACCAATGACGGCCTTGGCCTTGGTGTGGTCAGCCCCCGCGGTTCCCATATAATGCGGGCACTGACGTGAGCATGCTCTCTTTTGCCTGCCTGTGCTGCGGTGACATACAGACTGTCGAAAACACCCCAGACTCATCGAAACCGCAGCCTTTCAAGACACGACAAAAGACGACAGAAGCAAAGGTAAGACAACACGTCACAACATCAGCCTCCACTGTAAATTGTATATGCATAATGGTATTTTTTTATCCATCATATGGCTTTCCTACCCCTCAATGGTTTTAAATTGTACTTACATAATTGAAATATTTCTTTATAAGTCACAAGGTCCTATACACATCTAATCTTAAAAATTGGGCGTGCATACATTTCTGAGTCTTATTTCTGTACTACGCCAAGTGCTTAGGCCTCTAATATTATTAATTGTGTGTCCATGATAGTATTTTTTTTTCTGCGTCACGAGGCCGTCCCAGACCTCTATTAACTTATTCATCATCCTTTGCTTGCTGGAGCTGCAACAGTCTAACTACGAAATATTAAGAAACCACATTAAAATTCACTTTTGATAGTAGTTACGCAACTCAGTTTACGATGACTAATCAAAACATCCTTTTGTTTCCTTCAGCAAACATCCTTCAGAAGCAACCACGGTCTATCGAGCAACAGCAATGGAATTCTCTGCAACTTATTGCATATACTTTGGCGTATAGAACCAGAGTTCAAGTTGAGTGGTGAACTCCGGTGGCCACACTCTTTATACAAGGTAAGCACAGCAGCCTAGATCTACAAAGCCTTCATAGCAATGCATTGGAAATCAGTCGCCATAATGGGCGTCAGTAACGCAGTAGGCACTTCCATATAGACACCACTTGAATGTGGCACTATAACAACTGAAATATACCAGGTACACTGCACTCGTAAAACTGTAGTGTTAGCTTTATTTGTGAAACGAGAGAGTGCCATATTATCAAACCTTGGCAACAAAATGATCGCCACTTTATCGGCAGAAAACTGCCGCTAAAGTGGCCATAATAGGTTTGATAATACGCTCTATGGAATTCCAATCGAAGCTCATGTTAGATGTGAAGGACATCTAACATGAGCTTCGATTGGAATTCCATAGAGCATATTATCAAACCCATTATCGCCACTTTAGCGACACTTTCCTGCCAATAAAGTGGCAATAATTTTGTCGCCCAGGCTTGATATTATGGCCCAGAGTGCGTAGTGTACAGCAGCTTCTCTGTAAAATCTATAATTACCTCCGAACAGTGCCAACCTATACGTTACAACAGTCTGTCAAACAGATCCACAACCTTATTACGCCACTTTTGAGTCACTTTTAACAGGGGTAAAGTGATGCAAGGAGCTAGTAAATATACATCTAACTTTTCTAGTAAAAATCTCAACTCCAGACTCTGCGACACAGTTTTAATGTTGTTTTATCTCTTTTTCTCTCTCTCACTCTCTGTGACATAATTTCTCTTTCTCTCTTAAACTTAGACACTGCTGTCTCCTTGGACGTGTAGAAGAACAGCCCAGTGAAGTTGTAAAGTCTACTTCCTTATGTGTTTGGCCGCATGGTTTATACAACGGTAAGCATAGAGGCCTAGATCTACAAATCCTTCATAGAAATGCATGAGAAATAATTTGGCATAACAGACGTTAGTAACGCAGTAGGCACTTCCATATAGACACCACTTGAATGCGGCACTATAACAAGTAAAATGTACCAGGTACACTGCACTCGTAAAACTGTAGCTTTTAACTTTTATTTATGATAGTAGAGAGGACCATATTATCAAACCTTGGCAACCAAATTATCGCCACTTTATCGGCAGCAAACTGTTGCTAAAGTAGCCATAATAGGTTTGATAATATGCTCTATTGAATTCCAATTGAAACTCATGTTAGATGTGAAGGGCATCTAACATGAGCTTCGATTGGAATTCCATAGAGTATATTATCAAACCCATTATCGCCACTTTAGTGACACTTTCCTGCCGCTAAAGCGGCGATAATGGGCTTGATAATATGCCCTTGTGAATTCCCATAGTAGCCCAGGTTAACACCAGAACCTGGACTGCTATGGGAATTCACAACAGCATATTATCAAGCCCTTTATCGCCGCTTTAGCTGCAGTTTCCTGCCGCTGAAACGGCGATAATTGTATCGCCGTGCTTGATAATATGCCCCGTAATGCTTCAGCTGATTTACTCACATCTACATAATTCTAAATTCTAATTTTCTTTTTTCTTTTGCAGATAACCAATCGGACACCTTTTGGAATCCATTTCACAATTTGTTTATAACATTGTTTAAGTTATTTTTCCAGTTCTAATATAGTTATAATTGAGTTTTGTTTATATTTATTGTTTAATAAAAGTTAATAAAAAAACTACATACTTCTTTTATTTTGTGTGGGGGGGTATGACGGCCCACAATAAAAATAATGTTGAAATACTATAGTAAGATATTCAAGACTAGGATTGAAAACTACTGAGTTCTAACTAACAGATATAATAAAAACAACAATGAGAAACTACTAAAATGGCGGTGGACGGAGTACGTAATCAACGTTTGGCGCCTCGGCACTACCTTTCAAATAAATATATAAAAAATATGACTATTAATACTGTACAAAAGTACAGCAGCGGATGACACACACGAACCAGGAAAAGAAAGCAACAGATTTACTAACTGATATACAGAAAGGTTTGCTTTTTGAACTTGATGAAAAAGAAAACGTGGGCTTCGAAACGATGCTGAGCATGCGAAGAGAGTACAACTGCTACATCAAAAAAAAAAGGAAAGCTTTACATACTATCATAGAAATCAAGGAGCAGATTAGCAACAAAAGGCGATACATTATCGCCGCTTTTATCGTCAGGAAACTGCCGATAAAGCGGCGATACTGTGCTTGATAATAGGCCCCTGTAACTTCCCATAGCAGCCCAGGTTCTGGTGTTAACCTGGGCTCCTACGGGTATTCACAAGGGCATATTATCAAGCCCATTATCGCCGCTTTATCAGCAGTTACATGCTGATAAAAGCAACGATAATGTATCGCCTTTTGTTGATAATATGGCTTATTGCTCTTTTTTTGATCAGTAAACTTAGGTGCATATTATCAAGGACCGGTGTTACAATTATCGCCATTTTATTGGCAAGCAACTGCCGATAAAACGGCGATAATGACCATGATAATATGGCCTTGTTATTTCCCATAGAAGCCCATGTTAACACCAGAACTTAGGCTTCTATGGCAATTAACAAGGACGCATTAGCAAGCCCACCCTCCCAACATTATTAAAAAACCATAGGCCCTTGTAAATTCCCATAGCAGCGCAAGTTCTGATGTTAACCTCGGCTTCTATGGTTATTCACAAGGGCATATTATCAAGCCCATTATCGCCGCTTTATCGGCAGTTTCCTGCCAATAAAAGCGACGATAATGTATTGCCTTTTGTTGATAATATGGCCCATTGCTCTTTTTTTTACCCGTAAACTTAGGTGCATATTATCAATCAATCAATCAGTGACACTTATATAGCGTGCTAACTACCCGTAGGGTCTCAAGGCGCTGGGGGGGGGGGGGTGCCGCTACTGCTCGAACAGCCAGGTCTTCAGCTTCTTCCTGAAGGCGAGGTGGTCTTGGGTCAGGCGCAGGTCGGTCGGGAGGGAGTTCCAGGTCTTGGCGGCCAGGTAGGAGAAGGACCTTCCTCCCGTAGTCGCTCTTCGGATGCGGGGGACGGCGGCGAGGGCGTGGTTGGCTGATCGGAGGTGGCGGTTGGGCGCGTAGAAGTTGATTCGGCTGTTGAGGTAGCTCGGACCCTGGTCGTGTAGGGCTTTGTGTGCGTGGGTGAGGAGGCGGAAGGTGATTCTTTTGTTGACGGGGAGCCAGTGGAGGTCTCTCAGATGTCCGGTGATGTGGCTGGTTCGTGGGATGTCGAGGATGAGTCTGGCTGAGGCGTTCTGGATCCGCTGGAGTCTCTTCTGGAGCTTGGCGGTGGTACCGGCGTAGAGGGCGTTGCCGTAGTCCAGTCGGCTGGTGACGAGGGCCTGGGTGACGGTCTTCCTGGTCTCGGAGGGGATCCACCAGAAGATCTTTCGTAGCATGCGTAGGATATTGAAGCACCCCGAGGAGACGTTGTTGACTTGCCTGGTCATGGAGAGGGAGGAGTCCAGGATGAAGCCCAGGTTGCGTGCATGGTCTGTCGGTTTGGGTGCGGTGCCCAGGGCGGGAGGCCACCAGGAGTCGTCCCAGGCGGAGGGTGAAGAGCCCAGGATGAGGACCTCCGTCTTGTCAGAGTTCAGTTTCAGGCGGCTGGTCGTCATCCACTCGGCTACCTCTTTCATCCCTTCGTGCAGGTTGGCTCTGGCGGAGGCGGGGTCGTTGGTCAGGGAGAGGATCAGCTGGGTGTCGTCGGCGTAGGAGATTATGCTGAGGTTGTGTTTGCGTACGATGGCTGCGAGGGGGCTCATGTAGACGTTGAAGAGGGTGGGGCTCAGAGATGACCCTTGGGGGACGCCGCAGATGACTTCGGAGGCTTCTGACTTGTACGGTGGTAGGCGGACTCTCTGTGTTCTTCCGTCGAGGAAGGAGATGATCCATTCCAGCGCCTTGTCCTGGATTCCGACGTTGCTGAGGCGCTGTCCTAGGGTGCGGTGGCAGACAGTGTCGAATGCCGCGGAGAGGTCTAGGAGGATGAGGGCCGCTGTTTCTCCATTGTCCATCAGGGCTCGGATGTCATCGGTGGCGGCGATGAGGGCGGTCTCGGTGCTGTGATTGGCTCGGAAGCCTGACTGTGAGGGGTCGAGGGATCCGTTCGTCTCGAGGAAGGCGGCCATCTGCTTGTTGACGGTCTTCTCGATGACTTTGGCTGGAAACGGGAGGAGCGAGATGGGGTGGTAGTTCTTGAGTTCAGTGGGGTCCGCTGTTGGTTTCTTGAGGAGAGCGCTGAGTTCGGCGTGTTTCCAGCTCTCAGGGAAGGTGGCGGTGTCGAAGGAGGTGTTGATGATGTCCCGCAGGTGGGGTGCGATGACAGCGTCGGCCTTGTTGAAGACGTGGTGAGGGCAGGGGTCGGTCGGTGATCCGGAGTGGATGGAGTTCATTGTGCGTATGGTGTCTTCGGTGCTGATCGGGGTCCAGGCGTGGAGGGTGGTGGTGGGGGGTGGTTGTTCGGTCATGGTGTGCGTTGGTTGGTTGTTGAAGCTGTTGTGTATGTCCGAGATCTTGTTGTGGAAGTATGAAGCGAGGGAGTTGCAGAGGTCTTGCGATGGGGTGATGTCGTTGTTTCCTGCGCTGGGGTTGGAGAGCTCTTTCACGATGTTGAAGAGCTCCTTGCAGTTGTGTGCGTTGTTGTCCAACCGGTCCTTGAATGCTGTTTTCTTGGCGGCGCGGATCAGCTGGTGGTGCTTCCGGGTGGCAAGCTTGAGGGGACCGGTGTTTAAATTATCGCTGTTTTATTGGCAGGAAACTGCTGATAAAACGGCGATAATGAGCTTCATAATACGGCCTTGTTATTTCCCATAGAAGCCCATGTTAACACCAGAACATAGGCTTCTATGGGAATATACAAGGATGTATTATCAAACCCACTATCCCAACATTAATAAAAAACTCCAGACAATGCAGGTACCCGGAGCTGGAAGGTCATTTTAAGTATCACTGCCCCAGAAATGTGGCGTTCCCCGCGACGTGTACGGGGAGAGAGAGAGAGCTCAAAACATATATTTTTTTTAAAAGCCCCGAGGGGTGCTGCTCACCGAGACTGCGGGGAGTAGGGCCATAACCCCCCCCCGCATACTTCAAAATAAAACCAGAGGAGTGCCATTCCCCATTGCTCGGGGCACCTTACAAGCCCCCATTATACAGAAAAATTGCCCCCGTAATTTGCCCCCCCGGGACCTCATGAATAAAACAGACTTCTACTTTTTTTTCACCTTTTCCACCACGTACCAGTACTGCACGAGTACCCAGCCATTTTTTATAAAAAAAAAAAAAAATTGAGCCTAAAGATCCATATACCACCCCCTGACCAAGACTGTAGGGCCAGAATGTTTCTATCCTGCCCCGTTTCCTTATTTCACAACTTTGTTTTACTGTTTTCTTGTGACTCTGCTCTCCCGACAAACAACATGGCTGCCAACACTTCCTGCTTTGGAGTATTGACAGCCAATCAGCATGCAACTCCTGCTCGTAATTGTACGTATTTCCATACGCGTACGTCACGAATTTTCTTTTAAAAAAAAATAGAGCCTAAACATCCATGCACGACCCCCTGAGCAAGCCTAGAGGGTCAGAATGTCTCTACCCTACCCCCTTCCCTTATTTCTGAACTTTGTTTTACTGTTTTCTTGTGACTCGGTTCTAGCGAGGCACAAGATGGCCGCCATCACTTCCTGGTTTCGAGTGTTGACAGACAGTTCACAGCCAATCAGCATGCAGCTTGCGCTCGGAATTGAACAGATTTCAGTACGCGTGCTGAACTCCGTCTGTAGATATCGCTATGATTTTACTTGCAATTTTCTCAGAAACTACTTAACGGATTTACACCATTTAACAAAAAGCACAATCTGTGAACAGAACTCTACCTCTTTGCCAAATTTCGTGAAATTCCGTTCAGCCGTTCGGGCTGTAGCCCTGGCTAAAGGTCCCTATGGAAAATTGAATGGGGAAAACACGTTTTGGGACCCCCCTTTTTTCTCGGCCCCCACTTGACTAATCACCCTCAAACTTTCAGGGAAGGAGCGGAACCGAGCAGGCCATTTTCTTAGAGAAATTCACGAAGATTCATCCACCATCGCCAAAGTTATTGGTAGGTAATATATATATATATATATATATATATATATATATGCTAGCCAGCTATGCATGTTTACATGCAGGCTGGTGGGAGAAGCATGTCCTCACGCACACCCATGCAGACACTGTCTCCAATCACGTTAAATGGTGGAGATTTATAGATGACGTGTGTGCAATATGGGAGGGGATGAAGGAATCAGCTTTGAAATTTGTGGCTGAGATTAATGAAAACTCTTTAAATCTACAATTTATGGCCAATGTAAGCAACCTGAAAGTGGAATTCTTAGATGTAGAAATCTATGCGGAAGCCAATACCATTCACACTACGTTACACAGAAAGGCTACTGCTGGCAATTCAATATTGCATGCTAGCAGTAGCCATCCCAGACAACTAATCAGGAGCATCCCCTATGGGGAATTTTTAAGAATAAAAATAATCTGTAGCAAGAAGGAAGATTTGGAAGCATGTTTATCTGAATCAGTAGAAAGATTCAAGGCCAGAGGTTATAGTACAGTAGACTTGCAGACTGCCATAGGTAAAATATGGGACCAGGCCCCTCAGTTGGAAACTATTAGTGAGGCCAGTACAGAATTGGATGCCTTGGTAGAAGATACAGGGAATAACATCAGAAAATCTGTAATCAGACTCATTACTACATATAGTGATCAGGAGAGGCAGGTGAGAAAGATTGTGAACAAGCACTGGCCAATTTTAAAAACAGACATCACTCTAGCCCCCGAACTTGACACCCATCCAGCCATTACATTTAGAAGAGCTCCCTCCAAGAGGGATGCTCTGGTTAGAACTAGTCCAGAAGTATGCGAGGCTAGTAACTGGCTGACCAATAGAAAGGGGTTTTATAAATGCAGCTCGTGCAGGGTGGGCAAGTTTGGAGTGAACAAATATGAGTATGTTGATGCCTTCTCCTCCACTCGGCATAAAATACAAGGCTTGTATTCATGTAAGACTGACCATGCAGTCTATGTGCTTACTTGTACATGCCAACTAAAATATGTAGGCAGCGCTAAACTTCTGGTGTTCAACCGTATTTTGCAACATTTAAGGGCGATCGTTAATTCGGAGCCCTCATATCCGGTCGCTCGCCATTTCAAGTTAGTGCACCAAAACAATCTCAATGATCTCTGTTACTTTGTAATTCATGCAGTCCCCAAATCAATAAGGGGTGGGAACAGAGAAAAAAGACTACGTCAACTTGAGAGGCAATATATTGTTCGGTTAGACACTAAAATGCCTAATGGGCTTAATACAGCAGAAGATCTATATAATTTCCTATGAGATAATCGTGTTTGAACTAATTAATTTTCTAACACTTCTCTACTATCTGAAAAATAATTAATTCTAATCTTAAAAATTGAAATTAATTGTTCAAAGTAGTCTGGATGTATTTTTTAATAATTTTGATACTTTTGATAAATCCGATGTGTGTATATATTAATATAGGATATAGAGGATATTTTTGATAATTTTGATATTTTTGATATAATTTTGTATTCTAAATTATGTGTAGGATTTGCCTATTTATTGGATTTTAGCCTCACTTTTACCTGGAATTTTACCGATTTTACTAGTGTTCTGGTTTAATTGGTTTTATCTGGTGTTAGTGTGGTATTGGAGTCTGATGATGGTGGAATTTTGCACTTGTTTGGGAATCAAATGATTACTTCCACCTTTTGTCCTTTCTGATGGAACATTCCACTCAGGTATGCCTTTGTTTATAGCCAATACTTATTACATTGCTTTATTATGAATATGAAATATATTTATTACTAATACTGCATCCGTCAGATCAATTTCATTGTTTTTAGATTTCAATATTATCAAAAATGTACTATGAATTCAATAGTTACATTGATTAGATTTTTTCACTAAGAGGGTGTCATTTACTCATTTACACTACACATTAATCATTATTGGTTGACATCAACATCATTGGACAGACTATGTTGCATGATGATTTTGGGCACTTGCCCTTTATTGCGTATTTTGCACATTCATGCACTGATATAACAACATATATATATATTTTTTTTAATAGGAGGGTATAAAGACTATAAAGAAGTAGGCATTAATACTTGTTACACATCTTGTGGATACCCTTAATACCTGAATCACAATAATATTCTCTGCATTTGTTTCAAATAATGTTTCGGTACTTGAGTTTCATTTCACCCTCAACAATTCATAAATGATTTATCCTGTTTCTGTGAATCTGGATGAAAACATTTTGACACTGATTGCCTCTAACCGACACTGCTGCGAAAGGGGAACCAACCAACTTAAGGTCGACTGTTCCGACACAGCAATTAGGATGGGACACGCACATGGTGCGATCGCAAATTTTCATTTTTTAATGGAAGCTTGTGTGGCGGGCCAAAACCTCCCATTGAAAAATGTACGTTTTTACACACCCCTGTACCGTGTGGCAGGCACCTCTATGTGCCTGCCACATGGTGCAGTGATGTGAAGGGCCACATGCTGTGGGCCAGGGGGGAAGGGGACACCCACAAACACTTTCCGACATCAGTTCCATGTCGGAAAGGCCAGCATGCATTTGCTGTCAGGAAGTGCCAATATATTCCCGATGGTGGAAGTGCCGCCCTTTAGGAATAATGAGGCCTTTCCGACTGGCCGGTGGGCTCCTTGAGCCCGCCAGAAGCGAGTTGGAATCCCTGGCTGCTTTAAACTCTCACTGCCGTCATTGTAATACAGTGGTCGGAGTTTAAACATGCAAGATGGATTAGAGAGCTTCCGGCCAGTGGTCGGAGGCTTTCCAGCCGACATTGTGATTAGTAAGCCTGGACAGAGTTCACGGAATCCCGCTACATGGAACTCCGTGAAGTGCAAAAAAACTCAGCTACGTGGAGCTCCACAAGCAGTGGAGTGTGTTATAGAAACGCTGTTCGCAGTAATTTTCAGGGCCAGGTGCTTGTCTGCACTCTCCAATCATCACTAATGGGACCATGCACAGCGCAAGGGGGCGCTGCTTCCTGTCTGCCGAGTCGAATTTTACTCAAGGGGCAGCTTTCTCAACGCGAACGGAGGGTTTCTCAACGCGAGTGGTCGCGAGCATATGCGACCACTCGCAATGAGAAATTTGACTGCCCATGTTTAGAAATCTCGCCGGGGGGGTTGATTTTCCATGCTGGTGCTCGCCATCATGCTGTTGACTAACTCAAGTGAGAAAAAATCTCCACTCTGCAACACGAAGCAGAGTTTTTCAAAACTCTGCGTAAGGCGCAGTGTGGAAACTCTGCAAACTTTGCGAGCGGAGGGAAGTTCACTTATGTGAAGGACATTACTAATTGCTGTTGGTTTCCTGTGCATAGATGTGACAATTTTATCATCTTCAACCTCCATGCCAATGTCTAAAAGATCACTCTTTACCTATTGATTTGGCATGTAAATTCAAGGTTCAATTCACTTTCATTTAACATGTATACAAATTTCTACACTTCGTTTTGTCTTCATTCCAGATAAAAAAATAAATCATCCATGTGTCGTACCCACAACACACGTTTTTTGTGTACATTTTTCCAATGTTGTTTCATTAAGTACTTGCTCCTTCCAGCAGCCCATATGCAAATTTGTATTGCTGGGGAAGTCACATGCACCCATGGTAACTCCCCTTAACTGTTTGTATGATACATCATTAAAAAGAAACTCATTTTCAACCAGACACTACCACAACATTTCCAATGGCATTATTGTAAGTTACCACATTCTCATGGGTCTGGATATAATGGCATTCTCATAAACCGTCCTCATGTCTAATACTCGTGTGAAGGGACTTAACATGTATATTGACCACTAAGGGGCAGATCTACAGGTAACTAACGCAGTGCGGTGCCACAAGTAATTTTACTGCGCCGCGCTGCGTTAGTTTTGAAGCAAAGGGATGCAACATATTTACAACAATATATCACATCTCTGTGCTTCCCCCTTCGCTGGCGCACAAACTGCTGCCATGCGCAGTACAGGCACCCTTGCACCATGGTGCACTGATGCCTGCGTCTTGGGGAGATTGTTTTTGTGCAGGAAGGGGCACCTTCCTGCACAAAAACAATCAATTGAGGTCATATCCTCTTCCAATCCGTGCTGTAGAATGCAGCACACCTTGAAAGAGGAAAGAAACAAGGAGAAATGAAAACACTTCTCCTCGTTGCCCCCCACGCTATGGCACCCCTAGGGTGGCATATCATTCTGACAGATTTACGATTTCTCATAAATCTGAAAATGCATCAGTGGACATGGGTGTTACGTGGGAACACCCCCAGCAAGATCCATATCACACCCCTAACACTTAAAGTGTTGTGTGAACAGGGGTGATATTTACAAGCACAGGTTAAGTCACGCAGGGCGACTTTACCCTCGCCAACCTTGGACTCTAACAGCTCGTGACGACACCCACCCACGCTGCTGGACACACGCTGGACCCCATCTTCTCCGCAAGTCCCCACGTATCCTTCAAACACACCACGGAACCCCACTGGACCGACCACAGATGCGTCCACTTCACCTTCAGGAAACCCACCACACACCACCGCACCCAACAGTTGCCACGCCGCTGCTGGGGCAAGGTCACCAAGGACCAACTGACCATCACCCTCGCCCTGAGACCACCCGCCGACCCCATCGACCCCACCGCTACCAACCTCAAACAGTGGATCAACAACTGCGCCAACACCCTCGCCCTACTCAAGACCTTCACAACCAACCACACCAACAAGAAAGCCGCCTGGTTCACCGAAGACCTCCGGACCTCCAAGCGCACCTGTCAGAAGCTGGAAAAGAAATGGCTCCGCAACCGAACACCAGACAGCCACACAGCCCACAAGAACACCACCCGCAGACACCACCAGCTCATCAGGACCGCCAAGAGGACCACCAAGAGGACCATCTAGACAACAATGCACACAACACCAAAGAGCTCTTCAGCATCGTGAAAGAACTCTACAACCCCAGCTCTAACACCAACGACATTCCACCATCACAAGACCTGTGCGACTCACTGGCCACCTGGCTCTTCGATCAGTAGCAGCCCCGCCAGCGCCTTGAGACCCTTACGGGTATGTAGCGAGCTTTAGAAATGCATTGATTGATTGACTTTAAATGTGCTTGTAAATAACACTCACCAGTGCGTCAGGCAACGTGAGGCCCCAGCGGCGCAAGGGGCTTGTAAAGCTGCCCCGAAATATTTTGGTCCCATCTCACATCAAAGACTCAGTGGGAAATGTCTGTAGAATCTCTGATGTATGAGCGGAGTAGGTGTGTCTCTACATGAGTGTGATGGATTTTCAAATAAAGTCCCTTTGTATGAATTGTGACTTCCTTTCATGAAATAATGAATTGTGACTGAAAAAAAGTGATATTTACTTTGTACAAATTTCATATGGTTGGTATAAAATGTGCATTACAAGCTGCCTGCCATTGTTACCAGAATATAATATATTTGGAATGTGATCATGTAACACGGATGTGCATACTCCTTTGAAATAGTGTGCAGACTGAGCTGCTCAAGGACATTTGTGCAGCCATTGGGCCTAATGCAATCAAAAGGCAATCAACAGATGAAGATAGTCGTGGAGTGCCATGTCTCTCTACAAACTCTGAACTGACCCATTTCTTTCTTTCTTTCTTTCGTTCCTGAAAAAAGGTTAAAGAGACACTATTTTTAGATGAAAATGTTAGATAAAAAGTAACCTTTTAAATTACAAAAAAAACACCTAACATTACCAGCTTTAGTTAACTCAAGTAACTATAAAATACGCCCTCGTCATGCACCCTGTTGTCATCAATGATTTAATTTCAGATGTCATCAGGGAATTTATCAATGATGTCTTAAAACATGTCATGAGGGGTGTAATTATGAACCTAACATAAGGAAACAAATGAAGAAGTTGAGAATTACAAAACAAACAGGTTAATATAGCAAAGGACTCATAATGCAAATTAAATCATTGAAATGGATTAGTGATCGATTTAGCAGTAAAATATAGTTTCATCCCTCATGAAGCTTTCATTTCATAGTGCATTGAAATATAAGTATCTATAAACACTGATAATTAAAGAGAAACAACACATGCAAAAGGTTGTCTTTGCAAACAAGCAAAACCTTTCTCTGATAAAGTCCTACATTGCTAAATTATTTATCCAACATTCACGCAACAAATTCAAAGGGCACATGAGAACGACTTACTGCTGCTGTAACCCTTGAATTTAAGAATTTTACCGTTTTTAGGCTGTTTGGAGACTAGCACCTTTTTAAACTGTTGAAATAGTAATACTCTGTAATATTTTGTTTACGATCGAAATTGGCTTCAGAGACTGATTTTCCAGCCTGAATATTAGTTAGTGCCCCCGCGCTCCCTATTCATCGCATTGCTTGCACTTTAAAAGGAATTTCAAACACATCTCACCATTTAGGTGAACCCCTCGCCGCCCCACGCCCGTCCGCCATCTTGGGTGTGTGTTACAAACGCGGACACCACGTTGCGGTGGTTAGCGGGCTAGTCTCTGAGAGTGCCTTTCAGGCAAGGTTACTTTAGGAGCCCATTCGGCCAGTGTGCCGATTAGAATGAGAACGACTCACTGCTGCTGTAACCCTTGAATTTAAGAATGTTACCGTTTTTAGGCTGTTTGGGGACTAGCTCCTTTTTAAACTGTTGAAATAGTAATAATCTGTAATATTTTGTTTACGATCGAAATTGGCTTCAGAGACTGATTTTCCAGCCTGAATATTAGTTAGTGCCCCCGCGCTCCCTATTCATCGCATTGCTTGCACTTTAAAAGGAATTTCAAACACATCTCACCATTTAGGTGAACCCCTCACCGCCCCACGCCCGTCCGCCATCTTGGGTGTGTGTTACAAACGCGGACACCACGTTGCGGTGGTTAGCGGGCTAGTCTCTGAGAGTGCCTTTGTGCCATAGACCATAAATATCTGCTAGTATGCAGGCGCGCAGCATCGCGCCGGAGGAGCGCCAGAGGAAAGCCCGTCTGTGCCCGTCCGGGCTAGGACGGGCCTAGGGGCCACAAACGCTGGTCAAATCCGGACATATTCGCCTGACGCCTTATGGTCATTAAAAACTGACTCTACCTGCTTAGATGAGGTCACCTTGGCTAATTTGCAAGCTGAGGACCTGGTACAGTCCACAGGCACAAGCCTTAGGTGTCACTCTATATCTACTGGCCGACGGTCACATGGCCTAAAATTAGCAATACTTAATACGTGCTCTCTACAGAAGCATCATTTAGAAGTCTTCTCCCTACTGCTCGATGGAGATATTGATATTCTCGCCCTTTCAGAGACTTGGCTTGGCTCCGCTTCCACGCCTGATATCCTGGCCGCCCTACCTCCACACTATGATGCGATCTGGTACAATCGTCCAAATGATGGCAAAGGGGGAGGGGTAGCCTTTTTGTTTAAAAAATGTCTGGTAGTAAAAGAGATTTTAGCTCAAAACTGTGCCTGCGCAGAGTTGTTGGGGATCAAAGTCTCGTTTAAATCCTCATGTATTGTCATTTTGGTAGTTTATCGCCCGCCGCAAAGTTCACCGGACTTTAATGAGATCCTTTTTGAACTTCTGACGGATCTGGCTTCTAGGTATAAGTCCCTTCTGGTGGTAGGTGATTTTAACTATCACTGGGACAAAGTACCCAGAGACCCCACGGAGACTGAGTTCGAAGCCAACCTCTCGGTGCTCAACCTGCAACAGTTAGTGGTGGGTCCGACTCATGTGAAAGGCCATACACTGGACCTTGTCTGGTCCTCCCTGCCCAACACAGTCATCACGGAAGTTGGGCCTTGTATTTGGTCGGACCATTTTATGATAAAATGCTGGGTCCCAGGAGACCCGATGCGAGCTGCACCTAATAATGGAACAAGGTGGAAGCTGACCTCCTAATTACGACCCTGCTCTCCGCCACCCCCCCTATAATGAGTGGTACAGATTTGGATCATGATTCTAGACTGTTAAAGACCTGGATGCTCGCCGCCCTGGACAATCTTTTCCCTGAGCAGCTGGAGAGTATTAGAACTAGAGGGAAAGGAGCCCCATGGTTTGACGCCTCCTTGAAACAGAGGAAGCAAGCTCTTCGTAAGGCAGAGAGGAGGTGGAGACTCCACTACTGCCAAACAGAGGCTGAAATTTTTAAAACCCTGCTTTCTAAATATAAGGCGGACATCCTGGAAAGGAAGGCCGCCTTCTATGAGGGAAGAATCAGGGAGGCGATCAACATACAGCGTGAGACCTTTATGATACTCAGGGAACTCACGCAACGAGAAGGGAACATTTCTGAGTGTGATCAACCAGATTGTGACTCCTTCCAAACCTTCTTTCTCCAGAAGGTACAGGACATCATTGCGGACATCAAGGCACGGCCAGCTGTAAGCATGCCATCGAGTCAGATCACTCAAGTACCATCTATGACTTTAAACAGCTTCCCCTCCATCGACGACAGGCGCCTAGCGGAACTGGTCGGACAAACTAAATCAGGCTCAAAGGTATATCCATGTCCCCCTAAAAATTTTAAAATGGCCATGCCACGCATTCAACCCCAGGTATTGAGCCTACTTAATAACTCATTGAAAACAGGTTATCTGCCAACTCAGATGAAGAAGCTAGGGTCTCCCCACTCTTAAAGAAAGCAGGAACGGACACGAAAATCCTGAAAAACTATAGGCCCATTTCACAGCTACCTTTTCTAAGCAAGATCCTTGAAAAGCATGTCCTCAGCACTCTTGCCGGTTATCTGGAAGAACACCATCTCCTCCATGCCAGGCAGGCTGGTTTTCGCCCCCAGCATAGCACGGAACTGGTTATGGCCTCGGTCACCGATGAGCTGAGAGTCAGGGCAGATAACAAACAGCCATGCGCCCTTATTCTCCTAGACTTATCGGCGGCTTTTGATACGGTCAGCCATACCATCTTGCTGGACCGTGTCGCGAAATTGGGGATCAAAGGCCAGGTGCTGAAGTGGCTAGAGTCCTTCCTGTCAGGTCGAACTCAGAGAGTGCAATTAGGAGACCAACTGTCTGGGATCAGTGAGGTGACCTGGGGGGTGCCCCAGGGCTCAGCTTTGTCCCCCCTGCTTTTTAATATCTACCTACAACCACTAGTGGAGGAGCTTTCGCGGATGAACTGCGAAATTTTTAACTACGCAGACGATACCCAGCTACTAGTTCGGCTGGATGACACCAAAGAGGCCCAGGAATCTGTGAGGAATCTGCTCAGCTTCACAGTCAATTGGATGGCTAACAATCTGTTGAAAGTGAATGCTGATAAAACAGAGGTGCTGGTGATCAGCAAAAAAGAGGACCCCTGGAGCGATTTGTATTGGCCCCCTGAGTTGGGAACCACCCCGTCTCCTGGTGCTGTAGTAAAAAGCCTAGGGCTTAGGATCGACGCGGATCTCTCGATGGGCCTGCAAGTCTCTGCTGTGGTCGGATCATGCATTGGTGTGCTGAGGCAGCTTCGAAAGCTAGTCCCCATCTTATCTGCCTCCACCCTGCAATCGATCGTATCCGCCACAGTCATTTCGAGACTCGATTATGGTAATGCCCTATATCTTGGCCTACCACAAAAGTTGCTGAGGAAGCTGCAGGTCATTCAGAATGATGCAGCCAGGCTGATCCACTCTTTGCCCAGAAACTCGCACGCAACCCCCCTGCTTCAGAAGCTACACTGGCTCCCAATGAAATTCAGAGTCCAGTTTAAGTGTCTCTGCATGGCCCACAAGGCACTCTTTGGGAATGCCCCAGAATATATTAAACAACGTTTGATGAGGTATGTTCCCGGAAGATCCTTGCATTCAGGAACAACCTCTAATCTGATTCAACCTAGGTTCAAACTAAAGACTAAAGGAGGCAGGGCCTTGTCTGTGCTTCTTCCACAACTGTGGAATGAGCTTCCGCCCACCTTGAAGGAGGAGGTACAGCTCTTGCCCTTCAGAAAGAAACTAACAACTCATCTCTTTAGGAAGGCTTTCATGACGGTTTAGGCGGTAATATAGCTGCAGGCTTTCTTTGGGCTTCAGTGTGTTATATTTCTCTTGTTAAGCACTTAGAGACCGGCGGTGATAGGCGCTATAAAAATATTCTATAACATAACATAACATAACATTCAAGTTTGGTATGTTATTGTGACTTCAATTAATGCTGAATACAAATCTATGCTCCTTCAGCTTTTAATTAATGTTGTAGGATAAAGAGTTGCATAGAATTAATTTAAGAGTGAAAGGAGTATAGGTGACATGATAATGTCAAGTCAGCTAAACATTATACACTGAGGGCCAGATGTAGGTAGCCAAATACCAGTCGGTAACGGCCGAATTCGGCCGTTACCGACCGGTATTTGGCTTTTGAGATGTAGGTGCCAGAAAACAGGCCATTTCGGTAATTTTACCGATTCTGTAAATATACCGGTCGGTAAATTTACCGACCGGTATTTTTACAGAATCGGTAAAATCGAGATGTAGGTGGGACTCTTCTGAGTCCCACAAGCCCTACAAAATCGGTATTTTACCATCAAATACAATTTGATGGTAAAATACCGATTCAGGTGTGCATGCACATGTGTGCATGCACACCTGTGCCATATGACAGGCAGACCTGCCCTTAGGGCAGGTATGCCTGCCACATGGCCCCCGAACCTTTTTTGGGGGTGCTAGAGGGTGTCAAAGTGACACCCCCTGCACCCTTGTCAAAATCTGTATTTACCGATTCGGTAAATACCGACCGGTAATGCCCCATTCATTCCTATGGGCTTCAAAGCCCATAGGAATGAATGGAGCATTACCGGTCGGTATTTACCGAATCGGTAAATACAGATATTTACCGAATCGGTAAAAAACACATCTGGATGGACCTACATGTCCACCCTTCATATTTACCGATTCTTAATTACTGAATCGGTAAAATTCGGTAATTAAGAATCGGCAAATATTTTTTACCTACATCTGGCCCCGAGTGGACTTTTGAACAATACTTCTTTCTAAACAAATAATATAAACCAATTATAGAAAAGGTTTGTCCGTAAAACGTAGGAAATGTTGCCAACTTGGTAAATCATTGTTATGATTCAGAGTGCTTGCCGATTGAAAATACCAGTCAGACATCTTCCCTCTAAAATTCCAGAATGAAATGGCTGGATGTGATGGAATGTGAGAAACAGTCATTCCACTAAACCTACACTCTCTCAGAAAGAGTACTGCATAGCGGATCTTGTGGTAAAAGAGCAAGGTCTCACCTGACTATATTTTATTTTGCCTGAAGAGCCCTGTAAGGTTAGATCCCACCTTCCCTCCAGGACCCATTTGCCGGCATTTCTTTACCAGTAAAGGTTACTTATAGGTGTATAGACCGTGCCACAGCACAGAGACAGCACTATTTCCAGTTACTGAACATTTGTGGAGCTCTTTGGATGAGGGCAATCATTTCTGTTCCTTCTTGATCTCAATGCCACTTTTGACACTGTATTGCACAAGCCTCTACTGCAACGTTTACAGGAGTTCGACCTGGGTGACGCCGCTATAAATTGGTTCATATCTTTTCTTTCAGATAGATCCTTTCAAGGGATCACCCCTCCCTATGGTTTGCAGGTCCATTTTGCACAACATGGGGTCCCAAAGGGTTCGGCTTTGAGCTGGACACTATTCAATATATACATACAACCCCTAGCAGGAGTTGCAAAAGGATGGGCCTCCCCATGGTCTTCTAGGCTGATGATACTCAGCTTGTGATCTCTCTCGAATGATTCGGACCAACATATAGCCAAGTTTTAGAATGACATAAAGACCATCACTGATTGGATGGCAGCTAATTGCCTACAGTTGAATGTAAGTACATCTGAGATTATTCTTAGGGAAAGAGAGACACATCTATGGAGTGACCATTGTTGCCTGCTGCGCTGAGAGCCCCCTGCCCTCTAAGGAAATTGTAAAAAACCTGGGCGTCTGGGTTGACTGTGCTTTAACTTTTCAGGCACAGACAAAATCTGTGGCAGGCAGTTGTTCCGGTCTTCTACACAGACTTAAGTCACTACTTGGGTTATTTGATGCTCAAACCCATCAAACCATCATCCAGTCTACTATACTATCTCGACTGGATTACTGTTATTCTCTTTACCTCTGGGCCAACAGAGCTGGTATTAATTGCTAGGGTACGGAATGCTGCGACCTGGACTTTCCTCTCCCTCCCTAAATTTTGCTCTACTTCCAAATCCATACGGAAGCTGCACTGACTCCCGGTTGTGAAGAGAATTCAATTCAAGACCTTGTGCATTTCACATAGTATTCTCTATGCTCAAGCCCTTTCTTAGGGCTTGGCGCTCCTCAAACCAACACCTGGCTAGCGTTCCCCATGTTAGAAGAGCACAGGCCGGTGGTTGGTCATTCTGTGTTCTAACTTCCTCTCTCTGGAACGCTCTTCCATGTACTATGAGATGCATACAAAATCATGGATCATTTAGGAAGGCTGTAAAGACCTGGCTTATCCCTGCCTAGTCCTCCACCTCATCCCTCCTCTTGTGTCTGGTTTTCTGTGGAATCAGCGCTGGGATGCCTCGTTGCTGGGGCAGCCATGTGCTTTGCAAATCCGATTACCTTACTTAATAGGGTGTTTTACCAGTTTCTATGTCTCTCGAACATTGATTTTATAATGCATGGCAATTCCCTCAGTTCAACTTTCAGCAGGAAATTACACCACTCACCATGGACCCTACTTGCAGTGTTAAAAAGAAAGTTAGACTGCTAGTATGCAAACTGCAATCTCAAAGATAAAATAGAGTGTGTATGTGTGTGTTCGCACGTGTGCATGCATGAGTTTGAGGCTTTAGTATGTGTATGTGCAGGAGTCTGGTTCTGCTGTGATCTGATCTCCTATACCCAGTGACCTTACTGTAAAGAACATCATATTGTTAACAAAAATGATATCCAAAGCCCATTGTCCAGCATTGAGATCCCATGACGTACCAAAGCATGACCTCTGATCATGATGACAACAAAGGAGAGACATTGCATTGCCCTTAACTTCTCTCTCATGAAAACAACAAAATATCTTTACAATGTATACAATGTGTACATTAAACAATATGGATGCAATACATTTAGCTTAAACTGAGGAGCTTACTAATGCCTCATATAAAATTATTACCACATGTCTCAGTAAAAATATTCTCATCCATAGTGTTAGGACAATTTGGCACGATGCAAGTATGAATATGGATCTTAAGAAGAAAGAGTTGAAGAAGTAGGCAAATAATGTTCTACTCAGGTAAATAAGATGGACATGTAATTTTAGACATAGTCCCACAATTTTACCTGGGATTTAACATACTGGTTAACTGTGCCACATGATAAAGAAGTTCACACTATATCTAACACAACTTCATAATGTCATACAATGCATGTCAGATTATCATTTAGTGCAAGTTATGCCCTCTTTCTTTCTATCAACCTCCATTTTCATCCCCCATGTTCTGTGGTAGACATTATTTCCCCCTCCTTCACCATCACCCCATCCAATAAAGCCTTAGAGCCTGATGTAGTGGGTTCTACTGGCCATTAAAGGCCCGCTCCATCGTTAAAGTGAGGGCCTTAACCACTTGGCTGCTAAGGCACATGATGCACTTCCATTGACTTTCCATTGAAATCAATGGAAACTCCATGACGAGTTACCCTTGTCATTAGCACTGAAGGGGTTAAACAAGGGGGCAGGCCTTTAATGCCCGATAGAGCCCGCCACAGAAGGCTCTAAGGCTATTAGAGGGCAGAATGTTCAAATTTGTAAAACAAAGGCCTCATGGAACCCAAGGGGGTTGGAATCCGCTCGGGCTCCGTGGGGCTTTTGTTCACAGAAACAGCTGTGAACAAACTTTGGAACGTTGATGCTCCAGGTTTGAAGCCTGGAGCACTAAATTATCCTCAATGGAACACTCAACATTCCAATGTTCTAATTAGACATTATTTACCCAACACAAAAGAGTCAAATCATAATAAGAGGATTCCTTCATGTAGGTGCTTGTCAAAGGAGAAAATCTCTGCTTCAACAGCAAAGCAGAGCTTAGAGTTCAAGACGGAATAAAAGGCTAGAAAATTATTTGGTGACTGTAGAACACTAGAAGAGTGATGGAGGTCCATAGAAGCATCTGCTCTAAGTACAGATCAGAATTCTCTAGTGTTCAGGATACAGTGCCTAATTTGAGTCTGTGGTTTAAGAGCTCAGTAACGGCATTTTATTGACAGCACTGGCAATTATGACAGTCTTCCTCATGGTATTACTGTTTGTCTAATTTAGAGACGAGCATAACAACAGTTGTGTATTCATTCAGCATACATTAAAAATGACTAATAGTTGTCCCTAAAGCCATTCTTATAAAGTTGGGGGCCTGGAATAGTCAGAATTTTTAATCTTCTAGGCGTTCAATGGTTAGTAGTTGTGTTGTTACTGTAAATAGCAATAGGGACAGCTGTAATGAGTGATGCAAGTAGAGGTGGGCTTCTGAAGGAGGCCCTCCTGGCCTATTTTGTACAAACTGAGTACTGCTTTTCCTTGCTCAGACAGATGATATAGGATGTGTTTGCAATCCCATCCTCCTATTGCAAATGTTACTTCGTTTCTGCAGCTCTTGTGGGCATCTCACTGGTCAGGGACGTAACACAAGCCCCCGCAGCCCCCGCGTTGCGGGGGGGGCCACGTCCTCCAGGGGGCCCCGGGGCCCTCACTGTAATACATCATTGACTGCATTCCCGCGCACGGCCTCGCCGTGCAAGAAGGCTCTGAAAAATGGTGCGTGGGCCCCGGGCGGGGCCCTTGCGGGTCTTAGAAATTGTGCGGGGGCCCCGGCCGGGGCCCCTGAGGGTCTTAGAAATCATGCGGGGGGCCCTGAGAGTCTTCAAAATGGTGCGGGGGCCCCGGCTGGGGCCCCTGACAGTCTTCGAAATGGTGCGGGGGCACCGGCCGGGGCCGTGTTAGGGAACCACTTATAAATGTTGTCTGGGAGACTGGGCCCCGGACGGGGCCTGGGTGTGACTAGTAACTGAGGCTCTCTTAATGGTGCGACTGCGGGCAGGACTGACTAGTCTCGAGGTGACGTCGCTGTTTGGTGGTGAGGCAGAGCCAATCAGAGCTGAAGGCTGAGTGAGACTTAACTGCTGCTGCGCAGCACTGCACTAAGATGCCCAAGCTGGCAACTTTCACTTTCTGAAGTCCCGGGGCGCCAACCTCCCGCCCTTTCAGTGCAAACAGGGAGTGCGCAATGCGGACGGTAGGAAGGATGTTTAGGGCTGTTCTGTGAGTCACAGGCATGACTTCAAGAGACTCCAGCAGCAAGCAACACGCACCCAACGCGCGCCTTTCGTGGAAGTTGGAGGGTGCCTCTTCCGAAATAAATTATCTATCCACCTGGTGTGGCACTTTAATAGCTGCATAAAAGAAGTGTTTAAGTACACTTTTTGTTGAACTAGTCGATATGCCATAAATAGGGTCGTACACTGTGGTGTAGAAAGTATTAATCCATGGAATCCTGATTTACTTGCCAAAGCAGAAGTGGGAGGCAGGAAGGTGGATCAGGCGGGAGAGAGGAGTGCTTGCGTGGCTGCAGGAAGGAGGTGAGTTTGGGGGGTGAAGGTTGTGCATGTGCCACCTGTCCTTAACTACTGTTAATAGCCCCCCCACACTCCCTCCCCACTCCGGCAATTCTCCAAGCTAAAACCAGACTTCCAAATCACAATATTTCATGAACTTGAGCTTTCGCACGAGTTTTCGCTTTGTGCATTGCCACTATCTATGCAAGGTCTAGAACAGTTTTCCTCTTTTGATTTTGTGAAAAAAATGTAGACTGTTCTTCATGTTAATTTTCAGCAGACGACTTATAATGCAGACTGAACGGGCCCGCAGACTGGCGTTACGCTGTGCATCTGTGCAAACTGTTGCTTTAACTCCACAGCTCTTCCTCCATTCTCCATCTGAGCTTGGGTAGAGAAACCTGGGAGGCCAGAAGGGATAAAAAAAACAGGAGAGAGACGCCCCTGGCCTGGAATGCATCTAAACCTTTGGTGCTCTCAGAATGAGCAGACAGTATGTGTGTGTTGTGGCAACTATTAATAGTGCGTATCTACAGATCCGCAAAAAATTGCCTGAACTCTATGGTGTGGTGCACGAGCCAGGCCTCTCTGTCGCAAATCCAACATCTGCACCAGTGGAGGGCCCTGAGGTCGCGACTGGATCCTGAGAAATGCTGCTAACTCTTGAGCGCACCCACCGAGTGAGGTCCAGACGCATCCTTAAAGGTTGTGTTGTGTGTAGGGAGTTGTATTCTTTAACTGTTTTGGCCTGTCACATAATGCTACTACTAAACGCTGAACAAAATAACATCCCACTCACTTCGAATGCAAGTCACAAATAACAGCTCCTGAAAAACATAAACACAAAGGCAAGACTAGTACAGACATGTACAGAAAACAGAAAGGAGGAGTTAGTTGGAGAGTGCAAGACTCTAAATTGTGGGCAATGCTCGCCCTTTAAATGGAAAAAGAGCAGAACCTGCCACAAGGCTAAAATTAACTTCACACCTTTCTCCCCAAGCACCTGTCATTAGAACTATACGTGCCCTCATTTAGAGAAGGTTGAAAACTGATGCCACAAATGGGTAACTGCATTAACCCACTTGTTAACCATGATATTCCAGTTGCTGCACATTTCACACAACTTTTTACGTCTGCTGTGTCTCAAGGACATATTGTTATCAGTTTTTACAGTAGAGGAACCCACATCACACCCCACGTCAAGAAGCAACACTGGCTCCCGATCCAGAAGAGATGCCAGTTAAAGATTATGACCCACGCATACAAAGACCAGGACAACGAAGGACCGAAATACATCAACAAATGACTAACCTTCCACCGACTGACCTGACACATACGTTCTGGCTCCCTTTTCCTTGCAGATACCCCCCCCCCCCCCGAATCCAGCATAGCAACAGTAGCAGTCGCTCCTTCTCAGACCTGGCTGCCTTAGCTTGGAACGACCTTCCCCTGCACCTCAGGACAGCCTCATCGCACCAGCAATTGAGGAAAGAACTCAAGACCTGGCTGTCGAATGAAGAGATCACCACAAAGCAGTTAGCAATTCCAGCTCCTTGAGACCCTCACAGCAGGGGCGTAACACAGGCCCCTTCAGCACAGTACTTTCACCCGAGAGTTCCTGCTAGAGTTCCTGCTCCAAGACACATTTTATTGTTATAGAAGTGTATGTGTCAATGTAATGCAAATAGCTGAATCCCACTAGATCAACAGAATAGCCTCCTCGCCCTCCATATGTACAGCGCTTGTTGCTTCCAACCTAAATTGTGCTATGTAAGCGCCAACATCTACATGTAGATTCCTAAGCAAACTTCAGACAATAAAAAATGCCCCACCTGCACAATAAGCTATTTTATATAGCGAGTCATAAATTCCGCAGTTTCTTAGCTCTGTAAAACAGGCGTTACTGTTAACCAATTAAAATGTAACTTTTTGCTTAGAAAGGAATCTTTAGCTATGGGCGAGCTTTCTTGAAAAACCCAACATGTCTCAGTGTTTTGATAGTGAGAGGGCCACCCATTCTCGAAAAAAAAAAATAGATCTGCGCACTATGAGGGGGACATCCTTATTGGACGACTATGTGCAGACTATGTGGGGCACTCGGGCACCGTTTGCAGAGCAGCTGAAAGGAGCTTTGAGAAAGGGACGGTGTGGTTCATACATGTAGGAAACAAAAACACTGGTCTATATCACTGCTCCTCCACCCACGCAACCATGTGATCTCAAGCTGATTGCATCAGCTAAGTGTCACTGTGTAAAGCGCTCTATGCCCTTGAGCCAAGTTCAAACATAGAGAGGTGGTACTAGGGCGTCTTTGTTTGACCCCAGATCACGGGTTAAAATCCGGACAGGTCCTCTCAAAGTTTCATCATTCCGAGGTCTATAAATAAGTACCATTGGCTAACAAAAACATCTCTTATCATTTGGTTACGTTTTCGGTACTCTTTGTGGCGCGTGCCCATTTAGCAAATAGACATTTCATTGTTTTTATAAAACTGCCTGTCAATCTGCGATCATCCTCTGTACATCTATATGCACTTTACAGTGGGAGGCCTCAAGTTTCGTTCTGCTACTGGCTCTATGCTGTGTACCCTTTGTGAGTTTTTACCATATTTCTTGTTTTAGGTATTATGAAAACAAACATCGTTTTTAATTTTAGGAGACTGCATGTCCTATGTTTACAAGTTAACGTTCAGCCCCAGACAGCTCAGTGGAGGAACACACACAAAGCAAGGTTTACCAGTGTGTGGAGGTTGTGTTCAGGTTGCTACCTTGTGATCTGTTGTGTTACTTTGAAGTGGGCGTCTTTGCAGCAATGTAATATTTAAGTGTTTACATAGCCTGCACTAGTTTAACTCTCTTGTGTAATAGGTGTAAACACCTCGTTAGTCATTGCTTCATCGGTCTCTTGTGATGGAAGGAAGAGCCCTTTAGGACACCATATTTTCAGCAAATTTCACAGAGATCTCTGCAGTGGGCGTCCAACCAGCTGAGTTATCCTACAAACATGGGTTTGAATTTTTTTTTCACGGGCTCTATTGGGGACCTTCTTCTTACATCTTGGTGTGGTGGTGGGCATAAAATAAGGTCTTCAGTGAATAGACCACGAAATCCGAACCTGTGGTCCAGCTGGACTGGGACTTAAAAGGCAAGCACTGGCATTTTGGGCTAGGCAGATGCCACAAGAGTAGACGGAATGAAAACGAAACTGATGGAAGACCCTTCATACTAATTATTAAGCGCTATAGGGGAGGATTGCGGTGCCAATATGTACAGGTGCACATTTATTTAAAAAGTTCTTTCACGGGGGATAGTCACATGTCTGGGACCTAGACCCAATGCGAAGTAGCACTTGAGACCGAACACAGGATTCTGGTCATCACATGTTTATTACTGATGCAGGTTAGACAGTCACAATGCTAGACATTATAAACCACCAGTTTGAACACCAGAGCCTAACGCCTCGGCACTACATCGCTGTATAACTGTCTGTGCCAGCAGCAGAATAGCCCTACAGATCTAACAATCGTGAAGAACCGTTGCAGGAGATGTGTGAAGGGGCTGGTGAGCAATTGACCTGTTTTGTCTGGATATTTGGCTTGCAACAGAGAGAATATGTTGTGTTGTGGTTCAAGACCCTTTTCCCCTCGTGACAAGTCACGCGCCCAATGCACCACCAGTAAAGGCATAGAGCACATCAAAACAGTGGTGTATCAATAGCACCCAGAGCCCCCTCGGTGTGGGGGGCCCTCGGATCTTAGATGCCCCCTCTGACACTTTGCACAGGTCGTCTTGAGAGTTATTGACTGGGTCCGGACCGTGGGGGCCCCTTCCATGCACTTTGCAGGGGGGCCCCCTTAAGTTTTGTTACGCCACTGTCACTGGCTCGGCAGTTTGATGCATGTAGTACTATTGTGACCACAATGCTCGGCTACATCATCGGTCTACTCTGGGTCACAGAGGTTCTTACTGAAGTTAGGTCCATTTCATCCAGTAAACTGCATCAAAAGCAGAGCAAGCCACTGTGGCATTGATGGAATCAACCCTCTAGATTAATATTCCTCCATAAGCATAACCGAGAAAAGGATGTGTCTAACCATTTTCTGGCATTAAAAAGAATTTTTAAAAAAATGCAAAAGTGTTAGACGCTAGCACCAATGTACCTTTATACCATAAATCCATTAGATATATCAAAACAACATTTTACAGTGCATAGTCCCTAATGCGGGTACCCCCAGGGTCAGATTCACAAGCCCCTTGCGCTGCCAGTGCATCATTGCCCCACATTTACAGGGACAGAAAAGCTACCCTGTGTGGCTTTTCCTGTCCTTGTAAATGCAGCCCCTTTATATGCAGCACTTTGCCTGAAAGTGGCGCTCCATGAGTGTTGTTGTGGGTGTTCCCACGCAACACCCATGAAACCAAACACATTTCCAGATTTACATGAAATCGTAAACCTGGAAATGCATCTGAATGCTACGCCTCCCGAGCGGAGGCGTATCGAGAAACAACAAGTTTTTTTCCGCTTTCTACGCTTGCTGCATTCTGCAGCTCAGGTAGAACAAGGAAATAACCTCTAATGATCGTATATGTACAGGAAGGTGTCCCTTCCTGCACATGAACAATCTTTTACATAAATACGTTTTACAAGTTCCATGTGTGTTAATTCAGCACGCATAGAAGTTGTAAAACGCCAATTCTGATTTTTTATGTGCAGGAAGGGAACCCTTCCTGCCCATCAACAATCCTCCCCATGACGCAGGCTTCTTTGCACCATGATACAAGGCTGCCTGCGTGGGCGCATGGCAGCAGGCTCTGCGCCAGCGCAGGGGGAAGCACAGAGATATAACATATTGTTGTAAATATGTTGCATCCCTGTGCTTCCAAACTAACGCAGCACGGCGCAGTAAAATGACTTGCTGCACCGCGCTGTGTTAGTTTCTAATGTTGAACACTCCACAGAGTTTAATTATGTTTCTTTGTGTTTAACGTTTCTAATTAATAAATTGATCTAAAAATGTAAGAGTGGCCATATCTGGTCTTCCTCAAGCTCTTTTTCTGTTCTCCTCTGTGTAACTGCTGGTAAAACCTTGGCAGGTAGTGCTTAGTATGTTCATAGGCGGGGAAGCACTGGCATGTGTTAAGGAGTCTCTATGCATGTGTTATTAGCAGTGGGAGGCACCAAACCTGCCCTGTTGAGGTTTGGTGTTTGCAGTTCATGGCAGGAATATTTTGGCTTTTGGGCCTGCCTTGACAGAAATCATTATGTTTAATGTGTACATGTGTCAGTGAGAGGAACTCTCATTCCATTCTTGGCTAAGTTTGCTAGTGAAGAAATTAGCACTAATGCTGAAGTTTGGAGTGCCTAATTATGCTTGTTAAGATAGAGTGTGAAAGTAACATAGTTAGATCGAACAATTAGATACAGTCGAGTATTCTGAGTATATGTTCATATAAAAAGTGACGTTTTTGAGATTCTTTAAAAAAAATCAAATGTTGAGACACACTTAATTTTTGTATGGAGACTTTAAATATCTTCCAGCCTCCCCTACGGGCTGCTGACTCGGGTGTTGTCAAACCGAGTACAAGACAAATATGGAATCTGCTGGTTAACATGTGATTTTTAAAAATAATAGGTGCTGATGGAAACAGCACTTGTATTTCATTTTCGATTGCCACCTGTGGTTTTCACATCTCACAGGGGAAACTTTAATTCAACAGACTGACATTAGCAATGGCAGTGTAGTGACATCTTCATAAAGGGGACGAACTCCTTGAAAAGGTATTCAGGTATTTATTCGAGATGAACTTCAGGAGAAGCAAAGTGCATGCAGTAACACAAACAGGAACAGCATAAATGAGATCATAGCATTCCTATTCAGTACAGAGCAATGCAGTAGATTCCATTACACATAATAATTCTAACAGCTCTTAAAGTAACATGCAATCACCACACATCCCCCTTCCTTAAAACACAAAAGAAGGAAGAATAAATAATAATCACTGAAGAACAAAATCATCAAATTTGCCAGGAGTTCGAATAGGTCTACCAAAACTGCTAGACTTAACAACACCAGCATTGAGTGAGTCCTGTGCAGACGGAAGGTCGGAAACAACATCTGCAGGATTCTCAAGATGAGGACAAGGACCACCCCTAGTATTTGCATCAGGACAGAGAGGTGCGAGAGAACGATTGAGACATTCAGGAACAGAAGAACTAGTTCCAGGCACAACCGCATCATCAAAAGCATCAACAACATCCCGCACATCCCCCTCCTTTAGATTTGAAAAGACATTCAACCACCAATAATCCCTACATACATGCTCACAGCTTTTTGCAGTAACACCCTGCTTGGCTAAAGCTATGCGACTCATGTGATGAATGCTTCCATCCTCCAACTGAACGGTGTTCCTCATAACCCTAGTGATACGCATAGGATCTGAGAACCTGGATTCCAATTTACCAGATCTTCTTCCAGACTTTACTCTGGCCCACTGTCCAACTTTTACAGACACTTCTCTAGTACCATGTTTGCTATCAAAAAGCTCCTTATTCTTATCCTGTGAGGTAGTAATGGAGTGTTTAACACGATCAGTATCCCAAAGATACTTTTGGCTCCTGCCCATCCAACCTGGGTTGATTTTACAATGGGGAAATCTCCCACGCATCAAACCGAAAGGGCTCTCACCAACAGTGTCATGAATGGTAATCCTATATGACCAAATAAGTTTGTTCAATTCATCCTCAAAATTCTTATTAGCTCTTTTTGCCAATTGCAAAACCCCTTTTATAACTCTGTTGACTCTTTCAACGACAGAATTACCCCTAGGGTGATACAAAGCTGTAAACTTCTGTTCAATTCCAATATTGTCCAAAAATACCTTCATAGCCTCAGACTTAAATTGGACGCCATTGTCCGTTAAAATTGAGGCTGGAAAACCCTCTTTCAAAAAACATCCTTCCAGAAATCTAATTACTGCTTTAGTATCCACAACATGAACAATGTCAACTTCCAACCATCTAGAAAAAAGATCAACTAAAACTAAAATATACTTCAAAGAACCATCCTGCCAACAAACAGGTCCAAGAATGTCTAATGCAACACATTCCCAAGGTAAATTAGGACACCCTAAAGACGACAAAGGGGGATTCAAGGTCTTCTGAGTTTTGTCTGCTTGCTCACAACTGAAACATTCACGAACTTTTCTCTCTATATCGATGTCAATTCTAGGCCACCAATACAAAATTTTAATGTTTCTTTTGGTACGAGCTATACCAGGGTGTCCTTCATGGCCAATATCGATAATCTTGTTCCTGATGCCAGATGGGGGAACAATTCTTCCAGCTCTGCAGACAAAATCGCTTTCAACACTTAACTCGTCCCTGACCTCCCAAAATGGCCTTAAATTAGGATCGGCCTTAGATTCATTAGACCATCCATTAACAATTCTCTCCTTGACCTCATGCAAAACTGCGTCATCTTGGTACTCCTTCTGCCAGACTTGTTTAGAAAGACCAGGAACATCATCAAAAACACCAGCCACACAGTAATCCTTCCATGGATCATTGTCTAATTCTCTGAGCGGTAAAGAAAACCGGCTCAAAAAATCAGCTATGACATTTTTGGTACCAGGCACATACTTCACATCGTATACATAATCCTGTAATCTCATTGACAATCTAGCAATCCTGGCAGAAGCTCTGGAAAGACCATCAGTGGTTAGTAGTTTCGTTAAAGGTTTGTGATCAGACCTTAGTAAAAATTTCTTCCCCCATACATATTTTCTGTAATGCTCCATGGCCCACACACATGCCAATGCCTCTCGCTCTATTACCGAATACTTTACTTCGGAAGGTGACAATGAACGAGAAGCAAAAGCTATAATTACTTCATTCCCTGAACTAGTTACTTGTGTGAGAACACCACCAATGCCAGTAGCACTTGCATCCGTGGTTATAATGGATTCGGCATGAGGATCAAAACCTTGTAGTGATGGTGCCTGTGCAATGTCTCTCTTTATGTTTTCAAACGCTTGTTGGCAAGCATCAGTCCATTCAAACACAACCTTGTTTTTCATCAAAAGACGCATATCGTACGTCTTCTGGGAAAAATTATTTACAAACTTAGCATAGAATTCTGCTAAACCCAAAAAGGATCGCAGATCGTCCTTGGATTTGGGTGCAGAAGCTTCAAGAATGGCCTCAACTAATTCTGTCTTGGGTCTGATACCGAAAGTGCCAATCTCATGTCCCAAGTATGTAAGGGACTCTTCTGAGAACTTACATTTGGTTCCTTCAGCCACCAGACCATTGCTTCTAAGTATTTCTAGGACTTCTCTAAGGATAGAGTCATGATGCGTTTTATCTCTCCCCATAATTAAAATATCGTCCTGGAAAAATACGACTTCAGGGATATGGCTGAAGAGATTAGACATCAAACGCTGAAATACTGCAGCGGCTGACGCTAGGCCAAAAGGCATTCGCTTAAACCTATAACAGCCAAAAGGTGTGCAGAAGGATGTGAAATGCCTACTGTTCTTGTCTAGGACAACCTGATGATATGCAGCTGATAAGTCCAGTGTAGAAAACCATTTTGCGTTTCGTGTCAAGGAGAGCATTTCATCAATCCTTGGTAAGGGAAATTGGTCCACCAAAATGTTATTGTTGAGGTATCTTAAATCTACACAGAGACGGGCCTTGCCATTGGACTTGCGAGCTACGACCAAGGGCGAAACCCACTCAGCTGCTTCAACGGGCTCAATCACTTCATTGTCTAACATTTTGTCCAATTCTCCTTTAACTTCATCACGTATTATAAAAGGTATATTTCTAGCTTTATGCACTTTCGGGATTGCACCTTCTTTTAAATGGATACAATGAGTAAAACCTTTGAGTTTTCCCATATGACCCGAAAATACCTCAGGAAACTCCTTAAGTACCCACTTCTTTGTATCTTCAGACTCACATGAAATCAAGACTTGTTCTTTGCTATTGGGGTTAAGAATGATATCTAGGGATTTCTGGTCCTTCCAACCTAAAACGGATGGACCAACTCTAGCCACATACAACTTTCCGATTGCTTTCCTTTCTTTAAAACGGAAAATTAGTGTTCTAAAACCTAAAAAATCAATATCATTCCCAGTATAGCTTTCAGCGGAAACATCATTGGTTTCTAACCAAGGGCCTATTTTGTCCACAAACTGATCCCTCCAAACATCTTGTGAAACAATTGTATAAGGGGATCCGGAATCTGCAGCCACCTGGATGACAATACCTCCTACTGATATTAGACACAACGGTTTAGATGAGGAAGAACCTGTAATGTTTACTACCACATCTTTTCTTTTTATCAGATTAACATGTGAATCATTCTCTGAGGAAGATGAATTGTTATCACTATCTTCTTGAACACAAGCTATTTTGCTTTTGGGTTTTTGTTTAGATTTGCGATTACAAACCCTTGAAAAGTGTCCAATTAAACCACACTCTAAACACTTAGCCGCTTTGGCTGGACATCTCTCATACGTGGCGGAATGCGCATAACTACCACACCTGTAACATATTACATTGCTAAAGGTTTTCTGTTCCTTGTTTTCATACTTTTTTTTGTCAAAACGATTCGGTTTTTTCCTTTCGAATTTTTTCTGACTGGTATAAAAATTATTTTTCTCCACAATCTTACCAACCACTTCTTCCTTTTTATCTTGTGACAAAGTAACTTTAGCACACCTTTCTGATAGTTCAGCTTTTTTCACTAAAGCAATAATATCTTTCAAGCAATTATCACCCTCCACCCACAATTTCTCTTGCAATGTTCTATTTTTAGAGTACATAACAATCTGATCTCTAATCAGATCGTCATGCAACTGCGCAAATTTGCATTTTGCAGCTAACTTTTTCAAACTAGAAACATACTCTTCAATGGACTCATGTTTTTGCTGCTTCCTATGGAAAAAAGAATGTCTGGTGACAGCAATACATACTACAGGAGAAAAATGGTCATCAAGATCTACAATGGCTGCTTTAAACACATCCAAATCTCCATCTGCATTTTGATGTTTGTGCATTTCATTAAAAATACGAAGTCCTTCAGGACCTAAAGAGTACAATAACATTCTTTTTTTTCTTTCAGGAGTAAAGACCCCATTGACGTCTTCTAAGTTCGCTATATAGTTCAAAAAGTACTCCTTCCAGTCTAACCATGACACGACTGGTTCTCCTGGAATTGATAAAAATTCTTTAGGAGAATTAATTTGTAGGTAAGGTATATGGGTGTCTCTGTTTAAGTCGGTATCTCCTGTTGGATTTGACCTCGAAGGTGTAGCTTCAACAGACATGTTGGAAAAAATAATGTCACAGAATACTGCAAATATTTGTAGGTTGCAGGAAAAATAAAGTGGTCTTTTATTGATTTTGAAAGAGAACGAAAAGAATGGACTTCAAGTATAAGCTTCACGCTGCATGCACTTTACAGCTAAAAACAGGAAAAATAAGCTTCTTGAAACACAAATGCGCAATTAAATTGTTGAGGAAAGCGCTTGAAAGATCAATTGAAATAAAGTCATAAATACCCACACGAAGATCGGAGAAAATGTTCCTCGTTTCAGTGGTCGCGTTGTCCTAGCAACCACAAGATGGCGGTGGAGAGCGTGATGACGCTTGTGACGTGGAGGAAAGCACGTAGATGCGCGCTGAAGCACTGAGTGTGTGCGCGTGTAGAGCTCAATTGTTCACGGAGACGCTGCTGCGTGCGTGAGAGCGAGGAGCTGTGAAGCCGGTAAGCGTTAATCCTTTTGAAAAATGCAAAACGCTAATGAACCGAATCACACGCTAGATCCAGTAAAAGTAGCACACATTTCCCAAAAACTATGAGGTTTTCACCAAAACACACCGTGGTTCTTCTCCCTCGCGTTTTTTAGGTGCTTTCCCTTTCAGAACAGTTAGAAGTAGAAGTACACGCGAGAGGTTCACTGACGGGAAACGCTGGAGCCACAACGTTGTGATAATCCCCACACGAAAAAAAAAGAGAAAAGGAACATAAAAATATAAATGTTCCCTTGAGTTACTCACGATTGTAGTTGAGTAGCAAAACGAAGGTGAACGTTAAAAGAGAAGAAATCGCTGTGGAGGTTGAAATCACAAGTTGTGCCCATCTCGTTGCCAATTCTGTAGTGACATCTTCATAAAGGGGACGAACTCCTTGAAAAGGTATTCAGGTATTTATTCGAGATGAACTTCAGGAGAAGCAAAGTGCATGCAGTAACACAAACAGGAACAGCATAAATGAGATCATAGCATTCCTATTCAGTACAGAGCAATGCAGTAGATTCCATTACACATAATAATTCTAACAGCTCTTAAAGTAACATGCAATCACCACAGGCAGAAATAATGATTTTTACTGAAATGCAGGAGTAGAATAATTGGAGGCCTTGCAGGAAATGGCATTCATATCGGTTACCTTGAGCTGCTAATGTCTTTACAGAAGTAGCCAGTCACATATTACAGACACATGCTACTGAAACTCAAGAGATTTAGAAGCAGCTGTGGATCAAGACAAACACGCCAATAAACTCGTACTAAACGAGGTACAGCAATATAAAAATGGTTCAGCAGCCCAGCATAAAAGGGGGCACTTCTCAAGAAAACACTGTTCTTAAAAAAATAGCATGCTTTCACTCATCACCAGAAATGCTGTACTGAACAGCATACATCTGCCTTGGAAAATCTGAACAATAATCAATTACTGAGAAACGAACAAGAGTCATCAGTGAGATGAGGTGCAATATTCATTAACCACTACAGCGCTACCGCGTTTTCCCGCTGTGCGCTGAAAAAAAAAATGGCTTGTTTATGACAAAGCCAGCTCGTCATCCGCGTAGCGCAGGTAACGCCCATGACGAGCTGGCTTTGTCATCAGCGCCGAAGGGTTAAGGGGCTTATTTACAAACCCCTTGTGCCACTGGTGCATCACTTTTTATGAGATCCGATTGCGCAGAGAGAAGACACATATCTCCGAGGCTATGAAATGCCACTTTTTGTGGCTTTTCATGACCTCGTAGATATGGTGTAAAGCAATGCAGAGCAAGATTCCATGGGCATAGCGGTGGGATTTTCCCACGCAACACGCATGGGTTTTGACACATTCTCGGATATACAAGGATCTGTAAACCTGGGAATGCATCAAAACGGTATTCTCTCCACTAGGGAGGCATAACAAGGAGACATAACTTTATTTCTCCTCGTTCTGTCCTCTTTCTATGTATGTTGCATTCTGCAGTACACACAGAAAGATCCCTTCCTGCACCAAAACAATTGTGCTAACGACGCAGACACCCTTGCACCATCGTTTGCGCTAAGCTGCAATTTGTGCACCTGTGCAGGCAGAAATGAAAGGACTGTGCCGTATTGTATTAATGTAGCGTATGCCTGCCCTTTCCTTTTGATGCAGGGCAGTGCTACAAGGAGACATGAGGCTCTGCCTTACGCCAAAAAGTAGTAAATGAGGCCCTCAGTGTTTTGATCTGTTTGTTAATACTGAAAGTACCATTACTGTGAAAAAGATGAATCTTCACACTATCCAGCACTTTTGAGAATTATGAACTTAGCAGCAGACAGCAAGGACTGGCTGCTACTCCTAGGATTTTTCAAGGAAATTTTTCTTAAATAATTTTTTTTATTAAAATGCACTGGATTGTATTTTTTGGGACATTCCTTTAGCAAAAATGGACATACGTTATGCATGCGACAAAGAAGAATGGATATAACAAATGGAATGTGATACATTATGTCAGTTGAATGCTGAAAGTGTGACTAATATGATTGTTGTATGACACTTTTTAAAATTGTTTGCATTTTCATATAGAGCAAACCTGAACCAAAGGCTTTGAAGTGCTTTCCATGAGCATCAGATTACATTAACCAAGGTCTGATTAATTTTTTTTTTGTTTAAGGTGCAAGGAGATTAAACAATTTGCCAAGAACCGCAGGCTGTTGAGCCGATTACAGGACTCGACCATGGTTCCCAGTTTCAAAGTAAGTAGCTCTGGTTGTTGGGCTACATCTCCTTTTTACACATATGTTTTTATCACAAGCTGCATTTACTGGGTTCAGTTCAAGCTTCCAAGGTAAATAACAAATCTAGATACATTTTCATGCTTGTACTACACTGAGCAGCCATTTCATTACAATACCCCGATGTACATTTTTCCTCTAAACGTCTGCCAGGAATAGACTTCAGGTCCAGCATCCCTTCAAAGTGAGGCTATCTATGCAGCATAGTGTGATTACAGCCCACCACACACAAAACAGAGTCCATGACAGGGAGGAGAGAGGAATGCGGATACACTTGTTTGGGCCTCATCATGATTAGGAATGGGCAATATATTTTGCTCAGCTGGCAGAGTTCGCAGAGTTGTGCCCACTCGACGTTACACTTGTAAAATGGAGTTCCAGCAAAACTCTGCCAACCACCATGTGGCGGGGTTTCTTCTCAGGTGTGGCTTGCCAATGTT
This sequence comes from Lissotriton helveticus, assembly GCF_964261635.1. NCBI lineage: Eukaryota > Metazoa > Chordata > Amphibia > Caudata > Salamandridae > Lissotriton > Lissotriton helveticus. The sequence goes on along the minus strand of NC_136063.1, from coordinate 892,799,757 downwards.
AAGTTGGGGAGAGTGAGAGAAAATTGCCATACCCTAGCACAATTTTCAGGTGCTAGAAGGGCATCCAAAGATATTTTCTCAACGAGGGCGGTCGCGACTGGTGGAGCATGAGATCTTAACAAATATTTGGTGTACAATTCAGAATTTGCATCTCAACGTACCTGGAAAAAAGTCCCTCCTCTTACTGGGCCCTAAGGCTATGCTTCTTTGCCATAGGTAAATAATTAATCAGGAGCTACAAATCTATATTCTAATTACAAATCACAGTTAAACATCAATTATTGCGAGGCAATGATGAGATTTTGATATGAGTTTAAAGCGTTTACATAATCTCTTTTACTAAATATTTCCTAATTAGTCATCAATAAGTAATCAATTCATCAACAATACAATACAAAACAATTGCTTAAGCACGTTCCATATAGGTAAAATCCCAATTCTAAATATTTAGATGAGAAAAGTATCTTAAACCAAAAAAGAGTTTGAAATTGAGAGGTGAAAGCATAGAGCTCTAAGCAATTCAATGAGTAGTTCTTATGAAGAGAAGTTCGGAAATTTAGTGGTGTCTCAGAAATATAAAGCAGATCCTGCTGAAAGCATAACACTTCAGAATGTAGAGGGGCTGGGTCTCAAAAGCACAAAGCATGTAGAGAGTTTGTGTGGAGAGGATGTCTGCATCTAACCTAGGAACATGCACTAATATAAACTTTTGATATCTACAACCAAAGCAAATCTTGTAACAATCCAACTCTTCAACTAATTAGGGCACGATGTCTTCATGGAAATTAATATCTTCCACTGTCTATGCTTTCTTGAAACAAAGGCTTACAAATTATAAGTGTTACATGTATATTTCTAACACATTCTATAAGTCGGGGTTTGTTTGCCACTCGCTTCTCCTCTAAAAGACAAAACAGTTCATGGTTAGGTTTGTCATTCCACAAATGCAATCATCTCTTTCTCACATATTCTACCTTACAAATCTTATTCCTAATGAAACATTTAACTAAGGTTTGAACTGCATCTCTAATGTATTTTATGGGGCAGACCTCCATGTAAAGGTTGAAAAGTATCCTGTCTACTAGTTCAACACGTTTTATCATTGAACTCTTCACTTATTTACATTATCAAGAATGTTGACAAAAGGCCAGGGGAAACATGAAAGGTAAAACTGCTTCCTAAAGTATTTCTAACTTGGCATGTGCAGCTAGGGAGTCTTAGAGCCCCAATTTGCCCTTGGCTTCTCATTTTAGGGCTACACATTATTTGTACATGCTAATTGCACACGTTTGCATTTTTTTAAAACACCTTATCAACCTCCCCTTTTTGATAGCTTACAACCACCACAATTTCAATAGATGTATCTCATAATTCTCCCTCATTTTCCATTGACTCCCTTCTTTTCTGTTTTAAGTTCTCTCTTTTACTGTGTGATATTTGCACATAGTTCTAAATCATCTCTTATTTGCCTATTCCTTTCTTTATTTTTTCTGTTTTGCAGCATCATTTTAATAGCCTTTCATACTCATAGTAAAATCATAAAACATTTCGATACTATTAATACAGGAACTAATATAGAGTTGAGAATTCCTCCTACAGTTGTTGCATGCCAGTTTCTATTGTACAGACTCCCTGAGTGAAGTATTTTACTATACTTGGTTTCTAAATGTTCCAGGTCAAGTTTGATGTCTGGGATGTTTTTAGCATACTCTCATCATGTATGTCGGATCAAACATGTTTTGAATTCAGAATCTTAGAGACTCCACCTCTTTCTGCAGGCACAATGTCTAAAGTATATATATTCTGCAAAACTATGGATCTAACTACTAGTTCAGTGTTTTTGACTAATAAACTCAAGGTGTACTAGTTCTATGCCTATCCACAAGTGTTGAAACATTTCTAATTTCCGCATCCTTCAGTATGACTCCCACAGCTGGAATAATAGCTCCACATATGTCTCCCACCAAGTGTGTTCCTCCATTTATATTTCTAGTATGGCTGTATGCAGGTGTCATTGTTAAAGCATTCACATTATTCACTTGATGCATTTTAGGAAACATTAAGCCTAAATAGAAAATACCCTCCCAGTCAGCTGCTAATTTGAAATATGCCTCTTGCCCACAGATAAAATAAACTCCTGGTATTGCTGGTTTGTCACCTTGTAAAAATTGTCTTCTGATAGTTTGAACGTATGTTAACAATTACTTATCCCTATCTGTCTTCTCCTAAAAAACATTCTGTCCCCTTTTGTCTTTTTTCCAGTCTCATCTTTTGATATGTCATTTTCTTTCTAAAGTCATCTTCCTTCTTCCAGGCATCTTTTAATTTGTCTTCATTCGGATTCTTACTATGTGCACTGTGTGCTTTTTTCTCTTCTAACATCATGATAAATGTCTTCTCCAAAGGTCCCATTAAACATGTCAAATAATTTGTGTACGCCTTAACAGTGTAAGTACAAAGGCAGGCCTAAAATAATGTCAAGCAATCTCCATTTTTTCGCTTGTGGGTGGAAATGTATGATTTTCTCAAAGGCACTTTTGAAAGAATCATGTCAAAACTAGAATAATGTATTCAAATTGTTGCTATCTGTAAACTAAACTAAGCAGTATGCCGCGCAAAATTGCATAAGACAAAGGAATGTGATGGTATGTCATCTCCTCCCCAGCTGCAGAAGGTAAGTGTGCACACACATAACAATCCTTAGCATTCATTGCATGTGTATACTCTTTTACTAATCTAGAATAATCTAGAATAAACGTTAAATAATCTACAAATGTGGTTTTCTACTCATCTTCATCTATCTCATGTAACCCTGTGAGTCTTAAAAAAATATTGGGTAGATTTAATTTATTTATCATCAAGGAAAAATTTATTTTAAGAAATTTGTGAAAAAAATTGTTTTTGGGGAAATGTAAAGCTTATGTTTGAGGACAACATTTCCATGTAATATTTCATGTAGACATTTAAGAGATAGTTCATAAAACACATACTTTGAATATATATTCTTGGAACTAAAAGGTAATTGCTGCTGTGGTGTTACTTTATGATCCATGTGGAGGCATCTCAACATCTATATTGTTTACGTTTACATAGATCATCATCAATGTTACAGCTATGTCTGATCTCTGATCCTATGTAACAGATTGGCTCCCAGATTAATTGAGGACCTGCACTGTCCTTGCATGATGGAAGTCATCACAATCTAACGCAAGCCTTTAAATGGGTTTTACAAATACACACACTGGGCTATTTGTGCTGCCTTGCGTGCATTTGTAAAGAAATGTAAGGCAATTCAATGGCTTGTGCTGCATTGCCTTACATTTTGATATGGTAGGCATACCATGGGTGGAGCATGAGCGCTCCCACCATCCCCCATGAAATTTGATACAATCCCAGACTTACTAGTGGCAGTGCACCTGGTACTGTGCTAAAAATGTGCTCCAACACAAAGCACAATTTAACTAGTATTTTTAAAATGCAACTGAGACGTCAAAGGTATCCTGGTGCTTGCGTCCTAGAAAAAGCCTGTCAGTAGCATTTGATCATGTAAGTAATTAATTTTAAAACACATTTCGACTTGCATACCATGTTAGAATTGCACTTTAGGAGGGGCGTGGCTTGGATGCCGCGCAAGATGGCCGGCTAGTTGCGGAGCTACGCCGCACCGAAGAACCTCCTAGCAGTTTTCCCAATGTGAAGGGGACTGTTTTCATCTCGGCTTGGCAGATTTCAACATCGGAACCGGCGGTGAGCACCCGGGTCCTTTCTGCAGCCTTTAAGGAGCCGTTTCTTCACCATAACTCGCGACGCGACTGTCGCATATTGAACGGCCGCCATTTTACATTCGGCGCAGCACCAACGGACCTCACACTTTCCTCATATGTTGTGAATTGGTCTTTGCGGTTTACTGGATTTCAACTACGGACACTTCGGTGAGCATCAAGATACTTCTGGTACTTCTACTGCTTCTAATGCACCCTTTTTATTATTAACTCGCGATGCGATTGCCGCTCGTCAGAGGGCCGCCATTTTGAATGCGCTGCAGCTGATTTCCGAGCTTTCCCTCACAGACTTAACATCACAAACATTCTCTGCGCCTCTGATAAAATGACTGTTTAATACATGAGGTGAATAACGCTTGCCTTCTTGTTCACTGTCAAATGGAACATTCTTCATAGTGAACTCCCTCCTACATGCCTAATAATGTTTTTCACAGTTGGCTCTCCCAAGCTCCTATAATGTGCCTACTCACCAGTGTATGTAGTGACCTGCTTTCTCCAGCTCGACATGCTACATGGGAGCTATTATAAACTTTCTGGTCTGTATCTCACTATATGAAGCCTCACCCTTGCCTCAATCGAGGCTCCTTGTGGTTTTTGTATCGTTTATTCATTTGATAGTTCACCATACTTTTGTGTAGAGGCCTCCAGCATTTCTGAATGCCTGGAACCTGTGGCTCCCGCGCTTTCTTCAGTCCCTAGCGGACTGCGTTTCCGCCATTTTACGCCTTCTGATATGTGCAGCATAATGGCTTCTCCCTCTACACTGTAACGTCCTACAATGTAGTTTCTCTTTCACTGGAATTGTTAAGACCCATAATTAGAGTCAAGCACCTTTTTGTATGGTCTTTCGCTCTGTTCCTATTTATGGTGGCTCAACTTGACTAATTCTCCCTGGACGGAGTGCTGATTGTACCCCTCCTCTCTTTGTGCTATTACTGGACTGGTCTTTCTCTTATGGTCAACTTACCAAGCCTAACTTTATTTTTACTCCCTCTGTGAATACTCCAGCATGCCCTCCCACTGAGTTGCACGCTTCTCCACGGTCTTCCAAGATGGCGACCTCTGCCTCTCAACGTTCCTCAGCATCGCAGGTCGCTTCCAGTAAGTCCTCACCTCCGGCGACATCTTCTAAACGACTCAAGTAAGACCCTCCCTCACCAGATAAATCTTCTGCTTCGTCCTCCATAGACTTGATTTTGGAAGAGATCTGGGCGTTGCGCCCATTTGTTGAGGAAACGAGCAAAGATATGCAACTTTTAAAGGACAAGTGGGAGGCCATGGACGTCCGAATCTCCTCAATTGAACAGCAAATTCCTGAGGTTCAGTCCAACACACAACGCATCGCATCTTTGGAAAAGACTGTTCTCTCGCTTCAACACCACACGGAGGATTTGGAAAATCGCAACAGGAGGAACAACCTACGTATTTATGGTTTGCCAGAATCACTTAAGGGAGATGATCCAGTCACTTTCTTCACCTCTTTTCTCCCAAAACTTTTGAACATGCCACCTTCTACAGCCATCAGCATCCAAAGGGCCCACAGACTCGGATCACGTACAATTGCCTCTACAAAACCTCGCAGTGTCATCATTTTTTTTTTACATTTACGGATCTTCTTTCCATACTTTCTGCAGCTAGAGCCAAACGACAGATATCCTGGCTAGGTCAACGTGTATTCCTAACCCAAGACGTTTCTAATGCTACTGCTTCTAGACGAAAGGAGTTCCTTGCCCTTCGCCCTTCTCTGCGCTCCCTTGGAGCACGTTATGGCTTGTTCCATCCTTGCACCTTCAGAGTGTCTCATCAAAATAAGACTTGGTCTTTTCAAGATCCTGGTGAACTCCGAAACTTCATCCTTCTGCAGAACAGTGATGGCATGGAATCCTCCCCTTCCAATAGTGGCTGATCTGTTTTGTTACTTTCTTGACTCTAGTCTTTAGCTGTTTTTTTTTGTTCCTCGTACTTATGTACTTGCTGTTTCAGTGATTCCTGTTGTTTAAATCTACTCTCATCTTCCTTTAGTATGTTGGCGTGCTACTCTCGGATTTTTATTCTGCATTATTCATATTCTATATTGTTTGTATCCTATATTCTATAATAATTTGTTATACATGATTCTCTCATTAATTGTTTTTCTTTCTTCCCACTACAGAATTGTATTGATTATTCCCTTCATCCTGTGTCACCCCTGTGTGGTTCTGTGAGGTCTCGGTGCGGTCATGCCTCTGCTCCTGGTCTGACCCGTCTTGTTACGCATCACCACTTCCCCATCTCCCTATTTGTATTCCCCCTTCAGGTATGTTTTTTGCAGTCATCCTTATGGATTTGTACTGTCGCCTTTGTCTTCTCTCTTCCCTTTCTCTTGCTACTTTTTCTTCCTTTCCTTTCTCCCCTCTCTTCCCCTTTCCCCTTATTCTTTTTTTACCCTTTCTTATTTCCGGAATTTTAATACTTGGTTTTTTGCGGTTACAGTATGTTTTGCACTCTCCGAATTTGAATTGTTTACTCTGTTTTAATATTTAAGGTTGTTTCATGGAATGTGAAAGGTTTTAATAATCCTATCAAGCGGCAGAAAGTACTATCCCATCTTTCCTCTTATAATCCCGATATTGCTCTTATCCAAGAAACCCACTTATCTGAAATTGAGTCCTTAAAGTTGAAAAGACAATGGGTTGGTACCGTATTATTTTCTCCGGCCCCTCATAAAAAGAATAGAGTTGCTATTCTGATTCACAAACGACTCAAATGCAAGATTGTGTTAGAGGAACGAGATGATGAAGGCCGTTGGATCTTAGCCAAACTACTTATTAATGCAATTCCACTCACTGTGTTTAATGTTTATGGTCCCACGACTTTTGACTCTTCCTTTTGGCATCTATTACTTCCAAATGCATTCAACATAAAGATGATTGTTTCCTTTTAGGTGGCGATTGTAATCAGACAGTTGATCCCTTCTTGGATAGTAAATCCTCTGTCAGCTTCATCCCGCATAAGCCTGATAAATAGTTCTTAGATACCATTACGCAGGCTCACCTTGTAGATTCTTGGAGACTCACTCATCCAGACGTTTTAGATTTTTCTTTCTTCTCTCCCCCACAAGCCTCCTTTTCCCGTCTAGACTATATTTTTCTCTCTTCTTTATCCCAACATCTTTTGTCTTCCTCTATTGAACCTATTGTAATCTCTGACCATGCTCCTATTGTTACAGACTTTGACCTCCTTCCCCCTCTACCTAAATCGTCTCGTTGGCGCTTTAATTCCTCTTTGCTAACTGACCCTCATTTCTCCTCTTCCTTTCGCTCTTTCACTACTGAATTCTTCCAGCTCAACTCTGACCCTCATATTTCCCCCCATGTCCTATGGGATTCATTCAAAGCTACGGCCCGTGGATTTATCATTGACATTGTTTCTAAGAAAAACAAACGGTTTCTCCAAAAGCGTACAGTTGCTCTAACTCATATCAAAACCTTGGAACATCAGTTTTATACTTCCTCCCCCAATCATATGTCCTCTGAACTTCTTCAAGCCAAAATTGCCTTTAATAAACTCACCACTGATTCGGCCTCTTCCTTTCTTCTTCGCAGTAGTGCTCGCTACTATGGCGGTCATAACAAATCAGGCAAATTACTCGCTAACTACCTCAAGTCACGTAAAGAACATACTTTCATAGACTCCATCTATTCCCTTCAAATGTTCTCTTGCATACCGATAAAGATATTTTAGACCAAATTCACTCTTTTTATAAATCTTTGTACACCCCCGAAAACCCCCCTCCACCTCCTCTTCTTCAATCCTACTTTGATAATTTGCCGAAACCTGATGCGTCCCAACTTCATTTCTTACACATAGAATCGGATTTTACCCTACATGAGCTTTCCACTGCATTGTCTTCCCTTTCCAAAGGCAAAACCCCGGGTCCTGATGGCTTTCCGGTTGAATTTTATTTACATTTTTCTGATCTTCTTTTGCCCAAACTTCTCTCTCTTTTTCAGTCGTTTTGCTCCGCTGGCATTGCTCAGGGTTCTTTTCAAGATGCTACTATCTGCCTCATCCCTAAAGAGGGCCGTGATCCTAAATTTTGTAAAAATTACCGTCCTATTTCCTTGGTCAATGTTGACTATAAACTCTTTGCTAAATTATAGCCCTACGTCTTGATCCCTTCATGCCATCTCTCATTGGGAAGGAACAATGCGGATTCGTTAAGGGTCGCCTCACCTCGGATAGCTCTAGACTTTTCCTCAATGTTTTAAACAAAGCCTCTTCTCTTTCTATCCCCCTAGCGGCTATTTCTGTAGATGCGGAAAAAGACTTTGTAGAGTTGATTGGTCTTTCCTGCTTGCTTCCCTGAAATGGCATGGTTTTGGTCCCAAATTTATTTTGTTTATTTCTTTAATTTATTCCAAGCCCAAAGCTTCAGTCCTTGTAAATGGTCAGCTCACCTCATCTTTTACGCTTCAATGTGGGGTTCGTCAAGGCTGCCCCCTCTCCCCTCTTCTTTTTATTTTAGCTCTTGAGCCTTTTCTATCCTCTATTCGTAACAATTCCTCGATTTCTGGCTTTCCATATGGAGAACATCAACTCAAATTATCTGCTTACGCTGATGATATTCTTTTATTTATCTCGGATCCAGTTTCCTCTGTCCCTTCTTTGTTGGCTGAGTTTGAGAAGTTTTCTCTTGTCTCAGGATATAAAATTAATTCCGATAAGACGGAAATTCTTCCATTGACTAAATATTGTCTTCCACATTTCTTTACCTCCACAGGCTTCGCTTGGAATAGTAATAAGATCAAATATCTCAGAGTCCTTTTTTCTAATTCTATCTCATCCTCTATCAAACTAAATCTGAACGCAGTCATCTCTAGAATTGAACAACTATTCTCTTCCTGGAATCCTCTCTTTCTTTCCTGGTGGGGTCGTCTTGATTCTGTCAAGATGATGATTGCACCTATTTTGATTTATTTACTCTCTATGCTCCCTGTCCATATCCCGGCCCTTTACTTTCATCGAATTGACTCTATTCTATCCAAATTCCTTTGGAAACAGAAAAAGCTCGCATATCTTTATCGGCTCTTCGTAAGGCCAAATCAAATGGAGGAGTTAATTTTCCAGATTTTCGCCTCTACCATAAATCCTTCTCTCTTCGTCAGGCTTCTCGTTGGCTATCATCAGAACTATCCCCTCTTTTTCCCCTCTGGCTTCATATTGAACGTTCTTTATTATTACCCTTTTCATTTCCTGATGTACTTCGCTTTACTTCTAAATCCCCTTATATAGTCCCTCCTCTGTTCAAGCATACTTTTTCTCTTTTAAAACCTTTGCTCACCCCACTGACCTTCTCCCGTGAATCTTTTCTACTTTCACCCATCTGGTATAACTCACTTATTCTTTTGCGCAATAGACCTATTGCCTGGTCCTCTTGGAAATCGAAAGGTATTACTTGGGTTCATCAGCTCTTTGATGGTTCCTCACCTTGCTCTTTCCCTCAATTTCAGACACAGTTTCACTGCACCTGTTCTTTTGCACAGAAATATTATATTCTTATGCAAATTGTCCTTGATCGTTATTATTCTCTCCCATCTTCAGAATTACCTCCCCCCTCTTCCCCTCTTTTTACCATCCTTACCACTTTTCCTAAAGCCTCTCTTATCTATCGCTTCTTCTCAATCCTGACCGCCCCAAGTCTAAAGTGGAACTATCTTGGGAGAAGGAACTGGCTTGTTCTTGGTCTATTCCTCTCTGGGACAAAATATGGACTAAAACGTTGAAGACTTCTCACACTGCATCCCTCACTCAGTCCCTATTTTTCTTTTATCATAGACTTTATCTTTCTCCTCTTTCTCTGTCTCGTTTTCTTTCTTCTTCCACCTCTAACTGCTGGACATGTAACACACCTGGGGCTGATCTTTTTCATCTTTTCTTTCTCTGTCCCTCTGTTCAAGTTTTTTGGAAACAAGTTTGGTCTCGCATCTCCCGCATTTTTACACTCTCTGTTCCCTACTCCAATTCCCTTGTGTTTCTGGGCAGTCTCTCAGACTCTTTGAACCTCCCTTTACACTCACTTGGTCTTCTTGACCTCATGCCAGCCCATGCTCTCCAACACATTGCCTCCAATTGGAAGTCCCTTACAAATCTTTCCCTTCGTTGTTGGTGGAATCTCCTGTGTAATTCCCATAGACTTGATGTTGCCTTTGCCTCCTCCTGTAAACCCTCTCGCAATGTTGAGCTTTACTGGTTACCCCTTACCCTGTATTTAGATCAATCTGCTGGAAGAGATTATACTCCACTTTCCTCTGCCAATTTTAAACCCCCTTGAACATCTGTAATCCTGCCTGCAGTTTCGTTCCTTAGATTTCACAGTTTTGGTTCTTTCACTCATGTTATAGATGACATTTCCTTCTTTCGGTTATTGTGCACTTGATTTGTTCTAATTGCCTACAATTGTTTATGCCTATATATATATAATGTTGATATTAACATGGTTTTTACTTCCCCCTTTCCCCCTCCTCCCTTTCCCTCTTAAAAACTAGAAAATGCTTGTCTTTTTCTTTGTGTCACCAGTAGTTTTAGCATTTATCTTTTTTCGATATTTTTCTCACTCATGTTGTTTCTGCTGATGTCACCTTGCTGTTTTATAACCTTTGAATCAATAAAGCTTTCAAACATAAAAAAAAGAATTGCACTTTAGAATGTGTTTAAACAGTGCAGAAATGTTTCCACATACAAAAATAACACATAGGACAAATGTGCTAGCCTAACAAAGTGTAGGAGTCTATTAGAACACATTTTAATTCTGCTTATAAAATACAAAAGTAATTAGCTGCCATTTGATTGGTGAACTAAAGTTGACGTGTAAGGAACAAAAGGAAAACAGTTGGGCTTACGTTGACATTTTGTAAATTAAATTGTCACCATGAAATGTTTTAAAGATTTTAAGAGATTTGTAAGAGGAGATGTCACTATTCATGTACACAGAGGCGAAGAGGCACCTCCTGCATAAATTATGAGTAAAGAACATGGTTTAAGTTCATGTTTGTGGCTTCGACAATGGAGACGTATTACAGAAAATGAGGGTGCTTTGAGTTTTCCTAGGTATGGGACATTTAAAACCAGAATCCTAGATCATTTGAAGGGAACATTGTACCTCGACCCATGCAGTATGAGGCTTCTAATGCTTGGGAAAGAGTTGCAAGATAAAGAGAAAAGGAGAAATACCAGAGAAGGACAGGAAGAGCAATTCAGAATTCTGCAAATGCTCGCTGGGATGAAGAACAGCATACATGGAGGAAGGCCATTATTGAAGGAGCCAGATTATATCTGATTCTTATATCAGAAGGTACGAAGAAGAATAAGGTTATGGTTACACAAGAGGGGTATGAGTCAAATACAGATTCAGGAGATTAGAATTTAGAGCAGATGCTGTCTTCCGGACCACCACCACCTACTTGTTTCTCTGACCCAGGAGAGGTAAGTGCTACTGCCAGTCAAACCATAGCACCTGCTCCAGTGGACCTAGATCTACTTCTAATTGAATAGCCTTTACAGGTTTTGCAAATTGCTCCACCAATTGTGAGATGACCACCAGTTTTAGTTTCAAATGAGAATTATCCTGTTGTATCTCGAGTGGCTGCAAGTGCAACACCCCAGATTGAGAGAAGATCGGAAGTCTTACTAACATCAGTTTTTAGAAATGCACTGATAACCCAAAACAAACAGTAAGTTCCATGGAGACCCCACAAAATATACATGCTCTAGTAGACAGAGGAGGGACCGTAGTCTTCAAGACTCCCTTGCTTCTAATAAATTGAGGGGTATATTTACAAGTACAAGTGGCGAGCGTGCCGTTAGCTTTATTAGCCTAATGCCACGCTTCGCCACTTCTGAAATGCAGGACTGCAAAGTATTTTCAAGAACACTGTGCGGCCCTGCACTTTCCCCTTTACTGGCGCTAATTACAGCTGCCTAGTGCCAATGCAGGCACTCTTGCACTTAGTGCAAGGGTGCCTGCGTTGAGGGGAAGGATTGTTTGTGTGCAGGAAGCTGTCCCTTCCTGCACATAAACAATCTAAAGTGGCGATTTGTAACTTCGATGTGTGCTCTTTTCTGTAGCACACATAGAAGTTGCAACTCGCCTTTTATTTGTAAATTAAGGTTTATGTGCAAGAAGGGACACCTTCCTGCACATAAACAGTCAATGGCGTTTTTTTGTTTGTATGTGAACGGCACACAGCAGCACACATTGAAACAGCAAAAATATTGAGAAATAAAACATTTCTTCTCATTTTCCCAGGGTTAGCCCAAGTTTTCCATGTTCTTAATTTTGAGGCTGCCCCATATTTACACCACCCTTGTAAACATGGGGCAGTGTCAAAATCAACGGGTGTTGTGGTGGAACACCCACCAAGACACCCTTTGCCCGCCCCTTTCATGCTAAGTGTAAGGTGAATGAGTGCCTTACTCACAAGGCGGTGTTAAGCCAAGTTAAGTAGTTTAACGCTGCCTTGTGAATAAAGCGAAGCCCTATCGCCAAAGGACCATCACTAAATGGGACGTTCCTGTGGCAATAGGAGCTTGTAAATATGCTCCTAAGTGTCAATCAAGATGGATATTTGCCCTCTTCTATCTAGGTTACTAGATAGAAGAGGGCAGAAATCACAGAGCCCACAGAGAAATAGAGACAAGAAAAGACAGACCAATGGATATTCCAAAATTGAGTATACAATTCGAAGAACTAATCAAGGTTTGCCTGGCGTTTGGTCATTTAGATCAATACCAGAGAAATGAGTTCATCTGCCTGTGCAAGGTGGTTACTCGAAGGGCTAATATGGTACATGACAAATTGGCAGGAATAGCAAAAATTGTGAATTTGCTTCGTAGCTATAGAGTTGAATTGGATGATCAAGACATAGAAGGCATAAGAATTACAGGAATGCGGCTGCACTTTATCAAACTGGCACACTGCATACAGAGATGAAAGAATGTGGAAAAGTCAGAACTTAGGTGGACAAAGAAACATGAAAAAAACAGAGAAGCATCTTTAGATGGATGAGCCAAATGAGGATGGGGCAGCAGCCTAGCCTCTGAGGGAACTAGCTGGAGGAACTTATGTATATGTGCCATGGAGCAGAGGTGTCCTGAGAGGATTAGTTAAACAACAAGAGAGAAAAGGGTCAGTCTGCCACTCTTATACCCCTTAAAGTCAGAATATCAAACAACGAAAGAGCAACTAAAAATACCAAGAAGGAAGGAGGGTAAGTAAGACAAGTCAAATACCACAACCAAAATGATAGAGACTGGGTGAAAAAAGGTCAGTGCACACTGAGAAAAAAGAACCCTCAGGCACCGACAAAGTCAGTAGCCAATTGTCGTCATTGGGTTCTTATTAGCGGTATGTGCATTAGTACCTTGTAGTGAAGTGAGTGATCTAAAAGGAGGTGTGCCTGTTCCCTAGTATAGAGAATTCCTTTTAATAGAGGGACAGTCCATCTCCATTAAAAACAAAGTGAGTGCGGACAGAAGTTGGTTGAGTCAGTTTGAACCAAACATGTCCTAAAAATTATGTGAAACTGGTCAACATGTTTCTGCTCTCATGAGCCATGACAGCTCAGCATTCATCAGGACCATACATACCCCACCAGGTGTTTCGCGCATGCTAAGGCGCAAAAAATCCAACGAGTGGGGAAGAAAATAACTTAATAAAGAGACTCACAGGATTTCTGTGTGGGAGCCCTCATATATGTAACTGATTATATTCGTAATGAATACAGCGTAGGCTCGTGGCGGGGAAACCTTCACGCCCAGAATCGTTCATTCCGAGCGACAGTCCCCGTGACCGCATTAGGTTTAACAGCGGGCTTCTCCACGGTCTTCCAAGATGGCGACCTCTGCCTCTCAACGTTCCTCAGCATCGCAGGTCGCTTCCAGTAAGTCCTCACCTCCGGCGACATCTTCTAAACGACTCAAGCAAGACCCTCCCTCACCAGATAAATCTTCTGCTTCGTCCTCCATAGACTTGATTTTGGAAGAGATCCGGGCGTTGCGCCCATTTGTTGTAGAAACGAGCAAAGATATGCAACTTTTAAAGGACAAGTGGGAGGCCATGGACGTCCGAATCTCCTCAATTGAACAGCAAATTCCTGAGGTTCAGTCCAACACACAACGCATGGCATCTTTGGAAAAGACTGTTCTCTCGCTTCAACACCACACGGAGGATTTGGAAAATCGCAACAGGAGGAACAACCTACGTATTTATGGTTTGCCAGAATCACTTAGGGGAGATGATCCAGTCACTTTCTTCACCTCTTTTCTCCCAAAACCTTTGAACATGCCACCTTCTACAGCCATCAGCTTCCAAAGGGCCCACAGACTCGGATCACGTACAACTGCCTCTACAAAACCTCGCAGTGTCATCATTCTTTTTTTGAAATTTACGGATCTTCTTTCCATACTTTCTGCAGCTAGAGCCAAACGACAGATATCCTGGCTAGGTTAACGTGTATTCCTAACCCAAGACGTTTCTAATGCTACTGCTTCTAGACGAAAGGAATTCCTTGCCCTTCGCCCATCTCTGCGCTCCCTTGGAGCACGTTATGGCTTGTTCCATCCTTGCACCTTCAGAGTGACTCATCAAAATAAGACTTGGTCTTTTCAAGATCCTGGTGAACTCCGAAACTTTATCCTTCTGCAGAACAGTGATGGCATGGAATCCTCCCCTTCCAATAGTGGCTGATCTGTTTTGTTACTTTCTTGACTCTAGTCTTTAGCTGTTTTTTTTTGTTCCTCGTACTTATGTACTTGCTGTTTCAGTGATTCCTGTTGTTTAAATCTACTCACATCTTCCTTTAGTATGTTGGCGTGCTTCTCTCGGATTTGTATTCTGCATTATTCGTATTCTATATTGTTTGTATCCTATATTCTATAATATTTTGTTATACATGATTCTCTCATTAATTGTTTTTCTTTCTTCCCACTACAGAATTATATTGATTATTCCCTTCATCCTGTGTCATCCATGTGAGGTCTCGGTGCGGTCATGCCTCTGCTCCTGGTCTGACCCGTCTTGTTACGCATCACCACTTCCCCATCTCCCTATTTGTATTCCCCCTTCAGGTATGTTTTTTGCAGTCATCCTTCTGGATTTGTACTGTCTCCTTTGTCTTCTCTCTTCCCTTTCTCTTGCTACTTTTTCTTCCTTTCCTTTCTCCCCTCTCTTCCCCTTTCCCCTTATTCTTTTTTCACCCTTTCTTATTTCCGGCCTTTTAATACTTGGTTTTTTGCTGTTACAGTATGTTTTGCACTCTCCGAATTTGAATTGTTTACTCTGTTTTAATATTTAAGGTTGTTTCATGGAATGTGAAAGGTTTTAATAATCCTATCAAGCGGCAGAGAGTACTATCCCATCTTTCCTCTTATAATCCCGATATTGCTCCTATCCAAGAAACCCACTTATCTGAAATTGAGTCCTTAAAGTTGAAAAGACAATGGGTTGGTACCGTATTATTTTCTCCGGCCCCTCATAAAAAGAATGGAGTTGCTATTCTGATTCACAAATGACTCAAATGCAAGATTGTGCTAGAGGAACGAGATAATGAAGGCCGTTGGATCTTAGCCAAACTACTTATTAATGCAATTCCACTCACTGTGTTTAATGTTTATGGTCCCACGACTTTTGACTCTTCCTTTTGGCCATCTATTACTTCCAAATGCATTCAACATAAAGATGATTGTTTCCTTTTAGGTGGCGATTGTAATCAGATAGTTAATCCCTTCTTGGATCGTAAATCCTCTGTCCGCTTCATCCCACATAAGCCTGATAAACAGTTCTTAGATACCATTACGCAGGCTCACCTTGTAGATTCTTGGAGACTCACTCATCCAGACGTTTTAGATTTTTCTTTCTTCTCTCCCCCACGTCTCCTTTTCCAGTCTTGACTATATTTTTCCCTCCTCTTCTTTATCCCAACATCTTTTGTCTTCCTCTATTGAACCTATTGTAATCTCTGACCAGGCTCCTATTTTTACAGACTTTGACCTCCTTCCCCCTCTACCTAAATCGTCTCGTTGGCGCTTTAATTCCTCTTTGCTAACTGACCCTCATTTCTCCTCTTCCTTTCGCTCTTTCACTACTGAATTCTTCCAGCTCAACTCTGACCCTCATATTTCCCCCCATGTCCTATGGGATTCATTCAAAGCTACGGCCCGTGGATTTATCATTGACTTTGTTTCTAAGAAAAAGAAACGGTTTCTCCAAAAGCGTACAGTTGCTCTAACCCATATCAAAACCTTGGAACATCAGTTTTATACTTCCTCCCCCAATCATATGTCCTCTGAACTTCTTCAAGCCAAAATTGCCTTTAATAAACTCACCACTGATTCGGCCTCTTCCTTTCTTCTTCGCAGTAGTGCTCGCTACTATGGCGGTCGTAACAAATCAGGCAAATTACTCGCTAACTACCTCAAGTCGCGTACAGAACATACTTTCATAGACTCCATCTATTCCCTTCAAATGTTCTCCTGCATACCGATAAAGATATTTTAGACCAATTTCATTCTTTTTATAAATCTTTGTACACCCCCGAAAACCCCCCTCCACCTCCTCTTCTTCAATCCTACTTTGATAATTTGCCGAAACCTGATGCGTCCCAACTTCATTTCTCAGACATAGAATCGGATTTTACCCTATATGAGCTTTCCACTGCATTGTCTTCCCTTTCCAAAGGCAAAACCCCGGGTCCTGATGGCTTTCCGGTTGAATTTTATTTACATTTTTCTAATCTTCTTTTGCCCAAACTTCTCTCTCTTTTTCAGTCGTTTTGCTCCGCTGGCATTGCTCAGGGTTCTTTTCAAGATGCTACTATCTGCCTCATCCCTAAAGAGGGCCGCGATCCTAAATTTTGTAAAAATTACCGTCCTATTTCCTTGGTCAATGTTGACTATAAACTCTTTGCTAAATTATAGCCCTACGTCTTGATCCCTTCATGCCATCTCTCATTGGGAAGGAACAATGCGGATTCGTTAAGGGTCGCCTTACCTCGGATAACTCTAGACTTCTCCTCAATGTTTTAAACAAAGCCTCTTCTCTTTCTATCCCCGTAGCGGCTATTTCTGTACATGCCGAAAAAGACTTCGATGGAGTTGATTGGTCTTTCCTGCTTGCTTCCCTGAAATGGCATGGTTTTGGTCCCAAATTTATTTTGTTTATTTCTTTAATTTATTCCAAGCCCAAAGCTTCAGTCCTTGTAAATGGTCAGCTCACCTCATCTTTTACGCTTCAACGTGGGGTTCGTCAAGGCTGCCCCCTCTCCCCTCTTCTTTTTATTTTAGCTCTTGAGCCTTTTCTATCCTCTATTCGTAACAATTCCTCGATTTCTGGCTTTCCATATGGAGAACATCAACTCAAATTATCTGTTACGCTGATGATATTCTTTTATTTATCTCGGATCCAGTTTCCTCTGTCCCTTCTTTGTTGGCTGAGTTTGGGGTGTCTGCATAAACTCTTCTGCTTGAACCTGGACCAACCGCTGCCATACCTGCTTGAGAGCCCTGGAAATTGCCGGCACTGCTGCCTTCGCTGCTGCTCCACTGCTGCCTGTCACCTCCCCCCGCCTCCCTCCACCAGTGCTGCCGCAGCGCGGGGGAGAGTGGGAGTGAAACTACAACTCCCAGCGGCCTCCGCGACCGGAAGTTGCGTAGAGGCGGAGCGCGCCAGGAGGCGCTAAAAAACGGGCTACACCTGCTGTGGAGCGGGTGTCTGCATAAACTCTTCTGCTTGTACCTGGACCAACCGCTGCCATACCTGCTTGAGAGCCCTGGATATCGCCGGCACTGCTGCCTTCGCCGCTGCTCCACCGCTGCCTGTCACCTCCCCCCGCCGCAGCCTCCCTCCACCAGTGCTGCCGCAGCGCGGGGGAGAGTGGGAGTGAAACTACAACTCCCAGCGGCCTCCGCGACCGGAAGTCGCGTGGAGGCGGAGCGCGCCAGGAGGCGCTTAAAAACGGGCTACACCTGCTGTGGAGCGGGTGTCTGCATAAACTCTTCTGCTTGTACCTGGACCAACCGCTGCCATACCTGCTTGAGAGCCCTGGAAATCGCCGGCACTGCTGCCTTCGCCGCTGCTCCACCGCTGCCTGTCACCTCCCCCCGCCGCAGCCTCCCTCCACCAGTGCCGCCGCAGCGCGGGGGAAGAGTGGGAGTGAAACTACAACTCCCAGCGGCCTCCGCGACCGGAAGTCGCGTAGAGGCGGAGCGCGCCAGGAGGCGCTTAAAAACGGGCTACACCTCCCGCGTCGCGGGAGCGCGCCGGGCTAAGCCCGGGCAAAGGGCGGGCCCTCTGTGGCCCTCAGAGGCCTGAGGAGACTGGTCTGGGCCAGACCCCCTGGTTGCGGGACTTCATTCAAGTAAGAGTGTAAACTCCTCGTTCTTTTGGTGCTATTGTTGGTAATGTCAGTCACCGTGCACACACCACCCTCTGCTATTGCCCCTGACAAAGTAGGGGGCTTGTTGAACGGTACCCTCGATAACTATTTCACTAAAACTGCCCTTGAAGGTACTAGAGTTCTATCTTTAGCAGAACGCCGGGACGACCGTCGCCGTTCTATAGAACGAATCAAGAGCAGGGCTCTATCTGAACCAATCCCTGTTGTTACAACAGCTAATAACTCTTGTGCTGCAACTATGGACACCACATTAATTGGGGATAGTGTGCCCATATTCTTAAGGGAATGTCTAGCACCTTCTATTGGTTCAACGCATAATGAATTAGCTCCAATCCCCCTTGATTTTTCCAGTACCCCTAATGCATTACAAGTTATGATTTCACCAACACCCAGGCCTGGGAAGATAGTAAGAGGAAAAACAACAAGACCCTTGCCATATAAAATCCATGGCCCACCGCCAACTAAAAAGAGACGCAAAAGATTGGACCCTACTAAGCCCAAATTAAGTCATTCTGAATTTGGGAAAAAGTCTAATTCCACCACCATTGAAGTAGCGGGAACTATGGCCGCGAAGGGAGCTGCAGAGACAGTGCTAGACCCTCCAGCACTCTTATTATCGACATCACGTTTGGCCACTAAGTATAATACAGAACATGCCATAAATGCTGACGGGTCCCTATTAACTCCCACTAGTAATTTACCAGACAGTATAGAACTAATTGTGAGGAGTTATACGTTAGCCATAGTTGAAAGATTAAAAGGAGTGGAGACAAGACTAGGGAAAATAGAGGCGGACTTGGTCACACACGGTAACTCGGCTAGGACTTTAGGAAACAAGGGTCCAATAATAGCATCAATTCCTAGCAGAGCTTCCACCTCGGCCTACGTTACTACATCAAACGTAGTAGTGGCAACATCTTCCACCACTACTCCTTGTAATTATTTGAAAACAGCCACACCAGTGGTGACTAAAAACCAGCCTATAGGTATACTACCTAAACCAAATCAGACTCAAACAGTGACATCAAGATTAGCTGTAGCTTCGAATTATATTCCTGATATTCCCGCTAATAATAATCAAGTAAGGGAAGCAGGTAACGCATTAAACGGGCCACCTAGAATGGAAGGGGAAGAAGCCAGACATACAAGAGGGGTCCAAGGTAGGAGACCACCCACAGAACTTCCACCAGAAGCTGTACCCTATGTGGTGGTACTCACTGGGGTACCAGAACTGCCTGGAAATAAGCGGGAAGGTTTTTCCCAACTTAAAAACAAAATAATGCACTGGCTAATTTCACATAGACCAAAGGCCAGTAATATTAATGGCGAAATAATCCATGTCCGACGGTTGCCTTGGCTAGGAGGAAGACCAAAGGACATAGGGGGAGATGTGGTTGTGGTGAATTTCAGAGACAAAAATGCGGTCCAATATATACTATCTTGGCCGCATGGTAGTGAGAATAGTTGTATCATACCGCGTCCATTGACTTACTTTTATCCAAGATCCATAGTATTTCCTAACAAACCGGTAACTAGCAATGCTTTCTTGGATAACCTTTTTCTTAACTTGGAGCCTGCTAGACTCCCTGTTCATATGTACCAACCAGCATCAGCCCCTGTTTTACCTGGGTGGAACACCATACCCCCAAAATACTACACAAGTGAATGTAGAAGAACACCTCACATACTCCCATTCACGCCACTGGAAACATCGAATAGGTTTGATGTTTTCAGTGGTATGGATGAATGTGATTGAAGTTTAAGGAACAGGGAGGTAGATGGTGGTGGTGCAAAGAACCATAATCCTAATGGAGTAAAGGAGGAAGAAGGAAGTAGATCCCCGAGGCCAGACAATCCTGTTACTGTAACTGGTAGTGGGATTAATTGTAGTTTGTCTTCACCCACAATAGTTGGCAATTGTGGGTCAAATGAGGAGCACTCTTTGATTACATTAGTTTCATGGAATGTGGCGGGGGTGCATACTAAAATATGTGACCCAGATTGGAATAGATACATGAACACCTTCAAAATCTGTATGCTGCAGGAGACATGGGCCACGGACCAGGTCCATAGAGTAGGATACAAAACATATCAAATAGAGGCTGTCCCTTCACTAAGAGGTCGAGCCGCAGGAGGCCTAATAATATGGATCAGTGTTTCCATTAATATCGGTATACAGATCTTAAATACTGACTCCCTAGAAATACTAGGCCTGGAAATAACTACAATAATTTACTCAGCACAAATTGAGACTGCTGCTAACTCTGCCAGAGAATTATTCACCGTTGTCACCACCCTGTCTACCCCCTCCACTGGATCTGGAGTTGAGCCCTCACAGACTTTCTGCAATGAACTGGCCATCTTTTTTACTACCAAGGTTGCAGATATTTACGCTTCTTTTGGAAACGATATTAGAACTGAACATAGAGGTGATAGTGGGAAAGAAATATTGTCATACACTAATCCCGACTCCTTCTCCTGTTTCTCGCCTGTTTCACATCAGGATGTGATCAAAATCATTTCCACCACTAAATCAGGCTCTCCTTTGGACCCCTGTCCCCCGTCCGTGATGCAGAAACTCACAGAAGTGATCTCACTCCCACTGATGGAAATTTGTAATAACATATTCTTAACAGGCCAATTCCCTAGTATATGGAAAAAGGCTGTTATTAAACCCCTCCTAAAAAAACCTTCCTTAGATCCCACTGCTGTCGCAAGTTACAGACCAATTGCGTGCCTGCCCTTTCCTGCCAAAGTATGCGAACATCTGATGAACCAGCAGCTCTCAGAGTTCGTCGAGACTCACCAACTTCTCGACGAAACGCAGTTTGGATTCAGGAGAGGGCATGGAACAGAGACTGCCTTGATAAAGGCCTCTGATGAGATCAGGACGATCATGGATCAGGGAGGGGCGGCTGTCCTCATCCTTCTGGATTTGTCGGCAGCCTTTGACACGGTCGACCATGTCACTCTTGTCGACCGTGTCACAACTCTGGGTATAAATGGTCGGGCCAAGGATCTTATTTCATCCTTCCTGGCAAACCGTACCCAGACAGTAAGGCTCGGAGATTTTTACTCTCCCATCTCTGCACTCCCTTGTGGAGTCCCACAAGGCTCCTCGCTAAGTCCTATGCTCTTTAACATCTATGTAGCGGACTTAGCGAGGATAATAAAGGCCTATGGGATACAGTTAACATCGTATGCAGATGATACCCAGCTGGTGCTGGGTATCCATAAGGACGGCCTTACTGTAGCAGCCAACTTCCAGAAAGCCATGCTCGAGGTCAGTACCTGGATGGCCTTGAACTGTCTTAGGCTTAACTCGGATAAGACCGAGATCATGACCTTCGGAAAACTCTCTCCTGAATGGTCTCTCGGTTGGTGGCCAGATAAGCTTGGCCATCCACCTGTCCCAGTGGAAAAAGCCAGAAACTTGGGAGTGATTTTCGACAACAAGCTGGTCTTCGACCTCCATGTTAATAAGGTTGTGTCATCTTCTTTCTACATCTTGAAAAAGATTAAGAAGCTGCTACCTTATCTCCCTCCGTCAGCCGGGAAGACTTTGGTCTCTACCTTAGTCTTCTCAAAAATAGATTACGGGAATGCTCTCTTTCTCCACACTCAGAAGCGTGTCATCACGAAGCTGCAATCTATTCAGAACGCGGCTGCTAGGATTCTTCTTAACATCCCTCGCCGCAAATCCACCACCTCTGCTATCCGCCAGCTTCACTGGCTGAGAGTTGAGAGCCGTGTTAAATTTAAGGCCCTCTGTATTGCCTATAAGGCCTTACATGGCGCAGGACCCAGATTCCTGATCGAAGCTTTTCAGCTCTATACCCCCAGAAGGCACCTTAGATCGGCCAATGCCAGTCTTTTGCAGGTGCCACGTACAAGATCAGTCACCTGGGGTGATAGGCGCTTTTTGGTGGCCACTCCAAAACTTTGGAACCTTCTGCCAACTGCCATAAAAGCTGCTCCGAATCTGATTAGCTTCCGTAGGCTCCTGAAAACATGGTTGTTTAACCAGTGAGAAGACGGTAGGATGATGAACTTTGTTGCTCCACAGCGCCGAGACACCTTCGGGTAATTGTTGCGCTATAAAAGTTGCGTAAATAAATAAATAAATAAATAAATAAACAGAGGACAAAAGGGTGATTAACCTTATAAACGTGTATAATAGTTCCCATCCATCTTATAAGGTGTCGCCATGTATCGAAAAACTGGAGAGCTTTATGGGCACCCTAGAGCCTGACGCAAGTGTAATCTTATGTGGGGACTTGAATTGTAATTTTGAACCGATCACGGGCATGGTCAACTTGTATGAAGATGAGGATGTGGCTAACAGGATACCTCTTTTGATTGATAAAGGAACCGTCGCTGGGACTACACTAGCCCTTCAGATCACTAGGTTGCTCACAAGCCATGGTCTGAGGGCTTGTAATGGGCGCATGCCTTCTGATAGCCCGAAAGCACCCACCTTTAAGAGGCGAAACTACAAAAACAATCTTGATTATGTTATTGTTTCGTTTGACTTTTGGCAATATACAATTGATTTAAATGTTACTGAGAGATTTGATAGTGACCATTACCCCCTTGAAACCAGCTTTCTCAAAAACTTATTAAATGGGCAGGGAAACATAGAGGGAGGTGTTACAAATGCACAGTTACCAACACTAGATAATATTATTGTAAGTAAAAATAGAAGGGCTGTTAAATGGGCATATATATTGGAAAGAGAGGGCCTCTTACCTAATATCTATTGCACCTTAGCAAATACATTTGAATCGTATTGTCTGCCCAGAAGTGAACATGGGGAATTTATGAACCTACACAAATCCTTTTTTAGCCAATTACTAGACCTTTTAACAAAAAGACCAAAAAAAGGGACTGGTATTGTAAATGCTAAACCAGTTGGGAAACCATGGTATAATAAAGAATGCCGTGTTGCCAAAACCGCTTTGATTGAGGCAATCAAAAGAAAAAGTCCAGTGGAAATTAAAGCCAAAAGGAAATTATATAATATAACATTGGTAAAAGCAAAATCTTCTTGGGACGACGGAATATAGTCCAGTATGTTACAAGCAAGCAGCAAAAACCAATGACCAGAGGTACTTCTGGGAATTAGTGGCCAAGGGGAACAAATGCGAGAAAGGCTCTAGAGAGGTCTTTTTAGACGAGGCAACGTGGGTAAAACATTTTACCAACTTGTATGCAGCTAAAATAAGCGAGGTTACTCCTTTGGAAGTATCGACTTCCTTTCAGCCAGCGAACTCACATCCATCGGTAGTTTTTGATTTACACGAAACTGAGCTAGCAATTGCTTCAGTCAAACAAGGGAAGGCACCTGGACTTGATAAAATTCCAGGTGATCTTTATTTGCATAACACTGATGTTTGGGCACCATATTTAAACCCTTTATTCAATGCTATTGCGGCTGGTGATCAGATGCCAGAAACTTGGGATGGTGCAGAAATTATCACTATTTTTAAAAAGGGGGATAGAGGCGATCCAGCCAATTATCGCCCCATCAGTCTTTTAGACATAACCCAAAAAATATATGCTAGGCATATATTAAATCGTATAAATACGTGGTTAGACGAAGAATTAGTTTTATCAAAATATCAGGCAGGGTTTAGGGAAAAAACTGGGACTATAGATCAGGTTCTAAGGTTATGCTGCTTGTATTGGAAATATGTCATCATCCGCAAGGGCCACTTGTATGTGACCTTTGTAGATTTACGAGCAGCATTTGACCTAATACCCCGTGACCTGCTTTGGAAATCCTTGGAAAGGCAGGGACTTTCAGGGAAACTTTTAAAACTGGTGATGGGCCTTCACCAGGAAAATTATGCTAAGATCAGGTGGGGCCCTAACGGGGAACTTACAGACCCAATCCCAATAAAAAGGGGAGTACGCCAGGGATGCGTACTTGCTCCCACACTCTTTTCCCTTTTTGTTAATGACATTGCGGTTTATATGGAGGATTGTGATAATGACTCGCCTCGATTGGGAGGGGAACGTGTACCGTCCCTCCTTTTCGCGGACGACACGATCCTCATTTCGCAGACTCCTAGGGGACTTCAGATCTTATTAGACAGGTTCCAGCAATATTGTACCTTAAAAGGGCTAGAGATTAACACAAAAAAACCCAAATATATGGCACTAAACCCTCATAAAAGTTTTTTAAAAAACCTAATGTTAAATGGTCATAAGCTTGACTATGAACAGAGTTTTTCATACTTAGGGGTATTATTAGATTCGACTATGGGATGGAGACCTCAGCTAGAAAAATCTAAAATAGTGTTCAAACAAAACTGTCTCCCAATATTAAAAAGACACAATAAATGTGTGAACAAGGCAGTAACCCCAGCAATAGAGATTTTTAGGTATAAGGTCCAATCAGCTGTTTTGTACGGGGCGGAACTTTGGGGACCAGTATGTAAGAAGACCTTTGAAACACTGGCAAATAAGTTTATGAGGGGACTATTGAAAGTTCCCATCAACACCCCCTTGGTACCATTATTTTTAGATCTAAATATCAAGCATACCGACCATCACGCAATGTTGAGACCACTATTAATATGGGTTAGATTATGGACAACACCCGAATTGATTGATTACAAAAGTGGGTTGAAAGAAGTTCTGGACCTAGATAGTGGTAATCGAATTTATTGGTTTAAGCATGTAAGAGTGTGGTTATCCAAACTAGGACTAGCGCACTTTGGAAGTGAGCCGGAGTCCTTAATTATGGCTTCCAAGAAAATCGTTAAGTTATCCTTTTGGTCTTATGTGAGCCACGATTCTGCGTATGTTAGGACACACGGCCCTTTAACCGAAACATTCTTATTGGTCAAAAACATTGTGTGTTTTGAAACATTTCTTGATGAGGTTCAACCGCCGCTAGCAAAAACCCTATACCTAAAATTCAGATATGGAACTCTGAGAACCAAAGTAACAGAGAAAAGCTGGGGGAAGACAAATAGTGACTACTGCACTTTATGTCCTAACAATATAAGGGAAGACGTTTTACACATATTGTTTTTTTGCCCTAGTTATAGCATACCTAGGAAAAAATGGATAA
This sequence comes from Lissotriton helveticus, assembly GCF_964261635.1. Lineage (NCBI taxonomy): Eukaryota > Metazoa > Chordata > Amphibia > Caudata > Salamandridae > Lissotriton > Lissotriton helveticus. Next base: position 892,774,462 of record NC_136063.1, on the reverse strand, counting down.
AGCCATTATGTTATATTATTGGCTCTAGATCCCACAAGGAAGCTGGTAGAATTTTAAAAACAGATACCAGTCAAGCAATTGTGTTTGGAATCAGTAGATTTCTTCTGGCTGTAAATTTCATTAGATTAAAATTGTCTCTACCCTTTTAAACTGTATACCATTCGGACCTGTTCAAACCACGGATTATGTTTTTTAGTTTTATAGGTTGTAATTTTCAAATTCTATGCCTTGGATGTTACAAATTTTGACTCGATTTAATGACGTTTTAACATTGTATAATGTGTTTTAAACTATTTATTTAAATCCTGTGATAATCCTAAACCATGACAGATTGTTTTAAAATGATGATATGTAGTATTGATTACTGTTTTTTTGGTATAGTATAATGAATTTTTAATTATGTATTATTGTATATCTTTTATGTTGCAACGCAACGAAATAAAGATCATTGAATTGAATTGAGTTTGAGAAGTTTTCTCTTGTCTCAGGATATAAAATTAATTCCGATAAGACGGAAATTCTTCCATTGACTAAATATTGTCTTCCACATTTCTTTACCTCCACAGGCTTCGCTTGGAATAGTAATAAGATCAAATATCTCGGAGTCCTTTTTTCTAATTCTATCTCATCCTCTATCAAACTCAATCTGAACGCAGTCATCTCTAGAATTGAACAACTATTCTCTTCCTGGAATCCTCTCTTTCTTTCTTGGTGGGGTCATCTTGATTCTGTCAAGATGATGATTGCACCTATTTTGATTTATTTACTCTCTATGCTCCCTGTCCATATCCCGGCCCTTTACTCTCATCGAATTGACTCTATTCTATCCAAATTCCTTTGGAAACAGAAAAAGCTCGCATATCTTTAGCGGCTCTTTGTAATGCCAAATCAAATGGAGGAGTTAATTTTCCAGATTTTCGCCTCTACCATAAATCCTTCTCTCTTCGTCAGGCTTCTCGTTGGCTATCATCAGAACTATCCCCTCTTTCTCCCCTCGGGCTTCATATTGAACGTTCTTTATTATTACCCTTTTCATTTCCTGATGTACTTCGCTTTACTTCTAAATCCCCTTATATAGTCCCTTCTCTGTTCAAGCATACTTCTTCGCTTTTAAAACCTTTGCTCTCCCCACTGACCTTCTCCCGTGAATCTTTTCTACTCTCACCCATCTGGTATAACTCACTTATTCTTTTGCGCAATAGACCTATTGCCTGGTCCTCTTGGAGATCGAAAGGTATTACTTGGGTTCATCAGCTCTTTGATGGTTCCTCACCTTGCTCTTTCCCTCAATTTCAGACACAGTTTCACTGCCCCAGTTCATTTGCACAGAAATATTATATTCTTATGGAAATTGTCCTTGATCGTTATTATTCTCTCCCATCTTCAGAATTACCTCCCCCCTCTTCCCCTCTTCTTACCATCCTTACCACTTTTCCTAAAGCCTCTCTTATCTATCGCTTCTTCTCCGCCCCTAATCCTGACCGCCCCAAGTCTAAAGTGGAAGTATCTTGGGAGAAGGAACTGGCTTGTTCTTGGTCTATTCCTCTCTGGGACAAAATATGGACTAAAACGTTGAAGACTTCTCACACTGCATCCCTCACTCAGTCCCTATTTTTCTTCTATCATAGACTTTATCTTTCTCCTCTTTCTCTGTCTCGTTTTCTTTCTTCTTCCACCTCTAACTGCTGGACATGTAACACACCTGGGGCTGATCTTTTTCATCTTTTCTTTCTCTGTCCCTCTGTTCAAGTTTTTTGGAAACAAGTTTGGTCTCGCATCTCCCGCATTTTTACACTCTCTGTTCCCTACTCCAATTCCCTTGTGTTTCTGGGCAGTCTCTCAGACTCTTTGAACCTCCCTTTACACTCACTTGGTCTTCTTTACCTCATGCTAGCCCATGCTCTCCAACACATTGCCTCCAATTGGAAGTCCCTTACAAATCTTTCCCTTCGTTGTTGGTGGAATCTCCTGTGTAATTCCCATAGACTTGATGTTGCCTTTGCCTCCTCCTGTAAACCCTCTCGCAATGTTGAGCTTCACTGGTTACCCCTTGGCCTGTATTTAGATCAATCTGCTAGAAGAGATTATACTCCACTTTCCTCTGCCAATTTTAAACCCCCTTGAACATCTGTACTCCTGCCTGCAGTTTCGGTCCTTAGATTTCACAGTTTTGGTTCTTTCTCTCATATTATACATGATATTTCCTTCTTTCGGTTATTGTGCACTTGATTTGTTCTAATTGCCTACAATTGTTTATGCCTATATATATATAATGTTGATATTAACATGGTTTTTACTTCCCCCTTTTCCCTCCCTCCTCCCTTTCCCCCTTAAAAACTAGAAAATGCTTGTCTTTTTCTTAGTGTCACCAGTAGTTTTAGCATTTATCTTTTTTCCATATTTTCTCACTCATTTTGTGTCTGCTGATGTCACCTTGCTGTTTTATAACCTTTGAATCAATAAAGCTTTCAAACATAAAAAAAAGAATTGCACTTTAGAATGTGTTTAAACAGTGCAGAAATGTTTCCACTTAGAAAAATAACACATAGGACAAATGTGCTAGCCTAACAAAGTGTAGGAGTCTATTAGAACACATTTTAATTCTGCTTATAAAATACAAAAGTAATTAGCTGCCATTTGATTGGTGAACTAAAGTTGACGTGTAAGGAACAAAAGGAAAACATTTGGGCTTACGTTGACATTTTGTAAATTAAATTGTCACCATGAAATGTTTTAAAGATTTTAAGAGATTTGTAAGAGGAGATGTCACTATTCATGTACACAGACGCGAAGAGGCACCTCCTGAGGGTTCTCATGCATACATTATGAGTAAAGAACATGGTTTAAGTTCATGTTTGTGGCTTCGACAATGGAGACGTATTACAGAAAATGAGGGTGCTTTGAGTTTTCCTAGGTATGGGACATTTAAAACCAGAATCCTAGATCATTTGAAGGGAACATTGTACCTCGACCCATGCAGTATGAGGCTTCTAATGCTTGGGAAAGAGTTGCAAGATAAAGAGAAAAGGAGAAATACCAGAGAAGGACAGGAAGAGCAATTCAGAATTCTGCAAATGCTCGCTGGGATGAAGAACAGCATACATGGAGGAAGGCCATTATTGAAGGAGCCAGATTATATCTGATTCTTATATCAGAAGGTACGAAGAAGAAGAAGGTTATGGTTACACAAGAGGGGTATGAGTCAAATACAGATTAAGGAGATTAGAAATTAGAGCAGATGCTGTCTTCCGGACCACCACCACCTACTTGTTTCTCTGACCCAGGAGAGGTAAGTGCTACTGCCAGTCAAACCATAGCACCTGCTCCAGTGGACCTAGATCTACTTCTAATTGAATAGCCTTTACAGGTTTTGCAAATTGCTCCACCAATTGTGAGATGACTAAGCATGGGCGGATTTTGCGAATTGGCAATCCACGAACTTGCGTATTTACGGATTCGCAATCCGCAAAATCCGCGAACTCTCGCAAATTTGCGTATTTTTTTTTTTTTGTGTTCGCAAGGGTTTCTGCCAGTTCGCGAGGGTTGTGTACCAGTTCGCAATTGCGAACTTACTTGTCGGCTAGCAACGGCCACGACTATGTTGTTTCTACGTCTGGTTCATCATCACAGGTTCACAGCACCCTCTGTTTCACCACTGCCACCCTCTGGTACACCCATGCCACCCTCTGGTACATCACTGCCACCCTCTGGTTGGTTTATCACTGTAGATTATGGGGGTGAAAAAAAGCAAGCACACCTGCCCTGCTTCAACTGACATGAATTAATTTGGGGGTTCATTAATGTGTCACTGAATTTAAACTTCCAGTCTGGCTGGCACCTGCTTCCTTATCTGTAATTTGCTTTCTGTTGCAGTGCAATTTTTTTTCACAGGATCTTTGTGGCCTACTTGTAGCTATTCTCTGAGCCTGCTGTGAGGGTCAGAGCAGGGTCATAGAATAGTTGCAACTAGGCAACTGAACTCTGAAGGGGCCCCTCAGGAAGCACTACAGGGAATGGTTACTAATGATAAGATTGCACTTTTGCACCTGCTGAGTGCTTTCAGTTTTGTCTGTAATTGCTTTCTGTTGCAGTGTAATTTTTTTAACAGGACCTTTGTTGTATACTTGTAGCTATTCTCTGAGCCTGCTGTGAGGGTCAGGGCAGGGTCATAGAATAGTTGCAAGTAGGCAAATGAACTCTGAAGGGGCCCCTCAGGAAGCACCACAGGGAAAGGTTACTAATGATAAGATTGAACTTTTGCACCTGCTGAGTGCTTTCAGTTTTGCAAAAATCCAAATATCGAGCAGCATCCACAAAAAGTATCCCTTCCAGGTCAAGCTCCAAATCAAAGTGACCAGCACATGAAGAAAGCACTGGGAGGAGCATGCTGGACAGGAACAGGAAGTTGGAGACTGTGGGGCACTTCCTTCCTCCCACCCCCCCCCCCCAAATGGACTCCTTGCAAAGAAAAAGTGCAGGCAAATGTCAACCTGAGGAGTTATTCTGATAAAAATCATAATTTTCAAGGTTTATGCTGCCTGCTGGTGGATTTATTGTGCGAAATTGCAAATTTTGCAATCTCGCAATTGCGAGATTGTCGCTGCCCGCCGCATCTACGTGTTCGCAAGTGTTTACTCCCGCGAAATTGTATAGTATTCTAGTTGGCAAGTGCGACCAAGCAAAAAATCCGCTTCGCACGGATTTTACGAATTTTCGGCAAGTTCGCAAGAGTTCGCGGATTGCGAATTTGCCGAAAATCCGCAAAATCCGCGAGCGGAACGGATTTTACGCCCATGCTTAGAGATGACCACCAGTTTTAGTTTCAAATGAGAATTATCCTGTTGTATCTCGAGTGGCTGCAAGTGCAACACCCAAGATTGAGAAAAGATCAGAAGTCTTACTAACATCAGTTTTTAGAGATGCACTGATAACCCAAAACAAACAGTAAGTTCCATGGAGACCCCACAAAATATACATGCTCTAGTAGACAGAGGAGGGAGCGTGGTCTTCAAGACTCCCTTAGCTTCTAATAAATTGAGGGGTATATTTACAAGTACAAGTGGCGAGCGTGCAGTTAGCTTTATTAGCCTAATGCCACGCTCTGCCACTTCTGAAATGCAGGACTGCAAAGTATTTTCAAGAACACTGTGCGGCCCTGCACTTTCCCCTTTACTGGCGCTAATTACAGCTGCCTAGTGCCAATGCAGGCACTCTTGCACTTAGTGGAAGGGTGCCTGCATAGAGGGGAAGGATTGTTTATGTGCAGGAAGCTGTCCCTTCCTGCACATAAACAATCTAAAGTGGCGATTTGTAACTTCGATGTGTGCTCTTTTCTGTAGCACACATAGAAGTTGCAACTCGCCTTTTATTTGTAAATTAAGGTTTATGTGCAAGAAGGGACACCTTCCTGCACATAAACAGTCAATGGCGTTTTTTTGTTTGTATGTGAACGGCACACAGCAGCACACATTGAAACAGCAAAAATATTGAGAAATAAAACATTTCTTCTCATTTTCCCAGGGTTAGCCCAAGTTTTCCATGTTCTTAATTTTGAGGCTGCCCCATATTTACACCACCCTTGTAAACATGGGGCAGTGTCAAAATCAACGGGTGTTGTGGTGGAACACCCACCAAGACACCCTTTGCCCGCCCCTTTCATGCTAAGTGTAAGGTGAATGAGTGCCTTACTCACAAGGCGGTGTTAAGCCAAGTTAAGTAGTTTAACGCTGCCTTGTGAATAAAGCGAAGCCCTATCGCCAAAGGACCATCACTAAATGGGACGTTCCTGTGGCAATAGGAGCTTGTAAATATGCTCCTAAGTGTCAATCAAGATGGATATTTGCCCTCTTCTATCTAGGTTACTAGATAGAAGAGGGCAGAAATCACAGAGCCCACAGAGAAATAGAGACAAGAAAAGACAGACCAATGGATATTCCAAAATTGAGTATACAATTCGAAGAACTAATGAAGGTTTGCCTGGAGTTTGGTCATTTAGATCAATACCAGAGAAATGAGTTCATCTGCCTGTGCAAGGTGGTTACTCGAAGGGCTAATATGGTACATGACAAATTGGCAGGAATAGCAAAAATTGTGAATTTGCTTCGTAGCTATAGAGTTGAATTGGATGATCAAGACATAGAAGGCATAAGAATTACAGGAATGCGGCTGCACTTTATCAAACTGGCACACTGCATACAGAGATGAAAGAATGTGGAAAAGTTAGAACTTAGGTGGACAAAGAAACATGAAAAAAAGAGAGAAGCATCTTTAGATGGATGAGCCAAATGAGGATGGGGCAGCAGCCTAGCCTCTGAGGGAACTAACTGGAGGAACTTATGTATATGTGCCATGGAGCAGAGGTGTCCTGAGAGGATTAGTTAAACAACAAGAGAGAAAAGGGTCAGTCTGCCACTCTTATACCCCTTAAAGTCAGAATATCAAACAACGAAAGAGCAACTAAAAATACCAAGAAGGAAGGAGGGTAAGTAAGACAAGTCAAATACCACAACCAAAATGATAGAGACTGGGTGAAAAAAGGTCAGTGCACACTGAGAAAAAAGAACCCTCAGGCACCGACAAAGTCAGTAGCCAATTGTCGTCATTGGGTTCTTATTAGCGGTATGTGCATTAGTACCTTGTAGTGAAGTGAGTGATCTAAAAGGAGGTGTGCCTGTTCCCTAGTATAGAGAATTCCTTTTAATAGAGGGACAGTCCATCTCCATTAAAAACAAAGTGAGTGCGGACAGAAGTTGGTTGAGTCAGTTTGAACCAAACATGTCCTAAAAATTATGTGAAACTGGTCAACATGTTTCTGCTCTCATGAGCCATGACAGCTCAGCATTCATCAGGACCATACATACCCCACCAGGTGTTTCGCGCATGCTAAGGCGCAAAAAATCCAAAGAGTGGGGAAGAAAATAACTTAATAAAGAGACTCACAGGATTTCTGTGTGGGAGCCCTCACATATGTAATTGATTATATTCGTAATGAATACAGCGTAGGCTCGTGGCGGGGGAAACCTTCACGCCCAGAATCGTTCATTCCGAGCAACAGTCCCCGTGACCGCATTAGGTTTAACAGCTGGCTGTCGCTCGGAATGAACGATTCTGGGCGTGAAAGTTTCCCCCGCCTCGAGCCTACGCTGTATGCATTACGAATATAATCAATTGGATCCCCCCTACATATGTGAGGGCTCCCACACAGAAATCCTGTGAGTCTCTTTATTAAGTTAATTTCTTCCTTTTAGATCACTCACTTCACTACAAGGTACTAATGCACATACCGGTAGTAATTGATGAGGGGGGGAAGACATCTCAAGTGAGTTTAAAATTAATCCTGTGCACTCAGTGCTGGCTAAAACTGCTTCCAGTGTAATCCCTGGTGATAACCGGTTTCATCAGAGTAGTAATCCTAGCCCTGGTCCCCTACATTTGGCTTTGGTCTCATGGAACATTGCAGGGTTAAAAAGTAAACTAACATCACTTGATTGGCTACCCTTTATTGACAAAAATGATGTTATAATATTTCAGGAATCCTGGTCAGTGGACCCGGTGTTTAGACAAGGTTACCTACATTTCTCAAAGCCTGCCATTCCTGGCAAGAGGGGTAGATCAATGGGGGGCTTAACCATCTGGGTGAGACAGGACGACAGGTATAAAGTTAAACAGATGGACTCTGAGAGTAGTGATATTTTAATAATCAAAATCAAAATCCCGGAGATCAAGGACCTCTTTATTTTTAACATCTATGCAAGAGGGAAGCCTGGGGGCAAAGCCTCGGATATCGTTGCCTTGCTTGATTCTTATGTTGATCAATTCAATGGAATGGGGAACATGTTAGTAGCGAGAAATTTCAATTGCTACTTTGAACCTCTGGATAGTAATGATGTAGATCCTGCCCTAGAGGAAGACCTTTCCTGTGATATTCCACAACTATCCCTACCTCCCGTCAAAAAGTGGACAGAAGTGCATTGCAGCTCAAGGTATTATGCCTAGAAAACGGTTTAAGGGCTGTGAATGGGAGGACGAAATCTGGCAAGCAGGGAGCCCCTATATTTAACAGCGGATTGTGTAATAGTCATATAGACTATATACTTTTTAACAAGGAATACTGGTCCTTTCTCAAGGACATGGTTGTCATGGAAAGGGAGGAAAGTGACCACAATGCCCTGGTATTGCCTCTCCATTTGCTAGGAAAGTTATGCCCCAGAAGTTTGTTCAGTGGGTACTGAAATACAGCATAGCAACGATTCCAGGAGAGTAAAATGGTCGAACTGCCTAAACAAAGAGGATCTTCTAGTTGCTTTGAGCAAGCTCGTTTCTGAGGCAATAGTAGATCTCTAAAATTGTTTTACGCAGCAGGAAATGGTGTCTAAAGTTATTCCTATTCATACCAAACTTTTTAACAAGCTCAAGGGCTTTTTTACAACTAATGCACAAAATCCAAAGAACAGGGCCAAACCAGGGGTGGAACCATGGTATGGGAAATCTTGTAGGGAAGCATACAAAGCATTAGCCAGGGTGATAAGAACCAAAAACAGGGATAGGATTAAACAGGTGAGGGTGGAATATAAGAAAGTGCAACACAAGGCAAAAAGGGAATGGTACGAGCAGTATTGGTCTGAGTTGTACCATGCCAGCAAAGTCAGGAATATGGTTGCATTCTGGAATCTGGTTAAATTGGGCAAGGGGAAGCCTAGTGAACCACCTTCCAACCATGTAGCACCTAAGTCATGGGTATCATATTTTATGACTCAGTTTGCTTCTCCTGTTCGAGATTCTGAGCTGCTCGTTGTTCCTCCTAACATTCCTGTAGATATTCTACCCTTATACTTCACCCACCTGGAAGTTGAAACAGCACTCAACACGGTCCCGAGGCGTAGAGCGCCCGGGTTGGACTGCGTACCAGCTGACCTGTTTTTACACGATAAGGAAGTATGGGTGACTTACATCCAGTCCCTGGCGAAAGCTATTGCAAAAGGCTCACCTATACCTGACTCATGGAAGGGAGCTGAGATCATCCCGATTTTTAAAAAGGGGGATTGTTCAAATCCTGGTAATTACAGGCCCCTACGTTTAATTGAATGTATCCAGAAGGTGACTGCTAGGCTTGTGTTGAGCAGAATCCAAGGCTGGATCGACATGTTTGATATTTTGTCTCCTTTACAGGCCGGGTTCCGCTCACACATGAGCACTATCGATCAGGTTTTTATATTTGTTTTAATTTACTGGTGTGTGGTAATCCTTAGAGGTGGCACTCTGTATGCCGCATTTGTAGATCTGGTCGGCATTTGATTTAGTGCTGCGTGCCAAGATGTGGAGTATTTTTATGGAATAGAGCATGTCCCTTGACCTATTGGCCTTTTTAATTAAACTTCATGATGCGAACTTTGCACAAGTGCGTTGGAGTCAACAAGGGAGAGTAACCGATAGATTTCCGATTGCCAGAGGGGTTCATCAAGGGTGTGTACTTGCACCAACACTCCTTTCCTTGTACATCAATAGGGTGATGCATTATTTTACGAACCATCCTACTGATGCCCCCACACTTGATGGTAGAAAGATCCCTCTGTTAAAGTTTGCAGACGACACCCTGCTAATCTCACAAACGCAACAAGGTCTCCAGAAGGCGATTGTGAGATTTGAGGTGTTTTGCAAGGACAATGGTCTTATTATTAATGTGAAGAAGACAAAGTTTATGGTGTTACATAAGCATAAGTCTGTAAGAGGGAGGGTTGTTATGAACAAAGCTATGTTAGAGCAGACCCAAGTTTTCTCCTGCCTCGGTATAACCCTAGGCACTAAATTACACTGGAAACCTCATACTGATCACCTGGCCCTTAAACATGCGCAATTAGCTGGCACCATATTAAAGGAACATCTCCTCTCATTCACAAGACCGATTGTCCCCGTGTTTAAAATCTACAACAGAAAAATCAGTGCGTTGGTCCTGTATGGGGCCGAACTTTGGGGGTTCAGTCACCTAGCGGCACTGACGAGCTCTCAAAATAAGTTCATGAGGGGAATAACCGGCCTCCCTCAATCCACGCCATTATTGCCCCTCTACTATGATTTGGGATGCCAATGCATAGAGGATCTGGCACGTTACAGATCTGTGGCCTACTGGAGGAGATTGTGGGTTACCCCTGAGATCTCCCAGTAAACCCAGGCTTTTCTTGAGGCTAAAGACGCCGTTAGTGCATGCAACATTTCATGGTTGAAAGAGGTAAAGGCAACTTACAATGCAATGTGTCTAATTTCCCTCTGGCAAAACCCCCCCGCTAATGTTTTTCCGCCTAGAAAGGCCTTTAGGGAGTTATACTGGAATATGGTCTCCATGAAACTTTTCAGGATCTTAACTAGTTCTTCCCTAATAAGAGATTTTCTGGAGATCAAACATGGTAATGCTTATGAAGGGTACTGGGATTTTATTACGCTTTCTTGGTACAACCAATTTAGGGTGGGTACAATCCCAGTTAACTCATTTACCAGTAAATGGCGCGCCGGGGTTAGCATGAGATGCCCATTTTGTCTGTCACAGCCGGAAAGTATAGCACACATTTTATTTATATGCCCAGTGTACAAACATCCTTGGCACACATGGTTGAAGCCCATTTGCCTGCTGAAGGGCATTAAAACAGGCAAAGAGGCGCAAAGGATACTACAAACTGATTGTACAGAATCTATAGCCATTGCCGTTGCCAACATTTTACTCTGGATGTGGGCAATTCGTGCACATAAGTTAAGCTTGATATAAAGGTTTTTAATGTAACTAATAAACCTAGTTATATCAATTCTGTGGTACTCACTGTACTATGGGTTGGGATTTTTTTGTTTGTTTTATAGTTCTTATCTTGTTGTTTAAATTAAACTATTGTGTATATAGATGGAGTAACTTGTTGATTCACTTTCCTGCTGTGTTAGTTTTGTTATTTTTATGAGAATGGAATGCCCAATGTTTTTTTAATGTACTGTCTTTTATGATATGTGTATCGAAATAAAGACTTTTGAATTGTGAATTGTGAATTGTGACAATTCATGAATACTTTGAGAGGTTATTTCAGGTGTTTGAATAGCATAGTGGATCTGAGTATCCTGAGGAAAAGGATATGAGGATTTTTGTGTCTCAGTTTGTGTTGAAGTCTGAAATCAGTCTCCACATCACGCAAAGTGTGATCTGTTGAAAATCAAGACGCTAAATTAAATACGGCACTATGCAAAATCCTGCAATGATGAATTAGACATGAAGCAGAGGAAAATAAAGGAGAAATGTATGTTGGCTCAGACAAAGTTAGCACAGAAAGGCTTTCAGACCCCTTTTTTTCAGGAAATCAGAGAACGATGCATGGAGTTGTTGCACCACAAGCTGGATTTTCAGGTAATCATAGTAGAATGAATATGTCCCAAGGCAGAGGTAGAGGTGTTCCCATGGGTATGGGATCTAGAATGGATATTGCTGCAATGAAAAAGGTTACTGCTTGTCATGTCTGTCACAAGGTGGTGCATTGGAATGTTGATCTATTCCTGAAAATGCTGGAGAGTTAATGCAGAATTCGCAAGCTACACCTACTCCAAAAATGCCAATGCAGCAGATGCAAACTCCCATGCCCAAATGATGGCCCCTGCTCTTGCACAAATAGGTAATCCTAGGTTTAATTTAAATTAAATGACAAACTTTATTGCAAACCAGTTTTAGAATGCTATGCCACAGTTCTGAAACCAGAACCAGAATGCCCTAGCACAATTTCCTTCGCTTGAAACTGATGAATCAGCTTCTGATAATTCACAATGAAGGTGTCTGAGAGAGGAGGAAGATGGCATACGTGGCGTAATCTTAGACGTAGATCAAAGTGGCCCATACATAGGTGCAAATGTTATGGTCAAGCTGCGTAATTTTTGATCGACACAAGAGCAATCCGTTACACCGTTAGAACAGTGGAGGGACCAGACTTACCTCTCTTATGGAAAACGATCCAAGTATTTCAAGTTACAAACAAACAAATGCTAAATCAATTTTCTGAAAATGTTCCCATTAAAATAGGAACCTTTAAAGAGAAGCAACCATTTGTTGTCTGTGATACAAGCACAGTCAATCTGTTAGGGTGAGGTCTATTGTGCAAGTTAAATTGTACAACATACTTCACACCGGACAGTGAAGCCTTCCAGACCTATGATGATGGTGTTGATTTTAAAATGATGAGGGAAAATGCTGACGTGGGATTGCGCTATTCATTGAGATTTCTGAATTACTTGAATTACTTGAAGACCTAAGAGACACCAAAAATGCAGACATTTGGGATTTCACACGGAAAGGAAAAATATTGGACTTATAAAAAATGTAGAAACAGTCCAAATCAGATTAAAGCCAAATACTGTGTATACAGAACACCACCCTATCACTTGTGTCCAGAGATTATTGGGGGATAAAACCAATGATTGAAGACATGTTTCAGAAAGGCAGAGTTGATTGGAAGCCTATCTAATTAACCTACAATGGGTTTACAGAAGGTCAAAGTAAAAATATACAATCATCCAGGATTTGAATCAATGAAATAGTAGTGCCCTGTTTTCCCGTGGTACAGAATCCTGCCACTATGCTTTTCCAAATTCCCTGTACTGCAGAATGGTTCACTGTCATTGATATGTGCCAGGCTTTCTTATCAGAGCCTTTGCACAAAGATAGCCAATACTTGTTCTCATTTACTTGCAAGCAAACAACCATCACATGGTGATGTGTCCCTCACGGGTATGTAGAGGGTCATTCAATATTTAATTAGATCCTAAAAATAAATCTTGAGACATTGTAAATGCCCTGTGAGTCCACCCTTTTTCAGTATATAGACAACATACTAGTAGCATCAGAAACACGCATTGATTGTAAATATGACACTATTGCACTCTTAAATCACCTGGCAGAAAACAGACACAAAGTGTCTCCAGGGAAACTGCAGTACTGTCAAAAAGATGTTCAGTATCTGGGGCACATCATCATAAACAGAACTAGACAGGTGTCCCCAGAATGAGTGGAAGCCATCTCACAGATGAATCTACCATGAACACAAAGGGAGATCAGGGTGTTTTTGGGAATAGGGTGCTACTGTAGAAAGTGGATAACAAACGTGTCCTTAATGGCAAAGCTTCTACTGAGGCTGACACACCAAGATTTGTCTGATCCACTTCCATGGGACAAAGAATGTACAAAAGCATTCCTAGATGTGAAAGAAAAATCTTGTCAAGCCCCAGCTCAGGGAATGTCTAATTATACTAATGAGTTCACTCTGTTTTGCAATGAGGGAGATGGGTGCACATTCTCAGTTTTGAGACAGATTCATAGCAGGGCCCAAAAACATATGTCCTACTTTTCTACCACACGTCTCCCCGGTTGCTTGAAGGCGGTTTCCTCAGTGAGTGCAAGTCTGGAAAAGTGCAAGAACATGGCTATGGGACACCCTTTCATTGTCATAGCTTTGCACTCTGCAGAGCTGCTTTTGACCAAAGCTAAGATGCAGTACCTCACTCACATTCGGTTGATGCGTGCTGTAGTAAAATGTCTAGGACATCAAACAGGCAGTGGATATGTTACAGTGAGCAACAGAGATGCTGAATTCATGGCCAGGTATTAAGTACTGCTAGCATGCACATTAAATGGAAGTTTTAAATGCAAATCTGAGGAAGACAGATCTTTTGCAATGGTGATGGAAATAACTGACACTTGAGAAGAATTGAAAAGAGTACAGGAAAATGTGTCTAAAGCAGAAGAAAGTAGGTTGATCAGGTCATGATGTGTAAGGAAAGTAAATGACATCTGGATGCCAGCAGATGGAAGGCCAGTGTTGCCTAACAGCTTGTTGTTTCCAATGACACATTATTACCATGGATACACACACTTGGGGAGAGATGGCAAGGTGAGAATCTTTCCACAAAGTTGCTATAATCCCAGGTTTTAAATGATTGCTGAGGAAAATTGCAGAGGGTGTGTTATGTTTAACAGATGAACAGAGGGAGAAAATTCATGTTAGAAGCACACACATAGGGAGATCAAGTGGCCCCTTTAACAGACTACAGATGGTTTTATCAAAATGCTTGTATCCAATGAGGAGAAATGCCAGTCTGACTGTAACTAAACTTTTATTATGTGAACTCATTCAGAGATTCGGGATGGTGGTCCTTCTTGATTCACATAAAGGAACACACTTCAACAATGAAGTGTTGAACATGCTAAGTGCTGATCTCCAGATTGAACAAAAGCTACATTGCAGTTACAGACCAGAAGCATCAGATATAGTTGAACAAATGAATGGAACAATTAAATCTAGATCGGCAAAGGTTTGTGATTCAACTTTACTGAAATGGCCAGACGCTTTACCCTTGGTGCTGATGAGCATTTAAAACGTATCAGACAGGATTATCCCCACATGAAATCCTTATGGAGAGGGCTATGAGACTGCCTGTTGTTCCAGCAAGTGATATTCATCTACTGCCAGACAATGGCTGACATAGTTTGTTCTGTATTTCATCAGGTGTCAGCTGCCATTCAGGACCCCCACCAAGAAAAGTGCAACAACCTCAATCCCGGTGATTGGATCATGATAAAGAAGCACATTGGAAGACTAGTGTCGAGCGCCGATGGTAAGGCCCCTCCCAATTCATACTGATTAAGAACTGTGCTGTTAAATGTGCTGGAATGTCTAACTGGGCATATGCCACACACACCAAGAAAGTGAGCAATCTAGAAGTGCCTTCAGTCTATTAACCAAAAAAGCTTTAGTGTTCACACCACCAGTCGAGAGACCACATAGACCTGCAGCACCAGCCCCTGTTCTGATACAGAGAGAAGTGCAAGGAGATGAAAGAGTTTAAGATTTGCACACTGAAAGACAAATACAAGTGCTTGAAGTTACATAGAGTGGCATGAAATCTCTGACAAAGACCATTCAGGCTGAACCTCACGCTGAAAGCATCTGTGAATCAGAACAAAGAAACAAACAAGATCTCTGGAACTAGCTCTGGGATAAAAAGAGTCTGCCACCAAGCAGAGTGGCCCAGGAGTCTCCAGAAAGGGAGATTAACAAGAAGATCACCAATAGCATAGATTCCAGAGAAAGTGCAGTAGGGGGGCGAAACAGAAGACAAAAATGATTTCGGTAATAATCATCAAAGAAGATCTGAAAGGGCTTGAATACCTTGCAGAAGATATTTGGCACCCGAATGGTCTTACTACATAAATGCAGTATTGAATGTCACTTTTGAAGACCCATGCAACATGAATCCTGAACTGTTAAAACCTCCTTGAACTTCAGAGACATTACAATTTGAAAAACTTAATTTGAAATATAAAAACGAACTTAATGAAAATAATAGAAAAACTGTGAATTGTGCTTTTTAAATGTTTCTTATTCTAGTTATTTGTTTTACAGAAGACTAACCTAGGTCCGAAAACAAAGTTACAGAAGAATAGGGATAACATAGTAGAAAAACATAGAGTATGGTTAAGGACTGTCTATTTGGGAACTAAGCAACTAAGAAAGAAAAAAACATAACAGAGACGTAACAGCTTTAAAGAATATCATCTAATAAACCGCTACAGTAAGCTTTTCAAATAATTAATCAAAATTATGTGTTGCATTAGAAATAGGTGTAAATGTATCATGGGTGTGGTTTTTGTAATAACAGTTAAATGATCACAATAGTCATAAAAGGGTTTTATCTAACACCTTATTCAGAGCCATCAAGCACAAATGTCACTAGAACACATGTACACAAAATTAGGGATAGTATATTCACTCAAACGTTTGTGAGTTACAAGAAAGACAATTAATCTACTAATGTGTATTCTAGATTAGTACACGCACCAATGCTATGGATGTTAAAGATTACTATGTTTGTGCACACTTTCCGACTTCTGTTTCTGAGGATGTCACATATTATCACATACCTATGTCTTATGCAGTTTCTTGTATTTTACTTTCAACAGATTATAGGTGAAGACATTTTAAATACTTTTATTCTAAGTACCATTTAGTACTATCTAGAGTACCTTGAATATAAAGCATGAATTTACACCCACAAGCAATAATTATGCATATCGTTTGGTATTATTTCTTCCCACATACACCTGTAGAGAACTCAAAAGCCTACAAAAACAATTTAACCTGCTTATTGCAACCTGTAGAGAAGGCTTACATTATGGCTTTAGAATATAGGGTACATGAACATAACAAAAGCTACAGACAAGGAGGGAAACATTTTAGAGAACATATGAAAAAAATTAATTTAGAAAGATAATGCTTTAGCCTAAACTCAGACTAGACACAAGGGGAAGGCTTTTTTTTTTTACAAAAGAAGAAAACTAAAAAGGACCAGACATGTGGAGATCAGCAGTTGTAAACACACATTCAAACTGATAGAGGGAACATGGCAAATATTACAGGGAGGCAAAAACAAAATTCCAAGGGGTTACTACTTGTGGGGACAAAATGGTTACTTGTTATTACCTACAAACAAAATATAAGAAGGGTCTAAAGGAGAAATATTTAAAGACCTTTTATTTCATCTCCTACCACAATATCTAATACACAAAGAAAATAAAAGGTCTAAAGTGTTTGTACAAATAACTGTAAAATTAGGCTAACACAAGTGTAAGAGTATCCATAGGCTGAGATATTCCCATCTGACCACCCATATTTTGGCGGAGTATCATCATATGGGATATATTGTCACAACATCCAAAGCTTAACCGCCCAAACCATCAGCCGATGGTGCGGAGTTGGATGAGAAGATGTACACTCAAGCCAAACTGATACTTAGGTGTAAGTGCAGTGCTGTGGTGAAATGTTAAAATTAACGACTCAGACAAAAATATATTTAATCAAGATGTCTGAGTGTCAATATTAAAAACACGCCAGGTAGTTGAAGCTTATGACTACACTGTGGCGCATATGCAGATGGTCAACATGTTTCAGCCCTCCAGACTTATTGTCGGGCTTTCATCAGGACCTAAATGATGGGCTACTGCAACAACGTGAATTTAAAGAAAATGATCGTGCCAAAAAAGTATGGAATGCATATATCTACCATGAATTTGGAGCCCCAATATCCATGTAAAAGATAAGTATCTGGTAACAATCCTGTAAAAGATAATAAACAAGACAGTGTGCATTCATTTATATTGCCGCATTCCTACATGAAACTGTACAAAAACACTCTACAACTAAGGTATATGTGCCTTGTTGGATCAAAAAGTAATTTTACTCATTCACAGAACAATTCTACTAACTGTGAATACTCACCGCGCATTGCGTGGAGAAACACCTCACCTCACTCGGCATCCGCTCGGGAAAATGAGGTCCCGCTCTATGGTGCATAGAAAAGCAATCATTTATAAAAATAAAGTAATTGCTTAATCCAATTTATTAAAGCATCCTCTAACAGACCCACTAACTGTGAACAAAGTCAAGCTCAACCAAGGACCAATCTAACAAGCAAAAGGCATATTAATTAAAAAAGCTGTTTAAGTCACAATCAATAGCCCAGTGCATTTAGGCCATAAGAGAGTAACTAGAACGTTGTAAAAAAACAATATAGAAAAACAAAAGTAGCAAGAATAACGAGTATGTTGGTATCCATTTAGGAGATGTCCTTACCTGTCCGTCGGTACCTCACTCAGGCGTCCGAGAGGAAGTGGAGGTACCGACCGGATCCAGGATACACCTATTTATAGTCCACCCACTTTGTGTAATTAGGTCATTAGGAGACGCTAATGACCTATCCGCCCAGCGAGGGTGTAGTCGTTCCGATGTATATCGGAAAAAGTCCATCGACGAATGCGCATGTGTGAACGCATCGTCACTCACTCTCTTGGGCATGCGCAGTGTCTGGAGTTTGTTCGTGTACCGCACTGCTTTGCTGCGCATGCGTGTTTGATGTAACAACGCAACGCGTATTCCAAAAGATGTAAACAAAGCACCGATCACTGTGTTGTGCTTTGCGGGCAGAGTAATGTCTCATTCTTGATAAAGATACCTGCTCATATGAGTCGAATTAGGCAATTACAATGCATAAATTCAGGTCTATGGGCATTGTCGAGGCATGCGCGTATTCACGATAAACGCTACTCAGACGCGCATGCGCATTTCGATAAAGTATCGACTGACAGAGCATTGAACATAATGTGTGCAAAGACGATAATTTAGTATCGATTCAATACAGAAAATTTGGTGCCGAAAAGATATATGATTAGGTGAGCAGAAGAAATGCCAAATACGGATGACAGGCAATATTAGCATATGGAACTCCGTACCCTACTAGAGACGGCAGGGAACACAGCAAGTGATAATAAGATCACAAGAGACAAACCATACTAAAGATTATTGATGATCACCAACAGAAAAGAGTCTCTCGCTGCTGATGTGACAGAGAAAGTTCTCAAACACGTCCCTTTTAGATAATGATGGCCTGTTCAATATGCATCCAAAAAAGACTCTCAACCAAATTCAAATTGAAATCCAGGGAATAGAATCGTTCAGTCCTCTGCTGTCACTGCGGAGCCGAAATATCCACTTCTGCTCCTTGACAAACAGGAAATTGGATTTGTCAGAGATATGAGGTGGGATGTATGGTTGTTCCAAAATCACCCACTTCATATCTTCTGCTTGGTGTTTTTTCTCTAAAAAATGATTTGTCAAACAGGTTGATTGTTTGTGGCGCCGGATGGTACTCTTGTGCTCACTAATACGGACCTTCATTTTCCTTGTTGTGTGACCAACATATTGTAATAAGCATGGACATGTGATTAAGTAGATCACTCCTTCTGTGTTACAGTTGGTGTGTTTGCGGAGTAACCACGGCTTCCCTGTACCTATGTCAACATGATCTGTTTTGTATGTTTGGGGACATGCACTGCAAGAGCCACATGGAAAGTGGCCACGTACTGGCTGGGTGTTCCAAAGTGTGTTGGGATTGTCAAGGATTTTCAATCTTGGTCTAGTATGGACCAGACAATCTTTGATGCTACGGCCCCTTTTGAAAGAAAATAAAGGTGGTTTTATTTGGGTGTGGGCTGTGTTAAGAATTCCCCAGTGTCTGCGCACCACCTTCTGAATCTTATTAGACAAGACGTTGAAAGTACTGACGAACGTCAATCTATCTAAAGATTCTTTATCAGATCTTTTCTCTAAAAGTGCCTCTCTGTTGTTATTCGAGGCACGTTTCCAGGCTTTTCGAACCAGATGTCGTGGATACTGTCTGTCTACTAATTGTCTAGATAGAATCTGTGCATGTTTATCAAACAGAAGTTTGGACGAACAATTTCTCCGAATTCTCAGAAATTGTCCTATCGGGAGGTTGTCCCGTAAGGCCTGGGGATGATGACTGGTATATGCCAGAAGAGAGTTCCTGGACATTGGTTTTTTATAGATCTCACAGCCCAATTTCCCTTCTTTAGGAAAGACAAGAATGTCAAGAAAAGGCAATTGTATTTTACTGAATTCCACCGTGAATTTGAGGTACCTGTTCTGGTGATTCAACCAATCATGGAATAGTTCGATATCTGAGATAGTGCCTCGCCAAACCAAGAAAATATCATCTATATATCTCTTCCACAGCAACACCTGATGGAAATATGGGTTGCTGTGGTTGAGCACGATGTTCTGCTCAAAGAGATGTACATAGAGGTTTGCGAGGCTGGGGGCAAAAATACTCCCCATGGAGTATTTTTTCGGTCCCTATCAAAATCAAGCTCAGTGGTGGCCCCCCAATCCATGGGGCTTTCAACCTCCATTTGCTCAACCAATGCAACCTTTCCCTCCACATCCCCTATTCTACCAAGACCAGTCTTTTTTAGGACAAGGACAAGGTCGTAATTATGGGAGAAGAAGAGGACAACAGCATGTCCAGTGGGAGGCAGATCAATCCTTTCCTCAAACCAGGAGTCGCAGAGCAGCACAAGCAGCTCAGTCAACATCGACAGCGACAGGAAATTAATTGTCAATCTAAGTTCTCGTATACTTTCGACAGATGAGGAATCACTGTTGAGAAAGGGCCTGGGCTACGTCCCTACAAATAAGGGGGATGCTTTTGAGACCCGGGTGGAACTGGAAAGATTTTTCAGGAAGGTCCGATTGCATTTCTTTTTTAAAAAGGACAAAACAGAGTCTTCCGAAATTGATGTTCAATTGACAAATACAGGGCTGCGCCCTAAATCTGTTTTCACACCATTGGGACAACAAGTACCATCTAAAGTTACTACATTTGAACAAGCAGTGACCCACGATGTTATGGCCCTATTTGATAGTGACCATCATTGTTCTCAGAACTTGACAAACAAAGAGAAAATAGCACTAGCCCACCTTTCATCCGACCAGTCCATCATTATCAAGCCGGCGGATAAAGGTGGTGCAATTGTTATCTTAGACGTGACCTCCTACCGTCAAGAGTGCCTTAGGCAATTAAACAACACCAACTCATATCAACGATTAGCTATGGACCCTACTCCCCGTCTACTCATTGAGATCAAGACCTTAGTAGAGGAAGCTAACTCGGAAGGTTGGATCACACCCCATGAAGCTAAATTTTTGGTGACCAACAAACCGGTGATGCCAGGCTTCTATTGTTTGCCAAAAATCCACAAACCAACACGGCCTCCCCCGGGACGCCCGATCATTTCTGGCATTGGTTCCTTGCTGGAGCCACTATCCACCTTTGTGGATTTCTTCTTGCGACCCATTGTCAAGGAGATGCCTACGTATCTACAGGATACGGCAGACGTATTGCGGCTGCTACCGGAGGTGGATTTCGACATTGAGACTGACCTATTGGTCAGTTTCGATGTCGAATCCTTGTACACCTGTATTCCACAGGCAGAAACTCTAGAAGCGATTAGATCTCTTCTTGACACACGTGATCTACGGAGTATCACCCCGGTGAACTTCATCATGGATTGCGCAAGGCTGGCAATGATGGAAAATTATTTCAAATTTGAAGACCAAATCTATCTTCAAACCTCTGGTACATCCATGGGGAGTATTTTTGCCCCCAGCTTCGCAAACCTCTATGTACATCTCTTTGAGCAGAACATCGTGCTCAACCACAGCAACCCATATTTCCATCAGGTGTTGCTGTGGAAGAGATATATAGATTATATTTTCTTGGTTTGGCGAGGCACTATCTCAGATATCGAACTATTCCATGATTGGTTGAATCACCAGAACAGGTACCTCAAATTCACGGTGGAATTCAGTAAAATACAATTGCCTTTTCTTGACATTCTTGTCTTTCCTAAAGAAGGGAAATTGGCCTGTGAGATCTATAAAAAACCAATGTCCAGGAACTCTCTTCTGGCATATACCAGTCATCATCCCCAGGCCTTACGGGACAACCTCCCGATAGGACAATTTCTGAGAATTCGGAGAAATTGTTTGTCCAAACTTCTGTTTGATAAACATGGACAGATTCTATCTAGACAATTAGAAGACAGACAGTATCCACGACATCTGGTTAGAAAAGCCTGGAAACGTGCCTCGAATAACAACAGAGAGGCACTTTTAGAGAAAAGATCTGATAAAGAATCTCTAGATAGATTGACGTTCGTCAGTACTTTCAACGTCTTGTCTAATAAGATTCAGAAGATGGTGCGCAGACACTGGGGAATTCTTAACACAGCCCACACCCAAATAAAACCACCTTTATTTTCTTTCAAAAGGGGCCGTAGCATCAAAGATTGTCTGGTCCATACTAGACCAAGATTGAAAATCCTTGACAATCCCAACACACTTTGGAACACCCAACCAGTACGTGGCCACTTTCCATGTGGCTCTTGCAGTGCATGTCCCTAAAAATACAAAAAAAATCATGTTGACATAGGTACAGGGAAGCCGTGGTTACTCCGCAAACACACCAACTGTAACACAGAAGGAGTGATCTACTTAATCACATGTCCATGCTTATTACAATATGTTGGTCACACAACAAGGAAAATGAAGGTCCGTATTAGTGAGCACAAGAGTACCATCCGGCGCCACAAACAATCAACCTGTTTGACAAATCATTTTTTAGAGAAAAAACACCAAGCAGAAGATATGAAGTGGGTGATTTTGGAACAACCATACATCCCACCTCATATCTCTGACAAATCCAATTTCCTGTTTGTCAAGGAGCAGAAGTGGATATTTCGGCTCCGCAGTGACAGCAGAGGACTGAACGATTCTATTCCCTGGATTTCAATTTGAATTTGGTTGAGAGTCTTTTTTGGATGCATATTGAACAGGCCATCATTATCCAAAAGGGACGTGTTTGAGAACTTTCTCTGTCACATCAGCAGCGAGAGACTCTTTTCTGTTGGTGATCATCAATAATCTTTAGTATGGTTTGTCTCTTGTGATCTTATTATTACTTGCTGTGTTCCCTGCCGTCTCTAGTAGGGTACGGAGTTCCATATGCTAATATTGCCTGTCATCCGTATTTGGCATTTCTTCTGCTCACCTAATCATATATCTTTTCGGCACCAAATTTTCTGTATTGAATCGATACTAAATTATCGTCTTTGCACACATTATGTTCAATGCTCTGTCAGTCGATACTTTATCGAAATGCGCATGCGCGTCTGAGTAGCGTTTATCGTGAATACGCGCATGCCTCGACAATGCCCATAGACCTGAATTGATGCATTGTAATTGCCTAATTCGACGCATATGAGCAGGTATCTTTATCAAGAATGAGACATTACTCTGCCCGCAAAGCACAACACAGTGATCGGTGCTTTGTTTACATCTTTTGGAATACGCGTTGCGTTGTTACATCAAACACGCATGCGCAGCAAAGCAGTGCGGTACACGAACAAACCCCAGACACTGCGCATGCCCAAGAGAGTGAGTGACGATGCGTTCACACATGCGCATTCGTCGATGGACTTTTTCCGATATACATCGGAACGACTACACCCTCGCTGGGCGGATAGGTCATTAGCGTCTCCTAATGACCTAATTACACAAAGTGGGTGGACTATAAATAGGTGTATCCTGGATCTGGTCGGTACCTCCACTTCCTCTCGGACGCCTGAGTGAGGTACCGACGGACAGGTAAGGACATCTCCTAAATGGATACCAACATACTCGTTATTCTTGCTACTTTTGTTTTTCTATATTGTTTTTTTACAACGTTCTAGTTACTCTCTTATGGCCTAAATGCACTGGGCTTAAACAGCTTTTTTAATTAATATGCCTTTTGCTTGTTAGATTGGTCCTTGGTTGAGCTTGACTTTGTTCACAGTTAGTGGGTCTGTTAGAGGATGCTTTAATAAATTGGATTAAGCAATTACTTTATTTTTATAAATGATTGCTTTTCTATGCACCATAGAGCGGGGCCTCATTTTCCCGAGCGGATGCCGGGTGAGGTGAGGTGTTTCTCCACGCAATGCGCGGTGAGTATTCACAGTTAGTAGAATTGTTCTGTGAATGAGTAAAATTACTTTTTGATCCAACAAGGCACATATACCTTAGTTGTAGAGTGTTTTTGTACAGTTTCATGTAGGAATGCGGCTATATAAATGAATGCACACTGTCTTGTTTATTATCTTTTACAGGATTGTTACCAGATACTTATCTTTTACATGGATATTGGGGCTCCAAATTCATGGTAGATATATGCATTCCATACTTTTTTGGCACGATCATTTTCTTTAAATTCACGTTGTTGCAGTAGCCCATCATTTAGGTCCTGATGAAAGCCCGACAATAAGTCTGGAGGGCTGAAACATGTTGACCATCTGCATATGCGCCACAGTGTAGTCATAAGCTTCAACTACCTGGCTTGTTTTTAATATTGACACTCAGACATCTTGATTAAATATATTTTTGTCTGAGTCGTTAATTTTAACATTTCACCACAGCACTGCACTTACACCTAAGTATCAGTTTGGCTTGAGTGTACATCTTCTCATCCAACTCCGCACCATCGGCTGATGGTTTGGGCGGTTAAGCTTTGGCTGTTGTGACAATATATCCCATATGATGATACTCCGCCAAAATATGGGTGGTCAGATGGGAATATCTCAGCCTACGGATACTCTTACACTTGTGTTAGCCTAATTTTACAGTTATTTGTACAAACACTTTAGACCTTTTATTTTCTTTGTGTATTAGTACTTGTTATTACCTGCAGATTGAGTGGGAACATGCTCTTTAGGCATACTAATTCTGAAGCTGTACCATGTTACAAGTTTGGATGCAGTATTATTAACACCAGTAGACAGAGAGAAACATAGCACAAGCAAAGGAGACAGTTTAGTAGGAGGCATATTCGGAGCAGTGATACCATTTGGAGGATTCATCCTAAAACTGGAAAAGATCAGGCAATTAGCTACTGTAGTTGCCAAATGGCAACTAGCACTTCTAGGCTTTACTCTTGATTAACACAAAATTAATTGCTATAGGGTCCATTATTTTGCCGGACTGTCTTGATTCAGACATATTGCTCACTGAGAAGGAAGGAGTATGTCACATGCTGAAATTACCACCCTGCTTTGCATTCATAACAGACACGAGTGAGGGAAGTGAAAGCTTTGCAAAGAACATTTCAGGGTTAGGACCTGAATTAGGTGAATTGGAAACATCAAGTTTGTATGAGAATGTGGGGAAAGGACTGAGCATATTTTGAAATTGGTATTCATCAGCTGAGAATGTTATACTGAAAGCAATATTAGTGCCAATAGTAATAGTAGGGCTTTGTTTGATATTCCTTTACATACTATACCCGAGCAGTAAATATTGCATGTGCAAACAACAGTAAAACTTCAGAAGAAAATGTACGAAAAGGACATAGGATTTTGTGGTATTATGAATGACGACTACATGAATTCACAAAAAGTAAGTAGTAAGGGGTAAAAAGAAAGAGGCGAGACATATCTGAGGACGAAAGTGCTTTGTAGACTTGAATTTGCATGTGAAACAAAATTATATGATCATTTAAACATCATCAGAAGGGATGTATTGTAAGGAATTAATTTTAAAGCAAGTTTAGACTTGCCGACTATGCTGGGATTGCAGCTTAGAATGTATTTAAACAAATGCAGAAATGTTTTCACATGGAAAATATCACCGAGGAAAAATGTTCTTGCTTTGCAATCTGTAGGAATTCATTAGAATGCCTTTTACTTCTGCTTGAAGAATACACAGGTACCTTACACATAGGGAAAATGTGCTTGCATGAAACATATATGAAAAATAACGTGAATAATTTAGGTTTTTTTGCTCCAGGCCATTATTCTTAAATGTACCCCTGTAACTAGGCACAAGGCTTTTCTTTTGACTTGGTTCATAGCTGAATAGACATTTATTTAGGACACTTTGCCTAGCACCAGCTACTAAAGGATGTTCTAACTTCAAGATTATGTTCTTTTGCTTCATCATACCATATGAGATTACTTTGATATAACAATTAACCTTGTTGTGAACTCATCATTAATGGACTACTAGAATGAATAATAATTTCTATATAGTTTATGTATTTTTAACTAAGATATTATTGATAGATTTGTTTCAATGCATTTAACTAGCCTTTTGTTTTCACAATGGGACATTGAACACATCTCTTAGCTTATGTAAGAAGGTTCTCATTAGAACTTTCCTCTATGTTACTAGTAGTTGTAACACTGGTTAACTATGTGCTGGCCTAAATGTTTAGTGCGGGACTCAGGAGGAGAAGCAACCGATGTTGACAACACCATTGGCTGATCGGTTTCCATTGGATAAAAGAATTAGACACCTACTAAGTTTTTTTACATTATTGCCTAATTTTATATAATATATTATGTGTTTCTTGTGAGGTAGTGAGATCCTTTATGACTCAACTTCGGGAGAGTTGCTCTTTTACATCATTGCTAGCTATTGCTAAAGGTGACTTTATTCTGTTTCCTTATTCCAATGTATCTTTGATCAATGCTACTGCAATGATCATTCCTCTATCACTGATATTCTAATGATTGCTACTGCAGCTGTGGGGAACTTGGCTGAGTTTCCAGAACAACTCTTTATGGGACGTTCTAGTCTTTATATATGCTTCTAAAATCTTTCTCTTTTCTAGAGGGACTTCATGGGTCCTACCTTAGGATATATTAGCTCCTATAGGTAGTTTAGTAACCATTTCCTTTACGGAATACACTACATTGATTTATCCAGTCACTTATCAACCATTTATTCGTTAATTATGTAAACTGGACTAATCGAATAAAGATGAACAAAGCTAATAAATCCTAAAGATAAATACATTTTGAAAACTTCTTCAACCTCTCATCATTGACTGAATAATAAGGATTTGGCAGTTGATGATATGTTCATGACCTGTGTTTTTGTTCCAGCTCCATTTGCAGTATAGTGGCAAAGGTCTATTCGACCTGTCAAGCGGCATCTGGATTTCCAAGGTCCAATCTGTAAATTGTGGTGCTTAATCTAAGAGACCATTTTGGCCAATCCTTTAGGTGCCAAGAATCATAACCGAAAATCATACAGGAAAGAGCCAAGTTTTGAATACTTTCCTAAACAAGAGTAGATCTTAATGTGTTCTTAGAGAAGACAGGAGGATGTTCCAGAGTTGAGCAGCCCTGCCCGAGAAGGCCTATCTACCAGTTCTGAAATTTACGAATACAAAGTATATTAGACTTGGTCAAACGCAGATCTTTCAAAGGTAAGTAGCGGTTACATTTTCTTTGCAGAAAAATAAAACCTTTTTTATGTATCCCTCTGAAAACACAGCAAAACAATTTGAAGGCAATGCTTTCCTTCATCGAGAAGGAGGGATGCTCCACTAGAGCTTGAGAAGATGATGAATGTTTAGGCCCGTTCAGAGCTAACTTGGCGGTCGCAGCTTAAACTCAATGCAAGTAGGAACTTAGGAGAGCCTAACAAAAGAGCATTACAGCATTACACAAATAGGCACAACAAGGAGAAATATGCGCATTCTGTATTCTGCATCATACATAGAAAAAGGAAATTGCCTCTTAGGATTGTCTTTGTGCAGGAGGGGGTCCTTTCCTGCGCAAAAATAATCCTGCCTCAGACACAGGGATCATTGAACCAAGGTACAAGGATGCTTGCATTGGCAATAGGCAACATTAAGTGCACCAGCACAGGTAGAAAGTTGAAGAGCATCATGTCCTAATGGATACAGCACTGTTCAGCTCTCTCCTGGTCACTCTGCACAGAATCTTTGCTTGCTGTCCTGAATTGTGTGATCTTTTAGAAAATATGTCCCCTAATGTTCACCTCATGAGATCTTGATAAGCAAAGGGACTTCCCTATTTTTAACTGACTGAAAAAATGAGATCGGTGCACCTTTTCAAATCCCCACCCTGCCTTCTCCCAGTTAGTTTTATGACAGAGAATCTACATGAATTGCAAAGGATGGGAATATGATAGGTGGTGCAACTTGAAGAGAAAAAAACTGTAACTATCTTCACAGATGGCAGGAAGCCATTTCCTATCACACAATCAAATTGGCAAAATTACATGTCAAAGCAATTTTTCGGAATTGGTATTGAAAATGCTTCAACTTGCCACCAATTTCTACAACTATGTTTTATTAGAGGTGACAACTCCACTCAATATCCATGGGCAGGACTAGATTCATGTGTCTCACATTTGAAGAATTTCAAAAAGGGGGTGGTGATGGACAGAGTATCTGAGTTAATCAGAACACTCCTACCCAGTCAACAGATCAGGGATTGATCCATCACCGTTTTTTAGCTCACTGCACCATCCCAGTTCAGAACCTGGCTATTTGCAAATTAGTCTGACCCTGGCCCAGTGCATCATGGGAACAGGGCAGACCAAACTACCAAGCCAATTCTTCACTGGAAAGGAAACAAGCTTCCGGGGACCGGTTTCTGGCATTACAGCCGTCTTCGGCCCGGCTTGCTTGAATCCTGATGGTGCAGTGAGCAAGGGACTCATGTCTGAGCATACCCTTCCACACTTATGGTGGCCAAAATAATTTCAAAAAGGGGGTGGTGATGGACAGAGTATCTGAGTTAATCAGAACACTCCTACCCAGTCAACAGATCAGGGCTTGATCCATCACCGTTTTTTAGCTCACTGCACCATCCCAGTTCAGAACCTGGCTATATGCAAATTAGTCTGACCCTGGCCCAGTGCATCATGGGAACAGGGCAGACCAAACTACCAAGCCAATTCTTCACTGGAAAGGAAACAAGCTTCCGGGGACCGGTTTCTGGCATTACAGCCGTCTTCGGCCCGGCTTGCTTGAATCCTGATGGTGCAGTGAGCAAGGGACTCATGTCTGAGCATTTGAAGAAAGCCAAGGTCCAGTTGACCATTACAGCAAGACTATTCTATAGTATGTCCATGCTAGTAGGACAGCCCAACTGCCGCACTCAGAGGCTTGGGATTTTCATGTTACTGTGAATTTGGTTGCTAGGCATATTATTGGCCTAAGCAGAAGGTATGAGAAATTGGGTTGCGTGAGAAATTGGGTGTGAACTGTAGTGTAGTTCCTATCTTCCCAATAGGCTCTGCGCATTGGAATAATACCTACAGCAGTAAAGGCCTAGGCCAGACGTTAACTAGGTCTACTACTGTCGATACTAGACTTAAGTTTTGGGTTTGCCAGCGTAGCTCAGAGTTCGCTAGAAACTTTCTCGAATGTTCAGGAAAGAATTAACTCCCCTGATTAGACAAGAAGGGATTTAGTTTCTGACAACCATAGAACATGACAACTTTGCTCTCCCCTAATCAAGAGTGTATCTCCAGAGTCGTGTGAGCACAAGGCAATTATTTTACTCAGTCAGTACGTGCATTCTTAGTCTCATCAGAATGTAGAGAAAAGGAAGAGACGGGCGTGTTCAATAAAAAGGTGTTATTTATTGATCAGTCTCTTTTCTCGTACAAGAGAAATGGATCGATATTATTGCAATACTTATAGTTAAGTAAAGTGCATACATTAACAGCCATAGTATAAAATAATACTGTAAAAACATTGATATGGTTTCTGAGCCATATGATGTTTAAAATGATTAAAATATATTTACATACACATATACATTTGACTAAACGTACTCAACTGGTGTTTCTAAATACGCCTACCCCGTGTACCTGACCTAAGTCTAATGCGTGGGCGGGAATAGAAAGTTACAGTTTAAGTTAAGTTTGTTTTTGCCAAGTGAATAACTAAAGAATTCTCTGTGAGGGGTTATTCAGTTCTGTACCTGGAAGTTAGGATGAAATGAGGAATGGTATCTCTTTCTCTGGTCTCGATATTCCAGGCTGCCTGCAAGGGCTGCCCGAAAGCGCCAGTGCTGGGTCTCTCGGCAGGAGATAGGAGCGCGTCTCTCAGCGCGTCAGGAAGGCGGGGCTGCTGCCAGCGGGGTCTGCTCTGCTCTCGGCTTCGGCAAGTGTGGCTGCTCCGTCTCGTCACCACGCGTGTGTTTGCATAGGGCAAGATCGGCAATATTTATACCTTAAAGGTGCCGAGATTGACGTAAGGATGGACATAGATACGTCAATAAAGATGTCATACGACTTGCTCGTTAGCACATTCTTTTACTGAAGTTCTCTGTGAAATCAAAACAATGGCCGCACGGATTTTCCAGGTTGTCATAGGTTTGATTTGTTATGAGAACGTCGTATGCCTTATCAGGGGCTGGAGGAATGTCGCTTGTCTAATTAGATCTCAAGCGTTATGACCTAATCAGATAACACGTTCCTGTGCCGTAGTGTGACTGCGTCAGATAACGGTATCTGCATCATGGGGGCTTGTCTTGCCTCATGGGCTGACTGTTAGTTAACTTGATAGTTAGTTTAACTAGAATAGGGTCAGGAATAGGGGGATCAATTCAGAACCTATAGGAATACATGACACCCACTCTACGCTAAATATGGTCATATTTACTAATCTATGCATAGTATAACATAGTACAACATACTATAGAGTATAGTGTATACCTTACCACCCCAAAATACATAAATGCATTTTGAAATTTTCAAATATACTGAAAAATTGCAGTCATATATATTGTATGCACTCAATCTATGAATCAAACGCTAAAGTAAACACGCATTTGTATACATTATTGCTTATTTGGTATATGAGAAATACACATGAAATGGCTCTTAATATGGCTATACAGAAAGAAAGTTCGAGACCATTTCATCACATAATAAAATGTTTGTGAACATACCAGCGGGCAACTAAAGTTTATAAAGTATCTAAAAATAGAAATCTTAGTTCTCTAGGAATAGTTTCTTACTTTAAGCAGAAGATAAGTGTCCCGAAAATTTTGTAAAAAATAATTTGGGGCTGCTAAAAAACTGTTCATGTGACTTTATTTTTAAAGTTGAAGGCCGAATTCAGGGAACGCCGTGTGCGAGCTTGCTCAAAAGTCTCTATTTCTGTTCTGGAGAGAACATCATATCATTAAGGCTTTCGAAAAAACTGTCAACAGCTTCATGGGAAAGTTCCACTAAGTCGGAAATAGGTGTAACCATGCATTCGTGCGCATGATTGTCTCCATTGACATTCTGATTCGCATTGCTGACAGAAGGTCGTACCTGTTCGATGCTGCTTTCATCTTGAACTTCACTACTCTTCAATCGTAGTGGTGAAGATTCCACGAATGCCGTCATCAGGATTGGCAGCCTTTGAGGGCAGCACAAAGCGTGAACCTTGGTAGGAACCAACAATGTATCTGCATCCACTGGTGCATCCGATTGTAGCGTCAGACAGGTGTCTAACACGCATTCTTCTCCGCATAGCAGACACCTCAATACAGGTAAAACACACCTTTGCCACATTGGTCGAAATGATAGAAACCAAGTCATGTTCAGGTCTCTAAGCCGGGAGAGTCCCAGGATTTTTGATATCCGGTCCCGGTATCCAATGGCTAGGATTGTATCTTCCATTGTCGCGAGAGTTTGATCTGTGACATGGGTTGCCATAACGAAAAATAAGGACTAAGAATAGGATTCCTGCAATTAGTCCCAGGATCAGGGGAAGTCCGCCAAAAATCGAATGGACGAAATCTGGAAAAATACCCAGTATGGCTTTGAATGGTGTTAATGCCATCGAAAATATTGTCTTAAATACCTTTGAGACCCCAGTGGTATCAGAAATATTTAAGATTTCGCTCAGGATTTCCGCGAAATGTACGGGGGAATTAGTTGATAATAATGTATGTATCTCTGCAGTCGTCCTTGCGACTTGTAGATCATACGTTTCTTTTGATGACGTGAGCCTTGTAGGCGTCTGAAGAAGCACTGTTTTCATTCTGCTTAAAGTATCTATTCGAATAGAAGTAATTTTCAAATTGGGCCATGCCCTTGCCTCCCTGTCTGGAAAGGAGCTGGGGAACAAAGAACGTCCACAGCACTTGACCTTCGCAGTCGTAGTGACTAGATAAGGAGTCCCGGGCATAAGACTACAACATCTGCGGTCTACAATAAGAATGTAACTCCCATTATAGAGTCTTTGAAAGAATGGTTCTATTTCAGTTGCAGGTGCGCCTTGCTGGTGACATGAAAGGTTGTATGAATTCCCTTCACAGGCTCCATGCAAACTAATTCCGTTACACAGAAGCGTGCCGCTTAGTGACATAGCACAATTGTTGCCACTAAGAAACACTTTCTGTCCTTTATTACTGACACATGCATGTGAATAGGGCAGGTTCCAAGTTGTTTTAATGTACCCCTTTCCCAATTTCTCGTACATGCCAGCCTGTATATATTTTTGGCAGTATTGAAACCTGAAGGTTGAGATTGGAATATTTATGATTCCGTGTATTATCCATTCACTGACAGGTCGTTCTGACATTGTCATTGGTAATCTTTCTAGTTTTTCAATGCTCAAGATTGTATAATCAGCACCCTTTTGTGCCATACCGATTTGTCTATCAGTAAGGTTAAAGATTTGGAATAGTGACGTTGTGTTGATTAAACGCCAAGGCACATAGCCTGAACGCAGATTTTGTAACGTCCAGCCAAGCTGTACAATAGAACGCAATTGTGACTGACCATGTTGTAATAACAGTAAGTCTTGCGATAATATATCGATTGCTGAAGACACAATGCTGTCCAATGAAAAAATTCTGGAGGACAGAGCCATTAACCCATTGTCCACTACAGAAAGTGATTTTTCCAAATTAATACGGTCAATTTCCCGTATTCTCTCTGCTGTTTCAATTTGAGTAACCTTCCAGGCCTCATTGTATGCTGCATATACAGAGGCTGCTATGAAACGCTTTTGACGCTGTTTGCGTGGTCCCAAAGTGAAATCACGCAAGTCAGCACCATCAGTAAGTAAAGTTAGGTGTTGCTTAATTTCAGGCAGTGTGGAAGTTTGTAGCCATTGAAGGCATAATTTCCCCACACTGTAGGTTGTTATTATCCCTGGGTGATGTCTTTGGGGATATCTAGGGTCTGGCCTGGTCATTTTGAACCCCTGTGTTTTATTCAGGAATCTGTCTTGACAGTTATTTGTATCTGTGGGCCAGATCAACCACTGTTTCCAATCAGGATGTGTTCTGTTTTGGTTTAATATATGGTTTACGTCTATCTCTTCATCTGTATCAGAGCTATTGCTAAACATTGTTGGCTTTGGAATAGACGGTTTATTTAAATCTTTGATTTTGGCTAAGCCAAGACAGGTGGTTTGATGAACAGTCTCATTTAAAAATATCATTTGTTCTGGGATCATGCAGGCTCTAAACAAAGCTTCTATACCCTGTACTTGCCATTCTTTTGTACCCCAAACACTTTTCAAATCAACATTTTTGTCCCAATAATCAAATCCAAAAGTATTCATTTTTTCAAAAAATGAGTCTGAATATAACAATTTTGTGTTGGTTATCATCGTTTTCATCCCTGTCTTGTTTGACAATTTAAAATAAAATGTTTCAGCATTACTTGTGTTAAAACCTGAAAAATATGAATATTTGTCGTAAACGGTTCTGGAGCTCCCTTTTGGAGGTGTTGCACAATGTTCCCATTGATTATAATTTAAATATTTTTAGGTTGTGCAGATCTATGTAAAAAGTGATTACCATAGTGGTTATAGCAATACATACTGTCATAATTTGTAGAACCTTGCAAATAATCATGTTTGGTAAATTTAGCAGACATTACTAAGTCAGACATCATATTATTAATGCTTTCGAAGTCCCAATCTTCAGCAAATGAGTTTTGTTTCACAAAGTCACTCAATGAGATCTTAATTTGGTGTGGATATTTCAGGATCTCGACCGGACCATAAATTTCATAGTCAGTGTTGTCCCAGGCTACCCCACCAGGTATCGGATTGGCTGTGAAGTTGGCTGAAGAAAGTTCTCTTTTCTCGACGTGTGAAGATGTGTGTGGTTTGAGGACCAAGTTGATGTTCTGACTTGCTGTGTCCATTTTAGCATATTTTCCCTCAATGAAGCGTCCCAAAGTTAATACCATGATGAGCCAAAGTATGAGGATAAATGCACCAAAACCCACCCAAAATTCAATCCATGGAGAAATCAGATATGTTTCTTTCAGTTGGTTCAAAAGTTCTTTAGCTTTGTCTTTAAAGGTTTTTGATGCTGGCTGTGTCTTTGATTCACTGAGGCTTTCAGAGGAATCATCGAAGTTTATGAAGTAGCCGGATGCAGTTCTGTCAATTGTTCCAATTGGTTCAGGATTTTTGTTTCTTGCATTTTCACTTGGTACTTCATTGTAGATTGGTGTGTCTCTGCTAAATGTTTTTATTTGGGTTTTCAGAGGTCTTAGTTCTATTGCATTGTTGCATAGTCCTTGTTGTTCTTCTGTAGGCGTTTCGAATGTGATGAGCCTCTTCGTTAGGACCTCTGTATTGGTAGCAAACCTTGGTGTTCTGCTACTTATTGGGAGTCCACTTGGCCTACTGTTTGTTATCGGCCACATGTTGTGGTTTTACCAGGTCGATGGATACAACTCGGTTCTCCTTTTTTCCAGCAAGTGGCGGTAGTACAACTGATCTTGTCCCGTTGACAGACAAGACAGGAACTGCTTTTCTGTAAGAAGGCCCAAATTCCTTCTTTACCGCGATCTTCTCCCTGACTAGATCCCCGACTTTTGGAATCCAGACAGGTCTTGCTGGGACAGGTGGTGATTCTTCAGTGGTTGTTGGCTGTTGTTTCAACTGTATGTTGCTCAGGTCTTTTCTTGTTTTGTTTCAGTCCTGCAAAATAGCCAAACGGTCTTTGACATCAAAGCTTTTTTCTTTAACCACTGAAGTCTGACTGTCGAGGTCAGAGATAATCATTCTAGTTCCAAATAATAATTCGTACGGACTGAATCCCCTCAGAGAATTTCTTGGCAAGTTATTTAGACTACGTTGGACACTTATTAGATGTTTGACCCACCCAGCTCCCGAACCTAATATCCTTTCTATTATAGATTGCTTTCTGCCTTGGTTTTTTCTTTACACCATCCCGTACCCTCAGGAAGGAAGTGAGAAGATTCCCGCTGGGCTGTGCTCATTTGGCCATGTTTCCCCCCAGGCTGGTGGGCCTGAGTGAAAACAATGGTCAAACGTAACATGCTCTTAGCGTATATGCCATTTAGACTCGCAAATCTTTGTATAACAGTCCGGACGTCAGCCGAGTGCTGAGGATCTACATTATAAGTGGAAAGTAGCCTGTATATGTTAATCGCAAGCCATTCTTTTTACTGGTCATATTATCTGCCGTAATACGACGAGGTATCAAACTCTTTCTCTCCCCACTGCGATCTCTATTGCAGTTTGGGCAGCGTATTACAAACATGGTGTGACGCAGGCTCATGCCTGGCCACCAGTACCGTGATTGTAATTCTTCCAGAGAATCTTTTAATTTATGGTGTCTGAGACTCTCGCCCATGTGTGCGTCTGCGATTAACAAGTGTCTCCTGTCCATGTTTGGAATCACTCTATCCCCCACTCCAGGGATTCGAGCAAAAGGGACGGAGTTTGCATCGATTATGTATGTATAATTGAGTGGATAGTTGATCGGTAACGCTGAGCAGTCGCCTTTTGATGACGTTTTCACCGCCAGCACTGTTTCACCGTCAATGTATTTTAATGTACGCTTTTTTCGAACTACGGGAGCCGATTTAGTGGCTGCCGCTGCGGCTATTTCAGCCAATGAATTCCCTACAACGTGAACGCCATCACGCTGATGACTCAGTGAGTGAGTCACATGAGTCTTTGGTAGTTCTTTTTGTAAAAGAGCTATTTGTTCCCAGAGCAGTTTCTGCTTTATTGGTGCATCTGTGTTATCTTTGTAACCGTTTTGAATCCATGTCTGCAAATCCTTGTTGTATGATTTGACGCAGTAATATGAATCTGACACTATAAGTGTCGGGAATTCGCGATCCGCATTATCTAGCGCCGTTTTCAATGCTATTATTTCAGTTTGTTTTTCTGAATTAGTTTCTACTGAGTGTGATTTTGTTAATAGAGGTCTTAGTTTACCTCCGCGCCACACTTCTTTTGTAATCTCACATGTGGGGTTGTATGCTTGTTCTCCCCAAACGGAGGGTTGAGCATGTCCGTCTGTATAGATTACACAGGCGTAATGTCGTAGAGGCAGAATGTCGATTGGCAGAGGGTATGTTTTTTCATATTCTAGATTTTCCATTTCTTCTAGTTCTGGATCAAAGAAGTAGTATACTTTGTCCGTTGTGATTGAATTTACCCATTGTAACCATTCTGGATCCAATGTTGTTGTTGGTAAATTACACGGTGTTGTTAATGCCTCAAAGGCTGATTCAGCTGTTCTGACTGTGATATGTCTACCGTCAGCTATGTCTTTTTCTCTAGCTATTGCGGTTTGAACTGCATGAACAAATTGTTCTTTGTTGCTGAATTTCTGTTCAGCTTCCGTGTACAAGTGTGATTTGAATGCAATTGGTACCTTTTCTCCCTCATTAGAGGTTAGGTATGTGAATCCGCATCTCCCTGGGATGACTCGAATCACAAGATTGCGTGTGTTATCACGTGTTTCTAATTTTGTTTTAATTAGCATGTCTGTTTGTAAGGATCTCAAAATTTCTGTGTGTGTTTGAGTCCAACTGGATCTTTTAAAGTCTGGTTTAATTAGATCATAAAGGGGTTTGACCCTTTCTGCGTAATTTGCAATGTATGTTCTTCCGAAATTTAGGAAGCCTAGAATCGACTGTAAGTTTTTTAGTGTTCTAGGTGCTTGGAGTACGGCACATTTCTCTAGGAAATTGTCAGCCAGGCTTTTGCCTTCACTTGATAACTCATATCCTAAGAATAGGACCGTCAGATGGGCAATTCTGGACTTTTTAAAGTTGAATTTGTAACCCTCTGCAGCAAACCCAAGTATTATGGTGTTCACTCTTTTCAAGTGAGTCTCCAAGTCATCATCTGTTAAGTAAATGTCATCGACATAAGATAATGCTTCATCATCATAAAGTTGTAGTAATTCTGTTACTCTCGCTGAGAATACCCCCGGGCTGTTCTTGTACCCCTGGGCTAACCGACAGAATTGTTTTTGAGTGCCATTTACTGAGAATGCAGTTAAATATCTGCTCTCTGGTGCTATATTTTGACAAAAGAATCCATTGGAGATGTCCAAGGTAGTTTTGTATTTTTTGCGCACTATGTTATTCATTAGTGCAGCACTGTGTGAGTTTTGCACTGCAAAGGTTTTGCAACATGTGTTAAGGTGTCGGTAATCCAAAACTAGACGATATGAGTTGTCTGGTTTGGAGACCGGAAACAAAGGATTGTTCATTTGTGAGGTGCAAGTTTCAATCACCCCCTGGTATTCTAGCTGATCTAGTATTTCATTTACCTGTTTTTTAGCTTCTTGCTTAATTGGATACTGCCTCTGTGCAGTAGGTTGTGATTTTAACTGGATTTTGTGAGGAGGGGAGTCCTCATCCCATCCTACATGATTTTTATATAAAGCAGGTGCTAGAGCCACTGCCCACTTTCTGGCAAGTGTATATTTTTTATGAATCGGGATTTGATTCGAGAAGGCAGGCATAATTACTTCTTCGCCATGAGGGCACTCCCTGACAAACTCTGGTGGCCAGTCTTTTTCAGCTAGAAGGATATCGTAGCCCTTGGAGAGATTATCCCAAAATAGTCCACTTATCTTCCTAGTCTTATCTCCCTCTATACGTAATGTTATCTCGTATATCTTGTGGGGTTTGCTAACTCTGGTGTCTGCAGTTTCCACTTGAAGATATTCATTCGTGTCCACTGTCTCCAGATGATTCATAAGGACTTTGCGAGCTATGCTCACTTCTGCTGCACTGTCTAGCATTGTCTGAGCCCACTCTCCGTTTTTCAGTTGTGTCCTCAGTGTTCTCGGCATTGTTAACTACCTTGATACTGGCTACCTTCTTTTTTGGAAATTGTAATTTCTTTTTTAGCTGAGCAGGTTCCTTGTCTTTTGACTTGGCGTGCTCTTCTCTTTGTTCTGATCGTCCTCTTCTTTCTGATTTCTGTGAGGAATTCTGAAAAGATTGAGAGGGACGTGTATCAATGTCTTGATATCTATCAGGTTTTTTAATATTATCCCTATTTCTAAGGTTATATCTATTCCCAGAGGGGTCACTCTGCGGTGACCTCTGTCTTCGGTTTGGAGATTTTTCTCTTCGCCTTGGAGACCTTCCTCTGGACTGGAATTTATTTTCTTTAGGATTGGATTGTTTGTTTCCATCCCAGTTCTTTTTCGGTGAATTGTTATTAAAAAATATTTTTTCTGGACTTTCAGTCAGTTGCGGTTTTACTGGTATTCCACCTAAACTATCTCTACCTAGTTCCTCATAGGATTTTTCTATGATTCTGGCAATTTCAGCTGGTTGGTCTGCTATATCTGTCTCTTTTAACCTCTGGCGGATCGCCACGTTTGCTGCTTCACCTTTTATGTTGGCTAATAATATAGCCGAGACCTGCTTGAAGTCTTTCAGTAATTTCATACCAAGAGTTAAAGCAGGCTCTGGACCGTATTCGTCTTGAATTTGTTTTAGCACATCTGGTATCACCGAAATGGATGGAACACCGTGCGTTGTTGTGTAGATGGAAGCAAATACTGTACCCCAAGTGTCACAGTCCTCAATGTGTGGTGCGATTCCCATTGGAAGACAGATAGTCAGAATCCTGTGTTTTTCCAGCGGGGTGGTGTCAGGAAACACCGCCTCTATTTGGGTAATTTTCTGTGCCAACCAGAATGGTATTTGTTCCCGTTTAGCCGGTACTTTACCTAGGCAAGACTGGATGTTCTGTGGTGTAATCTTATTTGTGTTCCCCTGGTGAGGGGTCAGCTGTGGAAGTTTAATCGCTGGCTGAATTGTTGAAGTCCGCATTACATACTGTACTAATTGTCTATGAATTTTTAGTAATTGTTTTAGCTGTATTAACAGCTCTCCTGTAGACATTCCTTCGATGTCTGGGTGTGGTGTGTATCCGGCTAAGACCGGCCACGTTGCTCCTGGTCTACCTAAAGGACCGAGCCTTGTAATGTGATTGTTATGTATTAGGGCGCCATCAAATAAGAGCAAATGCTCTTGGAATTTGAGTGGTACTTCCACCTCCTCGAAAGGAGTGTAAATGTCAGGTGGTACCTCTATTTTGTAATAGTGGAAGTACTTTGTTACAGCATTTGCTGCTGGAAAATGTATCCATGTATAGTATACCTCTGTCTGCCGATATTCGTGTGCCTCAATTACGAATATGACTGTACCACCTCTAGGTGTCAGTCCATTTTCTATAAGTTTTAAGGTTATAGATTTCCTTTTGGCGACCGGGATGAGTATTATATCCCCGTCCGCATCTAGTGCTGCAGTATCAGCTGCTGCTATTTCAGCTGCTAATCTAACTGCCTCTCTTTCTTCATCATTGTCTAACATTTTACTGTCAGGATGTTTTTTTTTGGTTGTTTGCAGATCAGGTTTCTTATGGAAACAGAGATTAGATGCACAATATTTTGGAACTGTTTATCCTTCAACGTTGACTATACCAAGAACCATACATAGGAGTTCCCTCCTGCGAGGTTTTGGAGGATTTAACCTTTCACCCACTCCAGACGTCTTTGGAGTATGTGGGAAAAGGGGTCTGAGTGAGAAAGCACGACTGAGTTACTCTAAATGTCTTACGTTAGTTTTATCGCCCTTTCCAAACGCGTTGGGCGCCATGTAGTGTAGTTCCTATCTTCCCAATAGGCTCTGCGCATTGGAATAATACCTACAGCAGTAAAGGCCTAGGCCAGACGTTAACTAGGTCTACTACTGTCGATACTAGACTTAAGTTTTGGGTTTGCCAGCGTAGCTCAGAGTTCGCTAGAAACTTTCTCGAATGTTCAGGAAAGAATTAACTCCCCTGATTAGACAAGAAGGGATTTAGTTTCTGACAACGATAGAACATGACAACTTTGCTCTCCCCTAATCAAGAGTGTATCTCCAGAGTCGTGTGAGCACAAGGCAATTATTTTACTCAGTCAGTATGTGCATTCTTAGTCTCATCAGAATGTAGAGAAAAGGAAGAGACGGGCGTGTTCAATAAAAAGGTGTTATTTATTGATCAGTCTCTTTTCTCGTACAAGAGAAATGGATCGTTATTATTGCAATACTTATAGTTAAGTAAAGTGCATACATTAACAGCAATAGTATAAAATAATACTGTAAAAACATTGATATGGTTTCTGAGCCATATGATGTTTAAAATGATTAAAATATATTTACATACACATATACATTTGACTAAACGTACTCAACTGGTGTTTCTAAATACGCCTACCCCGTGTACCTGACCTAAGTCTAATGCGTGGGCGGGAATAGAAAGTTACAGTTTAAGTTAAGTTTGTTTTTGCCAAGTGAATAACTAAAGAATTCTCTGTGAGGGGTTATTCAGTTCTGTACCTGGAAGTTAGGATGAAATGAGGAATGGTATCTCTTTCTCTGGTCTCGATATTCCAGGCTGCCTGCGAGGGCTGCCCGAAAGCGCCGGTGCTGGGTCTCTCGGCAGGAGATAGCAGCGCGTCTCTCAGCACGTCAGGAAGGCGGGGCTGCTGCCAGCGGGGTCTGCTCTGCTCTCGGCTTCGGCAAGTGTGGCTGCTCCGTCTCGTCACCACGCGTGTGTTTGCATAGGGCAAGATCGGCAATATTTATACCTTAAAGGTGCCGAGATTGACGTAAGGATGGACATAGATACGTCAATAAAGATGTCATACGACTTGCTCGTTAGCACATTCTTTTACTGAAGTTCTCTGTGAAATCAAAACAATGGCCGCACGGATTTTTCAGGTTGTCATAGGTTTGATTTGTTATGAGAACGTCGTATGCCTTATCAGGGGCTGGAGGAATGTCGCTTGTCTAATTAGATCTCAAGCGTTATGACCTAATCAGATAACACGTTCCTGTGCCGTAGTGTGACTGCGTCAGATAACGGTATCTGCATCATGGGGGCTTGTCTTGCCTCATGGGCTGACTGTTAGTTAACTTGATAGTTAGTTTAACCAGAATAGGGTCAGGAATAGGGGGATCAATTCAGAACCTATAGGAATACATGACAGAACCTTGCCTGGTCAAGCCACAACCACAATCTGTGTCATGATGGTTCACAAGCAAACCCTAAATTAACCTGTGCTCAACCCTCTGGTAGCTTGGAACAGAACAGTCAGGCTTAACTTAGAGACAATGTATAATTGTGCAATATTTTAAACAGTAATAGAGAGATAAAACAGCATATAAAAAGAATCCCACACCAGGTTAGAAAAATAAAACGTATTTTAATAAATAAAACAAGACCAAAAGAGAAAAAATAAAATCAGCCGAATTTGACAAAGTCACAGTCTAAGATGTTATTGATGGTAGTGCCAAAAAGCACAAAGTATCATCTGTGGACATCTGGTCGACCCAGACAAGGACAAAGTCATTAGTTCAGGCCTGCTACAGAGTTTCAGTTTTGGCCCTCTGAACAGAGTACCTTAAATCCTAGTTTGCAGAGTGCTGTGAGGATCTGCACCAAAGATGAGCCACATGTTCAAATTGATGCATTGGTTCCAAGATAGAGTGAGGCTGCGATGCAAGGGCCTGCATTGTTGTCAAGGATCCTGTCAACGGCGTTGGTGATGCCAAGTCTATTGTCGAGGATGCGCCGACAGTCGGAGCAATGTGTCAGTTCTGAAGTGCTTTGAGGCTGAGATGGGGATTCCATCATCGAGGCTGCCTTTGACGAGGGAAGTGAGGGCTGGCAGCAAAGATTTGTCACCCAGTTGGGGTGATGCAGCGGT
Source organism: Lissotriton helveticus (assembly GCF_964261635.1). Classification (NCBI taxonomy): domain Eukaryota; kingdom Metazoa; phylum Chordata; class Amphibia; order Caudata; family Salamandridae; genus Lissotriton; species Lissotriton helveticus. The sequence continues at coordinate 892,733,220 of NC_136063.1, read as the reverse complement.
TCTGAAGAGCTACGATGCGATGCAGGTCTTTGCAGCAGGTCCAATCGATTCAGTAGTAGTGATGCGTGGGTTCTGTTTAGGTTGGCATCATGCAGTAGAGGAGATGCGTTTTTTCCTCTGGATTCACAGAGCATAGCACAGCACCATAATCTCACTTCCAAAGGTCCAGTACTTAGGTGGCACCACTTGACACGGTAGATGCACAGATGGTAGAGTCCAGGTGCAGAAGCAAGCTTATTGGAAGTCTGTTGAGTCACTGAGGCTTAAATAAGGAGGTCAGTCAACTAAGCTTTGGAGTCACTCTGGGTTCAAAACATGTCGGTCCCTTCCCTTTCACCCAGGTAAGAGGGTAGCAGGTCATCACGGCAGGTCAACAATCCAGCAGAGTGGCAGTCCTGTCAGCAGCACAGCAGTCTTTCTACCTGGGAGAGTATCCACAGGTCCATAAGATTGCTGGAGAGTTGGAACAACCTAACACAATTAATTAAGATATTTAAAACATATGGGAGCATATTTACTAATACGTAATGCAGAGCAACAATGTAAGGTGCTGCACTACATTGCTTGAATGAGGGAGCTAAATAGCACCATAATTCCAAAGTTATAGCGGTCTTCGCCCTCTCCCAGAATGGGCACACATGTGGCTGCCTTGCTCCAATTAAGACACCCTTGCACACAGTTCAAGGGTACAAGGGTATCTGTGTTACATGCAGGATTGTTTTGTGCAGGATGAAGGAAGTCCTTCACAAAAACAATTCTTACAGGCAATTTCCTCTTTCTATGTGCGATGCAGAATGTATCATGAAAAGAAACAGGGATGGTCAACGGGGTACATAATTTCCTGCAATGCTCTGCACCTAAACCACTTCTGTGAACCTGCCACTGCAGCAGCAAAATATGGCATCCAAACGCGCTTGTGATTGAGTAGATTCAGGCAGCACCATATAATCTCGGGTGAGGAGGAGACAGAGGAGAAAGATTTCCCGGGTGACTCTGGAAAGAGTGCGATGGCTGAAGTACCAGCGGCAAGCAATAGCCGGGAGGTACCGAAGTGGAGGAGAGCAGCCCACTGCCTAAAGCAAGCTGGGATAGAAGACAGGTGCAGAGTACAGCCAGCACGGACAAAGGGGAGCATAATTTCTCTTTATGAGCAGCAATGGTGGAGGGTTTACTTTAGGTGCCCTCTCTATGAGGTAGGCGCCGCAGGGATTGTGGAGGTGGCCTACTCAGTTGCAGGTGCTGCTGTGGCTTTTGTGTCACCAAGCCCTCCCACATTTAACTCTATAGTAGATGTTGCAAAAGAAATGTATTTTTACTGATACCCTGTACACTTAGCAGATATTGAGGGGATCCCCTCCTCAATGGCCATCCAAGTGCCATGTCTCCTCCAGGCATCTTTGGGCCAATAAAGTGTTTAACAGTGTGAGAAACTGCAGGGAAAAGCCGTAGTCCAGCTGAAAACATATGGGCCTCATTTATGAAAAGTGTTGCATTGCTGCATAAAAACATCGAGGACACCTCCTGTCTGCAAGCTCTGCAACTGCTATTAGTCGCACCATCATGTCGCAAACTGGTAATGAAACTGTATAGAGTGCGGGAAGAGAAGACCTACGCAAGTGACAAAAGCCTAGCACGGTGGATAGATAGACTTCTCCCCCAACTCACACAGCCACAATGGGAACACATATGCAAATTCACAGTCTCCCTCTCTACCAACAGCAATTTAGGAATTATCCACTTCAAATACACCACCACATCTACCATACCCCTCTGAAGTTGCATAGATTTGGCTTACGTGACACCTGTCAATGTAAACGATGTTGTCAGCTGAGGGCCGATTTCTGGCACTTAGGGTGGGACTGTGCTTTAAACCATAAATACTGGTCTTCTGTTGTTCAACACCTTCATATCATGACTGGGGTGCACTTTCAATGCCTCCCACAAATTGGCCTGTTAAGCTACGTACCACAGTTGAAAGGGGTTAGTGGAAAGTTTGTCCGTATAGCACTGCTGATGGCAAAGTGGCGAGTGGCAATGACCTGGGAGAGCACACTGGCACCACAAGTAGAACACTGGATTAAAGATTTGGTTTACGGTAAAGAAAAGCTGGAGTTATATGCAGAGGAACTTCCTACCTCCTCCATACCGAAAGACATATGGAAACCTCTATGCCAATACCTTAGCTCGCAAACTCAGGATACTGTAAAGAATGTGACAAAGTGATGTTATTATATATATATTTGTATGTATTACTATCAACCAAAGATGTAACCATAAGAAAGGTAGTGTCTAGCTGCATGATATTCTGTTCTGTTGTTGTACTATGGAGTTACCTTCACATTGAGGGTGACGTGATGATCTGTATTTGAAAGACGTCGATAAAGATATTTAAAAAAAAAAAACATTGATGAAACACTTTTCAGTCTGCCATCCTGATGACACCATAAATGCACCATATTTACCTTATGGCGCTCCATGTTGAAATGATTTACAGATACGTGCGTATTCCTGACATATATGTAGGCGCAAAAGGGGCGCATTGCTGGAGTGTGTCTAAAAACAGACGCAACTCCAGCAATGTGTCCTTTCACAGCCCCATGTGAAAGGGCATGCATCAGTTTCTTTTGATGCAGTGGGGTCCTAGAAGTGTCGGACCTTTTCTGCGCCGGAACGCCCACCTGCAAACATCATACCTGATGCAGGTATAATGAAGCGCAGGGCTTTACAAAGTGACGCATCTGCTTAGATGCGTCATTTTGTAAATATGGTGCAATGTGGTGCATTTTTTACGCTGCCGCATCATCCCAAAGAGTGAAGCAACAGCGAAGCAAAGAGGTCATAAATAAGCCCCAGAGTGGCAAAGAGTAAGGTTTGTCAAAATTCAGCTATGGAGTGTAACTAGAAAAATCATGTAGTGGACACCAATCAGGAGGGATGCAAAAACGATCCAGATTCGAAGGGTGGTAATATCCTGGATATTAATATCACTACTGCTGCAGGACTATTTACTGAACCTGCAATTCTACAAAGTCCCATTTCTGGAATTTTTAATAGGTCTGAGCAGCTCTCGCCCATCCCCAGTAAGGTCCCATCAGAGGAAAGAGGGGAGTTCATTTGTGGTGCAAGATCCAACTCTGCTAAGCAAGATTCCTGCAAAAGAATTTACGTATACTGAGGAGAGGCCCTCCTATTTCCTTTTTGGGTTTAGGGTATCTGGAGGAAGTAAAGCTGCACCGGCCACTCAAGCACTAGGGGATAAGGCACAACAAGAGCTAAAAGCAGCTGTCAACCTGGCATAAAATGCAGCTGCACAACTAGGAGAAATAGAGGTACAGAATGCATTGGATCTCTGGCACCGTTTGCCAGGCCATTCATGAGCACCGGGCTCTTCCCAGACTATTGATTTCCTAATCACATCAATGGCAACAGCAGTAGCCGCAGCTCCAGAAACAAGCACTCAGATCGGGAGTCTACTCCAATAGATTTTGGATGAACTGTGTGAAATGAGGAATGTTCACAATAAATTGGAAGTTCAACTCCAGCTTAGCAACATGAATTCCAGCCTTCATAATTAAATTCCAGGCTGCTGCATGCAGAGCCGTGAATGTCCGTTTTGGAAGATCTCTAAAGAAGCTCCGAGTTTGACACAGCCAATTCAAGACGCAAGATTGTGACCTTGCAGATGAAACTGGAGGAGATGGAAAACAGATCCTGATGCTCAAACCTCGAGAAACATGTGCTCCCAGAGAGCCAAGTCAAAGCTGAAGATTTTTGCATTATGAGATCACAGAGACCCCTTTGCTCAGTGTGCAAACTTGAGATATCCTCGTACTTTTTTTGGTACATTATGGTGACTTTCAAATAAAAGAAAGGATTCCATCAGAGGCTATGACATCCAAAAGATTCCAGATGTGGGAGAAGGGTTGTCTCAATATCTTTTCAGACATGGCCATGGCAGCAGGTCGTCGCTGATGGGAATTAAAATCTATGATTGATCTCTTAAGGAAGCAAGGTATCCAACCAGCTCTAGTGAAACAATCAAAGATAAAATCACTACTGGATGGTAAATTCCATATCCTGGGCCCAGTGAAACAAGCCAACAAACTACTACTGCACTAGTGTCAGCAGGAGCATTCAAAATGATAAGAGAGGTAGCTGAAATACTCAATCAGTATTATATGACATACGTTTGGCAGGGACATCATGAAAAGCTGTAGGAAGCGGTAAAAAATTCCCAGCCTCTCCATCATCAGGCATTTTGTACTAAATGGGGGGTACTGATTTCGGACCTTCTTAATGCAATCATTATGGGTGGTGCTGTCCCAGACTCCTGGAAAGGGGCCGTGGTAGTACCAATTTTTAAAAAGGGGTGCAGTGACCTTCCTGGGAATTATAGGCCCATAAGCCTAATAGATTCGAGTCAGAAACTGGCGGGGAAAGCTATCTTGGGGAGAATTTTAGAATGGGTGGATGACAATCACGTCTTGTCCGACATGCAAGCCGGTTTTCGGTCAGGTACCGGAACTATAGAACAAGTGTTTAGGCTTATGGTATTGTACTGGAAGGTGGTGGAGCTAGGCAAAGGCAGTCTTTACCTGGCCTTTATAGATCTAAAGACTGCCTTTGACCTGGTCCCGAGGGAGGAACTCTGGAGGGTGTTGCACGGTTTAGGGATGCCCCCGTACATACTCAACCTGCTCATCAAATTGCATAATGCCACCTTTGCCCAGGTTAGATGGGGCCTAAATGGGGAATTGACCGATAAGATCAGGGTCGAGAGGGGAGTGCGGCAGGGCTGTGTGTTGGCTCCCACCCTATTTTCCCTCTATATTAATGGGGTGGTAGAGCACCTGCTCGGCGAACCAGCAGACGCCCCCACTCTGGGAGGCGTAAAAATTCCAACACTACTGTTCGTGGACGACATCCTCCTCATTTCAAAGACGCCCCAAGGTCTCCAGAAACTCTTGAATTGCTTCCAGCACTTTTGTACCACCAGAGGCCTTGTCATTAACGTGGACAAGACTAAGTATTTAGTCATGCACCCCCCCCGCAAACTAGGCCGTCCCCCTGTCTTGAACTCAACCCCCCTTGAAAGAGTGGCAGAATTTGATTACTTGGGAATCCGTCTAAGTGATTCAATGAACTGGACCGCTCATATCAATAAAATGATAATCGGCCACAAAAGGGTGGGAGGGGCCCTCCTTAAAGAGTACAGCGGTTCTACCAAACATTGTGTTGCCCCACTGATCGACATCTATAAAGCACGAGCTGTCTCCGCGTCACTCTACGGAGCCGAACTGTGGGGACAAGGTAAACTGGACTCCTTGAGCAAGGCCGAGAATAAATTTATCAAAGATCTCCTTGCCATCCCGTCGAGCACTCCAACAGTTCCGGTACTAATGGATGTAGGCTGCAAAGCAATTGGGGATCAGGCACGACTTCGCCCTCTCCTGCTGTGGGCCCGCCTGTGGAGGGTTTCGGATCTAAAACCTTACGCTGACGGGTTAGCAGAGGTGATGCGCTCCACTGGTTGGCGGAAGATCAAATGGCTCAGGGAAACCAACCAACTTCTAAGGGACTTAGGCTTGGAATCCTGTTGGCTTACCCGCTCAGCCCCCCCAAAGGACTCCCTAAAAAAACTGTACTGGGATTGGGTCTCTGCGAAGCGCACTAGTAACAAGCAGCACTGCAAAGCCACTGCAGCTTTTCTGCTTATTAAAGATGTTGTTGCGCTAGAGCCCTACATGGACCTAATCACCATCGCCATGGACCGGTCCTTGTACATCAAATTCCGATTAGGAACTTTACCCCTCGCCGACCTTTGCTCCAGGTGGAACAAGTCAGTGCCCGTATCACGTCATTGTGCTCTATGCACTGACAAACCAGAGACTGTGCCACACTTTCTATTTGAATGTCCGGACTATGGGCGCCCTAGATCACGATGGCTTAAACCAATTTGCAGAGAACTGGGCACCCGCCAGCACACGGTGGCTCTCCGGATACTTTTAACCAATACAGCCCCTAACATTGTTTGTGCTGTCTCCAAATTTTTAAAATGGGCTTGGTTGATTCGACTTAAAAGACTGGCCGTATCAATTTAATGCTGTTTTAGATAATTTATTCTACTTAATTGTGTTCTTATTTCTTTTATATCTAAATGTACAGTCTCTCTTTTCGACATGCTGTTTTATTTTTTGTAATGCTTTTATGATATATGCATATCGAAATAAAGCAATCAACCAACCAACCAACCAACTAAGTGGAGGCTAGCTCTGGAAGATGAATTTCCTGGGAGCAATTCCAAGACACCTACTCCATGGGAAGGAGGGGAGGGGGAAGGCAGTCTCCAGTGGAAAGCCCATGGTGGGTGAGGATGCAGGGTCACTCGGCCTTTGGTGGGGGGTAATGTGGGGGCAGGGAACAGTGGGGTGGTGGGAAAGGTGTGTAGGGTTGTGTGGCGGTAAAGGATGCATGCAAAAAAAGAAAAACCGATGGAAGCACTGCTTACAGATATGGGGGCTCAATATGATGGGGCGAAATGGGTCTGATCGACCTTCGGTGGGTGGTCCTGACCACCTAATTGTGATGCCACCGCACATGGTGTGGTTGCATTTACACATTTCCCTAAGGAAGCATGTGTTATGGATGAAAACTGGCCATAACATAAGCTTCCATAGAGAAATGGGAGATAGTGTTAAGCCCTGCACCCCCTGGCAGGCACCTCAACGTGCCTGACACTAGATGCAGGGATTAACGGGAGCACCAGCCGAAGGCCGCAAGGAAAAGGGGGCCCCAAACAAGCTTTCCAACTGGCTTTCCATCTCGGAAATCCTGGCATAGAAAGCCTGCCGGAAACCATGCATCGTAATCCGGACAGCATATTACGCCATCCATATGAGAAGGTTACCGGCTGCTATTTTGAGTACATCCTCTGAGGTGGGGGAACCCATACTGCTCATTTGCACTCTTGCTACATTTTGCACATCTTGAAAGGTACACTGGATCTTAGAAGCGGATTCACCGCTTGTTTTTATTATTCTTAATATCTCTAGTTGTTTTAAGTGATTTTCAAGCCGGCTGGGCTTACTATTAATTTTCTCAGCTCTGCTCCTCTCCGTTGCACCACAGCTCGTGTTAGCTGTTTGCGTGGAGGGAGGACCGGTTAGGCATTAGCGCACTTCTGCCTGGCCAATCCACAGTGGCCATTGCTGAAGTTGATGCTCTAGTTGTTCTGCCGCTCTCCTCCCCTCCCGCATTTAAGCAGGGAGTGACACCAACACGCAGAACATAGAGAAGGGTACCGGCTGCTATTTTGGGGACATCCTCTGAGGTGGGGGAGACCACGCTTCTCCTGTGCACTCTTGCTACATTTTGCACAGCTTGAAAGCTACGCTGGATCTGAGAAGCAAATTCGCCACTTGTTTTTATTATTCTTAATATCTCTCATTGTTTTAAGTGATTTTCACGCCGGCTGGGCTTACTATTAATTTTACCAAAAAAGCGACCCTGTGCTTCAGGGGCGACCCTCAAGGCACAGCGTAATCTTGCCTGATGGCGTTAAATCCTTAGAGGAAAATAAAGTTGTGACAACAACGTTGTATGAATGTCTGTAGTTATTTATTTCACTACTTTCATATCTTCACTTCAATTTAAATCTTGAAATGTCAGCAAAAATATCATCCAATTCATTCTTTGCTTGGAACACAACGTGAATACATTTTCAAATGATCCCAATGCATTTCGTGCGTGCAAGCGCACTTCATCAGGGGAATCTGCAATTCAAGAAATGAAGTGTGTTAAAGGGCACACCCCGTGTTCTCATTCGATATACATATAACGATACTGATTACATTATGTTAAAACTTGATTATGTAAACGCTCTAAAATCAACGTATTACTTCATAAACAAGCAGCTGCAGTTGTGAACTAAAGATTATCACAGTTCATGGATTAACCTTAGACTCAAAGGATAATGCAAAACAATTTTAAAAAAATGCCAAGATGGTCATGCTATGTCCGTATGTGTAACAGAACTCACAAATGTAAGAAAACATACTGTGGCGTTGCGATGGTAGAGGAATAACCCACTTGTTACAAATTATAACATTAGTTATCTTTCAAGCATGGCGTATATCGTCTGTTTAGCTAACGTGTAATCTATCTTAGTTATGACACGCTAAGGCTCTGCGAGCCCGCATAAGGTCAACGAAGTACAAATATTACACCGACTCGCTCCTGGCGGTCATATTTTAAGCAATCGTGCCTCACCTTCCTATAGCTTGTCGTTAGCGTTTCTGCATGATGGATGGAATCGGTTTACCCCGACCGGTGCTCTCGAGTTGTTAAATGAAGTCGGCAAGGTGATGTGAAAATAAACAAAGGACACTAATTGATCTAACTTGAACGCCATCTTGGAAAGGTGAAATGAACTCGAGGGAGTTGTAATGAAGCTAAATCTAAAGTAGACGCCATCTTAGTACATAAATAATGACATGTAAACAATAAAGTTTCGAAATAGAAATCAAAAATACAAATGTAAACAACCAAATAAATAACTATGTATCGAATGGTGTAAAATAAAGATGCAGATAAATGTTCAAAGTTCAAAGATAGCAAGCGAATTCTAGCCGATTATTCAGTCCATTCGGCTTCATGGAATTGAGGAAATAAATCCAAAAGTTCTCTCTTTGTAATAACAATTTGTTATTGTTTGTTCCTGTTTTTTTTTGGATGATTTCCAGAATGACAAATCTGAGTTGCGCTATGTTGTGATGGTTGTCTTTGAAGTGTACTGCTATGGTTGATTTCTCATTGACTGTGCGTATATTGCTTTTATGTTCCAGTATGCGAGTTTTGATTTTGCGCATCGTTTTTCCCACATATACCAATCCACATGGGCATTTTATCAAATATATCACATTAGTGTGTCGCAAGATGCATTTAATTTCAATTTGATGGGAAAACCTTTCATAGGGTGTGCAATGGTGGAGCCTTGAATAACATTGTGGCAATTACTACAGTTGTGGCACGGGACAGTACCCTTATAATCCACGTGTTCTTTGGATATGATGGGTTTGATCATTTCTTGGATATTTATGCTTCTGGTGTATCCTAAGATCGGCTTACTGGAAATGATTCCATTAAAGTCTGGTTCATTCTGTAATAGGGGCCAGTGTTTTATGATTATTCTTTTGTATTGTTGGCACATTGTAGAAAATTTAGATATCACTACTGTACGCGTCTGTACAGATTTTTTAGATTGTTTCAACAATTCTGATCTGGTGCGTGAATTACATTTCTCTTTCGCTTGTTCAAGAATTTGTTTGGGGTATCCTCGTTCTGTAAATCTTGCCACCATATTGTCCAGTTGAATAGGGATTTCTGCTGAGTTTGAAACTATCCTTTTCACTCTGTATAGTTGTGATAGAGGTAGGTTATTCTTTAAAGACTCTTGATGAAAACTTCTAAAATGAAGCAAATTGTTGCGATCTGTCTTCTTCTGAAAAAGTGTGGTTTCAATTTTAGAATCTTTTCTTGTGAGTTGTACATCTAGGTAAGCAATCGTGGTGTTGTCTATGGTATAAGTGAATTGAATCCGTTCATTGATATGATTGAGACCATCGAGTGCTTGTAGTAATTCTTTGTGTGTTCCCTGCCATAAGACGAAGATGTCGTCTATATATCGCAAAAACATTAATCCGTGTTCTTTCCAGATGGTTTTACTCAAAATGTTTTTAGACTCAAAGATGTTCATAAAAGTATTAGCATAGACTGGGGCCGCACAGTTGCCCATTGAGGTCCCAGTCAGTTGTAAATAGTATTCGTTGTCCCATATGAAGTAACTTTGATACAAGGTGAATGTGAGCAATTCCATCAAAAATATTTGGAATTCAGTGTCTAGATCGGAGTTCAACAAGGTTTCTTCAACCGCTTCAATCCCAAGGTTATGGGGAATCGATGTATATAGGGATTTGATGTCTATTGTACACAGCCAGATCTCTTCATCCATAGGTAGCTCAATTTGATCAATTTTATTTAGGAAATCCGTTGTGTCTTTCCCAAAAGTGTAATCAGTATCGTTATATGTATATCGAATGAGAACACGGGGTGTGCCCTTTAACACACTTCATTTCTTGAATTGCAGATTTCCCTGATGAAGTGCGCTTGCACGCACGAAATGCATTGGGATCATTTGAAAATGTATTCACGTTGTGTTCCAAGCAAAGAATGAATTGGATGATATTTTTGCTGACATTTCAAGATTTAAATTGAAGTGAAGATATGAAAGTAGTGAAATAAATAACTACAGACATTCATACAACGTTGTTGTCACAACTTTATTTTCCTCTAAGGATTTAACGCCATCAGGCAAGATTACGCTGTGCCTTGAGGGTCGCCCCTGAAGCACAGGGTCGCTTTTTTGGTCGAGAGAGTGATACCTCAAGGGCACGCGACAAAATTGAAAATTGGAACTTTGAAATTGCCTGTGCTCAGCCAACATTACGGATCTTTGGAACTTCTTTACTATTAATTTTCTCAGCATCGCTCCTTCCCGTTCCACCGCAGCCCGTTTGTTGGCTGAAGTTGACGCTCTAGTTGTTCTGCTCGGCTCTCCTCACCTCCCGCATTTAAGCAGGGAATGTCGCCGATGTGCAGCGGACGCGCGCAGTGGGCGTGCCGCCGGTGCACTGAAAGTGTGCCTAAGACAAGCCTGTCTGCGCCCATCACTGTCCCAGAAGCGGCCAGCAGCAGCCATGCTGCCCGTTAAACTCCAGGATCAGAGCAAAGTTTATGTTATACAAGGGATCAGCTGTGGGCTTTCTGTTTCCAGTCCTGCCCCCATCAAGGTAACTGGGATGTGGCGGACTGCAGCAGTATCATTGTCGACCATCCTGTGGACCTTCTGTTTATTACGGAGACTTGGCTGGACTCTACGTCCAATCCCATTGTCACCCTGGCTACACCCAAGGGCTATAAGTTCTCCAGAGCCGATCGCCCAGAGGGGAATGTGGTCGAGTGGCCATCATTTATAAGAATAAGTGGTACCTTTGTGGGGGCAATGTTACTTCCTGGTGTGACTGTGAGGCCCTTGAATTTAGTATTCGCTTTTTCTGCTCACTTCACTCTGGGAGGCTTCCTGATTTAAAGGCCCCCTGGTCCGGTGGGCTCCTTTTTAGAAGCATGGGGCGGTGCTGGTATTTCTCGAGCCTTGCAATTTTCTCATGGTGTTAGGTGACAAGCAAGCAGATGACAAGGATTTGCTTGACTGTCTGGACACCCTGCACCTGGCTCAATTATCTCAGTGGGTTAATCTTCCTACCCACCAGGCAGGCCATATATTATACCCCATCTGCACCATAATTCCCATCTGGGTGGAGGATCGACATCCAGTCTGATGGTCCAACCACCCTTTAATATATTTTTCTTGGGAAATTACTAATGGAGAGCCATCAGTGCGTTTGCATGGCAAACCAGCCTTTGGCAAAATTAACCCTCTTGTGCTCAGCCAGGCCTTGGAAGCTTCAGACCCACCCACTCGGGGGATCACCAAGGCCAGCTTGTTAATTTTACAAACTGGGTCTCCAGTACAGTGGATTTGCTTGCCTCATCACCATGACAAAGACTGTCTAGGGATTCTCCATCTAAAACCTGGTTTACTCCAGACCTCAAAGCAATCAAATATGAATGCAAGATCCTCGAGCATGCATGGCCTCGCAGTGAATTTTGCCCTGAGGCAAAGCAAAAGCTCTGTCTTAAACGAAAAATCTACTGCGGGGCGATAACTCAGGCCAAAAGGCAATTCTATGCAACTCGCATAGAATCGGCTAAAAACAATGCCAAATATATATTTTTTTATTGTGCAGAGTTTTATGTCCCCTGCCGCTCTTTCTAGGCAGTCTCCATCCACAGACACCTGGTGTGAGAGCCTCTCCAATTTCTTCAGGGACAACATCCATTCCATTCAGGCGGCTTTCTCCTCCTGCGACAAGGGCATTGGGACAGCTGTGGTGTCACCACTTGCTGTTCCCACCCACTCACGGCATGCCTTTAAGCCTGTGAACCTTTCTGAGTCCCTTAAAATTCTTACGGCCTGAAGTCTGGCTCTCCATCGAACCCCTGTCCGGCCAGAATGTAGGCAGCAGTTGCTGAGACCATTAATAATGAGGGGAATGGTATCTTCAATTTGTCTCTTCTGGCTGCCTTCGTTCCAGAGGCCTGGAAGCAGGCCAAGATTCTGCCTGTCTTAAAAAATCAGTCGCTCGACCCACTTAGCACAGTGAACTACTGCCCCATTTCCCTTCTACCCAGCCTGGCCAAGGTGTGGGAAAAGGTGGTGAACAGACAACTCGCAGAGTTTGTTGAGAGAGAGGGCCTGCTGCATCCAGCCCAGTCAGGGTTCAGAGCCTCCCACAGTACTAAGTCTGCCCTAGTGGAGGTTTCAGAGGCAATTAGGGAGTGTCTGGGCGCCAGCGGGAAGGCAGCACTAATTCTGCTTTACCTGTTGGCAGCGTTCAACACTTTCCCCCCACTCCCTCCTCCTCCTCTCGCTTCTAACCGATATTGGATGTCGGGTGCTGTTTGGTGCTGGCTCAGAACCTTATTGGAAAGGCAGGCTCAGCAGATATTGCTTTCACTATCCTTTTCTTCTTCTTAGGCAGTGACCACAGGAGTCCCACAGGGGTCTTCCCTTAGCCCCCTCCTTTTTAACATTTATGACACACCTTTGGTGTACCTGGCAGAGGAACTTGGGGCTAAGGTCATGGCCTAAGCAGATGACACCCAGCTTCTTTTCACTTGGGATAAGAATGTGGACTCTGTCTCCTCTGCTCAACACTGTCTGTCCTGCATTTTTCATTGGCTAGCAGCCGCACAACTTAAGTGCAACAAAGATCAATTGGAGTTTCTCCTATATGGAAAGTTTCTCTTGAATTTTAGAGAAACTCTTTGGCTCCCCGAGTTCCCTATCCCCACTTCCACAGGGAAGCCCGCCAAGAACCTGGGGGTGTTATTTGAGGAGAATCTTTTCTTCACTACACAGATTAAGAAACTTGTTGGGACCTGCTTTGGCCTTCTGAAATCTTTGAGGATGTTTCTCCCTCTCCTGCCTAGGGTGGTGAATGAGACTTTTATTTGCACCCTTATTCTGTCTTGGCCGGACTACGCCAATGCCCTTTATGTGGGCATCCCAGGCTACCTGGTAAAAAAACTCCAGGCAGTCCAAAATGCGGCAGCCAGACTCCTTGAAATTCCCGCTAGGCCTAGCATGAGACCCCATGAGCGTTCCCTGCACTGGCTTACTGTAGCTGACCGGGTTAAATTCAAATCTTTGGTCATGGCCCATCGTGCTCTTCACGGGCATTGCCCCATCTACCTGCAAAAACTTTCGCCTTCTACTCCCCAGCGCAATATCTGCATTCCTTACCCCAGTGCCTTATCCAGGTCCCCTGCTTTAATTGTCAAAGGCTTGGAGGCAGCTCTCTAGCTCGGAAAGCTGTTGTTGCCTTTTTTTTTTTTAATACAATTTTTATTGCAGGGTAATATACAATATACAGTGTCATATTCAGTTTCGCACAGTACAGAGTCGCTGTTCACTGAGTGCTTTCCAGATGTGTTGAACACAGCCATTCAGCCCATATCCCGGAGGCAGGGCGGCGTCAATGCACAATACAGGTCTCTCCCGGGACTGAACTGTACACCACTGTCAACGTGTAAAGTTCTCCGCCCTCTGCTTTTATCCATTTAATGTACTGTGTTGCACTGCTGTTCCGGTAAAGACTTACATGGTCCACTGCGGTAACCCCTAAGACTAAACTCCCCCCCTTACCCCCCCTCCCGGTGCCTGTGTTTGTGTCTGTGTTCGGTGCAATCATACATGCCTATAATGTGGTAGTTCGGAGCCATTGTGTCTTACTGTGTTCGTGTGTCCTGTGGAAGTGCTGCAGACGTGACTTCCACTGTTGGGGCCGTTCCGTCTTCTAATTCCTCCTCTGCACCCTCATCTAGTGTGCTATCTCTGAGTGCCTGCACCAGTGTTTCCCACGCCATTGCTGCTTCCTGCGCCTTTTCGTCTGAGCTACGGCGGGCCATTTGGTAACGAATCATGCTCTCCGCAGTTGCCCATTTCAGGAATTCATTCAGCCACCTTCTATGTGTCGCCCCCACCCTTGATTTCCACCCCTTAGTCAGCTCTCTCTTCGCTATGAGTAAGCCCATGTCTATAAATTCACTCGACAGTTTATTCTTTTTCGTATGAGGGAACCAATGTAGGATAGCGACCGCGCTGTCATAATGTAATTCCCTGTCTGGGACTGCATTCAGGGTCTCTTCAATTTCTTTCCAATATTCTTGCAAAACTGGGACAACCCCTTAACATATGTACCAGGTCAGCTCCTATGTGGTTGCATCTAGGGCATGCCGCGTCTTCCACGTGAAAGTACGCTGTGATTTTACACGGGGTGAGGTAAGCCCTGTGGAGGATAAAGAGGTGTATCAGTTGGAAGCGCGCATTCCTGGTGCTCTTTCTGGCTCTCCGCACCAGCTGTGACCATGTCGCATCCGGTATGTCTAAATGCAGGTCCGCCTCCCATTTATTCTTAAGTGGTGTAAGTGGCAGTAGGGTTTCCGAGTGCATTCTGCGGTAGAGACATGTAACGGCCCTAAATGTTCCAGCCGCCATCATTGTATACTCACATGCCAGTGATGTTGCGGGCTCCATCAGGCCCCCCCCCCAGTGCGCCTGTATGGCTCTCACCACCGCCGCATGCAGTAGGTAGTCCCCCCTCGGAAGGTCGTACCGCTCTTGCTAGGCCTGGTATGGGGATAACACCCTGTCCTCATATAGGTCACCTAACATCTGCAACCCCGCCTCTTCCCAGAGACGTAGTCCCGACCAGTCCCCGCCATGCGGAAGTGCCGTCACCATGCCCAGTGGGATTTCAGGAGCATACGGGTGACCGGGCCCGACACGCTTCTGCGAGCGGTTCCAGCACAATCGAAGGGTCCGTTCCTCCTGGGATAGCTCCCGTAGGTGTAAGTTTTGTTGCAGGGTGATATACGCTAGGACATGGCGGGGGATGCCGGCCTCCCTCTCCTGTTCCGGGCCACGATACACTCTCGCCACTTCCTGTGTGAAGAATTGCAGTTGAGCTGCCAAATAGTAGAGCTCAAAATCCGGGACAGACACACCCCCCTCATCCTTGGGGCGGGTTAGCGTCACCAGAGCAATCCTGCGTCTTCCCGTTCCCCACAAAAAGGACACTAACATCGACTTCAATTGTTTGAAGATCCCTCCAGGTATCCACACTGGAAGGGTCCGGAAGAAATACAGCAGTCGCGGCAGGGCTACCATTTTCAGGAGTGCAACTCGGCCCGCAGTCGAAAGGGGCAGAGTGGCCCAAAAGGACATACAACCCCTCAAGGCACGGACGCATCGGCCAACGTTACCATCTAGGAGGTCCGCAGGATCATGGTAGACGTGCACCCCTAGGTAACTCAGGCAGTGGGGTTCCCACCGAAGGTTCGGGCGGAGTGAAGGGTTTCCCTCCCCCTTCCGTAGCGGGAAGAGACAGGTTTTTGTCCAATTTACCCGCAGTCCCGATATATCGCCAAAGCGCTCTAGCAGCTTCTCGGCGCCCACCACAGCCTCTTCCGCATTGTCCAAGAAGAGTTCTCCTCTGAAGGTAAGCCCATCGTAATATTCACCTCTCCTAACCATAGCTGCAAGAGGTTCCACTGCAAGCGCAAACAGCAGGGGGGAAAGTGCACATCCCTGACGGGTACCCCAAATCACTTTGTATTGGTCCGACACCAATGAACCGACCCTCACTCTGGCCTTCGCCGAGGAGTAGAGCACCTTCGTCCACCGTATGTATCCCTCTCCTAGGCCAAATCCGTGCATCACTCTGTATAGGTAGTCCCATTCAAGGCTGTCAAAGGCCTTTTCTATGTCGACCGCCAATACCAGGGGGGATCTCGCCTCCGGAGGCGGATCATCCATCAGTCTGAGTAGTCTACGAATGTTGTGTGTGGTGTTTCTTGCGGGTATAAAACCAGCTGTTGTTGCCTTGAACACTCTCCCTTTCACCATCCGTAAAATTCAGGACCCGCTGATTTTGAAGAAACATCTGAAAACATATTTCTTTGCATAAATCCCTGATAGTTGCCCCTCTCTGTTTCACGCCAGGACACTTTCGAGTATCTGTGCACGATACAATTTAAATTAAGATAACATAACATAACATATGGATTACGGGCCGGTTCCGACTGGCCGGAGCCTTTCGGAAGGGTTGAAATCCAACCGGCTGTATTGTAATCGGCCGGCTGGAAATGAAACCAACAGTCTTGGTTGGATATCTTCTGACCTAAGGTTGGACGCTTTACTGCAGAGATCATAATAGGCCCCATAGTGTTTATAGTGCTATATTACAAGTGCCCTAGCAGCAAACATTATGTTCTTCTTTCTTCAGATTTGTCCATGGCCCACAAAGAGTTGAAAATTGTTTCATGTAATGTTAACGGTTTTAACAACATATTGAAATGGAGGGCAATACTGGCTTGCTAAAATTTGCTTCAGGTGAACATAATTTTTGAGTAAGACGCAGTATAAAAATGAGGCTTCTCTGGGAAAAGTTCTCGGATATATTAAACATATATTTAATGCTTCATCTAATGCAGCCATCAGGGGAGTGACCATATTACTTGTAAAAGAGTTTCAGTGTGAAGGAATTAAGATTCATAGATATTTAAGTGCAAGATGGATTTGGGTTCAATTGAAGATTTCAAACCAGCAGATGTACTTTGTTAGCCTCTATGGTCCAATTGAGGATTTCCTTAAGGCTCTAAAATCTCTATATAATTTTGCAAGAAGATGAATCTGACTTTTTTGTGAATGGGAGTGGAATTAAATAATCTTCCTGGCCCAGCTTTAGACTCCACTTGGGTCAACAATTTTCAAAAGAAACAAAAGTTAAGCATGCTGCTTCATAGTTTATTGCGGGATTTCACTCTGATATATTGTTGGCAAAGTAACCACCCGAAAGACAGGCTATATACTTTCCACTGAAAAAGATCCCACTCATTCTCTTGCATTGATTTCTTTTTGATTTTGCATGCTCTCCTAAAAGCTCTATCAGAAGTAATAGCAAACCTTTTTTCGGATCATGCTGTGATTACGCTTAATCTACATTATCAGTGATGTGAACAGACCAGATGGGCTATTGATAAATCTCTAATTTTTAACAAACAATGGATAATTCAAATGCAGCAGTCCTTAGAGGAGTTTTTAGAGCGTAATGTAAGTACGGCCTTTAGGTTTGCTGTTTTAGGGGTGCTAAAATCCTTCAATAGGGTAGAAGTGTTAGCCTTTCAGTCCAATTTGAGTCAGCTTGAAAAGAACGAAAGCCAGCAATTGCAATTAGCATTTAATCAGGCGACAGCAAGGTTTGAATAGTCTCAATCTAAATATAAGTTGCAGGACCACTTAACATCTAGACAGATATTGAATCATAACTCAATCCTACAGAAATGAGATGAAGAAAATGAACACATAGATAAAAACTTAGCAAGATCATCTAAGAGGAGATCTAATGCTAACTGGATTAAGCAGATCTATGATTCAGCTTCCGTCAAACTAGTATCTGCCACAATAGATAGCAGATGTATTTCTTCTAGAACATTACTCAGATCCACATAATACACCAATTGAGATGGTCGGAAAATGGTTAGAAGAGCTAAATTCTCCCTCAATAACACCAGAGCAGGGGCTGCTTTGGTTGGCCCAATCACTCTAGCAGATGTCACTCAGGTTGTGAATACATTCTCATTAGCAAAAGCTTGTGGGCCAGATGGGATTCTCTCAGAAAGTTATGAGCTGTTTGCAACCCAACTGAATAAGGTTCTAGCTGATCTATGAAATAATATTTTGGAAGGATGTGAAATTCCTGACGCGTTCACTCAGTCGGTAGTGGTCACTTTAAAAAAAGAAAAAGGCAGGCCAGAGGACGATACAAACTCATATCACCTTATGAGGTGATTTAACTTGGTCTATAAAAATGTTATGAAGATCATGGCAAATCGAATTGCACAAGTGATCCCTTCCGTTATTCACAAAGATCAAAATGTCTTCCCTCAAGGTAGGAGTATAAATAGAGTATGCAGTTCCTGGATGAAGGAGTCAGTATAAGGAGGAGGCTAGGAAGGTAGTGCCCTGATCCTATGGTGTCTCCCACTTTGGGAAGTGGGGCCCTCACACACCCAGGGTGGGTGTCATGCTTCATAATAGGGCATGCTCCTCACCAGGCTGGCACTGCAATGCTTGATGGGCACCCTACAAGGGGCTCTTTATCAGAGATCTTTTGTCCCAAGCCATTTGGTGCAGTGTAGCTTAGGGATCTTGAGGTGACTCCCAACTTGGTGGAGGACGGGGTAGGTGCCGGCCGTCTGACCAACTGCTGAACTGATGCTAAAATTTGGTGCTATCCCTCCACCATTGATTCGAGGGAACAACTCATTCACCCACAGTGGGTTGGTCTACAAAAATTAAGGTATCTCACTTTTAGGTTTTATTTGTTGGGTGAACAAAGTGATACTACCAGTGATCTAACCACAGTGTAGATAGAATATATAATTGATCCAGAAGAATTGCCATGTGAATATTACCGGCGGATTTTTTGGATAATGGAACTTAGACCCGAGTTGAGGCAGCAAAAGTTTAGAGAGAGAAATGCCTGGTACTCCATAACATGTATTTTTGGAGCGGATTTGGCATATTGTGAGCAGCAAACAAATGTTGTGAAAAATCCTGTTCACTTTATGCACCGGTTTAGGAACTGACTTCTAAAGGCCCGTTACCCAGATTTTAGGGTGATGTAACTAGTAGCTGGTATTGGATATTACTACAGGTTAGATTGACTTGTCCAGAAGCTTACAGTCAGTTACCCCTGTTTGTTTCAAGTGTGTTCCCTTACCCTGGTCCTGGGGAGGCCAAGATGTAAATGAAGGCTGAAACGCATCCGCGTCTACAGTTTTTTGACAAGAGGAGTCCAATTGGAAGTTAAAAAATCTTTTTACGATTGAAAGCACATTTGAACTAAGGTCTTTAGAGGGGTGGTAACCTCATGTGCATAGTAGACTACCGCAGAGTGTATTGCTTTTATTCAGTTTGCAAACACTGATTAAATATCAATTGAGTGGGCAGTAGGTACTAATGAATTCTTGTGCATTGTTTTTTGTTGATTTGTGATGATGTGTTGTTTACATATATGTTTGTATGCTTCACAAGAAAACCAAAAATAATGATGACTATTTTTTCAAAGATGTGTCTGCGGTATGTGATTTGTTGTTTTGAATAAGGCTCATGAAGTAAAATGACAGGACTATGTACTGTTAATAGGGTAATATGAAGTTCCCTATTTCTGAGTAGAAATAGATATATCTTTTCCTCCTTACAATTTCTTTTTTCTCTACTTGTTGTTGTATTTTACCCAGGTTTAGGAGGGTGATTTGGGTAAACCCCAACATATTTTTGAATACACATTTGTACACAACAGGCAAGAAATATGTCAACCTGAAATCCATAGCCACTATTGGACATAATTCATGAAGTGGCACTCACTATCTGGTTTTAACTGGGACCAGTGACCTCATCCGATAAAAAAAACTGTTTCTCTGGAGCACCACTGGTCACCTTTTTTAACCTAAACCTCCCCACACCTGCACTGCACATTTGCGCTCACTCATCTACACCTCAAGGCCCCTCACCCACACTGCACCAAATGGCTTGTGATAAAAGATAGCCGATAAAGAGCCCCCCACAGGGTGCCCGTCAGGCATTGCAGCATCAGCCAGACGAGGATCATGCCCTATGATGAAGCATGACACCCAGCCTGGGTTTGTGAGGGCCCCACTTCCCAAATTGGGAGACACCCTGTCTCTACCACAGGATAAGGGCACTACCTTCCTAGCCTCCTCCTTATACTGCCTCCTTCATCCAGGAACTGCATATTCTACGAATATGAATATTAATTGGTGTCTGTAAAGCGCAAGCTGTCAATCCAAAAGGAGCATCCTGGCACTATGCAGCATAAAGTCCCGAAAAATGATAGCAAACCCCCTCCTCTAATTTCATCTCTGACTTTCCTGCAACTTGCATAGTTGCGGGGGGGGGGTGCTACGGCAAGGTCAGGGTTACACCATTCCTTGAGCCAGGTTTCAGTGATGAAAAGTAAGTCAAACTGTAGCTCAGTAATCAACTCTCTGATGTCATGAGAGTGTTTACATAGTGATTGTGTATTAATTAGTCCCTTTTTCAATTGAGGGCCCCTGAGTGTTAAGGCTTTGATACCCATGACTTTGGGGCATGAATCTGTCAAGGTAAACTCAGTTCTGCATTTACGGCATGAGAGGGGACCTTTATTCCTATCCAGCGGTAATTGGCAGTCACATTTTTCCCTTGTGTCATAACTTTTTAGCAATCTTGGCGATGTGCAATACCCGGGACATTTTGGGCAGCATGGCTGGCGCTGCCCGTGTTCCGGATGCGGACGGGCGCACAGGCTTGCCTTTGGTGCGCCAGCAGCGTGCCAGCGGGGTGTCCACGTTGACAGGCACATAAAGTACTAGGGCCTGCCAACCACTAGAGCGCAAACTGTCCCAAAATGGCGGCTCTAAAATTGGCCTTTTCTCCTCCTGGAAGGGGAGGAGAGGAAGGAAACTGCAAGTGCAGTGCAACAATGTCTGCGAAGCGCGGGCTTTGTGTGAAGTGCAAGGTACAATTCAGGTTCATATTCAATCAATCAATCAATCAATTAAAATAAGCTTCATTCTATTTAAAAGATTAAATCATAAAAGCACATATAACACATCATATAAAAACAATCATGATATCATACGAGTATATAATCAAGCATAATCTGAAACAGTCATGTTGGCTTTGTATTACATGAGATTTAAAACATTATCTCCACAAAACTTTAAAAGACCGTATCCATTATTCACATTGTTTTCCTACTTCTGATTGCACCTTTCAAATATTTATTTAGATGGCTAGTAATCAAATCATGTTCTAAAAGTTGTAATATATAAAAAGCTGGGTGGCAATGTCTCAATCCTAACACCCTTAATATTGGTACAATACATCTTTTTCTTAACATAGTATAACATTTACAAAATAGTAACATTTGCATTGTGGATTTCATAGATATATCATTGCATGGGCACGAGCATAAGGTTCTTGACCAATCATTCAAGTCTGGAAAGGTTGTTAGTCTATATAGAATCCTATTAATTCCCCCTTTTATAGTTACAAGATAAGGTTGCACACCAAATTGAAGTAGTGGCGATTGATTTTCCCTTCAGGTTTTACTATCTCAGTAGAGAATCTGATTGTCTCCAAGAGCTCTAGGCAATCAGTCTTTAGTGATTTCCTTGAAATTGTAGTAATGCTACCCGGGTCATCGAAGTATTTGAGGTGCCCGAGATCTGTTATAAAACTCCTAACATATTTTATCCAAGGAATATGAAGCACTCTTTGTAGCCTAAAACAACCATTTAGCACGTCACGATTAAAACTTGTGAATGTAGTTGACCATATCTTGTGCCATAGCCTGATCGGTTGAATCTTGATTAAATCTGATAGGTATGACATCCAGCAGTACTATTCGGTACCGCTAATAAATACCTCAGGAAAGCATTCTCAATTAGTTGTAGAGGATGAGGGTCAGCAAAACCCCAGATGCCAGAACCACACATGTCCATTTAGGCCCTCTTTGCTTTATAGATCTTCATTAATTCTGCAATCGGTCTACTACCTAATTTTCTAACAAAGTCAACTACTGCTGATATGATATGATATGATAAGAGTTATTTATAGAGCGCACGTTCACCAGCGGTTTCTTGGCTCTAGGGTGGAGGGGCTAAAGACCGAGGCAGTGTGTATGAATTAGTTGTATGCTTGGGAGAAGAGCCAAGTTTTAAGCGATTTCCCAAATTGAGAATAGGAGGGAATTTAGCGGAGTTCTGGAGAAAGAGAGTTCCAGAGGAGCGGTGCTTGGGTGGAAAATCTCAGGCCGCCATGTATCTTTTGTTTGAAAGTGCAAGGGGACAAGAGGTTCAGACAGGAGGAGCGTAGTCACGGGGAGTGGCATAGCGATGAATTAGGGAAGCAATGAAAGAGGGTCCATGGGATGAGAGGGCTCTATGGATCAGGCAGCCAAGTTTGAAGAGACTGCGCTGAATCACTGGGAGCTGAGGAGGGGCTTGGTATGGCCGAACTTCGGCTGGCCGTGGATCAGCCTGGCTGCTTTATTCTGGACTAGTTGGAGTCGGTGCGATTGGTATGCGGGGATTC
Source organism: Lissotriton helveticus (assembly GCF_964261635.1). Taxonomy (NCBI): domain Eukaryota; kingdom Metazoa; phylum Chordata; class Amphibia; order Caudata; family Salamandridae; genus Lissotriton; species Lissotriton helveticus. Next base: position 892,710,875 of record NC_136063.1, on the reverse strand, counting down.
TAGCATACAGAGAGTTGGTGTAGTCGATGCAGGACATGACTAGTGCCAGGGTGATTTGGACGAGAGCTTCATGAGGAAGAAATATATTAATTTTCCTGATTCTGCGTAGATGGAAGAACCAGACAGAAACCACTGAGTTGAAATGGGCCCTCATGGAGAGATCGCTACTAATAGGCTCTTGACCGAGATGACTGGGGATGGCGGGCAGCACAGGGAGAGAGGCCAGAAGTTGGAGTTCCAAGGGTTGCCTGGAGGCCCTGTAAGCAACAGCTCTGTCTTATCTGGATTGAGCTTTAGCTGGTTAGCGTTCATCCAACTGCTGATGAAGTACATAGTGGATTGAACGTTCTCTATAGAGGAGGGAGAGGGATCAATGTTGAAGATGAGCTGAAGGTCGTCAGCATAATTAAAAATGACTACTGCTCTTTTCTGGAGTTCGGAGACAAGGGGGAAGATGTACACGTTAAACAAGAGGGGAGAGAGGGAGGAGCCCTGAGGGACTCCGCAGGTGAGTCTTTTTTCCTCCGAGGAGAAGCTGGAAAGGTGGACCGCTTGGTAGCAGTCGTTGAGAAACAAAGTAAGCCATCTCATCGGTGGGCCCCGGATGTCGGCGCTCTTGACCCGATCGAATAGAAAGGTGTCGAAGGCAGCCGACCGCTCCAGGAGCACCAATGCCTGCGAGGTGCTCTGATCGGCCCCCTTTCTGAGTTCATCATGGACGGCCAGGGCAATGGACTCGGTGGAGTGTTGGCGCTTAAAGCCAGCTTGATGGGGGTCTAAAAAGTGGGAGTCTTCCACAAAAGTGCTTAGGCAATTTGCTACGAATGCCTCCAGGATTTCGCCCTGGAAGGGGAGTAACAAAATGGGGAGGAAATTGCTTAGCACCTCGGGGTCGGCACCTGCTTTTTTGAGTATGGGTGAGACTACCGAAGTCTTGAAAGAATTGGGAACCACGCCTAAAGTGGGGGAGTTATTGAGGAGAGAGAGAGGGGAGCCGGGGTTGTTGAGAAATATCTCCCGGGCAATGTGAGGGGGACAGCTGTCCCTGGAACAAACTTTTTTGAGGAGGGAAAAGAATGCTGCTGTAGCTTTTGCAAATGACAATTTTCTAGCGAAAATAGCTTGTGACCAGGAACCCTTTTGTTCAAAGAGAATTCCCAAATATGAAATCTATTGGTGAATTCAACCTTGCTGTTGTTAATAAAAATATCTCAGTATTTTACACTATTATGTCCACATTTCATGATGTAGACCCTAGATCTTGCAACTTGATATAGCTGCCTCAGGAAGTTTATAAGTTGCATTTCCACACCTAGGTCCCCTAAAATACTCCAGAGTTTGTGATGTCTAACACAATCAAATGCCTAACTAAGATCTACAAATGCCAGGAAGAGGTTCCCACTTTTGGCTTGCTTATATTTGCCCCAGATAATGTTCAGATTTAGCCCTTGTTTGATAGTACCGAAGCCCAGTTGGAAACCATATTGCAGTTCCGTAATTACCCCAGCGTCCTCAGCCCACGTCTGCAATTTATTCAATAAAATACGACCAGCCACTTTCACAAAAGAATCTAATAGTGATATTGGTCGATAATATATGGGTTTATTAAGGTCTCCCTTTTTAAAGATAGGGACCAATATCGTTTCTGACCAGGACGGGATAAAGCCTTGTTTGCAGCAGGCTTTCAAGACTGATGATAATAATGGGCCGCATTCTCTCTTCAATGCAACTGTCTCGCCAGAGGCACATATGCTGGAACTTGAAAAACGCCCTGAGTCCCTTCCCCTTTATTGATAAAAAATAAATACACATTATTTGATTCAGGCGATCGATTATTTTACTGTACATAAGATCAAAACAGCAATAATAATGTTAGACACAGAGAAAGCATTCTATTTGTGTGCAGTGGAACGTTCTTTTCTCTGTTAACTACATTTTACTCCCCCCCCTAATATTGTGCAGGTAGTTAAAAAAATATACTTGAACGCTAAGGCATCCTTAATAATCAATGGAGCAGAGAATCAAGGTAAACTTTACTTTATTTCCAGAATACAAGGAATAGGAAATTGGCATAGATTACTTCATCCAAAGAATTGTAAAGCTTTGGTGTCGGACCCTCGGTCATCAAGAGAAGCTTCTACAGGATGCCGCTTAGATATCTCCCAGTGAATGTTTAATAATCGCGTTAGCCATAAGGTTATTAGAGCAGCTAATCTGAGAAGGATGGCGTTTTTCAGTAAATGGATGCTATATTTTACCTCTAGAAAACTCCATAAAATGTATTCAGTGGTAGAACCAACTTGTTTCAGATGCAATCCGGCGGATGGAGATTGGCTCTATGTTATGTTTGCATGTGTTCTCTCTAAAAACTGCAGCTTGATTTTCTTCCAGATGCATATGCTGCTGTATTTGGCATCACAATGTGCACGGTTGAAATGACCATAGCTCAGCATAGGCTGTTTTTTTATTACCACTCTAAAAGCAAGATCACTGGTATCAAATTGGAAGTCTGAGGTAATTCCTACAGTCTCCGAATGGATTTAGAAGATGCTTCATAACATATATATGCAAAACATGTAGGCTCTACAGCTAAAGTGAGCAGGATATGGAAAAGTTGAGAGTTGAATTAATAATCTCGGGATAGTCCTGTGTGGAATTGGGGGTGTTAAGGATGATAGTTATCTTCTTTGTCCTTGCACTTTTATAGAGATATAATCATGTCAAGTGATCGTGATTAGAAAGGAAAACTTTGTTGTAAAACAGAATGTGGGAAGGATGGTCGGAGAAATGTTTCTAATATTTTTTTTAATATACAGTCAAGGGCGGCATGGATACAACAATGAATTTAAGATTTATTTTGACTATTTGTTATTGAAATAATGAATTATGATTTCTACGGTATGTGTTATTTTTATGCTTCTTGTTATATTCTGGTCTTCTCCTTCCCTGCTGCTCAGCCTGTTTGTGTGATGTCATCAGAATGTTAGTGAATGCATGGTTTGAATATTGGTGGTCAGTTTGAGTGAGTGGGGCTGAGCAGCTGGATGCGGCTCCCGGTAGGGCCTTCTTTACCATCTTACTTGTGATGAATAAACCTACCTAATCTACACTACTGGCTACTGGAATCTGCAGAAACATCACATGACAACTCAATCTGACAATGCCCAATGCAAAAACAAGAAATGACCATTCAATCAGAAACTCAACTTCACATGACCACCTTGCACACTATTCCCATTTCGAGGCAAAGGTTGTGTGACAGTTCCTTCAGAGTTTTGCCTACCGTGTTCTCGAACGGTCGTTTTATTCAGCTGGAGACCTGCTTTGGGCATTGTCAGATTGAGTTGTCATGTGATGTTTCTGCATTGCATTGTTGGATTGTATTGTCATTGTGATGTTTTGTATTGGTTTCATGTGTAATGCTATTAATTATTCCATGTAAACTTATTCTCCACTGTTTGAATTCCTATATTATGCTGAATTACTATTCCATAATTTTATTTGTAGTCATTCATATATATTCTTGTTTAATGCTTATTTGAAATCCTGGCCCTGTCATCGTTTGGGCATACTGTATTTATTTTCTCTTGCTTTATTTTGTTTTCATTGTTTTAAAGGCGGGAGATGTGTTATAGTCTGGTCTTCTCCTTCCCTGCTGCTCAGCCTGTGTGTGTGATGTCATCAGAATGTTGGTAAATGCATGGTTTGAATGAGTGGTCAGTCTGAGTGAGTGGGGCTGAGCAGCTGGATGCTGCTCCCGGTGGGGCCTTCTTTACCATCTTACTTGTGATGAATAAACCTACCTAATCTACACTACTGGCTATGCGTTGGGAAGTTATGTACCCCTTGATATGTGTTTTGCCTTGGCGTGCGTTTCGGGGAGTCATATACCCTGTGCGCTAGGTGTCATGTACCCTTTTGCAGTGTGTTTTGCCTTGGTCTGTATTTGAAAAGTCATTTAACCTGCATGTTTTGGAGAGTCATATACCACATGCTGTGTGTTCTACCCTGGTGCGTGTTCTAAGGAGTCTTACACTTCGTTTTGTGGACTGTGTTGTGTGGGTGTGTTGCCTAGCTTAGAACTGCTGCGTTCCTGTTTTTGTTATTATTTGGGGGCCATTTTTTTAGCTTTGGTTCCCTGTTTATTGCTTTTTTGTGCCAGTCTGGCCAACTGGCATGATTTGTGATATTTAGGGTTTTAGTTTGTGATGAGGGATGGTGGTCATGTGAGGTTGAGTTTCTGATTAAATGGTCATTTGTTGTTTTTGCATTGGGCATTGTCAGATTGAGTTGTCATGTGATGTTTCTGCATTGCATTGTTGTATTGTATTGTCATTGTGATGTTTTGTATTGGTTTTGTGGGTAATGCTATTCATTATTCCATTTAAACTTATTCTCTACTGTTTGAATTCCTATATTATGCTGAATTACTATTCCATAATTTATTTGTAGCCATTCATATACATTCTTGTTTAATGCTTATTTGAAATCCTGACCCTGTCATCGTCAGGGGGAAACAATTTTTAGAACGCAACTTTTACAACGCAGTACCATTACAATGCATTCACACAACATCCCTTACAGCGCATGCCATTACAACGCAACCATTACCACGCATGACACTACAACGTATACAATTACAACTCATGTCATTACAACGCATACCATTACAACGCATAGTACCCTTACACTATCCAACACTTACCCTACTGTTACACCCCCTGGAGTTAGAATAGTAATTTTTACCCCTACACTACCCAACACTTACCCTACTGTTGCACACCCTGGAGTTAGAATAGTAATTTTTACCTCTACAATATCCAACACTTACCCTACTGTTGCACCTCCCTGGAGTTACAATAGTAATTTTTGCCCCTACACTATCCAATACTTACCATACATGCAATTTAATGGTATGCGTAGTAATGGTATGCGTTGTAAAGGTAGTATGCGTTGTAATGGAATGCTTTGTAAAGGTAGTTTTTAAAAATTCGTTGTTATGGCATGCGTTGTAATGGAATGCATTGTAATCGATGTGGCATTGTAAAAAATGCATTGTAAAGGTATGCGTTGTAAAAGTATGCGTTGTAACGTCATACATCCTCGTCAGGGCATACTGTATTTATTTTCTCTTGCTTTATTTTGTTTTCATTGGTTTAAAGGAGGGAGATGTGTTATATTCTGATATTCTCCTTCCCTGATGCCCAGCCTGTGTGTGTGATGTAATCAGAATGTTGGTGAATGCATGGTTTGAATGTGTGGTCAGTTTGAGTGAGTGGGGCTGAGCAGCTGGATGCTGCTCCCGGTGGGGCCTTCTTTACCATCTTGCTTGTGATGAATAAACCTACCTAATCTACACTACTGGCTACTGGAACTCTTATTACAACAACATTACTTCAATTAAACACTTCTACATTGTCTAAATAATTAAAATGGAGAAAACAAATGGAAAGAAAGAGGAAACAACTAGGAACAATCAAGATATTTCCTCTCATTACACCTCACAGTGGGAGGCACGTTTTTTGCACAATCCCATGTTTACTGCCTGTAATAAATCTGGTATTGCATCAGATACCAATGGTGGATGCACACTAATACCCATGCTTCACCCACGGATGCCTAACAAAATGAAATGTAATGCAATGCAGCGCAAAAAGATGGATTGTGTCACATTTCTTCACAAAAGTCATGGATAGCGGCATAAATAGTCCAACACAAAAGCAATCAAAGAGGCAGAATGCATCATGCATATGAAGAGGAATTAATAGGGAGAAACAAATATTTTTCTAATTATTATGTCATCCTTAAGGAGGCACACCGATTTGATGCTATCCAAGGTTTACAAACTTTTGTGTTGGACCTGGCCGTCTCTGCAGAGTCTCCCCCAATCATTTTGCCTTCACCGCTCCTGTTTTCAGAATTCGTTTTTGTTGGCATTAGGGCTTTGTGTACTTTACCACTACTAGCCAGTGCTAAAGTACTTGTGCTTTCTCGCTAAAGCATGGCAATATTGGCCTATACCTGATTTAATTTAAATTAAGTTCCTACTATATGTTGCTACATGATATCCAGGGCCAGTTAATTAAATGGAACTAGTGGGCCTGCATGTGTCTGCAACAACGTTGTACAATAAACCTAAAACGCACAGATATATTGGAAACTATTCTTTTGCCTCAGGATCAGTGGATGACATGGAGCTATCTCAAATTGAATGCTCCCAAAACTGAAATACTCACATGTGGTGATTGGAAATATTATGTCCCACTCTGTGTGTGGCTTGAGGATAGGGGACCACCTCCTAAAGTATCAAAGGAAGTAAGATGCATTGAAATTACCATGGACACCAAATTATCAATGAATGCCCAAGGGGGCAATATAGCAAGACCAAACTTCATTACTATGAAAACTCTGCTTTCCATCTTCCCTCAATTGAGATTTCCACACAAGGTCTAAGCTGCTATCTCTCTAACACTTTCTAAACTTGATTATGCCAATGGCATCTACCCCAGATCATTGTTATCAACTATGAAAAGAACAAAACAAATTCAGAACTCTTCTGTCAGACTTCTCCTCCCTGTAAAGCAACACGCCCACACCTCCCCTGCCTTGAAAGCCCTACAGTGTTTACTGATTGACAGACGATTCACCTTCAAGCTGTTTTGTATCACGAGCAAACTGATAGAACAGGACCACTTTTAGTCAGAAATAAATCACCAAATATATACAACAAAGGAACGCCCGCTCCTGATTGGCACCTTGCCTCAAAACCCTAGCATACCAGGAAAAAAACATGGGTTGTCTCTGTTCAGGCAGCCAACTATGGGATTCATTACCTCTAAATATAAGATCCATGGACAACTATCTTATCTTCAGAAGACTAGTCAAGAGCTGGCTCTTTCCATAATCACCATACGCAAACATACATTTATAGCATACTAGCAGCCCGTCCCGACGTTGTCCGTGGCAGAAGGGGGCTGGGGGCAAAACCGCTGCAGGAGACGCTCAGCAGAGTGGCCAGCATCGGGAGCAGCAGGAGCATCGAGTCTGTTTTCCTTAGGGAACCCTTTGCGTGGCATCGTGAAGGCTGTGACGTATGTAATAGCAACAGGCGGGCCATGAATGTAGCGTTCCTACGTAACGCGTCTTGTTGATGGAAGCCGCACCGTTGATGGAAGCCGCGCCCCTTATAAGGCATAGTTACAGAACTGATGCGCCGAGTGTGTCTGCCTGAAGTGAATACACATCAACTTCTACATTCATGGCATATGTGAATGTTTCTTCCGTTTACTTACACATGGCGACGTCCCTCAAACCCCCGCCCACGCTGTTTATGTCACCTCCCTCAGTAAGTTACACCCGCCCACGCTCTTTATGTGCCCACCGTCACTATCGCCTACTTCTATAGATGCTTCAATGTTGCAGCGAGTTTCTGTCTTCATGCAGCGAGTTTCTGTGTTACTGAACTCGCGGTGTTTTGTGTGTGCCTGCTGCGCTCTGTGTGCCTGATGCTCACAGCCCCTGGAAGCGAGTGACGTTGTATGGGCCATGCCCCTCTGCCAATGTTGCCGCCCACAGGTTTAGTTTGACACGTCCATGCTACTCCCTAACAGCAGAAGAATGCCCACAAGGAACTACTTTACCCCGAATATTGTTTTCACTTTGTAATGTATATGTTGCCCAAATGTATAGCCTATGTCCATCTCCTGGACCTCCCCTTTCCAACGCTTTATTGGGTGTTGTGATTGGTGGTGTACTTTTCGAGTTTACCTGGCTCAAAGGACACAGTTCTCTCTTTATAATAGTAGTATAGATGCTGGTGTAGATAAACATTTATAGTTTTATTATATACAGGTATTTAGATAAATGCATTTCTTTGTACAAATATATATACTACCTATGGTTTTAAAATATATATATATATATATTCTTTAGGTCTGCTTATCAATCACAATATATAACTTATGTTTAATACTTATTTTATTTTATGCTTAACATAAATATAGGTCACTGTATAGTTTTCATATACATTATTTGATTGTATGTGCCTGGCTTTCTTTTTTATTTAATAAAAAATTAACGAAACACAAAAAAATGTAAAACAATGATATCAATGCACAAATAAATTAGCTGCAAGCACAGCAACACTTGAAAGTCTGAGTTTCTAACAATTTATCCACATGTGGGACTGTATTCAATCTAACTTTATATCTCAATCTATTATTTTCCTTATACATGCATATGTTTTCCATGTAGTTATGTTTCTATATATCTATGAATTTACTCCTACTGTAGAAAAATAAATTAAAACTGTACCTTTCTCTAATGCACTATGACTCTCCTTAATATATCGTCTACCTGCAGTCTCTGACTCATCCCTAACCTCAATCTAGGATGACTTTCAAAAAAGCCCTTCCTAGATCTTCCTTGTGCTGTCCCTTTTGACTCATCCCAAACCTCATCTTACTACTATGATTGCCCACATAACACTTTCTAGACTCTTCCCTCCACTTTTCTCCCATTATCTTAGTCAATCAAACTAACAGACTCACATGGACACTACTCAAATTATTAACTTATATGTCCCTATACTAATCCACCACTAATCCCTTTTCGGTTCTGGAGTAGGGTGCTACTCGCCAATGAGATCTTCAGTTCATCATCATTGGTAGTAAGCACTATATAAATGCAATTACAACGTCCAGAAAGAAAGTTATATTTTATTGTATTGTATTGTATTGTAAATGTATTGTCAATATAAATAAATTACAAAAAGATGTGACTATGATAATCCCAAAAAATCATGTGTTTTTAATTAATTTATAATGAATGTTGTTTGATTCAGTGAACTGGTTGAACCACGCTAACATGCTCTTAATTTTACATTTGAAGCAAAAATAAATAAATTACCTTTTCTTGACCTGTGGCCACTACTATAGAATGACTCCCTTGTTCTTCAGAGGACTGCCCTGCCTCTTGAAGCCAGTCTTACTCCTCGAAGGACTGCCTGATGCTACTTGAGGACTGCCTTGACCCTCCGAGGACTGCCCTGGTCTGTGAGAAGGAAGTCTGGATCTGCTCTATTCACCCCTGGCTACCGGAGTGACTTCAAGTGTAAGATGGCTGACATTGAGTCTGACTGTCAGGATACAACAACCTCCAGAGATTTACCTGCAATTGCCCACCACGACCTGCCTGGAACCACAACTGAATCTGCCTAAGCCCTGCTGGCCTCTAATTGAGTGTGTCCAAGACTGACAATAGGACCCACCTCAGGTCCTAGACCTTCATCACAGAGAACGCCTCCTTGCCTAAATGAAGGTTCCATCAAATCCGGTGCAAAGTGACACAAAGCTCCTCAAGGTTCACTGTACAACTGAAAGCTTCACGGGAAACACCGGAGCACCAAATTTCAGGCAAGCCGCGGATTAGGTGATACCAACGACTGCAGTTACCATTGGGAAATGCAACCATTTGGCGCGGGATTCCCTTGAGTGGTTTTCAGGTACGAAAGACTACAGCATCCACTTGGTCTGGTGTGACCAACAAGCGAGGCGAAGACTGGTTTCCCCATCAGCCCTGATGAAGTTGCCGTAATTGAGTAGGCAACAAAACATGTTGGCCTTTCATTTTTAAATGGCCAAGCCTACGCCATTATGTCAATCTGAGGCCCATTCAAGTTATGTCCTGCAAGTGAGTTGTACCTCATTTTAACTTTGAGGATCGCATTTCTTTTCTCATGGGGGCCAATTGGGCACTGAGTGACATTTGCACTGATAGTGCACCTCTATATACGTTCACAGATTTTCTTTCTCTGATTTCTCACTTCTGAGGAATTTGACTTGACACGCTTTTTTCTTTCTCCGTTCAGGAAGGTTACCGATGATGATAATGTGGGCAAACTGGGGAGTACCTGCCAGCAGGCCCCCTTGGAGATACTAGCGTGAGGTACTTTGTGACCTTTCTCACACTTTTTTCCTCATGTTGTCACAATTCTTTGTGGTTCTAAATTTCCTCTTGAAGCTGGTATGAAATTTGGTATCTTGACATTTTATGTTGAAATTGAACAGTTGGACTAACAGGTTAGTGACAGTGAACCTGACATGTGAGGGAAGTTTTAAGATTGAAAACTCCTCCTCTGTCTTTTAAATACAGTTAACTGTTTTGAGTAAGTCAGGTCTTCTTTTGTCTATACATTGCAGAGTGGGGGGCGACCTGACTACTTACCCCCTGGTGCTCCTTGTTGTGATTTTTACAATTCTTAATGAGCCAAACATAGCCTTGGGCCTGGCATGCACTCCATTACCGTTGGAATAAACTTGTGATTTTCTCCCCGTGTAGCAAGACCAGATGCACTCAGTTGGTACTTTTTGCCTTAAGGTGCTATATTTACCCAAAATGTCAACATTGCATATCCCTGGTCCTACTGATTGCATTTTTGTCATTTTGATATCATTTTATTTATAAACATTTACACGTTTTTTATAAATTGTGTTGTGACTTTTTTGGGCTGTTTTTTTCTTCACTTTATTACTGTTTGGGTACTGCATAAACACATTACACTTTGCATTTAAAGCCTGATTGCATTGTGCCAAGCTGCCAAAGAGTTAAGTGCAGGTTAATTTAGGGACTTTTGTGGTTCACCCTGGTAAGGATTGTGGTTACTGCCTAAAAGGGGCTTCCATCCTCCTCATAAAATAACCCATTTTTATGAGGAGGATGACACTTTGTAAATCTGGAATTGCATCAAACTTATGGGGGGATGTCCGAGAATGCCTATGCTCCTACATGGAACACCTACCTGCATGAAATGTAATGTAAAGCAGAGCAAGCTACTCAGTGGTGTAACAAAACCTGAGCGATTCTCCCTGCAAAGTACTTAGAAGGCCCCCACGCTCCTGACCAAGTCAGGAGCTCTCAGTTGCAGCCTGTGCATAGTGCTGGAGGGGTCACCAGGGTGCTGGGGGGATCCATGGCGCTCGGGGTCGACCTCTCCCCATCGACAGCGTGGCTATTGTTAAGCCGCTGTATTACATTGCATTTCTTTACAAAGCCATGTACGGTGACACAAGTTGACACTTACGTGGCTTTGTAAATGATATAAAGTATTTGCATTGTCCTTATGTCACTTTGCACTATGCAAGGACAACTCAAAGGTTAAGTACAGCTTGGTCGTAATACATTAGCAGCCTGCATTTTCACAATAAATTAGGAACAGAGGTATAAATGCACAGCAAAAACCATTCAACAAGTGGTATTCAGTAGACAAAAGAATGTAAAATAATTGGTAAAACATTTAGTAGTATTTTCAAATTACTGATCTTGGGCCAGATGTACGACCGCATTTAGCATAGGCAAATATTTTTGTGACCCGTTTGTGCATGCTAAATCTGATAGGTCCATGTTCAAACACTATTTTACGACTCACTCATAATTTGCGACTCACAAATATTTTGCGAGCAGGGGAAAATATTTTTTAGGTGCAGGCAGTGGTCCCAAGGACTACCCCCTGCCCTTAAAAAATGAAACGAAAATGTTTCACTTTTTTTTTTTTTAAATGTATCCCGTTTTCCTTTAAGGAAAAAGGGCTGCATTTAAGAAAAAAAACTGCCTTATGACATAGGGGGTCTGCTGAGCCCAGCGGGCCACAATCCTTCGGAAGGCCAGACATTTGCAATGGGGTTGAAAATTGCGAGTGCCTCATGAACATTGATTTGGCTCGCATTTTGTGACCCCATTGGGGATCCCAATTAGTGTTGCAGACACGGTTGTACATTTGAAATTACGATTCGCAAATTGAAACTCGCAATCGAGCACAATGTGCGAGTCGAAATTTCAAATGGTCATACATCTGGCCCATAGAGAACTATTTTTTCATTCTAAAATGCTTTTCAGTCTGAGTCGTGTCAAACAATTATAGAAATATTTGTGAAAGAGAAAGCAGAGATCTCATTCTGTAACGTACACAGTCTGTTTGTCCACAACAATGGCTCAAACGATCTTTAACACGTTTATTTCTTTACCATGCAGCAGCAGATTTATGAGGCACTTGCGCCACGTTTACGCCGCTGTTGCGTCACGCAAGGCGGCGTAAACGTGGCGCATCCCTACGAACGATTTACAACGTGACGCATCTAGGCAGATGCGTCACGTTGTAAAGCCCTGTGCCGCTTGTGGGCGTTCCGGCGCAGGGTGGGCGTTCCGGGGCAGGTGCGCCTCGCAAAAGTGGCTGAGTGAAATCTATAAGATTTCACTCAGTCACTTTCAGGCCAATGCTGCGTCAAAAGCCTGCACCTGCTTGAAGCAGGCGTAGGTCTTGACGCAACATTGTGGAGATGCGGCACCCCCGAGCCTTGCTGGAGCTGCGTCGCGCAACTCCAGCAACTCGGCGCAACTCCAGCAATGCGTCACCTTTACGGCACAGATGCGTCACGCATCTGTGCCGTTTTTGCCCCATGGTGCGCCGCATCATAAATGTGGCGCACTGTGGCGCATGTTAACTGGCACATCCCTGGGGATGCGCCAGTTAACATAAATCTGCCCTACTGCGTCGGTTGATTAATATCCTTGTCATTTGTCATCTTCTTTCAAGATGTTCGCCTGGCTATAAAATCTATTTACGTTATTAATATTTATGACAGCTCTTTCCCGAAGTAAATGATCTTAAATTTAGAAGTCATTTTCACTATCCTTTTAGTTACATGATTAACCGTTCGCAGGACCAGATTTCTTTAAAATTAGAAACAGCTTTTATATTAATATTACATGAAAGTGATTCATGGCCCATTGATTTATAAACAAGAGAAGATTTATATTTAAAGTCTTTTACTGTGCCTTACTTATATCTTAGATTTAGTTTCAACTTCTCCTTTTAAACCATAAACCTTAACAAATAATTCTCAAACATTTACCAACTATATTGTGTAGTGTATATTTTTCATTTTCATATTTATGACTATGCCTAGCACAAAAAAGGTAATCTGAGTTTTATTATCATTTCATAATGCTCGTAAAGCTGTTCTATGAACGTTTCCCACTTTACATTGTACCATTTTTAGCATTTGCATAATGAAGGAAATTGCCCATTTTAAAGAAAATTAATCTCTCTATATATTAGCTAGCTCTACAAATAATTAAAAAGGAAGTGTTAGTGTTAACAGATTATGAGCCAGATTTAATACCATTTCACACAACACAGTGCAGCAAGGCAACTTGCTGTGTGCTGCTTTGCGTGAAAGAGAGAGCGAGCAGAAATGCACCATTTCTACTAAGATATGGCACACTTCTGCTCTCTCATAGCAATGGTGCACTTCAGGCAGTATAGCCCCAATGCAGGCACCCTTACACCAGGGTGCAAGGTTGCCTGCATTACAAGGAGAATTGTTTTTGTGCAAGAAGGGATCAGTGGCGTACTGAAACGTGAGGGGCCCACCTCCAAGCTACATGGAGGGGCCCCAGCTCCGGATTTAATCTGGAGCTGTCAGGCCAGAGTACTGTGCTGAAGGGACCCCCTGCAGCCCAGGGGTCCCACCCACACCACGGAGGGCTGTGGGGGGCCTGTGTTACGCTACTGGAAGGGATACGTTCTTGCACAAAAACAATCTCTCAAGGCATTTTCCTCTTTCTATGTGGGGAATAGTGAGGAGAAAAACAGATTTTTCTCCTTGTTACGCCATCCTCCGGGAGGCATGGAGTTCTGGACTTTTTGGTTCCGTCCAGAGGTGTCAGGGACAACACCCGAAGACCCCGGAGTTCAACCTGTCTTGGTACACAAATAAACAGAAACACGGGCTTCTCGATGGTGGCGTCAAAGACCAAAGGTTTATTACTGCAGGGACACAGAAGTCACAGAAACTACACATGGGCAGTATCTAGGAGCCTGTTCGATTTGTACAAAGAGGGTTGTTCCTTATATACTAAATATTGGGCTTCAGGCAAATTCTTTACATGTTACCACAGTTCTAAACATTCGTGTCTTATACAATAAATATTTGGCGTTGCACGGGAATCGTCAACAGTATCTGATGTCAAAACATTACAAATGAGGGGTTCCCACTAGTCCATCATAATCCCATGTCAATTCTTCATTCAAGACCCGGACCGCCTCATCGTAAATTTCGTTACCACCCCCTACTAAAGGCCCAGAAGGAAAGGAGCAGAGCCAGGTGTGGAAGATAGAAAGACAGGATAAGAAATGTTTGTGGGTCGTAAATGGGCACGGTTACCAGCTTCGGCCGCCTAATCATGATCAGGCCAACGAACACAAGAACCAGTATAGCAGGACTGGCCTCAGGCTGGGGAGGCAGCTCTTGCCGAGTCATGCTGCCACAGCGTTGCTGGCCTAAGGTGCACGTGTCACTTGCAAGGTGAATCGCCGGCCAAAGCCTACGTGTCCTTTAATGAAAAGAGGTCATTGCGTGTCCATTGACTATGTGAGGGCAAGGAATACAAAATGGCTTCCGTGTTCTAAGATGGATGCCATGGGTAGATCACAGATGTGTTGGTAACAGGAGTGCTCTTGCTCGTAGCATAGCGAAAACACCAGGATATACTAAATGGATCATTTGCGGTTCATCGATACCAAAATTATGTATTTACGACAATGTTACAAACACGAGTAAAATCATCACGGAACCTCAGACCCTCCTTTTGCCCTTACATAGGCAATTACTCAGTCTATATCAGAGTCAGAGTCCATTTCTATGCTCATTAGGTCAGCGACATGTCGTTGTATCATCATCCTGCCTCGTGCCTTTTCTCCTAATGCAGGTGGTTTCCTGAAACAGGTTGCAGCGCAGAGACTACACAGAGCGGGACCACACTGGATAATAAGACAGCACGAGAACAGAAATACTAGGATGACACCAATAACCATCAGAACCTTCCATCCCCACGCTGATACCAGAGTCCAAAACCACTCCATGAAGGACCAGTTTCCCTTATCTACGTGTATAGAGTCGGAAATCTTGTGTAGCTTAGAGATTGCTTCATAGACTGTTGGAGCATTATTAGGAATAAAGACACAGCAGCTCGATTGGATCATTCTGCATACCCCACCTCGATCTGCAAGTATTACGTCTAGAACCATACGATTCTGCAACGTCATGAGACGATCCGCCTGAAGCTCAGCTGTTAAGTTACTAAGGGCACCTGCAGTTTCTGTAATAGTAGATTCAACCACCCGTGTTAGTTGGCGAAGATTTCTACTATTGGCCATAGGCCCCCAAAACGGAAGGAAACCTTTGAAGAAGTCTCCAGCTTCTTGACCAGCGGTATCTTCCTTGCTGAAGACACCTCTTGCTAATCTGGGTTTATGATAATCTGAAGAAGCAGTGTATGTCGGGGGTAACAATCGAGCAATATAACATGAACCTGAAAAGTCAGCAGGCAGCCATGTATATGCTCTGTCCTGACAAATGAAGTAGGTACCCCTAGCAGTCAGAAAGGCAGGGGAGGAGTTAGACGGAAATACGTAAGTCTCAACGCACTCACTCTTCCCTAGCTGAGCTCTCGGATTTCTCCCATTTCCTTGCAAACAGACCTGACCTCGGTGAGGCACGACCCAAACTGAAGTGGAGCTTTTACGCTTGCTTTCTCCCAAACTAAGGCGATACTCTGTAGAGTTCCAACTCAGATACACCAGTAATTCATCTCTAGGATAAGATGGAGTATTATTGACGTCTTTAATCATATCAATAATTCCCTGGACTAAAGCTTTGTTGGCTGAGTTGTATTTAGTGGACCGTGGTGGACGCGGAGGATAGGTCTCAAGGGCATATGAAAAAATGGTATGAAAGGCCTGAAATGATCCATTATAGCTAAAAGGCAAGACTAGATAGGGAATGCCTTTATCCATAGTGTGAGGTATCAAGCCACACACCCAGCAGTTTGTAGTATTAACTATCAGTTGGTGTTGATGCAAGAGCTGTACAAATGTATTATTAATAAATTCTGAGCGTCGAGCTTGTTCGTGTTCAGGAAATGAGTGAAAAGAATGCATAGGAGAAACCGTAGAAGTAGTAGGATCAAGGGGAGGTACTGTAGCTACTGGCACAAAAATCAAATGTACGCCAAAGACGATTCCACCCACCAGCGTTATCAAAACAATTAAAAATGTAACTGCACATTGCATTAGAAAGCATTTGCTGTGTAGTATTCTGTACAGTCTATTTCTGCGAACATAAATTACATTTTCTCGTTGTAGCTCAGGAAGCTCCATCTTCTACGACCGTTCGCGACCACTGATGATGTGTACGTAGATGAAAATGCCTCTATCAGCCCTGGGAGTTCCCAGAACTAACAGAAAGATCGACCTTGTGTCAGACCCCTGCAGATTCAACTAGGCACACAGCCACGACCCTACGGCTACCCAGACGGCAAGGCAATTTTAAAACAAAAAGAAACAATACAAAGTATTAGCAAACTTCCTGGCTGGAGGCAATGTATAGAAAATGCAAATCTGAAAATAGGCAGTTTTCTGCTTTATTTGTCCATATCGCGAGAACGTAAGTTGTATCTCAGTTTTGCAGGAGCTGTCTGATCTGGAAACAATGTATTTTCAGCTGGCGTTGCAATGTTCACGTTCGCAGATGGCAAATGTTCTTTTGGTGCAGAAGGCAAATGTTCAGGGTTCAAAAGAGCAGTTTCAGGAGGAGAGTCAGAATTTGGTGAATCCGTGATCAGTTCTGCATCGCTGAAAGGTATGAACCTGGGGACTCGTTCCGTTTCAGAGGCACCGATTCCTTTCTTTACCCAGTTGTCGTAAGGAAGTGGCAGAGGCACACGTTTAGCATGTGTCGTGTGGATCCAATGTTTCCTTCCGGCCACACGAATAGCAGTTCTCGTTGCTAACAGGACCTGGAAAGGGCCAATAAATCTGGGCTGAAGATTTTTCGTTCTTGCAAAATTTCGGATGACCACCTGATCACCCGGTTTCAGCTGATGGCCTGGACTCTCCGGTGGCTTTGGCAATGCGTCGAAAACCTGTTGGTGAATAAGACTCAATTTAGCAGTCAAGTCGAAAAGGTAATCAATTAACATTGGGTATTCCAGCTGCTTAAATTCTTTCGGTCTAGGTACCCCCCAAACATTTGCAGGACGACCGAAAACTATTTCGTAAGGACTAAGCCCTACTCTAGAATGTACAGTTGCTCTTGTTGATAGCAAAGCCAAAGGCAATGCGTCTGGCCAGGACAAACCCGTGGATGCTTGTATCTTAGCGAGTTTCAGTTTAAGGGTGCCATTGTAACCCTCGACTAAACCCGCGGACTGGGGATGATTCGCACTATGAAATTTTTGCCTAATCCCTAGGCCGGCACACACACTCTGCATAACTTTCCCTACGAACTCACTTCCGTTATCTGACCATACAATCCGTGGCATTCCGTATCGGGGGAAGTATTCTTTAAGAAGAATTTTGGCAGTGGATAAGGCAGTATTGTCCTTCAGTGGGTATGCTTCGATCCATCTGGAAAAAGCACAAACTACCACTAGGACGTATTTCAGGTTATTACAACGGTCCATGTGAATGAAGTCTAGCTGGATCACTTCAAAAGGGCAGGAAGGAGGAGCGAAGTGACCTGCAGGTGTGGGGATTCCCTTGCCAGGATTATGCATCAAGCATACCATACAATTTCTCACCACTCTCTCTGCACACTTACTAATTCCGTCATTCTTCCAGACCGGAGCCAACATCTTACAAATCCCTTTTGAACTGATGTGCGCTGTTCCATGCGCCATCGTCACTACTGCAAGCACATACGCATCAGGCAACATCCAACGCTGTTGTTCCGACAAATCAATCCAACACCCACTCGAGTCCAATTTACCCGTGCTCTCTCTCCATGCACGTTTTTCCTCCTCAGTCGCCTCTTTCTGAATTTCCTTCACGCTTTCCACTGTGTCTTCACACATTCCAGACTCAGAAATCCATCTTGCAGACGTTGCAACATACATTCTACTCATCATATTTCTAGCTGTCTGTTTTGCGATCTCATCAGCAAAAGCATTCCCACGACCAACATCATCCGTGATTGCTTTATGAGCACTGCATTTCACAATCGCAACTTCAGTCGGTAAGGTTAGAGATTCCAACAAGTCATTAACTAGCTGACCATGTTGAATCTTAGTCCCATGGGACGTAATGAAACCTCTTTCTTTCCACCAACGGCCAAAACTATGGGCCACGCCGAACGCGTACTGACTATCTGTGAACACATTCACTCTCTTTCCCTTAGCTAAAACGCACGCTCTTGTTAGCGCGATCAATTCTGCAGCCTGGGCAGAATTCTGACTCACTCTTGCAGTCTCCACAATCGTACTCAAAGTCGTTACGGCATAGGCAGCAGTCACATCACCATTCTCCAATTTGAAGCAAGACCCATCAACATACAACGTGCCATCTGGATCTGACAACGGAGTATTTTTTAGATCGATTCGTCCTTTTGTTTCTTCCTCAGTTCTGAAACAACAGTCGTGTGGTTCGGAATCACTCGACTCTTGGCTAGTCGGCAACAATGTTGCTGGATTCAATACATTGCATCTTTTGATCTGAATATGACTAGCTAATAGTGTCAGTTCATAGCCTGATAATCTAGCACTGGTAAGGTGTTGCGTCTTGGTTCGGTTCATGAGTGTATCCACAGCATGAGGAACCATAACTACTAGCATGTTGTTCATTACTAAACCAGCAGATTGTCGAATGGAAGCTGCAGCTGCGGCTGTAGCTCTCAAGCAACTAGGCAACGCTCTAGCTACTGGATCTAATGTTGATGAAAAATACGCACAAGGGCGTTGTTTATCACCAAATTTCTGCGTCAAAACACTCAATGCACAACCTTCTCTCTCGTGGACATAGAGCGTAAATGGCTTACTGTAGTCGGGTGTACCCAATACAGGTGCTGAACACAGTGCATTTCGTAACTCAGAAAAACTCTGCTGACATTCAACAGACCATGGTACCGGACTCGGAACACCTTTCCTAGTCAAGGCTACTAATGGTTTTGCTAAAAGAGAAAAATTTGGGATCCATTGCCTACAATAGGAGGTAATACCCAAAAAGGCACGCACTTCTCTCTGCGTGCTAGGAACATTCATCTGTGTAA
Organism: Lissotriton helveticus; assembly: GCF_964261635.1. Classification (NCBI taxonomy): domain Eukaryota; kingdom Metazoa; phylum Chordata; class Amphibia; order Caudata; family Salamandridae; genus Lissotriton; species Lissotriton helveticus. The sequence continues at coordinate 892,691,775 of NC_136063.1, read as the reverse complement.
TTGCTTTTATTCTCTCTGGGGTCAACTTCCTTCCCTCCTTTGACAAGAGATGACCTAGGTAGGTCACTTCTTGGCAGCAGTATTGCATTTTTGAAGGTGACACCTTGTGATTCAAATCTGACAAGTGATGCAATAAAGAAATCGTAGCTGTTTTGCAAGTTTCCTTGTCATCGGCAGCCACTAGAAGATCATCGACATACTGTACTAAAGCAGAACCACGAGGAAGTACGAAGGAATCTAACTGACTTTTTAATGCTTGACTGTAAATGGATGGGCTTTCACAATAACCTTGTGGAGCGCGTTTAAATCTAAAACTTCGTCCTCCTAGAGAAAAACCGAAAATATCTCTGCTTTCCTCGGCTATCGGAATGCTGAAAAAGGCATTTTTCAAGTCGACAACTGAAAACCATGCTGCTGTAGCGGGAATCAACGTTAACAATGCATAATGTCTGGTACCACAGGAAACTGTGGGATCACAATTTTATTAACCTCTCTAAGATCAATTACGAACCTATATACTGGAGGCTTTGTAGGGTCAGTTCGTTTCAAAATAGGCAGTACAGGACTATTACAGACATTACCTCTAGTCTCTTCTACAACATCTTTCTTGATCAGGTCTTGTACTATCAGTAGGAGCGCACGCTCACCTTCACTAGAGATTCTGTATTGTGGAATTCGTGGAAGTTTGACATTTGCTTTCAAAGTTACTACATAGGGTGGAATTTCCAATAGACCTACATCATTAGGACCAGTCGCCCAAAGAGTATCAGGGAGTGAACGCAGCTCTGGTGGGAGCGCATCCATCGACAAGTACATCGGGGAGATGATTCTTTTACCCAACGTAAGCTGTACTCCCGCTGGAGAACAGTACAATGTCGCGTACAGGCGTTTTAACAAGTCTAAACCAAGCAGATTTTCGTTACAACCTGTCGTCAAAATCAGGGGTGCTTTCAATTGACGGGGTCCAACAGAAATAGACAAAGGACCAGAAACAGGGTTGTGAACAGGGGCGCCCGAAAAACCTACTGAAACGTTTGTTGAGCCAGACAAAGGTGCGCCAGGGAGTTTTGCATGTATGATAGAACTTTTTGCTGCACCAGTATCCAACAGAAACGGTTCGACTATACCTGATGTTGCTACTGCGACATAAGGCCCACTCTGATCTACTGGTACTGATACTACTCCCTCTCTTTGTCCATGGCTGTCCTAGTATTCACTTTGCTGACCTTCCTCACCAGCTTCATAATAGTCTTCAACATGATACTGTGGAGACCTATTCTGTTGGGCAGATTGTCCATTTCGCTGGTCGAAATAATTAGAGGGGCGATCACTTGTCTGTGGAGGCATAGCACCTCGTCCTCGACCTCTAGAGTTTTGCATAGGACTACCACGACCTCTCTGAGCTGCCGCATCATTATTTTGTGTTCGAACTGGACACTCACTTTTGTAATGACCTTCCTTTTTGCAATAAGCACATTGATTCCACTGGTATTGTGGCCTTTGAAAGTTATAATCCGTTCTTTGATATGACCCCTGCTGCATATTAGTTTGATTCATGCGAGGCGGATAAGCTTGTTGTAAAAGTACTTTAGTTTTTAAATCTTTCGTCTTTTTATCTGATTTTTCCTTCTCTTCTTTATCCCTATTTTCATAGTACTGAGCAGTCGCAAGTATTTGCGCAGTCGTAGAGACAGCCCACGCACTTTCAGAATTCTTTAATTTACTACTAAGTTCTGGCAACAGATTGTGCACAAATTTATCGACAAATAATCTCTGGCCTCCTTCTGTGCTCATATCCTGACCACTATGATCCACGAAAGTCTCCTCGAATCTTGTGAAAAAGTCGGAGACGCTTTCGTCTTTCTTTTGTTTGCACGCGGACAATTTGTCCCAGTTAACGCGCAATGCTGGCATCAAGGTTTTCATTAAATCGATTATTCTACCAGGCAAATTAGCAATTAAAGGTTCAGGTTTGGAACCACCTATTTGTTGACCATCCGCTGCAATTATAGCTGCCCAGTCACCACCTAGGGCAACTGGATGATTCTCTTTACGAATTTTAGCCCAAATTGGTTGCGGTACTACATTACCAAACAGCAGATCTATGTCAGTTAAATTTAATACACAAGCGTCAACTGTTTGAGCTAACTCTTTGTAGTACCCTGCAGGATTTTTACGCGGATCTGGCAAAGCCTGTTTTACTGCTAATACTTCAGCTCGCTTCCATGGAATATGTATCCATACTCTCTGGAATTGGGCCGGAGCGGCTGCAATACCAAGCGGTGCATTAGCTTGCACAGCTTCGCGCCAAATTGGTGGAACCTCTCTCATTGGATATTGACGATTTCGTTTCGTACTACGTTTCTCTAACTCTCTCGGTGAAAGAAGGGATGAGTCGGATCTATAACTTAGAACCAGTTCCATCGCTTCTTTTATATTTTGTCCAACTATCATACCTGTAGCAAACTCTTTCTGAACATTAATTAATTCTCCTAGATTTGATTCAGGGTCATCCTCTTCCAATTCCTCACGTAGAAGGAAACACATTTCATCGAACACATATCGTTGTGTCGGTTCGTTCCATTGCATAAATGTATCTAATACATTTTGTACATTATATCTTCCAACTTTCGAAACCCATCTAAGAGCAGTGGAATCTAGTATTCCTCTTTCTTCAGTACTGGGAAGCTGACTACGTCTCTGCACAGAGTCAGAGGTAGGAGTCTTAATCAGAGTTTTATAGAAGGGAGATAGAATATTAGAGACAGAATCAGTGATTCTTCGACGAACAGAAAGCGGAGTCATAATATTAGCAGAGGCAGTGAATAGAGTAGCAGTTGGAACAGATAGATCAGGAACAGTAGGAGTAGCTGGAAAATTAGCTTGTGAAGTAGCAGGTGTGAGCGACACAGGCATAGGTAAAGAAGTCGGCAACCCTAGAAGAGGGGTTGTCGAAGGAACATTAATATTGACCACAGGAGGTACAGGAACTTGATTCAGGGGAGCGAGAACAGGGACACCAGGTTGTCCAGCAACCGGTAATTGAACATTCGGTATAGGTGGAGCCGTAGCACCTTGTGCATACGGTGGGGGTGATCGTAACAAGTAAGACAACAGGGGATCCTTTTCAGGGTCCTCTACTATCTTAGCCGTACTCGATGGTAAAGCAGGATAGCACTTGTCTATCGCTAAATTACGCTCTCTATCGGCCACCTCCATCGCTTTCTCAGACTCGTTGAGTTGCAGCTGCCTAGCAGACTGTTCTAAAGTCAACTCTTGCTCTTTCTGTTCTTTCTTCAACTTTTTAATTTCTCTCTGTTTAGATTCTTTTCGCCAATAACGGAAAGAATCAAACATTGCCGGCCGGGCTTTCTTCTTAAACAACCTTCTTTCTAGATTATCGAGAATTTCAGGTTCAAAACTACCATGTAGTGGCCAACTAAGGACACCATCTTTTTCTGTATAGCGGATCCATATCTCGTTATAAGAGATAGGGCCCACACCAAATTTGCAATATAGATCATAAAGGGGAGTTCCAATCGGAGGAACCAAACACGAGTCCTCCAACTGGGAATCACTGTTGCAACTAAAACAAGACAACATACAATTTTTCTGACTTACCATTTTATAATCCGGAACACAAGACAAACAAAACACAAAAAGATGCGCACTTGAACCGAGAACTTAGGCCTACCAGAACTGACAATTGTATCGATACCTGAACTGAACAGAATGATTATCGTAACTAGAATAACCAGTGATAACCTTACAGAACTGAACTGAACTGAGAACTAAAAGGATTATCCAAATAGGAGCAACCCTCACAAAATAACCAACTAGCAACCACTAAATACTTAACTGAGGCACTGAAGACGTCACCAAGGAGAAACCCGTCACGTTTCGCCGTACTGAGGACTGCACCTCGGGTCCAAGACAGGGCGACGGTCAAGGCAACGGACCACTGCAGCCGTCTGAACGGGAACCCTCGTGGAAGAGGACGTCGGGGCCACTTTTGCGATATGCCGGGATCGATGAAGTGGGGCGCCTCCCTCTGAAATCTTCACACGAAGCTCCTCGAATTCTTCAGGCTTTTGGACAGGTACCGAATGACGTCGCCCCGAGTTGGGCGCCAAATGGAGTTCTGGACTTTTTGGTTCCGTCCAGAGGTGTCAGGGACAACACCCGAAGACCCCGGAGTTCAACCTGTCTTGGTACACAAATAAACAGAAACACGGGCTTCTCGATGGTGGCGTCAAAGACCAAAGGTTTATTACTGCAGGGACACAGAAGTCACAGAAACTACACATGGGCAGTATCTAGGAGCCTGTTCGATTTGTACAAAGAGGGTTGTTCCTTATATACTAAATATTGGGCTTCAGGCAAATTCTTTACATGTTACCACAGTTCTAAACATTCGTGTCTTATACAATAAATATTTGGCGTTGCACGGGAATCGTCAACAGTATCTGATGTCAAAACATTACAAATGAGGGGTTCCCACTAGTCCATCATAATCCCATGTCAATTCTTCATTCAAGACCCGGACCGCCTCATCGTAAATTTCGTTACCACCCCCTACTAAAGGCCCAGAAGGAAAGGAGCAGAGCCAGGTGTGGAAGATAGAAAGACAGGATAAAAAATGTTTGTGGGTCGTAAATGGGCACGGTTACCAGCTTCGGCCGCCTAATCATGATCAGGCCAACGAACACAAGAACCAGTATAGCAGGACTGGCCTCAGGCTGGGGAGGCAGCTCTTGCCGAGTCATGCTGCCACAGCGTTGCTGGCCTAAGGTGCACGTGTCACTTGCAAGGTGAATCGCCGGCCAAAGCCTACGTGTCCTTTAATGAAAAGAGGTCATTGCGTGTCCATTGACTATGTGAGGGCAAGGAATACAAAATGGCTTCCGTGTTCTAAGATGGATGCCATGGGTAGATCACAGATGTGTTGGTAACAGGAGTGCTCTTGCTCGTAGCATAGCGAAAACACCAGGATATACTAAATGGATCATTTGCGGTTCATCGATACCAAAATTATGTATTTACGACAATGTTACAAACACGAGTAAAATCGTCACGGAACCTCAGGCATAACAATTTCATGCAATCCAAGGTGTACAAACCTTTGTTAATCTGAGATTGCATGAAATCCATGGGTGGATGCATGGTAAAACGCCCATGCTCCACCCATGTAAAGCCTCCCAGAATAAAATGTAACGCATTGTAGCGCAATCTCCTGCATTGCTTTAAATTTTATTTTACAAAGCCACGCTAGGCGGTGCAAATCACTCATTGTGGGGGTTTTGAAATTATCTACTAGAGTTTTGTGTCGTGGATGCGCCACAAAAGTGTTGAAACCATGACATGAAATGTTAATAAATCTGGCCCTATCTTTTTTGTTAATTGTGTGCAAACAGACCCATGGCCAGTTCATTTTCAAGGATGCGTGGAATGGTGTGGTAAAATTGACTGTACTTTCCTCCTTGCAGCCAATAAAAATTCAAAAGTTATATTTACCCATCCCATTATTTACTTTGTCTAACTTTTTCCCAAGATCCTATCTAGCCAGAATTAGATTTCCTAACATACAATGTTCACTATTCTCCTTTTATCTTCTTTACACTCTGTCTTTTATTTCATTTCTCCTATTTTCTCCACTTTCCTTTATTATATGCAAGTTTTTTCTTCTTCATATTATACTATATATGTTAAATACCTAGGGGCAGATTTATGTTAACTGGCGCATCCCCAGGGATGCGCCAGTTAACATGCGCCACAGTGCGCCACAGCTCCGCCACCCATGGTGCGCCGCATTTATGATGCGGCGCACCATGGGGCAAAAACGGCACAGATGCGTGACGCATCTGTGCCGTAAAGGTGACGCATTGCTGGAGTTGCGTCGCAAGCGCGACGCAGCTCCAGCAAGGCTCGGGGGTGCCCCATCTCCACAATGCTGCGTCAAGACCTACGCCTGCTTCAAGCAGGCGCAGGCTTTTGACGCAGCATTGGCCTGAAAGTGACTGAGTGAAATCTTATAGATTTCACTCAGCCACTTTTGCGAGGCGCACCTGCCCCGGAACGCCCACCCTGCGCCGGAACGCCCACAAGCGGCGCAGGGCTTTACAACGTGACGCATCTGCCTAGATGCGTCACATTGTAAATCGTTCGTAGGGATGCGACACGTTTACGCCGCCTTGCGTGACGCAACAGCGGCGTAAACGTGGCGCAAGTGCCTCATAAATCTGCCCCCTAGACTTTTATGGGTCTACTATAGTGTATTATACTTTTATGCATGTATATACCTGTAATCTCTCAATAAAGAATTATGACAAACAAAAAAATAATTCAAAAGAGAGTCATTTTCTTTGTAGCTTTTATCTGCAGGTCCATGCAAATACATGCATTTGTATAGACTCCTGGGCGGCCTACCCCAGGACCTTGAAGAGACCTTATAGCCCCCAGTAAGGTGATGTGCAAGAACCTAATTAGCAGACGAAACACATTAATACATGCAAGACTTGAACCTGCTAGAGGAACAGTTCTCACATGAGTCAGATACTGGTGGATTATTTGTATTCCCTTGGCAAATGACAATGTATCTGGCATGATCTTACAAAAACATGAAGACAGAAGTATCTGCATAATGGCAGCTATTGTGAAGGAGCTACACTATGAAGGACACTGCAGCATCAATGAATAGAGCAGAAATTAGGTGAACTAAATCAAATTTCATCTACTGCTCAAACAAACATAGCAACACAAAATCTAGTAAGGCCAGTGGGAACTTGAAATGAATAAATGCGTGCACCAGCAGTAACATACCTCAGCAGCTACTTTTTCTTACCCAAAGCATGGGCGACCAATGAGAGATAAAGAAATACTTTAGTAATTTCTCCCATGAAAAAGACACCCAAGGGACTGTGGGGCATATGTCCAAGGACTGGCGATAACTATTGCTAATGTTAGTTAGCTGCACTTTTTTTATTGCCTCGTACCGCCTAAACTATCGACATGTTAGCAACGTAGTCACAAGCTGTTGCTACACCGTGATAGTTTCTCATCGCAGCGGAAATTGTCGACATTAAAAACAATGTTACGGCAGTAAAAATCTTGCCGCTAGCGTGAGAAAAGTGGCGGCAGGCCAGTCAGCGGCCAGAAACAGCACGCTAATTAGCATGACGCCACTTGTTTTTCATATTAGGCGGGAAAATCGTCTACAAAACGCCATGGAGGAAGCTGGACCCAGTACTGTAGGAGACAACAACCTCCCAAGCAGCCAGGAGACTCAGGAGAATGGCAAGGGAAAGATGAAGAGGAAAACCAGGTTCATCCAGCAGGAAAACCAGGTCCTGATTACTGAGGTGACAGAGAAACTACACCAGCTCTTTGTCAGCTCCACTGTGTCATTGGGGTCCAAAAAAGGCATATAGCAGTTCATCACAGCCAAGGTGAAAGCTGTTGGAGTTGGATGGGCCCAATGACACTCATGCACAATTAAATATTACCCAGTGCACACCCACAATGACTGCCGATCTTGTCACAGATATTCTTGTCCCTGGGGGTATAGACACATATCACCCTAACCAACAAATATATCTCAAGACACATATTTGTGGGGTCACAGACTTAGAAAACTGCACAGAAAAGCTAAAAAATATATTGCCAAAGATTTATATCAGACCAAACTTTTTAGACTCGTGGCTATCTTGACATTATTGGGCGTTGGCCTGGGCTCCCCATCATGTCCATTTTTGTGTGGGTGGGGTGATGTAAGCCTGACCACAGGTGCTGGAATGTACAGTGATTAAGAAGGAGATGTAATAAATGGGAAAATGTTATGTCACATGGCTACTTATGGTATAGTGGCTTACTGGTGTTGTGGGCAAACACATACCATAACGTTGACTCAAATTGTAAGGTAAACTAATGTGTAATCAGGGATAGAAAAGATAAGCAGGTAGCTCAGTGGGTAAATTGGACTGCAGTGGGAGATATCTGCATTCTCACTTAATATGCAGCCAGTTGCATGCAAAGCTCAAAGCGTCACTACATCCACCTGGCGTTCGATTAAAATAAAGCACTGTATGTGTATAACAGTGGCACCGGGCTGTAAACAACAAGATTCGAGTTGCCCATCATTCAATAGTTTTTCAACCAGTCTGAAATTACATAAAAAAATCATGTGCTTAGATAAGCCCATTTCAGTAAATGTGTGGGTGTTTTCAAACATGCGTGTGCCACTGCATTTCAATGGTTTGTTTTACAGTACATACAGAGTGGTGAACGTTTTGAAAGAATGGAGCATGGGCAGTTTGTATTCTTAACTCTGGAAAATATGGCAAGCAAGCTGAGAACATGATATTTTCAGTGGCAGGAAAGATTACAATGCACATAGCACAGTTTGCCAGAAATCTCAAACACCCCCCAAAACTCCAGAAACACGTCAGCGGATCGTAATTTGACCCCTTCACCTCACATGATCATGTTTACCCGATTTTTCTATTATAAGAGTGGCAAACTGCAGCATAAACACTCGCTCTGCATCACTGTCCTGATGATGCCTGGCCCAGCCTAAGCGCACACACTCTTTATTTGTCACACGTCATGCGCTGGTTCAAGCTATTCCAGATGCTGACCGGTGTGGCTTCTGTAACTCTCCCACATGGCATACCCACATGGGTTACATGGGGCCTGCAAATGCACATTACAAAAAAGATAAGTGCATGTCTTTATAACAGAACTGTGGTATAAAAAACAAAGAATCGCACAGTACACAAATGCAAGTCAGTCGGCATCACTAATTAGGAAAGCATCGGGTTCAAGTTACAGTACAGAACATTTCCCACGTTCCCAAGAAGTGTGAGGCGCCCCTGGTGACTTCTGATGGCGCACCGGGGTGAAGCGGTGCACAGTTTGTGAACTACTGCATTAAGATGTCATCACTTCCTTTAACTTAACAAAATGAACAAGTATCTATACTGTGTGTATCATGGCAAATCAAGCATACCTCCCTGCCCAAATCATGTGGCACATCACATCAACCCAGTTCACAACCGGGGTTTAGCCCTAATCATGGCACAACAACAATCATATTGCATTGCCAAAAGCAAGGTGTGGCACCATGCAATCCACGCCTCCTAAAAAGATCAATCCTGAAAAGTATCAGGGTGTACTGAGTAGCGGTGACTCTCACACAATGCAGTTCACAGACACATATATCTTACCTAATCAACATTGACAACAATGAGGTAGAAACTGCATCACTGTCACTACTGAACAGAGGACACAACTGGTGCTGCATGTGTGTATGAATTGGTCACTCACATTTGGCATACTTGTAAACTGTGAGATGATATTGTACATCTATAATGTCACATCTGTGATGTACTATGAATCACTATCCGGCATGTAATAGGCATCCCTTCCTAAACATTCTGAATGGGCATTGTCATGCAGTCTGCTTGTAAACGTATCCAATGCATTGTCATACTTGAAACACACATACAACTGCATCTCCCCATTACATTGCAGAGGGAGAAACATCACCTCCTGTACAGCAGCCTGTCCCACTCTTCAATGATGAAAATGGAGACCTTCCAACCATCAACCAGGACACACTCCAACAGTTGCTTGACTCAATTAGCACCCAAACTCTGGAAGCAGGGCTATCCAGCAGTGTCTTGGAAACTCCACCCCAGCACAAACCACCCATCAGCAAGCACCTACCACCACAGCTGTCTCCTAGGACCGTGAGGACCCACTTCTGGCATTTAAAAATCGTACGGTAGAGGTCAACAGGAGATGGCTGGTCAGGTGCGGGTGGGGTTTGGCAGCCTGGCGGCCAAAGTAGATGGGGTCCGTGGGTGTCTCAGTCCCATTTGGGACCACCCACAGACCATCACAGACACCCACAGTCTGTTCCATGCTCTCCATCATTCCTAGGCTGACATTGCTGGAGTACAGACTCAGAGACAAGAACAACTGTCCAGTCACAGTTGCTCCAGCAATGTCAGCAAGGAGTTGTGCCACATGTGAATGATCATGGAGAACATGGAGCAGATGCATGCCTCATCAATGGCTTCCACAGCTGCACACGACAGAGAAATTGCAGGAATCTTCCATGCCCTGCAGCTGCTCTTCACAGCAGTGTTGCCTCAAGGTTTGGCACAGATGAATGTTGCTGCTGCTTCAACATCCACATCTCAGCCCCCTGATATGTCAGTGCCTCACAGTGCCGCAGCCAATCCACCACCATGCACACAGGAGGCACATGACAAATCAGAGGATGAAGATGTGGGAAAATCTACATTATTACAAAGAAGAAAGTGGTAGCATTCATCTATGCCAAAAAGACTGTTTCTCCTTGGACCTGTGCTTAGTATCATGCCCCAGAACATCAGCTTCCACTGTCCCCAGATTCACTCTGCGACACTCACCTTGGACGTCAATATGGACTGCCATACTTTGTGTTGTTCCCAATTACCCTGCAATCAGCCTGCTCACTAAACTCTGCCATTTCCTCTGGACATGTTACCCCTGACTCTATCAGGCCCTCCACTGGACACCTATGGAATGTGGGGGTTGTTTAACCAAGTACTCGCCAGTATTCACCAAAGTCAATTAACATGCAAATAAAAATATTAAAGTCACACAAATGTGTGTTGCCTATGACCACTCAAGTATAGAAGTCTTAAAAAGGTTTGGGCGAGTGAATCAATCAAAACATACAGCAAAGGGACATATAATAAATGTTCATGTTTAACTGTGTCCCAGAAAGGCAGTGAGATTACCAGGTATGTGTGACCTAGCCGTGCCCTCATTGCTCAAATACAACATTTTCGAAAAATTCCAACATGCCTTACGTACATGATGGGAATAGGCATGTGCGGAAATATGTCCAAGTCAGTCGCATGCCACAAGTAGTGTCTCCATTCAGCATTGCTAACAAGACTCACTTGGAAGATCTACTCACACTCAATGGGGTGGAAAAAGCTTGTTGAGATAAGCGCCATTGCATGTCACATTCAAAGATGGAGCAATAGAGCACACCATATTCACATAGATGGAAATTCGTTTTGGCACATATTGTGCAACCACTATTGGAACCCCAATGTCTGTTTCAGTGTGGTTGTGTTGGCAATAGGGACTTATCCTAAAGTGCAAGTCTTCAGTCAGCCATTTCCCGTGGCTTAATGCCTTGGAAATAAGGAACCCTCTCATGCTGTGCTCACTGTGTAAGGAGAGGGCAATGTGTCCAGGCATGTGTAGTGCACTGCAATTAGCATATAGTCAGATGATGTACCACCATTTCAAGGGTGGCATCACTAAGAGGCAATGCCAAAAGTAACATCTAGGAAAAGTGGGTATACCACTGGCACTACAGGGAGCAATGCTACATTTCCCCTCCTGTTTGCTGCAGAACTGTGTTCTGCCTCTTGCCATGACATTTGATCCATAAAATGACAACTTTCTGCAGGGGCAGGAAGGTGAACCTTCCTGCACAGGAACATCCAATTTCCACAATGCTGACACACTTGCACTACACAGCAAATGTGCCTATGTCTGTGCATGGTAGATGGACTCTGGGTCAGGCTCATGTGAAATGCAGGTTGGGGCCATAATCTGGGGAACACAGCACATACATACATCTTCATGATGGATAAGAGTTACAATGTCAATGTTTGCTCAAGGTCATCTTCCTACATTGAGAAGAGAATGGAGGCAGCACCAGATGTGAAGTAAGACAGAGCCACGTTGTATCAAAAAATTGTGTTTTTCTTTATTTTTTCATTCTTAAGACAGCCAACGCGTTTCGCTCCCCAACCTTGGGAGCTTCGTCAGGGCAAAGATCTGGATTAGTCCTGATACGGCGCAATATTATGGGCACGAAGACTGGTCAAATCCAGCAGCAAGAAGTTCCAGTATCAAGGTTCCCGTATCAGAACAAAAGATGAAAACAGCGTCACGGGCTTTAAGGTAAATCTCATCAAGAATCAAGAAGGTAATGTTTTGTAACGTGTCCAGTTTCAAATTAATGTACCAGGACAAAGATGAAAATATGCATCTCGGGCTTTAAAATGTGTCACACTGGTAACCAGGGCCGTAATTTCAATAATATTATAGTTTTGGTGAAGAGCATATGCGCAAACCTTGATAAGCTGCTAACATAAAAGCTCCAAGCTCCGTAGTACGACAGCAACCCGTGGCCGATTCAGTAGTTCCTACATTGTGTTGTACATTTGTAACAATGTACTGTCCAACTCTGTGAGTCACACATAAGATGTTAAACTTCACAAAAGAGTGTCCCTAGCCCAGGGCATAATTCCTACTTGCCATCTTGTAATCCATGCAAGATTCCTGTGCTCAGATCAAATGGACCCTGACACTATTCGTCCAACTAAGTGTGTGCTGCCATGTGCGGCACACATGGAAAAAGCGAAATGCCTTGGATTGTTTATGTACAGACGGTCACCCTTCCTGTACATGAACAATATTTGCCCTGCACGCAGACACCCTTTCACTATGGTGCAAGGGTGCCTGGGTTGGCAATACACTGCTAAGTGTCACGACAGCACAGGGGGAAATGCAAGCCTGCATCATATGCTTGTAAATATGGTGCAGCCTTGCATTCTGAAGTGGCAAAGTTAGGCGTGAAGGCATGACGGCTAACGCCTCACTCTGCCACTTTCTTGAACATATACCCCATTGTGTTACAGACAGCATTTTTGATTTGTTAACAAAGTATTCATTTAACAATTTTGAGGTTGTACTTACCACCTTGTAGGCCAATGAGGACTCCCAGGTGGTCCAATATGTCCCACTCACAGTGCTCGCATTCCTGCAATCTGTGCTTCCATTGTCAGACAGTCCTGTATACACCAAAGACCCGCTGCACCTGACTCCTCACATGCTCCTATCTCACCTTCCGCACAAGTACGGCATATCCCTGCATGATCTGACCCCCACTCTCAACCATCAAGGGCAGGTAGTACTTAACTAGACAGAGGAAGCCCCCCAATGCCCCCTCCGACATCCTGCCCTCCCTACCTAAAGCCACCATCACCCAGAACACATCTAAACTAATTCCTACAAAAATGAAGCCCAAATATATACCCCAACAACTATTAATAATGTAAATTACCCCTTGGGAAAACACCCAGCAAGATTTAGTACAAGACACAAAAAACACATAAGAACAAGTAAGCAAGACTTTACAGAGACACTAGGCACAGTTCACAGGACACAAGAAGCTCTCAAAATCTAAAATCACCGGTACACAACTCCAAACACCTCCAAAACTCTCAAGAGTCACCAGCAGTGTCCTCAAAAGAGAAAGTGAAAGTGCACAGTACTCCTACAGTACACAGGATGCATGCTGCCAACACTTTCTTTGTGTTTGCGGCCCGTTTTTTTGACTATGCAGTGAAATTCTGCACGCAAATTGGATTTAGCCATAGCGGTTATGAAAAAATTATCTGATTTGTGTTAAGGGGCCAAAAATGTGGACGCTAAGTGCACGTTGTTCCTCAGATGAACAGGATTTGATGACATTTAATATCTGAGCCCAAAACACACCCTAAAATTCATTTCTGACCCCTAAATACACCCTAAAATTAATTTTTGACCCCAAAACACACTCTAAGATTTATAACTGACCCCAAAACGCACCCTAATATTAATCTTAGACCCCAAAACACACCTTAAAATTATTCTGTGACCCCAAAACACACCCTTAAGTTCATATCTGACCCCAAAACACACCCTAAAATCCATCTTTGACCCCAAAACACACCCTAACATTCATACCTGACCCCAAAACACATACCCACCCTAAAACATTCATTTCATCATTACTAACCGCACAATGTTTAACTTTCACTTTTCAGATATATTACCCTATGCAGAAAATAAACTTGCACACAAGGTTTTGGTGTAGTGATATTTTATTGCACAAACTATGCTTATGTGCATTTTCCAAAGAAAAGTAAAAAGGGATGTCATATTTTGACGTGCTTATGTGAGAAATTATTTACAATTTGTTCCCTCCGTGCTGTTCCTTCAGCAGAAGCTGTGGTGTGTGTACCATCTGCTGCGTCTTCCTGGTCATCCTCAGGATTGTCCGGTTCATCCGGTACTTCAAGCCATGGCGCATTTGTGTGGACACATATGTTGTGCAAGACGCAACATGCCAGGATTATTTTGCACACTAGTTCTGGGCTGTACAGCAGTCTGCTGCCTGATATGTTGGGGCACCGGAACCTTAAATTAAGCACGCCAAATGTCCTTTCAACAATGGACCTGGTGCGTTCAAGGGCAACATTGTACTGTCTCTGTGTCTGTGTGTTTGTGGCTCTGAGGAGTGTCATCAGCCATGGAGAGAGTGAATATCGTTGATCACCTGAGACATATAATTGAGAGATGTGTCCATTAGTCTTTGTGCCTGCAGAGTTTCTATTTTGGGGTGTGTGACTTGTGCTACTTTGGAAATTCACGTTTGTCATGTGTAGCTTCAGACAATTGACAAGCATCAATGCAAATTAAACTGCCTATATTTGACAGCCTAAACATCACCATGGTGGCATTGTCTGGATCCTGTGTATTGCCTACATGTTGTGACTGCCAGTATGTATGTTTAACTTGTAAATAGATTACAGTTTGTTTACAGGCCCGCTGCACATACTGATCCTCGCATGTGCAGATATTTAATGTGGTGCACCATTGGCACATGTGCCTGCTGACACATCCCCCTTAAGTTTTTGACAATTAGTAATTTGGGATATCATCTATATGCCTCATTGTAAGTGATTTTGCTGAGAGTAGCTGTGAGAGAGATTCCTTGTCTGCTAAACATTGAAGTATTTGTGGGCTAAATAAATCCACCTTGCCCCAAAGGTGGTTCAGTGTTTGGGTGACAGTGGCACTGCTACCTGGTGCAATGTACTTACTGGGACAAGTGATGACAATGTACATATGCGTTGATGTCCTTGTGTATGAATTGTCTTTGAATCTGCATGCATGCATGTTTGAGTAATACCCATCAATATTTCAGTGTGTGTCAGTTAACATTCGACACACATTGTTATTTCAGCTTTTGTGCATCATATTGCTGAACCTCATCAGGGTAGTCATATGCATGTTATGCTTGGCTAAGGTAGAAGAGCCCTTCACCTAAGCCGCAAGGGTAAAGAGGTATTCTTGGATGTGGATACATCATCCCAAATGAAACACTTTTCACCTGAGGTATCCCATCCAGTGTAATGAAAGCTCGGTACTGAACGTCCGTGGCATCAAATGCAGGGAAGGGCGCAATTCCTTTTTGTTAAATAACCCTCACACACTCTAGTGGTGTCATGCTTTATCATCGGGTTCACCCTGACTCTTAAAGGTCGGGGTGGGCGCAACCATATCTCAGGGTGCACTAAAGAGAAATAGGCCAGGGGATCTGAAGATTACACAAATCCTCCCCCGTCTCCAGGTATCCCTTTGATGACTGATAAGCAGCAGCTGTGAGAATGAAAATGAACGGGTGTTGTCAGGAGATGATGGTCCTCATGCCTTGCCAACATGTTTCACCCCTATTGGGTGGTCCACATGGGTCCTGGATTTTCTTCATGGCGGATTAGGCTTACCTCCCTGGGTCTTCAGTGGGTGTGTTTCTCAGTTGTTCTCAATTGAGGGTGCAGACAGCTGCACTCTTGTGAAAAGGTGGAAGGTATGCTTATCTCCCATCCAGTTCCGTAGTGTTTTCTGTGCACCCAATTCAGGTGGATTTAATGTGTCTCAAGGGATTGCGGTTACAGGCGGTAGCCTTGTGTTTACACTTTCGTCATAAGTCTTGGCCTTCCATCACACCTACTTGGTTCCCACCTCTCCCAGCATTTGCAAATGTGTGACAGAGGGGCAGGACCTTTGAGGACAGTTTATCTACAAGGCTACCCCCACGAACTGCAGTCCCTTGGGTTCTTATGTATGGTATGGGATGTACGACATTACAACGCATGCTTTTACATCACATGATTTTACAACGCGAGTTTTACAACGCATACCATTACAACGCATAGCGCTTTGGGGTGCTGGATAGTGAATAGTTTAATTTACTATTCCAACTCCAGTCCCCGTGGACACTAGGGAAGGTGTTGGACAGTAAATTAAACTTATTCCCTATCCTAGAGCGCCCCCCAGCGCAATGCGTTGTAATGGTTTGCGTTGTAAAAGCTGCGATGTAAAAGCATTGCGTGGTAAAAGTTGCGTTGTAAGTGATGTTTCCCATGGTATGTGGACCTGTTACAAGGCATGTTGTATTACATTTGCTACTTGTGCATTATCACATTTTTGAGCTACATGATCAGGGACTTGAGGTCTGTGGTGTGTTCAGTAAGTACTTACCAACAAGCAATTCATTTCCATTTGTGCCATTCTCAAACCGCTGATTGATTATGGACTGTTGGAAGATGTAGGAGTCATGCACACTCCATGGAAACTTAGCAACAACATTTGTGAACAAGTCCCGGTGGTCCACAATTACCTGCATGTTCATGGAGTGTGTGTTCTTCCTGTTCCGGTAGATGTGTCCAGTGTCCACAGGAGGCACAAGCAGAATATGGGTGAAGTAAATTGCCCCCAACACATGCGGGAACCCAGCAACGGCATAGAAGCCTTCCGTAGAAAAATGTAGGTGTAAATAATTACAAGTTTTCGTAATTGAAATCTTTTTACCTTTAATATAGAAGGGACTATTCTCTAGTCTGCTTTTACCACAGCACATGGAACCGTTAACATTTTGGTCTATTTTTTCCATATGCTCTTTAAAGGAATTAATGAGACTCTGCAGACTTATTGGGGTAACAGATAGAAGGACTGCATTGACTGCATACAAAAGAATCATTACAGACCATTGTCCAGTTCTAGGGGTATCAGATTCAGCACCAAGAGATTGCAGCTCTCCTTCAATGGCATTTATATAGATGGAGAAAAGAGATGGTGCCAGAACCCCTCCTTGTTTCACTCCTCTTCCTAGTCTAAACAAATGAGTTATTTCCCATAGAGGCCCAAACCAAACTCTCAACGATAAATTGTGGTGCACATGGGCTAAGAGGGAGAATATGTCCTTCAGTGCACCCAATAAATCTATACACCATAACATATTGTGGTTTAACAGATCAAAGGCAGAAATAAGGTTCATAAAACAGATTTACAAGCTCCCTTCCTTTGCCCTTATGTACTTCCCCTTCAGAAAATTCAGTTGAGGCACTGTGAACTGTCCCCAGTCCTCCCATAAACCCATACTGTACACTGGTCAGAATATTGTTATCTTCAGCCCACTGTTGTTCCAATCGTTCTAAAATAACCCTTCCTAATAATTTTGCTGAAAAATCACGCAAGGATATGGGTCTGTAACAGTTTGGGTCCCTCTTAAAGATTGGAGTAAATATTGATTCTGACTACGAGAAAGGTATAAATCCAGCTCCAGCTGCATTTAAAACCTTTGTTAACAATGGTGCCCATAGGGCACGGAGAAACCTCCACAGGGACACTGTTAGGGTCAGGGGCCTTTCCCACTGGGCTTTGTTGCATAGCTCTGATTACCTCCTCTATGGAAAAGGTAATAGGGTCTGAGGTTGATGCCACAACTTCTATGTCTGACCTTAAAGATGTTATAAATATTGAGCCAAATGACCCGACTATGCAGCCACAGGAATCGAGCAGTCAAGGTTTGGTGTAGAGTTATTTCTAAAGAGAGGGGTACAAATTGTCTTCCAAAACATTACCTCATTCTTAGTCTCTGCAGCCTGAATAAATATTGCTCAGGCCTCCTATTGCAACCCTTTTTCCTTTCATATAGGGCCCTTTTATACCTGATTCCACTGACATGGATGGTTGCAGCATATATGAAGCAACTTGACAAGACCACTACGGGTACAAGTGCAGTACTGATTTAGACTATCCTTTTTTCCCTGTACTTTACCCTTAATTTTCCTAGTCATTAGTTGGCTGATAGAGTGGAGATTTGTTTGTGTGCTTTTATAATCTACTGATACTTTGCCTCACAATCAAGAAAGGTTGAAATATGAACTAGACTTTCAGTTAATTGATCTGAGGTGAAACTAGAAGGATGAACTTGGGTCCTTTTTTTTTTAGTACCATTCTGGCCAACAGGGATGATATTCAAAATTCTACCTACGGATTGATTGCAAACTTATTTGTAATGATAAAATTATTAGATGCTCACTAATGCAATTTTTCTCCTCCTGGAATTTAGTAGGTATGATAACGTCATTCACTGAGGCAAGAATACGATCAAATTTACTATTGCCACCCCTATCAATAAAAGCGGGAGGTTGGGGGACACCACTTGGGCAGTAAGAGTCTGTAATATTTAAGTTATATTTTAACCTCAATTTATTTAAGGCTGAACCATACGGACAGTGCCTAAAATGACCAAAGTCCTCACCTTGAGCATTGGTGAGGCCCCACACCTATTTTGGAGAAAGAGGACATGTTGCAACATTAAATAAGCCAACCCATATTATATCAAATTGATTTGAAATATAATAAATAAAAGAATCTAAGTTATTCACCAAGACTTCTACCTCCGTAAACCATGAAGAATAAAACATTTTATTGTAAAAAATAAATTATCAATAGATCAGGGTTGCCATGAGACGTTAATAACACAAATTGGTATTATAATGATGTTAGACATCTTATTAACTTTTTTAGAGGAATTCTAGTTGATACCAGTGGAACAAGACCCCCTTTGGACCCACCCATAGTAGGCTAGGTGGCCGCTGTATAGAACGTCATGACCATCAGCATCAAACAAGTCTACTAACCATGTTTCTTGGAGACAGAGATCCATGATTATTTTAGAAATTTGGACCAGTCCTCCATTGTAGGCTTTATGACCAGTCCTGCTCCATTCCATGTGAATATTATTATTTCAGACAAACTGCCCCTTTGGTATTTGTTATGAATTGTTAAGTAACTTCATGGGCTGTGTTTATCAATGGTGCACTATAAGATGTAAGATCCCCCCCCCACCGGGTAGATGTAGGATTGAGCCTGGCCAATGTGATGAGTCAGTCAGTTCCATCCGAATGATCCACAGGGGCAAATTGATTACTGGTTGTTATCAAATAACTCTAACCGGACATAGTGTTAGGAACATTTTTGTGGTTTTGGATTGAAGAGTGAAGGAAATGTCCAGGTCTGTAGAAGAATCCCAATGGAACAACCTTTATTTCGCCACTCTCATGAGTAACTTGTAAGTCCATGTTATGGACAGATGTAAGAATATTTTCAACCATATAAGGTTGTACAAAGTTCAAAATGATACAATCTCTCTCCACTGTGTTCCTTGAGTTTCCTACCATTTGACTCTTCTTCCCATCCAAATCTCTTTGGATAGCTGGTTCACATTTGATGTCCTTTGAGCTACCAGTGTACAGCTGTGTTGTAAAGTTCTCCCCAAGGTTCTCTTCTTAAATGGCTCAAACCAGGAACTCCCATTAGAATCAAGACATAGGGCATAGCTTCTGGAGGAAGATGCAATATATCCTTCAGTGATGAATGACTTTGATCCCCAGATAGATTACGTTGTGCACCGGACGCTCTTCTCCTGATCTTGTTATGTCCATCACCCCATGTTGAGCGTTCTTCAATTTATATCATGCTTGGCCAGTAGCTCTATCTGAGAGAATCAAAGCTGCACTTTTGTGTGATGATTATCTATGGGGTCACCATTTGCCATGTCATTTATGCATTCTGTCACAACTTCACCAGCTCTTTGCACTTGTGTACATGAAATAGGGTCTGCTTCTCTAAAAGCTCCAAAACATTTGTTAAACCTGTTTTGAGCTGAAGGAATTTTGTTGTAATCCCCTTCAGGGTCAACTTTAACAAATTCTCTATACGCTCGCAGTCTAAACATATGGGACAGGGTCAGCTCCTGTAACATTATCCTCAGTTTGCCCTTTTCTGTTTGGCAGGTGTAGGTCACACAATGAATGTAGATTTACAATTGGGGGTAATATTTAATTGAGGTTGAGCTAAAAGTAGTGTTATCTTCTGTGGCAGCTTTCAATGTGATTTTCCTTTTACCCATGGTTATAAGGTGAGGAGACAAGACATTAAGGGGCAGCTTTTATATGCCCACCTGACGCTTAGAGCAATGCGGCAGCCTCCCCAATCATTGGGAGATCTGTGAGAGATAGTCTGGGTCCCACCAGCAGCACCTTCAGCAGTTAGGCACCCTCAAATAACTCAAAAGAAACACAGGTACAACATGTTTGTTTATAAGCACTGTTACATCACAAAAGCCAAATAGTTGAGCAAAACCTCCCGTAAACTCCTGCTACTAGAATATTGAGTTTTAAATATTGTGTTAACAACTTTTTGGGACAAATTATTGACTACAGAAATATCACGAAGATAACTTTATATAGGTAAGGACAGGTTTACCATATATAGCTCCACATATTTGCCTCTCAATGATGTATAAGCTCCAATGAAAAGGTGATCATGTAATCAAGACGGAATGCAATGAAAAAGAACACAGACCTAAAACCCGCTGTCACTGTAGACCATTTGCAAACTCTGAAGATTACTCAGAAACCACTGGAGCTCATGGCATGGAGTACATCCTGCCACAGAACCATGAGCAGCTGAGTAGGGTAGTGACTACAGGAAGAAAAGAGCAAACAGACCTAACATTCCATGTAATTATGACCAATTTGAGTTACTGCAATTGCCAACAAAACAAATTAACAGTACATCTTGGATGTTAGAGGCTAACTCAATAAAGTGGGAGGGCCCGATTCACAGAACTAACTTAAGACAAAGTCCTAAACTTACTACCATTTTGGTATTCACAGAAGGCACTTATTCATTTTGGAATTCACAGAAGGCCCTTACTCATTTCGGTATTCACAGAAGTCATTTAGGAGTCCTAAAGTTAGGAGTCCTTACTTTAGGACTCCTAAATGCCTTCTGTGAACACCAAAAGTCTTAAAGTTAGGATTATTCTCAGTTTAGGAGTAGTAAAGTTTGGACTCCTAACTTTAGGACTCCTAAATGCCTTCTGTGAATACCGAAAGTCTTAAAGTTAAGATTTCTCCCAGTTTAGGAGTAGTAAAGTTAGGAGTCCTAACTTTACTACTACTCCCAAACCATAGGAGTCTGGGCACTTTAGCACTGCTAACCATAGCTAAAGTGCTCTCTGCTTTAAACATTGTAACGTTGGTTTATCCACAACTGGCATATTTATTTTACTTAAAAGTCAATAGTAAAGTGCACTACATGTGCCCAGGGCCTTTAAATTAAATGCTGCTAGTGGGTGTGCAGCACTAATACTGCCATCTACTTAAGTAGCCTTTAAAACATGCCTCAGGCCTGCCACTGGAGAGCCTATGTGTGCAGTTTAAATTGGAAAATCAACTTGGCAAATTAACTGTCTTCACAGGCCCCAACCTTACTTTTTAATACATTTAAGCTACTCCTTAGTTGGGCCTGGACAGCCCAAGTGCAAGGTGCAGTGATTTTAAATAGTAAGATGTACTTTTAAATTTAAGATGTCATTGAAGTGAAAAAATCTTACATCCGTATTTCACTACTACAAAGCCTATTGCTCCCATAGGATAGCATTGGGATTACCTTATCACATGTTATAAGTGTAATTTCATCCTAGAAAGTTGGCATTTTCTTAGTTTAGCCATTTGGTGCCTGTTGCTTGTGTCTGAATATGCATCTGGAGTGGGTCACAGCTGGGCTTTGTGCATCCCCTCTAGAAGGCCACAATGGAAGCTTAGGTGTGACTTAATGGGCCTTAATGGGTCATTACTGTCTTGATGAGAGGACAAAGTGGACACTGCCTCACTTACATGTCCCTTCCACACAGAAATGGCTGCATGCTTCCCTGTAATGAATCTGGGGCCAGTGCTGGAAAGGCAGGCCATCTGTGCAGGAATTCTCCACACTTCAAAGGCACAACTGGGTATAAGTTCTGGATCTCATACACCACCACTTCAGTACACTTCTGGAACTCTGGATACTTTGGAAAATAGGACTGCAGTGCTACTACAAGGACTGACACTCTATTGAACTGCTACTCTGCTGGGCTCCCAATTTGCTGGGCTGTCCTTCTTCCTGTAATCGTCTTGCCTAGAAGTGAGAAAGACTGGACCTGCATCCTTCCAACCCAGAACCAAAGTGACTCCTGATAGAAGTCTCAGGGATATAAAATACTTTCAACTCACCTTTCTACAGCACCTGGATTATGCCATCTGAGAGTCTTGCCCTTGCCCTGTGCTAATCCAGTCTTGGGATCTTGGAAGTGGGTACAAAGTGCTGCTCTTGTTCAAAGCCATGCATCAACACCATTGCGTCACTCAGAACCAGTGCATTTCTATTGACACTGATGCATTACTGCTGCTGCAATGATTGAGTACATTGCATCCCCATCAAAGTGGATGCATCGCCACTGTTGTGAACATTAAGGACCTCGCATTGCTGATGGTGTGGCACATCACCTCCATTCTCAAAGCATCTCCAGCTTTGTGCGGCTCGGAACCAATGCATTACCTACATCCTAAGGATTGACACTGACGCATTCTCTCCTTTGCTCCCCGCATATTGTCCTCGATGTCGACGTAGCCATGAACCAAGGTACTGTTTGAGCGGGCCAAGGCTGCACCCTGTATCTGACCCATGCCTGATCTGTAAATTTGGATCTGACCGTGTCTACTGCAACCAATAGCCTTTGTTGTCACTTTATGCTTTTAGGCACGGTATTGCAGTTTATTCTTTAAAAATTAATAACTCTGGTTATATTTATCAGTTTCTGTTGTTTTGGTCTTATTTTACTAACAAAGAATGCCCAATTTTTCTAACCTGCTGTGGAGTCTTTTTGTGGTGTTTTCACTGTGTTACTATTTGAAGTGTTGCACAAATACTTTACACATTGACTAATCTAATTGATCAAGGAACTTGTGGGCAACATCGTAAATTCTGTATTTGGTGTTTCGATAGGCTGACTTTCATGCAGTCATTTTCTCTCAAACACCTATCCTGGCCTACTATGAAAATGCTTCACTTTAGGCAGCATATTAGCCCTTCATATAATATTCTTTTTTTCAGTGCTTTTGCACAATAGCACATTTCCAATGGCCGAGCTCAAAAACGCTGCATTTTAGACTGCACACCAGCTCTTCATATAGCATCCTTGTTAAGTCAATGCCTTTGTTCTGGGGGCCACACTAACAGCACTAACAGCACAGCTTCTGTCATTTCCTTACTAGGTTGAATTTTAAGGCAACAAAGGTGGGCACGCAGGTACAGCTGCACTTGCTCTTGGGTTCTTCCCAATTGCAGAATATATGCTAAATATACTATTGCTTTTGAACAGCTATCTTGGCTTAACCTGAAAATGCTGCACCTTAGGGTGCACAATAGCACTTTATATAATATTCTCTTCGTCAGCACTTTGGCACTTTAATATTGAGGCCTCTTTAACTGCATGGCTTTTACCACCTGTTGTCTTTGTCCAATTTAAGGAAATGTAATAGATGGGTGTTCAAGCACAGAACTTTACTTTGGTGGGTCTCCGCAAACTGTATAACTTTTCAACCTTTACCACAGAGCCAGTCCTATTACACTGGCAGGTATCTGAACTAAGGGGGGTCATCATGATGGCGGAAGGACTGCCACTGCCTGGCCGGCGATGGCCCCCTTGTTTTGGGGGGGTTCCGCTGCACGGGGGATACCCGTGGTACCCCCCAGTGCTTTGTATGTGATTTGTTCACTCTGTTTTTTAGTGTAGCAAGGTGCATGTGTATTGCAATGGTTTAAACTGTGAACGTACGCATTGCCTCAAGCGAAGCCTGTCTACTCAGTGCCAAGCTACCAGAGAGTGAGCACAGGGTAAAATATGGTGTGTATCTGGGTTACCCTGACTAGGATTGTGGTGCCCGATTGGACAGTTTGTATAAAAAAGAGAAAATGTGTTCTCTCCATCTCATTTCCATGCAGATGAGGTAGTGATAATTATATATAGAAACCAGGATTAACTGAAGAATATAAACTGGCCAAACCCCAGTGGTGGGGATAAGACCAACAGGTAATTGAATGAGAACAATAGATCAATTGAAATGTGGGGTTTATACTTGATTATGAAATAACTTGCGAGGGATACAAAATAATACTTTCCTGGGTCTCTGATATCAATTGACAATTCCAGGTATTTCTGAATGTGTCTTCCAACTAGACCCGCTAGGTAGCTATATTATGGCATATGTACACCTTCACATTTTAGGCTGGGTGCAAGAGGACATAAGACAAAAAACACTCCACTTTATATTGGAGATCGCATATTTAAAAAATGTGTTTAACCCTAACTGGATGTTCAATACGGGCGCTCACTATCAAACGTTCTGTCAAGGAGACTATATTCATGTATCGCGGTATATCTACGATATGCGACAGGTGATAACCTCAAGCAATCTCCAACTAACACCTGTTGTGAATTGTTGAGGCTTCCTCTCATCAATGGCCTAGTCCTAGCTTCCTACCACGTGTGAGTGCTGCCGAATTAGGGCACTAAGGCAACGCTAATCACTTCCAGGTAATAGCAGACATCGGAACTGGTTTGCTGTACCTATCTAGCGGGAGGATTATATATGCACCATCTTGGAAGGGCTAACAACTGTAGATGTACCGTGTTTATTAATATAAAGAATTCATTGGTTGGCAATAAAAACGGCATTTGGACATGTCTATTTCAAAAGACATAATCAAGAGATTACTCTTATGTATGATACCTCAAGTCATTAATAGTAAAATCCGTAGTGGTTAGCCCGTATCTCTAAGCGTTAGACACGTGTGTTTATAGAATATGTGCCTATAACGATCAAAGGAACAATGATTCCTCAAACTATCAGCTAAAAAGTCGCAAAAAAATATAACTCAAATCCATAGGTGGTCCAGAATGACCTCAATCAGGGAGACTTCCTCTCACTAATCCTTTTATTTTTGTAACGGATGTCTCCTAGACAGTTAAAGGTGGTCTGGGTTAAGCCTTGGATTTGACCGATCCAGCACGAAATATTGCATATGTCTACTGGTGAATCAATTTAAATTGACATGGAGTTGGTAAATATTCATGGACTTTGGTCACCCTATACTGCCTACCATATCTGGATATCCGAACAGGTATTTAATTCACAAATGACATCCAGTCCTCTCTAGTATTTAAGCCTTTGTTATTTGTATCAAGTGTACACATATACCACTGTTCCCTCATCTTTCTAGTTTTTTCAGCATTAACTCCGTGTCTGCTGTGTTTTATTTTTTCCAAAATGAACCATCAAAAATCGTCACATCCATGGTTCAATTGGTCAAAATGCGCAGTCAAAGGTGCATTTTCTTTCTTTATACGTAAAGCAGATCGATGTTCTACTACTCTAAATCACTGTTCCCGTCCTGTTTCACCGATGTAGCCCAAGCCACAGGTGAAAATCAGGAGGTAGACCACATTTTTGGTTCTACAGTTGGTCAGATCTTTTGATACAAATCACTGACCATTATATTCTATCTGCTTGGTAACTATGCAGTGTCCACAGATTGAACATGATGCGCATTTGTTTTTCCCTTTGACTATAGTTTGAAATAGCGTGGTCTGCATATTCTCATCATTGTCTGTATATGTATGAACCAGAGAGTTGCGTAGCTTTTTATTAGGCCTAAAGGCAGATAATGGTTTCTCAAAACCAACCCCTCTATCGTCATTGACTATTTTCCAATTTCTATTAATTATATTTTTTATTTGATTACTCACTTGTGAGAATTTGCTTACGAACACTACCTTGTCATTGGATTTTATCTTTCCTCGAGTTTGGTTCATATCTAACATTGCCGCATGGATATAAAATCTCGCTCGTTTGAATGAGTTTTTAATCAGGTTTTTAGGATAGCCCCTGTCTTCTAGTTTTTTCTTTAAGCCTTCAGAATGTATATAAAAATCTTCTAGGGTGGTGCAATTCCTGCGAAGACGCAGGAATTCCCCAAAGGGGATATTATCTTTTTGGGCCTTAGGATGATGGCTTTTATAATGTAGCAAGGTATTCTTGTCTGTGGGTTTGCTATAGATCTCTACTGCTAATTTGTTATCAACATTTTTGATACAGATGTCTAAAAAGTTTATATGGGAACTACTCCATTGGGAGGTGAATCTAAGATTCGGGTTTCCCAAATTCAACCAGGAGACGAATTCCTCCAACTGGTCGCTGGCACAGTTGAAGATAAATATAATATCATATTTGAACAACCACTGGAACTGCAGTTCCCTCCCTTAGATAGAACTTGAGGTAGGGACTTAAAATAAATTAAATTAAGTTATAATAAATTAAAATATTTTAAATACATATTTATATATAAACCTAAAAAAACTGAAAAAACCATAAGTTCACACACGGTATAGTTAGGAATTAGCATTTAAAAAACCTTAGAAATTCACAGAAAAAACCATAGGTTTCACACATATTATAGTTAGGAATTAGCATTTAAAAAAACCTTGCAAATTCACAAAAAAAAATAGAGGTTTCACACATGTTATAGTTAGCTGGACATTTCACTCATACAAAACCATTGAAATTCCCCCAATATAGTTAGTAAGCATGGGCGTAAAATCCGTTCCGCTTGCGGAATTTGCGGATTTTCGGCAAATTCGCAATCAGCAAACTCTAGCGAATTTGCCGAAAATCCGTAAATTCGCACGCAGCGGATTTTTTTTTCTTGGTGATACAATTTTGCGTTGAGCGGCGTTCACTTTCCGTCATTCAGCGTTTGCAGAGTTGTTTTTCTCGATATTTTGCGAGTGCTTCGCCATTTTGGATCTTGCTGCGGGATCCCGCGGGAGTTTGTCGACCGCGATTACGTCATCGCGCCTTGCCACCTTGCACAGCACGCATCGCGAGAGTTCGCAATTGCGAACATGTAGGTGCGGCGGGCAGCAACAATCTCGCACTCGCGAAATACAGATTTTGCAATTCTGCACAAGAAATCCACCAGCAAACTGCATAAACCTTCAAAAAATGAGAAAATGATGATTTTTATCAGAATCACTCCTCAGGTTGACATTTGCCTGCACTTTTTTTAGCAAGGAGTCCATTTTTGGGGGGGGGAGGAAGGAAGTGCCCCACAGTCTCCAACTTCCTGTTCCTGTCCAGCAGGCTCCTCCCAGTGCTTTCTTCATGTGCTGGTCACTTTCATTTGGACCTTGCCCTGGAAGGATTACTCTTTGTGGATGCTGCTGGATATTTGGATTTGAGGCCTTTTTGACTTTCTTTGGATCACTTTTGGATTAGAAATCAACTTTCACAAGTAAGTTTGTTTGGGGCATTACAGTTGCTGCAACTACAATTTTGGAACTTTTTCAGAACATTAAATAAAATATATTGTGGGTAGCCACAGTATCAAGTAGGACCAGGGTTAGTTATGGGGGCATGATACAACTGTTTCTGTTGAATTTAAACATCATTGAGGCCATGGATGGGCTGGGATTGTGCTGAATTTTGTGTTTTTTGTCGATTTTTTTGGGGCTGCTGTTGTGACCTTTTGCCCAGGGGTAGTGAGTGGTGCATGGACTGAGTCTGCCTGTGGGGTCTCTTTAATGTAAACATCCTGGATGGCATTGGATTGTGGTGATTTATGTGTGTTTTTCGTTTTTTTGGGGTGTACTGTTGATGTGGACTGGCCATGTGGATGGTGGTGGCCATTTTGAGTGCTTGTACAGGCAGGCCCTCCACATGTGCTTGGGGTGCAAGGGGCCATTTTGAAGACAGGCAGTGTCTGAGGCCTGCACCCATTTTGCCTAGCTTTCATCCATTATGCCCAGGGGTAGTGAGTGGTGCATGGGCCTAGTCTTTCTGTGGCGTGTCTTCTTGAATTTAAACATCATTGAGGCCATGGGTGGGCTGGGATTGTGCTTAATTTTGTGGTTTTTGTCGATTGTTTGGGGCTGCTGGTGGGGCCTTTTGCCCAGGGGTAGTGAGTGGTGCATGGACTGGGTCTGCCTGTGGGCTCTCACTCTCTTTAATGTAAACATCCTGGATGGCATTGGATTGTGGTGATTCTTGTGTGTTTTTCATTTTTTGTGGGGTGTACTGTTGATGTGGGCTGGCCATGTGGGTGGTGGTGGCCATCTTGAGTGCTGGTACAGGCAACATGTGCTTGGGGTGCACCCATTTTGCATAGCTTTCATCCATTATGCCCAGGGGTCGTGAGTGGTGCATGGGCCTAGTCTTTCTGTGGGGTGTCTTCTTGAATTTAAACATCATTGAGGGCATGGATGGGCTGGGATTGTGCTGAATTTAGTGGTTTTTGTCGATTTGTTTGGGGCTGCTGTTGTGGCCTTTTGCCCAGGGGTAGTGAGTGGTGCATGGACTGAGTCTGCCTGTGGGGTCTCTTTAATGCAAACATCATGGATGGCATTGGATTGTGGTGATTTTTGTGTGTTTTTCGTTTTTTTGGGGGTGTACTGTTGATGTGGACTGGCCATGTGGGTGGTGGTGGCCATCCTGAGTAATGGTACAGGCAACATGTGCTTGGGGTGCACCCATTTTGCATAGCTTTCATCCATTATGCCCAGGGGTAGTGAGTGGTGCATGGGCCTAGTCTTTCTGTGGGGTGTCTTCTTGAATTTAAACATCATTGAGGGCATGGATGGGCTGAGATTGTGCTGAATATTGTGTTTTTTGTCGATTTTTTGGGGGCTGCTGTTGTGGTCTTTTGCCCAGGGGTAGTGAGTGGTGCATGGACTGAGTCTGCCTGTGGGGTCTCTTTAATGCAAACATCATGGATGGCATTGGATTGTGGTGATTTTTGTGTGTTTTTCGTTTTTTTGGGGGTGTACTGTTGATGTGGACTGGCCATGTGGGTGGTGGTGGCCATCCTGAGTAATGGTACAGGCAACATGTGCTTGGGGTGCACCCATTTTGCATAGCTTTCATCCATTATGCCCAGGGGTAGTGAGTGGTGCATGGACCTAGTCTTTCTGTGGGGTGTCTTCTTGAATTTAAACATCATTGTGGGCATGGGTGGGCTGGGATTGTGCTGAATTTTGTGGTTTTTGTTGATTTTTTGGGGTGTATAACTGATGTTCCTCTGTCTTTCATTGCTTTTAGGTGCACAAGAGAACCACCAGTGCCAGGAAGAAGTCCTGCTGCGGTGTGTGCAGCACAACGTCACGTGTGGCCACAGACAACTCTGCAACTTGTGCAACTGCAGCCTGCTGTTCTGAGTGACATCTGAAGAAGATGGCCGCAAAAAAAGTTCCCCGTAGCTCCTCTAGCAAGAAAGATGCCAGAAAGGAGCAGAAGAAGCAAGTTACCAAGCAGACTGGTGTGCCGCCCGCCACATTTTTTGGGAATAAAAAAAAAAGTATGCCTGCAGCAGCAGCGGGATCTGCTGGGGACCAAGCTGGGAGCAGCACCCCCGCTCCATTGGGCTCAGTGCCACCACCCCCACGCCAACTTAAGTCCAAGCCCTTGAGTGTGGCAGAGGCAGCCAGTCTACTTGTTCAATCACCATCGACCAGTGATGTTGGCTCATCGCAAGAAAGTAGCAGCAATGTCCCTGAATCAACACAGGTTGATGTAACTCATCTGACCAGTGTTGAACAACCACAGCCGCAACAACAACCACATGTGCAAGTACAAGCCCAAGTACATGTGGAAGGAGAGGCGGCGCAAGGAGAAGAGCAAGCAGAGGTGCATGGAGGGGCACAACAAGTGCCCACAATAGTTGTTCCTCCAGAAGTAGGGGCACATCTGGAAATCGACAATCAAGCCGAGGTATCATTCGAGGAAGCCACTCCTCCTGATGATCATTCATTGTCTTCCACATCCCGAGCAAGGAAAAGATCAAGGGTGGTGGTGTCTACATCTTCTTCAAGCCCACCTCCTTCTGATGATATGGATCTTACTTGGGAACCAGCACCACTGCCGTCTGAGAGTGAGGCTGAG
This sequence comes from Lissotriton helveticus, assembly GCF_964261635.1. Taxonomy (NCBI): domain Eukaryota; kingdom Metazoa; phylum Chordata; class Amphibia; order Caudata; family Salamandridae; genus Lissotriton; species Lissotriton helveticus. Next base: position 892,661,764 of record NC_136063.1, on the reverse strand, counting down.
GCACACCATGATCTGACAAAGGTAGCTAAGCGTAAAAGGAAGGTCGTCGAAACTCTCATAGTTATGGAGTGTGATGACGCTCAACAAGATGTGGCGTATACTCCTGCTGCTGAAGACTCTCACGACAACGAAGCAGTCATCACTAACGTCACTGAAGCCCGAGCGGGCATGCAGCAAACAGACATTTTGACCCTAGCCCGACAAGCTGCTGAGCGTGATGATGAAGTCGACAAGGAGGCAATGGGAACACCACAATCATTGAAGTTAACTAGTACACCACCACCTACCGCTTCCATATTTCTTCCTCGCCAGAAGGGACCTCCATCCACCTCGACCTCAATTAGTGGTGGGCAAAGTGCACAACGTAGTAAAGTTCAGCAATACGTATCCTCCAGTTCATCTGGCATTAGCAGCATGACCGTTCAAAAGAATGGGGTGACCCTGTGTCCCTCAGAACCTGGGTAATATAATTATTTCAAGAAAAAATGGTTCTGTCGGGTAGACCTGTGATTATTTCAACATACAATACATGTAATACATCAAATTGTACTCTCAACACACACAAAAACAAAAAGACCAAAACTATAAATGAATGCTCAGTTTTTTATCAGAATTACTTCATTCTGTAATGAGCTAGCAGTTTATATCAAAAAATGAAATCAAATTATACATCCAATACAATTTAGTGACATTTGTGCATAGTGAAACAGTGAATATGTGCACAATATATACAATGAGCAAGAATTGTTTTGTCTAAAATCATATGTACAAGAAAGGCCAGAGTTCAATTTATAACCACAGTTTCATCTTTGTTATGGGAACCGGGTCATTCTGGACCTGAGGATTACGTCGACGTTTCGACCCTTCTGCGCCCCCTTTAGGTGGTCGCGGCGGGTCTTTTTCAAGACAGTGAAGCGGGGATAAGTGTGTACGATCCTGACAGGCATCGGGGGGTACTATGCCTGAAGCGCAAATAAACAGCACATCTGATGGAGGTAATCCGGTGTTACGAAGTTGCAGTTAAGCGTCAGGCGGATCTCTATCTCGATCTCGATCCTCCGTAGTAATGGTGGGTCTACGGAGGATCGAGATCGAGATAGAGATCCGTCTGACGCTTAACTGCAACTTCGTAACACCGGATTAACTCCATCAGATGTGCTGTTTATTTGCGCTTCAGGCATAGTACCCCCGATGCCTGTCAGGATCGTGCACACTTAATCCCCGCTTCACCGTCTTGAAAAAGACCCGCCGCGACCACCTAAAGGGGGCGCAGAAGGGTCGAAACGTCGACGTAATCCTCAGGTCCAGAATGACCCGGTTCCCATAACAAAGATGAAACTGTGGTTATAAATTGAACTCTGGCCTTTCTTGTACATATGATTTTAGACAAAACAATTATTTGTCATTTTATATATTGTGCACATATTCACTGTTTCACTATGCACAAATGTCACTAAATTGTATTGGATGTATAATTTGATTTCATTTTTTGATATAAACTGCTAGCTCATTACAGAATGAAGTAATTCTGATAAAAAACTGAGCATTAATTTATAGTTTTTGTCTTTTTGTTTTTGTGTGTGTTGAGAGTACAATTTGATGTATTAAATGTATTGTATGTTGAAATAACCACAGGTCTACCCGACAGAACCATTTTTTCTTGAAATAATTAGCAGCATGACCACCACCAGTATCGCCTTCTCCGGCCCCCCCAGACATTTCAAGTTTGCAGTTTGGGACTTCTTTAGTGTTTGCACAAAAAAGGAAAACCAAGCCATTTGTAGCATTTGTAAGCTTGCAGTTAGTCGTGGTAAGCTTGGTACCAACTATGGGACTGGAGGCCAGAGAGGTTATCTTGAGAGACAGCACACTGTCCAATGGTTTGCGCACCTAAAGGAGATCAAGGAAGCCCGAATTGCAAGTCGAGAAAACGTTGATGTTCCATCTGATGATGACGAGGAGGAAGAAGCATCACACGCTTCACTTACACCCAGTACCCTTGTCAGCACACCCCCTGTGAGCCACATTAAGAGTGTGGGACAGAGTGAGACACCAATGCGAAAAAGTTCATCAGCGAGCGTAACTGGGTCGAAGAAGTCATCATCATCATCCCGTAAAATGGTCCAGGGCAACATTAGAACAATGTTGTTTTCAGACGCGCCATATGAACGCAACCACCCAACGGCGCGTCTGTATAACACTAAGCTGGCTAAAATGCTAGCGCTGGATCTTCTCCCTTTTTCTTTTGTAGAAGGGGTTGGTTTTCTAGAATTAGTGGCAGCGCTCTGCCCTAAATGGAAGGTTCCTAGCCGGTTCTATTTTGCCCAAGTTGCGGTTCCAGCACTACATGAAGATGTGCTGGAGGTGATTGGGGCAGCTTTGCAGAAGAGTGCTGTTCACACTATACATCTGACAACAGACATGTGGACCAGTGGCGCAGGCACTGATTACATGTGCATCACTGCACACTGGGTCTCTTTTTCAGGGGTTAAAGCAAAGCTAAACGCAGGTGTTGACCTGGACCAAGTTTTTAAAGCTGCTCGGAAACATGCAACACTAGCCATGTTTGGCTTGGAGAAACGTCATACAGCAGAAAACATTTTGAATGAGTTTAACATAAAGGTCTTTCACTGGCTGTCCCCAAAAAAACGCGAGATTGGTTATGTTTCCACGGATAATGGCGCCAATGTAGTTAAGGCCATAGATCTGGGTAACTATTTCAGAGTGCCGTGTTTGGCGCACTGTTCAAACCTGGTTGTTAAAAAATTATAGGATAAAGACAGTCCAGCATGCGAGTTAGTGGTCACCTGCTGAAAAATGTGCAACCATTTCAGCCATTCTTTTAAGGCACGGAAGCATCTGAGGTGCCTGCTACATGAACGTCGAATGCCAGTGAAAGCACTCATCCAGGAGGTGCCAACACGTTGGAACTCAACCTTCTACATGCTTGAGCATCTGTATGAGCAGTTTACGGTACTCGATCAGTATTTCTTAACACTGGGTATAGCTCAGAAGGACCTGAGGCTAGATGCGGCAGAATGGGAGCTAGTTAAAAGCCTGACAGACATGCTTCGTCCTTTTGAGGTCTTCACGCGTGCAGTCAGCAGGGAGGACTGTAATTTGGGAAAAGCTATCCCATTGTTGCGCATGCTGGAGCACAAACTGAAGGCGGTGTCTTCTAAGTTTCAAAAAGATGAGGAAAAGCAAGAAGCTTTTGTTTTGCCGGAGAAATTATTAGAGCGCCTACTTGGCGATGAACGTCTTCAAAAGATCCACTCAGAACAGGATTACATTTGTGCTACTATTCTGCATCCACGCTACAAAAAGGCGCTGGCAGGCAGTGCATTATTTCCTTTTGGTGATGAAGATGTTACAAAGTACAAACATTGGCTAGCCTTGTCAGCCATGAGGTTTGAAAGAGAACGGCAGCAAATTCAAGGAAAAGGCAGTACATCAGCATCAGCAGGCCATCCCCAGTCAAAAGACTCCACTTCTGCACCTGTGGCTGTGGCAGAAGTGACCTCTCAGCCGTTAAAGACACCTGCAACCGGATCATCTGCACCAGACACAGCAGAAATATCGGGTGATGATAGTGAAGAGGATTGGCTAGCTGAGCTTGGGTTTGGTTCTCAAAAGGTCCGAGCAAAAAGTAAGCAAAGTGGAGGAACCGTGGAGAACCTTGAGTCGATGGTGCAGGACTATCTGAATGACTCAACAGAGGTCTATGTTAATGCTGACCCATTGGCGTATTGGCATGGGAAAAAAGAATTGTGGCCAGAGATCACAAACCTGGCTATACATTACTTGTCTTGCCCACTCGCAAGCGTGTTTTCTGAACGTGTTTTCAGTGCTGCTGGTGGCATTGTAACTTGCAAACGGACCCGCCTCTCGCCCAAAAATGTAGAGAGGTTAACAATGATCAAGATGAATGAGCACCTCATACCACCAGATTACAAAGTACCAGATTGCACGACGGAAGAAGACGAGGAGGACAGCAACTTAGATGAGGGAATTTCTTCTGTGTTAGGTGACACTGACCTACTCCTGCCTGAATTCGCAGAGTATGAGGACGAACTCTTCTTCCCTGACACCGAGCCCTAAAAATGAGCCAATGAATCAAAAAATTTCTTTTTCGTACTTATTCACTTTTATTCCTGTGTTTCTGTCTTTCTTTGTTTTGCACAGTTAATATAATTAAAACTTTAATCACCTGTACTTTTGCTTTTTGGCTGTTTGGGGGTCTTCTACTTGTTTTCGCCTGGGTTGACGGCTCTGGGGCCATTGCTGGGAAGGTCTAATACCGGATAAAACTGGTTTGGACAACATCCATGAGGAAAAAGTTTTTGCATTTTCTGACATTTTGCTCAATGTAGCGTATTCGGGGGCCTGTTTGGGGGGCTTCCTGGTGTTTGTGGGTGGGTTTCGGGGTCTGGGAGCACTGCTGGGTATGGATAGTTTTGATAGCAAGAGGTTTGAAGGAAATCCATGGAGGCAGAGGAGAGTTAGGGCCTAACTGCAGAGCGCGCACTGAGTGATTTTGGAAATTTTCAGAAAAGTGACAAAGTCCCCATTTTTGTACTTTTGCTTTTTGGGTGTTTGGGGGTCTTCTACTTGTTTTCGCCTGGGTTGACGGCTCTGGGGCCATTGCTGGGAAGGTCTAATACCGGATAAAACTGGTTTGGACAACATCCATGAGGAAAAAGTTTTTGCATTTTCTGACATTTCGCTCAATGTAGCGTTTTCGGGGGCCTGTTTGGGGGGCTTCCTGGTGTTTGTGGGTGGGTTTCGGGGTCTGGGAGCACTGCTGGGTATGGATAGTTTTGATAGCAAGAGGTTTGAAGGAAATCCATGGAGGCAGAGGAGAGTTAGGGCCTAGCTGCAGAGCGCGCACTGAGTGATTTTGGAAATTTTCAGAAAAGTGACAAAGTCCCCATTTTTGTACTTTTGCTTTTTGGCTGTTTGGGGGTCTTCTACTTGTTTTCGCCTGGGTTGACGGCTCTGGGGCCATTGCTGGGAAGGTCTAATACCGGATAAAACTGGTTTGGACAACATCCATGCGGAAAAGCCTTTTGGCACTTTTTGTAACCTAGGGTTCGTTAGGGTTAGCCCTAGCAGCAGCATTGCATGTGTTTCCGGGTGTTCTTGATTTTTGCAACTGAGTTCTGGGGTCTTAGAGCACTCGTGGGAATGTGTAATTTTGGTTGCAAGTGATTTGAAGAAAATCCATGGTGGGAAAGGGGGGATCACTTACTCTGTGAGAGGCACTTAGTGTTGAAAACAATTTGGCCATTTACACTTAAAGGAAGAAACTGACACAGACTTAAGTTTCAGGAAAACAAACTTACTGTAAACCCCCACCCACCAGACTCAAAAGCAGTAAAAAACAGGTATGCTCAGATAAAGTTTCAAAAAGTATATTTGTGTAGCCCTAACAAAATAATCTCCCGCAAGACCCTCCCTAACCCCAACGATTGTCCTTCAAAAGTCCCAAAAACAACCCAACTCCCAATTCCCACCCCCCAAAAGTCTCTAAAAAAGGGGCAAGGGACACTACGGCAGGATGCTGTTCACTTTAGCGGCCAGGGCATCATACTCCTTGCGGAGGGTGGCATGGTCGGAGCGGAGGCCCTCCACCAAGTTCTTATAAGTTAAGACCTCCTGGTCCAGGTAGGACACTCTGAGGCATAAGCGGCGCTGGCGTGCCTTGCAACTCCTGTGGGGGGCAGCTGCTGTCTTTGCTGCTCGGCGGTGGCGGTTGGCTTTGGTAGCCCGGCTCCGTACCGCCGGATGCAGCTGTCACAGTGGATGTACCTGTAGACTGCGTGTCCTCCTCCTCCAGGGCCAGCAGCCGCCGATATTCTGCGACAGTGGCATCCAGCCTCCGTTGCCAGGCCATTCGAGCCTGCTCCTTCCTTGATGTTTTTTTTTATTTGGAAGGAGCAACTATATGAAGAAAGAAAGACATAGTCTGTAACCAATGCTCCTTAAGATTAACACAAAATGATTGAGCAGAAAGTTGTGTCACAGTACAACTAGCAACTTGAAAGCACAGTACATAACTATTGAGGCCAGTATCTATCTAACCTACCACTTCTTCATCCTTGCTCTAACATTAGTGGGAGTTTAAGGAACAAATTCTACGAGCACTATGGACTTCCATTACAGTCGACTATGACAGTACACCAGTCTTATTTTTCTTCTTCTCTCTTGTTTAGGAAAATTGGTACGTTATCTTCTGCAAGCCGGCATAATGCCAGCGCAGTGAACTTGCACCTGAGAAAAACAGACGCACACCATGATGAGTGAGACAGACTTGCGTTACTGTACCGGTCCAGTACATGCAGGTGGTGAAGCTCTTACTTTTCTATTACGGGTGGCACTGAGAATACTCTGTTAAAAGGGCTACTGCTTAATTAATTTAACTTTCACCCTACAGTGCAAATGAGTACTAGAAAAGGAAAATGAAGAAGCTAAATAATCTGATTATCTATCACTGCACATGGGATGTATTTGATTACATATGGGATGACTTTAGGTGCTTTGCTTTTTATTGAGTGAACAGTGATACACCCACACATGAATGACGTACTACTACTAAACTAAACTTATTAAGAGAGGTGGGGAGTGTCCACCGTAATAACCGGATATATGCTGTGCTTGCAGTTGCAATACAAACTACTGCTACTATTCATGGTAGTATTTGGACAAAATTACAACTTCTTTTCCTTGCCTTTCCTACACTGGAACGGACGTGCGGGTGCGGTGTTACATGCTCTTCAAAGTAACATTTAGTTCATCCAGTGACCGTCTACTCTCTCTAGATACACATATGCTATCTAAGAGTCAGATAGTACCATGACCCAGGCATCCATCCATTCAAAGTATATGCACACATACAGTTTCTGTTTCACCCACCCAGGCTGTTCTCCTTCCACCCATCCTTGCTTCATCATTCACCCAGCCATGCACCATACCATATTCTTTCCTTCCCAGCCACCTCGGGGTCCAAGCAAACACATATCATTCTTCTTTGCCAGTCATCAATAAATTTCTCGTCCTTCCACACTTACTTACACCCTTCTTTCGCTTTTCGTTCATCCCATCCATCAAGTTCATCTCAGATCTGATTGGGATTCTTCTCGCCAAAAACTTCACAGCTAAGTCGAAGTACATTTAGAGGAGGCTACTACCTGGTTGATTTATAATACACCCGTGCAGAAAGCACACTCTGCAGGCTTCAATCTCAATAAGTAAGGAATATATAGCTTACCCCTGCCCGCCACCACCGTGTGAACCCTCACAGGCACATTGGTGTCGTCCGGCACTTGCACCGCCTCCTCCCCAGAAGTGTTCTCCTCATCCAACACCACCACCTCCGCGCTGGCCCCGCCACCAGATGTTCCACCTACAAAGTACATTTAAGAATGTTAGAATACACCACTCACTACTATATAATATTTGGTCTAGGAATAAAGAAATGTGAAAAAAACAGAAAACAATGTAATAATTTGTGACTGTCTAATCTAAAGTAAAAATGTCCCTTTTTCCAGGGAAGGCTCGGTGCATAGAGCTATTGCTGACTAGAATGGGAGTCCAATGGAATTGCCAAATGTGCAATCTTAGTTAGCTACATAGACAGACTAATAAGAATAATCTAGTAATACCACAGGGAGTCATAGTCGAGGCAGCATAAGAATTTAGATACAGTCTACAAGAAGATCAAAGACGATTTAGAAAAAATCTAATGAGGAACGCTGGGAAAAAATAGGTACTCTATATTAAAATGAAAACTTACTGGGGCCAGCAAAGGAGCCCTCGCCTGGCCGATCCTGGCCTTCTACAGCAGCAGCAACCACCTCCTCCTCTGTCCTCTTGCCCCTGGGGGGAGCTGATGTACAACATGAAAGAAAGAAAGACCCGAAAACATGGATGATTGTTGTCAACCAAATCAAACATTTCAAAAGAACAATAACAAAATATTTTGGCGAAATAGCAAATAGGCAACTATTCCACAGGATATATTAACCGATCTCATGTGGTCTACTACGTTATTAGTATTGCTTGATTTGCGGACCGTCAACTTGTAACTCACTAAACAAACTACTAAAAAGGTTCGCCTAGGACTGGCAGGCAGCAGTCCGCAGCACGCAAAGTGACAGACAAAGTCCATCGTGATTGCAGATCAGCGACAACACTAAAAAGTTTCCTACTACATTAACCAGTCATTAAAATACTCAAACTATCAATCCGCCACCACTATTTCTTCTTATCGCCATGTGTACAAAGGAAGGACTGGACTTGAGTTTGTGGGGGCTGATTTAGAAGCCCCTTGCGGCTCTTTTGCTCCATTGTTGCGTGACTTTTGTGACGCAGCGGCAGAACAAAAGAGGCGCCATGGTGCGGCGTATATTAACAACGTGACGCATATGGGAGATGCATCACGTTGTAAAGCCCTGCGTCATCAGGGGGCGTTCCGGCGCAAGGGAGGGCGTTCCTGCGCAGGAACGCATCCTAAAAGTGGCTGAGGGACATCTACAAGATTTTAATCGGTCACTTTGAGGACAATGATGCGTGACTTAAACCCTGCGCCTGCTTGAAGCAGACGTACGGCTTGACGCAGCATTGGGGAGATAGAGCACCCCAGAGCATTGCTGGAGCTGCACCATCGTTGCAACGCAACTCCAGCAATGCGCCGCCTTTACGGCACAGAAGCGTAACGCTTCGGTGACGTTTTGGGCACATGGTGCGCCGCATTGTAAATACGGCGCACCATGGGTGGTGGTGGCGTGGCGCACAATTACTGGCGCATCCCTGCTACTTTGCAGGGATGCGCCGGTAATTAAGTATCTGACCCTTAGTGTCTAGCATTACACAGTTCTTTAAACTACACTCATGCATAATTTCACAGGCCAATGAAATGAACACAAAATCGAAAACAAATAAGCATAGTAACAGCGCTACTGAGAAGGAGAGCAGTGCACCTGAAATGCACAGAAGATTTTGAAATATAATTTACCTACAATGTAATCAGCAGCATTATTGCTCTTGGTAAAAAACAAACATTTGCAAGATAATAACACACAGAGCAGGAGAAAACAGAGTAGTAAAGAAATAGCTACTACTACTCACCAAGCCCGGGGATCTCAAGGCCGAGAAGGTCCAGCAGATCGCGTTACCGGTCCAGGATATCCGTCCAACGGTGGGTGACTTGGTTGTAGGTGCGCCGGACCCGAGATTGTGGGTACATGGCCCGGCACACCTTCTCCCACCGCTTCCGGCGCTCCCGGAGCCCGTAGCCGCTAGCAATCTTGCCGCCTGCCTGATGGTCCTGGGGAGGCAGCGCTGAACATAAAAAACTAGTGCGGCCACCTCCTCCGCGCTGAAGATCTCCCGGGGCGCGACATTCTCCCACCTCAAACGCCCACACGGGAGCCGGGCACGGGGTGCGGGACCCTTCCCCTTCTCAGGATGCTTCCCGGCTCCCTTTACCATGGTCTGGGCAGAATGGAAGCTAAATAATAAAGAAGAAATAGAATAGGGAAGAAGAAAAGAAAAGAGTTTAAAAAAAGTAGTTTAAAATTAACAAAAAGTAGCATAAAACACAAAAATATAGAGCTAGAAAAATAGAGGGATAGATAATAATTAAAATAGATAAAAAAACTTCAAACAAGCAAAGGATGGCAGAGATTCAGAGAGGATACAGAAAGCATGCCCAGAACCATAGCAATGAATGAGAAACAAGATGGCCGCGCCCGTTCACGACTGCATGGGTAAGTTCGCGCGAGATTTTCCTCGCGATCACACGCGAAATTGTACTAGCAAGCCGCACACTTTGCGAGATTACACATAGCGCCCGGAAACGGAATTATGTCACGCAAACAAGATGGCCGCGCCCATGTACGACCGCTAGGGTAACTTCGCAAACCTGTGATGATGAACCAGACGTAGAAACAACATAGTCGCGGCCGTTGCGAGCCGACAAGTAAGTTCACAATTGCGAACTGGTACACAAACCTCGCGAACTGGCAGAAACCCTTGCGAACAAAAAAAAAAAACGCAAATTCACGGGAGTTCGCGGATTTTGTGGATTGCGAATCTGTAAATACGCAAGTTCGCGGATTGCCAATCCGCAAAATCCGCCCATGCTTAATAGTTAGTTCAGCTAACTATAACTCGCGTTCCTGCAATGCACTGCTGATGACGTCACATATTACATCACTCATGACATGGTCAGTGACATCACTCATGACATCACTGATGACATCTCAAATGATATCACTGATGACATCACTGATGACATCATCCAGTAAATGTGTGTCTTAATGAAAAAACATGTTTTTCTATGTATGTATATCTAAAGGTTGTTGGAAAAATAAATGGGTAAATAAATGTCTAAATGGATGTTTTTTTTGTAAAAATGATTGCATAACTGACTTATTAAGTGTATCTTAGTGAATACATGTATTAGCGACTAATGTTTAAATATGTAAATATCTGCATCACTGTCTCACTTTCTCTATAAGTGGCTGGATGGGTTGGTGAATAGCTACATGAGTGTCTATAAGAGGTATTACTTGGCTTTTTGAGTATCAGTATGAGTGTCTGTATGGTTCGGTGGGGAGTATTACTTAGCGCATAGATGCATAATTGAGTGACTCACTGTTTGTATGTGTTTTGAAGACAGCATGTGTGCAGGACTGTATGGGTGGATGAGTGTGTGCATGGGTGTGTTAGTGAATGAATGACTGTCTCAATAGAATCTTTATGAGTAACTACATGTGTTTTAATCTACTATATGTGAGTATTGATGTATATAAGTGATTATATGTGAGAGTGTGAGAGAATGGAAGAGTTCCTGTATAAATAGGTATGTGTTTCTATAAATGATTGTTTAAGGAAGTAAGTATGTGTACGTTTCTGTAAATGTAAGTGTAGTGGTGTGTGTATAGCTGTATATGCAAGTAAATGGATGTTTGATAGTTCATTTGCATGTGTGAGTATGTGTGTGAGTAGCTGTATGGATGAGTATCGGTGTGTAACAGATTGTATAGGTGTATGACTACATATAATGAGTGAGTACATGTATGAGTGACTATATAGAACTGTTGGTGAATGAGTGGATGTGTATGTAGATTGTGGAATCACTGAACAGGTTGTTGTAACTGGTATTGGTATCTCCACTCTTTTCAAAATTGTAGTTTCTATTTTTTAATGTATGTATCAGAGGTTATATTATGGTGAGAGGATGATGTCATGAGTGATGCCATCAGTGATATCATTTGAGATGTCATCAGTGATGTCATGGGTGATGTCACTGACCATGTCATGATGTAATATGTGACGTCATCAGCAGTGCATTGCGGCCACGCGAGTTATAGTTGGCTGAACTAACTATAACGGGGGAATTTCAATGGTTTTGTATGAGTGAAATGTCCAGCTAACTATAACGTGTGAAACCTCTGGTTCTTTTAGTGAATTTGCAAAGTTTTTTAAATGTTAATTCCTATCTATAACGTGTGTGAAACCTATGGTTTTTTCAGTGAAAGTCTAAGGTTTTTTAAATGCTGATTCCTAACTATAACGTATGTGAAACCTAGGGATTTTAACGGAAAATATATATATTCACTGAAAAAACCATAGGTTATAGACCATATATAGTTAGGAATTAGCATTTAAAAAACCTTTTTTTACTCACACAAAACCATTGAAATTCCATATATAGTTAGTTGTACTAACTATATATCGCGCACCCGCAATCCACTGCTGATCATGTCACATATTACATCATTCATGACATGGTCAGTGACATCACTGATGACATCACTGATGACATCTCAAATGACATCACTGATGACATCACTGATGACATCTCAAATGACATCACTGATGCCATCACTGATGACATCTCGAATGACATCACTGATGACATCACTGATGACATCTCATTTGACATTACTGATCACATCACTGATGACATCATTCATGTGATAATACGATGAACCTCTTCAGACTCTAATATAACCTTAGATACACTCAGTGTAAACAGACACTCACAGACTGTCACTCATCCATGGAGTTACTCAGACACTTAGTCAGTCATGCAAAGAATCAATCACACCTCCATTTCCTCAACTATACAGTTATACACACCTTACTTATTCAAACATATACTAACACATATTTACTCTCTTTTACATTGCCTGATACAAGTACACAATGATCCATACAGCCACTCACACATTCACTGGCTCTTATGCACAGTTATTTATATATGTCAATTGTCACATGTACTGTGTTTTACATATGTACTTACTTTGACATGTAGCACTGAGATATCCATTCACTCACCAATGCACTCAGTCAACCGCCCATACAGGTGTTTCCACGTGCACTTTTGAACCCATACATCTATTGAATTAACTGCTAACACATCTATGCACAGAGTCATACACCTCCCAGCCACCCACACACACACACACTCAGTCTCCCATACAAATACTTGGGCAACCAATCAATAACCCATATACTTACTCATATAGCTACTGATCAACACATGCAGCAGTTTACATAACAACAGACATAATGATGCACAAATTAAGACAGTTTAGTCACTAACTCATGCACTCAGTGACACACATTTATTCACTCACTCATACAGTCAATCATGCACCTAATAAATCCTTCATCCAGACACTTATACATCCACTCATTCTTCAATATGTAAGACATATTTTAACTTTACAGAAACATACAGTCACTGGATGTTGTCATCAGTGATGTCATTTGAGATGTCATCAGTGATGTCATCAGTGATGTCATTTGAGATGTCATCAGTGATGTCATCAGTGATGTCACTGACCATGTCATGAATGATGTAATATGTGACATGATCAGCAGTGGATTGCGGGTGCGCGATATATAGTTAGTACAACTAACTATATATGGAATTTCAATGGTTTTGTGTGAGTAAAAAAAGGTTTTTTAAATGCTAATTCCTAACTATATATGGTCTATAACCTATGGTTTTTTCAGTGAATTTCAATGGTTTTTTAATAGCAAATAACAAAAGCTTTAAAATTTATTTTTCTTTAAATCAAAAAATATATTTTACATGTTTTTAATACTTTTTTTTTTTTATTTATATTTTTTGTTTCGCTCCCGGTACGCGAACCGGTTAGCTTCCCGTTAGCGCAATTTGGTGCCGCGACCCGGTCCGCGAACCACTAAACGTTCCGTTTGCGCAACTGCTGCGTTAGAAAACAACATCGTGACGCGTCGCGTCAGCGTGACGTATCGCGTTGTTGCGTAATACGTCATATGACGCGCCAAGGTAGCGTACCCGGAAGCGAACTGGTACGCGAACCGAGGCGCGAAGCGCTGCTTCCCGGAAGCGATCCGGGACGCGGCCCAAAGCGCGTAACGTAAACACAACAAGTCATGTGACTCGGTAATAACACTTTTCATTGGTTCATTTCACTTTTGGTTTCCTAATGATGTAAGACTAGGTCATGTGACCTAAAAGTAACACTTTTCATTGGTTTAGAACTATTGTTTTTCCAAATGATGAAAACCCCTCCTTCTTTCCTCACTCTGACTTTCATCTTTGTGAGAGAAAGACCCTTTGTGATTAGTGAGCAATGGCTTCATTAGTAGCTTCAGCTGGTGCTTCCCCACCACCTCCACCACATCCAAAGAAGAGAGGACCACCTGCTGAAGTTATTATTCAGCAAGAGGAGGAAGAAGAGGAAGAATAGGAAGAGCAGCAAGAGAGGCAATTTTTGCGTGAGGAGCCCAGGAGGTCTCATGTGAAAGTAAATTATATTTGGCAATTTTTTAGTTATCCCCAGGGCCAAAAAAAAGTCAATGCACGGTACGTAACTTGCCTTATATTTAAAGAAAGCCTGTCCAGAGGCACCGAGAAGAAGTACAGTTACAGCAATTACACGATGCATCGCCATATGAGTAGGTGGCATCCTAACAACTACAGTGCTGCGCAGTTACGTGACCAGCAAGATAATCCTCCTTCTATGGCCAGAAGATCAGTTGTGCCGGAAGTGACGGGACCAGAGGCGAGGGAGTTGGTCCCAAATATTCAGATGAAATTCGGGGAAGTGAAACAAGTGTGCGTGCATTGCAATGGGTTCATTTGCTACAGAGAAAGTAGCATCACTCTGATCAACAGAGCTATCGACAATCATGATTGTCCGAAACGCCCCAGACAATAAATTCTTTTTTTTTTGTTGCTCCTGTTGAGCCCTTTACAATGAATCGTTATCGTTTCCCCCCCAAAAAAAACAAAAAATATATAAAACTGTTCAGAAAATACAAAAAAAGTAAAAAAATGTTCAGAAAAATAATAAAAAATATATAAAACAACAAAAACAATAAAAAAAAAGTTCTTTTCAGAACTACCTCCCTGTTATAAAAAAATTGGTAGAATATTTGGAACTCTGCCAACCTCTATTTCTTTTGGTTCGCTTCCCCGTTCGCTCTCCGGTACGCGAACCGGGAGCGCACCAAAAAAAAATTTACAAAAAAAAGAAGAGTAATTATAAGGGAAGAAAACAGACAGTTATGTTAAAAGAAAGACAGCTATAGGGAGTAAAGTAGAGATACTGTTTAATAGATCTATTTACTGAAGAAAAGATTTAAGAGAGTATAATTGTGAAAAACAAAATAGATAAGTAAGTGAGAAAAAAAAAGAGAGTAGAAGAATAACAAACAAGAGTTTCTTAGAGAATGTGAATGAATAATCAAATTAAGATTAAAACATCGGAATAACAGAGAGAAAAAACACAATGCAGAAAAGAAGAAGTAACAGAAAAGGAATGATTGAAACAGCAAAGAAATGTAAATAACATAGGGGCATATTATCAACATAGGCGATAAAAATTTTGCTGCTTTTATCAGCAGAAATCTGACACTAAAGACGCTTTTGCGACAGTTTTCTGCCAATAATTACTGCTTTTATCGGCAGAAAACTGCCGCTAAAGCCGCTTTTCCGGAAGAAAACTCCTGCTAAAGCCACTTTTGCGGCAGTTTTCTGCCGATAAAAACACTGATAAATGTATTGCCTGTGTTGATAATATGCCCCTTACTGTGCTTGAACTACAGAGAGAAAGCATAATGAACAAGTAGTGAAAGAGTGATCAGTCAGAAACAGTGAGAGTAATAGACACAGAGTGAGTGAACAAGAGTGACGAAGTATGAGAAGAGAGGGACTGACAAAAATAGTGGAAGGAGTAGAGTAAGTAAGTAATAGAGAAAGGATTGAGGGAAGTAGCAAAGGCAGGAAAGTGAGGGTTAAAGAAATGAAGTAGTGAAACTAATAGAAGTTAAATGTGATAGAAATGTAACGAAAAGAGTACAAAACATTTACCTTATAATTGTCGTTAACTTAGTCACTTGTAATTTTTATACTTTCAATCTGTGAGAGAGAGAACAAACATTTGAAAAATATTAAAACATGTATTTAAAAATTAGAAAAGACAAGGGAAAAGATTGAAGGACAAACAGTTTTTCAATAACTTTGACACTTACAGAAGCCTCTGCTTCTCCATGCCCCTACACAGTCCTAAAAATATACATTTTAAACTAACAGTATCTTGATGCAGATGAAGTGAGGCCTATCTTGCAATATGGTGCATCTTTTGCACTGCTGCTGTCTCACAACAGTGATGCAATGGCAGCGCAAAAGAGGTGCAAAGCCATCATAAAATTGCCCTTAACATTTTAAATAATTGTTTCAGGATGCCAATAAGATGTGTCCTATCCAGAGGTTTGTTTCAGGTGAGGCCTACTCAGGGTTCCAAATGAAATTTCGAGTTGTTGAAGAGTACAGAGGAGATAATACATGTGAAGGCCTACCAATGAAGTAAGTCATGTACACTTCACTCTTGAACAAAGGCCAGACCTCTTTTGTGTCTGTGGACAGACCTAAACTTAATCTGCACAATGTCATTCGTAAACTTAGGAAACACAGGTGATATAATTGAAAAATGTGGAGTTTCTTTTCCTCATTTCACAATCACATCACCTGTGTTTCCTTTGCTTAGGTATCTCATAGTGCAGATGGAGTCTAGCATATCAAAGAGTACACAGAAGTTGAGCAGTGTATACAACAATTTTGACATTTACAGAAGACTCAGCTTCTTATCTTGTTGGAGATGAAGTGAGGCCTGTCTTGCAACATGGTGCATCTTTTGCATCACTGCTGCATCGTTTCATGTGGCACGTTTTTTTTACAGCATGACACATCTGCCTAGATGCATCAATTTGTAATTTTGTCGCCTCATAGCAAATCTTTTCCACCGCCAATGCGTCACAAAAGTGACGCACAGTGTCGCAAAAGAGGCATACACCTATCATAAATCTGTCCCTAACATTTTAAATGATTACTTCAGGATGACGATAAGGTGTGGCCTCTCCAGAAGTTTGTTTAAGGTGAGGCCTACTCAGGGTTGCAGATCAAATTTACGCTTCTTGAAGAATACAAAGGACATAATACATGTGAAAGCCTACCAATGAAGTAAGTCATGTCCACTTCACTCTTGAACAAAGGCCAGACCTCTTCTGTGTCCATGGACAGACCTAAACTTCATCTGCACAATGTCATTCGTAAACTTAGGAAACACAGGTGATGTAATTGAAAAATGTGGAGTTTCTTTTCCTCATTTCACAATCACATCACCTGTGTTGCCTTTGCTTAGGTATCTCATAGTGCAGATGTAGTCCAGCATATGAAACAGTACCCAGAAATGCACACTGCATGCAACAACTTTGACACTTACAAAAGCTTCAGCTTCTGCATGCCCCCTACACAGTGCTAATTATATACATTTTAAACTGATGGTATCTTGCTGGAGATGAACTGAAACCTATCTTGCAACATGGTGCATCTTTTACACAAAAGTGACCCACAGCGGAGCAAAAGAGGCGCACGGCCATCATAAATCTGACCCTAACATTTTAAATGATTGTTTCAAGATGCCGATAAGGTGTAACCTATCCACAGATTTGTTTCAGGTAAGTCCTACTCGGAGTTGCAGATGAAATTTAGGTTTGTTGAAGAATACAGAGGAGATAATACATGGGCAGGCCTACCAACGAAGTGAGTCATGTCCACTGCACTCTTGAACAAATGTCAGACCTCCTCTGTCTCCAGGAACAGGCCTAAACCTCATCTACACAATGTGATGTGTAATGTTAGGAAACACAGGTAATATAATTGAAAAACGTGCAATTTTTTTTGCTCATTCCACAATCATATCACCTGTGTTTCCTTTGCTTAGGTATCTCATTGTGGAAATGTAGTCTATCATATGAAAGACTACGTAGAATATGAGCACTGTATGCAACAACTTTGACACTTACAGAAGCCTCTCCTTCTCCATGCCTCCTACACAGTTCTACATGTACATCATAAATGCAAACAGTACAGAATTAATTATACATGTTAAATGGTTTATTTTTGCTGTTCTCAGAATGTATCAAATTTCACTAAAAACAGTGACTTTAAGGTATTCATCATATAACAGCGGGGAAAAAAAAACACAATCAAAATGATTGTGTTTAAAAAACCCATACAACATAACAAATCAGAATTCAGAACTCCTTAAAGTTAACTTACTTTCCATGACGTCGAAGGATGTCCTATGAACAGCTTACACTCTGTTGTGTTGTTATTACTTTCAGCCCGCCACTTTCTGAAAGGAAACCTCCATCGTTTTGAAAAATATGTTTCATACAATAAATGACTTCTCGCTCTCTACCACACGTTTCCACAAGGCCAAATCGTGTAAGAGCCATTTATAACTCTTGGAATTCTTGTAAGCCAATCCCGTCATTTTATATTTCCGCAACTTCCAGAATTAAAATGTTGAAGATCATTTTCACAATCCTGGACTACTAATATCTTACCCTTCTTGCTCACTCATGTTCTACATTTCCTATGACACTGATACTGCTTACTATGAAGCAGACTTACACTACCTCTATGACTACTACAATTATTTAATTCTCTACATCACTTTTAATCACAAAGCAATATAAAACAGTAGACAGCATTGCAGACTTACATTCCCTCTACTCCATGTTTTGATTGGCTGCTTAAATTAGCTTATAAAAAGAAATAGTTTTTCTGAACTCATTCAAAGTGCAGTTAATTTTCCATGACGTCCAGTGTTATGGTAAGAAGTTATGTCTCTGTACTACACTTATCCTCAAGGCCAAATCGTGTAGGAGCCATTAGAACTTCTTGAAATTCCTCAGAGCACATCCCGAGATTCTTTCCCTAAAATGTTGGTTTTAAAAACACCAGGTAACAATTTTTAAGGTCATACGGCAATTTAAAAAAAAAAATTAAAACAGAATCATTGCAGAATGACCAGCCATTTCTAGACTTTAAATAAGCTGTGTAATGTCCTGATGTTATTGAAGGACCGTCATGATATATAATTGCTACAGTTACAAAAGTCCTTCCTGATATTGACAACTGTGAAGCCACAACATTTTTAATTAAAGTTGTCCATTTTGTTCCATCAGGCCTACATCGTTGGAACATTAAAATGACATGTAAATGTAAATGTAAATGTAAATGTAAATTACATTAAAATGACATACTGGCCATATGTTCGTATAAATAATGTTGACATCAATTCAGATTTACATTGGCTACACTCCATGTTGTGATCAGCTGCTTTTACTAGCTTATTAAAGGAGACTGATTTACTGTCTGGCAAAGTTAAATATATAAATCGTTCTGAGTCTACACTAGTAGTACTTGATACCCTACAGTTCTCGCAGTCATGCTGCCATTGATAAGAAAGCCCAAACAGGTGATCTACATCTACACCTTCAGCATGCAATACATCAAGCATATACATTAAAAACTCCTGACAATCTTGCTGAATATTTTGAGAGAATTGTGTTTGGCCTGAACATCTGTCTAACAGATTTCGAATTTCAGACACACTTTCTATTTTTGTTCTATCAGTGCTACATTTCTCTAACACAGAATTTAACAAACTGCAAAATCTTTGATCAGAATTGACCACAATCTCTTCTTTTACATTTTCTAGAGAAAACAAAACATTAACCACTACATTAGCATAGCAGTTGACACCAGAACTGTTTTCAAATTGAAAACCAACAACATCTTCAACAGAATCCTTTTTGTTTCTGCTTATAATTTCAGGTTCATCGACTTTTCGTCTTTTTGCTGCAACCTCCGTAGTATTGGTCACATTTCTTCGTTTCCGGCCTACCACACGTTTCTCAAACAAAGGATATTGAGGCAAATGTGGCGCATACTCTCTTCTCAACCTATTGTATTCCTTAACACAATCTAGATCCGCACAAATGTTTGTGACATCACACTCAATCAAGTACAATCCCGATAAAGTTCTAACTCGTGACAATGCCACATATGCCATACCCTCCTTGAACACAGAACTGCCAATATTCACCAATGCACTGTCTACACTTAAACCTTGCGATTTATGGATTGTCACCGCATATGCCAAGCAAACAGGAAACTGCTTACGGCGAACATATAAGTCTTTTACAAGCAAAAATCTAGCAGAACAACGACCAATTAGCTGTACTTCCTCAATGCCATCAAATTTAATTTTTAAAAATTCAATTCCATCTCTATTTCTGTATTTCACAAAATCAACAACATTACCCATTGATCCATTTACCAGACCTCTTTCAACATGTAAATTCCTTCTTAAAATTATACGGCAGTTCAAGCACACATTCAGAGTCTTTTCAAAACTTGCAGTTTTAGATATAGTCTTCTCTAATGAATCCAATTTTGTTTTCAAATTCTCAGACAAAATAATTGTTGATCCCATATGCTCTACTCTGTCAATAGCTTCCAGTTTCACAATCTCTTGCTTTTCTAAATGCAACATTTTGTTGTTGAAGATGGCACATTCTGCAAGAGTTGGCATCAAACATATTCCAGATTTTTTCTCAATAATTTTCTGAAAAATATTCTCAGGCACAACATCTTGTTCTGGATATAAATTTGACAGTAATCGTGCATGTAAAGCTTCTTTCCCATGCTCGGTCACTTTTCCAATTCTAACATCTTGTAGAATATTCTTGTAAACTTCATCCTTCGCCTGACGCATATTTTCATGCAGTTCAGCATAATTGAAGTTTAACCATATATTGACGTTGCCAATGCTCCCTAGGCACTTCCTGGTATCTTCATGCGTGAGCATTTTGAACACAGGTTGCCCTTTCACTGGTGTCAGCTGCAGAAGATCTCCGAAAACAATGATGTGTTTGCCACCAAATAACACATCATACTCTGTTTTCAGAACTTCTTGCATTCTCAAATGCACAAAGGCAAGCATGACATTGGAAACCATGCTTACTTCGTCAATGATAAGAAGTTTCATTTTCCTCAAGATTCTTGAAACTTCACAACAAGCATCTCCAGATAGCTTGTGATATTGTAATTTGTTGTCATGCTCCACTGGCAGCATCAGTAAACGATGTAAAGTAATCCCTTTAATGTTATGTGCTGCCAGTCCAGTTGGAGCGGTGACAACACAAGACAGCGATGACTCAGTCCTTTCCTGCAAATAACATGAAATTGCTTTAATGAGGAAACTTTTTCCAGTTCCCGCTTCTCCACTCACGTACAGTCGGACAGGCTTCAACGACGTACATGAGCACTCTTTCTTCTCATGATTTAATCCATGATCAATTTGCATGGTAACTTCGTCATATATTTTCCTCTGCTCAACGTTGAGTTGTCTTTCCAAGTCTTCTAAGTTAACCGCATCCTCCTGAGCATGTGCCATGGCTCTTTCCACTTCATTCATGGCAGTGGCAGCTTCATTTTCGATAACAGGTCCTCCTAGTGGATCCTGACTCAGGGAAGCAGAACTCTGACTGTCCTGAGAACTGTCTCTGGCAATCTCGGCTGCAATCGTTGCTTCCTGCTCAATTTCCGCATTCAACATTTCTACATATTTAGGAAAAGCAGGACATTCTATGGTCCCCTTGGCGGCAGTGAAAGAGTCTTCATAACAGAGGAAATCTCCAAGCAGTTCCTCTTCTGCACGCCAAGGCTTGAAAAGTTGCAAAAGTGCTAAATAGAAAAACTCCTTTTTTTCAGGAGATTCGCCACTCAATTTTCGTTGGTTTACCAAGTGGCATTTTCTTTGCTTGACCAGACATCCCTCACTTCCAATTACAGCATACACTCCTTTCTCAGTATCTTCTTTGATGTTCCTCTTGAATATGTAATTTTGAAGAACCTCATACAGACAAACATTCTCGAGGTGACTGCTTCGATTTGGATAATATGTATCCAACATGTTGGTCTTCAAAATGTCGGTACTGTTTGGCTCCTTTTCTGCCAAATACTCAATTTCCCACACAGGTTTCAGAACTTGATTACGCGTTGCAGCAAGACCAAGACTCGCCCAAACGATACTCCTAGATTAGGCATAGAGACTTGCTGAAGACAACCGGTCAGAACATTCGTAAGCTCCGATTTCTCGATGCGACAACATCTTCAGACTGAAACTGTACAACTTCTTACTGAGGCTCTTTTCATGGGAAATGTCCTCCCACATATCCTTCAATTCTGTCTTCTCTTTTTTGGTGATGTAAGATGTCACATACCGAGCCACAGCCATACAGTTATCAGCCACAAACTGTATATCCATGTTAGCATTCCACATGGACAAAATCACCGGGTTGTAGTCGTTGATGTACTTGGACTCTTCGTTCCTCTTCAAATTGTATGTGTTTTTAGGTGATTTCTTCATCACATTATGTCGCAGCGAAGACATCAAACTGTTTACTCTTCCTTTAGAAATCACCGGTCGTGGAAACCCGAAACGACATTTGGTGTAGAACTTGTCCTTGTTTCGGAATTTACGACGACAGTACTTTCCACAACGATGGCTTTGGAAACATAGAACTTTTTCTCTTAGGCTTTTCTTCTCATTTGCGTTTGGAACAGCACACGTAGAATACTGTTGTATGAAACTCATCACTGAGTCTTCTGGATCCGTTCCAAATTTAGGTGCATCCTTGATCCACAGCAGCATATGTATATGAGGAGCACCTCTTGCTTGGTACTCCTTTCTCCAGAAGAAATCCAACACCTCTCCAAGAGGTGGATTCTTCTTATTCATGATGAAAGACATCATAGCTTCAAATCTATGATTGAAGAACCGGCATACATTGACTGGATCCAAAGAGCACAGTTCTCCGGGTGTCTTGAATTCGATGTTTTCAATGTTTCCATTTGCCTCTCGTAGAAATTCAAGTAAGTCTTCCCAGCCATACTCGGCACAGCTCAGAGTGAGGAACCATGTGGGAGATCCTAAGTTCCTCAGCATACATTTTAAATCACCATGACGGCGGTACCAGTACTCATTAGTACCACGCTGACACGCCATGAGATTAATCAGGTGAGAATCTAAAATACTGTCTTGGACATTGACTTTATCCATAAAGTCACTTGCCGAGATGTTTTGCATGTGTATACCACTTTTCAAGATGTGGTTCACTGCATATGACAGTCCAGACAGATCGCTTTCAAACAGGAGATGAAACAAATAGGGAATACATTGTCGAAACCTAGCATCTCCTGCATACAATCGCAAAGTCCGGTATTCAGAAGCAGGAATTTGATGAGGTCGCTCATCATATCTTCCTCCCTGACCTGTTGGAAAAAGCTGTGGGAAACACCGAGCTTCCAAACTTTCCTCCCAAACACTAATGGGACTCCCTTTGGCTTGTTTCATTTGAAACAACTCAATAGCATTCCCCATGACTTCCTTGGAATGCAAAGTATGAACACTATAATGTTCATATATTTCTTCACCAGTAGAGGGTTCTACTTTCTCAATTTGACCAGCACACAAATCGCTATCCTCTTCCTCACTTACTTCCTCTTCTGCAACATAAACATTCTTATAGTACTTATTATTTTTTTTCAAATACAATGTTGCCTTTTTGACTTTCCTAACATCCACTAAATCTTGCCATATTTTCTTATTCTTTGTCGGAACCCCATTAACTAAGATAACCAGAGGTTCCTCTTCCACTTTTTCTACTCCAATTGTGTTAATGTTTTTCTTCAAATCTAGAGGCAAATAAACAACTCTTCCCTTTAATCCTCTCTGTAAATCTGATGGAGGCAATTTCCCTGTCTTTGGCTCCATTCTTACAATAGCCTGAAAGGGATGGATACTTTGAATCAAAATAGATTCATAAGTATTTAAATCCTTCAATTCAGAAGGAATCTCAACCAATTCCAGATTATTATGAACTGCTCTATCAGGCATCTGGTTTTGATTTAATTTGCTACAACAATAAGTACACACACGTTGATCCGATCCCAAATCAAAACAATTTTCTACCATCAAGTATGTTGTGAAATCCTTCCATTCACTATTATTTTCCCTTTCACTTTTTGCATATAAATCCACTAACTTAGTCTGATTCTTATAATAAGTGCGTCGACAACACACACAAGTGAAATTAGTCCTCTCACTTGATTTCACCTGAAACGTCGCAATTTCCCTCTGAAAATGATCTGTACCGGAAACCTGTACTCTATCTTCCACATTACCCTCTTCTTCTTGGTCAATTTCAACATTCTCCTCTTTACTTCCAAAGTAACAAAACTCAATTTCTGCACAAATATTCTTCACATCTACTTCTGAACCATGCAAAAGAGCAGCGCATAATTGTTTAAGCATAATTGCTGGACTCTTAGCATAATACAACATTCTAACTAATTTCCTCACTTTATTATGATGCACTGCTTGAGCATCCTGAAATGATGAAAAACACTCTGGCATACTCTCCTGGAAAGACAAGCCAGTGAATGACCATGCAAACCTGTCACTTCTCTCACTCTGCAAGGATGTAATTCTTGCAACAACTTCATTTTCTGCTTCAAACTTTTCTTATTAAATGTCCGTACAAAATCACAAAGCAAATTGATGGAATCCTGTCGCACACTGCAAATACTACTACACTTCCAGGTGTACACAGGACCCTTAGGACGTCTTCCTAAAACCTCATTACCTAACACCTCTTCTGTCTCTGTTGTCACAAGTTTTTCTTTTTCAACTGGACAACCATCTTTCACTTCATAAGCTCGACCACTGGTGTCAACTGCATGCACCAAATCATTATCCTGGAAATAACTCTCCTCATTAAAAAATGCCTCACAACTTGAACTATGCATCCATTCTCCGGAAAAAACTTCACAAAAATTACTACGATTAACTATTCTCTTCCATCTACTATTTCTTTTGAAATCATAAATTGCCTTGTTTAGCTTCCTAATTCTATTGATTATCAAAATAAATAACTTACGTTTAATTTCAAATGCCTGATCAATAACTTTCTCAACTTTTTTTTTTCTCTTATAAAAAACCACTTTCTGTTGACCTTTCTTAATATTTTTTAACAAATTGCCAATTATCCTGTTGCGGAACATTCGTTTACGAATGTCCCTAAACTGTTGTTTCCTTCTACTATCATGCACAGAGTTATCTCTTGCTCTAGCAGTAACATTTTTGATTGGCCTTTCCTTTCCGTTTAAAATGCTTCTCTTTTTCTGGACTGAAACATTTTCTGTAGTAATATTTTTTTTACTACAAATATTTCTTATAAATGTTTTTGTGCTCTTACCCGGTGCTTTCTTGGTGACTTGACAAGTTTTTTTGTTAGAGGACTGCTGCATTATATCATGTACCTGCTGTCTTTGACGTTTTGCAGCCTTTCTAAGTCTTTCTTTAGTTGGCATGCTGAAATCTTGAAATGATCTGCAGTTGAATCTGTGGTAAAATATAATAAAAAATGTTATTAACCACTATTACCAAACAGTAAATCAATAACAGTCATCAAAAACTTAACACACTACTTGACATTTTTAGTGCTTGGCAAATTTAGAATACAGAAATAGCAGAAAAGAAATGGAATTCATATTCATTTTACCTGTGCTGTTTTATATGTGAATCTGATCTAATTTTATGAGCATATTTTAATATTTTATTGAAGACACTACACATAACCTGTTTTTGAAGGTGTCTTTATTTTTAAATGAAATGGTTTACATTTTTACTTTTCATTTATTATAAATTTTTAAAAATAAATGTTTATAGTTCCATAGGCTCAAGCACGTCAGCTTCCCACCCTATGTCATACAATTCTGACAAATCTGCATCCTCATCATGTTCTTCTTCATCCTCAGGATTTAAATCATCCAAGGGATCTACTTCCACTGATGTTTCAATTACGAGTTCAATGATGAGGTCGAGATCAACTGATTGCTGATTGTCGCTCATGTTGATGTTGTCGTTATCTTTAAAGAAAGAGAACAACAATGAGATGTTGCAGAGTAAGGCACAAATCTCAGAGACTATAATAGTAAACTTGTTTAACAAGAGTAACATTTTGCAGCTATTATTTAACCATGACCAGCGATGCTGAGGAGGTAGGGCCTATGTCCAAGTTTTCAGTGAACAGGACTCATCTCTTCTTAACCTTGGATAAGCCTCACCAACTCTGTGTCCCCTGCTCATACTTAAATGTAAAGTGGCAGATTTATGTTAACTGACGCATTCCCAGGGATGCACCAGTTAATGTGCACCGCTGCTCTGCCACCCATGGTGTGCCGCATTTACAATGTGGAGCACCATTGAGTGAAAACAGCACAGATGCGTCACGCATCTGTGCCGCAAAAGCAGCACATTGCAGGAATCACGTTGTAAGCGCAACATGTCTACTGCAATGCACAGGAGCAAGCCACACATTGCATGGTGCATCACTCCTTATGCCTGTTTCAAACAGGCGTAATGATTTGATTCAGCAATGCTATAAAGCTGAGTCAGTGAAATCTTCTAAATTTCACTGTGTTAGTTTTACAGGGCTTTCTTGCAAATTAATGCATACCTTGCAACAAAACACCTATATGAAAACTGACGCAGGTTTCATGTGGCACAGGACTTTACAGCATGACACATCTGCCTAGATGCATCAATTTTTAAATATGTCGCCACATAGCAAATCTTTTGCACCGCCGCTGCGTCACAAAAGTGACGCACAGCGGCACAAAAGAGGCACACGGCTATCATAAATCTGTCCCTAACATGTTACATGATTGATTCAGGATGACGATAAGGTGTGGCCTATCCAGAGGTTTGTCTAAGGTGAGGCCTACTCAGGGTTGCAGATTAAATGGAGATGGGGCACCCCTGAGCCTTGCTGGAGCTGCATGGCACTTGCGATGCAGCTCCAGCAATGCTCCACCTTTACGGCACAGATGCGTCACGCATCTGTGCCGTTTTTGCCCCATGGTGCGCCGCATTGTAAATGCAGCGCACCATGGGTGG
Source organism: Lissotriton helveticus (assembly GCF_964261635.1). Taxonomy (NCBI): domain Eukaryota; kingdom Metazoa; phylum Chordata; class Amphibia; order Caudata; family Salamandridae; genus Lissotriton; species Lissotriton helveticus. The sequence goes on along the minus strand of NC_136063.1, from coordinate 892,635,377 downwards.
CGGAACAGCGGCGCAGGATGACTGGCACATCCCTGGGGATGCACCAGTCATCATAAATCTATCCCTAAGCTTCTTATCTTGTTAGAGATGAAGTGAGGCCTGTCTTGCAACATGGTGCATCTTTTGCATCACTGCTGCATCGGTCTCATGTGGCATTGTTTTTTTACAGCATGACACATCTGCCTAGATGCATCATTTTGTAATTTTGTCGCCTCATAGCAAATCTTTTCAACCGCCACTGCGTCACAAAAGTGACGCACAGTGGCGCAAAAGAGGCATACACCTATCATAAATCTGTCCCTAACATGTTAAATGATTGATTCAGGATGACGATAAGGTGTGGCCTATCCAGAGGTTTGTTTAAGGTGAGGCCTACTCAGGGTTGCAGATCAAATTTACACTTGTTGAAGAATACAGAGGAGATAATACATGTGAAGGCCTACTAATGAAGTAAGTCATTTCCACTTCACTCTTGAACAAAGGCCAGACCTCTTCTGTGTCCGTGGACAGACCTAAAGTTCATCTGCACAATGTCATTCGTAAACTTAGGAAACACAGGTGATGTAATTGAAAAATGTGGAGTTTATTTTCCTCATTTCACAATCACATCACCTGTGTTGCCTTTGCTTAGGTATCTCATAGTGCAGATGGAGTCTAGCATATCAAACAGTACACAGAAGTTGAGCAGTGTATACAACAATTTTGACACTTACAAAAGCTTCAGCTTCTGCATGCCCCCTACACAGTGCTAATTATATACATTTCAAACTGATGGTATCTTGCTGGAGATGAACTGAAACCTATCTTGCAACATGGGGCATCTTTTACACAAAAGTGACCCACAGCGGAGCAAAAGAGGCGCACGGCCATCATAAATCTGACCCTAACATTTTAAATCATTGTTTCAAGATGCCGATAAGGTATAACCTATCCACAGATTTGTTTCAGGTAAGTCCTACTCAGAGTTGCAGATGAAATTTAGGTTTGTTGAAGAATACAGAGGAGATAATACATGTGCAGGCCTACCAACCAAGTGTGTCATGTCCACTGCACTCTTGAACAAATGTCAGACCTCCTCTGTCTCCAGGAACAGGCCTAAACCTCATCTACACAATGTGATGTGTAATGTTAGGAAATACAGGTAATATAATTGAAAAACGTGCAATTTGTTTTGCTCATTCCACAATCATATCACCTGTGTTTCCTTTGCTTAGGTATCTCATTGTGGAAATGTAGTCTATCATATGAAAGACTACGTAGAATATGAGCACTGTATGCAACAACTTTGACACTTACAGAAGCCTCCCCTTCTCCATGCCTCCTACACAGTTCTACATGTACATCATAAATGCAAACAGTACAGAATTAATTATACATGTTAAATGGTTTATTTTTGCTGTTCTCAGAATGTATCAAATTTCACTAAAAACAGTGACTTGAAGGTATTCATCATATAACAGCGGGGGAAAAAAACCACAATCAAAATGATTGTGTTTAAAAAACCCATACACCATAACAAATCAGAATTCAGAACTCCTTAAAGTTAACTTACTTTCCATGACGTCGAAGGATGTCCTATGAACAGCTTACACTCTGTTGTGCTGTTATTACTTTAAGCCCGCCACTTTCTGAAAGAAAACCTCCATCGTTTTGAAAATATGTTACATACAATAAATGACTTCTCGCTCTCTACCACACGTTTCCACAAGGCCAAATCATGTCAGAGCCATTTATAACTCTTGGAATTCTTGTAAGCCAATCCCGTCATGTTGTATTTCCGCAACTTTCAGAATTAAAATGTTGAAGATCATTTTCACAATCCTGGATTACTAATATCTTACCCTTCTTGCTCACTCATGTTCTACATTTCCTATGACACTGATACTGCTTACTATGAAGCAGACTTACACTACCTGTATGACTACTACAATTATTTAATTCTCTACATCACTTTTAATCACAAAGCAATATAAAACAGTAGACAGCATTGCAGACTTACATTCCCTCTACTCCATGTTTTGATTGGCTGCTTGAATTAGCTTATAAAAAGAAATAGTTTTTCTGAACTCATTCAAAGTGCACTTATTTTTCCATGACGTCCAGTGTTATGGTAAGAAGTTATGTCTCTGTACTACACTTATCCTCAAGGCCAAATCGTGTAGGAGCCATTAGAACTTCTTGAAATTCCTCAGAGCACATCCTGAGATTCTTTCCCTAAAATTTTGGTTTTAAAAACACCAAGTAAGAATTTTTAAGGTCATACGGCAATTTTTTTTTTAAAATTAAAACAGAATCGTTGCAAAATGACCAGCCATTTCTAGACTTTAAATAAGCTGTGTAATGTCCTGATGTTATTGAAGGACCGTCATGATATATAATTGCTACAGTTACAAAAGTCCTTCCTGATATTGACAACTGTGAAGCCACAAAATTTTTAATTAAAGTTGTACATTTTGTTCCATCAGACCTACATCGTTGGAACATTAAAATGACATACTGGCCATATGTTCGTATAAATAAGGTTGACATCATTTCAGATTTACATTGGCTACATTCCATGTTGTGATCAGCTGCTTTTACTAGCTTATTAAAGGAGACTGATTTACTGTCTGGCAAAGTTAAATATATAAATCTTTCTGAGTCTACACTAGTAGTACTTGATACCCTACAGTTCTCGCAGTCATGCTGCCATTGATAAGAAAGCCCAAACAGGTGATCTACATCTACACCTTCAGCATGCAATACATCAAGCATATACATTAAAAACTCCTGACAATCTTGCTGAATATTTTGAGAGAATTGTGTTTGGCCTGAACATCTGTCTAACAGATTTCGAATTTCAGACACACTTTCTATTTTTGTTCTATCAGTGCTACATTTCTCTAACACAGAATTTAACAAACTGCATAATCTTTGATCAGAATTGACCACAATCTCTTCTTTTACATTTTCTAGAGAAAACAAAACATTAACCACTACATTAGCATAGCAGTTGACACCAGAACTGTTTTCAAATTGAAAACCAACAATATCTTCAACAGAATCCTTTTTGTTTCTGCTTATAATTTCAGGTTCATCGACTTTTCGTCTTTTTGCTACAACCTCCCCAGTATTGGTCACATTTCTTCGTTTCCGGCCTACCACACGTTTCTCAAACGAAGTATATTGAGGCAAATGTGGCGCATACTCTCTTCTCAACCTATTGTATTCCTTAACACAATCTAGATCCGCACAAATGTTTGTGACATCACACTCAATCAAGTACAATCCCGATAAAGTTCTAACTCTTGACAATGCCACATATGCCATACCCTCCTTGAACACAGAACTGCCAATATTCACCAATGCACTGTCTACACTTAAACCTTGCGATTTATGGATTGTCACCGCATATGCCAAGCAAACAGGAAACTGCTTACGGCGAACATATAAGTCTTTTACAAGCAAAAATCTAGCAGAACAATGACCAATTAGCTGTACTTCCTCAATGCCATCAAATTTAATTTTTAAAAATTCAATTCCATCTCTATTTCTGTATTTCACAAAATCAACAACATTACCCATTGATCCATTTACCAGACCTCTTTCAACATGTAAATTCCTTCTTAAAATTATACGGCAGTTCAAGCACACATTGAGAGTCTTTTCAAAACCTGCAGTTTTAGATATAGTCTTCTCTAATGAATCCAATTTTGTTTTCAAATTCTCAGACAAAATAATTGTTGATCTCATATGCTCTACTCTGTCAATAGCTTCCAGTTTCACAATCTCTTGCTTTTCTAAATTCAACATTTTGTTGTTGAAGATGGCACATTCTGCAAGAGTTGGCATCAAACATATTCCAGATTTCTTCTCAGTAATTTTCTGAAAAATATTCTCAGGCACAACATCTTGTTCTGGATATAAATTTGACAATAATCGTACATGTAAAGCTTCTTTCCCATGCTCGGTCACTTTTCCAATTCTAACATCTTGTAGAATATTCTTGTAAACTTCATCCTTTGCCTGACGCATATTTTCATGCAGTTCAGCATAATTGAAGTTTAACCATATATTGACGTTGCCAATGCTCCCTAGGCACTTCCTGGTATCTTCATGCGTGAGCATTTTGAACACAGGTTGCCCTTTCACTGGTGTCAGCTGCAGAAGATCTCCGAAAACAATGATGTGTTTGCCACCAAATAACACATCATACTCTGTTTTGAGAACTTCTTGCATTCTCAAATGCACAAAGGCAAGCATGACATTGGAAACCATGCTTACTTCGTCAATGATAAGAAGTTTCATTTTCCTCAAGATTCTTGAAACTTCACAACAAGCATCTCCAGATAGCTTGTGATATTGTAATTTGTTGTCATGCTCCACTGGCAGCATCAGTAAACGATGTAAAGTAATCCCTTTAATGTTATGTGCTGCCAGTCCAGTTGGAGCGGCGACAACACAAGACAGCGATGACTCAGTCCTTTCCTGCAAATAACATGAAATTGCTTTAATAAGGAAACTTTTTCCAGTTCCCGCTTCTCCACTCACGTAGAGTCGGACAGGCTTCAACGACGTACATGAGCACTCTTTCTTCTCATGACTTAATCCATGATCAATTTGCATGGTAACTTCGTCATATATTTTCCTCTGCTCAACGTTGAGTTGTCTTTCCAACTCTTCTAAGTTAACCGCATCCTCCTGAGCATGTGCCATGGCTCTTTCCACTTCATTCATAGCAGTGGCAGCCTCATTTTCAATAACAGGTCCTCCTAGTGGATCCTGACTCAATGAAGCAGAACTCTGACTGTCCTGAGAACTGTCTCTGGCAATCTCGGCTGCAATCGTTGCTTCCTGCTCGATTTCCGCATTCAACATTTCTACATATTTGGGAAAAGCAGGACATTCTATGGTCTCCTTGGCGGCAGTGAAAGAGTCTTCGTAACAGAGGAAATCTCCAAGCAGTTCCTCTTCTGCACGCCAAGGCTTGAAAAGTTGCAAAAGTGCTAAATAGAAAAACTCCTTTTTTTCAGGAGATTCGCCACTCAATTTTCGATGGTTTACCAAGTGGCATTTTCTTTGCTTGACCAGACATCCCTCACTTCCAATTACAGCATACACTCCTTTCTCAGTATCTTCTTTGATGTTCCTCTTGAATATGTAATTTTGAAGAACCTCATACAGACAAACATTCTCGAGATGACTGCTTCGATTTGGATAATATGTATCCAACATGTTGCTCTTCAAAATGTCGGTACTGTTTGGCTCCTTTTCCGCCAAATACTCAATTTCCCGCACAGGTTTCAGAACTCGATTACGCGTTGCAGCAAGACCAAGACTCGCCCAAACGATACTCCTGGATTTGGCATAGAGACTTGCTGAAGACAACCGGTCAGAACATTCGTAAGCTCCGATTTCTCGATGCGACAACATCTTCAGACTGAAACTGTACAACTTCTTGCTGAGGCTCTTTTCATGGGAAATGTCCTCCCACATATCCTTCAATTCTGTCTTCTCTTTTTTGGTGATGTAAGATCTCACATACCGAGCCACAGCCATACAGTTATCAGCCACAAACTGTATATCCATGTTAGCATTCCACATGGACAAAATCACCGGGTTGTAGTCATTGATGTACTTGGACTCTTCGTTCCTCTTCAAATTGTATGTGTTTTTAGGTGATTTCTTCATCACATTATGTTGCAGCGAAGACATCAAACTGTTTATTCTTCCTTTAGAAATCACCGGTCGTGGAAAGCCGAAACGACATTTGGTGTAGAACTTGTCCTTGTTTCGGAATTTACGACGACAGTACTTTCCACAACGATGGCTTTGGAAACGTAGAATTTTTTCTCTTAGGCTTTTCTTCTCCTTTGCATTTGGAACAGCACACGTAGAATACTGTTGTATGAAACTCATCACTGAGTCTTCTGGATCTGTTCCAAATTTAGGTGCATCCTTGATCCACAACAGCATATGTATGTGAGGAGCACCTCTTGCTTGGTACTCCTTTCTCCAGAAGAAATCCAACACCTCTCCAAGAGGTGGATTCTTCTTATTCATGATGAAAGACATCATAGCTTCAAATCTATGATTGAAGTACCGGCATACATTGACTGGATCCAAAGAGCACAGTTCTCCGGGTGTCTTGAATTCGATGTTTTCGATGTTTCCATTTGCCTCTCGTAGAAATTCAAGTAAGTCTTCCCAGCCATACTCGGCACAGCTCAGAGTGAGGAACCATGTGGGAGTTCCTAAGTTCCTCAGCATACATTTTAAATCACCATGACGACAGTACCAGTACTCATTAGTACCACGCTGACACGCCATGAGATTAATCAGGTGAGAATCCAAAATACTGTCTTGGACATTGACTTTATCCATAAAGTCACTTGCCGAGATGTTTTGCATGTGTATACCACTTTTCAAGATGTGGTTCACGGCATATGACAGTCCAGACAGATCACTTTCAAACAGGAGATGAAACAAATAGGGAATACATTGTCGAAACCTAGCATCTCCTGCATACAATCGCAAAGTCCGGTATTCAGAAGCAGGAATTTGATGAGGTCGCTCATCATATCTTCCTCCCTGACCTGTTGGAAAAAGCTGTGGGAAACACAGAGCTTCCAAACTTTCCTCCCAAACACTAATGGGACTCCCTTTGGCTTGTTTCATTTGAAACAACTCAATAGCATTCCCCATGACTTCCTTGGAATGCAAAGTATGAACACTATAATGTTCATATATTTCTTCACTAGTAGAGGGTTCTACTTTCTCAATTTGATCAGCACACAAATCGCTATCCTCTTCCTCACTTACTTCCTCTTCTGCAACATAAACATTCTTATAGTACTTATTATTTTTTTTCAAATACAATGTTGCCTTTTTGACTTTCCTAACATCCACTAAATCTTGCCATATTTTCTTATTCTTTGTCGGAACCCCATTAACTAAGATAACCAGAGGTTCCTCTTCCACTTTTTCTACTCCAATTGTGTTAATGTTTTTCTTCAAATCTAGAGGCAAATAAACAACTCTTCCCTTTAATCCTCTCTGTAAATCTGATGGAGGCAATTTCCCTGTCTTTGGCTCCATTCTTACAATAGCCTGAAAGGGATGGATACTTTGAATCAAAATAGATTCATAAGTATTTAAATCCTTCAATTCAGAAGGAATCTCAACCAATTCCAGATTATTATGAACTGCTCTAGCAGGCATCTGGTTTTGATTTAATTTGCTACAACAATAAGTACACACACGTTGATCCGATCCCAAATCAAAACAATTTTCTACCATCAAGTATGTTGTGAAATCCTTCCATTCACTATTATTTTCCCTTTAACTTTTTGCATATAAATCCACTAAATTAGTCTGATTCGTATAATAAGTGCGTCGACAACACACACAAGTGAAATTAGGCCTCTCACTTGATTTCACCTGAAATGTCGCAATTTCCCTCTGAAAATTATCTGTACTGGAAACCTGTACTCTATCTTCCACATTACCCTCTTCTTCTTGGTCAATTTCAACATTCTCCTCTTTACTTCCAAAGTAACCAAACTCAATTTCTGCACAAATATTCTTCACATCTACTTCTGAACCATGCAAAAGAGCAGCGCATAATTGTTTAAGCATAATTGCTGGACTCTTAGCATAATACAACATTCTAACTCATTTCCTCACTTTATTATGATGCACTGCTAGCATCCTGAAATGATGAAAAACACTCTGGCATACTCTCCTGGAAAGACAAGCCAGTGAATGACCATGCACTCCTGTCACTTCTCTCACTCTGCAAGGATCTAATTCTTGCAACAACTTCATTTTCTGCTTCAAACTTTTCTTATTAAATGTCCGTACAAAATCACAAAGCAAATTGATGGAATCCTGTCGCACACTGCAAATACATCTACACTTCCAGGTGTACACAGGACCCTTAGGACGTCTTCCTAAAACCTCATTACCTAACACCTCTTCTGTCTCTGTTGTCACAAGTTTTTCTTTTTCAACTGGACAACCATCTTTCACTTCATAAGCTCGACCACTGGTGTCAACTGCATGCACCAAATCATTATCCTGGAAATAACTCTCCTCATTAAAAAATGCCTCACAACTTGAACTATGCATCCATTCTCCGGAAAAAACTTCACAAAAATTACTACGATTAACTATTCTCTTCCATCTACTATTTCTTTTGAAATCATAAATTGCCTTGTTTAGCTTCCTAATTCTATTGATTATCAAAATAAATAACTTACGTTTAATTTCAAATGCCTGATCAATACCTTTCTCAACTTTTTTTTTCTCTTATAAAAAACCACTTTCTGTTGACCTTTCTTAATATTTTTTAACAAATTGCCAATTATCCTGTTGCGGAACATTCGTTTACGAATGTCCCTAAACTGTTGTTTCCTTCTACTATCATGCACAGAGTTATCTCTTGCTCTAGCAGTAACATTTTTGATTGGCCTTTCCTTTCCGTTTAAAATGCTTCTCTTTTTCTGGACTGAAACATTTTCTGTAGTAATATTTTTTTTACTACAAATATTTCTTATAAATGTTTTTGTGCTCTTACCCGGTGCTTTCTTGGTGACTTGACAAGTTTTTTTCTTAGAGGACTGCTGCATTATATCATTTACCTGCTGTCTTTGACGTTTTGCAGCCTTTCTAAGTCTTTCTTTAGTTGGCATGCTGAAATCTTGAAATGATCTGCAGTTGAATCTGTGGTAAAATATAATAAAAAATGTTATTAACCACTATTACCAAACAGTAAATCAATAACAGTCATCAAAAACTTAACACACTACTTGACATTTTTAGTGCTTGGCAAATTTAGAATACAGAAATAGCAGAAAAGAAATGGAATTCATATTCATTTTACCTGTGCTGTTTTATATGTGAATCTGATCTAATTTTATGAGCATATTTTAATATTTTATTGAAGACACTACACATAACCTGTTTTTGAAGGTGTCTTTATTTTTAAATGAAACGGTTTACATTTTTACTTTTCATTTATTATACATTTTTAAAAATAAATGTTTATAGTTCCATAGGCTCAAGCACGTCAGCTTCCCACCCTATGTCATACAATTCTGACAAATCTGCATCCTCATCATGTTCTTCTTCATCCTCAGGATTTAAATCATCCAAGGGATCTACTTCCACTGATGTTTCAATTACGAGTTCAATTATGAGGTCGAGATCAACTGATTGCTGATTGTCGCTCATGTTGATGTTGTCGTTATCTTTAAAGAAAGAGAACAACAATGAGATGTTGCAGAGTAAGGCACAAATCTCAGAGACTATAATAGTAAAATTGTTTAACAAGAATAACATTTTGCAGCTATTATTTAGCCATGACCAGCGATGCTGAGGAGGTAAGGCCTATGTCCAAGTTTTCAGTGAACAGGACTCATCTCTTCTTAACCTTGGATAAGCCTCACCAAATCTGTGTCCCCTGCTCATACTTAAATGTAAAGTGGCAGATTTATGTTAACTGACGCATTCCCAGGGATGCACCAGTTAATGTGCACCGCTGCTCTGCCACCCATGCTGTGCTGCATTTACAATGTGGAGCACCATTGAGTGAAAACAGCACAGATGCGTCACGCATCTGTGCCGCAAAAGCAGCACATTGCAGGAATCACGTCGTAAGCGCAACATGTCTACTGCAATGCACAGGAGCAAGCCACACATTGCATGGTGCATCACTCCTTATGCCTGTTTCAAACAGGCATAATGATTTGATTCAGCAATGCTATAAAGCTGAGTCAGTGATATCTTCTAAATTTCACTGTGTTAGTTTTACAGGGCTTTCTTGCAAATTAATGCATACCTTGCAACAAAACACCTATATGAAAACTGACGCAGGTTTCATGTGGCACAGGACTTTACAGCATGACACATCGGCCTAGATGCATCAATTTTTAAATATTTCGCCACATAGCAAATCTTTTGCACCCCCACTGCGTCACAAAAGTGACGCACAGCGGCACAAAAGAGGCACACGGCTATCATAAATCTGTCCCTAACATGTTAAATGATTGATTCAGGATGACGATAAGGTGTGGCCTATCCAGAGGTTTGTTTAAGGTGAGGCCTACTCAGGGTTGCAGATTAAATGGAGATGGGGCACCCCTAAGCCTTGCTGGAGCTGCATGGCACTTGCGATGCAGCTCCAGCAATGCGCCACCTTTACGGCACAGATGCGTCACGCATCTGTGCTGTTTTTGCCCCATGGTGCGCCGCATTGTAAATGCAGCGCACCATGGGTGGCGGAACAGCGACGCAGGATGACTGGCACATCCCTGGGGATGCACCAGTCATCATAAATCTATCCCTAAGCTTCTTATCTTGTTGGAGATGAAGTGAGGCCTGTCTTGCAACATGGTCCATCTTTTGCATCACTGCTTCATCGGTTTCATGTGGCACGGTTTTTTTACAGAATGACACATCTGCCTAGATGCATCAATTTGTAATTTTGTCGCCACATAGCAAATCTTTTGCACCGCCACTGCGTCACAAAAGTGACGCACAGTGGCGCAAAAGAGGCATACACCTATCATAAATCTGTCCCTAGCATTTTAAATGATTAATTCAGGATGACGATAAGGTGTGGCCTATCCAAAGGTTTGTTTAAGGTGAGGCCTACCTACATTCATGGGGAAATGAATTCAAATGTCCTTAAGACACATGAAAGCGTTTTTTTAAAGCCTTTGCAGCATTTTTGGGTCACTTTTAACATGGCTATGTAACTTAAACAATCAAAATCTAAATTTGCCAACCACAGGTGGGAGCATATTTACAAGGAATTTGCACCACGGGGAAAGGTCTTACATTAAAATGTAAAAACAACATCAGAGATACTCAAATGCCTTATAAAGAAGCATACACCATTATGTCCTAGTCATAAATGTTAAAAGCATTCCTTTTCCTCAAAAACGATTTTCAAGTCTGAATTTGAAAACACTGCACATGGGGAAATGACTTAAAATGTCCTTAAGACACATGAAAGCGTTTTTTGATTGCCTTTGCAGCATTTTTGGGTCACTTTTAACATGGCTATGTAACTCAAACTATCAAAATGTAAATTTGCCAAGCACAGGTAGGAGCATATTTACAAGGAATTTGCACCACGGGGAAAGGTCTTACATTAAAATGGGAAAAATAACATCAGAGACACTCCAATGCCTTATAAAGAAGCAGACACCATTATGTCCTTCTCATAAATGTTAAAAGCATTCCTTTACCTCAAAAACGATTTTCAAATCATAATTTGAAAACACTGCACATGGGGAAATGACTTAGATATGTCCTTAAGACACATGGAAGCGTTTTTTGATTGCCTTTGCAGCATTTTAGGGTCACTTTTAACATGGCTATGTAACTCAAACATTCAAAATCTAAATTTGCCAAGCACAGGTGGGAGCATATTTACAAGGAATTTGCACCACGGGGAAAGGTCTTACATTAAAATGGGAAAAATAACATCAGAGACACTCCAATGCCTTATAAAGAAGCCGACACCATTATGTCCTTCTCATAAATGTTAAAAGCATTCATTTACCTCAAAAACGATTTTCAAGTCATAATTTGAAAACACTGCACATGGGGAAATGACTTAAAATGTCCTTAAGACACATGGAAGCGTTTTTTGATTGCCTTTGCAGCATTTTAGGGTCACTTTTAACATGGCTATGTAACTCAAACATTCAAAATCTAAATTTGCCAAGCAGAGGTGGGAGCATATTTACAAGGAATTTGCACCACGGGGAAAGGTCTTACATTAAAGTGGGAAAAATAACATCAGACACTCCAATGCCTTATAAAGAAGCAGACACCATTATGTCCTTCTCATAAATGTTAAAAGCATTCCTTTTCCTCAAAAACGATTTTCAAGTCATAATTTGAAAACACTGCACAGCTCCTATGCACAAAAACACCCTGTCAGTACTAATACTTCACATTTTCTCCAATTACAATTTCTCAAAGAAACAAAATCTATTTGTAAAACACTTGAGGCAAAGCAACATTTTAAAAAACACAACTTTCTTCATAATTTTCTCCTTAAAGCACACTATTCTCTATCTAAATTAAATAAATCTTTTCTCACCTTAGCAAATACTTTATGAGTTTCAAAACAGTCTCAGAAACACACCACTTTGTCTTTAGCAGAGCAAAAGGTATGCACTCCAGAGTCTGCAGCTATCAAAAGCACAGAAATGCTGTATTTCTTCACACATATCTCTCATGTCACCCAATCAAAACTCTTCCCTCTCTTTTTTCAAATCAAAACCCTTCCCCCCTCTGCCCTCTCTGCCTTTTTTGCATAGCAACCACCTCTTGGAAGACCTCTGGTGTTTGCAAGTTCACACAACAATGTTTCAATTGAACTCTGAACTCTCAGTGCACCTGCATATCCAGTGCAATCTTTCATTTAATGATTTTTTCTTGGCCACTCAAAATACATCTTTCAAAGAACTCATCCATGCACCCTAACTTTCTGTTTTCAGCAATCAAAATCCACCAATCACTGTTACTGCTTCATTAACACAGAAACTCCACAGTTTTTTTCATTTTAAACTCTTATTTTTTCAACTGCCATTTCATTGCCACACTTCATCTGACTGCAGCAGAACCTTCTCTCACCATGCTTTCTGTCTGGATTGTTGGACATAGTTACATCTACTGGGCTCAGAGGTATGCTTATAACAGAAATTTACCTAACCTCAATTTACAAGATGTGGAAATTAAGTGGTTTGGCCACAGAGGATTAAAATGTCACCAATTGATACCATTGGTAAAAACCTTTATGCATTTGCCAAAACCTGACCTGTTAATTGTGCACTGTGGAGGTAATGACTTGGGCACTTTGACTGGGGTAGGTCTGGAAATGCTTTTAAAGGACACCTTTGAGCAATTAATGGCACTTTTTCCTCAGACTGCCTTGGTATATTCAAATATATGCCAAAGACAGAAATGGAGGTGGTCAAACCAATTTTGTCCACAAATTGAGAAGTCGAGGAAGCATGTAAACAAATCTGTTTCAGCTTACATGAGAGACCATGGAATGGGCTCCATGTACAACAATAACTTGCGTTACTACATGCAAGATATCTACAGAGGAGATGGAGTTCACTTCTCAGATGAAGGGAACAGAGTTTTCATTCTGAATTTAAGACTCTGCATTGGTACCTACTTATAAGTACCTAAATGTACCATAAACCCAAAAGCTCTTCTCAGAGCTACCCTACATCTGATCACTCACAATTATTATTTTACTCTAACTTTTTTCACTAATTTTCAACAAAGTACGCTCCCCGGGGCGCTACCCGGTACGCGGACCGGAAGCTAACCTCGCGAATTTTAAAAAAAAAATGGTTTTTTTCCGCACATATGGGCCTCCTCAGCCACCCTCAGAAAACCTAGGGGGTCAAGATAAGTCTACCGTGCACCCTTCTACCCATTCTGAACATTAGTTGCCCTCCATCTTGTATCTTAATTCGACCGAAACACAAAATGGTGGACTCCCGTAACGCTTCAGGTTCGCGTCCTGGGGCGCTCGCCAGTTCGCGTACCGGGGCACTCCCCGGGAAGCGCTCCATCAAAAAAGGTGGGAAAGTAATTTACAGAAAAACGACTGGAGACACTTTCACCAAATATAGATTAGCTCATACTACATACCAATCCCTATCATTTTCACAAATTTGATTGAAATTCCATTTAGCCATTTAGCCTGTAGACCTCTCTAAATACCGTGAGGTAAATTACTTCACAAAACACATCTGAAGTGTTGGAATTGACAACCAATGAAAATGTTACTTTCATTTTCTACTTTTTTTACCTGACATTTGATTGGTTATATACCTGAATATATATAAAGGAAGAGAAGGAAACACAGCCATTTTGACTACTACTTCCTGGTGTACATTTCAATTGGATTTTCACTAATCACTTCAACCTCTTTGTAAAGGTAAGTTGTTATTTTAAAAACTGAAGTATATTGTGCACTATCAGTTAATATGGTAAACTTTTTCTGATAGTTATATACTATCCCTCTGTAGTAGTTATAGATTTAGATAGACTTCTCTGTTATAGTTATGAATGGAGTTAGGTTTCTCATGTATAATTATGAATTTACTTACGTTAAATCACATACACTTTTTTATATTCCTACTTCCACTCTGATACTATACACTGCCCAAAATTAATCCCAACAGTGCCCTATCTCTACTAATATATATTTTTTTTATCCAAATTTCAGGCAACATGGAAGGCGAACAGAAAGTTTCATTTCAAATTGTCCTGCAAGAGAGCAGCCAAGAATTAATTGATCCAAATTATATAGAATTTATGGATGAAACTTGGGACCAAGAACTACTGCAATGTGTGCAAGCAGTAGATGACCTCCTTCAAAATGAGGACATTTTACACACTCAGAGATTACAAGCTATGTTCAATGAAAATGACGACATTTCAGACAGTGAAATGTTAGAAATGTAATTAAATTTTGAAACACAATCACAATAATAAATAATTGCTTAAAAAATAAAGAAATAAAAAAATAATTAACAAAACCAACAATCAATTAACATACAGTATTTGAAAAGTCTATCATTCTTTTTTCCTTATAGTACGCTCCCCAGAACGCTTCCCGGTTCGGCGACCGGGCGCTTCCCACGCAAAAAAACAAAAAAATATTATATTTTTTTTTGCCCTGCGGGGCCTTTTTAAAGCCTCCACATCAAACCTAGGGGATCAGGGAGGATCTACTATGCCCCCTTATGGTCATTTCCCCCTTTGTTGTGGCCTCCTCTTGTCTCTCGATCCTACCGAGAGACAAGATGGCGGCCGCTCCGGACTGTTTAGAATGTTGACAGACACCGGAGAGCCAATCAGCTTCGCTTCGCGAAGTTCCGTTACGCGTCAAGTACGCGAACCGGGGCGCTACCCGGAGCGCGCTTACAGATATATATCTTTTTTTGAACGTTAATTTCTCAAAATCCACTGGAGCACATATATTGAGACCTAGCAAAGGCACATCGGGCTAACAGTCCCTACAATTTTGCCAAGTTTCGTGCAAATCCATTCAGCCGTTCGGCCTAAAAGTGAGGCCAACCGCCCTATGGAAATTAACATGGGAAAAACACGTTTTGGGACCCCCCTTTTTTCTCGGCCCCCCCTTGACAAACCCCCCCCCAAATTTCCAGAGGCTGCTCAGAAACAAAATGTTCCATTTTCCTGAAAATTTCAGCCAATTCCGTCCACAAACGCCAAAGTTATTAGACATAGAATTTTCAAAAATCCCATAGGAAAAAATCCTAACTATATATACCTACTGGCGACCGCCAGTAGGTAATATATATATATATATATATATATATATATATATATATATATTCACTGAAAAAACCATAGGTTATAGACCATATATAGTTAGGAATTAGCATTTACAAAACCTTAAAAATTCACTGAAAAAACCATAGGTTATAGACCATATATAGTTAGGGATTAGCATTTAAAAAACCTTATTTTACTCACACAAAACCATTGAAATTCCATATATAGTTAGTTGTACTAACTATATATCACGCACCCGCAATCCACTGCTGATGATGTCACATATTACATCATTCATGACATGGTCAGTGACATCACTGATGACATCACTGATGACATCTCAAATGACATCACTGATGACATCACTGATGACATCATCCAGTGACTGTGTGTTTCTGTAAAGTTTAAATATGTTTTACATATTGAAGAATGAGTAGATGTAGAAGTGTCTGGATGAAGGATTTAGTAGGTGCGTGACTGACTGTATGAGTGAGTGATTAAATGTGTCTCACTGAGTGCATGGGTTAGTGACTAAACTGTCTTAATTTGTGCATCATTATGTCTGTTGTTCTGTAAACTGCTGCATGTGTTGATCAGTAGCTATATGAGTAACTATATAGGTTATTGATTGGTTGCCCAAGCATTTGTATGGGAGACTGAGTGTGTGTGTGAGTGGCTGGGAAGTGTATGACTCTGTGCATAGATGTATGGGTTCAAAAGTGCATGTTGGAAACAGCTGTATGGGCGGTTGACTGTGTGCATGACTGTATTGGTGAGTGAATAGATATCTCAGTGCTACATGTCAAATTAAGTACATATGTAAAATACAGTACATGTGAGAGTTGACATATATAAATAACTGTGCATAAGAGCCAGTGAATGTGTGAGTGGCTGTATGGATCATTGTGAACTTGTATCCAGGATTGTATAAGTGAGTAAATATGTTTTAGTATTTGTTTGAATAAGTAAGTAAGGTGTGTTTAACTGTATAGTTAAGGAAATGGAGGTGTGATTGATTGTTTGCATGACTGTCTAGGTGTGTGTGTAACTTCATGGATGAGTGACAATCTGTGAGTCTGTGTTTACACTGAGTGTATCTAAGGTTATATTAGAGTCTGAAGAGGTTCATCGTATTATCACAACAGTGATGTCATCAGTAATGTCATTTGAGATGTCATCAGTGATGTCATCAGTGATGTCATTTGAGATGTCATCAGTGATGTCATCAGTGATGTCATTTGAGATGTCATCAGTGATGTCATCAGTGATGTCACTGACCATGTCATGAATGATGTAATATGTGACATCATCAGCAGTGGATTGCGGGTGCGTGATATATAGTTAGTACAACTAACTATATATGGAATTTCAATGGTTTTGTGTGAGTAAAATAAGGTTTTTTAAATGCTAATCCCTAACTATATATGGTCTATAACCTATGGTTTTTTCAGTGAATTTTTAAGGTTTTGTAAATGCTAATTCCTAACTATATATGGTCTATAACCTATGGTTTTTTCAGTGAATTTCATTGGTTTTTTAATAGCTAATATCAAAACCTTTACAATGTATTATTCTTTAAAAAGAAAAATATTTTTTACATGTTTTTTATACAATTTTTTTTGTATTTTTTTTGTTTCGCTCCCAGTACGCGTACCGGTTAGCTTCCCGTTAGCTCAATCCGGAGGCGCGACCCGGTACGCGAACTGGTAAACGTTCCTTTAGCGCACCTCTCGCGTTACAAAACAACATCGCGACGCTTCGCGTCAGCATGACGTTTCGCGTTCTCGCGTAATACGTCATATTACGTGCTACGTTCGCGTACCCGGAAGCGCAGCGGTACGCGAACCGGAAGCGATCCGCGGCGCGGCGCCGACCGCGTAATGTAAACATAGCAGGTCATGTGACTCGATAATAACACTTTTCATTGGTTCATTTCACTTTTGGTTTCCTAATGATGTAATACAAGGTCATGTGATCTAAAATGGACACTTTTCATTGGTTTAGAACTTTTGTTTTTCCCAAATGATGAAAACCCCTCCTTCTTTCATCACTCTGACTTTCATCTTGGTGAGAGAAAGACCCTTTATTGAGACTTTGTGATGGCTTCATTAGTAGCTTCAGCTGGTGCTAGCCCACCACCTCCACCAAATCCAAGAAAGAGAGGACCACCTGCAGAAGTAATTCTGCAAGAAGAGGAAGAACAGGAAGAGGAGGAAGAGGAGGAAGAGCATGAGTTTTTGCCAGAGGAGCCCAGGAGGTACAATCGACAGGAGAATTATATCTGGCAATTCTACAGAATTCCTGAGGGGCAAAAGAAAGTGAATGCTCGTTACGTGTTTTGCCGCATATGCGGTGACAGATTGTCAAGGGGCACTGATAAAAAATATAGTTATGGCAATCATACTATGCATCGGCATATGAGTAGGTGGCACCCAAATAATTATAGTGCTGCCCAGCTACGTGACCAACAACAAAATCCCCTCCAAATGGCAAGAAGATCGGTGGTTCCAGAGGTGTCGGGACCAGAGGCGAGGGAGGTGATTGCAAACATCCAAATGTTGTTTGGGCACGTAAAACAAGTGTGCGTGGAATGTGGCGCTTTCATCTGCTACAGAGAAAGTAGCATCACTTTGATTTTGCGAGCAATTCAAAATCATATTAATGTTTGCACAAGACGCACCAAAAAATAAATTCTTTTTTTTTTTTTGCTCCTGTTGAGCCCTTTATAATGGATCGTTTTTGTTTCCCCCCCCCCAAAAAAACCAAAAATTTTTTAAAAACGTTCAGAAAATACAAAAAAAGTAAAAAAATGTTCAAAAAATACTAAAAAAAATATAAAACAACAAAAACATAAAAAAAAAAGTTCTTTTCAGAACTAACTCCCCATTATAAAAAAATTGGTAGAATATTTGGAACTCTGCCAACCTGTATTTCTCTTAGTTCGCTCCCGGAGCGCTACCCGGTACGCGTACCGGAAGCTAACCAAAAAAATATTTTTTTAAAAAGAACAGTAACTATAAGGGAAGGAAATACACAGTTATGTTAAAAGAAAGACAGCTCTAGGGAGTAAACTAAGGATACTGTTACCTACAATCCACTGTTGATGATGTCACATATTACATCATTCATGACATGGTCAGTAACATCAACAGCAGTGGATTGTAGGTAACAGTATCGTTAGTTTACTCCCTATAGCTGTCTTTCTTTTAACATAACTGTCTATTTCCTTCCCTTATAGTTACTGTTCTTTTTTAAAAAACATTTTTTTGATCAGTCATAAACAGTGACATTAATAGAAACAGAGAGAGTGAACAAGAGTGAAGAACTATGGTCCTCCTCAGCCACCCTCAGAAAACCAAGGGGGTCAAGATACATCTACCGTGCCCCCTTCTACCTATTCTGAACATTATTTGCCCTCCATCTTGTATCTTGATTCGAACGAAACACAAAATGGTGGACTGCCATAACGCTGCTGGTTTGCGAACCGGGCAACTTCCCAGGAAGCGGTCCCAAAAAAAAAAAAGTTGGGAAAGTAATTCACAGACACTAAGAGTAATAGAGATGGAGTGAGTGAACAAGACTGAGGAACTATGAGAACAGAGGGACTGAGAAAAAGAGTGGAAGGAGTTGAGTAAATAGGTAATAGAGAAAGGAATGAGGAAAGTAGCAAAGGCAGGAAACTGAGGATTAAAGAAGTGAAGCAGTGGATCTAATAGTAGGTGAATGTGATAGAAATGTAACGAAAAGAGTACAACTATTTACCTTGTAATTGCCGTTAAATTAATCACATTTTATTTCTATACTTTCAATCTGTGAAAGAGAGAACCAACATTTGAAAAAAATTAAAATATGTATTTAAAAATTACAAAAGACAAGGGAAAATATTGAAGGACAAATAGTTTTTCAACAACTTTGACACTGACAGAAGCTTCTGCTTCTCCAGGTCCTCTACACAATGCTAAAGATATACATTTTAAACTAACAGTATCTTGATGCAGATGAAGTGAGGCCTATCTTAAAACATGGTGCATCTTTTGCATTGCTCTTGTTTCAGAAAAGTGTCGCTTCAGTATGCCAATAACATGTCTCCTATCCAGAGATTTGTTTGAGGTGAGGCCTACTCAGAGTTCAAGATGAGATTTACACTTGTTGAAGTGTACAGAGGAGATAATATCTGTGAAAGTCTACTAATGAAGTGAGTCATGTCCACTGCACTCTTCAACAAAGTAGAAACCTCCTATGTTTCCCTGGACAGACCTAAACTTGATCTGCACAATGTGATTCGTAATGATAGGAAACACAGGTGATGTAATTGAAATATGTGCAATTTATTTTGCTCATTTCACAATCACATCACTTGTGTTTCCTTTGCTTAGGTATCTCATTGTGCAGATGTAGTCCAGCATATGAAAGAATACGTAGAAGTGCAGCACTGCATACAATAAATTTAACACTTACAGAAAACTCACCTTCTCCATGCCTCCTACACAGTTCTACATATACATCATAAATGCAAACAGTACAGAATTAATTATACATGTTAAATGGTTTATTTTTGCTGTTCTCAGAATGTATCAAAATTCACTAAAAACAGTGACTTGAAGGTATTCATCATGTAACAGCGGGGAAAAAAAAACACAATCAAAATGATTGTGTTTAAAAAACCCATACAACATCAGAAAATAAAATTCAGAACTCCTTAAAGTTAACTTACTTTCCATGACGTCCAAGGATGTCCTATGAACAGCTTACACTCTTTTGTGCTGTTATTACTTTCAGCCCGCCACTTTCTGAAAGAAAACCTCCATCGTTTTTAAAAACACGTTACATGCAATAAATGACTTCTTGCTCTCTACCACTATTTTCCACAAGGCCAAATCTAGTCAGAGATATTTATAACTCTTGGATTTCTTGTAAGCCAATCCCATCATTTGGCATTTCCGCAACTTTCAGAATTAAAATGTTGAAGATCATTTTCACAATCCTGGAATAGTAATATCTTCCCCTTCTTGGTCAGTCATGTTCTACATTTCCTATGACACTGATACTGCTTAATATGAAGCAGACTTACACTACCTCTATGAGTACTACAATTATTTAATTCTCTACATCACTTTTAATCACAAAGCAATGTAAAACAGTAGACAGCATTGCAGACTTACATTCCCTCTACTCCATGTTTTGATTGGCTGCTTCAATTAGCTTATGAAAAGAAACAGTTTTTCTGAACTCATTTAAAGTGCACATACATCTCCATGATGTCCAATCCTTTGATTAGAAGTTATGTCTCTGAACTACACTTATCCTCAAGGCCAAATTGTGTAGGAGCCATTAGAACTTCTTGAAATTCCACAGATCATATCCCGAGATTATTTTCCTAAAATTTTGGTTTTAAAAACACCAGGTAAGAGTTTTTAAGGTCATACGGCAATTTTTTTTTGAAAATTAAAACAGAATCATTGCAGAATGACCAGCCATTTCTAGACTTTAAATAAGCTGTGTAATGTCCTGATGATATTGAAGGGCCGTCATGATATATAATTGCTGTAGTTACAAAAGTCCTTCCTGATATTGACAACTGCGAAGCTACAAAATTTTTTATTAAAGTTGTCAATTTTGTTCCATCAGGCCTACATCGTTGGAACATTAAAATGACGTACTGGCCATATGTTCGTATAAATAATGTGGACATCATTTCAGATTTACATTGGCTACACTCCATGCTGTGA
This sequence comes from Lissotriton helveticus, assembly GCF_964261635.1. Lineage (NCBI taxonomy): Eukaryota > Metazoa > Chordata > Amphibia > Caudata > Salamandridae > Lissotriton > Lissotriton helveticus. Next base: position 892,614,324 of record NC_136063.1, on the reverse strand, counting down.
TTAGCAGCTTTTACTAGCTTATTAAAGGAGACTGATTTACTGTCTGGCAAAGTTAAATATATAAATCTTTCTGAGTCTACACTAGTAGTACTTGATACCATACAGTTCTCGCAGTCATGCTGCCATTGATAAGAAAGCCCAAACAGCTGATCTACATCTACACCTTCAGCATGTAATACATCAAGCATATACATTAAAAACTCCTGACAATCTTGCTGAATATTTTGAGAGAATTGTGTTTGCCCTGAACATCTGTCTAACAGGTTTCGAATTTCAGACACACTTTCTATTTTTGTTCTATCTGTGCTACATTTCTCTAACACAGAATTCAACAAACTGCAAAATCTTTGATCAGAATTGACCACAATCTCTTCTTTTACATTTTTTAGAGAAAACAAAACATTAATTACTACATTAGCATAGCAGTTGACACCAGAACTGTTTTCAAACTGAAAACCAACAACATCTTCAACAGAATCCTCTTTGTTTCTGCTTGTAATTTTAGGTTCATTCACTTTTTGTCTTTTTGCTACAACCTCCCCAGTATTGTTCTCATTTCTTCGTTTCCGGCCTACCAGACGTTTCTCAAACAAAGGAAACTGAGGCAAACGTGGCGCATACTCTCTTCTTAACCTATTGTATTCCTTAACACAATCTAGATCTGCACAAATGTTTCTGACATCACACTCAATCAAGTACAATCCCGATAAAGTTCTAACTCGTGACAATGCCACATATGCCATACCCTCCTTGAACACAGAACTGCCAATATTCACCAATGCAGTGTCTACACTTAAACCTTGCGATTTATGAATTGTCACCGCATATGCCAAGCAAACAGGGAACTGCTTACGGCGAACATATAAGTCTTTTACAAGCAAAAATCTAGCAGAACAACGAGCAATTAGCTGTACTTCCTCAATGCCATCAAATTTAATTTTTAAAAATTCAATTCCATCTCTATTTCTGTATTTCACAAAATCAACAACATTACCCATTGATCCATTTACCAGACCTCTTTCAACATGTAAATTCCTTCTTAAAATTATACGGCAGTTCAAGCACACATTCAGAGTCTTTTCAAAACCTGCAGTTTTAGATATAGTCTTCTCTAATGAATCCAATTTTGATTTCAGATTCTCAGACAAAATAATTGTTGATCCCATATGCTCTACTCTATCAATAGCTTCCACTTTCACAATCTCTTGCTTTTCTAAATGCAACATTTTGTTGTTAAATTTGGCACATTCTGCAAGAGTTGGCATCAAACATATTCCAGATTTCTTATCAGTAATTTTCTGAAAAATATTCTCAGGCACAACATCTTGTTCTGGATATAAATTTGACAGTAATCGTGCATGTAAAGCTTCTTTCCCATGCTCGGTCACTTTTCCAATTCTAACATCTTGTAGAATAGTCTTGTAAACTTCATCCTTTGCCTGACGCATATTTTCATGCAGTTCAGCATAATTGAAGTTTAACCATATATTGACGTTGCCAATGCTGCCTAGGCACTTCCTGGTATCTTCATGCGTGAGCATTTTGAACACAGGTTGCCCTTTCACTGGTGTCAGCTGCAGAAGATCTCCGAAAACAATGATGTGTTTGCCACCAAATAACACATCATACTCTGTTTTGAGAACTTCTTGCATCCTCAAATGCACAAAGGCAAGCATGACATTGGAAACCATGCTTACTTCGTCAATGATAAGAAGTTTCATTTTCCTCAAGATTCTTGAAACTTCAAAACAAGCATCTCCAGATAGCTTGTGATATTCTAATTTGTTGTCATGCTCCACTGGCAGCATCAGTAAACGATGTAAAGTAATCCCTTTAATATTATGTGCTGCCAGTCCAGTTGGAGCAGTGACAACACAAGACAGCGATGACTCTGTCCTTTCCTGCAAATAGCATGAAATTGCTTTAATGAGGAAACTTTTTCCAGTTCCCGCTTCTCCACTCACGTACAGTCGGACAGGCTTCAACGACGTACATGAGCACTCTTTCTTATCATGACTTAATCCATGATCAATTTGCATGGTAACTTCGTCATATATTTTCCTCTGCTCAACGTTGAGTTGCCTTTCCAACTCTTCTAAGTTAACCGCATCCTCTTGAGCATGTGCCATGGCTCTTTCCACCTCATTCATAGCAGTGGCAGCTTCATTTTCAATAAGAGGTCCTCCTAGTGGATCCTAACTCAATGAAGCAGAACTCTGACTGTCCTGAGAACTGTCTCTGGCAATCTCGGCTGCAATCGTTGCTTCCTGCTCAATTTCCGCATTCAACATTTCTACATATTTGGGAAAAGCAGGACATTCTATGGTCTCCTTGGCGGCATTGAAAGAGTCTTCATAACAGAGGAAATCTCCAAGCAGTTCCTCTTCTGCACGCCAAGGCTTGAAAAGTTGCAAAAGTGCTAAATAGAAAAACTCCTTTTTTTCAGGAGATTCGCCACTCAATTTTCGATGGTTTATCAAGTGGCATTTTCTTTGCTTCACCAGACATCCCTCACTTCCTATTACAGCATACACTCCTTTCTCAGTATCTTCTTTGATGTTCCTCTTGAACATGTAATTTTGCAGAACCTCATACAGACAAACATTCTCTAGGTGACTGCTTCGATTTGGATAATATGTATCCAACATGTTTGTCTTCAAAATGTCGGTACTGTTTGGCTCCTTTTCCGCCAAATACTCAATTTCCCGCACAGGTTTGAGAACTCGATTACGCGTTGCAGCAAGACCAAGACTCGCCCAAACGATACTCCTGGACTTGGCATAGAGACTTGCTGAAGACAACCGGTCAGAACATTCGTACGCTCCGATTTCTCGATGCGACAACATCTTCAGACTGAAACTGTACAACTTCTTGCTGAGGCTCTTTTCATGGGAAATGTCCTCCCACATATCCTTCAATTCTGTCTTCTCTTTTTTGGTGATGTAAGACGTCACATACCGAGCCACAGCCATACAGTTATCAGCCACAAACTGTATATCCATGTTAGCATTCCACATGGACAAAATCACCGGGTTGTAGTCGTTGATGTACTTGGACTCTTCGTTCCTCTTCAAATTGTAAGTGTTTTTAGGTGATTTCTTCATCACATTATGTCGCAGCGAAGACATCAAACTGTTTACTCTTCCTTTAGAAATCACCGGTCGTGGAAAGCCGAAACGACATTTGGTGTAGAACTTGTCTTTCTTTCGGAATTTACGACGGCAGTACTTTCCACATCGATGGCTTTGGAAACGCAGAACTTTTTCTCTTAGGCTTTTCTTCTCCTTTGCGTTTGGAACAGCACACGTAGAATACTGTTGGATGAAACTCATCACTGAGTCTTCTGGATCCGTTCCAAATTTAGGTGCATCCTTGATCCACAGCAACATATGTATATGAGGAGCACCTCTTGCTTGGTACTCCTTTCTCCAGAAGAAATCCAACACCTCTCCAAGAGGTGGATTCTTCTTATTCATGATGAAAGACATCATAGCTTCAAATCTATGATTGAAGTACCTACATACATTGACTGGATCCAAAGAGCACAGTTCTCCGGGTGTCTTGAATTCGATGTTTTCTACGTTAGCATTTGCCTCTCGTAGAAATTCAAGTAAGTCTTCCCAGCCATACTCGGCACAGCTCAGAGTGAGGAACCATGTGGGAGTACCTAAGTTCCTCAGCATACATTTTAAATCACCATGACGACGGTACCAGTACTCATTAGTACCACGCTGACACGCCATGAGATTAATCAGGTGAGAATCCAAAATACTATCTTGGACATTCACTTTATCCATAAAATCACTTGCCGAGATGTTTTGCATGTGTATACCACTTTTCAAGATGTGGTTCACTGCATATGACAGTCCAGACAGATCGCTTTCAAACAGGAGATGAAACAAATAAGGAATGCATTGTCGAAACCTAGCATCTCCTGCATACAATCGCAAAGTCCGGTATTCAGAAGCAGGAATTTGATGAGGTCGCTCATCATATCTTCCTCCCTGACCTGTTGGAAAAAGCTGTGGGAAACACCGAGCTTCCAAACTTTCCTCCCAAACACTAATGGGACTCCCTTTGGCTTGTTTCATTTGAAACAACTCAATAGCATTCCCCATGACTTCCTTTGAATGCAAAGGATGAACACTATAATGTTCATATATTTCCTCACTAGTAGAGGGTTCTACTTTCTCAATTTGACCAGCACACAAATCGCTATCCTCTTCCTCACTTACTTCCTCTTCTGCAACATATACATTCTTATAGTATTTATTATTTTTTTTCAAATACAATGTTGCCTTTTTAACTTTCCTAACATCTACTAAATCTTGCCATATTTTCTTATTCTTTGTCGGAACCCCATTAACTAAGATAACCAGAGGTTCCTCTTCCACTTTTTCTACTCCAATTGTGTTAATGTTTTTCTTCAAATCTAGAGGCAAATAAACAACTCTTCCCTTTAATCCTCTCTGTAAATCTGATGGAGGCAATTTCCCTGTCTTTGGCTCCATTCTTACAATAGCCTGAAAGGGATGGATACTTTGAATCAAAATAGATTCATAAGTATTTAAATCCTTCAATTCAGAAGGAATCTCAACCAATTCCAGATTATTATGAACTGCTCTAGCAGGCATCTGGTTTTGTTTTAATTTGTTACAACAATAAGTACACACACGTTGATCCAATCCCAAATCAAAACAATTTTCTACCATCAAGTATGTTGCAAAATCCTTCCATTCACTATTATTTTCCCTTTCACTTTTTGCATATAAATCCACTAACTTAGTCTGATTCTTATAATAAGTGCGTCGACAACACACACAAGTGAAATTAGGCCTCTCACTTGATTTCATGTCAAACGTCGCAATTTCCCTCTGGAAATTATCTGTACTGGAAACATGTACAGTATCTTCCAAATGACCCTCTATTTCTTGCTCAATTTCAACATTCTCCTCTTTACTTCCAAAGTAACAAAACTCAATTTCTTCACATATATTCCTCACATCTATTTCAGAACCATGCAAAAGAGCAGCGCATAATTGTTTCAGCATAATTGCTGGACTCTTAGCATAATACAACAGTCTAACTAACTTCCTCACTTTGTTATGATGCACTGCTAGCATCCTGAAATGATGAAAAACACTCTGGCATACTCTCCTGGAAAGACAAGCCAGTGAATGACCATGCAAACCTGTCACTTCTCTCACTCTGCAAGGATCTAATTCTTGCAACAACCTCATTTTCTGCTTCAAACTTTTCTTGTTAAATGACCGTACAAAATCACAAAGCAAATTGATGGAATCCTGTCGCACACTGCAAATACTACTACACTTCCAGGTGTACACAGGACCCTTAGCACGTCTTCCTAAAACCTCATTACCTAACAACTCTTCTGCCTCTGTTGTCACATGTTTTTCTTTTTCAACTGGACAACCATCTTTCACTTCATAAGCACGACCACTGATGTCAACTGCATGCACCAAATCATTATCCTGGAAATAACTCTCTTCATTAAAAAATGCCTCACAGCTTGAACTATGTATCCATTCTCCAGAAAAAACTTCACAAAAATTACTACGATTAACTATTCTCTTCCATCTACTATTTCTTTTGAAATCAAAAATTGCCTTGTTTAGCTTCCTAATTCTATTGATTATCAAAATAAATAACTTACGTTTAATTTCAAAAGCCTGATCAATAACTTTCTCAACTTTTTTTTTTCTCCTATAAAAAACTAATTTCTGTTGACCTTTCTTAATATTTTTTAACAAATTGCCAATTATCCTGTTACGGAACATTCGTTTACGAATCTCCGTAAACTGTTGTTTCCTTCTACTATCATGCACAGATTTATCTCTTGCTCTAGCAGTAACATTTTCATTTGTCCTTTTCTTTCCATTTGATTTACTTGTGTTGTTATGGATTGAAACATTTTCTGTACTAATATTTTTTTTATTAGAAATATTTTTTATGAAATATTTAGAGCTCTTACCCGGTGCTTTCTTCATCGCTTGAGAAATCTTTTTGTTAGAGGACTGCTGCATTTTTTTTTTCTCCTGCTGTCTTTGACGTTTTGCAGCCTTCATCTCTCTTATTTTTGTAGGCATAGTTGAATCTGAGGAAAAATATAATAAAAATGTTATTAAACATTATTATCAAACAGTAAATCAGTAATAGTGATCAAAAACATAACACACTACTTGACATTTTAAATAGAAGATTTTTTAGTCCTTGCAAATTTACAATACAGAAATAGCAGAAAAGAAATGAGATTTATATTTATGTTACCTATGCTATTTTATATGTGAATCTGATCTAATTTTATGAGCATATTTTAATATTTTATTGAAGACACTACACATAACCTGTTTTTGAAGGTGTCTTTATTTTTAAATTAAACGGTTTACCTTTTTACTTTTTATTGATTATAAATTTTAAAAATAAATGTTTATAATTCCAAAGGCTCAAGCAGGTCAGCTTCCCATCCTATATCATATAATTCGGACAAATCTGCATCCTCATCACGCTCTTCTTCATCCTCAGGATTTAAATCATCCAATGGATCAACATCCACTGATGTTTCAATTACAAGTTCAATGATGAGGTCAAAATCAACTGATTGCAGATTGTCGCTCATGTTGAGGTTGTCTTTATCTTTAAAGAAAGACAACAACAATGAGATGTTGCAGAGTAAGAGACAAATCTCACAGATTATAATAGTAACATTATTTAACAAGAGTAACATTTTGCAGCTATTATTTAGCCATGTCCAGCGATGCTGAGCAGGTGAAGCCTATGTCTAATTTTTCACTGAACAGGACTCATCTGTTCTTAACCTTGGATAAGCCTCAACGACTCTGTGTCCCCTGCACATACTCAAATGTTAAAGTGCAGATTTATATTAAATGGCACATCCCCAGGCATGCACCAGTTAATGTGCACCACTGCTTTACCACCCATGGTGTGCCGCATTTACAATCAGATAGGAGAAAGCTGCTTCAAAACCCTGCGCCTGCTTGAAGCTGGCATAGGTCTTGACGCAGCATTGTATAGATGGGGCACCCCTGATCCTTGCTGGAGCTGCATCGCACTTACGATACAACTCCAGCAATGCGCCACCTTTACAGCACAGATGCGTCACGCATCTGTGCCTTTTTTGCCCCATGCTGCGCCGCATTGTAAATGCAGCACACCATGGGTGGCGGAACAGTGGCGCAGGATGACTGTCACATCCCTGGGGATGCGCCACTCATCATAAATCTATCCCTAAGCTTCTTATCTTGTTACAGATGAACTGCCATATGTATCATCAAAATATTTTACATATTATAAATAGCAAATTTTAAGGAATAAATAGCGATTCTTTACTATTCCTAATTTGCAATGAGCAAATTGCTAATTGCAAATTACCCATTCATTTCCATAGGCTAGGAGGCTCATAGGAATTAATGTTGCAAGTTGTGATTAGCAATTAGCTCATCACAAAATAGGATTTTTTTCAAGCGTGCAGGGGTATCTCAAGAACACCCTGCTGCACCCCTGAAAAAGAAATTTGGGAGCACATGGCACACCTACATGCCCTAATGGCATGTATGGGCGTCATATGGGACCTTTTTTTTTTTTTAAAAAAAATGCTTTTTGAAAAGAATTCGCAAATTACCACAAACTACAAGTTGGTGGTAGTTTCCAAATCCTTAATATCATTTTTTACATATTTTTTTTTGATACATTGCATTTAAGGAATCACAAATTTTGAATTATTGACATTTTAAGTAATTTCCACATGTGCACTGTTTTCTAAATATAATTTGAAAATCGTTTTTGGGGAAAAGTAATGGTTTGCAAATTTATGACAAGGACATAATGGTGTATGCTTCTCTATAAGGCATTTCAGTATCTCTAATGTCATTTTTCCCATATTACATTATAAGACCTTTCCCCATGAAGCACATTCCTTGTAAATATGCTCCCACCAGTGCATTGCAAATTTAGATTTTGACTGTTTCAGACACATAGCCATGTTGAAAGTGACCCAAAAAAATTGCAAACGTTTTAAAAAAAAACATTCATGTGTCTTAATGACATTTTAAGTCATTTCCCCATGGACAATGTTTTCTAAGTGGCACAAAAGAGGTATACACCTATCATAAATCTGTCCCTAGAATTATAAATGATTAAATCAGGATGACAATAAGATGTGGCCTATCCAGAGGTTTGTTTAAGGTGAGGCCTACTCAGGATTGCAGATTAAAGTTATGCTTGATGAAGAATACAGAGGAGATAATTTATTGTAAAGGCCTACCAATGAAGTAAGTGATTTCTACTTCATTGCACCAGTCATCATAAATGTATCCATAAGCTTCTTATCTTGTTAGACATCAACCGCCATATGTATCATATAACTATTTTGCATTTCCAAAAAAGCGAATTTTAAGGAATAAATAGCGATTCTTTACCATTCCAAATTTGCGATGAGAAAATTGCTAATTGCAAATTACCCATTCATTTCCATGGGCTAGGAGGCTCATATAAATGAAGGTGCAATTTGCGATTAACAATTTGCTCATCACAAATTAGGAATTTATTCCAAAAGTGCAGGGGTGTCTCAAGAACACCCTGCTGCAACCCTGAAAAAGAAATTTGGGGGCATATGGCGAACATAAATTTTAACAACATTCCTTTACCTCAAAAACGATTTTCAAATCATAACTTCAAAACACTACACATGGGAAAATTACTTAAATTGTCCTTAAGACACATAAAAGCGTATTTTGATTGGCTTTCCTGCATGGTAGGGTCACTTTTAACATGGCTATGTAACATAAACATTCAAAATCAAAATTTTCAATGTACAGGTGGGAGCATATTTACAAGCAATTTGCGCCACAAAGAAAGGTCTGACATTAAAATGGGAAAAATAACATCAGGGACAGTCAATTGCCTTATAAAGAACCATACACCATTATGTCCTTCTCATGAATTTAAAAACAATTCCTTTTTCCCAAAAACGATTTTCAGATCATAATTTCAAAAAACTGCACATGAGAAAATGACTTAAAATGTCATTGAAACACATGAAAGCGTTTTTTTATTGGCTTTCCTGCATGGTTGGTTCACTTTTATCATGGCTATGTAACACAAACATTGATAATTAAAATTTTCATGCACATGTAAGAGCATATTTACAAGCAATTTGCGCCACAGAGAAAGGTCTTACACTAAAATGAGAAAAATAACATCAAGGACAGTCAATTGCCTTATAAATAACCATACACCATTATATCCTTGTCATGAATTTAAAAACAATTCCTTTTCCACAAAAACGATTTTCAAATCATAATTTCTAAACACTGCACATCAGAAAATGACTTAAAATGTCATTAAAACACATGAAAGCATTTTTTGATTGGCTTTCCAGCATGGTTGCGTCACTTTTAACATGGCTATATAACAAAAACATTCAAAATCAAAAATTTCCATGCACATGTGAGAGCATATTTACTAGCAAATTGCGCCACATAAATCATAATTTTCTCCTTAAAGCACACTATTCTCTATCTAAAGTAAAGAAATATTTTCTCACCTTAGCAAATACTTTGAGTTTGAAAACAGTCTAAGAAACACACCAATTTGTCTTCAGCAGAGCAAAAGGTATGCACTCCAGAGTCTGCAGCTATCAAAAGCACAGAAATGGTGTAATTCTTCACACATATTTCTCATGTCACCCAATCAAAACTCTTCCCTCACTTTTTTTCAAATGAAAACACTTCCCCCTCTGCCCTTTCTGCCTATTTTCCATAGCAACCACCTCTTGGAGAAACTCTGGTGTTTGCAAATTCACACAACAATGTTGCAATTGAACTCTGAACTCTCAGTGCACCTGCATATCCAGTGCTTTCTTTCATTTAATGATTTTTTATTGACCACTCAAAATACATCTTTCAAACAACACATCTGTACACCCTAACTTTCTGTTTTCATCAATTAAAATCCACCAATCACTGTTACTACTTCATGAACACAGAAGCTCCACAGTTTTTTTCATTTCAAACTCACATTTTTTCAACTGCCATTTCATTGCCACACTTCATCTGACTGCAGGAGAACCTTCTCTCACCATGTTTTCTGTCTGGATTGTTGGTCATAGTTATATTCACTGGGCTCAAAGGTACGTTGAAAGCAGGAATTTACCTAACCTCAATTTACAAGATGTGGAAATTAAGTGGTTTGGCCACAGAGGATTAAAATGTCACCAATTGATACCATTGGTGAAAACCTTTATGCATTTGCCAAAACCTGACCTGTTAATTGTGCACTGTGGAGGTAATGACTTGGGCACTTTGACTGGTGTAGGTCTGGAAATGCTTTTAAAGGACACCTTTGAGCAATTGATGGCACTTTTTCCTCAGACTGCCTTGGTATATTCAAATATATGCCAAAGACAGAAATGGAGGTGGTCAAACCAATTTTGTCCACAAATTGAGAAGTCGAGGAAGCATGTAAACAAATCTGTTTCAGCTTACATGAGAGACCATGGAATGGGCTCCCTGTACAACAATAACTTGCGTTACTACATGCAAGATATCTACAGAGCAGATGGAGTTCACTTCTCAGATGAGGGCAACAGAGTTTTCACTCTGAATTTAAAAATGTGCATTGGTACCTACTTATAAGTACCAAAATGTACTATAAACCCAAAAGCTCTTCTCAGAGCTACCCTACATCTAATTACTCACAATTATTATTTTACTCTAACTTTTTTCACTAATTTTCAACAAAGTACACTCCCTGGTGCGCTACCCGGTACGCGTACCGGGAGCTAACCTCGCGAAATTTTTAAAAAAAATGTTTTTTTTTCCGCACATATGGGCCTCCTCAGCCACCCTCACAAAACCTAGGGGGTCAAGATAAGTCTACCGTGCCCCCTTCTACCCATTCTGAACATTATTTGCCCTCCATCTTGTATCATAATTCGACCGAAACACAAAATGGTGGACTCCCGTTACGCTTAAGGTTCGCGTACCAGGGCGCTCACCGGTTCGCGTACCGGGTCGCTTCCTGGGAAGCGCACCATCAAAAAAGGTGGGAAAGTAGTTCACAGAAAAGCCACTGGAGACAATTTCACCAAATATAGAATAGCTCATACTACATACCAATCCCTACCATTTTCACAAATTTGATTGGAATTCCATTTAGCCATTTAGCCTGTAGTCCTCTCTAAATACCGTGAGGTAAATTACTTCACAAAACACATCTGAAGTGTTGGAATTGACAACCAATTAAAATGTTACTTTCATTTTCTACTTTTTTTACCTGACATTTGATTGGTTATGTACCCGAATATATATAAAGGAAGAGAAGGAAACACAGCCATTTTGACTACTACTTCCTGGTGTACATTTCATTTGGATTTTCATTAATAACTTCAACTTCTTTTTAAAGGTAAGTTGTTATTTTTAAAACTGAAGTATATTGTGCACTTTAAGTTAATATGGCAAACTTTTTCTGTTAGTTATATACTATCCCTCTGTAGTACTTATAAATTTAGATACACTTTTTTATATTCCTACTTCCACTCTGATACTATACACTGCCCAAAGATAAATTCTCTGATAAAAACTGCCTATCTAAAATTAATCCCAACAGTGCCCTACCTCTACTAATATATATTTTTTTTATGCAAATTTCAGGAAAAATGGAAAGTGAACAAAACATTTCATTTGAAATTGTCCTTCCAGAGTCCAACACAGAAATCATTGATCCAAATGAGATTGAATTTATGGATGAAACATGGGACCAAGAACTACTGCAATGTGTGCAAGCAGTAGATAACCTCCTTGCAAATGAGGACATTTTACAACCTCAGAGACTACAATCTATATTCCATGATTATGAAATTTCTGACAATGAAATGTTAGAAAGTTTAATAAATTATGAAACACAATAAAAAAAGTTTAAAAAAAAAAAAAATAATCAACAAAACCAACAATCAATTAACATACAGCATTTGAAAAGTCTATCATTCATTTTTTATTGTGATACGCTCCCCAGTACGCTTCCCGGTTCGCGTACCGGGCGCTAACCACGAAAAAAAACAAAAAAATTTTTTTTTTTTTTTGCTTAGCGGGGCCCCTTTAAAGCCTCCACATCAAACCTAGGGGGTCAGGGAGTATCTACTATGCCCCCTTAAGGTCATTTGCCCCTTCGCTTTTGACCTCCTCTTGTCTCTCGATCCTACCGAGAGACAAGATGGCGACCGCTCCGGACTGTTTAGAATGTTGACAGACACCGGAGAGCCAATCAACTTCGCTACGCGAAGTTCCGTTACGCGTCAAGTACGCGTACCGGGGCGCTGCCTGGTCCGCGCTTACAGATATATATCCTACAATTTTGCCAAGTTTCGTGCAAATCCATTCAGCCGTTCGGGCTAAAAGTGAGGCTAACCGCCCTATGGAAAACTCAATGTTAAAAACACGTTTTGGGACCCCCCTTTTTTCTCGGCCCCCCCTGGACCAACTCCCCCCTATTGTACGGGGAGGGGCAAGGAATGGTATCGGCAGAGCTGGGTGTCGGCCTGGGAACGGGGAAGACAAAACGGGCACACGGGGAAAAAGGGGGTTTGCATCTAAGGGCCGGAGATCATGAAAGGGAAGCAGGGAGGTGTCGCGCTGGGAACAGGATGAGGGCCTGGGGCAGAGCAGCGCCGAAGAGGGGTTTATGACTCAAGGCAGGTGCAAGCAGGGGGGGGTTTGCAGCGTGCAGGCTTAGTGAAGGTGAAGGGCTATGTCAGGGGCCAGCGGCATGCAAAAAGGGTTCGTTCTGATCGGGGCATCTTAAAAAATGGCGGGCGCGCACGACAAAAGTGTGGCATCAGGGGAAGAGGCAAGATGGCGCAGATAATGTTCACCAAAACGTACTAATTTTCAACAGTCCTCCCTTTAACATATTCAAGACATCTTGCTGGTTCATTTTCTACTCGGTTCTATTGCGGTAGGCATGAGAAAGGAAACGGTAGGAACCCTAGATGAAAAGAGTTGTAAACAATACATTTTAACATTTCTAGTTTTTAGGAGGTGGGCCTATTTGATAAACTTTGATCAATTTGTTTAGCAGGAAAGTCATAGGAATGCAATACAAAAACGATTCTGTAGCGAGAGCAGCAAGCATATTTCATACTGGCAGGTTATTACATATATATCATGTTCGGATTGGAGCATGATCAATATAATGGCGGCTGGGAGAGAAATGAGGTCGAGCAGAAACGGCGATCGGGGATGTCAAATGTTCGAAGTTTAACAAGTTCTCATCATTCTTTGTTGCCTTTCGTTGGCGCTGTTGAGCACCGGCGGTGGAGCTACAAGTCCAGCTCTGTTCTAAGTTCTGCGTTGCAGGGCACGACCCTTTCCTCGCGTTTCTGGTCGGAAAGGTCCTTTTCGCCCTGTGTCCTTTGAGGTGTTTGTCAGAAAGTTCAGATGGAAGAAGAGCGTACAAAACAGTCCATAGGGTAGGTCAGAGGAAAAGGGGGATGGAGCAAGGCCAAATTAGGAACAAACTAGGGGAACGAGAGACTTCAAATAGGCGGGCGTGTGACCGAATTCAGAGAGCGGGGACTTGTCGACAGACACTGGACATCGAGCAGGGGCATCAGGTCGACCCTTTCTTCTCATGTTGTCGAAAACAGTGCCTCGTCCTGCAGCTCTTTTCTGTCGTGGTCTCGCCTTGGCTAATGTCGCAGGTGTTCCTTAGTCTGTAGTCAGGCCTCGTGCTCCCACATCCGGTCCTTCTCTCCTCCAACAGCAGTACCCTTAAACAAGTTTGAAAAGACAGTCTTTAGAGAATTTGCAGATGAAGATAATCAAAAAGTCTATTTCTCTCCCAGCTCCAGGCAAAAAATGAAAAATGCCCGTTATATTAGTGTTCACAACTGGCATATGAATGACCGGTGACGGGCCTGTTGGATTTACTATGACTTTCCTTTACAATTATTTATTACAGTCACGACAGTTCATCTGATGGTGACCCACCTTCGTGAGACGAACCTGGCAAAGATATGCCGTTCTCTAGAGTTTTACATTTGCAAAGGGTACTGTGAGTCGTCAACATGGTACTACACAGGTATTTTGCTGAGAGACGAACATGGCTAAACATTTCCTTTCTATCGATGCATCCTGCCTTTCAACTACTACGGGGTTCATTTCGATGATTTCTTTACCTGGGACTAGTCTGTTAACCTTGTAAAACATCACTCTGGATCCTACGTAACCTTTTACAGCCCGATTACTTAATTAGGAAGGACAGGGATTTTATGGGGAACAACCAGGGACATAGGAAACTTGTGGTAAGGGCATAAATCGACCCATCTCTCACAACCGGAAATGAGGGGTAGTTTCATAATTCCAGTTTTTGGGCGGCTGATACAGGGGAGGTAACAGGGGTGATCATTTTTCCGGTTTGGGTATTGCGACAATTCGGGGAGGGGAGGGTCGCGTATTCTGAGGTCCTTGTTTTATACCATAGGAGCCGTTGACAGGTAGTTCCCTTATTTCGGGTCAGATTAGGGAACCTCTGTCGTCTTACCTGTCCTTTCCCTTACGGCCCAACCTCGGTTCATTGACTTCTAGCGGAAAAGGAGAGGTAATGACGCGGCCTCAGGGTGATTGTATTAAAGACAAGTTTTTGTGCAAATACTGACGGTATTTGAAGCCAATTAGGTGGTGTGCTAGGGGTGGCATTCTGGCAATTTCGGGGCTAATCACTCGGAAGAGTGGGAGTGCAAAAATAGAGGGAGAGAGAGAGAGAGAGAGAGAGAGAGAGAGAGAGAGAGAGAGAGAGAGAGAGAGAGAGAGAGAGAGAGAGTGCAACGGCAGGCTAAATAGTACACGTGCAACAGAGAGGGTGGCAGTGTATTCAAGAAAGGCTATTTAGTGCATTACACAGTAAAGGGCATTCACGGGTCTGCGTTAGAATCTTGTAATCATGCAGTTTGAGCATTAGACAGGGTAGAGGGGACGTGCCTTGAGAAAAAGGAAAGAAGAAAGGAGGTACCATTTTGTCGCACTTTCTCGCATTCTTGGTCCTTCGACCAGTTGGGTCGACGCCTCAGTCACACACACACATTCCCTCATGGTTTCGCATCATACGTGACATGGGTTCATTCGTCCGGTCTGGTTTAAGGGTGATCACTTTTTATCAGGTTGTGCTAATTTTCCGGGTTTGTTCGATACGTGAGTAGTTTGCAGGCGTGCTTAGACACCACCTTGCGGCGCTAGTCCGCTTCGTGTATTAGACATGGCAAGGCTTCAGATCTTCGCCACACCTTGGCTGTAATCTCTGATGTAACCTGCAGAGGGAGGAAAAAGGGGTGGGGGAGACAGCATTCGCGCATATTCAAACACATGGATTCATAAGACCTTTACTTACCTCTTACTCGTCTTTCCTCCTCGGGGCAGGGTCCCCGGGGATATGGTTTCTGGAGTCGGGGGGGGGGTAGTGTGTCCATATAGGTCGTGTGCGGGGAAACGTAAAAAGGAAACCAGAGGTGCTTAGTGCGAGGTATCTAGTCAAAGGATGTATCTCACTATCGGGATCCTTAAAACCTCTTTCAACGCTGTGGCGTTCTAAGGTTCTTCGGTTCTTGGGTCAGCTCCGTTCCCTGATACTTCGGAACGTTGTACTTTATCACATTTACATTATTTCATTTCACCCTCCTTTTACATTCCCTCATTTACACCGTTCGTTTTACCCATCCTTGGAAGTCAAGGTCTTCCTCTACGCGAGAGTTCATGAGTCAGTCGCGTACTTTGAAGGCGGAGTGTCGTGTTGTCGATCCGATCCGTCCTCCAGGGCTGGGCAACCATCTTCTTTTAACCTTAAAGAGAGAGCAGAGTAGGGTGCACAGAAAAGAACTTTCCCACCGACCCCACATTTTTTTTAAAATAAAGCATGCAATACCCGTCCATAGTTTCAAAAACTTTATTTTGCAAAATCATTTCAGCATGAGGATTATGAGGGTGCGGTCGTATTTGGCCGGTCGTGGCAATGGCTAAAGTGCGTACAGTGGGGGGTGTCGTTTGCAGCAATAAAAACATCGGAAAGTTTTACTCATTCATTTGTAAGAGACTAAAACGTCTATTAATTGGCTGGGGGTTCGGGGGGCATTTATTTTCATAATTTAGAAGCATAATCATAATAGTGGTAATCAGATTTCCTATATGCATACCGTACGTGTGCGTCGTAAATGAGGTTTACATCAGTTATAAAAATATAATACACTGTACATTTGGAATCAACATTTGTAACGGGGATCCTTTCATACTGTTCGTCGAGTGAGTTCTCCTTGTCTTTTCTAGCCAAGTGTACAAAGGATCATATAAAATCTCAGAACATCAAGTTTATATTAGTGCGAAGGAACACCACGAGGTGTTCGTAAGTTCCGATTGATACCAGCGCCATTTTGGGCGGGGCCGGCTCAGTCCGGAAGCAGCATCAGGGGGAAATGTTTCCCATTACTGGCAGTTTGGACCAGAGTCCTTTTCGGCAGTTCTAGAATTCATGCTAACAGAAGGAGTGGCAATGTCATGTTTGTTTCGTTGGCGATCAAGGCAGCCGTCCCTTACCGGAAGCCTGCAGAGGCCGAAGGTTCCGCCGGGGACCTTTGTAGGATCTTCAAGGCTGCGGAGATGCTGTCGGAGATGGGGGCTCGTGCTCCAGGGGGCAAATGTTCGAGTTATATTGCTGGTCAAAGTTACTCTAGTGGCCGGGGCCCACTTTCCAGCGGACCCAGACGCCATTTTGAGGCCCTACAGGGGCCACTCTCGTCGAGTTTGCAAGAGTGGGAGAGATCCTTCGGAGTGAAAGGAAGAGGTCCCTGTTGTGTGAAAGCGGGACGTTCAGCTGGGGTGCAGCTGTGATGCCCCCACCTGGGGGGGGGGCGAGGGAGACTCGTTCGCATCGTCTCCTTCTCCCGGTGCACTCCATGCCGCTTCTTTTCATCGCCCCGCATGAAGGTCTCTCCACATCCGGTGTCTCCCAAGTCCTGTGCTCAGTGCTGTGGGAGTATGGCCACCTGTGGCGCGCATTCGGCGCGGCACGAGTACCAGTGCAGTCATTGCAGGTTTGGTGTTCCGAAAATATGGCCACCATTGCACGTTCGGTGCTGCGCAAGTACTGGGGTGCCACCATGGTGTGTTCGGTGCTGTGGAAGTATTGGCACCATCGCCTGACTGGGGGTGTTCGGCGTCGGGCCGGGGGCTGGGAGACCTCCTATCGGTGGAGGTGGGAGAGGCTCGTCCGCGTCGCCTCTCCCTCCCAGCCCAACTTGGACAAATTGTGGTGGAGGTACGTGCAGGACATCCCGCCGTCCAGAGCTGCTGCGGCTGTTACGGAAGAGAAAAGGAAAAAAGGTGCCTCGTTCTCCTCTGGACATGTGGCGGGACTACTTAAGTCTATCCAGGCCCGTTGCGGCTGGCTGAGGAGACATGTGGCGGGACTACCTACAACTGCCCGGGCTGCTGGCTCCTGCCTCTCCTCCGGCTCCCCCATACGTTAAGATTTCCTGACCAAGAGTTGGCGGCCGGGCCCGCCTTATATGGGTTGCCGTTGGTTGGGCGTAGCCGTAACCCTGCCCTACTTTGGAAGGTTCCAGAATGGGGGGGGGCGAATGTTCTGTTTGACTTTCATTTTCTACAGTTTACCGTTATTATTCCTTGTTTGTTGTGTTAAATTAAAAGTTCAAGTTCATTAATGGTCTACGGATTTTGTTTTACCATTTCTTTCTTTTCAGGTTGTTTTTATGCTAAGTTTCTGCTAACAGAGGTTGAGTAACACGGAAACACGTGTAGAGGGATGACGCAGATTTGTACATTACATACACACAAACTCAGACGGGGGACAGTACAAGTACGACATACAAAGACCCAAGACGAATATAAAACAGTTATTGGTCATAATTATCTCTTTCCGTCAGTGAATTTGAAACGAGGCTGGGTTCCCGTCTTGACGTTGCCCGACCTAGGAAAACTTGAGCATGCCGCTGAAATTGTCCTGGCGAAATCTGTGCCATCGGGCATAATCAAACGTGGTGGTTCTGTCTGGTCTGTCTATGTAAGTCGGGTTCTTCTTTGTCTCGCGCTTTTTCTTGTACTGCCGGTCTGTTGTTCCTGTCGGCCCTTTGCCTTTACTCACGCTCAGTAGAGTCGGGCATTGGGCTTTCCAGTGTCCGACATACCTACAAAAAGCGCATTGGGCTGGCCCTAAGTCTGGTCGTCTTTTGCATAGTGTCGGGGGATAAGTTGTGGGTAGCGATGTCCTGGGGTTGTCCTGTCGGTATATTTCTCTACTTGGTTTGTCCTCGTCTTTTCTCTGTCGTTGCATAGCCTCTCTGCGCCACATACCGAGACTGTCGAGCATAATTGGCGTTGTCTTATTATTTCGAAGGGCTATTTCTAACGTTTCTATTTTATCAAGGTCAAAGGATCCTGCCAGTGGCCACTGTTTGTTTTGACTATCTTCGGTATACCTGTGCCACAATTTATTATAGGCTATGGTGACTAATCCATAGTTTATGAACATGTCCTTATTAGGGGTGCCTTCTAGTGGAGCTATATGGTCCACCTCTAATACACGGTCCGGGCTAAACAGGCTATTAATCAGTGGGGAGAAGACAGACATGACGGCTCGTAACGAGGGACTAAAAAGTCAGCACTGCCTATCTTATCACTAGGTGCAAAGACCGGACAGAATATTTCTATTCAACGTTGTTTGCAGGCAGTGAATACCTCATGGATCAAAAATAACAAAAAGACCAATAAATAACAATGGGGAGAATGAGTAGGTCCGCAAAGATCTGCGTTACCTACCCTTTTCACTATCTGCAAAAAGGGTGGTCTCTTCCCTGTTTGCAGACAGGGAATCTCCAGGAAACAATAGTTTTGCGAACAACAGTTCAGTTTCAAGTAATTATTGAGTGGGGGAGAAAAAATAAGCACGGCTGCTGCCCTACCTATCCTCCACTGTTTGCAAAGAGAGAGCCCGTTGTTTCTCCGTTTGTAGACAGTGAATCTCCAAATAAATAAAGAGCAATACTAGTATTTTTAAACAATCAAACAATCAAGCAATTGTTTCGCAACTTGTCGTGATTACACGACCTTACCCGGACCATGTGGACAGTTTCTTGTCTTCCGAATCCAGCGCCCGATCGTCCTCTTTTTCTCGTATTTCTCACGGCACTCCTGATGGTCCCCAGTCAGGACCGTAGATCACTCGAGAGAGGTCTGTTCGGAACTAGTGAAGTTCGGATGATCGGCTGCCAGACGAGGGTCTATTGGGCAAGAGCTCTCCCGATCGTTGCAGTCGTTCACTCTGTCGTCGGGACCTCTCCCACTGGATCCACGAGTCGCTGATGGGCCCCACGCTTGGGACGCCAATTGTAAAAACCTGTGTCGGGTCGGGGACAATCGATATTTGCCCGGCGGTATTGCCTCTGTGACCCTCTAGTTATTTAATCAATGAAGAGGCAGGCGCTGGAGACTGGAAAGCAGGAAACAAGGTTTTTATTTTCTCCGGAGGAGAACACAACGAAACGGACAGAAGGTATCGTTCTGAGGTGCTCTAGATACATTTCTGAGGCCTGGCCTCTTATACCCTGGTTTATGACTTTATTGTAAATTACACATTCATGTTAAAGCTTTGATGTATGGAAAAGACATTCCCGGAAATCCCCTTTGGGCCCGTTCCCACACATATTTACAGTTGAAGTCCCCACCCTAGTCACAACAGGTGATGAGTATCACGCAGCTGGATATTCCGCCGATTCACGGAATGTGGGGGGTTTTGATCGGATCTCATGGGGTGGGGGCTTTGATCAACCCGGGGATCCTTTGATGGGGGAAGCTTTCTATTGTACGGGGAGGGGCAAGGAAAGGTATCGGCAGAGCTGGGTGTCGGCCTGGGAACGGGGAAGACAAAACGGGCACACGGGGAAAAAGGGGGTTTGCATCTAAGGGCCGGAGATCATGAAAGGGAAGCAGGGAGGTGTCGCGCTGGGAACAGGATGAGGGCCTGGGGCAGAGCAGCGCCGAAGAGGGGTTTATGACTCAAGGCAGGTGCAAGCAGGGGGGGGTTTGCAGCGTGCAGGCTTAGTGAAGGTGAAGGGCTATGTCAGGGGCCAGCGGCATGCAAAAAGGGTTCGTTCTGATCGGGGCATCTTAAAAAATGGCGGGCGCGCACGACAAAAGTGTGGCATCAGGGGAAGAGGCAAGATGGCGCAGATAATGTTCACCAAAACGTACTAATTTTCAACAAGAGGAGGTCAAAACAAAGGGGGAAATAACTATAAGGGGGCATAGTAGATCCTCGCTGACCCCCTAGGTTTGATGTGGAGGTTTTAAAAGGGCCCCGCGGGGCAAAAAAAAAAAATAATAATAATAATTGAACGGCTGAATGGATTTGCACGAAACTTGGCAAAATATTAGGGACTGGTAGCCCGATGTGCCTTTGCTAGGTCTCAATATATGTGCTCCAGTGGATTTTGAGAAATTAACGTTCAAAAAAAGATATATATCTGTAACAGCGCTCCGCTTCGCGTAACGGAGGTTTGCGAAGCTGATTGGTCATTCTGTCACTGGGCTATAGTTGGGCTACATCTGGCTGATATTTGGGCTACATTTGTTTTTTTGTGTGTCTGGCGGCCATCTTTGGGCTACATTGGGCTACATTGGGCTTCATTGGGCTACATTCGGCTAATTAGCAAATAGCTCATCGCAAACTAGGAATGGTAAAGAATCGCTATTTATTCCTTAAAGTTCGCTATTTAGGAAATGCAAAAAACTTTGATGATATATATGGCGGTTCATCTCTAACAAGATAAGAAGCATAGGGATACATTTATGATGACTGGCGCATCACCAGGGATGTGTTAGTCATTCTGTGCCGCTGTTCCGTCACCTATGGTGTGCTGCATTTACAATGCGGCGCATCATGGGGCAAAAACAGCACAGATGCGTGATGTATCTGTGCCGTAAAGGTGGCGCATTGCTGGAGTTGTATCGCAAGTGTGATGAAGCTCCAGCAAGGGTCGGGGGTGCCCCTGTCGCAGGGTTTCTGTTCTCACACAGAACTGTGGACAGAGGATTGGAACCTCGGCGAATGCATTGCTGGAGTTGTATCGCAAGTGTGATGAAGCTCCAGCAAGGGTCGGGGGTGCCCCTGTCGCAGGGTTTCTGTTGTCACACAGAACTGTGGACAGAGGATTGGAACCTCGGCGAATTAGGGTGTCCCAAAACTCACGTTAGTAATCAAAAACTCCTTAGCAAGCTAGGTACAGTGTCACATTGGATATAACAAACTCTCAATGTTTAGACAATCCAGAATATGAACTTATAGTACCTCAGGATACGTGGAACTCATGAACAGTCGGTCGTTATAGATTTCTTAGAAACCAGAACATGGAGTTAAGAAGAACAGATGTGTATTTGAAATGTTTATTTACTAATGCCGTCTTCTCAGGCGTAGTACCTTAGATAATAAAAGTACACATATTATCAGTAGCAAAATTACCAGCATAGTTACTAGTACATAAAAAGTGAATGGTGATAGTATGTTAACATGCTGTAAATGAATAAGAGTTAGCAACACTTATAAGCAGCCGCGGGCCGTGGAGGGAGTTACGGTGAGGCAGGGAGGCGGGGAGGGGGAGAAGCAGGGTGGAGAATACAAGTACACATATTATCAGTAGCAAAATTACCAGCATAGTTACTAGTACATAAAAAGCGAATGGTGACAGTATGTTAACATGCTGTAAATGAATAAGAGTTAGCAACACTTATAAGCAGCCGCGGGCCGTGGAGGGAGTTACGGTGGGGCAGGGAGGTGGGGAGGGGGAGGGGCAAGGTAGAGAGGGCTCCACCCTGCTTCTCCCCCTCCCCGCCTCCCTGCCCCATCGTAACTCCCTCCACGGCCCGCGGCTGCTTATATCTCACCCTCTCTAATACACATATTATATTATTTGCTAAGAAGGTCTCTTTGTGTTGGTTTAGGGCGTGCCCATACTTTAGTGTCTTAGATTTGAAGGAATCACATCATCATACACCAGCTCTCTCTTCATGTGAACCGCATCAACTGTTGTGTATGTGTGTTCGGCAAAGCAATATAAAACCCGCCTCATGCCCAGAATTGGCAGAAGTTGCACTTATGTTATGAGTATGAAGTCGTGGAGATCAGACCTCATAACAATTCTGTATCGTGTTGTTCTTGAAACTTTAGCACTCGCTGTACAGATATAGTTTAACAAGTAAAGCAGATAGTAGACCAATAACATATTATTCTCATGTAAACCACGATGAACTACTAGGTGGAAAGCTAAAGCAACAACTAAGTGTCGTGTGCAGAAGTTGCAAAAAAGGAAAAATGGCGTTTAAACCGGTAATGAGCCCATGCTAACTTAACACGGTGTAAAGATATCCAGGACCTAGATGACACCTCCTCATGATCCGGAAACGAACTGAATAAGATAATAGAAGTGCCATCTCATGAGAGCAGATTGCAAGTTTATATGTGGACGGTCCGCAAGGTAAAGCATTAAAAACTAGGAAAATTTAATGCTAAAGAAAAATAAAACAGCCAAGTACTTTATCGAGTCTTAAGCCAATAGGCAAGGTAAATAATAAAAACTTGACAAATAAGTCAATGAATTGTCAATGAAATGCTAGTACTCAGCATATCAAACATGAAAAAGGTCTATGACATAACTGTGTATGCAAAATAAGCTGCAACAGCCTCCAATAGGAAGTCACCGTCTTCATCCGAAAACAGTTCAGCCATCCAATTTAAAAGCGGAAAAGAACATACGTGCTCTCCCAGCACCGGATCCTCTATCACCATCAGAGGACAGCTCGGTGGGTTTTCAAGAAAGCTCTCTTCCAAGAAAGACTGTGCTGCCGCCAGTAAATTCCAGGGACCAAGTAGTCCATGCATCAATGCCACAGCCATAATCCTTTCGCCAGGACAAACCAACTCGTGAGTAATGATAGGAGTCATCAGCTGATTAAAGTCGACGTCAGGAGAAACCGGTCCGCAGAGACACAAATCAATGGCCCAATCGAAATCACAGGTCAGGCAGTGAAATACAGGCTGGACACAGGTGAAGTAGGAGAACCGAAAAGATAATTCATATGCCGTGCTTAATATCGCCAACGGCATTGTGCCATAATATTCTAGCATGCGATTGCGGAACAGTGTCAGCAGCTGCAGGGTCGGAGGTTGCATAGGAGGGACATCCATATTTAAAAATGTAAAAAAGCACAAGAGCGTCCGCTGGTAATGCAAGTAAAAATGCCAATCTACGAACCAGAGTGCAGAAAATACAATGAAAGGAAGCAGGGATGACTCCAAAGATTTTCTCAAATGAAGTCACGAGACCACTGGTAACAACTTTAAAAAAGTGTGCCAGGGACTTTGTGGAGGATGCGTTAAAGATAGTCGGAAACATGTTGCTGAAATTGAAAGGCAAATCTTAATTGAAAAGGGTGTGCACCTCTGTATGGGTGTTCGCTATGTGAAGTACGAAAGTTTCACGGGCCGAACTCAAGGCCACCTCTCTCTGAGACAAAAGAGCTCTTATTCTTGCCATGCCGTTGAAACGTGTCCCAAGGTTGGTATTTGTGGCCAGATTGAAAACTCCCTATGTTCATGTGTGGGAGGAAATAGAACATTTCTGCAGCAAATAACCCGTTCACTTACTGTTACGATAAAAGGAATACTTTTAATTAACTCAGAACAATCTTCATTATTGAGCATCAAATAACTACCATTTTCCAACAACTTGAACGTGGGGATGATAGCAGGAACTGGCGTGCCTTGCAACACGCAAGCCATATTTGGTCGGTGTTTGTTGCATGAACCGTGTAACTGTATGTGCCTACACATTAGTGAATGATCTGGCGTCTCAGTGCATTCCTCTCCATTCAGATAAACTTCTTGATCATCTTTGAAACATCTGTATGTGTATGGAAGCGACCAGACCTCATGAAGAAAAGCACTACCTAAAGGTTCATAACGACCTATTGGTATATATTTCATACAATTTGAAAACTTATATAAAGCAAAAGGCAGCGTTATTAAACCGTGGATAAGGCATGTTGTCAAAAAACCCGCAATCCTCTGCTGATGATGTCACTGAGCATGTCATGAATGATGTAATATGTGACATCATCAGCAGTGGATTACGGGTAATGGTATCTCTAGTTTACTCCCTTATAGCTGTGTTTCTTTTAACATAAGTGTCTGTTTCCTTCCCTTATACTTACTGTTTTTGGTTCGCTTCCGGTTCGCGTACCAGCGAGCGAACTAGGAAGCGAACTAAGAGAAATAGAGGTTGGCACAATTCCAAATATTGTACCAATTTTTTAATAACGGGGAGGTAGTTCTGAAAAGAACTTTTTTTTTTATTTTTCTGAACATTTTTTTACTGTTTTTGAATTTTTCGGAACAGTTTTATATTTTTTGGGTTTTTCTTGGAGGGGGCAATGAAAACGATTCATTGTAAAGGGCTCAACAGGAGCAACAAAACAAAAAAAAAGAAGTATTTATTATTTTGGGCGTTTCGGACAAACTTGCATATGATAGTCAATAGCTCTGTTGATCAGAGTGATGCTTTTTTCTCCGTAGGAAATGAATCCATCGCAAAATGCGCAGATGTGTTTTACATCACCAAATCTCATTTGTATATTTGGCACCATCTCCCTGCCCTCTGGTCCCGTTACTTCCGGTACAACAGATCTTCTGGCCATAATAGGGAGATTATCTAGGTCGTTCCGAAACTGTGCAGCACTGTAGTTGTTAGGATGCCACCTAGTCATATGGCGATGCATTGTGTAGTTTCCGAAACTGTATTTTTTGTCGGTCCCTCTGGACAGTCTATCTTGACATATAAGGCAAGTTACGTATCTTGCATTTACTTTTTTCTGACCTTTGGGAATTTTAAAAAATTGCCAAATGAAGTTTTCTTTCCGGTGAGACGTCCTGGGCTGCTCAGGCAAAAACTGCCTCTCTTCGTGCTCGTCCTCCTGTTCCTCTTCTTCTTCTTCTTGTTGAATTAGAACTTGAGCAGGTGGTCCACTCTTCCTTGGATGTGGTGGAGGTGGTGGGGAAGCACCAGCTGAAGCTACTAAAGAAGCCATTGCTCAGTGATCACAAAGGGTCTTTCTCTCACAATGATGAAAGTCAGAGTGAGGAAAGAAGGAGGGATTTTCATCATTTGGGAAAAACAAGAGTTCTCAACCAATCAAAAGTGTTCATTTTAGATTATATGACCTAGTCTTACATCATTAGGAAACCAAAAGTGAAATGAACCAATGAAAAGTGTTATTACCAAGTCACATGACTTGCTGTGTTTACGTTAAGCGCTTTGCAGGGCCTCCCGGTTTGCTTCCAGAAACCTGCGCTTTGCGACTCGCTTCGCGTACCAGTTCGCTAACGTAGCACGTCATATGACGTATCACGCGACAACGTGAAACGTCATGCGGACGGGAGGCGTCACGATGTTGTTTTCTAACGCGGCACTTGCGGTAAAGAAACGTTTACCGGCTCGCGGTCTATTTCGCGGCATCAAGGTCAGCTAACGGGAAGCTTCCCGATTCGCGAAGCGGGAACGAAGAAAAAAAAATATTTAAAAAAAAAATTATTCATAAACATATAAAATATATTTTTGGATTTAAAGAAGAATACATTTTACAGCTACAGATATTAGCTGTTAAAAAACCAATGAAATTCACAGAAAAAACCATAGGTTATAGACCATATATAGTTAGGAATTAGCATTTACAAAACCTTGAAAATTCACTGAAAAAACCATAGGTTATAGACCATATATAGTTAGGAATTAGCATTTAGAAAACCTTATTTTACTCACACAAAACCATTGAAATTCCATATATAGTTAGTTGCACTAACTATATATCGCGCACCCGCAATCCACTGCTGATGATGTCACATATTACATCATTCATGACATGGTCAGTGACATCACTGATGACATCACTGATGACATCTCAAATGACATCACTGATGACATCACTGATGACGTCTCATTTGGCATCATTCTTGTGCTAATACGATAAACCTCTTCAGACTCTAATATAACCTTAGATACACTCAGTGTATACAGACACTCACACACTGCCACTCATCCATGGAGTTACTCACACACCCAGTCAGTCATGCAAAGAAACAATCTCACCTCCATTTCTTCAACTATACAGTTATACACACCTTACTTATTGAAACATATACTAACACATATTTACTCTCTTATACAATCCCTGATACAAGTTCACAATGATCGATACAACCACTCACTCAGTGGCTCTCATGCACAGTTATTTATATATGCCAACTCTCACATGTACTGTGTTTTACATATGTACTTACTATGACATGTAGCATTGAGATATCCATTCACTCATCAATACACTCATGCACACAGTCAACTGCCCATGTAGCTGTTTCCACATGCACTCTTGAACTCATACACCTAGTGAATAAACTGCTCACACATCTATGCACAGAGTCACACACCTTCCAGCCACCCCCACACAAACTCAATCTCCCATAGAAATACTTGGGCAACCAATTAATAACACATATAGCCTCTCGTATAGCTAATGATCAACACATGCAGCAGTTTACATCACAACAGACATAATGATGCACAAATTAAGACAGTTTAGTCACTAACCCATGCATTCAGTGAGACACATTTAATCACTCACTCATACAGTCAGTCACGCACCTACTAAATCCTTCATCCAGACACTTATACATCCACTCATTCTTCAATATCTAAGACATATTTTAACTTTACAGAAACATACAGTCACTGGATGTTGTCATCAGTGATGTCATTTGAGATGTCATCAGTGATGTCATCAGTGATGTCACTGACCATGTCATGAATGATGTAATATGTGACATCATCAGCAGTGGATTGCGGGTGCGCGATATATAGTTAGTGCAACTAACTATATATGGAATTTCAATGGTTTTGTGTGAGTAAAATAAGGTTTTCTAAATGCTAATTCCTAACTATATATGGTCTATAACCTATGGTTTTTTCAGTGAATTTTCAAGGTTTTGTAAATGCTAATTCCTAACTATATATGGTCTATAACCTATGGTTTTTTCTGTGAATATATATATATATATATATATATATATATGTATGTATGTATGTATGTATGTATGTATGTATATATATATATATATATATATATATATATATATATTCACTGAAAAAACCATAGGTTATAGACCATATATAGTTAGGAATTAGCATTTACAAAACCTTGAAAATTCACTGAAAAAACCATAGGTTATACACCATATATAGTTAGGAATTAGCATTTAAAAAACCTTATTTTACTCACACAAAACCATTGAAATTCCATATATAGTTAGTTGTACTAACTATATATCGCGCACCCGCAATCCACTGCTGATCATGTCACATATTACATCATTCATGACATGGTCAGTGACATCACTGATGACATCACTGATGACATCTCAAATGACATCACTGATGACATCACTGATGACATCTCAAATGACATCACTGATGACAACATCCAGTGACTGTATTTTTCTGTAAAGTTAAAATATGTCTTACATATTGAAGATTGAGTGGATGTATAAGTGTCTGGATGAAGGATTTAGTAGGTGCATGACTGACTGTATGAATGAGTGATTAAATGTGTCTCACTGAGTGCATGGGTTAGTGACTAAACTGTCTTAATTTGTGCATCATTATGTCTGTTGTTCTGAAAACTGCTGCATGTGTTGTTCAGTAGCTATATGAGTAACTATATGGGTTATTAATTGGTTGCCCAAGTATTTGTATGGGAGACTGAGTGTGTGTGTGGGTGGCTGGGAGGTGTATGACTCTGTGCATAGATGTGTGAGCAGTTGATTCACTAGATGTATGGGTTCAAAGTGCATGTGGAAACAGCTGTATGGGCGGTTGACTGTGTGCATCAGTGTATTGGTGAGTGAATGGATATCTCAGTGCTACATGTCAAAGTAAGTACATATGTAAAACACAGTACATGTGAGAGTTGACATATATAAATAACTGTGCAAAAGAGCCAGTGAATGTGTGAGTGGCTGTATGGATCATTGTGAACTTGTATCAGGGATTGTATAAGAGAGTAAATATGTGTTAGTATATGTTTGAATAAGTAAGGTGTGTATAACTGTATAGTTGAGGAAATGGAGGTGTGATTGATTCTTTGCATGACTGACTAGGTGTGTGAGTAACTCCATGGATGAGTGACAGTCTGTGAGTGTCTGTTTACACTGAGTGTATCTAAGGTTATATTAGAGTCTGAAGAGCTTCATCGTATTATCACATGAATGATGTCATCAGTGATGTGATCAGTAATGTCAAATGAGATGTCATCAGTGATGTCATCAGTGATGTCATTTGAGATGTCATCAGTGATGTCATCAGTGATGTCACTGACCATGTCATGAATGATGTAATATGTGACATGATCAGCAGTGGATTGCGGGTGCGCGATATATAGTTAGTACAACTAACTATATATGGAATTTCAATGGTTTTGTGTGAGTAAAATAAGGTTTTTTAAATGCTAATTCCTAACTATATATGGTGTATAACCTATGGTTTTTTCAGTGAATTTTCAAGGTTTTGTAAATGCTAATTCCTAACTATATATGGTCTATAACCTATGGTTTTTTCAGTGAATTTCATTGGTTTTTTAAAAGCTAATATCTATAGCTGTAAAATGTATTCTTCTTTAAATCCAAAAATATATTTTATATGTTTATTAATAATTTTTTTTTAAATATTTTTTTTGTTTCGCTCCCGGTCCGCGAACCGGAAAGCTTTCCGTTAGCTTAAATTGATGCCGCGACCCGGTCCGCGAACCGGTAAACGTTCCGTTTGCGCAACTGCAGCTTTAGAAATCAACATCGTGACGCGTCGCGAAAACGCGACGTATCGCGTTGCCGCGTAATGCGTCTTATGACGTACCGTGTTAGCGCACCCGGAAGTGCCCCGGGGCGCGGACCGAGGCGCGAAACGCAGCTCCCCGGAAGCGATCCGCGGCGCGTCGCGAAAGCGCGACGTATCGCGTTGCCGCGTAATGCGTCTTATGACGTACCGCGTTAGCGCACCCGGAAGTGCCCCGGGGTGCGGACCGAGGCGCGAAGCGCAGCGACCCGGAAGCCATCCGGGGCGCGGAGCGGAGCGCGTAACGTAAGCATAACAGGTCATGTGACTTGTTAATAACACTTTTCATTGGTTCATTTCACTTTTGGTTTCATAATCATGTAAGGCTAGGTCAGGTGACCTAAAAATAACACTTTTCATTGGTTGAGAACTATTGTTTTTCCCAAATGATGAAAACCCCTCCTTCTTTCCTCACTCTGACTTTCATCATTGTGAGAGGAAGACCTTTATTAATACTTGAAAAATGGCTTCAGTAGTTGCTTCAGCTGGTGCACCCCCACCACCACCTCCACCTCCTCATGGGAAGAGAGGACCACCTCCCCAGGTCATGACCAACACAGAGGAGGAAGAAGAAGAAATAGAGGAAGAGGAGAGAGAAGAACCACAGTTCTTGGAAGAGATGCCCCGGGTTTCCCATAGGAAAGCCAGTTTCATCTGGCAGTTTTATTCAATCCCTCCAGGGCAAAAGAAAGTGAATGCGAGGTATGTCACCTGCCTCATCTGCAAAGATAAATTATCAAGAGGGACTGATAAAAAGTATAGTTATGGGAACTATACCATGCATAGGCACATGACCAGGAGGCATCCACTCAATTACAGCCGGGCGGAAATACGGGATATGGAAGAAAATCCAACATCAACTCCTGTGGCCAGGTCAAGATCGTCAATATCATTGACACCAGCAGAGGCACGGGAAACTGTGCCAAACATCCAAGAGAATTTTGGCCACATGAAACATACTTGTATGCACTGTGGTGCGTTGATAGCATGTGGCAACATGAGTATCAATTCAATAAACCTAGCTTACAACAATCATAATTGCCCTAACCGCCCCCAGTAATTTTTTTTTTGCTCCTGTTGAGCCCTTTTCAATGCCTGTTTTTTGTTGTTTCCCCCCCCCAAAAAAACCAAAAAAAATATAAAATCGTTCAAAAAATACAAAAAAACCAAAAAATGTTCAAAAAATAAAAAAAAATATAAAACAACAAAAACATTAAAAAAAAAGTTCTTTTCAGAACTACCTCCCCTTTCAAAAAAAATTGCTAGAATGTTTAGCACTCTGGCAAGCTCTATTTCTTTTGGTTCGCTTCCCGGTTAGCTTCCCGGTACGCGGACCGGGAGCTAACCAAAAAAAAAAAAAAAAAGAGTAAGTATAAGGAAAGTAAACAGAGAGTGATGTTAAAAGAAAGACAGCTATAGGGAGTAAAGAAGAGATACTGTTTAATAGATCTATTTACCGAAGAAAAGACGGAAGACGGTATAATTGTGAAAAACAAAATAGATAAGGAAGTGAAAGAAAAAAAAAGAGAGTAGACCAATAACAAAGAAGAGTTTCTTGGAGAATGTGAGTGAATGTTCAAAATAAGATTAAAACATGGGGAATAACAGAGAGAAAAAATAGAAAACAGAAAACAAAAAATAACAGAAAAAGATTAATTGAAACAGCAAAGAAATGTAAGTAACATAGAGCCATATCATCAACATAGGCAATAAAAGTTTTGCAGCTTTTATCGGCAGAAATGTGTCGCTAAAGCCGCTTTTGCGGCAGGAAACTGCCGCTAAAACCACTTTTGCACCAGTTTTCTGCCAATAAAAACAGCAATAATTTTATTGGCTGTGTTCATAATATGCCCCTTAGTGTGCTTCAACTACACAGAGAAAGCATTATGAACAAGTAGTGATAGAGTGATCAGTCAAAGACACTAAGAGTAATAGAGACGGAGTGAGTGAACAAGAGTGAGGAACTATGAGAAGAGAGGGACTGAGAAAAAGAGTGGAAGGAGTTGAGTAAGTAGGTAATAGAGAAAGGAATGAGGGAAGTAGCAAAGGCAGGAAACTGAGGGTTAAAGAAATGAAGCAGTGGAACTAATAGAAGTTAAATGTGATAGAAATGTAACGAAAAGAGTACAAAACATTTACCTTATAATTGTCGTTAAATTACTCACTTTTTGTTTTTATACTTTCAATCTGTGAAAGAGAGAACAAACATTTGAAAAATATTAAAACATGTATTTAAAAATTACAAAAGACAAGGGAAAAGATTGAAGGACAAACAGTTTTTCAACAACTTTGACACTTACAGAAGCTTCTGCTTCTCCAGGCCCCCTACACAGTCCTAAAGATATACATTTTAAACTAACAGTATCTTGTTGCAGATGAAGTGAGGCCTATCTTAAAACATGGTGCATCTTTTGCATTGCTGTTGTCTCAGAAAAGTGTCGCAAGACACTAAAATTTTAAATGATTGCTTCAGGATGACGATAAGGTGTGGCCTATCCAGAGGTTTGTTTGAGGTGAGGCCTACTCAGGGTTGCAGATGAAATTTAGAGTTGTTGAAGAGTACAGAGAAGATAATACATTTGCAGGCCTACCAATGAAGTGAGTCATGTCCACTGCACTATTGAACAAAGGCCAAACCTCCTCTGTTTCTCTGGACAGACCTAAACTTGATCTGCACAATGTGATTCGTAATGATAGGAAACACAGGTGATGTAATTGAAATACGTGCAATTTCTTTTGCTCATTTCACAATCACATCACTTGTGTTTCCTTTGCTTAGGTATCTCATTGTGCAGATGTAGTCCAGCATATGAAAGAGTACGCAGAAGTGCAGCACTGCATGCAACAACTTTGACACTTACAGAAGCCTCACCTTCTCCATGCCTCCTACACAGTTCTACATATACATCATAAATGCAAACAGTACAGAATTAATTATACATGTTAAATGGTTTATTTTTGCTGTTCTCAGAATGTATCAAAATTCACTAAAAACAGTGACTTGAAGGTATTCATCATATAACAGCGGGGAAAAAAAACCACAATCAAAATGATTGTGTTTAAAAAACCCATACAACATAACAAATCAGAATTCAGAACTCCTTAAAGTTAACTTACTTTCCATGACGTCAAAGGATGTCCTATGAACAGCTTACACTCTGTTGTGCTGTTATTACTTTCAGCCCGCCACTTTCTGAAAGAAAACCTCCATCGTTTTTAAAAACATGTTACATGCAATAAATGACTTCTTGCTCTCTACCACAAGTTTCCACAAGGCCAAATCTTGTCAGAGCCATTTATAACTCTTGGATTTCTTGTAAGCCAATCCCGTCATTTGGCATTTCTGCAACTTTCAGAATTAAAATGTTGAAGATCATTTTCACAATCCTGGAATAGTAATATCTTCCCCTTCTTGCTCAGTCATGTTCTACATTTCCTATGACACTGATACTGCTTACTATGAAGCAGACTTACACTACCTCTATGACTACTACAATTATTTAATTCTCTACATCACTTTTAATCACAAAGCAATGTAAAACAGTAGACAGCATTGCAGACTTACATTCCCTCTACTCTATGTTTTGATTGGCTGCTTCAATTAGCTTATAAAAAGAAATAGTTTTTCTGAACTCATTCAAAGTGCACTTATTTCTCCATGACGTCCAGTCTTATGGTTAGAAGTTATGTCTCTGAACTACACTTATCCTCAAGGCCAAATCGTGTAGGAGCCATTAGAACTTCTTGAAATTCCTCAGAGCACATCCCGAGATTCTTTCCCTAAAATGTTGGTTTTAAAAACACCAGGTAACAATTTTTAAGGTCATACGGCAATTTTAAAAAAAAAATTTAAACAGAATCATTGCAGAATGACCAGCCATTTCTAGACTTTAAATAAGCTGTGTAATGTCCTGATGTTATTGAAGGACCGTCATGATATATAATTGCTGCAGTTACAAAAGTCCTTCCTGATATTGACAACTGCGAAGCCACAACATTTTTAATTAAAGTTGTCAATTTTGTTACATCAGGCCTACATCGTTGGAACATTAAAATGACATACTGGCCATATGTTCGTATAAATAATACACTCCATGTTGTGATCAGCTGCTTTTACTAGCTTATTAAAGGAGACTGATTTACTGTCTGGCAAAGTTAAATATATAAATCTTTCTGAGTCTACACTAGTAGTACTTGATACCATACAGTTCTCGCAGTCATGCTGCCATTGATAAGAAAGCCCAAACAGCTGATCTACATCTACACCTTCAGCATGCAATACATCAAGCATATACATTAAAAACTCCTGACAATCTTGCTGAATATTTTGAGAGAATTGTGTTTGGCCTGAACATCTGTCTAACAGATTTCGAATTTCAGACACACTTTCTATGTTTGTTCTATCAGTGCTACATTTCTCTAACACAGAATTTAACAAACTGCAAAATCTTTGATCAGAATTGACCACAATCTCTTCTTTTACATTTTCTAGAGAAAACAAAACATTAACCACTACATTAGCATAGCAGTTGACACCAGAACTGTTTTCAAATTGAAAACCAACAACATCTTCAACAGAATCCTTTTTGTTTCTGCTTATAATTTCAGGTTCATCGACTTTTCGTCTTTTTGCTACAACCTCCCCAGTATTGGTCACATTTCTTCGTTTCCGGCCTACCACACGTTTCTCAAACAAAGGATATTGAGGCAAATGTGGCGCATACTCTCTTCTTAACCTATTGTATTCCTTAACACAATCTAGATCCGCACAAATGCTTGTGACATCACACTCAATCAAGTACAATCCCGATAAAGTTCTAACTCGTGACAATGCCACATATGCCATACCCTCCTTGAACACAGAACTGCCAATATTCACCAATGCACTGTCTACACTTAAACCTTGCGATTTATGGATTGTCACCGCATATGCCAAGCAAACAGGAAACTGCTTACGGCGAACATATAAGTCTTTTACAAGCAAAAATCTAGCAGAACAACGACCAATTAGCTGTACTTCCTCAATGCCATCAAATTTAATTTTTAAAAATTCAATTCCATCTCTATTTCTGTATTTTACAAAATCAACAACATTACCCATTGATCCATTTACCAGACCTCTTTCAACATGTAAATTCCTTCTTAAAATTATACGGCAGTTCAAGCACACATTCAGAGTCTTTTCAAAACCTGCAGTTTTAGATATACTCTTCTCTAATGAATCCAATTTTGTTTTCAGATTCTCAGACAAAATAATTGTTGATCCCATATGCTCTACTCTGTCAATAGCTTCCAGTTTCACAATCTCTTGCTTTTCTAAATGCAACATTTTGTTGTTGAATTTGGCACATTCTGCAAGAGTTGGCATCAAACATATTCCAGATTTCTTCTCAGTAATTTTCTGAAAAATATTCTCAGGCACAACATCTTGTTCTGGATATAAATTTGACAGTAATCGTGCATGTAAAGCTTCTTTCCCATGCTCGGTCACTTTTCCAATTCTAACATCTTGTAGAATAGTCTTGTAAACTTCATCCTTCGCCTGACGCATATTTTCATGCAGTTCAGCATAATTGAAGTTTAACCATATATTGACGTTGCCAATGCTGCCTAGGCACTTCCTGGTATCTTCATGCGTGAGCATTTTGAACACAGGTTGCCCTTTCACTTGTGTCAGCTGCAGAAGATCTCCGAAAACAATGATGTGTTTGCCACCAAATAACACATCATACTCTGTTTTGAGAACTTCTTGCATTCTCAAATGCACAAAGGCAAGCATGACATTGGAAACCATGCTTACTTCGTCAATGATAAGAAGTTTCATTTTCCTCAAGATTCTTGAAACTTCAAAACAAGCATCTCCAGATAGCTTGTGATATTGTAATTTGTTGTCATGCTCCACTGGCAGCATCAGTAAACGATGTAAAGTAATCCCTTTAATGTTATGTGCTGCCAGTCCAGTTGGAGCGGTGACAACACAAGACAGCGATGACTCTGTCCTTTCCTGCAAATAGCATGAAATTGCTTTAATGAGGAAACTTTTTCCAGTTCCCGCTTCTCCACTCACGTACAGTCGGACAGGCTTCAACGACGTACATGAGCACTCTTTCTTGTCATGACTTAATCCATGATCAATTTGCATGGTAACTTCGTCATATATTTTCCTCTGCTCAACGTTGAGTTGTCTTTCCAACTCTTCTAAGTTAACCGCATCCTCCTGAGCATGTGCCATGGCTCTTTCCACTTCATTCATAGCAGTGGCAGCTTCATTTTCGATACGGTCCTCCTAGTGGATCCTGACTCAATGAAGCAGAACTCTGACTGTCCTGAGAACTGTCTCTGGCAATCTCGGCTGCAATCATTGCTTCCTGCTCAATTTCCGCATTCAACATTTGTACATATTTGGGAAAAGCAGGACATTCTATGGTCTCCTTGGCGGCATTGAAAGAGTCTTCGTAACAGAGAAAATCTCCAAGCAGGTCCTCTTCTGCACGCCAAGGATTGAAAAGTTGCAAAAGTGCTAAATAGAAAAACTCCTTTTTTTCAGGAGATTCGCCACTCAATTTTCGATGGTTTACCAAGTGGCATTTTCTTTGCTTGACCAGACATCCCTCACTTCCTATTACAGCATACACTCCTTTCTCAGTATCTTCTTTGATGTTCCTCTTGAATATGTAATTTTGAAGAACCTCATACAGACAAACATTCTCGAGGTGAATGCTTCGATTTGGATAATATGTATCCAACATGTTGGTCTTCAAAATGTCGGTACTGTTTTGCTCCTTTTCCGCCAAATACTCAATTTCCCGCACAGGTTTGAGAACTCGATTACGCGTTGCAGCAAGACCAAGACTCGCCCAAATGATACTCCTGGACTTGGCATAGAGACTTGCTGAAGACAACCGGTCAGAACATTCGTACGCTCCGATTTCTCGATGCGACAACATCTTCAGACTGAAACTGTACAACTTCTTGCTGAGGCTCTTTTCATGGGAAATGTCCTCCCACATATCCTTCAATTCTGTCTTCTCTTTTTTGGTGATGTAAGACGTCACATCCCGAGCCACAGCCATACAGTTATCAGCCACAAACTGTATATCCATGTTAGCATTCCACATGGACAAAATCACCGGGTTGTAGTCGTTGATGTACTTGGAGTCTTCGTTCCTCTTCAAATTGTATGTGTTTTTAGGTGATTTCTTCATCACATTATGTCGCAGCGAAGACATCAAACTGTTTACTCTTCCTTTAGAAATCACCGGTCGTGGAAAGCCGAAACGACATTTGGTGTAGAACTTGTCCTTGTTTCGGAATTTACGACGACAGTACTTTCCACATCGATGGCTTTGGAAACGCAGAACTTTTTCTCTTAGGCTTTTCTTCTCCTTTGAGTTTGGAACAGCACACGTAGAATACTGTTGTATAAAACTCATCACTGAGTCTTCTGGATCCGTTCCAAATTTAAGTGCATCCTTGATCCACAGCAACATATGTATATGAGGAGCACCTCTAGCTTGGTACTCCTTTCTCCAGAAGAAATCCAACACCTCTCCAAGAGGTGGATTCTTCTTATTCATGATGAAAGACATCATAGCTTCAAATCTATGATTGAAGTACCTACATACATTGACTGGATCCAAAGAGCACAGTTCTCCGGGTGTCTTGAATTCGATG
Organism: Lissotriton helveticus; assembly: GCF_964261635.1. Lineage (NCBI taxonomy): Eukaryota > Metazoa > Chordata > Amphibia > Caudata > Salamandridae > Lissotriton > Lissotriton helveticus. The sequence goes on along the minus strand of NC_136063.1, from coordinate 892,577,624 downwards.
TTTTCTACGTTAGCATTTGCCTCTCGTAGAAATTCAAGTAAGTCTTCCCAGCCATACTCGGCACAGCTCAGAGTGAGGAACCATGTGGGAGTACCTAAGTTCCTCAGCATACATTTTAAATCACCATGACGACGGTACCAGTACTCATTAGTACCACGCTGACACGCCATGAGATTAATCAGGTGAGAATCCAAAATACTGTCTTGGACATTGACATTATCCATAAAGTCACTTGCCAAGATGTTTTGCATGTGTATACCACTTTTCAAGATGTGGTTCACTGCATATGACAGTCCAGACAGATCGCTTTCAAACAGGAGATGAAACAAATAAGGAATGCATTGTCGAAACCTAGCATCTCCTGCATACAATCGCAAAGTCCGGTATTCAGAAGCAGGAATTTGATGAGGTCGCTCATCATATCTTCCTCCCTGACCTGTTGGAAAAAGCTGTGGGAAACACCGAGCTTCCAAACTTTCCTCCCAAACACTAATGGGACTCCCTTTGGCTTGTTTCATTTGAAACAACTCAATAGCATTCCCCATGACTTCCTTGGAATGCAAAGGATGAACACTATAATGTTCATATATTTCTTCACTAGTAGAAGTTTCTACTTTCTCAATTTGACCAGCACACAAATCGCTATCCTCTTCCTCACTTACTTCCTCTTCTGCAACATATACATTCTTATAGTATTTATTATTTTTTTTCAAATACAATGTTGCCTTTTTAACTTTCCTAACATCTACTAAATCTTGCCATATTTTCTTATTCTTTGTCGGAACCCCGTTAACTAAGATAACCAGAGGTTCCTCGTCCACTTTTTCTACTCCAATTGTGTTAATGTTTTTCTTCAAATCTAGAGGCAAATAAACAACTCTTCCCTTTAATCCTCTCTGTAAATCTGATGGAGGCAATTTCCCTGTCTTTGGCTCCATTCTTACAATAGCCTGAAAGGGATGGATACTTTGAATCAAAATAGATTCATAAGTATTTAAATCCTTCAATTCAGAAGGAATCTCAACCAATTCCAGATTATTATGAACTGCTCTAGCAGGCATCTGGTTTTGATTTAATTTGCAACAACAATAAGTACACACACGTTGATCCAATCCCAAATCAAAACAATTTTCTACCATCAAGTATGTTGCGAAATCCTTCCATTCACTATTATTTTCCCTTTCACTTTTTGCATATAAATTCACTAACTTAGTCTGATTCTTATAATAAGTGCGTCGACAACACACACAAGTGAAATTTGGCCTCTCACTTGATTTGACCTGAAACGTGGCAATTTCCCTCTGGAAATTATCTGTACTGGAAACCTGTACACTATCTTCCACATTACCCGCTTCTTCTTGGTCAATTTCAACATTCTCCTCTTTACTTCCAAAGTAACAAAACTCAATTTCTTCACATATATTCTTCACATCTATTTCAGAACCATGCAAAAGAGCAGCACATAATTTTTTAAGCATAATTGCTGGACTCTTAGCATAATACAACATTCTAACTAATTTCCTCACTTTATTATGATGCACTGCTAGCATCCTGAAATGATGAAAAACACTCTGGCATACTCTCCTGGAAAGACAAGCCAGTGAATGACCATGCAAACCTGTCACTTCTCTCACTCTGCAAGGATCTAATTCTTGCAACAACCTTATTTTCTGCTTCAAACTTTTCTTATTAAATGACCGTACAAAATCACAAAGCAAATTGATGGAATCCTGTCGCACACTGCAAATACTACTACACTTCCAGGTGTACACAGGACCCTCAGCACGTCTTCCTAAAACCTCATTACCTAACACCTCTTCTGCCTCTGTTGTCACAAGTTTTTCTTTTTCAACTGGACAACCATCTTTCACTTCATAAGCACGACCACTGGTGTCAACTGCATGCACCAAATCATTATCCTGGAAATAACTCTCCTCATTAAAAAATGCCTCACAGCTTGAACTATGCATCCATTCTCCAGAAAAAACTTCACAAAAATTACTACGATTAACTATTCTCTTCCATCTACTATTTCTTTTGAAATCATAAATTGCCTTGTTTAGCTTCCTAATTCTATTGATTATCAAAATAAATAACTTACGTTTAATTTCAAATGCCTGATCAATAACTTTCTCAACTTTTTTTTTTCTCTTATAAAAAACCACTTTCTGTTGACCTTTCTTAATATTTTTTAACAAATTGCCAATTATCCTGTTGCGGAACATTCGTTTACGAATGTCCCTAAACTGTTGTTTCCTTCTACTATCATGCACAGAGTTATCTCTTGCTCTAGCAGTAACATTTTTGATTGGCCTTTCCTTTCCATTTGAATTGCTTCTCTTTTTCTGGACTGAAACATTTTCTGTAGTAATATTTTTTTTACTGCAAATATTTCTTATGAATGTTTTTGTACTCTTACCCGGTGCTTTCTTGTTGACTTGACAAATCTTTTTGTTTGAGGACTGCTGCTTTTTTTCAATCACCTGCTGTCTTTGACGTTTTGCAGCCTTTCTCAGTCTTTCTTTCGTTGGCATGGTGAAATGTTGAAATGATCTGCAGTTGAATCTGTGGTAAAATATATTAAAAAATGTTATTAACCACTATTACCCAACAGTACATCAATAACAGTAATCAAAAACTTAAAACACTACTTTACATTTTTACATATAAGATTTTTTAGTGCATGGCAATTTTAGAATACAGAAATAGCAGAAAAGAAATGGAATTTATATTCATGTTACCTGTGCTATCTTATATGTGAATCTGATCTAATTTTATGAGCATATTTTAATATTTTATTGAAGACACTACACATAACCTGTTTTTGAAGGTGTCTTTATTTTTAAATTAAACGGTTTACATTTTTACTTTTTATTTATTATAAATTTAAAAAATAAATGTTTATAGTTCCATAGGATCAAGCAGGTCAGCTTCCCACCCTATGTCATATAATTCGGACAAATCTGCATCCTCATCACGTTCTTCTTCATCCTCAGGATTTAAATCATCCAAGGGATCAACATCCACTGATGTTTCAATTACAAGTTCAATGATGAGGTCAAAATCAACTGATTGCTGATTATCGCTCATGTTGATGTTGTCTTTATCTTTAAAGAAAGATAACAACAATGAGATGTTGCAGAGTAAGAGACAAATCTCAGAGATTATAATAGTAAAATTGTTTAACAAGAGTAACATTTTGCAGCTATTATTTAGCCATGTCCAGCGATGCTGAGCAGGTGAAGCCTATGTCTAATTTTTCAGTGAACAGGACTCATCTCTTCTTAACCTTGGATAAGCCTCACCGACTCTGTGTCCCCTGCACATACTTAAATGTAAAGGGGCAGATTTATGTTAAATGGCACATCCCCAGGCATGCACCAGTTAACGTGCACCGCTGCTCTGCCACCCATGGTGTGCCGCATTTACAATCAGATAGGAGAAAGCTGCGTCAAAACCCTGCGCCTGCTTTAAGCAGGCATAGGTCTTGACGCAACATTGTGGAGATGGGGCACCCCTGAGCCTTGCTGGAGCTGCATCGCACTTGCGATACAACTCCAGCAATGCGCCACCTTTACAGCACAGATACGTCAAGCATCTGTGCCATTTTTGCCCCATGCTGCGCCGCATTGTAAATGCAGCACACCATGGGTGGCGGAACAGCGGCGCAGGATGACTGGCACATCCCTGGTGATGCGCCAGTCATCATAAATCTATCCCTAAGCTTCTTATCTTGTTACAGATGAACCGCCATATGTATCATCAAACTATTTTGCATTTCCTAAATAGCGAATTTTAAGGAATAAATAGCAATTCTTTACCATTCCTAATTTGCAATGAGCAAATTGCTAATTGCAAATTACCCATTCATTTCCATGGGCTAGGAGGCTCATAGGAATGAAGGTGCAATTTGCGATTAGCAATTAGCTCATCGCAAATTAGGAATTTTTCCAAGGGTGCAGGGGTGTCTCAAGAACACCCTGCTGCACCCCTGAAAAAGAAATTTGGGGGCATATGGCGCACATACATGCCCTAAGGGCATGTATTGGCGTCATATGGCACCTTTTGTTTTTTGGAAAAAAAGCTTTTTGAAAAGAATTCGCAAATTACCACCAACTAGAAGTTGGTGGTAGTTTCCAAATCCTTAATGTCATTTTTTACATATTTTTTGTTTGATACATTGCATTTAAGGAATCGCAAAATTTGCAAATCCTTCAGTGCAATCGCAAAATAAGGAATAGCAAATTTTGCTATTCCTTATTTTGCATCAAACTTGTTTGATACATACCATTTATCTAATTAGCATTCGCAAAGGCCGAAATTCACAGAATTTTGATCTTTGCGAATGCTAATTAGCTTGATACATATGGCCCCAAGTGAGGCCTGTCTTGCAACATGGTGCACCTTTTGCATCACTGCTGCATCGGTTTCATGTGGCACGTTTTTTTTACACCATGACACATCTGCCTAAATGCATCAATTTGTAATTTTGTCGCCTCATAGCAAATCTTTTGCACCGCCGCTGCATCATAAAAGTGACGCACAGTGGCGCAAAAGAGGCATACACCTATCATAAATCTGTCCCTAGCATTTTAAATGATTAATCCAGGATGACGATAAGGTGTGGCCTATCCAGAGGTTTGTTTAAGGTGAGGCCTACTCAGGATTGCAGATTAAAGTTACGCTTGATGAAGAATACAGAGGAGATAATACATGTAAAGGCCTACCAATGAAGTAAGTAATGTCCACTTCATTGCGCCAGTCATCATAAATGTACCCCTAAGCTTCTTATCCTGTTACAGATGAACCACCATATGTATCATCAAACTATTTAGCATTTCCTAAATAGCGAATTTTAAGGAATAAATAGCAATTCTTTACCATTCCTAATTTGCAATGAGCAAATTGCTAATTGCAAATTACCCATTCATTTCCATGGGCTAGGAGGCTCATAGGAATGAAGGTGCAATTTGCGATTAGCAATTAGCTCATCGCAAATTAGGAATTTTTTAAAGGGTGCAGGGGTGTCTCAAGAACACCCTGCTGCACCCCTGAAAAAGAAATTTGGGGGCACATGGCGCACATACATGTATTGGCGTCATATGGCACCTTTTGTTTTTTGGAAAAAAAGCTTTTTGAAAAGAATTCGCAAATTACCACAAACTAGAAGTTGGTGGTAGTTTCCAAATCCTTAATGTCATTTTTTACATATTTTTTGTTTGATACATTGCATTTAAGGAATCGCACAATTTGCAAATCCTTCAGTGCAATCGCAAAATAAGGAATAGCAAATTTTGAATTAAGGACATTTTAAGTCATTTCCACATGTGCAGTGTTTTCAAATTTTGATTTGAAAATCGTTTTTAGGGAAAAGGAATGGTTTGTAAATTTATGATAAGGACATAATGGTGTATGCTTCTTTATAAGGCATTTCACTGTCTCTGATGTCATTTTTCCCATATTACATTATAAGACCTTTCCCCATGGAGCACATTCCTTGTAAATATGCTCCCACCTGTGCATGGTGAATTTAGATTTTGACTGTTTGAGTCACATAGCCATGTTAAAAGTGATCCAAAAAAATTGCAAAGGCTTTAAAAAAACACTTTCATGTGTCTTAAGGACATTTTAAGTCATTTCCCCATGGGCAGTGTTTTGTAAGTGGCGCAAAAGAGGCATACACCTATCATAAATCTGTCCCTAGCATTTTAAATGATTAATTCATGATGACCATAAGGTGTGGCCTATCCAGAGGTTTGTTTAAGGTGAGGCCTACTCAGGATTGCAGATTAAAGTTACGCTTGATGAAGAATACAGAGGAGATAATACATGTAAAGCTCTACCAATGAAGTAAGTGATGTCCACTTCATTGCGCCAGTCATCATAAATGTATCCCTAAGCTTCTTATCTTGTTAGAGATCAACCGCCATATGTATCATCAAACTATTTTGCATTTCCAAAATAGCGAATTTTAAGGAATAAATAGCGATTCTTTACCATTCCTAATTTGCGATGAGCAAATTGCTAATTGCAAATTACCCATTCATTTCCATGGGCCAGGATGCCCATAGGAATGAAGGTGCAATTTGCGATTAGCAATTAGCTCATCGCAAATTAGGAATTTTTCCAAAGGTGCAGGGGTGTCTCAAGAACACCCTGCTGCACCCCTGAAAAAGAAATTTGGGGGCATATGGCGCACATACATTTTAACAACATTCCTTTACCTCAAAAACGATTTTCAAGTCATAATTTGAAAACACTGCCCACAGGGAAATGACTTAAAATGTCCTTAAGACACATGAAAGTGTTTTTTGAAAGCCTTTGCAATTTTTTTGGGTCACTTTTAACATGGTTATGTAACTCAAACAGTCAAAATCTAAATTTACCATGCACAAGTGTGACCATATTTACAAGGAATGTGCCCCACGGAGAAAGGTCTTTTAATGTAATATGGGAAAAATGACATCAAATGTCCTTAAGACACATAAAAGCGTTTTTGATTGCCTTTGCAGCATGTTTGTATCACTTTTAACATGGCTATGTAACACAAACATTCAAAATCTAAATTTGCCATGCACAGGTGGGAGCATATTTACAAGCAATTTGCGCCACAGAGAAAGGTCTTACATTAAAATGGGAAAAATAACATCAGAGACAGTCAATTGCCTTATAAAGAAGCATACACCATTATGTCCTTGTCATAAATTTAAAAACGATTCCTTTTCCCCAAAAACGATTTTCAAATCATAATTTCAAAACACTGCACATGGGAAAATGACTTAAAATGTCCTTAAGACACATAAAAGCGTTTTTTGATTGCCTTTGCAGCATGTTTGTATCACTTTTAACATGGCTATGTAACACAAACATTCAAAATCTAAATTTGCCATGCACAGGTGGGAGCATATTTACAAGCAATTTGCGCCACAGAGAAAGGTCTTACATTGAAATGGGAAAAATAACATCAGAGACAGTCAATTGCATTATAAAGAAGCATACACCATTATGTCCTTGTCAGAAATATTATAACCATTCATTTTCCTCAAAAACGATTTTCAAGTCATAATTTGAAAAGACTCCACAGCTCCTATGCAGAAAAACACCCTGTCAGTACTAATACTTCACATTTTCTCCAATTACATTTTCTCAAAGAAACAAAATCTATTTGTAAAACACTTGAGACAAAGCAACATTTGAAAAACACAACTTTCTTCATAATTTTCTCCTTAAAGCACACTATTCTCTATCTAAATTAAAGAAATATTTTCTCACCTTAGCAAATACTTTGAGTTTGAAAACAGTCTCAGAAACACACCAATTTGTCTTCAGCAGAGCAAAAGGTATGCACTCCAGAGTCTGCAGCTATCAAAAGCACAGAAATGCTGTAATTCTTCACACATATCTCTCATGTCACCCAATCAAAACTCTTCCCTCACTTTTTTTCAAATGAAAACCCTTCCCCCCTCTGCCATTTCATGCCTTTTCTGCATGGCAACCACCTCTTGGAAGACTTCTGGTGTTTGCAAGTTCACACAACAATGTTGCAATTGAACTCTGAACTCTCAGTGCACCTCATATCCAGTGCATTCTTTCATTTAATGATTTTTTCTTGACCACTCAAAATACATCTTTCAAACAACTCATCCATGCACCCTAACTTTCTGTTTTCAGCAATCAAAATCCACCAATCACTGTTACTGCTTCATTAACACAGAAACTCCACAGTTTTTTTCATTTTAAACTCTTATTTTTTCAACTGCCATTTCAATGCCACACTTCATCTGACTGCAGGAGAAGCTTCTCTCACCATGTTTTCTGTCTGGATTGTTGGACATAGTTACATCTATTGGGCTCAGAGGTATGCTGAGAACAGGAATTTACCTAACCTCAATTTACAAGATGTGGAAATTAAGTGGTTTGGCCACAGAGGATTAAAATGTCACCAATTGATACCATTGGTGAAAACCTTTATGCATTTGCCAAAACCTGACCTGTTAATTGTGCACTGTGGAGGTAATGATTTGGGCACTTTGACTGGGGTAGGTCTGGAAATGCTTTTAAAGGACACCTTTGAGCAATTGATGGCACTTTTTCCTCAGACTGCCTTGGTATATTCAAATATATGCCAAAGACAGAAATGGAGGTGGTCAAACCAATTTTGTCCACAAATTGAGAAGTCGAGGAAGCATGTAAACAAATCTGTTTCAGCTTACATGAGAGACCATGGAATGGGCTCCCTGTACAACAATAACTTGCGTTACTACATGCAAGATATCTACAGAGGAGATGGAGTTCACTTCTCAGATGAGGGCAACAGAATTTTCATTCTGAATTTAAGACTGTGCATTGGTACCTACTTATACGTACCTAAATGTACCATAAACCCAAAAGCTCTTCTCAGAGCTACCCTACATCTGATCACTCACAATTATTATTTTACTCTAACATTTTTCACTAATTTTCAACAAAGTACGCTCCCTGGGGCGCTTCCCGGTACGCGAACCGGGAGCTAACCTCGCAAAATTTTTTAAAAAATGTGTTTTTTTTCGCACATATGGGCCTCCTCAGCCACCCTCAGAAAACCTAGGGGGTCAAGATAAGTCTACCGTGCCCCCTTCTACCCATTCTGAACATTATTTGCCCTCCATCTTGTATCTTAATTCGACCGAAACACAAAATGGTGAACTCCCGTAACGCTTAAGGTTCGCGAACCGGGGCGCTCACCAGTTCGCGTACCGGGTCGCTCCCTGGGAAGCGCACCATCAAAAAAGGTGGGAAAGTAGTTTACAGAAAAGCGACTGGAGACAATTTCACCAAATATAGATTAGCTCATACTACATACCAATCCCTACCATTTTCACACATTTGATTGGAATTCCATTTAGCCATTTAGCCTGTAGACCTCTCTAAATACCCTGAGATAAATTACTTCTCAAAACACATCTGAAGTGTTGGAATTGACAACCAATTAAAATGTTACTTTCATTTTCTACTTTTTTTACCTGACATTTGATTGGTTATGTACCTGAATATATATAAAGAAAGAGAGAGAAACACAGCCATTTTGACTACTACTTCCTGAATTACATTGCAAGATCATTTTCACTCACAACTTAAACTTGTTTTTAGAAGGTGAGATATTATTTTATAAATTTGAAAACATGTTCAGATAGTTATATACTATCCCTCTGTAAGAGTTAGACATTGAGAAAGGCTTCTTTATTATAATTATGGATTGATTTAGGTTTCTGTGGTATAATTATGAATTTACTTAGGCTTCTTCACAGGCACTTTTTAATAGTACTACTTCACGCCTGAAACCATACAGTGCCCATAGATTACTTCTCTGTTATAAACTCACAAGTACCTGTCTGAACTTAAACCCAACAGTGCCCTATTACTACTGATATATTTATTTTTTATGCAAATTACAGCAATAAAATGGAAGGTGAGCAGAATGTTTCCTTCGAAATTGTTCTGGACAGCAACAATGAACAAGTTATGGAACCCATTGATGACTTAGAATTCATGGATGAGTCACGGGACTATGAATTACTTCAATGTGTAGAAGCTGTCGATCATTTACTCCATTATGATGACGGTCAAATGTGGGAACTTATGTTCACTCAACAAGAGGACATATCGGACAGTCAAATGCTAGACGTTCTATTAAATTTTGAAAAACAATCTGAAAAATAAAATTGTATGTAATATTAAAAAATTGTTTGAGTCTTTAATCATTTTTATATGTAATTCATAAACTAGTTAAATGTTAGAAATGTTATTAAATTTTGAAACACAATCACAATAATAAATAATTGCTTAAAAAACTAAAAAAATTAAAAAATAATCAACAAAACCAACAATCAATTAACATACAGTATTTGAAAAGTCTATCATTCATTTTTCATTATAGTACGCTGCCCAGAACGCTTCCCGGTTCGCGAACCGGGCGCTACCCACGCAAAAAAACAAAAAATTGTTTTTTTTTTTTGCCCCGCGGGGCCCTTTTAAAGCCTCCACATTAAACCTAGGGGGTCAGGGAGGATATACTATGCCCCCTTATGGTCATTTCCCCCTTTGTTTTGGCCTCCTCTTGTCTCTCAATCCTACCGAGAGACAAGATGGCGGCCGCTCCGGACTGTTTAGAATGTTGACAGACACCGGAGAGCCAATCAGCTTCGCTACGCGAAGTTCCGGTACGCGTAAAGTCCGCGAACCGGAGCGCTGCCCGGTCCGCTGTTACAGATATATATCTTTTTTTGAACATTAATTTCTCAAAATCCACTGAAGCACATATATTGAGACCTAGCAAAGGCACATCGGGCTACCAGTCCCTACAATTTTGCCAAGTTTCGTGCAAATCCATTCAGCCGTTCGGGCTAAAAGTGAGGCCAACCGCCCTATGGAAAACTCAATGTTAAAAACACGTTTTGGGACCCCCCTTTTTTCTCGGCCCCCCCTTGACGAACCCCCCCCAAATTTCCAAGGGCTGCTCAGAAACAAAATGTTCCATTTTCCAGAAATTTTTAGCCAATTCCGTCCACAAACGCCAAAGTTATTAGACATAGAATTTTCAAAAATCCCATAGGGAAAAAATCCTAACTATATATACCTACTGGCGACCGCCAGTAGGTAATATATATATATATTACCTACTGGCGGTCGCCAGTAGGTATATATAGTTAGGATTTTTTCTCTATGGGTTTTTTGAAAATTCTATGTCTAATAACTTTGGCGTTTGTGGACGGAATTGGCTGAAATTTTCAGGAAAATGGCACATTTTGTTTCTGAGCAGCCCTTGAAAATTTGGGGGGGGTTCGTCCAGTGGGGGCCGAGAAAAAAGGGGGGTCCCAAAACGTGTTTTTAACATTGAGTTTTCCATAGGGCGGTTGGCCTCACTTTTAGCCCGAACGGCTGAATGGATTTGCACGAAACTTGGCAAAATTGTAGGGACTGGTAGCCCGATGTGCCTTTTGTAGGTCTCAATATATGTGCTCCAGTGGATTTTGAGAAATTAACGTTTAAAAAAAGATATATATCTGTAACAGCGGACCGGTTAGCGCTCTGGTTCGCGGACTTTTCGCGCAACGGAGCTTTGTGAAGCGAAGCTGATTGGTTCTCCGGCGTCTGTCAACATTCCAAACAGTCCGTAGCGGCCGCCATCTTGTCTCTCGGTAGGATCGAGAGACAAGAGGAGGTCAAAACAAAGGGGGAAATAACTATAAGGGGGCATAGTAGATCCTCGCTGACCCCCTAGGTTTGATGTGGAGGTTTTAAAAGGGCCCCGCGGGGCAAAAAAAAATAATAAAAATAATAATTGAACGGCTGAATGGATTTGCACGAAACTTGGCAAAATATTAGGGACTGGTAGCCCGATGTGCCTTTGCTAGGTCTCAATATATGTGCTCCAGTGGATTTTGAGAAATTAACGTTCAAAAAAAGATATATATCTGTAACAGCGCTCCGCTTCGCGTAACGGAGGTTTGCGAAGCTGATTGGTCATTCTGTCACTGGGCTATAGTTGGGCTACATCTGGCTGATATTTGGGCTACATTTGTTTTTTTGTGTGTCTGGCGGCCATCTTTGGGCTACATTGGGCTACATTGGGCTTCATTGGGCTACATTCGGCTAATTAGCAAATAGCTCATCGCAAAGTAGGAATGGTAAAGAATCGCTATTTATTCCTTAAAGTTCGCTATTTAGGAAATGCAAATAACTTTGATGATACATATGGCGGTTCATCTCTAACAAGATAAGAAGCATAGGGATAGATTTATGATGACTGGCGCATCACCAGGGATGTGTTAGTCATTCTGTGCCGCTGTTCCGTCACCTATGGTGTGCTGCATTTACAATGCGGCGCATCACGGGGCAAAAACAGCACAGATGCGTGATGTATCTGTGCCGTAAAGGTGGCGCATTGCTGGAGTTGTATCGCAAGTGTGATGAAGGTCCAGCAAGGGTCGGGGGTGCCCCTGTCGCAGGGTTTCTGTTCTCACACAGAACTGTGGACAGAGGATTGGAACCTCGGCGAATTAGGGTGTCCCAAAACTCACGTTAGTAATCAAAAACTATTTAGCAAGCTAGGTACAGTGTCACATTGGATATAACAAACTCTCAATGTTTAGACAATCCATAATATGAACTTATAGTACCTCAGGATACGTGGAACTCATGAACAGTCGGTCGTTATATATTTCTTAGAAACCAGAACATGGAGTTAAGAAGAACACATGTGTATTTGAAATGTTTATTTACTAATGCCGTCTTCTCAGGCGTAGTACCTTAGATAATAAAAGTACACATATTATCAGTAGCAAAATTACCAGCATAGTTACTAGTACATAAAAAGTGAATGGTGATAGTATGTTAACATGCTGTAAATGAATAAGAGTTAGCAACACTTATAAGCAGCCGCGGGCCGTGGAGGGAGTTACGGTGGGGCAGGGAGGCGGGGAGGGGGAGGGGCAAGGTAGAGAGGGCTCCACCCTGCTTCTCCCCCTCCCCGCCTCCCTGCCTCACCGTAACTCCCTCCACGGCCCGCGGCTGCTTATATCTCACCCTCCCTAATACACATATTATATTATTTGCTAAGAAGGTCTCTTTGTGTTGGTTTAGGGCGTGCCCATACTTTAGTGTCTTAGATTTGAAGGAATCACATCAGCATACACCAGCTCTCTCTTCATGTGAACCGCATCAACTGTTGTGTATGTGTGTTCGGCAAAGCAATATAAAACCCGCCTCATGCCCAGAATTGGCAGAAGTTGCACTTATGTTATGAGTATGAAGTCGTGGAGATCAGACCTCATAACAATTCTGTATCGTGTTGTTCTTGAAACTTTAGCACTCGCTGTACAGATATAGTTTAACAAGTAAAGCAGATAGTAGACCAATAACATATTATTCTCATGTAAACCACGATGAACTACTAGGTGGAAAGCTAAAGCAACAACTAAATGTCGTGTGCAGAAGTTGCAAAAAAGGAAAAATGGCGTTTAAACCGGTAATGAGCCCATGCTAACTTAACACGGTGTAAAGATATCCAGGACCTAGATGACACCTCCTCATGATCCGGAAACGAACTGAATAAGATAATAGAAGTGCCATCTCATGAGAGCAGATTGCAAGTTTATATGTGGACGGTCCGCAAGGTAAAGCATTAAAAACTAGGAAAATTCAATGCTAAAGAAAAATAAAACAGCCAAGTACTTTATCGAGTCTTAAGCCAATAGGCAAGGTAAATAATAAAAACTTGACAATTAAGTCAATGAATTGTCAATGAAATGCTAGTACTCAGCATATGAAACATGAAAAAGGTCTATGACATAACTGTGTATGCAAAATAAGCTGCAACAGCCTCCAACAGGAAGTCACCGTCTTCATCCGAAAACAGTTCAGCCATCCAATTTAAAAGCGGAAAAGAACATACGTGCTCTCCCAGCACCGGATCCTCTATCACCATCAGAGGACAGCTCGGTGGGTTTTCAAGAAAGCTGTGTTCCAAGAAAGACTGTGCTGCCGCCAGTAAATTCCAGGGACCAAGTAGTCCATGCATCAATGCCACAGCCATAATCCTTTCGCCAGGACAAATCAACTCGTGAGTAATGATAGGAGTCATCAGCTGATTAAAGTCGACGTCAGGAGAAACCGGTCCGCAGAGACACAAATCAATGGCCCAATCGAAATCACAGGTCAGGCAGTGAAATACAGGCTGGACACAGGTGAAGTAGGAGAACCGAAAAGATAATCCATATGCCGTGCTTAATATCGCCAACGGCATTGTGCCATAATATTCTAGCATGCGATTGCGGAACAGTGTCAGCAGCTGCAGGGTCGGAGGTTGCATAGGAGGGACATCCATATTTAAAAATGTAAAAAAGCACAAGAGCGTCCGCTGGTAATGCAAGTAAAAATGCAATCCACGAACCAGAGTGGAGAAAATGGAATGAAAGGGAGCAGGGATGACTCCAAAGATTTTCTCAAATGAAGTCACGAGACCACTGGTAACAACTTTAAAAAAGTGTGCCAGGGATTTTGTGGAGGATGCGTTAAAGATAGTCGGAAACATGTTGCTGAAATTGAAAGGCAAACCTGTGTACGGGTGTTCGCTATGTGAAGTACGAAAGTTTCACGGGCCGAACTCAAGGCCACCTCTCTCTGAGACAAAAGAGCTCTTATTCTTGTCATGCCGTTGAAACGTGTCCCAAGGTTGGTATTTGTGGCCAGATTGAAAACTCCCTATGTTCATGTGTGGGAGGAAATAGAACATTTCTGCAGCAAATAACCCGTTCACTTACTGTTACGATAAAAGGAATACTTTTAATTAACTCAGAACAATCTTCATTATTGAGCATCAAATAACTACCATTTTCCAACAACTTGAACGTGGGGATGATAGCAGGAACTGGCGTGCCTTGCAACACGCAAGCCATATTTGGTCGGTGTTTGTTGCATGAATCGTGTAACTGTATGTGCCTACACATTAGTGAATGATCTGGCGTCTCAGTGCATTCCTCTCCATTCAGATAAACTTCTTGATCATCTTTGAAACATCTGTATGTGTATGGAAGCGACCAGACCTCATGAACAAAAGCACTACCTAAAGGTTCATAAAGACCTATTGGTATATATTTCATACAATTTGAAAACTTATATAAAGCAAAAGGCAGCGTTATTAAACCGTGGATAAGGCATGTTGCCAAAAAACCCGCAATCCTCTGCTGATGATGTCACTGAGCATGTCATGAATGATGTAATATGTGACATCATCAGTAGTGGATTATGGGTAATAGTATCTCTAGTTTACTCCCCTATAGCTGTCTTTCTTTTAACATAAGTGTGTGTTTCCTTCCCTTATACTTACTGTTTTTGGTTCGCTTCCAGTTCGCGTACCAGCGAGCGAACTAGGAAGCGAACTAAGAGAAATAGAGGTTGGCACAGTTCCAAATATTGTACCAATTTTTTAATAACGGGGAGGTAGTTCTGAAAAGAACTTTTATTTTTATTTTTCTGAACATTTTTTTAATGTTTTTGAATTTTTCGGAACAGTTTTATATTTTTTTGGGTTTTTCTTGGAGGGGGCAATGAAAACGATTCATTGTAAAGGGCTCAACAGGAGCAACAAAACAAAAAAAAGAAGTATTTATTATTTTGGGCGTTTCGGACAAACTTGCATATGATAGTCAATAGCTCTGTTGATCAGAGTGATGCTTCTTTCTCCGTAGGAAATGAATCCATCGCAAAATACGCAGGTGTGTTTTACTTCACCAAATCTCATTTGTATATTTGGCACCATCTCTCTGCCCTCTGGTCCCGTTACTTCCGGTACAACAGATCTTCTGGCCATAATAGGGAGATTATCTAGGTCGTTCCGAAACTGTGCAGCACTGTAGTTGTTAGGATGCCACCTAGTCATATGGCGATGCATTGTGTAGTTTCCGAAACTGTATTTTTTGTCGGTCCCTCTGGACAGTCTATCTTGACATATAAGGCAAGTTACGTATCTTGCATTTACTTTTTTCTGACCTTTGGGAATTTTAAAAAATTGCCAAATGAAGTTTTCTTTCCGGTGAGACGTCTTGGGCTGCTCAGGCAAAAACTGCCTCTCTTCGTGCTCGTCCTCCTGTTCCTCTTCTTCTTCTTCTTGTTGAATTACAACTTGAGCAGGTGGTCCACTCTTCCTTGGATGTGGTGGAGGTGGTGGGGAAGCACCAGCTGAAGCTACTAAAGAAGCCATTGCGAAGTGATCACAAAGGGTCTTTCTCTCACAATGATGAAAGTCAGAGTGAGGAAAGAAGGAGGGATTTTCATCATTTGGGAAAAACAAGAGTTCTCAACCAATCAAAAGTGTTCATTTTAGATTATATGACCTAGTCTTACATCATTAGGAAACCAAAAGTGAAATGAACCAATGAAAAGTGTTATTACCAAGTCACATGACTTGCTGTGTTTACGTTAAGCGCTTTGCAGGGCCTCCCGGTTTGCTTCCAGAAACCTGCGCTTTGGCACTCGCTTCGCGTACCAGTTCGCTAACGTAGCACGTCATATGACGTATCACGCGACAACGTGGAACGTCATGCGGACGGGAGGCGTCACGATGTTGTTTTCTAACGCGGCACTTGCGGTAAAGAAACGTTTACCGGCTCGCGGTCTATTTCGCGGCATCAAGGTCAGCTAACGGGAAGCTTCCCGATTCGCGAAGCGGGAACGAAGAAAAAAAAATATTTAAAAAAAAAATTATTCATAAACATATAAAATATATTTTTGGATTTAAAGAAGAATACATTTTACAGCTACAGATATTAGCTGTTAAAAAAACAATGAAATTCACAGAAAAAACCATAGGTTATAGACCATATATAGTTAGGAATTAGCATTTACAAAACCTTGAAAATTCACTGAAAAAACCATAGGTTATAGACCATATATAGTTAGGAATTAGCATTTAGAAAACCTTATTTCACTCACACAAAACCATTGAAATTCCATATATAGTTAGTTGCACTAACTATATATCGCGCACCCGCAATCCACTGCTGATGATGTCACATATTACATCATTCATGACATGGTCAGTGACATCACTGATGACATCACTGATGACAACATCCAGTGATTATGTGTTTCTGTAAAGTTTAAATATGTTTTACATATTGAAGAATGAGTGGATGTATAAGTGTCTGAATAAAGGTTTTAGTAGGTGCGTGATTGACTGTATGAGTGAGTGATTAAATGCGTCTTACTAAATGCACGGGTTAGTGACTAAACTGTCTGAAAGTGTGCATCAGTATGTCTGTTGTTGTGCAAGCTGCTGCATGTGTTGATCAGTAGCTATATAAGTAGCTATATGGGTTATTGATTGGTTGCACAAGTATTTGTATGGGAGACTGAGTGTGTGTATGGCTGGCTGGGAGGTGTGTGACTCTGTGCAGATCAATGTGTACTTGTATCAGTGATTCTATAAGAGAGTAAGTATGTGTTAGTATATGTTTGAAAATGTAAGGTACTCTATGTTTAACTGTGTAGATTAGAAAATGGAAGTGTGATTGATTCTTTACAGGACTGACTAGGTGTGTGAGTAACTCCATGGATGAGTGGCAGAGTGTGAGTGTCTGTATAGGTGTATGAGTGCATATGATAGTGTTGTAAAGATGAGTGATTGTATGTATGAATGATTGTATGGGTGAATGAGTGAATGTGTGTGTAGACGTAGGAATCAGTGAATGCGTATGTAGTAACTAGTATTGGTGTGTCAATGGTTTCAAAAATTATACTCTGTATTTAACACTGGGTGTAACAGAGGTTATATTAAAGTTGAGGAGATGCATTGTATTGTCACATTAATGATATCATCATTGATGTGACCATTGATGTCAAAAGAGATATCATCAGTGATGTCATTTGAGATGTCATCAGTGATGTCATCAGTGATGTCACTGACCATGTCATGAATGATGTAATATGTGACATCATCAGCAGTGGATTGCGGGTGCGCGATATATAGTTAGTGCAACTAACTATATATGGAATTTCAATGGTTTTGTGTGAGTGAAATAAGGTTTTCTAAATGCTAATTCCTAACTATATATGGTCTATAACCTATGGTTTTTTCAGTGAATATATATATATATATATATATATATATAGGTAGGTAATATATATATATATATATATATATATATATATATATATATATATATATATATATATATATATATTACCTACTGGCGGTCGCCAGTAGGTATATATAGTTAGGATTTTTTCTCTATGGGTTTTTTGAAAATTCTATGTCTAATAACTTTGGCGTTTGTGGACGGAATTGGCTGACATTTTCAGGAAAATGGCACATTTTGATTCTGAGCAGCCCTTGAAAATTTGGGGGGGGTTCGTCCAGTGGGGGCCGAGAAAAAAGGGGGGTCCCAAAACGTGTTTTTAACATTGAGTTTTCCATAGGGCGGTTGGCCTCACTTTTAGCCCGAAAGGCTGAATGGATTTGCACGAAACTTGGCAAAATTGTAGGGACTGGTAGCCCGATGTGCCTTTTGTAGGTCTCAATATATGTGCTCCAGTGGATTTTGAGAAATTAACGTTTAAAAAAAGATATATATCTGTAACAGCGGACCGGGCAGCGCACTGGTTCGCGGACTTTTCGCGCAACGGAGCTTTGTGAAGTGAAGCTGATTGGTTCTCCGGCGTCTGTCAACATTCCAAACAGTCCGTAGCGGCCGCCATCTTGTCTCTCGGTAGGATCGAGAGACAAGAGGAGGTCAAAACAAAGGGGGAAATAACTATAAGGGGGCATAGTAGATCCTCGCTGACCCCCTAGGTTTGATGTGGAGGTTTTAAAAGGGCCCCGCGGGGCAAAAAAAAATAATAATAATAATAATTGAACGGCTGAATGGATTTGCACGAAACTTGGCAAAATATTAGGGACTGGTAGCCCGATGTGCCTTTGCTAGGTCTCAATATATGTGCTCCAGTGGATTTTGAGAAATTAACGTTCAAAAAAAGATATATATCTGTAACAGCGCTCCGCTTCGCGTAACGGAGGTTTGCGAAGCTGATTGGTCATTCTGTCACTGGGCTATAGTTGGGCTACATCTGGCTGATATTTGGGCTACATTTGTTTTTTTGTGTGTCTGGCGGCCATCTTTGGGCTACATTGGGCTACATTGGGCTTCATTGGGCTACATTCGGCTAATTAGCAAATAGCTCATCGCAAACTAGGAATGGTAAAGAATCGCTATTTATTCCTTAAAGTTCGCTATTTAGGAAATGCAAATAACTTTGATGATACATATGGCGGTTCATCTCTAACAAGATAAGAAGCATAGGGATACATTTATGATGACTGGCGCATCACCAGGGATGTGTTAGTCATTTTGTGCCGCTGTTCCGTCACCTATGGTGTGCTGCATTTACAATGCGGCGCATCATGGGGCAAAAACAGCACAGATGCGTGATGTATCTGTGCCGTAAAGGTGGCGCATTGCTGGAGTTGTATCGCAAGTGTGATGAAGCTCCAGCAAGGGTCGGGGGTGCCCCTGTCGCAGGGTTTCTGTTCTCACACAGAACTGTGGACAGAGGATTGGAACCTCGGCGAATTAGGGTGTCCCAAAACTCACGTTAGTAATCAAAAACTCCTTAGCAAGCTAGGTACAGTGTCACATTGGATATAACAAACTCTCAATGTTTAGACAATCCAGAATATGAACTTCTAGTACCTCAGGATACGTGGAACTCATGAACAGTCGGTCGTTATAGATTTCTTAGAAACCAGAACATGGAGTTAAGAAGAACAGATGTGTATTTGAAATGTTTATTTACTAATGCCGTCTTCTCAGGCGTAGTACCTTAGATAATAAAAGTACACATATTATCAGTAGCAAAATTACCAGCATAGTTACTAGTACATAAAAAGTGAATGGTGATAGTATGTTAACATGCTGTAAATGAATAAGAGTTAGCAACACTTATAAGCAGCCGCGGGCCGTGGAGGGAGTTACGGTGAGGCAGGGAGGCGGGGAGGGGGAGAGGGGGAGAAGCAGGGTGGAGAATACAAGTACACATATTATCAGTAGCAAAATTACCAGCATAGTTACTAGTACATAAAAAGCGAATGGTGACAGTATGTTAACATGCTGTAAATGAATAAGAGTTAGCAACACTTATAAGCAGCCGCGGGCCGTGGAGGGAGTTACGGTGGGGCAGGGAGGCGGGGAGGGGGAGGGGCAAGGTAGAGAGGGCTCCACCCTGCTTCTCCCCCTCCCCGCCTCCCTGCCCCATCGTAACTCCCTCCACGGCCCGCGGCTGCTTATATCTCACCCTCCCTAATACACATATTATATTATTTGCTAAGAAGGTCTCTTTGTGTTGGTTTAGGGCGTGCCCATACTTTAGTGTCTTAGATTTGAAGGAATCACATCAGCATACACCAGCTCTCTCTTCATGTGAACCGCATCAACTGTTGTGTATGTGTGTTCGGCAAAGCAATATAAAACCCGCCTCATGCCCAGAATTGGCAGAAGTTGCACTTATGTTATGAGTATGAAGTCGTGGAGATCAGACCTCATAACAATTCTGTATCGTGTTGTTCTTGAAACTTTAGCACTCGCTGTACAGATATAGTTTAACAAGTAAAGCAGATAGTAGACCAATAACATATTATTCTCATGTAAACCACGATGAACTACTAGGTGGAAAGCTAAAGCAACAACTAAGTATCGTGTGCAGAAGTTGCAAAAAAGGAAAAATGGCGTTTAAACCGGTAATGAGCCCATGCTAACTTAACACGGTGTAAAGATATCCAGGACCTAGATGACACCTCCTCATGATCCGGAAACGAACTGAATAAGATAATAGAAGTGCCATCTCATGAGAGCAGATTGCAAGTTTATATGTGGACGGTCCGCAAGGTAAAGCATTAAAAACTAGGAAAATTTAATGCTAAAGAAAAATAAAACAGCCAAGTACTTTATCGAGTCTTAAGCCAATAGGCAAGGTAAATAATAAAAACTTGACAAATAAGTCAATGAATTGTCAATGAAATGCTAGTACTCAGCATATCAAACATGAAAAAGGTCTATGACATAACTGTGTATGCAAAATAAGCTGCAACAGCCTCCAATAGGAAGTCACCGTCTTCATCCGAAAACAGTTCAGCCATCCAATTTAAAAGCGGAAAAGAACATACGTGCTCTCCCAGCACCGGATCCTCTATCACCATCAGAGGACAGCTCGGTGGGTTTTCAAGAAAGCTCTGTTCCAAGAAAGACTGTGCTGCCGCCAGTAAATTCCAGGGACCAAGTAGTCCATGCATCAATGCCACAGCCATAATCCTTTCGCCAGGACAAACCAACTCGTGAGTAATGATAGGAGTCATCAGCTGATTAAAGTCGACGTCAGGAGAAACCGGTCCGCAGAGACACAAATCAATGGCCCAATCGAAATCACAGGTCAGGCAGTGAAATACAGGCTGGACACAGGTGAAGTAGGAGAACCGAAAAGATAATCCATATGCCGTGCTTAATATCGCCAACGGCATTGTGCCATAATATTCTAGCATGCGATTGCGGAACAGTGTCAGCAGCTGCAGGGTCGGAGGTTGCATAGGAGGGACATCCATATTTAAAAATGTAAAAAAGCACAAGAGCGTCCGCTGGTAATGCAAGTAAAAATGCCAATCTACGAACCAGAGTGCAGAAAATACAATGAAAGGAAGCAGGGATGACTCCAAAGATTTTCTCAAATGAAGTCACGAGACCACTGGTAACAACTTTAAAAAAGTGTGCCAGGGACTTTGTGGAGGATGCGTTAAAGATAGTCGGAAACATGTTGCTGAAATTGAAAGGCAAATCTTAATTGAAAAGGGTGTGCACCTCTGTATGGGTGTTCGCTATGTGAAGTACGAAAGTTTCACGGGCCGAACTCAAGGCCACCTCTCTCTGAGACAAAAGAGCTCTTATTCTTGCCATGCCATTGAAACGTGTCCCAAGGTTGGTATTTGTGGCCAGATTGAAAACTCCCTATGTTCATGTGTGGGAGGAAATAGAACATTTCTGCAGCAAATAACCCGTTCACTTACTGTTACGATAAAAGGAATACTTTTAATTAACTCAGAACAATCTTCATTATTGAGCATCAAATAACTACCATTTTCCAACAACTTGAACGTGGGGATGATAGCAGGAACTGGCGTGCCTTGCAACACGCAAGCCATATTTGGTCGGTGTTTGTTGCATGAACCGTGTAACTGTATGTGCCTACACATTAGTGAATGATCTGGCGTCTCAGTGCATTCCTCTCCATTCAGATAAACTTCTTGATCATCTTTGAAACATCTGTATGTGTATGGAAGCGACCAGACCTCATGAAGAAAAGCACTACCTAAAGGTTCATAACGACCTATTGGTATATATTTCATACAATTTGAAAACTTATATAAAGCAAAAGGCAGCGTTATTAAACCGTGGATAAGGCATGTTGCCAAAAAACCCGCAATCCTCTGCTGATGATGTCACTGAGCATGTCATGAATGATGTAATATGTGACATCATCAGCAGTGGATTACGGGTAATGGTATCTCTAGTTTACTCCCTTATAGCTGTGTTTCTTTTAACATAAGTGTCTGTTTCCTTCCCTTATACTTACTGTTTTTGGTTCGCTTCCGGTTCGCGTACCAGCGAGCGAACTAGGAAGCGAACTAAGAGAAATAGAGGTTGGCACAGTTCCAAATATTGTACCAATTTTTTAATAACGGGGAGGTAGTTCTGAAAATAACTTTTTTTTTTTTTTTTCTGAACATTTTTTTACTGTTTTTGAATTTTTCGGAACAGTTTTATATTTTTTGGGGTTTTTCTTGGAGGGGGCAATGAAAACTATTCATTGTAAAGGGCTCAACAGGAGCAACAAAACAAAAAAAAGAAGTATTTATTATTTTGGGCGTTTCGGACAAACTTGCATATGATAGTCAATAGCTCTGTTGATCAGAGTGATGCTTTTTTCTCCGTAGGAAATGAATCCATCGCAAAATGCGCAGATGTGTTTTACATCACCAAATCTCATTTGTATATTTGGCACCATCTCCCTGCCCTCTGGTCCCGTTACTTCCGGTACAACAGATCTTCTGGCCATAATAGGGAGATTATCTAGGTCGTTCCGAAACTGTGCAGCACTGTAGTTGTTAGGATGCCACCTAGTCATATGGCGATGCATTGTGTAGTTTCCGAAACTGTATTTTTTGTCGGTCCCTCTGGACAGTCTATCTTGACATATAAGGCAAGTTACGTATCTTGCATTTACTTTTTTCTGACCTTTGGGAATTTTAAAAAATTGCCAAATGAAGTTTTCTTTCCGGTGAGACGTCCTGGGCTGCTCAGGCAAAAACTGCCTCTCTTCGTGCTCGTCCTCCTGTTCCTCTTCTTCTTCTTCTTGTTGAATTACAACTTGAGCAGGTGGTCCACTCTTCCTTGGATGTGGTGGAGGTGGTGGGGAAGCACCAGCTGAAGCTACTAAAGAAGCCATTGCTCAGTGATCACAAAGGGTCTTTCTCTCACAATGATGAAAGTCAGAGTGAGGAAAGAAGGAGGGATTTTCATCATTTGGGAAAAACAAGAGTTCTCAACCAATCAAAAGTGTTCATTTTAGATTATATGACCTAGTCTTACATCATTAGGAAACCAAAAGTGAAATGAACCAATGAAAAGTGTTATTACCAAGTCACATGACTTGCTGTGTTTACGTTAAGCGCTTTGCAGGGCCTCCCGGTTTGCTTCCAGAAACCTGCGCTTTGCGACTCGCTTCGCGTACCAGTTCGCTAACGTAGCACGTCATATGACGTATCACGCGACAACGTGAAACGTCATGCGGACGGGAGGCGTCACGATGTTGTTTTCTAACGCGGCACTTGCGGTAAAGAAACGTTTACCGGCTCGCGGTCTATTTCGTGGCATCAAGGTCAGCTAACGGGAAGCTTCCCGATTCGCGAAGCGGGAACGAAGAAAAAAAAATATAAAAAAAAAAAATTATTCATAAACATATAAAATATATTTTTGGATTTAAAGAAGAATACATTTTACAGCTACAGATATTAGCTGTTAAAAAACCAATGAAATTCACAGAAAAAACCATAGGTTATAGACCATATATAGTTAGGAATTAGCATTTACAAAACCTTGAAAATTCACTGAAAAAACCATAGGTTATAGACCATATATAGTTAGGAATTAGCATTTAGAAAACCTTATTTTACTCACACAAAACCATTGAAATTCCATATATAGTTAGTTGCACTAACTATATATCGCGCACCCGCAATCCACTGCTGATGATGTCACATATTACATCATTCATGACATGGTCAGTGACATCACTGATGACATCACTGATGACATCTCAAATGACATCACTGATGACATCACTGATGACGTCTCATTTGGCATCATTCTTGTGCTAATACGATAAACCTCTTCAGACTCTAATATAACCTTAGATACACTCAGTGTATACAGACACTCACACACTGCCACTCATCCATGGAGTTACTCACACACCCAGTCAGTCATGCAAAGAAACAATCTCACCTCCATTTCTTCAACTATACAGTTATACACACCTTACTTATTGAAACATATACTAACACATATTTACTCTCTTATACAATCCCTGATACAAGTTCACAATGATCGATACAACCACTCACTCAGTGGCTCTCATGCACAGTTATTTATATATGCCAACTCTCACATGTACTGTGTTTTACATATGTACTTACTATGACATGTAGCATTGAGATATCCATTCACTCATCAATACACTCATGCACACAGTCAACTGCCCATGTAGCTGTTTCCACATGCACTCTTGAACTCATACACCTAGTGAATAAACTGCTCACACATCTATGCACTGAGTCACACACCTTCCAGCCACCCCCACACAAACTCAATCTCCCATAGAAATACTTGGGCAACCAATTAATAACACATATAGCCTCTCGTATAGCTAATGATCAACACATGCAGCAGTTTACATCACAACAGACATAATGATGCACAAATTAAGACAGTTTAGTCACTAACCCATGCATTCAGTGAGACACATTTAATCACTCACTCATACAGTCAGTCACGCACCTACTAAATCCTTCATCCAGACACTTATACATCCACTCATTCTTCAATATCTAAGACATATTTTAACTTTACAGAAACATACAGTCACTGGATGTTGTCATCAGTGATGTCATTTGAGATGTCATCAGTGATGTCATCAGTGATGTCACTGACCATGTCATGAATGATGTAATATGTGACATCATCAGCAGTGGATTGCGGGTGCGCGATATATAGTTAGTGCAACTAACTATATATGGAATTTCAATGGTTTTGTGTGAGTAAAATAAGGTTTTCTAAATGCTAATTCCTAACTATATATGGTCTATAACCTATGGTTTTTTCAGTGAATTTTCAAGGTTTTGTAAATGCTAATTCCTAACTATATATGGTCTATAACCTATGGTTTTTTCTGTGAATATATATATATATATATATTACCTACTGGCGGTCGCCAGTAGGTATATCTAGTTAGGATTTTTTCTCTATGGGATTTTTGAAAATTCTATGTCTAATAACTTTGGCGTTTGTGGACGGAATTGGCTGAAATTTTCAGGAAAATGGAACATTTTGTTTCTGAGCAGCCCCTGAAAATTTGGGGGGGTTCGTCAAGGGGGGGGGCGAGAAAAAAGGGGGGTCCCAAATCGTGTTTTTAACATTGAGTTTTCCATAGGGCGGTTGGCCTCACTTTTAGCCCGAACGGCTGAATGGATTTGCACGAAACTTGGCAAAATTGTAGGGACTGGTAGCCCAATGTGCCTTTGCTAGGTCTCAATATATGTGCTCCAGTGGATTTTGAGAAATTAACGTTCAAAAAAAGATATATATCTGTAACAGCGGACCAGGCAGCGCTCCGGTTCGCGGACTTTACACGTTACGGAGCTTTGTGAAGCGAAGCTGATTGGTTCTCCGGCGTCTGTAAACATTCCAAACAGTCCGTAGCGGCCGCCATCTTGTCTCTCGGTAGGATCGAGAGACAAGAGGAGGCCAAAGCGAAGGGGCAAATGACCATAAGGGGGCATAGTAGATCCTCCCTGACCCTCTAGGTTTGATGTGGAGGTTTTAAAAGGGCCCCGCGGGGCAAAAAAAAATAAAAATAATAATAATCGAACGGCTGAATGGATTTGCACGAAACTTGGCAAAATTGTAGGGACTGGTAGCTCGATGTGCCTTTGCTAGGTCTCAATATATGTGCTCCAGTGGATTTTGAGAAATTAACGTTCAAAAAAAGATATATATCTGTAACAGCGCTCCGCTTCGCGTACTTTTCGCGTAACGGAGCTTTGCGAAGCTGATTGGTTCTCCGGCGTCTGTAAACATTCCAAACAGTCCGTAGCGGCCGCCATCTTGTCTCTCGGTAGGATCGAGAGACAAGAGGAGGCCAAAGCGAAGGGGCAAATGACCATAAGGGGGCATAGTAGATCCTCCCTGACCCCCTAGGTTTGATGTGGAGGTTTTGAAAGGGCCCCGCGGGGCAAAAAAAAAAATAATAATAATAATCGAACGGCTGAATGGATTTGCACGAAACTTGGCAAAATTGTAGGGACTGGTAGCTCGATGTGCCTTTGCTAGGTCTCAATATATGTGCTTCAGTGGATTTTGAGAAATTAACGTTCAAAAAAAGATATATATCTGTAACAGCGCTCCGCTTCGCGGAGATAAAATTATCTCTGTATTACCTAGCTGTTGCTAACACCAGTTAGCGACCGCTAGTAGGAGATAGCGACCATCTTGGGCCCCACTTTGCATGTCAGTGATATTTATCACTAATGACATGCAAAGTGGGCATGCCAAGATGTTAGCGACTTGAAACAGTCGCTAACATCGCTATCTCCTATTACCAACTTTTGGAGATATTCGCGCTAAGCGCGAATATCTCCAAAAGCTACCACCTGCCCTGAGCAGTTCTTAGCCATGTTATCCAATGGGAGGTGGATAACATGGCTAAGAGCATTAGCTCGGTAATGCATGAATATCGCTGAGTTTTCAGCGATATTAATGCATTGCGGTCGTTTTTTATGGCATTTGCGATAAACCTTGATAATAGCAAGGTTTATCTGCGATAATTTCTGACGATGCTTAGCGGTAAAAAATTCGTTGCTAAGCATCGTTAGGGATAAATATCGCTTAACTTTGGTAATATGCCCCAACGTCTGTTAACGTTCGATTCGAAGGAAATCAGGAAGTGTTGAAAAACATTGTCTGCGCCATCTTGCCTTTTTTCAAATGCCACACTTTTGTCGTGCACGGCAGTCATTTTAGATGCCTTGACCAGACCCACTCTCTGCACGCTGTCGATCCTTAGCATGGCTCCCCACCCTCGCAAGCATCTCCCCCAGGCACTGGTCACCCCCGCTCTCTGTCTTATGCATGGGTAATAAACCTCCCTCCATCTGCGCTGCTCTTCCCTGAGAATCACACTCTGTGCCTGCCCGACACCTCCCTTTCGCCCTATTCACTACCGCACCCTCTGACACTCCTTTTCCTCTGTGTCCGATTGTCCAGGCCGGTCCTAGGCTATCAGCTAGCCCTGCAGATGTAGTTTATGGCCCCAGCTGTAAAGAATCACCCCTCTTCAAAGGAGTTATAGTAGATCAAGGCCCACACTCGATGAGATCCGTCACAGCACACGCGTTCCTACTATCTGAAAACCATCCTGTATTGTGATTGGGGAGGGGACCGAGCCTGAAGCGGAAGATTCCAGGGATGACTCTTTGTACATCAAAGTTTTTACAATTATGTGTCACATTAAAAATATATAGCACTCCAACAAAGTAGTAAGATTATAAAACTTTAATAACTTATAAATATATACAACAAAACAAAAACAGTAAGAAGATATAAACATTTTTAGGGAAAAACAACGAAGTAGAGGTCGGCTGTGCGAATAGTCCCAACGCAGCACAACGTCCAGATTTCTGGACGGCACCCAGGTGATGTTGCCTGGGTGCCGCACTGATTTCGGCATCCGGCGTGGGGCGTCGCGGGGGGTGGGTCATCAGTAGCAAACTGTTGTGCGAATAGTTCCAAGGCAGCAGAACGATGGCACCAAGGTGATGTCCAGTAAGTTGCCGCACTGGTTTTGGTATCCTACAATGCTGCTCCGAATAACGGCGTGGGGCGCCCCGGGGGGGGGGGGAGGCGGCGTGAACGGGCCTCTCCAGGTGGAGTCTCGTCTGTTGTAGTGGGGCGCCCCTTTACCGTTTCAGTTGCCATTCCGTCCGCTTTTGGTTCACTGTGTCAAAAGCCGCAATTCAGCTGAGTTGCGCCCACTCTTGCAGTGCAGCGATAGGCGGCTGCCACAGGACTCTCAAAATGGCGGCAGGCTCTTTTCTTTTGGGGCCTGGTCCACTGAAATGGCCCTGGGACACCTTGGAAATCGGACGACTGTCTGCTAGGTCTTGGACCCCATTCTCGAAAGCGTCCCCTCCGCCTTGAGGATTCAACAAAAGTTTTGGGGGCCCCCGACTCCTGCAGGCTTCTGGTGGGGAGCGGCTGCCATGATTGCTCGCGGAATGACCACGACGGAGCCACGAGATGGTAGTGCTTTCATGCTGACGCCAGCTTCAGTCTGAAACATCCAGAAACAAGGTGGGGCTTTCATCGTTTGGGAAAAAAAAAAGTTTTCATCCAATGAAAAGTGTTATTTTTAGGTCATATGATCAAGCCTTCGATCATTACGAAACCAAAAGTAAAATGAACCAATGAAAAGTTTTATAAACAAGTCACATGACCTGTTATGAGGCATAGGGTATAAAATGCGGAGAAAATACGTTGGCACGTGAGGGGGCGTCAGTAGCGGACCGATGTGCGAATAGGCCGAAGGCAGCACAACGCGCCAAGATCCGGATGGCACCGAGGTGGTGTCCAGCAAGTTGCAGCACTGGTGTGGCCATCCTACAATGCTGCGCCGAAAGTCGGCGTGGGGCGCCCCGTTGGCCTGTGAGTTCGCGTCAGTAGCGGACCGATGTGCGAATAGGCCGAAGGCAGCACAACGCGCCAAGATCCGGATGGCACCGAGGTGGTGTCCAGCAAGTTGCAGCACTGGTGTGGCCATCCTACAATGCTGCGCCGAAAGTCGGCGTGGGGCGCCCCGTTGGCCTGTGAGTTCGCGTCAGTAGCGGACCGATGTGCGAATAGGCCGAAGGCAGCACAACGCGCCAAGATCCGGATGGCACCGAGGTGGTGTCTAGTAAGTTGCCGCATTGGTGTGGCCATCCTACAATGTTGAAAGTCGGCGTGGGGCGCCCCGTTGGCCTGTGAGATGGCGTCAGTAGCGGACCGATGTGCGAATGGGGCCAAAGGCAGCGCAACGCGCCAAGATCCGGATGGCACCGAGGTGGTGTCATAGTTGAGAGTTCTGAGCAGCGGTTGTAACACTGTCTGAAGCTTATTTGCAGCTGCTGCAGCTTCACTACGCGCCAAGATCCGGATGGCATCGAGGTGGTGTCTAGTAAGGTGCACTGGCGTGGCCATCCTACAATGCTGAAAGTCGGCGTGGGGCGCCCCGTTGGCCTGTGAGATGGCGTCAGTAGCGGACCGATGTGCGAATGGGGCCAAAGGCAGCGCAACAATATTTTCTGAATGGAAGACACCACAAGGCGCTGAGATGCCAAGATCCGGATGGCACCGAGGTGGTGTCTAGCAAGTTGTGGCACTGGTGTGGCCATCCTACAATGCTGAAAGTCGGCGTGGGGCGCCCCGTTGGCCTGTGAGATGGCGGCAGTAGCGGACCGATGTGCGAATGGGGCCAAAGGCAGCGCAACAATATTTTTGGAATAGAAGACACCACAAGGCGCTGAGATTCGGTTAGCACCGAGGTGGTGTCTAGCAAGCTATGCAGCTGAGTTGCGTGCGCACTTGCGGCGAATAGGTCGAAGGCAGCACAACAATGTTTTCTGAATAGAAGACACCACAAGGCGCTGAGATTTGGTTACCACCGAGGTGGTGTCTAGCAAGTTGCTGCACTGGTGTGGCCATCCTACAATACTGCTCCGAATAACGGCGTGGGGTGCCCGAAGGGGGGGGGGAGGCGGCGTGAACGGGCCTTCCTAGGTGGAGGCTCGTCTGCTGTAGTGGGGCGCCCCTTTACCGTTTCAGTTGCCATTCAGCTGAGTTTTGGCCGCTCTTGATGCTACAGCGACAGGCGGCTGCAACAGGACTCTCAAAATGGCGGCCTGTTCTTTGGATTTGGGCCTGGTCCACTAAAATGGCCCTGGGACACCTTAGAACTCGGACGCTCGATTTTTTTTTCCTTTCCTCTACATGCAAAAAAAGGTAAATGCCCGGTACGTTATACGCTTCATCTGCCACGATGTACTCTCCAGAGGAACCGAAAAAAAATATAGTTATGGTAACTATACCATGCATCGTCATATGGAGAGGTGGCACCAATTAATTATAGTGCTGCATAAAAGAGAGATTTGGAGGAGAACCCCCGACCTGCCAGTACATTCATCAAAGAAGTGGCACTGAGAGCATCAGAGGCAAGGGAAACGGTCCCAAATATTTAGAAGAACTTTGGAAAGATTAAAATGACATGTTTAGATTGTGGCAAATTAATTTCATGTGGACAGATGAGTGTTACTCTATAAATACAGCATATGAACATCATCATAGTCGATGGTTGGTAGAGACATTTTGACTATATCCTGGACCTGCCCGTCCTCGCCTAAAATGGCGCCGGAATAAATGGGACTCGTAACTCCTTGTTGTGTACTGGTTGCAGAACCTTGAAATCACGAGATACGTATGCAGTTTTGAAGCACATGGCAGGCGGGGACGAGAATTGATTGAGTATTTCGACATCCCTATTGATATTAAGTTCTGATGTGTTATTGATTACTGTACTATTAAAAGTTGGAATTAACGTCACGCATGGTACTTGCCCGCAAATGTATATCTAGATAATTTTATTGTAACTGGCCCTGTCGTATTTTAATTATAAAATGTACGTCCACCGATTCCGCAACTGTTAGACACCTTAGTTCTTGCAACCTAATGGCCCGCCCGTTACGTTCCTCTACAGTGTAAATGTCTACTCATCATATACGATTACAGTTTGCTCCGTGGCCGGCCCACGTGGTTATAGGCTCGTATTTGTATAATGAAATTTTCACAATAAAGGTTTTTAAAAGAAAACATGGTAGTAGTATATACATTGGTAAAGTTTTTAATAATAGTCACTGTTTTAGAATCATTAAAAGGCAAGTGAAATAAAGCAGACCAATTACATGAAGTGTAAAAGGTATAATACGCAGGAACGCAGTAAAGATAAATGGTCAAGGGCTGTTGTGTTTTCTACTCCTGCAACATAAAGTGATCGATAAGAATCTCATATTCAGGCGTATCGGCGACTAAGACAGCAGGTCGACCCTCTTTTGCTCAACGGCTCCGTCATGGGACGAAGAAACGCCCTTTTTCTCGAAAAAAGAATATATTTTACTTGCAGGACAGTTGTAAATTTTCCGGGAAAGTACATTAGCCTGGAACATTATAACATATATTTAAGAAAAAATAATGTTCGGAAGTAATAAAAAGCGTAATTTTTAGGTCATATGACCAAGCCTTTCATCATTAGAATAAGAAAAGTAAAATGAACCAATGAAAAGTTTTATTAACAAGTCACATGACCTGTTATGCTTACGTTACGCGCTGCGCGTCGCGCCCCGGATGACTTCCGGATGCGCTAACGCGGCGCGTCATATGACACATTACGCGACAACGCAGGTCCAGAATATAGTCAAAATGTCTCCACCAACTAGCGGTCGGAACACAACCCCTTTCAGCAGGCTAAATAGTTCTGTTAAATGACAACAGAAGGGACAGGCAACAAGAACCATCAGTCAAAGAGGGGAGGGCTAGTTCTTCTCTACCGGGTTACATTGGGGGCGCTACCGGAACTGATCGAATTGGTAGTCTACAGTGTTTCTGGATGTTTCAGACTGAAGCTGGCGTTAGCATGAGAGCACCACCATTTCGTAGCTCCGTCGTGGCCATTCCGCGAGCAATCATGGCAGCTGCTCTTTATCGTTATTTTGGGCGGGGTGGGTGGCGGAGCCGAGCTGTATTGCAGCCATCATGGTGTGGAGTTCAGTTCATCTCACTAGTTTCGTATTTGTCATGAGGGGTTGTTCTTAATGTTTCTATTTTAGCGAGGTCAAAAAGAGATCCCATTAGTGGCCTACTGATTTTGCTCGATTCCTTTTGTTTTTTTACACGATTTTTCGTTATCTGCAAAGACTAAACAGAGTATTGCGACTCTGTGTTTGTTTGTAAATAGAGAATGAACCAAAGAGAACCAATTCTAAAACAGTAAATGCTTGGATAACAATCAATCAAATGGAGAGAGAAGCAGGCACGACGTATTACAACGGGGGCAAAGGCCTGCGTTAACTACCTTTCACTATCTGCAAAGAGAGAGTACTCCTAATAGAAATGAGGGGGGGGCAGCATTCAAAGCAGATCAGTGTGCATAAACACGAAAATGTTTTTACTTACCACGTACTTGACATTCGACAGCTTATGATATTTGCTATTAAAAAACCATTGAAATTCACTGAAAAAACCATAGGTTATAGACCATATATAGTTAGGAATTAGCATTTATAAAACCTTGAAAATTCACTGAAAAAACCATAGGTTATAGACCATATATAGTTAGGAATTAGCATTTACAAAACCTTGAAAATTCACTGAAAAAAACATAGGTTATAGACCATATATCGTTAGGAATTAGCATTTAAAAAACCTTATTTTACTTACACAAAACCATTGAAATTCCATATATAGTTAGTTGCACTAACTATATATCGCGCACCCGCAATCCACTGCTGATGATGTCACATATTACATCATTCATGACATGGTCAGTGACATCACTGATGACATCACTGATGACATCTCAATTCCTAACTATATATGGTCTATAACCTATGGTTTTTTCAGTGAATTTCAATGGTTTTTTAATAGCAAATATCATAAGCTGTCGAATGTCAAGTACGTGGTAAGTGAAAACATTTTCGTGTTTATGCACACTGATCTGCTTTGAATGGTGCCCCCCCCCCCTCATTTCTATTAGGAGTACTCTCTCTTTGCAGATAGTGAAAGGTAGTTAACGCAGGCCTTTGCCCCCGTTGTAATCCGTCGTGCCTGCTTCTCTCTCCATTTGATTGATTGTTATCCAAGTATTTACTGTTTTAGAATTAGTTCTCTTTGGTTCATTCTCTATTTACAAACAAACACAGAGTCGCAATACTCTGTTTAGTCTTTGCAGATAACGAAAAATCGTGTAAAAAAAAGAAAAGGAATCGAGCAAAATCAGTAGGCCACTAATGGGATCTCTTTTTGACCTCGCTAAAATAGAAACATTAGGAACAACCCCTCATGACAAATACAAAACTAGTGAGATGAACTGAACTCCACACAATGATGGCTGCAAAACAGCTCGGCTCCGCCACCCACCCCGCCCAAAATAACGATAAAGAGCGGCTGCCATGATTGGTTGCGGAATGGCCACGACGGAGCTACGAAATGGTGCTGCTCTCATGCTAACACCAGCTTCAGTCTGAAACATCCAGAAACACTGTAGACTACCAATTCGATCAGTTCCGGTAGCGCCCCAATGTAACCCGGTAGAGAAGAACTAGCCCTCCCCTCTTTGACTGATGGTTCTTGTTGCCTGTCCCTTCTGTTGTCATTTAACAGAACTATTTAGCCTGCTGAAAGGGGTTGTGTTCCGACCGCTGGTTGGTGGAGACATTTTGACTATATTCTGGACCTGCGTTGTCGCGTAATGCGTCATATGACGTGCCGCGTTAGCGCATCCGGAAGTCATCCGGGGCGCGACGCGCAGCGCGTAACGTAAGCATAACAAGTCATGTGACTTGTTAATAAAACTTTTCATTGGTTCATTTTACTTTTCTTATTGTAATGATGAAAGGCTTGGTCATATGACCTAAAAATTACGCTTTTCATTACTTCCGAACATAATTTTTTCTTAAATATATGCTATAATGTTCCAGGCTAATGTACTTTCCCGGAAATTTTACAACTGTCCTGCAAGTAAAATATATTCTTTTTTCGAGAAAAAGAGCGTTTCTTCGTCCCATGACGGAGCCGTTGAGCAAAAGAGGGTCGACCTGCTGTCTTAGTCGCCGATACGCCTGAATATGAGATTCTTATCGATCACTTTAAATTGCAGGAATAGAAAACACAACAGCCCTTGACCATTTATCTTTACTGCGTTCCTTCGTATTATACCTTTTACCCTTCATGTAATTGGTCTGCTTTATTTCACTTGCCTTTTAATGATTCTAAAACAGTGACTATTATTAAAAACTTTACCAATGTATATACTACTACCATGTTTTCTTTTAAAAACCTTTATTGTGAAAATTTCATTATACAAATACGAGCCTATAACCACGTGGGCCTGCCACGGAGCAAACTGTAATCGTATATGATGAATAGACATTTACACTGTAGAGGAACGTAACGGGCGGGCCATTAGGTTGCAAGAACTAAGGTGTCTAACAGTTACGGAATCGGTGGACGTACATTTTATAATTAAAATACGACAGGGCCAGTTACAATAAAATTATCTAGATATACATTTGCGGGCAAGTACCATGGGTGACGTTAATTCGAACTTTCAACAGTACAGTAATCAATAACACATCAGAACTTAATATCAATAGGGATGTCGAAATATTCAATCAATTCTCGTCCCCGCCCGCCATGTGCTTCAAAACTGCATACGTATCTCGTGATTTCAAGGTTCTGCAACCAGTACACAACAAGGAGTTACGAGTCCCATTTATTCCGGCGCCATTTTGGGCAAGGACGGGCAGGTCCAGGATATAGTCAAAATGTCTCTACCAACCATCGACTATGATGATGTTCATATGCTGTATTTATTAGAGTAACACTCATCTGTCCACATGAAATTAATTTGCCACAATCTAAACATGTCATTTTAATCTTTCCAATGTTCTTCTAAATATTTGGGACCGTTTCCCTTGCCTCTGAAGCTCTCAGTGCCACTTCTTTGATGAATGTACTAGCAGGTCAGGGGTTCTCCTCCAAATCTCTCTTTTATGCAGCACTATAATTAATTGGTGCCACCTCTCCATATGACGATGCATGGTATAGTTACCACAACTATATTTTTTTTCGGTTCCTCTGGAGAGTTCATCGTGGCAGATGAAGCGTGTAACGTACCGGGCATTTACCTTTTTTTGCATGTACAGGAAAGGAAAAAAAAATCGAGCGTCCGAGTTCTAAGGTGTCCCAGGGCCATTTTAGTGGACCAGGCCCAAATCCAAAGAACAGGCCGCCATTTTGAGAGTCCTCTTGCAGCCGCCTGTCGCTGTAGCATTAACAGCAGCCGAAACTCAGCTGAATGGCAACTGAAACGCTAAAGGGGCGCCCCACTACAGCAGACGAGCCTCCACCTAGGAAGGCCCATTCACGCCGGCTCCCCCCCCCCCCTTTGGGCACCCCACGCCGTTATTCGGAGCAGTATTGTAGGATGGCCACACCAGTGCGGCAACTTGCTAGACATCACCCCGGTGGTAACCGAATCTCAACGCCTTGTGGTGTCTTCTATTCAGAAAACATTGTTATGCTGCCTTCGACCTATTCGCCGCAAGTGCGCACACAACTCAACTGCATAGCTTGCTAGACACCACCTCGGTGCCATCCGGATCTTGGAATGTCAGCGCCTTTTGGTGTCTTCTCTTCAGAAAATATTGTTGCGCTGCCTTTGGCCCCATTCGCACATCGGTCCGCAACTTAGACATCACCTCGGTGCCATCCGGATCTTGGCATCTCAGCGCCTTGTGGTGTCAGTCAGAAAATATTGTTGCGCTGCCTTTGGCCCCATTCGCACATCAGTCCGCTACTGACACCATCTCACAGGCCAACAGGGCGCCCCACGCCGACTTTTACCATTGTAGGATGGCCACACCAGTGCCACAACTTGCTAGACACCACCTCGGTGCCATTTGGAACTTGGCATCTCAGCGCCTTGTGGTGTCTTCAATTCAGAATATATTGTTGCGCTGCCTTTGGCCCCATTCGCACATCGGTCCGCTACTGACGCCATCTCACAGGCCAACGGGGCGCCCCACGCCGACTATCAGCATTGTAGGATAGCCACACCAGTACAGCAACTTGCTAGACATCACCTCGGTGCCATCCGGATCTCGGCGCCCCACTGCAGATGAAGTGCCTCTCAACTATGAAACCACCACGGTGACATCCGGATCTTGGCGCGTTGTGCTGCCTTCGGCCTATTCGCACATCGGTCCGCTACTGACGCCATCTCACAGGCTAATGGGGCGACCCACGCCGAGTTTCAGCATTGTAGGATGACCACACCAGTACAGCAACTTGCTAGACATCACCTCGGTGCCATCCGAATCTTGGCATCTCAACGCCTACTGGTATCTTCCATACAGAAAATATTGTTACGCTGCCTTTGGCCCCATTCGCACATCGGTCCGCAACTTAGACATCACCTCGGTGCCATCTGGATCTTGGCATCTCAGCGCCTTGTGGTGTATTCTCTTCAGAAAATATTGTTGCGCTGCCTTTGGCCCCATTCGCACATCGGTCCGCAACTTAGACATCACCTCGGTGCCATCCGGATCTTGGCATCTCAGCGCCTTGTGGTGTCTTCTACTCCGAAAATATTGTAGAAAATATTGTTGCGCTGCCTTTGGCCCCATTCGCACATCAGTCCGCTACTGACACCATCTCACAGGCCAACAGGGCGCCCCACGCCGACTTTTACCATTGTAGGATGGCCACACCAGTGCCACAACTTGCTAGACACCACCTCGGTGCCATCCGGATCTTGGCATCTCAGCGCCTTGTGGTGTCTTCAAATCAGAAAATATTGTTGCGCTGCCTTTGGCCCCATTCGCACATCGGTCCGCTACTGACGCCATCTCACAGGCCAACGGGGCGCCCCACGCCGACTTTCAACATTGTAGGATGGCCACAGAAGTGCGACAACTTACTAGACACCACCTCGGTGCCATCCGGATCTTGGCGCGTTGTGCTGCCTTCGGCCTATTCGCACATCGGTCCGCTACTGACGCAAACTCACAGGCCAACAGGGCGCCCCACGCCGACTTTCAGCATTGTAGGATGGCCACACCAGTGCGGCAACTTGCTACACACCACCTCGGTGCCATCCGGATCTTGGCATCTCAGCGCCTAGTGGTGTCTTCTATTCCGAAAATATTGTTGCGCTGCCTTCGGCCCCATTCACACATCGGTCCGCTACTGACGCCATCTCACAGGCCAACGGGGCGCCCCACGCCGACTTTCAGCATTGTAGGATGGCCACACCAGTGCGGCAACTTACTAGACACCACCTCGGTGCCATCCGGATCTTGGCGCGTTGTGCTGCCTTCGGCCTATTCGCACATCGGTCCGCTACTGACGCAAACTCACAGGCCAACGGGGCGCCCCACGCCGACTTTCAGCATTGTTGGATGGCCACACCAGTGCGGCAACTTACTAGACACCACCTCGGTGCCATCCGGATCTTGGCGCGTTGTGCTGCCTTCGGCCTATTCGCACATCGGTCCGCTACTGACGCAAACTCACAGGCCAACGGGGCGCCCCACGCCGACTTTCAGCATTGTAGGATGGCCACACCAGTGCACCTTACTAGACACCACCTCGGTGCCATCCGGATCTTGGCGCGTAGTGAAGCTGCAGCAGCTGCAAATAAGCTTCAGACAGTGTTACAACCGCTGCTCAGAACTCTCAACTATGACACCACCTCGGTGCCATCCGGATCTTGGCGCGTTGTATTGCCTTCGGCCTATTCGCACATCGGTCCGCTACTGACGCCGCCTCACGTGCCAACGTATTTTCTCCGCATTTTATACCCTATGCCGCATAACAGGTCATGTGACTTGTTTATAAAACTTTTCATTGGTTCATTTTACTTTTGGTTTCCTAATGATGGAAGGCTTGATCATATGACCTAAAAACAACACTTTTCATTGGATGAAAACTTTTTTTTTTTCCCAAACGATGAAAGCCCCACCTTGTTTCTGGATGTTTCAGACTGAAGCTGGCGTCAGCATGAGAGCACCACCATCTCGTAGCTCCGTCGTGGTCATTCCGCGAGCAATCATGGCAGCCGCTCCCCACCAGAAGCCTGCAGGAGTCGGGGCCCCCAAAACTTTTGATGAATTCTCAAGGCGGAGGGGACGCTTTCGAGAATGGGGTCCAAGACCTAGCAGACAAGCGTCCGATTTCCAAGGTGTCCCAGGGCCATTTCAGTGGACCAGGCCCAAAAAGGAAACAGCCTGCCGCCATTTTGAGAGTCCTGTGACAGCCGCCTATCGCTGCACCGCAAGAGTGGGCGCAACTCAGCTGAATTGCGGCTTTTGACACAGTGGACCAAAAACGGACGGAATGGCAACTGAAACGGTAAAGGGGCGCCCTACTACAACAGATGACACTCCACCTGGAGAGGCCCGTTCACGCCGCCTCCCCCGGGGCGCCCCACGCCGTTATTCGGAGCAGCATTGTAGGATACCAAAACCAGTGCGGCAACTTACTGGACATCACCTTGGTGCCATCGTTCTGCTGCCTTGGAACTATTCGCACAACAGTTTGCTACTGATGACCCACCCCCCGCGACGCCCCACGCCGTTATTTGCTGGGTGGCAACTTACTAGACATCACTTTCGTGTCATCTAGATTTCAGCGCGTTCTGCTGCCTTGGAACTATTCGCACAACAGTTTGCTACTGATGACCCACCCCCCGCGACGCCCCACGCCGGAAATCTGGACGTTGTGCTGCGTTGGGACTATTCGCACAGCCGACCGCTACTTCGTTGTTTTTCCCTAAAAATGTTTATATGTTATTACTATTTTTGTTTTCTTGTATATATTTATAAATTATTAAAGTTTTATAATCTTACTACTTTGTCGGAGTGCTATATATTTTTAATGTGACACATAATTGTAAAAACTTTGATGTACAAAGAGTCATCCCTGGAATCTTCCGCTTCAGGCTCGGTCCCCTCCCCAATCACAATACAGGATGGTTTTCAGATAATAGCAACGCTTCTGCTGTGACGGATCTCATCGAGTGTGGGCCTTGATCTACTATAACTCCTTTGAAGAGGGGTGATTCTTTACAGCTGTGGCCATAAACTACATCTGCAGGGCTAGCTGATACCCTAGGACCAGCCTGGACAATCGGACACAGAGGAAAAGGAGTGTCAGAGGGTGCGGTAGTGAATAGGGCGAAAGGGAGGTGTCGGGCGGGCACAGGGTGTGATTCTCAGGGAAGAGCAGCGCAGATGGGGGGAGGTTTATTACCCATGCATAAGACAGAGAGCGGGGGTGACCACTGCCTGGGGGAGATGCTTGCGAGGGTGGGGAGCCATGCTAAGGATCGACAGCGTGCACAGAGTGGGTCTGGTCAAGGCATCTAAAATGGCTGCCGTGCACGACAAAAGTGTGGCATTTGAAAAAAGACAAGATGGCGCAGACAATGTTTTTCAACACTTCCTGATTTCCTTCGAATCGAACGTTAACAGACGTTGGGGCATATTACCAAAGTTAAGCGATATTTATCCCTAACGATGCTTAGCAACGATTTTTTTACCGTCAGAAATTATCGCAGATAAACCTTGCTATTATCAAGGTTTATCGCAAATACGATAAAAAACGACCGCAATGCATTAATATCGCTGAAAACTCAGCGATATTCATGCATTACCGAGCTAATGCTCTTAGCCATGTTATCCACCTCCCATTGGATAACATGGCTAAGAACTGCTCAGGGCAGGTGCTAGCTTTTGGAGATATTTGCGCTTATCTCGAATATTTCCAAAAGTTGATAATAGGAGATAGCGATGTTAGCGACTGTTTCCAGTCGCTAACATCTTGGCATGCCCACTTTGCATGTCATTAGTGATAAATATCACTCACATGCAAAGTGGGGCCCAAGATGGTCGCTATCTCCTACTAGCCGTCGCTAACTGGTGTTAGCAACAGCTAGGTAATACAGATATAATTTTATCTCCGCGAAGCGGAGCGCTGTTACAGATATATATCTTGTTTTTGAACGTTAATTTCTCAAAATGCACTGAAGTACATATATTGAGACCTAGCAAAGGCACACCGGGCTACCAGTCCCTAATATTTTACCAAGTTTCGTGCAAATCCATTCAGCCGTTCGATTATTATTATTATTATTTTTTTTGCCCCGCGGGGCCCTTTTAAAACCTCCACATCAAACCTAGGGGGTCAGCGAGGATCTACTATGCCCCCTTATGGTCATTTGCCCCTTCGCTTTGGCCTCCTCTTGTCTCTCGATCCTACCGAGAGACAAGATGGCGGCCGCTACGGACTGTTTGGAATGTTTACAGACACCGGAGAGCCAATCAGCTTCGCTTTTCAAAGCTCCGTAACGCGAAAAGTACGCGAAGCGGTGCGCTGTTACAGATATATATCTTTTTTTGAACGTTAATTTCTCAAAATCCACTGGAGCACATATATTGAGATCTAGCAAAGGCACATCGGGCTACCAGTCCCTACAATTTTGCCAAGTTTCGTGCAAATCCATTCAGCTGTTCGATTATTATTATTTTTTATTTTTTTTGCCCCGCGGGGCCCTTTTAAAACCTCCACATCAAACCTAAATGGTCAGGGAGGATCTACTATGCCCCCTTATGGTCATTTGCCCCTTCGGTTTGGCCTCCGCTTGTCTCTCGATCCTACCGAGAGACAAGATGGCGGCCGCTACGGACTGTTTGGAATGTTTACAGACGCCGGAGAACCAATCAGCTTCGCTTCACAAAGCTCCGTTGCGCGAAAAGTACGCGTCCTGGAGCGCTGCCCGGTCCGCTGTTACAGATATATATCTTTTTTTAAACGTTAATTTCTCAAAATCCACTGTAGCACATATATTGAGACCTACAAAAGGCACATCGGGCTACCAGTCCCTACAATTTTGCCAAGTTTCGTGCAAATCCATTCAGCCGTTCGGGCTAAAAGTGAGGCCAACCGCCCTATGGAAAACTCAATGTTAAAAACACGTTTTGGGACCCCCCTTTTTTCTCGGCCCCCCCTTGACGAACCCCCCCCAAATTTTCAAGGGCTGCTCAGAAACAAAATGTGCCATTTTCCTGAAAATGTCAGCCAATTCCGTCCACAAACGCCAAAGTTATTAGACATAGAATTTTCAAAAATCCCATAGAGAAAAAATCCTAACTATATATACCTACTGGCGACCGCCAGTAGGTAATATATATATATATATATATATATATATATATATATATATATACATACATATATATATATATATATATATATATATATATATATATATATATATATATATATATATATATATATATATATATATATATATATATATATATATATATATGCACAGGAAAACTAAACAGGCACTTCCCTTACCAAGAAGTACAAAGTTTGCATGTCTGCAGCCTTTCTTATTTTCCACCTTATTCATCTTCTGCTCAATCAACACATCATCCACACATACACAAACCTACTTTCTCCCTTTCTTGGCTAGGATTACCAATCATTCTTCTTTAATTCAAATTCAAAGTACAGGCCCTTTATCGACGCTTTTTATTATAACAACTACCCCGGCCGAAGGCACTATGAAATTTGCATACTTGCTCACTTTCTTGGCTGCACTTATCAATTATTCTTCAATTTCATATTTTGATTCAAGCTCAAAGCCCTTTATCGAGCCTTTTTGTTGTAACTACTGTTGCAGTGATTCTGCTCCTACACACAACTGTGCATAAAGACTTACGACCTCAGTGAATTACGGTGTTCCAAACCCCACCTTAGTACCCAAACCCCCTAACAGACTAGCAATCAGTGACTCATTGTTTCTTCCTCCTATAGCAAAAACACCAATTATTAGTCAACCCACAACATGCGACTTAGGTTACCTCAGGTAAGGTAAATAACAAGAGAACTCTTTCGTTACATTCTTACACCAGTCCAAAACAAGCACTTAATAAACACACCTGCAACTTTGAAATGTTTATTTCTAACACCGTAATCTCATGCCCAGTACCTTACATACTACAAGCAAACATATTATCAGAAACAAAGTTGTCAGCATTGTTACTATTCCATAAAATACAAAGGGAGAAAGCATCCTATAATGCAAAAGGGAAACAGATTCAAAATATACCTAAATTTCACCCTCCCTACTTAGCAGGTTATTTTATAACTACAGAAGATCTCATACGACTAGAGAGGCAGACCCATACCTCTGTTACTCAGCAGTAGTGGATCACATTGAGTTCTGCACAAACTGTCAAGATACGAATGTTCTCAAACTGTGTGTAATCATGCCTGCACACTTCATTACTGAACGCGCAAGTATAAGAGATGCCACAGCTGCATATCTCTTATGGTTCCAAAGTGCGAACATCATTCCGAATAACACACACAGTAGCCAACATAACCTTGATGTTTCATGCTCTCACTATACACACTAAAGTAGCGAGGCAGTCTACAAATGTAGTATATCAAATTATTCTCATATGAAGCAAAATACTCACTTTTCTCTAAACAATATTGCAAGTGCGTGTTTTGTGCAAAGCAGAGCAGGAAAACAAAAATGGCGTTTAAGCTTCTAATACACCCATGCTAACTTAACACGGTGTGAGTGCAAGGCTCAGCCCACGACACATTTCCTTCACCAAAGCACATAATATAAACGTGGGCAAATTACAAACGCAGAGTCCAAGCCTAAAAAGCAGAGTCAAGTAAAATTTTGCAAAAAAAATTATTCAATCTTTGATAAAAAGCAGTAACTAAATAATATAGAATAGGTAGACAAATCAAGCAGTCTTATTCCACCAGCGTATAAGCACAGTATGTAGCAACAGCCTCCAACAGGAAGTCATTGTTCTCATCTGAAAACATTTCAGCCATCCAATTCAATAGTGGGAATGAACATATATGTTCCTCAACGACCGGAGCCTCTATCACCATCGATGGAAAACTCGGGTCATCTTCAATGTAACTGCGGTCCAAGAAGTCATGCGCCGCTGCAAAAACATTCCAACGTCCCATTATTCCATGTGTCACTGCTAAGGCCATAATCCCGCCGCCAGA
Source organism: Lissotriton helveticus (assembly GCF_964261635.1). Taxonomy (NCBI): domain Eukaryota; kingdom Metazoa; phylum Chordata; class Amphibia; order Caudata; family Salamandridae; genus Lissotriton; species Lissotriton helveticus. Next base: position 892,534,851 of record NC_136063.1, on the reverse strand, counting down.
ACAGAGCAAGTCATGAACCACTAAGGGGCTCATCATCTAGTCATAATCCGCGTTGAGAGACACCGTACTGAAGAGACACAAATCCAGGGCCCAGTCGAAATCACAGCTCAGGCAATGGAACACAGGTTGAACGCATGTGAAAAAGGAGAATCGAAACGATAATCCATAAGCTGCACTCAATGTTGCAAGAGGCAGCGCTCCATAGTAACTAAGCATTCGGTTGCGGACCAGCAACAACTGAGAAATATTGTCGTCTGCTGCAAGATGTGCATCCATATTTAAGTAAACAAATTAATACAAGCACCCTGGCAACTAATGTGAGCATTAAGCACAATTCACCAAAGATGCTGGAAAAAATCTAATGAAAAAACACCGATAAGACACCAAATATAGTTTCTATAGAAGTCACAAGGCCAATGCTTATAACTTTAAAAAAGTAAGCTAACCCCCTACTCGAGGATGCATTAAAGATAGTCTAAATTAACTCCCTAAAATTCCAGGGCACGTCTGTATTTAATAAAGCATACACTTCTGCGCGGGTGTTTGCTACATGAAGGACAAATGTTTCTCTAGCAGATGTAAGAGCAACCTCTTTTTGAGACAATAGTGTTCTTATACGGCTCATTTGGTTGACTCTTCTTTCAAGATCGGAATCGACGGCCAGATAAAAACATCCAGCTTCCCATACAGAGGAGTAAACACAACTTTTTTATAGCAAACCACTCGCTCAGTTACAGTAATCACGAAAGCGATGCCTGCTAACATCGCACAATAAACCACACAGCTGAATCGGATCTCCAATAAGTGACCACTTCTAACTATTCTCATAGCGCGCCCTGTGCTCTGATTTGACAGTGAGAGAATGATCGCACCATAGTTTCTACTGCTAATCATTCTCAGCATACGCTACGAATACGATAAAACGGCGATAATTTTAACACCGGTCCTTGATAATATGCCTCGAATTTCGTAGCGCGCCCTGCATCACAAAATGCGATGCAGGGCACGGAACGAAGGGGCATATTATCAACAACATAAGGCGATACATTATCGCCGCTATTATTGGCAGGAAACTGCAGATAAAGTGTCGATAATGGGCTTGATAATAGGCCCTTGTAAATTCCCATAGCAGCCCAGGTTCTTGCATTAACATGGGCTGCTATGAGAATTCACAAGGGCATATTATCAAGGCCATTATCAACGCTTTATCGGAAGTTTCCTGCCGATAAAACCGGCGATTATGTTTTGTCTTATGTTGTTGATAATATGACCCAAAATTTGTTTTATTAATTTATTTGTTTCTTACCTACAATCATCCAGATTCCGTTGTTTATCACCCCCCACCCTGCCCCTCCACACCCCGCCTGTCCCACCGCAACTCCCTACACGGGCCGCATCTGGGCTTGATAATACGCCCTTGTTAATTCCCATAGAAGCCCATGTTTACACCAGAACATGGGCTTCTATGGGAATTAACAAGGGCGTATTATCAAGACCATTTTCGCCGTGTTATCGTCAGTTTCCTGCCCATAAAACTTCGATAATTTTAAAACCGATCCTTGATAATATGCCCCTCAGTGCCATATTATCAGTAAAGGGTGATACATTATTGCCGCTTTTATCGGCAGGAAACTACCGCTAAAGAAGCGATAATGGGCTTGATAATAGGCCCTTGTAAATTCCCATAGCAGCTCAGATTCTAGTGTTAACATGGGTTTCTATGGCAATTCACAAGGACATATTATCAAGACCATTATCACCGCTTTACCGGCAGTTTTCTGCCGATAAAAGCGGCGATAATGTATCGCCCTTTATTGATAATATGGCCCATAATCCCTTAATATACAGAGACGCACAAACTGATATTAAACAAAAAAACATAACAGCATGCATTATTGCAAAACACATTTACTACTATAAAACGTTTAACAGCGGACAATATAGGGGCATATTATCAAGACAGGCGATAACATTATCGCCGCTTTATCTGCAGTTTTCTACCCATAAAGCGGCAATAATATTATCACCTGTCTTGATATACCCCATCATTCCTTAATGTACAACGATGCACCGCATATACTCCCATACAACTTATTAACTCACCTTTCAAATTGATTTGTAGATTAAGCAGAATACCACTCACACAGTGGATATTCTTGTACAGAATCTCTCAAGCTCCGTGTTTGCAGCAGACCCGTCAAATGGAACATTTTCTCCTCTCATTTTACACATACATACATATCAATAACCAATTAAAATACTGCACACAATAATTCAAAACAAAACACACATTTCTATTGATTTAACATTCCAAACCTTTCCAACTGACATAACTTTCCACCCTACCCCCAACAGATCATGCAAAACTTAACTGTCAACAGAGGTCAAAAGCTCAGCACTGTATAAAACACTGCTCCTCAACAAATTTAGACTATGGATAAGCACTTACTTATAAGTACTAATAAAGCAAAAACGTTTCATTACAAGCAACAAAGATATAAACACATAATCTTGATAAATATCGCGGCAGTATAACAGAACTGAAATGTACGAGGCATACTGCACACGTAAAACCGTACAGTTACCAAAACTTGGAATGCTTCAGCTCATTTACTCATTTACTCACATCTACATAATTCTAAACTCTAATTGTCTTTTTTGTTTTGCAGATTACCAATCGGACTTCTTTTGGAGTCCATTTAACAATTTGTTCATAATATTGTTTGTTGATAAATTTATTTTTCAAGTTGCTTCTATTATAGTTATGATTGAGTTTCGTTTACATTTATTTTTTTAATAAAAGTTAATTAAAAAAACTACATACTTCTTTTATTTTGTAGGGAAGGTGTATGACGGTCCACAATAAAAATAATGTTGAAATACTATAGTAAGATATTCAAGACTAGGATTGAAAACTACTGAGTTCTAATTAACAGATATAATACAAATAACGGTGAAAAAGTACTAAAATGGCGGTGGACGGAGTACGTAATCAATGTTTGGCCGCTCGGCACTACCTTTCAAATAAATATAGAAAAAATATGATTATTAACATATTACAAAAGTACAGCAGCAGATGACACACACGACCCGGAAAAAGAAAGCGACAAATTTACTACCTGAAATAAAGAAAGGTTTGCTTGTTGAACTTGAAGAAAAAGAAAAGAACGTGGGCTTCGAAACGAGGCTGCGCATGCATAGAAAGTACAACTGCTACACAAAAAAAAGGAAAGTTTTACATACTATCATAGAAATGAAGGGGCATATTATCAACAAAAGGTTAAAAATTGATGCTGATTGGAGTTTGTGGAATTTTGTCCCTCGTACAATATATTTTTGTTCGAGAGTCTATTTTTCAGACAAATATCCGGATGGCGATAGGCACCTGCTTTGCCCCCAGCTATGCAAACTTGTTTGTTGGCTGGTGGGAGGAGCAGGTGCCCAGAAGCTGTAGAGTAGGTCAAGACAGTGGTAAGGTCATCCAGTGTTATCGTTAGATTGACGATTTATTCATTGTTTGGTAGGGGTCAACTGAGACAGCTCTTAAATACATTGATGATCTGAATAACAACAATTACAACCTGCGCTTCTCAGGTACCATTAGTCCGGTGGCAGCAGACTATTTGGACCTGAGGGTGTTTGTTGAGGATGGGCGACTCCACACTGCACTTTTCCGAAAACCAACTGCTGGTAATTCTATTCTGCCTGCCAGCAGCAATCACCCACAAAGCTTATCAGCAGCATACCTTATGGGGAGCTGTTGAGGCTTCGTAGAAACAGTTCAAGGGAGCAAGACTTTGAGGCGGCTGCCTCAGAGTGTGTAGCGAGATTTAGTCTGCGAGGCTATGAGCGCGTCATTTTGAATAAGACACTAAATAAGGTCAGAAAGATCCCAAGGGAGACCCTTCTGGTAGATAAACCTAGTAAGAAGGAGGACATCAATAAGGAAGGGAAATTTCGGATGATTACGCCTTACTCCTCTGAGGCTAACTATCTGAAAAAAATGCTTAGAAAAAACTGGCATATTCTCCTGACTGATAATACAATCAAGGATGATATACCCCAGTATACACAGGTAACTTTTGGAAAGGCCAGGTCCTTAAAGGACATGCTGGTTAGAAGCCATCTTGAGAGACCTATACCTAAAACTAACACCTTGAAAGAGATGAAGGGATTTTACCCCTGTGGTAGGTGTAAAGCCTGCGTGGATAGTAAATGGGTCCTGACTTACACTCTTTTAGACACAGGATGAACGATGGAAATCAAAAAGTTCTTGACTTGTAGCACTTCCTTTGCAGTTTATTGTCTTGTCTGCCCATGTGGCTTACGCTACTTTGGCAGTACAATTCATGAGCTGAAAATCAGAATATTGGAACATCTGCGGGCAATCGATAAGGCGGATCACGCATATCCGGTTGACCGCCATTTTGCAGAATTCCAAGGATAGAAAAAAGCTACAGTATTTTGGATAAGATTGTGTCCCTTGTAACATCAGAGGTGGAGACCGTTTGCGGAAGTTACTACGATTAGACTCGAGATATATTATCGACCTATCGTCTAAATTCCCCAAAGGTCTAAACAGTGGGGAAGAACTTGCAATACATCTGGGGAAATAATGTGATCTGCCTGATAGTTATGATATAAGGTTTGGTTTACTGCTATGGTTCATGTTGGTTTTGTTTTGGTTTGCCCCGTTATATCATGCTAACTATATACTGAGAAGATATTGATTCTGTCTAGAACGGTCACATTGGGTAACAGGGATCTATGGGTAACCATAGCTGATGTTTATTTTTATTCACTTATTCATGAACGCTGGATGAAATATGAGATCATCATGGAATAATTTGAGTTGTTCATCCAATGAATTTAAGTCAAGTCAAGTCAAATATATGTTTATTATGACCATAGTCTTTAAACAATGCAATGAACATAATACTGGAAGGAGTATGCACAATAAATTCATTAAAGTTAATCTGTTAAAAAGTATCTCCACCCATTATCAAAAATACAAAATTTCACTAAAGATTACATTTCTTAAAACCTATATTTACATGTTAAAAACCTTTTCGTTTTCTTACCCCTACAGGCACTTTCATTCAGCCAAACTGTACTACAGTATTACAGATTATTCTTGACTTCTCAGTGCTCTCAGGGCCCCCTTTATAAATTTCCCCAGGGCAATTACAATATCAATAGAGGGGATTTCTGCTAGGAGGCTGGCTGCCTGCGTCCTTGTTTTTATATCATGGTTTAGCAATACAGGCCGCAGCCACAGTTTTCTCTGCTCTAAAAGTGTCAAGCAATCTAGCAAGATATGTAACAGGTCTCCTTTAGTTCCCAGCTCACACCTACAGAGACCTTGCTGGTCTAACATTTTTGTTTTGAGGTCTCTGTTTACTAACCATGGGTTAATCCCGATCCGTAACCTAAGGATCTCTTGCCTGTACCCACGGTTTGGTAGAATGTCTAGGTAGGGGAACCAATTTTCGTTAGACCAAGCATTTAGCATATGCCCTACAGATTTTTTCTTTGCTAAATATTCTATATCTTTTAATTTGGAAACTTCTTTCCCTTTGCTTCAGCTCTCCTTTGGTACTGAAGACTTGGTACGGGACCTGGTCTACCTCGATCTTCAATACTTTGCAAATTCCCATCAATTTTTCCCTACTGGCCTTAGCCCATTTTAGCTCACTTTTCTGGATATTTTTACGACACCAGTGTGCTACTTTTTGCCTTTCAGGGTCTTCCAGTCTCTTCCAAAATCTGATTTCAGCCATCTGAGTTTGTATCACCCAGGACTTTGTGCCTATTTCTGTTCTTATGGCATGTATCATAGAAGATTGAGGAAGTGATAGGAGCCTTTTTATGCATTTCCCCTCTATCACGTCCCAGGATCCCTTACCGCTCAAATAAAGGATCTCGGCTCCGTACAGGACTTGGGAGGGGATCATTGCCTCAAAGGCTCTAAGCATTGGTCGATGTGACATCTCTCCATAATCCCCATTAAACCTTTAGACCACATATGGAAGAGATTGCCTTTGCTTTTTATGTTTCCAAATGGGTATTCCAATTTAAAGCCCTGTCGAACCATATACCCAGGTATCGATACTCATTTACTGTCTCCAGTTTGAGATCGCCTATGTACCAACTAAACCTGCTTATCTGTTTTTCCGAAGCATAACGTTTTCGTTTTATCAAGATTGATATTTAGAAATTTGCTAGCACAATATGTATTAAAGGCATTACGTTTTCTTTGGAGACCTCTCTCTGTCTGGTCAACTATTACCAGGTTGTCCGCGTACAATAGACAGGATACCTTGTTCCCATTCATTTTAGGGCTAGCACTACCCTCTACCTCAAGGTATGCCGGGAGATCTGACAAAAAAATAGAGAAAAGCTGGGGGCCAACACACAGCCCTGTCTTAATCCATTGGCGATGGGTATCTTTGGGGTCAAAGCACCCATGGTATCCTTGATAACTTGCCCCCAATGTTCTCTATGTAGTTCCTTTATTATTGTAAAGAGATCTTTAGGGATCTTTAACCTCTTTAGGGTATCCCACAGGCAGGCCCGATCTACTGAATCAAAGGCTGCTCTAAAGTCGACGAAACAACAGCATAGCTTGCCGTTTTGTTCCGTCGACTTCTTAGCCATAGCCCATAGCGCAAAACCATGGTCTATAGTGGAGTGGCCCGCTCTAAAACCACCCTGTTCTGTGAATGAATTTAAGGAAATTGTACTTTTTACAGAAGAAGTGTAAAGTTTCATGTGTAATATAATAATGGTTTATATAGAAGGGACCCAGGCCGATCCACGGCGCTATTTCATGTAATAACATGTATAAGTGGTTTTACCCTGCAATATTTTGTGGGGCCAGTGGTATGTTGATTTATGGCTCAATGATGTTGTAGTTTAATTACCCGTAATATGTGGAGATAATGGTTTTGCGCCTTGCATATACTCCAAGATGGCGCCCAATGTTTGCTTAAGGGTAATGGTCCTTTCTCTAATACTATGAAATTAAGAAACTTTATCAGTCTGTCACAATAGCGGTGTCATGAACACCGACGAAGGCTTGACGTCGAAGCGCGTTTGTTCGCTTCAAAATAAAGAATGAAACAAAAAAGCATAAAGCAGCAGACAAAGGTCAAGCACAGTGGTTCTATGTATTGACAATATTAGATGGTGCAGCCACTTCCAACATCCGCTGCTTAGAGATGTGTAAATTACAACAATATAAAAAAAACTAAAGGTAAGGTGCACTCAAATGAAGTGAGTAGAGAAAAGTGTTTTATAGATATTATTCAGAATATTGTTTTCTGTAAGCGAGGGCACAGCCAACGCGTTTCGTTCCCTTTGTGCCGTGGGAACTTCGTTAGGGCTGTAAGAATTACAACATATATATACATAAAAATACAATAATGAAAAAGCAAACACGCAAATAGAAGTATTCTCATTACATGCAAACACAAAAAATCACAAACTGAAATTCACTTGCCCCAAAGAACAACATACTGAAAATACATAAAATGTAAACCATACGGAAAGAAAATCACAAATAGTACGATTTTCTTTACACGTTGCATTAATAAGTGAATCTAAACCACACAAGGTAAAAGTCATGATAAATACAATTGTTCATAACAATTATGCCGAATACCCCTGAGATGGCACCACAGGATATTTCAGGTGTCTACATCAGTATTCCATAAAGAAGAAACGAAGGAAGAAGAAGAGAAAGCGAGAAAACCGTGATGGAGAAACAAAGAAGGAAGGAAGGGGAATAAAAGGAGTGCAATAGAAAAACGAGTGTCTCCACCAGTAAAGTAAATATTATTTACCAAGTGAAAAGATACAAGAAGGAAGAAACAAAAAATGCGAATAAGAGAGTACTAAGAATTTTAAGAAACCAAAAACCAAATATGTAAAGGACCAATAGGCAACCTCTAGAGAAGAAAAAAACATAATATCGCACACTAGGGCTTACCAAAAATGTTATCACGAAACTGCGACCATCATATAGCCGATAGAAATAGATGAACCGGGTGAGAACATCCTTGGGTACCCAATTACGGCGTCCAGAGGGAAGCGAAAGGTGATATAAATAGAATTATTGTTTAATTATGAATGAATACTCATGAGATAATATAAAGGAATTCGATGTATATTAAAAAGATTTCAATTTAGGACGACCATAATCCAGAAAATGGATGTGATTTGGCTCAAAAGACATCGTGCCCCAAGATAAAGGCTTTCTTGTAGAAATACACTACACACTACTTTTTTTGTCAGGTATTGGCATAGACATTAATAAGACATCTTAAATATCATAGTAACATATATACCTTGGTTTAAGTTATAGCGGCACCTCGTTTGTGTATACTACACGCTCCACACTATAAAGTAGTCGCTTGCAGTTCAAGTACTGAAAAGGAAGTAAAAAACAGGTAGCAGCTAGAAATTGAAGGTATGCAAGAGTACCTACAGCAGGCACAAAGTGCCAAGCTGATCCATAACACCCAATATTGCCAATTATACATACCGGATGATCTGCAAAAGAAGGATTCTTTAGTAAAATCATGAAACGCTCCTTGAGCTTCACTGTAGGCTAAAAGGGAGACCAGACAAAAGAATAATAATAAATCCCCTGCTAAGGATTTAAAAGCTATCGTCAACAGAATGGATCCTTTTGCGACGTGTAGAGGCATAAATGCCGCACTGTTTTCTTTAGAGCCAACTCTTACCTATTCAGGTCTTCAAAGTCAAAAACAAAGGAAATAGATAGAAATAGGCCACTAGATCTCCGCCAATATATCTACAATCAGAGAGGAAGGGGAATGTCAGACGCAGAATTTAATCGCAGTTCCACTAGTAGTTAAATTACACCCTAAGTCTTGACAATGCACCCTTGGAGCTATATGGCAAAGAAATTGCCAACGTGCAGTATACCAAAAACTACATAGAATCCCGTATATGTATATATATGCGGCATGAGCATATTAACTGTTGTACTCCCTCCTACTTAAAAAATGTAGTGGCGATCTGTTGTGCATTACAAAAGGACTTATAAAAATTGCACGTACCTCGCTTTAATAAGGCGATAGTGTGACCAGTAACAACCAATTCGTATCCCTGGTAGTGACAATATTGTCGGTCCAAATACAACCTAACCCGAAAAGTGCTGCACTTAATTAAGGGATATAGCAAAGGTCGACATTAGTTCAAGAAAAAGGGGCCTCGCAGTGAAATTACGATGGGCCTAGTAGTCACCCAGAAAGCTAAGGCCACTCCGTCCCCCCTTTTCAGAAATTTCGTCCGTACCTGTGATATGGCACCAGCATCAAGAATCACCGTACGGAAAGGCGTCCAGCTAATGATCTTAGGCACCATTGTTTTTATACGGATACCGGAAGGATGCCTTTGTCGTACGTCAGTACGCGACCCGCCTTCAGGTCACCTGTCATGTGACCCGAGTATGCCTGGCTTCAGCGGAAAATGGATGCCATTCTTAAGCGGTAAATAGGTAGCGAAGAACGTCAGTTGCACCAAAATCATAGGTACCTTTGTGCCTAATACGCCACTAAGTGCCAATATTATATACAATTCTACCACACGCCTTTGTTATGTGAATTAATAACGGCTCGTAGCGGGAGGCAGTACACCAGTCACTCATCACGTGACTAGAGTGTGCCTAGCCTCAGGAAAAAGAATTGACACAATTTTTCAGGGTTAAAATGAGAATTTAAGAAGTAAAGAAAGGAGAGAGAAGGGAAAGAAAAGATCACACAACCATTATGCATGTTTTTTTTCTCAAATATGAGAACTATTAGGTTGCGCTGATACAGTAAGCCGCCATACCTGTCCTCAAGTAAATTAAATGATAACTGGTAGAGGAAGACAATATGCCTATATCCGTGTACAGAAGGTTACACATGCCAGTACAAGGTGTAAGTTAAAATAATTAGACAATACAAACAGTGACAATACAGTTAGCCGTATATTCAAAAAGAAAATTGTAACAATGCAATTGAGAACCACAATAAGTATTACGTTTGGAAAGACCAAGAAATGTACTGAATTGTCACCCAGCCTGTGTATTTAGACAGAAACAAGGATAAATGGAACGAAGTTGGAAGGAATGAAAATATGAATTTGAGAAACAAAATAAACAGCAGAAAATGATATACAAATTGAACATTGCCACAATAAGTGCTTCCAAGACCTCTGTATACGATTGAAACCATTTACAATTGTCTATATATTACAGAGTACCCTCAGAGGTTAAGCACCATCAAGTATTATATGTGGATTCCCATGCAGATAAGCTTAAGAGTGGTTTTTTTTGGTGTACAGTTGGCAGATTTAGCAAAGAAAGTAATGGAGCTCCCTATCGGTATTATGTCCCATCTGGGTTGCCTTTAAGCGGCAAATCCATTTTGCTTCCCTTTGTCTAAGTGCTAATTCTCAATCACCACCCCGAACATCATGTGGGATATGATCAATGCCATGGAGCCAAAAGGTTAAGACATTAGGATGGACATCATTGTAATGTGCACTGACCGGATAACGGATGTCCCTGTTGATAATCACTCTGCGATGTTCCTGGATTCTGGCCTTCAGTGGACAGACTGTACTGCCCACATAAATTGTGTTGCATTTACAACCTAAGTTATATATCACATATGAAGTGTTGCAGTTGACAAATTCATTAATCTTGTACGTTTTATTGGAATTAAATGCAAATTCAAAGGTCTTATTACGGCCATAAGGGCATATGTTGCAAGAACCGCAATTGAAAAACCCAAAGGTTTTGGTGGTAACCATGTGCCATGTAAAGTGGTCACGTTGCTGTTGCAGAGTGTATTCCGCAGGGACCTTCCTCTGCGATAGGTGATAATTGGCTTATCTGTTATCACATTCGATAACCCCTGGATGCCCTTTAAAATAGTCCAATTCTTTTTGAGAATGCCACATACTCTACTGCTGTTAGTATTGGATTGAGTTACAAATCTCGGAGGGCAATCATTTCTCTGTTTGGATTTTTGATCCCTGTATTTTGTACACAGTGTATCATCCCTTTTCAATTTGGTGGCCCTCTGTGCAGCTGTATGTACAACATTTTTTCTGTAACCTGTCTTCAAGAATCTGTTGCTCGCTTTTTTAATGTTTTTCGACGAAAGTGTCGTCGTTACTGCAATTTCTCCTTATCCTTATCATCTCTCCATACGGGATGTTGTTCATCACCGTATGTGGATGTGCACTTTCTGCGTGCGATACAGCATTGCAGGCTGTTTCTTTTCTGAATAGTGTGCTTTGAACAACATCATCTTTAACAAAAAAATTAATATCCAAGAAATCAATACTGTCCCTGCCCTGTGTCATAGTAAGTTTGACATTACAGGTGTTATCATTAAGGTAGGAATGAAATGAGTTCAGTTGTTCATCAGTTCCTGACCTAAGATGATGATATCATCTATGTACCTCCCCCAGAACACGATGTACTCAGTCCAGGGGGAGGCAGGACTGCACCATGCGTGCTCCCTCTCGTACCACCCCATAAAGAGGCAGGCCTACGAGGGGGCAAATTTAGAACCCATGGCCGTCCCAAAGATTTGATGATACCAAGTGGTGTCGTGTAAGAAGTAGTTATTGCCCAGAATAATATCGATCATTTCCAAAAGGATTTAGTTAAAATCATGTTGTTCAGCTCTTTCTTTGTCTAGAAATGATCACACGGCAGGTATGCCATGTTCTTTGTGAATACACGTGTATAGACTCTCCACATCGAATGTTACAAAAGAGAGTTCTTCTGATCACTGCAAATCTTTAAATTTGACTAAAATGTCTTTGCTGTACCGGATAAAGGAGGGAAGATTGGTAACGTGTTTTTGTAGATTGAGATCGACAAATTCAGAGAGTTTTTCAGTCGGTGAACCAATCCCAGAAATAATGGGACGTCCCGGTGGAAAAGAGCCTCCCTTATAAATTTTTGGTAGTGTATATATACAGGGGTATTTTGGTTTGTCCACCTTCAGATATCTGTTTTCATCCTCACTTAAAAGACCAATCTCACTCAACTCTGTCAATTTGGCAGTTATTATGCTGGTGACCTTTTTTATGGGATTAGCAGGGATACATTGGTAACACTTGGTGTCATTCAATTGTCTCTAAATTTCGGACATATAATCACAGTGGTTCATTACGACCACGTTGCCGCCCTTATCGACTTCCTTGATGACTATGGTGTTATCAATTTTAAGTCTCTCTAGGGCTAGTCTTTCCTTAGCGGTAATGTTATGATTGACAGGTGTTATATGGCCATCAGTTGTTTCTGATTTGTACAGGTCATTCGTAACCTGGTCGTAAAAAGCATCAATACTGGGATGATAATTATAAGAAGGAATGAATTTTGACTTGGGTTTTAGATGACTACCAGTACCATAATCCTGTTGGATACCCATTTCCTCTAAGAGAGATTCCATTCCATATGTGTCTTCCTCATCGAGATTAAGTAACAACTGTATATTTCTAACATAAGATACTGTATGTGTTACTATCTCCTGACCTGTCCTACATTCATCTGTTCTAGGAATTTGGCGAGAAAAAAAGTCCCTCAATTTCAATAATCTGACAAACTTGTACAAGTCAATATGGATATCAGTAATATCCCCACCTTGAGTTGGGCAACAATTTAGACCTTTACTCAGCACAGAGATTTCATCTTTGTCCAAAGTTTTATTAGATAAATTGATAACTTTCAAGTCAGAATTACAATCAGTAACATCATATTCAGTGTCAAGACAGATGGCATTCATTGTTTTGGTTTTGTCCCATTATTGGATTTGTTCGAAGGATTGTTCACCTGGCTCTTTCCTGTACCTGCCCTTAGTCCTCCTTCCACCCCTCCTTGTCTTATTTGCTCTCTTTGGGGTTTCAGTAGTTCCCTTTTTTGTTGCAGCCTGCTGCTGATTCTTAATTTGGCCAACTCCTTTTGAAAAGAAGTGGCCCCCTCGCCTAAAGGGATCTCATTTGCCACATTCGATGTTGTACTACAGAATGATGCCGAAGTTATACTACTCCCTGATCTAGCATCATCACTTTCATCTTTCTCCTCCCGTTGTCTTTTCTTATCCTCGTTTCCTTGGACATTATCAAATTTTTTGGCGAACGTATATATACGGCCGTCCTGATAATACTTATCGTCCCCGTGCATTGTCAAGACTTAGGGTGTGATGTAACTACTAGTGGAACTGCGATTAAATTCTGCGTCTGACATTCCCCTTCCTCTCTGATTGTAGATATATTGGCGGAGATCTATTGGCCTATTTCTATCTATTTCCTTCATTTTTGACTTTGAAGACCTGAATAGGTAAGAGTTGGCTCCAAAGAAAACAGTGCAGCATTTATGCCTCTACACGTCGCAAAAGGATCCATTCTGTTGACGATAGCTTTTAAATCCTTAGCAGGGGATTTATTATTTTTCTTTTGTCTGGTCTCCCTTTTAGCCTACAGTGAAGCTCAAGGAGCGATTCATGATTTTACTAAAGAATCCTTCTTTCGCAGATCATCAGGTATGTATAATTGGCAATATTGGGTGTTATGGATCAGCTTGGCACTTTGTGCCTGCTGTAGGTACTCTTGCATACCTTCAATTTCTAGCTGCTACCTGTTTTTTACTTCCTTTTTAGTACTTGGACTGCAAGCGACTACTTTATAGTGTGGAGCCTGTAGTATACTCAAACGAGGTGCCGCTATAACTTAAATCAAGGTATATATGTGACTATGATATTTAAGATCTCTTATTAATGTCTATGCCAATACCTGACAAAAAAAGTAGTGTGTAGTGTATTTCTACAAGAAAGTCTTTATCTTGGGGCATGATGTCTTTTGTGCCAAATCAGATCCATTTTCTGGATTATGGTCGTCTTCAATCGAAATCTTTTTAATATACATCGAATTCCTTTATATTATCTCATGAGTATTTGTGCATAATTAAACAATAATTCTATTTATATCACCTTTCGCTTCCCTCTGGACGCCGTAATTTGGTAACCAACGACGTTCTCACCCGGTTCATCTATTTCTATCGGCTATATGATGGTCGCAGTTTCGTGATAACATTTTTGGTAAGCCCTAGTGTGCCATATTATGGTTTTTTCTTCTCTAGAGGTTGCCTATTGGTCCTTCACATTTTTGGTTTATGGTTTCTTAAATTCTTAGTACTTTATTATTTGCATTTTTTGTTTCTTCCTTCTTGTATCTTTTCACTTGGTAAATAATATTTACTTTACTGGTGGAGACACTCGTTTTTCTATTGCACTCCTTTTCTTCCCCTTCCTTCCTTCTTTGTTTCTCCATCACGGTTTTCTCGCTTTCTCTTCTTCTTCCTTTGTTTCTTCTTTCTGGAATACTGATGTAGACACCTGAAATATCCTGTGGTTTCAAGGGTATTCGGCATAATTTTTATGAATAATTATATTTATCATGACTTTTACCTTGTGTGGTTTAGATTCACTTATTAATGCAATGTGTAAAGAAAATTGTACTTATTGTGATTTTCTTTCCGTGTGGTTTACATTTTATGTATTTTCAGTATGTTGTTCTTTGGGTCAAGTGAATTTCAGTTTGTGATTTTTTGTGTTTGCATGTAATGAGAATACTTCTTTTAGATTTATAGTTGGACTGTGGCCTATAAAACCTCCACCGCCAACAGGAACAAAGCTAAACTTGGAGGGCACAGTCAATTTGTTTCTGATCTGGTAGTCTGCGAGCCAGCAAAAAAAGAAGTATCTAAATGGTATAATCTTATTTTGGTGGAGTCGGATGGGGACTTTATTCTACCGGAGTCAACATGGGGCTCAGTTTTGATGGATTACAACCTACAAAATCTTTGGATAACTTCTTTTGAACTTCTGTGGAAGATTGTTAAACCATCTTGGCTTCGCAGAAACCATATCTTTACCCTCTATAGGGCATATTACTCCCCTCTCAGGTTATCTAAGTTTGTAGGAGGAGAGCTAGTGTCTTGTGCTAGATGTGGATTGACTGCTGCATCAGACACACATATGTTTTTTGAATGCCCACTATTAACTACATACTGGGAGGACATCAGAAACTATCTTACAGAATCACTGGGTAGCCCGGTTACCATAGATCTGCCTTTAGTGATATTTGGGGTATCTGAAGGTCTACAAAACCCAGCTAAGTGTCTAGTATTCTATGCTATGCTGCTCGCAAGAAGGGAGATATGCAGAAAATGGAAAGACTCTTCACCCCCTACATTTAGGGATTTGCAACTCTCAGTCTTGCAGACCTCCCGTATGGATTTGGCTAGATCTGGCAATCATAGCAAAAGGGCGTTTTGGTATCTGCTTTCTTGGCTCCATTTATTCATCCGGGGTTTTTTTTTTTTTTTCCCCGGGTCCTATGATTGATCTCCTATGGTACTTAAACATTTTGTGCCTATGGAACAGCCGCTAACCGGTTCATGCCCGGCCCCATTTGGCTGCTAAATTACCCCAAGGTTTGCCACAAAATGGTAAATCACTGACCTCGTGCCTACTGGGAATACAGATGACAGCTGAGGGAAAAATGGCCCCTAGAAGACTTGTTTCCCTTCCAGTTTACAAGATAAACTGAGACAGCTGTTTTTGGAAATTCCCTTTGGCACTTAGTCTATATGGTGGTTATGAGACAAAAGAAAAAAAAAAAAAAAAAAAAGAGAATACTCCTTTTCGCATGTTTGTTTTTTCATTATTGTATTTTTATATATATATATATGTTGTAATTCTTACAGCCCTGATGAAGTTCCCACGGCACAAAGGGAACGAAACGCGTTGGCTGTGCCCTTGCTTACAGAAAACAATATTCTGAATAAAGAAGAAGATATTTATAAAACACTTTTCTCTACTGACTTCATTTGAGTGCACCTTCCCTTTTGGTTTTTTCAAAATAAAGAAGCCTGATGTGAAGAGTTCCCCCGTGAGTGCGGTTTTTCTTTCCTAAAGTAAAGAAATTGAGCATGTGATATATATATATATATACATATACATATTCCAACACACAGGGTTGCCCCAAAATAGAAACACCACTCGCGGTGAGTATTGACATCTTTAATCCCCGACCTCAATGGTGCAATGTCCTTGACAGCGTCTTAAATTCAATCTCCACAGCCCTACGCATTTCAAACAACAAAGTATCCTTGTTCACCGGCAAAGAAAATGCAGGGGGAGCAGCTAGCATGTGAAGGGAACATCTGATAAGGAACAAAGCACCACCCCAGTGGGCGTGTATGCACCTTTGGTACTTGTTGTTCTCTCCAGTTACACCAAATGGTTGCTGCCTAAGCCCCAAATTATCTAAAGTCGTATCCAAATGGATTGATGCGAAATCAGGATTGTTCATTCCTTGTACTGGGACACGAACCTCACCGCTCCATTTTGCAAATTGGGGTTCCAATCGCCGGATTTGCTGAAGTATATACACATATATATATATATATATATATATATATATATATATATATATATATATATATATATATATATTAATATTTAAATATAATGGCAAATAAAATATTCTAAATATTTATTTATACCATATTTGAACTTTAGAAATTATTGTAACACTATTATTAATTGAAATATCATTCAATTGCTTTTAGTTAATTCTATTCATGCCTTTTAATTATTGTCAATGCATAATAAAAAATATAACTTATTTACTTTAGGTGGGAGTTTATTTTTTAGTTATAACTCCAGAAAATGAATATATAAAATCGACCTACATGATTGTTAAACATAGAAATATGGTTTCTAGTTTTTTGAGTTAAATCCCCTTTTTAACTTTCCCTATGCTGAACGACAGGAAAACTACACACTATGCATGAGAAGTTTAGGGAACATTTTAAAAACTATGGGGCATATTAGCAAGAACTTCATTAAAATGATCGCCGTTTTAGAATTCCAATAGAAGCAGAACATCTAACTTGGGCTTCTATTGGAATTCTATAACGCATATTAGCAAGCCCATTATTGCTGTTTTAGCGGCAGTTTCCTGCTGCTAAAACTGCGATAATTTTAACGAGGTTCTTGCTAATATGCCCCTATATTTATATGATATATATATAAAAATATATAATCATATATAATTTATGTTAAATAATATTGTAAATTAATTGTATATAAGTATTGAAAATGTAGAACGAAATAAAAAATACTACAGCACTATTAACTTAATTATTGAAATATATTAAATTAAATTAAAAATATTGTGTTCGGTTTACTCATGCAACATCTATGGGCTTTGACACATTCTCAGATTTACATGGATCTGTAACCTAGGAATACATCAAAACTGTACACCTCCCCTTGTTTTTCCTCTTTCTACTTGTGCTGCATTATGCAGCACACATAAGAGGAAAAAGCCTCATGGACTGCGCAAAAACAATTCTGCCAAAAATCCAGATACCCTTGCACCAAGGGTTCATGCGTTGGCGCTGGGCACCAAATTGTGTGCCGGCACATGCAGAAAGGACAGGAATGCACTGTATCTTGTAAATACTGTGTATTCCTGCCCTATTTACTTTGCCAATTCATTGTATATAAGACCCTCAGTGAATAGCCAACAGTGGCAAAGTTACTCAAAAGTGTGAGTGCAAATCACATGTGTAAATTACTCACACGTGTAATTTACCTTTGTTTGGGTGTAAATACCATAACTTCCTTTGGAAAGTGAACCATGCCCTCCTCTCTCTTACTAATGGTTGAAACATTTATTGCCATAGTTACAAGCCCTGTGCACCGCCAGAACATCTATTTTTGTGATGTTCCGGGGGCCCATAGGGCTTAGCCATATCTACAATGCCATGTGAAGCCACCCTGCATAGCTTTTATTGGCCTTGTAGATATGGGTTAAGGCAAAGCAGAGCAAGTTACTGTCTTGCCTTACAGAGGTGTTCCATGGGTGTTGTTGTGGGTGTTCCCACACAACACCCATGACTTTTGATGCTGCCCCAGATTTACAATATCTCGGAAACCTAGGAAAGCACCAAAATATCCCTAGAGCAAGAGTAACAAGGATTAAAGTTTAAATTTCTCCTCCTTTTTTCCTCTTCCCACGTGTGCTGTATTCTGCAGCACACATGGAACGAAGAAAACGTCTCCAATGATCATTTTTGTGCAGGTGTCCCTTCCAGCACAAAAATAATCCTGCCAACAACATAGACACACTGGTGTCGATTCCGATCCGGTAAAAAATGCTCCGAATTGCTGTTCGGAGCGTTTTTCCCCATACGAATCGCACCTGTAGGCGTCCCCGTACGATTCAGCAAGTACGATCACAAAAGAAAGCGTCACTCCGTACGACTCGTAAAAAACACCGTACAAATCGGAAATCCATACGAATTGCAGTCGGCTGACGCACCACGCAGCGTCCGTACGTAAATAGACCGCGCCTTCCGACCCAGGAAGTACGATCCATGTTGAACACACTCCGTACGGCTCTTTTGCTACGAGAGCTCCAAACTACCGTAAACCCACACTCCGGCAAAACCGGCACCCGGTACACGACAAGCAGGACATGAACGCCATCGTCCGTGTCATCCCTATCCTGTACGCCCACCACCTCCTATTTAGAAACCGACGACGGCGCAGAAGGTGAGTACAACGAACTCCAACATACCTGTACGTGTTGCCACACGGGCACATCTCCATTGCACGACTGTCATGTCTGGGTACGTTGCACCACACACTCCCGCACTCCACCAGTGTAATACGGAGACGTACCGCACCTACGTCATCGACTTCGGGGTACGGTACGTCACCGCACTCCACCAGTGTTATACGTGCCGCATGTACGTCATCCAGCTCGGGGTACGGTACGTCACCGCACAACACCAGTGTAATACGGAGACGTACCGCACCTATGTCATCGACTTCGGGGTACGGTAAGTCACCGCACTCTACCAGTGTTATACGTGCCGCATGTACGTCATCCAGCTCGGGGTACGGTACGTCACCGCACTCCACCAGTGTAATACGGAGACGTACCGCACCTACGTCATCGACTTCGGGGTACGGTAAGTCACCGCACTCTACCAGTGTTATACGTGCCGCATGTACGTCATCCAGTTCGGGGTACGGTACGTCACCGCACTCCACCAGTGTAATACGGAGACGTACCGCACCTACGTCATCGACTTCGGGGTACGGTAAGTCACCGCACTCTACCAGTGTTATCCGTGCCGCATGTACGTCATCCAGTTCGGGGTACGGTACGTCACCGCACTCCACCAGTGTTATACGTGCCGCATGTACGTCATCCAGCTCGGGGTACGGTACGTCACCGCACAACACCAGTGTAATACGGAGACGTACCGCACCTACGTCATCGACTTCGGGGTATGGTAAGTCACCGCACAACACCAGTGTAATACAGAGACGTACCGCACCTATGTCATCGACTTCGGGGTACGGTAAGTCACGGCACTCTACCAGTGTTATACGTGCCGCATGTACGTCATCCAGCTCGGGGTACGGTACGTCACCGCACTCCACCAGTGTAATACGGAGACGTACCGCACCTACGTCATCGACTTCGGGGTACGGTAAGTCACCGCACTCTACCAGTGTTATACGTGCCGCATGTACGTCATCCAGTTCGGGGTACGGTATGTCACCGCACTCCACCAGTGTAATACGGAGACGTACCGCACCTACGTCATCGACTTCGGGGTACGGTAATGCACCGCATAACACCAGTGCCCAGCATCAGAGTGCCCACCAGTGCCCAGCATCAGAGTGCCC
The DNA here is from genome assembly GCF_964261635.1 of Lissotriton helveticus. NCBI lineage: Eukaryota > Metazoa > Chordata > Amphibia > Caudata > Salamandridae > Lissotriton > Lissotriton helveticus. The sequence goes on along the minus strand of NC_136063.1, from coordinate 892,515,043 downwards.
ACCAGTGCCCAGCATCAGAGTGTGTGTGTGGCTAAGACCCCCACCAGTGCCCACCAGTGCCCAGCAACAGAGTGCCCACCAGTGCCCAGCATCAGAGTGTGTGTGTGGCTGAGACCCCCACCAGTGCCCACCAGTGCCCACCAGTGCCCAGCATCAGAGTGTGTGTGTGGCTAAGACCCCCACCAGTGCCCACCAGTGCCCAGCAACAGAGTGCCCACCAGTGCCCAGCATCAGAGTGTGTGTGTGGCTGAGACCCCCACCAGTGCCCACCAGTGCCCAGCATCAGAGTGTGTGTGTGGCTAAGACCCCCACCAGTGCCCACCAGTGCCCACCAGTGCCCACCAGTGCCCAGCAACAGAGTGCCCACCAGTGCCCAGCATCAGAGTGTGTGTGTGGCTGAGACCCCCACCAGTGCCCACCAGTGCCCAGCAACAGAGTGCCCACCAGTGCCCAGCATCAGAGTGTGTGTGTGGCTGAGACCCCCACCAGTGCCCACCAGTGCCCAGCATCAGAGTGCCCACCAGTGCTCAGCTCGTACATCAAAAACATACCATTGCAACCTCATTACCCTCAGGAGATAGACTCATTTTAGTAGACCTAAATGTGAACATCACACCAGCTCCCAGGCACCCTGCACTCACAGACATCATCACACAAACTACAAATCTGAAAATGAAAATATTAGCTTTATTCAGCGGAATCACAAAAGAAAAGCAAATGAGAGTCCTCGCTCATTAAAGGCCAATGGCCAGTCCTATAGAGTCTCTGCAACAGTTTGTGCCTCCATGGGTGTCATCTCACCCAAACCTGCCTGCACATGGCGTTTAATCAGCTGTGCTGACTATGGGGGCACCATCTGTGGAATGCTCCGGCACCGCATGGACAGGAGAGGGAAGGACAGGTGGAGTGGGTGCAGGTGTAGTGGAATCATCCACACTGGTTGGGGCTTCGCCGAAAGTAGATTCAAAAACCTGGCTGCACACCTCAGCCAGGGCGGAAAAACTACCACCTGAACCCGGGGACACATTGGGGGTGGAGATACAGGGCTGTGAGTCTGTCCTACTGGGTGTGTGGATGCGTGTGTGAGGTGTCTCCTCTCTCCCTGTGGGTGTGCCTACTTGCCCTTGAGACTGTGTGCGTGGAGCTTTGAGCTTCTTATGCTGTGTGTGTGCGCTGGGTGTGTCTGACCTGTGGCGTGTGCGTGTATGCTGTGTAGGTATGTGAGAGGCAGAGGTGGATGGCTCTGAAGGAGGGGGGGGGACAGATGCTGCTGGGTGTAGAGAGGTGCCGTCAGTGTTGATTCAATGGCAGCCACACTCCGACGCAGATCAGACATGGCTGATGACATGCCCTCCATGAACGACACCACCTGTGTCATCAGTTGTGTATGTCCATGGAGGACAGACAGCATGGATGTCTGACCTACAGCAATCTGCCGGAGTAGGTCCACTGTCTCAACACTGAGGGCAGCAGGGGACACAGGGGCAGGGGCTGTGGTGCCGGGAACAAAGGAGACACGGGGGCTAGCACGGACCCTAGGCACACCAAGGACTGGGAGGTTGGAGATGGGACTGGAGGAGGGGAGGGCAGCCGAAGATGAATGAGTGACCATTGCTGCATATTCCCCCCCCCTCCTGAGAGTCTGTCTCGGATTCGTCGGCATGGTAAGATGTGTCAGTCACATGTTGTCCGGCCTGCAGACTCTCCTCCCACTCTGTGCCACTGCCTCCCTCTGACACCTCAAAGCAGGTGGCACTGTCGGTGTGTCCCTCCGCCTGGTCCGCGCCTGTGTCTCCTCCAGATTCAGATGATGATGCTGTGAGCAAGGAGAAGAATGAAAAAATATCAGTCACCTGTACACATCAGACATATCAGCTGCAAATCATTTGGCCTCATTCCTCAACATGGCATGCATCATGAGTCACATGACACATAACTCTTCATAATGACAATTCTACTTGTGGAGAAATGTCAGAGACACAAAGCTCAATGTAAGGTAGGAGACAAGGTATAGGCAAGGAAAATACTTGTATGAGAGACACAATGATGATCCACTGCCTGACAACAGGATAGCTGATGATGCATAACAGTTCATTAGCCAACCCTGCCACCCAAATCAAGACCTGGTCATGTTTGATTCCCTTTGACTCTGTGCCACATTAGAAAAGTCCTGGGCGAACTGCCATGTGATGCCATCCTGGGACCTGAAACAAGTCTTCCAGCACCTCACACTGCCATCACCGCTTTGTACATCCAAAGTCACATTGTGTGGCAAACCATCAATACTATGTACAAAGAAAATGCCACAGATGTTGAGAATATGCACACACGCACTGCCCAGTGTGAGTATGCAGAAGCCCAAAATATAGCACATGTACATTGTGCACCTGTAGCTAACACAAGATAATTAGAAAGTGTACCATGGACAAAGGCCACTGAGGCTGACTTGTGCATAAAACACTTGTTGAGACTCAAGAACAGTGCCACAATATGAAGAAGGGCAGACATAGTGCACATGTGGTGCTACATTTAAGGTACGAACAGGTGTCACATACCCCCCTACAACATGATGATGTGCAAAGGAAGATGCAATCTGAGACACTGCACCATAGGAGTACATGTCAAAAACAAGCATTAGCCAAAGCAAACCTCTACTGTGGAGTAGGTCAAGGCATGTAAAGAAGCAGCTGCTGACAGAGGGACAATCGAATTCCAATGCATTAACTGCCTGTCTGACCACACCACTCAAACTATGGGAGTGTGACCATGCCTTAGAGCTCTTCAGGTACCATTTCACACACACATGACTACAAACAGACATGTACCTACCCCCTTCGTGCTGCTGTCCCTCCTGCAACTGCCTATGGAGGTCTGGGAACACCACTTCCAGGACCCAGAGCATGTTGGGGGTGAGTTGGCGGCTGCCGCCATGCCGACGTGGAACTTCCAGCTTCAGCTGGACTCGGGCGATGCGGCGGCTCCAGCACCGGATGTCCTGCCACCTCTCCTTTATGTTTCGAAGCCTCCTGCGAGGCCCCCCCTCTCTCCGGACAGCCCTGGCGATGTCCACCCAGATTTCACCCTTCTCATAGGCAGATACCTGTCACAAATGTAAAGTTACAGAACATCAGTATACTTGGTGCATGTTCCCAAGACACCCATGAGTGCACAAAATACATGAGGACAACAGGGCAACGTATGGCACACACATTAGCATCATTGTCCAGGAGTATGTGGCTTGTGTGCTAACACAACTGCTTTGCATGACATTGAAAATCAACAGATTACATGAGGGTTGTAAAACACTATTTGAGCATGACACTCACTGAACAATATATGCTATATCTGGGTGCAATGCAGCACGTGACATGCTGTCACACACCACACTACAACATATAACTCTCTTCTAACAACACTGTGCACCCTGGCACTCACTCACAACAAAATTGCATCTATCCACTATTACTACACAGTGGCTATGATGTCACACACACAACAGGTGCACACTCCAAGGTATTGCACACATCACTCACCTGATCCTCTGGTCTCCCATACAGCTTGCTGAAGTTTGGCAGGAGGGCATCCAGCAGGGCCTTGTTCTCACCATCAGTGAATGCAGGTGCCCTCTCCATGTTCAGCTGATCAGGGTCCAGAGGATTCAGAGACAGCAGCTGTGGTTGGCACACCAATGTTGTGCAGGCAAGTGCCCTCCCACAGCCACATGCAGCCTTATATATGTGCTGCAGAGGGTCTGTGAGTCCAAGGAGTAGTGTGTGATAGGCCACCATAATTTGCATCCTATGTTCCATCCAATCACATCACACCTAAGCCCATTACACACATATGCATGGTTTGAAAATAGAGCCAGAGCAGAACAACAACTTTCACAACATTGTATACTTTTTGCTAACTGATTCTTCCAGGACACCTGTAGGAGTTTAAAAAAACTCTGTATCCATGACAACCTGGTTGCATTTTGAACAGTACACTGTTCCCCTAGTTGTTCCCTATGCATTTTTTAAAATCCACACACAAGTATGGTGACATTGCCATTGCCAATGCTATACATTGAATGGTGTAACGATGCGTACACACGCACGTACCATTGGGGTACGCTTAGCTCGCGTAGAGCCTAAATGCGATAGGGAAACGATGCGTACACACGCACGTACCATTGGGGTACGCTTAGCTCGCGTAGAGCCTAAATGCGATAGGGAAACGATGCGTACACACGCACGTACCATTGGGGTACGCTTAGCTCGCGTAGAGCCTAAATGCGATAGGAGCCTAAATGCGATAGGGAAACGATGCGTACATACGCACGTACCATTGGGGTACGCTTAGCTCGCGTAGAGCCTAAATGCGATAGGGAAACGATGCGTACACACGCACGTACCATTGGGTTACGCTTAGCTCGCGTAGAGCCTAAATGCGATAGGGAAACGATGCGTACACACGCACGTACCATTGGGGTGAGCTTAGCTCGCGTAGAGCCTAAATGCGATAGGGAAACGATGCGTACACACGCACGTACCATTGGGGTACGCTTAGCTCGCGTAGAGCCTAAATGCGATAGGAGCCTAAATGCGATAGGGAAACGATGCGTACACACGCACGTACCATTGGGGTACGCTTAGCTCGCGTAGAGCCTAAATGCGATAGGAGCCTAAATGCGATAGGGAAACGATGCGTACACACGCACGTACCATTGGGGTACGCTTAGCTCGCGTAGAGCCTAAAGGCGATAGGGAAACGATGCGTACATTGCGTCAGACATGGTCAAGTGAACGATTGTGTGGGCTGCGTCCCTGTCCACCTTCATATCACCATTGGGAGAGTCACACCAGGAAATCACACAGCAGGGATGTAGTCTACACTCATGTCAACCATGTGGATGCATACATCAGCATGGCACACATACATCAGTATGTGCCAGGTTTGGCAGACAGTGAAGAAGCACAGGGGTTGTGACCGTGTGCCTCAGTTGATGTGTGAATAGCTTGCACAACATGTCATCAATCATGATGCACATGTGCATCACATGCATTCAACAATTTCAACACGATTAACGTCTGCAACTTGTAGCGAGGCACATGAACACTCAAATGGGCCACAATTCAGTACAGGGAACTGGCACATGATGACAGGAACATGCCCACTGTCACAGAGGTGTCATAGCCGCACAGCATGACCCTGTGTGACCACGTCATGTGTGTGCCATGTGCTACATTGTGCATGCTGCTAGCATATGCCATGAACAGGTCAGTAAAGTATTACTCACCTCAGAATATCCCCACATGTCATCCTGGACATGGCAATTTCCGTAATACCGTACACTTGTGTGTTGGTGTGTAAATCCTCTGGCTCTGCAAGTATCCTTGGCGTTGTGTGTGCCCTGATGACGTTATCTGAGTAGTCATATGTCACCTCTGCGTCCACACGTCAGGTCCTCTGTCTGTTTCTCAACACCAACGCAGGTCCGGTCTAAGTTAAAGCTTACACATTTTGTACCCTAAATCATTGTACTAACACTTCTGAACATTTACCTTTTATTGTCATACTCAAGACCGTGCCAATAGGGATGTCACTTACAAAGCCTGTGAGGAATGAAAAGGCCTCATGTTGGTGAGTGACCCTCACCGTCTGTGTCTCCACGGTTTTCACGTCAGGCACAACAACAAGAGCTGCACCAATTGCGGGGACCTGACATATGAATCCAGGTGTGATATGTCCCACAAGCCACTCAGACTCCAGCAGTTGGCACAGCACCACAATAGCTCATGTTTGGGATGTAGGACCAGTGCATGTGTGTGGGTGTGGAGACATGTGAGCCCCTTATTAGTACATCATTCCCCAGGCCAAACTCGTCAGGTAAACAAAAGAAGTCAGAGATGTGTAATTGCATTAACAAATAACCACGATGCAAGTGCAATGCTGCATGGGATTAGGGTGACAGCGACCACACGGCTCCATCAGAATACCAGCCATCGTAGCCAGCACCACGACCTACGGTCCCAGCCCTGCATGTGACACAGGAGGAGTAAGTGCACTTCCTCATGTCCATGATGTCCCTCACCCCGCCCACTGACTCCGCATCAGCTTCTGGCCCACCGTACCCGTCAGGGGGCAGTTGCGCCTCTGTTGATATGCCCCTGACGCCATCACTCGCTGAGTGACGGACGCAGGCGGTGCATACGTCCCAGAACCGCTGTGACAGACATGATCGGAATGTTCATCCTGGTCCCCGCTGGTTCAACTCACAACCTCACTGCCAGATCTCCCCCAGGTGTCAGCTGTGGCGCCATTCTGGGGTGGTGCTGGCCCCGATACCACACACTGTACGGCTCCGCTGTGGTAACTGTGTGGCAGAACACCGCTCTTAATGCTGCATGGGAATGTAAACATCAATGAGCTGGCCACACCTCATTACAATTGGCGCTAATGAGTATTGGGAGGGTCAAGAAGACCCAGTGACACGTGAGTGTCAGTCCCAAGACCACAGGACAGGTGGACTGGGGGATGCAAGTGTTGTGGACACCTAGCCAGACACAGGTGATGTCTCAACTCAAAAGATGTATTTGGATGATTGGGCAACGTTCAGTGTAGTGTTTATGTGGGCGGTTGGAACCATGGCCCTTCATCTCCCTGTTGCTGCGGTGAGGACCAACTTGTCACTCAGGTCCTTCAACTACACTAACGCTACGCTGAGCCTCTGCAGGCCTATCTTGATGAAAGTACTGTATGTATATTGGCAAGCATGTACAGCCACGCAGCATGTTTGTCTGTACATAGGCACGTTGTCAGACCCCCACTGCCCTACCCGGACTGACCATGTTCCCTTTCCTACCACCCCATCCCAGGAAGCATCTGCATGCAGGCCTCAAAACCACAGAACACATTCCCGTTTGCTACGCTGTAGAGGGTATCCAAGAGGTACAGGCACTACGCAAAGATGTCATCATCCTCCCTGACTCTGGGAGTGATGTTTAGCTACTTGACATGCATCTTTGCCTGCTACCCACACTCTCTGTGGGATATGTTTGTGTAACAGCTGCCAGTGTATGCGTTGTAGGTACGGCCAAAACGTGGCCACGCCCTTGTCGGATGCCAATCTACAACACTGGTTTTGTTCCGGTGTGGCCTGGATTGCCACCACTCACTGGTCAGATCGATGGCACCCAGGGAGGCTAATGAGTCCTAAGCTATGTATGTATTGAAATGTGACACTTTGCTACTGCCTACTGTTCCTTACAGATATTGGTTTACAAAAGGTAAGTAACTAGTCCTTGAAAGTACTGTACATCTGCTGTAGGAGCATCTATGTTGTGTCCTTGCTGTGATGGCAGGGTGACTAATGTACACACACCATGCCACGTGTGTGAATGACCCGTTCACATGTGTGATGGCATCACAGACCATCAGTGACAAATGTAATTATCATGCTGTATGATGATGGTCATGTCATTGTCACTGAAAGTACACACCGCAACATGACTAAGGCTGAACAGTGCAAATGATTGCACTTGTGGTGTGTGTGTGTATTGCAGTCAGCCCTCTGGATGTGCAGACAACCTCCTACTGACATTGACATGACGTGTCTCACTGACATGATACATTGTCATGGTCACTAAGACCTTTACATCTGATCGTTTGTATGCATGTCACATCCATTCCACACACTACAGGTATTTACCTTTGCCACGGAGGAGTGTGTGGGAGCTGGCATCAGTGTGTATCCCACGCCACACTTCAAATTGTCTACATTATTTCAAGTAGTGTTGCTTGTGCCATGTACATTGTTATAGTCTTAGTCAGACAGTTGAAGACATTTCCTTAAAATTGTGTCTTGCAGGGCACCCCCTCTGGAAAGGCCGTTGCCTGACTTGGAAGCCATGAGGGAGCGCAACTGCATCCGTCGATATAGGTTCGGGAGACAGTTGATCAAGGACCTGACGGGCAGGCTTGAGGCTCACCTACAACCACGCCACAGGTATCCTACTGCACTGACACCCAAGGCAAAGGTGATGGCAGCCCTCCATTTCTTTGCCACAGGTACCTTCCAATTTACCATAGCTGATGTGGGAGGGATGTCTCAGACCATGTTTAGCCGGGTATTGGGTGATGTTTTGGGAGCAATGTTGCTCCACCTTGATGAATTCATTACATTCCCTACTCCAGAAGAGTTGACAGATGTCAAGGGGGAATTCTATGCCCTGGGCCGCATGCCACATGTAATTGGTGCAATTGATGGTACACATGTTACTCTTGTCCCACCACAGGCTCAGGAGCAAGCGTATCGCAACAGGAAACACTACCACTCGATAAATGCCCAGGTGGTGTGTCTTGCCAACATGATTATCTCACATGTTTGTGCACGTTATCCAGGATCGTGCACGATGCTTTCATCATGAGGCGTAGCAGGGTACCACAGATGATGCTGCAGCTGCACAACCACCGGGCATGTCTAGTTGGTGAGTATACACTGTGAGCTCTGTATGTCAGTATGTCACAACTTCATGATCTGCATCATATGATTCACTCTTGTACATGATGTCAAATTGCAGGAGACGCTGGATATCCAAACATGCCGTGGCTAATGACTCCGCTACGCAACCCCAGGACAGCTGCAGACCAGCGTTACAACAATGCTCATGTGAAGACCAGGCAGGTGATCGAACGGACCTTTGGACTCCTGAAGAGCCGGTTCAGGTGCCTGGACAAGACAGGCGGAGCCCTCCAATACAGCCCACGCAAGGTGTGTGACATCTTCACCGTGTGCTGCATGCTACACAACATGGCAGTGGAGAAGGCTGTGCCACTCTACCTGGATCCTGATGAGCTGGAACATCCGCCCGTTGAGGATGAAGGCCTTGGCCAGGATGCCAGTGACGAGGAGGGTGAAGATGATATCCGCGGTCACCTCATCCGCAACTTCTTTTCATGATGGTGAGTCATTTCATCTGTTATGTAAGAGATGGACTATGGAGTTGCATGGGTAGCATGCTGTGTATGCAACAGACAGTAAGCAAGATCACTTGGATGTGTGTTGTGCTGTGTCACATGTTCAGTTGTAATGCTACACACATACGTGCTATGTGTGCACTTGGAATGTACAGGTGTCATACTACATCTGGCTATTCAACAGACATTGACAAAATGACATTATACAGAACTTGACCCCTTGTGTGCCACTCTCATCCACAGCTCGCCCTGCCTGTTGTCCGTTGGGGTACATCGTGGTCATCCTGCTACTGCTCATTATGATTGCAACGTCAGCCACATCAACGGAGCATGCTTGGACATGTTGAGAAGTCAATTTGGGTAAGGACTCATATGAGGCTGTTTACCGTTGGTATGTGTAGAAACGTGTGGTACATGTTCATGTGCATGTAGTGTCACCTTGCATACATGCTACTCCATTATGTACCTTATGACATGTATGGCCACTCCCATGACAGGATAGTCACCCCTTCTGTCATCTGTTGTACTTTGATACTCTGGTGAATGCATCAATGTGTGTAGACATTGCCACAGCAACATTGCACATACCATGGCATGACATTGTGTCAGAGGTCACAACCACGGACTCTGTGGGGGATTGCAGCCTCACTGTGTGCATTAGAATGTGACTGGATCCTCACCTCCAGCTTGTGGGGCAGTCCAGTGTGATTACCATAAAACCATGTGGTGTCGGTGTTGCCCAGTGTATGTTCCACATCTTAAGACAACTGTCCTGTGAATCAGTTAACATGGATGCATTGCCCCTTGCAGCAGTATATCATGTCACTGTCATGTCGTTACCTCAGTGCCGGTTGAGAATACTGCTACGCCAGCCTTCACAGTGAGTAGCAGTGATGTTTAGATGCACATGATGCCATGTATGTTTATCATGACTAAGTAAAAAGTGTGAAAGATGCATATGTGAATTTTTGTGTTGCACCAGTGGAGTGCGGTCATTCACATGAATCTCTGGTCGCCGGCACCATTACTGTGCTATGGTAGGGTCTGATTATGTAGCTTGGATGGACATCACTTGCACTTAATATATATTGTACCTGCATATCATGTTTAGCATTTGGATGCATATTTGACACACCAAAAGACTGGCTACAGAGTGCCTTCATTGCATGTCGATCATTAGCTTCCTCATCATATGTGATACTAACAGCTGTAGTGGATTTGCTCAAGTTAGCCTACATGGCCCATATGGCTATCCAATATCAGATACAGACTTTAGAGTTAGCGGTTGTTGGATTTCCATATGTTTCCATTTGTTACTGAGGTCCACCTCATCTGTGCCTGGGAATGTGTTTATACTACATAGATCTTTTAGCATGGGTGCTCACTTGTGAGCGTTACACATGACTCTAATGGATGACAGACTGTCCCAGTTTTTATGTGTCTGTGTCACAGCATCGTATCTGATGTGATGGCATGATTAATCATCATTACTTTTTCACCAGACAGTACACTTCACAGGTGTGACTGGTACAGTGTAGCTAATGAGGTTTTTGAAGTGTCTGTGACATGAGAATGTTGTCCTAATGCTTAATTGCCTCTGTTTCAGGTCTCCCTCCCAGCAGTTCCCATCCTCTCCTTCCCTCGCCTGATCACCCTTTTGTGTCTGTTGTTTGTACTCAGACCAATGGGCTATTTGGAGGTGGAACCCTTAGAGCATCACACCAGTCTGATGAAGAAAGGTACGGCCAGTCGTTGACAGCCTTCTAGGTATTCGTAAAGCGGCATTACAGGTGACATCATGATTAGTGTAAATTGGACTTATTGACAGTGCACATGTATAATTGTGAAAGCTCCATGGGCTCACAATGTAGATTATCATGTTGTGCATGACGTCAGACTCCTACAGAATATAGTGCCTGCTTGTGGCTCAACACACATGTCCGTCTAATGTGCACATATACAATTTTGAACGTAGTTACCTCATGCTTCTTAGGTGTGTAACTGTATATTGACCACACGCATGGGGTGGGTGAAGGCTAGAATACTATGTTGTGTGTGAGGTACATGTCTTTGTTGGTGCAGTTTTGATTTGAACATACTAGCTCTTGTATACACATGCTGACGCTGTGTGTCTTGTGCCCCACTTGACCGTAAGGGCCCTGATCCAGTGACTGTGATGTGTGGTGATTACTGTGCCATTTTGTTGTCAGTGATCCTGAGTGAGGCAGACACTCCTGCCTTCACATCCACATGTCACTTTGTGCATTGCGGGTGCCCTTGTGTTATGTGTTTGTTTAGCAATTAGTCACACCCCTCCTGCCGTCATGTCTTCACTCATTGCTGCAGCTGCATACACAGCCAACATGCAGCGCACACTATCCAGGAACACAGACACTTACAGGATGACCCTCCTTCCATCCATTAATACAGCATTCTCCAGCCACCCTACACACAGACAACACCAGACATTCACCCTCGTGCTATAAAAATGCTTTGTACTCAGCCATAGCTGCTGCTATGCGTGTGTGTGCAACACATACTGGCACGACTATGCAGATTCACATGACATTGGGTCTACGTACCACCAGGTCATGTGGCGTGTCCAACACACACACACCTTACATAGGCACAATATTGTACAGTGTTAGCTTGTCAACACCACTAGATCAGAAAACAGTTAGCTTACAGTCACGTGCCAGAACACAACATGCTCACACCACTTCAACATTGCTGTCACAGTCAGTCAAGTTGGCACATGGGACACACACCATGACCCTGTCTCTTGGGTGTGGTGTGATTTGGCCGTTCCGGGGTTGGTATTTGTCTGATGTGTGTCGTTGTTCTGTATGCGTTGCTCCCATTACAGTAGTATAGTACTTGTAGCTCTATAGGGGTAGGTCACCTAATCAGGTGTGCTTGTCTAGAGTGCTCCAGCCCATTGCCCACAGTCTGTCCTGCCACCGTTATCCTGTGCGACATTAATCACATACACAGTAATGCATCATGCTGATGGTAGCTCACATACCTGAGGACACAGTTGTAGGTACTCCCTACATGGACTACTACTTTTGTGACACTGACATGTACTCCTCAAAGTGACTCTCCTGGGCCTGCCTGTGCTAGCAGTATTGGGATTCAATCCCCCCTCCAGCATTGACTGTCCCACACAGGTGTGTCTTACCATCCATGTATGTAGTTTGTGAAGATTTCTGACCAATGTGTGTCCTCACTCAGATTCTGATCCAAGTGTGTGGATGACTGCTGTTTGTTGTATACCTTGCATTTATGACATTTGCAGACACATATACATGTATGCTGTTTCAAAGATTACTCACCAAATGCGTATGATGTTTACATTATTTATTGGGTGCTCTAGTGCATGAAACGTGAATAGGTACTGTACAGAAAGGGGGGGAATCCAAAATTCACAGCTGGAGATGAGATGCCTTACTGTTTCAGTCAACAGAGTCCAGCCCACAGTGCCTGACATCATTGGGCAGACTGGGACCAGCAAGTCCATGTGGGAGAGTCTCATAGGGGATGCTGTTGCACCCAGGGGCTATATGCCAGGTCCAGTGTCCTGGGAGAAGTCCATGGGCCACAGGCCCTCAACGTCTTCGCCGTGGACGACCCACCTTCCTTGGGGGACCCTCATGTGCAGGCATGGACGGTGCATGGGACGCTACGTCAGAGGGTTCCTCCTCCTCCCTCTCCTCCCTCCCTGTGGCTGGTGTTGCACTTTGCCGTGATGTTGCTGGCCTTGTGACACAGGGAGGGGGCTGCATGTTGGCAGCCATCTGACGTAGCACATGGACAATGTCCCTATGCACCATCAAGAGCTGAGCCTGGTGTGCCTCCAACCGTCCATAATGCAGGTCTTGCCTGGCTATTAGCTCTGCCTGCTGTTCTTTGACCTGGTTGAGGGTCTCCGCAAGCTGGCTTACCTCACTGGTGTCCCGCCGGTATGCCTCAAGGATGTTACCGAGTTCAGCCATACCGGTCCCTGCAGCTGACTGGCCAGATTCTCGCCTCCGCCTTGCGCCACTCCCACCACCCTGACCCACATGAGCACGGCCTGCGCTTGTGGGCACATCCGATCGACGGGCCCCCCGAGTGCTGGGAGGGTGGAGGGTGGAGGTTGTCACCAACCTCAGGGGCGCCCGCCAAAGGGTGTCCCTCATTTTCAGACTGGCTCTCTTGTGAATCATGGGCAGGGCTCTGACCTGTCTGCTGGGATGTGGTGGGAATAGGTCCGGTGGTTGGCAGAGATGTAGCTGGTACAGTTGCTGCAGGGGTTTGGGATCCAGAGGAGCCAGGTTGGTTGGGGTCATCCACAGTGCGTTGAGGGACGGCGCTGCCGGTGGGGTCTGGGTCCTGCTGAGCCTGGGACTGGGATCCTTGGCCCCCCTGTCTGGGGGGGAGATCCGCACGTTGCCCTGTGTGTGGGAGAGACAGACACTGTTAAGGCAATATCAAGTTACATGTGGTTTGGTTATCCATTATCAGCATCACTGTTCCACAAGCTATACATTGTTGACATTGTACAGTTGTGTATTTAGTGGTAGAAAAAACAATTGTACAATGTGGTATTTACATTCTTCCAATCTCTTGACAATGACTGACACAGCCATTGCTGTGTCTTGTGTTGCCGGCACCACACGTGTAAAGCATTTGTAAGTTACACGCAACATCCTGGATATGGTGAAAATTCTTATGTGTGCGTCAAGCATGCACAGACTTTAGATGCAGCATGTTGATGTAAGAGACAGAGCATCATTATTTAGCATGTCAGCTACTACTATGGATGTCTTTTGCTGTTCCATGCTGTCCAAACAATGCCAACACTGCTGGACCTGTACACCCACTTGTAGATCATGGCTTTAGAACTTGGCACTTCTCTAAGACGCATCACCTTGTCAATACCCATGTCCATGTTGGTACTTATGTACATCCACAAAGGTAATGAGATGGGGCACAAGCTTTTTTAGAGGGGCACAATGGACTGGAGCTTCTGTTATGTGCATGTATGAGTTGTATGCATGTTCATATGAGTACGTGTTTTGTTGTGGTACATGGCAATTGGGACAGTGTTGCAATACAACGCCTGTCCCCCGGGGATGAGTTTCTGTAAGGGGTGTGTACAACAGGCCATGCTATTACTTTGTTTGAGAATTGCAAGCGTCCATTGTTCATGATTTGGCTGTCCCCTCATGTGGCATGCTGCCATAATGGTGGCTTTCTGTTGGTGCACAGGATGTGTGACCTTGTCCTGATGTTTGTTTAAGCAATGAGCACAGGAGGGACTTGTGCTGCCTACACCTGTGCCCATTGTGTACTATAGAGCTTTCTGAAATGTGTGTCCTGACACAGTACAGTGTTGACAGCAAATGGTGGGTGTCTTACAGGCACATAGCAGATGTTTGCTGGTACTTGTGAGACATCCCTTAACATTCAGCTCTATGGAGTTTGTGAGGCCTGTGCAGTGCTTGTGTGCACTGTGTGTGTGCCCCAGGGTTGAGGTGACCGAGGGACAAACACTGACTGATGGAGACAGAGGGAGAGGGAGACAGAGGGAGAGGGAGACAGAGGGAGAGGGAGAGGGAGACAGACACAGAGGGAGACAGAGGGAGAGGGCGACAGAGGGAGAGGGAGACAGACACAGAGGGAGACAGAGGGAGAGGGAGACAGAGGGCGACAGAGGGAGAGGGAGACAGACACAGAGGGAGAGGGAGACAGAGGGCGACAGAGGGCGACAGAGGGAGAGGGCGACAGAGGGAGACAGAGACAGAGGGCGAGACAGGGATGGAGACAGGTAGATTGTGCTTGCTCTCTTGCTACACTGCCTTACTTTGTCACAAAATGATGCATCTCTGTAAGGTGTGTCAGCAAATAGTAAATATTTAGAAGATGTGGTGTTGTATCTTGTGTGATATTTACCTATCCCTGTGCATTGGTCATTATGCTTGTGTGTGTCCCTGGGACATATGGCATGAGAGCAGCCTCTTACCCTACACATTGCACCCTATGTGCCTCCCCCTTGCAACTACCACCATTTGGTTGTGTACTGCTTGGAGTCATGGCCACCCACCCCATGCTGCTGGGCACTGTTGTTAGTCTACCCATGTAACTTGTGTTTTTTGTACACTCACCAGACTCAATGTCTCCTTCTATTCCATGTACTCCCACCGCTGGCAGTAGGACCATGACCTTCTCCTCCCAGGGCTGGTATACAGGAGGTCTGCGGGGACCACCGCCTCCAGTGTGGTGTGCATTGGCGTAATCCTGTGCCATCTTTTTCTTCACCATCCTCCGCAGATCGTACCACCTGGACTGGCAATCATCCCTGGTGCGTCTGATGGGTGCAACAGCATTGACCCGGTCTACAATCCTCTCCCACAGGCGTGTTCTTTCTGCCACGCTGGTCTGTCTGACCAATGCGCCAAACAGCTGCGGCTCGACTCTGATGACTTCATCAGTAAATATCTCCATCTCCGGGTTAGTGAATTTTGGATTCTTGGGTGTGGTCATGGTGTGAGGTGTATGTGATTGAGGGTGTGATGGTGTGTATGGATGAGGGTGTGTGTTTGTGATTGTGAAGGGGGTGGTGTTGGTGTAGATGTGATAGGGTGTATGTGTGAAGGTATGTGGCTGCAATTGTTGGTGTGCTCTCTGTTTCCTCGCAAGAATGGGTATGTTGCAAAGGATGATGGGTTGTATGTGTGGTCCCTTTTATTGGTCAATTGGTGGGTGTGGCTTAATGTGAATTGTTGGTGTGGGTGTTATATGGGGTGGGTGTTGGTGTTGTCCTCTGTTTGGCTGCTTGGCTGTGACCAGGACATTGATTGTCAAAGGTGTGTACACAGGAGACATGTTCAGTGTGGTAGTGCGACTCGTTAGCAAGGTCCTTGTGGTCGTTTTGGTGTTGGCGTTATGTGTGCTTGCGGTACTTGTGCGTGCGTTTGAGTAGTACGGGCCGTTGGCGGGTGGGGGTGTTCGCGTACGCTTGTTGGGGGGGTGTGCGTGTCGTACTTGTGCGTGCGAGTGAGTGGTACGGGCTGTTGGCGGGTGGGGGTGTTCGCGTAGGCTTGGCCGAGGGGTGTGCGTGTCTTACTTGTGCGTGCGAGTGAGTGGTACGGGCCGTTGGCGGGTGGGGGTGTTCGCGTAGGCTTGTTGGGGGGGTGTGCGTGTCGTACTTGTGCGTGCGAGTGAGTGGTACGGGCCGTTGGCGGGTGGGGGTGTTCGCGTAGGCTTGGCCGAGGGGTGTGCGTGTCGTACTTGTGCGTGCGAGTGAGTGGTACAGGCCGTTGGCGGGTGGGGGTGTTCGCGTAGGCTTGTTGGGGGGTGTGCATGTCGTACTTGTGCGTGCGAGTGAGTGGTACGGGCCGTTGGCGGGTGGGGGTGTTCGCGTAGGCTTGGCCGAGGGGTGTGCGTGTCGTACTTGTGCGTGCGAGTGAGTGGTACGGGCCGTTGGCGGGTGGGGGTGTTCGCGTAGGCTTGTTGGGGGGGTGTGCGTGTCGTACTTGTGCGTGCGAGTGAGTGGTACGGGCCGTTGGCGGGTGGGGGTGTTCGCGTAGGCTTGGCCGAGGGGTGTGCGTGTCGTACTTGTGCGTGCGAGTGAGTAGTACGGGCCGTTGGCGGGTGGGGGTGTTCGCGTAGGCTTGTTGGGGGGTGTGCGTGTCGTACTTGTGCGTGCAAGTGAGTGGTACGGGCCGTTGGCGGGTGGGGGTGTTCGCGTAGGCTTGGCCGAGGGGTGTGCGTGTCGTACTTGTGCGTGCGAGTGAGTAGTACGGGCCGTTGGCGGGTGGGGGTGTTCGCGTACGCTTGTTGGGGGGGTGTGCGTGTCGTACTTGTGCGTGCGAGTGAGTGGTACGGGCCGTTGGCGGGTGGGGGTGTTCGCGTAGGCTTGTTGGGGGGGTGTGCGTGTCGTACTTGTGTGTGCGAGTGAGTGGTACGGGCCGTTGGCGGGTGGGGGTGTTCGCGTAGGCTTGGCCGAGGGGTGTGCGTGTCGTACTTGTGCGTGCGAGTGAGTGGTACGGGCCGTTGGCGGGTGGGGGTGTTCGCGTAGGCTTGTTGGGGGTGTGCGTGTCGTACTTGTGCGTGCGAGTGAGTAGTACGGGCCGTTGGCGGGTGGGGGTGTTCGCGTAGGCTTGGCCGAGGGGTGTGCGTGTCGTATTTGTGCGTGCGAGTGAGTGGTACGGGCCGTTGGCGGGTGGGGGTGTTCGCGTAGGCTTGGCCGAGGGGTGTGCGTGTCGTACTTGTGCGTGCGAGTGAGTGGTACGGGCCGTTGGCGGGTGGGGGTGTTCGCGTAGGCTTGTTGGGGGGGTGTGCGTGTCGTACTTGTGCGTGCGAGTGAGTGGTACGGGCCGTTGGCGGGTGGGGGTGTTCGCGTAGGCTTGTTGGGGGGGTGTGCGTGTCGTACTTGTGCGTGCGAGTGAGTGGTACGGGCCGTTGGTGGGTGGGGGTGTTCGCGTAGGCTTGGCCGAGGGGTGTGCGTGTAGTATGTATTGGTGGAGCGTGCAGTGAGGCGAATGTCCCGTACGAATCAATGTAGAAGCGTGAATACTTTGGCCCGTACGTATCTCGCTCAGGCATTTCGTTCCGAATCGGAATAGTGAGTTTGTACGGACTGATGACGATTCGTACGGTGGTCTGCACGAGGCTTATTCGTACGGGTAAACGAATGTCATTCGTACGGGTCGTTGCAAATCGTACGGAAATCAATGGAAACGGATCGGAATTCGCTGGTCGGACGGTAGTTTCCCATTCGTACGGAATCTGCTACGAATACGAATCGTACGCCGGTTTATTTTACCGGATCGGAATCGACACCACTATGTTGGTGCAAGACGGCTAATTGTGCTTCTGTGCTTGCTGAAAGGACAGGAATGCACCGTATCTTACATATACAGTGCACTCCTCCCCTTTCAGATTGGCATAGGGCAGTGCAGCAAAATGACTTGCAGTGCTGCCCTATGCCAATTCCTTGTAAATATGCCCCTCAGTCTCATTCTCTGTGTTGTGCTCAATGGATTGAATATAAAATTCACCTTATGTGTTCCCATCCTCTAAAACGTATTTATTTATGTTACTGTTTATGGTGTCAAAATTCAAATAAAAACATTCAAATGTATTAGTCTTTTTTAGACATCTTCCACCCCAGGGCAATGTCCTATTTTCTGGCTGCCCTAAGACAGATTACCTTGGGACTCTGATAAAAATTGAGCAAAGAAGAGGCATTAGTGGATATCACCGACTTGCCTCTCTGCCAATTCTAGCTCTGCTAGCGGGAATAGAGCTCTCTGTCAATGCCACACCTGCCTATAACACAGATTTACTAGGAGTTTTAACGCTCACAAACTCTCTGATTCAGTTAATCAGAGGGCTTTGAATGCTAAGGTGGATATTCACAAGAACGTGGCGGTAACAGGCGTTAGCCTTCTTGGCTTAACACCTCTCTCCGCCATTTCGGAAACACAAGGATATGGTACAGCCTTGCATTTCCCACTGCGATGGCGCTAAGTTTAACAACTTAGCACCAAAGCAGGCACCCTGTGTGCAGGGAAGGTTTGTTTATGTGTAGGAAGGTGTCCCTTTCTGCACATAAACAATCCTAAATGCAATTCTCCCACTTTCATGCGTGCTGCTTTATGCAGCAAACATGAAAATGACAGAATGGCATTTTTTAAAAAGGTTTGTTTATGTACAGGAAGGAACACCTTCCTGCACATAAACAAACCATGGCAATTTGCTTTTCCATGTGTGATGCACAATTAAGCACACATGAAGAAAGCAAAAACGAGGAGAAATAAAGCATTTCTCCTCATTTCTCCTGTTTAAGACCTGGATTTTCCTGGTCTTCATTTTGGCGAAGCCTCCTATTTACGCTGCCATTTTGTGAATAGAGGGCAGCATCAAAATTAATGGATGTTGACATGGAATGCCCACCGCAACACCGATTACCCTCCCCCTTTCACGCTAAATACAGGGTGAAAGGGTGCCTTATTCTCCAGGCAGCGTTAAGCCAAGTTTAACACTGTCACTGAAAGTGACATTTTGGTGGCAATAGGGGCTTGTGAATATGCCCTTAAATTCTTTTTGAAATCTACTAATCCCATTCAACATTTCAGAAAGGTTTTCAAATTGTTAAATGGTTTAGGAAACCATAACTAATTGGTATTTATAAGGTGTGCGTTTACGATCTTCCTTCCAATTACCATTTCCCTATCATACGTATTATTGTGTTGTGACTAAAATCTGGCCGCAAAATATTAATGTGTTACTACTACCTCAAATAAAACTCCCAAAAGAGACACCTTCACCTTTGTGAATATTAACAAAAAAAGTTTTAGGTGCAAAAAGTGGTCCTTCGGGCCACTGTCTGCTCCTAAAATGCTTGCAGATGTCTTCATTTACTTTTTTAAATGCAACCTGTTTTCCTTTAAGGAAAACAGACTGCATTAAAAACAAATTGCTTTATCAAAGTTATAACCATGACCAGCCATGTGTTAACCCCTTCGACGCTCATGACGAGCTGGGCTCGTCATGCAGTAGCCTCCTGCTACGCTCATGACGAGCCCAGCTCGTCATGAATGTGCGAGGATCGCGAAATCCCAGCACAGCAGGGGAATTCCCATAGCATCCAAGAGGTTAATCAACTAATATTACATTGTATGTAACTGGCAGCATCCCAGGAAAATGAAAAGTATCCCATACCTACAAAGTTTCCTCACTTCTAGATCCTTTCATATATGGGTACAGCTTCTTGCCCCATCCTTCTCCTTGCACCATTGTATTTAGTAGTATGTGGTTTAATAGTAATAACAGGTATGAGAACAAGAAAGTGAATGTGAAAAATTATTTTCTGGAAAGTCAATTGATGTGATTTCTGGAAATTTAGAAAAAAATAACAAACTCAGCGCATCATATAAAATGTAAAAGAAAGTGAAAATCTATAGATTTCTGGAAGAAACTCTAAATATAAAGTAGAAACCACTTTCTCAATGTATTTCACCATAAGGACTGTATTTTAGTCAAACTACAGCCAGTCGTTTATAAACAGTTTTTAGAGTGTCTTACAGTTATTGGAGGATTCCCTGTTACCTCAAAACTTTAATGAGGCCCCCAGTATCAAATCCCAGAAAATGCAGATGTCATGTTTTAAATAGGGGTGGGGGAAACTTACAGAGTTTCACTTCGTGAGGTTCTGCAGAGTTCGGCCAATATGGGAAAATATACATGCCACGCTGCTCGCACTGAAATTTAGCACCGGTAGCCCGAGCAATGCTAAAAATCAGCGCAAACAGCCCATGTGGTGAGCATGAGCGGGTGACCATTCAAGTTGATTTTGCTGCTGCTCAAGTAGAAAACCAACTCAAGCAGAAGCATAAACGCACACAGGTTTATAAGTCTTAACTCTTTAGCTGGCAGCCTATAAGAATTGTAGGGTCACTTAAGACTGGTGCCAAATCCCTTTCTGAGTGTGCTGGAAGCAACACTGTCAAAACTAATTGTTCCATAGAACATCTCTAAAACAACTGAAAAAGAGAACATATTCCCTTTAGTGACACTTACATTCACACTCCACACGTCATAGCCCAACAAGTCTATAATTCTAGTGCCACAGATAATTGTTGATAAAATATATTTTATTAAAATTAGTACTTAAAAATGTGTATCGTACATTCAACAAGTCATAAATTAAAATATTGCTCCACATAGCAAGACCATTTTATGATACAAGCATTTTTTTTGTATGAACCGTAGTTAAAAAATATTAAAATATCAGATGAACAGACAGATCACAATACAATAATAACTTCAATATTTTATGCAATCTCATAAAATGCGTAATGAGTCAGCCATATATAAACATAGGAAATAAGGAAGAGAGATAAAAAGAAGAGAGAAACAAAACATAAACAACAATATATTTCTTTATAGTTCATAAACTAATCCATTAAAAATATCAAACAACAGGCATATGATTGGTGCAAGCTTCCTTATCAATAATGTCAGCTTGTTAGGTGGATTTAGTTAATTCAGTACATCAACACATTTCGGTGGTATTCTTCTAAATAGTAATCGCTATGTCTCTCTTTCAAAAACATTTTTCAATGTGACCTATGTATAAACACATAATTGTTACTAGTTAAGAACACATTCAATAATAATGATTAAACACTGATTTATTCCTATATGTGCTCTTCTTTCTCTAAAATATATTTTTAAAACATATAATCTTACATTACTCGAGCTTCCCAGATTGGCACTGTTGCTAGGTTTATTATACTGGGTGCCCTACAGACAGTTAGTGACTCTTCAGATGGACTTTAAAAAAAAAGTTTGTAGAGACGAATTTATACATGAATCCTTGCTCCACTATGCCCACTAGCATAGCTTTAAAGCTACCGTCTATCAATGAATCGTCTGGAATGAGCAGCAGCATCCTACAATTTTTTAATTAGTAGGCCCAACAATAGAACTGAAGATCTGGTAGGCCCATACCCCCTCGCAATAATTTGCGTCTAAGTTTTTTCCAGGACAGTCTAGCCCCTTTGACTGCCCAAAGAAAAGAGGATATCCTACCCTGGATTTAAAGAATATCAGCTCTCGCAAACTCTAGGGGAATAATATTAAACAAATAAGTGTATTTTGGGAGGACACACATCTTGATTAGATTAACCCAACCATAATACGAACGTGGGATGTTCTGCCATCTTTTTAATAAAAGATCAATCTCTTTTGAGACTCTTGCTAGGTTACTTTTAGGGATTTGAGAAAGGTCCTGCGTGATTATATTTACAAAGTATCTGAGCCCCTTAGCAAAGATTCCCACCTAATCTGTGATATTCCATACCAGGATTTAAGTTTTATCAGTATTTGTTTAATAGCCAGACAATTTCCCAATAATCTGAGCATCTGCAAGAAGCTCTTGGAGGGTAAAGTTAACGTTAGAGGATAATAAGTTCATATCATCCGCATATAGCGCTAATTTCCCCATGAATCCATTTAGTTCAAAAGAAACAATCTTCTGGTTTAGTCTTAAACTCTGGGCTAATGGTTCTATATACAAATAAAACAAAATGGGGGTCAACCGACAACCCTTCCTTGTACCATGCCCTATTTTGACAACAGGAGAAATACTACTGTTAACCAAAATCCGCGCCCGGGGAGACTTGTATATCCCTGCCGCTTTCCCTTTCTTGGCTGAATCTAATATTGTTAAATGTTTACTCCAGGCCGGTAAATAAATGTTTACTCCAGGCCAGTAAATAAATGTTTACTCCAGGCTGGTAAACATTACTAGGGAGTCAATTACCATTGAGGAACTTTCCACCTTCCTCAATGGTATTGCTAAGGATATACCCTTCGTCGTGGGGGGCGATCTGAACTGCCATTTTGAGCCTCCTACAGGATTACTAGACGGAACCACAATGGAGGAGGATGCGCTGTGGCTAGTACCTCCTTCAGTGGACCCTCCCCCTAGAGCCTGGACACCTTTAGCAGTTCAGATCACCGCTCTAACCCTCAAACACGCTATTAGGGCCTGCAATGGGCACCTGAATTCAGACATCCCCTCTAAATGTACATATATTAAAGTGGGGAGATTAGACTATATTTTAGTCCAATTGTCCTCCTGGTCTAAAATCAAGGACTTCAGGGTGATAGCAAGGGTTGATAGCGATCATAATGCGCTTGAAATAGAATACTATCTCCCTGGTCTAGTTAATGAACATAGGGCCGGCGAAGACGTGGCCGCTACAGGGTTGTCCCTGGCAAACAACAGACCTAGAGTGAGGTGGGAAAAACTAGCCACTAACCCAGAAAAGGTCTCAAAGTTGTATGGCTGTGTTATTCCCACACTAGAAAAGGGGAGTGCACTAGTGGTGCAATCCAACGCCCATGAGATGCATACAAAGCTTTGGTCCGCTCATGACGACCTTATTAAGAATACTGCTGAAGTCCTTTTTTCCCCAGTAAAAATTGGGGGTAGCATGCGCCACTGTTCGAAGTGGTACAATGCTGCCTGCCGTAAGGCTAAAGCAGATCTATTGATTTCCCTAAAGCAAGGTAACAATAGATCTGCAATACAGGCA
Source organism: Lissotriton helveticus (assembly GCF_964261635.1). NCBI lineage: Eukaryota > Metazoa > Chordata > Amphibia > Caudata > Salamandridae > Lissotriton > Lissotriton helveticus. Next base: position 892,491,986 of record NC_136063.1, on the reverse strand, counting down.
AGGAGAAGGGACTTCAAGCGTTTGATCACCCATGCCAAGGCAGAATGGGATCAGGAGAAATGAGAGAATCTTACCGTCACATTAGCAGTCAGGGATTCCTGTAAATTTTGGTGAATTGTAAACACGGGGTCCGGTGAGCCACCATCGGCCTTTGAACCTAATATCTCAGCCAAGGTCTGGCAAGAACACTTCCAAGCTCTTTATACGGGAGCTGATGTGGATGCAGATGAGGCTTTAACTTACCCATTGCCAACTATTGGTCCACAACTGGAGGGGGACCTTTTTATCGAGGAAGAGATCCGAGCTGCTATTTCTGGACTGGCATCTGGTAAAGCTCCAGGCCTGGATGGGCTCCCGGGTGACCTTTTTAAACAAGAGCCAGATGTATGGGCTCCCTACCTGCTGACAATTTTCAATGCGTTACTAAGGGGCATGGAGGTGCCCTGTACTTGGCTGGGCGCTGAGATTCTCCCTATACTTAGGAAGGATTCACCTCTGCTCCCAGGGAACTACAGGCCTATCAGTCTCATCGATGTGTCACAAAAGCTATTAGGGAGACTGATATTAGATCGCCTCCAAGATATGGGTCGAAGAGTTTTCTATTCTGAGCCCTTACCAGGCAGGATTCAGAAAGAAAACCTCAACAACGGATCAGATCTTTTGTCTTAATCTCCTATTCTGGAAAACTGCTATAATCGAAGGCGGCAGCTTATATACGGTCTTCGTAGAACTGCGTGCCGCTTTCAATTTGGTGCCAAGACACAAACTGTGGTCTGTGCTAGCGGAGTTGGGTATTCCATCCGACATCTTGAATATTTTGATAAGACTCCGCCAAGAAAACTTTGCACGGGTCAGGTGTGGTAGGAATGGGATGCTTTCAGCAAGATTCCCCGTTGACAGAGGGGTGAGATAGGGTTGCGTGCTCGCACCTAAGCTGTTCTGCCTCTTTGTCAACGGGGTAATCGCCCATCTAACTAGGATCAATGATATTGATGCCCCAAGGCTTAATGGCAGCAGGGTGCCCGCAATCATGTTTGCGGACGACACCCTGCTGCTGTCTAAATCCCCGATGGGGTTACAACGAGTTCTGGATGGCTTCGTGGCATTTTGCGGGGAGCGGGGGCTGGAGATTATTGCTCTGAAAACTAAATACATGATTTTCAACCCCCCATCCTCACCTCGCCCTAATCCAACTATAGGCACATCGAGACTAGAGAATGTCCATACATTCGAGTATTTAGGGGTGACTCTCAATCAAAATATGACCTGGGACACTCACTGAACAAAGGGCCCATCTTTTTAAATTGGCGCAGCTTACAGGTTGTATCTCCAGGATATCAAATAGATCGACTTACACCCAGAGCTCGAAATATACAAAATGCAGGCGAGGGGGGCAGTTACACATGGCGGAGAACTGTGGGGGCATACACCTGTACTAAATCTGACGTTCACAGAAAACAAGTTCATCAGGCAGCTGGCCGCCCTACCTTCCAGCACCCCACTTCTCCCTCTTAGACTTGACTTGGGCCTCAGATCAATAGAGGAAGAATTGGGTTTAAAACCACTATAATTCTGGCGACGACTTTGGACTACTCCAGAGCTCTTGACATATAGGATGGAGCTGAAGAAGTTTTAAGCTTACCAAATGCAACGAAGACTCCCTGGTTAAAATATATAACAAATACATGCGAGAACCTGGGAAGGCCAGAGCTATGGTTAGACCCTGAAAATGCTTGTAGCAAGGTTACACGTAAAAATTTATCCAAGGAATATTATGATTTAAAATTAAACATTTTACTAGGGAATGTGTGGTTGGGGTCTTTGACAAGGTCATTTATCCAATTTAAAGACTCCTACCACTTGGAACATGTCCTCGATGGCATCTGCCCAGCCTTGACTAGGAAATTGTTTCTACAGTGGAGGTATGGCACTTTTCCCCTCAGAGTATTTACAAGCACCTGGTCCCTTTCTTCCTCCGCTAAGCAATGCCCCGCGTGTCCATCTCAGCTAGAAAATGAAAAACACGCTGCATTTTTCTGTAAAGCTTATCAAAAACCCAGAAAGTATTGGCTTGTTCCTCTTTTTAAAAACTTAGGTTTTAAGCATTCCATCCCAGCCTACAGAATACTAAAGACGGATCCATCACCCCCAACTGTGTTTGCGATAGCTAATTTTTTAACTGCGATGTGGCATATGCGCATTCGTTACATTTTGAATTCTGATACAGACTTGGTACAGGCCTCATAATCATCTATTGCATAGACTAGCCCAAATTGGAATGATCTGTAATTGCTTTTACCAATCACTAGAAATATGATTTTCATAGTATGTAGCACTCGGATTTGTGAATCACTGACATATTATCGAAAGACACAATATTGTGATACAAAAATATCGGCACAAATATATTGAAAGCATTAATATCGACATCCTATACTTAACTATAAACATACTAACATATCGGGTACACAATATCGACATACATAAACACCGATATCAATAATATCGACTACATACATATCGAAGGTAATAAATATCGATCACATTAAAAAAAATACACCAGAACGAATATATCGAAATCACTAATATCGTCAACAATAATATCGCCAAATTAAATATATCGATATTTGATATATATATATATATATATATATATATATATATATATATATATATATATATATATATATATATATATAAATACTTTAAAGCTAAAAATAATCTTATTGGCAATAAAATACACACCTCTCATTTAAATATATATTTATAAACATTTTTTTAAACTCTAAAACATATAATAATTAGAAATTCTATTACCTAAATATTTATATAAATTGCTTTTCCTTTCTGTTAAACATAAATAAATTGCATTTGCCTTACCTAACAACATGAAACTCACAACCGAAATTCAAAAATACAAACTAACCAATAAACACACAGAAATACTAATATAACCAATAGCAAACTAATTGCCAATTACAATCCTCTATATAAACAATGACCCACTAAACACAAACCACATGCTAAAACAAACGAAAGGAGATACATCTGTGGAGGAATTGCACTACACCGCCAAGAACATCAAAATTTACTGGATAAATTAATGGATTTCAAGTAAGTAACTCTAATAAACTAAATATGAGTCACTGCTAAAATGTAAATTTAATACTAAATATCCACTTTTCCTTTTCTCAAACTACTACAGAATACTCTACTAATAAATAACAGACAACTGATTTCTGAAAACAAAGAAACGACTAAAAATGTAAATATATTCTCAATCTTAAGTAAATAGTTAAATCTTTTAAATAAAATACAAGTTATAATGAGTAAATGCTATGCTTTTTTTTCTCTCCTAACGCTACAGAAAATTCTACAAACAAATACAAGACTACACAACTCAAAAACAAAGATACAACTAACAAAGTAAGTATAGTTAAACAGGAAATTAACTGCTAAAATCCTAAAATATAAGCACATGTTCTAATTAATTATACATATCTACTTTTTATTTTCTACTACCACTACAGAAAACTCTACAGACAAAAAACAGAGACGAAAAATCCGAAAACCAAAGATACAACAAACTAAGTAAGTATATTCAAACACTAAAGAAACTGGTAAAATGTTAAAAATAAAAACACAAATTTACATTTCTAACACATATCTAATTTTTCTTTTCAGATACCACTACAGAAAACTAGACTAAAAAAGAACAGACAACAAAAATCCTATTTCCAAAAGAAAAATAACAAAGTAAGTATATCCAAACACTAAAGTAACAGGTAAAAAGCACCAAAAATAGCACTTATTCTAATTAATAAAAAATATCTAAATTTTATTTTCTCCTAACACTACAGAAAACGCTACTGACAAAATACAGAAATCAAAAATCCGAATACCAAAGATACAACTAACTAAGTAAGTATATTCAAGCACTAAAGTAACTGGTAAAATGTAAAAAACCTAAACACATGTTTACATTTCTAACACATATGTACTTTTTATTTTCAGACACCACTACAGAATACTCTACTAAGAAAGAACAGACAACTCTACTCCAAAATTCTATCTAGAACTAACAAAGTAAGTATATTCACATTTTTTTAAAATCCTACACTTATTAGCAGCCAATTTTATAGCAAAAATTGGCACTGAACCTCAAACAATATACAAAATCAATTCATAAAAATTACATTTATTTTTTCCTAACAGATCAAAGAAAATCAGAAAACACAGTCCACAACTAAAGAATAAAGCATATTAAAATAATTCACAGATTTCGAAAAAAATGTAAGTATATACAATACAATTGTTTACTTAATTAGGTTTAAAACAAGCATTACCTTTTAAATAACTATCAAATATATCTCTTGTAGATTTACAAACAACAAAATGACTGAAGGAGCTGAATTTGTAACCAGACAGAAAGGAAAGCCATTACTCTGCTACATGGGTTACACTTATACCCAAGAGAAACAATTTGGGATGAAAGTAAATTGGAAATGTAGCAAATAATATTCCAACAAGTGTTAAGGAAGGGCAACAACTAGAGAAGCAACTGTACTTTATACTAGGGAACACAACCACCCACCAAACATAACAGAAATAGAAGTTCGAACAGCATTAGAAAACATAAAAGAGGCAAGCACAGGTTCCCAAAAACCAACCAGCGTCATATTAAAAGAAGAAATTCCAAAAATTGCTAAAACAGCAACAACACAGATGCCAAATATTCTTGCACTAAAAAGAACTATAGCACGAACAAAAAGAACTACTACTACTACCATACCACCTCCAAGAACATATAGTGATATAAGTTTAAATGCCAACCAAATTATAACTTTAAACAAACTACCATTTATCATTTGCGACAATGAAAGCAATGATAAAAGACTTATAATTTTTGGAACAAATATGAACCTAATGAAACTTCAGCAAAGCCAATATTGGATGATGGATGGGACTTTTAACATCTGTCCCAAACCTTTTTTCCAATTATACACTATACATGGCCTATATCAAAACTGCAACATACCTCTGCTTTATGCACTACTACCAAATAAAACTAATTCCACATATATGGAATTATTAAATATAATCAAACAAAAAACTAATGATTATTCCCCTGAAAAAATAATCCTAGATTTTGAGCAACCAATGCTTTCAACCATCTTAAAAATACACCTCCATACCTGCATTCAAGCTTGCTACTACCATTTAAACCAGTGTCTATGGAGACATCTACAAAAGACAACCTTAAGCATAGAATATGCAACAAACTCATCTTTTGCATATCAAATAAAAAAAACTCATGGCACTGGCTTATGTTCCAGAAACAGACGTAGCAGAACACTACAATATTCTAATAGATAGCACCTTTTATAAACAAAATGAAGCAAAATTGAGTCCATTTTTAGACAACTTTGAAGACACCTGGGTAGGCAGACTCCATAGATCTGGCCACAGAAGAAACCCAAAATTCCTAATACCCTGGTGGAATGTTTACAAAAGCACCTTAAATGGTGAATCAAAAACAAACAACGCAGTTGAAAGTTGGCACAATGCCTTTATACTGGCAGAACTAAACCAAGTTCAGAAAATTGTAATAAATGCCTACAAAAAGAACAAAGCTACCAGGAGTTCCGAATGGAACAATCCATTACTGAACTAGTCCCTGAAACTTCTAAACAAAACAAGCAAATGCACAAATACCTAGAACAAGTAAAGTTATATCCTAGTACAAAAGGCATTGAATACCCAAACATAATTGCCAAAACACTACTCTAAATAAATCTGAACACCAAACCAGTCCCTAAAAATGAAACCTAAACAATCAAAATAACATTTAAATCTTTATATTCAAGACTCTTTAATGTACGCAATATATATAATATTTGATAACATATATATGCACACATTACTTACAATTAACAACAATAAAACATAACTATAATAATAATTACATAACCCACCCACAAATAATAAAATAAAAATAACTTACCAAGCATTTCGCAAATCCAGGAAAATCCTTCTCCACCAAAATAATCCAGTTAGTGAAAAGTTGCCCCAAAAAAAATGAACAAATACAACTGTCCCAAAATTCGACAATCCATCCAACGAATATCCTTCGAAGAACCATAAAAATCCCGAAAATTGGTAAAAAATAGAAAAAACACTCCAGGAAAACCGAAAACTTTAAAGAAGTGTTTGAAAACCATTAGTTAATAAAACTAACAAACATTTCCTTAAAAAAAACGCTCCTTCCGATATGGCGAACACCTAGAACAGAAATATATAAAACATACATTCCCACCCACATAAAACAACACATAAACAACTACTAACATTAGTATTAACATTATATTCCTACTACATATACTTTAAACATGGATATAGTAACTCTCCAAACAAGCCTAAAACAAGCCAAAACTACGAATAGCTACCACACGTAAATAAACGAAATCAAAAACTTTAATACAACTCACTTACATCTAACAACAGTAAATAGTACCAGACTACTCTCAAAAATACTTTAAAACACACATAAAACATATAAAACAAACCTTACCTTAAGCGACGTGAAGTCTCTCCCAACCCGGTTACAAAATAAAAGACCCAAAAGTAACAAAATAGTCCAATATAACAAAATTATTATTAATTCTTTCTAAATTCACCTACAATATTTACAAAATCACTACTATATTTTATAAATATTTTGTTCTTCCTTGTATTAAATAATTGTGAAATATGTAGTAAAACTGTACAAATAAATATTATAAAAGAAATAATATTTATATAAAATTTTTTTGAAATGTAATAAAATGTTACAAAATGTAGTGATATCCAATTTCTGTTTCTATATAAATAAACCTATGTTGACACAAATATATTGTTTAAAAAATTAATATTAATATTTTAAATATTAATATTAATGTAAAAAATGTATGTACTAACAACATATGTAACACTATGAAAATGTGATAGTACATTTAACAATTGTATGTTTTCTCCTTCTTATTTAAAATAAAACTTGCTTTTGTATATATTTTTTTAAATATACATTTTTCAGAAATGTAAATAATATCAATTGAAAATATTATCTCTGCAAAATATACCTTACCTAATAAATTTATGTTGTCGAAAAAAATATTATTAATTTTCTGTGTTTTTACTATTATGATTTTACATAAATATTATTTCCCATACACAAAAATTATATATATTGATTTATATACTTAAATAAATAACTCTTCCCACACTAATACACATAAATATCAAATAGTTTCTGGACACTATTTAAATATAATTTACTATTCCCACTCCAGTCTACATAAAATTGAATTAGGTGCTGGACACTAATTAAAAATAATGTACTATTCCAACTCCAGTCTACATAAAATTGAAGTAGGTGCTGGACACTAATTAAATATAATTTACTATTCCCACTCCAGTCTACATAAAATTAAATTAGGTGCTGGACACTAATTATTTATAATTTACTATTCCAACTCCAGTCTACATAAAATTGAACTAGGTGCTGGACACTAATTATTTATAATTTACTATTCCAACTCCAGTCTACCCAAAATTTAAGTAGGTGCTGAACACTAATTAATTATAATTTACTATTCCAACTCCAGTCTACATAAAATGTAAGTAGGTGCTGGGCACTAATTACATATAATTTACAATTCCCACTCCAAGCTACATAAAATTGAAGTAGGTGCTGTACACTATTTAAATATCATTTACTATTCCAAATCCTGTCTACATAAAATTGAAGTAGGTGCTGGACACTAATTAAATATAATTTATTATTCCCACTCCAGTCTACATAAAATTGAAGTAGGTGCTGGACACTAATTAAATATAATTTACTATTCCCACTCCAGTCTACATAAAATAGAAGTAGGTGCTGGACACAAATATTTTTTATACATTTATAATTTTATAAAAACTATCCACAATTATCACATATATAGGCAAGATTAAGCTACAAAATTTAATTATTTTTTTTTAAATTGTTTAACTAATTTATAATTTTTTAAATTATATGTACATTTTACATTTTTGCATAGTTATTTATATTTATAATTCAATTTACTCCCTAGCCTAATCCCCTAAAAATATTTTATAACTACTACAAAAATTATTTTATAATTTTTAAATTTAGAAATTTGAAATGTCAATATAAAATGTCATTTTTTTTTTTAATTTTGTAAATATTTCTAAATATATTTTTAAATTTGTTAAACATTACTTTATTTAATATATATATTTTAAACACTCTTAACAATCATTAAATAATTTTAATATTTTTTTTTCAAATTTTAAATTTTGAAATTTGTAAAAAATTGATTTTTTAAATTTTTAAATTTCATTTTGAAATTTTACATTTCGAATTTTGTTAAAAATTGATTTTAAATATGTACATATTTGTTAATATATATTTAAATTTGTTAATTATTAAATTTTTTAATATATATTTTTAAAACACTCGCCACCCTTATCCCCTATAAACCCAATAACCCGCTCCTAAAACTAAATATGTATTTTTAATTATTATATTATAAAAAAAATATTTATTTTTTAAAAATTACATTAACTAATTATACTACAATATTTGCATAAATTATACATTTTTAACTAGTATTTACAATTATACGATATTTTTTAATGTCGATATTTTGTCTTCCGATATATTTACTTTCAACATTATGATACACATACTAAATACGATATTTTTTTATACGATATTTTATTATTCGATATTTTTTACCTACGATATTAAATCTTAGATATTATGTCATGTCGATATTAAAAATTGATAGTATGTCTGATTACCCGGATTTGTACCTTGCACTAGCACTTTGAACCTGTACAATAAGATGACAATTGTAACGATTCTTTTTTAAGTTCTGTTTTATCCATAGTATTATTCACGAATGTTTTTTAATCTATGAGGTACATCTTTTATGATCCAAGTGATCGAAATAAAGATAGAAAAAAAATATATATATATTGTTAATATCTTGCTCCCTGTTATTTCTAGGATAAGGTTTATCTGGCTGTCCTCGTTTAGTTTTGGAAGCTGTTTCCCTTTGAGCCACCCATTTATATGTTCCTCCTCCACCTGAAGGTCTTCTTGATATAACTCCTGAAAAAATTGCGCAAAAGCTTGTTCCATATTCTCTTTATCTTCCAAGGTTCATAGAGCTACTTTAATCCTAGTAATATAGTTGTTGGATCTATCAACCCTACTCTTCATGGCAAGAAGTTTGCCGCAGTTCTCCCCCTGCTCAAAATCCCTCATTTTACTTGCATCCCATTTTTGGAGTAAGATCTCTTCAGACTTCAGTCTGAACTTCAACTACAACTCTTCAATTCTCTTTATTAGATTGTCATTTTCCGTACCAAGGGAACCACTCATCTTTAAATCTACTTCTGCTCCTGCTATCTGTAGTTCTAGATCGGCCAGATCTTTCCACTCAGCCCTAGCCCACCCCACAACCGCCCCTTTTAGTATTCCTCTGAGCCAGGCCTTAATAGTTTCCCAAACCATGTGTAAGGGGGCAGACCCCAAATTATCCCGAAAAAAGTTGGATGTTTCAGATTTTAAAAAAACAGGGGTTGAGGGTTGTAGAAGGAATCTCCTATTTAAAGTCCACCTCCTCAGGGTGAATACTAGGGGGAGTTCTTGATTAAGAGCTATGGCACCATCGTCAGATAAGTGTATGGGCAGGTATTCAATTGAGCTGACTTTTTCCAGATCTGGGTACTCCATAAATATATAGTCAATTCTAGAGTAATGGGAATTCTTCTTACTATAAAAAGAGTATTCCTTACTCTCTCCCATTTTTTACCGCCATATGTCACAGACATTGAAGTTTTTTAATTTGGTCCAGAGATGGGCTTTGACATGCGGAACTGATATCTGTGTTCTAGGGGTGACCTATCAAGTTGATTATTTATAAGCACTTTAAAATCTCCTCCCAAAATCAAAGGAGACTCATAGTCAGCCAGGGTAAGATAGAGATTATTCAGAGGAGTGTTATCATCCTCATTGGGCCCATAATAACTAACAAGTGTATATTTAGACTCCTGACACTTGATTTCTGCAATAACCCAGGAACCCTTTATCATCAACCTGGGATTTGATGAGCTTGACTCCTTAATTCACTTTAAGTATGACTGCAACTCCTTTTGAGCAGCATTGCTAGTCTGTGGCTATGACCTTATAGACCCACCTTATTTTCCCAAATAATGCCTTAGACTCCGAGTGTAAAAGATGGGTCTCCTGGATCATAAGAATCCTAGCTGAGCTGTTTTTTAAGTACTGCAGAATCAGACTCTGTCTCCCTTTAACCCTTAAACCATTTACATTCCAGTTTAGGAATTTGAGATGCCATTTCCCTCCCTGAACCGGTCTATCCCCCATCATTATCCTGACTCCACCCTCTGCTGCCACTACTGGATGTTGTTATTTCACATGAGATTGTTGTTACGCCCTTTTTTTTGTTTTTTCCCAATGCACCCCACCAACAACCGTGAAACCCCTCACCATCCCCCACCCAACCATGGGAACCCTCCCTGACTACCCATTGGGAATAAATTATTGCCTTTAAAATCGGATCCCTCAGCCTCCGTAAATAAGAAGAGAAAAAAATAGTGTTGAATCCCCTTAGACTAAAGACTATATGCTGGATTTAGTTTGTGCCAAAAAACTGTCTACCTCCTCCAGAAACCTGAAATTGAACATCTTGTTAGCCCAAACATTTCTTAGAATGGCAGGGAATCTCAGCTGCACTTGTGCTCCCCGGTCCCTTAATGCATCCATTCTCTTGCCCAATTCCCATTTTCTATCCTCTGTAACTCGGGAAATATCATACCGTATTCTGAAGGAGGCATCCTGGACCTGGATATAATTAAGTTTAAGAGCCGCCCACAGTAGTTGTCCCTTAAGAAGATAGGACTGAATGTAAATAAGGATTTTCCTGGGTTTTTTCCAAGCAGGATTCAACTTAAAAGGGTCCCTGTGGATCCTCTGGATTTCAGTTTCCCAAACATGGGCAGCAATCTGGGGGAAGGCTTTAACTAAAATGTCAAACACACAGGCTTTTAAATTATCACCTTCCAGTCCTTCTTTCATATCTAAGATCCTAATGTTGTTTCTTGTTGAAATATTTTCAAGCCTCTCCAGCCTTTCTGTTAAATCTCGCTCTTTTTCTTTCAATCTGAGCACTTTTTGGATATTACCATTAACCTCTACGGACCAGTTTCCCCACTTTATTTTCAAGGGCTTCCATCCGGTGCATCAGTGCCGAAAGATTTTCCTCTAGGCTGGTACAGGTATCTTGAATTTTCATCTGATTAGTTTCAGAAGTAGAAAAACGCACTCCAATCTCTACCGATAGCTGCCTTAGCATCCCATGTAATATATCCGGACTTTGTGCTATCCCGACTTTGTGCTACTGGGGTTGGGGACGTATCACATGGCTCACCTGATTCAGCTTGGCTGCCACTCCCTGCCATAGAAGTCATTGTGGTCTCACTTAATGGAGAGAATCGGTTAGAAAGAGGAATGGCAGTATTTAACTCCTGAGACTCACTTGATACAACCTGTTTGACGATTCTCCCAACACCCCGAGGGTTAGCCATGAAGTATGGGAGTCACTTTAGTCACTTTAATAGGGACTTGATTTTTCTTCTGACTCTTCACTGGAGTGGATTTCCCAGATTTATTAAGCGGTTTCCTTTATTTATGATTTGTTACTGAAGTATCTACGACTTTGCATAATTGTTCAGGTTGTTGTACACTAGCCTCTCCTCCCACAAGGGCTTGTGATCTCAATTTATACCTTTTGCCTAGAGAAACCTCTGGTTTATTTGGTTTTGACAGGCTCCCCTCAATAGGATGAACCTCTCTTTTTTCAGACTGTCCAGATTGTCCAGATTGCTGCATGGCTAACTCTAAAGGGCAAGGGGCGGTCTCATTCCTTAACTTAGATAACTTAAATACCTTAGTTGATTGACATATCACCAGGCTCTCTGTTAGATGGCTTTCTTCTGGCACAGCTCTCGACTCAAGTTAAAGCCTAAATCCAGCTTTGGCCTTAATACTGGGGGGCTTTGTTTCTGGGTGAATTACACCACATTTGCTGTTTCTACAATAATTCAGGCAGGAATTAAGCAGCTGAACATAAAACAGGCACCGGACACGCCGGCACTTAGTAAGTGCCCCTGCTGCCCTAAACAATGGATACATCGAATCACCACACATCCAGGTGCTCAGCAACCCAAGGCTTCAATATGATTAAAGTAAGGCCCCCCCCCCTTACTGCATTGCACAGAGCATCTCTGACCTTGCGTCATCACCACTGTACACCCCCCAGGTTGTGTTAAACAAGAGGCACCGTCCTGCTGGCCGTGCTACCACTTCAGCTCCCTTCACTCCGGAATCACCCGGAATCGAACAGAGTCACACAGAGCATCACAGGAGCTCCAGCAGAAGCCCTAGAGTCTCAACACAGACCCAACGCGGCTCCAAACACCGCACTCTCACTCATGGTAAACGCAAACGCAGCCTCATGGGGGGACAGGCGACAGAACAAGACGGGCATGCACAAAATCTTTTTAGGGCAAATTCAGGGATCACAGCATCAAAACAGGATTAACAACCGCATAGCCAAGGCTTGAGGGTAAACGACCCGCGACCGGCAACTAGCTGGCCACCCTGTTGCCTCGAGCTCCTCAGGAATGGTACATTATGATGTTTCATGCATGTTTATAACACAATATGATAAGTGAGGTGATGCAAATACAAGATATGTTTACTAATAGTGATACAAGTATAGGAAGATGACAACATAAATGGTAATGCTATGAATGTATGACAACATGCAAAGTGAGCTCCTGTGTGTATGCGCCTGGCATATGTGTTATCTACACATACACACAAACATGAAAGGACAATCAATTATATCTTCATAGATAGGAAAGTATATTATATTCATCTTGATGTAGACATTGTGCTACAAACATAAATGTATGTCCTGATGCTGATGATGGTGGATGCCTTAATCCATCAAAAAGGTAAAGATATTCCATCAAACTTAATAAAAGTGGGTTATATCATATGTTATGAGTTTCATGGCAGACACCCTATCAGGAACACATGTGAACAAATCATCCATCAAGAATGTTAACAGTCATGTGATTATAATGTAATTACATTTTTAGCATATAGAGTTTCAATTTTATTGAAGATAGTGCAGCAGCATTATTTATAGTTCTAACATGTGCTTACTAAATACTCTATCGTATATTAGAAATGCACATATAGATTCATACATTTCTATTCTCCTAAAAGCATACTCTGAAATGCTAACAAAGGAGGCATTTACCAAGAAGGCATGGGACTAGACGTCTGTTGGAATTTGGAAGGAGGTGCTACTGAAACCGAAGGGCACAGAGGCATGGAGGGTGAGGAGGCTGGAGAAGAGGCCACTACTTCATTAGATTCTGAAGCCTTAAAGTCAGACCAACTGGAGTTGGTGGTGGACCCCAGAACATCTAAAGACTTTAATTATTGTCCACGATCATTAGCAAGATTATAACCCTCTCTCCTGTTACCCACAGTGTTTGCCAAAAACCACCCCCTAAAAAGCCTGGGGTTTTCCTTTGCTCCAGGCACCTCTGTCCCTGCCCTGGTCCACTCTGCAGTGATGACTGTGGGGGCTCTGGAATTGTTGAGGAGCCAAACTGCACCATCCAGGGGGTAAGATACCAATGACGGTGTTATTGGCCTTTCAGGATGACATACACCTTGCCATATTTCCTAAACAGAGATGCATAGTCTGCCTCAGATACCCCCAGACATCACTGTCTAGCAACCACCATCACCTGCCTCTTCCACTCTGGTCCCTGCTTCTTACCAAATCCATCCTTCCACCGTCGACCTTCCGCCACTCTACCTCCCACTAACCACCTCTGTCTCAACAACTGTAACACAAGAGCACAACTGTATACTCACACCAAAACATAGACTGGCACACAGACAGGCACACACACCCCAACAAAAAAATATAAACATACACATACAGATATGCGATCTAGCACCACACCATCCACCACCACGGACACATCAAACACACACACACACAAATCACATACAACCATGCTTCAACCAATAATAACTAAAATCAGACTGATACCCACACTAACAACCTCAGCCAATACCACACCCTGAGGCAAAACCACAACTACACCCCCAACCACAATCACACCTTAGCAAAACACACATCCTCAGCAAAGCATACAGCATCACAAAAACCAACAACTCCATTGAAACCCACATCCCCAGCAAAACACACACCATCACCCAAAGCAGCCTGTCATAAGCCACCTACCTGGATCCCAGGTGATTCCAATGGGGCCACAACACTAGTTCCTGAATCCTCTCGAGACTTGCTCTCGGTTTACAGAAGTAGACACTGTTCTGGTGGCAGATCCCAAGGAGAATAGGGTTTGGACGAGGGGGGATGTGGAGTTAAAAGATGTTGTGGCTCGTCTAGTCAACAGCAACACTGCTGCAGGCATTCAAACCAGTCTGATGAATCGTACAGGCAGATATGTTATCTATAAACAAGCAAATAATAAGGCTTTAATCTAGTATTAGCTATGGACCATATGTATCAAGGCGAATTGCGATTGCAAACGCAAAAATTAGCAGAATTTCAGCGTTTCAATCGCAATTTGGCCTAGTGCTATGTATGAAAGCACAACTGTCTCGCAAATTAAGGAATCGCACAATTTGTGATTCCTTAAATGGAATGTATGAAGCACCCAAGTTGTGTGAATATGGCATAAGGGATCGCAAATTATCACCGACTACAGGTTGGTGGTAATTTGTGTTTTTTTTCAAAAATGCAAGTTTTTGCATTTTTCAAAGTGGCATGAGGCGCATACACATGCCCTGTGGGCATGTATGTGCACCCATGCTCATTTCAGGGGTGCAACAGGGTGTCCTTTGGACACCCTTTTACACTTGAAATTGCATTCTTAATTTGCGATTCTCTAATTGGAAATCGCAAATTGAGAATGTCTTCCCATTCATTCCTGTTGGGCCTCAAGGCCCATAGGAATGAATGGGGAGATGTTCCTTAATTGTGATTCGCAATTTGCGAGTTGCAATTAAGGAATATGTAGGATTCGCAAAATGTATTGCAAATCCTACATACATAGGGCCAGATGTATCAAAAGGTTTTACCCATTCTGTGTCTATGGGAAAATGTGTTCATACATATGGCCCATAGCGTTTTGCGATTCTCAAAAATTCGCTATTTGAGAATCGCAAAACCTAACATTGATACATTTGGCCCTAAATCTTTTAAATTATCACCTTACAAAGGCTTTTTATATCTCAACAAACCTTTAGTTTTGTTGGCAGTTGTTTTTAGTTAGTCCATAGAGGTTCCTTCATCAAAGTTTCAAAACTGTAATGAGTATGATTCCAGCATCAAACCCAAAAAATAATTTGGACAGGGTTAGCTTCACCTAAGTCCTTTCTGGTTTGCAAGCACAATATTGCGACTGAGATCATCGTGCTACAAAATCAAGTCTGTTATTGCATCTCTACTTTAGTAAGAGGCAAGCAAAGAGGCTAAGCGAGGGGGAGCAGTATAAACGGTCTTTGAATAAGACAGCTAGTCTTTGTTCTTCACATGAGTGTTATTTGCACTGCTTTAGAACGCTCACAAAGGTCACATTCTAATTGTTGGTAATAGGAAACAGGTACGGATAATTAACTTGATGAGGCTGCCTTCTTGAAGGTGTTTAAGAAAGTTCACAAAGGTCACTTTCTTGTATTTTATAGCAAGGAACAAGTGCACATAGTTAATTTGATGAGGCTGTATTCTAGAAGGAACCTTAGAATGTTCACAAAGTTTGTGCTCTAATTGTTTTGTAACAATTAACAGATGCCGATGATCATCTATGCTGTTTGACTGATAGTTACTCTGGTGGATTTTCCGAATGTTTCTGTGGCACTTGATACCTGACCTCACAAATGCATGGTAACACATTTGTAAAATCTATTACGCCTTTTCAAACAAACCTGAGAACAACACCTTCAGCTAGCCACTACCAACAGAATGTAATATGGTCAAAAGTCAGGGTACAAGACGCCATATATTTTGTGATAGTCAAGAGAGGTAGACAGCGGCAGGAATCTTAACACAAGCACTCCATAGAAACACACATCCAAAGGCACACAATCAACAAAAACAACGTTTTCACCCAAATCCAAACCCTCAAACATAATACAAAACAAACCCAAGCACAAATTCAAATCTACAACCACATATGATCCGGAGACATCAGACACACGCTCAACCTCACAACAACACACACAAACATCAGCAACCACAACAAGCATCCCAGGACCCTTTACCTCCCTAACACCGACCCTATCTACCCTTACTCCTCCCTCCAAAATGACCACAACTCCTCTGAAACATCTGAAAAAATGGTCCACCACCCTTCACCATAATTATTTGAGGTGGCTAGACTTCACTTGCTCGAGGAGTGAAACAAGCCCCTTTAGAGGAGGATTTATTACTATGTACCATTCACCTAGGAGGCACATATTGTAGCTGAGATGCTACCTCTCACAACTGTGGATTGCTTGATTTATATTTTGCTTGTATTTGCTTTTGAGAGAGGTATTTCATTTATTAATAAAACTAATGTATTTTCATGATGTTTTGTTTTCTGCTGAATGTATGTACAAAGTACAAAAGTAATTGTTTTTTAAATCAAGAGCATTTGCACAAAATGAATTGTTTGAGGTTATTAACATGAAATGTTGTGATACATCCTTTCAAAAACATTGAAATCTCATGGCAACATATATTTACATAAAACATCCAGGGGCATATTTGTAAGAAAAGTGACAGAGCACTGCGTTAGCCTTCTTGGCTTAACGTCGTGCTCTGAGTTTTTGGAACCCTGGGCTGTACAGTATTCACAACAATACGGTGCAGCCCTGTGTTTTCCCCTGTGCTGGCACTTATTACAGCTGCCTGGTGCCAATGCAGGAACCCTTGCACCATAGTGCAAGGGTGCCTGAGTTGGAGGGAATGATTGTTTATGTGCAGGAAGGTATCTGCTAAGTATAGCGTGAAAGGGCGCCTTACTTACAAGGCAGCATTAAGCCACGATAAGTGGCTTAACACTGCCCTGTAAATAAGATGAAGCCTGTATCGTCAATGGAACTTTGAAAAAAGTGACGTTCCGGTGGGGATAGGCACTTGCAAGTATGTCCCCTAATGTTTAGATTAAATTAAGGTTACATATGTTTGTTAGGACTTGGGTTAGTGCTGAAGGGGATAGCAAACCTACTCAAGAAACAAACGCTATCCTTCTCAGGGTGAACAACATAGGTCTATAAACCTTTTACATTTGGCTTAATTTGTATTCTAAATATTCGATTTAGCATTTCTAAACCTCACAGATTCCGTATGACAGGCCAGAGACATTTTTAAAGGGCTACGTTGGTGGTTAGTAAAAGTGCTGCAGACCCACTCGAAGCATTAAATGTATATGCCCAGGGTTCATGAAGTACCGCCTTACTTGGAACTTATCAGTACATTAAAAATGACAATTATGTGTAAACCAAAGAAGTGATCTAAATCAATTTTGCATTGGTTAGCATTAATAAAGGGCCCAGAGCCCTAATAAGAAATATAAATATTTTCAGATAACAGGAGAGAAGGACAAAATTGTCTTGGGTGACCCCTTTGAGAGGGTGAAGTGCAGCAGATTTCAGAAATATTATAATTTACAAGGTGACTTATGCTATATGATGATTTAAATAGTTACATTTTAATATATGTCATATCAAATAAAAACTACAAAATAAGGTCACTCAAACATAAGCATATAAGTATAAGTATTTTTGTTTTAAGTCTGTTTTTATTTTTCAAAGAGAACCAAAGCAAGGGTCTACATATACACAGCGTATCCCCTATAACCATTTATAGGGCCGGCCACATTATTTAGAGTAGGCATGCAAAACACAGGCAATGGATATTAAGGCAGGTATTACACAGCAAGACGCCTACAACCCATGTTGATCTGGCCGCGTGGTATAAGAGGCACTGCGTAGGGGCGCGATGTAAAGGAGCATCTAGACCCAAATTCAACATGAATAAGAGAAAAAAGAAAAACTGCAGAAGGAGGCA
Organism: Lissotriton helveticus; assembly: GCF_964261635.1. Classification (NCBI taxonomy): domain Eukaryota; kingdom Metazoa; phylum Chordata; class Amphibia; order Caudata; family Salamandridae; genus Lissotriton; species Lissotriton helveticus. Next base: position 892,473,741 of record NC_136063.1, on the reverse strand, counting down.
AAGGAGGGTTAGCTGATAGGAAGGTTTGAGAAGAGAGAAAAAATAGAAGTAGGAAGAAGATTAGAGCGTGGGGTTAAAGACAAATAGAGAGAGACAGGGGGATGAGGCCATATTTATTGTAAACTACAATAATGATGTTCCAAGGCGAGTATCGAAAAGGAGTAGGTTGGTGAGATGGGGGGGAGGAGTGGGCTAAGGCGTGCAATGGTTGGATCACCTTCCAAGGTCCACCATGGTGGACGAGGGATAGGGCCAGTGTGGTTATGCAAGCAAACTGTCCGGATCAGGTAGATACAAAGCTTCCTCGGAGAGGCATAGATCTTCGGGCCGAAGAAGCGCATGTTCCATTTTACAAAGGTAAGTGACCAGTGGCTGCCATATTTTGGTAAAGTGAGTGTCGCAGGACTGCAAGCGCGCGGTAAGTAATTCCATAGTCACTGTGTGCCACAAGTGCGCGAACCAAATGTTGATGGGAGGAGTCTCTGCTTTTTTCCAACACATAGCAATGAGTTGTTTAGTGGCGCCTAGCATGTGGAGGGCGATATGCCAACCACTACGGTTAAGTGCGCGCAGATTGTCAGGTTTAAGACCTAGGAGAAGTGTAACTGGAGATTTAGGCAGGGGGAAGTCAAGCACCATTTTAATATGACTAAGAACCTCTTTCCAGAACAGAGTCAGGAGCGGACATGCCCACCATATGTGAATGAAATAACCAAGGGGAGCTTGAGCATCTCCGTCACAGAGGAGAGGAAGTAGGGAACATCCTATGCAGTCGAAGGGTTGTGTAGTACCATTGCGTCATAATCTGATAAGCAGTTTCCTGTTGAGAAATGCTGCGATATACCTTCAGGATATCCCGCCGCAAGCGGCTCCATTGGGTGGGAGCAATTTCAGAGGAAGCTGTCGACTGCTATTGACGTTGATATGGGTGGGGGCTACAAGCGGGGGCTGTTGTAAGAGCTAATAGGTCCGAGAGATAAATCCCTTCGAGTCGTCAAAGGAACGTACTAAGCGTTCAAGAGGGGTGAATGCTCGGGTGGCGGCCTGCATTGTGGAAGACATGGATACCCAATGACGAAGCTGTACGAATTGAAGCCTGGCCCCCTCCGGGAGTCGGAACTCTTCTTTTCAGTGAGCGAAGGTTTTGAGTGTGTCTCCTAGGAACACATCCCAGATCGTTCTGCAGCCACCCTCCAGCCAATTAGAGAATACCTGTGGGTTAACAGCTGGTGGGAATAGCGAACTTCCAGCAATGGGGGTATGAGGGGATGGAAAGGTAGTGAGTCCCTTAGAGATGGCCACTTTGTCCCAGACGTCTAGCACTGTCTTGGCATGAAGAATCAGAATCAGAATCAAGTTTATTTGCATAGTTAATTAAAACCATTGCATACAGTAAAACCAAATCAATTACTACAAGATAAAAATATATATATATTACCTACTGGCGGTCGCCAGTAGGTATATATAGTTAGGATTTTTTCTCTATGGGATTTTTGAAAATTCTATGTCTAATAACTTTGGCGTTTGTGGACGGAATTGGCTGAAATTTTCAGGAAAATGGAACATTTTGTTTCTGAGCAGCCCCTGAAAATTTGGGGGGGGTTCGTCAAGGGGGGCCAAGAAAAAAGGGGGTCCCAAAACGTGTTTTTAACATTGAGTTTTCCATAGGGCGGTTGGCCTCACTTTTAGCCCGAACGGCTGAATGGATTTGCACGAAACTTGGCAAAATTGTAGGGACTGGTAGCCCGATGTGCCTTTGCTAGGTCTCAATATATGTGCTCCAGTGGATTTTGAGAAATTAACGTTCAAAAAAAGATATATATCTGTAACAGCGGACCAGGCAGCGCTCCAGTTTGCGTACTTTTCGCGTTACGGAGCTTTGTTAAGCGAAGCTGATTGGTTCTCCGGCGTCTGTAAACATTCCAAACAGTCCGTAGCGGCCGCCATCTTGTCTCTCGGTAGGATCGAGAGACAAGAGGAGGCCAAAGCGAAGGGGCAAATGACCATAAGGGGGCATAGTAGATCCTCCCTGACCCCCTAGGTTTGTTGTGGAGGTTTTAAAAGGGCCCCGCGGGGCAAAAAAAAATAAATAATAATCATAATCGAACTGCTGAATGGATTTGCACGAAACTTGGCAAAATTGTAGGGACTGGTAGCCCGATGTGCCTTTGCTAGGTCTCAATATATGTGCTCCAGTGGATTTTGAGAAATTAACGTTCAAAAAAAGATATATATCTGTAACAGCGCTCCGCTTCGCGTACTTTTCGCGTTACGGAGCTTTGCGAAGCTGATTGGTTCTCCGGCGTCTGTAAACATTCCAAACAGTCCGTAGCGGCCGCCATCTTGTCTCTCGGTAGGATCGAGAGACAAGAGGAGGCCAAAGCGAAGGGGCAAATGACCATAAGGGGGCATAGTAGATCCTCCCTGACCTCTTAGGTTTGATGTACCATTTTGCCAAGTTTGGTGTAATTCCGTTCAGCCATTCAGGCTGTAGACGTATCTAAATGTCCTATGGAAAATTGCATGGGGAAAACACATTTGAAAGTGTTGAAATTTAGAACCAATTAAAATGTTACTTTGGTTTTGTATTTGTGTGTGATGAAAGTTAATTGGTTATGTATATATCTAAAATGAGAGGAAACCACAGCCATTTTGTGATACTACTGTCTGAGGTACATTTGTGAGGAATTTTTGGTGGTCAATTGCTGGTGTTTGATTTACACAGTACTAACACTTCTCCTACTTTTAAAAAGGTGAGTTGTTAATTTGTAAGGGGAACTATGTTGTACACTTGAAGATCATTTGAAAAATGTTTTCTGTTATTTATTTACAGTCCTTCTGTTATACTAAATACTTGATAAAGTTAGTTTTATATTATGTATTACTAAAAACGATAAATGAAAGTGATTATTTTTTTCTGCAATTTACAGCAAGCAATTTCAAAATAAAATGGCTCACAATGAAGAGACCGTGGCAATTTCTTTTGAATTATCCACTAAATTTATTGAAATTGAGAGCACCAATAATGAAATATTGTCACAAGGAGGAGATGACTTGAATGATTTTTTTGATCAATCTGTTGATGGCGAATTTATCGAATGTTTGGAGACCATAGAGTTACAAGAATCATCATTGCAGACTTTTCATGAGGAGATTCCAGATGAGATGATTGAAGAGGAAATTCCTGATGAGGACATGTTACTAGTTCTTTCAAATTTTGAAAATTCAGAAGAATAAATTTATATTTAGAAATCAAAAATTGTTTGAGACATTATTCATTTTTATTTTTAATTTATGAGGTTGTAGCGAAGTGATTGTAGTATAAAATGAGACTTATAGTATAGAGTGCAACATTTTTATGTTACATGGTAAGTTTACTCATATTTACTTCCCTTCTCCCACTATATTATCTCCAATGTGTATTTGACATCTCTTCTTCATCTCCGGCCTCCTTTCTCTCACTGTCTGTCTCTGATGCATCTCATCGCTGCCATTTTGTGTAATTACAGAAGAGAGTAAAAAAAAATAGTTCGGAACGTGAAAAGGGGGCAAAGTAGAGTACCCCTCACCTCCTAGGCCTTCTCAGGCGGTCCCAAAAGGATCAGTTTCTGCTTTCCTGAGAGATTATGGTATGAGTTCCATATACCACAATAACTTGCATTACAACATGCAAGATATCTATCTCCTATTACCAACTTTTGGAGATATTCGCGCTAAGCGCGAATATCTCCAAAAACTAACACCTGCCCTGAGCAGTTCTTAGCCATGTTATCCAATGGGAGGTGGATAACATGGCTAAGAGCATTAGCTCGGTAATGCATGAATATCGCTGACTTTTTAGCGATATTCATGCATTGCGGCCGTTTTTTATCGCATTTGCGATAAACCTTGATAATAGCAAGGTTTATCTTCGATAATTTCTGACGATGCTTAGCGGTAAAAAATTCGTTGCTAAGCATCGTTAGCGATAAATATCGCTTAACTTTGGTAATATGCACCAACGTCTGTTAACGTTCGATTCGAAGGAAATGAGGAAGTGTTGAAAAACATTGTCTGCGCCATCTTGCCTTTTTTGAAATGCCACACTTTTGTCGTGCACGGCAGCCATTTTAGATGCCTTGACCAGACCCACTCTCTGCACGCTGTCGATTCGTAGCATGGCTCCCCACCCTCGCAAGCATCTTCCCCAGGCACTGGTCACCCCCGCTCTCTGTTTTATGCATCGGCAATAAACCTCCCCCCATCTGCGCTGCTCTTCCCTGAGAATCACACTCTGTGCCCGCCCGACACCTCCCTTTCGCCCTATTCACTACCGCACACTCTGACACTCCTCTTCCTCTGTGTCCGATTGTCCAGGCTATCAGCTAGCCCTGCAGATGTAGTTTATGGCCCCAGCTGTAAAGAATCACCCCTCTTCAAAGGAGTTATAGTAGATCAAGGCCCACACCCGATGAGATCCGTCACACCACACGTGTTCCTACTATCTGAAAACCATCCTGTATTGTGATTGGGGAGGGGACCGAGCCTGAAGCGGAAGATTCCAGGGATGACTCTTTGTACATCAAAGTTTTTACAATTATGTGTCATATTAAAAATATATAGCACTCCAACAAAGTAGTAGGATTATAAAACTTTAATAACTTATAAATATATACAACAAAACAAAAACAGTAAAAACATTTAAACAACGAAGAGACCGTGGCAATTTCTTTTGAATTATCCAATACATTTATTGAAATTGACAGCACCAATAATGAAATATTCTCACAAGGAGGAGATGACTTGAATGATTTTTTTGATCAATCTCTTGATGGCGAATTTATCGAATGTTTGGAGACCATAGAGTTACAAGAATCATCATTGCAGACTTTTCATGAGGAAATTCCTGATGAGGACATGTTACTAGTTCTTTCAAATTATGAAAATTCAGAAGATGTTGCCTGGGTGCCGCACTGATTTGGGTATCCGGCGTGGGGCGTCCCGGGGGGTGGATTGTCAGTAGCGGTCTGTTGTGCGAATAGTTCCAAGGCAGCAGAAATCGCTGAAATCTGGATGTCACGAAGGTGATGTCTAGTAAGTTGCCGCCCAGCAAATAACGGCGTGGGGCGCCGCGGGGGTGAGTGAGTCCAGTAGGCACCACAGCTATACTTACCGGCATTGCAGAATTACTGCTGGGGACAATGCCTGTGCTGTAGCAGGGTCACAGCAGAAACAAAAAGGATTCTGTTGAAGATGTTGTTGGTTTTCAATTTGAAAACAGTTCTGGTGTCAACTGCTATGCTAATGTAGTGGTTAATGTTTTGTTTTCTCTAGAAAATGTAAAAGAGGGGGAGGCAGTCCATAGTTCCGGTAAAAGGGCAAAGGAAAGGATCGGTGGTTTGAACTATCAGTCAAAAAGGGGAGGGGGTGCAACAATTTTTCCTACCGGGTCACACTGTGCTTTCACCGGAACTGAGGTCTGCAGGATTCTAGTCATTCAAACTGAGGCTGGCGGCAGCATGGGAGCGCCGACGTCCCGCGGATACAGTTTCGTCACTCCACGGGCGATCATGGCAGTCATTCCCCATCGGGGGTGTCTGCGGGGGTCGGAGACTCCCGCGGCTCCTCTAGAATCTTCAAGGTCGTGGAGGACTACGGTGGTGGAGTCAACCAGTGACCGGGCCATTTCTTTATGCTGGGCCCGCTCTTGCCAGGTCGACCGCCATTTTGAGAGTTCGGTAGCTACTGGCGATCGCGGGGTCAAATGAGCGGACGGGCTCCACCCTGCCGGGCGAGACGTTGCAGCATTGCCACAGTGGAAGAACCCGTTTCCGGGCGCCTGGAGCGCTGAGGGTGCAGCTGGGAAGCCTCCACCTGGGGAGGCGGGAGAGGCCTGTTCGCAGCGTCTCTCCCTCCCAGTGCACCCCACGGCGTCTCGCTTGACATTTGTTATGGCCGGACCAGGCGATGAGGATGAGGGGGGGGGGGTCGGAGGCATGTGCAAGACATCCCCCCCCAGTGTTGTCGCAGCCATTATAAAAGAAAGAAGAAATGTCCCGTCCGTCTTTGGGCCGCACCTCCGGTGGATGGCGGCCGGACGCCCTTTGCTCTGGCCCCATGAACGGGTTCCTTGGCTCATCGGCTGCAGCCGGATCCCGTCGGCCCCAGCCCCCGGCCGTTGGTGGCCGGACCGGGAGAGAGTGTGGAGGGACAACCTGCAACTCTCAAGGGCCACCGCGGCCGGACTGGGAGAGAGAGGGGAGGGTCGAGGACACGGACATTCCCCCCCTGAAACTCTCCAGTGTTGTCAATCCCCCTGGCCGGGTCCCGCTGGCCTCGGCCTCTCCTCCGGCTACACCCTACGTGATGATCTCCTGGCCGAGGCGTGGCAGCAGGACCCGCCTTATATGTGTTGCTTCCGGCTGGGCGTAGCCGAAAACCTGTTGCCCTTTGGAAGTTTCTAGAATGGGGCGGATGTCTGCTGACTTCTATTTTTCCCAGTTTGCCGTTATTTGGCCGTGGCAGGCGGTGGGACAGACACGTTTTGGGGCAGTGAGGGGCGATGTTTTCAGGTTTCTTATTACGGGCTTACTTCTAACGTTTCTTGTTTCTAGGACAATAATAGGTTTTATCATTACGTATTGTTATCGTTTCTTTGTTTGTTATTTAATAAAAAGTTCATCAGTGGCCTACTGATTTTCGTTTTCCTATTCTTTTCTTTCCAGGTTGTTTCATGCTAAAGTTTCTGTTAACAGGATACAGTGATCACTTCGTTATTATTGCATATGTCCTTTTCACTAGGGGTGCTCTCTGGTCGGGCCAGATGACCTATCTCTAGTAAATGGTCCGGGTGAAACAGGTGCATCAATCAGTGGGGAGTAGATAGGCATGACAGATTACAACGGGGGAGAAAGGTCCGCATTACGTACCCTTTCACTACTTGCAAAGATTTTCCTACGTTTATTTGCAAACAGGGAATACCTCCAAAAAGAACTAATTCCCAAACAGTCAATGTTCGGACAATCAATCAATGAGGAATGAAATAGGTACGACGTGTTAAAGGCTTGCGTTACCTACCCTTCACTATCTGCAAAGGGAGAGAGAATATTCCTATTCTTCCTCGTTTGCAGGCAGAGAAGATCCTTAAGAGAACCAACTTCGAACAATTCAATGCTCGATTCAAACAATCAACAAGGGGTACTGTGAACACAAATGAACGCCGCTTATGTACATACACATTGCTATTTTCAACAGGTTGTTCCTAATGTTTCTATTTTAGCGAGGTCAAAAAGAGATCCCATTAGTGGCCTTCTGATTTTGCTCGATCCCTTTTGTTTTTTTACACAATTTTTCGCTATCTGCAAAGACTAAACAGAGTATTGCGACTCTGTGCTTGTTTGTAAATAGAGAATGAACCAAAGAGAACAATCAATCAAATGGAGAGAGAAGCAGGCACGACGGATTACAACGGGGGCAAAGGCCTGCGTTAACTACCCTTCACTATCTGCAAAGAGAGAGTACTCCTAATAGAAATGAGGGGTGGGGGCAGCATTCAAAGCAGATCAGTGTGCATAAACACGAAAATGTTTTTACTTACCACGTACTTGACATTCGACAGTTTATGATATTTGCTATTAAAAAACCATTGAAATTCACTGAAAAAAACATAGGTTATAGACCATATATAGTTAGGAATTAGCATTTACAAAACCTTGAAAATTCACTGAAAAAACCATAGGTTATAGACCATATATAGTTAGGAATTAGCATTTAAAAAACCTTATTTTACTCACACAAAACCATTGAAATTCCATATATAGTTAGTTGCACTAACTATATATCGTGCACCCGCAATCCACTGCTGATCATGTCACATATTACATCATTCATGACATGGTCAGTGACATCACTGATGACATCACTGATGACATCTCAAATGACATCACTGATGACATCAATGATGACATCTCATTTGACATCATTCTTGTGCTAATACGATAAACCTCTTCAGACTCTAATATAACCTTAGATACACTCAGTGTATACAGACACTCACACACTGTCACTCATCCATGGAGTTACTCACACACCTAGTCAGTCATGCAAAGAAACAATCTCACCTCCATTTCTTCAACTATACAGTTATACACACCTTACTTATTCAAACATATACTAACACATATTTACTCTCTTATACAATCCCTGATACAAGTTCACAATGATCCATACAACCACTCACACATTCAGTGGCTCTCATGCACAGTTATTTATATATGCCAACTCTCACATGTACTGTGTTTTACATATGTACTTACTATGACATGTAGCATTGAGATATCCATTCACTCATCAATACACTCATGCACACAGTCAACTGCCCATGTAGCTGTTTCCACATGCACTCTTGAACTCATACACCTAGTGAATCAACTGCTCACACATCTATGCACAGAGTCACACACCTCCCAGCCACCCGTACACAAACTCAATCTCCCATACAAATACTTGGGCAACCAATCAATAACACATATAGCCTCTCGTATAGCTAATGATCAACACATGCAGCAGTTTACATCACAACAGACATAATGATGCACAAATTAAGACAGTTTAGTCACTAACCCATGCATTCAGTGAGACACATTTAATCACTCACTCATACAGTCAGTCACGCACCTACTAAATCCTTCATCCAGACACTTATACATCCACTCATTCTTCAATATGTAAGACATATTTTAACTTTACAGAAACATACAGTCACTGGATGTTGTCATCAGTGATGTCATCAGTGATGTCATTTGAGATGTCATCAGTGATGTCACTGACCATGTCATGAATGATGTAATATGTGACATGATCAGCAGTGGATTGCGGGTGCGCGATATATAGTTAGTGCAACTAACTATATATGGAATTTCAATGGTTTTGTGTGAGTAAAATAAGGTTTTTTAAATGCTAATTCCTAACTATATATGGTCTATAACCTATGGATTTTTCAGTGAATTTTCAAGGTTTTGTAAATGCTAATTCCTAACTATATATGGTCTATAACCTATGGTTTTTTCAGTGAATATATATATAAACGTCTCAGACCGGCTCTAAAAACCATTAACATTTTTAACGAAAAGCAGTGCGTTCTAAGTTTGTGCAAAAGATCCTGCGATTAAAAGGTCCTCATACAAAGAGGTTCTGTGCAGTCAAACTAGTGTTCTTAGGGGTGGCCCTCAGTGGCTTAGCATCATAGAATATCAGCCACAACCCAGGTCTTAATCGAGGTTTATTTCAAAATGTGTTCATGTACTGCATTCATAGTTCCAATGCGGTTGGAAAATGAGTCCGAAAGGATGGTCTTTGTTGGAACATGTTCCCAGAGATAGGTGGAAATGAGTCTTGGCAGGAAGGGCTATGTAGGCACTACAGGAGCATGCGATTGGGTGGCGACAGGGGAAGTCCCAAATGGTTTGTCCAGTTACCGCCCTGTCCATATGGAACCAGACCTTTTCGCTCTCCCTCACCGTTCACTCAGAGATGAAGCGAAGGTGGGAGGCCCAATAGTACTCTACTAAGTTGGGGCAGGCAAGCCCACCCCTATCCCTTGGGAGCATAAGAATTTTGTTGGAGAATAGCGGTCTACGCCCACCCCAGGTAAAATTAGTTAGGTCACACTGAAGACTTTAGATCTGATGCTGTGGAATAGGAGTAGGGAGACATTGAAATAAATATAGAAATTTTGGAAGCACCGACATTTTGATGGCATTTAGGCAGCCCAGCCAGGAGATGGTGAAAGGTTTCCAAATTCTTAAGTCCTCCACGACTGCCCTCCTGCAATCCCGCCAGTTTGCTTGGGACCATGTGGCAATTGTGAGGGTCAGTTGGAGTCCCAGATAGCAAATGGAGCTAGTAGCCCATTGATAAGGGACGAGGGATTGTAGTGTGGGAATCTCCTCCTTTGGGATCATGAGGTTCAGGGCCCAAGACTTCTCGTGGTTAATTTTGAGACTAGATGCCAGTTCAAAGGACTGCAGCAAAGAGAGAAGTGCCGGGAGAGAGGTGTGCGGACGGGATAGCGAGAGGATAAGGTCGTCCGCAAAAAGAGCCACTTTGTTTTGTTGGCCTCCAAGGGGGATGCCATGGACGTCGGGGGCTTGTCGGATAATTATGGCTAGAGGTTCCACCACAATCGCAAACAACATTTTTTAGTTTGATAGCCATTTAAAGATCAACACTGCATTGGATATTTGGTGTGCAATTCTGTCATGATGACGGAGGTTTACACCACATTTGCAATGGACATTAATGAATCTAAGACACACATTTTTGTAAGGATGTATAAATAACGTATTACTCATCAGCTGGATACAGGACACAATTACATATTTTTCACACATTACATTTAGTAAGTAATGATAAATGTTGTTAGTGCAAGTTTCTGAAAAATCAACAGACTACACGACAAATCAAAATGGGTAAGTTTAATACAATGAGTAAAAAAATGCACATTTTAAGTACACATACCTACTATCATGGCAGCAACGTGGTGGGTTAGGGAAGCAGCGTTTAGATCGCATGCGGTACAAAGCATGCGATTACAACGCGGTTGTTACAACAACCGCATTGTTACCACACTAACCATTACAACGCAAGTTGTTTCTAAGACTTGCTGTAGTGGGCGCTCGAAACTAAGGAATAGTTTAATTTACCATTCCAACTTCTTCCCTACTGTAGAAACGACTTGGTATGTAATTGCATGCGTTGTACCGCATGCGATGTAACATCGCATATTCGGTGAGTTATCATCCATATTGAGCAGCAATTACGCGACACTTGCAACAAGTGCTTCATGACGAAAAATCAAGTAGGAAAGGTAGGTAAGGAAAGTTTAGACCTTTTATAGGTTTGAATCTGCCTGGTCAGTTGCGGAGGTTTAACCAACATGGCTATGCCGACGGTAAGCAACATCATAATTGGGTGGGTGGAGTTGTTGGTTGGTGCTGAAATGGCTTAGTGAGTCACTTTTCACCTACTACTCCATCGATGGAGTCTGTACATGACAGACATGGCGGGGATTTGCTGGAGTTTTGTTTGTCATTATTCAAACATATAAATCAGGTGTTCAGCAGATCCTACGGCATTTGGATCGACCGTTCATTTTCAACATGTCAAAATGTATATCCAGCAAGATATAAATCGGGCTCCACATCACAGTACAATAAAGCAAACACAACAAGCTTTTGTACCAGAAGTTTTTGTACCATTGGTCTTATTAATTCCACATTTTGATGCCAGCGGAAAGCTGGGCAAAATTTTCCTCATACTCACATCACATATATCCCCTCAGAGCCCATAATATATCACTAAACTGCATTGGTACTCCAATGGATCTTTTATGTGAGCCAACAGGGACCTGGATATTTAGAGAACGTGAGGCAAATCCTTATGAGGACCTGAAATAAGAAATTGCCAAATTCATGCTAACAACATATGACCACTTCTTTAAAACGTGCAAACAATAAGACTTTGAGCAAGAAAGTTCACCCCAAAAATGACTCATATACGATATTTTTGCTCATGTAAACCATTGATCTAAGCCTCAATTTAAATGGTCAAGAACATAAATCACATTTCGTAATCAGATTTAATAGATATCATTTAGTACAACTACTCACACAATGTCATACAGATTCAACAAGATAAACCTTTGCTAGTTACTTAGGAAAGGAAAGAAGAGAGAACATGGGAATAATCAAGTTTCAGCCTTTAGGTTATACAAACCAATCATGCAGAGTTGAAGTGCAATGAGTCACAGGGAAGAGACCATAAACTCTGCTACCAAAGAGTTATACCTGCACACTGTACCAGCCGGTAAAGTACAAGTTTGAGTCAGTCCGGAAAGTTCAGTTCAAATGAGTTTGGCATAGGAAGGAAAATCACAGTTCAGTCCGACAGCATGCCAGGCAGGGAAATTTAAAGTGACAGCCAGCCCCGACTCCTCCTCCAAGGGGCATTTATACTTCCAAAAGTTCTCAGTTTACTCCTACAAAGTATCCTTTCCATCATATGATATGGTTTCCGTTGGTCATTTACAGTGGGCTGCTCATGGTGTGAGGAACAACATACTAAGAAGTCCGGAAGCATTAAGTAATCCTTTTGCAAAATCATCAAATTCAATCGTTTTTTATTTGCATCCTTCACTCGGAAGTAAGAAAATTCATTTTGTTCACTTGTCTGTCTTTTCCCAAAGGCTCTCTCTGGGTTTGCAATTGTATTGATACATTTCTGTCAAAAGTGTTATTGAATCAAAAGAGAGTCTTTTGTTTGCTAGTATAAGAAAAAAACTTCATAAAAAGTTCTCACAGCGTCTAAAATGACGACTGCTTTTGGCGAACGAGAAAAAAGAAGCATTTGAGGTCTAAATGCAAACTTGCTGAATCATTATCACTTTATGATGAACATAAAACACACATTAATATGAATAATTCAGTTTTCTTAGTTAAGTCACTCATTATTCTTCCTTTGAGAACTTAAATGTCAATATTAGGTACTACTAAATAAATGTATTTCTTACTTTATTTTATTTTCAAACAGATTAATGTGTATATCACTTTTGTTCACGTTTGTATCACATAATGCACGTTTGTATCACATAATGCTAAAGTAAAACTTGCAAAACTTCACGGTATCAAGCATTCATATACTAAGCATTTTAAATGTTTCGAATGTGCATTAAGTAAGCATTAATCTCATGCATCTCATTTAGTAGTCACTAACAGTACATTTTCCAGGTTAACTAACATTTCGATTCTTGAGCAAATAACTTTCATTCTCTTTAATTTTTCACATTTCCATGCTTTAAAACATTTCTGCTGGCTTTTACTATACCGTTTTCGTTTTCAACCCTGTTACGCTTATTTAACAAACATTATTTTCGTAAATCGCATTTGATGTTGAGGATTAATAACCGTCATTTAACTTTTACACCATCACTTTCATATGTCATAATGTAGAAAAAGGAGCTTATGTGACATTAAACATTTTCCTAAGATCGCTCAATTTAAGCTAGGAAGCCTCAATTTATCCAGATTTTCTGGTTTCACTGTGCACTAATCAGCCAGTAAGTGGGTGTACATTTCTTTCTCCTTATCTTAAGGCTTTCTTTTCACCTTTTTGTGCATATAATTCTGGAGTTTTTATATAGCATGAACTCGACAAGAAATTATTGTAGCACTTTACATGAGCACCAATTACATTACACAAGGTCACTGAGCCGGCTTCAGGCTCAATCCTGGCTCCAGCCTTCAGTGGCTCCCCCATCTCTACTCAAACTCTAAAAAAAAGAAATACCTTACCTTAAGCAATCCATAAAAAGGCTTGCAGACAGACTGCTGTTTCCCAACCAGTTCTTGAATTGTAGAACGGATCCGCTCTGTATCTCAATGTACTCCTGAACAAAGATGCAAGAAATTACATTGGTTTGTGATTTATCCCTGACTGCAGTTACATTCCCCAAAGACATTTGGCAAGTCAAAAACCAAATAGGTTCCCACAGATGAGGTAGTTATTTTTTTTGTAATTTGAAGAGGGTGTGGATGTTTGTTGACAACTGTGTAAATGTTCACCCTATGTCGTGTAATGTTAATTAACAGGCTTTTTTTTAGGGGTTTTTCCAGGATTTTTTTAAGACGGTGTTATTTCAGTTTGGTTATTTGCCTACTGCTACATATAAATAAATATACAATTCAATCACACTGGCTTCCTTGTTTTAAATGTGTCTTGATGATGGTGGTGTCAAATGTCATGCTGGCACTCTCGTTTTCAGCATCTATGCAGTGTACGGCTTCAGAGGGCAGCTGAAGGACTTCTTGTTGCTTAGTTACTGTAAGTGAAAGCTGACTATGACAGATTTGTAAGGCAAAGCACAACAGAGGACTATCATCACATTGGTATTCTCTGAAACCAAAGGCATCTTTTACTCACAACTGTTGCTTCTGAAGAAATCATGTGAAGACAGTTATACAAAATAACACAAAATTATTACTTTAACGATTGGCAGTCAACATCCGCTTCAGCTCGACAAAGATAAGCGGCGACTGAACCTATTTCTGACAGCGCTGTAGCAGGAATAGCGCAGTCCCAAGAGCAAGCTTTATTCTTAAAAAAATGCCATTTAAAACGTAAATCTGAATAGTTTGAAATAGCATTGGCGAAATAGCATTGGCAAAGATTTAGCCAAACACATATAAGCAACTGTTCGTTCACGCATGAAGACCTTTCTAGACTGCAATAAATCAAAAGTGAAAATCGCAAAGAAATGTGATATAAAAATGAAAACATAAGCACCGTGTAAAATGGGTTGTAGAGATTTGGTAATTCAGATTTGGATATTGAATATTTCTGCGAATCTAAGCCATTAATGTTGACTTTAATACCGCTTCTCAATTTAAAGACAGAAAACATCTTGCAAATACAATATTTTCTGTAGTCTTACGTCATCTGAGATTGTATTAGAATTGGCACAAGGTTGCTTTTGATACATTTTTGCTGTATGTTTGCAAAGAAAAACAGAAGATGCTTTTATAGCCGTAAAGCATTTCCTTCAGCTCCTGCCAAATAACCTGATACGAATAAAACAGTTACAGACTAATTGAGAGCTTGGTGGTGGAACTGGTAATTAATTCTACCCTACAAGTAATATGGTGGAGGTAATTCCACTGGAGGATTCATTACTCAGAATATTTCTCAAGTTGTGGTGGCAGCTTCCTGATGCCCGCACTGTCAGGTGAAACTGCAGGGCCACCTGGCATTAAATCACATTAGAATTGTGGTGGCTTTCCTATCATGGCAATGTCCACCTATGTGACCACGACCAAAGTGTCACTTAAATGTAGAGTGCAGGCCAGGTGAAATTGGGATGCTACCAGTTTTTTTTTAGACAGATCCTACTCTATAGCGTGTGCGCTCTGTTATTAGGTGGATTGTAACTTGCCAAGTACATAGAGGGGCTTGGAGCCAGCTTATTGCTTAACATAGGTTGGTTTTCCTTCACTCTCATTTGACTGCTTCTTATTTGTGTCTCAGCTTGTCAATCTTATGATTGACCCTCCCATGGAGCATTGCCTCTTTACCATTGCTTTGATTGGCTGGCATTCATTCTTCCACTGTTCACTTTTCAAGCACTTCTTTTCAATTAAGCACACCAAACGAGTGTGTGTGTTTTCGAACCATTTCCTTCATGTACATTTCTCTCCCTGCACTACTTGTTGTTCTCAGCTGCTGTACTGGCAAGCACTTGTTGATAAAGTTTCTGCACTTGAACTTGTCTCCAACTGTGTTTTGTCTTGATTTGTATGCCAATGTATGTCACAAACTCTCTGGCTCCCTGCCATACATTGCTATCCCATCAGGACTGTGAGTTTGTACTTGTGCATTGCCATGTCTGTGTGTCGTGCTTAGCCAGATGCATGTGGCCATTTACCGGCACCAGGGGGGTGCATTTGTGTCCTGTGTTCAGTTGTGCAAATGTTGGTGTTTGTGCCATATTGTGTTCGAGGTTGTGGTGTGTACCTATGTGTGTGTGCTGCATTGCGTGTGAGATGTCCCTTCAGCTCTGATTTGGATCATCCTTCTCCCCTTCAGGAAGTGTGGTTTCCACTTCTGTGCTTGTTCTGTGGTGTGATATTGCCGGGTTGTGTGACTTGTGCTCTTGGTTGGTGTTGTCCCTCTTGGGCATGGTCTGTCTGCAGTGGTGCTGAGTTTAATTGTGCACGTGTGCCATTGTGCCCATCTCCCCCAGGTCCCTGCTGGTTCCTCTCCCTGTTGCTGTTATGTCTGTTTTGGCCAATTTCCGGTCCCCGGTCCTGCCACTGTCTCCAGACTGATGTGGTCGACACGATGTCATCCAGGTCCTGGTGTTGCGCTGGCCTCCCACCTGCCTTCTTGTTGTCGGTGTGTTTCTGATTGTTTGTGCGTTTCGCATCATTCCGGATGTTCTGGTTTTCTTCCATTGTCCACCTCCGCTCTCAGGCTGCATTCACCTTGTCAGAGATGGCCTGCCATGTACAATGTTTTGTTGCCAATGGGGCTTGTGGGGATGTATGCTGGCTCGGGTTGCCTCCATTGTGCTTGGCTGTTGTTTTCTGTTTGGATTGTCTCATCTTTTCATGTTTTTGTTGTGCTTATTCCCGCCTGCCATGTGTGTCGCGGGCCTGGCAGTGCTTATCCCTGCTTTCCTCATCGCGAATGGGCACATCGCATGTTTTTTTGTTTTGTGGTTTGTGTTTTTATCTCCGTCGAGGTGGTTGTATCGCGGACATTGGCCGTGGTTTCAGCAGGCTATCGCATGCTACTGCCTTGTTGTGAATTCCACGTTAACGCAAGATTATTTTCCAGCATTCGGCTGCAATGATTAAAGGTACCTTAGATTTTTGGGGTGATGTTTAGCACATATTCTTGTGAATATAGTAAATACCCCAAAGTTGGTTGGAAGATATTTTGTTGATAAGGGTGTGAGGGAATGTGTTTGTTGTGTGTGAGCAGGGATAGTTATTTTCTTTTGAACATTGTTTAGTTCCTTTTAGTTTCTATGAGATATCAGAAGATGAAAACATGCTCCAGATTAAAAGCGGCCCCTTTCACAAAGAGCAGGGTGACTGTGGTCATTCCACTTCAAATATTTTCTTTTCAAACGCTGTTAAGCGTCTGAGTCATGCTTTTTTTATTCAGCCACAAAAAAACATTAACGTCTACAAAAACGATTTTAACAGCAGCCTGTAAACGATATACTTCTTTTGGAATTATGGAAAGAGTGGAAAACCATTTCCCATCCTCTACAGTTGGCTTATTTGATAACAAGAACCTTAAAGCTATTGAAAATGAACTGCGTAGGCACAGCACGCATCTGCCCAAACGTAAACCACGCAATTTGACGCCTACTCCAAAGTATGAGAAGAGGTAAACACGCAACACAACTGCAATCACGGATTCAAGTGAATGCTGGCCCCCGAAGCCGACAAGGCGCCTCAAACGAAAGTCCAGCAGCTTTGATACTGGAAAGACTCTAATACCACGGAAGGGCATGACAGAATCTTTAAACAATATATCAGAGACACTAATTGCATTCGCGGTTATTCCCTTGGGATTAACACAGAAATAGCCACGGTAAATATAATAATGGGTGAACGTCGAAGATGTGTGAATGAGGTTATTTGAATAATGAGGCTGTTATGTTCATTAAGTGGTCTCAGTATATGGAGAGAACCGATCACTGAAATGGATCAGTGAGCATTGTACATCGGCAGTAGGCTCCGAGATGCGCAAATTCTGAAGAAAAAAAAGTCATTTAGGACAAAGAAAGCAAAACAAAATCTCTGGAGCCTCATTTATGAGGCCTTGCGTCAGTTTTGCGCTTCCGATGTGTCACTTTTTGTGACGCATCGGCGGCATAAAACATGCCTCCTGATGCGCACTATTTAGAAAGTGGTGACGCATCTAAGCAGATGCGTCACTTTGTAAACCTCTGCGCTACATTATACCTGCGTCAGGTATAATGTATGCAGATGGGGCGTTCACCCGCAAAAAGCCTCGTAATAGCGACGCAGTGAAATCTGTGAGATTTCACTGCGTCACTTTTAGGATGCTGTTGCGTCAAAATCTTGCGCCTGCCTCACAGCAGGCGTAAGACTGACGCAAGCCCTTTCACATGGGGCTTTCCCCATGTGAAAGGACGCATTGCTGGAGTTGCGTCACTTTTGTGACACACTCCAGCAATGCCTCACTTTTGCGCTTACAGATACGTCAGAAATACGTATGTGGAGTATCTGTAACTCCTTGCGGCATGATGCGTCATATCATAAATATGACGCATCAATCATGTCGCAGGGAGAGCGCAGTGAAAAGTGACGCATCGCTGTTTTCACGCAGCGATGCGTCACTTTTCATAAATGAGGCTCCTGGTTTTTGGCACATGGGTATTACGAAAAAGACGTTTGCAGATATGATTTCAACTATCATAGCGAAAATGAGAACTAGTATTGTGTTTTTAAAAGCGCTGGTTATTGTGTGATTGAAAAGCAAGACAATATGGATTAAAAAAAGATATACCTAAAGGAACACTTTTAACGTGCCTGCGCACGCGTAGCAAATTCACGGTAAAAAATACTCTTAACGCTGTGGACAGAGAACAGCTGCAAGATATAGTAAAATATGCAACTACAATGGTAAAACAAAACTGGCAGGATTATATATTTGCAGTGAACAAAGAATTATGACACACAACAGCTCATAAATCGTAGGCTTGTTTGGATGTCACTACCTTTCTTGGCGGCATATTTACAAGGGCTTTCTCTCCGTTTTTTTGGCTTAGAAAGCCAAAAAAGCGGAAATAAAAGTATCGCCCTGTTTACAAGAGGTGCTAACATGCATAATCGCATGTTAGCACCCTTTTGCACTACGCCTACCTTTGCTTCTTTAATGAGATGCAAAGTGGGCGTTCCTGACATACAGTACATGTCAGGACATCAATAGTGCGGCTTCGCGATATCAGCAAGGAGGCCCTAGCATTTTAGCAGACGTTAGTTTTTGGAGAAAACTGCTGTTTTCTTTAGACGTTAGTTTTTGGAGAAAACTGCTGTTTTCTCCAAAAACTAACGTCTGCTAAAATCTTGACTTAGCCACCCCTAACATAGGGAGTGGATTGGGCTGATACGACCCTGTGGGTCGTATATGCAAGGTTATCGCCCTTGTGCAGGGAACATCGCTGGAAAACCAGCGAGGTTCCCTGCAAAAGGGAGATAACCTTGCTATCTCTGGATTTTTAATTGCCCTGGAGTAACGCGTTGTTAATTACGCACTACCAGGGTGATAAAAAGCAGAGATAGCCTGCGATAATCTAATTATCGCTAAGCACGGCCCACGATAATTATCGCTGGCCGTTGCTAATATGCCCCTAACATATTTCCTATTGGTGACGCCCCTTACTTTTCACCCTTCCCATTCTCGGACCGTCTTTCATTTCCCTTCCATCTTTAGAAAAATCTTTACTTCTGCCCTTACAGGAGTAAAACTCTTACCATTGCTAGCATGAAAATGTGTCTGAAATGGACTGTGAGTACCCACAAATGTGTACGTTTGTTGACGTTCACAAACTTCCAAGATATTGCCTTCCCTGAATGACCATTTCCAAAAGTCACAGGATTCCAAGGGGCTGATTTAAATTTCGGAGTATGGATTTTACTCTTACAGGGTGATGGAGTAAAATCAGGGGCGTAGCTTGGACAGTAAGATTAGGGGGGAACTCCAGATTTTCCGAACGATCACACTGGCATTTAATGTTAATGCGCATGAGAGGGGCTTAAGGGGCAGTGGAAAGGGACAGGAATGCAAACTGGTAGGGTTACTAAGTAAGAGAAAATTCAAGATTTTGAGAAAATAACCAACATTTTTTAAGACTTTCGCAACAGAAAGTGTGAGAGTATATGGGCATTTTTGTCTGCACATATTTAAAATTTCTGGTGAAATCTGACAGACACCTCATCATACCCGACTAAAAGCATTTGTACCCAACTATTTATAAGAAAATATATTTAGTCGGGAGGGGGGGTTAAACCCCAAACACCCCACCTAAAGCTATTCTCCTGCTTAAAATACTAAACCAGTGTACGATTACTCCAGATTTAGCTCTGTCTGTTGCCCCAGCAATGTCTCTTACATTAGCAGGAATCGCCATCATAGGGGTACCTGTCAATGCGTTGAACAGCATTGAACGTGTTCCTTGCAGCTCCGTCAATATAACCGTGCCATACAGCACACTTTCAGTATTTTTTTTATTTTCAACAACAAAGTTCTAAAATGGGATTTTCTTTTTGAAAACACAAAAAAAAAAAAACGACCTCTTGCTATACAAGTTTCACTTACCACCACTTGTTGGATGGTGGTGTGTGAAAGTAAAAACTGGTAATTTGTTCACCCACTCTAAATAGGGCAGTGAACAACAGATTGGCAAAGCTCGGATGGCCTTTAATCTGCAAGGCAGTTGGACGCGTATGTCAGTAGTGGGGACAGAGTAGTCCGCATCGATGACATACGTAAGTTCTGCCTGACACCAATTGAGGTGGGTGGAACCTGAGTTTGTCAGAGAGGGTACTCTGTCACATTGTGATGGTACACTCTCTTGGCCAAAATTTAAATCAGGCATTTCATCTCCTGTAAAAGTATGTACTCTATAAGAGTACATGCTTTTGCAGGTGCCAAACTAACTTCTGTGAAGTACAACATTTCTTTTGAACCTATAAAAAAGGCTATTTGCCTGTATAAGTCAGACTTACACATGTAAATAGCCTTGTGAATGAGGGACATTAAGTATAATTATGATGGTGGGAAAAAGAAGAAAAATACTTTTAAGCAAGAGTATAGTGGTTTCCCTACTACCGTGCCCCCACACAAACTCCAACAAAGGTATGTAGTTTTGAGCTACTCTTCTCACACATAAATTCACTGTGCACACATGGCTCTGATTTTCCAGGTGACTAACTCTACATCATCCTCAGCAGGCTTTATTTTGACAGTGCATGTCATAAAAGCAATACAGTACACAATACATAATTATAAAAAAGAATAAATAGAATTGAGTGGTTGACCTACAATCGACATTGCATAAAAGCCTAAAGGTGACAGTCATAGATACATTTAATAGAAGTCAATTCCAGAACATATCATTAAAGGTCATGAAATCATGAACGAAGATTGAACAACAAAAATATCTAAAAAAAAAATAAATTCTAAACAGGCTTACAAAGTGCAATGAGCAAAGGACTGTCATGGAAAGCCATGGGGAAATAGAGAGGCTCGTAAACGCCTTCAGGCTCTAGCTGAAAGGAAGCTAGGGTTTGCTAGTTTTGATTACTTTGTACATCTTATGGCCACATCCAACCTAGGAACTTGGCAACTGCACATGCAGAAGATGGACGGTAATCGATCACTAAGATTCACAATGCTATAGAACTGATTCTTGTCCCCAGAGACGGACGTAAGGGTTTTAACCATTTTTTGCGAGGACCAGCATAAGCAGGACATACAATCAGAACATGAGAAATGGTTTCTCTAGCAGGGCAAAAGGGCAAACATCATCAGTGTTCATGTTCCATTTAATAGTGTATGTATTTAAAGGAAGCAATCCAGCTCTGAGTTGGAATTAAAGTTTCCTATCTAGTTGTACAGATATAACATCCCAGTATGCTTCCAAGGAAGGTTTTGGTTTAAGCTCTAAGAACCTCCCAGTCAGGGATAGGCCTTCTGCCTCTCGATACTCTTCAGGAGAAGTGATTGACCAATAAAGCTCTATCAATTTTTCAGCAGTATGGAATGGGGGCTCCAGCAGGATTGTCCCATAATGCATTCAGACCCAGATTCGTTAGTGTGTTTTTTTTGTCAAAGAAGGTTTTATTAGTTGTTTTTTTTTGTACACAACTCATGGCACAATCCGCCCATGTTCCCTCGCAGGGGAGATCTGGTCATAAGCCAAGCAGTCATCCAAAAAAAGGAAGAACCCAAATACATAGGTCTACGTACCCCGGTCCCAATGCACAGCTCTATTTACAGGTTACAGATTCTGAAAGAGGTGGGTACTCCAGCGAACCCTTCTCAGCGTAAATGTCAATGGGAGCTCACTTTGGCTCCGACGTCCTTCAGGAAGAGTCAGTGCTCCATGCGGGTCCATCTTTGGGCATAGTCTTTTGTACGCAAGTAAGTAGGGATTCCCCCTTGGGGCTCAAAAGAAAGTCAGCATTGGAAGCAAACCATGAGGCAAAACAGTTAAACAGAACACCCTCCCTCCCCTCCCCCAAACCGCTCCTCCCTCCCCCCCCCCTGGTGGTGGCTGTTGCCTAACCTAGTGCCGCCAAGGTGAAGTCTACCTAGAGCTGGAAAAGATGTAGGGCCCGAACTGTGGGGCGACATACTGCTGAGGGGAATCCCCGAGAGAGAAAGGGGACCAACGGCCCCCACCGGAACTCAAAGTTTTTAAAGTCCTCCCGGAATATGTCTGACATACGCTCCAGGCTGAGCAGTCTCCAGAGACGGGAATGCCACAGGGACATCGCCGGCGCCTCTCTCTTCTTCCACGCCGCCGCTACAGTGATCTTAGCTGCCCCTATGCAAAGCCACATGATTCTCTTGTCCGCCCTGGTTTGGTGTTCTAGCATAGGATCTCGGACGCCCAAAGAGTCTCAGCCATGGATGTCGGTATAGGGTACCCCGATAAGTCTTTCGCCTAAGCTAGAATTTCCTCCCAAAAAGGTCTGATGGATGGACAGTCCCACCAAATGTGCTGGAAGTCTCCCAGGAAACCGCACCCTCGCCAGCACCTATCCGATGTTCCTGGGAAGATTCGAGGTAGCTTAGATGGATATAAATACCAATCCATCATCGTTTTCAAGTGTGCCTCCCGCAGGTCTGTGGATTGATTAAATTCAAAAATGTCGGAGCACAAATGTGCCCACTCGTCGTCGGTGATGTCCCGCCGGGCCATCCCTTCCCGCAATATCATGTATCTCGGGCGGGGAGACAGTGCTGAGGATAGCAGGAGTTTGTATAGGAAGGAAATGGCACCCTTCATGGTCGAGGATTTAACAAGGAAGGACTCAAACTTAGTGAGGGGACGGGTAGCCCCTTCTCGCACCTGGGGACCGAGAGCCCAATGTAACATCTGAGCATAGTGGAAGCGCTCAGAGTCCCCTACCCCATAGTCTCTTTTGCAATTGTCAAATGTAAGGGGATCATAATTGTGGAATAAATGGGTCAAAGCAAGGCCACCCCCCTCCCTCCAGACGTCGAAGGGTCCTTCTTGGAGTGCTGGGAGAAAGGCTGAATTAAAGTGTATAGGTGTGAAGGGCGAGGGAAAGGAAGACCAGTCCTCCAACGTCGCCACTGTGTCCCAGACTTTTAGAGCGGTACGAGTAGGGGTACTAAGGTAGGCGTTTTTGGGTCTGTCTTGTCTCGCGCGCCAGATGAGGTCCCAGATCGTTCTCCCCGTTCCACTACGGTCCATATGGAGCCAATGTTTCTCGGATTCTTTCTGTGACCATTCGACGAGGATTCTGAGTTGGGCCGCTTCGTAATAGAGTTGCATGTCAGGGAGACCCGCTCCCCCCTCCCTCTGAGGACGCCGAAGCATATGGAAGGAGAAGCGTGCACGTTCCCCCTGCCATATAAAGCGTAAGATCATTGGTTTCACGCATCTAAAGAAATGCTTGTCCAGCTCTATTGGAAGCGACTGAAATAAGTACTGCAATTTGGGAAGGAGGGTCATCTTTATGGCATGGATACGACCCAACCAGGAGAGAAAGAGCGGCTTCCATCTCGTTAGTTCTGCTTGAATGCGAGCGAGAATAGGAGGAAAGTTGGCCGCGTACAACCTCTCCACTGTCGAAGTAAGCTGCACTCCCAAGTATTGAATAGAAGAGGGCGCCCATGCCAGGGGTGTTAGTGTTCTAAGGTGACATGCCTCTGCTGGAGAAAGAGTGATATTGAGTATGTAGGATTCATCTAAGTTGACCTTGAAGCCAGCTGCCTTTTCAAAGCGATCCAGCTCCGTCTGTAGGTGCGGGAGAGATGCTGTCGGGTTGGACGAGGACAAAAGGACGTCATCCGCAAAGAGGGATATCTTATGGGATTCTCCTGTGAAGGGGAGAATCTCAATTCCTGGGTGCTCCCTGATAGCTATGGCCAAGGGTTCTATACTGAGGGCAAACAGCAGAGGGGATAAGGGACATCCCTGCCTAGTACCTCGAGAATGATAAAAGGGGGCGGACTGGGCGCCATTT
The DNA here is from genome assembly GCF_964261635.1 of Lissotriton helveticus. Classification (NCBI taxonomy): domain Eukaryota; kingdom Metazoa; phylum Chordata; class Amphibia; order Caudata; family Salamandridae; genus Lissotriton; species Lissotriton helveticus. Next base: position 892,449,946 of record NC_136063.1, on the reverse strand, counting down.
ACCAAGACTCTAGACCGTGGGTGCCTATAATTAGCTTGAAGCATATTTATGAATTTAGGGGAAAAGCCAAACGCCATGAGTGTAGCGAGAAGGAACTTCCAATCGACGCGATTGAATGCTTTTTTGGCGTCGAGCCCGATCAGGATAGCAGGGATTTTAAATTTGTTGGCCTTCTCAATTAAGTGTATAATGCACCGGGTGTTGTCGTGTGTTTGGCGTCCCGCAATGAAGCCTGATTGATCAGGATGGATAAGCAGCGGCAGGAGGCCGTTCAGTCTTTTCGCCAGTATAGAAGAGTACAGCTTTACGTCGATGTTTAGAAGGGCGATAGGCCTATAGGAGGTGCAACGCGTGGGATCTTTCCCCGCCTTGGGAATTACTGAGATCACTGCTTCGGCCATAGAGCCAGTTGTGTCTCCGTCAGCGGCCATCTGATTAAAAAGCCGCACTAAATGATGACCGAGGTCAGCTGCAAATGTTTTATAAAAGATAGCAGTGTAACCGTCTGTGCCCGGTGCTTTGTGGGGTTTTAGAGCCTTGATAGCTGAGAGCACTTCTTCTAATGTAATCGGGGCTGTCAGTTCTTCATTCCAGGCCGGGGAGACCTGTGGGATGGGTAGATCCCTAAGGAAGGCTTGTTGTTTGCTAGCGTCTAAGGCATCCGTCGAGTATAGGGTCCTGTAAAAGTCCCCAAAGAGATCCGCTTTGTCCTCGTCCCTATGAATAAGCGCCCCCGAGGGATCCTGAATACCACCTATGTACTCACGTTCTCTTTTATCTCTCAGTTGCCTCGCAACGTGTTTCCCTATTTTATTGCCTTGGGTGTGGGATAGGTTACGCAGTTTAAGGAGAGTGAATTCAGCTTGAATATTATAGATAGCCCTCAGCTTGCCCCTGATCGCCGTGAGGTTACGTAGTGTCTCTCTGGTGGGTGTAAGTTTGTGGGATCATTCAACAGTCGCTAATTCCTCCTCCAAAAGTTCTCTATCTTTTGCCCGCTGTCTATTCAGGGCAGAGTTAAGCGCTATACACTTACCCCGCATCACAGCCTTAAATGTGTCCCATGTAATATATTCAGAGGTGTCCTCCGGCTTATTATGATCGTATAAGTCCCTGATAGTCTCCCGCAATTGGGTACACGAGTCCTTATCCCGAGCCAGGGATGCCGGGAAATACCACTGGGCCGGTGAAGGGGCATTGCCTAGCCAGGAAAGGCATACTGAGTACAAGCCGTGATCTGATACAGAGATGGGGAATATCTTAGCTTCCTGGAGACTGCCCTGTAAGGACTGGCTGGCGAAGATGTAGTCCAGCCGAGAGTAGGAATGGTGGACGTGGGAAAAGAAGGAATAGTCCCTGGTGTGCGGGTAAAGGGCGCGCCATGTATCCAAAAGGCCCATGTCTTGAATCAGCCTCTGAGTGTCAGTAGGGAAAGAGCCCAAGCCAGAGCGGTGAGAATGTGTGCTGTCAAGTGAAGGGTGCAAAACTAAGTTAAAGTCTCCCAAAAGAAATAAAGGGCACTCAGCAAAGTCCGTCACCTTACCCAGGAGTGCCTGTAGGAAGCCCTTCTGCCCGCTGTTGGGGGCGTAAAGCACCACGAAGGTGCATAACTTCCCTTTTAACCGCCCTTTGACCATCAGCCATCGTCCGTCTTTATCATTCAGTATACCCAGAGGTTGGAACTGAGTGGAAGATCGAAATAGGAGTGCCACCCCCCTATGTTTGGTAGAGGCCGAAGATTTATAAATAAGCGGGTACTGTTTATATTTCAGACGGAAGTCCTCAGATTTCATTAGGTGGGTTTCTTGGAGTGCTATTACGTCTAATTGATGGTCTAGGATTTACTTCCAGACCTTCTGCCGCTTCTGAGGAGAGTTGAGCCCTTTAACGTTCCAGGTACCTAGTGTGATCGGCATTGCAGTATAGAACCTGGGACTTCCATAATGAAAAATCTACTCAGCTGCCCACTCACCTACACCACAATGCTTCCCCACATGCCTCCCCATGGATGTCGGCCAGGTGTCAACCATATTTCCATGTTAGCATCCTCCCCTGTGTCGCAGCATAAATCTCCTCTGCTTCTCACCACCCCTGTCCTCTCCCTACCACTCCGATCAAAAGTTTCGTCCAGCAGAAGTAAAGCTAGGCAGCCACCACCATCCCCCCCTCCCCCCTCCCCAACCCCCAAAACAATCAACAGTATAAAGCAGCAAAACAATAACTGAAAGTACTCGTTTGGTCGCCGCGTGGGGTAGTTCACCCCAAGCATAAACTGGTGGGGACTACAGGTCCTGGGACCTAGTCCGCGCAACACTTCAGCGGTATCATAAAAGAGTCAATGGAACTTAAAGTCACTCACAGTGCGTCCCAGACATTGTAGCGTTAGACCCCCACTCCAATGGTGGTGTCCGCGGGCGGCAAGGTCAGTGTAGGGTGGCCCCCCTAGCGAAAGGAAACTGGCCAGAGCCTTTGCGTCCTCCCCACAAGTTAGAAGAGATGCTCACCCATACTCTTCTTCAGCGGTTTTTCTTGTTCGTGTTCTGCGACCAGGGCGAGGTGGAGGACGTTCCTCCCGGAGGGTCCTCTCATGTACCCGATGAGGGGTCTCCCTCCTCCGCTGGTAAACCCAGTAGGTGCAGACCTTCTCTTAGGGTGGTGAGGTGATGTCGCTTGTTGTGTGATTCAAAGCTAAGGCCAAAGGGGTAGGTCCATCTATATTTAATCCCGTCTTCCTGAAGCTTGGATGTGACAGGGCGTAGAGTTTGTCTTCTTGCCAGAGTAGATGGTACGATGTCTTGAAAAACGGAGCATGTGAAATTCTGGAAGGAGATGGAGTCCTTGGCCCTGGCCGCTTGCAAGACCGTTTCTTTCACTTTGTACGAGTGGAACTTTGCCAGGATATCCCGAGGTTTCCGTCGTTCGCCTCTCGGCGGGGGGCCCACTCTGTTCACCCTATCGAGCTTTATTTTGAGCACCGTGGGATGTAAAATCTCCGCGAAGAGGCCCTCCATGAACGCCTCCAGGTCGGGCCCTTCCACGCCCTCCTCCAGGTCTTTGACACAGATGTTTTCCCGCCGAGTGCGGTTTTCCAAGTCCTCGGTCTTCAGTTGCGTTTGCTGGAGTTGTTCCTTCAAAGATCGAATGTTGTCCTGGCATTCAACCACCGCGTGTTTGTGTGTTTGGTGGTGTGATTCTAAATCAAGCACTCTCGTACCCACTGAGTCCACATCACGTTGAAGCGCGGCCATGCGTTCTGAGATATCCGAACGCAGTTGGTCAATGGAAGATTTTATGTCTTGGCTCAGTTCTTTACGTAGCTCCGACTTAAAGTCCTTAAGCATGGACTGGAGGTCCGCCTTGGAGAGGGCCATGGCTGTCTTCTCAGTGAAGCCCCGAAGAGTCGGTCTGGTGTCAACAGAAGTGAAAAAAATTGATACTCTGCCAGTCCCTTTGTGTATGCCTTTCTTCGGAGGCATAAGGAATGGGACTACACCTTTCCGCCTTTTCCGAGCTTGCTGGGGAAAACTCTTGTACTCTTCAGCGCGGTGCCAGGGATAGAGGACTGTAGCAAATAGTCCTCCAGTAGCGGTACAGCGTTCTCCGGCAGCCTCGCTAACCATGACATCAGCTGGTATCTCTACATCCCCTCGCCAGAGTCCCAGGAGGCAAGCCAGCTAGGCGCGCAATCCCCAAATCATGCCAGCAGTGGCCCTCTCCAGTCTCCGCACTTCACAGGAGCTGTCAGCGAGAGTTGCGATCCCTGGTCCCGCCGCCCATCAGTGCTGCTGCCGCCCGAGGGTCACAAAGAGCTGCATACCCTTGCCAATCATGTTAATTTGGGCCGTGTTCTGGACTGCAGGAATGCCGTAGAGCCCCACGAGGTCGGTGCCTATTCAAGGTGTCCCGTCCGCCGCCATCTTGAAGTCAGGCATCGGGTCAGCCGTCCCTGGGGGGGTACGAGGTCAGCTAGTCGTCGGCTGGGCGTCAGGATTCACCCCCAGGCCACCGGTACCACCTCAGACTCAATGCTCTCCTCCGATGCCGGTGCCTATTCAAGGTGTCCCGTCCGCCGCCATCTTGAAGTCAGGCATCGGGTCAGCCGTCCCTGGGGGGGTACGAGGTCAGCTAGTCGTCGGCTGGGCGTCAGGATTCACCCCCAGGCCACCGGTACCACCTCAGACTCAACGCTCTCCTCCGATGCCGCTGTGGTCGGCGGTCGCTGCTCCCGCTAGCTGCTCTAGGTCATACGCCAGCCGCCATCTTGCGCTCAGGGCTCGGCGCCGATCAGGAGAGGTGAGAACAGAGCACCCGGTGCCTCGAGGGTCGCCCGAAAGACCACCGCTACGTGCCTCAGTGGTTCCGCCGTCCGGGACCTTCCGTAGCGTTGGTTCACATTCTGAATTTCGCCAGGAAAGCCCGCTGAGCGCTGCGCGAACCGGGAGCCGAAGCAGGTCACGTCTGCTCGGCCATCTTGCCCCGCCACGCCCCTCCGTTAGTGTGTTTTTGACATAACTGAGCCAGACTATCCCCTAAAACTGTGGCATAATGGACCAATTGTGGTGTAGATTAGAGCCGTCACCAGTACAGAATTGGGCAAAGTCTAGCTTTGTTAGTTACCGATTTTACTGGCACTATGAGATTGGGAAACAAGACCTTGAAAAAATCTGGGGTCTTCAGTTATTTGGTTATCACACTAGCCTCCAATATGTCCTGGAACCACCAAGGAGGATATATGGCAGCCAGAATGTCTAGTAAGCAACAACCCCCCACCCTTCTTATCAAATGGTTACTTTTTTCAATTAACAATTCTTCATCTTCTTTGTGTGAGGACACTGAGAGCTTAGGTACGTTGATCAGAAATATTGAGTGACTGTGCCCACAGCACATGCTTAGTTTTAGGTGACTGTTTAACCAATTTAGAGATCTTAGGGCTGGGGATATGCGAGCATTTCTTTCTGTACTCGTAATCAATATGGCAGCAGCATTCAAGGAAGCCCTAAGTGGGGCAAGGTATATTTTGGGAGGCCACAGAGCATAGCGCTGCTATAATCTAGCCTCGGCAGGACAAGCGCTTGACCTACGAAGCAAGAACACAGCTAAAAATTTCCTGATTGACGCACAAAGCCATCCATTTCAAAACCCCCAGTTACCTGTCTCAAAAGCTAGAATTATCTGGAGGGGGTAGACCATCAAGAAGTGCAACCACTCTCCTCTTGAAACCTCAGACTTTTCACAAAAATAGAAAAAGGCACAGAGCCTTGTCTGGCTCGCCCCGAAGATCTGGAACTCTCTACCACCTGAATCCGCAGAATCTCCCCCACGGCTGCCTTCAAACATGTAGTAAAAATAATACAAATGAACAAGTTCTTGCCTTAAATGATCATGGCTTGCCTGTTTTCTCAATGCCCTTCTGACTACGTTCTTTATTGGTCTAAAAACTGTAAAGCTCAGGGTTGTGTGATATACCCTATTAAGTAATGTTTGTTCTCCTCCTAGTACTCTATGGTATTAGCTAAATATATTATTTGTTACCGACTTTTCCATTTTCCCTTCACGATTTCCTTTCCTTCCAAAATAAGTGAAGCTCTCTGATACCCTTCGGGGTCATGTTTGCGCTATACAAAATTTGAGAACTAAATAAGGCAAACTTTTTTGAGTTTAAGCCATCTCTCATTGTTCCAATTTCTTTTGGCCCTTGCCTGACAATGTTTATATTGAATCCTGGCTATTTGAATCCTAGTTAGATCTTTGGCTTTTATGGCTGCTACAAGTGAGGTATATGCTTGCCTGCACTCTTTATTAAATCAAATACACTTGGCAGCGGGGGGGGGCTGTGATTTCCTACTATGGGAATAGGAAAATATGATTTTATTTGCTTGAACAGCTAAGCGTAGGTTTCCTTAACTCCTTGCTATTTGAAAGTTTGTCCATCACAGCTTTAATAGATGTAACCTCTTCTTTCACTGCAAGCAATGTATCTGAGTTATCCATAACCCAGGACGACCTGATATGCTTTATGTCTTTTGTTGGATACACATCACTAGTTGAGGTGAGAGCAGTGGAGTTGTCAGCCTTTTGGGGTCAGAATGCCTCCAAAGTATGGCAAAATAGGTTCTAGTCACTTTCCAATCTTTCTTTGATGAGTATATCGAGGAGGGGCCACGGCTGAAGGTCTAGCAAAACATAATCAATATGACTTTTGTGATATTAGTCATTATAAGGGTTAGCACCACTCCGGTCGGAATTAGACCTACCATCTACAGCCCTGAGTCCCCTCTCAAGGGAGAATGACTTAAGTTGTAATGCTGCGTTCCTTTCATTTTTTGATGACAGGAAGTTCTAATCAAGGGATACCCCAATGACCATCCTCCTTAAGGGCTAGGTCAGTGTCTTCAGTCTCCAACGGCTCAAATGTTGAATTAAAATCCCCCGCAATTATTAGATGGGAGCGGCTGTGTGGGGACCCCAGCGGTAATCTAAGAGTGTTATAGTGTGGGATTTTAGACCACCCCTTATCTATCTAGCATAGATGTTATAAATATATATGTTAATATAATTACTTGCCATCAAACAAATCACCCTATGTCAAGATTTTTAAAGAGAATTTCTCGGATTTTGAACTCTATGACTATGCTTAGCCATATTATCAGACCCCCAGCTGGGAGACCCATGGGTGCACGTAATGCTGGTACGAAAAAGTTTAGGTATCAAGGTTTGTACAATAGGTCTGTTGGCCAGGTTTCCTGTAACAAACAAATATCAAAGGATTCGCTGAAGATGTTCCAGTCCTGTGAGGCTAATTTTGATCAGAGATCAGCTATCTCCCATTAGGCCAATGGACAGCAAGGGCTTATGGGACAGTGGTAGTTGTCAGTCAATGTCCTGAGTGAGTGACCCTATACTGTCTGCAGCCTGCAGAGGTTGTGAGCTGGTCAAATATACTTAATACGTAATACTTGGAGCAAATATTCAATTTGGTCTAATGGAGAGTGTGAGCATCAAAGTCCACCAAGTTGTCAACTAAGTACCTTTGCCAACTATGAGTTCAATGCTTCAAATTGAGAGCCTTGATGGAAGTGTCTTTGAGCAACCAGAATGTCTATTGAGCAACAACCCCTCACTCTTCTTATCCAATGGGTACTTTTATCAATTAACAATTCTTCATCTTTTTTGTGTGAGGACACTGGGAGCTCAGGTATGATGATCGGAAATATTGAGTGCGCACAGCACATGCTCAGTTTTAGGGAGCAGTAAATTCACATAATGGGAATGGAGTGAAAGGACCAAGACTTGGCTTGCCTTGCCAGTTTTGAATGCCCACACATCAATGAGTTTGTGGGCATTCACAAACACCTATCAAACTCATTGCCATACTGAAGTAATTCCCCTTCCTGGGTGGGAAGTAGAACATAACACCCCCAGTTATTTTGGGGATGAAGGGGAAGGAGTTTCTAAAATAGTTGAAAAATGTGCATTTGCACTTTAGGCTACCTTTCAAAGTTGAATACCATGTAAACCATGCACAACTAAACATTTGAGAAATAGCTGCCATTAACACAATCACACAACTTAGAATTATGCCTGGAAATCAGTGACTGGTGCAACTCTCTAGGCATACTACCGCTAAGTTTTGTGAATAGGGAGAAATTGTAAATCTACATCCTAGATGATTAGCACTCTTATAAGCTCAAATTCATTTGTACCTTTGTGAATCAGGCTCATTAAGTACAGCTTCAAACTGCACTGGTGGATCCACAGCCACTTCCAATGCAAGGTTTCCTCATGGATTTATCAGCAAGAACCATTATGTGATTTTTGCTCAAATATCAGGGCCAGGCATCATTGCTATAGATTAGGAAATCAACTAGAGAAGCAAATATAGAAAGAGAGGATATTCAGACAAAAGGTCCCAATCGTTGGATTGACAGCCAGGCGATGCAGCGTGTGCTATGCATTATGACTAAATATGATCTTTGACATATACCTGGAGTAATAGAGTGACCAACCCTTGCACCAAGGTTGCCCTGTAATACACGTCGTGGCCTCTGGCCCCTCTCAAAGAACCAGTGATATCATTTAATGTACGTTCAGTGGAAAACGGTTGCATATTTTTTAAATATTTCTAGAAAATGAAATGTGTTAAAAGTATTAATTTCTTTAAAAATATTTCTCTATATTTGGGTTAACATATAAATAATTCAGCCACTTGCATGTGCATCGCTTGGTAGATCCAAGTCTAATCTTAACTAATAAAAGTCTTGAATCTTGCAGGCTAGGAAGTCTTAACGTGTGTGCTAATTAGTGAACTGTATCAACAACACCCACATACAGCAGTATATTACTGTGCCACAGTACATGCAGGTATGGCTATGTATTGACCGGTAGTGACACCTAGAGAGGTACTGTAGTTTGTCAGCATCTCATGTGACTGTATTCAGATGTGGTTGTACCTCATGGAATACCAAGAACCTGTTCTGAGTATAAGATGTCTCTCAGCAAGATTTTTCTGCAAAAATCAGTCTCCAGCATGTGAAAATTATGAAAAGTTGTTTTAAATGTTCCTTACACGAAATTCAGTCATTTCATGAATTTTACCAATTCAAGTTTAAACCGTTGGCAGCTTCCGCTTTTTTGCGGCAGTGCAGCCATTTTAAAAAACGGGCGCGGTCGCGTCGGCCATTGGCCGACGGCAGCACCAGCGAGGTTAATTTCTCTCAGAACCACCTTGAGTCTTAAGGACAGAGCAAACATCTGTTCTGCAATTGGCACTAGTGACACCAGTGTTCAAGTCTTTTGGGATAGCTGTGGACGTTTTATGCATTGGTGAGCATATTTGTCTTGTGCACCCTTTATCATTTTCTGACTGAGTGGGATGTATGCATACTGCAAAATGGAAACTGCTGCTATTTGTGGCTACTTTATTAGTGGTATCACAATTGCTGAATATTCATGAAGACACAATATATTGTGGGACCAGCTAAGTCTTCTGGCTGGCATTTCACCACACGCACTAATGCATCATTTCCTGGAGCAACTTGAACTTCATGCGCAACTGCTAGAGCCTACACAGTCAGCTTTAGCTGAATGATGTAAAGTAGCACAGAAATTCACCTTGGGGTTTCTCTCAACATATTCTCACCTCCAGGTTCTACCTTCCTTTTAAATAGTTTTTGCCCTCCAAACAGCCAACTTCAACCATTAATTTCATAGAGCTTGCATTTTGAATGCATCTCATTATACAATGCTTCTGGACTGAACAGGTATGGAAGTATGCCCTGTATGTTGAAAGCACATAAATGTCAGTATCATGTGCCCTGGCTCCTTTCAAATGGGGACTGACACTCATTCCGGACCACAATTGCTGCACATATGCAGTTGAAGAAAGATGGGTTGAAGAAATGTTAACTTTTTTCTGTCAGCGTCCAGTCCATTCAGAAAAGTCAACTGGTGAAAGCTCAAGGTAAGCAGATGATGGCATCATATAGATAAGTATCTGTTATTATCCATCTGACATGATGCTGGTCCTCAGTGTAGCACTCCAGACATGAGCTTGACACAGATTCAGGAGCAGCTGTCACCTCGGGCAATCACATGTCCCCACTGGTGAAATGCTATGAAAGAATTTTGAAAAATGTATTTTGACACCAGATGAGACCTAGTAATATCAACAGGTTATCCACTCAATTTAGTCAGTTTGTACATTTCTGCACAACTACTTTACTTTAGATTTTAGCTTCTCTCCTTTAAAGCTATATTGAACAGAAATACTGACAAGGGTCATGGCCGTTATGTCCATTTTTTGTCAAATGAGAGGTGAGCATGCAAAGACATATAAGTTTAGTACTAATACAACAACATATAATACTTATTTTGACTTTCAAAATGATTTGCTAAAACTCCAATGCCGAATCACGAAAACAGAAAGGTCCACTCATATGCACCATCTCCTTTCAAATTCTTCAATGCAGGAAATTGGTCTTATTTACAAGTGGATGCAATATAAATTACTGTCATGGTTCACAGGGAGAAACTAAAAGAATAAGAATCATTATGAATAGCCCTGGCTTCATGTAGTGTTCCTACAGGCTTTTTCTCCTTAGTTTGGATATAGTTTTCTTTTTTTTCGTGTGGGGAGGAAGGGGGTGCTGTGGCGCTGTGTGCTTTCTCTATCACTCAGACCTGGGAGGTCTGGTAGCTTTCACGGGGTGGGGGGTTTGGGGGAGGGGGAGGAGGGAGGGTGGGTTGGGGTGGTGGGGGGTTGGTGTTTTTTTCGGTTTCAGAGTTGAGAACAAACTACAATTGAATGAAGCTATACTTCCTAATTTGATTTTTTGTTTGTATTTGATGGGTAAAAATGTTGAATCTGGCAGAATAAGTATCCAGGGATCTTTTGGAAATCTGATAGGCTTTGCGTGCTGTTGTGTCCGTAGTCTTTGTTTAATTTAGCTGGGATTCTTCTAAGGAATGTTTTTAATGAATAATGGCTAATATTCGCATTGCCACTATAAATATCTGTAGCCTCAACGATGGGACTAAAAGAAGAAGGATACAAGATGACCTTAAAGTTCTACGAGTGGATCTGGTGTGTTTACAAGAGACGCATATAGCCTGAAAAGACTTTAAAATACTCGATACTCTAGGGTTTAAGCTGATTGCGCATACGACTCAGTATGTCAGGACTAAGGGAGATGCAGTAAAAATATCTGTGAGAGAAAGATTGTAGACAAGCATGGAAGGTGGATAAATATGGAAATCAAGTGTGAGGCTGGGGCATTCACTTTATGCTCAGTATATGCTCCCGTCTTAGATAATCCATCAGTACTGACCCACCTATCCATTGAGCTCCCCTCTTGGCCCTCCCCCTATTTAGTATATGGGGATTTAAATGTGAATGGATCCAGGGGGGTAGTCAGGAAGTAAGCACAACTCGCAAGCCTCAAGTCTGCAGGGCACTGAAGGATTTATTAAGAGATGTAGGTCTGTTTGACGCATGGGCTATTCTGAGGGGCAGGAGCCAGTATATACATATTATTTGCCCCCCCCCTCCTGAAATTCGCTAGATTAGATTACTTCTTGGTCTCACCGTCTCTTTTGAAGGATGGTCGAATAGAATTATTTCCTAGCGTAATTTCAGACCACAACCCGATAGTGTATGAATTTTCTCTAGCGGGTCTAACAAGGACACAGAAAAAATTGACTTTTGAGAGAGCACTCCTTTCTGACCAGGAGTACGTAAACTATATGAGAGGGTGGATCTGCAAATTGTTTTGGTTCAACAAAGATTGCACATCCCCAGGAATGGTATGGGAGGCCTTCAAAGCATCAGTCAGAGGGGAGACATTGAGATTTAGCCTTAACAAATAAAAGAAAAGTACTGAACAAAAGAAATGCTACTATCAGAAACTAGTTCATTTGGAGACTGGATTAATCTTTGCGATGAACAATGGTGGGGACTTTTCTATAATCTCAGACTCAATTATGGTGACTAAAGCTGCCTTAAATCAATCAATCATATTATTTGTAAAGTACACTACTCACCCGTGAGGGTCTCAAGGCGCTGGGCTGGGGAATGCTGCTACTTCTCGAAAAAACTGGTCTTGAGGAGTTTTCTGAAGGTCAGCAGGTCTTGGGTCTGCCGTGGGTGGATGCAGAGGGTGTTCCAGGTCTTGGCGGTGAGGTGGGAGAATGATCTGCCGATGGAGGTCGCTCTTTGGAAGTGGGGGACTGTGGCGAGGGCGAGGTTGGCGGAGCGGAGCTGGCATGTGGGGGTATAGAAGCTTAGTCGTCTGTTGAGGTACATTGGTCCGGTGTTGTGGAATGCCTTGTATGCATGGGTGTGGAGATTGAAGGTTATCCTCTTGTTGACCGGGAGCCAGTGCAAGTCTCTCAGGTGGGGTGTGTTGTTGCTGCGATGAGGGATGTTGAGGATCAGGCGTGCAGAGGTGTTCTGGATGCGTTGGAGCAGTCTCAGGAGTTTGGCCGAGGCTCCTGCGTAGCGGGCGTTTCCGTAGTCCAACCTGCTGCTGACAAGGCCCTGGGTGACCGTTCTTCTCGATTCAGTGGGGATCCACTTGTAGATCCTGCGGAGCATGCGGAGGGTGTTGAAGCAGTAGGTGGAGACGGCGTTGATCTGTTTAGTCATGGAGAGGGTGGAGTCGAGGATGACCCCTAGGTTGTGTGCGTGGTCGGTGGGTGTTGGAGCAGTTCCCAGTTTGATCGGCCACCAGGAGTCGTCCCAGGCCAAAGGGGTGGATCCGAGGATGAGGATCTCCATCTTGTCCGAGTTCAGCTTCAGTCGGCTGTTCCTCATCCATTCAGCGACGGCCTTCATTTCTATGTGAAGGTTGGTTTTGGTGGTGTGGGGGTCCTTGGTGAGGAAGAGGATCAGCTGGGTGTCATCGGAATAGGAGATGATGTTGAGGTCGTGCTGACGGGCGACCTGGGCGAGCGTTGCCATGTAGATGTTAAACAGAGTTGGGCGAGGGATTAGCCCTGGGGTACACTGCAAATGATCTCGTGGCTTCGGAGCAGAAGGGGGGAAGGTGGACGCTCTGTGTTCTGCTGGAGAGGAAGGAGGTGGTCCAGTCCAGGGCCTTCTCTTGGATCCCGGCATTGTGGAGGTGTGTTCGTAGTGTGTGGTGGTAGACCGTGTCGAAGGCGGCTGACAGGCCACCGTTTCTCCATTGTCCAGAAGACTTGATGTCATTGGTGGCGACGGTGAGGGCAGTCTCGGTGCTGTGGTTGCTGTGGAACCCGGGCTGGGAAGGGTCCAGGATGTTGTTCTCCTCGAGGTAGCGGGTCAGTTGTACGTTGACGGTCTTCTCGATGGCTTTTGCCGGGAACGGGATCAGGGAGATAGGCCGGAAGTTCTTGAGGTCCTTGGGTTCTGCCTTGGGTTTCTTGAGTAAGGCGTTGATCTCGGCGTGCTTCCAGCTCTCTGGGAAGGTTGCTGTCTCGAAGGAGGCGTTGATGACTTCCGGAGATGGGGTGCGATGGATGTGCTGGTTTTTTTTTGAAGATGTGGTGTGGGCATGGGTCTGACGGAGACCCGGAGTGGATGGTGTTCATGATCTTGATGGTGTCGTCGTTGTTGATGTTGGTCCAGGAGAGCAGGCGGTTGGTGCGGTTGGGGGTCGTGGGGGCGGAGGTCTCAGTGGTTGTCGGGGTGGTCGTGGAGTTGAAGCTGTTGTGGATGTCTGTGATCTTGCGGTGGAATAAGGTGGTCAGCGAGTTTCACAGATCTTGCAAGGGTGGGACATCGTTGTTGTTGGAGCTGGGTTGGACAGTCCCTTCACGATGTTGAAGAGCTCTTTGCTGTTGTGCGCCTTGTTGTCTAGGTGGTTTTTGAAGGAGGTCCTTTTGGCGGATCTGATGAGGTGATGGTGTCTTTTGTTGACATTTTTGTGGGCTGCGTGGCTGTCCGGTGTTCGTTCATGGAGCCAGATCTTCTCCAGCTTTCAGCAGGTTTGCTTGGAGGCCCGTAGGTCTTCAGTGAACCAGCTGGCTTTCTTGTTGGTGTGACTGTTGGAGGGTTTCTTGATCGGGGGGAGGGTGTTGGTGCAGTTGTTGATCCACTGTCTGAGATTGCGGGCAGCGGTGTTGGGGTCGGTGGGGTCAGCGGGTGGACTCTGGGCGAGGGTGGTGGTTAGCTGGTCTTTGGTGTATTTACTCCAGCAGCAGCGAGGCATTGGTTAGGTGCACTGGTGGGTTTCTTGAAGGTGAAGTGGATGCAGCGGGTTCGGTGGTGTGGTTGAAGGAGACGTGGGGACTTGTGTAGAAGATGGGGTCAAGCGTGTCACCGGCAGAGTGGGTGGGTGTTGTGAGGAGTTGTCTGAGTCCGAGGTGGGCTAGGTTGTCGATCAGGGTTGTGGAGTTGGTGTCGTTGTTGTTCTCGAAGTGGAAGTTCAGGTCCCCGAGGAGGATGTAGACCGTGGAGGTGAGTGTGTGTGTGCTGACGAAGTCGGAGATGGAGTCGCTGAACTGTGGTCAGGGCCGGGGGGGCTGTAGATTAGGGTTCCTCTGAGGGTGGTGTTGGGATTGTAGTGGATCTGAAAGTGCAGGTGTTTCGGCGGTGCTGAGGGTGTCGTCGGTGTTGGTCGAGATTCTGAGAGTGTTCCTGTCGACGATGTTGATTCCTCCTCCTGCTCCGTTGGTGCGTCCCTGCGGGTGATCTTTTAGCCTTCCAGGACAGCTATGGCTATGTTGGGTGCTGAGGCGGGGTTCAGTCAGGTCTCCGTCAGGAAGGCGACATCTGGGGAGGTTGAGTCGAGTAGGTCCCAGAGATCAATGGAGTGTTTGCGGGCCGAGCCGGTGTTGAGAAGGATGCATCTGAGTTGGTTGGGTTCTTTCCTGGAGTGGTGGGGCGGATGCTTGTGAAACTGCAGTTCCGGCCGGTGAAAGCTCAGTGGGTGCGCTTCGGGCCGGCCAGGAAGCAGGTGTGTGATCGTCCGGTTTTGAGTGCGTGGGGGCTTTTGGCATCATAGCAGTGTCGGGCATTGTGGTGTTCGTGGGGTCCAGGAGTCCTGGCGTGGGCATGGTCCAGACACAGACGGGTGCAGATGGGCTTGCCTTAAGCTTGGCGCGGCTGCTGCGTGGCCTCCATATGAGGAGATGTGGGAGGGATGAGCAGCTGGGAGGCGGGAGCGGGGCGGCGAATGGCATTGCAGAGGATGCAATGGTGGGAAAAACGGGCGGGCCGCAAGAGAACTGGGCACAGGAAGGAAAACAAGTTTAGGCAAGAAAACAAGTGCAGGCACAGAGGAATAAAAACAAGTCTGGGCAGGAAAGCAAGTACAGGCACAGGGGAATAAAAAGAAGTCTGGGCAGGAAAGCAAGTACAGGCACAGGGGAATAAAATCAAGTCTGGGCAAGAAAGCAAGTTAGGCACAGGGGAAAATACAAGATTAGGCAAAAACAATGCCGGCAGAGCCGTGAAGCAACGTGGGGAGCGACCCGCTTGCGAGCAGACAAAATGGCCGGCAAGTACCTCACTAAAAAACAACAGTGTTACGAATATAGTGAGACAGTAGGTCGACTATTGGCAGTCAGGTCTAGGCAACAGTCAGCGGTGGTGTATATAAACCAAATTAGGAATATGCAGGGGACATACTGTCTGATGCCACCAAGATAAGAGAATTTGGGAATGAATTATCCGCTTTGTGTCCGCTAGTGACATCGTTAACACTAGCGGACACAAAACGGACTCCATTTCGAGACATCACGCCAGCCGGGTAAAAGTCCCGGATCTACTCCAGACCGTCTCTCGCCGAGCATCACTCCGCCGAAATAATTCATTCCCAAATCTGAAACACCCGACAATTACACAAATCACATTGTCATCGCCCGGCTCTTTTCCCATTTGTGTGTACTCATACCAAAGTGTTGAGGTCCTGATGAGAACCCCCGATTCAATAAGGGTTCGAAACGCGTAGACCGTTTTTCTTCACCCTAAGACCGCTATTCTTGAAATAGCTTGCTACGACTCTACTAATCATGCAAATTATATTGAAAGAGTGTCTTTGGTGTTTTTTGCTGTTTTGCATTAATTCAATTTGTGACATTTCAGATTGTAAATATTGTCTTGTGTGTGCATGGTATGTGTGAAAGAGTTAGGTTTGAATGCGAATATTGATCAATCACGTATGAATGTGGTTCGTTTAGTGAATTTGTATTTTTCATGTGATAATGTCATTTTTATGAAAATTGTAATTTGTATTGTCCGCATTATTATTGTTTTGAATTTCATGGTGAATTTTGAAACCAACAAATAACTAGTAACTTTGATAAAAAATAAATGTGATTTATTCAGACAAAATTGTCCTCACTCGCGCTTAGTTTAATTCTTAGTGCGGAGCGATTTATTTTCCCTTTCTAAATAACTGTTGCAGTATTGGCTTTTTGTTTAGTTGTTTACCAAGATAAGAGAAGCATTTAAAGAATATTATGGGGTACTTTATACTGCGGCAGTCCCACCTGCTGAAGATGACATCACTTTTGAGTATGATTTTCCACAAAAGGCGAGGTTATCACAGGAGGAGGCTCTTTTTCAGAGCACTGAAATTTCTCAGGAAGAGCTTCAGGGGGCACTGCAAGACCTACCTTCTGGTAAGGCCTATGGCACGGATGCTATACCACTTGAGTTTTATAAAGTTTTTGTCAAGGAGGTCGTCCGGAAGATATTGGATTTGTTTAAAGAAGTTAGGGTGGGGGCTAGTCCTCCAGCCTCATGGGAGACTGAAAATATTGTTATCTTTGTAAAGAAAGGGAAGGATTCTTTGAACATGGGGTCTTATAGACCAATGTAGGTATCTTCCTAGACAGTCAAATAAACAATAGGCAAATGCAAAAATATGTGTCTCATAATTCAAATCAACAGTGTCAAACAGACATAGTCAATCCGATAAAAACAATTTTATAAAAAGATCTTATGATTATTTTATTTAGTACTTCGCACATAAAGATAAAAACAATGTAGGTATTCAAACAACAAAATACAAATCATATATATAACAATTATCTTCCATAAAATACAATACAATAAACAAAACTGTGACGAAGCTGTATACTGTCTTATAGACCAATAACATTGTTAAATAGTGACGGTTTATTTCACTATTTGATGCAGCAGACGTTCTAGGGAAACCCATAGCGGTGCCTTTTTAGATGCCAAAAAGGCGTTCGACCGCGTGTCATGGAGCTATCTGTGGAGGTGTCTGGAAGCCAACGGCCTAGGCTCAGGGTTCATTAAGGCTATGCAGGCTTTGTATATTAAACCCACAGCTCGGCTACAGATTATGGGAGGGGAGTCAGAGCCTTTTGTGGTTGCTAGGGGCACAAGACAGGGGTGTCCATCTTCCCCCTTGTTGTTCGCGATATATATGGATCCCTTTCTTAGGCATCTTGAGGCTTCTGTGAATATCTCCCCGCTCAGCCTACACGGTAGAGACACAAAATTATTGGCATATGCCGATGACGTGGCCATATCACCACCGAGCTGGGGAGTGCAATGATTGAATTCAAGACACCTGCTGAGCAATCCGGGTCATTTTCTGGCTATCGGCATAATAGGGCAAAATCCCAGATTTTAGTTAATAGGCATATCTCTGCTGTAGATAGCAGGATTGTGGAAGAGGCTATATATTTGGGTATACGAGTAACAGCCAAGTTCCGAGACATTATAGAGATAAATATTACCCCCATAATCGGCAAAATTAAGAACGATATGTGCCGCTGGGACAATCTAAAGCTCAATAATCAGAGGTAACAGTTATACAGGAGCGCACTGCGTGTGTAAGTCAATGTATATACAAATTTAAGTCCAATTGGTGCTCCAAGTGGAAAGAGTAGGTTACCACTACTACAATGGAAGTCAACAAGTGACTAGACATAAACAGTTATCCACCAAGCACTCTACTTTCAATTAAATCAATGAGTCCCAATATTCATGTTTTTTAATTTCTTCTTATCGTCATTGAATTTCTTCATCCAATGAGTTAAACAATAACAGCCAACACGTGTTTCGTCTAGTCAGTCTATGACATATAGACTTCTTCAGGGCACGTTAGATCCAATGTTGCAAGATACTGGTAAATAACCAATAATGTAAATAACAGATCATGTAAATTTCAAGATCAGTTCAGTTTCCTCAATCCAAAAACGAACGAAAATCTAATCTAGTAGTACGCGACCATTTCGGATACTGACAAGGCAGAGATACGCTTGCCGACACGAGGATATTGTGAATTTATAATTGACTCCATGAAGGTTTTACCTTCATTACGCTGATATGCGGGTATTTGATTTGAAGAGGCTTGGAAACGGACAAATTGGATTTTGAATTACTTATTCTTTTCAGATTAGATTTTCGTTCGTTTTTGGATTGAGGAAACTGAACTGATCTTGAAATTTACCTGCTACATGATCTGTTATTTACATTATTGGTTATTTACCAGTATCTTGCAACATTGGATCTAACGTGCCCTGAAGAAGTCTATATGTCATAGACTGACTAGACGAAACACGTGTTGGCTGTTATTGTTTAACTCATTGGATGAAGAAATTCAATGACGATAAGAAGAAATTAAAAAACATGAATATTGGGACTCATTGATTTAATTGAAAGTAGAGTGCTTGGTGGATAACTGTTGACAATCTCAAGCTATCTGTAATCGGCAGATGTAATCTGATTAAGATGATGATTCTGTCTAAACTGTTATACATCCATCGCACAATTCCTTTAGAAATACATAATGCACGGTTTTGGCAGATTGAAAGGGAGGTATCCAGGTTCATATGGTCCTATAGGCGGACACGCAGATCCACTATATTTTTGTCTCTCCCGAGGAAAAGGGGCGGTCTTGGCTTAACTAATTTTAAATTATATTACTTAGCAGCATTTCTAAAATACTATCGGCATTTATTCAGTATGACAGAAAATGGGGATACCGACTCCAATTATGTGCCCTCTATATTTGAAAACTTAATTGGTCCACGCGCTAAGGGCTGTTTGTTGAAAATATATGAGCTCAATATTTTAAAAAAGACTTGTTTCAAGACTCTTATAGCAGCATATCGAAACTGGGTGTGGATCAGAAAGGAAATAGGGCTTGGTGGATTTAGCAGATATATCCCATTAATGGACAATAATCAGATACCGGCGACATTGGCAGACAAGTATTTGCAGAGGTGGGGGAAAGCAGGGGTTTCTAGGAAAGGCGACCTATTGGCTGGGGAACATATTGCTTCTTTTGATATAATTATGGCTAGATTTAATGTTAATCGCAGGGACTTTTTTAATGTTCTTGCAGATAAGGGATTTCCTTCCCAAGAAAGCGGGTGGAACATTGGGGTTTTCAGTGACTCCACTGCTGGAAGTCCTCACTGGCATATCTGGCCCGTCAATTTCATCGGTGTATAGCATACTGCTGGAGGGGATAACAGATGATATTGAAAAGCACTCTGTGAAATGGCAGGCCAGGTTGGATGTCGCAGACTTGTGTCTTCTTCATAAATCAATAGAAATAGAAATAGTGAATGCTGTGCTATGCACATCAAGTTTACGGGCTCAACATTTAACCACATTGGTGCTAAGGCAATTCCCGCTGGGTGCTGACTTCCTTGAATTCCCATTGTTCACGACAAGGTCAGCTCGTCATAAGCACAGCTCCAGTGCACTGCATGACGAGCTGGCCTTGTCATTAGCATGGAAGGGGTTAAGTTTACTATAGATCACCCCGGCAAAAATTGTTAAATGGGGTGGCACGGAAGGGGCCCACTGCTTTAGATGTAATAGGCATAGGGCGGATATGACCCACATGTTTTCGACATGTCCTAATCTAGATATATTAAGAGGCGAGGTCTCTGGTATTTTGCAATAAGTTTTAAAAAGAGAAGTTCAGCTGACTCCTCAGCTTATGTTACTAGGGGTGACTGCTCAAGATGACTCAAGTAGGGAATTTGTATTTATAGCTATGTCTGTACTTAGATCATGTATCGTCTCAGCTTGGCTAGATTCTCTATCTCCAACCTTTGGGCAATGGAAAGCTCGGCTTTTACCCATTTTTAACTTAGAAAAAGCACTTTATGAACAAAAAGGAAGGAAAGGAAGAGCTAAGGGCCTAAAGATATAGAGTCCATCAAAAATTGGGTGGAGGGATTAATCTAGAAGAGTAAGCCTTGATCTTAGGATGAATGTAATAATATTTATCGGTGCTTTGAAACCTCCTATCTGTATATGGTATGTGTTTTCCGTTGTCTGTTTTTGCCCTGTTTAAAATTCTCATTTTTGTAAATTTATTGGTGCTATGACAAGGAAAAGATAGTTTATGTTAATTCTGCTGTAATTCATTGATTGGTGTTCTTCTGTATGTTAGTTCACATATATATATTCAAATGAAAAAAAAGGAACTTGAGGAACAGTATAAAAGGGATTCCTGGTGATGAAACCTGACAAAGGACTTTACACACTCAAATAATTACTAGGATCCCACACATTTCAGGGCTGAAACAATTGTTGTCTGTTCAACAGCACATATTGCATACATATCCTTGCAATGTAAAAGCTCTATTTGATTATCTGCCCCTTGTTTGCCCAGTAATTGCTAGAGAGGAGCACTTTCATTCAGATTCATTGAGTTTTACTGCTGGTTTCACCACCAGTAATATCCAACATTCCCTAACTGTGCTTGGTCCTCTCTAAAACTATGTTCAGTATGCAATAATAAAAACTTTTAATAAACTGTGATCATTTAAAAAAATAAAAATAAAATTAAAAAAATAAATTACTGTCATTTATGGAGATAGTGCTAAATGCAGAGGAGAATAGTCTAGTGGAATTTCTTACGCTGCGCAATCCCTATGGGGAAGGAAATTTCAATGGTAGAATCTCCTTTGGATCTCTGCTTCGGAGCACATAATTCTCATAAAAGTTTCATAACCCCTCCACCCTAAAACTTAATAAGTGAACTTCAATTTCAATGCCAATTTCTTTTCAGGTCAATGAATCTCTGCTACTGTGTTAGAATGGAGCACTAGAGCGCGCAAAAGGATACAAAGTTCCCCAGAGGAAAGAGGTTTATCTACAGAGGAGAGTTGAATACAGAGTAGACCGTCAAGGAACCAAGAGGTTCCTCTATTGGAATTAGAGAGCCTCACACACCCAAAGCGTTTAGGTGTGGAACACACCCTGACCGTAGGGTGTCCAGTGTCATCATTGGCTCACTGCTCCTCGTCAGACCGGCGCTGCAATGTCTGACGGGGTGCCAGCAGGCACCCTTTTGGCGGAGTTCTTTTATTCCTTGCCGACGGTGTGTGCGAGTCAGGGAGATGGTAGTGTAGTCGGTGTAGAAAAAGTGAGTGATAAAAAGGGTAACCAGTCCACAATAGAATTTATTGGTGTGGCTGCTTCCCTGATTAAAAGGGGGTGAGAGGGGTGTAGCAGGGTTTCTGTACTCACACAGAACTGTGCACAGAGGAGTGGAACCTCGACAAATTAGGGTGTCCCAAAACTTACCTTAGCAACCAACTCACCCCTTACCGAGCTAGCTACAGTGTCTCATTGGACATATCAAACTCCCAATGTTTAGACAAACCAGAACATGAACTTACAGTACCTCAGGGTACGTGGGACTCATGAACACTCTTTCGTTATATTATCATTACAAACCAGAACATGGAGTAAAGAAGACACATGTGCATTTGAAATGTTTATTTACTAATGCCGTCTTCTCAGGCGCAGTATCTTAGATAATACAAGTATACTTATTATCAGTATCAAAATTACCAGCATAGTTACTAAGACATAAAAAGCGAATGGTGACAGCATGTTAACATGCTGTAATGAATAAGAGTTAACAACACTTATATCTCACCCTCCCTAACACATATATTATATTATTAGCTAAGAAGGTCTCTTTGGGTTGTTTTAGGGCGGGCCCATACCTTAGTGTCCTAGCATGAAGGAATCACATCAGCATACACCAGCTCTCTCTGCATGTGCACCGCATCAAGTGTGTTAACAAAACTCGTGCAAAGCAATATCAATCCCGCCTCAAGCCCAAGTTGGCAAAGGCTGCACTTGTGTTATGACTATGAAGGCGTGGAGATCAGACCTCATAACAATTCCATATCGTGTTGCTCCTGAAACTTCAGCACTCTCCGTGCAGACATGGTTTAACAAACAAAACTGATATCAGAGCAATAACATATTATTCTCACATACACCACGGCAAACCACTAGGTTGAAAGCTAAGTCAACAATTAAGGGTCGTGTGCAGAAGTTGCAAGAAAGGAAAAATGGCGTTTAAATCTCAAATGTACCTATGCTAACTTAACACGATATAAGGATATATAGGAGCTATACAACACCCCCCCATGATCCGAGAACGGACTAAATAAGATAACAGAAGTGCCATCACATGAGAGCAGAATCCAATTATAAACGAGCATGAATAAAAATTCAATTATAAAAACTAATGCTAAAAAATAGCCCACAAGTATAATGTGGCTCAAGCCAATAGGCAAGAAAAAAAATGTCTTGACTAAAAGTCAATAAAACCAAGGAAATGCTATCAATCAGCATGTCAATTTGAGGCAGTGTCTATGATAAGACTGTATATGAAAAGTAAGCTGCAACAGCCTCCAGGAGGAAGTCACTGTCCTCATCCGAAAACAGTTCAGCCATCCAATTTAAAAGATGAAAGGAACATACGTGATCTTCCAGCACCGGATCCTCCAGAACCATCAGAGGACAGCTCGGTGGGTATTCAAGAAAACCTCGTTCCAAGAAATTTTGCGCTGCCGACAACACATCCCAGGGACCCATTAGTCCATGTGCCACCGCCAAGGCCATAATCCTTTCGTCAGAACAAACCAACTCGTGAGCAATGATAGGACTCATCAGTTGATCAAAATCGATGTCAGAAGATATTGGTCCGCAGAGACACAAATCAATGGCCCAAAGGAAATCACAGGTCAGGCAGCGAAATACAGGCTGGACACAGGTGAAATAGGAGAACCGAAAAGATAATCCAAACGCCGTGCTTAGAGTCGCCAACGGCAGTGTGCCATAATAATCAAGCATGCGGTTGCGAAACCGCGTCAGTAGCAGCTGAGCGTGGTCTTGCACAGGAAGGGCATCCATATTTAAAAAGGCAGAAAACCACCAAGGTGCCAGCCGCTAATGCAAGTAAAAACGGGAACCCTCCAAATAAGGATGAAAAAATAGAATGGAAGAAGGCAGGGATGACTCCAAAAATCTTCTCAAAGGAAGTCACGAGACCACCGCTAACAACTTTAAAAAAATGCGCTAGGCCCGTTGTGGAGGATGCGTTAAAGATAGAACGGACCATGGCTCCGAAATGCAAAGGCAAATCAGTGTTTAAAAGAGCCTGAACCTCCGTACGGGTGTTAGCAATGTGAAGCACGAAAGTTTCACGGGCCGAGCTCAAGGCCACCTCTTTCTGGGACAATAGAGCTCTTATTCTAGCCATGCCGCTGAATTCTGCTCCCAAGGTCGGTATCTGTGGCCAAATGGAAGACTCCCTATGTTCACGTGTGGGAGGATAAAGAACATTTCTGCAGCAAATAACTCGCTCACTTACTGTTACTATGAAAGCTATACCTTTAATTAACCCACAACAGTTTTCATTATTGAGCATTAAATAACTACCATTCTCTAACAATTTAAACGTGGGGATGATAGCAGGAACTGGCGTGCCCTGTAAAACGCAAGCCATATTCGGTCGGTCCTTGTTACATGAACCGTGTAACTGTATGTGTCTGCACATTAAAGAATGATCTGGCGTCTCAGTACACTCATCCCCTGTTAGATAAACTTCTTGTCCATCCTTGAAACATCTGTATGTGTATGGGAGTGACCAGACCTCATGAAGAAAACCGCTACCTAAGGGTTCAAAACGACCTATTGGCACATATTTCATACAATTTGAAAACTTATATAAAGCAAAAGGCAGTGTTATTAAACCGTGGATAAGCCACGTAGCAGTAGTGGCTTCTGCCACAGAAAAAGGTAAAGATTCCAACCTTTCAATATGGAGCATAGAAAAGGAAGCATCACGCATTGAAAGCAAGCGTTGTTTATCTGTCAAATTAAACGGTGAAAATAAAGAGGAAACGTTCATGTATCCCCAGGGAACTTTACCCATTTTCAGAGTCTGAAGTGTCCATGCAAACTGCATGATTGACCGTAATTGATTTTGACCATGGTATAATACTGACACTTCATCATGCACAATATCAACAACAGACGGCACAATATTATCTAGTGTGTAAATTCTAGAGGAAAGCACGTTAATGCTATTGTCAACAACTGCAAGCACTTTCTCAAGATTCGCCTGATCAATAGCCCTAAGGCGTGAAGCAGCCTCAATCTGTGAGAGTTTCCAAATTTCATTGTAAACCCCATATAACCACCGTTTCGACCTGCCACTAGCTGGGCCCTTAATGAAATCATTCAAATCCACGTCTGCATTCAGTTTGGAAAGGTGATACTTAACCGCAGGTAAAGTTGAATGTTTCAGCCAAGCTTGACACAACTTGCCCACAGAGTAAGAGGTGACAGTATGACTCAAATCAAACCGGGGATCAGATCTAACAGTCTTAAAACCGTCAGTTATATTTAAAAATCTTTTTTGGCAAGAATCAGCACTACGGTGCCAAAGCAGCCAACCCTTGGGATTCATACTGGAAATGTTAAAGGAGGAATTAAGAAGCAGAGCCTGTATATCTTTAATGGACAATCGAGTAAAATTACTCCAATCCTCATATTCCTCCAACTCCGGGAAAGACGGGGTGTTTAACCTTTTAGATGTAGCCAATCCAAAGCATGTGGTCTGGGAAATGGTTTCATTTAAAAACAACATATGATTCGGGATGAGACATGCACGGTGCAAAGCCTCAGTGCCTCGTACCTGCCAGGCCCTTGAACCCCAAACCGATTTAAGGTCTATTGTTTCCTTCCATAACTCATAGCCCCCAGTAACTAATTGACCTAGGAAGGCCTTCGAATACAACAATTTTGTATCGGTAAGTCTAACCTTGGACAGTGGCTGTTTGTGAAATTTAAAATAAAAGGATTCGGGATTGGACTGGTTAAAGTCAGTGAAATAAGTATACTTTTTAAGAAACGTTTCTGAACTCCCTTGTGTAGGAGCTGGGCAATGTTCCCACTGAGTAAAATTAACAGCATCCCTTCGGGAAGATGTTTTGTGTAAGAAGTGATTGCCATAATGTTGGTAACAGAACAATTCACCATAATTAGCAGATTCTAAATATAAATCCTCAGCATCAAAAGCAGCATAGTATTTCAAATCAGAAAACAAACTTTCCACAGCATTAACATCCCAATCATCAGAACGAATGTTTTGTTTCACCACATCCCCCATATTAACTCTTAGTACATTAGGAACATTAACGACTTCCGTTGGGCCATGAATCTGAAAACGAACTGCATCCCACGCGATTCCATCCAGAACAGGCCATGCTGTGATGTTAACCAAAGTCAAGTCTCTCTTTAATCTGTGTGTAGAATGTGAAGAGGAAAGTGGGGCCAAAGTTCCATTTAAATGAGTAATGCAAGTTCTCTCCTCGACATAGTGTCCATTCATAATCCGAAAAAAATAAAACACAAAACCAATTGACATAAAAAGGTAAACCGAAAAAAGGACCAGCCAAATGTATATCCAAGGAGGAATCAAAAAATGTTTTTTAAACAGGCTAGCATATACCGCAATTTGAGAGGGTTTTTTCGAGGCAAGGGAAGCAGAGTCAAATGAAAATCTGGATTCCGTGGCTAAACGAGCTTGCAGGTCAGGCATGGACAAATCAGTGGGGTATGTATAGTCTGTCTCATCAAGGTTAGTTCCTGGTAAATTATTCAATAATGGACTGGAAACAGCAGGTAATTCGATGGCCACCTCAGGTTCATTATTAGAAGCAGTGGGCATAATTGAATTTCTCACAATGGAAGGACAGGAAACAGCCGGTGTCATGCTAAGAAGAATCGGCCACTCTGTGTATCTTGACATTGTCAATAGAAATAAACCTGTTTTCCTTACGACCTGGAAGTGGTGGTAAAATGACTGTTCTTGTGCCCTTCACTCCAAGCACTGGGACTGGAGCTCGATAGGAGGGACCAAACTCTTTCTTGTTGTCGATCTTCTCCCGAACCAGTTCTCCAACTTGGGGTAGCCAGCCAACTACCGGGATCTGCAACGCATCATCCGATGTGGAGGGCAAATGTTCCTTTGCAAGAGTGTCTCTGGTCTTTTGTAGATTCTGTAAAACATTGCAATGTTCATCTGCGTCAAAGGAAGTGGTGCGAACCACAGAGTCTAGACCGTCAAGGTCAGGGACGTACATCTTGATGCCAAAGAGCATTTCGTATGGGGTCCGCCCACCCAGAGACCTTCTAGGGAGATTATTAAGAGCACGCTGCACGCCATAGAGGTGAGCCAGCCAGTTTCTGCCAGTGCCTATAACTCGGGCTGTCAAAGATTGCTTTAAATCACGGTTCATTCGTTCAACTACACTATTACCCTCAGGTCTGTAGGGTGACGAAAACTTGACTTGGACCCCCATCGAAGTCATGGCATCCTTATACGCCTTAGAGGCGAAAGCCGGACCCTGATCCGAATGGAAGGTACCACAGGCAAAAATCCCTATAAAGATACGCAAATCTCTAATGATAGTCCGTGAATCAGCGCTGCGATGTGGCCATACCCACACAAAGCGTGTGCATGAGTCAACTGCTACTAAGATGTACTTATACGCAGTATCAGATGAAAAAGGACCGCAGTGATCTAAATAAACACAGCCTAGTGGTTTATTAGAAATGTACAACTGAGTCTGTGGCGGACGCGTAGCAGTTGAAGGTTTAATCTGCTGGCATATGTCACAAAGAAGGACATAATCACGCGTCTGTTTGTACAGTCCCCGCCACCAGAAACGTTGTTGTAGTTGCGTTACAGTGGCTGAGACGCCCGCATGCGCAGACGCCACACCTTCATGAGCCGCTGTAATCAAGTCTGTTCTGCGATCCGAGTTGGGAATCAGCCGTTCCCCAACATCAGGAATTGTCACAAAAGGAACCTTTTCGGGACTTAAGTGGTATTTATACTTCGAAGGGAATCCCGCAGGATGTTTACTTCCCTTCTCAGAGGCAGCAATCGCTGCCAAGATGTCGCTATCAATCTTGGTTTTAGACCTAGTAACTGCTGCAACTAAGTATGTAGATACTGCTGATTTCGCTGCTTCATCAGCAAGCGAGTTGCCAACAGCGTGAACTCCTACGCGCTGATGACCGAGAGTATGAATCACATAAACGAGTGGCAACATAGCCTTAAGCTCTGCCACTCGAACCCAGATCATTTTATGTTTTATTGTGCTACCCTTGGAATCATGAAAATCATTTTGAATCCAAAAGAACAAGTTTTCATTGTAAGACTGGACACAGTAGTAAGAATCACTTACAATTAGAGTAGTAACACTTGGATCTGCGTACTCCAAAGCTAGTAAGAGAGCACGAAGCTCTGCCAATTGTGCGGTGCAATCGCCCAGGGGCAACGTGTGCACTTCCCTGGAAACGAACTCATCATTCAACATAGCACCGACCACAATGGCGCATGCGGAAACGTAGGCATGTTTAGAGCCATGCGCAACCTGCGCCGACCCATCAGTGTAAATGATGCAATGGAAGTCCTCCAAAGGTCGCATAGCCAGAGGAGCAGGATGAACGAATTCATACTGCAAGTACTCCTGCGACCGTAAGGAAGCGTCAAAAATAAACATGACATCCGTGGATGACAATGACGCTGCCCACTGAATCCACCGAGGGTGCAAAGCCTTTGAATTCGGTACACTGGCTTTCGTGACTGCCTCCAAGTGAGGACAGGGTGTTACCACTAGCATGCGTTTCCCCTGAGACAGTGCTCGTTCCTTTAGAATAGCCATCTGTACAGCAGTTAAAACCTTTTCTACTGTGGGAAACCGCATCTCAGCCGAAGTGTACAAGTGTGACTTGTAAGCAATAGGTACTGTGTCACCTTCATTAAAAGTGAGGTATGTGAAACCCACCGTCCCAGGAATTATTCTTATTACCAGGTTGGTGTGGTTATCACGAGTCAGTAAATATTTAGAAGCGAGCAGATCAGCCTGCAAGGATTGCAAAATGGCTGAATGCTCAGGCAGCCAGCATGATTTTGAGAAAGTTGGTTGTATCAAAGCATACAGAGGCTTGATACGCTGGGCATAATCCGGAATGTAAGTTCTGCCGAAATTCAAAAAGCCCAGTAAAGACTGTAATTTTTTAAGAGTTGTTGGAGCGCGCAATTGTGCGCACTTCTCTAAGAAGTGAGGAGCCAAACCTCTACCTTCATTGTTGAGCTCATAGCCCAAAAACAACACTGTGTGTTCTGCAATGTGCGATTTTGCAAAATTAAATTTGTAACCCATGTCTGCAAAGGTACAAATTATGGAATTCACTCGACACAGATGCATCCAAATTTCGTCGTCTGTGAGATAAATATCATCCACATAAGAACATGCATCCGGATCGATTCCCTCCAATAGTGTAACTATTCTGGAGGTGAAGACCCCAGGACTATTTTTGTAGCCCATTGGGAGTCGCCGGAAGCATTTTTGCACCCCAGCGGACGTAAAACTTGTCCATTGGGAGCTAAAGCCATCCAGTCTGTGGGCATAAAAACCATTGGAAATGTCAAGCGTTGTCTTGAAACGCTTACGCACTAGACTATCCACTAGGGCAGAGCCGTGAGTATTCTGTACTGCACAGTTACGGCAATGCGAGTTCAAATGCCGGTAATCCAATACCAAACGATATGATCCGTCAGGTTTGGTCACAGTAAAAAGGGGATTATTCATTGGTGACACACACGTTTCAATAACTCCCTGATATTCCAATTGTTCAAGGATTTCTGTGACGGCCGCCTTAGCTTCACGCCGTATGGGATATTGAGGCTGAGGCTGCGGCTCAGACCGCAAAGGAATTTCGTGGCATGGGGACAATTTGTCCCAACCACATTGGTTGCGGTAGAGAGCCGGTGCAAGAGCCCGAGACCACTCTTCTGCAAAATGCTGCGCATGCTCAGTCGAGACAGTGTGCGCGAAACTGGGAAGGATTACCTCCTCCCCTCGCGGCGCTGCGAGCACAAAAGGTGGGGGCCAGTCAGCCTCGGAAAGCAAAATGTCGTAAGTAGACGAAAGGTTCTCCCAAAACACCCCTCTGACAGTACGCTGTATGTCACCTTCAATTAACAGGACAATTTCAAAAAGTCTTTCAGGGGGAGCTAATCTCGTATCAGCTGTTTCTATTACAACAAACACTTCAGTCGCTGTCACCCTCAGTAGTGGACGGAGCGCCTCTCTGACTATGGTAATCTCCGCCGCGCTGTCCAGCAAGGTCAGAGCCCACGTCAGATTCCGAAGCCGCGTTCTCACTATCTGTGGCATATCTATGCGCTGTTAAGGCCGCGACTTTCTTCTTCGCAAACTGCGGACGCTTAGGCGTAGAATCCTCCTGCTTCACTGCGCCGTCCGTCTGGCGGGACTGACCACGTCCTTGCTGGCCACCACGTCCACGTCCACCCCCTCCTCCACCACCGGTCTTCTGGGCCGATGTTTCCTGAAAGGAACGAGGAGAGCGTTGATCAGAACCCTGAAAACGATCAGGTGATTTAATCATCGCGCGATCGCGCAAATCATAAACTCTGTCTGCCGGCGCAGGAGCTTGTATAGCAGGAACAGAATCCTGAGTTTGCCTAGTCTGCTTCCCCTGTGTCTGTTTTTTAGGCCAATTCTGTTTTTTGGACTTGGGCTGGACATCTGTCACTGCAGATTGTCCCTGAGGTTGTTTTTTATCCTTCACTGGAAAATATTTCAGACCTCTACTTGTGCGGCCAATTGTCTTATATGCGGCCACCACAATCTTTGCTAACTGGCGGGGTTTGTCGGCATCGGGCAGAGCAGCCAAAGCATTCGACACCTGAAAGTTAACTGCATCTCCTTTAACATTGGAGAGAATGAGATCACATACAATCTCAAATGAACCACACAGGCGCATACCCAATTCAACCGCTGCCTCCGGACCGTGATCATTCTGAACACGTCTAATGATTTCAGGCAGGGCATTCATAGACGGGGTGCCGAAGCACCTCGTATAAACTGCCGCAAAAGTTTTTCCCCAGCTTTCACAGTCAACAAGTTCAGGAGTTATATCCTTTGGTAGAGTAATCGTTAACATTCGATGTTTATCAGCAGGAGTAGAATTCGGAAAAACCGCCTCCAGTTGATCAAACTTCTCTGCTAGCCAGAATGGGAAGTCATCGTTGTCAACTGGACGCGCACCAAAAACCGAATTAACCATCACTGGATTGAGACGCATTCCACCTCGTTCCATGGGAGCGGCCGCACCCCCCTGGGGACCACCAGGAAGATGTCGACCGATGTATTGCACTAAAGCACGAATCACGGAAATGGAAACAACATGTAGCCTGCGAATTTCTGCTAGGGTACAAGCCCCGTGATTCGGGTGCGGGGTAAAGCCACCCAACGCAGGCCAATTTGTACCTGGAATTGAGAGTGGACCTAACCTCGCAGCGGACAAAGAGTGGGGGAGGGCGCCATCAAACCAAACTCGATGCTGCCAATGATCAATAGGTATTTCCAATGCCCTGTACGGCGTATATTCAGCCGGGACATCCGAGGCGGTGTAGGAGTGGAACAAACCAGAATTAGCGTCCACAGCCGGAAACGTAACCCAAGAGTAAAACAACTCGTAAGGAAACGCCGGATCTGCACATACCACGAAAATCACAGCCATCCCATCTACCGGGACCTGGTACGTCTGAAGATGATTGCGTACCGCAACGCGACTATGCTGCGCAATAGCCACCGCCGCCATGACAGTACTGGAAACAAGAAAACACAAAGAATACTTTGTAGCACAACTGGGTAGTAATTCAAAGAAACCGTTTAAGAAAGAATCAAGCTTGAATAAAGACCTATTTCAAAAAATAGGTAGGTTTCACCGACACCCCGTTTTCCGGAAACGGATGTGAAGGGGTTAAGGCATGAACGATAAACTACTCGAGTGTCATGATATAAGACCACCGAAACCGTTGGGCGCCATGTAGCAGGGTTTCTATACTCACACAGAACTGTGCACAGAGGAGTGGAACCTCGACAAATTAGGGTGTCCCAAAACTTACCTTAGCAACCAACTCACCCCTTACCGAGCTAGCTACAGTGTCTCATTGGACATATCAAACTCCCAATGTTTAGACAAACCAGAACATGAACTTACAGTACCTCAGGGTACGTGGGACTCATGAACACTCTTTCGTTATATTATCATTACAAACCAGAACATGGAGTAAAGAAGACACATGTGCATTTGAAATGTTTATTTACTAATGCCGTCTTCTCAGGCGCAGTATCTTAGATAATACAAGTATACTTATTATCAGTATCAAAATTACCAGCATAGTTACTAAGACATAAAAAGCGAATGGTGACAGCATGTTAACATGCTGTAATGAATAAGAGTTAACAACACTTATATCTCACCCTCCCTAACACATATATTATATTATTAGCTAAGAAGGTCTCTTTGGGTTGTTTTAGGGCGGGCCCATACCTTAGTGTCCTAGCATGAAGGAATCACATCAGCATACACCAGCTCTCTCTGCATGTGCACCGCATCAAGTGTGTTAACAAAACTCGTGCAAAGCAATATCAATCCCGCCTCAAGCCCAAGTTGGCAAAGGCTGCACTTGTGTTATGACTATGAAGGCGTGGAGATCAGACCTCATAACAATTCCATATCGTGTTGCTCCTGAAACTTCAGCACTCTCCGTGCAGACATGGTTTAACAAACAAAACTGATATCAGAGCAATAACATATTATTCTCACATACACCACGGCAAACCACTAGGTTGAAAGCTAAGTCAACAATTAAGGGTCGTGTGCAGAAGTTGCAAGAAAGGAAAAATGGCGTTTAAATCTCAAATGTACCTATGCTAACTTAACACGATATAAGGATATATAGGAGCTATACAACAGGGGAGCGAGGGACTGTGGGGAGTTTCAGAACCTAGCTCTACCCCCTAGTGTGGTCAACATGTTTCTCGCCATCCGGCGATTCGTCAGGACCAACACAGTACTACACGTGAAAAAAGTGCTAAAAAAACACAAAAAGAACATAATAAGGTACAAATACAACCTCACTGGGTCGGTTGAGTAGAGGGCCAAAGGTCCTGCTCTAATTAGGCGACCTATAGGGTGAAAAATGCAAAAGCAAAGAGACAGAAAACATTTAAAACATGTCTTAGAGAAATAATCATACTTTGATAGGGTGTAAGGTCACTCTGTAATATATTTCTCTCCACATTGATGGATATGGGGGGCTGAAACGTGCAGGGGATACATACATGCAGATTATTCATAATCAGTTTAGTGTTGGCACATTTCTAATCTCTCACTGGAGACCTCAAGAGTTAAAGAATACATAGTTAATTAGCCGATTCCATCCATAAAGCACCGTGGCCCAGTGAACACACAGGGAAACAAGACAGCGATTCCTTACCCTAAGGAGGATTAAAAAGGGCCTCGCAGTCTGCTCCCGTGAGGCCAGCGCTGTCTGGTGGTGATGCCTGTGAAAGGTAAAGGGGCAAGAATGTGGTTGTAATGTAGAGCATATATAGTAAGGGGTAAGGGGTAAGGGGTACGTCTGGGGTGCCTGACGCTACCGCTCCCAGGTACTGGCAAGGGGATGAGGAAGACGGCGAGTGCGTTTGCGCGTATGAAGGGAATTGTTTGGTCACTGAATGGAGCACTACCCACATACATTTCTAAATAAGTCATCAACATACAGCATTTAATGTTCAGTCAATGATGAGAGGTTTGATGAAGTTTTTAAAGTTGCTTTGCAACTCGCAATTTGTGACTCACAAATTGGTATTTACAACAGTGTCTCAGACACTGTTTGCGATTCCTAATGGAGTCACAAAGTGTCTGCCTCATTAATATTTCTGAGGCAGGTGCAATTTGGGAATGGCTGGCACTCCCAGGGAAGGTAGCCTGCTGGGGTCAGCAGACCACCATATCGATGACAGCTTTAGAAGGTTTTTTTTTAAACAGGCTGCGGTTTTTTTTTAAACGCAGCCGGTGATCCTTTTTGAGGACTCAAACCAATAATTGCTGTAAACGCATGGGGTTTTACCAGTCAAAATCATTAATTCCAGCTCCAATATGCCCCTATGGAGTTCAGAGCCAACATGTAGTCAGACCCACGGGGTTTAGAGCCTTGAATGTAGATAAAATGATGCTCTACATTACCTCTCCAGTGCAGGAGTGGACCATGCCCTCCCCCTAAGAGGAGGAAATTCCTCCTTTAATGGTGCTGAACTGTTCAGTCTGCCCCCAAAGGTCACAGGATCACTGTCACCTAGAGGTGGAGGGAGCAGTCCACTGCCAAGACAGTAAAGTACTACACCCTGGTCTTTCTCCCACTTTTTCTCTCCTGATGGTCGGTTTAAATTTCTGTTTCATCCCCTCGGAGAGGGCAGATTGGGAAAACACATCCCAATTTGCTCACCCGGAGCAACCCTCCGCCCTCGACGACTCCATCGACACCAACTTAACCGATCTCCTGGAAAGTATGAGCAATATCGGCCTCAAAAATCTTTTCACCAATCCCACGCACCTCGCAATACACACGCCTCATTTTTACATAGAGCGACAGAGTCAAGTACAAAAACATCTTGCAGCTCACCTGGACTGACCACTACAGTGTACACCTCACTATCTAAAAATCTACCAACACTGGCACCACACCCTCAGCTCCACTCGGAGGAACTTGATAAAGATTTCTGAAGACCAGTAGAACAATGCTCTCTACTCCCAGCTCACAGACACACCAGTTGACCTGGAACAGGCTTCAAAGAACTTCTCTCAGTGGCTCACAGAATGCACTGACACAATCACCCCTGCCAAGCCAGGCAAAACAAAAGTACCTGCCAGAAGAGCCAGCTGTGTCACCACAGAGCTGAAATCCACTAAAAGCAACTGCTGGCAACTAAAAAGGAAGTGCCACACTGGCAAAAAAACAGGCGACCATACCACCTTAAAACCAACACTTAACCAGTACCACCATCTCCTGAAAGAAATAAAGAAGAACACTGTAGCAGACTGCATTAAAGCCAGTACAAACCACAGCAAGGAGCTCTTTGCCATAGTGAAGGAGTTCTCCAAACCCGCAGCCACCAGGAAGGACATCACCCCCTTCCAAGAACTGTGTGACACCCTAGCGGACTTCTTCCATGACAAGATCTCAGCTATCTACGAGAATTTATAACCCCATCTCCCACCGTGAACAGTATCAGCTTACTCACACCCATGAACAAAAACCCCAAACACATGCTCAACTCCTGGGTTCAACTCACAACTCAAGCCACTATCTCCATTATGAACTCTGTACACTCAGAAGCTCCCATAAACCCATTCACCCACCACATCTTCCACCTCCGGAAGAAAATGATTGGTGATGATCTCAAGAAAGTTCTGAATGCCACCATCCCAAAGGCCTACCTCCCTGAGGATGGAAACACGCTGAAGTGTGGCCCCTCCTTAAGAAACCATTTGCTGACCCTGCAGGACCAAAGAACTACTGGCCCATTAAACTGATCCCTTTTCCAGCAAAGGCTCTCGAAAAGGCTATCAACCAGGAACTCATTGAAAATCTGTGGCACTACAATTTCCTGGACCCCTCTGAATCTGGATTTTGAGCCAACCACAGCACTGAGGCAGCCCTGATTGCAGCCACTGATGACATCAGGGCCCTCCTGGACTGCGACGAAACAGCAGCCCTCATCTTCCTTGGCTTGTCAGCCGCCTTTGACACTATCTCCCACCACATTTTGATCAACAGACTCCACCAAATTGGAATACAGGAAGACACCCTCAAATGGATTATTTCAAACCTCACTGGACGAATCCAGAGTATCCATCTCCCACCGTTCATCTCGGAACCCAAGAACATCATCTATGGCATCCCACAAGGGTCACTGACTCCCAATCCAGAAAGATGCCAGTTAAAGATGTTGACCCATGCATACATAACTCTGCACGTCCTTGTCATACGGCGCCGGGAACCACAAGAGGGAGACCGGTACCAGTTAGGTGTATCCGCCTACGAATCGGTACCACTACTTAATTCTCCTCCCGGTTACTACATGAATGCTAAACACTTTTGATTTACCAAAATTTTCGTACAATTGGAACTCGGACCGCTGGAAACGCCCAATACCGTTATCCAGTAAATACCCATACCGGGTGCTTTTTTATGACGGCAATAGATCTATCACACACGAGGCCCTGAAGATTCGCTGTCTGTTCCCTGCGATGAAACACGTGTTGGCCTATACAAAAGAACATTAAACAAGAATACTTCAAACAAGAAAAGAACGTTTCTGTACTGAATTGTGTTAAATTAATGCTTACCTATTCCCGAAGTCCAAGATTTCTGATTGATGTGCTCAAATTATTTTCCAATACCTGCTTTCGATACCACTTTTATTAAGTATCAACTGTAACTGTATAGTGCAGGGGTTTTGCTGTTTGTTATTACTTTGGGGATCCCACGGGGTCCTTTGCCAGAGCGGTTGTGAGGGTTACCGCTCACCTCATTGCCTAAACTGATCACTCACTGTCACCACTACCCTGCGGTTACCCAGGTTGTGCGCCTTTATACTCTGAATCAGATAAAAACCTCCTAGTTGTTTGCTTAACTCTGCACAATGATTGACCAGCAATCACCAACCAACCTGATACCTGCAATCTGCTCCCCTCTTCCTTACAGACACCCCCAGATCTGCTGAGCCAAACGTGGAGTACAATTATTCTCTCACCTGGTGGCCAAAGCATGGAACAACCTCAGAACTGCCTCATCGCACAAGGAATCTGGGAAAGGAATCAAGACCTGGCTGCTTAAATGAACAGGTCACTACAAAGTAGCCAGCAACTATTGCGTCTTGGGGTCCTCTGTAGCGGGTCGTAATGAGGGAGCAGGAGACCAGGTCAGATTAAGGATGGTTTTATTTTATGTAACACACTTCTCCTTTGGGTAGCCAGTCTTTTGCTAAGAGTTGGGGATAATGGCGTCTTAACCGCGCATTCCGGGTCTTCCTGCGTTCTCCACCCCTTTCTCATCCACCTCCGTTGGGTCTTGCAGGGACAGGGGTTCCAAAGAAGGAACAGCCAAATGAAAAAATTAAAGAAAATGGAATATGGAGACCGTGTAAGTATGTGGAACTAGTACTCACGTAAGGGAGAGGAATGAAGGATTAACCAGTTGATGCCACACGTCTAGATAGGGAAGTGAAGAGCTTGGGAAGGGGTAACCACTCGGAAAACGGTAGGGAGTTTGCTACCCTATACGTCGGGTCTCTCCCTCCTTCCAACCGAACCCGCAAACCGCTCTCATACCTGAGAGAGCCACGCTCCTCCTGGAGCGTGGCTGGGCGAAACGCGATGCCGTTGGCCTCCTGGGTTTCTTGTTTCCTTTGGCAACTCTGCAGCAGTGTTTCCACTCAACAGCAAAAAGTATGCTACAGCAAATATTGAATTCTAGCATTTTAGGCACAATTTTGATGTTGATCAAAATTGTGCCTAAAATGCTAGAATTGAATATTTGCTGTAGTGTACTTTTTTCAAAGTCATCCTGTGCCCCACCCACGTTTTTGCTGACTAGTACTGGTGGTAACTGACTCTGACTGACCCTAGGCTCTGCCTAACTAGGCCCAGGGCCAGTGCTATGCTGAAAGAGGCACTTAGAATACAGTGGAAACACCTAAATACACTGGGGTACACTATGGGTTGGAGTATGCCTGTAATTGTCATGACCTACCCTATAAGGCCCTAGTACATAATCGGGCAGATTAGGGATTGAAAAGTAGCTCTGTGTTGTAGGGCTCCTTTTGAAAAGTAAATTGTGCCCAAACTCAATGTTGGTGTTTGGGGCACTGACAAATGGATACCCTACAATGTTTGGGCATATTAGGTACCCACATGTTCTCCCCTGGGTGTCCCATGGGTAGGGGGTCAGGTGTTTAGAAGGATGACCCTTATAAAATGAGTTTTATATGCCCAGGTTTAAGTGAAATTGCACATTTCTCTACCCACATTGTGATAAACTGCTGCCCCAAATCAACTTTGGTCCTAGGAGCACTGTGGAGGGATGATCTGCAATGTTTTACATATTCAAAGCCCCTAAAGTCTCCCATAGGTGTTCCAGAGGTGGGGTTCCTGTAGATATAGGCAGGGTACTTATAAAATATGTTTTTTTAGGTCCTGGTGCTGGAAAAATGGCCCAAGTATTTTTTCCCATTGCAAATCTTGGCAAGAATTATTAACTAATAAATCCTGATCGGAGAATGATAGGAATAGCATTCAAAGACTTCTCAGAATGGTATTAATAAATCCAACAATATGATATTGTTGAATTTCTCCTAAAATATACAGGCAAGAAGTTATAAGACTTTTTTTGTCTGTAAGCCTAGATTCTGCCTTCCGGGGGTCTCTCCTGATTGGTCATAGTTAGGTGGATTAGCCAGGCTCCTATGAAGAGGTGATAAAGAGCCCCTGGGTAAACCAGTTCTGCTGGGAGTGCCGTGTTCTGTTATACAGGAATGCCAGAGCAGGGGGAGGAGTCTTAAACAATGGACTTCAAGGGAAGGGGAAGACATCAGTGTCATTTACAACTCGACTCTTTTGAACCCAGCCAGATGCTAGGCTTAAGGAAAGAATGAGCAGATGCAAGGGGGAGAGGCTATGGAGATTAGCCGTGCCAGGGGTGTGTTTAGCCAGCTCTTCTCCCCCTGCTGGAAAATCAGCCATAATGAATTTGGAATAATTAGTGCACTACGGGACACAGTAACACTACCCTTTGAAGGAAGTGGTCATTGCTTGGTGTGGGTGAACAGTCACAATATCGAAATGGCAAACTGCCGACTGGACATAATATCGAGTCACAAAAATATAGTGGTGCACAATATCGAAATTCAGGTAAGAAATATCGATTTTCATAATATTGAAGTTAGTAATATCGACAGTCATAATATAGTTGTTAAAAAAATATCAAATGTTATTATAGTGTTTTAAGTGTTAGTATATGTGTTAAAAGTTTGTATTATTATTGTAATGTAAATTTCGACATTTAAGTTATTTAATTTTTGTGTAATTTAATTCCATAGCGGGTTGTGGGTTTATGGGGGATAGGGTGGAAAGTAATTTAATTATATTAAATTAAATATACATTTCTAGGAATTAATAATTATTTTTTCATTTAATGTTGCATTTTAGTTCTGTAGCGGATTGTGGGTTTATAGGGGAATAGGGTGGGAAGTAATTTAATTGTCATTAAGTAAATATTTATTTTAATTTATTGGTATTGATAATTAATTTATTGTTAATTAATTAATAATTGGTAATTAATTTTTATTAATTGGTGATTAATTTTTATTAATTGAATAATTGA
Organism: Lissotriton helveticus; assembly: GCF_964261635.1. Classification (NCBI taxonomy): domain Eukaryota; kingdom Metazoa; phylum Chordata; class Amphibia; order Caudata; family Salamandridae; genus Lissotriton; species Lissotriton helveticus. Next base: position 892,411,877 of record NC_136063.1, on the reverse strand, counting down.
TAATCATAATATTTGTCTTAATGTATTATTTGGAGCGGGTTGTGGTTTTATAGGGGAATAGGGTGGGAAGTAATTTAATTGTAATTAAGTAATTATTGAAACGCTTCGTGTGACCGGCGGACCTGGGCAAACCGAGTGGGGGCAGGACTACACAGCCCAGAAATCCCTCCTGAGACCAGCAGCAGCAGCAGCCCCTCTCCCTTGACACCGGGGGTTATTTCTACGCCTCGCGCCTCCCGCTTTGCGGGAGACGCTTTGTGTGACCGGCGGACCTGGGCAAACCGTGTGGGGGCAGGACTACACAGCCCAGAAATCCCTCCTGAGCCCGGCAGCAGGAGCAGCCCCTCCCCCTTGACACCGGGGTTTATTTCTCCACCTCGCGCCTCCCGCTTCGCGGGAGACGCTTCGTGTGACCGGCGGACCTTGGCAAACCGAGTGGGGGCAGGACTACACAGCCCAGAAATCCCTCCTGAGATGGGCAGCAGCAGCAGCCCCTCCCCCTTGACACCGGGGGTTATTTCTATGCCTCGCGCCTCCCGCTTCGCGAGAGACGCTTCATGTGACCGGCGGACCTGGGCAAACCAAGTGGGGGCAGGACTACACAGCCCATAAATCCCTCCTGAGACCGGCAGCAGCAGCAGCCCCTCCCCTTGCCTGGGTGGATAAAACCAGCTGACGCCACGAGCCTCGCGGGACACGCGCGGGCACGCGCCAGGCAAAGCCCGGGCAAAGGGTGGGCCCTCTACGGCCCTCAGAGGCCGGAGGAGGACGGGACGGGCCACCTCCCTTGACCTTTCTACATCACTGAGGTAATGAGTCTACAACCCCGTTCCTGCACACTTGTTAAGGGATATCCCCACTGGACACTAGCCGTAACCTTCCAAATATCCCCAGATTGTCTTGTTGTCTTGCAATATTTTAACACTAGCAAACCCCATCATGACTCGCAAGGGGGCTACCAAGAAACCTATCAGCCAGAGAGGCTCACGTCCTGGGTCACAAGATCATGGCAGGTCATCTCGTCCACCGTTAACACGAATGAATCTTGCCAGATTACAGATAGCATACCCATAAAGCAATCTCCCGAACTAACGAATAGTACAGCGCAAAACCTCTCGCTACTGGATGAGTTAAATTCTCTTTGCAAAACTAGGTATGCCATTGTAGAAGATAGAAATGAAATCAAAAGTCCTCCAGCTTGCCGAGCTGAAATAACGAGTACACCAACTCCAAGCGCCAGCCCACTGGAACACCCTTCATTACCCAAAAATGCAAATACGCAAAATATGGCAGTTTCACTGCTCTCATCCAGTAAAAGGAAGTGGGGTGGGGTTAATCCCATAGGGAACAAACCCAAACTACCAAAATTGTGCTCTAGTCCTCCATCGACCGTAGCTAATCCCCCCCAAATTCAGAGGAAAAATTAGACCAACTAGTACCTCCTTTCAACTTGACTTTTCTGTCCCAGATCGAACAACTGGTTAGATCAATCATTTCTCCGTTGATTGAAAAAATTATCACTCTAGAGGATAGGCTGCTGGGAATAGAGAAAAGTATCAAGGCCAACTTACCTCCGACTGGAAAAATTGTATCACCTAACTGTTCTCACCCACCTGGTACAACCGAAGTGCCAATGCCACCAGAAAAAAACAGTAATGATCAAACTCATCCTCTAGCCTCTAACTCACCACCCCCAATTGCCCCTAAAGTCTACTCCAAACCTGGTCTACCACAATATCCTGCTACTAGAGTAAAGCCTTATAAAACAACTCATATACAGCTACCTCCGGAGGATGCACCTTTCGTATGTGTCCTTGCGGGAGTCCCAGAACTCAAACACGGAAAAACCAAATGGGAACAAGATCTACTAAATAAAGTCACGTACTGGCTAACTAAAATAGGCCCTTGCCTCAAGACCTTGATGGTACAATCATGACTGTTAGAAGGGTGGGCTGGTTAGGTCCCCTACAAAAAGACATTGCCGGCAACTTGGTCCTAATAAGATTTAGAAGTAGACTAATTGTACCCTACCTCAAAACCTTGTATCCCCAAGAAGGAGACGGCCCTATATCCGCCTGGGACCTACACGATTTCTATCCCAGCATGGCATTCATCCCTCGACCAAGATCAAGGACAGAGACAATTTACTCGAGGGGTAGAAGCATCTGTGCTTTGAGTGGTAGTGACCTTTCCGCCTTCAATCACCCCGTAACAATGCACATTGGCCACAAGTATGGGAAACTATGAATTGTCATATGGAACTAAGGAACTTACTCCCACAGTTTGTACAAATGTTTTTAATGTATGTAAGTTTTTATGATTGTTTTAACTGTACGCTTTTATGATTTTAAACTAAAATCGAATAAAGCTAAGAATTGAATATTGAAATTAGTTTTGTGTATTGATAATTCATTTACTGTTAATTAATTATTAATTGGTAATTTTTTGTATTGCTTATTACATTTTGGTATTGGTATTGGTATCGTTGTTAATTATTGATAGGTAAATAATGTTTAATAATTAATATTATTGATATTTATAATTAATACATTATTAAATAATGTGTAATTGGTAATGAATGGTTAATAGTTTTTTATTGGTATATATAATTACATTATATATTTTAATGAATAAATCATTACTTTCACTACTGTAGCATTCACTGGAGTGGGAATAGTCATTTTAACCCCTACGCTATCCAAAATGTTACCTTACTGTTGCACTCACTGGAGTGGGAATAGTAATTTTTACCCCTACGCTATCCAGCACTTTCCTTACTGTTGCACTCTCTGGAGTGGGAATAATAATTTTTACCCATACGCTATCCAACAGTTTCTCTACTGTTGCACTCACTGGAGTGGGAATAATAATTTTTACACCTACGCTATCCAACACTTTCCCTACTGTTGCATTCACTGGAGTGGGAATAGTAATTTTCACCCCTATGGTATCCAACACTTTCCCTACTGTTGCACTCTCTGGAGTGGGAATAGTAATGTTTATACCTACGCTATCCAACACTTTCCCTACTGTTGCATTCACTGGAGTGGGAATAGTAATTTTTACCTACCCGCTATCTAATGCTTTCCCTACTGTTCCACTCACTGGAGTAGGAATAGTAATTTTTACCCTTCCGCTATCCAACGCTTTCCTTACTGTTGCACTCACTGGAGTAGGAGTAGTACGTTTTACCCTCCCGCTATCCAACGCTTTCCCTCCTGTTAAACTCACTGGAGAGGGAATAGTAAATTTTACCCTCCTGCTTTCCAACACTAAAAATAATGAATATTTGTTAATATTATTAAGTTAACATATATGTATTCAAGAATAAAAATGCATGATTTTTTTTTATTTACATTAATTATTTATTAAGTTTAAGGTTATTTAATTATTTTTAAGTATGTTTTACTAAATTATATTCATTATTTCATTATTTTACATTACTTTTAAGACATTTAAAAAATTCAATTTTTTAACACACTATATTATTTACAACTATATTCAAGGACCATCTTGGAGCTTCCAGACCTTTGGAGTGAGTTTGAGACACCTGGTACCCTTTGGGAAACTTCTGCAAGAAGTTCCAGAAGTTTGGAGCACCTTTGGGAAAAAGCTCCATTAGTGGACCAACTCAACCTGGCCAGCCCAGCCGCGTGACTTCAACCGTGACTTGGCCTGCTGTCCAGGTTTGTCCAGCTGAAAAGCTCCCTAGGGCTAACTTCCAGAGTTTGACCGGGAGTAGGCAAAATCCGAGATCGGCGAACCCTCCCTGAATCAGTCCTGATGAAGAGCATTGAGGGACCCACAAGAAAAAGCTCAGTAAAAGTTTTTAAGTCCGAACGAAGAAAAGGTGACTAGTAGCAACCGTGAGAGCCAAGCCGCCAGACTTCAACTGCGAGTCGGCCTAGATCGGACTTCCATAAGTTTGACAGGGAGCTAGTCGCAAGCCAATCCGGCGAACCCTCACATAGTCCGGACGGGCTGAGAGCTTCAAGAGACCCCGGGAAGAAAAGCTCCTGAAAACTTTCCAAGTCCAGAAGTAAAAACTTTGACCGAGACCTACCGCAAGGGGTAGCCACGCAGGGCTCCCTCGCAGTCGGCCTAAAACGTTGAAGATTTTGACCCAGTCTATCGTGACCAGATGTCCCGATAAGGCACTATAGGTTTCTATGTGCTAGATAATGCTAAATATTTGGTAATTCATTTCTTACTTTGGATTTCTGTCGTTTTGGTGTCATTTTAAAGATAAAAATATTTCCCATTTTTATAAATTGGTGTTGGATTTTTATTTTGCATTGTGTCTTAATTATCCAGGGAATCATTTTCTAAAACTTATTCTGAGCCCTATACTGTGTTACTGGCCATATTGTCAGCGGCAGAGATACATTTGCCCCTTCTAATAATCCACTTTCCAACAGTACTTATGAGGAGTTACGGAAATATTACAAGACTTAAAGCAGCATTTAGTGTTAAATGCAACAAAATACGAAGAGCAGCTCCTGTACTCCTGCAGTAGGATTTTTGTGTCAAATTGCGGGAACTGTCCTACTCATGTAAATGGCAGTCATTTTGCAGCAAAAGAATAATATGACATTACTAAAATTACTCCAAAATCAATAACATATTTTAAATTCCGTCCAGACCTATAAAGTTTGAAATTTTTCTCTCACTGGCCAAAAGTGGATTACACCTATATTGGGTTCTTGATTGGCTGTCATCCAGGTAACCCTACTAAACCAGGCCATGCAAGAAAAATAGAGACCTGGTGGGATTGGCATGGATCTCTGCACTATTTGTAATCTAGAAGGCTCTGCAATGTCAAAGTATTGGTCAGAAAACACAAAGCTTTCCATATTTATGCAACAGAAATCTGGGGCCATTCTGGGCAATGGTAAAAGTCTTAGCATTCTACATTCTCAAATTTTTCCACGAGAAAGACAGTTGCTGACGTGTGGGTGGGCCTAACGCACATCATAGGTACTGGTCAAATCTGTGACCATGTGAAGACCACGTTAACAGTAAGTTGACTTCATGTGGTCCAAGTTTCGATCAGTTTGTATATGGTAAAATAAGCTCACCCACAAATGTGTGGTACTATTTTCAACTGGAGAAGTGTAAGATGCTGAAAAGTACAAGTATTACTTTGACTGCAAGTCCCAGGATTTTCTGTTACCTAAATATGAGACATTTGAGGATTTTCAACCATACTTTGACATTTACAGTGTTTTATCCATACTTTAATCTTTAGAGGGTATTCTAGTTAAGAAAAAGTAGTGGAATCAATGCAGGCAACCCCACACCAGACTCACCCAGATGTCTAGTTTTCAGAAATACTGCAGCAAACCACATATCAGTGTTCATATTAAACTTTGAGGACTTTTCTATCACAAGCAATGGTTGTATTTATACAGGTGAGTCACATTTCTATCAGTAGACGTATGGGAGCCCTCAGTAGTATGACTTTTGTCCTCATTGATATATGAAAAAACCTGGGCTTTAGTCAAAGTTTAGCATTTGCAGCCATTTGCAGGGCATTCTGTATAAGACAAATTAGTGGGATCCACACAACCCACACTACTTTGAGCTCATCCATGTATCTAGTTTTTGATAACGTCTTGGGTTTGTAGATTTCCCAGGGTGCTGGCCAACTCCATGTCCAAATTCCACAGCACTCCATATCCCCTGAAAGTGAAAGATTCAAAGAGGAAATCTTGATGTTTCCATACCAAACTATGGGAATTATCTTGTTTCATGGGATAGGCCCAAACACACAAATCGGGTACAAATATTATTGTGAGGAACCCTAGGCGACTTTTGTCAATTCCCACGGAATCTGAAACATTCCCTTGCAGATATTTAGCATTTGCATGGCATTCTGGGTAATAACAATGCTGTAATCCACACAAGTCCCACCGATCTGTAGGTGGTACATTACACTATTTGTCAGCCAATCACAGGCCAGAATACTGCAGCAACACCCACCCTTAGGATGATTGAACTTCAAAGGAAAATTCTTGATATTTCCATGTCGCTTTTTGCCTTTACGGTCACAGGCAAAAGGGTCAACCATAGAAGCGGGATACTGTTTTTATCATGGGAAGTGTGGGAATAAAAAATCAGAAGATATTTGTGATTTTCTATTGAATTTCCCTACATGTCTGGCTTTCAATTGTAAAACAGTAAGTAATAAATGTCACATTTTGTAACACTCTAACATGATGTTATGGTTAACACCAAAGTTGGACTCGTACAAATAACCCCTATTACACTGAACGAGCTATTTACATTTAAAAAATGCATGGATTCCCTTCATAATTTTTTAATGAATACATTTTAGCTTATAAATTGATGCATGGCTGAAACACAATGAAGACCCATTGAATGCAATAGTTCTGTTGATGACTCAGGGTATTCTATATTTATAGACAATCAACAAACATTGTGTATCACTACAATAGGTTGTATGACGGAACCCAGCAGGCATTTACTCCACATGCCTTTACAACGCAGTCAGTGACCCCGTGCAACGTTATCACACATTACTTTAGCATGCAAGTTGTTACAACGACGCGCTATAGGGGCGCAGGAGTCTGGAAAAGTGTAAAGTGCTAATCCAACTCCAGACTACACAACAGTAGGGAAGGTGTTGGACTTAAAAATCCAACACCTGTTCAACAACCCCCCCTCAACAACATGTCATTGTAACGACTTACGTGCTAAGGTAAAACATGGTAACATCGCAATTAATGTAACAAATTCATTGTAAAGGCTGGTTGTTTTCTACTACAACCAGGTGAGTCTGGCTGCCTTAACAGTATATTACTTTTGTAGTTGAGCCTTCGGTGAACAAAAGTACAAATGTAGTTATTGTAAACAAGTTCTGTTTCATTCTGCTTACCTTCACATTTATTTTATTACACTGATTTTTTATGGGAAAATCATGAGCAATCTACACACATGACCTGCTGAACGTAAAATATTTATTTTTCAGAAATGTTCTATTACTTACCGGTAATCTTCATTACCCCAGGTCCCGTTGTCATCGTCCCATTCATTAACTAATTGGAGATAACCATCATTTCCGGGAGACAGCAGCCGAGAGAGCAGGTATACCGCGGGGAGTCGCGAGTGCCAAGAGAGACACCGCGTGAAGTGAACCCGCGCTGTCCTCACCGAAGGGGCGAGTATATTTCACTTGTTAAGTTTTTTGTATATTCCTGTAAATTGCAGTGAATAACCACGGATACTGACCGTGAAATCCACCAAGTAAGATATTTTTTCACACGTAGAGCCTCATGGGAGGGTGCGCCTTAGCGCGCGTACACCACCGGAGGTCTTTTCTGATAGGTCCTGACGAATGCTGAGCAAATTGCATTTAAACCAGCAGAAACATGTTGACCATTTTTTATTTCTAAAGGACTCAGGTTCCCTAGCACAGAACCTTGGCAGTCTGTCCACTTTTAATCCAATGCAGGTTGGCCATTATTAAAGATTTTTGTAAAGGCTACAATCTTGCATTTTTTAAATTCTGCACACATAGTTATAATCACATTCTAAATTGGGCACTGTTGCACTCACCACATCCCGCTCCGCTGTAATCAGGCGTTGTAGCATGCTGGGGGGGTATTCGGCCACCCCAGCGGGGACCCGATGATGAAGCATGTCACCAACTAGTGGTGAGTGAGGGTCCTTCACAAAAAAGAAAGATATTTTCTTCCCTCCTGCGAAATACTTGGGATATTAGTTCCCTTGGGAGGTGTCCTTCTCAAAAAAAAAGGGGGGAGTTTTGGTTCCTTTAGGGGAGATAGAGATAAAGTACTTCATGCTTGTGCATGTGGGTGTGTGTATGACATTTTGTGCACACATTTATACGTACAGTATAGAGACACAAGAATAGACATCACAATATTAATAGTAGTATAAATCTTCATTCGGTAAAATTCTCACCATAAAAGAATACATTTTATACAATAAAAACATTGCTAAAAGCTATTAACGATAAAATTCCCTTGTTAAAAGTTGAGCCTGCACATTATACAGTACATTAGGTGATTATTATGAGGCCCCAGCCAAAACATCCTCATCAGTACACTATTGCATAGTAATTAGAATGACTTCAAAACCATCCAGTCATCATCATAGCGTCCTGCCAATAAGGGCCTGCTAGCTATTTGGCGGGGTGGAGTGTAGCTTCATCCTCCTAGTACGAGTCAACCATGCACTACTCAGATATTTAGCCACCCCACATACCGTGGCAGAGGAAGACGGGTCAGTGGTCAGAACTCGTAGGGCCATTCTATGGCACCTCAAACCCAACCCCATGCATACTGGTTTCAACCAGACCTTCCTGGCAACTTTATAAGCGGGGCAGGCAAAAAGTAAATGCGCCACAGACTCCTTTGGAGCCGCGCACCCGGGGCAGGGGCGCGGAGGGCCACCAACGTTAGTCCACCCCACGGTGAACTCGTGCACCGGAAGGGTCCCATACCTGAGTTTTAAATAAAGGGCTCTATCCAGAGGCTTGGCTATGAGGTCGAGGAAGGGTTCCAACTTCCTAGACCATTTAAACTCTAAAAACCGCTCAGTGAGTAAACCCCCCACCCCACTGCGTGTTGCCTCTGCCTGAACCCAGTCCCAGTATAACTTCTTAATCACCGGTTTGGGGGGTGGCATTTGACTCGCCCACACATCCCTCAGGCCCAATTGCACCACCAACTGCCTCACGTTGCTCAACCACCCGATCTTGTTACCGATGTCAAGCAATATTAGTTCGTCCAGCCCAGCAGCATATTTGGCGAGTTCCCTGGACCTTCGCAACCGAGCCCAAAACAATAGAGGGCGCAGCCGCACTAGGTCTTTAAAGGATCGCCTGCCCAGATCTAGCCGCAAGGGGATTAGCGGGGTGGAAACAGGAAGAGCCACCAAGTCCCTCAGAAACTTGTTTTCCGCTGCAACTAGCTCTGAAACATTTTCAAACCCCCACAGCTCGGAGCCATATAGTGCGGCCAGGAGTATCTGGCCCTCATAGATTGCCATGACCGGTACCACAGGTTTACTCGTTGACTCCCGATGCGCCCTCATGGTCACCCCTGACACTCTTTTATGGCCAAGTAACATTTTGGCCAGGTGGTCCTTCCAATTCATCCGACTATTTACCCGCACCCCCAGATAGTCGAATGAATCTACCAACTCCAAGGGTGCCCCATTGAGCGTAAAATTATTTCTAAATCTTTTGGAGGGTGAAAGAGCCATGAGCTTAGTTTTCGAGGTGTTAATGGTAAGTCCTCTATCTGTACAAAAGGTGCTGAATCGGTGCAGAAGCTTTTGGAGTCCCACCGGGGATTTAGAGATCAGTATGGTGTCGTCCGCGAAGAGTAGAGTGGGGATTCTTTCCCCCGCCAGGGATGGTGCATCCGCCTCTTCCTCTCTCAGATGATCCACCACTCCATTCACAAACAGAGAGAAGTGGGTCGGTGCCATGACACATCCCTGGCGTACTCCCCTCCTCACGGGCACCCTATCTGTCAGCTGGCCCTGTGTGCCCCATCTGATCCTCGCATAATTCCCCTCGTGGAGCCTTACAATAAAACTCAGAAGATACCCGGGGAAACCCATCTTCTCCAGTGTCTCCCACAGCTTTACTCGAGGGACCAGGTCAAAAGCCGTTTTGAGATCTATGAAAGCCATGTAAAGGCTACCCCTTTTGATGGTAACTGACTTCCAATAGATGACAAAAAAGCGAAAGACCTGGTCCATCGTACCCACCTTCTGGCGGAATCCTGCTTGAAGGTGGGAGAGGATTTGTTCCTCTTCCATCCAAGCTCCAACCCTTGAGATGATGACCCTGCCAACCACTTTCTGAATCACGTCTATCAGGCTGATAGGTCTGTAATTGGCAGGGTCCTCTCTAGCCCCCTTTTGAACACAGTGACCACCTCTGCCCCCTTCCAAGAGTCTGGCACGGGGTGCCCCCTGGCAACCAGATTCATTATAATGGCAATTAATTCGGCCCAAGCCCTAGGTTCCTTTATCAGAAGGTCCCCCGGGATCCCATCCGGGCCAACCGCCTTCTTCGGGGTCAGATGTCTGATGGCCACTACTACTTCCGAGGGCGAGAATGGGTCCTCGAGCCCCCCTATAAGTTCCCCTTCTCTACCCCTAGCTACCGTTGGACAAGAGGGGACTTCAGTTCCACCATATAGTGCCGAAAAATGGTCAAACCATTGCTGGCTTGTTATGTGGGCGGCTAGAGGCTGTGCGCTCTGCTGCCTAGCTTTATTAATAAGGTCCCAGAATAACCTTGAGTTCCTCATGCTGACAGCACAGTTTAGGTTCTGCCAATGTTGTTCCTCCCACTCTCGTTTGGCCAGTGCCATTACCCTTAAATAGTCCTTCCTAGCCGTTCTAACTAGTGAGGGATTTTTTTTAAGTAGGGCAGCTGTTAGCTCTTTCCTTTTTCCCTTGCACTGGGCCGAGTACCAGGGATTACTAGAAATGGGAGGTGTGTTATTAACTCTATGGCTTTTCCCTTTGGATAAAAAATATTGGCTCACCTGCTCTATTGTGGTTTTGTAGGCTATATCAAAGGCAATGGGCGACTCCGGGGCACTTCCCATTCCCTGTTCCCATGCCGCCAAGTCCAAGGTTAGGTCTACCACAAGGGATTTTATACTCCCAAGTTGATCTTCCTGCAATTGGACCTTGTCCCTTTTCAACCTACGGTTACTATTGTAAGGGACAACCTCTTTGGTTAACCTCAAGGGAGCACTCATCCCCCCACCCTTGGGGTTACCCCACCTAAACTTAGTGCAGAGGGGGTTATGGTCACTATCCTGTGTAGCCACCACCTCCATATCTATTAGGTCTTTCCACAATCTAACGTCCAGTAAGATGTAGTCAATTCTAGATAGACCATTAAGCCTGTTGAAGGTCATTGCACCAACGCTGTCGGACATAGTCCTGCCGTTGAGTGCTCTTAAGTTGTGTTCCCTAGTGAGGGCATTAATTTGTATTGCCCTTGCTGACCATTTTCGAATAGGGGGTAGTGACAAGGCTGGGATAGACCATCTAGAATCTTCCCCCTCCGTACCCAAAGGATCGTCCCCAGAAAGGGGTTCGAACATGCAGTTAAAATCCCCGCCCACTATAATTTTGGCAGATGGGGGACACTTAGCTAATGCTAAGTCTAGACTCGTTAAAATTACTGAGGAAGTGTCCCCCGGTGCCCCTCTAGCGTAAACATTAAATAATTCGAGCCTGCTCCCCTCAATGTGTCCCCTAGAGGAAAGGTGTAGAACATCCCTACACACTGAATCTTGAATGACAACATCCCAATCCAGATCAATTTTGATCCAAACCAATAGTCCTCCCGCGGGTCTACCCTTCCCACTGCTTACTGCTGGGGAAAACTATGTAGTATAGCCAGATTTGTGTAGTGGGAGCAGACTCCAGGTTTCCTGGAACAGGCAAACATCAAACTTCTCAATGAATGTGTGCCATTCTGGTAGAGCCATCTTCCTTTTTAACCCTGCGACGTTCCAAGATAACAGGTGTATAACCCTGTGACCTATAGGAGCTATACCAGGGACCCCCTTGCTCTCACACATTCCCCCCTCCTTGGGCATGGGAATGGCGTCCACACAGGTAGATGACTTGGGGGATACAATGCTACCATCTATGGTGTCTATACACAATACATCCGTAGTGACTCTGGTGATGCTGCTATCCATACTTTGGGCTACTAAGGGGCCACCTGTCTATTGTCATTACATCTTGCCACCCTTAGTGCCTCGAAATCTGTGCCCTTTGGATTAGCCACACTTGGTCGGCCACCCCTCTCCCCCTTAGACTGTAGACATCAGTCGCAGTCTTCCATACCGGATAGCAACGAGAACCTGTTGCCTGTCACCAGAGGGGTAAAGGGCCTCAAGTGCTCCATTCTGCTGTTACTATTTCTATTGTATCTCTGGGGTGCTGTGATCCAGCCAAAAGGGTCAGCCGCCTGGGCGGGTTGCTGGCCATAAGGAGCATACCTATTACTATATAGTGGCGGAGGGTTGGGTCTGGAGGGGTAGAGCCCACTTGCATAGGTTGGAGGAAACACCACTGATCTAGGATAGAAATATGTCAGAGCCCGTGGGGTAATGCAATTGTCCCCATTTCCAGTGGGCCAATTTAATATATAATCCACTGCACGCGGGTCTCTAAAATTAACCACCACCAGGTCACCCTCAATATCTTTACATCTGCTACCCAGCCAATTGAGCCGCCTGACATGCACTATGTCCCCATCAATGTTGTGTGGAATGGGCCTATAAGTGCTCAACCAGTGTATGATTTTATTTTTCAATTGAGCATAGCCCTCCCTCTTGTTATCTAATAGCGGCGGAACCCCTGTCAAGACGACCACAGAAGGCACCGCTTGTGGTGGTATCTCCACTTGTGGCCCTTTGGTCACTGGAGCTCTAATGTGTCTGGCGCTTCCCTGTTCCTCCCGCATATTTCCTGTGGGGGCCATTGTCGATCCCCTTTGGGAATCGCCCACAGGCCCTGCTACTGGGATGTTTATATGCTTTAGGGGGTGCGGTCTTTGGTAGACGGGGTCGGCCCTACCATGGGACTGTGACTTCGGTTTGGGGGGCTGGGATGGAGCAATAGGAGCATTGGTAGAGGATAACCTAACCGAGGTTGCGGGCGGAGCAGCCCCACTCACCTGGGCTTTGGCTAAAGTAACCATACTACTTATGGCAGTCTCCAGGATGGTCAGTCTAATCTCAACTTTCTTTATGCTCTCACTAATGGGCAGGAGCAGGGACCTGAGTAAAAATTCCAAGTTCCCCACTAATGTGGCGGGAAGTATTGCATTCGGTGGTGGGCCCCCAGGAGTAGTGTCGTGGTCTGTGGTGTTGGTACCCATGACAGGTTTAGCCACTACTAACGGTAGTGGCAGAGTTGAAGGAGATTCTGGCACCTCCACTATTGCCATATCAGGAATGATAGGGGGCTTTGATGCTTTAACGAAATCGGAGTGGGGAATTTTGGCTTTACCGTGCCCTCCCCTCAACTTCCTTCTTCTCTTACTGGGTGGTGGGCCATGCATCTCCACCACAACTAATTGTTTCGGCTTCATCTTCCTTGGCTGTACTGCAGTGGGGGTCTGGGTGATTCGATCAGCAGCCGTACAACAGAGACTAGGAGGGGGGAGAGACACTTACAATCTGATCGGGAAGCAAACAGGGAGTGGGAGTACAATCCCGCAGCAAAAGAGGGACGCCAACCTGGGTTAGTGGATCCTCGCTAATGTTAGGGGAGCCTCCCTCCTGGGCGAAAGGATGAAGAGCGGTATCAGTAAGGGACCTGTTTTTCATACTTTCAACAGAGCGACGACGCTCAGCCCTATGCTCAGCCATAGAAGTTTCCTTATCGCCATCACCCAGGACCCTAGAAAAATATTTGCCCAATGACCCATTTCTTAATCCACCCGCCTTCCCAGTGATTTCCTCCTCAGACGGCGTTGCCATGTCCGTCGCCTGTATCGAGGTCCACAGTTCCAGTTCAATTCAGACGTAAGAGGATAGGCCCAGCCCAGCCTACACTGGCCTACGAGGGCCTCAGAGGGCCCGCCCTTTGCCCGGGCTTAGCCCGGCGTTCGCCCGCGCGCGTCCCGCGATAAACGTGTTAGGCATGGTCTTATAGGCAATGGGCGGGTAGGTAGCTCAGGAGGTGGGTGGGGGCTCAGGGGAAAAGTCTCCAGGTGCGGAGCACGCCGGCAGGATTCCTGGGACTTGCAGTCCCACTGTAGATGCCTCCGCCCGCAGAGATGGTGAGTCAGCTCCCCGGTTCAGTTGTGGAGAAAGGTACGGCCAAAAAACACTCCAGCAGCAATGTCTCTCCCTCTATGCAACTTCGAGCGGCACCCGCGGAGCGGGGGCCACGAGTCGCGGTGAAAAACGCCCAGGAGGGAGCGGGGGCTCAGGGGAAGAGTCTCCAGGTGCGGCGCACGCCGGCAGGATTCCTGGGACTCGCAGTCCCACTGTAGATGCCTCCGCCCGCAGAGATGGTGAGTCAGCTCCCCGGTTCAGTTGTGGAGAAAGGTACGGCCAAAAAACACTCCAGCAGCAATGTCTCCCCCTCTATGCAACTTCGAGCGGCTCCCGCGGAGCGGGGGCCGCAAGTCACGGTGATAAACGCCCAGGAGGGGGCGGGGGCTCAGGGGAAGAGTCTCCAGGTGCGGCGCACGCCGGCAGGATTCCTGGGACTTGCAGTCCCACTGTAGATGCCTCCGCCCGCAGAGATGGTGAGTCAGCTCCCCGGTTCAGTTGTGGAGAAAGGTACGGCCAAAAAACACTCCAGCAGCAATGTCTCTCCCTCTATGCAACTTCGAGTGGCTCCCGCGGAGCGGGGGCCACGAGTCGCGGTGATAAACGCCCAGGAGGGAGCGGGGGCTCAGGGGAAGAGTCTCCAGGTGCGGCGCACGCCGGCAGGATTCCTGGGACTCGCAGTCCCACTGTAGATGCCTCCGCCCGCAGAGATGGTGAGTCAGCTCCCCGGTTCAGTTGTGGGGAAAGGTACGGCCAAAAAACACTCCAGCAGCAATGTCTCCCCCTCTATGCAACTTCGAGCCGCACCCGCGGTGCGGGGGCCGCGAGTCACGGTGATAAACGCCCAGGAGGGGGCGGGGGCTCAGGGGAAGAGTCTCCAGGTGCGGCGCACGCCGACAGGATTCCTGGGACTTGCAGTCCCACTGTAGATGCCTCCGCCCGCAGAGATGGTGAGTCAGCTCCCCGGTTCAGTTGTGGAGAAAGGTACGGCCAAAAAACACTCCAGCAGCAATGTCTCTCCCTCTATGCAAGTTCGATATTAATTCTTTTGAGCACATTTTGTTTAAGTAGCTTTTCACGTAGTCACTCCTCTGTTGTTGTTTATGAGATAACCATCTCCCGACAGAAAAAAAGAGCAGAGGCATGCTGGGACCCTAATACTGCTCCTCCAAATGGGAGTACATAAGCAGTACTTACCCAGCATCCGGTCTGTACAACCAAGCCCAGACAGGAAGGCCGGCCGCCCGGGTGGGAGGGAGGGGCGCATGAATGGGACGAGGACAACGGGACCTGGGGTAATGAAGATTACCGGTAAGTAATAGAACATTACCCCCAGGTCCCTTATGTCCTCGTCCCATTCATTAACTAATTGGAGAATACCAAAGCAGAAAACCGGCCTTCCGCCCCCACAAGCATACCCAGGAAACCACAACAAAAGCAGCAACCCAAGGGAGCACCGAGAAGGAGGAAGAAGGAAACTGCAGGAAACAACCGGTCCGCACCCCAGAACAGGACAGCAGGAGCAAAACAAGGACCGGAGACAACCAAAAACAGAAGGCCAGGACCCCCAACAAGGAGGCCGCCAACCAGAGAAACCCGGAGACAGGGCAACTGGAACCAAAACCCAAAAGACACGGCCAAGCAACCCACCAGACAAGGCCGCCCAGCCCAGAACCAACGGGAAGACCCGCAGGACACGCCAACCACAAGGCATGAACCAAAAAAAGGAACGATGAAGCACAGGCCAGAATCAGACCCACCCCACCAAACCGAACGACGCGGCCCCGGGGAGACCAGAACAAGAGGCGAGCAGGAGTGAAACCCCAACCAAACAGAAAAGATAGGGAAGGGGAAAACACCCGAAGAACCCAGAAGGGCAAAAAACGAAACGGGCAGGAGGCCCCCAAACAAACTTGGAAGGCCACCAAACCCGGAACAGCAGGGGAAAGGAAGGCCAACCCAAAGACCACAGGCCAGAGACACCCCCAGAAGCACCAGCCGAAAGCCGACCATCAAAGGAGAGGCCAATAAGACCGGAAATGAACAAGCCCAACAAGGGCGTGGACAGAGCCACCGGCCACAGCCCACAGAAAACCCCCAACCCAAAACGAAAAAAAACAGGGCAGGACCGGAGGCCAGAGCAACCGGGAAACACCCAGCAGCCCACACACCAGGCCCAGATGGCAGAAAAAAACAGGAGGCAACACAGTAGAGAACCGTCCGGGCACCCCACACCCAGGTCAAGCAAGCCGCATGAACAGGAGCAGCCGTAAAACAAACAGCCACAGGGCGCACAGCACCCAGACCAAATACCCACAAGGCCCGACACCAGCAAAGCCGGAGAGGAGCCTAGAAACAGAGCCAAAGGAACCAGGAAGCCAGGACCACAGCCAAGCAACCGAACCATGCAGGAAGAAAGCAGGCACAACAAAACCCCTGAGAGAACCCACGCAAGGACAGGCCACAGCAAAGGGGCATGGAGTAACAAGGAACCCCCAGCACACCACCGCTGGACCACACAGAGAACCGAAACAGAGAAAACCGCCAAAGCGGAAGACGGAGGAAGGAGATAAGCAGAGGGACAGGCAGCAGGAGACTCCAGACAACCCGCCCCCAGGAGGGAGGACCCGACCAAGGCAAAGCACCTCGGAACCACACCCCAACCCGAGAGAGGGAGGGGGAGCACCCAAACAGACCCACCCCGGGAACCAAGCCCGGAGACACAAGGGAGGCAGAGCGAACCAGGACACCAAAACCAGGAAACGCCAATGAAAACACCCCACCGAGCAGGTAAAAACAGCCAGGAAGCCCAGGAGGCACAGGCTGAGGACAACCAGAACCAGCCAGAAGCCGGCAGATCACTGGAGCCACAGGACCCCACAAAGGCCCCAACCCTGTCGAAACAAGACCGGGAAGAGAACGGCCGGCAGAAAAAAAGCCCTGAAGGACCCATCAGAAAGCGGCAACAACAGCAGAACGCCCCGCCAGGACACAAAAGAGAGCCCAGGCAAGGACGCAGTGCTCAAAAGCCCCAGCGGACACCCAGTCAGCGCAGAACCGGAGCACGGCCACAGGCCACCAACCGGGAGAACTGCAGACCAGAAGAGGGGAAAAACAGGCACCCCGCCAAGGACAAGGCAGCAGCAAAGACAGCCAGGACAAAACAGCAGCAGCATGAACCCCAGTGTCCAAAAGGCAGAAGAAGAGCAGACGGCCAACAACCGCAGCCAGAGAAGCCACATCCGGCACCCACAGGAGGCCCCAACCGGAAACAAACCAGGCAGGAACACAGGCAGCACCAGGAGGGGCAAGCAGGAAACACCCGAAGCAAGCCAAAGGCAAGCACAGGGACAGTCAGGGCCGGCAAGGAAGAACAGAAGCAGCCAGACCACAGAAGCAACCAGGCACAAAGAAGGCCCCGGGGCAAGACCCGAAGCCCCAGGCCGGAGCAAAGGAGAACAGAACCGCCACAGCCAAGGCAGCACGAACCACCGAGGCGCAGACAGAGTGCCCCAGAGAGCACCAGAAAAGCCAGGCGCCCCCCAAGGGACGCGAAAAAGAAAACCAGGGGCCCCCCGCCCCGCACCCCAACCAACCACGCCGAAGCCAGGAAGTGGAGGCGCAGGACCAGCAATCAAGAAGAACACGGGCAGAACACAACAGCCGGCCCGCAGCGGAGGCAAGGCCACCCGAAAACAAAAGTTGGAAGCAGCCCCACCAAGGCCAGGCCATGACACCCACACCCGCGACCCCCAAAAAGGAGGCACGCAGAGGGGCAGAAAGTGCAAACAGGAACCTATGGGAGCCAACAGGAAGCCCCCCCATGCAGCCCCCCAAGGAACCGGAACACCAATCCACCACCAACAGGGGGAAGGGAGCCGCAGAGGAACCCGAAGAAGGGGAAACAGAAGCGAAACCCCAACAGACTGCCGCTGAGGAAGCGAAAGGCGAGCCCGTCCCAAGGGAAGCAGAGGGCAAGGCGAAGCAAGCAGGCAGGAGAAAGCCCACAACACAGGGAACCCCAGGAGCAAGCAAAACACAGCCAGGAGCAGGGTCACCACCAGAAGGCAGCGAACCAAGGGGAGACTCTCGGCGGCAGAAACCCCCACCACGCAGACCAAGGGTGAGGATCACACAAAGGAGGCACCACAGAAGGGAACCAAACCCAGGCGAAGGAAGCCAGCGCCAAAACCAAAAGGCAACAGAGGGGCAGTGCAGGCAAAAGAGCACCAAACCCCTAAAACAGGCCAGCACCCTGAACCAGAAGCCAGCCGCGCGAAGCAAGGAGCAGGGGCGGGCAGCAGCCAAGCATAACGACCCCCCCCAGCCCCCGACCCACAAAAAAGAGGTGCCAGGGAAGAGGCAGCGATGGGAAAAAAACACCCATGCAAGCCCGACACAGTGCCACCAACAACCAGTAGCCCCACAACTGGGAACTGGGAGAAAAAGAGCCCTGAAGAACCCCGAGAGCATAACCAGGCACCCCAAGGCACCCAGCAGCAGGCACATCCACCAACTCACCCACTCACCCCATCCCCGGGAGCGCGACACAGCAGGGCATCCCAGAGGAGGAGAAAAGCAGCCCGGACAGGAACACCCAGAGGAAACACAGGACCCCAAACCAAGGCGAACCAGGGCCACAGAAGTCAGAAGCAAGAAGCACAGAGGAGAGGGAGACCAGGAGGACCCACAGGCGCAGCAGACCACCAGCGAGGAGCACCACACAGAACAATCACGCCGTGAGGAAGACCATCTCCCGGGCAACAGGGCACTGCCACAGCATGGAGAGCGAAGCAACCCGCCCACCAGCCAGGGCAAAAGGCAGGAGTAAGGAAGAGAGGCAGAGTGAAAGCCATGCAAGAATGAGGCCATCGCAACAAAGCACGGCAAACCCAGAGGCCCAGCCAACACACTGCCAAGACCAGGCATGCGGGGAGGGGCAGGAGAAAGAGAGCCACAAAGCTAGCCCCCACGAGGAAGAAACTAACGCGCCATACCAGCGCCATAATGAGGAGATCAGAAGGCTTAGCTAAACTGCACATCAAGCTCTCATGAGTCTGGCGCCGGAGACCACTCAGCCATCCAGACGGCTCAGGGCATGCACAGGCCCAACACTCCTGTTCGCACCCTACACAGCAGCACACGCACAAGCACATACACTGCCGCAGATGGCCAAGACCAAGCACTGCCCAACCTTGGAGCACACTGGCCCGCAGAAGAGCGCACAACACACACAAACAGTGCAGGCCCCCACGTAGAGGCAAGCGGGACTCACCTGAAGGAGGGGGGCTAACTCCAGGAACAAAGCCCCCCCCAACGCCCAGGATACCAGGAGACCGGCCCGAAGAAAAAGCCCTCCAGGAGGCAGAGGAACCACCGGCATAGGCCCAGCCCCCAAGCACCAACAGCGGCAGCCTGCAGCTCCATAAGAGCCGAAGTAAAATGGTTCAAGTACATGATGCTGGACGAGTTGTAAAGACTGCCACAACTCGCCGTCATGCGTCTCATGGTTCCACGCCACCATCCATCTGCCCCTAATGCTTTGCAACCCACAGGACGAGGACCCGGCACAGAGGCACAAACCCGGCACCCGGCACCCAGCACCAGCGCCGGGCGTGCAAACTGAGACCACAGCAATCAGCAAAGAAGGGGAAGAAAAAAAGACCGCTATGCGGAACTCACCCGGGAGGAAGGCCCGTCCCACGCACCAGGCCCTCCCCCTCACCAGCCACACGCGCACAGCAGGAACCACGCCAGGGCCGGGTAGGCAGCCGGAGGAAATCACGATGGGTCTTCCATGCAGCCAGGATCCAGGAAGACGCGCCCCTTTGACCCGGAAGAGAACCGGAGGACGGCGCACCAGCCGCAAAGGGCCGGCCTGCATCCACAAAGTCGGGGAAACGAAGAAACCAGCCTCTCAGCAAGCCCGGCAGGCCAGGAGGAAGGACAGCAGACACCCCGACCGCACAGCCAGGCAGCCGGACGGGGTATGCCAAACAAGGAAAGCCACTCAAGTCCAGCAGGAGCAGCACCAGCAACCACAGCAAACTTCTGTCGACAGACAGAAAAAAAGAACAGACGGGATACTGGGTAAGTACTGCTTATGTACTCCCGGTGGGAGGGGCAGTATTAGGGTCCCAGCATGCCTCTGCTCTTTTTTTCTGTCTGGAGATGGTTATCTCCAATTAGTTAATGAATGGGACAAGGACATAAGGGACCTGGGGGTAATGTATAGCTTTCAAGCTTCACCCACAGGCTTCACACCATTTTCTCCCATAAACATATATCAAGTAGAAATCTCTAAAATAGGAAATATATACCACCACTTACATAATTGGAGAAACAGTTATTTATGTTTTTTTGCAAAACTGCCTGTGCCTGGAAACTGGAGAGGGTGAGCTTACAGCAAATACCTTTTGTTAATGTCATTAAAAAAAATAAAGATGCGCTTTCGTCTACAGCATTTTTGTTTCATTTATCAACTTCACCTCACCTAAATTTTGCGACAATTTGGCAACTTTCTCAGTTTCTTCCAGGACAATATACAGACCTAGGCTACCTTAATAATACATACACAAGGGATAAAAGACACAGAGTTGGTGGATATGTTTTGTGAGAAGAGGTTTGAAAACATATGCGCCAACTGCCTCAAATTACAAAAATAGGGTTCTGCCAAGTGACTTTGGGGAAAGGCGGAACCTCAGAACTTAAGGAGTTAATAGAGGGATGTAAGATAACTACATCAATGGTTGCAAGATTTAAGTCTTCCCATGAGTGTATATGATGTAATTTATTCATATTTCAAATATTGGATTTAGGAAGTGATGTCACTCACAAGTGCCTGGAGCTGGACATTTTTGCATTCTGTGATTCCTGAACAGAGGGAATTTCTTCTGGAGTTATCTGTCTCCTAGGATTTGAGAAGACTCTTTCAAATACATTTGTGAGGGGGTAAAATGTAGCGATAGTTGGGTGTTTAATGTTGAAGCTTTAATTTTTGCCCAGTCCTTATAAGACATCGTTCTTCCTAATGGTGTCTTTTCTCTTTGTGTAGTAGTACAGGGTCAGTAGTCAGATCCTTAACCAGTTTGTGCTGAAGTTCTTGTCTGATTATTCTTGCTGTTGGCCTTATATAGTCACCTTTTTCAAGAAGCACTATGTTGCAGTCTTTGCCTTCCTATGTTATTATGTCAGGGTTCTTTTTTAGGTGTTTGAACACTGTGGGGCAGATCTACAAGCCCCCTGCGCCACCAGTACGTCACTTTTTGTGATGTACAGGTGGTGCATGTTACTGCTTCATATTTACAAGGGCAGGAAAAGCCACCCTGAGTGGCTTTTGCTGTTCTTGTAAATATGACCCCTTTACACGCAGCACTTTAAGTGAAAGGGTCGTTCCATGGGTGTTGCTTTGGGCGTTCACATGCAACACCCATGGAATGAGACACATTTCCAGATTTACAAAAAATCGTGAATCTGGAAATGTGCCAGTATGCTATGCCACCCTAGGGGTGGCATAGCAAGGCGCACCGAGGAGAAATTTATTTATTTATTTATAAAATTTATAGAGCGCGAACAATGGCCCTTAGGCGTCTCGGCGCTAACTTGTCGGCAGCATTTAACCAATGAGGGGAGGAGTGGGTCTACTGATTAAAAAGCCAGGTCTTGAGTTGTTTGCGAAAAGACCAGAGTGAGTGGCTTAGTTTGATCGAGGGAGGTAGTGTGTTCCAAAGCTTAGGGGCTGAGACAAAAAATCTTCTGTCTCCCCATGAGACGGATTTGCTGCGTGGAACCACGAGATCATTTGAGCTGGAGGAACGTAGGGCTCTGGGGGGACAATAAGGAGTCAGATTTTGGGTAAAGGAAGCAGGTCCCATGTTATGCATGGCCTTGAACACGATGCAGAGAGCTTTGAATTTTATCCTGTTCCTTATCGGTAGCCAGTGTAATTCTCTGATGGTTGCGGAAGCAGAACAGTATTTGGGGATTCTGCCCAGGAGACTTGCTGCTGAATTTTGGATTATTTGCATTTTATTCAAAACTCCTTCTTGTGCATTCAAGAACAGAGCATTGCAGTAATCCACGGTTGACAGCACCAGGGAGGTGACCAATGTTTTGCAAGCTGAGTCGGGAAGGAAAGGGAGGATTTTTTTGATTAATTTCAATTTATGAAAAGCGGCCGAGGTGATCTGGTTAGCATGAGGGAGAAAAGTAAGACGGTCGTCAAAGATGACTCCGAGATTCCTCACCTTGCTAACAGGGACAGGAGGAGGGCCTAGTGATGTGGGCCACCAGCAAGAAGACCATTCCGGGGTCAGATGACCAAAAATGACTACTTCCGTCTTGTCGGAATTTAATTTTAGGCAATTGGAAGCCATCCAGCTCCCAATTGCCAGCATGCCCTGATTGAGATCATCGGCTTTTTTGTAGCCATCCTTCTTAATGGCAAGGACCAACTGGGTGTCGTCCGCATAGGAGGTAAGGCTCATCCCGTGTGCACGAATGGTATTGGCAAGGTCCGACACATAGATATTAAAAAGTGTCGGACTGAGGGATGAGCCTTGAGGGACTCCACATGGCAGAGACAGAGTGGAAGAATGGAAAGAACCCATTGTAACCACCTGAGTCCTATTGGCCAAAAAGGAAGCCAGCAGTTTCCTGGCATTGTGTTGGACACCGATGTTTTCGACACGGTCGATCAGGGTAACATGATCGACCGTGTCGAACGCTGCCGACAGATCAAGCAGTATTAAAACTGCAGTCCCCCCAGCATCCCGGATGGATCTAATGTCATCCGCGGCTTTAATCAGAGCCGTCTCTGTCCCATGATATTGGCGAAAGCCAAACTGGGAGTCATCGAGGAGATGATGTTCCTCTATAAAGGCCGAAAGTTGTAAATTCAGAGCCTTTTCGGCTATTTTTGCCAAAATTGGAAGGTTGGCGATCGGACGATAACTCTTTAGTTCTTCCATGTCAAGTTGAGGTTTCTTTAGCAGAGGTTTGATAAGGGTCTGTTTTAGGATGGCTGGGATTAGATACCTGAGGTGAACATAGAATTACAGATAGACGTGATGACAGGGAGCACCACTTCGATGACAGGAAGTAATACTTTGAGAGGACATGGATCAAGAGCAGAGCCCGATTTTATGGTGGAGATAATGTCCGCGACCTGAAAACTGGAGATATCTTTGAACTGAGAAAGGGTGGGTCCAGTCCAAAAGATTGTCGGCGATTTAGAGGGGGGGTTGGTGTTGTTTGCAAAAGCGGAGTAGATGTCATTAACCTTGCCATAAAAGAAATTGGCCAAGGCGTCGCATAGCTACTGGGAAGGTGAGGGGGTAACGTTGGAAGATTGACCGGCTAACTGCTTAGTTGTTTCGTACAATGCCTTATTGGAATTTTTGGCTGACTCGATTCTATCACTAAAGAACTTTTTCTTGACCTCGCTGATCATAAATTTATATATGACCAGCGTTTCTTTGTACTTAACTTTAGCCTCAACAGAGTAGTCTTTCCGCCAGTGCCTCTCTTTGTTCCTGCACTGTTGTTTCTGATTTCTTAGGGTCTCTGAGTACCAGGGGGTGGACGGAGCAGATCTATTACGAGATCTTTGTTTAAGAGGGGCCAGATGGGTAGCTGCAGAGCCTACCCACTCATTAAATTGTGTGATGGCGATATTGGGATCAGCTGATAGGGAGGGGGTAGAGTTGGTCAGAAGAGTTTTCAGGCTAACAGCGTCAATATCGTTCCATGCCGGAAAAGGCTGACGTAAAATGGAATGTTGTTTAGGAGAACCGGAATCATGAGTCGTCAATGATGCCAAAATGACGTGATGGTCTGACCAAGCAAGGGGAAGGATTCGGGAGACCTGTAGCTCCACTAGATTAGAGAAGATGCCGTCTAGAATATGGCCCCCATCGTGTGTGGGGGATTTAACCAACAGTGGGAGACCAAAGATAGTCATATCATCTGGAAGGGTGGCTGTGTCCTTGTCCTCGGTTTTGTCAAAATGAAAGTTAAAATCGCCGAGGATAGTTAGGGAGCTGTCCAAGGCTAAAGATTCCAGTATGGCCCTGAGATCCGAAATAAATCCAGTCCTTGACCCTGGGGGTCTGTATAATAGAATCCCTTTAAAATTATAGGATGGGGTTAATTTGATGGAAAATTGCAAAGCCTCACAAGAAGGTAGGGAGATTGGATTGATTCTAACAGTGAATGCATCACGTAAGATGATGGCAATTCCACCACCTTTTTTGCGCTGTCTATCCAATCTGTGGATAGAAAAGCCTTTAGGAACTGCGATCACAAGATCTGGATCGGACGAGCTGTCCATCCAGGTTTCAGTCAGGAAAAGCATGTCAAGTTTTTTATCCTCAATCAGATCAGCTATTTCCTGTCGGTGTTTACCGAGTGACCGGACATTGATAAGGGCCATCGGGTGCGATTTGTGAGATTTATGGTTTATGGTAAGGGAGGGTTTAAACAAGAAGGGAATAGAGGATCCGCAACAGGAACAAGTGTGATCGAAATCTCGAGCGAGGAGCAGAGGATCCAATACTAAGCATGACTGATGTTGAGAGGGACGCAACTGTCGGAGCATGCTTGAAGTGTATGATCCTCGCGCTATCTTAGGAGCAGAGCCAGGGGGGGTGGCCCTAGGCCCGGTCCAGGCGCGGATGGGCGCAGACGGGCTTGCCTTTGGCGCGCCTCCGGCGTGCCCGCTGCGCCCGCCCGCTGCGCGGACGGGCGGGTCTGTTGTTTTTATCCATGACTAGGGAAAGCGGAAGGAGGGTGGGAGGAGCGATCACCTAGACCGGCAACCCTCCCCTGCCCAAGATGGCGGCTAAAGTGGCCGGACTAGGTTGTCAGCACCTAATAACGGCGGCGCTGAGTCAGGCAGGTCTAGGAAAGCCTTGGGCGATGCAGATCTCACACCAAGGAGGGGACCAATGAATTTAAGAACTGCAAATTAAAATATTTACAGGGTTTAAAAAACGGGTTATTCGTAGTCAATAACTCGCGCTATACCAAAGAACACAAGGGAGTGCTGAGATCCCCCGGCTTCCGCCTCAGGGGTAGAATGAGCAGAGTCCACGGGGGAAGTTGGAAACTCCCTTAAATATCCTGGGAGGGCGGGAGGAGCGATCACCTAGACCGGCAACCCTCCCCTGCCCAAGATGGCGGCTAAAGTGGCTGGACTAGGTTGTCAGCGCCTAATAATGGCGGCGCTGAGTCAGGCAGGTCTAGGAAAGCCTTGGGCGATGCAGATCTCACACCAAGGAGGGGACCAATGAATTTAAGAACTGCAAATAAAATATTTACAGGGTTTAAAAACAGGTTATTCGAAGTCAATAACTCGCGCTATACCAAAGAACACAAGAGAGTGCTGAGATCCCCCGGCTTCCACCTCAGGGGTAGAATGAGCAGAGAAATGTTCTGATTTCTCTCTATTTTTGTCCTCTTTCAATGCGTGCTGCATTCTACAGCACTCATTGAAAGACGAAAATGCCTGGAGTGATTGTTTTTGTGCCGGAAGGTGCCCTTTCCTGCAAAAAAACAATCTCCCCATGGCACA
This sequence comes from Lissotriton helveticus, assembly GCF_964261635.1. NCBI lineage: Eukaryota > Metazoa > Chordata > Amphibia > Caudata > Salamandridae > Lissotriton > Lissotriton helveticus. Next base: position 892,386,485 of record NC_136063.1, on the reverse strand, counting down.
GGCATCCTTGCATCTGTGGATTGCATTCTGTAGCACGCTTAGAAAGAGGAACAAGCCTGGAACAATCCTGCCTGCAACACATGGTCAATGGTACCTGCATTGGAGCTAGACAGAACATAGGGGCATATTATCAAGGGGGTTTATCTCCGCTTTTTTGGCTTTAAAAGCCAAGAAAGCGGAGATAAAATGATCTCCCTATTACCTAGCTTTCGCTAACACCAGTTAGCGACAGCTAGTAGGAGATAGCAACCATCTTGGGCCCCACTTTGCATGTCAGTGATATTTATCACTAATGACATCAAAGTGGGCGTGCCAAGATGTTACTGACTGGAAACAGTCGCTAACATCGCTATCTCCTATTACCAACTTTTGGAGATATTCGCGCTAAGCGCGAATATCTCCAAAAGCTAACACCTGCCCTGAGCAGTTCTTAGCCATGTTATCCAATGGGAGGTGGATAACATGGCTAAGAGCATTTGCTCGGTAATGCATGAATATCACTGACTTAGCGATATTCATGCATTGCGGCCGTTTTCTATCGCATTTGCGATAAACCTTGGTAATACCAAGGTTTATCTGCGATAAAAATCGCCGCAGCTCAGCGGTAAATTTTTGTCTCTGACCAAGCAATAGCGATAATTATCGCTAGTTCTTGGTAATATGCCCCCTAGAGTGTTAACACAGTGAGAGAGCAGGACTGCTCCATATCTTGGTAAATATGGCACATTCCTGCCCTCTCCAATTGAGGCAATGAAGCACAGCAAGTTGTCGCGCTGCATTGTGCTGCATCAAATATTGATACATCCGAGCCTCCACATTTAGTTAAACTGTACTTCTGCTCTCTCATAAAGCTGGCACACTTCATGTAGCATAGCACCAACACAAGCACTCTTTGTACCTTGTTGCAAGGGTGTCAGCATTATCAAAATAATTGTTTTTTACACAGAGGGGGTTACCTTCCTGCAGAAAATTAACCCTTAGAGACTTTTTCCTCTCTCCATGTGTGTTACAGATTGCAGCACACATATAAAGAGTATGTATTAAGGAGAAATACAGTATTTCCCCTGGTTACCCCAAACTCGGACATGCTAACAATTTTGGCGCAAATCCAGGGGTACTGCCTTTAGTAAATTTCAGTTAGCGTCAAAATCCATGGGTGGGTGCATGGGACAGACAATGTTCCACCCATAGAATGCTTCTCTGACCCAAAGTAACACAAGACTGCATTATGTGCTGCATTTTGTTACTTTCTTTTACTAAGCTATGGAAAGCCACCCATGTGTGGCTTAGTAAATCTCAAAATAGAGTTAGCATTGGGACTGCATTAAAAAACTGACACAACCCCATGCAAAATGTCAGAAAATCCAGGCCGAAGATTTGTTTACCATGCTCCATGTTATGCTGTTATACCTACTCATCACACAAAAATAGAACTTCATCATCAAGTCACTGGTTAAAAGCATCCTATTCATCCCACTGACTATCTTGTGAGGGATATCATCCTTAAGACTGCTGGTGTTTCGAAACAATTGTGCAAACGGAAACCATTGTCTTTTTGTATCTTCTGGAGCCAAGACACACATGCGTTCTATTAAATATGGCATACCTCAGCACAATCACTAACTAATCGACCAACAACCAGTGCTTAATTTGCATTGGTTGCATTGGTGGGTGCAGATGGGGCCCACTGGTGCTTATATTTGGGACCAGAACTTATGTTTCATCATCAGACTTTCAGCGAGGAGAGAAAACATACTAGGGGACAGAAGAAGGAAGAGAAAGATGGAAAAACTGTTATAAAGTGAGACAGCAGAAATTAAAAGGAACTTTAAAGAATCAGATAAAGAGTGAGGGAGTGCCTGGTAGAGAATTAAAGAGACATGGGGAGAATTCAAGACTATGCAGCCTTGTAACTCAGCACTCGACCTTCCATAGCACCCTCTGAGGGCTTCTCAGCACACATTTGGACCATTTTACAAATTAAGCACTGCCAACAACTGCTCTCTATAAGTAAGCAAATGATTGTTTTTCTTTGAGGTGCATCTAACAGATCACAGGTCGTTTTCTTACTTTACTGTATGTGCAAATCTACATATCCTCCTCATTGTCAAATAATCATGTACCCAGCTGCAATAACTAATATGGTTGCACACATTGAAGTGTTGCAGTCTTCTGGGCTATTCTCATAACTTAAAGTGGTTTGTGATATTGTATGCTCTTTGAGGGGCTTCTAATACATAATGGGCCTGTTTGTTTTTTTTGCAGTGCAGCAAGTCAATTTTCTGCGTTGCGTGAATGGGAAAGGGCAGGAATGCACAGCAGTTGATGTATTGTTGCATGCGCAGGAAGGGACACCTTCCTGCAAAAAATTAATTGAGAGAGGCATTTTCCTCCTTCTATGTGTGCTGCAGAATGCAGAACATATAGGAAGAGGATGTAATGAGAAAAAATAAAGATATTTCTCCTTGTTACGCTTCTCCTGGTAAGGTGTATCTTTTTTGCACATTCTCATGTTTACTAGTGGGGATAAAACTGGGAATGTATTAAAAAACATGAAGTTGCATGAGAACATGCAGCGCCTTGCAAAAAGAACAATTGATGGACAGAATGCAGAAAAATGTCATACTGGACTCGAAACAAGCATCCTAGGACCTGTTTCGGGCTTTCAGCCCTCATCAGCCAGGATAGCTTGACTCCAGTTGTATAGAGCATGGGACCCACGTCTGAGCATACCCGTCCCACTCGGGGTGACAAATGCAAAAAGAACAATTAATGGACAGAATGCAGAACAATGTCATACATTCACCCCAGTACAGAGATCTGGGCCTAAATCTGTTTTTTGCTCAAATAAACAACAGAGGTATAGCGATGGACCCTTCCTGATGTCAGCACCTGACTACCTTTCTCCCCAAAATATTAAATGGCCCTTGAATTACTAAAGGGAGTTGTGTGCACACTGACTGGCACACATCGTTACTGTGCCAATTCCCAAGGGAATCCAAGTACAAGTAAAACAACCGCAAAGGTGCACCACAAGAAACAAGAAATAAGTGCAAATGATATTAACACAAGAAAGAATTTTTTCAAAGAGATGTTGGTAATCTTCTAGTAATCTTTATTTTCAATTTTCAGTACAACGTACAGCCGACGCGTTTCGTCCCAAGCTGGGACTTCTTCAGGGCTGTCGGTAAAAACATACAGGCAATCAATTTATATAATATATACATAAATTTACAAACACTAAAACATCATGGACAATTACAAACAGTTTAAAAATGCTACAAAATAGACATTGAGCTTGTGCATCCATAATTAAAAATATAAGCCCAAAAAAATGGTCAAGGGCCTATATGTGCATGAAGAGATATATACAAACATATATAAATACATTATTTACATTAGAAAGGAATGATTCCTTGAGCGGTTACTAAGCATTTACAAAAAACAAGTGGATATTGAGTATATCGCTGGAAGTCCAGTAACAATGCGCTACCTTAACCCAAGGTATATCTGCTAAACCAATTTTTGTGTAAAGGATTCTCAAGGCAAAAAGAACGAGAAAAAAAGAGGTGGGAGCACAGCAAGAGAAGGACCAGGAATGAAACACAGCTTGATATGAAAGGTTAGCCTGGTGGTGTATCCAAGGTTTGCTATTCCTGAGATCTACCCAAAAGTTAGACTAGGCTGTTTTAAGGGAGAGAGGGTAGGGGACAATGGATCCGGCTACGCCACTGGATAGAGGGGAATTAATCTTAGAATCCCTTCATTCCATAAAGAACCAAATATTCAGTTACCTTTTGTAAACGTGGTTCGTCACTTTTAGAGCGAATGTACAGAAAAAAGGTCCGGAGAGCGCCTTCCCAGACTCAGTATCCCAATGTGTAAGCTGGTATATATATTTTCATCCAGCTTGGAACAGTCAGGGTTGAACCTCCAGGAGTAAAGGGAAAGGAGAAACAAGATCAGATTCTATGACTGGCAAGATGACGGAGAAGCTAGGGTACCCTAACGCTGAGACGCGAAGCCAGTAAAGTATATCAACTTACTGTGAAATTTTAATTAATGAGGACAAGGATTTGCAGGATTCCTAAATATTAGAAAGGGTTGGTCTCACAACCTTAATATGTGTATAACTCATTTCATGTTCTGAAAGACATAAAAAATATAAAAGGATTTCCATTAGGGGGTGGAATAATTTAGACTAAAGATGAGAAGGGAAATAGCCTTTTCAACAAATTGTTTACCTGTAATATTTTACGGAATTCCAAAGGACAAGAGGTCCTGTATGTCCCTGGGAAGAGGATGTGGGCACTGTGTTCCAGTAGGCCTGCCAAGTGAAGAACAAAAAAAATAAATATAGGGTACTGGCTGTTAGAATGGCGTGAACTGTAGGGACCATGGATCTTTATTAAATGCCCATGAGTATGTCTAAACCCCTACCTTGCTTAACCATACCTTACTGAAATAGGCAGATAGTTTATTTCCTATAGGGGAAATTAAAACCCTTATCTGTGGGTGAGTATTGAAAACCGCTCTGTCTCTTAGTAGGAGTGTAGAGCAACAATTATGATGGCTACCCCATTATGTCATCTAAAGAATAATCCAGATTGAAAGCACTAGCAATGAAATCTATATAGTATAAAAAATGAAGGCAAATGCAGTATTAAGAAAGAATCAAACCAAAGGAACATCAAGTTTAGTGAATGTTCCCTTGGTCTTGGAGAATTGAATTGCCTAATGTTAATCTGGTCTAGAGGGGAATGGGCCTAGGACCGCTATTAAAGCAAATGCTCACAAAATAAATGAACACGAAACGGATCCAAAAACGAGTACAGGTTTTTTCAGTCAGTCTTACCGTTCGTGTTAAAACAGCCGGCGCCCATCCACAAAACCTTCGTCCCGCCGAAACACCCGCAAAGTCGCTGTGTTCGAGCATAGTGAACAAAGCATTTCCTTTTATACAAGTGTTAATTGGGTTTGAACAATTACACCTGAAATTATCGCGCCAAGACTCAAAGAGATGAATGCAGGCTTTGCGCTATTGATTCACGCGAAAAAGGCGGTGGCCATCTTATAGTGTGTTTTAAAGACCTTGGCTCCCATGCACATCCTAATCCCCTAGCACACGGGCTAGAGATACCACCGCTCCTGGCGTCCGATAATCTTTTGTTGCAGCAACTCACATGCCATACGAAATTATAAATGGCAAATTGAGATGAAACGACATCCATCTTATTTCGAAGGGATAATGTGATATAAAAAACATAGAAGTCAAGACAAACTGCTGCTCATGAGTAGTATCTCCTTTTGTGTATTATAATGGAGAGGGGAGCATCAAGTAATCTCGAGAGGGGTTTATTGGTTGGAAAACCATATCAAAACAAGATGGGGATTGCAGCGTGTGGTCTATGGCAAGTAGAGGAGAAAACGGCGGCCATCTTAGCCTATGTCCCTGTGTCTAAGGCTTGATAAGAAGTCTGTTTTGAGGGCCATGTGTCGGGGTTATATGGTTCCCAATTGGGTAAAACATTTTAAGTGAAACCCTTCAAATAATTGTCGGAGTTGCCGAAAATGTAGGGAGAGTAAAAATTAAAAGGATCGTCAAAAATGTGTGTATGAAAGTAGGAGAAGTGAGTACCTATCCAAGTGCATATCTTCAATCAGAGATCTTGAGAACGTAAGACCAGTTTACTGCGTTAGATTTTTGGATTAAAAAATGCCAAATGGGGGTGACTTCATAATCAGAGAAAGGCACTCGCAAAGATAAAAAGTGGTTTGCCAAAGACCATAACAGTCCCTTGAGAACAGCTCAAGACAGGGATATAAGATGAAATCCTGACGAGATTGTCCACATTAACACACAAGCAGGTGCTAACATGAGCATTCCTATTTGTTGGAATTCTACTTGGTCACTTGATGCCTATAACAAGTAAGATGGAGTGAAGAGAAAAGGAAAGAGACAGCAAGGTACAAAGGGATAATCAACATAGAATTAGGATGGGCTAAGAACAGCCAAAAAAGAGTAAGGTTATTTGGAAGCTTATGAAATAGCAATCATTATGGACATGTGAGGGAACAGGGTGAAGAGAACTCCAAAGGGAGAACATTATTTACAAGATTGCAATGTGCAGGTCACCATGGTCTGATAGTTAAATTTTTTGTTGTACATAGGCATATGACAAGAACAGCTTCCTGTGCATGTTTAAGAGAGGTATGGCGTGAGCATGCCATTGTTAAATTGTGCTATGCACAGGTTTTCTAAAAAGGATGGTGTCTGCTTGTACCCTTGTTGTAGTGTGTTCATGAGGCTTTGTAGGGTAGCTCCCTATAGAGTGGTCCTAGATTGTTTGACACAAAAATAGAAACTCAAGCTGCCCAGTAAACATTTTAAGCGATTTAAAGATTCTAAATATGAGGATCTGATTCGGTGGGGGTCAGGCTAATTAAGGAAGTGGTGTAACTCATCCTCGGTGTTGTGACCGAGTTCTATGCATCGTAGTCTACATATCCAACCCGCCTCTCGTTGTCTCAGTGCAAGTTCCCTATCTCCTCCTTTTGGATGGATGGGTTGGTGGTCAATGCCTATAAACCACATGTTGTCTGTGTCTTTATGGCATTCCTGCATATGGAAGGTCATAGGGTGTCTCATGTCCCCATTACGTCTTGCACGCACGTGTTCCTGGATACGGATCTTAAGGGCTCTCTTGGTACTGCCAACATAAATTTTATTGCAGTCACACCCCAAAATGTAAATGACATATTTGGTGTTACAGTTAAACAAGAAATCTATTGTATAGGTTTTCTTGGTGTTGAAGCAGAATTCCTTGGTTCTGTTTCTCCCTAATGCACACATATTGCAGTCACTGCATGTATAGAAACCTTTAGTGGTGGGCATGAGCCAGTTTGTCCGTCTATTGGATTCTATATAGCTTGGGCAGAGTATGTTACGGAGGTTTTTACCTCTCCTGTAACATATTTTAGGTGTCCTGGTGACCGAGTCCTGTAGGCTCGGTATGTCTGCAATATAGTGCCAATGTTTCCTTAAGATGTTAAAAACTTTGCTGCTTTGATCTGAGTACTGTGTACTAAATGCAAGGGGTCTACTGATATCTGTTCGTTTAGTTTTTGGTGCTAGGGTACTTTGTCTTGATATGTGTTGGACTTTTTTGTTGGCCTTCTTAAGGGTGTTCTTGGGATAGCCCCTTTCCAGGAACCGCTTTTCCGTTTCTTGAATGTTATGGAGGAAAGTATCCTCCGTGCTGCAGTTGCGGCGCATCCGGATCATTTCCCCATAGGGGATGTTCTCGATTACATGTCGGGGATGGGCACTCTCGTAGTGTAGGATACTATTGCAGGCAGTCGCCTTGCGATGAGTGCAGCTGTGGATCTTGTTACCCTCTATAAAGAGTTTGACATCGAGAAAGTCAATAGCACCCTGATTGTGTGTCATCGTGAAGCGGACATTGAATGGATTATCAATAAGATAACCAAAATAATCCAACAAATCCGGGGTAGGTCCATCCCAGATTACTATCACATCATCGATGTACCTACCCCAGAAGATTATGTTGTTCATCCATTTGGCTGCGTGACGACCCCATGCAGGCTCCCGCTCAAACCAGCCCATGAAAAGGCCAGCGTAAGCGGGAGCAAATTTGGAACCCATCGCTGTACCTTGCGTTTGATGGTACCATTTCGAGTCGTGCAAGAAGAAATTTTTTGACAGTATGATTTCCGTCATTTCAAGAAGGACACCATTATGTAACAGATGGTCTGCTGATCTTTTCTCCAAAAAAGTCTCCAGGGCCCTTAACCCAAACTCCTTCTTTATGCAGGTATAAAGCCCAACTACATCGAGGGTAACGAAATGAAGAGTGTCTGTCCAGGTGAAACCCTCCAATTTACCAAGTATGTCCTTGGTGTCCCTCAAATAGGCCGGGAGATTCTGTACCATGGGCTGGATGAAAGTATCCACGTACTCTGACAGTTTTTCCGTGGGCGAATTAACCCCAGAAATAATAGGGCGGCCTGGTGGAAAGGGGCCTCCCTTGTGAATTTTAGGGAGTATGTAAATGCAGGGAAAAGATGGGGCCGTTACTGTAAGGTATTTACATTCTTCGACACTGAGCAAGCCTGTCTCTCGCCATTCTACTAGTCTCATGTTTATATGAGATATGAGGGCCTCTATGGGGTTGTTACTAAGTCTGGTATAGCAGGTGGAATCGGATAACTGACGGGCAATTTCGTTCATATAGTCTTCTTTATTCATAATGATCACATTTCCACCCTTGTCTGCCTCTCGGATGACGATATTAGTATCCGACTGGAGTCTTTTTAGGGCTTCAGACTCGATGCGTGTGAGATTGTATTTGGGGGGAGGAGTGTGTTTGGGATTCTCAAGAATTTGGTAGAATGATTGACTGACTTTTTCACGGAAAATCTCAATATTTGGATGAGTGCCTGTAGGAATAAATTTGGATCTGGGTTTAAGTCCACTTTCAATGTGTACATCTTCAACAATATTCAGTTCATCTCTTACATTCTCAATGTCAATAGATGTATCGAGTTCCACAGTCATCATTGCTTGAATGGTGTTTATTTCATTTACAGTATAATCCGTGACATAATTGACATTATTCAAATTTACATGACTGGTTGGGTTACGTGAAAAATGATCTTTCAATTTTACAAGTCTAACAAATTTCATTAAATCAACAAATAAATCCACATCCCCTCCTGTTTGATTGGGGCAAAAGCCTAGACCCTTACTGAGGACTGAAATTTCATCTTGCTTTCGCTCTCTCTTGGACAAATTTACAACAATGGATCTTACTGGAGTGTCATTATCTGTTCTGACTATTGTTGCAGGTTCCCCCTCTTTTTGGATCTTGTTAATCTCTCCATTGGTTCCAGATTTGATTTTTTCGAGTTTCTGTTTAAGTTTCTGCCAGTTCCTCCCTCCCCTTCTTGTCCTAGAGGTTCTTTGTGCACGGGTCGTGCCCCGAGCCTCAACCTCTCCATCTCCAATAAAAAATTATTGGGCCTTATGTCGGTTGCATTAGAACTCAAGGGTTCAGTTGAGGAGACAGAGCTTACGGCTGGGGAGAGTGATGTGATGCTACTCGCAGAACTCAATTCGGGGGTCTCTACTCTCTGTCTTTTGCCTTCTCCAGGGACTTTCACCTTGTCGTACTTGTGGGAAAAGGTATAAACCCTCCCGTCACTATAATCCTTATCGTCCCTTCTAATTTTCTTTAGTTTCTTGTCTCTCAAATAGATCTGATGTTTTTCTAGCATACCGTCTAGTATGGCATAGTTTTTCTTTATCACATCTTTCAGTTCTGATAGGGCTATCTCCTTTTCCAGCTCCTCTATTTCCTCGTGAGCTTTTGCTCCCTTCTTTTCAGCATTTTTTATTAGGATACGCATCATTGTGAAAGAGGCGTTCCGTAAGTTGTTTTCCCAGTCTTCCAATTGGTCAGTATCTAGGTCTTCAAACGTGGGGAAGATAAGTATCCTCAACCCACGTGGAATTTTCTCATTCTCTATGTATTTTCCCAAGGTGGTGCCATCCCACCAGCGGGACATCTCGTTCTTCTTTAATTTTTCTAATTTCTGGAATTTGGCTTTTAAGCCATCTTCCTTGGGAGTTGTTGTGCCAGTTGGTTTGGCCCCAGGTGTAAATAGATCCTGGGCAAGCTCCTGACGTCTATCTTTAAAGCTGAGCATACTTGAGGAAACCTTGTTACAGGGATCTCACTAGAACATTCGTATGATCTGGATATGGGGTGTATCAGTGCTAATGAGGGTGACCTGAAGTAAACAACAGAGGTATAGCGATGGACCCTTCCTGATGTCAGCACCTGACTACCTTTCTCCCCAAAATATTAAATGGCCCTTGAATTACTAAAGGGAGTTGTGTGCACACTGACTGGCACCCATCGTTACTGTGCCTATTCCCTAGGGAATCCAAGTACAAGTGAAACAACCGCAAAGGTGCACCACAAGAAACAAGAAATAAGTGCAAATGATATTAACACAAGAAAGAATTTTTTCAAAGAGATGTTGGTAATCTTCTAGTAATCTTTATTTTCAATTTTCAGTACAACGTACAGCCGACGCGTTTCGTCCCAAGCTGGGACTTCTTCAGGGCTGTCGGTAAAAACATACAGGCAATCAATTTATATAATATATACATAAATTTACAAACACTAAAACATCATGGACAATTACAATTACTGTTTTTTGCTCACCATGCCATTCCAGTTTTGACCCCGCCATCTGCAAATCCGTCTTGACCCTACGCCCAATGGGAACTGCCAGGTCAGGTCCTCCCTGGACTGCAAACAAGCATCCTAGGACCGGTTTTGGGCTTTCAGCCCTCATCAGCCAGGATAGCTTGACTCCAGTGGCATGGAGAGCACGGGACCCACATCTCAGCATATCTGTCCCACTCGGGTGACAAATGCTAAAAGAACAATTGATGGACAGAATGCAGAACAATGTTATACATTCACCCCAGTACAGAGATCTGGGCCTAAATCCATAGTTTTTGTGGTCTAATTTAAGACAAAAGCCTAACCTAAGACAAAATCCTAACTTAAGACAAAATCCTAACTTTACTACTACTAAATGCTTCTGTGAATACCAAAAGTGGCAAGTTTATGATGTTGTCTCAGATTAGTTCTGTGAATCAGCCCCAACATTTCTCTGTAAAATGTCTGTAATAGACTCTCACACATCACCCACAATAAAAGTAAATTTAAGGGAAAGCACTACTTAAAAAATAAGTTTAAGAATTATTCAACATCATCAGGGCAAGACTTTGCAGAACAGAGCTGGCTCTATCAGGCTCCCCTGAATGACTTGGGCCCAGGGCCAGAGCCCACATAGGCCATGCTTTAAAACGATCTCTGCGTAAATAGGCCCCAATGTATCCGTGTTCTGCTACTGAAACATTTCACAACTCGTGGCTAATTTACTGGCTTTTATACACTTGTGAGGAGAGAATATACCAAAACCTGCACCCTATCACTTTAAAATATTGTTTAGCATTGTGCATTAATTCTTAATTCATCTTTATAAACGATAAGTGTTACTTGGCCTCTGTAGTCAATGTCTTGACAATGTTGGTCTGGGAAACAAGGAAGCATCCCTCCATAAGGCCCCACTGTGATTGGAAAGGGACTATTGCAGGTATTTAATGTACTGCCTACTTTCTTACGCTCCACTACTGTCTTTCTGCTTTCTACTCTTTCCTGAGTGAACTTCTAAACTGTCTAAGCCATATAACGTTTAAGAAAACAACAGTAATAAATAAATAATGACATAATAAAAATTCAACTATACGTAAAAATGTGTAAATAAATAAGTAATTGTTCAAACCTAAATGAGTTATCACAAAAGCAGTTATAGCTCCAGGGAACACAAAATGCACATTCCCTCTACCCTTTGCAAACCTTAGTGTATTGAATATTTTATAAAATGCTTCAAATTCAGATTTATTGTTGGTACTGTTTTAAATCAATATAATGTGATAAAGTGGCGCCGAACCTGACCATTGCCGAGAACCAAACCAGTAATCATGTAGCTTTTGCTAAAATGGCACTGACAAATGTGTGCCTCAGCCGTTCTGACAAAGCGTGCGTGTGTTTCAAAGGACACCGGTGACAACACTGAACTTTTCTGACTCACTTACAGCAGACATCTTGTCAAGTGGCATGTAACAAGGCAAAAAAATATCATTCCCTGTTTAATTGGTCTCTGGGGAATTCAAGTTTATTCTTCTCAACGTCTGGCTGGTGCTGTGATAAGACATACAGAAAAATGCGTGAAATTTTAATTCATGACGATTCATAAAAGTAGCTTAATGGTCATTATGCCAATTATTGTGGAACAGTGTTGCTGTGCCATTCTGTTTGATGTCTTTCTCTGACACTAGGTTGACCATTCTAAACACCAGAGCACGTTATGAGCTTGTTCAATGCATCATCATACCTCAGTTATACTTTCAGGAATTAATACATCTTACTGAAGTTAGAGTTTAACTCTAATAGCGCTGCTTTCAGATCACTTTACCTTGCTTGCTATGTATCTTTCCAAGTGCTCGCTCGTTTGGGCCTCATATCAGACCTTTATACATAGCGTTCTTCATTGTTTAAGTTCGAGGCTTCCACTCGGGTCACATGTGCAATGCCGGATTGTGTGTGGTTTTGTAATTGGACGCTTTTTCCAAAAGGGTTGCACATTTGAAGTTTGATCTGTTTGTATTTGGGTAACAACCAGTTACCCAAATCCAAAAGGAACAAAGTGCAAGATTGCAACCCGTTTCCCACCCACAACATCGTCGCATTTTAAGAAGCGCCAGGACCTGGGGTGACCCTGCCTTTTTGAAATCAGTGGTTTTGTAAACTATTTGTTAACCAATTCACATATGGGAAGTAAGATATGTACATATATATTCAATTATTTATTTGGCATTGAGGTATGGTGCAATTGTTTCCAACATTTCCCCACTGAAGATATTGAAGCATATAGTAGTAGTACACCAGCCCCCACATACACAACCGCACAGAACTCAGTCAGAGACACATACATACTGCCAAAAAACAGTGGCACACAGTGGGATACAGGTCTGCAAGTCCCAATAATTTTAATGAAATTAGCGAGAAGAAATTAAATTCACTTAATGACCAAACATGCATGTGGCTAATAAGCAATATGAGCAAGCTCTTAGATTGGCCTGGGTGCATATCAAATATATCTGAGGACACAACAATGTAGGGAAAAGCCGCCTGTTGCAAATGTTGTTCTTTGACAAAACAGCAACACACCGCACTCCCTTCATGCACTCTCGCCTCTCTTAATCAATTGATGCACAAAGAAAGTGATGTTTTCGCCATTCCCTCTATACACGTCTTGTGGCAGGCCCGACATAGGCGTGTGAGGTGAAGAGGTTCCAGTGTACCTTGAAAGTCAGTCACTTCACTTCCTATTTATGTGGTCCTGATATCAGTGGTGAATATTTCACCTACTTCTTCGTGCACCGTCCACAAATACGCCTTCTAAATGGTGTACATAATGAGTATACCCATTTCTTGCTATATTTGCACAAAAGGGAACCTAAGAAACCCACAACCAGTTAGCTTCACTCAATTAACCAACTTTGAATTCTCTAGCCCACTGACCATACATATTATGATCCTACGTTAGAGTGGAATATTTAATTTTGTTGATTAAAGTCTGTTGTCGAATAGCTGCAACAAAAATATAGACACACAATAAGTTGTATACACTTTTGAAAAAAATACAAAGCTACAAGTGGAGAAGTGTGGCTCAATGGTTAGAGCGGCAGACCCTGATGCAGAGGTCTGGCCCAGGACCAGGGTTCAATTCCCCACCTCGGTGGGTCTTGGGTTCAAACATTCCACGGACTAGATAATTCTCGGCGGGTCTTGGGTTCAAACATTCCACGGACTAGATAATTCTCGCCTCGGTGCCTATTCCAATCATGGAGTCCCACTCTGCAACTCTGGGCAATAGCTTGCTTAATTTCCACAACGCCCCCCACAACGCTAAGGATTCCTGGTCTCCACCTTGGGGGTGCCCAGGAGTGGACACCTCACAGGGAAAGCCAGGACGGGTTCCACACTGGTATTCGTACAAGCGCCTTGAGACCCTTGTGGGTGAGTAGTGCTATACAAGTATCCATTTACAAGTAAAATATACCATCCCCCTCAAAAAATAGGCATGTTATGTTACGTAGTTCTTTTATAGCACAGCATCTGGCATTTCCACAACATGTAGGCATTTTCCGGTGTCTCAAGCAGAGGTGTTCAATTTATTTATTTATTTATTTGTATAGCACAGCTAATACCCTAAGGCGTCTAGGAGGTTGTCATCCAACATCCTGCCAGCAGTGAGATGAAGCCGGTTTGAATGAGAGGAGCGAGATGATTTTCTAACTGTTTTCTCATGGCTGAAACGAAAGTAAACAGTCAGGATTATTGCAGAAGAAATTTACAGTGACGCGCCAGTGCGCTCTAACTATATTTCATAAATCTCAAGATCCAGGACCAATTTAAAATCATTATCAAGAGCTTCCACACACCCATAACATGTGTGCCTCGATTAATATTGTGAATTGAAGAACAGATAATGGACATCTGTCTGCAGCACAATTGAGAGCCCAAACAAAACCAAGTCCGAGTCCTGAAGAGAATCCCGGAATTGTAGGGGATTCGAAACGCATTGGCTGTTGAGTGTGGGGGAAGGTAGAACAGGGTGCGCCACGAGTGGACTGGATAGAAATTATTTCCCCGCTTTTTCTAAGTTGTCTACACCCTTAAGTAGGATATGCATCCCCACCCTCCCACAGGCAGGACAGTAGACGTGACTTTGAATGAGAAATTGTCCACCTTGTGTTTTCAATGCAAATGCAGGACTGGTTTAATTTCAGGCTGGCACACATAATTTATTGATGTTTGTCTTGTGATCATTGGTTTGCTGTATATATTTTTGTTGCAATTGTGTGATTTACTAATGTGGTGTTTCCTTTTAAAAGACTTGTCCAATTGATTTATGAATGTCTTTTTGAAGTATCAGAACTAAGCAGAATAAATGCTCAAAAACTTCAGAATTAGTGGTCTCAGGTTTATCGCGAATAAATCAAATAAACCTCCCTTGACACATTTCTGTGATTTCAAAGTCTAAAGATATAGCAGAAATTATGCAGTAAAAAGCCAAGTCTTCAATCCCTTCCCGAAAGAGATAAGGTCAGACAAATGTTTAAGTCTGTATGACAGATAATTCCCCAATCTGGCAGTGAAATTCAAAAAACATTTGCCACTTCAGTTAGACAGACGTGATTTTGGGATCTCCACCAACATGTGTGAGGAGGAGTGCAGCATTCGGATAGGTGTATACCAGCGAAAATGGTCAATCAGATATGCAGGGCCCTGATTATGCAGTGCCTTAAAGGCAATGTAAAGGGCCTTAAAAGTAATCTGTATTTTCACTGGAAGCCACTGTAGAGCATTGAGGGATGCCTTTGCAGAAGAATATTTCGGCACTCCTAAAATAACCCCTGCTCACCCACTTGGTAGCTTGGCACTACCAGTCAGGCTTATCTTAGAGGCAGTGTGTAAAGCATTTGCACATAACCAACAGTAATACAGTCAAGCACTACAAAATGACACCACACCAGGTTAGAAAAATGTCTAATATTTTTATATACTTAAAACAAGACCAAAAAATATAAAAATCCACAATACCACACTTGAAAATCTTCAGTTATCAAAATAACCTTGAAAAACAGTTCCTTGATGTCGATAGCTCCATCCGGGTCTATCACGGTGTCGTGAGTAAACAAATCCAAACAGTTTTGGCTGACCGTGGCGCCGTGGGCCAGCTTCGGTGACGGGAAGACCCGCAAACAGTACCTATTAGAAATGCAGGACGTCGGCGACCTCTCGTTGAGCTTCTGAAAGCACTGCGTCTGCAGGTGTCGGTTACGGAGGTCATCAGGGCCCTCAAAATCACATGCATTGCAGGTCAAACTCCTCTTTGTTAAAGTCAGGAGTGGTGGTGTCGGCAGGCTTTGGGTGCTGAGGTGCGAAGTGCAGCGGTGTGGCGTGCGGTGCCCTTAGTTTGTGGTGCAAGCAGCAGCTCAGTGGCGGCATCAGATAGCATTGCCGGTGAGACCAGGTTTGCAGAGCGACATGAATGTGGTGCTCGTCGTGGTGCCGGCAGGTCATGATGCAAGCAGCTGCATCATCGTTGCTGAAGCGCTGTCATCGGCTGACGAACTGGAGTCGATGGCACCGGCGTAGGTAGGCCAAGGCTGCGTTGCGGGATGAGGGCAGTGCGTTGTGTAACTTTACATGCGGTGCCCTCAAACCATGGTGCAAGCAGCGGTGCCGATTCCAGAGTGGAGCGTCATCAACAGGGATTCCAAGGCATCGTCGTGAAGCGAGGCGGTGTGGAGTGCAGTGCCCACAAGGTCACGGTGCAAGCAGCGGCTCGGTGGGGGCGGCGGCAGGCATCGTCGGTGAGACCAGGGTTGCGGTGCGGTGATGCCACAGTGCCCTCTGTGGTGCCGTCAGGTCACGGAGTGGGCAGGGGAGTCGTATACGTCGTCGAGTTGCATTCCTTCTGTGGCAGCACAAAACACACAGTCCCCAGTGCTGAGAGCAGAAGAGCTAGAAGTCTTTGCTGTTCCTAAGACTTCTTGAACAGGGGACAAGCTCTAAGTGGATTGCAGAAAGTTCAGTCCAGTCCTTTCACTGCCCAAGACAGAAGTAGCCACTGCAGGCCAACACAGAAAAGCACACAGCAAAGTGGTATTTTCTCCTCACAGCTTCTCCAGCTCTTCTTCTTGGCAGTCTTCTTGATCCGAAAGCGTTCTAAAGTTCTGGGGTTTGGGCCCCAATATTTATACCACCAAATCCTTTTTTTCTGAAGGCAGATAATGTGTGTACCTAGTCCAAACCAGGTATGGGTGCATTCTGCCAATGGACAACTTCTTCCTTTGTCAGTGTGGGCCAGGGTAATCAGACGCACCACAGGAGGTTGAGACAGCATTGTGGAAGGCAACCACAGCCCTATTTAGGCCCAGGCGCTACTCCTCACACCACTCCCAATGCAAATAGGTCTATTCAGCCTAGTGTTGACTCACCCTGCCTCCTGGAGCCACCCCAGCCCCTGTCACTCACAAACCAGACATGCAACACATAACCTAGCAGAGGCAGGCTGGATGGTTAGGCAAGAAAATACCTACTTTCTAAAAGTGGTATTTTCAAACACAGAATATTAAAACCAACTTAACTAAAAAATGTATTTTATCATTCTGTGTTCAGGCATACTAAATTTGTTTATCGACCATGTTCCCTGGGTCAGTTAGGATTATAAGATGTTATAATCAAACTGCCCATTCTGGCCAATAGGAACAGGTAGCCTTGCAATAGTGAAAAACGAAATTGTCTGTAATTCACTATCAGGACATGCCACACACACCAGGGCATGTCCTAACTTGCACATACAATGCACCCTGCCCATAGGGGTACCTTGGGCCTACCTTAGGGGTGACTAACATGTAGAAAAGGGAAGGTTTAGGGACTGGCAAGTGGGTGTACTTGCTAGGTCGACATGGCATTCCCAGCCTGCACACAGGCTCTGCGATGGCAGGCCAGAGTTACACTTTACGGGCTGTTTGCGTGGGTGGCACAATCCAGTGCTGCAGCCCAACAACATCATTTGATTTATGGGCCCTGGCACGTGTAGTGCACTTTACTAGGGACTGACACATAAATCAAATAGGCCAATCATGGAAACACCAATCCATAACACATTTTACTACAGGAACACTTGCACTTTACCACTAATCAGCAGTGAGAGAAAAGAGCGCAGAACCACTACGCCAGCAAAAACAGAGTCAAAACCGGGAGGTCAGAAAGCAAAAACTCTGGGGAAACACGCCAAAAGATGCCAAGTCTAACACTGACTTACTGCACTTCCCACCCCCTTGGATTCCAGTGGCCCATGAATGGGCTGTTCACATATGTTCCAGAATCTCTTTGCTGTTAGTCATGGTTATGGGCAACTGTGAGAAATAGAGGTAAAACTCTACAGCCTATTCCTTATAAAGGAGCATCACAACCATGTTGCTGCAGCGAATCACAGTTGTAGAAGATACATTTAGGGAAGGGTTAAAGTTTCCTGATGCTGCGCAACTTTATCGGTGAAGTTTGAACCTAAAAACGCCATGGATCCTGTTCACAAGGAATTTTATGTGATTTATGCTTGTACTACTCTTGGCTCACTCCAGGAACTAAAAAGTAAGCCAATAAACTTAGTAAGGAACCTACCAAAGTATTTCACACCTACCAACATCATTAAAAAACTTGAATCAATTGCAAGTCATTATCATTAAAGTTCTTACAGTATAAATTGCAACATAAAAATATTAAAGAAAAGTTGCGTCAGAGGATGTTGGACGTGGCCCTCTTTGCAGGGTCATCCCAGAACTTTTTGCCTCTCTCCAGAATTTTTCTGAGCTGCCGTTGGTGGTTTTAGGACTCTGGACACTTTATCACTGCTGTTTAGTGCTAAAGTGCATGTGCTGTCTATGGTAAACTTATTAAGATTGGTCTACACCTGTTTGGCGTATTTAATTTACCTACCAGTCCCTTGTAAAGTGGTATCTCATATACCCAGGGCCAGTAAATTAACTGCTACTGGTGGGCTTGCAGCGCTGCATGCACCTCCCACCAAAGTAGCCTTTCAAACCTATCTCATGCCTCTGTCGTTGCAGGGCCAGCGTGTGCTGTTTACTGCAGCTGTGACAAGGCACACAAAGTGGTTGCCATGTCCGTAACTCCCCTTTTACTACATATTAGTAACCTCTAAGGTAGGCCTTAGCTAGCCCTATAGGCAGGGTACCGTGTAGGTAAAAGGTAGGACATGTGCCTTAACTGTGTGGCATGTCCTGGTAGTGACAAACAGCCTATCTGGTTTCTCACTGCTGTGAGGCTGCCTGTTCATAGGAATTAATTGGGGATTCCCTGATATGTGCTTAAGTGGTAATTTCTGACATGAGAGAAAAAGCGTGATCAGGTTTGGTATGTTTTGAATAGTGGTGATAAATGCTGCGTACTGGTGTTCGCAGATTTATTATCACTATTTTAGGTATGCCACTTTTAGAAGTAGGCATTTCTGTGTGCTATGTGTCCTTGTGCCTTCCTGTGGTGTATTGACTATCTGGCCTTGGAGTGACAGGGGCTGGGGAGGAGCAGTGGCTCCAAATGGTCAGGGTGAGTCAGCGCTAGGCTGAATGGGCCTGATCTGCATTTGGAGTAGTGGCAGGAGTAGCACCTGAACCTGAATAGGGCTGTACCTGCCTTCCACAATGCTGGCTCCGCACCCCTGTGTTGTGTCTGGGGCCAGGGCCTACTGACAATAGAGGTGGTTGTGCACTGGAAAAGAGGTGTGTAAGTGCCCCCAGAACTGGTTTGGACTGGGTACAGAGCCCTGTGCCAAGGGAAGAAACAAAGACACTTGGGAGTATAAATATTGTGGGTGTGTCCTCATTTCTGTTGTACTCGTTGGACTGGTGCTTATTTGGAACTGGTGGCCGGTGGGCTGCTGGACTGCTAGGAGGAACCACTGTTGAGGACCAAGCTGCTGCCTGAGGGGGGCTGAAGGGACTGCCCTCTGCTAAGGGTCCATATGTGCTGGCCTGCCTGCCTGCTAGTTCTATGCATGGGTCCCCAGGGTTCTAAAGAAGAGGACCTAGAGAAGTGACACCTTGAGCATCTCTGTCATGGGACTCTTGCTTCTGTGAGTGCAGCAGCAGCGCGATCAATATGGGTGAGGGCACTCCCAGTCAAGTGGTTTCAACCCAGCGTGGGGCGAGTGCTGGATTCGGGCTGGCGGTGCTTGTCTGGCTCGGTGAACAGCAGGTGGAGTTCATCCACTGCTCTACGACCTTCCATGCTGTGTCTGCCCACCAGGAGGGTGTTTGGGCACCCTTTCTTTCATTTATCGATGCCTATTTTACCACAGCGAGAGCAGCCATCCCCCAAACCAGAAGTCAGTCAAAACAAGCCTGACTGTGGGCGGAGCTTCCCCCGGGGAGATGAAGTCAGGAAAAGTCTATGCCTGGTTGTGGGTAGGGCCCACCACCGCCAGAGGAGTCAGGCCAACGGAGACTCGCTCCATAGAGATAGGCCTACCCCTTTTCCCCAGCAAAGGAGATTTGGCCACCCAGAGTGAGCTGCCGGAGGTGTGGGGTGAGTCAAGAAAAAAACTGCCCCGCGAAAATATCCCCAAGGAGACCGGAGAGGCCCCAGTGAGTAGGGCCGGCGTGGAACACTGTTTGCCTGGTATTATCGCAGCTGCGCCACAGAGTCGCGGGCAGCTGCAACATCGGGGGTATTCTCCAGTAACGGAGACAGGGTGAGATGCACCCCCGTTCCCCTTGCATTGTGGTGTTGGGGTCCAGAAATCAGTTACAGTGGGCATAAGGTCACTAAGGTGTACCTCGGGCCAGTGGTTATTCTAGCACCCGGTGGACTATGGTTATACCGGGATATGTAAGTCCCAGATCTAATTAGGCTGTGGAGATGACATCACCCATGAGGAATATCAAGAGGTGCACTGTAAAGTGTTTACTGTAGTGCCCTGCTAATTCTGTGTATGTATAACTTGCTATGCTAAGTACCCATGTGTGCAGGTATAATGATATGTAAGCATGGGCTGAAAATTTGTTCCGCTCGCGGAATTTGCGGATTTATGGCAATTTCGCAGTCTGCGAATCGCGCGAAATTGCCAAACAATCCGCAATTCACAAGTTCGCAAATTTTTTTGCTTGTTCGCGCTTCAAAAATACAATCTTGTGCGCACTGCGTTGACTTACCTTGATTCTGAGTTTGCCGAGTTGTTTTCCTCCCGAGAACAAGATGGCCTCGCCCAAAAATGACCGCATGGGTAAGTTCGCGGTAGCCGCGCTGAAAAAAAAAACGCGGACACACAACAATTAAAAAATCCGCAAATTCGCGGATTTTGCGGACCGCAGATTTGCTTTCGCATGAATTCGCGTACCGCGAATTCGCAAATTTCGCCCATACTTAATGATATGGTGCACTGCTGCTGGTGATAGTTTATGCCTAATGTGTTCATGCTAAGTCTGCCCTTAGCAGACGTTACTAATTGTCTACACTAACTGTGAGTTGTGATGTTATGACAGTGCCCCGATTGAACCTGTGTTGTTTATAATTCCTGTAAAGTCATGCTAAAGTGCCAGGTGGCACATTGTATATATGCGATTATGTTCTCTTGAGTTCTTATATCTTTCTTCGCTTTCTTAATGCAACTACCTAACAGTTGCTTTCTCTCTTCTATTTATATTTTTATCTATAGCATTGTTGTTCGTTAACATTTTGTTATTTCCGTGATTTTGTATACCGAGTTGCATTTCTCTTCTTGAGATAAAGCTTTCTATTTACACGTAAAGTGCCAGGTGGCACAGTGTATATATGTGATTATGTTATAATGTGTTTTATGGATAATACTAAGCCAATTTTTATATAACCTTGTGTGGAGTTTCTATTGTGGTGTTCCTAATGTGCTTGCTGCTGTGTAAGTGTGTTGCGCAAACACTTTACATATTGCCTTTGGGATAAGCTTGACTGCTCTGCCAAAGCTACCAAGGGAATGAGCAAGGGTTATTTCAGCGTGTAACTCCCTTATCCTGACTAGAGTGGTGGTTTCTGCCTGTCTTAGGTGCATGCCCTAGCCAACCAGAAATCCCATTACTAACAGTGGACAATGCATTTTAAAAAGGAATCAACGGCAAACCACGTTACCTGATCCTTAAATGTCTGGAAATAGAAAAGTGTGGATCTAGATATTCTACATTTTTTATTGGAAATAAACATTGCTTTTCATAAATAACGTACATTTATGTAAATTTACAAAACAATAGTGATTCAAATTTGATAAGAAATGGGACATGCAATTATGCAATTACTCCTGTATTGGCCACGTGGGGAACAAAGCAGAATATGTCAGGAGCTTCTTCTAAATTTCAATAGTAGGGCCCTTTCCAATGCCCAAAGGTATACAACAGACATGGCTCAATGCCTGGGATAGTTTTCAATACAATGTACTGCCTAATGGTTGGCTTAGCAAGTTCAGACCTGTCTCTCCATTGAGGTGCTTAGCCTCAATAAGGGTGTGTTTCAACCAAGATTTATCATATTTGCTCACAGAGCTAGGGTTGCTGAAAATAGAGAGCTTGCCCACTCCAAAGAGTTTAACATATGATAACCAAGGAATTATCATCTCTAAATCACACCTAAGGCAGTATCTGATGACCTGTTGGTTAAAGGTAAGCTGAGGTTTGCTCCAGATATATAACCATAGCAGAAGAGGAGAAAGTTGTATTAACTCCTCAATAAAGGACATTCCTAGTTCTTCATAGACAAATGAAGTTGGTGCTACAAGGAGGCTGAGATAAAACCTGCCAACAGAGTCACTAATCTTGGTATTGGATAGGTGAAGCATTACCATACCCACAGACTCCAGCACGAAAAGTGGCCACTAGAGGGCATTGTGTTGTATTGAACATAACAAAAAAATATGATATGTGCATCCCGCTTAATAATGTTATATTATGTTATGTTATCTTTACTTGATGAAGCACAGCGCATCCCACCCGGAAGTGCATCTCGGCTCTTGGCCTCCTCAAATCAAATCCGACCATTAATACAGCCAGGTTTTAGTAGTTTTTAAATTGAGCAAAGTCCACCCAGCTCCGGAGGTGACTTGGCTGCTAGCTTCAAGCCCATGAAGCAGTACAAGAGAAAGTTCTACCTCTAACTCTTAAGTCCAGAATGCGGGGAATGGACACAATGCTTTGTTACTTGATCTCAGAGTTCGAGAGGGACAATGATAACTCAATTTAGTCTTCGGGTACAGAGGAGATTTGCCTAGTAGAGCATTGTGTGCAAGGCAGCATATATTAAAAAAGACATGCTTCCTGGCCGGCCGCCAGTGGAGGGTTGTGCGAATAGGGGACGAAGGGGAGCCTGCTGGGAGATTAAAGACGAGCCTGGCTGCTGTATTTTGTACCATTTGGAGTTTGGCTGCCATGAGCAATATATTGTAATAGTCCAGGGGGTTCACTGGCAGAATATCGAAGTAAAAAATATAGAAGTAAAACATATTGATGAAAAAATATATATATTCTGCTCCAATTCCGGTTGTGCTTGAGGCTGTCAGATGCAAGCGGTTTGGACAGGGATACCGAACACCCCCGTAATTTTCAAACACACTCACTTTATCAAAGAAAGAATGTCCAGACGCTCGTGGAAAAGAAGCAGTGGAGACATTTACCAAAAATCTGACGATCCGCCTGGAAAAACTGGAAATTGAGATCACAGAAAAGAAACAAAGGACATTTTTACATGATTTCAAAGATTATCAGGCAGGGCAGACACTAACTTTCCATAAGAAATATGATCAGTTATTTGAATCCAAACAGACTGAAGGAGCAGGACAGAGAGCAACCCCGATATTAACAATGGATGTCAGCGAAAGTGATGTTTCAGATGGAAATGTATCAGATGTGTCGACTTCAGCACTAAGCCAAGGCACAACCAAGGAAACCCAAAAGAAGAATTTTTGACAGCAATTTCAAGTAATGAGCAAAGGAAGGACACCTCCAGGAACAAAATACCCAAAGGGGGAGAGGACGCAACAACAGAGTAAGAACTCGAGGAACAAACAAGCAAAAGCAAGGAGAAAAAATCGCAGAAGTCAAGCCCGTGGGAATGCTGATAAGGGGCAAACAACAACAGAAAAAATTAATGTCATCAACCTGTCAAGACGGCAGCTATCATTGGAGGATAAGGAACTTCTATCACTAGGTCTGTCATTTTGTCCTTCAGTTAATATGAATCTTGTACAGACTAGGATAGATTTATTTTATTTTTCTAGAAAACTAAAATTGAAAAAGTGGTTTGAAATCAAAACCAGTAAAAATGAAGTCAAATGATGCAAGGCAAATGCTAAGTAATTTAAATATAAATTATATTGAGATATTGCATGCATTTACTACTCTTGATGAGGATAGTGAAAGTCATGATGATGCCATTCTTAATTTAGCTAATCTTGACCTTGATTTGGGGATCAATCCATGCAGTTCATTTAAACCAAAGTCTGTTTTCCTTCCCAATTTTCAATGTGAGGTGATGGAGATCTTTGAGAAGGGGGTTTTAAAAGATCTCAAGAAGTTGAGATATAAATGTATGCCTGCAAATATGAACAATATCTCCTACTCACAACTAAAGGCTTTGGAGAATTTAGGATCAGATGATTCCATTGTCATCAGACAATCAGATAAAGGTGGGAACATCTGCATTTTAGATAAAAATGATTATCTGATGGAAGGGCATAAACTGCTAGATGGTGCCAATTGTTACTGCATATCGAGTAGACAGGAAATTTTGACATCCAACAATAGATTTGGTGAAATGCTAATTGAGTGGCGGGAGAGAGGCCTTTTGGAGTGGGACGAGTATAATTTCCTAAAATGTACCCATCCTAGGATTCCTGTGTTATACCTTCTGCCTAAACTGCACAAGGATGAGTTACATCCACCTGGCAGGCCTATCATTTTGTCAATAGGCTTGTTGCTAGAAAATACATCAACATTTATTGATCACTATCTTAGACCTTATGTAATGCGCCTACCGGCCATTTACGGGATACCTCGCACTTCCTGACTGTCATTGATGGGATCCATTGGGAACACGATTACATCTTAGTCACCATGAAGGTTACCAGTTTGCATACTAGTATTAAAAATGATATAGGTATTGCTGCAGTTAGACATTTTCTAAAGACACGGTCTATCTCATTGCTATTTCATTCTAAAATGATTTTTGATATGATTTTGTTTTGTTTAACAACTTTTTTATTTTTGATGATGACATTTTCAGGCAGTCACAGGGCACAGCAGTGGGCACCCGCTTCACCCCCAGCTATGCTAATTTAGTCATGGGCTGGTGGGAGGATGATGTATTTATTATTTGGAAGGGTGATATGGAGTCAGCCAAGGAATTCATTGGTAAGCTCAATAACAACAGTAATAACTTGTCTTTTAGTGAACAAATGAGCAAATCCGATATAGAATTCCTAGATGTACACGTGATGGTTAAAAATAACAAATTGGAGACAAAGTTGTTTCGCAAAAAAACGTCTGGGAACAGCCTGTTACAGGCAAGTTCATTCACACCTCCCACCTCTTGTTAATGCATGTTTCCACACCCCCCTGGATGGGCGGGTCATACTGTCCTTAAAATTCATAAGCCCACAGATGGGTCTCGTTTGGCAGTGTCCGTTTTAATCCTTCGCTGGTTCCCGGTTTGGAGCGTTGATATTAGGCGGTGGACCCGCCGCCGAGCTTGCACCACCCCATAAAGGGGGCCACGGGTTCTGAATATAAAGGAACCGCATCGCGGGAACCAGTGAAGGATTAAAACGGACACTGCCAAACGAGACCCATCTGTGGGCTTATGAATTTTAAGGACAGTACTAATGAACTACGTCTCCCACAATGCCCCACAGACATATGACCCGCCCATCCAAGGGGGTGTAGAAACATGCATTAACAAGAGGTGGGAAGCGTGAATGAACTTGTTCCATTCAGCCTCTGAGGAAGAAGGAAACTCCTTCGAAACGCGTCAGGCGATGAAGAATGGAGCAACTGAAACCTGCATCGCGAGACAGTGGATGTTTGTACCGAATTAAAACCATATGAGTGAACACTGGTTTGGGGTGCTGATTTTTGCAAGGGCAAGTTTGGAGCGTTGATATTAGGCGGTGGACCCGCCGCCAAGCTTGCAACACCCCATAAAGGGGGCCGCGGGTTCTGAATATAAAGGAACCGCATCGCGGGAACCAGCGAAGGATTAAAACGGACACTGCCAAACGAGACCCATCTGTGGGCTTATGAATTTTAAGGACAGTACTAATGAACTACGTCTCCCACAATGCCCCACAGACATATGACCCGCCCATCCAGGGGGGTGTGGAAACATGCATTAACAAGAGGTGGGAGGCGTGAATGAACTTGTTCCATTCAGCCTCTGAGGAAGAAGGAAACTCCTTCGAAACGCGTCAGGCGATGAAGAATGGAGCAACTGAAACCTGCATCGCGAGACAGTGGATGTTTGTACCGAATTAAAGCCTTATGAAGGAACACTGGTTTGGGGTGCTGCTTTTTGCGAGGGCAAGTTTGGAGCGTTGATATATATATATATGTATAAAATAATAACTAATAAATATAATAAATAATACAAATAATGTTAAGAATTAAGTAGATTTAATATACATTTTAAAAAACTATAACAAATAAACTAAATTAAAAAAGTTAAACACACGTACATAATAATTAATATATATTTACTTTAAAACAAGTAATAAACTATTAATTTAAATTTATTTTATCATTTTTAAAATTATATCAACATTTACAAATATATATGTACCAATAACATAACATTTAATTAAATATTCGGTTATAAATTAAATCATTAAACCATTTAAAAGTCTTCAAACCTAAATGTCTCACTCCAGTCAGTGCAACAATAGGGAAAGTGTTGGATAGCTGAGGGGTAAAAATTACTATTCCCATTCCAGTGAGTACAACAGTAGGAAAAGTGTTGGGGAGCAGAGGGGTGAAAATTACTATTTCCACTCAAGTGAGTGTAACAGTAGGGAAAGTGTTGGATAGTGGAGGGGTAAAAATTACTCTTCCTCCTCCAGAGAGTGCAACAGTAGGGAAAGTGATAGATAGCAGAGGGGTAAAAATTACTTAGCCCGCTCTAGTGAGTGTAACAGTAGGGAAAGTCTTGGATAGCGGAGGGGTACAAATTACTATTGCCACTCCAGTGAGTGTAGCAGTAGGGAAAGTGTTGGATAGCGGAGGGGTGAAAATTACTATTCTCACTCCAGTGAGTTTAATAGTAGGAAAAGTGTTGGATAGCCGAGGGGTAAAAATTACTATTCCCACTCCAGTCAGTGCAAAGGTAGGGAAAGTGTCGTGTAGCAAAGGGGTAAAAATGACTATTGCCACTCCAGTCAGTGCAACAGTACGGAAAGTGTTGGATAGCGGAGGGGTAAAAATTACTATTCACACTCCAGTGAGTGTAACAGTAGAGAAAGTGTTGGATAGCAGAGGGGTACACATTACCATTCCCACTCCAGTCAGTGGAACATTAGGGAAAGTGTTTAATAGAGGAGGGGTAACCATTACTATTCCCACTCTAGTGAGTGCAACAGTAGGGAAAGTGTTGGATAGTGGAGGGCTAAAAATTATTAATCCCACCCCACTGAGTGCAACAGTAGGGAAAGTGTTGCGTAGCAGAGAGGTAAAAATTACTATTCCCACTTCAGTCAGTGTAACAGTAGGTAAAGTGTTGGATAGCGGAAGAGTGAAAATTAGTATTCCCACTCCAGTGAGTGAGACAGTATGGAAAGTGTTGGAGAGCGGAGGGATAAAAATTACTATTCCCACTCCAGTGAGTGCAACAGTAGGGAAAGTGTTGGATAGTGGCGGGATAACATTTACTATTCCCACTCCAATCAATGCATCATTAGGGAAAGTGTTGAATAGCGGAGGGGTCAAAGTTACTATTCTCACACCAGTCAGTACAACAGTAGGAACATTGTTGAATAGCGGAAGGGTAAACATTACTAATCCCACTCCAATAATTGTAACAGTAGGGAAAGTGTTGGATATCAGAGGGGTAAATATCACTATTCCCACTCCAATGAGCGCAACAGTAGGGCAAGTATTGGATAGCGGAGGGGTAAACATTATTATTCCCACTCCAGTCAGTGCAGCTGTAGGGAAAGTGTTGGATTGCAGAGGAGTAACAATTAATATTCTCACTCCAGTCAAAATATTTAGCACAACAATATTTTAAAAAACAAAATAAATTAAAAAATATATAAATAGTTTAAAAATTAAAATAAAATATATTTAATATAAAAAGTGTTTAAAAAACATATAATGTTAAAGACATATGACAAATACCTACAAATATTATATTAAATAAAATAAAACATTATTTCTAAACAAACTAATATTTGAATGAGACATTATTTGGAAATAAAAACAATACTTATTACATACATTTAATTTTTTTATTTACTATCCTATAACACCAAATAATTCACAACTCACTTGTAAATAAAAAAAATCTTCTTTAATTAACATAATTATTTACCAAATAATGAAATATTACTCATTAAAAACAAATTAAACCACATAAAAATTAATTGACTTCCACACTTTACCCCTATACTCCCCACAACCCACAGCTAAAGTTAAACTGTACAAAAATAAATTACACATTTAAAATTCATTTTCAATTAAAAAAGTAATACTACTTAACAACTAATTATAAAGTAAAATTAATTTACTCCCCACACTGCACCTCTAGAACAGTAAAACCCACACACATAGATATAAACAAATACCCTAATTAAATATTAATTAATGAATTCATATTAATGATCAACTAATTATCAAATAATTAAACATATATTTTTTCCCACCCTTTACCCCTATAAACTCGCAACCCACACCTAAAATTAATTACACAAGTTCCATATTTAATTTTCAATTATTTCATTAATATTAATTAACAACTAATTATTAATTCATTAATCATAAATCACTTCCCACCCTTTACTTCTATAAACCCCACAACACACACCTAAAATTAATTGCATAATTTCCATACTGAATTTATAATAAATTAATTCATATAAATTAACAACAATGTATTAATTAATTAAACATAAATTACTTCCCACCCTTTATGCCTATAAACCCCACAACCTCGAGGAGGTCTGTTTCGAAATCTTTAATTGAGCAATTTTTTCAAATGCAGTAGACAAAGCACAAAATTAGTTGTCTAAACCTCATTAATGTCAGACTCCTGGGTCATTAATCCCCATGGAAAATTTCTCAGGGGACATTTTAGACCATGTTCTATAGGTCTTGTTCTCCACAATATCCAACTGCTTCAACCCATTAGTCAAGGTTATTCCAAACCGAAGAAAATAATGGTCTCTCCGAGTAAGAGGAAGAGGTTCATCACAGACCACATATAGAGAGTTTGTGAATAGCAGGTCTGTTGGATTTGGGGGTCTCTAGTTGGCACAAGTTGGTACTTGTGACAAATAGGGACCCTTGCCTCTAGTCAGGGTAAGAGGGTACACTCCTAAAATAACCCCTGCTTACCCCCTTGGTAGCTTGACACCAGCAGACAGGCTTATCTCAGAGGCAGTGTGTAAAGCATTTGTGAACACATACAGTAATCCAGTGACAACACTACAGATGGACACCACACAGTTGTATATTAAAAATAAGTATTCTTTATATAGATTTAACACAAGACCGCAAACGACACAAATACACAATACTAGACTTAGAGTGGTAGAATTAGCTTAGTTCTCTTTAGATCCTAAAATACGACCCTCTGAGTCAATGTACCTCAAGATGTGACACGCAGGGCAACGAAAGTGTTGCAAGGATGGTGATGCGTTGATTCCTTACTGCGTTTCTGGGGCGATGCGGCGAGCAACGCCGCAATGCAATGAAATTTTGGTGCAAAGAAATAAAGATATTGTTTTCTTCTTGATGCTTATGCAGGATCACATTTTACCATCTGATTTCCCAACACAGCAGTTTGCTCGACCTAAATAGAATGAAGGTCTCATGTGGGCGTTGCCTCGTGAAGATCTGGAAATGTGCAATTTTGACCATTTGTACCATACATAATCAATAAGTGGTAGCCCACATACCCTCATTGATACCCCTGAATAGGCCCAAGGCAGAAAGCCCACTACAAAGCCCAATGCCCCATGTTACCATTTTTTATGGTAAAATCTAGTAGGCCCTGATGATTTCAAACATGCATTTCTTTTGTGCTGAACACGACGAGGTAGCTTGGGCAACCACAGAACAGAAACTTTTCATAATTACAAGACCCACACACACACACACAGGACCAGTTGGTACAAGTTGGTTGAAAGCAGTTAAAGCAGCCAAAGAAAGACAAAACCAAATAGACTGGACACCTGAGATGACAGCATCCTTCAAGCAGTTAAAAGATGAAATAAGAAATGCACCGGTGTTAGGTTCACCTGACTACACACAAGAATTCTACCTGTTCACTCACTGCAATGGTCAGGTCATGACTGCCGTACTTACGCAAAAATACCCCGTGGGCCATAAGCCCATTGCCTACTTTAGCAGAATGCTGGACAATGTCATGAGAGGTCATTACCCATGCGAACAAGCTCTTGCCGCAGCAGCATTCGATGGGTCCTCCACCAT
The DNA here is from genome assembly GCF_964261635.1 of Lissotriton helveticus. Lineage (NCBI taxonomy): Eukaryota > Metazoa > Chordata > Amphibia > Caudata > Salamandridae > Lissotriton > Lissotriton helveticus. The sequence continues at coordinate 892,356,571 of NC_136063.1, read as the reverse complement.
TGACTAGGAAACAGGGATCAGGTACACAGGAGCCACAGTGGTTAGGGCCCAACAACATGAGTCCTCTGATTCCCTAGACATTGTACAGCAGATTACATTACCTCCACACTACTCAGCCCAAGCTGCCGAGTTAGTGGCACTAATTGCCGCTTTGAACCACGGGGCTGACGATCGCATCACTATTTACTCAGACTCTGCATATGTCACAACAATGACACACTCCAGCATCTTGCGCTGGAAAAGGTGAGGATTTCTTAAATCAGATGGGACACCTGTGAGTCACGAACAATTGTTGGAGGAATTAATTAAAGCCCTTACACTGCCAACTGAGGTAGATGTCGTCAAATGTGCAGTGCACACTAATGGACAGGATTTTGTCTCTAGAGGTAACGCTCCTGCAGACTGAGCAGCAAAAGGCACAGCCAGAGGCCCCCCTGTAGCTGCAACAGATGCACCCCTATCCTACTCACCCAAGTGGTAGCTCCAGCAGAGCAGACAAACATGTATGAAGAAAGTGTAGCTGCAGCAGAACAGACAGACATGAATGAAGAAAACTGGACACAATTACTCCTTACACTATCGACAACACACAACAATATGATCACCTTGCCCAATTACATCTCAGAGAAATACAAGAAAGAGCACCCAATCAAAAGAGAAATAGTTATGGAAGAAGAGTCGAGTACAGCAGGACCCTACTGGTTTCATTTACAGGCAGAACATGTTTGGGAAGCCTGTCATGGCACAAGCCTGAATGCAGGTGGCACTGGACCAACTACACCTTCCCACACATGTCTCCCGAGATAACATGTCCACAACATTGCAAACAGACTGGTTCATTCCCAATGCCCACAAATTGATACAACTCTTTGTTAATAAATGCCGCCTCATCTGTCAACAATATTCACCAAACCCAACTCTCAAAACAGTCGCTTCCACCATCCCCAAACCCTCTGGCCCCTTCAAAGAACTCCACATCGACTATGTCGATATGATTGATTAATGCCAAAATTACCGATATCTCATTGTGGTAGTATTCCCCTTCTCGGGCTGGATCGAAGCTGGACCATGCGTTCACTGCAATGCCAAAGCTGCAGCCACATTTCTGCTCCGTGACGTCCTTTCTTGCTGGGGTGTCCCTGACGCCATCCGGACTTTTCCTCCCTAACGACAATGCTAGGCATCATACACAAACTGACATCCGCTTACCACCCCCAAAGCAATGGCATTTGTGAGCGCCTCAACGGTTTGCTCAAAAACAAAATAAGCAAAATAAGCGCCACCATCGGTAAAAAATGGCTGTACTACCTCTCACTTGCCCTCTTTTCACTAAGAAGTTCCCCAAGTTCGGAACACCACCTCACACCCCATCAGCTTGTCACTGGATCATCCATAAATGTAGCTGTCTCTTCCACCGACTCAAAACTGATAGTGAGTCATCCTCTGAGATTGTTAAAGCAGAGCTCTACGTTCACTTGTGCACACTAACCCCCGCTGCGCAGTTCCTTTCTGCCCAGGTTTCCAAGAGGAAAGAGGCGGGCCCCATCGATCCTGAGCTCCCACCAATTTGTCCTGGGACCCTGATCTTTATCCGGAAGCACATCAAGCGCTGGAAGGTCTCTAAGTTTGAAGGCCCTTTTAAGGTGACTGATTCATCTCCAACTGCCGTCCGGATAGCTGAATGAAAGGCATGAATCGACCAGAAGGAAATTTGCCTCGATCATGCAACTCCACAGGACCAAACAATGGACTGAAAGAAGAAAATGATATAACTATGGTCCCCCTGAATGTGGACAGCGGCTTCCCTTCCACTGTTGACGAAGATGAAGAAGACACTCATGTGCTGCTCCATGAATACAGCAGCCGTGATGCCAAGATATGTATTCTCACTATATTAATGTTATGTATTCTTGTTGGAGTGGCACTAGCAACATTTATTAAGTATATCTTTTTCCTTGCTGTAAAGAGTTATCAAGATATAGGAAGAGAAAAGGCCTTAGTATCCACAGTTCCATCCACTGTACCAGCGGTCACCCATAACCAGAAAAACACAACACACTGCACACAAGGTCCAAAATTCCCTGACAGTAGCTCCAGCAATATACACACACCAGTACACATCTCAAACTCCCAACTTACTTCCCAGTTGACAGAAACAATACATGGGATGGGACTGCTAATCTAACAGAACAACAACCAGCTCTCCGCCAACGCCCTTCTCGCCACCACAGAGCCCGCCGATTTGCAATTTCCCCTTGCAGAACAAAGCCACTACCCCCCACAGGCCTACATGGCAGGTGACATACAAGACATTCCAACATCTTGTAGAGATACAGAAGGGCCTAGGGCCCATATTAGGTCTACAGCAGTCAATAACGGATCATTTGGTCCACTCTTCCCTAGTAGAAAACTCATGGTATAGGGACATCACAGCAGTGGGAAAAACAGTAACAAATGATTCCTGCTACGTATGTTCCTACATTCCTCATGCAGTAGGAGCTGAGAGACTGATTTTCCCTAAAGAAGTCCCACCACACATTGCCATGTGCCTTATGCATATTATCTCTGCCGCATACAAGGGAAATTCAGGTCCTTTCAGCCAAAATGTGGGTTGTGCTTGTGAACACTACTGAATGGGACTACACTTATACTACACACATGGTTGTCACTGACCTAGCAGGCCTTGAACAGGTAATTGAGGAAATGCGTAGGATTAAAGTAGATAACATCGAGTGGCAAGCACCTGCCATTAGGAGGCGTGGATACATACCAAACTCATCACTCTGGGTGGGCTGTGACTTATCATATCCCCACCCCCCAGGCCCATGCCCATGCCAAAATAGGACAGTGCAGCGCCTCCGGGCACATGTTTAACTTAACAATACGTGGAAGAACCCAGGATACATTTTATGTAAAGCAGCAGCCTTAAGCTCCCCTTGGGCTGGAGAGACAGAATGGGAAGAAAACATTGACTGGGATGTTGTGGATGACTGTGAACAGATATGGGCTCAGGAAGGCGAAGGTATACCTGGGGTGGAGGAACAGAGTCCAAACCTAAAAGAGCATTTAAACAAAAAAATCCTCTTCTTTGTTTTATAGGTAATGGCTCTGTACCTGTTGGACGTAACACAGATTGCAACACGACTATCTTTAATTTTGATATGCAGTTCAGCACATTCGCTTTGATGTACTACTACTGGGCTTGCGGAGCACATCTCTAACTACCTCCTCAGTGGCTTGGACTTTGCTCCTCAGTGACTCTGCATGAAGTACACCTGGTTGTGCCGGCACCGAATGCCTCCCACATCCTGTCACACCCAATGACAATGACTTCCTCCACCGCCCTCGCCGATCAGCTTAGTACTTTGCAAACGATGCCTTTGATGACATTCCTCAAGAATTCCGCCTCTTCAATGATGCCCAGCTCTTCTTTGGAGGAGTAGTTCCACTCTTCCAGACTAAAGCAAATGCCCGCTGGCTGGAGGTGACACGCTATGAAGTCATGAAGACCATAAACAGCACTAGGGATGGATTAAATGCAATAAGAGAAGAGCTGCGCCCCTTAACACTGATGGTTTTGGAGCTCCACTATGTTCTTGACATGCTGACTGCTAAAGATGGTGGACTGTGCCATAGGATGGGAAAATCCTGCCGCAGTTTTATTTCGGGAAACGACGAGGACAACGGATCATTAGCAAAGGCCATTGAGGAGTTGACAAACTTGGGAAAGAAGATGACTGAGTAAGGAGGTGCCCCTGAGGACATTTTTCCAACGGACTGGTTTGACTTTGGCTCGATGCCTTTATGGCTGACGGCGATTCTGAAACTAGTGATACCCACAGTAGGAATTATGTTGCTTCTGTGTTGCGTGTTTCAAATAGGGAGCCACTGTATTAAGAAATTTAACACCAAGGTAGTAGGGATGAACTCTGCCAGCACAGGGATTAACCAGGTAGCGAAGTATGAAGACAAGGATCGTGTTCCTGGGGATGGACCTGAGCTGCAATTAGAAATGAGCAAGCTAGCAGCACCTGGCACTCGCTACGAGATACTCACAGCTCCCCCACTTCCCCAAGGTAGAGACACCCTGAGCAAGGGCCCTGCAGCTGTTCAATACAAATGTCTGCTTAATAGATCAAGTGCAGAATATGCCGAAATACTCATTAGGCCAGATGGGGAAATTGCCAACACAAGGGAACAACCCCAGGGCAGCTTTAAGTATTATGTTAATGACACACCCTGGATCCCCCCACTAGCTGAAGGGTCACCAAGATACTCTGTAAAAGTGTGTTAAATGAACAAGAGGAAGGAAATGATGCCGGATCATGTTTACCATCTGATTTCCCAACATAGCATTTTGCTCGACCTAAATAGAATGAAGGTCTCATGTGGGCCCTGCCACGTGAAGATCTGGAAATGTGCTATTTTTACCATTTTTACCATACACAATCAATAAGGTGTAACCCACATACCCTCTTTGATACCCCTGAATAGGCCCAAGCCAGAAAGCCCACTGCAAAGCCCACTGCCCCATGTTACGGTTTTTGATAGTAAAATCTACTAGGCCCTGATGATTTTAAACATTCATTTCTTTTGTTCTGAACAGCACGAGGTAGCTTGGGCAACCACAGAACAAAAACTTTCCATAATTGCAAGACCAACACACACACACACACAGGACCAGTTGGTACATTTTGACTGTTGCTTCATTTTTTATTTTGAAATGTTCCAAGCTTGCTCAAATGTAACCACGACAGCGTCTTGCGATGGTAACACCTGTTTCATCAGTTCTGCTCTCATATGTATTTTTAAAGAGATACTTTACAAATTTTCTTTTTTATATTTTGGGGTCAAGCATGGCCAACCACCCGCCCAAGCACTCGAACATTTCCGTGTCCTAAGACATGCGGTCAGCCAACTGCACCAGAAAGTATGTCAATGCGGTGTAACCGTTCCGCATTCCACAGGTATAATAAGTCCAATCCCCCAATTAGAATTCAGAGCTCTCCTGCTGTGTCCAACACAAGCGTGGGTTCTCCGGCCGGCCGTTTATCTGATCTGGAACTTCAAAGCCTATTTCTCAGGTGGTACCGCCCAATCTAGATAACATTTTTCATCTCTCTAATTATTCTCAGTGTTTTTCATCCACACCCAATTCATTGCATTTAAGGTCTCTTAAAATGATAAATCTTGCATGGCTAGTTCTCTTTAGTAAGGTTTGCCTCTAGGCACTAGAATTGTATAGAATGTGTTCTGCATCTTTAATTCTCCAACTGATTACAATTGTGCCTTTTAACAGATTCTTGTTCCAGCCTGTCTTCTAGGCTCTTGCCAATATAAATGTGAACTTGTGTTTTATTCCTGACGGAGTGAAGTCAGGTTTTTAATGGTTTTTGCTCTAGCTAAATGAAATGATAAATGCATTTTATGATATACTTATGGCTTAACGAATAAAGACCTACTTCAGCGCTATTTTTCGTCATTTCATATCTGTCTTCCTTAATTCTCAGTGAAGAGGTGCTTCGGTGACTTGTGACCACGGTGACCACACCTTCTCTTGATGCGGTGCAATGTGACAGCTACAGCGGCGACATCCACAATGTGACGGCAGCGGTTGCGACTGCGACACGCTTCTTCTTCATTGCGAGATGCTTCCAGCTCCTTGCGACATGCAGTTTCTCAGAAGGCCCAAAATAGCAGCAGTCACTTCTAAAGAACTCTTGGGGAGCTGGTGGTTGAAGTCTGTTGTCCCTGGGACTTCAGCAGGAGGCAAGCTCTTCTCGCTAGCCCTTGGAGATCCTTTACAAGTTGAATAAAGTGCACACAAAATCTTTTCTCCTTTCTTTGGCAGTCAGGCAACCACTGTAGGCCAATCCCCCAAGCAGCACTTCAGCTTAGGGATAGTCTCTCCTCAGTTTCTTCTGGTTCCACTCCTCAGCAAAGGTTTATACTTGTTGTCCAAAAGTAATCTAACTCTCTGGGGTTTGAGTCCCTTCTTTTATACTACTTTTCTCTTTGTTCTCTGAAGATGGAGAGGCCTTTGCCTAGTCCAAATCAGTTCTGGTCAGTCCTGGAGCACTCTCTTGACATGACTTCTTATTTCCTTTCACAGTGCAGGGTAGAAACATCAGACGCCCCACAGGAGGTGGAGCCAGCATTGTGGAGGGATGGCACAGCCCTGGAACACTCTGTTGACATGACTCCTCTCCTTTCACAGTGCAGGGCAGAGACATCAGTTGCATAACAGGAGGTGGAGCCAGCATTATGGAGGGAAGGCGCAGCCCTATTCAGGTCCCAGGTGCAAGTCCTCCCTCCCATCTAGATGCAGATCTCTCTATTCACCACTGGGCTGACTCACCCTGTCTCCTGGAATCCCCCAGCCCCTGTCACTCAAACTCCAGACAAAGAATACACAACCTAGCAGAGGCAGGCTTCTAAAAGTGGTATTTTGAAACACGAATGTTAAAATCAACTACACTAAAAGATGTATTTTATCATTCTGAGTTCAGGCATTCTAAACTCGAATTTCTACCATGTTCCCTGAGTCAGTTAGGATGATAAAATGTAATAATCTAACTGCCCATTCTGGCCTATGGAGAACAGGTCGCCTTGCAATAGTGAAAAACAAAAATGGTTGTAATTCACTATAAGGACATGCCACACACACCAGGGTATGCCCTACCTTATACTTACAATGCACCCTGCCCTTGGGCCTACCATAGGGGTGTCTGATATGAAGAAAAGGGAAGGTTTAGGGACTGGCAAGTGGGTTCACTTGCCCAGTCAGCATGGCAGTACCAGACTGAACAAAGGCGCTGAACTATATATATATGAACTGGTATTGCATGGTGCTTTCCTTTTTTGTTTAAAAAAACCAATAATGTTTGCTGGGGCCTAAGAATCAGGAGAGCTGTGTCCGTTCTTAACCAGTAAAAAGAGCTCTTGAATATCAGCAAGCAGTGCCTGATCACTACACGGCACCTTTCCTGAGGAAAAATCCTGCAGTGCTTGTTGGATTTCGTCCATAGAACAATCTCCTCCCAAGCAATCGCGGTCTTCCTGAGTAGTCTTTTCCAGATCAACATCTCCTAAAAGAATATAAATTAGCGGTTATTGAGGAAAAAAAGGCATTCTATGTCAATCTGACCACCTCCCTGAAATATTCCAAAGATCTTTTTAAGATTATTGACTCCCTCTCTGCCCCCAAGACCATCGACCCTATCATTGAAACACAGGAGCTCTGTGACAAAATTTCCACCTTCTTCCACACTAAAATGGCCGACATTTATAATGCTCTGGAATGTCTTAATCATCAGTTGGATCGTGTACCTGAGCCTAGTCTGCTCCTTCTCCCCCCTCCTGCTCCTGTAGCAGGACCCAGGCTTCGGAACCGGGTCCGAGTCTGTCTGCCTTTCCGCTCCTCACCCTCAATGAGACTAACCGCCTCCTTGATAACATCAAATCAGGCTCTCCTTAGGACCCTTGTCCACTTAAAATCCTGAAGGCCTGCAGGGAGGTGGTTATTCCTCCTCTTCTTGAGGTGATGAACCTGGCAATTATGAACTGAACCTTTCCCCTCTCCTGGAAAGATGCGGTCGTCAAGTCTCTCTTGAAGAAGGCCTCTCTTGACCCCGCAGTACTGAAAACATTCGACCGATTTCTTTGCTTCAGGCCCCCGCTAAGATTCTTGAGACCCATCTTAATCGCCACCTTACCACCTTTTTTGATGACTCAGGCCTGCTGGACATTTCGCAGCATGGCTTTCGAAAGTCCCATAGTACTGAGTCTGCCCTTACGGTGGTCGTCAACAACATCTGCCCGAGGGTCGACAGGGGCCAGATCACTCCTCTGGTCTTACTCGATCTTACGGCAGCTTTCGACACCCTGTGTCCCCTGGTCCTGGTTGCCAGGCTCAGGGAGATAGGAGTGGGAGGCTCAGCCCTTAGTCTTCTTACTTCCTTCCTACATCAGAGGGAACAAAGAGGGAAGTTGGGTGACTTTCTGTCCTCCCCCAAGCCAGTGCAGTGTGGGGTGCCCCAGGGATCTTCCTTAAGTCCTACCCTTTTTAATATTTACATTGCCCCACTTGCCAGGGTAGTGAGGTCGTACTGTTTTGAGGTGTTGTCGTAGGCCGACAACACCCAAATCATGGTATCCCTTACACAGTCTGTGAGTGAATCTGCCCTCAACTTTAGAACCTGCATGGAGGCTTTTTCCCTGTGGATGATACGAAATTTTCTAAAACTCAACGGGGAGAAGACGGAGGTCTTGATTTTTGGGGGCCACCAAGACATCTGGTCTAATGACTGGTGGCCGGACTCCTTGGGTGTTTGTCCTACTCCCTCACATTCCGCCAAGAATCTGGGGGTCCTGATTGATACCTCTCTCTCCTTTGACCGACAGGTCAGCAGGACGGTCTCAACCTGCTGTGGTATAATCAGGATCCTCAGAAAGATCGCGGCCTACCTCTCCCTAGATGCCCGAAAACAGGCTGCAGTGGCTCTGGTCTCTTCGAGACTGGACTACTGTAATGCTCTGTATGTGGGCATGAATAAGAGCCTTATCAATCGCTTACAGATGGTGCAGAATGCTGCGGCCAGGATGGTGCTTAATCTTCCTAGGCTCTCTTCTGCATCTCTGGCCAGGAAATCTCTTCATTGGCTCCCTGTTGAGTCCAGGATTACATTTAAGCTTCTCTGTCTCACTCATGGGGCAGTTTATGGCTCTGGCTCAGAGAGCATTAGGTCTCTCCTTCATACCTATTCTCCCTGCAGGACCCTCCGGATATCCTCAAAAAATCTCCTATTAGTCCCTAGATTTGCCAAAGCAAGATGGGGAGGGAAAGCCTTTGTCACCATAGTTCCTAAGCTTTGGAATTCTCTTCCTCCTGAGCTGGTGGGACTACCCTCTTTGGGGCGTTTTTGCAAAGAACTTAAAACTTGTTTTTTCTGTCTGGCGTATTTTTAGATGTGTACTCAGTGAATTTGAGATGGCCTCTTTAAATTTGGGCGCCTTGATGCCCTTGGGCTAAGTTGCGCGGTACAAATTCCCAAATAAATAAATAATTGAACAAATAAATTGTTCCAACGTTTCTTCCCTGACAGGAGTCTATCCCTTATACAAACCACTATGGGCCAGATGTAGGTCGGTCGGTAACGGCTGTGTGCCACATGGCGCACATGCCTATTTTTGGGGTGCCAGAGGGTGTCAAAGTGACACCCCCTGCACCCGTGCTAAAATCGGTATTTACCGATTCTGTAATTACAGAATCGGTATTGCCCATTGATTCCTATGGGCTTTACAGCCCATAGGAATCAATAGGAAATACCGATTCGGTATTTCCAGATTCTGTAAATACCGAATCTTAAAGATTCGGTATTTACACATCTGGAAATACCTACATCTCCCCCCTTCATATTTACCACTTCTTAAATACCGAATCGGTAAAATTCGGTATTTAAGAAGTGGTAAATAAGATTTACCTACATCGGGCCCTATAATACTTACGAAAGACTTCCTGTATCCCATTCGGATTATTTGCTATCATCCATTGATCATTCAGTATTTTACTGATGTACCCCGCAGCCACCTTTAGTCTGGTACGCAGTGCAAGTATATGCTCCACCCATTAATTAAACTCATAATACTCTTGTTGCCTAATCAGGAAATTTACGGCTGTCTTTTTATCCGTGATTTCAATCAGTGTTAATTTAATAACCATAATTTGACATAGAACCAGGGAGTGATCAATTGCAGAGGACACAGTTGTTTTTGGTATAATCCTCTAATATGAGACTGGCACTGCTTCTGACAATCTAAACTGAACCTCAAAATATTCCCCTGGACCCCAGCTTTAAAATCACCCCATAATATGCTTACTGAAGCACTCCCTTTGTTTATGTTAAAAAATTCCAGACTCCATGCTTCCTTTTGTCTGACAGTGTCTGTGTCCAACAAAAGGCCCTTTTCAAAATACCAGCTTCTAGCGCTCCTTATCATCCCCTCCATTGAAACTTCTAGCACTAGCAGGCTATGATCTGACATGAACCTGGTTTATAGTTCTGTCTGGCTCCCATCTAACAACATCGGTGTCATCCTAAAGTAGTCCAATCTAGTCAAGGACTCATGGGGAGCGGAAAATAAGTTTAACCCAGAGTTGGGAAATTTTAACTTAGCCCATACATCACCAGGACTATTTCTTCCACCAAGCTCTTAAGGACTCTAAAATACTGTGGTTTGTGCCCAGCATAGCTGCCGCCCACTTCTCCTAGGGGTCTTTTACTTCCATTTAAATTGCAGTCACCATAGAGCATGTAAGGAGCTGGCCAGAGTGGTAACTCCATGGATAAAAAATTCTAAATGTCATTGTAATCTAAAACTGAGGAATATATATATAGCACAGCATAATGGATTCCGTTTAATACTGGCATTTGACTAGTGCCCACCTCCAATATTTATTGGTGAAACTGCAACCATATGTACAGATTTTGCCCTTAGCAAAAATGGCACCCCCTAGTATTAGTATCCTGTGTGGTACACGTAAGTAGGCTTAAACCTAATGTTTCTAAAAAGTTCTTACTCCCCCTGCCAATATCCGTTTCTTGGAGGCAGTCGATAACAGTCTTTAAGGCTTTAAGGTCCTCTGCACTTTCCTTCTCTTTGCCCCATCGTTCAGGACGCACATATTGACTGTGGCTATAAGGAGTTACCCATCACAGTGTAAAAGCCCCACAGCCTCCATCGTAAGGTCTTATTCTGTCGTAATCATTGATCATCTTAAGAAAGCTAGGTTTAAGAGAAATTACCTCTCTTGTAATGATACTATGGTATGGTACTATGGTATCAGTCATTGAGATAAATAATTTGGATCCCAACCTTTTTTCCAAAGATTCCCTGCAGGTAATACCCATTTCCCTTTTCCATTTCCATTGCTTAAGGCCACCCCCTCAAAGCCCCTCCTGTACCTCACTCCAACCCCCATTCCTCCTGCAAGGCCCTCCCACTCACCACTGCCTTAACCTCCATCCCTTCCTCTAACCAATAATCAGGGACAATCAGACTACACAAAATAAGTTTTTAGAAACTTTACATCAATGATGTGATCATGATCTGGAATGACACCCCAGACAGCCTACCGGAATCCCACAGTTGGATAAACACCAAAGATAAATTCCTCAATTTCACATATACATCAGAGGACCATAGAACGGACTTCCAGGTCTTCTTTCATTCAATAGCTTTCACCCGTGTCCCCTAAGAGAAAACCTACCATACAGTCAATCCTTATGAAGCAGGCGGAACTGTAGCAAAATACAGGACTACAAAGCACAAGCTAAAGACCTGAGTCAGAAACTAAAAACAAGAGACTACCCAGAGAGAGTAAAACAGAAATGCCAAAAATGAGCGAGGAATCAGCCCACGGACAATCTTTTAGAAACAACTGTAAAAGAACAAACCGAAGATATACTAACCTGCGTGACAACATGTAATACAGCTTACAACACAGTGAAAAAAATCATAAACAAAAATTGGTGCATTCTCACGTAAGGCTCTCTCAAAGACCTAAACCTAGATTTGCTAATGAAAAGACAAAGAATGTATTTGATCTGTTGGTCCACACTAGACCACCACCTGAAAAATCTAGAACAGAATCTATCAGACATTTGTGGAACATGACAGCAGTTACAGGCCATTACCCATGTTGGTCATGCTCTGTGTGCAAATTATTGAGAACTACAAAGAATCTAGAACTCACACCAGATTTCAAATGATCCCTACAATAGCACACGAACTGTAATGCCACCCATGTAGTCTACATGACTACATTCCCTTGGAACCTCAAGTACATCAGTATGACCTGTAGAAAAATCAAACAGAGGATTGGAGAATACAGAAGCAACATCAAATGCAAGAAAACCACCACAAAGATGAGTACCCATTTCCACAATGCCCAACACACAGTTGAAGAAATCAACTGGATAATCCTAGAGACATTAACTGAGAAAGACCAGAAAGCAGAACAGATTCTTTTTTTAGAAAGAGCAATGGGGGTTGTACCATCTTAAAACGGACAAAACTGGGCTGAACGACAACATCCCCATGCACACCGTCTTATATTAAACCCAGACAGATAACAAAGAGACTAATGGCCACATCAGCCTACATGAACGTGAAGGCACCCCCTGCATCGGAAGGGAGCCTTTACCTTAAGTCAAGAATTACAACACTCAACACGCATACAGCATATCCAGATATTGTAATTGTAGGTATCACAGACAAAAGGTACATCAATAAACATGGCTACTACACAAACAACCCCATTATGTTCGTTTACAAAATATAGAAGCCAAACTAGATGCCATCACTATGTAATAAAACGTCCATCACATATGCACCAGATACATGACGGTATAATATAAATAATACTTAAGAGATCCGTTATATAGACTACACAATCCTGATTCATTAATAGCCAATAACATCAGCAACAAGCTGCCTCTTCAGTGTAATTAACTGAGTATTTCAAATGTATGCCCCAAAAATGAGTGAGTATTGTATTGGGCGATTTGAAATGCTGGTTGGTGGCGCGTCTCAATGCAGTAGGTGCGTTAAGGTACAACTCAGGCTTCAGGGCAGTGGGGCCTATCAGAATAGAAGTCGGCCTTCACTTAAAACAACAGACATTGGCATATATAGAGTAATGCGGATGAGAAGGAAGAGACAACCCTTCTTGGTCAGCATGTCGCTTGCCGCTGAGATATGATACATGATCATGTTCCCATTAACAATCTCTGACGTGCACGTAGACAACTAAGTCTCTTCACTATGCCCATACATTACTAATGTCATTAATACCGCTCTGCTATCGGCCCGTGTCAATGGGGCACAAGAAACGGAGCCAGCACAAGTCGTGAAGGAGACTCCAAAAAGGTATGTTTTACAGCACACATACATCGCATACTGCCACCAACTACTTCCTTTCTCCTAAATACAATCAATATTTAACCTTTCTCTGCCACAGTCAGCTTTAACTACTCTCCGCGTGTCCCCAAATGAAGCCCAATGGGCCACCAAAACAAAATATTGCAGCGTGGAATGCCACACGCGCTCTGTAATATCTCAGCAGCAAGTGAAGCACTGACCAAGAGAGCTTGTCTCTTCCTTCTCATCTGCATTACTCTATATTTGCCAATGTCTGTTGTTTTAAGTGAAGGCCCACTTCTATTCTAATAGGCCCCACTGCACTGAAACATGAGTTGTACCCTAATGCACCAATTGCACTAAGACTCGCCACCAACAAGCATTTCAAATCGGCCAATACTTGCTGATAGTATTCCATATATGTGAGCGTAATTTTAAGGGCGTGGCATCGAGTTAGAGGTAGGGCATGAATATGGTTCATTGCCACATGTAACGGGGATGCTCACTATGTACCCTTTTTTGAGAATAGCATGGCATTCATATTGATCTCTAACATCAGTATTTTCTTATAATATGTATAATTTCCCTATCAAGTGACACTAACTAAGAAATCACTTATTAGCATCTATCATAATAAGCACAATATGTTTGATATAGTAAATTAATATTTTGCTTTCCATGGTCTTTTTTCTATTTCAGTTACAGATACCACTGACCAGTAACCATCCAGTGTTCTAATAGGCCCACTGTGATGAAGGGTAAGCGAATAACTTATCCGCGCATGTTACAAATGGTCACATACTTCTATCTGGTCCCAAAGAAAGCCCCCCGACCCGATTGGGCGCCAAAGGGGCTGAAACATGTCGACCACAGATCTTTTTAAAGCAGGTGCTATAGAACAGTAGCCCTTCTATTCACGCACCACCTATTCTTTTAATCTTACCCCATTTCCAAAAGGAATAAAACAACATTGAGGATTGGAGGTATTTTTAACTACACTTTTCACACCTACTCACTATTTCTGATCACTACTGAAACTACCAGTTGTTTTCCCTCCAGGTGTAAGAAAGCATAATAAAGACCCCATGGTGATGCTTTTCATGTATTAACTGAAACGGAAAATCAAGATAAGGAGCTGGGGTTAAAAGATAGGCTTCTGCACTGCTCTCTTGAAATGGCTTTGTAAGTTAGCGTAGACACCATCTGCGCTCCACAATCATGTGGCAGAAATCAGGGCAAAAAAAAGACAAATCCTTGTATTGCCTCTGAGAATCAGGGAGAGCCTTCTCGAATATTGCTTGAATAAGCAAAAAGTTGTCAAAAACAGCCAAAACCACCCTGGGCCAAGCTTCTACTGTGTTGCACTGATGGATTAATTTGCTATGCATTAAGGGGAATCTGAGAACCATCTGGACTTCAGACTCCTAGTTCTGATCTGAGAGTTTAGGAAAGACACTTTTGAGAAGACCAAACATGTAAGACCTGATGTCACCACCTACGACCCCTTCTTTAATCCCTAGGAAGCGTACATTTTTCTGACTGTGATGGCTTTCAAAATCTTCTATCTTTCATATAACATCAGTCAATTGTGTTGTCTGAGATTCAACCTGCCCCGTCAATGCCCTGAAGTCAACTTCTACAATTGTTGTTCTTCCTTCGATAATATTACGTTTATCCCCAATTTTCTTTCAAGATTCACCAACTTTTTAAATGGCACCCTGAAGCTGCTTTGTCATCTGCCTGGCCCTTCTGCTCTCTGCCCAAGTTTCTGCTTGGTACTCTTTTATGGATGAGTAGATTAACACCAGGATTGGACCACTGCTTTTCGATGCCAACCTGATGCTGAATAGCCCTTAAGACAACAGAGAGTGCCATGTTTGATGAGACAGTTTAGTGGCTGAATAGTCCCATCTTAAAGCACCTGCAGGTGCTTGTGATTCTTTGCCACTATGTAAGCCCATATTTCCTTTTGAGCACTTATGTCATTTTCGACATTTCAGAATCGTCTCTGGTGGAAAAGATGAGCTGACATCTAATAAAGGGGCCCTGAGCTCATTGTCGCTCGACATTGAGAAAGACCCAGTAAATTCTGAGCCTTCTGTAAGAGAATATAATGTATACCCCCTTCATGCAAGTAGTGCCCTCTGCCTTGCTGGTCATCGTAGAAGATGGGCTAGATTGATCATCTTCAAGATATATTAAAGTCTGACTCAGAGGCTGGGCACCCTGAAGCACCTTTCTGGACTGACCAGGTTGACCAAACTCATCTTCTTCCTGAGCTTGATGAATTAAACTCTGCAGATTACCAGTGGACGGGGAAGCTGTATCCCTACAGACACAGATGTTGTACCTGTGGAACTCAACCCTGCTAACTCCTTACCCCTCCAGTCGTTTAGCTCCTGAGTCTTTTTGGGAGACCGGTGCACCCCCAAATTCCAAGGTATGACAGAGTCTGAGACCAAGGTCTGATCTGAGGCGCAAACCTCTTCAACCATCATAGTCCGTGTATCCACAGGAGCTATATCAAAGGAAAAAGCAGGCTTGCAAGGCGGTTACATTACTTGAAAAAATTCTGTAATTGCAGGATGTTGGGCGCTAAAATATGCTGGGCCTCGCATGAGAGAAGCGGGGTTGACCACAGAGTAGTTACCTTCCTCACCATTCCTCCCAGTCAATCCACCACAACCTTTCTCTATTACCCCTCAAATGATTTTATAGTTGCTTAGCAAGCGGAGGCCCGAGTCTGACCGCCTATATGTTGTGGCATTGCCCCCGTGATTCTGGTTTGGTCCAATTTCTGGTGTCCTCGGGCTGGTTGAGATCCTATGGCCGCATCTGCCTTATCGTGAATCATTCTGCCATTCTTTGGCACCATAACAGTAATTCTGACTCCGGACCTCTGTTCCTGGCCTGATGTTGGGCGCAACAGCAAACAGCCCAGTGCCCATCCCAGCAGGCACAATCCCGATACACCTCGCTGATGGAGCCCTTCATCCAATGCCCAGCCACCAGCAAAATCACACCAGTAAACCTGATTGGGACTCCAATAGTAACGAGCCACCGAAGGTTCATCCACATCCCTTAGTTCAGTACAGGCCCGCTTCAATGCACTTCAGTTCAACCAGCTGGTGCTTGCTCAGACCAGGGACAAAGTCAGCACGCTGCAACCTCGCGCAACCACCATTTTGCCTACATGGTGAACATTTTCAAATGTTAAATATAAATAGGGCAGCCATTTTGGAAACAACTTTTTTTATCTGTGTGAATCCTACAGCATGTTTGAAGGCACTTCACTGGTTACTGTTTCCAGGCAAGTTTGAGTTGGAGAACTAGAACTCTTATATTACTTGACTGTATCATGAGGAAATATTCATTTATATAATATGTAGAAAAATTCTAATTGTTACATTTAATTGCTATAAACTCTAAGTTAAATTTTGTGTCCAGGGCTTGGACTAATGGAAGCCTGGAAGTTTTGTGAGCAAATTTGAGGATAATTTTTTCTGCAAAGTAAATGTGATGAATGATTTTAGTTTTTATGATTAGGTGATATATTCACTGACTCATTTACATATCAGTACTTTGAGATTACAAATTTTTAAGTGATGTTGTGGTTTCATTGTCACTTAAATCTTCTCCATGGTCATTTGATATGTAAGACTGGGTGTGTTCAAATGATAATTGTTTTATTGTAACCAAACATGAGCATACACGAGTGAATTACTTACATACTCGTAATTGTGGGCCTGAATTAGGGTTTGGTGGACAGGTACAACTGTGACAATTACCTCGTCTGCATTATCTAGTGCTATAGGTTATAATGCACATGTAATAAGGTAGGCAGGATATATGATATGTTTGTAAGGGAGCAACTTCCACCAAGCTCTAAATCAGACGCTTGGTTTATTGTATTCAGGTTGAGTCATCCGTTTGCTCCCTAAGTCGAGTGCAAAATTATTGAACGGTGACTTTATTGATTTGAAAGATACAAGTGAGTCCTTAAGAGACAGCTGGTAAGTTATTGATCAACCTGAGAATGATTTGTTAAAATGCTATTCAAGTATACTAAATAAGAATATATTGCATTCCTATTGTATCCAAGATGAGCCCAAAAGGATTGCTTAAACACTAGCATATCAATAGTGTGTGATATGAACATTTAATTTATCTGAGTAGATTAGGTTGCTCTGTTTTTAAAGTGACAAGGGGGGTCGATTAGGATGCTGATCAGACGCGCGTACTGCCAGCATAGCAGCGGAGGTGGCACCACCTGACAAGTAGTTGGAGGTACCCCTTTTCAGATTATGACAAGACCACTCTGTTGGCTCTGGTATTTTTTCCATTGTGGCTTGTGCTGCTGCTTGCAGCACAAGCCACAACAGAAAAAATGCAGAGATTAAATGTCCCTGCACCATGTGGCAAGCACCATGTGGTGCCGGCCACATGGTGCAGGGTTGTTAAGGGAGGCACCACAGGTGCCCCCCAGGCCCGATAGTGAAAGGCCAGTGAGGGAAGGGGCCCTACTAGCAGACGGCCATGACAAGGGCAGGAGGAAAGAAAATTTGTAATCCTGGTGGTGGATCTGAGGCTGGCTCGGTTGCCATTTGTGGATTACATTTCTGACCGCCACTGGAAGCTGAGCAATATTTCCCCATGTGTTTCCCTCCGACTGACTGTATTCATAATATGGTGTTCGGATGGAAACCTCTGATGTCTGGCGAAAAGCCTCCGATGAGCTGTCGGATATCTTTCCACCCTACATCATAATGAGTCCCCAAGTAAATGATTCCAGTGACGTGTGACAAGGACATGTGACAGTAAAATTACTGATCTGAATTGAATTATAAGGGGTGAACCAGTTGGTCATAATCAGACTAAGAATGTGTCTCTATATACTATTACAGTATAATCAATATGGTCATTTATACCTAAGTTGTACTGTTTGAGGAGATGTTTAATACTGTTCTATTATATGTATGATTCTTATTTTCAATGGTAGATTTTTAAGAATGATGTCCTCTGATAAGATTCATCATGGTTTTGGTCATAAAATGACATATAGATCCTGTTCATTGTGTTTTGTGCTTTTTGTTCTTAATGTTGTAAAACCTCTCAGTTTTCCTAAAGAATACTATGCATGAATAATTTGTAACATGTATTTTATGTTTTAAGATAGTTTTTTTTGTTAGTGGCCCTGAAAAAGTGAAGTCAAATTTGCAAAGCAAGTGCTAACCTGATGTCTGGCACAAATGCAAAATATTACCTTTTGCAAAAACTGGGGTAGACACCCCAAAATTTGACCTCAACCAAAATGCCAATTTCTACTGGATGAGAGGCAGTGTTGAACCTTAGTTTCATGAGGCAATGTGTCCCTGTGTTAAGAAACCTCCAAAACTTCAAAATTGGAAAATGTAAATTGGGTTAGCCAATTTCAGTCCAGTAATGCATGTAGTAATTCGTTATCAGAAGAAAAAAAACATAACCCATAATGGCCAGTATCATTTCACTGCCACAGACCCCAGAGCCTCAGAGTGATATATGGCATCTTTCCCAGGACGTGAGCAAAAGCTTCATCTAGTTAGTTCCTTATGAAGTTGTGGTTGGACTGACAGTGTGAAGGTAACAGGAGTTCTGGTGTTTTATTTAGCTTTTCAGCGTTTTTTCAGATATCTGCTAAATACATTTGAATAAAAAAAGCACTGATATATTTTGTTCAAATTATATTAATGGTTCCTAGGGTAGATATCTAAAAGGATCATTTTACTAATGCAAATAATAATGCATGGACAATTCCATGTGGTTCTTGTTTTCCATGAGGTCTCTGCAACCTTTTCTATACTAGAAGCTACTCCTGCTCAAGGAACATTATACCAATCTGCCAGCAAATGTTATCACAGCACAATAGTAACGACATCCATTAACGATACTCTAATAATCAATAAAACATTTCATGCGCGATTATCAGCAGAAATGTCAGGAAATAATTACGCCACATGACTAATTGAATACCAGCCGTAGTAGCAAAGTCCCTCTGGCACAAAGAACAGCACAACAGCAACATGTCTACCTAACTCATCTTAAATGAACATTCAACTATCAGATTTAAATATGTTTTGGAAATGCAATAATTTAGTCTTCATCAGCATATTAGACCTTGAAAATAAACATATTTTTTCTCTGAAATACCTCTTCCATTTTGGTCAAACAACGTACATTTGGCAACATTTCTTTTCTTAAAGAAACATTGTTTGTGCCTTTAAAATTGCACTTTCATTTTGAGTAAATGTGCATTTTCCAGACATTAATCTGCTTGTCATTTTCATAAAGTGTTAACATGCACACATGCTTCACAGGAACAGAATCTGCTACAGATGTACAGACTTTACACTCATATGCCATGAATGCCACCATTATGCCATGGAGGCCTATAATTTGCCAATAACGCTCTCCAATTTACCAGAGGCAGCTAGGATGCTCACAGTGTCAGTCAGGCAATTATTATGCCAGGGGTGACGAAAACTAGGTCAGGCAAACTGACGTGGCAATGATGAATTCCAGTGTGCTCAACTAGCCCAGGAATGCCCAAAATATGTCAAAGATTACAGATGTGTGACAGGATATCTACTATGCCTGGAACGGACACCACAGTGCTAGAGATTAACCAGTAGGATTGGGGAGCCACACATACCTTTGGTGTCCTCATCACAAGGCATTGCTTAACGGTGCAATCATGTCCATCTGGGAGACTCGAAAATGCCAAACATACATAGATGGTCACCCAAATCTGCACATTTAGACACACACGAAAATGCAAATACATTGAGGCTCGGAAGTGGCTCTCAGCTATGGATGTTTAGTTTTAGTTTAGTTTAAAGGAGTTTGTAGAGCGCATGGTAACACCTCCCGGCGTGTCCCCGCGCTATAGAGAAAGACAGCAGCAGCAGAGGAAGGAAAGAGAGAGCCATTTCACACAGCAAAGAGGCAAGTTTTCAGCTTCTTCCTAAATACTAATTCATTACTCTCCAACCTAATCTCTAGAGGCAGGAGGTTCCATTGCCTGGCGGCTAAGGTGCGGAATGATCTGCCACCCATTTTCGCTTTTTTGGGGCAGGTAGTTTTCAGTAGACCCATTCCTTTGGATCTGAGAGATCTGTTGGGTTCGTACACAGACACCAGATCAGACATATATGCCGGCGCTCTGTGATGAATTATTTTATGGCACCATAGCATTGCTTTAAAAGCAATCCTCTTACTGATTGGTAACCAGTGGAGGGCTGCTAGAGAAGGACGTGAGGGGGCACGGCGGGGAAGCCTTAGCACCAGGCGAGCTGCCGAGTTTTGTAGAACCTGTAGTTTGTTTATGTTTTTTACTGAAGTACCCATGAGTAGTACATTCCCGTAATCAATGCGGGACGTTATTAATGCCTGTGTCATGGTGCGCCTGGAGTTGGTGGGTAACAGGTCGAGGGTGCGGTTGAGGGTTTTCATCACCCCGAAACATTTGCCAACAGTCCTCTTTACGTGGCTGTCAAAGGACAGTTTATTGTCCACCCATACACCTAAGTTCTTCGCTTCTTGTGCGGGCGTGGGCAGGGGACCCAGACAACTGGGCCACCATTCTTTCGTCCATTTGACCTCATTTCCTCCCATAATGAGGACCTCTGTTTTTGTCCCATTTAATTTCAAACAGTGTTCATTCATCCACATAGCTAGTTTGGACATGCAGGCGTTGAAGTTATCAGCTTCCTTAGAAGGGGCATGGGTCAGGGATATGAGAAGTTGAGTGTCGTCGGCGTAAGAGACAAGCTCTACGCCGAACGATTGCACCACTTCCGCCAACGGGGCCATGTAGAGATTGAACAGGGTAGGGCTCAGGGCAGAGCCCTGAGGAACCCCCTGTTCTAGCATCACCCTGTCGGAGAGGAAAGTCCCTCTTTGAACCTGGAAGGTCCTGTTAATCAGGAAAGATTTCAGCCAACCCAGTGCCTTGTTGGTGACGCCCGCTTTATTTAGACACTGTAGCAAGATGGTGTGTGCTACAGTGTCAAAAGCGGCACTGAGATCCAGCATGATAAGGGCCATTGTCTTTCCCTTATCTGCACCTTCACGTAGGGTTTCAGTGGCCCTCAGGAGAGCTGTCTCCGTAGAGAAGCCAGTTCTGAAACCCGACTGAGAATTGTGGAAAACATTATGGTTCTCAAGGTGTTCCATAAGTTGACTGTTAGCGATTTTCTCTGCTAACTTGGCCACGTAGGGTAGCAGGGATATGGGTCGCAGGTTGTCCATTATGTCCAGGCTGATGTTTGATTTTTTCTTAATGGGTAATACTATTGCCTGTTTCCACTCCTCCGGAAGGCAGGAGGTAGTAAAGGAAGCATGTAATAGGTGCCTGAAATGAGGCTCTAGTACAGGAAAGGCTTCGGCTAAAATTTTCGGGGGTGCTGGATCCCTAGGGGATCCTGATTTAATTTTTTTGCACATTTTGTATAGGATTTCATAGGAAGGGACTGTAAAAGAGTTTAAACAAACAGGTGTATTTACAAGTTTGTCATTTTCGATGAAATTCGTGGCCGGATCAGTCTGGTTAGAGAAGCTAGAGTAGATTTTATGTATTTTGCCTGCAAAATATTGAGCAATATTGTTGCACACTTCCACCGAGTCATTGTGCGCGGGGGAGGTCACGTCCACTATGGATATCTCTTTATATATAAGAAACAGTTCCTTGGAGGAATTGCCTGCTTCCATTATGCGGGTGTGATAATGCTCTGCTTTGGCCACCCGAACTGATTTGTAATATTCTCTCTGTGTTGTTTTATATTGTATTTTAATATCAGCACAGAGATTCTGATCGGATGTAGGATGTATGACGTTACAACGCATACTTTTACAACGCCTACCTTTACATCGCAAGTTTTACAACACATACCATTACAACGCATAATGCTTTTGGGCACTGGTTAGTGAATAGTTTAATTTACTATTCCAACTCCAGTCCCCGTGGATAGTAGGGAAGGTGTTGGATAGTACATTAAACCTATTCCCTATCCTAGAGCGCCCCCCAGCGCTATGCGTTGTAATGGTTTGCATTGTAAAAGTTGCGTTGTAATGGTAGTTCGTTGTAAAAGTTTCGTTATAAAGGCTGTATACCATGGATGTAGCATCTCCTCTCCTAGGCTCGTAGGCTGACCATGTACCCCACGCACACATTTGTTCTATGGCTCCTGCCAGTCAACACATCGGTATCTCTTCTCTGGCTCCTGCTAGCACTCCTCCTTGCCCATATTCCAGACACACAGTGTAACTGATAAAGTGAGGCCCACTGCAAGTCCACAATCCTTGTGACCGTGCTAAATTGAGAGTGGCTAGAGATGTTTACGGTGCAGGGTTCATGGGTCAATGGAGTGTGTGTTTGTATGTTTCTATGATGATACTCTATCATTAATATGGATGGCAGGCACGCTAAGGGTGTTGAGGTGAGCAGTGCTTGTTTCTTTAATGTGAATAAACCCTCTGATTGATGTACTGGGCTAAACTTCACTTAGGAGTACTACTTCAAAGGTGCTTGCAATTTACCAGTACCTCCCCAGCTACTGGTTGGAGACACATGTTTTAGGTCATTGTCGATCCGACATACTACAAGTCACTAAAAGAATGGTATGATGTTGCACACATCTAACCTTTGCACAATGTTAATGAAGACTAAATATTGCAGGAGAATTACCATTTACATTGACCATGTTGCAGCTACCGGTAATCTTTAAAATAAAGTAATCACATTATTTTTTGACCATTTTCCGAAAAGACAATTGCCGCACAACAGAAAATTCAGGGCCTATTTACAAGAGGCCTGCACCACTGGAATGTCATCACTTTTTTGGACGCTCCGATGGCACAGGCCTCCCAATCATATCTGAGAGACACCACAAAGCCACTCTCCATGGCTTTGCATTGCCTCATAGATATGGAGCAAGACAATTCAGAGCAAAGCGCTGTGTTGCCTTACACTGCGTCAAGGAGGTATTCCACGAGCGTTGCAGTGGGTGTTCCCATGCAACATCAATGGATATTGATGCTG
The DNA here is from genome assembly GCF_964261635.1 of Lissotriton helveticus. Taxonomy (NCBI): domain Eukaryota; kingdom Metazoa; phylum Chordata; class Amphibia; order Caudata; family Salamandridae; genus Lissotriton; species Lissotriton helveticus. The sequence continues at coordinate 892,333,575 of NC_136063.1, read as the reverse complement.
CCCCAGATTTACAAAACCACGTAAAGCTAGGGCAGCGCCAAAGCCATACAGCTCTGCAGAGTAGGGGTAACAAGAATACATGTTTTCATTTCTGCTTGTTTTGTCCTCTTTCTATGTGTGCTGCATTGTGCAGCAAAAATAGAATTAGGAAAAAAAGCAATCCTGCCAACAACACAAACCCACTTGCACCATTGTGCAACTGTACCTGTGTTGGCACTAGGCACCATCTTGTGGGCCAGCTAAAAAGACAGTAATGCACTGAATCTCGTAAATACGGTGCGTTCCTGCCCTTTCAAATTGGGATAGAGCAGCACAGCAAAAACACTTGCACCGAACCTCTGAGACAATTTTTTGTAAATGAAACCATCAGACTTCAGAGGGTCACACTTTAGTGTACATTGCAATTCCAATAAATTTATTTTACACCATAAGTGTTGCGTTTAGAGCTAAATTGATGCTGGTGGTTGCAAGTGGTTGGGACCAGCACTCAGTTTTGGTAAAGAGGGGTTAATTTTAAGCATCAAACTGCAAGAGATGTAAAGACAGAAAAAGGGTAAAGAAAGAGGGAAAAAAGATAGGAAAACAGTAACAAAGGAAGAAATGGGGGATGAAAAGCATACTGCGCGAGAGTAGTAGTAGAAGTAGTAGTAGAAGTGTAGGGTGGTGTAAGAAAGAGAAGAGGTGGCATGAGGTCTAGGTAACCCTGATATTCAGCTACCCATGCATTCAGCAGCACCGACCCTTTGGAAAAACGTTGCATTTCTACACTTCGTATTTTACAAATTAAGCACTGTTGTGTTGTCTCCTGGTGGTGAAAAAGAGGAGGTACAAGTTTCAAAAAGGTAAATTGCAAAATTGCAAAATCACAACTCACAAAATCAAGATCCAGGGATGGGCAAAAACCTGCTGACGCACCTGTATTTATCAACTACAGGAATCCTGAAAAAAAACACTGTGCTGGAGGTCAGTAATAATTCTTAGAAAATGATCCACTCCTCTGTGAGGGAGAACCTACAGGCGCCTGAATTCCCTAGTTTATAACTGTATTATTGTATGATTTGTGCGTGATTTTGATCAACATCATGGAACTATTAAATCCCTTGATTGATTGTTTGATTGGAGCCTTTAAAGTGTTTCTTTACATTTTATTGAATGCTTAGATGGGTACAACACAGAAGAACTTTAATTCGTGTATTATGATTTAATACTTTCCGTGACAATATTACGTAAAGGAAGTAAACAGGCCCATTCCCTCAGTTGGTAGTGCAATGCTGCTGGCGTTTCTTTTAACAACCAAGCTATATAATGCATGTTTTCTTAAGTATGTTTGTGTTAGCCTGTCTCTACATACACACAACTAATCTACCTTTTTTGCTTTTCAGGAAAGCAATCCTGATGTTATCATTAAGCAGATGCAGGAAAGCTGGAGAAAAATATATTGGTCTCTAGACACGGGGAAACCTATATTAATCAGTGGACATGACTGGAGGATAAATCAGAGCGATGTATAAAAAGAAGTGGATGCTAATGTGACCTGCTGTTGCTAGGTGATGATTATTCCTTCAGGTCACGGATTCCTGGAAACGTTCTTGTTCAGGCAGTCAATAGCCACCAGGCAGGGAGCATGGGTCCTCTTGCTCTTCAGGGCTTGGACATTTTGTTCCAGAATCTTCATAGATCCACTAAATGTAATGTATTTTTGATATAGAGGTCTTTAGTGGGAAGGGAACAAACGCCGCGGTACTGAGAACGATTGCATTTCTGAGCATTATTAATGTTTTTCAAGTATTTCTGTATTTTATCAACATCGCAGTGCTAATACTGGGTTTGTTGTATTGTACTAAAAGGTTTAGCAATTGCCGTTGAGTGGTTTCATTACTCCTTACCAAGCAAAATGCCACGTGCCCTCATGAGTTTCCAGCAGAAAGAGCCACATAATTGATTCTTACACAGTACACTCATGAGGAAATAAGAAGTTACCTGTTTCAAAATATAAACTTTTATTAGGCAGCTTCTGTGATTGTGTATTAGAACATTGGAACATTAAGCACTCTAATGTAGACAATGGAGTGCTCCGGGCTACTACTGGCTGGTAGAAGCCCGGAGAGCAACATTCCAATGTTATTTTACAAAGGCCTCCTGGATCCCGAGGGGATTTAAACCCCCTCGGACTCCGAGAGACCTTTGTTTTTTTTCTTGGAACATTCTGTCCTCTAGTGGGAGAATGTTCCAATAGCCCGATAGCTCTCCATAGCTGGGCTATACAGGCCATTTTAGTCCCGCTCCCTTGTTAAAGGCTCTCACCTTCAGCTCGGGCCTTTTTACACTGGAGCGGGCCTTTAATGCCCGGTATAGCCCGCTACAGTGGCTATATTAGAACATTGGAATGTTGAGCACTCAATTGTAGACAATGCAGTGCTCCGGGCTTCTACTGCCTGGTAGAATCTCAGGGAGGAACATTGCAAAGTTGTTTTCCTTTCATAGCTTCTGCCCTAAACAAAGGCCTCTCGGAGCTCAAGGGGGTTTTGGGAGCCCAAGGAGATTTAAAACCCTTCAGGCTCTGAGAGGACTTTGTTTTTACTAATTAGAACGTTCTGCCCTCTAGGGGCGGAAGGTTCTAATAGTCTTGTTAAAGGCCCTCGCCTTCAGCTCTGGCCTTTAGCGCTGGAGCCGGCCTTTAATAGCTGGTAGAGCCTACTAGGTCGGGCTCTAAGGCCATATTAGAAGCTGTTACCTATGTGTTATGTGTCTGTACACAGTGTATTATTAGGTTATGATTACTGTACCTGGTCTGAATGGTGTTTACAATTGAATGTTCTTTAGTTGAGCACTCTGGAATTCTAGGGCATGGAAGGTTCCAATCAACCAGTGGCATTTGCTTTGAGACTCTCATGCTTGTGGAATCTTTCAGTGAGCTCCTCATTTTATACAAGAATAAACATCGGGCCCGATTCACAGAACTAACTTAAGGCAAAATCCTAAACTTACTACCATTTCGGTACTCACAGAAGGCACCTACTCATTTTGGTATTCACAGAAGGCACTTACTAATTTCGGTATTCACAGAAGTTAGGAGTCCTAACTTTAGGACTCCTAAATGCCTTCTGTGAATACCAAAAGTCTTAAAGTTAGGATTGTTCTCAGTTTAGGAGTAGTAAAGTTGGGACTCTTATCTTTAATCTTGAATAACAAAAGAGAGAGTGAGGGAAAATTTACACTTATTTATGTGAGTTGGGAACTCCTGGTCCCCGGAATTAGTTACAAAAAACAATGGAGGAGTATCCACTCAGAAACAGAGAAAAAAAGGTTCTCTGGACATGGGCTTATGTGCTCGATTCAGCACAGTGTGCCCCAACCTGTTTAAGGATAATGCATATCCTTATAGAAGACCCCTCACTCACCAACCTGGTTGGTGACATGCTTCATCATCGGGGTCCCACCCCATAAGCCGAGTGCCTATAGGGTGTGCTGCGACACCTGACTACAGTGGAGCTGGTTAGTTTTTCTTTTATGTGTTCAGGGCGATCAAACAAGTGAATTTAAAAAGGGCCAAAACTACTCACTGCAAGTATTTATTCTTGAGTGCTTGAACCCTAGTTAAAAAAATTTAACACCTATGCCTAATTAGGTAGACTTTGGTGTTAAAAGTAGTGTTTGATAAAAATAGCCAAGTGTGCTATGTGAAGTGTGATAAATGCTATTGATTAAAAAGGTCTACATGTTTCAACCATTGTATATATTCATTGGTTTTCGTCAGGACCGTGATATTGAACTGGGTGGTCCACACACGCTAAGGTGCGTCCTGCCCTAGTCCAAGTTGGAGTGCACAAATTGTGAACTCGTGTAAAAATTAGTGCATTTTCTTTATTCAAAGAAAAACCTGTAAAGAAACAGGAAAACAAAAAACAGGGAGGGGTCACATACAGGGGTTGACGTCATTGAGAGTCTGTACACCAGTATCCCTCAGGATGCCACACTGGAAGTATTAGGACGGGCTCTAGACAAGGAAGAGTGGTCATCCAGAACCCCCAGAGAATTCATCTTGGAATGTGCCAGACTGGCTCTCAAAAGAAATTACTTTGAGTTTGAAGATCAGATCTTCTTACAGACAGGTGGGACATCTATGGGCAGTTCTTTTGCGCCGAGCATAGCGGGATTGTATGTATATGACTTTGAAGAAAAATACATCCTCAGTCAAACAAACCCCTATAGCCCTAACATTCTAATATGGCGCAGATATATTGATGATGTGCTGGCCATATGGAAAGGTACGGAGGATTCTCTAACCTCCTTCTTTAACTGGATCAACACCTGTGATGAGCATTTACGGTTTACCTATGAAAAAAACCCAGAGACACTAGTAACAATCACGAAAAAAGAAGGAAAACTGACAACTGTCACCCACCACAAGCCAACTGCCAAAAATAATCTACTACGATTCGTAAGCTTCCACCCAAGACCACTACGTGAGAACTTACCTTATGGGCAATACCTGAGGATCCGTAGGAACTGCAGTGAGCTGGCAGATTATAAAAATCAAGCCCAGGACCTCACCCAAAAATTGCGTAATTGGGGATATCCGAACAAGATTCTCCAAAAAAGTCAAAAACGTGCGCGGAACCAACCGCGTTCAGGTTTATTGGAACAGACGAACAAAACAGTGGAAGAAATACCCCTGACATGTGTCACCACTTACAACACTATTTCCAACGACGTCTCCAGAATAATAAAAAAACACTGGAGTATCTTGAACACAGGCAATTTGAGGTGGGAGAAACCCTTGTTCTCCTTCAAAAGAGCACAGAGCATAAAAGACAGAGTAGTCAATACAAGACCAAAAAAGATAACCCCAGAAAGAGAAACACAAACAACTCTATGGGATTTACCAAAAGTGACAGGCCACTATAAATGTGGTAATTGCAGTGTCTGCCCATACACTAAGAATACCAAAACATTACAGTTAGAACCTAACAAAACCTGGACGATTAGAGGTCAGACAAACTGCTACAGTGAAAATGTTGTCTACATGCTCACATGCCCGTGTGACCTACATTACGTAGGAATGACGAGCCGAAAGATCAAATTACGGATAGGCGAGCATAGAAGCACTATCAGGTGCAAAAAGACCAATACCAGACTCACGGAACATTTTTTCTCAGTAGGTCATACACCAGATGACCTTCAATGGACAATTATCGAACAAGTAAAGCCAGGAGCGAACCTGACCCAACGACTATTTGAAAAAGAACAAAGATGGGTCTATAGATTGTCCTCCCACAAGTCAGGCTTGAACGATAATATCCCATGGAACAGTGTAATGACATGAAAACCTGTCCTCAATTACAAGTAGTACCAAGGGGTATCCTTAAACATTGTATAAATCAGCAAGGAATTGCGCAACCAATCAGGTTGATTATAAATCTTGATTCTGCCCTCTGTTCTTTTAAAATTCCCAATTCTTTTAAATTCACAATTCCCTTTATAATGCCTCAATGTTTATATCCTTTGTGAACCTAATGGATATACTACATCCATACTCTCCATGGGAACGTAAACAAAACATTTTTCTTCGTTTCCTATAACTATGACATCATCCGGGGGCTCCACCTCCTTCGAGAACCCGATTGGTCTATTGCGACCCACGTGACCACACCACGTGATGAAGCCACGCCCAACCAGGAAACGCTTCGAGTTTTACTTTACCGGCATTCACAGACATCCCGGTCACTCCTCGGGGCACCGCCAGCCGGAACCAAGTAGGTTTACCGTCTGATGATCAGAAGCTGCAAGTAAGTAACGTGTGGCCGATCTGAATGAGGCAACAATTTTTCCTCCCGTTTTTCGCACATGAGCCCGCTGGCGATACCAAATGCTAAATACAGCCAGGAAACTAAAACCGGGCATCTCTCTTTTTGTTGTCTATCGACTTTCAGGAGACGGACTCTTGCCGTCTTGGAAGCGCTGGTGCCCATGAAGCGGCAGCACCGCAAGGAAGCGTAAGCAAAAAGCAATGTATCAGTCGCAATTCACATTAGCGACGTTACGACTGCTCACAACTCTCGGCAGCCGTCCACTTCGCAACACCAGTATGATCACTCACTCATAGTACGCCGCCCTTACTTTTCACTAGCTATTTCCAGATGCCAAAACTAGGTCGACACCACTTCTTTGGCACTGTTCGAGTAACTATCAGTCACAGTCCGGTAAAAGCACTGTAGTACTGTTGCGCAATAGATGGATTCCACTGTTTTAAACATGGGCACGACCCCATCTATTGACTCAAATGGGGAAAAGAATGGCTATATACGTTAAATGTAGTACATGTGTTTCGTCAACCCCTGTATGTGACCCCTCCCTGTTTTTTGTTTTCCTGTTTCTTTACAGGTTTTTCTTTGAATAAAGAAAATGCACTAATTTTTACACGAGTTCACAATTTGTGCACTCCAACTTGGACTAGGGCAGGACGCACCTTAGCGTGTGTGGACCACCCAGTTCAATATCACGGTCCTGACGAAAACCAATGAATATATACAATGGTTGAAACATGTAGACCTTTTTAATCAATAGCATTTATCACACTTCACATAGCACACTTGGCTATTTTTATCAAACACTACTTTTAACACCAAAGTCTACCTAATTAGGCATAGGTTTTACATTTTTTAAACTAGGGTTCAAGCACTCAAGAATAAATACTTGCAGTGAGTAGTTTTGGCCCTTTTTAAATTCACTTGTTTGATCGCCCTGAACACATAAAAGAAAAACTAACCAGCTCCACTGTAGTCAGGTGTCGCAGCACACCCTATAGGCACTCGGCTTATGGGGTGGGACCCCGATGATGAAGCATGTCACCAACCAGGTTGGTGAGGGAGGGGTCTTCTATAAGGATATGCATTATCCTTAAACAGGTTGGGGCACACTGTGCTGAATCGAGCACATAAGCCCATGTCCAGAGAACCTTTTTTTCTCTGTTTCTGAGTGGATACTCCTCCATTGTTTTTTGTAACTCTTATCTTTAAGACTACTAAATGCCTTCTGTGAATACCGAAAGTCTTAAAGTTAGGATTTTTCTCAGTTTAGGAGTAGTAAAGTTAGGACTCCTAACTTTAGGACTCCTAAATGCCTTCTGTGAATTCCGAAAGTCTTAAAGTTAGGATTGTTCTCAGTTTAGGAGTAGTAAAAGTAGGACTCCTAACTTTAGGACTCCTGAACTGAGAAAAATCCTAACTTTAAGACTTTCGGTATTCACAGAAGGCATTTAGGAGTCCTAAAGTTAAGACTCCTAACTTCTGTGAATACCGAAATGAGTAAGTGCCTTCTGTGAATACCAAAATGAGTAAGTGCCTTCTGTGAATACCAAAATGGTAGTAAGTTTAGAATTTTGTCTTAAGTAAGTGCCGTGAAACGGGCCCATTGAAATTGATTATTTGTTCCTGATAATACTTATCTCAACAGAAGCACCATATCATCTTTGCAGCCCGCACTTCCAGAACATTACCACCAGCCCTCACTTGTCCCTTACTGCTTTGCCCCACTCCTTCTCAGAGGTTAGAGTCAGGCACCTCTGTTAGTGTTACCCAGACCTTCCAACTCACATGATGTCACCGTGTCTCAAACAATATTGACTCTCTTCGCATGGTCAATCATCAGGAACTGAAGTCAAACAGTGTGCACATAATTAGCTGGCCACCTCTGCAGGCCACAGGTTTCCAGCTAATTTATAGGAAGCTCTGTGCAGCTGATGTAGGTTAAGGGACACCCCAGGACTTTAAGGGCAGCCTCAAGAGGGGAGTTAGTGAATTTAAAGTGCCCTAGGCTGTGTTCAACACAAAAACCCGCTTCTCCAAGGCACCACCAATGTTCACGTAATGAAACGTTTTTACAAGTTGGCAGGTGATAAACTGTTGAGACCCACTGCATATATTCATCTGCCAACTTCGTGCATAGTGAGCATGCGGAGGCTAGAGGGTGAGGCACAAGGCAAGGTGTACAGGAGAAAAGAGACAAGAAATGTGAGTGGGAGCCTAACAAAAAGGGGAAAGAGTCATAAAAACGGGCTAAACATATCGGAGGCGAAAGCTAGGAGATAATTTTCTAGGATGCAGCATGGTAAATCTTTACAATTGTCAATAATATGGACCACTCACAGAATGTACTCAGTCACTGTTATGACCTTTTGTTTCAGAGGTCAGGCAGGACCTTACAGGCATATGAACAATGCCCAGAACAATACCAAGCTGGTCTATGTTACTCCTCTACAGGTCTGCTGAGCTTGGAAGCTGTGAACCATCAGGATTTTTGAACCAGTGGCTCCCATTATCCTTGGATACTGATCAGGAAACTGGCTTCCCATTGTCTGCTATGCATACTCAGTTCTTGAAATAAGTCCAGGGAACAGTTTACATTTGCATTTATATAGTGCTTACTATCATTGACAAGGCTTACTTGCTTTAGAGGTCCTAGGAGGTAGGTATTTCTTCTTGAGCAAAAACTGCTATCACAGAGACTTTTTATATAGTACATCATTGGGTAAGGAAAGTCCTTAACCTACTGACACAGCTATCCAGCCTTCCAGGCTTTAATTATTTAGTGACATATTTGTGACTTAATCAGTCTTTCTGGGACTTTCCTCATGTGGAACTATATTCAGGATGTTTACAGCAATTATTGTGTAGAATAAAATGTTCATTTGCTCAGGAGTCTATGAACCTGTCTTCCATCATCAAAGAAGTTAAAAGGTTAATAGGATAATATGTAGAACCTTTGTTTTCAAGATGTCTAAATTAAGCTCACAAAGCAATCGATAGATCAATAGAATAAGAGCACACCTGAAGTGGTGCCACCCTATGCCCACATTACAACAATAAATACAATTAAAATAGCGTGAACATTCAACATTGAGAAAGTCAACAATATAATATAATGGGCATGAGAATGAATTAAACATTAAGGTACTTAATGAGTTGGAATAAAAAGAAAAAGCATATATGTGCCTCATTACCCAGCACAACTCCTGCCTATCTGATTTACTTATTTTCCGACCCACGACAACCTGCTTATGAACTAGGGTGAAAGGAACGATTGATGGACGGAATGCTGAACAATGCAAACATTCACCCCAGTCACACGGATCTGAATTTAATCCATTGTTCTTCATGGGAACCCAGCTCGAACTGCAAAGCCAGGTAACAAACCTCCGGTCCAGGGAAGGCATGGCTTGGCAGATCGGGCTGGACTGTTCCCATGAGGCACAGGGTCAGACTGATTTGCATATAGCCATATCTGAACTGGGGCGGCAGAGTGGGCTAATGAACGGTGATGGATCAAACCCAGATCTTTTGACTGGGTGTGAGTGTTTGATTGGTTCAGATGCTCCGTCCATTACCACCTCCCTTTGGTACAGGTAACAAACCTCATTAGCCAAGTTGGCTTGAATCTAGTGGCAAAGTGATCAAGGAACCCATGTCTGGGCATACTCTGCCACCTTAGTGTGGACAAAGCAAACACTAGGAGATGATGGATGGAGCGCTGAAACTTTTCAGACACTCACCTCAGTCCCAGATCTGGGTTGAATCCATCATCGTTCTTTAGCTCACTACGCCACCTCAGTTCAAACCCAGCAATATGCAAATCATTCTTGACCTTGTTCCTCTTGGGAACAGTCCAGCCCGAACTGCCAAGCCAAATCTTCCCCAGACCAGAAACAAGCATCCTGAGACCGGTTTAGGGTGACACCCATCATCAGCCAGGCTAGCTGGAATCCCGTGACAATGTGAGTAAGGGACCTATGTTTGCACACACCTGATCCAGCAAAAAGGCCAGGGAAAACACTTCACAGTCAAGAAAATGTCAATTGGGCCCGTATACACTTTCAAATTTCCTGGCTGTTTCGCTGGGGTCACGTTTTGTAATTTCACTTTGATCTTGATTATTTAACTCACTGCAGACTAAAATTAATTCTTGAGAAATGTGTCAATGTCTAACTAATCTTCACAGATCAACACTTTTACTTTGGTCGATGGACCGTTAGTTGAGTAGTTGATGGTGATATGAACAATATAACTAACTAACTTACAGATAGATCTCAGCATTTTTTTTTTAATTGAGCAGAGCCATCAAGAAGCATCCATTATTTACATGTAACAAAAACTTGAACTGTAAACAAACCACATCCATATTCATCTCTTCATGATTACTAATAGCAGCCAAAAAAGAAAACACCATCATCAAATTAACAATTAACAAAATAATCCTAGACCCTTGAGAATTGCCCCCACCCGTTTGGTATAAGGTTCTTCAAAGAGCCTTATCCGCTTCATCTTTATGAACCATTTCTCAAACAAAGGTATTTCCGATGAGCTCCAGATTTTTTAAATCAATGAACGGGCAACCAACATAACAATAGCAAGAAAATGTCTCTCAGTTTTGGAAAGTATAGCCTCCCTAGTACCTAACCCGAACAAAGCAGCTTCTTCTGAGGGTTTATACATTTTCCTAATCGTCCTACGAAAAAATGCAAATATTTTTTCCCAAAAACTTTTTAGCTTGGGGCAGGAAAAACAAAATATGTCGCCATCCCCCTTCTGCTAAAGTACCACAGTGAAAACAACTATTTACCACCTCTGGATATATTTCATTTAATGCTTCTGGGGTATAGTAGGCCATCCAGTGGGCACGAAATACCATTCTTTCATAGTTAGAAGCTCTCAAAGCCTTATTACATAAGGTTGAAATCTTTTGCCATTCTGGATAAGAGAAAACACATTGTGTATGAGCTTCGAATTTCTCCAGCATCTTTAACACCAAAGGAGATTCATCTTCAGAGTTCAATAAACGGTACCAATTGCCCACTTCAGATAATCTCAAAACATATAGTGCAAAAGCAATCCTACCTGGGGGGATGTTAAATATAAAATGATATTTTTTCAAAACATTTATCATTTGAATGAATTAAAAAAAGAAGGTTTATCGGGACCCAGACTTCTAGCCTGTACTTCTTCCCAAGTAATTAACCTGCCCTGAATGCCCAATTGATTCATACTCCCCAACCCATAGTCATTCCATTTTTTCAAATAGGTAGAATGAATATATAAACCTAAATCTCAAAACTCTGATAATTTTATTAAAAAGAACCCAGAGAGATTTTTTTGTTTGAAAAATCTATTAACATTGTATATCTAGTACTCTGGGAGTTTAGATGTCTTTAAAAAAGTAGGAAGTTGAGTTCCGGCCTCTTGGATCATTTTGTTGATAAAAAAGTTGCCAACCTGATGTGGTTTAGACAATAAACATGCTTCATAATCAAAAAGTGATGCATCATAATATGAACGAATATTTGGAAGTGCCAACCCACCCAGCTGAGTATCTAATTGCAGAATTGGCAACTTAACTCTAGCTGTCTTTTTATTCCACACAAATGACCTAATCATAAAATTGATCACTTTGAAAAAACTGATGTTAACCCTTACCAGAATGTTAGTAAATAAAAATATCAAAAGGGGTAAGATAGACATCTTAATCAATGCTTCTTGTCCTATCAAAGTCAAAGGATGATTAGACCATGTATCCAACAGTTTCTAGATCTTGATACTGGTGGCTTCATAATTATTCTTAACCAATTCCCCATAATGACCTTTAACGTAAATTCCCAAGTACCGTATGGGATCGGTTTTTCTTACCTGTTGTTTTAGGTCTTCTGGGAGGCATGCAGCACAGAATTTAACATAAAAATTGCAGTTTTGGAGAGATTAATTTTATAGCCCCCTATTTGTTCACATTTGCTCAATTCTGCCTTTGTGGACTGCAGTTTTAACTTTTCTGGATCTAAATATTAAATAGCGTCATCAGCGAAAAGTTTCAATTTCCCCATTCCATCGATTGGGGCACTAATGTTCCTATTAGCTCGTAATCTAATAGCAAGAGGTTGAATAAAAAAGGTGAACAGAAGGGCTGATAATAGGCAGCCTTGCCTGGTTCCACGATCCATCTCGATTAACCCTCCTTGTTCCCCATTAACTATTATCTGTGCCCTCTGGTAAATATTTTTAATTATAGTTATTACTGAAGACGGAAAACCAAACTTAGAAAGTGCATAAAATAATGAATCCAAATTACCTAAATCAAAGGCCTTTTCCGCATCTACCATGATAATTCAAGCAGGTGTCTTATTGATATTTAAAGATTAAAAAAGCGTGTATTGGTCGTCATCATGAAGCCCGCTATAAACCCTGTTTGATCGCCATGAATCACGTCCTTAGCTACAGAAGTGATACGCTGTGCCCAGATCTTCATAAACATTTTATGATCGGTGTTCAATAAACTGATGGGTCGATAAGAATTCAGATTATTGGACGGTTTATTCTTTTTTACAAAGCTAATTACTATCCCTTTTTTTAAATTCAGAAGATACCGACCACCCATTTTATTATGACCAAATAACTTTTCCAAAAAAGTGATCAACTCTTTCACAAAAAATGTATAAAATTCGCTCGGGATTCCATCCTCGCCACAAGCTTTAGCTCTAGCCAAAGACTTAATAACTGCCGATATCTCGGCTTCTGTAATTCTCATCTTCAACATCGTAGCTAGATTCTGAGTTATTGTAGGTCCTTGAAGTGAAGCAATATACTCCTGAATCATCTCCGAATTAACCAAATATTTAGTGGTATATATTTGTTGAAAATGATTGAAAAAGATCCGAGGAATATCAGCTCTGTCAGTAACTAATATATTTGTTTGGGGATCTATTATTTTTACGATACAGGCGGATTCTTGCCGAGCCCTGGTTGACCAAGCAAGCATCTTACCCACCATTTGACTTTCTTCATAGACCTTCTGAAGATATGTCTGAGAGCTATTTATTTCTTCTAAGATAAAAAAAAGTCTTGATGCCTTCCTAGCCTGTTCCAGCTGAGTCCGATTTGAAGAACCCACCAGGTTAGAAGCATGGACCGACTGCTGGAACTGTGCCATTTTATCTGAACATTCCGTGGTTTTCTTAACGGAGGCGGCAATCATCTGCCAGCGGGCTGCGGCCTTAAAAAAACCCAGATAGCAAACATACCAGCAGTCCCTTCATTAATTGAAAAATAATCTTTTATCCAGCATCTAAACTCCTCAAGCCATACTGGATCTTGATGGAGAAGGCGGTCCATCTGCCAATTGGACCTACACTTTTTAGAGAAACCCATTTCTAAACATACTTGAACATTGGAATGATCAGAAAAGGTGTTAATACCAATATCTGCATCTCTAAGAATAAATGAACGTGACAACAATAAAAAATCGATTCAAGATGCAGTCTGATGATGGTGTGAAGAACAAGTATATTGACGAACACTTTGATTAACCACATCGATGCTATGTGTTTTCCCCTCCTGTGCTGAGATTTACTTATTCCCATGTTTCATGACGAGCTGGGCTCGTCATGAGCGTGCGAGGAGGCTACCTCATGATGAGCCCAGCTCGTCATGAGCGTGGAAGGGGTTAAGAAAACGCCATACATCAATTAACTTAGGATCATCTACCAAAGCATCAAAAAGCTTCTTTATTTTGGGTTTCAGTTGTTTTTTTCCCTCTATTTGAAGTATCCATTTTCAAATCCTGAATATAATTAGAAGCGTTCCCAAACACAATTTGCCCCGAAACCCCAATCAGAAGTATATAGAGTGTACATAATGCAAATTCATCATCAGGTATTGGACCATAATAACTAACAAAATTCAGAAGCTGGCCATTTAATGACACCTGTACCCAGATCCACCTCCCCTGGGGATCCCTTTGTTCCTGAAGAAACACCAAATCAAATTCCTGAGAAAATAAATAGCTTGCATCACCCGCTGAAGCAAAAAAAAGCTTTTGGTACATTCCTGGAATATAACTTTTTGTGGTATTAGTTTTGAGATGAGTTTCCTGAAAAAAAATAATTTGAGTTTTTAAAGTAACTAGCCACCTAATCAAACCACCGTATTTACGTCTATTCAGTATTACATTAACGGTGACAGAAAGAATTTGGCATTTACTGGATAAACTCATTCTGCCAGATAATAAAAGAAGAGAATAAAAATAAGAAACTCAATATACTCCAATTCTATTCTAAATTAATTTCATTCAAAAACTTTATTGCGGGTATTTATAACCATAAAAGCACATTCATTTCCAACAATTACAAATTCATGGTGACTCAAGGATAAGAATTCGCTACGTACATGGGAATTTCGGGCGTGATACAATAATAAAATTATATAAAAATCATTTAAGCATAAAATATCATAAGTGCACAAGAACACTTTAAAAATTTTAATTATATATACAGTTCTAAAATAGTGAAAACATCACACTAATCTCCCTTCTCAGGCTAAATAAAGCTACTGAAAGCAACGCACTAATCTCCCGTCTATTTTAAATTGATTGCTGCACCATTTAGCGCCTTCCTGACAGCACCAGCTAATTTTTCCTAGTAACCCCAACCACACTAACCCTCCCTCAGCAAAAACCCTCCTCCCCTTAGGAAATTTGGCTAGTCCCACTATCCACATACTCCACCCCCCAAAGCACATGCAGGTGCCCTGATATTGCACCAAAGAGTGACTTTCCCCCCTCCCACAAAAAAGAAACAAAAACGATTCTTCACAATCAAGACTCTACAAGTCTTTTAATCAACTAGTACAATATTCAAAAGAGAATTCTTAAGAAAAACAAGAACAGAGAAAACATCCAACCAATTATCTTCCGACTGAAATTGCCTTGAGCAGCTCCTGTGCTTCTTCTAGATGTGTAAATAAATGAAACTTTCTCTGAATTAGAACTTTTAGTTTTGATTGTTGTGGAATTGAAGCTTGTGCACCTTGAGCTTTAAGCAAGTATAATAACTTAACAATCTCTTTGCGTCTTCTAGCCGCCGACATATTAGGGAATAATCAATTTTAAACTGTATCGTCTAGATTGCCATAGACAGTACTTTTTCCTTTACGCGGTAATCTGCAAAGTTGACAAGTATCGTACGGGGTAACTTTTCGTTAGGAGGAAGATGAACGGGGACCCGATGAGCCCTAGTTAATGTTAAGTCCTCCGAAAATTCAGGTATCACAGCCTTCTATATAAATGTTTCAACCCGCTTGAGAGTATCACCCCCTTCAAGCTGTTCCAGAACACCAACTATCCGAAGATTAGAGCGGCGAGAAAAATTCTCAAATTCCTCAATCTTGCTCTCCATTATTGCTTTTTCTCGGGAGACTGAATCCACTTGTTGAAGAACACCAATCATTTGGTCCTCTAAGGAGGAAATCTTTGATTCATCCTCATGGAGACAGCCCGGAAGACTGGCAACTGCTTCCTCTATCTTTCCCAATTGCTGGTGAATCGATAACATTTCTGACTGCTGTGTTTTCGGATTTGCTCGAGAATCATATTTAACATAGTTTTAATATCCATCTGGCATGAGACAGCCTTCTCATCCGGGAGTACAAAGTCAGGTTCCTTGGTTCCTTGCTGAGGCTCACTATTATCTAAATCAGTCCCAGAATCTAATAAAATAAAACTGCTTTCCGGCAAGGTTTTAGTCGCTGGGAGAGCTGAGAGCATTGGATGTTCTGACGAGGCATGCTGACCTTGCTTATCTGGCTGACCCTGAGCCTGGGCCAGAATGGTGCCAGTTGATTGCATTTGAGAGTCATTTGAACTGGTATGGAGAAGAGAGGGCAGAGACTGAGGAAGTGGAGTCGCAATGACATTCGCCATGGTCAAAGCATTAAGTAGGAGCGGAGTCAAGAGGCCTGGAGCTGGTACCTGTGTCTGTGGGGGGTGTCCCCCTAGAAAAGACAACACTGGAGTTGAAGAGAAGAGTGTCCCCGAAGTGGGGACTGATTCAACTGATATGGCTCCCATTGTTGCATCCCCTGTCGTCCCCAAAATATCCTGCTCGAGAAAGTCCTTTCTCGATTTACCAGTCAAAGTAGTGGGGAGTAAAACCTTCTAAACAAAGAGAGGAACATCTCTAGCTTTTTTCTGCTCCTGGTTGGACCGAACATCAGTGATCCCTGGAACATAGTCAAGTTTTGATCCCTGGGAGCAACTTCTGGAGGTACCATCGACCTTATCCCTTTTAAAGGGGAATCATCAATTTCTGAACTTTGAGAGCTAAAGTAGGACTCAGCATCATGTAATTTATTTCATTCCTTAGACTGGTTCAGTTTAGCTTTATTTTTTGCAGCAATCATGGTGTCTGCTTTTGCTGCTGCAGCCGCCAGCTTGAGCTGTTTCCTCAATATGTAGTTTATTAGATTGAGCTCTATAATCCAATTTCTAATTTCTTCTTGCAGAGGATTCTGATCCCGCTTTCCCACCGTCCTCCTTCTACTGTTTCCCTACACAGTTTTGAATTAGCTCCTTTTGCAGCCTTCCAGCTTCCCAGCTCCACCAATATATTTCCCAAAAGTTGTTTTTACTTGTCCTTTATGCATCTTTAGTCTTTAGTCATTAGTCCAAAATATGCGCCACTCTAGTCTCTAACAATTTAGCACCATCAGCACAAGTCTCTAGCCAATTTCAAATCAATCTCTGACAGAGGATTATTTCGAGTCAAGTCAATTAAATGTACTTCGCCACTCTCCCAGCTCTCATCTCCTGATTGAGTTGAAAAACCACCGGTTTACCAGCAAATTCCCCCGTCGTACTCACTTGTGTTATGTTTTCTATGCTGACGCTATTTTATATTCCGTTTGGGCAGTCCATTCCGCACTTGAACAGCAGACCCACGGACTAACACGAACAGGTCGGCGGATTAACTCCAAGTGTGGTCCCAAGCCGCCATTCCAGTCACCATGCACAACGAACACACCGCGCAGGTGTGGTAGCGGAATGCTGGTACCTCCGGTGGAGCTCGCACGCGGGTGCCTCCATTTTTTCCCCCAGCCGGGTTCCACCTACATAGAATGCTGAGGTGAAAAGATAAACGGAAAACGGCACTCGCAAAAATGCCAAGTACGAAAGCCGGAACAAAGAGAAGAACTGGCTGCTGCGCTCGACCTCAGCGTTTCAGCACACCTGACAGCAGAGTCGACATCGCCATGAGGGAGAGGAGCATCACTGCAGTTACGCGGTAGCGGGAAGCACTGTAGCTGGTATTACCAAGATGTGTTTACCATTTACCATGGGATGGTGGTGGTCCCCTGTTGGAGAATCAGGTGAAAAAGGCTATAAGACAGGATCAGGACAGGATAATACTTACTAAACTTCTCAACAGACCTGACGCACCAGGGCGCATCCCTCTCTTACACTCTTTACCTCCTCGATATTCTTCCAGAATCTTCAATCTAATCAGGTTGTCATTCAGGTATGAGTCTTCCCAGTCTATTCTCTCCTTTCCTCTTTAGCAGCAGTTCTCGCCTCTCTCCTTCTCTCTTATGCAGCAATGTCGATGATCTCCTGTTTCTTGCTCCACTCCTCTAAACTTAAGTCACTCTAATTATAGTCTTTATTTCTGCATGTCCCTCCCTCAAAAGTAGCAAATATTGATGGAGCACAAACTTGATTGGCCAGGGCAAGTGAATTGTCATTCGCCTCATGCTGTCATACTTAATTTCTCAATGAACTCTTTTGTCTAAAAAAAAAACACCCCCTTTAACTCATTTATTATTCTGTCATTTTTCTTTTCCCATATATTTAATATTGCAAAACAAATGGCATAATGAATACAGCTCCACGGTTGAATAGAGGTTTTACACGTC
This sequence comes from Lissotriton helveticus, assembly GCF_964261635.1. Classification (NCBI taxonomy): domain Eukaryota; kingdom Metazoa; phylum Chordata; class Amphibia; order Caudata; family Salamandridae; genus Lissotriton; species Lissotriton helveticus. Next base: position 892,315,849 of record NC_136063.1, on the reverse strand, counting down.
CCTCGTCCTTGGCTCTTGGCAGCCTGTCAATGACACGGTCATCGGGTCACATCATAATTCTGTTCCACAAGCCTAGCTTGCCTTCATTTTTGCCGCCATCTTTTTCTCTTGCTTGCGACAACAGGCCCAAACGTACACTATTAATAAAGGAATCATAGACAGATATTAATCTTTCAACTATGAGTTTTTCACTGTATATCACCCACTTCTACTCTATCCCATATTATATTCTCTTTCTTTACGCAAAACCATTAGCAGCAATAGCTTTCTTTTAATTCAGGCAAGCATATGCCGGTCATGTGGTGCCTCAAGACATAATGTTAGTAATTCTTGCGCATGCGTGAGAGGTTTCCCTCTCAAACGGGTTAGTCATGTTGTTTTCTACGTGATTCTGGTTTGCACAGGTGCAAAAGTGTTTTTCCAGTTTAAAGCGGGTCTTAGTCCAGTTGCACTTTATTTTCATTAATTAAGCATGCGTAAAGCTCTCTTCCCCATTTGTGAATGTTGTGCGTGTATGTTAATTTCATTTTCTTTACTATTTTCAATGGTTAGTACCTGTTAATGAGGGATTGCTCTGAGCAATTTTCGATTTCTTGAATCCTAGCTCCATCACAGTGCAAACCATATTTTGTGGTCACAAGCAGGCCGATTTCCCATTGGCAAACGCAAAAATCAGTCATACATCTGGCTCTAAGTGTTTTATATGAAAGTTAAAATCTTCCAGGCTGGCATGGTCCAAGACTGTGGCTGGCAAGGGTCTCTTGAAAGCAGATATGTCATTGTGTTAGTGATGGAGCGAGATGGAAAACAAAATTTTGTTTAAACTCGCAAAGTCACATTTCCATAACCTGAATAAAATTATTAATGAATTGTGATATGTCGTGCTAATACAACCTAGATTAAACTTTACACGTGGGGGGACTAACATGTGTGCTCATAAACGTGCATATTTGTTGCATCTTTTTGTTCGTGCAAAATAATAAAATAATTTATTGTTTTCGTTTTTGTCATTACTAACTGCTGCAAACTTAAAATAAGCATGTGCTTGTTTTGCTTTTCCTTGTCTGTGTGATGTCATTTCTACTATTCTAGGTGCATATGGGTCTCATAGAAAAACGGAGACTGGTAAATATAAACGCTGCTTTATTTGTTTGCAATGGCTAGGTAACATTTTGATTAATCGGGTGGGTTAATTAATTAGTAAACCATGGGGTGGATACAGAATATACTTTATTTCTTACATTAATACTTTTCTTGTGTTTGTTTTATACTAGAAATCATAAGTTGCCTGCTTTTGAGGCCTAGCTATTTGAACCGCAAATTGAGAGTTGATCTATAATTCTGCAGAAAGTCACGAGACGCCCATTCTGAATTAAAACGTTTATTGAAGCTGCATTCACAAAGCAAAAACTGATGAGCTGACATCATTCTGTCGGACATGGCCAAGGTCGAAAGTGAACTTTTTGTCAGTCCTTAACTTGGCATCCGCGGAAGTTGCACTGAAAGACTGTGGAAGCTGCTAGGATGACTTTATACAAAGTTGCAATCGCAGGAAGCCTCTGGCTTCACGTGGAAGAGACAATGGTCTTTGTAAGACATGATTTTGTGGAACTTTTTAAGAATCGGGTGACATGTCACTTGTCACTCTCAGCCAATGGGACGTCGAGTATTTCTGAAAACTTTCCTTTGCTAGTTTAGTTAGCGTAGAAAGGTATAAAAAGTCATGCCCTTAGGGTTGGGCTGGCTGCTGCTTTCTGACTTTCCGATGAGGGTGATGTGCTGCTGGACTTTGCGTGGAGCACGTAAGAATCCTCAAAGATCTTTACTTTAATTTCTGTCTATTTAGCTCAGTTAGGGAAATAGGTTTTAGAAATGCTAAACTTTATATAATTTCTTTAAATTGATTCAATTGCTTAAATTGTATTTTTCTCATATTTCTTACCATCATGCTTGCTTTATTGCCAATAAATTTCATTTATAAAACTTTCAACATATATTCCATAATTTAGAAAATAAATCTTACTTTTGACAAACAAGCTGGTCTTGATTATTTAGAAGTATAGGTTACCTTTAGCTAGATCACGTCACCTATGGTGGTCGTTTAAATGGTTGGGTTTTATTCTAATGACAATATTCTTTCTGCAAATGTATAAATATGTATATAGTGTGTAAATAATGTGTATATAGATTTATACTGACCACCTGATTCAGTAGGCCCAAAAATATATCAAGTTCATAAATGGGTCCATATTTAGTATAGAATTTTGTTTATAGGTTATGAAGTTGGGTAGCGTAGTTTATGATATATTTTCTATAGCCCGCTGGATCAATTCTCTGGTAGCAGAAATTGATGGTTGCTAAGAGGTAACCAAGGTAACATGTTGGTTGCTAAGGGTTGCGTCATGGTATGGAAATAGGATCGATGTTTTAACACTTGTTAAGTTCGTTTTTCGTGCCTATGTGTAAGCTATACCGGTATAGATTGTGTGATGAGAAATTAGTCACGCAAGCCATCTGTTCGTTTGTAGTGATATCGCCGAGTATCACAAGAGGTATCGCCGTGTACCATAGTGTTGTCGCCGAGCAGCACAGTTTTAGGGCTAGGTCCGAATCTTGTATAGTGAGGATTTTCTAAGAAATCAAAGCAGCATGAGAATAGGGACAAAGCGCCTTCCATAAAACTCACTGTGATGAGAGTATTAGTTATATCCGAGCTTGAATGAAGGGTAAAATTAACGTCGGTGCATGATTATCTATAAACAGGTTAGAGTCCTGTACGGGTACATGTTTCATATCTATAAACAGGTGAGAGCCCTGTACGGATAACGTCGTTATTTTGCTAACGGTGCATGAATTCTATAAACAGGTGAGAGTCCTGTACGGATTTCATGTGTGTTTGAATTTAGGGAATTTTCCGTGTAAAAGTGCGAGTTTGAATTGTATTTTATGTTCAAGTGGAACTCTTAGAACTTTCACTTCGCGGTGGGTTCAGAGCAAAGCGAGTTCATAATTATACGTGTTAGAAGGGTGGGGTAAGGTTACTCTACTGACAATTGAATATTATCCTTAGTGTGAATAGCGCCGTCTATTCCGAAGTGTGGATACTTGAATGTATGTAAACTATCCTAAATAGTGAAACGAACAGATGTTGTCTTTATAGTCATTGTTAAAATTAATTTACACTGAAAAGTGTTTTTAAAATGGCGCTGTGAAAAGATTTTGTGAAGGAGGGGTAAGCGCCAGGAGTGAGAAGCGAGAAACCGCAGCTGCTGTGTACGTCACAGAGCCGCGCTGGGATTGGGTGACCTACGTCACAAGCTGTATTCTGATTGGCTCCTGAGTCTCTGACGGCCTGTGAGCTGATTGGTCCTTCGGAAATTCTCCAAATTTATTGGTCGAGCTGAAAAGTGACTCAGCTCAACTGCCATTGGCTTGTTGGTGTGTTTCGCGCACGGATTGGTTGTTTTACGGAATATCCCGGAAATATTTTACGAACGATTTTGTGAATTAAATTTAACTCTTAAAAATGAGTTATCATTTTAAACATGTTGAGAAAAAGACAACATTATTTCAGAAATTTAAGAATTTATTTTCACCTGACAAGAAAATCGAAACGCGAAGTGGTAAACTACTTCATAAGTATAAAACACCTGCAGCGTACATGGAAGGTGAATACGGATATCATACTGTCTTATGGTTCGACAGTTGGAAACGTTATACTAAAAACGATGGTGTTTTGGCTTGGCCTGACGATGGTTCATTTAATGTAAGAGTTTTAAGGAATTTACGAGAGAAAATGAATGCTCTTGTTCCAAAACCGAGACCAACTCAATTTGAAGCTTTAGTTGAGTGGGAAGATGAGATGTATCAGTTACAAAGAGAAGCTAGTGGAATTAAAAGACCTTCTAAAAATCCATCATGGAAAAGAGAAACTCATGAAGATAGATTGCGAATGTGGAGACAGGGAAACATGAGTGAAGGATTGTATTTAATTCATGAAATGGTAATGGGTTCTCCTACAGGGAAATCTATGGAAAGTGAATCTGAGGATGCAGTTATGGAGGAAATATATACAACTGCTAGAAATAAACAGCCTAATCAGCCTTTGAGACCTCCTAGATCATGGTCTACACCGGTGGTTTCTACTGAAACTTCACCGAGTGCACCTCCAATTAGTGAAGCTCCTAAACTTTATCCAAATAATTGTGAAATCACTGAAACTCCTAGAAGATCAGAATTTGAGAATGCTCGAAATGAAGGCAGACAATTTTCAATGACTCCAAGAGCAAGGGAACCTCCAAAAGATTATACAAGAGAGACAAGAAATGTTGAGGATGATGATTATAATGAATATTTAAGATCTAAAGAAGAATTAATTAAAAGAATGACAAAAGGCATGGAAGCTGTTACAGTTCCAGTAACAATAGGTCCTGTTCAGCCTGTATTTGATCGAAGAGATACAAACAAAACTGAATTAACTATTCCTTTAAATACAGAAATTCAAAAGCCTGCTGAAAAATTTTATTCAGACTTGACTGAATTAAATACTTCCAGATCGAGAATGCCTGATTTAACTTTTAATGAGGATTTATCTCCAAAAACACCAATGGGTGCTATGTCAGATGTAGGAAGTCCTGAAGTCAGGGTAACCACACCAAAACTTGATGTGGCCAAATTAAAAGCGAATATAGAAGAATTAATAATTGGAACAATTGGCCCAGATAGTTTAAATTACTATCGGGATGATGAACTACTATTCATTTGCAAAAGTATTCAGTGGAAAACGAAAAATAAATATGATCAATTAGAGGATCTAGCTGCAGAACTTGAAATCGATGTAAGTAAACAAAAGAATTTTGCAAAGCATTACAGATTAGATTTTTCAGAAAGCGACATTGAGAGTTTGAACTCAATGGGAAGAATAGTTCACATTAAAGATTTAATTGTCTATATCAAAAAGTTAGGAGAACTGAACAAATGGAGAGTGAAATGGACCAAAAGGAAGGAAGATGAAAGATTAGAAAAATTGTCAAAACAATTTCCAATGAGAGAAGTTGCAGGTGGAGGATATGTTCATGTCCCATGGTCGAGACAGGACATTCTGTTATTCACAAATGACTTTCCAAAATTAAGAGAGAAACCTGTTGAGTGGTACAGGCAAGTCGATAGATTTATCAAAGTGTCAAAAGTTCTGTGGATTGATTTAGATGGATTTTTTGACATTGTAGTTCCATCTGATCTTTGGACAGAATGTAAAATATCTATTAGTTGGCTAAAAACAGAACCTGAGCGAATTAAAGAAACAGGTGCCCCAAATCCACTTGTAATGGATTTTTATGAGAAAGTAATTGTTTGGATGAAAAACAAAATTCCACCCAAAGAAGTTGATTGGGTTAAAATAGAGAGAACAGAACAGGAAACAAAAGAATCAGTTCATTCCTTTTATGAAAGACTATTGTTGATCTTTAAACAATACAGTGGTTATGAAAAATTAGATGAAAAAGACATGAGTCATTTTATCTATAGATTTGTTTATGGATTAAAACCTGAAATTGGAGAAATGATCCGAACTAGTATTGTCGGATGGCAAGCACTATCTATAGATGATATTTTAAGAAAAGCAAAATATTGTAGCGATGAATTAGAAGTAAAACAGAAGAAGCTGAAGGAGAAAGCCATGTGGGCTCAGGTAAAGGTGGCTGAGCAACAGATTGCCAGCATGGGAAATAAGAACACTAATTTTGTTCAAACTGGAAATACGAACCAGATACAAGGAAAGTTTAAAGGTAATAATTTCCAAAAGAAATTTAGCCCAAAGATAGAAGAACTGAAACAAAGATTACCTTGTTTTAATTGTGGCGAAATTGGACATTGGAGGGACGAGTGTCCTCATCCTCCTAGAAACTCAAAGAATCCCTTATTGAATCCACAGATGCAGAATGGTGTTAACGTGCAGCAACAGCTACAGATGCAACAGGGGTTAAATGAATTTAATATTCAGCGACAGTTACAACAACAGCAACAACAACAGGTGAATAATCGTCAAGATCAATTGCCACAACCACCTTTTCCGAATTGTGGGGGAGTTCAAAAATATAATCCAAACGTGGGATTTCAGGGATGTGAACAGGTAATAAAACCACAAAAACAGCAAAAGCAGCAAAGGGTTCAAATGCAAAATGCTTCACAACAATTTTTATTAACAGAAAGTCAAGACAGTGATTCTGATGATTATTGCTGACGGTGCCCGAGAGAGGAGGAAGAGTGTGTTGTTGGAGCCACTCTTGAGGTTGACCAGTCCGGTCCTTATGTAAACGGGAAAGTTAATGATGTAGACATCACTTTTCTAGTGGACACTGGTGCTACCCGTTCTACTGTTAGATCAGTGGAAATTGAAAACCTACCTCTCTCTGGGGATACCATCCAAGTTGTGGGAGTAAGTAATCAGCAAATTAAAACAGACTTAACTGATCCAGTACCAGTTGAAATTGGAAGTTACAGAGACAAACACAGATTTGTGGTATGTAACAGTAGTCCAGTAAATCTATTAGGCAGAGACATACTATGTAAAATGAATTGCAGAATATATTGTTCTCCTGAAGGAGTAGAGTTACAAACAATGGAGGAAGATGGTTTATACAGAATGACAATGATGATGATGGAAGCAGAAGAAACAAAATTGTTTCCTGCATTTGAAGAAAAGGATTTGCCTGAAGAGCTAAAGGAAACAGTGAAATCTGAAATATGGGATTTTACTGGGAATGAAATGGGTCTGATGAAAAACGTAGATCCTGTTAAAATTGCATTAAAACAGGGAATAGAATTTCCAAACACTCCACAGTATAAAATGAAGACAGAGACAATTGAGGGTATTACACCTGTAATTGAAAAGTTAATCAAGCAAGGTGTATTAAAGGAAATGAAGAGTAGCTCTTGTAATTCACCAATTATGGGAGTTAAAAAGGCTAACGGAACATTTAGGATCGTACAAGATTTGAGAAAGGTTAATCAAATTGTCATTCCATGTTGTCCTGTGGTTCCAAATCCAGCAGTAATTCTATTTCAGATTCCACATGATGCTGAGTGGTATACAGTCATTGACCTTTGCAATGCATTCTTTACTGTTCCTTTACACCCAGACAGTTATGAAATCTTTGCTTTCAGATTCCAAGGTAGGACCCTTGGATGGACAAGAATCCCTCAGGGCTATACAGAAAGTCCTTCAATCTTTAATGAATTGTTAAAAAGATCTTTAGAAGATTTAGACTTACCAGGTAGGTCTACGCTGGTGCAGTATATTGATGATTTGTTAATAGCTGCAAAGACAAGAGAAAATTGTGTAACAGACACAATAATTCTGTTAAATCGCCTTGCAGAAGAAGGACATAAAGTGTCCCCAGCAAAACTACAGTTTTGCAAACAAGAAGTAAAATATCTTGGTCACAGAATTGCAAAGGGAAAAAGACAAGTAACAATAGAGAGAATAAAAATGATTCAAGCAATGTTACCGCCAAGAACACAAAGACAGGTCAGAATGTTCCTGGGAATGGTAGGTTACTGTCGACAATGGATAAGTGGATTTTCAGTAATTGCAAAACCACTACAAAGACTGACCAAATCAGATGTAAAAGATCCAATTATTCTCAATGATGCTGAGATGGAATCTTTTGAGAACCTGAAAAAGAGCTTATGCCAAGCTCCTGCTTTGGGTATGCCAAATTATGAGAAAGATTTTGAACTGTATTGTAGTGAGAGAGAAGGATGTGCATTATCTGTATTAATACAGAGACATGGAAATCTAAAGAAACCTATTGCATACTTCTCTGCAGTTCTTGATCCAATTGCAAAAGCATTACCAGGTTGTTTAAAAGCAGTCGCAGCTACAAGTATCAGCCTTGAACAAAGTGAAGGAATCATTATGGGATTTCCTGTGAAAGTTTTTGTGCCTCATTCAGTTGAAATACTACTGACAAGAGGTAAGACTCAACATTTAACAAGTAGCAGATTGACAAAGTATGAGAAAATCATACTGGGAGCAGATAATGTTTCGATTTCAAGATGTCTGAATCTGAATCCTTCTACATTACTGCCTGATTCTGAAATTGTTGATGACATTGAGACAGAACATGAATGTTTAGATGTCATGGAATTCTGCACAAAACCAAGACAAGACATCAAAGATAGACCTTTGCCTGAATCGGATTTTGTCTACTTTGTAGATGGCTCATGCTTAAGATCCGAAGGTGGTGTCTTGAAAGCTTCATACTCAGTTTGTACAGTCGAAGATGTTGAAGAAGCATCATGTCTTGAAGGAGTTCGTTCAGCACAAGTGGCTGAATTGATTGCTTTAATTCGTGCATGTGAAATATCGAAAGATATAAGAGTTACCATCATTACTGATAGCCAGTATGGGTACGGAGTTGTGCATGATTATGGACAACTCTGGTCACAGAGAGGATACATGACATCAACAGGATCACCAATTAAAAATGCAGTTTTCATTAGAAGATTAATTGAAGCAATACAATTGCCAAAAGAAATTGCCATAGTCAAGTGTGCAGCACACACTAGAGGAACTGATTATATTTCCAAGGGAAATGCCTTCGCAGATGAAACAGCAAAGTACTGCGCAAGGAAAAATTATTCTTACAATCGGAATAGAAGTACAGAAACTGATTCAAATTCATTAATGCTAACAACTGTTGTAGAAACATGGAATGAGATTAGAGATTTACAAAACGAAGCAGATGATGAAGAAAAAGACCTGTGGTTAAGATCAGATTGTAGACCACGTGATGAAGATGGAGTGTGGGTTTACAAAGATGGCAGAGTAGTTTTACCAAATTGTATGATTTCTGACATGGCCAGATTATATCATGGTCCTGCACATTTAGGAAGAGATTCTATGGTCAGACTTTTTAGAGAAACATGGTTCAATACCAAATTCAGAACAATTGTAGAATCTTTTTGTCAAAGGTGTTTGTCATGCCAACAAATGAATCCAAACAGAAAATCAGTGGTGGGGACAGGAATAATTGGTCGAGAGGGTGGTCCCTTTACCAGGTTACAAATAGATTTCATTGAAATGCCTTTACACAACTGTTTAAAATATGTACTTGTAATTGTATGCTTATTCTCAAGGTGGGTAGAGGCTTTTCCTACACGACATTGTGATTCAATTACAGTAGCAAAACTAATGCTCAGAGAAATCATCCCAAGGTACGGTTTTCCAGTCACTATTGAGAGTGATGGAGGAAGCCATTTTGATAACAAACTGTTGAAGTTAATTTGTGAAGCTTTGAGCATTGAGCAGAAAATACACTGTGCATACAGACCAGAGGCATCAGGTGTAGTTGAACAAATAAATGGAACTATCAAAAACAGAATTGGAAAAATGTGTCTAGAGACAGGAGTTAAGTGGACTGATGCTCTTCCACTTGTTTTGATGTCATTAAGAAGTACACCAGATAAAAAGACAGGTTTGAGTCCTCATGAAATTATAATGGGAAGAGTTATGAGGCAAGCTTTTGTACCTGTAGGTAAACTGTTGAGCATAAATGACAGTGCAATTTTGGATTACTGTAAAAGGTTATCTGATATGGTAACTTCTGTGTCTAATCAGGTGGGAACTGAAGCTCAATCAAATGACAAAGTTTTGACACATGATCTGAGACCTGGAGACTGGGTCAGAACGAAAGTACATCGGAGGAGGAATTGTCTATCTCCTAGATGGCAGAAACCTAGGCAGGTAATCTTGATCACTACTAATGCTGTAAAGTGCAGAGGATTGAAGCGCTGGATTCATCCAAGTCATACTATTCCAATACCAACTCCTGAAAATTCTGATGTTGAAAGTGATACCACAGATGATTCTGATTCTGAAGCAGAAGACAGAACAGAAGGTGAAGTAATTGCAGATTCTGAAGATCGACAAGAAAGTCGACATCTGGAAATTGTGCCAGTAAATGGAAATCTGACAAGAAAAGACTTAGAAATAATTGAAATAGATTCTGAAGGTGAAGAGAATCTGTTAGAAGGAAAGAAAACTGAGGATTCGGTTGTCTATATTGAAGACAAAGAAGCTGAACCAAAAGAAGTTTCAGACCAGGAGAGTATCGAAAGGCGGAGAACAAGCTCTGAAGTAAGGAACAAAAATCCGAAATCTGGGAAGCTAGAGGTAATTGAGGAAGAGGAGGAGAACGAATTACCGAGTACCAGTGATGGAAGACAAAGTGAAGTTCCTGAAGGAGTGAAATTGCCGAATAGAGAAGTTCCTGAGTCAATTGAAATTTCAGACTACGAAACTGAAGAAAGTGACGTGGAAGGTGGAAGTGAAAACGGAAAGAAAAGGACTTGGAAGTCAGAATCAAATAATTCTGAACCAAAGAAAAAGTACGTGAGAAAAGCAGACTTCTGGCCTGGTGGAAGGTTGAGAGTGAGATTAATTAAAAAGCCAATAGAACAAGTTGAAGAAATAAGTAGTCAAAAGAGTCCTGGAAAAGAAGTTGGAGTTGGAAGAAAAATAGAAGTGATATCGAGAAAAGGGAAGAGAATAATTAAACCAAACCAGAAATACAAGTCTCCTGAGTGGACTTACTTAGTAATTCCACCTGTTATAGACATATATGATAGTAGTGAAGAAGAAAACGAGATCCAAGAAATTAGTGACAATGATTGAAGTACAAAATTATTAAATTGGCAAAAGGCTGAAGAAATCCTGTTAGTTGACACAAGGTCGAAGAAAAACTGTTTAGTAGAAGAAAACTTATGTATGACATAAGGTCGAAGAAATCTTGTTTAGGGTTATAAAAGAAAAATATATTTTAAAAAGGGGGTGTATATAAATTTTAAAATTTATTTTTATTTTTGAGGCTAAAACTAACCTAAAAATGCCTTACGTTAAGGAGAGCACTTCAAGATGTTCTGTTTTTAAAAGATGCTGTAAGATGACTCTGGTATGTCTGCTCATTTTAGTTCTGCTCTGGTTGGTACTAGCTGTGATTATACCTTTAGAAATGAATAGAGAATTACACAAAGTTAACATAACAAGCAAAGCTCTGGTTAGCCAAACTAAACATAGTGCATCTGCAAAAGTAATTGATCATCAGCCTAACATTCATCAAGATAAATCAATAGGTGATTTTTCAAGCAATACATTCACAAAGCTTTTGAGTGAATATGTAAAGGTAATGGATGCAAAGGACTGTTATGTCTGTGTTAAGTTACCCGCTTCTGTTTCTGAGGGAGTAACATATAATATGCTTCCTCTCACTTATGCTGTTACATGTAGTGTATTAACTAGTTTATTTTATCAAACTGGTCGTTTAGAATATTACTATTCAAATTATGATGAGATTTTTGCTAATGTCAAGATTGATAATGTTTTAAATAAGCATAAGAAAGCTAAACAATTGAGAGAATATTTCCTTGTTACTAACGAACTCACTTATGAGTATGCTTACAAGAATAACCTAACATGTAAATTAAGTGCTGAAGGAAAGAAATTTTTGAATATGGTTGAGGAGAGAAGAGCAATTTATAAGAGAAATGAATTAGTCAAGCAGACTAAGTCATCCTTCTGGCAAAAAGAGGATGAGAAACTAAATGGCAAAATGCTTGAAAATATTGCAATTCACATAGACAAACCTGTTAGTGGAAAGCTTTGCATTAGAAGAGATAATACACTTTTTGATAATTATTTTGTAGGTGCAAGCAACTGTGAAGATACTTATCAGATTATGGGAGGTTGGGGATTTAAAGGTGGAAAAGATCCTATCTTTCCTGGAATTTATTTTGTTTGTGGTGACAAAGCCTACTACAACCTTCCAGACCATTGGTATGGAACTTGTTATGTGGGAATTGTTTTTCCTAAAGTGTTTCATGTTGACAGAGATTCAGAAGGATTGTTTAAAATTCATAATTATGTAAATAGAGCTAAAAGAGAAACTTTTACTGAAGTTCTGGGAGATATTTTTCAAGCTGTAATACCTTTTGTTGGTATAACCCTAAATGCAGGGAGAATCAGAAAATTGTCCACTATAGTTGATAGATTATCAACTGATACTGCTGATGGATTTCAATTAGTGAATGTTGAAGTTATTGCTATTAGATCCATGGTAATTCAAGATCGTCTTGCTTTAGATATACTCCTAGCAAAAGAGGGAGGAGTCTGTGGCATTTTACATGTCCAACATTGCTGTACATATATACCAGATGAAAGTAAAAATATTGAAATGTATATTAAGAATATTACACAAATGCATTCAGAAATAATTCCTTTAGAAGAAGAAGATTTTACTGGGAAACTTTCAAAAAGGTTTCAAGCAATTAAAAACTGGTTTCATAATATCGGAAGTTCAATTCTTGGCAAGATTCTGGCACCTTTGATTATAATAATATTCATTTTTATTTTGACTAAAGTAGGTTGTTTGTTGCATAAAAGAAAGAAACATTTGAGAGAGAAGAAAAGAATCTATAAACTCAGAAAAGAAGAGGAAAGGGAGATAGAGTTACAGGAGTTACATAGAGAGCGTCATGTTAATTGCAAAGATTATGCTGAAACAGATTTTTAGGTTTTACTAATACAATTGAATTTGAATCGATTTCTTATAAATTTAGTTTACCAAAATTTTGAGTGCTGGTGTGGTGATTTGTTAATCACCAGATGAGGGAGTTGATGGAGCGAGATGGAAAACAAAATTTTGTTTAAACTCGCAAAGTCACATTTCCATAACCTGAATAAAATTATTAATGAATTGTGATATGTCGTGCTAATACAACCTAGATTAAACTTTACACGTGGGGGGACTAACATGTGTGCTCATAAACGTGCATATTTGTTGCATCTTTTTGTTCGTGCAAAATAATAAAATAATTTATTGTTTTCGTTTTTGTCATTACTAACTGCTGCAAACTTAAAATAAGCATGTGCTTGTTTTGCTTTTCCTTGTCTGTGTGATGTCATTTCTACTATTCTAGGTGCATATGGGTCTCATAGAAAAACGGAGACTGGTAAATATAAACGCTGCTTTATTTGTTTGCAATGGCTAGGTAACATTTTGATTAATCGGGTGGGTTAATTAATTAGTAAACCATGGGGTGGATACAGAATATACTTTATTTCTTACATTAATACTTTTCTTGTGTTTGTTTTATACTAGAAATCATAAGTTGCCTGCTTTTGAGGCCTAGCTATTTGAACCGCAAATTGAGAGTTGATCTATAATTCTGCAGAAAGTCACGAGACGCCCATTCTGAATTAAAACGTTTATTGAAGCTGCATTCACAAAGCAAAAACTGATGAGCTGACATCATTCTGTCGGACATGGCCAAGGTCGAAAGTGAACTTTTTGTCAGTCCTTAACTTGGCATCCGCGGAAGTTGCACTGAAAGACTGTGGAAGCTGCTAGGATGACTTTATACAAAGTTGCAATCGCAGGAAGCCTCTGGCTTCACGTGGAAGAGACAATGGTCTTTGTAAGACATGATTTTGTGGAACTTTTTAAGAATCGGGTGACATGTCACTTGTCACTCTCAGCCAATGGGACGTCGAGTATTTCTGAAAACTTTCCTTTGCTAGTTTAGTTAGCGTAGAAAGGTATAAAAAGTCATGCCCTTAGGGTTGGGCTGGCTGCTGCTTTCTGACTTTCCGATGAGGGTGATGTGCTGCTGGACTTTGCGTGGAGCACGTAAGAATCCTCAAAGATCTTTACTTTAATTTCTGTCTATTTAGCTCAGTTAGGGAAATAGGTTTTAGAAATGCTAAACTTTATATAATTTCTTTAAATTGATTCAATTGCTTAAATTGTATTTTTCTCATATTTCTTACCATCATGCTTGCTTTATTGCCAATAAATTTCATTTATAAAACTTTCAACATATATTCCATAATTTAGAAAATAAATCTTACTTTTGACAAACAAGCTGGTCTTGATTATTTAGAAGTATAGGTTACCTTTAGCTAGATCACGTCACCTATGGTGGTCGTTTAAATGGTTGGGTTTTATTCTAATGACAATATTCTTTCTGCAAATGTATAAATATGTATATAGTGTGTAAATAATGTGTATATAGATTTATACTGACCACCTGATTCAGTAGGCCCAAAAATATATCAAGTTCATAAATGGGTCCATATTTAGTATAGAATTTTGTTTATAGGTTATGAAGTTGGGTAGCGTAGTTTATGATATATTTTCTATAGCCCGCTGGATCAGTTAGCTCCTGCTAAGCCTATTGGTTTGGTTCCAAAAGCTCCAAGTGGGACTAACCTGGATTTTCGGCAACATCACTTTATTGGTTTGCTCTGGGTTGCTCTGGGTCAAAGTTTTATTTTTTGGATTAGTTATTTATTATTTATTTTTGGAATTCAAAATCCTTTTGTGGGACAAGGCATTAGAGTATAGCCGAGCATGGTTCCACAAGGCCAGATACCTTCTTTTGCCAGGTTCCGCTGAAACAGTTTTCAGCGTGACAAAAAGCTTAAAGCAGGAAAAACCTAATTTCTTGCCCACCAGGGGTACAGCCTCCCTGGTAACACTTCAGGAACTTCTCCCAGTCCTCCTGAGGTGGGACAAATGGCTAAGGACCAGATTTAAACTTTGACGGATGAAGTGCAATCCAAGGGGTGACAGAGGACATTAGATCGGCCACCCTCATGAGATACCATTTGCCCTGTGGCCCGGCAGTTATCACTGTACTGTGATAGATATTGCTGTGATGCTGGTTCCTGTAAAGGTACACATAGTTTGGTTAAAAGCTACAAGCAGTTTTGAAGGCTATTTAACAAACTTTAACATTGTTTTGTTTTTCAAAAATAAGAGTTTGTTATTGAAAGGCAAATAACTATTGGCCCTCGCACCTGGAGAGTTTGTTCCCTGGGTGTGGTGGTCATCATTTATTTTTTCTACCCCTATCACACAGTCCATCCTAGAAAGGCTGGGAAGAATGATGCCTTTTTTCTGCCGTTCAGATGACAGAAAGCTAATGGTCCACTCAACATTAAATAGTTAAAATGATCCAAGGGTTTGGTAGACTAAGTGCTCTATCACATTTGTGATAGAGTACCATGTCCGCTAAAGTCTAAATCTAGCCATAATCCTAAACGTATTCAAAGTTATTCAAATTTTACTCATGGTCAGACCTGAAGCCCCAACCACAGGCTTCAAGGCACCAGGTCTCTTTTTAGACTGTCACTGAGTTGTTGCAGGAGGTAGCTTCTTTCCAGCAGAAGTAGGAAATCAGGACTTTTCTTCCTGCAAGTAGGTTTTCTTCAGATGTTGTCTTCCCAGGTCCAGGAAAGATCTGAGGAGGTAGTGGTGGAGGTGCAAGATTTGTCCAGCATACTCCCAGAGACTAGCTATTTTTCTGCAGTTCCCAACCTCCTTTTGCGGCACTTCCTTGTCATCTTACTTTCAAATTATCTAGTAGCCCCTGCCATCAAGCAGGTCTAGCTTCAACTTCTAAGCCACTCCTTTAGTCAGATGAACTCTCCTCCCACCTTACCGGGTCTAAACTGTGCCTGAAGCCTGACTACCTAGAACTATCCTGGGGAAGAAAAGAAAATGCCCTCCTTGCCATTTCCAAACGAAAGGAGACAGTCCTTAAGCATCCATTTTTCTGCCAACTGTTCTTGTCTGCTCCCAAATAGTGAATCCCTGCTAAGTGGTCAACATTTAACACCCATTGGCCTTTTGGCATCTGAGGCAGGATGTTGCCATCTGAGCTAGGGACCCTAAATTTTCCAGCCAAAGATGTGTATTCTAGAGATGTGATGAGCGGCAGAACTTGTTTTTAAGTCAATTCTGTGTTCGAAAGCCTAAAATACATTTTTATACAGTTACTTTTCTGCTTCAGTTATTGAAAATTTGATTTTACCATAGAAAATAACTTTTAAAAATGTGTCTAGCCCTTTCCTAAACAGAGACAGGGAATTAAGCAGTCTGGCCAATCCTACACAGTGAAATAGCTTTTGCCTTTTATTACACTGTGAGGAGCCACTATACCCAGTGTTCTACTCTTTATATATTAGCTCTCTGCACAGTGGACTTATAAGGCACACTATAAGATGAAACATGAATTCATGAAAGTATTTATTTCCTTCATGGCAAGGCATTTTTCCCTGCCACATGTCACTGCAGCGAATCTAAAATGCAGCCTATCCAGAGCATAGCGGTACTCCTGGCAGACATACATTTTTGCCATATATGTGGATAGTGTAAATGTCCACTGTTGCTTACATAGAACATTTAACTTTCCATGCCATACGTACACATTTGGCTCCATTTATAATAGAACCACAAGGAAGTTACACAGGACAAATATGAGTACCAATGAACCGCACATATTGTAGAGGTGAAGCAAAGGCCCATTACTGCTGTTTAGCAGTAGTAAAGTGCATAGAGTCCTAAATCCAGCAGAAATAAGATTCAGAAAAAAAGGTGTAAAATATGGGGTGACCACAGATAAAAAGCTGATTTTCGACAGTTTGTGTTTGGACAGCTAAAATAAATGCTGCTTTCATATAATAATGTGTATCTTTCTTCACATTCTACAACTCCATAGCAAATGCAGGGATTGCTTTGCTGCATTCTCAAGAGGGAGAAAACAGTGCATAACCATATGTATTAAATATGGTCTGCTGCTGTAATTCCCTGTGCTGGATCACACAATCTGATGCTAAGCTACAGAAGTTAGTTTGCACTGTCTAGCATAGGACTTGCATATCCTTCAAATTAAAAAGTCCCATACAAAGGCTATCTCTGAAGGAGCACACTCACTAGATGTGTGCTGTGTACTGCTGCACACATGCAATGGTTTGGGTTTTGGAGAAATTTCAGAATATCCTCTTTTTAATGCCTGTTTCAAGGAGGTTTTAGTTGTAGCGAAAAGTAGAACAGTCACTGTAAACAAGGGGGCATATTATCAAGACAGGCGATAAAATTATTGCTGTTTTGGCGGCAGAAAACTGGCGCTAAAACGGCGAAAATGGGCTTGATAATATGGTCTCTGGAATTCCAATTGAAGCCCATGTTAGATGTCCTTCACATCTAACATGGGCTTCAATTGGAATTCCATGAAGCATATTATCAAGCCCATTATCGCCGTTTTAGCAGCAGTTTTCTGCCGCTTAAACGGCGATAATTTTATCGCCTGTCTTGATAATATGCCCCAAGGTCACTTGTACGCACCTAACTATAACCTGTGTTTTTGGGCAAAGCTTCCCAACCTAAATATACCCAGAAAAAAAAAGAAGTAACAATGTAATACCAAACAAAACAAAGCAATTAAAGAAAGATGTAGGCAGAGAGAGAGAGCGATAGAGAGAGAAAATAACTCTGAGAGAGAGCTAGAAAGATGGGAGAAAATGATAGCGATAAAATGGAGCGAGAATGTCCGCATGCGATGATAGAGGGAGCATTTATCTCACTGGGCTTGTATCGCTCCATCCAGGCATGTTGGGGTGTAGCTATTAGTTATACAGTGGCAAAGGTGCTGAAGAGCATAGGGGGTACTGAGCCCAAATATGACTGCCTTGTTCTACTCATATAGGGGGCGGAAGGCCAGTTTTGCTTTCATTGGGCTCTGTGACATCCTTGCTTCACCACAGCAGGCAGGTTAGTTTAGCTGTAGTCCTGTCTCCAGCACTGTCAACCGCCTTGCACACCACTTGTCCCACTCTCAAGGTTTTTCTCTCAAAGAGTGAGAGGTTCCTGCCCTCAAGACAAGACTCAATTTCTAACAGGTCACTAGAGGGCACCTACTATAATTGTAGGACGTGAAAGATCCCGGAACACATATGATGTTTTCATGAACATGAAGTCGGGTTCATCACCTGAAACAAGCCATTGATCCACAGTAATGAATCCAGAAAAGCAAAATGGCACCTCTGTGTGTGGAGGACTTTGACTGCAGAACACGCATGTCTGAGAGACAAAGCAGCAGTGGAAATAACTCGAAACCATATTTTTCAAGGATCAACAGAAATGTTTGACCCAGGCGAATATTAATTGGCGGGAGATGAAGTCCATTTGCTCGTTTCTATGGTCTGCCAGCATACATTGATTCATTTGCATTTTGGTTGTCATCTTAACTATGTGGATTTCGGCTGATGTATAGTGTCACTTTCCCTTTGTTCCATTCTGCCATACAAATTAAATGCCACCTTTTTTAATCAAATGTTTTTACAATGCAAGTAAACAATGTAAACTGAGGCCTGAGTAGGAATTAAATTCATTTTAGAAAATCACTTTGACACGGGAATGCCTTAATGTTATCGTCCGACAAATTTCAACTGTTAGTAAAATAAGGCTACTTCCCAAATGTAACAACCGGACACAGCTTGGATACTGAACTCCCTAAAGCGCGAAACAAATGAAAATGTGTGTGTCCTAGTAATATAAAATGAGGCTACTGTAACATGTAAGTGGAATGAGGTCCAAAATCCCAGTGTCACCTGGGGAGCCGTGGCATCTCCTCTGTTTTTCTAATGTGCTTGTGGCATTATCAGATCACAAAGCCTCGCCTACCTTTGGGTCACCGACAGAATATCGGAAGCAAAAATATCATGTGGACAGAATATTGTGTCAAAAAGTTTCACAAAAAAATATACAGCCTGATTCATGTACGGGCGGTTTTGCGTGGCCCTAATAGCGCATCATAGCGACTCGCTATTGAGGACACGCAAAACGGAATTCATGTAGGAATTGCTAAATAAATAGCGATTCCTACATGTTCTCTATTTGCGAGTAGAAATTTCCTACTCGCAAAAAAAGGAATAACTCCCCATTCATTCCTATGGGCCAAAAGGCCCATAGGAATGAATGGGGAGTATCCCTTATTTGCGAGTAGCAATTTACTACTCGCAAATAAGATAGCGATTTTAAGGGTGCCAGGGGTGTCCAAAGGACACCCTGTAGCACCCCTAAAATGCACATTTGAACAGGTGTTGCACAACAGGTGTGTGCAACATGCAACTTAGAAAAATGCTTTTAAAAGCATTTTCTGAGTTTTTGCTATTTACCGAGAGGTCTGACCTCTCGGTAAATAGCGGCCCAAATTTGCAAAATCGCAATTTCTGAAAGTGTCATGAATAGCATTTAAGGAATCTCTAATAGAGATTCCTTAAATGCTAATCCTCGCATATTAGCTAATTCTTCATTAGCGATTTTTGCATTTGGGATTGTGAATCCCAAATGCCAAAATTGCACTCGCAAAAGGCAAGATTCTGAGAATCTTGCCCTTTGCGAGTGCAATTTAGCTTCATGAATCAGGCTGTAAGAGACGGTAAGTGTGCATAGGTAAGTGTAGATAAAGTATACATATTGTCAAAGTACATGTATGCAGAGTTAATTGAAGTAAAACTTTACTTACCTATAGAAACTTACCTTCACAATATTTTTGTCTTCGATATTCTTAACACAACCCCAAATAAACATACGCAATGCAGGTTGTAGTCTGAAATATAGACTAAGGACTACTGGGATACCTCCTTAAAAATCTTAATATCAAAGTAGCGTGGACCAAAATATGGAAATGTAAGAGCATAGCTGGACATATGGATTTACTGTACTTAATTCCACATTTATGTACCTTGAAGATGCATAAATGTACATTTTCAAGGCACACAGATGAGGAGTGAAATATAGAAATTCTATGCATACGTACATGTCAATATTTTGATTATATTATGGTATAATAATATTCCGCACTCGATATGCATCACCCAGTCCACCCTGCTCCCTGATCTCCCAAGCTCCCTCACTCCTGCTTTTCGTGAAGGAGCTTTAGACTCTTCTCCGCAAGAAAAAGCTCATCTATGTGTATGTCCTAATGTGAGACCCCTGCTAGTAGTCCTGTTGTTTTGCCTGCTTTCACTCCCTCCCTCATCCCATCCTCTGTAATCCTTTCCAATGCCTCTAGAGTGCTTCATTGCTTTGACGATAAATATGCACTGTATAAATCACCACACATACATGAATGTATCTTGCCTGCTTGCTGTCAGTGAGCCGTGTCATTGCACTTCCAGGAAACATTGGTTCAATTCACACATTATTTTCATGACTGGATATGACAGATTCTTGGAATTTCAGGAATACATTAGGGGCAAGTCAGTGCTGCTAATTAACAATCATTTTTATTAAGAAGCTTTACGTGCCTTCTACTGGGTGCCAAGAAGCATTCATGTCATCTTACCACAGTTTTGGAATAAGGATTTACCTCAGGTATGGTGCGTCACGTCGTGAGGCGGACATTTTGACCCTGGCCGCAGGACAGAATCCAACAGGTTACCAGCCTGGGGTGGGAGAATCCTGTACTGCATGGTCCCCAGTAAGACTGTACATTTGGTAGACAGAGACTAGAATAGCAGTTGTCAAGAGTATAAAGCTGGAATATTCATGAGGACTGCATCGCCTCCTCTTTCATCTGCGTATATAATAATAACTGTTGCCCTCTTAGTACACTTCTTAATGTCAGGGCCGTGACATTTTCTGTCCTTTGAAGCATGTGATTACTGCTTTCCTGCAAGCACAGGTATATTTGAAACCATTTTAAATGTACTTCTCCCTGCTGGCATGTGGAAATATGTGTTTGTTACCTTTTTGCTGTCTTTTTTAAACCACTCATCATGTACTAGTTACACAATTGCCTTGCAAGTGCTTATAATATTCTGTACAGCAAAAATAGACTTGTTCCATTAGCATGCACAAAGCAGTCCTGCCGGCGTTATAAGGCCTGGTAACCACGGGCAAGACCGAGTCTATTCAAGGTCGCTTTTTAAAAAGGAGCATTCTAAAGAATCAAATGCCTTTTCGGGGTCTGAAAGGGCTTCTGACCCAGAGACATCAGGGGAGATCCTTTTCAAAACCGCAATTGTTGTCTGCAGGTTAAAGGAAGTTGATCCATGTGGGACGAAGGCAGTCTGAATGGATGAAATGTTTTCTTTCATTTTTTTTTTTTTTGCAAAACATTTTTTTATTATTTTCTGAGCATTCAGGTACAACACATCATTACATGCTGCTCCCATCCCTCCCCTCAATCCGAGGTCTTATACATGTGCTCAATCCAGGTCAGCCTATCATCCCTGCCCAGTCTACTGAAAACCCTCCCTCCTCCCCCCCTGGTGTGCCATCTTGATATTTTCCACCCACGTCAAGTTGTTAATAGGTATCATATGTCTGCCTAGGCCATCCTATCATGTGTACCCCCTGGAGGTGCCAGTATTATCAATCCTTCCTATTCGTCTTCCCTTAGGGCATCTGCTAGGCCCTGTACCATCAGTTCCCACGCCCTCGCCATTTCAAAGTCCTTTTTCTTTTTGGTGCGTTGCGCCTGTGCAAATCTAATCTTACTATCACTGCTGGCCCATTTCTGCAGTTCCAATTTCCACCGCCCGCTGCTAGGGCCCTCTCTCGCCTTCCAGTGTCTCGTTATCTCCCTCTTGGCCAGTGGCAACCCTAAGTCCACAAACTTACTGGTCAACTTTGTCTTGGGCGTGTGGGTAAACCAATGTAAAATGCAAACCGCCATGTCATAAGTCAATGCCCGTTCGGTGACCTCGTTCAGTATATTGCCCACTTCCCTCCATATTCCTGTAACTGCGGGCACTCCCATAACATATGCTCTATTTCCACTCCTTCTCTTCCACATCTGGGACACAGAGCCTCGTCCATCCGAAAATATTTATTAATCTTCCCAGGGGTCAGGTACGCCCTATGTAGTATAAAGAAGTGAACCAACTGGAATTGCGCGTGTTTCGTGCCCTTCCATGCTCTACGCACCATGCTGTCCCATGTCGTTTCCGGTATTGGCTTTCCAATCCCCTCCTCCCATATCGCTTTCAAACCCTCCAGGGGCGCTACCCCTCTCTGCAACAGCCTTGTATACAAGCACGTGACCGCCTTGAAAGTCCCCGCCGCCATTACCACATATTGACACGCCTTCATCAACGGGGGCTCTGCCGTTCCCTCTCGCCAGTGCTGTCTGAGGGCATGCGTTACCGCTGCATGTAACAAAAAGCCTCCCCTGGGGAGATCATACCTCTCCTGCCAAGCCCCATACAGCATCAGCACTCCTTCCTCATATAAGTCCCCTACCATCTGGATCCCAGCATCCTCCCATTCCATCAATGGCGTCCAGTTCCTCCCGTGTGGCAACGCTGTGAGCATCCCCAGCGGAATCTCTGGCGCATAAGGGTGTAGTACTCCCGCCTTGCGCTGGGTGCGGTTCCAGCACAATAGTAAAGTTTTCTCTTCCTGCGTCAATTCAGCAAGATCCAACTTTTGTTGTAGTATTATGTAAGATAGTACATGGTGCGGTATCCCCTTCCCTCTCTGCGCTTCTGGGCCCTGAAACTCCCTCGCGACCTCCTGCGTTAATACCTGCAATTGCGCCGCCAAGTAGTACAGCTCAAATTCTGGGACCGCTAGTCCTCCATCTGCTTTCGGGCGCATTAAGGTGTTCAAAGCCACCCTCCTTCGACCTGTGCCCCATAAGAACCCTATTATAATAAAACGCAGGGAATGAAAAACCGAGGTCGGTATCCAGATCGGCAGCGTCCTAAAATAATACAGCAGTCGCGGCAGCGCCACCATTTTGAACAAAGCTATTCGGCCTATCACTGAGAGCGGCAGCGCCGACCAGAAGGCCACATTACCCTTCAGAGCCCTCACACATCGAACAATATTGCCCTCTAGTAAGTCCGTTGCACCATGGTATACATGCACTCCTAAATATTCCAGACAGGCGGGTTCCCATCGTACCATTCCGCCCTGCCTCGGTGGGCACCCTCCGGGCCTCCCCGGAAACAGACAAGTCTTGGCCCAATTCACTTTCAATCCAGACACTCCTCCAAACTGTGACAACAAAGACGCTGCTCCGTCCAGTGCCGCTTCACCATCTCCCAGAAACAGCAGCAAGTCGTCCGCATACAATGATATGCACTACTGGTCGCCTCTAAAAACGAAACCGTCATAATACGTTCCTAATCTTGCTCTCGTGGCCAGGGGTTCCATCGCCAAGGTGAACAACAACGTAGACAAAGAACAGCCCTGCCTCGTCCCTTGCGCCACACCATATTGACGCGATACCAATCCTCCAACCTTCACACTCGCTACTGCATCAGTATATCGTATCCTCTGCGACTTGCGGAGTTGTCATCTGGCGTCCAAGGCCGTCTTTACCCGCCCTGAAAGACTCTAGCCAGTCCCATGCTTCCTCGGGGGTTTCAAAGAAGTGAGTTCTGCCTTCCAACGCCACCTGCAGTTTAGCCGGGAACATCAGTGACTACTGCAGGCCTTCCGTCCTCAGTTCTTTCTTGACCGATTGGAAGGACGCTCTCCGGCGTTGAATCTCATAGGTATAGTCAGGGAACAGGGTCACTTTGCTGTTGCCCACATAAAAAGGGCCATTTGTCCGGGCTTTCTGGAGCAACAAGTCCCGCTCTTTGAAGTGCAACAGTCGTGCAATCACCGGTCGCGGCGGTCAACCCTGTTGCGGCGGTTTCGCTGGGACTCTACGTGCTCTCTCCAACGTACAGTAGTTCGACAGACCCTCCGGCGCCACCACCGTTCTCAGCCAGTTCTCCAAATATCCCACCATATCTGTCCCCTCTGCTTTTTCCGGCAGTCCCACCACTCGTACGTTGTTCCGTCTGTTCCTACTTTCTGCGTCCTCCGCTCGCTTTTCCAACACTCCAATGCGCTCCAACACGTTATACACAGTTGCCTTAAGGGCTTTTTGTGCGGGCGCCACCTCCTGAATCACCTTTTCCACGGATTCCACCCTGTCTCAGTTTAGAATGGTCCGCCTTCAAAAGCCCTAGGCCCGTCGCCACTTGAGCTATATCCTGTTGCAAGGCCATGCGGGTGTCCGTGATGGCCCCCAATATTTTATCCCACTGCGATTGAATCCCGGAATCCCAATTCACTTCTGGTGAATCCTGTTCAGTTTGTGAATGGTGCTCTGTGTCGGATTGCTGTTGCGAGTCCTCTTTCCTCGCCCTCGGCTTGCCCATGGTCCCGGGTCGCAGTGTCTGATACCAAGATCACCTTCTCGTTCTGCGTCACACCGCAATCCTCCCAGGCCCAGGGCTCGAGTCGGGGTACCACGCAGGTGGACGGCGTCCCCCCACTTATTTTACCAGGAGCTCGATTACTGGCGCAAATGGAGCCACTCATTCACTCTTTGGCCTCTCTTGGGCGAGATTGGAGCTCATTCAGAACACTGCTCACGCGCTGGCATCTCTGATGCAATCGCATCTTAAGAGGTGAGCGAGGGGAGGCAATGAGCCTGATGGTGCAACCACCTTCCGTGAGTCACTTCCTGTTGTGACGTCAGCGTCCCCCCACTTATTTTTTTTAGGACTTGTGCCCTACCCAGCTCTGTTCCTATATGGTGTCCGCTTTAAGGCAGATGACGCTCCCAGTTCGCCGAGCACCTCAGCTGCCGCCGTCCCTCTTTAGATCTCCCTTTTTGCAGGCCTGCCTCGCATATGTAAGCCCAATCACCACTCTTGTCGTCCTTGGCCTGGTTAGCCCCGAGCTCTCGCCGCCGTTTCCCTCCGGCCTCTACCACCGCTTCTAGGATGTATCGCTCCGGAGCCCCTCCTACTCAACGACGCGGAATGTTTTCTTTCATAAGGAGGGATAATCTGTTTGCAAGGACCTTAGCTAATATTTTATTATTATGGTTAAGTAGTGTGAGTGTGTTGTAGGGTTACAGAAGGAGGGGTTCTTCTCCAGTGTTCAACAAAAGCATGATCACGGCCTCACATAATATAGGCAGGAGAATTCCCACTTCCAGCACTTTGGCATACATTTTGAGTAAGTGCTAAGCTATTGGGTGTTTGCACGCTTTATTGAATGCACTCGTGAGCCCATCAAGACCATGGGCCCTGGATCCATCAGAGAGTCAATGGCCTGTATGATTTCCTTGCAGGAGATGAGTTCACTTAAGAACTGCTGCTGACCAAGGGAAATCCATACAATTGCGATCTCAGCGAGGAAGCTGAAATTGCTGTGGAATCTCCTGATGTGCGAAGAAGTAGAACGGCTTAATATGCTATGTTATGTGATGTTATAGAAGCTTATATAGCGCTCAGCTGCCCCAGTAAAGGGGCCTCCCGGCTAAGCATGGGCGGATTTTGCGGATTCGCAATCCGCGAATTTGCGGATTTGCGTATTCGCGGATTGCGAAAATACGCGAAATCCGCGAATTCTCGCGGATTAGCGGATTTTTTGGGGGTGTGTATGTTCGCACGGGTTTCTGCAAGTTCGCGAGGGTTTTGTACTATTTCGCAAATTGCGAACTTACTTGTCGGGTCGCCAGTTTAGCGAACTTGTTGTTTCTACGTGCCCAGCCTGTTTGCTAAGCTTTCTTCATCACTGCCACCCTCTGTCACCACTGGCACTCTCTTTGGTCACCCATGTCACCCTCTGTGTCATCACATCACCCTCTAGTTCACCAGTGTACATTATTGGGGCAAAGCAAAGCACTGCCATCCTCTGTCAACACTGGCACTCTGGTTCACCCATGCCACCCTCTGGCTGGCACACCCATGCCACCCTCAGTGTCATCACAACACCCTCTGATTGACCACTGAGTGAACAAACACCTGCTAAGTGCCTTAAGTTTTGCAAACAACAACACCTGCCCTGCCCCAACTGACATTAATGAAGGCTGGCACCTGCTTGTCTGCTCCCTTTCCTTTTTGTTGCAAATGCAAAGTAAATAATTTTTTTTAACAGGATGCAATGGCATACTTGTAACTATTCTGTGACTGTCAGAGCAGGGTCACACAATAGTTGCAAGTAGGCAACCGGATTCTGGAGGGCCCCTTCAGGAAGCACTACAGGTAAATGGTTACAAATGATGAGCTCGAACTTTTGCACCTGCTCGTTCGTTTTGCTTTTGCAAAACTCGTTTTTCGGTAATTTCGCCCTATTCGCGGGGCGCGTCGTAGTGCGAACTGGCCCGTGGAGGCCGCGAACTCGTGCGAGTTACCTCAAGGTTGAGTATGGGCGCCGCCATTTTGTTTGCGTGACGTATTTCCGTTTCCGCCCGCTAAGTGTAATCTCGCCCGACTCGCGCCTTGCGAATACAAGTTCGCACGAGTTCGCGAGAGAAATCGCGTGCGAACTTACTTACGCGCACGTGATCGGGCCGCCATCTTGTTTTTCATTCATTCCTATGTGTCTGGGTATGGTGTTTCTATCCTCTCTATATCTCTGCCATCCTTTGCTTGTTTTACTATTTTTTTGATCTATTTAACTTATTTTCTATCCCTGTATTTTTCTAGATCTATATTTTTGTGTTTTAGGCTATTTTTGTTTACTTTTGAACTACTTTTTTAAACTTTTACTTTCCTTCTTCTCTACTCTTATTCTTTTTCATTTTATCTCCTTACCTGCCCAGAACATGGTGAAGACAGCAGTCAAGCTGCCCAAGACGGGCACCGCAGCCCGTGCCCGGCTCCCGTGTGGTCGATTGAGGGCGGAAATGGTGGTGCCCCGGGAGATTTTCAGCCCTGAGGAGGTGGGCGCACTTGTTTTTTACGTGCAGCGCCGTCTCCCCAGGACCATCGCGGCAGGCGGCAGGATTGCTGCTGGTTACACCAACAGCCAGGAGCGACGGAAGCGGTGGGGGCAGGTGTGCCGGGCCCTTTTTAAGATCACGGGGGTCCAGCGCACCTACAATCAGGTCACCCACCGCTGGACCGACATCCTTGACCGAGAGCGTGACCTGCTAGACGTGCTGGGAGTGGAGGTCCCCAGTCTTGGTGAGTAGTAGTAGCAATTTTTTCATTAATATTTCAAAATCTTCTGTGCATTTCAGGTGCACTGTTCTCCTTCTCTGTGCCGGTGCCACTGCTTATTTGTTATCTATTTTGTGTTCATTTAATTGGGCTGAGTATGAGTGTATTTTACAGAACTGCGTAATGCTAGACACAAAGGGGCAGATTTACAAGCCCCTTGTTCCACGTTTACACTGCCTTACCTGACGCACAGCGACGTAAACGTGGCGCATCCCTGCGAGTCATGTACAACGTGATGCATCTAAGGAGATGCGCCACGTGAATGCCTGGGCCTGCGCCTCAATGGGTGCGTTCCCACGCAGGGGGGGAGTGGGGGGTGGGTGGTGCCGGTCAGGCAGATGTGTGCCTCGCAAAAGTGCCTGCGTAAAATCTACAAGATTTAGCGCAGGCACTTCCGCGACGCTGCTATGTCAATTCTTTATGCCTGCTTGCTTGAAGCAGGCGTAAGGACTGATGCGGTATGTAGAGTATTGGGCAGCCCTGAGCACTGCTATAGTTGCATTGCGCCCACGAAGCGACTCTAGAGATGCGCCCCTATTTCGTCACGAGATGCGTTACGCATCTGCCTACCCTTGCGCCAGGGTTTGCCGCATTGTAATAGCGGCGCATCTGCCGTGACGCAAGGTTAGTTTTGCGTTACGTATTTGTTCTGGTGCACATCTGGAGGTGTCCAGCTCAGAACTCGTAAGTATGCCCGTAAGTGTCAGATTAGCAATTACCTGCGCATCCCTGCAAAGTGTGTGGCACGGCAGCACCACCCATGGTGCGCCGTATTTACAATGCGGCACACCATGGTCCCAAAACGTCACCGAAGCGTTACGCATCGGTGCCGTAAAGGCGGCTCTTTGATGGAGTTGCGTTGCAACGATGGCGCAGCTCCAGCAATGCTGCGTCAAGCCGTAAGTCTGCTTCATGCAGGCGCAGGGTTTCAGTGACGCATCATTGTCCTAAATGACTGATTGAAATTTTATATATTCCCCATAGCCACTTTTAGCATGCGTTCCTGCGCAGGAACGCCATCCCTTGCGATGGAATGCTCCCTAATGGCGCAGGGTTTTAGAATGGGATGCATCTCCCATATGCGTCACGTTGTTAATATACGCCAGACCATGGCGCCTCTCTTGTGGCGCTGCGTCACAAAATTGACGCAAGAATGGAGCAGAAGAGCTGCAAGGGGCTTGTAAATCTGCCCCTAGAGTAGAGGCTCAGGTGCAGTCCTTCCATTGTAGCCCTCTTTTTGGCTGAAATAGTAGGTTCTTGTTCTTTCTAAATGTTTGATTTGGTTGACAAGGACATCGGCAAGCAGCAATCATCAATGTTTTCTGTTATTTCTTTCATGTTGTACGTCAGGTCCGCCCAGGGGCAAGCGGGCGGAAAAGGAGGATGCAGCAGTGGCTCCAAAGGAGGAGGATGCAGGCCAGGGCGGCGAGTGCTCCTTTGCTGGCCCCAGTAAGTTTTCATTTAAATATAGAGGACCTATTGTTGTCCAAGCATTCCTAATTTAATTGTTTCGAAATAGTGTTTAGATAGGAGCAAAATCCATAATACTACTGTTGCAGGGACACTTCTCCACAAACCGAACTATGGACACCAAAGACCAGAGTAATAATATTTCAGAGTGGCGTGTTTGGCACACTGTATAAATAAACCTGGTAGTGTCAGCAGCACAGATTCCTCCTTCCAAAAATTGCAAAACTTTTCGCTCAGTCACTCTAGTCTGGACTCTCTGGAGGAAAAACTACAGAGTCAATTCAAGTTTAAAAGCTTTATTAAAAGTTTAAGTAAACACATATATTAAAATAAAGTTAGTTGGAAATGGAAAAGTGCTTGGTGCAGAGTTGATGAGTACTGGATTGGTAGAAATTTCTTGTGGTCGAGCCGAGCTTTCACCTGGTTTCAAGTTGATGTTCCTCTTGTCCTTAGAAGTCCAGTTTCTGTCTGTTCAGAGAAAAATAATGTGTGTTAAAATTAAGCAAGCATTCAACAATTGTGACAAAAAAATTAAGCAAGACAACAGCTTTCCCTGGAAGGAGGGACATTTACTTTAGGCTAGAGTAGACAGTCAATTACTTTTTCAGTTGTTTTCACATTTTTTCATTCATAGACCAAATACTAGTGGAGTGGTGTAATCTAACATTCTTAAATCTACTTTGTAGGTGGAACATCTGGTGGCGGGGCCAGCTCGGATGTGGTCATCATTGACTCGGAGTCCGAGGGTCAATCTGGGGAGGAGGCGGCGCTAGAGGAGTCGGACCAAGAAGAAGTACAGACTGTGAGGAAGGAGACAGTGGCGGTGGCGAGTACAGGTAAGCTGGATCATGGTACTATCTGACTCTTAGATAGGATATGATGTGTATCCAGTGGTGGCCCAGTGACAAATTACAATATGGTAATTACAGCAGGCTGGGACCGAAAGACAGATAGAGGCAGAGACAGAGAGAGAGGAAGACAGAAGGAGAGAGAGAGAGAGAGGGAGGGAGCCAGAGGGAGGGTGAGGGAGGGAGACAGAGAGAGAGAGACAGCGAGGTAGAGGGAGACAAAGGGAGACAGAAAGAGGGAGACAGAGAGAGAGAGAGAGAGAGAGAGAGAGAGAGGGAGGGAAACAGACATATCGCCTGGGCCTGGTGCAGATGATACGGTTGCTGGTGTGGTTAACGGCTCAGAGGAAAAATCACTCACTTCTGCCACATCTCTTTCATATGAAAGAGCACCAAACCAAGGATACAAGAGAGTTGTGGGAAGGGAAATGGTGATTCAAGCGCCCCTCCCTGCGGACGCCCATGATACTGGCCTGAATAGTTTTGTACTGCCCTGGCTAGTTGCTAGTTGTACTGTGACACAACTTCCTGCTGAATCATTTTGTGTTAATCATATTCCTAAAGAGCATTGCTTACAGATTATGTCTTTCTTTCTTCATATAGTTGGCAATACTAAAACCTCCAAACCAACGAGGAGTATGCTGGCTGTACTGGCCCGGCAACGGAGGCTGGAAGCAACTGTTGCGGAATATCGGCGACTGGTGGAACTCGAGGGGGATGACACGCACTCCAGTGCATCCAACTTAACATCGTCTACATCCTCCTCTGTTACCCCACGTTCTGCCGGTAAGCACAGTGCTCCAGCGAACCGGAGCCGTGCCGGAAGACGCCACCGCCGAGCAGCAAAAGCTGCACCTCGCAGCACTGTTAAAGGTCGCTTGCGCCGTGCACTCCGCAGAGTGTCAGACCTAGAGGCGGAGGTCCAGAAATGGCACAAATTTCAAAATGTGGTGGAGGGCCTCCGCCTAGAGCAAGCCATCCTCCAAGAAAAATATGATGCCCTGGCCCTAAAGCATGATGCCCTGGAGGCCAAACTTACCAGCTTGCATCCCTAGAGTGTCCCTTGCCCCTTTTTTTGAGACTTTTGGGGGGTGGGAATTGGGAGTTGGGTTTTTTGGGGACTTTTGAGGACTATTTGTTGGGGTTAGGGAGGGTCTTGCGGGAGATTATTTTGTTAGGGATATAAATATACTTTTTCAAACTTTATCTGAGCATACCTGTTTTTTTACTACTTTTGAGCTGGGTGGGTGGTGGTTTTGCAGTAATTTCATTTAACTGAACACTGTCATCGTGTTGGTTCACGTGCAATAGGCCAAATGTTTTCCTAAGTAAATGCCTGTCACAGAGTTTGTTAATTCAAGAGCCCTAGGACTTTGCTGCTAGTACCACTGTCACTCTCTCGCCTCTCCGAATACTCCATTATACTACCTCCCATCCAAAAGCTTATCTTACCTGTAATTTGTGTTTGAGGGCTGGCTCCACCTGGAATTCACAGAGTCCTAACGCGTTCTGCAGCAGGGCCACAACTGGAGTTTCCCGGCGTGGATTTTCTGCAAAACAAAAACAATCAACATTAGAAATGTGGTAGCGGTGCTGACACAACCCTAAAACCTAGAAGCCCCAGAGACAGCACCCCTGAGACAGGCAAGCGAGCAATATAACGCCTACACGTTCACGTGCAATAGGCCAAATGTTTTCCTAAGTAAATGCCTGTCACAGAGTTTGTTAATTCAAGAGCCCTAGGACTTTGCTGCTAGTACCACTGTCACTCTCTCGCCTCTCCGAATACTCCATTATACTACCTCCCATCCAAAAGCTTATCTTACCTGTAATTTGTGTTTGAGGGCTGGCTCCACCTGGAATTCACAGAGTCCTAACGCGTTCTGCAGCAGGGCCACAACTGGAGTTTCCCGGCGTGGATTTTCTGCAAAACAAAAACAATCAACATTAGAAATGTGGTAGCGGTGCTGACACAACCCTAAAACCTAGAAGCCCCAGAGACAGCACCCCTGAGACAGGCAAGCGAGCAATATAACGCCTACACGTTCACGTGCAATAGGCCAAATGTTTTCCTAAGTAAATGCCTGTCACAGAGTTTGTTAATTCAAGAGCCCTAGGACTTTGCTGCTAGTACCACTGTCACTCTCTCGCCTCTCCGAATACTCCATTATACTACCTCCCATCCAAAAGCTTATCTTACCTGTAATTTGTGTTTGAGGGCTGGCTCCACCTGGAATTCACAGAGTCCTAACGCGTTCTGCAGCAGGGCCACAACTGGAGTTTCCCGGCGTGGATTTTCTGCAAAACAAAAGCAATCAACATTAGAAATGTGGTAGCGGTGCTGACACAATCCTAAAACCTAGAAGCCCCAGAGACAGCACCTCTGAGACAGGCAAGCGAGCAATATAACGCCTACACGTTCACGTGCAATAGGCCAAATGTTTTCCTAAGTAAATGCCTGTCACAGACTTTGTTAATTCAAGAGCCCTAGGACTTTGCTGCTAGTACCACTGTCACTCTCTCGCCTCTCCGAATACTCCATTATACTACCTCCCATCCAAAAGCTTATCTTACCTGTAATTTGTGTTTGAGGGCTGGCTCCTTCATTTCTTCATTGTGCAGAATCCAGGCATCAGCATTATGGGTAATGGATAGGGTGAGTCTGGAGGAGGAGGACTCAGGATAGACGACCAGGACTGAGTT
The DNA here is from genome assembly GCF_964261635.1 of Lissotriton helveticus. Taxonomy (NCBI): domain Eukaryota; kingdom Metazoa; phylum Chordata; class Amphibia; order Caudata; family Salamandridae; genus Lissotriton; species Lissotriton helveticus. Next base: position 892,284,016 of record NC_136063.1, on the reverse strand, counting down.
CTTGTCAACTAACTGTTGTGAACCTGAGGAATGCTGCGGCATCAAAATCAAGATAGTTCTGTTGATGGGCTTGTTGTTTTATTGGTTGATTACAGTTTTGTTGGGAATGTGATGAAGCACTTGCTAAAGAAAGGCAGACACACAGGAATAAAAGTGAATAAGGAGGACTATTTACAATTAATGAATGATTGAGTCATTTTCAGAACTCGCTGTCAGGGAAGCAGAACTCGTCCTCATACTCTGCTAACTCATCAGTCGGGGTTACTTCTGGTAACTGAGGAGAACTTTCCTCGGGTAGGGCGGTGTCCTCTTCTTCCTGCGTGCATTCTCGTACTCTGTAATCTGGTGGTATGAAGTGCTGGTTCATCTTTATCAAGGTGAGCCGCTCCACATTTGCGGGCAAGAGGCGGGACCTTTTGGAAGTCACAATGCCACCAGCAGAACTAAAAACACGTTCTGAAGACACGCTTGCGAGTGGGCAAGACAAGTAATTGATAGCCAGGTTGGTGAGCTCTCGCCATATTTTTCTTTTCCCATGCCAATACGCCAATGGGTCCTCAGTAATATTGACCTCTGTTGAGTCATCCAGATAGGCCTGCACCATTGAAAGAATGTCCTCCCGGATTCCTGTACTTTGCACTTCTGTGTCCTTTCTAGGACCAGGAAACCCTAGCTGAGTTAGCCAACTTGCTTCAGACATATCGCATGCGCCTGGTGGAGATGATACGGTTGCTGGTGTGGTTAACGGCTCAGAGGAAAAATCACTCACTTCTGCCACAGGCACAGATGGTGAAGTGCTTTTTTGGGACGCCTGATCGCCTGCTGATTCACTAGTAGTACTGTCTTCTCCTACAGTTTCCTTCCGTTCTATTTCAAAACGAATGGCTGACTGAGCTAGCCAACCTTTGTACTCTGTAACATCCGATGTTTCAAAAGGAATTATTACTTTGCCAAACAATGGCTTTTTGTAACGTGGATCCAGAATAGTAGCACAAATGTAGTGCTGTTGTTTCTTGATATTTACAAGCCGTTCATTGCTAACTAGGCGTTGTAATAATCTCTGCGCCAACTCATGTGCTTCGTTCTTTCCAACGTCCTTTAATTGTGAAGACACCACCTTGACTTGGTGCTCGAGCTTCAGCAACAGTGGGATAGCTTTGCTCAAAGAACAGTCCTCCCTGCTCACGTCACGCGTGAAGACCTCAAAAGGCCGAAGCATGTCTGTCAGGCTTTTAACTAGCTGCCAGTGCTCCACCGCTAGTATCATTCCTGTCGTATCACCACCCAGGTTGTAGAAATACTCATTGACTACTGGAAACAGCTCATGCAGACGCTCAAGCATGTAGAAGGTTGAGTTCCAACGTGTTGCCACCTCCTGGATAAGTGCTTTCACTGGCATTCTACGTTCATTTTGCTTGCGCCTCAGCTCCTTCCGGGCCTTAAAAGAATGGTTGAAATGTGTGCATATTCTTCTGCAGATGGTCAGTGTTTTGTCGACTGCAAGTTCTTTTTTCAAAAAATTTTGCACAACAAGGTTGATACAGTGCGCCAAACACGGCACTCTGAAATAGAAACCGTCCGCCATGGCCCTAACTACATTGCTGCCATTATCTGTAGAAACATAACCAACCTTGCAATGTCTTGGGCACAGCCATTGCAAGACCTTTTTGTTAAAGTCAGCCAAAATGTTGACTGCAGTATGACTTTTCTCCATGCCAAACATGGCTAATGTTGCATGTTTACGAGCACCCTTAAAAATCTCGACCAAGTCACCACCTGCATTTATCTGTTTAATAACCCCTGAAAAAGAGACCCAGTGTGCAGTGATGCACATGTAATCAGTGGCTGCGCAACTGGTCCACATGTCTGTTGTCAGGTGTATAGTGTGAACAGCACTCTTCTGCAAAGCTGCCCCCACCAACTCAAGCACCTCTTTGTGTAGTGCTGGAACAGCAACCCTGGCAAAATAGTACCGGCTAGGAACCTTCCATTTAGGGGCCAATGTTGCCACGAGTTCAAGGAAACCCACACCTTCGACAAACGAAAAAGGGAGAAGGTCCACCGCTAGCATTTTTGCCAGCTTAGTGTTATAGAGGCGTACAGTTGGGTGGTTGCGTTGAAATTGCGCATCTGAGGAGAACATGGCTGAAATGGTGCGCTGGACAAATTTACGGGATGATGCTGATGCCTTCTTCGACCCACTTCTGATCAGTGTTGACATTTTCCGCATTGGTGTGTCTCCCAGACTCTCAGTGTGCCTGCTATGTGTTACGGAGGGTGTGGTGCTGCAAGGGGTACTGGGTGCAACCGGACACATGTCTGACGCTTCTTCTACCTCCCCATCATCTTCAGATGAAACACCTACTATGGGTATATTTTGGCCACTTGCCCTTTGGGATCGCTTTCCCTTGACGTTTGCTAGGTGCGGAAACCATTCGACAGCGTGCTTTCTTTCAAGATGACCTATCTGGCCTCCGGTTCCATAGTTGGTACCAGTCTTACCACGGCTAACGCTAGTCTTACAAATGCAACAAACGGCTATGTTATCATATTTTTCATGGACACTAAAAAAGTTCCAAACTGGGGACTGGAAACTTCTGGTTTTGCCGCACGAGGTGATACTGCTGCCAATGCCAGATGAAGCAGTGGTGGATGAGCCTTGCAGACATCTACTGGGTTGTGCAATTATTGCAGCAACCTTACTTGAGGGAGTCGAGCTGGATGGAGTCCCCCTCCGGGGAGAAAATATGGGAGCTGTAGGTTTTGTTGAACTTGTGGTACTACTTGACTGCGTTGGTGGTGCTACCAGTGGCACGTCGCCAGGGTCACGCTCAGCATGACGTCGGGATAGGGTGTAAATGTCTGTCTGCTGCATGGCCGGTGTGGCTGGACTGACATGTGTGATGACTAGGTCATTGCTGTCATCCTCTTCAACAACATCAGAATGCACCACTTCATCAAGTCCGACGTTCGGATCCATAAGTATGAGCTTTCCGGGGCCCTTCCTTTTAAGATTTGATACCATTCGCAGCTCATGGTGTGCCTCCCTCTCAGACGTCGGAAATGGTTGCCAATCCAGATCCAGATCATCATCTGATGGAGCGGGGCTTGAAGAGGAACTTCTACACACCCTCCTTGATCTTTTCCTTGCTGGGGAGCTGGGAGAAAATGAATCATCAGGAGGAGTGGCTTCGTCTTCCTGACATGATACCCCGGCTCCAAAGTCAATTTCCTCCTGTGCCCCTACTTCTGGAAGAACAACCATTGTGGGCACTTGCACCGCTCCATGGCCATCTTCACTGACCTCTACTTGCAAGTCTCCATGGACCTCTCCTTCTCGGCCTTCTCCTTCTCGGCCTTCTCCTTCTCGGACAGCTCCTTCTCGGCCTTCTCCTTCTCGGACAGCTCCTTCTCGGCCTTCTCCTTCTCGGCCTTCTCTTTCTCGGCCTTCTCCTTCTCGGCCTTCTCCTTCTCGGCCTTCTCCTTCTCGGACAGCTCCTTCTCGGCCTTCTCCTTCTCGGCCTTCTCCTTCTCGGCCTTCTCCTTCTCGGCCTTCTCCTTCTCGGACAGCTCCTTCTCGGACAGCTCCTTCTCGGACAGCTCCTTCTCGGCCTTCTCCTTCTCGGACAGCTCCTTCTCGGACAGCTCCTTCTCGGACAGCTCCTTCTCGGACAGCTCCTTCTCGGACAGCTCCTTGCGCATGTACTTCTGCTTGTACTAGTAGCCCATGCAGTTGTTGTTGCGGCTTTGGTTGTTGAATAGTACTTGTGAGATGAGTTAAAACCTGTGTTGATGGCGTGCTGCTACTTTCTTGCGATGATCCAACATCACTGGTCGTTGGTGATTCAACAACTAAACAGGCTACCTGTGCAGCACTCATGGTGGGCCTTTGTTTTTTTGGTTGTTGTTGCCCAAAAAATGTCTTGGTTGAGCAACCAGTCGCCTTGGTAAGTGGTGCCACTTGCTTCTTCTTCTCCTTAGTAGAGACATCTTTCTTGGAAGAGGACCTACGGGCACCTCTTTTTGGAGCCATCTTCTTCAGATGTCGGAACAACAGGCCGCAGCAGCACTTCTTCCTGGCACTGATGCTCAACGATGATGATGCGTAGTTTTGTGCACCTAAACGCAAACGAAGACAGAGGAACATCAGTAAATATAAATGTTGCATATGTAGCGCTTGAATAAACAGTTAGCAAGTAGGCATTTATGAATACACACGTGCACACCACACAATATGGAATTTTCAAAATTAGGATTTGCTAAATTTTTGGGAAACAGGAATTTAACATTGATCCAAGAGAGCACACACACAGAGGGTTGTGCTTTCATGTACCCCTGACTCCGCCTGGGCACAATGGGTGAAAGCAAGGCACACCTATGTCTCAAAGCTCACTGCCTGCCTTCAAAATGGCCGCTTGACCCCCCCATCCACATGGCCAGGACCATGCCTCAAAATGGCCACCACCAACATAGCCAGCACCCAACCCCTACTCCAAAAAGTGAAAACACACAACACAAATCAAATCACCACAATCCAATGCCATCCATCCATTTTCAGAAGGCTTATGCTGCCTGCTGGTGGTTTTCCGGTGCAAAATTGCATTTTTTACAATTTCGCGAGTGCGAGATTGTTGCTTCACGGCGCGAACGTGGCAAAAACCCACAAAATCCGCGAACAGACCGATTCTGGGCCCCCCTGGGCATAATGGATGACATCAGAGCACAGTGGGTGCAGGCCTATGGCACAAAGCACACAACTTACAAATGGCCCCTAGACCCCCACCCACACGGGACCAGACAATAAAATGGCCCCCACCCCCATAGCAAGCCCCCAACACCACCCCAAAAAGTCCTAAAACACACAAAAATCAGCACAATCCAATGTCATCCATGCCCTGGCCAGAATCATGTTAACAAAAATAATTTCAACAAAACAGTTGTATCATCCATGCACCCATAAATAAGCCTGGGGGTTTTCAATTCATGTGCAGCAGAATTGTAATTTTTACAATTTCGCGAGTGCGAGATTGTTGCTGCGCGGGACACGAGCAGTGCGAACACAAGCAAAAACACATCCTCAGCTCGCGAACTTGCAGATTTTCCCCCCAAAAAAGTCGAAAAAAAACAACACACACAAAAATCACCACAAACAAACAACATCAACTTACTTCTTTGTGAAATCAAAATTCGAATCCAAAAGTAATCCAAAAGGCCTCAAATCCAAATATCCAGCAGCAACCACAAAAAGTAATCCTTCCCAGTCAAGATCGAAATCAAAGTGGCCAGGAAATGGAGGAGCTTGCTGGACAGGAACAGGAAGTTGGAGACTGGGGCACTTCCTTCACCCCACCCCTATGGGAGGAGCTTGCTGGACAGGAACAGGAAGTTGGAGACTGGGCCACTTCCTTTACTAAGTAATTTTTGTACTTTCGCTAGTGCGAGATTGTTCCTGCCCGCGCCGCGGACCGCGAGCAGCGCGAGCAGTGCGAACACAAACAAAAAATCTGCTTCGCGCGGATTTTGCGTATTCTCGCCGCATCCGCGAGAGTTCGCGGATTGCGGATTCTCCGAAAATACGAAAAATCCGCGAGCGTAACGGATTTTACGCCCATGCTTACTCCCGGCGATTCCAACAACAGAAAGATAGAACTGATTGCTATGGCGGGAAGCTCAACATACCAACGGCAGAATAAACTATTTTAGAGGAAAGAGGTGAGTTTTAATAGCTTTCCTGAAATCCAACAGATCCTCCAGTCCCCTTATATGAACCGGCACTGAGTTCCACAGTTTGGCTGCCAGGTAGCGGAAGGAACGTCCTCCCGCTTGACAACGCTTCACCCGGGAAACAGTGACCAAGTGCTGCCCCAGAGAACGCAGTGCACGGGGTGGAACATACGGGGTCAGCAAATTGCAGAGCAGATTAGGTGTGGCAAGTATCAGGATCTTAAAAGAAATATATAGAGTCTTGAATTGGATCTGCTCCGCCATAGGGAGCCAATGAAGTCTCCGGATGGTATCGGCGATAGGATGGAACCGTGGAAGCCCTACTAAGGTTCTGGCTGCCGCGTTTTGAATGCGCTGCATCCGGATGATCTCAGCTTGGTTAGCCCCCAATAACAAGGAACTAGCATACTCCAGGTGAGAAAGAATAGTAGACTGGACTATCAGCTGGTGAGTTGACGGGTCAAAGAATTTGAGGATGGGTTTAAGACCTCGTAAAAAACTGAAACATGTACCTACCACTTGTTTAGTGTGAACACAAGAACTAAGAGAGGAGTCCATCCACACCCCCAAGTTCTTGACTTCCTTCTTAGGTTCCGGGGCCTTACCCAAAGCATTCGGCCACCAGTGCTCACCCCACAGGCTAGCATTCTTGCCGACTAGCAGAACTTCAGTTTTATTTGCATTTAATTGCAAATAATTAGAAGTCATCCAATCCGCTCCGGCCGTCAGGCCACTTTTGAACCTAGAGGCATTCAGCATAGAACCTTCCGCCAGTGCAACCACTAGCTGCGTGCCGCCATTTGACAAGAATCGAGAATGGTCCGCAGGTGTTCAGTCATGGCCAGGAGCGCTGTCTCTGTACTATGGCCGGAGCGTAAGCCTTGTTGCGTTGCATCCGGAATGTTATTGGAAGGCAAAAAGTTGGTGAGTGTGATGTTGACATGTGCCTCTGCAGCCTTCGCCACCCAGGGAAGAAGAGAAATAGACCTACAATTCTCAGGTTTAGTTGTATCTAAGGTTGTTTTTTTAAGAATGGGGGACCTGTTTCCACTGCACTGGCACCATGGCGGACGAAAAGGAGGAGTTAATTATCTGACGAAGAGGCGTCAGAAAAAAGCAAGGAGGATTCCCTAAACTTTACAGGCTTTAGAGGGTCGGCAGCAGAACCAGACTTAATTTTCACACTCAGCCTACTAAGTTCCTCATAAGAAATCTCAGGGATAACTATAAGACTAGAGATCAGCCCTGGTCTGGAAGGTGGGTAAGTACAGGAAGTGGTCATGGAAGGAAAAGACCTGTAGATCGCACGTACTTTCTCCACAAAGAAGGAGGCCAGTTCTTCACAATGGAGTTCGGAGGTGGTTATAAGCACCAAAGTTTTCCTGGCACTGAGATCTTTTAAGATTTTAAAAAAGAATTTAGCAGGATTAGGGCTAAGCCTAATCTTGTTGGCATAGTAGGCCGCCCGCGTCTTACAGATGGCTCTATGATATGATTTAAGTTCGGTCAGATAATGTGCTTTTTGTCCAGGGTCATAGTCTTTCTTCCAGTCACGCTCTATTCTTTTACACGACTTCCTCATTATAGTCAGGGCGTCATTGTACCAAGGACTGGAATCCTGAGAGCGACCCTTAAACCAGCTTGCCGGAATAAGAGAGTCTAGCGTCCGTATAATCCAGGCACAGAACATCTCAAAGCCTGACTCGGCGTTGTTAAAAGGACCCAAAGGGTCCACCCTAAGCAGTGCATGAAAGTCTTCTAGTGTTAGTTTACGCCAAGGTCGTTTATAAACAGGTCGCTGTGCGGCCTTACATAACGGCTCTGATATGGGGAAGGTCATTTCAACCAGCGAATGGTCAGACCAAGCCACAGGGGTAGGGCTAGCCACAGTTGCAGACTCAATGTTAGAAAAAATGGGATCTAACAGATGGCCCCCTCTATGTGTGGGACTTGCGACCAGTTGATAAAGCTGAAAAGGAGCTAAATCTGCCAGCAAGCTATGGATGGTCTTGTATTGTACAAGATCAAAGTGAAGATTTAGATTGCCAAAAATGCTAAAATTAGCAGTCCTCAAGGCAAGCGTTCCTACTACCTCCAGGAGTGCATTTTTAAAGCTGATAGCTTGCCCCGGTGGCCTATACACCAGCGGGCACATGCATCATTGTCAATTGCATTCGCAAACGGTGCGAATCGCAATTTTCGTCCGTTTGCGAATGCAATTGACAAAATTGGAATGCATCATGTTTTTCGCAAATTTAGAAATCGCAATCATGTTGCGATTTCTAAAATTGCGATTGCATTTAAGAAATCGCATTTTGCGATTTCTTAAATGCAATGCATGATCATTTTAAATTTGCGAATTCGCAAATAGGGAGAGGTAAATTACCATGAAGTCGACCTTCATGGTAATTTGCGAAAACTTTCAAAAATGCACAAAAGTGCATTTTTGAAATTTTCATTTTACACACACACATGCCCGAAGGGCATGTGTGTGTGAAAAATGCACTTAAAGTTATATTTCAGGGGTGCAGGGGGGTCCTTTGGACCCCCCCCTGCACCCTTGAAATTGCATTCTCAATTTGCGATTCGCAAATTGCGAATGACTTCCCATTCATTCCTATGGGCCTCTAGGCCCTTAGGAATCAATGGGAAGGGATTCCTTAATTGCGATTCGCAAATTGTGAATCGCAATTAAGGAATTTTAAGAAATCGCAAAAAAAATTGCTATTTCTTGATGCATTGCCGTTTGCGATTTCTTAATTGCAATTCCTTAATTTTCGCAATTAAGAAATCGCAAACGGGAACAATGATGCATGTGGCCGCAGGATCCCAGAAAGGGTCAAGTGAGTGCACACAGAGATGCTAAAACGTGCACATTTGCATCCCTCTACTATAACCTTAGTAAAGAGACAGGAGTAGCAGGATTTAAAAAATCACTGCGATGCCACCTCCCCTAGTCTCTCTGTTTATCATACAGATAGAGTAATCTGAAGGTAGAGCTAAATTAGGCTCAGCTACCATGTCCCCATTGAGCCACGTCTCTGTCAGAAAAAATATATCCGGAGTTTTATCAATGATGAGGTCAAAAATGTCAGCATGATGTTTAGCTAATGATCTCACATTCAGCTGCAAAATTTGGAGCCGTCGTTGGGGCGATGTGGTGGGAGGGGATGGAAGAGACAAAGGAGTAGGGAGTGCAAACATACCGCACGAGCAGCTGGTAGGGCCACTCAAAGGGTGTAGTGAGGAAGTATGGCACCGGTTGACTAGAGGGTTCATAGCTAGTAGAGCTTCTCTAGAGTAAGTACGACCTCCTTGCCCTTCTCAGAGAGGCGACGTACTGGCGCGGACGGGCGCAGACGGGCTCACGCGCCATATCACACTTAAGTAGGCGACAGGGAGCGCAAAACAACTAGACCGCCATCCAAGATAGCGTCTCTATGAGCGCTACCGGAAGTGAGGGTTTCCGGTCCTCGCTCTCGCCTTAGCCTTAATGGAGCAGGAGTTCAGTCCTGATACCCTCATTGTTGGAGATCTGCTCACCAGTAGATGTCTGCAATGTCGGAATGTACCCACTAATTCTATTGAGCTTTGAAGTTGTGCCAATGTCCAGTCCACTGACCTTACTAGTGGACTGTTCCCTTCATGGCACAGCTCCCCCTGTTGCTGCTGCCCCTGTTGCTGCTGCCCCTGTTGCTGCTGCTAACCCTCTGGTCAGGAGTTTGAAACCCTTCCCACCACAGCCCTCCACCTGAACCTCATCCCTGGTAGTCTACTGGTAGAGTGTCACTGCTCTGCTGCTGGACTGCCCTTCTGTCTCTCTTTTTTCTGATTTTTTCTTCCCTTCTGCTTCTCTTCTGCTGCTGCCCTGTTTCTGCTTTTTGTCTTTTTCCTTGTCCTTTTTTGCACTTTTCCTCGTGCTTCCCTACCGTTGCCACTGCGATCCTCACTGCCCCACCCATCTCCAGTCACCCTTCCCCCTCACTGTGTTTCCCACCTCCCAGCTGTCCAACCCCACCACACTCCACAAAACACAGAGGGTTGAAGCAAGAAACCTGAACTTAGTACATCTAGTGGCCCAAAAGTTTTGCGATGGTGCTTGAAAAACCAGGAAGTACACCCCTCTTTACTTCCTATTGGGTTATAACCCAAATACAATCAAAACTACACAATGGAATTAGCACCCATCATTTGGAAAATAACATCATAGTTCTTTGTAGCATAACAAGTCCATGAAGAATAATAGAAGAAGCAGGTCCAAAATTCACTTGTAGTCAAAAATGAATGTTCTTTATTGATATATTCAGACATTTTAAAATCCAATGTTCACAAACAGGTTCTTTTAGCCAACGCATTTCATCTCTGCAGAGACTTCTTCAGGGCTCAAAATTCGATATTTGTGGTTCAAATGTATACCACTCATACAAGAAAAAGTTCAAAGACACCAATAAGTGAAGTGCCAATAATAGTCTGAATTCAATGCGCAGAAAAAGAAATAACAAAGATAGGCACAGTAGCCAGCAGCAATTTGGGACATCACACTACTAATTGGTGGTCGCTGGAGAGACAGGCAGCGGGTGCATCGCTGGCTCCACAAAGGCAAGCCTGCCTGCGTTGTGTGCACCTGGACCACACCCAGTGCCACGGACCCTGGTTGCTGGACCTTCCACCAATAAGAAGCCAGCACTCTCCTTGACCTCAAACCAGGACGCCACGTCGCCTGCCACCCTGAATCATCAAAGGACACCAGAGGCTCCTGCCAAAACAGCAGCTACAAAGTCACCGACCTCCAGATGCCAGCTCCTCCCGCAGCCCACTTGGAAACAGTGCACATGACCAGCTCAGCTGCATTCTCCTCAACATGCTCTCCCTCCATAAACACGCCACAGAAATCTGGGATCTCTTCAACGCCGCCTCCCCTGACATCATCTTCCTCATTAAAACCTGGACTAATGCCAGCTCTGGCTTGGACTTCGCCACTGCCATCCTAGACGGCTACAAAATCACCTGCAAGGACCGCACCGACACACCAGAAGAAGGCATCGCCATCATCCACAAGAACACCCTCCACCTCACCACCCACTCAGACAACCCAACAACAACTATGGAAGACCTTCAATTCCAGATCCAGACCAACCTCAACACCACCCTCCATAGCACCCTCGTCTACAATCATTAGGACCCACCCCACCCTTTACCGATGCCATTGTCAACCTTATCGCACCCCAGGCTCTCGCATCTACAGATTACATCCTGCTCAGTGACCTCAATTTTCACCTGGATAACCCCAGTGACCAGAACACTGTATCTCTTCTGGAGAACCTCGCCAACATCGGTCTCACGCAGCAAGTCACCGCTACAACGTAAGCAGCAGGACACATGCTCAACCCTGTCTTCTCAGCCAGCGGAAACATCTACAGACACACCAACAAAATCCTCTGGACTGATCACCACTATGTCTACTTCACTATGTGCACTTCACTATGCCTACTGTACAGCACCCCCCTCACTGCCTCAATCATAGCTGGAAAAAGGTCATTGAAGTATATCCTACAACCTTCCTCAGCACTAACACACCAAAGACATCAGCAGATGCCAACACCTCAGCACACAACCTCCACCGATGGATCTCCAACTCGACCAACACTCTGGCACCCCTCAGGAAGCCCCTCGGCAAACAACACTCCAAGAAAGTCACCTGGTTCACTCCCTCCCACCACAAGTTCGAACACACTTGCAGGCAACTCGAGAAGAGATGGAAGAACAACAAAACCTTCTGCAACCTTAAAATCTGCCGTCAACAAACGCCACCACCTCTGCAAATCATAAAGAAAATGGCTTGCCAAGACAGAATCAACATCAACACACCCAACAGCAAAAAAACTTCTCCATCGCCAAGGAGTTCACCAGACCCAACAGTGAGATCACAGATTCCCCCTCTCAAGACCTCTTCAACAAACTCAGTACTATATTCCAACACAAGATTAGTCAGATCTACGTCAGCTTCGAAACCCAAGACCCTCCCACCATGCCTGACACCACCACAAGAAACCACGCCACACCCCAACAGATCCTACATAACCGAACTCCATTCACCACAGACGACATGCTCAAGACCATGAAGAGCATCCACTCTAGAGCACCCTCAGACCCTGCCCATATCACTTGTTTAATAGAGCGCTACCTCCTTTGCGCCTGAACTATGCTGCACCATCAACTGCTTCATTGAGACAGCCACCTTCTTTGATGACAGGAAACATGGCAAGATCAACACCCTGCTGAAAAAGGCATCCGCCGACCCTATAAATCTCAAGAACTTCAGATTCACCTTCCTGCTTGCCTGCTACCCTTCCCAACCAAGGTCATTGAGAAGGTCATCAACACCCACCTCTCTGAGTTCATTCAAGGGAAGTACATTCTAGACATCTCCAAATCCAGATTCTGGAGCAAACGCATCACTGAGACTGCACTCCTTACCGTCACCGATGACATCCTTTCCTTCCTTGATCAAGACGAAACTGCAGCCCTCATCCTACTGGATCTCTTTGCCGCCTTATACACCATCTCCCACAACACGCTAATTATGAGACTACATGATGCCGGCATCTGCAAAAAGGCCTAGGACTGGATGCACTCCTTCCTTACCAGTTTGACAAAGCAAGTCAGACTTCCTCCATTCCTCTCAGAACCTACAGAGATCAGCTGTGAAGTGCCCGATGGCTGCTCCCTGAGTCCCACTCTCTTCAATGACTACATGGCCTTTCTTGCTGCCATCATCAGGAACATCATCTCCTACGCCAATGATACCCAGCTGATCCTCTCCCTCACCAATGAACTCACAGTGCCAGAATCAACTTCCACTGGGGAATGAAGACTGTTGCAACCTGGATGAAAGATAGCTGCTTTAAGTTCAACTCGGACAAGACCAGAGTACTTATCCTGGGACCCATCCCTCAGCCTGGGATGACTCCTGCTGGCCCGTTGAACTGGGAAACCCCCAACCCCTCGGACCACACATGTAACCTTGGCATCATAAGGGACTCATCGCTCACAATGAACAGCCAGATCAACACCATATCCACATCTTACTTCCTCATGCTCCGCCTCCTTCAAAAGACATTCAGATGGATCCCCATGCACTCTAACCTGACGTCACCCAGAAACTCATCAGGAAACTACTGAACGTTCAAAACACCAAAGCCAGACTGGTAGTCAACATCCCCCACGGCAGCCACATCACCGAATACCTTCGAGAACTCCACTGGCTTCCAGTCAACAAAAGAATCACTTTCAGGCTCCTCACACATGCCTACAAAGCTCTCCAAGATGAAGGATCTGAATATCTGAACGACCGTCTCTCATTCCACATACCAACCAGACACCTTTGCTCTGCCCAACTGGCCCTGATAACCGTCTTATGGATCCAAAAGGACAAAACCAGAGGAAGATCCTTGCCCCACCTTGTCGCCAGGACCTGGAACACCCTGCCTCTCCACCTCAGGCAATCCCTGTCGCTGACTCAATTCAGGAAGGATCTCAAGACCTGGCTCTTTGACTGAACTCCTGCGCCCAGACGGCTCAGCAGTCACACACTATATAAACCCCATATTGATTGATTGAATGATTGATCGATTGAAGGTGCTGCCAGGGCATTCCCCTCTCCATATCACTCGATTGTGGCATACTTTCCCAAGCGAGCTGTTTCTCTGTCTGCCAGGTCACGGAACTTGGACAGTAAGACCAGGCGACAATGTAACAAGCCTACATTGTGGTAGGGAGTCTTCTTGGTCAATGTCTTAAAGTTCTATCTCTATACTGGTAAGAAAGGCAAGTATTTCCTGTTCTACTCCCACATGTTTACAGATACATACACCACCCATGTATGCTTGAGGGTAGCCTGAGTGGTGACTAAGCCAGTATTAAGTGTAAACTATTCAATGATGGAGTCATGAAGTTCCAAACGGAAGACCTAATCATGCAGAGTGTTGCTTTGGAATTGCAGGCTGCATTCCCGGATTCCCTCATAGGACACTCTTAACACCATCCACACCGAAGAGTGATCCTACAAAGTGCATGGTAGATGTACCACTTCAGCCATCCATTGGACTGCGTTTGCGAAGATAAACCAGTAATCGAGTCTCGTCCATACTCCATGGGGCACAGACTAGAAGATATATTCTGAAGTGGAGATGTGTTGCAAATGCCAAACATCATGTAGGTAATAGGTGTCTGTATTGTCACATAGGACATGTAGAGCCAGTGGTTAACTATACACCTGCGTGCTATTGGAGTCTGCCAAATGGTCTTGTACCAGGTTTAAGTCCCCTTACATGATGATGAGGTCTATCTCTACTGAACCTAGCAATGCAGAAAGTTTATGATAAAAGTCGGGAACATTCACAGACGTAGCATAGACATTTATCAGGAGACCACGTCAGTCAGCCAGTATATAGGCTATTATGACATATCTGCCATTAGTGTCTATAAAGCTGACCGTAAATGTAAAGGGGATACTTCTGTGTATTAGTGTGCGCACACCATGGAAATAGAGCTGTAGCATGAGAAATAGTGGAGAGCCCCCAGGGAGATGCAAATGTGAAAGAATTGTGTTGTGTTGAATAGAAGCGGACCTGCTTGCCCTTATGGCGGTTTTTGAGGCCACAAATGTTCAAGAGGGTAAGTCCACCTCCCTTTCCTACTTATCCTGCAGTGTCATCAGAGAAGCAAGTTTATGAATGTTCACGTAGTTTTAGGCATAAGATCTATACATACTAGAAGGGCATTAATAAACAGATATAACATAAGTGTACAAACTTAGAAAATTGCTCTCCAACCCCAACCAGACAGCAGGACATCCAGCAAATCCCAATAACAATCAAAATAAAAACATAAATGCCAACAATCTGCAAAATGGTATACACCATCAGGCCCGTGCAATATGTGATACCTGGAAGTTAAGCTTCAACACAGGTTACAGTTAAGATGAGATTGCCAGCAGGATCAAGGTATCCGAAAAAGGACAACAAAAACATGGGTGACAAGAATCGGACCATGACAGATGCAGAAGGTGGACAGTCTGGGAGTGGTTGTTGTGAGGTCTCAGCAGACGAGGGGGAGAATTCTGGAGTGTTCTATTAGGATGTAGATTCATCCATACTGGGTTATTTGCAAACGTCAGTGGCTTCTGCTGGAGTATTGAAAACACAGGCTTTCCAATTCATCTCCAGAAGCAGGTGGGCTAGATATAACATGAAGTATTTAAGGCCCTGTTTGTGGAGGGAGTTCTTCACATCCAAGAATATGCGCCACACCTCTTCAACAGCCATAGTAAATTAGGGAAGTGGGATATGGTAGAACCTTGGAATTGTTGCGAGCCTTGTTCACAGGCCGACTTAAGTGCTATGTCCCTATCCCTGTAATTGAGTAGGCGTGCAATGATGGAGCGAGGGGTGAGCACCAGGCAGTGATCTGGGGCCCAGAGAGCTTTGGGTATGTTCCACCCCAAAGTTTGGTGTGAAGCTTCGGCAGTCATTAGAGCCGTCATCCTTAGTGTGGTCTTCCCTCAACCTTTTACCTGCTTTCTTGCTTATTTTTTTTGTTTGTCTTAGGACTCCAAGCATTTTACCGTTGCTAACCAGTGCTACAGTGCATGTGCTTCTTCCCTAAAACATGGTGTCATTGGTATACAAAGGATTGGCATATTTAGTTTACTTTAAGTCCCTTGTAAAGTGCTATATCATATATCTAGGGCTCACAATCTACATGCTACAAATGGACCTGCAGCACTGATTGTGCCACCCATACAAGTAGCCTTTGAAACCTGTCTCAGTCCTGCCACTGCAGGGCCTGCATGCACAGTTTACTGCTAATTTCATTTGCCATTTAAAACAATTTGCCAAGCTTTAAACTCCCCTTTTATTACCCATAGGTCACCCCTAAGGTTGGCCCTAGGTAGACCTATGGGCAAGTGCTGTGTAAGTAAAAAGTAGGACATGTGACTTTATTCTGTAGCATGTCTTGGTAGTGATAAAGCCTGATTTGTTTCTCACTGCTGTGAGGCCTACTTCTCTCATAGGCTAGCATTGGGAATTCCCTTATATACTTCTAAGAGTTAATTCCTGGTCTGAAAGGAGTAGTGTTGTCTTGTTCAGCATGTTTAGAATGGTTGTGACAAATCCTGCGAAATAGTGTAGTTGAATTTTACTTAACTATTTTAAAAATGCCACTTTTAGAAAGTGAAAGAAACACAGATGATTGACAGAATGCAGAGCAAATCAAACATTCACCCCCAGTCAAGAGATCTGGGTTAAATCCATCCTTCTTTTGCTCACCATGCCACCCAGTTTAGACCCAGCCATATGCAAATCAGTCTTGACCCTGTGCCTCGTGGGAACAGTCCAGCCCGAACTGCCAAACCAGGTCCTCCCTTGACCGGAAACAAGCATCCTGGGACCGGTTTTGGTGCATCACCTCTCATAAATCAGGCTAGCTTGAATCCAGTAGGACAGTAAAATTAAGGTGAAAAAGCAAAAGACACGCAGATGATGGACAGAACGCAGAGCAAACCAAACATTCCCCCGTAGTCAAGCGATCTGGGTTAAATCCATTGTTCTTTTGCTCACCATGCCACCCTAGTTTAGAACCAGTCATATGCAAACCAGTCTTGACCCTGTGCCTAATGGGAACAGTCCAGCCCGAACTGGCAAGCCAAGTCCTCCCTGGACCAAAAACAAGCATCCTGGGACTGGTTTCGGGGCATCACCCCATATCAGCCAGACTAACTTGAATCCGTGGCACAGAGAGCCAGGGACCCACTTCTGAGCATACCAGGTGCATTTAGGGCAAGAAAACAAAAGACACACAGATGATGGGCGCAATGCAGAGTAAATTGACATTAACCCCCTGTAAGGAGATCTTTGTTGAATCTATCATTCTTTTGCTCACCGTGCTACCCCAGTTTAGACTGAGCTATATGCAAATCAGTCTTGACCCTATGCCTCATGGGAACAGTTCGGCCCGAACTGCCAAGACAGATCCTCCCTGAACCGGAAACAAGAATCTTGGGACCGGTTTAGGAGCACTTCTCTGTGCTTATGACTCTTTATGCATTGCCGCCTGATTCCAATCAGTATCTGAGCCAGGTGACAGCTACAATTTGTGCATACTTTCCAGGCAGCCATTACACAGAATGTGTTTTGGATGACAAGGTTGCAGCAGCATTTATCTGCATACTGTTGGTCTTCCAGGGCTGGGAGATGGAGAAGGCATTCACACTTTACAATTGTATAGGCTGTGTCCTGCCCTCACACAAAGGGCTGATTTATCCCTCACTAATGTGTGGAGCCAGGGCTGGGTTGAAAGGAAGTGTTGTGCACTTCTAAGGGCTTGTGAAGTCACCCCCGACATCAAAGACATTTTGGAATATAAGTAGAGGGGCAATGACACCCTATTTGGTAAATCACTTGTGCAGCTGACCTCCCGTCTGAAGGACTGTGGCACTGCTGAAAGTACACTACTGGATGTGTTAGGAACTCTGCTGGAGTAAAGACTGCTGCGCTGAAAGGATTGCCACTCTGCTGAGACTGACTTTTCTGAGGAAATGCTTCTCTGTTTTGTGTATTGTCCTGCTGCCTGTTGACCTCTGCCCTGCTGAGGACAGAAGCTGAACCTTCGTCCTGGGACCCCAGAGTGACCCTGTGGACATGACTGGATTCCCCCCGTGTAAGGAAAACTCTGACACCCAAGAGAGGTTTTGTTCTCCACTGCAAATTCTTTATGTTCATCATTTTGACCACTCAGCAGCTGGTGAGCCTTTCCGCGTTCTGCCCGAGCCGTTGCAGCCTTGCTCTCGCTGACTGCCTGCTAATCACATGTCTACAGTAGGGAGACACGACTTTCAGCATGGAGAGGAATTTGTGCCAAATATCATTCGCCTTTCTACGACTTCACTACTGCACCACAAGGAACCCCACTGTGCTGCTCTCCATCAAGTAGAGGCACACCGAGCGTCACTGTAAAGATCCTGTGCCAATTTGAGGCATCACTTGAATGTTTTTGACTTCTTGAGCCAATGCACAAGAAACTCTGAAGTCCGGTACATACAGCATTGCTGTAGCTGCTCTCAGCATACCATTGCATACTTCACATCAGCATGTTTTTAATGCAACCTCCCTACTCAGCCTGGAGCAAGAGATCATAGGCTGTTCACCCCTACTCATAAGCCAGTGACAGGAGCAGCACTGTGTGAGTCACTATGGGAAACATCCTTTACATTGCGCTGATTACACCCCAATGCAGTTGCAACACAGCCGTTCCAACGCAAGCGTTACATTGACTTGCACTGGTTGGCGCTATAATCTAATGAATAGTAAGATTTTCTATTCCAACACCTTCCCTACGGTACGTAGACTGGTGTTGGAATAGTAAATCTTACTATTCCTAAGTCAAGCGCTCTCCAGAGCAAGTCATTGTAACAACTTGCATTGTAAAGACTGCGATGTAACATACCGCGATCATTTTGATCATGTTGTTACATCACATATTCGGCATCCCCTGACTGTACAGTGGCTTGCCCCCACCCCGCTGCCATGCTTCTGACTATTAAGTGTGCCCGCTATGTCCCCTGGACCTGAGCAGTGCTGCAGATCATGCTGCTCTCCATGGAGCGGATAGTAAAACCTTGTGCACTATTGAGATGAATCAGACTGAGCAGGTCTTCACATTATTGTGCTGCACTCCACATTGCCAATTGTCGGCACTGTGTTGTGTTCACCCTATACGGACCTAACCGGTCCCAGTGTTGCTGTACGGTGCTTGTCACTGTTTGGAGGAGATTAGCAAGCACATCTCGGTTTCCCTGATGACAATGAAAAAATGACCGTATCATCAACCATCCTGGTGATGACCTTGCTAAATTTCTGTAATACTCCTAGTAGAAACGCAGGTGCTGCTATGCTCTACATTTAGAGCCTAAGTAAATACCAAATAAAGTTTATTAAGAGTGTAGGGGTGCTGCACCTTACGCATAAATTGAGATATTTAGTGATTCATGTGCTTTCTTTAACCTAACTGCTGCATTTCATTCCCTGATGTTCTAATGTATGTCTTTTTGATTCTTTCCTTGACAGGATAACGAGTTCTATTACAGGATTTG
Source organism: Lissotriton helveticus (assembly GCF_964261635.1). Taxonomy (NCBI): domain Eukaryota; kingdom Metazoa; phylum Chordata; class Amphibia; order Caudata; family Salamandridae; genus Lissotriton; species Lissotriton helveticus. Next base: position 892,265,139 of record NC_136063.1, on the reverse strand, counting down.
CATAATATACACCACATTTATGATTCATGTTGCTTTGGTTTGATTTAGCGCCTTAACCGCAGCAGGTTTTCCGCCGTGGTGCGGGCGTTCTATTAGGTGGGCGGGGCTCCGTCGGCCATTGGCCGACAGCAGCTCTGCCGACGGCAGCACGCAAGGGGTTAATGTATAATAGGCTATACATTTTAATATAATCCTGTTTGCAGTCTCTTCTGTGGTGGACTCATTGTGTTTCTATGTGAGTGTATTGAGCAAACACTACACAGTGCCTCAGATGATAAGCCTGACTGCTCAGCGCCAAGATACCACAGGGTGAGCACAGGTTACCTTCGGTGTGGTGTAACATACTTGTCCTGACTAGAGTGGTTGGGTTCTGCTTGACTTAGGTACACGCCTTAACCAACCAGAAACCCCATTTTCAGCAAGACATCTGAACTCTGACACTCAGAGCCACTCAGACCTAAATACATATCTTAACACAATGCTGCTTGCCTGCTATGGGGGACCTTTGAGGTATTGTCAGAGAAGCTTAGCTGCACCAAGATGGTCATATAGTCTAACCAATAGCCTCTGCCTGTCAGGATTATTATCAATCACACTGTTGAGATGGCATACCTTCAGAATGGTTTCAAATCTATCAAGTCTTGTAAAATATTCCCATGAACGTGTAAACCTTTGGCCTTGCTGCCATTACTAAAAAATGCAGGAGTGGAGAAATGATCTCAGAGAATTGTGTATGGGTCACCCGTCATCATTGAGAGATAACGAGCTAGGGGGGTGGCTCGTAATCATGTGTACCTCTGTTTAATAAAGGCAGAGTCCCAGTCCCCTCTCCAGTAGTGACCTAACTCACAATGCCAAGTTACCTTGTCACTTGATGGTAATTTGCAAAGTAGATAACCGCAGGGTTCACAGGGGTGACACACAACCTTTCTGATGCCCAACAGGCATACACCCTCCTGAAATACCTATTTTTAATGTAAATAGATACCATATTTTTTGCTGTCTAATTGTTAAAATATTTAAGAGGAAACTGATGTACTATTTTAGAAAAGTGATTTGTCAAATTTCTGGAAACACCAAGGAATTGCAAATGGACAATTGGTTGCAAAATGCTACTGCTATTCTGTGGTGCACCAGCTTGCAGAAACATTTATGCCCTAATTTCAAGTGGCCTGACTGGAAAGCGATAATTATTGCATGTTAGACCTGGCATCTTTTGGTGTGTCTACCCTGTCCTTTTGCCTTCTGACCTCCCGGTTTTGACTTGTTTTTTCTGGTTGAGTGTCTGCACACTTTCTCACTGCTGTTCAGTGTCAAAGTGTAAGTGCCCTGTTGTAAATTTTTATTATGGATTGGTGTTACCATGATTGACATATTTGATATACTGGTAAGCCCCTGGTAAGGTGCACTGAGTGTGCCAGGGCCTGTAAATCAAATGCTACTAGTGGGCCTGCAGCACTGATTGTGCCACCCACATGAGTAGTCCTGAAAAGGTATCTCAGACCTGCCACTGCAGTGTCTGCACGCAGATTGTAACTGCCATGTCAACCTGGCAAGTGCACCCACTTGCCAGGCCCTAATCTTCCCTTTTCGTACATGTCAGTCACTGCCAGGGTAAGCCCAGGGTACCCCTGTGGGCAGGATGATGTAAGTTAAAGGTAGGACATGTACTGGTGATTGTGACCTGTCCTAGTAGTGAATTGTGGTGTATTTCATTTTTTACTATGGAAAGGTTATCTGTCCCATCGGATTGAATGGGAGTTTACTTATAACATCTTATAAGCATAACTTCCCATTGGGACAAGATGGGAAAAAGAAGTTTAGTATGCCTGAACTCAGAATGAAAAATACACCTTTTAGTTAAGATACGTTTTATGTTCTGTGTTCTGGGTTTGAGAATACCACTTTTATAACTTAGGTATTTTCTTGCTTAGACATTCCTTTGTGCCTCTGCTGGGTTTGGGGATTGACTGTCTGGATTAGGAGTGAAAGGGGCTGGGGATGTGCATTCTCTTCAGGTAGCCACTGGGGGGTTGAGGTGTGTCCTACCTTTTTTGGACGAGTCGGGCTGGGCTCAATAGACCTGGGCTGCATTTAGAGTAGTGGGAGGAGATTTCCATGCACCTGAATGGGCCTTGTCTGCCTTGGACAATGTGTCTCCACCTCCTGCCGGGAAGCTGGGCCAGAGAGGACAGAACTGTTTTTTTGCTGAGCACAGACACTCTCTGTCACAAGAGAACAAAGGAATTTTGAGTATAAATATTGGGGCCCAGACCCTAGAACTTTACAACTCGCTGGAATAAAGGAACCTGGCAAGAAGAAGAGCTGGAAGAGCTGCCAGGAGGAATACTGCCCCTTTGTTGTGTTGTCGCTTAGTTGGGTTGGCCTGCAGTTGCTGCTTCTGCTTTGGGCAGTGAAAGGACTGGCCTAAACTTTCTCTAACTTGTTGCTGAGTATCTCCAAGGGCTTGTAATTAAGCTTGCCTCCTGTTCATGAAGTCTCAGGGACAGGAAAGACTTCACTGACCACTGGGCACCATTTTGGAACCATGGGTTCAGTTGCAGCAGAGGAGGAAAAGCGTCACCGGCTCCATTGCTGGCACAGTGTCCTGAAAGTACTGCAGAGGGCATCGCCGCATCTGGAACTACAACCCTGGTCTCGCCAAAACGACGACTGACGCCATCGCCGCCAAGCCGTTGCTTGCACCATGACCTGTCGGCATCGCACTCCAAACCGCCTCGCTTCACCTTGCCGCCCTGGTCTCACTGATGCCAACGCTGCTCTTCAACCGGCTCGGTCGCCTGCACCATGATCTGTCAGCACTCCATCGAGCTCGGCTGCGCACCAAAGCCCTTATCTCATTAACGCTGCTGGATGACCATCACTGGGCTGCTGTCTGCACCGCAACCTGAGGACACCGCACGGCGCTCCACTATGCTTTGCATCGCAACCGCGACAGTAGCCATATCTGGTTGTATTGACCGCAATGAAAAAGGTACTGTTTATGAGTCTGCTGACCCTTCTGCTGACCAGTTCCGACGCGGTCAGCCGGAACTGTTGGATTCTGTAGTTTTCAGTATTGCAGTGGCACTGGACGGAGCTACCTACTTCAAGGAATTGCATTTATTTAAAGTTATTCTTGCAAAGTGCATATTTTTTAAGTACTGTATGTTTTGATCCTATGTTGTTTTGGTCTTATTTTGGATATATAAAATTATTGGATATTTTTCTAAACTGGTGTGGTGTCCTTTTGTAGTGTTTTCACTGTATTACTGTGGGGTATGTGCAAATGCTTTACACACTTCCTTTGAGATAAGCCTCAGTACTCGTGCCAAGCTACCAAAGTGGTGAGGGGGGGGTTATTTTAGGAAAGTAACTTCCTTACCCCGATTAGGAAGAAGGTCTCCTACTTGGTCAAAGGTGCAAACCATTGCCACTAGAGACTCCCATTTCTAACATCGCATCTTTTAAAATCCGATTCTATGGGTATTCGAAGTAGAGAGGTGGGAAAATTATTGAGTACTACGTTTTGAGCTCATTTCAAATGACACACCGCATGTAAATTTGGTGCTTCAAGCACCAAAATTCGCATGCACTGGTATTTGCTGAGAATTTTCTCCAGAAAATGTAACGTGTTCACTTGCTGAAATGTACCTGGGGAAAATTGTGACAAATGTGGTAACTTCCACAAAACTTGTAATTCCAATTCCTGTGCAAGGATTCGGAAAGGAGGCACCACTCCAAATAAACGCCTTAGCAGTTTATCCTCAGATAGTAAACAAGCAGATTACAGGAGCCTGACGCGTGGCTCCAACAAAATACGAGAGAGATGGCATGTTAACATGGGGGAAATGCTCAAAGTAGATTAATTACTAATTGATACAGAGTCAGCAGAAAAATATCCTTCCAAGTGAACTTGTATTCAATGCATTAATCAGGCTGTCTGCAGCTCTCAAAAGAAGCTTGCGAAAATGTACAATAGATACACATAGGAGACCATTAAGCACTCAGGTGCTAGAAAAGAGGCTATGCGGTTGCAAAAACATTCTTTGAACTTGAAAGTTGAGTCAAGAAAAGACAGTCCAGGACAGGTGGAGAGCAGAGTGAACAGGCAGAGGCACCACACAGTACAAAGTACTAAATTTGGGGAGAATAAAGTTACAGACAATCGGTTTGCAGAAGCAAACTCAACTGTGCAGAAGTTCTCAGGTAGTGCTACATCCGGATGATGAAATGAGCCATGTTGACGTGAAAATGAAAGATGATGAAACATAATTGGTGCCACCACTAATTTAGGTGGTGGGAAATCACTTTTTAGATAGCACCAAATATTCAGAGTCTTTCTTCAGCTTTTTGAGGTTACCAGGCAGCCGCATGCGCCATGCCAATGAACAGTAAAAAGTAAATAAACATTGTAATAGATTGCACTTATATCTACTCAGTCAAATGAAAAGCTGTGTGAGGATGTGGTCACCCACACCATTCATTGGTGCTCAAGCTTAAGGTGTCTGCCTTCTCCTAGTTGTGTGGGGTTAAATGAGCGTGGGGAAGCAGCTTTCGTTCATGTATGCATTCCCAATGTGGAGCAAGAGCAGCAGTAAATGTTTTATCTTCCACTGAGTTCATGCTTTCTTTCACAGACCATAGAAATAAAATGGTGATCAATGCACCAAGCCTGTTAGGACGCACTATTCCTGCGATTTGCCAAACAGTTTGCTCTATCACTGATAATGTGCTGCAATCAAGGCAGCTGACAACTCGCACTGACTTATCAACACAACCTGGAACAGGATAACATCAGACCCTGGAATGGAAAAGGGAAGAGAGACCTTGAAGAAATGGGGGGGGGACACGTTGCTCTGTTGAACTAACACAAACGTATCCCAAGCCTGGCTCCTAATGTCTTACAAACACTAATTCTTCATCTAAATATCACCCTGCTGGCAAATAAATATATTGCTTTTTCTTGGTTAGACCCTCACCCACACTAGTAGTCTCATGCTTCATCATCGGGTCTCATCCTGGTCGCTACAACCCAGAATGAGCTTGACTGTATTTCAGGCAGCACTTTTTAAAGCGGGGTCTACAATGCAAATACTTCAAACAGACAATGTATCCATTTAATCGCAGCTTGTTTGGATATGGTTAAAAAACTGTATGTAGGGGGTATGGATTTAATAGTCCTATTTCCCTAATGGTTCCTTGATATGTTTCAGCCCCAAGTCTAATGGTATCCCAGGTCCATAGCTTTCTTTTGGACACATAAAGACCCCCGGGATTTATTGAGAAGATAAGGACTACTTGCAACACTAACATGCAAGCATGGTGAGATATTACTCACCTGAAAAGCTGCATTGAGTCTTGATCTCTGTATAAAAAGAGAACATAAATAACAACATCTTAAGCCAGTGCGATATTTGAACAACATAGATTTCATTGTGGTAAAATTCATCCATGCATACATAACATTTGTACCTGATAATGCTGAGTCCAAATTCACACACTTCAGTTATACATGCATACATGCTCTAGAATTCCTATATATAAAAAAAAAGAACATCGGTTATTTCAACCAGGTGTACCGTCTATGATTAGTGCAATTTGTACTACATATAGTAGATAGTGATTTGTGATGACAATCTCCCGTCCATTTTCGTGTGAATGTATACCTGGCATGAAGACAAACCTACATCAAGAATCTTCTATTGCCACAATGGGGGGAGGCCTCTGCAGTCACACACTATATATGTCAATAGTCAACGGCATCATACACTCCAGGATTCAGAAAGTAAACAACCAGTTCATTGTAGAAGTGAGGGCTGATATTGAGTGATGGACAGAAAAGGGGGGGCTAGGAAACCCTGCAACAGTCACATTCTGTGCCATGCAGAAATTTGATGCCTTTAACCTACTTCTTAACCCGCACTCCAACCGGCTCCTCATTTAACTGGGGAAAGCACCTCTACAATGACTAACTAGATCAGAAGCAATTCATTGAAGAATAGCGCTTGGCCTTGAATTGCAGCCCCTAGCAGCTCCTTATCACCGGATCCAACAAAGGATCCATGGGACCACTGCCTGCTCTTAAAAAATATTTCCAGTGCCAGTCACAAAAGAAATGGGGGCCCCTCCCCGTTTGAAAGTGGCTTACCACCCATTTGAAATGAGTGGCAAACTGCGAGTGTTTTGCAGGCACAAAACAATCTTGCATTGCAGTGGGACTCCCTTGGCACGCCCCTTACTAATTGCGAGTCAGAAACCCTATTTTGCAATTCCATAATAGGTTAGAGACTCACAAAATATGATTTATGCTTTGGGCAGACCTATTTTACGGTCGCAAACGGGCTGATTTCCCATTGCGACCTCAAGAATGCTCCAACATCTAGCCCCAAGTCAATAAGGACATGAAGCTATAATACTGGGCTTTCCTTGTGGAATCGCTGGTTTCAGCAGTAATCTAATTAGTTCAGCTGAAAAGTACCGCACTTGAAAATAAAGTCCACAAGGCCACGGAATCTACTAGTATTGCAGTCTATAGATGGACTTCTGAAGAAAAGGGTGAATAAGTTGATCTCAGCAGGCAATTCTTACTTCTTTGTATAAAAAAAAACAACCCACCTGAAAACAATTTAAATTAAATTAAAAAAATAAATAGCAATATTCTATCCAAATGTATGTCAATTGTACAAAAAACAAATAACATAATACATAAAAATGATATTAAAATGTCAGTTAACATAGCGAATTCCACTTTCGCAGAGCAAGCGTACTCACTGAGTTGAAAAGTGAAATTGTTGCTATAAAGCCCCAATTCCACCATTCAACTCGGTGAGTGCGCTTGTTTTTTTTAAAGTAGAATCTGCTGTTTTTACTTGCTGTTATTATTATCGCGAGTGAAAAGGAGACACATGCCTGGCAGCACCTTCTTTGATCAGGCAGCTCGTCGTGTAACCACGATTGAGTGCTAGGTGTAAAAATTATATCCAAAAAAGAAACATATACTAAAAGGTTTTTCACTGCATTTTAAGCTCCTATATTATTTACAGACCTAAAGAAACAATACAGTTACCCTCGGTATTTGGTAACACAATTCTGTACCAGGACACTATTTTGATCATGATATTGTTAATAATCAGGATCCATACTATTTTAATCTTCTACAGAAACATATAATTGTTTATTATATTATTTTCAGAATTAATCTTTAGTAAGTAAGGAACAACTTGACATTCATCCACATGTTGTTTCCAAGTGTGTAGATTTTTATGTTAATTTTTTTTTTTATATTTAGATAAAGGAAATACAGTTTCAAATCAATAGCGATACATAAAAATCAGATATTGATGTAGACAAGCACTATCTGGATTGTGATGAAAAAGGTAAAAAGTTATAATATAAAAAGAAAAAGCTCGTGAATATATCAAGCCCAATAACAGATAAACAAATTCATTGAGTATTAATTATAATCCCATGTAGGCTGGAACACATGGAAAAAATCGTCATATGGCTCAGTCAAGTCATGTATAACAGAGTATGTATTGCATGATAAATAAAATACCTCAGCGAGGGGAAGAATGAAGAAAGAAAGAGAAGGAAAAGGAGAGGTAACAGGAGAGACTATTAGAAGGGAAGAGGATGCACTGGGACATCTGCCACACATAACAAAATCAAGAATGGGACCTAAAAGGATGTTGAGCTACCAAACCCAGAGCAGATAAATCCATATACTTATCCAAAGAACACCATACATTGCAAGCATTTGGAGGTGAGTCTTTTTTCTTTTCAATAGGAGTGTGAGCTCCACAAAGATATGACACCCATGCCCCTCAGGTATAGTAAAATTAAAAGATTTCCATTCTGTGAGTATAATTTTAACTGCGATGGATAAAACCAAACCTAATAGCTCCAAATCTGTAATATCAAGAGGTACGGGGTAACTGCAGAGTAAGTACCTAGCATAAGCATAGGCAAGGAAAGAGTTAGAGGTGTATTAAATATTAGAGACAAGTGTTTTTGTATTGGGCTCTGAAAGGAATCTAATAACTTACATTCAAAGAACATATATTTGTGGGTTCCTGGTTCTGAATTGCAATTCCAACATAAATCATTATCTCGTAATTTTAATTTATGCAGACGGCAGGAGTCCAATGTAAGAGATTCATAGTGAAAAAATTAGATTGAATTAGTGAAGCCGCAATTTTGTTGTGCAGGGAGAATTTCCCAAGCAGTTGCCAGGTATCCTGTGTAATATTTTTCAAAATATCATCATCAAAATGCCGGGACCATTTAACACAAATTACAGTGGGTTGTAAAGGTAATGGAGCAGAATGTTTAAGGTGAATTTTAAAAGCAATATGACCTGAGTGTAACCACATAACCAAAAGTGAGAGGGTTATCTTAGAACGTTTGACTTTTAGCTTTAAAAGGTATATCAATCTGAGATTATGTTTTTTAGCTAGGAAGGAAAAGGGTGGAGGATCATGAGTACTATCATAAAGGTCTCTCACTAATCTGATACCCTTAGCAGCCCAGGTGTTAAATTCGATATCAGTAAAAAGCTTAGCCTTAAGCCATAAAGATGTCCATCTTGATTTATGGATGGGTTTCGAAAGCTTCCAATCAAGTTATTTCAAATTACTAGCTGTATCTGACAAAATTATTTGAGAATGTGCTATTGTATGTTTAGAACCTGTGAGCAAAGAAATAGTGCTAAAGGGAGATCATAAATCTCATTCTAAATGCACACATGGAGGCCTAAAATGAGACTTTGGTAAAAACCAAACTGCTTCATGGGCCGCGAAAAAAGACATTTGGTATAGTTTCCAGTCCTGAAGATTACAATCTCCCAATGCAGAGGGATTCCTGAGGTTTTTATAAGAAATTCTAGCCCTTTTACTGCTCCATACAAATCTTGATGTGAGTACATCAATCTCATGAAAGAAAGATTACGAAAGTGTTATAGGGAGTATAGGAGATAAAAAGTAAAAAAATTGTGTTATCTTCATTTTAAGAGTTTGTAACCTACCCACCAAGAAATATATTTAGGAGAACAAGACAAGAGATCTTTAACTTTATTTAGCATGTGGCATTCATTATAAGTAACAGTATCCAAACGATCTTTAAAGAACTAACTCCTCAGACATTTAATGCAAGTGGATTACCATTTAAAACCTGAATGATCCAAGTGAGAGGGAGGAAACAGAAGATTCAAAGGGAAAACTTGTGTCTTCTCTTTGTTAAGAGTATAATCAGAAACAACTAAGAAATCACAAATAATCTTAAAGATATAAGGGATCCCTCATTCAATGTCCTCTGAAAAATAAATATATCGTCAGCGTACTCTGCCGTTTGAAGTATATGTGTTCCAAATTGGAACCCTTTAATCTCTGGGTTCAGATTCGGCATGCGGATCAGCGGATCAATGGATAAAAGAAAGAGAAGGGGAGAAAGTGGGCACCCTTGTCTTGTTCCTTGATGGAGATTAAAAAAGGAAGACATTTTGTTATTAATTGTAATATTATCCTGAGAGTGCACATAAAGAGCCATGACTATATTAATAAGGAGTTGTCAAGGTTGAGAATCTCTAAAACGAATGCAAAAAAGGCCAAAAAACCTTATCAAATGCCTTTTTGGTATCGAGGACAATCACTGCAGATGATTATGAGGAGAGTTTTGCCTTTTCGAAAATGTGACAGAACGTGCAAATATTGTTCCAAGCAAGAAAACCCGGTTTGGGAGCCGTGAATAAGATTAGGAATGTGACACTCTAGTCAATTTGCTAAAATCACGGCCAAAATCTTTGCTTCCATATTCAATAAGGGGAGCATAGGGAGTTTTTTGGGGTCGGAATGATCTTTACCTTCCTGTGGAATAACTACAATAGTAGCCTCAGCAGCCGTGCCCACATCTTTTCCAGATAAGACATAATGATCAAAAATCTTTTTAAGATGTTTTTTTTTTAAGTTTGATTTATTGAGGAATAGAAAAGGGGGGGGAGGGGAAAGGGAAGAATTACAATAAGCAAATGGTAGAAATGAACAGTAAAATAAAAACATCATGAGAGTAAGCATTACAAGCATAAAAAAGTATGAACATATCTTATAAATAGTAATACATTAGGCAAAGTATAATTATTTGAGTACGATAATAATAGCAATTAAATACATGTATGAAAAAGCAGACAGCAAGGAAATCATGGAGGTTTGCGAACTTCAACCGTGTCTAGGGCAGGAGAGGGAGGAACAGGAGCAGAAGTAGAAAGATATGTGACCAAAGGAAGCCAAAGTAGGTCACGCTTAATAGCCAAGGAGATGGGAGATACATAATTGGTGTCTAAACGATGATTAAAACAAATTGCATTCCACCAGGATTGGTAGGTAACATTCCTAGCTTGCTTCCAATTAGAGGTAATAACATGAAAAGCTATAGCAAGGAAAAGGTCAAGTAAAGGGTAATGGCTGGAGGGGTGAGGAAGTTCCGACGAGAGGGAGCCAAGGAAAATTAGTGAGGGTGAAAAGGGGACCTGGAACTGAAAAATCTTTTGAATTTGCTTCCAGACCAATTGCCAAAACTGGGAAATAGGGGGGCAGTCAAATAACATATGTTTGAGGTCCGCAGAGGGGAATGGACAGGACCAACAGGAAGAGGGAGTGTCTGTTGAGAAACGGGATAGAGCGAGTGGGGTAAATAAAATTCTATGGTAAATGAAAAATAAGGTCTGGGAAGTATTGGCAGCCCTGGAGGTCTTATGTATTTTAGTCCAAATTTTGTCCCAAAAAAGGACCGGCCATGTCAGAGAAAAGTCCAGCTCCCAAGCAAGCTCAGTACGAGATTTTAATCTATCATTGATAAGACAAAAAGAATTATATAAAGCGGAAGCAGAAGGAGACGCTTCCAGCAAAAGGGAAGTGGGTTTGCGATGTACCGGGATTTCGTTAGAGGATGGAAGAGCTTGAAGATATGAAAGCAAGACTGGATAGAGGGTGTTATATTGCGTTCAGGCAGAAACGGGTAAAGAGAAAAGAGACTGAAGATGCTGAAATGAGAGAGGTTTACCTTGAAATAATAATTGAGATATCCAGGAAAGACCTCGAGAGTGCCAAGTTTTCCAATATATGGTACGGTTGCGGATTTTGAGAAGAGTGTTATTCCAAATCGGTTGTTCGTGAAGAGAGAGAAGAGATGAGTAAGAGGAAGAGATGTAGGGGGAAAGTAGGTTACGAGAGTATGAAAGAATAGGTGATCGAAGGCGAGTTAAGGAAGATGTAAAAGACAAGAATTCCCGGAAGGTGAAAGGGGAAAGAAAAGAAGATTCCATGCTTAACCAAACAGGGGGATGATGTGGCAAATTAGATGATAACCAGCGAGTCGATTGTTTCAGGGAAAAGGCGCGATGATATTGTTTGAAATCGGGAAAGCGCACTCCAGATTGAGCTTTATCTTTACGTAAAGAAGCAAGGGCTATTCGGGACCGTTTGCCATTCCCAAGGAATTTCAGTAATAGAGAATCAATTTTCTTAAAGAAAGAGAGGGGAATGTGTAGAGGAAGCATGGAAATAGTGTAAAGAAGTAGGGGAGATAACATCATCTTTATGGAGTTGAGTCGACCCCACCAGGACAGAAAGAGCGGATGCCAGCGAGTGATAGCTGTTTCCATTTTCTTATATACATAGTCAAAATTTAGCTTGAGAGTGTCCGAAATCAAAGGGGCAAACCATACCCCGAGGTATTTAATTTTGGATGGTTGCCATGCAAACCCTGTACAAGAAAAAAGATGTTTCTGACAAAGAGGATTTAAAGGTAGGATCTCACATTTATCGGCGTTCAAGCGATATCCGGAGACTGCCGAAAAAGAAGAAACCTGTTGAAGAAAAGAGGGAATGGAAATAGCTGGGTCATAGCAATAGAAAAGAATATCATCGGCATAAACCGAGAGCTTGACTTGTTGGGAACCAAAAGGAAAACCAGAAATAGTGTCATCTAAACGAATTTTAGTAAGGAAGGGTTCTAAAGCCAAAATAAAAAGTAAGGGAGATAGTGGGCATCCTTGTCTAACTCCTCTGTGTAGAGAGAAGTAATCCGAAGACATCCCATTAACAAAAATAGAGGCTTGGGGATTAGAATAAAGTAAAGAGATAACAGAAATGAATTTAGAGGGAATACCAATCCAACGCAAAGCCTGAAACATGAAATCCCACCCAATGCGATCGAAAGCCTTCTCCGCATCTAAGGAAATAGCTGCAAAAGGAAGAGTGAGTGAAGAAGATTTACCAAGTATGTTAAGAAAAACTCGAGAATTATCTGAGGAGAGACGCCCTTTGATAAAACCAGATTGTTCTGGTCCAATGATATCCGGTAGAAGAGGATCCATACGTAAGGCCAATATTTTCGCTAGAATTTTATAATCAGTGTTAACTAAAGATATCGGTCTATAGTTTTTACATAAAGAGTGATCTTTATCCTCCTTTGGGATTAAGCAAATTAAGGCTTGTTGAAAGGAACCGCTAGAGGAGCCTGCGTCGGAAAAGGATTGAAATAAAATTAAAAGTTTGGGAAGAAGAACAGAAGCAAAGTGACTGTAAAATTCGATTGTAAAGCCGTCAGGGCCTGGAGATTTACCATGATAGAGCTTAGAAACAGCATGGGATATTTCGGAAAGAGAAATATCACGTTCCAGAGTGGTAAAATCAACATGAGAAGTTGGAGGAGAAGGGAGAGATTGAAAATAAGCAAGAAGATCATCCGCAGTAGGAGTTCACTCTGGGGTATAAAGCGTATCATAGAATTTAGCAAATTCTGTAAGAATTTCTTTATCTTTAAATGTGGATTCACCAGAAGAGGTTTTAATAGATTGGATTTTCGTGCGTTCTTTACGAATCTTCAAGTAGTTAGCCAAGAGCTTCCCCATTTTATTCTTCCCACCATAATATCTAGAATTACATTTGAGGAGGATATTAGAAGAGGCATCTGTTATAAATTTATTAAAAGAGATTTTTGCATCAATAAGAGCTTTAAGAGAGGAATCAGATTTAGTGGTAAAGTAAGTGTGTTCTAAAGCTTTGATATCTGCTAAAATTTTCTCCGATTTGGCCGCATGTAGTTTTTTCCGCTGCGACACAAAGTTAATAATAAAACCCCTAGAGGCTGCTTTAAATGAGTCCCAAACCATGACAAAGGGAGAATCTGGAGTTTGATTTAAAAGAAAAAATTCCTTGGCAAAAGTAGTAAATTCAGCACCAAAAGTGGGGTCTGAAAGTAAAGCATTGTTTAAACGCCATCTGCCAGAATGTGGGGAGAATGGGAGTAAGTCTAGGTCTACGATAACTGGGGCATGATCTGAGAGTAAAATGGAGCCAATCTCTGAGCGAATAACGTGTTGGGATAAGGGTTGACTGAGAAAAATATGATCGATACGGGATTGGGATTGATGAGGAGGGGAGAAGAAACTATATTCACGAAGGTCAGGATTACATAGTCTCCAAATATCTACAAGGGCATTATTTTTAAGGGAATTAAGAAATTGCGTATGCATTCTAGAGGGGGTAAATTTGACTTTTGAGTGTCGATCAAGGAAGGGATCTACAATCTGATTACAATCTCCAGCAAGGAGTATGTACTCACCAGTAAGAGAAGACAATTTGGTAGAGATAGCAGGCCAGAAAGACCTATCAATTGCCGTAGGGGCGTACACATTGAAAAGGGTGAGTGGGATATCATCGATGAGTAAATTAACAATGAGCCAACGGCCATCAACATCACATTCATGAGTAATCGAGGAAACATTTAACTTTTTATGTAACAAGAGTGCAACTCCATTCTTTCTAGAAGTCGTAGGGGAACAAAAAACATGACCCACCCAACAAAGCTTAAGCTTCAAAGCCTCTGATTCAGTTAAATGGGTTTCTTGAAGGAGGGCAACATCAGTTTTAAGTCTTGCTAAATGCGAGAGAACCCTCTGCCTTTTGATGGGGTTATTTAAACCTTTAACGTTCCATGTGGTTACACGGAATGAAAGATTTTAGAAAAACAGCTATAAGCAACATGCTTAATAATGCATAAAAATACAATTGAGAAGGAATGAGAAGAAAAGAAGAGAAAAGTGAGAAGAAAAGGGAGTCAAGGATGAGAACAGTGACGGTTGCTAAAAAGAAGAGGAAGAGAAGGAAAGAAGAAAAAGAGGAAAAGGAGTAAAGTCGAGAGGAGTTCAAGAAATGAAAAGTAGAAAAGAGGACAGCAACAATAGAGAATAAAGAGACAGTACATGTCCGAAACGAACGACTGAGAGACATACTTACGAAAATGAAAATACCAAACAAAAAAGGGGAATGGTGGTGGCAGGAGGTGACGACGAGACATCCAGAGCGAACACTAAAACCTCAAATATTATGACATCCAAAAAGGCAGCACAAGGGGGAAGTAGGGTGGAAACGAGATGATGTGATGAAGGGGAATACCTGTTGAGAAAGGAGAAACATGAGGATAAATATTTGAGCGCACAATGGGATGGAAAAAGGTGAACACATATGGTCCAACATATAAGAAGAGCAATGAATGCTTCATAAGAACAACAATGCAAACAATGAAAAACCAGGACTACAATCAAATGCATGCATCAATAAAGAGAGTTAGTAAGCCAGTCAACCAGGATTAGATATATCCATGACTTCAGGACCATGTCGTCGAAGAAAAGCTTGTAAGACCGCAGGATCTTCGTAAGTGTTTGTTTTGTCTTTATAAGTAACTTTGAAGAGACAAGGATGCAAAAGACCGTATCTGGCATTGAGGGCTCTGAGCTGCGGTCTCATGTCTAAGAACTTCTTCCTGCGTTCCGCGGTGGCCCTAGAGACATCCTGGGAGATGTAGAGACGATGACCTTCCCAAATGATCTGTTTCTTGAGTTTGGCGGCTGAAAGAACTTGGAGAAGGTCAGTGTATTGAAGGAAAAGCATGATACCTCCTCTAGGTTTGGTAGCAACTCTAGGACCAAGACGGTGAGCTCGTTGAATGTTGATGGACGATAGAGCTGGTGCGTCCAAGATCTTAGCGAGGAAGGACTGGAAGAAAGTGGTAGGATTAGACCCTTCTGAAAGTTCCGGAAGGCCGTAAAGGCGTAAGTTGTTCCTGCGATTTCTGTTCTCCAAATCTTCCGTCTGTCGCTTAAGTAGTAAGATCTCTGCTTCCAAGGATGGGATGCGAGAACAAGAGGATTGGAATGAATCTGTTGTCTGTTCCAAAGTGAGAACACGTGCATCCAGAGACGACCACTTCTCCTGCATCGCCTGCATATTCTTGGTGGTGGCTTCCATAAAAGGCTTGAAAGCACGTAGTTCCTCTAATATGAGATCCATAGAGGAAGGAGAAGAGGAAGAACTTCCAGGAGAAGGTGGATCCTTTTTGAGACGTTTAGATGAGACCAAAGTGGATGGCGTTTTACCCCTGCTGGAAACTTTTGGAATGGCTCCGTGTGGTGACTCTGATTTTGATGAATGGCTGTCCTCCATGTCTGGAATAGGAGAGTCAGAGTCCGAACCAACCGGAATTTTAGAAGTAGATATGAGCTTCAAATTGCGAAATCTCCCCATGAACGCTCAACAAAACAAATGGCAGGAGTCAAAGAGTCCAGTGAGAGAACGCAGGTTGCCAGGTACAGCAGAAAAATGGCATAAATTGCAATCAGGTTAATGTCAGAGAAGAAAAATTCAGCAAAACACCCTGAAGGACGAGAGAAGACAAAGGGCGCAGTGTTACGTGGCAATCTTTAAGTGATGTTGTTATAGCCAGAAGGACATAGCAGAGTAAGTCATAT
Organism: Lissotriton helveticus; assembly: GCF_964261635.1. Lineage (NCBI taxonomy): Eukaryota > Metazoa > Chordata > Amphibia > Caudata > Salamandridae > Lissotriton > Lissotriton helveticus. The sequence continues at coordinate 892,249,334 of NC_136063.1, read as the reverse complement.
CAAAGAAGAGCTATGCAATTGCTTCTCCAGTAACAAAAGGAAAGTCATGCCAGTGACTGAGCATTGAGATACTGTGGGAATAGCGAAGACATGGTGTGATACTGAGGTATGCCTTGCGTAGAGAAGGAATTGTCCACAAACTGAAGAATAATCGCATGAAAAGGAAATGGCAACAAGAACAATTGCAGGAAATATCAGGAATTCCAGCTGATAAAGAGATATAATAGGTGAGGGTCATAAATAACCCTGCCGTTGAGTGCCAATGAAAAAATGGAAAAAGTCTTGTGAGAGATGTGAAGAGGCACAAAATGGCGGGTGGAGAAAGGCAGGACACTGCAAGTACGAGTAGACAGGCGCTCTGAGGCACATCAGAGTGTAGTATGCAGGCTCACCTTGAAAAACGCTGCATTCTCTGTGCTGGAGGGAAGGTGGTAGCACTTATGAAAAGCGGCATGATTATATTGCCTTCAGAAGATTTCCCGCCGGCCGCTGTGTGAAAAAGCGGCCGGCGCACAAAATGGCGGCCGCGATTCTGAGCCTCCGCTCTTCCGTGAGAAAAGGAGCCGAAATGAGTGTGGAGCCGGGAAACGGAGGCGGCAGATAGCGCGCCTCACATTCCGATCCACGAAGTCGCCTTACAGCGTGCAGGAATGGCCTTCTGTGCTGCAGGAACCAAGAGGATGCCGAGCATCGGTGAGGAGCTCCGGGTCTACGCCGCCATCTTCACCGGCGGTCAAGCCACGCCCCCCTTTTTAAGATGTTTAATAATTGAAGAAGTAAATGTTTTTTAGAAGGCAGTGGAATACCCATCTATGTCAGGAGCTTTCCCAGAATGAATAGCCTTAATAGCTTGAATAATCTTGGCAATTTCAAAAGGTTTACCCAACTTGACTTTGTCCTCGTCTGAAATAATCATAAACGAGAGAGAATTAAGGAATTATTGGTAATTAAGCTTAGAGCACTGCTTTTGAGAGGTATATAATTTTTCATAGCAATCTCTAAAGACCTCAAGAATTTCTTGGGTATGACATTTTTTCAAACCAATTCTATCAAGGAATATGGGAGATTTGTGCAGTATTAGTATTCTTAAATTTGAGAGTAGTGGCTAGCAATTTGCCAGCTTTATTCCATAGCAATAATTGACGAAACTTCTGAGCATGCAATCCAAGTTAAGCTCTTTTGGTGACTATGGAATTAAAAAGAATATTCTAAATATTTTAATGTCCGGCAAGAAAGATTTTTCACTGGTATGTCCATATAATTCCTCTTTTTGTTTAATATCAACCCCCAGAGACTGAAGAGATATTCTAATATCGCCAATCCGTTAGAACATTTTCTTAATAATATGACCTCTTATAGTACATATAAATTCATCCCATAATAGTATCAGAATCTACTGATGACTCATTATCTTTGAAGAAACACTGCTTGACTTCAGCGTCAACCTCTACAATTTCTGTGTTTGGCCCAAATTACAAGGTCCTTTCATATCATTAAGGCTAAGGAAAGATAACCAGACTGCCACATGATCAGAGACAACTATTGGATGAATCATGACATTCGTTATATGTTTTAAAAGGGAAGCATCAATGAGAAGATAATTGACATGGGAGAAGCTAGAAAGAGGGGAAGAGTAAAAATTTAAATCGCTCCCCGTTTGCTTGTGTAATCTCCAAATGTCCAGGAGATGATGTGATGAACACATATTAAGCAATTGCTAATGTGCCCTAGGATGTCGACATTTAAAGGCAGAGTGTCTATCCAAAATAGGATCGAGAGGAAGAATAAAGTCTCCTCCAACAGTTGTTTTAGAATGTTGTGGCTTATCAGCAAATTTTTTGTTATAGCATGCCATAAGTCTGGATCAGCAATATTTGGAGCATATAAATTCATAATATATAGATCATCGTAACCATTAGTCAGTCTTGTAATTAACCATCTCCCGTAGGCATCATGCTCAGCTGCAATTATAGATAAGCCACATTTTTTTTAAAATAAGAGTAACAACTATGTTTTTCTTACCAGAGGCTTCAGAGCATTTCATATCTGACACCCAATCTCTCCTTATAAGAAGGGCTTCTTTAAAGCTTATTTTAGCTATTGGAGTAGAGCCACATCGCCAGACAAACTCTTACAATAATCTAGAATCTTGGCTCTCTTAACTGGGTGATTCAAACCCTAAAAATTAAGGGAAATTACATTTATACATGGCATTCATATGTATGATTTACAAACAGCAGTAAGATCTGAGAAAATAACACAATAGTAGCTAATAAATATATAACAAATTGAGGCATTGAAGCAGATGTCCCATTATGAAAGTATGAAAAGGGGAGAAGAAAGAATAGGAGAACATAAAGAGGGTTCAAACGCACTCCAAATATATCCGGAGTAGCTTTCAAGCCCTGTCCCACCAGGGGATGTCTATAAGGGACATATTGCATGGGGAACATTGATAAGCAGCGACAACAGCTACTATCATCAGAACAGGCTACTCCATCAAGGAGAATCAGAGGAACAAGGTAAACAGCGGAATGAAAAGATACATTCTGAGTAGATGACCTGCGAATTACGTAAACACATCAGCTATATATCATGGGTATATCAAAAACCAATTTGTTAAATAGTTAAATATGAGGTAAAGACCACATATATAAACAGATGACCTTACATAGAAAGCTCATTCATAATAATTGTGACATATACATATATATTTCAGTTTAGCTTTACCCGCATAGATCTATAAACATAAGGTCTAGTGCTATATTTCAGGGTCATTGCAAACTAGCTGTATGGCAAAAAACAATGCATGTACGAGTATCATAAGTCCTTAAGTAGTACCGACATAATGATCTAACATTTCAATGTGGTGGAATAAAGAAGTAAATATATCAAATATCAATAGAAATTGGTCAATACCGACCCCAACATTAGAAGTAGAGCACAGTAGATACATATCATCTTAAGGCCCCCTGTATATTATCAGAATTTTCCATAGGTGGTCAATAGATAATTAATAAATATATATAAATATGAATATTAAATTACATATAAAAACAAATTAAGGGTAGAAACTTGCCTATATTAGGAAAGCTAGCAAAAGAAGATGTAGTACTAGACAATGTTAAAAGAAACATCATCAAAGACTGAACGGTTGAAATAGTATCAGTGAAATTCAAAAAAATATCCCAACTCTTGATATCATGTAGGAAACTCCTAAAGAAATATGCCCTTAAAATAACCTTGAATATCACATATTTTATATATTATACTGTAGAAAGTGTCAAAGACTGACCTGTGCAGGATATAAAATGCATCCGATCAGTAATATATGTGCTGCAGAATGTAGCATGCATAGAAAGAGGAAAAAAACAAGGTTCCTTGTCGCGCCTCCCTACATTTCCCCAGGGAAGGAGTAGCATTCTGATGCAGTTCCAGGTTTACAATTTCTTGCAAATCTGGCAATGCAGCAGAAGCCATGGGTGTTACGTGGGAACACCCACATCAACAACCATGGCATGCCCCTTTTACGCAAAGTGCTGTGTGTAAAGGGGCCATATTTACAAGGTCCGGGTGACTTTACGTATCCGAGACCTGGATCGTATTTTCAAAAATTATAAAAAATCTCGCAGTCACTGAATTTATTAGTCTTAGAGGCACTGATGACCTTGCCTCAAGTCCCACTCACCGTGATACAGTTCATATGACAGCCGCCATTTCAAGCTGCTGAAATATCATGAATGAAATATTGTCTGTCAGGGGATGCTCTTGGCTCCAAGAACACCATTCACAGCCCCCGAGACCTTCTACCATGTTCCACCGTCCCAGGGTGAGCAAAAATCACCTGACAAACATTCTTATTAGAGCGTCTGCACCGGAGCAACTGTGGAGCTCACGGAAAAGCAGGCATCTTTGCTGCATGTTAAGCCACGCCCCCATCCAAGTGTATGGATTAACTACATCAAAGTTTACCAGTTAGACATCCAATTGTCTCTTAATTTGAGGGAATGTCATAAGTATGTCTTAGTATCTTTGCTTAACAAAATGAGATGGTCCAATATGAATAGTTATAACTATATATCAGCATACTCAGAGCTGTGAGTGGTGATGGAACTGATGTCAGGTTCCATTCTTCTTCCACTGGAGGGTCTCCAAAGGTCATAGATTTTTGGCAGCAGTAAAAATATGGCTGTTGTTGGGTCAGTATTCTTGGTGTATAATGTTTCATCTTTGTTGAGCAGACCCCAGTTTCATCATTCCTAAATATTATTGGACGTAGTAGGTAGTGCTTTTTGGTGGGTTCCAAAGTTAATATGACTTTTTAGGAGGCGCCATTCAGTTATTTAGGTGCGTCTTTGATGTAAGCTTCTGTGTTTAGAAGGGCAACATTGTTCCCTTCTCTGCTTCTTCAATGACAACATTGTTCCTCAAATGCTGAGATATCATAATTCTAATGATCTGTTAAAGTCCTTGGTAACATATTAGAAATTGGGTTATTGGCTGAGGGGGGTGTGAACCCTCCTCAAGTATCAACTGTAATACCTGCCAGGGTGAACCTCAAAAAGTTGCTAAAGTAACCTGTACTCGACCCTCTGGTAGCTTGCCCCAGAAGCAGTAAGGCTTAACTTATAGGTAATGTCTACAGTATTTATGCAGCAGACAAGCACAACACAATAAAAATCCCACTACAATTTAGAAAAAGTGAGAAAAATGAATAAATTATTTGAAAACAAAAATCCAATCACTAGAACTGGAGTTATGATTTTTTTAAACGTTTTTTAGTAAAAACTAGCCCCATAACAATCAAAATGCCACCCACGGACACCTAGTCGTGTGAGACCAGGGCAAAGTTGAAAGATATGGCTGCCCGCTATGGAACACGGTTTGGATACACAAGGTGCATTTGTCTTAGTCTCTGCCTAGCCTCAGACTTGGAGGAAAATGTTAAGGCCTCCAGCAGTGTCCAAGGAGGAAGCATTATTATTAGGAAGCTGCTGCATGAAGTTGCAGTGAAAATTCCTACATTTGGACTTTGTCATTTTTTTTAGAAGTCGAAAATCTCCAGCAGGATGAAGCTGCAGGCTGTAGCCAATGAGGGCTTCACAAGGCCAAATAACCTTCTGGGAGGAACCGATGAACAGGATTTGGTGCTACAGAGAAGAGCATAGTGAGACCTTTGCAGTCAGGCTGATGGGTGATGTACCTTGGGCAGATCGGTGAGCAGTTAGGTTATGGTCTCCTATTGGTTTGCGGAGCACTTTTTAGCTGAACATTTTTCATGTGGGAGTGTTTAGTGTTTAGCTGTTTGAGCACTTTCAGAACCACTTCCAAGGGTCCAGGACTGGGTGGGCACCACATGGAGGGTATGACTCACTTCAGGCAGGGTCTAGGAGTGGGGTTCAGGTTGTTGCAGCGTTTTGCATCCTTGTGGCTCAAAACTAAAGACCAGTAGCGGTCGGCAGTAGCAGTTACTGCAGGGCGGTGACGTGGGCAGGGAGAGGGGCAGGGTGGGGGGTAGTAATGTATGGATTATGGGGTTTTACAGGTAAGTAAGCATTTAAACTTCTGGTCTTCATGATTCGCTTAAAGTTGAATCTCCAAATGTGAAGGTTTGATTACACTCAAGGGTCTGTGCATACTTAGTACCCCATTTTGGGCAATATCATATTGATGTCTGTACTTCTATAGTGAGTCTTGCCAGATGGTCTTCCAGCTCAACGAGAACAACGTTCCACCAGTCACAATCTCCCCACACGTCCTGACTACAACCACTGAGAAGAGGAAGTGGGTCAAATTTTCAGCAGCCACTCAGAAAGGCTGAAATGCTGTAATGCATCCAGCACTTTCTGGATTTCATTTGTAGACCATACTTTGCTCTTGCTTTACATTGCAATGGAATCTAGTGTAAATGTGTGTAGGATGTGTGTAGGGTTTCCTTACATACTTAGTAGAGGCAGATGGTACAAAGAAGGACGGTTTGTGATCAGATCATGGAACCTAGAATTGTGAAAGAGGTTCATATAGATTTAACAAAGGTACAACCTCTGCGGATCATTTTTCCACCGTAATCGACCCTTCAAGAAAAATTCCTGACTGCTTGCCATCACTACCTGAGGCATTCAGTGAGCTTGCTTTTATATTTATGTACTTCTGGTTCTTGAGGTTCTAAGGACAACACTTCTTAAAATGATTGCCAAGTTGTCCCTTAGTTCTCTTGTTCATAAAGAACTGACCTGAGAAATGAGATACTAAAACAAGTGATGAGGGATGCAAAAGCAGATGCAAGTGAGCACTGATTTTTATCACACCACCTATCTGTTACTCATACATAATATATGTACAACATGATATCCGTGTGTGTCTGTGTGTGTGTGTGTGTGTGTGTAGATGAATACATTAATTAGTCTTAATGTGTACATGCCCTATAGATGCCCTGCTAGGGCAAAACAAACAAACTTGCCACCAAAGACAAGAATATCCCAATGCCAGTTTCTTTTCCCTCTTTAATTATGGCTATTTAAAGGCAAAATTATATTACAAAATCTAAAACTTCGAAAATGTTACATTGGAAGATGTCTGGTATATTTAGCATTTTTTGGGTCACGCACCTAAAAAGTACATTTTTGTTTCACCCTCTAACATTGCATCACGTGGACTGGCAGTCCACTTTAATTGCAAAGCAACTTTAAAGCAAAACAAAAAAAAGGGAGTGAAGAGTATGACAGCTATCAGGCTTCTCCATCTGTCTCCCATTAGGAGCATCAAGGGATGGAGGAGAAATGTTGCTAACCCCTCCAAAACAAAAACACGCAAAGAGCTGGGCCATATAAACTACTTAGGTGATGTTCAATTGCTCAAGTAATAATTAGCATCACATTGGATATTGCATGAGTGTGGTGTTTTGCTGCAGCAGATATCAATGTTCTCTTTTGTCTCCATAGAAAATGACAACTGGGTATTCTCGGCCAACCCATCCTTAACCCGCAGGCTCTCAGACAATTGTAGCTATTAAATTAAAAGTAATCTTCTGCCCCCCCTCTCGCCTTAACTCACCTCTTCTCTCGTATCCCCTTTTTACCTCTGCTCACCTACCCTGCATCTCTTTGAGTCTGCTTACTCACTCTTTGCCTCCCTCAGGGGCTAATTTACAAGCCCCTTGTGCGTGAGGCACCAGACACACAACATGCTGCCCTATATTTTACAAGGACACGTAAAGTCACCCGGACCTTGTAAATATGGCCCCTTTACACACAGCACTTTGCGTAAAAGGGGCATGCCATGGTTGTTGATGTGGGTGTTCCCACGTAACACCCATGGCTTCTGCTGCATTGCCAGATTTGCAAGAAATTGTAAACCTGGAACTGCATCAGAATTCTACTCCTTCCCTGGGGAGATGTAGGGAGGCGCGACAAGGAACCTTGTTTATTCCCTCTTTCTATGCATGCTACATTCTGCAGCACATATAGGAAGAGTAAATCATCTCTTATGATTGTTTTTGTGCAGGAAGGTATCCCTTCCTGCACAAAAACAATCACCCCCCTTTAGCAGGGAACTTTGCACCATGGTGCAAGGGTGCCTGTGTCGGCGCATGAAAGCTAATTGTGCATCAGAGCAGGAGAGAGCAAAGGGATCCGTCATATCTTTGTAGAATTGACGCATATCTTTTGGAATTAACTCAGTGCAGCGCAGCCAAATGGCTTGCGGTGCCGCTCAGCGTTAATTCCTCAATAAGGCCCTCAATCCCCATCTCAGTGTGGGCAGCTTGAGTTTTCAGCTGCATTGATGCTCCCATTAGTAAAAGCTTAATGTATATTTCTATATCGTTTGCCACCATGAGGACTTAATTTGTGGGTCTTATATTTAAAGTTGTTCTGCGACAGGGTGCCCCCAAGTATGTCTTGCCAGCGACCGCAGAATCCCGAAGATAGCAGTGCACCTGAAGATAAAATTGCACCTTGGGCATTCGGGCTCTGATACAAATGTGACGTACGTTCTGAAGTGATGCTCCTTGCTGATCTGCATATTTTTTGCATATGACAGTTTTGTAACCTGAAGCTACTCTTGTGGACGAGCGTGCTTGCGGCTGTCTTATAAAGATGTAAATAATGATGACATCAAGAGTGGTCTGAGATACATGACAGATTGGCAGCAGCCCTCAAGGCAGGCCTTACCTGCCTTGCTTAACTACAAAAATGCATCTTTTAAAGATAGCTTGAGCTCTTTCCCTAATAAGCTTTTTACACCTTGACAGGATATGCAGGCGACAGAAAAGAACAAAAAATGATATATTATGCCAATCATGGTGGAGTTTCGCCCTGAGCACACATACAATGATGGAATTTTGACCTAACATTACCATTTGTACAATAATACATGGCGATGAATCTCAATATAATGGGATAAAAATATATGAAACCTACATTTTGCTGTTTCTAATTTGACCAGTAGTCTCCTTCCATAAGTGAACTGCTTGTCTCCCACGGCTTATGGTAATATTACCTGTGTAAATCATAATGGACTCCTGGGGGATCACAGAGGAGAAATAATGTCTTCAGCAAGAGCTGAACTTTTAAAATGTGTCATATACCAACACAAGACAGCAACAATTATGTGCGTCTCAAACAGATCGTGATTGCAGGGTTATCTGTGCAGAGACAGAAAGGTGATTCTATTTAAGGTATTCTTAAGTCAAACCAAATATTTCTAGCCTGATCATGCTGGAAGTACATGTACAGGATGAGCGTAATACACATAACAGGCTAACAGCTGTCAGTGTCGGCCCATCCGCTAAGCGTCGCCTCACTGCTCAAAAACCAATGCAAAAAAAAAATGATAATAATTCGTTATTATCATTTTATTTCTCTGCGAGGGATTGGAGCCAGGTCAGACATGGCTGAGCACAGTGAGGAGTGGGTTTTGCATACCCAAAGTGAGCATGATTGTTTGGCCGGCCCTCTTGGGCTGGCCAAACAGTTATGGCCGGCCCAAGGCCTCACATTCTCCACCTGCTGTATTGCACAGCCCGGTGGAGAACATACCCAGGCTCCCAGGCACTGCCTGAGCGGCCAAACAGGCCGGTCAGACCAATTATGACACTGCATGCAGCGTCGTGATTGGCTGGGAGAGGTTGGGAGCCTGGATGCTTCAGGTGCTCCAGAGTGAAGACAAAGGGGAGGCGGACGGGGGTGAAGGTAAGTTTAAAAATGTTTTTTGCCAATTCGCCCTTCGCCCTACCCCCCTTTCCGAAGCAGCCGCCCCTGTAACAGATAACATATCAAAGCTGCTTGTGGGTAAAATCGAAATGTGAAATGGTAGAAATGATGGCATCTGGGGCATGGTTTTGGTGCCGTACAGGATGGCCGCCTAGTGGAATAGCTCCGCCGCACCGTCAACTGGGGCATTGTTTCGGCACCGTACAGGAAGGGCGCCTAGTGGAATAGCTCCACCGCACCGTCAACTTCTTCCGGCATTATCACCGCTGTTTCCCATAGCTGTGGGATACTGTGGACAGCGTTATGTTTTGAAATGCCTGATACACGGATTGGGACTGTTTTGGAAGTTTTCGAGCGTCGCGCTCATTATTAATTCTCCAGCGTTTCTCCCAGCACTCATTGCCGCCATCTTGTGATTCTACACAGCGCAACTTCCCCCGTCGTTTCTCACCGCTTTTCTTCGATGCTGTGTGTTCCTGTGGACAGCGGTATGCATCGAAATACCTGGTGTACGGGGTGAGTCCGTTTTGGAGCTTTCAGTGCATAGTGCTCCTTATCTATACGTCAGCGTCTTCTCCAGCGTTTCCTCCAGCGCTTATTCCCGCCATTTTGACATCTTGCACAGCGCAAATACTCATGACTGTATTCACGTGCTTCAGGATGTATCTTCAGTTTGCTGGCAGCTCTGCTCCTGCTGTTCTGCATCCTTTTCTTCACTGACTTATTTTGTACTGCCTGTCAGGATGCTTTGCCTACAATTTAAATGCAGTTTTAAGTTTTCCTCAGAGATGCCGCCATTTTAAGCGTCTTCATATTCATTGTTTTTCCAGTCACTACTATCAACTCCTCATGCCTATGACTTTGATGGGAACTTTGCTGCTTGTTCTTTTACTCTTCATTACATTTGGTTATCATTTGTTTATCATCTAGCAGCTGTTTATCGCTTTACATATTTTTCAACGGATTTCCTCCTTCTTTGAGCTGCACACTGGATTAATGAGCCACCCTCTCCAAGAGTTTTTTGTCAAATTACAGAGAACATTTAATTCCTTGGCTTTTCATCTGCCTTCTACATGCTGCTGATGTCACAATCTGTCGCCTATTAATTACTTGTGTCAATCACATTTCAAGCTACTCAGTTGTCTTCTTCATTTTTAGCGCTGTGTATCAGAAATCTACTGTGACTTCCTCTCGCATGGTCCTCTTTCTGTGCTGCATTAGTCCATTCAACATTGCTACTCAGTTTGCAGGTTGCCTTTACCCCCTTTGTTTGCTACATGTTTATGGGTAAATTGCGCAAACCAAAGTTTGATTTTGCGCCTTCCACCGGTGTACCAGTGTCACCCTCCTCAATCTCAGATCCTCCTTCCACAGGAATTTCAATGGCTGGTGCAATGCGTCATCGCTCTTCCTCAAATTCATCTATGTCTACCAAGTCCTCTCCTCCTACTACCTCGACTAAGCGCTTGAAACATGACCCTCCTTCTCCTGATAAGTCATCCTCTACTATCTCTATGGAGTTAATATTGGAGGAAATCTGCGCGCTACGTCCATTTGTAGAGGAGACAAGCAGTGATATGCAGCTTTTGAAGGAAAAATGGTGATCTATGGATAATAGAATTACCGCTGTGGAACAACAAGTTGTGGGGATTCAATCTAATTCTCAGCGCATCTCTGCTTTGGAAAAGTCTGTCTTGTACCTCCAGCAGCATACGGAGGATTTGGAAAACAGGAACAGGAGGAATATCCTTCGTATCTACGGTCTGCTGGAATCCTTGGAGAGTGATGATCCTGTGGCTTTCTTCACTTCCTATCTTCCAAAATTATTGGATATGCCTCCCACTACTTCTCTTAGTATTCAGAGAGCTCACAGACTTGGTCCTCGTTCATCTACTTCATCAAATTCTCGTGGAGTCATCATTCTCTTCTTGAAATTTACAGACCTACTCTCCATCCTATCTGCAGCAAAAGCCAAGCGTCAAGTTTCTTGGCTTGGTCAGAGAGTATTTATATCTCAAGATGTCTCCAATGCTACTGCAACTAGAAGGAAGGAATTCCTGAGTCTTCGCGCTCCTTTGAGATCTATTGGTGCTAGATATGGCTTGTACCACCCTTGTACCTTCAAGGTTACTCATCAGAATCATACTTGGACTTTTCTGGATCCTGGCGAACTTAAGAACTTCATTCACATTCAATCTAGCAACGGCATGGATACCTCTGCTCCTCCCACTGGCTAATTGACTCAGCATCCTCATTTGTTTTTCTCATTAATCTGTTTTCTTGTTTCTTATTACAACGTTTGCTGTTTCTCTTCATATTTATTAGGTAAATTTTACATATTTCACGGTATATGTTTCTTTGTTACTTTCATTGTGTTGAGCTCCCCTGAACATTGTTTTCTTCTTTTATTTGTTCTTAGGTGCAAACTTGTCTTCCCTGATCCCTTAACCCATTTGGCTCCTATCCTTTGGTTCCCTTTGCGTCCTGGTGCAGTTGGATCCCTGTTCTTCGGGCGGTTCATCCTGTTGAGTGTCGCCATTACCCCATTTCCCCATCTGTATTTCCCTTCAGGTATGTTCACTTCAGTCATCCTTCGGGATTTGTACTGTCTCTCCTCTTACTTTATCTTTTTCCCCTTTCTCTTTCTCCTTTTCTCCGCTTTCCTTCAACCTTATCTTTCTTTTGAAGATGTTTCTTGCATTTCTCTTTTTCACATTTTTACTATTCTTCTTCTTCCTTTTCTCATCGGCTGCATTTGTCATAAATGTTTTGTATGTTTTGATTTTATGATGTATACATATTGTATTGCATTTATTGTTCTCTTTGACTTCTCCCTAGTTAACATTTAGAGTTATATCTTGGAATGTAAAAGGTTTTGTTAATCCCATCAAACGGCAGAGAGTTCTCTCTCACTTAGCTTCCTATACCCCTGACATCGTCCTTCTTCAAGAGACTCATCTTAATGAACCTGGAACCCTTAAATTGAAATGAGGTTGGGTTGGTATGGTTCTTTTTTCCTCCTCTACTAACAAGAAAAATGGAGTTGCCATTCTTCTTCATAAAAAGTTGAAATGTAAGGTCCTGTCTGAAGAAAGGGATGATGATGGCAGATGGATACTTATTCATTTACTAGTTAACTCAATTTCTCTAACTGTTTTCAATGTTTATGGCCCTACCCAACTTGATTGTACATTTTGGCCTTTAATTACGAGTAAATGCATTCAACATAAAAATGACTTATTCCTCTTAGGTGGAGACTGTAATGAAATTATGGATCCATTTCTTGACCGCAAATCCACAGTTCGATTTACTCCTCACAAATCACATAAACAATTTCTGGATACCATCTCACAAGCTCATCTCATTGACTCCTGGGGACTCTTACATCCAGACACTTTGGACTACTCTTTCTTTTCTCCCCTTCATTCATCTTTTTCTCGCCTGGACTATATCTTCCTCTCTCAATCCTTATCTCAGAACGTATTATCTTCATCAATTGAACCTATGATTATTTCTGACCACGCTCCCATTGTGACAGACCTTGAATTGCTCTCACCTCATCCCAAATCTTCTTGTTGGCGCTTCAGCTGTGCTCTCCTTTCTGATCCTAACTTCTCATCCTCATTTCGCTCCTTCACTAATGATTTCTTTCAAATTAATTCTGATCCTCATACATCTCCTTATATTCTCTGGGATTCATATAAAGCTACTGCTAGAGGTTTCATTATTGATTTTGTTTCCAGGAAGAAGAAACAGTATCTTCAGAAACAGAAACTTTCTTTAGCACATATAAAACAATTGGAACATCAATTTTACACCTCTTCAGACAAATGTATGTCACCAACACTTCTTCGTGCTAAAATTGAATTTAATAAACTCATGACTGATAACTCCTCTTCTATTCTTCTCCGCAGTAGCACTCGTTATTATGGTGGTCGGAATAAATCTGGTAAACTTTTGGCTAACTATCTTAAATCTCGTAAGGAACGTACTCTTATAGACTCCATCCACTCTTCTGACAATGTCCTTCTTCATGAAGATAAATACATACTTTATCAATTTCAACTGTTTTATCAACAGCTCTATACTCCTGAATCTCCCCCTTCCTCTTCCCTTATTCATTCCTATTTTGAGAAACTTCCCAAACCTACGACTTCCCATCTTAATTTTCCCGCTCTTGAATCTGATCTCTCATTACAAGAAATTTCTACAACTTCATCTTCACTGGGTCCTGATGATTTTCCTGTCGAGTTTTATTTACATTTTTCTGACCTTTTGTTACCCAAACTTCTGTCTCTCTTCCAATCATTTTTTTCCACTGGCAGGGCTGAGGGTTCTTTTCAGGATGCTACCATTTGCTTGAACCCAAAGGATGGTCGTGACCACCAGCATTGTAAAAATTACCGTCCAATTTCATTAGTTAATGTTGACTATAACATTTTTTCTAAATTGCTTGCTTTGCGTTTAGACCCCCTTATGCCTCATCTTATTGGTAAAGAACAGTGCGGTTTTGTTAAGGGTAGACTTACTTCTGACAATTCCCGGCTCTTTCTTAATGTTCTGAATAAAGCTTCTTCCCTTTCCATTCCCCTAGCGGCTATTTCTGTTGACGCTGAGAAGGCCTTTGATAGAGTAGATTGGTCCTTTTTGTTTGCTTCGTTACGCTGGCATGGCTTCGGTCCCAAATGTATCTCTCTTATTTCTTTGTTATATTCTGCCCCCAAAGGCTCAGTCCTTGTGAATGGTCAACTCTCCTCTTCCTTTACCCTCCAGAGAGGTGTTCGTCAAGGTTGCCCACTCTCTCTGCTTCTTTTTATTTTGGCCCTTGAAGCGTTTCTTACCTCTATACGAAATAACAAATCTAACTCTGACTTCCCTTACGGTGATGATCACTTAAAGCTTTCTGCGTATGCAGATGATATCCTTTTGTTTATCTCCAACCCAGACTCTTCTCTTCCCCCCTTACTAACCGAATTTGATAATTTTTCCTCTGTCTCGGGCTGTGAGATCAATTCTGACAAAACCAAAATTCTTCCCTTGACCATTTCTTGTCTTCCACATATGTTCTCTTCAACTAGCTTTTCTTGGAGCACAACAAAGATCAAATATCTTGGCATTTTGTTCTCTAAGTCCATTTCTTCCTCTATCACATTAAATATGTCTGCAGTTTTATTCCGGATTGAGAAATTATTCTCCTCATGGAATCCCCTTTTCCTTTCCTGGTGGGGTCGTCTTGATTCTATCAAAATGATGGTTGCTCCTATTCTTATTTACATTTTTTCCATGTTACCTGTTCACATCGCCGCTCTTTGATTGTTCTCTCTCCAAATTTCTCTGGAAAGGTAAAAAATCTAGAATTTCTTTGTCTATTCTTCGTAAATCTAAATCAAACGGTGGTGTTAATTTTCCAAACTTTCGTCTCTATCATAAATCTTTTTCTCTACGACAAGCTTCCAGATGGCTTTCTCCCGATACTTCTCCCTTTTCTCCTCTTTGGCTAGATATTGAACGTGTTTTGCTGCTACCCTTTTATTTTAAAGAAATTTTGGGATTCTCTACTAGAAATCCCTATTCTTCACTTCCTCTATTTGGGCATGCCTCTTCTCTCTTAAAACCTTTGCTCTTCCCACATGATATTTCGTGGGAATCCTTTCTAAATACTCCAATTTGGCAGAATTCTGTTATTCTTTTTAATAATCGAGCCATTTATTGGTCTTCTTGGAGATTAAAAGGTATCATGTGGGTCAATCATCTCTTTGACGGTATTTCACCTTGCTCTTTTCCCCAATTTCAACTTTTGTTCCGTTGCCTTAAATCTTTCTTACATAAATTTACTATTCTCATGGAGATAATTCTTGAGCGTTATTATTCTCTTCCTTCTTTCACTTCATTATCTCCTCAGTCTCCTCTTCTTCTTATTCTTTCTACTCTTCCTAAAGCTTCTTTAATTTATAAATTCTTTTCCTCTCCTAACCCGGAACGTTCCAAAACTAAAGTGGAACTTTCTTGGGAACATGACTTTGATTGTATTTGGTCTATTCAACTTTAAGACAAGCTCTGGTCTAGATCTTTAAGGATTTCTCGCTCTGCTTCTCTCACCTAATCCTTATTTTTTCTATACCATAGGCTTTATCTTTCTCCTCTATCTTTATCTCGGTTTTCTTCCTCTACGTGCTGGACCTGTGGCTCTTTAAAGGCTGATCTTTTCCATCTATTTTTTCTCTGTCCCCCTGTCTTTTCTTTTTGGAATAAAATATGGTCTTGTCTTTCTCGCATTTTTTCACTTTCAACTCCTTGCTCGAACATTCATATCTTTCTGGTCAGTCTCCCAGAGTCTTTAGATCTTCCTCCACATTCACATGGTCTTTATGATCTCATGCTAGCACTTGCATTCCAACATATTTCCTCCAATTGGAAATCTCTTTCGAAGATTTCTGTACAACACTGGTGGAACTCCTTATGTCATTTTCACAGACTTGATGTGGCTTTTGCTTCTTCTTGTAAACCACGTCGTAATGTGGACCTTTATTGGTTACCCCTCACTACATATTTAGATCAACTAGCTCGTCCATTATCCATTCATACCACCTCAGAGAATTTCAAACTTCCTTGAAGGACTTACATTCTCTCCCTATTTGCCTATTTGATGTTTTTGAGATTCTTCTATTTTATATTACTTTTTTGCATATGTATACTGTTATTTGATCACATGTTTCTTTTTACAATTTAAGTTGCCGCCTTTTTTCTATTTATTTTTCTTTAATATAATTTCTATTGTAGCATTACACCCCTGCCCCCCCTCTTTACCCCTCCTCCCTTCTAATCTTAAAATCCCATAAAATGCTTTAGCATTCTGTTATGACGTTAGCGCTTACATTGGTTTAGATTTTGTTCTTGTATCTTTTACCTTCTGCTGATGTCTCTTGTTGTTTATCATTATATTGCATTTAATAAAGCTTTCAAACACAAAAAAAAGAAATGATGGCATCTGTGTGGCCTAGCAAAAAGATCTACATGGTGCATATAAAGGGGCAGATTATTTACACTTTGTGCTGGTGCAAGTTCACTAAAGTTACTCAAACGGTGCAACGTGCTGATACACTATTTACTTTAAAGCAGAGCAAATAGCAGCTTTTTGCTACTTTTCTTTTTCTAGGGAGCATCTCAAGGGAGATACATAGGTGTTGCCACTCTACCATCAGTGGCTTTTGAACTCAAAGCCCTATCTGTTAACAATGGTAGACATAGACAAGGTTTTGCTTAAAAAAACACATCCTAGAGACACATGTTTAACAAAATTAAAACATGCAAAAATGTAAAAATATTGAATGCTTACCATTTTTTCTCTTTGATACATGTCAGGCTGACTTGGACCATATGGACAACTGACATTCAGAGCTCAACCTTTTCCCTATTTGCTCCTTTCTTCTACATTCCCCCTAACTTTATTTAGCCCATTTGTGAGAATTATTGTGCAGTAATCAATTTCAACTATTAACAGGTCCCTCAGTGGGGGTGATGGCTTGTAAGCAAGGACAATTCTATTCAGGAGGACTTAGCAAATTGCAAAGATATGAGCAATTATTAATTGCACAAATATCATTACCTCGGGTAATTGACTCTTTCAGGTTAGCTTATCAATGGATAGAATGAATGGGCAAATACATTACGTTTGTATTATGGGTGTTGTTTTGTATAGCCCTCACACATACAAAGACACAATACATTGTTAATCCCTGCTAGAAAAAATGGTAACACTTGTAAGGTCATAGTTAAAAAATGGGACAGTTTCACAGTCCCTTTGAATGATCTGAATAATATTTCTTCTGCCGCACTGAGGGGGATATTCACAAGGACCTAACTCAGATTTATCTCCCCCTTAACGCATCAAAAGTAGAGATAGAGTTAAAACCCCATTCACAAGCTGGTGCTAACTGCAGACATCGCCTGTACTCCCGTGATAACTGCCCCAAAATGTATTTCCACCGTGGACAGCACCAACTAACCCTAATGAGATGCAGAGTAGGCGTTCTCTGCAAAAACACAAGAAAATACCACAACAGCAGTTTCACAACGAACTGCCAGATCTGCATTGCGAGTCAAAACCATGCAATAAGCCGCAGTAGCAGCAGGTATTTAACACCTGCCTCCTGCAGGTGTAAAGCCGGACGAATACCTGCAGTTGGCAACGGAGCCCCGTACACAGCCACACCAGAAGAACAAACTACGCCATGGAGCTACTCATCATGGAGCTCAGAGCCCCAACAGGGCCACAACACCCACCACAACCACCCCCAGGACCGCCACCCCCCCAGGACCCGGACCCACCCCCACGGACCACCACAGAGGCAGCACAGAGTAAGATAGCGAACCTACAGAAAATGCACAAGTTTCATAGACCTAACGCCCGAGGAAGTCATTGTCCACTACAGGCTCAAAAAGACAACCATCATCCGTATCATGACCCACATCGCCCACAGATCGATGGTACCAACACAGCAGAGAACCAACATCCCTCCACAGACAAAGCTGCTAGCTGTGCTGCACCTGTTGGCCTGGTACCTTCCAGCCAGCAACTCCCAGAGCCAGAGGGGTCTCACAACCAGCCCTATCCAAGTTCATCACATCTATCCTGGATGCCATCCTCAGCTTCATACCCCAATACCTTCACTTCCCACACACTGCGCAGGAACCGCAGGAGACCAAGCAAGGCTTAAGCGCCATAGCTGGATTCCCGGCCATGTTGGGGGCCATAGACTGCACACATTTCCCACTTGTGCCCCTTGCGGACACTGCACACCACTACCGCAACAGAAAGCACATGCATTCCATCAATGTGCAGGCAATTGAGGACCACCGGGGACTCTTCCCCAATGTCGTCGTAAACTACCCCGGCAGTGTGCACGATTTCTACATCTTCCGACAGTCCATCATCAACCAGCGCTTCAAGGATGGCACATATGGAAGTGGACTGCTCGTTGGTAAGTGCCAAATCAACACACCACACACCTCAAAGCCACCATCCCACAACGCACAACTGTGGGAATGCACACTTGACCAAACCACATACAACATGTCAAACAATATGCCCACCCACCAGACAACATCACTCCATGGTGATCCCTGGCTACCCCTGCACACAATAGAGCTATATCATGGCACCACAGCCTAACAACAGCTGAACGTGTGTAGATGCGGAATGCAGCCATGTGCGAAGGATGCAAGTGGCCGGTGAGTGGGAATGTATACAACAACAAGGAGGCGTGGATGTGCAGGACAGACATAGGTGTGCAAACCACAGATATGTCCATGCAGACCACAACTGCTGGTACTGGAGAGTAATGAACAGTAGACGCAAAACTGTCACACCAGGCCGTGTCTCAGATAGTGGAAATGTTGCTTGCTGCATCCCCCCTGTGCGCGTGAGCGTGGTGGGTGGGCCCCCCTGAGTACACCAGGGCTGCGCAGGGGTGTGGACAAAAACCCAGTGGCACAGAGCATGGTTCTCGCCCTGAAAGGCCAACGTCACTGACAGGGCGGCACCTCACAGTCCTCCATGAGGCCGACGCAGTGAACAGCGGGCCTGTGACCCTGTGTGCCTGCTGCACCCCAGGGCGCTGATACCCAGGACAGGACTGCCCACCCCAGCACCCCAAGGCCGCACCCCAGCACCCCAAGGCCGCACTGCTCACCTGCCGACACCATTGTATATCACAGAGGGCCCACCATGTCCCGGGGCAAGCTTCAAGCCCCAGTCCCGCAACCTCTGTAGCCTCTGCCGACCATCAGTGGCCCCCACGACGCTGGCCCACATTACTTTTTCCTCATTTACATACTCCACTGGGGTACTCTTCGTCCAAGTAGGTCTCACATGTGGAACTGTGACCTGAGTCCTAAATGGGAGTGACCCCAAGTCCGTGGCAGCAGCCACAGCACCAGACTCCCTTCAATAAGTGAGGCATAATTCCATATTGCAGGCCTGCGACACGTGGTGCCAATAACCCTGTTCAACACAAACCTGCGACACGTGGTGCCACTAACCCTGTCCAACGCAAGCCTGCGACACGTGGTGCCGCTAACCCTGTGTGCCGTGAACATCGTTGGTGTCTGAGCCTGTGGCCTCGGGGTTGTCATCAGGCAGGTACGGACTTGGTGTCTGGCATGAGTCTTTGGCATTCATATCCTTCATGTTACCAGACACAGCTGACATGTGCCCTCTGCATCATGCCCTGGGGCAAACTTTCCATTCTACCCCGAGACACTCCGCAGAAAGCACCTATGACACATAGGAGACCCTGCCCTACTCCAGATGCATTCATTCATTCACAACCACCTTCCTCATGGTCCACAATAATTTTATATCCACACTCAACATCATCCCACCATCAATCAAAACAGCGCTGTTAGAAACAGGGTTTCTAGTTGGCTAGGGTGTGCTCCTCAGCCAGGCAGAAACCACCACTCTAGTTAGGGTAAGGGGGTTACACACACAAGATAACCCTTGCTCACGCCATCGGTAGCTTGGCAGAGCAGTCTAGCTTATCTCAGAGGCAATGTTTAAAGCATTTGTGCAACCCACACACACACCAGTGACACACTAGGTACACCATAAAAGAGACTCCACACAAGTATCTAAAATTTATATGAAAAACATCCTTTGTATTGAACATAAAAACACCTTAGACCATAATCACAGAAATCACTTTGCCAACTAGGCAATTGTCATGACATCACGAAGATCATCAATTCACTTTGCCACTAGGCAGTTGTCAGGACATCCCAATTAGTGCATGAAGTAAATACTTATAGGCTACATACCTCATAAAACCATCATCACTGCACATCAGGCGAATCGTGGAATAATGCTTGTTATCCTGACAAATGCAAGGTAAGAACAACATACATTAGAACACATCAGGGCCTAAAAATGCAGCCATTAATCATGACATACGGGCATACTATGCCAGTCCTGGAAATGTGAGGAAACACACCATGCCTCACCACATCAGGGCATGGGCACCAAGCGGTTAGGGAAGGCAAAACTTAGCAGAATTACTCCCGGCATATCCCCATTCCCATGTGTTACAATAAACAACACCCCGTTCTCCACTAAGTCGGCTGACCGCAATTGTGCAAAGCAGCTGCTGAAAACATTGCAAACACAGCCCTTTCTTTAAGTAGCATGAGGAGGCATTCTTGGAGGTTCCATCCCACAATGCCACAGTCAGCGGTGATACCTCACTGGGTCCCCGCCTGCAAACCAATAGCTATGGCTGCCTGCTAACTCGTGGTGCTGCCTCACTCCACGGGTACATCTGCCCTCCTCCGATAGCCACCAAAGAAAAAGAAGGCAGGCGGCCGCCTGTGGGACTCTGATCAGGCTCCTCAGGACCAGGCAAACACGGGGCGAAGTATCTGTCCTCATCACTTTGAACCTTGGGCTATCTGCAGCAGGGGGTGCAAGGTGTCGGCTCCTTCCAAAAGAGGGCAGCCTGGCGGTCAGGTGCGGCTTGGCCAGCTGGGCTCCAGGACCTGATCCTCGGGCAGCACTGGCTCAGTAGGGTTGCTCCTCCAGTGTAAGAATTTTCCCAGTTTCCCTTCCACCAGCACGCTCATGGGAGGGGCTGCGCTGAGTGGCTCTCGATGTTCAGCCAGTGGATTCCTCACCCGTGGGAGAGTGCCATGGGACAACACTTCTCTCTTCTATAGTGACACATTAGCAACCCCCTCACTGGAAGAGCAGGCACTCAGGAGAGTTGCCTGGCAGGGGGAAACCCTGCTCTTTCTTACTCGTTGAAAGCCCAGCACAGCAGAGCCTCAGGTCCTGGTTAAAAAATCCAGCACCTGCCTTGGAAAAGTTCCCCTCTCCCGTAAAACACTGGGGACATCCAGGAAATAAAGCGCTCATAGTGCGCTAGGTGCAGGGAGAGTAAACAGCGCTTTCCATACTGACAACAAAAAACAGGGGCACCCAACAGCGCTAGCCGAGGCAGGAGCAAGTGAGCCTACAATTAAGCAATGAAGCGCTCACGTGCGGCACGTTTCCAAATCACACAGAACCTGCCACTAAGCCCTGGGAGATCACTGGGGGCACCAAGCAGGAATAGGTGCAGCAAGCCAGCACACAGAGTTCTTCTAGGAAAGCAGGCAGTCCTTCTTGTAGCCCAACAGGACACAGGTCAGCACAACAGACAAGAGAGTAAAATGGCAGTTCCTCCTGACAGGGTGTATTACTACCATTCCAAACATACTAGAAATGGCCAAGCTACACCTTTCATATGAGAGATTACCACTGAAGTACATATCGGGGACTTCCCAATGCAACCCTATGAAAGGAACAGCCTCACATCAGGGAGAAAACAAATAGGGTGTTTCTCACTTCCCGAACATGCCACACAACAAAGGCACATGTCCTACCTTTCACCTACACAGCCCCCAGCCCCCTGCACATTGGGCTAACTAGGGCCTACCTTAGGAGTGACCTATATGTAGTAAAAGGAGCGATTCAGACATGACAAACACTTTAAATGCCATGTCACTGCAGCAGTAAACTGTGCATTCAGGCCCTACACTGGCAGAGGCCTGAGACAGGTTTGAAAGATTACTTCAATGGGTGGTACAAGCTGCACTGTAGGCCCACTAGTAGCATTCAATTTACAGTCCCTGGGTATAGAGAATACCACCACATAAGGGACTTACAGGTAAATTAAATATTCCAACCAGATGTAGACCAATTTTGCAGAGTTTACAAAAGAGAGCACAAGCGCTCTAGCCCTGATCAGTAGTTCAGTGCCCAGTCATAAAACCAACAAAATCGTTCAGAAAAAATACAGGAGGAAGACACAACGTTTGGGGATAACCCAGCAAAAAGGACCAGTTCCAAAATCACCATTCTCTCTCTTCCAAAAAAGAATTTTGTTAAACTTTGATAATTTACTAAAATGCTACATCTTCTGATTACTCAGTTCAGCCTCATTCAAGAAAATTCCGACCACTTGAAGTGGTTCACTATACTTACTCATACGTTTCTTGACTCCAACACAATTTCCGATATGAACCCAATCACCAACTTCCAGGGCAACACTCTTCTCACCATGACTGCGGTCATAATGCTTCTTGTAAACATTTTGGGCCAGATGTAGGTAGCCAAATACCGGTCGGTAACGGCCGACTTCGGCCGTTACCGACCGGTATTTGGCTACCGAGATGTAGGAGGACAGAAACTGGGCAAATCGGTAATTTTACCGATTCTGTAAATATACTGGTCGGTAAATTTACCGACCGGTATTTTTACAGAATCAGTAAAATTGATATGTAGGTGGGACTCTTATGAGTCCCACAAGGCCTAAGAAATCGGTATTTTACCATCAAATTCAATTTGATGGTGAAATACCGATTGAGGTGTGCATGCACATGTGTGCATGCACACCTGTGCCATATGACAGGCAGACCTGCCCTTAGGGCAGGTATGCCTGCCACATGGCCCCCGTACCTTTTTTGGGGGTGCTAGAGGGTGTCAAAGTGACACCCCCTGCACCCTTGTCAAAATCGGTATTTACCGATTCGGTAAATACCGACCGGTAATGCCCCATTCATTCCTATGGGCTTCAAAGCCCATAGGAATGAATGGAGCATTACCGGTCGGTATTTACCGAATCGGTAAATACCGACTTTTAAAGATTCGGTAAATCCACATCTGGATTTACCTACATCTCGGTACTTCTATTTTACCGATTCATAAATACCGAATCGGTAAAATTCGGTATTTATGAGTCGGTAAAATAGAATTACCTACATCTGGCCCTTTGTGCTCTCTCAATATTCTCCCTTGCTTGCACACATGACCTCATTTCTTCCTGTCACCCTCCAGCCAAGCTGGCGGTATAAGGTTCCCTTCCTCTAAGTACTTTGAAGAGACTAACCTGTAAGTAGAGGGACAATCCTGTAAGCCCAAATCAATTTTCCGAGTTCCTCTTCCCAACTCACTCCAGCACTAATAGCAATCTGAACATTACCCTGATAACTCTGCCAAAGGGTTCCACTGCCCTATTGCAGGCAGGATAATGTAATGAGATATGTTTCCTCTTCACCTCACTCCTGTTCTGAAAATCGTTTGTGAAATTCAACACAAATTTAGGACTATTATCATTCAATAACACCTTAGTGATGCCTACTCAAAAGAATACCTTCTCCAGGAAGGCAACAACAGCTTTTGAATACACTTTAATTGAAACTTCAACTTCAGATCACTTAGGAAACTAAATCAACCAACACTCCCACAGAATTGAGTGCCATTGATATCTAAAATATGTCCCAGAATATCAATAGCCAGAAATTCCCATGGACCCTCCTGACACTCAACAGGACATAGTGGAGGCCTTAAGGTTTCTGACTCTCATCAACATGATTCAAAACACTCATGAAAAAATCTTTTGAATTCAAGATCAAGTCCAGACCACCAATAGGAAGCTTTTACTCTTAATTTAGACTTAATAATACCTAGATACACTTGTGCATTAGTTAAATATTTTACCCCCAAGGCACATGGTGGAACAATCCTGCAACCTCTTAACAAAAACCACAGTCATTAACAGAACTCTTGCTCCTTACTTACCAAAATGTTTTAGAGATCACATCTAGTACACTTTTGTATGGTTACCCAACTTGCATGTATTCATTAATTTTGTTCATAACATCTCATCACAATACTCATTGCTCCATTCTTCTTCTGAGATAGCACATAATTTTGCATTTTAAACTGTAGCTACACAGTATTTATTCCTTTCAGTCTGCAGATGTTCATCCATGTGTACTGAAGATCTACTATGAAAGTCTGTGACCTTGTTCTGCGTTCCTCTAGCTAACCGTGGTGTTGCTATTAATATTCCAGACATGGTGAGCTCTTAAATATAAAATGGACCACTGCCTACTCTTAAAAATAAAAATAAAACTTTTTTATTTATTTTTTAAACACATCTCGTTTTCTTTTAAGGAAAATGGCCAGGATAAAGAAACTTTGCTTTATCTAAAAGCAAACAGACATGGTGGTCTGCAGTCCCCAGCAGGCCAACATGAACATTAATCAGGTAGATCAATTACGACCCACTGGAAAACACAAACAGTACAAAGCTGTTTGCAAACAAAATGTATGATTTGAGACAGTTGCTTAAACATCATAAGTGCAGCAGGAAAAAAAAGTTACAGGAAGAGATTAAGTACATCAAGAATGTACGACTTCGCCGACCGAATGAGAGCCAACTGCCTCAAATTCATACTGACAAAACCAAAGTTCTCTTCTTTGGAGGACCCCCTTCTCCGTGAGATGGCTCCTGGTGACACTCCGGCCTCGGACCAGCACCCTCCCCCACCACCCACTCCCCCAACCTCAGTATCATCCTCGACAGTGAAATGTCAATTTTTTGGGGGCAGATTTATATAGCGCAATCTCAACCCAAAGGTATTGGAGCTCTTCATATGAGCACCAGTTATGTTACACAAGGACTGTTAGTGATGGGATTTCTGGTTGGCTAAGGCTTGCGCCAAAGCCAGGCAGAAACCACCCTTCTAGTCAGGGCAAGGGAGTTACACACACGCTGACGATAACCCCTGATCAACCCCTTGGTATCCTGGCACGAGCAGTCAGGTTTATCCCAGAGGCTGTGTGTAATGCGTTTGCATAACACACGCAGCAGCAACACACTAGGCACACCACAAAAGGAACTCCACACAAGGTTATCTAAAAAATAGCCTTTGTATTATCCAAAACACATTAGGATCATGATCACACAATATACACTGTGCCAACTGGCACCGGACAATATTCACAGGGGATTATATACAGGACCAGGCCAATAGGGCGACAGTCAGAACCATCAGAATGCAGGTAGTAAATATAAAACACAACCAGTAACTACTGATACAATAATGACCTCAGCATTATCACATTAGGCATACAACAAATTAGGCCCTAACCTGATTAGCATTAACACATTACACAATAATCATATTAGGTATCACCATAAAACTGACCCCAGGCCAACTGGCCTTTCACTGGGGCTCAAAATGCCCTCTGTCCAGTATGTCAGGGCTTACTCTTGGGCTTCTCAATTAGCCCTCTGTCTGGAAAAGCAGCAAAAGCAAAGTGTGCACTGCGCTGGGGCAGATGAATGTATCTCACTCCTTCATCATGAACACCAAAATGCCCCTGTGTGGCGGCTGCCCGCTCCCTCTTGAGGTGCAGTTGGAATTCAGGCCTTGGCACCACTGTGCCTCCTGGGTCCCCACTGGGACTTTCCAACAATTTTGTCCATTGTGGCAGCTGCCTGCACTTGTGCAGTGCAGCTGTGATTAGGTGGCCTGGCGCCAACTCGGCCTTTTGAGCCCCCATGCTGGGACGCTCACAAGTTTTTGCCTCCAAGAGAAAATAGGCACAGGCACCACAGTGCCTCTGGGAGCGGAAATGCGGCTCCGGTCAGCCCCCACTCACCAGGGTGTCTCAGGACTCCTCCCGTCTTCTACTCAGCCACCGCAGGGGAAAGGCACCGAAAATGTGCCTCGGTCACGCCTGTGGCAACCGGAGCCCAAGAGGCTCCCACTCCGTCGTTGGCCACCCGATACAGCAACATGCGGGGCTCTCCTCAGCTCATGGGAGCCCCGCTCAGCAACAGGCCATAACTAAGCATGGGCGGATTTTGCGGATTGGCAATCCGCGAACTTGCGTATTTACGGATTCGCAATCCGCGAAGATCCGCGAACTCTAGCGGACTTGCGGATTTTTCCGTTTTTTGTGTTGGCGCGTGTTCGCGCCGATTTTGGGACAAGTTCGCAATTGCGAACTTACTTTTCGGCTTGCAACGGCCGCGACTATGTTGTTTCTACGTCTGGTTTATCATCACAGGTTCACAGCACCCTCTGTTTCACCACTGCCACCCTCTGGGACACCCATGCCACCCTCTAGTACATCCTCACAGGCACCTATTAGGTTTATTTATTACTGTAGATTATGGTGGTTGAAAAAAGCTAGCACACCTGCCCTTCTTCAACTGCCATCAATTAATTTGTGTTTCATTAATGTGTCAGTAATTTTGAAAGTTCCAGTCTGGCTGGCACCTGCTTCCTTCCTTATCTGTAATTTGCTATTTGTTGCAGTGATTTTTTTTTTTTACAGGACCTTTATGGTGCTATTCTATGAGCCTGCTGTTTGGGTCATAGCAGGGTCATAGAATTGTTGCAAACTCTGGAGGGGCCCATCAGGAAGCACTACCTTGAATGTTACTAATGTTAAGTTTGAACTTTTGCACCTGCTCATTGCTTTCATTTTAGCTAAAATCGTTTTTTTTGCAATTTCGCGCGTTATTTGGGGCGCGAATCCGTGCGAGATCGATTTCGGAAGCCGCGAATACGTGCGAATACAAAATTGTTTTTGTTGCGACGTGTATGTTCGCGTGATCTTGCGCGTGTTCGCGAGGCGCTTCTAGCTATTCGTTTGCCAAGTTACCCTATCGGTCGTACACGGGCGCGGCCATCTTGTTGGCGTGACGTAATTCCGTTTCCGCCCGCTATGTGTAATCTCGCAAAGTGTGCTGCTCGCGAGTACAAGTTCGCGCGTACTCGCAAGGAAAATCTCGCGCGAACTTACCCACGCGGTCGTGAACGGGCGCGGCCATCTTGTTTCTCATTCATTGCTATGGTTCTGGGCATGCTTTCTCTATCCTCTCTCAATCTCTGCCATCCTTTGCTTGTTTGAAGTTTTTTTGATCTAATTTTACTTATTATCTAACCCTCTATTTTTCTAGCTCTATATTTTTGTGTTTTCTGCAGCTTTTAGTTACTTTTAAACTACTTTTTTAAACTCTTTTATTTTCTTCTTCACTATTCTATTTCTTCTTTATCATTTAAGTTTATTTCTGCCCAGACCATGGTAAAGGGAGCCGGGAAGCACCCTGAGAAGGGGAAGGGTCCCGCACCCCGTGCCCGGCTCCCGTGCGGGCGTTTAAGGGGGGAGCAAGTGGTCCCGAGGGAGATCTTTAGCGCGGAGGAAGTGGCGGCACTGATCTTCCATGTCCAGCGCCGCCTCCCCAAGACGATCCTGGGAGGCGGCAAGATCGCGACCGGCTATGGCATCCGGGAGCGCCGCCAGCGGTGGGAGAAGGTGTGCCGGGCCATGTACAAGATCTCTGGGGTCCGGCGCACGTATAACCAGGCCACCCACCGCTGGACCGATGTCATGGACCGGGAGCGGGACTTGCTGGACGCGCTCGGCGTAGAGGTCCCCGGGCTTGGTGAGTAGTAGTAGTAGTACATTTACTACTCTGTTTTATCCGGCTCTGTTATTTGCAAATCTTTGTTCTTTACCAAGAGCAATAATGCTGCCGATTACATTGAGGTAAATTATATTTCAAAATCTTCTATGCATTTCATTTTCAGGTGCACTGCTCTCCTTCTCAGTAGCCTTGCTTGCTACTATGCTTCTTTGTTTTGTATGTTGTGTTCAGAAGCATTTCATTGGCCTGAGAAATTATGTATCAGTGTACTGTAAAGAAAAGAACTGCGTAATGCTAGACAGTAAGGGTCATATTTTCAATTACCGGCGCATCCCTGCAAAGTAGCAGGGATGCGGCAGTAATTGTGTGCCATGCCACCACCACCCATTGGCCCAAAACGTCACAGAAGCCTTACGCATCTGTGCCGTAAAGGCAGCGCATTGCTGGAGTTGCGTGCCAACGATGGCGCAGCTCCAGCAATGCTCTGGGGTACCCTATCTCCCCAATGCTGCATCAAGCCGTACGTCGGCTTCAAGCGCGCAGGGTTTGAGTCATGCATCATTGTCATAAAAATGACTGATTGACATCTTGTAGATTTCCCTCAGCCACTTTTAGGATTCGTTCCTGCGCAGGTACGCCCTCCCTTGCGCCGGAACGCCCCCTGATGGCGCAGGGCTTTACAACGTGATGCATCGCCCATATGCCCATATGTGTTTTTTTTTTAATATATACGCCGCACCAACACCATGGCGAGTCTTTTGTTCTGCCGCTGCGTCAGAAAAGGCACGCAACAATGGAGGAAAATCAGCCGCAACTTCCGCAAGGGACTTATAAATCAGCCCCAACAGACTGAAGTCCAGTGTCCTTCCTTTAGACAGTCACATGGCTATCAGAAGAAATAGTGGCGGTGGTGGCGGGTGGATTGATAGTTTGAGTATTCACTGATCTGCAAGCAGGATGGACTTTGTCTGTCACGTGTTGTGCACTACTGCCTGCAGTGCCAGGCCTAGGCAAACCTCTTTAGTAGTCTGTTTATTGAGTTACATAGGAACTTTCTAAGTCAACGTTCCGCAAATCAGGCAATACGAATAACGTAGTATACCACATGAGATAGATCCCGTGGAATAGTTGTCTATCTATTTGCTATTTTTCCAAAATATGTTGTTATTGTTCTTTTGAAATGTTTGATTTGGTTGAAAAATCTCATCCATGTTTTATGGTTTTTCTTTCTTTCATGTTGTACATCAGCTCCCCCCAAGGGCAAGAGGACACAGGAGGAGGGTGCTGAGGATGCAGGCCAGGATCGGGCAGGCGAGGGCTCCTTTGCTGGCCCCAGTAAGTTTACATTTTACTAAACAGTACCTATTTTTTCCTAGCGTTCCTCATTCGATTTTTTCTAAATCGTCTTTGATCTTCTTGTAGACTGAATATAAATTCTTATCCTGCCTCGAATATGATGACTCCCTGTGGTATTACTAGACTATTTTTATTAGTCTGTCTGTGTAGCTAACTAAGATTGGACATTTGGCAATTCCATTGGACTCCCATTATATTCAGCAATACCTCTATGCACTGTCTCCTTACTGACTAGATAGTGTGGCAGAGTCATTCAGCTCCCGAAGTCACCGATTATAGATCCCCAATGATCTCTAGATTATCGTACGCAGGACAAGAGAGTAGTACGGAGTCACAGCACAGTCAAGAAGTGTCAGAGGCACTCATGCTTGCAAAAATTCCAAAACCTTTAGCTCATCCACTCTAGTCTAGAGGAACAAAAACCACAGAGTCTATTTAAGTGTAAAAGCTTTATTAAAAGTAAACACATTTATTGAAATCTACTTTGTCATAAAACTATTTAACTGTAAACGGAAAAGTGGTTAGTGCTGACGATTAATTGGACACATTTCTTGTGGTCGAGCCGAACTCTCACCTACTTTGAACTTGATCCTGGTCGTGTTCTTAGGACTCAGGAGTCAAGCTTCTGTCTGTTAGGAGAAAAAGTGGTGCGTGTTAAAAATCAAAAGCAAGCATTCATCAGTTGTGCATAAAAGTGCAGCAAGACAACAGCCTTCCCTGGAAAATGGGACATTTTTACTATGGAGTAGACAGTCACAAATTATTACATTGTATTCTGTTTTTTTAACATTTCTCCTAGACCAAATATTATATAGTAGTGAGTGGTGTATTCTAACTTTCTTAAATGTACTTTGTAGGTGTAACATCTGGTGACGGGGCCAGCGCGGAGGTGGCTGATGTGTTGGACTTGGACTCGGAGGCCTCTGGGGAGGATGCGGCGGTAGAAGAGCTGGTGGCCGTTCCTGTGGGGGATCAAACGGTGGTGGCGGAAACAGGTAAGCTATATATTCCTTACTTATTGAGATTGAAGACTGCATAGTGTGCTTTCTGCACGGGTGTATTACAATTACAAATCAACCAGGTAGTAGCCTCCTCGAAATGTACTTCGACTTAGCTGTGAAGTTTTTGGTGAGAAGAATCCCAATAAGTTCTTAGACGAACGTGATGGATGGGATGAACGAAAAGCGAAAGAAGGGTGTAAGTAAGTGGGACGCGAACTTGTATGATGGCTGGCAAAGAAGAACGATATGTGTTTGCTTGGACCCAGAGGTGGCTGGGAAGGAAAGAATATGGTATGGTGCATGGCTGGGTCAATGATGAAGCAAGGATGGGTGGAAGGACAGCAGCCTGGGTGGGTGAAACAGAAACTGTATGTGTGCGTATACTTTGAATGAATGGATGCCTGGAGCATGGTATTCTCTGACTCTTACATAGCAAATGTGTATCTAGAGAGAGTAGATGGTCGCCAGGTGAAGTAAGTGTTACCTTGAAGAGCATGTACCACCGCACCCGCACGTCCGTCCCAGTGCAGGGAAGGCAAGGAAAAGAAATTGTAAATGTGTCCAATACTTCCATGAATAGTAGCAGTACTTTGTATTGCGTTTGCATTCACAGCATATATCTGGTTATTACGGTGGACACTCCGTACCTCTCTTAATAACTTTAGTTTACTTGTAGTACGTCATTCATGTGTGGGTGTATCACTGTGTTCACTCAATATTAAGCAAAGCACCTAAAGTCATCTCATCTGTCATTAAATACGTCCCATGTGAAGTGATAGATAATCAAATTAGTTAGCTTCTTCAGTTTCCTTTTCTAGTACTCATTTGCACTGTAGGGTGAAAGGTAAATTAATTAAGCAGTAGCCCTTGTAACAGAGTATTCTCAGTGCCACCCGTAATAGAAAAGTAATAGCTTCACCACCTGCATGTACTGGACCGGTACAGTAACGCAAGTCTGTCTCCATCATCATGGTGTGCAACTTTTTTTCTCGGGTGCAACTTCACTGTGCTGTGTCCATGTCATTCTGCCGGCTTGCATAAGATAACGTACCCATTTCCCTAAACAAGAGAGAAGAAGAAGAATAAGACTGGTGTACTGTCATAGTCGACTGTAATGGAAGTCCATAGTGGTCGTAGAATTAGTTCATTAAACTACCACTACTGTTAGAGCAAGGATGCAGAAGTGGGAGGGTTACATAGATACTGTCCTCAATAGTTATGTACTGTGCTTTCAATTTGCTACTTGTACTCTGTGACCCAACTTTCGGCTCAATCACTTTGTGTTATTAATAAGGAGCATTGGTTACAGACTATGTCTTTCTTTCTTCATATAGTTGCTCCTTCTTCCAAATCAACAACAAGGAGGGAGCAGGCTAGATTGGCCCGGCAACGGAGGCTGGAGGCCACAGTCGCCGAGTATCGGCGGCTGGTGGCCCTGGAGGAGGAGGAGGACACGCAGTCGAGCGGGGCAACATCTTCGACTGCATCCTCCTCCGTGACTAAACCAGCGGGACCGAGCCGGGCTAAGAAAGCCGACCGCCACCGCCAAGCACCGGAAACACCAGCTGCCCCCCACAGGAGCTGCAAGGAACGCCAACACCGCCTCCGAGTCCGCATGTCCAACCTGGAGCAGGAGGTCCTGAGGTATAAGACCTTGGTTAAGGGCCTCCGCTCCGAGCTTGCCACCCTCCGCAAGGAGTATGATGCCCATGCCGCATCATGCACCAGCACCAGCACCCTCCAGTAGTGGAGTGTCCCTTGCCCTTTTTTTATAGACTTTTGGGGGGTGGGATTTGGGAGTTGGGATCGTTTTGGGACGTTTCAGAGACAATCGTTGGGGTTAGGGTGGGTGAGGGAGATTATTTTGTTAGGGATAAATAAATATATTTTCCAACTACTTTATCTGACCATACCTGTTTTTTACTGCTTTTCAGTCTGGTGGGTGGGGGGCGGGGGTGTAACAGTAACTTTGTTTTCCTGAACAGTCGTAGGACTTTAGTAGTACAACCGTCAAACTCTTGTCTACTCCGAAATAATACTCCATTATACTACCTCCCACCAAACGCTTATCTTACCTGTAATTTGTGTTAGAAATTAGGGCTAGGCCCAGGGCTGGCTCCAGGTGAAATGGGGATTAACGTTGTCATTCCTGGGCGGGTGACATTTCCTCATTGCGGTGTTACTAGTGGTGTGACACAGTGGCAGTTGCATGCCTATGGAAAAAAAGAAAACGAAACCTTGTTTGTACTCCTTACTGTAGCATTACAACGGTTACGGTACGATCGAGAAAATAGCAGGTGACAGTACACTAGAACAGTGCCATAATGTAGCCTAACAAATGGTAAAGTATTGCAAGTATAACTAGTACTTGCGTTGAATTTATTTGACATTGGCTACTACTACTAGAAGATATAGTACTGAAGCTGAGTAAGTCTAGAAGATATCCTCGTATTCCTTCACCAGCCTGTTGCTGCTATCACCTTATCCTCCCCAGCAAGTGTGTGGAATTATTGATGTCATTTTAGTCAGACATCAAGCAAAACAACACAGCCCGGGGGAAGAGGGTTAGGGTTTGTAAAATGGATGGGAATGGGGGTTTCTTTTTGGGTAGGTTTTGTTGAGAGAAGAAAAAAAAAGCAGAGCATGGACAAACAATAATTGAAGATACAGAGTTTACAGACAATCTTTGGTTACAAAGTAAAGGTAAGCACATGCAGTCACACTCATAGAATAAAAGACAACAATGGATACTGTATCTGTATTGCGTATGTTGTTGGAGTTGTCCTGTTGAAATTGGTAAGTAAGTTGCATGCAGCAAACAATTCCTCTTATTGGCGGCACTCCTCCATTCCAGCTGACGCTTCGTCCATCAATGTGGTGGTGACCACTGACAGAAGAGACACCCTGTCCACTGCCTGCCTGGCGGATGTTGACTGAAACCCGGCCTGTAATTATTGAACGGAAAACAGGAAGTGCTATTACAATACCACTGATAAATAAATAAAAGGTATGTACGCTGTGTGGTTCAAAAAGTCACACTTTGATGATGCCTAGCAGAAAAATGGTTACAAAACGTACTTTGAAAGTAACAGTAGACCCAAATACAGACCGTGGATTGTATTCAAACCACTTGCCTGCAAGCAAAAGTATCCATAGCCAGCATCGCTCCAACAGTGCTCTACAACAACAGAACCGCGTTGCAATAGAACCCCCCTAAACACATGCAATCCTGCTGCTAGGGCTAACCCTAACGAACCCTAACTTACAAAGTGCCAAAACTGGTGTTTCCTTATGGATTTTGTCCAACTAACTTCTAGCCGGTATTAGACCTTCCCAGGAATGCCCCAGGCAAGACCCGCCAACCCACCCGCAAAAAAACACCCGACACAACACCACCAAACAGCGAAAAAGCTAAATCTCATACTTACAATGTCTCTCTCGGCCTTCGGTCCAAACGCGGCGCTGTGCAGCTAGGTCGTCATCATCATCAATCATCATAACTCCTGTTTTCCACCACGGATTTCCTGAAAAGCAAATGCAATCAAGATTAGACTGTCGCAGCAGTGCTTCGACAGAGACCCCGGCCGCAACCCACCCACGAACAGCAGGAAGCCCCCCAAAATGCTACATTGAGCAAGATGTCTGAAGAAATGGCAAAAAAAAGGCTGTTCCTTATGGATTTTGTCCAAAACACTTGTATCCGGTATTAGACCTTCCCAGGAAAGCCCCAGGCAAGACCCGCCGGCGCCAACCCACCCGCAAAAAAACACGCGACACAACACCACCAAACAGCGAAAAAGCTAAATCTCATACTTACAATGTCTCTCGGCCTTCGGTCCAAACGCGGCGCTGTGCAGCTAGGTCGTCATCATCATCAATCATCATAACTCCTGTTTTCCACCACGGATTTCCTGAAAAGCAAATGCAATCAAGATTAGACTGTCGCAGCAGTGCTTCGACAGAGACCCCGGCCGCAACCCACCCACGAACAGCAGGAAGCCCCCCAAAATGCTACATTGAGCAAGATGTCTGAAGAAATGGCAAAAAAAAGGCTGTTCCTTATGGATTTTGTCCAAAACACTTGTATCCGGTATTAGACCTTCCCAGGAAAGCCCCAGGCAAGACCCGCCGGCGCCAACCCACCCGCAAAAAAACACGCGACACAACACCACCAAACAGCGAAAAAGCTAAATCTCATACTTACAATGTCTCTCGGCCTTCGGTCCAAACGCGGCGCTGTGCAGCTAGGTCGTCATCATCATCAATCATCATAACTCCTGTTTTCCACCACGGATTTCCTGAAAAGCAAATGCAATCAAGATTAGACTGTCGCAGCAGTGCTTCGACAGAGACCCCGGCCGCAACCCACCCACGAACAGCAGGAAGCCCCCCAAAATGCTACATTGAGCAAGATGTCTGAAGAAATGGCAAAAAAAAGGCTGTTCCTTATGGATTTTGTCCAAAACACTTGTATCCGGTATTAGACCTTCCCAGGAATGCCCCAGGCAAGACCCGCCGGCGCCAACCCACCCGCAAAAAAACACCCGACAACACCCCCAAACAGCGAAAAAGCTAAATCTCATACTTACAATATCTCTCGGCCTTCGGTCCAAAGTAACGCGCTGTGCAGCTAGGTCATCATCAATCATCATAACTCCTGTTTTCCACCACGGATTTCCTGAAAAGCAAATGCAATCAAGATTAGACTGTCGCAGCAGTGCTTCGACAGACACCAAAAATTACACACAAACCCCCGGAACCCCGCCAAAGAGCACCTCAAAGGCAAGCAAGTCAGCAAAAACGGCAAGAAATTTTCACCTCATATTTGGTCCAAAACACTTTTGTCCATTATTAGAGCTTCACAGCAATGGGCCCAAAACCGTCAACTCACCCGCAAAGAAGTACAACACCCCCACAAGTGCTGAGTCTTTCTTCATTGTGCGTAATCCAGCACTCTGCTTGGAGGGAAATCGCAGTCTGGAGGAGGAGGATAGAGGAGCATGTTCTTCAGAACTTGTGAACCTGAGGAATGTAGACTGTGGCACCTTCAAATCAATAAGCAAACAAGTGAAGACAGTACTGATGATGGTCTTCTTTTTGGGATTAGGTGATTAAAGTTTGAATTAAATTAACTGTGCAAAACAAAGAAAGAGAGACACAAAGCACACAGGAATAAAAGTGAATAAGGACGAAAAAGAAAGTTCTTGATTGATTGTCTCATTTTCAGGGCTCGGTGTCAGGGAATAAGAACAAGATTTCGTCATCATACTCTGCGAATTCAGGCTGGATGAGGTCAGTGGCACCGAACAGAGAAAAAATCCCCTCATCTACGTTGCTGTCCTCATCGTCTTCATGTGGCGTGCTTTCTCGCACTTTGTAATCTGGTGGTATGAGGTGCTGATTCATCTTGATCATTGTCAGCCGCTCCACATTTTTGGGCGATAGGCGGCTCCGTTTGGCAGTTACAATGCCACCAGCAGCACTGAAAACACGTTCAGAAGACACACTTGCGAGTGGGCAAGACAAATAGTTTATAGCCAGGTTGTAGAGCTGTGGCCACAATTGTTTTTTGCCATGCCAATACTGCAATGGCTCCTCATTAAGAAAGACCACTGTTGAGTCATTCAGATAGTCCTGCACCATCGACTCAAGGTCATCAACTGTTCCTCCACTTTGCTTACTTTTTGCTGTGCCTGTGACATTTTTTAGAGAACCATACCCCATCAAACTTAGCCAATCCTCCTCCCCAGCCACTGTTAGTGTTGTCATTGTGTGTGGTGCAGATGATCCAGTTGCCGGTGTCTTTAACGGCTGAGAGGTCACTTGTGCCCCAGCCACAGGTGCAGAAGTGGATTCTTGTGACTGCGGATGGCCTGCTGATGCTGATGCTGATGTACTGGCTTCTCCTTCAATAACCTGCCGTTCTTTTTCAAACCTCTTGGCTGACCAGGCTAACCAATGTTTGTACTTTTGAACATCTGCATCAGCGAAAGGAAAGAATGCGTTGTCTGCCAGCGCCTTTTTGTAGCGTGGATCCAGAATAGTAGCACAAATGTAATGCTGATCTGAGTTGATGTTTTGAAGACGTTCATCACCACGTAGGCGATGTAATAATTTCTCAGACAAAATGAAATGGTTTTTTTTTTTTTCATCTTTTTCAAACTCAGAAGAAACCGCCATCAGTTGGTGCTCCAGTATGCACAACAATGGGATAGCTTTTCCCAAATTACAGTCCTCCTGGCTGACTGCACGCGTGAAGAACTCAAAAGGACGAAGCATGTCTGTCAGGCTTTTAACTATGGCCCATTGCGCCTTACTCATCCGCAGGTCCTCCTTCTGAGATGTAGCCTCTGTCAAGAAATAGTGATCGAGTACCGTATACTGCTCATGCAGACGCTCAAGCATGTAGAAGGTTGAGTTCCAACGTGTTGCCACCTCCTGGATGAGTGCTTTCACTGGCATTCCACGTTGAAGTAGCAGTCTCCGCAGATGCTTCCGGGCCTTAAAAGAATGGCTGAAATGGTTGCACATTTTGCGGCAGGTGGCCATTACCTCGAACGCTGGACTCTCTTTATCACTCAAGAATTTTTGAACTACCAGGTTGATACAGTGCGCCAAACACGGCACTCTAACATGGTGACCCTGTGACATGGCCTTAACTACATTGGCGCCATTATCCGTGGAAACATAACCAATCTTGCGTTTTAGGGGGGATAGCATTGACAACACCTTTTTGTCAAACTCTTCCAAAAGGTTTTCTGCTGTGTGACTTTTCTCCAAGGCAAACATGGCTAGTGTTGCATGTTTCCGAGCAGCTTTGAAAACTTGGTCCGGGTCAACACCTGCGTTTAGCTTTGCTATAACACCTGAAAAAGAGACCCAGTGTGCAGTGATGCACATGTAATCATCGCCTGGGCCACTGGTCCACATGTCTGTTGTCAGATGTATTGTGTGAACAGCACTCTTCTGCAAAGCTGCCCCAATCGCCTGCAGCACATCTTCATGTAGTGCTGGAACCGCAACTCTGGCAAAATAGAACCGGCTCGGAACCTTCCATTTAGGGCAGAGCGTTGCAACTAATTCAAGAAAACCTACCGCTTCTACAAAAGAAAAAGGTAGAAGGTCCACAGCTAGCATTTTAGCCAGCTTAGTGTTATACAGACGCGTCAGTGGGTGGTTGCGTTCATATGGCACGTCTGAAGTAAGCATTGTTCTAATGTTGCCCTGGACCAAGCATTTACGGGCTGATAATGACTTCGTTGACCCAATTTTGCTCGCTGGTGAACTTTTGTGCGTTGGTGTCTCACTCGCTCCAACACTCTTAGTGTGCCTCACATTGGGTGTGCTGCTGACAGGGGTACTGGGTGTAAGGGAAGTGTTTGACACGTCTTCTTCCTGCTCGTCATCATCAGATGAAACATCAACGTTTCCTTGAATTTGGCCTTTCTTGATCGCATCTAGGTGCGCAAACCATTTGACAGTGTGCTGTCTCCTAAGATGACCTCTCTGGCCTCCGGTACCATAGTTGGTACCTGGCTTACCACGACTAACTGCTTGCTTACAAATGGTACAAATGGCAAACTTTGGATTTTTTGGACAAACAGTAAAGAAGTCCCAAACGGGGGACTTGAAGTGTCTGTGGGACATGGAGGAGGCGGCGATACTGGTGGTGGTGGTCATGAAGCTAATGCCAGATGAAGTGGAGGATCTGGATTGCCCAACTTTTGTACGTTTTGCACTTTCACCGCCACTAATTAAGGTCGAGGTTGACGGAGGTCTCTTCTTGCCAGAAAGAAATATGGAAGCGGGACGAGTTGGTGTACTACTTAACTCCAATGATTGTGGTGTTTCCACTGCCTCCTCATCGACAACATCATCATCATCATCACGCTCAGCAGCTCTTCGGGCTAGGGTCAAAATGTCTGTTTGCTGCATGCCCGCTGGGGCTGCAGTGACCTTTATGATGACTGGGTCGTCGTTGGCAGAGTCTTCATCAGCAGCAGTATCCGCCACTTCTTGTTGAGCCTCATCACACTCCATAAGTCTGAGACTTTGGACGAGCTTCCTTTTACGCTTAAGTACCTTTGTTGGATCATGGTGTGCCTCACTCTCAGACGGCTGTGGTGCTGGTTCCCAAGTTTGATCCGTATCATCAGAAGGAGGTGTGCTTGAAGAGGATGTAGACACCACCCTTGATCTCTTCCTTGCTAGGGTTGTGGAAGACAATGAAGGATCATCAGGAGGAGTGGCTTCCTCAAATGATACCTCGCCTTGATTGTCGATTTCCTGATGTGCCCCTACTTCGGGAGGAACAACTATTGTGGGCACTTGTTGTGACCCTCCATGCACCTCTGCATGCGCATCTCCTTGCGCTGCCTCTCCTTCCACATGTACTTGGGCTTGTACTTGCACATGTGATTGTTGTTGCCGCTGTGGTTGTTCAACACTCGTCAGATGAGCTACAACAACCTGTGTTGATTGAGGGACATTGCTGCTGCTTTCTTGCGATGAGCCAACATCACTGGTCGATGGTGATTGAAGAAGTATACTGGCTGCCTCTGCAGCACTCAAGGGCTTGGACTTAAGTTGGCGTGGTGGTGGTGGTGGCACTGAGCCCAATGGAGCGGGGGTGCTGCTGCCAGCTTGGTCCCCAGCAGATCCCGCTGCAGCTGCTGCAGGCATACTTTTTTTTTTACTCACAAAAAAAGGGGCGGGCGGCACACCAGTGTCCTTGGTAACTTGCTTCTTCTGCTCCTTACTGGCACCTTTCTTGCTAGAGGAGCTACGGGTTACTTTTTTTGGGGCCATCTTCTTCAGAGCAGGTCAGCAGGCAGCAGTTGCACGAGTTGCAGAGGGTTCTGTGTCCAGACGTGACGTCGCGTGACGTTATGCTGCACACACCGCTGCAGGACTTCTTCCTGGCACTGGTGGTTCTATTGAGTCTTCTTGTGCACCTAAAAGCAATGGAAGACAGAGGAACATCAGTTCAGTTATACACCCCAAAAAATCGACAAAACACAGAAAAATGAGCACAATCCCATGCCATCCATGATGTTTACATTGAAGACACCCCACAGAAAGACTAGGGACATGCAAGTATGCAACACTCACTACCCCTGGGCATAAGGGATGAAAAGTAGGCAAAATAAGTGCAGGCCTCAGACACTGCCTCTCCTCAAAATGGCCCCCTTACACCCCAAGCACATGTTGCTGCCTGTACCAGCCAGCACTCAAGATGGCCACCACCACCACCCACATGGCCAGTCCACATCAACAGTACACCCCCAAAAAACAGAAAAACAGCCAGAAATCACCACAATCCAATGCCATCCATGATGTTTACATCAAAAAGAGTGAGACAACACCACAGGCACACTCAGTCCATGCACCACCACCACCCCTGGGCAAGCAAAAGGCCACACCAGCAGCCCCCCAAAAACGACAAAAAACAATAAAATAAGCACAATCCCAGCCCATCCATGGCCTCAATTATGTTTAAATTCAAGAAGACACCCCACAGAAAGACTAGGCCCATGCAACACTCACCACCCCTGGGCAAAGGGCCACACCAGCAGGCCCAAAAAAACGACAAAAAACAATAAAATCTGCACAATCCCAGCCCATCCATGGCCTCAATGGTGTTTAAATTCAAGAAGACACCCCTCAGAAACACTAGGCCCATGCAACACTCACTACCCCTGGGCATAAGGGATGAAAAGTAGGCAAAATAAGTGCAGGCCTCAGACACTGCCTCTCCTCAAAATGGCCCCCTTACACCCCAAGCACATGTTGCTGCCTGTACCAGCCAGCACTCAAGATGGCCACCACCACCACCCACATGGCCAGTCCACATCAACAGTACACCCCCAAAAAACAGAAAAACAGCCAGAAATCACCACAATCCAATGCCATCCATGATGTTTACATCAAAAAGAGTGAGACAACACCACAGGCACACTCAGTCCATGCACCACCACCACCCCTGGGCAAGCAAAAGGCCACACCAGCAGCCCCCCAAAAACGACAAAAAACAATAAAATAAGCACAATCCCAGCCCATCCATGGCCTCAATTATGTTTAAATTCAAGAAGACACCCCACAGAAAGACTAGGCCCATGCAACACTCACCACCCCTGGGCAAAGGGCCACACCAGCAGGCCCAAAAAAACGACAAAAAACAATAAAATCTGCACAATCCCAGCCCATCCATGGCCTCAATGGTGTTTAAATTCAAGAAGACACCCCACAGAAAGACTAGGCCCATGCAACACTCACCACCCCTGGGCAAAGGGCCACACCAGCAGGCCCAAAAAAACGACAAAAAACAATAAAATCTGCACAATCCCAGCCCATCCATGGCCTCAATGGTGTTTAAATTCAAGAAGACACCCCTCAGAAACACTAGGCACATGCAACACTCACTACCCCTGGGCATAAGGGATGAAAAGTAGGCAAAATAAGTGCAGGCCTCAGACACTGCCTCTCCTCAAAATGGCCCCCTTACACCCCAAGCACATGTTGCTGCCTGTACCAGCCAGCACTCAAGATGGCCACCACCACCACCCACATGGCCAGTCCACATCAACAGTACACCCCCAAAAAACAGAAAAACAGCCAGAAATCACCACAATCCAATGCCATCCATGATGTTTACATCAAAAAGAGTGAGACAACACCACAGGCACACTCAGTCCATGCACCACCACCACCCCTGGGCAAGCAAAAGGCCACACCAGCAGCCCCCCAAAAACGACAAAAAACAATAAAATAAGCACAATCCCAGCCCATCCATGGCCTCAATTATGTTTAAATTCAAGAAGACACCCCACAGAAAGACTAGGCCCATGCAACACTCACCACCCCTGGGCAAAGGGCCACACCAGCAGGCCCAAAAAAACGACAAAAAACAATAAAATCTGCACAATCCCAGCCCATCCATGGCCTCAATGGTGTTTAAATTCAAGAAGACACCCCTCAGAAACACTAGGCCCATGCAACACTCACTACCCCTGGGCATAAGGGATGAAAAGTAGGCAAAATAAGTGCAGGCCTCAGACACTGCCTCTCCTCAAAATGGCCCCCTTACACCCCAAGCACATGTTGCTGCCTGTACCAGCCAGCACTCAAGATGGCCACCACCACCACCCACATGGCCAGTCCACATCAACAGTACACCCCCAAAAAACAGAAAAACAGCCAGAAATCACCACAATCCAATGCCATCCATGATGTTTACATCAAAAAGAGTGAGACAACACCACAGGCACACTCAGTCCATGCACCACCACCACCCCTGGGCAAGCAAAAGGCCACACCAGCAGCCCCCCAAAAACGACAAAAAACAATAAAATAAGCACAATCCCAGCCCATCCATGGCCTCAATTATGTTTAAATTCAAGAAGACACCCCACAGAAAGACTAGGCCCATGCAACACTCACCACCCCTGGGCAAAGGGCCACACCAGCAGGCCCAAAAAAACGACAAAAAACAATAAAATCTGCACAATCCCAGCCCATCCATGGCCTCAATGGTGTTTAAATTCAAGAAGACACCCCACAGAAAGACTAGGCCCATGCAACACTCACCACCCCTGGGCAAAGGGCCACACCAGCAGGCCCAAAAAAACGACAAAAAACAATAAAATCTGCACAATCCCAGCCCATCCATGGCCTCAATGGTGTTTAAATTCAAGAAGACACCCCTCAGAAACACTAGGCACATGCAACACTCACTACCCCTGGGCATAAGGGATGAAAAGTAGGCAAAATAAGTGCAGGCCTCAGACACTGCCTCTCCTCAAAATGGCCCCCTTACACCCCAAGCACATGTTGCTGCCTGTACCAGCCAGCACTCAAGATGGCCACCACCACCACCCACATGGCCAGTCCACATCAACAGTACACCCCCAAAAAACAGAAAAACAGCCAGAAATCACCACAATCCAATGCCATCCATGATGTTTACATCAAAGAGAGTGAGACAACACCACAGGCACACTCAGTCCATGCACCACCACCACCCCTGGGCAAGCAAAAGGCCACACCAGCAGCCCCCCAAAAACGACAAAAAACAATAAAATAAGCACAATCCCAGCCCATCCATGGCCTCAATTATGTTTAAATTCAAGAAGACACCCCACAGAAACACTAGGCCCATGCAACACTCACTACCCCTGGGCATAAGGGATGAAAAGTAGGCAAAATAAGTGCAGGCCTCAGACACTGCCTCTCCTCAAAATGGCCCCCTTACACCCCAAGCACATGTTGCCTGTACCAGCCAGCACTCAAGATGGCCACCACCACCACCCACATGGCCAGTCCACATCAACAGTACACCCCCAAAAAACAGAAAAACAGCCAGAAATCACCACAATCCAATGCCATCCATGATGTTTACATCAAAGAGAGTGAGACAACACCACAGGCACACTCAGTCCATGCACCACCACCACCCCTGGGCAAGCAAAAGGCCACACCAGCAGCCCCCCAAAAACGACAAAAAACAATAAAATAAGCACAATCCCA
Organism: Lissotriton helveticus; assembly: GCF_964261635.1. Taxonomy (NCBI): domain Eukaryota; kingdom Metazoa; phylum Chordata; class Amphibia; order Caudata; family Salamandridae; genus Lissotriton; species Lissotriton helveticus. Next base: position 892,206,977 of record NC_136063.1, on the reverse strand, counting down.
GCCCATCCATGGCCTCAATTATGTTTAAATTCAAGAAGACACCCCACAGAAACACTAGGCCCATGCAACACTCACTACCCCTGGGCATAAGGGATGAAAAGTAGGCAAAATAAGTGCAGGCCTCAGACACTGCCTCTCCTCAAAATGGCCCCCTTACACCCCAAGCACATGTTGCCTGTACCAGCCAGCACTCAAGATGGCCACCACCACCACCCACATGGCCAGACCACATCAACAGTACACCCCCAAAAAACAGAAAAACAGCCAGAAATCACCACAATCCAATGCCATCCATGATGTTTACATCAAAGAGAGTGAGACAACACCACAGGCACACTCAGTCCATGCACCACCACCACCCCTGGGCAAGCAAAAGGCCACACCAGCAGCCCCCCAAAAACGACAAAAAACAATAAAATAAGCACAATCCCAGCCCATCCATGGCCTCAATTATGTTTAAATTCAAGAAGACACCCCACAGAAAGACTAGGCCCATGCAACACTCACCACCCCTGGGCAAAGGGCCACACCAGCAGGCCCAAAAAAACGACAAAAAACAATAAAATCTGCACAATCCCAGCCCATCCATGGCCTCAATGGTGTTTAAATTCAAGAAGACACCCCTCAGAAACACTAGGCCCATGCAACACTCACTACCCCTGGGCATAAGGGATGAAAAGTAGGCAAAATAAGTGCAGGCCTCAGACACTGCCTCTCCTCAAAATGGCCCCCTTACACCCCAAGCACATGTTGCTGCCTGTACCAGCCAGCACTCAAGATGGCCACCACCACCACCCACATGGCCAGTCCACATCAACAGTACACCCCCAAAAAACAGAAAAACAGCCAGAAATCACCACAATCCAATGCCATCCATGATGTTTACATCAAAAAGAGTGAGACAACACCACAGGCACACTCAGTCCATGCACCACCACCACCCCTGGGCAAGCAAAAGGCCACACCAGCAGCCCCCCAAAAACGACAAAAAACAATAAAATAAGCACAATCCCAGCCCATCCATGGCCTCAATTATGTTTAAATTCAAGAAGACACCCCACAGAAAGACTAGGCCCATGCAACACTCACCACCCCTGGGCAAAGGGCCACACCAGCAGGCCCAAAAAAACGACAAAAAACAATAAAATCTGCACAATCCCAGCCCATCCATGGCCTCAATGGTGTTTAAATTCAAGAAGACACCCCACAGAAAGACTAGGCCCATGCAACACTCACCACCCCTGGGCAAAGGGCCACACCAGCAGGCCCAAAAAAACGACAAAAAACAATAAAATCTGCACAATCCCAGCCCATCCATGGCCTCAATGGTGTTTAAATTCAAGAAGACACCCCTCAGAAACACTAGGCACATGCAACACTCACTACCCCTGGGCATAAGGGATGAAAAGTAGGCAAAATAAGTGCAGGCCTCAGACACTGCCTCTCCTCAAAATGGCCCCCTTACACCCCAAGCACATGTTGCTGCCTGTACCAGCCAGCACTCAAGATGGCCACCACCACCACCCACATGGCCAGTCCACATCAACAGTACACCCCCAAAAAACAGAAAAACAGCCAGAAATCACCACAATCCAATGCCATCCATGATGTTTACATCAAAGAGAGTGAGACAACACCACAGGCACACTCAGTCCATGCACCACCACCACCCCTGGGCAAGCAAAAGGCCACACCAGCAGCCCCCCAAAAACGACAAAAAACAATAAAATAAGCACAATCCCAGCCCATCCATGGCCTCAATTATGTTTAAATTCAAGAAGACACCCCACAGAAACACTAGGCCCATGCAACACTCACTACCCCTGGGCATAAGGGATGAAAAGTAGGCAAAATAAGTGCAGGCCTCAGACACTGCCTCTCCTCAAAATGGCCCCCTTACACCCCAAGCACATGTTGCCTGTACCAGCCAGCACTCAAGATGGCCACCACCACCACCCACATGGCCAGTCCACATCAACAGTACACCCCCAAAAAACAGAAAAACAGCCAGAAATCACCACAATCCAATGCCATCCATGATGTTTACATCAAAGAGAGTGAGACAACACCACAGGCACACTCAGTCCATGCACCACCACCACCCCTGGGCAAGCAAAAGGCCACACCAGCAGCCCCCCAAAAACGACAAAAAACAATAAAATAAGCACAATCCCAGCCCATCCATGGCCTCAATTATGTTTAAATTCAAGAAGACACCCCACAGAAACACTAGGCCCATGCAACACTCACTACCCCTGGGCATAAGGGATGAAAAGTAGGCAAAATAAGTGCAGGCCTCAGACACTGCCTCTCCTCAAAATGGCCCCCTTACACCCCAAGCACATGTTGCCTGTACCAGCCAGCACTCAAGATGGCCACCACCACCACCCACATGGCCAGACCACATCAACAGTACACCCCCAAAAAACAGAAAAACAGCCAGAAATCACCACAATCCAATGCCATCCATGATGTTTACATCAAAGAGAGTGAGACAACACCACAGGCACACTCAGTCCATGCACCACCACCACCCCTGGGCAAGCAAAAGGCCACACCAGCAGCCCCCCAAAAACGACAAAAAACAATAAAATAAGCACAATCCCAGCCCATCCATGGCCTCAATTATGTTTAAATTCAAGAAGACACCCCACAGAAAGACTAGGCCCATGCAACACTCACCACCCCTGGGCAAAGGGCCACACCAGCAGGCCCAAAAAAACGACAAAAAACAATAAAATCTGCACAATCCCAGCCCATCCATGGCCTCAATGGTGTTTAAATTCAAGAAGACACCCCTCAGAAACACTAGGCCCATGCAACACTCACTACCCCTGGGCATAAGGGATGAAAAGTAGGCAAAATAAGTGCAGGCCTCAGACACTGCCTCTCCTCAAAATGGCCCCCTTACACCCCAAGCACATGTTGCTGCCTGTACCAGCCAGCACTCAAGATGGCCACCACCACCACCCACATGGCCAGTCCACATCAACAGTACACCCCCAAAAAACAGAAAAACAGCCAGAAATCACCACAATCCAATGCCATCCATGATGTTTACATCAAAAAGAGTGAGACAACACCACAGGCACACTCAGTCCATGCACCACCACCACCCCTGGGCAAGCAAAAGGCCACACCAGCAGCCCCCCAAAAACGACAAAAAACAATAAAATAAGCACAATCCCAGCCCATCCATGGCCTCAATTATGTTTAAATTCAAGAAGACACCCCACAGAAAGACTAGGCCCATGCAACACTCACCACCCCTGGGCAAAGGGCCACACCAGCAGGCCCAAAAAAACGACAAAAAACAATAAAATCTGCACAATCCCAGCCCATCCATGGCCTCAATGGTGTTTAAATTCAAGAAGACACCCCACAGAAAGACTAGGCCCATGCAACACTCACCACCCCTGGGCAAAGGGCCACACCAGCAGGCCCAAAAAAACGACAAAAAACAATAAAATCTGCACAATCCCAGCCCATCCATGGCCTCAATGGTGTTTAAATTCAAGAAGACACCCCTCAGAAACACTAGGCACATGCAACACTCACTACCCCTGGGCATAAGGGATGAAAAGTAGGCAAAATAAGTGCAGGCCTCAGACACTGCCTCTCCTCAAAATGGCCCCCTTACACCCCAAGCACATGTTGCTGCCTGTACCAGCCAGCACTCAAGATGGCCACCACCACCACCCACATGGCCAGTCCACATCAACAGTACACCCCCAAAAAACAGAAAAACAGCCAGAAATCACCACAATCCAATGCCATCCATGATGTTTACATCAAAGAGAGTGAGACAACACCACAGGCACACTCAGTCCATGCACCACCACCACCCCTGGGCAAGCAAAAGGCCACACCAGCAGCCCCCCAAAAACGACAAAAAACAATAAAATAAGCACAATCCCAGCCCATCCATGGCCTCAATTATGTTTAAATTCAAGAAGACACCCCACAGAAACACTAGGCCCATGCAACACTCACTACCCCTGGGCATAAGGGATGAAAAGTAGGCAAAATAAGTGCAGGCCTCAGACACTGCCTCTCCTCAAAATGGCCCCCTTACACCCCAAGCACATGTTGCCTGTACCAGCCAGCACTCAAGATGGCCACCACCACCACCCACATGGCCAGTCCACATCAACAGTACACCCCCAAAAAACAGAAAAACAGCCAGAAATCACCACAATCCAATGCCATCCATGATGTTTACATCAAAGAGAGTGAGACAACACCACAGGCACACTCAGTCCATGCACCACCACCACCCCTGGGCAAGCAAAAGGCCACACCAGCAGCCCCCCAAAAACGACAAAAAACAATAAAATAAGCACAATCCCAGCCCATCCATGGCCTCAATTATGTTTAAATTCAAGAAGACACCCCACAGAAACACTAGGCCCATGCAACACTCACTACCCCTGGGCATAAGGGATGAAAAGTAGGCAAAATAAGTGCAGGCCTCAGACACTGCCTCTCCTCAAAATGGCCCCCTTACACCCCAAGCACATGTTGCCTGTACCAGCCAGCACTCAAGATGGCCACCACCACCACCCACATGGCCAGACCACATCAACAGTACACCCCCAAAAAACAGAAAAACAGCCAGAAATCACCACAATCCAATGCCATCCATGATGTTTACATCAAAGAGAGTGAGACAACACCACAGGCACACTCAGTCCATGCACCACCACCACCCCTGGGCAAGCAAAAGGCCACACCAGCAGCCCCCCAAAAACGACAAAAAACAATAAAATAAGCACAATCCCAGCCCATCCATGGCCTCAATTATGTTTAAATTCAAGAAGACACCCCACAGAAACACTAGGCCCATGCAACACTCACTACCCCTGGGCATAAGGGATGAAAAGTAGGCAAAATAAGTGCAGGCCTCAGACACTGCCTCTCCTCAAAATGGCCCCCTTACACCCCAAGCACATGTTGCCTGTACCAGCCAGCACTCAAGATGGCCACCACCACCACCCACATGGCCAGACCACATCAACAGTACACCCCCAAAAAACAGAAAAACAGCCAGAAATCACCACAATCCAATGCCATCCATGATGTTTACATCAAAGAGAGTGAGACAACACCACAGGCACACTCAGTCCATGCACCACCACCACCCCTGGGCAAGCAAAAGGCCACACCAGCAGCCCCCCAAAAACGACAAAAAACAATAAAATAAGCACAATCCCAGCCCATCCATGGCCTCAATTATGTTTAAATTCAAGAAGACACCCCACAGAAAGACTAGGCCCATGCAACACTCACCACCCCTGGGCAAAGGGCCACACCAGCAGGCCCAAAAAAACGACAAAAAACAATAAAATCTGCACAATCCCAGCCCATCCATGGCCTCAATGGTGTTTAAATTCAACAAAACAGTTGTATCATGCACCCATAACCAACCCTGGTCCTACTGGATACTGTGGCTACCCACAATATAATTTATTTAATTTTCTGAAAAAGTTCCAAAATTGTACTTGCAGCAACTGTAATGCCCCAAACAAACTTACTTGTGAAAGTTGATTTCTAATCCAAAAGTGATCCAAAGACAGTCAAAAAGGCCTCAAATCCAAATATCCAGCAGCACCCACAAAAAGTAATCCTTCCAGCTCCAGATCCAAATGAAAGTGACCAGGAGATGGACAAAGCACTGGGAGGAGCCTGCTGGACAGGAACAGGAAGTTGGAGACTGTGGGGCACTTCCTTCCTCCACCCCCCCCCAAAATGGACTCCTTGCAAAAAAAAAGGCCATGCAAATGTCAACCTGAGGAGTGATTCTGATAAAAATCATAATTTTCTGAAGGTTTATCCTGTTTGCTGGTGATTTTCTTGTGCGAAATTGCAAAATCTCTATTTCGCAAGTGCGAGATTGTTCCTTTCCGCCGCAACTACATGTTCGCAATTGCGAACTCTCGCGAGGTGTGCTGTGCAAGGTGGCAAGCCGCGAGTACGTATTCGCGGGCGACAAACTCCCGCGGGAACACGCAGCAAGATCTAAAATGGCGCGTCACTCGCAAAGAAAAACAACTCGGCAAACGCTAAAATGACGGAAAGTGAACGCCGTGCACCACGCCGCGCGCCGCAACCAAGCAAAAAATCCGCCGCGAGCGGATTCACGGATTTTCGACAAATTCGCGAGCGTTCGCGGATTGCGGATTTGCCGAAAATCCGAAAAATCCGCGAGCGGAGCGGATTTTACGCCCATGCTTAGCCATAACCTTTCCTGTTCTTCCGGTCGGTCGCGCTACAATTGGCAGACTCAGCATTCTCCTTCTGTTGGCCCCACCCAGAGTCAGGCAGCTTGCCTGGATTCCTGCTCGCGTTGCGGTGGCTCTCTATTTCGGGTCGGTCTGTGGCGATAATTACTCTTCCTCACAAGTGCGGGGTGGGAAGCCGGCATGAAATATGCATAAATGCGGGATGGGCTCCCGCAAAAAGAGCACAAACACAGGGTGGGCTCCCGCTAAGTAAATAAGCATACATTTGGGGTGGATTTCCCGCAAAAAGCAAGCAATGTGGGGGAATCCCCACGTCGGGATTCCCTTGAAACAGGTTACAGCTCTGCGCTGCAAAGTTCCAGTGCTCTTCCAGGAGCATAAATTCAGTGCTCATGAGGCGCTAAGAGCCACATCTCCAACAAGCTAAGTTCTAGGGGCACAAGGCTGGGCCCAGGCAAGCCAGATCACAGGGCCCTCCAGCAGGATGGCAGTCCCTTGTGGCGGTTTCTCCTGGAGCCCAGCAGCAGCAGCAGGTCCCCTCAGCACAAGGAAACACAACATTTTCATGGGGTCACAGCCCCAACATTTATACCCATATTTGCTTTGTCTGCCCTGGCACAGGGCTTGGGGGGACCAGCCTAAACTGGTTTTGGGGGTTTTTGGAGCACTTTTTGACACAGCGCCTCTTCTCCTTTGTCAGGTGGGGGCTCGTCACCAGACACACCACAGAGGGTGAAGTCAGCATTCACATAGGCAGGCACAGCCCTATTCAGGGTCAGGGGACTACTCCTCCCACCACTCCAAATGCAGATGCCCTATTCAGCTTAGCGCTGACTCACCCTGCCCTCCCTGGAGCCACACACACCTCACCAGCCCCAATTCCATATAAACCAAACTTGACCATGCTGCCCCTCTCATATCAGGAATTACCACTAAAACACTTATCAGGGAATCCCCAATGCATTCCTATGGGAGGGCAGCCTCACAACAGTGAGAAACCAAAATGGCTGTTTATCACTACCAGGACATGTCACACACTTAAGGTACATGTCCTACCTTTTACCTACAATGCACCCTCCCCATAGGGCTAGCTAGGGCCTACCTTAGGGGTGACTAGCATGCGGTAAAAGGGGGGTCACAGACATGGCACACACTTTAGGTGTCATGTCACAGCAGGAGCAACACTGCGCGCACAGGCCCTGCAATGGCAGAGGCCTGACATAGGTTTACAAAGCTACTTTGGTGGGTGGCGCAACCAGCGCTGCAAGCCCACTACTATCAAAACCACCAGAAATGCCAGTACTGATAACTATTCAAACGATTTTTCCGAACACAGAAGCTCCTAGTCAGTCTGTGATCTGGTTAACCAATAATCTTTATTTCATTGAAAAACACAGTACCTTTTTTTGATCAATTTTATGTCAATAAATACGACGCCAGTTTTAACAAAAGATATGAAAAAAGTTAGAAAGGTATAAACACCACAGCTGATGTTCAAAAGAAATAGATCTATGTACAAGGAAAAGATCAAAGGGATCAAAAACCCAATTCATTCACCCCAAAATTTCGCCTTTCGTACCACATTTCCTCAGTCATCCTGCTCAACATTCACACACAAACTAGTGGCCCCATAGATAGAAGGGTAAGGTTTTCAGAATTTTTAGACAGGCTAGGGGGCCTACAACCAAAGAATGCAGGGTTACAGACACCAGACACCTGCCGTCCACCACCCTGGCCCTTGCCACCTTTCCCTGCATTTATCATACTGGAGGTGTAGGATGCTACTCCTCCCACCTCACTGCCAATGCAAGGAACAACCTCCACCTACGAACCTCTATTTCCCTCGTCGAATTCAGGAGTAGCCTCAAGACCTGGCTGTTCGAGAAGCCCCTCCCCACGCAATGGTTAGATACCCCTCAGGGTGATTAGCATACTCTACAAATACTGTTTGATTGATTGCTAGATTGATATGTTCCTGACTTTATGGCACACAAGGTTTGCCCCACCCTTCAGTACAAGGTTTTGGGAAAATCCCTTGACTTTACGTATAGTGCCTGAAAACGCAAGCAGAACTCTTTTTGCATTTGTGCACTCATCCTGGTTTCCTCATTGACAAGGAACATGACAGGCCCCACACTATTATGATTCAACATTATACTTAATGCTTTCAGATCCATCCAAACTAATATAGAGGGACCATACTCATCTTCCGCCTCTGACACTCCTGAGGCGGAATGCCGGGAATAAGGTCTCTCGTATCATGATTAATTGAACTTTTAATGTAGTTTATTTTTTGGTTTCCTGTGTTTGCATTTTTTTCATTTTTAAAAACTCACTGCACATTTGGAGTCCAGGATTCCACGGTGCTCTGCCGATTAGGCGCGGAGACCACACCTCCCCACTGCGCTGTTGACTCACGCTATGCCCACCTTGAAGACGGGGCGGAGGGACGTGGCGCAATCAGCTGACGAGAGCGGCGTCATTATAAAAGAAGGAATTCAGGTCAGACTCTCCCTACTCTGACACTCCTGAGGCGGAAGGCCGGGAGTTAGGTCTCTTGTATCCTGATTAATTGAACTTTTAATGTAGTGTATTTTTTGGTTTCCTGTGTTTGCATTTGGCATTTTTAAAAACTCACTGCACATTTGGAGTCCAGGATTCCACGGTGCTCCGCCGATTAGGCGCGGAGACCACACCTCCCCACTACGCTGTTGACTCACGCTACGCCCACCTTGAAGGCGGGGCAGAGGGACGTGGCGCAATCAGCTGACGAGAGCGGCGTCATTATAAAAGAAGGAATTCAGGTCAGCCTCGCCCTACTCTGACACTCCTGAGGCGGAAAGCCGGGAGTTAGGTCTCTCGTATCCTGATTAATTGAACTTTTAATGTAGTTTATTTTTTGGTTTCCTGTGTTTGCATTTGGCATTTTTAAAAACTCACTCCACATTTGGAGTCCAGGATTCCACAGTGCTCTGCCGATTAGGCACGGAGACCACACCTTCCCACTACGCTGTTGACTCACGCTACGGCCACCTTGAAGGCGGGGCGGAGGGAGGTGGCGCAATCAGCTGACGAGAGCGGCATCATTATAAAAGAATACGGGGATGCCTCCGCGCAGCGGACGCGGGCAGCAGGCGCGCCTTTGGCACGCCAAAGGTAAGCCCGTCTGCGCCCATCCGCTGCAGGACGAGGCTAGGGCCCGGGACCCCCTCTTCACCTTTGGCATGCACAACTCAGCGTAAAAACATAAGTTATTCCTCTGCGGAACTCCATAACTTTCGGAGGATTGCATGCGGCTCTGGGGAAGTTATGATAACCTGTCCATTAAAATTCCCCGCCCAGTTAGAAGGCCCGGTGGCCTGTAGCAGGTGCACTTTCCAGGGCGTCAAACACATTTGCCATAGGGAGGTTAAACACACCCTGGAGTCCATTAGGGAGGAGGCCCCTACCTTTATGTTATGTAATGTCAGGTCCCTTGCCAGACATCAGTTTGAAATCTGGGATTTGCTCAACACCTATTCCCCTGAAGTTTGTTTTATGACGGAAACCTGGTTGAATGCTCCAAATCATCCGTCTATTAACATGGCTATCCCAGAAAATTATAAACGTATTTACCTTGACAGGACGGTTAAAACGGGGGGGGGGAATGCTATAGCCTACAGACAGCATATTAACATTTCCTGGACTAACTCCCAACTGGATGAGAGTTTGGAAATCGGGATTTTAAAAAAAATCTTTTTAGCGTCGGAGGGCTGGACGGGAGCACTAGTTTATCGGCCTCCTGGCCCAAAAACTGACTTCACGGACACACTTGTAGACCTGATAGCCACGCACGCTCTTGCGGCGAACAAATTTTTGGTATTAGGTGACTTTCATTTCCATGGTGAACTAGGTCCCCTACTTGAAGTTAGGAAACTCCTTACTTATATGGAGCAGTTGGGTCTCCATCAAAGAATACAAGGGCCCACGCATAGTGTGGTCACACTCTTGACCTAGTTTTTTCCAATGTAGAGGCGTTTAAATTTGATACTCCACTGCCTCTTGTATGGACAGATCACTCGATGATCAAGTTTACATATTTGTTGCCTACGCGGCCTCAAAGGGATCAGGCTGTTGGCCGGTGTCCTACCGCATATAGACCGTGGAATAAACTTACACCACAGACTTTCGAGGAAGCCTACCGGCCACCGTCACAGTTAGAAGCCCAGGGGGCAGATAACATGTTGACTGAATTTAATGCAGGGTTGGAAAAAGCATTTGATGCTATCATACCTAGGAAATACAATCTCAGGCCCACTCCCAGCCGGGTCTCAGCTTAATGGTTTACCCCAGAACTGAGCCAGGAAAAGGCCGCATGTAAAAAATTGGAACGAGCGTGGCGATATAACAAAACGGTGAAATCAACACACCTTTATAAAACAGCTCTGGCGGCCTACCACCAGAATTTGAAGGTTGCACGCCGTGTGTTCATTGCCAACCAAATTGAGCATTCTAAGAACTCAGCCAAGGCCCTTTTCGATATTGTGAAGGACTTTGTGGAACCGATGGTGTGTAAACAACCTGCTATTGAGACAATGGACCTCTGTAATTCCATAGCAGAGTTTTTCTCAGAAAAAAATGATAAAATCTATGCGAATTTCTCCACTGTTAGGCTGGAGACCTCAACTGGTGACAGTCACCCAGAAGATGATGTTAAAAGAGCGGAATGCTCTTTAGACTGTTTTGAGCCAGTCACCCTTGCAGAGACACAGATGGCTTTGGCCTCTGCTAAATCAGGCTCACCAACAGACCTCTGCCCACCCAAAATCATGTCGCTTTTATCTCACAGCCTGGCCCCCACCAGTCCAAGGGATGTTTAATCTCTCTATTAGAGAAGGAGTAATCCCAGTATCCTGGAAGGAGGCTTACGTTCGCCCTATTCTAAAAAAATCCACGGCTGACCCGAAAGAGTTGAGCAATTATCGCCCGATATCCTTGCTCCCACTTCTTGGGAAAATATTAGAAAGTCTGATTAATAGGCAATTAAATAGTTATTTGGAGGCAAACAACATCCTGGACGCCTCTCAGTCCGGTTTCCAGCGGGGTTTCAGCACTGAAACGGCCCTTCTAGCCGTGACTGATTCCCTCCGAACAACAGTGGACGCAGGAGGTTCAGCTATTTTGATACTGTTGGACCTCTCCGCGGCCTTTGATAGCATCTCTCACCATAGGCTTGCGGAGAGGTTAAGCTCCTGTGGTATCAAGGGTTTTGCCCTTAAATGGCTACGGAATTCCGTGGTAGACCGTTCACAATCTGTCCAAATGGGCCCTTATAAATCTGAGAGAACATCGTTGGATAAGGGGGTCCCCCAGGGCTCCTGCCTTAGCCCCACCCTTTTTAATATCTCTATGGCCTCTCTGGCCAGGGTGGCGGAGGCCCTGGGGTTCGAAATAATATCGTACGCCAATGACACCCAGTTACTATTTAACATCGGACAACATGCTGAGGCGGACAGGCTTCGCTTTGCTACCGGGTTATCGGTGATCTCTAACTGGATGACCAATAACTGTCTCCAGTTGAACCCGAGCAAGACGGAGTTGATGCTCCTAGGAAAAGCCTCAGAAATCTGGAATAGTGACTGGTGGCTGGCACAATTGGGCTCGCCCCCCATGCCTAAATCTTGTGTCAACAACCTGGGCATTAAACTAAATCAGTCTTTAACCATGCAGGACCATGTGGCCGCAGTGTCTGGCGCATGCTATAATAGGCTCAGACTACTTAGAAAGATCCTCCCTTTCATTCCCCTAGAACACCGCAGAACAGTCACGCAAGCCCTTGTCATGAGCCGCATCGATTACGGGAACGCGCTGCTGGCTGAAGTGGGAACCACATCCCTGAAGAAGTTACAGGTCATTCAAAATATGGCAGCAAGGCTGGTCATGAACTTGCCATCTGGCACCCCTTCGCAACCTCTATTGAGAAGGTTTCACTGGCTCCCAATAAAACAGAGGTCTTTTTTTAAGATCTGCTGCCTCACCTACTGTGCGCTGCAGGGGCAAGGCCCAGAGTACCTTCAGAAGAAACTGGGAAGATATGTCCCCTCACGCCCTTTGAGATCGAGTTCCCAACAGCTATTGGTGGTCCCACGTACCAGACTCCGCAGATTTGGGGGCATGGCATTTTCATGCCTTGCACCTAAATACTGCAATAGTCTGCCGTTGTCCATGCGAGAAACCCCCTCCTACCTGATGTTCAGGAAACATTTAAAGGCTCTACTGTTCTAATTCTCTCTTCTACCTTCTGTGCTGCCTGCTCTTCGGGTTGTCCTAGAGTTAAGCACTGAGATGCCCCCAGGTGATTCGTGCGCTATATAAGAGAGAGTAACATAACATAACATAACAGGCGGATGGTTAACCCTTAGTGAGGGAGTAGCCTTGAGGAAATTGTGCCTACGATCATCCATCCTCCCCCTTTTAGACTCATGATGCCTGATTGAGGCTAGTTACATATAACATAAGAACAGACCGACTAGGTGTTGTATGTTTTTATTTATATTGTATATTTTCATCTAGCTCTACTCTCAGTTGTGAAAATGATATCTTGATACCCGAAGGAGTGGTAACAGGGAGTAACCCCCTTAGGTCCTGATAAAAAGCTTTGGGTTAGGACTTGAAACTAGTTGACCAGAGAAACTTAGGGACATCATCCCAGAAGTCTCTCACCACCCCCATTTTCTGACCACATCGACTAGGAGAACCAATACCTAAAATGTTTCCACTAGCCAGATATTTTTAACTCAGTCTCTTTAAAAAAAAAAAAAAACACTCCGATATTGATGCATTCTGGATAGGCATAGATACTATCAGTGCTTCCCCGTATCTGTCGGTCGCAGCATGCCCCTTTCCTTAGCTGGTTAGGGAAGAACCTTATGATGAAGCAGGCGACCAAGGGGTAACCCTGGGGGGTGAGGGTTATTTAAAAGAAGAAAATAAAAAAATTCCCAATACGAGGTTGATGTAATATTTCTTTGTCAAAAGAGTGACTACCTTTAAATGCAAATAACAACTCCCTGAATCCTAAATGGGATTTCCTTCCCTGTTTAGCTCATCAGTTGGCAAAAGCCCTGGACCCAATTTCCCACATAATGTCTGTTCCAAACAGCTTTGTTCACATTTGTGTAAGAGGAGCCTGAATCCTCCACTATCTGCATTTCAACACCACTAATGGTCATTTGGCAAACTGGTTTAAACTTGCCACTGATTATACATTCAAAACTGTATGGGTAATGCTCAAAACACACTCTGGAGCATGACCTTCTTTAACCCCTGAAGATTCAAACCCTGACTTCTCTACCAGACAAACCACAGATTTCTCTTTCCTCATGTACACTTTGGCAAAATGTCCCATGACCACACAATATGAAAAATGTTCTTTAGCAGCAGGCCAATCCCTGTCTTTGGCAAGATGATTACCACTTCCAAACCAAAAACATTTAAGGTTCCTATTGATTTCAGTAATACTTTGTATTGTCCTGGACCTCTTATCCTTCTGGTCTCCCTTGGTTGCAGGTTTATACTCATATTTTGAAGTTACTTTAGACACCACCAAATTGCTACTCTCCTGATTTGCATTGAATGTAATACTCCCAATTGCTACCTTGGCACATCCCTAGGAGAACTATTAATCTTTGCCATGGCCAACACCTCCTTCAAGGAAGAGTGACCAAAGACACATAATCTGTTTTTGAATGTTAGAGTTGTTAGTATGCATGATAACTTGATCATGGACGAGCTCCGTGATCACGTTATCAAATTGCCAAATTTACAGGTAATGGCTAATTTCTTGAATGCAGCAAGATAATCATCAATTGACTTAGCAATACCTTGTTTTTCCGATTAACCAAATTAAACCAGTCAATAGCCACACACACTGTAGGCTGGAAATAGTAATCAAGGTCCTCTAACACATTTTCTAAATCCTTATTTTCCGCATGTGTTCCAAGATTTTTATCTATTTGACCATAAATTTGAAACCCTTCAGGGCCAACGGTATGCAACAAGATGTTTTTCTTCCTTAATACAGAAAAATCTTCCCATGTATTGTCTTCAATAGTTTGAATGAAATTTAAAAAAAATTCCTTCCATTCCAGCCACTTCATTGGACGATCCCCCTGAACTTAAATACATGCTTGAGATGGGGAGTAAGTCTGAACGTTTGTGCAACTGCACACATGTTCACGAAGCATAGATAAAACAACCCAACTAACAGAAGTCCTTATATTTTGTATGGAGTTAGGAAGTAGAGTAACTTCTGGCTTAACACTTTCTTTCTTAAATTACACAGGAACATTAGAATGAGTACATAATGTTTATATATTTATATGACTCCATTCTGAAAATCAAACTAGTCATATGTATCTTTTAAATCCCTTGGGACCGATCCAGATGATCAGGTGCACCTTACAGTGGAGCTCAGAGTCTCCAAACACCTCCAAAATAGCCATCATGTAATACCTGTATCGCGAGACCTCATAAGGTGACACTGTGGCTAAATGGCTTGGTACATGAAGTGTACAGTGCTAAAGAGTTTGCACGCACAGTGTCCCATGGCAACCAATTCTGGCACGTGCTGATGATCTCCTGTTTGTCCCAGTATAAGGTGCTCAATAACCAACTAATCCCACTGTCCTCCATGAAGCAGAAGCCCTCTACCACACAGCTGGGGTGCAATTCACCTCAATTATTGAATCAACCAACATCGAATGACACAGCATCCAGCAATGTCCCCGCCAGTGACTCTGCCAGCGAGTCTGCATGCAACAGCTCATAAAGCAAACACCACAAAGGCCCTCCATCAGGGAAGATTGCTTGCATGGTAAGTTCTGTCGCTCACTGATTGTCAATATAAAGTAGGCAATCACACGTCTTAAAAGCGGAATCTTTATTAGGAGGCAACATATAAATAAACATCCGCTACAATTGACTGCTCCCAACTTAATAATCATTCCCGTTCCAAACCACCATACATTCCACACCTATGACTGCACTCTGTAGAATGAAATAGAGAGAGCAGAAATGTGTCATATTTACCAAGATATGGCACACTTCTGCTCTTTGTGCTGACACACCTGCGGCAGCCTAGTGTCAATAGGTGCCCCTTGTACCACAAAGCGGGGGGGGGGGCTGTGTTGTGGTCAGAATACTTTTTGTGCTCGAAGGGGTACCTTCCTGCACAAAACCTGTTCTCAGGGCTTATTTCTCTTTATATGCAAACATGCAAAGAAAAAGTAACGTCGAGAAGAAAATATATTTCTCTTCTCAATATGCCAGCCTTGAATAGGCACACTGTTTTGGTGCAAACC
Source organism: Lissotriton helveticus (assembly GCF_964261635.1). Lineage (NCBI taxonomy): Eukaryota > Metazoa > Chordata > Amphibia > Caudata > Salamandridae > Lissotriton > Lissotriton helveticus. Next base: position 892,191,394 of record NC_136063.1, on the reverse strand, counting down.
CATGTTTACACACTTTGGAAAATGTGGGTTTGCAGCAAAATACATGGATTGATGCATGGGGACATCCACGCTCAACCCATGGCTCAACTACTACACAAAATGTTAGTAAATCTGGGCCTACTTTCACTCCACCTCACACTCTATTTCACCCCTCTTCTCATCGTATGAGGTACCAGGGTCCATTATATGTTCCTCTGTTGAAACGCTTCTTACCTGAAAACTGTGGGCCATATTATCAAGAAAGGGCAATACATTATCGCTGCTTTCATCGGCAGGAAACCGCTGCTAAAGCGGCGATAATGGGCTTGATAATATGCCCTTGTGAATACCCATAGAAGACCAGGTTAACACCGTAACCTGGGCTTCTATGCGAATTCACAAGGGCATATTAGCAAGCCCATTATCGCCGCTTTAGCGGCAGTTTCCTGCCGATAAAAGCGGCGATAATGTATCGCCCTTTCTTTATAATATGGCCCTTTGATCGCCAGGCAGAAAAAAGGGCAGCATTATATAATTTTACCAGCTATGTGTTCGGACTCTAGTTTTTAAAGCACAGACTGAAAGAAATGAAATAAAAATTGCAAGTGGAGCCTTTGGCGAAAATGGGAATTTGAAAATCTCAGTATTTGAAAATATGTTCTTTTGGGGGCGTGGCTTGGACGCCGGGAAGAATGGCGGCGTGACTCTTCGTTCCTCCACAGCGATAGGGTTATGATGAAGCTGGGAGCTGCAGAGACGAGGAATTTTCTGACCTGAAAGAAGATACGGGCGTCGGAAGGCTTCCTCGGCCCACGGTGAAAATTTGAGCCAGCTCCGACCACAGGAAGGGTGAAATAACCCTCATCCGTTTCTCCTGCGTGTGGGTGCGGTGTAGTGACGGACTCGAGCGGCGGTCCGGACAACGCGGCTGCCTGAAGCGGCGGAGCCCTGCATGCCGCAAGAGACACCAGCGATCGCCGGAGATGACAAAAGTGTCTGTAAAGGAGCCCAGTAAGTGCATTAATGACCAAAACAAAGCAAAAACGACCTTAAATATGTTTAACTGACGCGAAGAAATGACTTCCAAAATGGCGGCATAACGTTTATATCGGACTGTTGCTCTACGTGTCCTATTCTATTCCACACTGCCGGCGAAGCGCTAAAACAGGGAAAGATCAGTGCAACGGGCGAATGGTGTATTGCATAACAATTTTCAACTTTCAATAATGTAAATTTTGCGATTGTGCTGGTGAGAGCTAACAGTATTACCACCGCAGCACACGCCTCTGATTTAAAATCAAAGCGTTTTCGCCAGCATACACCGGCGTTGAGTACAAGTCTTGGGGTCACACATTGACTTTTCCGACTGCTTCACCCTTTACTACGATAATTCACACGCAGAAAACTGCACCGCTAGTTGTTGAATTCCAAAAGCATCCAGAGCCTCATAACGAACGCTGGGCACACAAACTGGCGGGCGCCAGCACACTTTCAGACCCAAACATGCTCAGAATGGGAATCTAACTGCAACCTAAATGCATTTCAATACAAAAACGGTCAATAAGGTGTGCTATGGTATGAAACAAAATGCTTTAATGTGTGTAATAAAACGGAAAATGGCCGGTGGTCCGATGTAGACTGTCCTACTACAGGAAGTGAGTGCATTAAGTCCTCAAATAATCCGAATCCGCATGATAAAGCACCCAAACGCTCTTAAGCATACCTGGACAGGATCTGATCTGGAAATGCACTAAATAAATGCCACTGCTGGTCCGTTGTGTGTTCAGAAGTAGATGCAGCACATACAAAGTGGCGGGCGTCAGACATAGAATCAGTACCCATGTGTAATTGCATATTGTGAGAGATGCCCGACGCGATGATGGTGTATGTTGATCAATGGAAATGAGTGACCCTAGGACAAACGGAAGAATATTGTGATGCAAGCTGTGTCTTTGGTGCCAAAAGTGGGTCATTAATTCAATAGAGTGCTGTTACAGCTTGATTCTTGGGCTGCAGCGGGACTAACCAAGCTGAACAAATCAGGCAAGTGGGCAAACACACTGTGGTGCTACTACTGAGTGCTCTTACAACTGACCACCGTCTGAGGTTAGATTGACCTGGTGATCTAAGCAGAACGAAAGACCATGGGGACAAAGGAAATAACAAAGGCCTTAAACGCCCTAAGGCTGAGCCACCACTCCCGTTGTCGCCGTTCAAAGGCAAGAAGGACTTTAGTGAAGCCATGGATACCATCTTGAGTAGGCTAGAGGAAGTACGAGATTTGGCTAGGTCCACAAAAGAAGAGGTAGTAGCCGTCAGACAAGATATTAAAGATATTAACTCCAGAATCACTGAAGCTGAAACGAGGATCAGTAGGCTTGAAGACTCAGATGTCAAGACATGTGGATCTCTCAAACACCTCACTATAGCCTCCGACCACGTCACGAGGAGACTCTCGGAGTTTTAAGACAGAAACCGGAGGGGGAACCTTAGAATCTTTGGGATTCCAGAAAATTCAGAAGAATCTCATGGTTCTTGTATTGCCTTCTTAGAGACATGGTTCACGCAGCAACCAACCTTTCTTTCACCCAGCCTTTGGAGTTTGACAGGGCACATAGAGTCCCAGGCAGGATTACAAAAAGTCAAAAAGGTCCGAGAGCCATCATTTGCAAACCACTGCGGTTCCAACATGTAGAGCAGATCCTTGCATTTGTGCGCAAAAGCAACCATGTTCTGTGGAAAGGAAACAAGATCTACATATCACAAGACTACAGTAAAGAGACGGTGGACATAAGGAAAGCTTTCCTTGCACTACGACCACAACTACGATCATTGGGTCACCAGTATGGATTTGTCGGACCGGCCAAATTCAAAGTGACCATACAAGGAGTATCCCACATATTTTCAGACCCACTTAAGCTCAAACGCATGCTGCATAACTCGGAAGAAGCATGTATGGACGTCTCAGCAACAGAGACGGCAGGAGCATCTGGCACTGGCTAGAAGTGGCTAGAAGTGGATAGAAGTAGATACCCGTATTTTTCTTTTTCAGGTTGCTCCTCTTTGCTCTAATGTTTATGCACTAATGTCTGCTCTGATGTTTGGAACGCTTTACAAACTCACTGTGTAATCCATACACTGTAAAAAGTTCAAGGTTGCTGAAGTTGTCTTCTGATGGTGCGGTAAGTTACCTGACAATAATGCGGCAAAACAGAGACAACAGGCATTGGTACAGTAATATAATGATTTCTCTCTAGCACATAACAACAGAATAGGTTATCCTATAATATTACAGCTAATCTAATGTGCTGATGATGTCTTGGGGAGTCATGCTAATCTTACCTTACTTACATAGTGCAGACTGCAGTCATGTTCTATCAGGTACTCAGGAGTACCCCAGGCTACTGAAATCTCGACCGATCTTACAAGTTGTTGCACCATATGTCCTAACTATGGATGTAGTGGGCTGGTCGAGTCTTACAGGAATCCTTTTGAAGTTTTTTGAGGTCTAGGAATCTCATATTGTTCCCATTGTATGTCAATTTAAAATGTTGCTATGGAGGCGAAGTTCGCTGTTGTTGTTCCTGAATCGCCATGTCCTATTTCTACTATTGGGGTGGGAGGGGTGGGTTGAGGGAGAGGGAGGAGGGAGATGGGGGGGGGAAGGAAGGGTTGGGTATGGGATGTTTTTTTCTGTTGTTTTTTGTCTCAGCTATTATTTTTATTCGCACTGGTACTTACGCTTACAACTCATACTGGATGCACACTAGGCCCAGAGTTTACATGTCATCACCAGAATGCTCGCAGAACCTAACTTTTAGTACTAAATCCGAACGTGCCATGTCTGGCAGACGGCTCAGAGTGGGGAAGTCATAATGGAGGTTGGCCAGGGGATTAAATAAGGATTCTGTCAAAAACCATGACAAGAGCGCCCTAAGGTCTGATACACTCAGACCCACATGTTCACCTTCTGATCTTGGATGTTCTGACGCACAATCAAGATGACACAAGCAATTGATACGCCCATAGGGACGACGAAAATCAGTAACTTGAAAATACTATCGCTTAATGTGAAAGGCTTAAACCAACCTGCTAAGCGACAGAAAATCCTAGACTATATACGTAGGCAGAAAAGTGACATTGCCTTGTTACAAGAATCGAAGCTAGAGGCCAAACTATTGCACACAATCAGGAACACATTTTTCACAGAGGTAGTAGGGTCCGAAGCTATTAAAAAGAAGAATGGGGTGGTAACATTGATCGCTAGGAAGGCTAATGTAGAAGTCATCTCATCAACAACAGACACCAAAGGCAGATGGGTCACGTCGAAATTACTTAAGGATGACACTGAGTTCTATGTTACGAATGTTTATGCCCCGAACACATGTGATCTGTCATTCTGGTCAGAGCTCACAAAACAGATGGACACTATCCCCGACACAGCGGTACACATCCTTGCGGGTGACTTTAATCTACCGGTGGATCCCACCCTAGATAGGGACTCTAAATGCCCTTTTCGCAGCAATAAGGCACATAAGGCCTTCACCAAACTCTGTAGCAGATTCAATATGATAGACTCATGGCGTCTACAAAACCCGGATGGCAGGGACTACACTTTCTACTCCCCTCCACATGACTCATTCTCACGAATAGATTATTCATTTATCACAAAAAATGCCATAACCAGAATTGAAGACACAAGCATAGAGCCGAGGGTTATATCTGATCATTCCTGCATTTCACTCACGGTATCTAATATAAAACCGAATCTCCGCCAATCCTTATGGCGGCTAAACGATGAAATACTGGGGGATGAGAAACACAGAAATACAATTGAAGTCACAATAAAGGACTATCTAACAGACAACAAGAAGGGGGAAACTACAGACTACACCCGTTTTTTTTTTTTTTTTTTTTGCAGAGTTTTATATAGCGCGAACTAGACCTGAACCGAATCAGGTATCAGAGCGCTTTACATATTTTTCCAGTTACATTACATTTTTACATTTTCCAGTTACTTTCATTTTAGGCACGGGGAGATTAAGTGATTTGCCCAGAATCACAGGAGGTTTTGGCGTTGTTACCGAGACTCGAACCCAGTTCCTCCAGGACCGAGGTCAAGCGCCCTAGCCGTTAGGCCAACTCCTCTCCCCAACCTCTACCCGTTGGGAGGCCCTAAAGAGTACTATACGAGGCGTAATCATTAAACTTAAATCCTCCATAAATAAAAACTACAACGCGGCCTTGGAGTCATTAGAGGCTGACATTGCCGCATTAGAGGCCAGCTATATACAGAACAGGTCAAATGTGACTCTGAATGAACTAACTAACCAAAAATACGCATACAACAAAATTATAAGTGAAAGGGCTGGGGTGTGGCTGGACAGAAGGAAACGTTATAAAGTCTGCGAATCTAATAATGCAGGGAAGGGACTAGCGGCCTACCTGAAATTTAAGATACAGAAAAACACAATCAACTCACTAGTAGATGATAAGGGAGTGTCCTGGACTGATCCCCTTAAAATTGCCGATATTTTCAAGGACTTTTATGAGCGTCTATATGCGAGGAACAATAATGTAGACAAAGACAAGGTTAAACACTACTTAGATAAATGTGATCTGCCCACCCTCCCTCTAGAAGATCGGGAGGTGCTTAACAACCCGATAACACAGGCCGAGGTGACAGAAGCAATAAAAGCACTTCGCTGCGGGAAAGCCCCAGGACCTGATGGATATACAGCTAAGTTTTACAAATGCTTTTCCTCGACGTTGGCTTCCCCCTTGCTTCATTTGTTCCATGAAATTAATGAAACGGGAGAGGTTAGAGGCACACTGGCGGAGGCTGTCATAGCGGTCTTACCAAAAGAGGGCAAAGATCCGAAGCTCCCAAAAAACTACAGACCCATCTCGCTCATCAATTTAGACTGCAAGCTCTTAGCCTCGATCTTAGAAAACTGAATCCAGAAAATCCTACCGAAACTTATCCACCCCTCACAAGCTGGCTTTCTGAAAAACAGAATGTCCAGTGACAACACTAAAATATTGGCACACGTCCTAGAAAAATCAAAACTTCTCTCCACTCCCACTGCAGCGATAACATTGGACGCAGAAAAAGCCTTCGACAAGGTGGATTGGACGTTTCTGGAGGCTGTTTTAAATAAATTTAACTTAGGTCCAACATTCATAAAACTGGTCATGTCCCTTTACTCCTGTCCCTCGGCCAGGGTCCGAGCGCGTGGTGCCTTCTCCTCTTCTTTCAAATTACAGCAGGGAACAAGACAGGGTTGCCCCCTGTCCTCTTCGCTTTTCTTGTTGGCCGTAGAACCCTTCTTGTACCAAATCCGTAATAACAATAGCATCCCTGGAATTGCCTTTAATGACTGTGTCATCAAGCTTACAGCATACGCAGATGACGTTTTAGTCATGTCTGAGAAGGCAGATGAGGCAATACCAGCCCTTATGAACACCATAGAGGAAATCTCGGAAGTCTCTGGATACTCCTTGAATAAAGATAAAACTGAGGTAAAACTATTGAATAATATAGGGAATGAGGAGAATTTGGGGAATTTTGGTTTAACCTGGCAACCGGACTGTTTTAAATATCTAGGATTAGATTTTGATAAAGACCTATTTGCTACATTACGAGTCAATGAAGAGCGCCTCCTGAATAAAATAACAAAATTACTAGATGGTTGGTCCCCTAAGTTCCTATCGTGGTGGGGGGGAGCTGAGAAGCTGAAAATGATGGTAACACCCTTGGTAAATTATCTGGCGAGCATGCTCCCTATGACGTTCACAGATGACTTCCTGCGTAAAATGGATAAACCGTTTGGAAAATTTTTATGGCAGGGGAAGAAGCCCAGGGTATCTATGAAAAAGCTACAGCTGGCTAAGGAAAAAGGCGGCCTGGGGCTTCCCAATTTTAGAAACTACCAGACAGCATTCTTGTGCAAGCAGGGAGCAGCCTGGTTTATTGAGGACCCATGTTATACCCCATTATGGATAAAGATAGAGAAAGCTATTGTTGGCAATGCGCCCCTTCAAGCACTGCTTACCATGAATCTAGCGCATCTCCCTCATTCTTAATATATCATGCTAAACACTAGGCGAGCTCTTCTAAGACTAGACCAAGTACAATCGTCCGGTCCAAAAATAAAAAACACTACCTCCATTGCCTTATGGCATAACCCAGCTATTCGAATTAATGGGGAATCACTCCACTGGGAACACTGGTTGTTGAAAGGCGTAAATATGGTCTCTGACCTATATGACGGACGCTCACCACTCCCATACTCGGCGATCCAGGCAACACACTGCCTCACGCCAATGGACTTCTACGCTTTCCTAAAACTGAAAACAGTCCTGGCTTCACGTCCACTTAAACCCCTTGAACCATGGCTTAAACCACAACTAACACGCCTCAAAGCTGCAGGTCATTTCATATCTAAAGTTTATAAACTACTTATCCCAAAAGCCGGGAAAGCACAAAATAGTAATGAAATAAAATGGGAGGAAGAACCCAACAACACGGGAATTGAACTTGACTGGGATAGAATTAACGCAACAGCTCTTGTGAACAAAGTTTCTCCAATCCTATCACAAACAAAGTTTATGTTACTCAACAGGGTGTTCTGGACACCCCAAAAACTGTTTAAACTTAAACTAAGGGATACTCCAAAATGCTGGAATTGTAATCAGACTGAAGGAGACCTATCACACATGTTTTTTCTTGCTTCCATGTAAGTGAATATGCTCTGTGCGACGTAATTGTTGGCTTACTTCCTCATACACTTACTATTGCGACACCGACAGGAACTCAGTATGGGCTATATTCGATTTCTTAACGTATTGTACCAGTGTATGTACTACTTGAAAATACCTTTTAAGTATATGTGTATTATGTATTAATTATTATACTTATTTCGTGTATATTTGGTTCAGATTGTAGAACAACAACTGGGCTGTGCAATACAGGTATAATGTCATAAATGTATATCATTACAATGTTATTTTATACACCATTTGTCAAGTTAATTCAATGCCAGCCATAACTGCACATATTGTATGTAATTCTCGTACTATGCTTTTTTTTTTTTATCTTTCTGTTCTCCTTATGTTCTTTTGTCAATAAAAAAGATTTGAATTCAAAAAGAAAATATGTTCTTTCCATGACTGTGGGAGTAGCACATAGATCAGTGCATCCAATAGCGGTCTCTGTTCTGTGCTGACAGCTTTATGGTTATTTGTAGACATGCAGATAGCACTAAAAGACAAAAAGAACAAAATAAATGGACAGACTTGATTCTAATCTAAGCCAAAAGGAACAAAATTGTGTTTTGTGTCAAGATTTTTCTTATTTATCAATATTTACGGTATAGAATATTGTCAACATATTTAGAAAGATGAATATTTGATGCTCATTGGCAAAGTCAGTAGGTCTGGCTTCACAGTAATAATCTGTGCAAACAGAGGCATGAACACAATCAGTATTAAGCCCCGAGTAATTACCAGAGGCTAAGATTTAAATGAAGCGTTCTATTGATCACTCTTTTGTATTCTTATTGTAATACCTATGTGAAAAGGATATGCACATATGTAGGTCTCATGGTCACTTTGCCACAGGAACCAAGCTGCAAATGAATGACCCTAATAGGCTGAAACTTGGCTTGTGTTTCTTGTTTTCTGTTTCAGAGAGGAGCAGTGGCAGCTGGCGCAGGTAAACATGGCGAGCCGAGTCAAGGCGAGGTGGGTGGAAGTCAACAGACGACGGAATAGGTAAATTTGAATCAATACAAAAAACCTATTCCATCATAAGTCAACTCCCCCTGCCCTGCTCCACTGCCCCATTGCACTTACCAGCACAGACCGCGACTGGACAGGACTTAACCTGGAAGATCTGGCTCAATGTTTCCTATGTGAGCATAGACTCATTTCCATATGGCTGAGTCTAATCTGAGGGGGTGTGGTGGGCAACATAATCATGGATGTTGATGTGGCCAGCATAATTATCAATGGCTTAGATTAATGCAAGCTTTCCATCCATCACTAAGTGAGACACACATACCCAGACATGCTCACTGTGCAACTGGAACCAATTTGCACCTGACCGAAGAAGACCAAATAGTTTTAATCTGTTTTTGAGTTGTTTGTGTTTCTGGTTCTGAGAGTACCTAGCTTGGTAATTCAGGGTGGACGTTCCCTGTTTGAGTAGGACTGAGGCTAATTTGCATATGGTTGTTTATATTCTGAGGCAGCATGGTGGGCCAAAAAAGAAAGGACTGGGTCATGGCCCGAGTAATTACCAGTAGCTAATATCAATTGTGTGTCTTTTGCTTTCTCGCACTAAGTGCGCCGGGTATGCCCAGACGTGGGTCCCGGGCTCACTGTGCCACTGGATTCAAGCTACCCTGGCTGAAGAGAGGTGGAACCCCGAAACCGGTCCTAGGATGCATGTTTCCGGTCCAGGGAGGACCTGGCTTAGCAGTTCGGGCTGGGCTGTTCCCATGAGGCACAGGGTCAAGACTGATTTGCATATGGCCAGGTCTAAACTGGGGTGGCATGGTGAGCAAAAGAACAATGGATTTAACACAGATCTCTTGACTGGGGGTAAATGTTTTGATATGTTCTGCATTTCGTCCATCAATTGTGTGTCTTTTGCTTCCGCGCCCTAAGTCCGCCGGATATGCTCAGACGTGGGTACCGGGCTCACTGTACCACTGGATTCAAGCTATCCTGGCTGAAGAGGAATGAAACCCCGATACCGTTCCTAGGATGCATGTTTCCGCTCCAGGGAGGACCTGGCTTAGCAGTTCGGGCTGGACTGTTCCCATGAGGCACAGGGTCAAGACTGATTTGCATATGGCCAGGTCTAAACTGGGGCGGCATGGTGAGCAAAAGAATAATGGATTTAACCTAGATCTTTTGACTGGGGTAAATGTTTTGATTTGTTCTGCATTCCGTCCATCAATTGTGTGTCTAATATTAGTGAAAGCATTCCATCCATCTCATTTTGTATTCATCCATTTGCATTCAATGGTAAATTATCAAAGCCAAACCTATTGCCTTTGCCAATGTTTGTTTTTATTTATTTTGCAGTGCAGCAGGCACTCCATTACTGATTTTGTCTTTGTTTCAAAGTGAGCATTAAACCTATTGATTCTGGCATTACTGCTCCTTTCAACCCTCCATGGGAGTGTGTGTGTTTCCTTTTTTATCCTACATTCATTGCCCCTGCTCTCCACTTTAGTTCTTTACCGCTCACCCCACTGTCTGAGGCTCCCTTTTACCTGTTTTTATTATCCAGCACACACTATTTTTTTCTCTTCCTCACTAATTCATTCCTTCTTCTTTCTACCTGCTGTACTCACCATCCCACCATCCATTTTTAAATTTAATACACAATGTTCACAAGGTCCTGGGCTGCAAGAATGCATCACAACAAAGGCATATGCACGTGGGTGCATCAGTAACAATTTTGGAAAGTACTTTGGAAAGTTTGCATGTGCCCTGACACACAATTGACTTTTTTACCTCGTTGGCCATTTTCTTAATGGCTTTTCTTTAATACAAAACTCATTTCAATAGTGCCTCCCAAGTGCCCACCTGCATGTAAATGTGTCATGACTAATACATTTGCACATGTTCTGACACACAGTTGGACAGTCCAAGGCAAACAAGCAAGGTAAGGTCAAAAGCTCAACCTTATACTGCTGCGTTCTATTCCAATGCAGGAGCGTCGCCCCACAGCTCTTTGAGCAGGTAAAATAAAATGATAATAACATAGTTATTATCATTTATTTTTTGCAGGTTTGGGGCTGGGTTAGGGCAGGGTGGGTCTGGAGGCACAGGGGGAGGAGTGGTTTGCACACTCCAAGTGCACATGACTTCTTGTCCAGTCGTCTTGGCCCGGCCAAACAGTCATGTGCACTGTGCATGTTGCCCACCAGGCTGCATTACACAGCCTGGTGGGGCACATGCCCAGGCCTCCAGTCCCCATCTGAGCATACATCGATCCACGATGCTCACATCTATCACAATTTGCCAAAAGATTAATTTTAGGTCTTTGTATTAAGGCCCAGCAAAACATGATTTTTCTTGGATCCCAAACTGAATACCAAAGAAATACTGCAAAGTAGGAAAAAAATCCCCTTTAAAGGTCAATTTTGGTATTCTGTGTGTTTTAAGCAGCAAGAGATGGTGAGATCAAAGAGTTCTATGTTCTATAGTCAGCCTAACGTGAGTTTTTTTTGCCTCTAATGGAAACAATAGCCTATCAGTTGACCGCCAATAGAAAATAGGCAAAAAGATATTGAAACGCAGAATGGAGCAGCCAGGGCCAAGTGCAGCACACATCAACAACCCCTCAAGCTAGCCAGTATCCAGGATTACCAGGATGAGAGCCTGCATGCCTCGCTGGAGCTGGGCCTGGAGCCTGGATGCATCGCTGTACCTGCTCCTGGAACTTGGATACGTTGCTGGACCTGCGTCTGGAGCCTGGATGCGTCACTGGACATGCATCTGGTTCCTGGATATGTCACTGGACCTGTGTCTGGAGCCTGGATACGTTGCCGGACCTGTGTCTGGTACCTGAATGCCGCGCTGGACCTGCATCTGGAGCCTGGAGTGGGATGCGGAGGAGCTGTAGAGTCGATGAGCTGTGGTGGTAGACATTGAGGTGTGGCAATTGCCCGTACCTGGTGGTAAAGTCTGGACGGTCGCATGGAGACACGTTGCTGACCTGTGTGAGAAGACTGCCTTGCATCCCTCGGAGCTGGGAATGGTAGAGGTGCCAATGCGCACCAACATTGGGAGGCCTGCATCGCATACTATGATCCACCACTACACTGGGCTGCACGGAGGAGATTACCAATGGTGGGTGCCGCCTCTCTGCATCACAGGCAGGATGATGTTGGGCTGGACAGACGCTGTGGAGGGTGAGGCCCCTGAACTGCGCCGTATTAGTGTGGTGGGAGCGCTGCAACTTCACACCTAAGGGGGCCCTGCTGCATCAACTGCATCCGGAGGTTCACCAGCAGACCTGGCGGTGACTGCTGTACCCATGCTTGTGAAATTTCACCTGGTTGAGGCTCCTGCTGGCTGAGTCACAGATTCAGATGGAATGCAGCGGATTGCGCCACGTTGTCAATATCCAGGTAATGAGAAGGTGGGATGCGTAGGGCAGGACGCCTGGGGGTCAAGTCGCCCAGGTCTAGCACACATAGATTATGCACCCCCAGTGCCAGCTCATCCGTTATGGCGGAATAGCATCACCCCACTGCTTTCAAGCAGTGCAGAGGAGGAACAATCATCACACAATGATAACTTACTGATGTAATCGTGCCATGTTTCCTTAGTGGGTGAGAGGGTAGGTAGGACTGCTCCAAGCACGGAGCAGGGCATGGGTGGATTGGCATGACCACTCAAAGGCGCAATGAGTTTGGTCGGCCCACTCAGGCCCCCCAAAGCAGTCATGCGCATTTCCCTGTTCGTAATGCAGGCTGCGTCACAGCCTGCATGGAGAACATGCCCACCCCTCCAGCCCCTGGCTGAATGCCTTGTCCTGTTGCCAATTATAAATCCCACTGCCGCATTGCAGTGTTGTGATTTGCTCAGGGGAGGGAGCCTGGCTGCCTACTTCGTTTTCCTGGAAGCAGATGCAGGAGAGCAGGAGCAACGAAGACACAGGACCTGGTTTTGAGGTAAGACTTCTCTCATTAAAATATTTACAACACCTGCTCACACACACATCCCCACATCCTCGCCCCATCCATTGTTCTTTGCAGCGTTTACCACCTCCCAGCTGTCCATCTCCCAGCACTTCTCAATGTGCGTCCATGCCCGGTGGGCATACCACTAGTGTGCCAAACTTACATACATAGTTACAACGCATGCCATTACATGCATACTAATACTAGGCATATTGCAACAGTAGGGGAGGTGTTGGATAGTGGAGACGTAAAAAGTTACTATTCCCACTTCAGTGAGTGCAACCCAAAAACTAACCTTTGCACCTCAAACCAATCCGTGAACCCTAGAATTCCTTTTTGAGCCCCCAAAACACACCCTAAAAATCACATTTGACCCAAATGCACACCCACATTTTCATAATTGACCCCAAATAACACCCAAATTTTCAAATATTACCCAAACCCACCCGAGAAACTTAAAATTACCCCACTACTGACCTCACAGTGCGTTGTAATCGAATGAGATGTAAAGGTGTTGCAGTTGGGTTGTTAACGATGTAATGCCAGAATAGTATTGGACATCTCCTGTGCCAAAGGCAAGCATAGGCAAGCCCGTCTGCGTCTGTCTGCCCCCTGGACCATGCTCAGCACCTAGGAGCCTTCCACTTGGACACTCCACCGCTGTGACACCAGCACCCTCCTCGGCATCAACCCTGGACGCCACCCCGCCTGCCAGGTCCAACATCTGCCCTGGACCGGACATCACCATCGCCATCACCGACAGCTGCAGTATCACCCACAAGGACCACCCTGACCGTCCAGGAGGAGGCATTGCCATCACCTACAGAAGCACACTCCGACTGTCCACACACTCTAATGACCCAACAGTGACCATGGACCACCTCAACTCCCAGATCCGGACCAACCCCAAGCACATCCTCTGCAGCACCCTCATGTGCAGGCCCCCCGGGCCATGGCCCCCCATTCTCCAATACCATTGTATATCTCATTACACCCCAGGCTCTCTCATCCACCGACAAGATCCTACTCGGTGAACTCAAGTTCCACCTGGGCAACCGCAGTGCCTAAAACAACACCCCCTCCTGGTGAAGGTCCCCAACATCACACTCTAGCAGCAAGTCACCACAACAAGCCACATAGCAGGACACACTGTTGAGCACATCACCTCCGCCAGCGGGAACTTCATCTACAACCACAACACCAGACTCTCCTGGACCGACCATAATTGTATACATCACGTCTTCACCTTGCCTATCGGACGCCACTGCCATCATCGCCTCCACTCGCAGCTGGATCAAGGCCACAGAAGAACATCTTGTTAACTCCCTCAGCACCTCCACTCTGCCAACGCTTGCAAATGATGACACTGCAGCCCACAAACACCACCAATGGCTCTCCAACTGCGCCGACACCCAGGCACCCCTCAAGAACGGCACTGCATCAGAACCTTTTGCCTGCCTGATGGCAGGCTTGAGGTTGAAGCAGTGGCACAGGGATAGGCTGGCCCCATGTATTGCTGGAGTTGCGTCATGGTTGTGACACGACTGCAGCAATGCATGACTTTAGCACAGACAAATACGCCAGGATTCCAGACCTATCTGTCGTTACTTGCGTCATGGAGTGCTGTCCAGTGAATACAGCGCATCCATGGTGTTGGAAGAAGGGCGTAGTGAGAAGTGTTGCAACGCTGTCTTGTCGCAGCGCTGCAACACTTTTCATGACTGAGGCCCAGGAATGTGCATTATTGATGGTGAGCATTCCTGCCCTGTAGTTTTGTTGCAGGGCAGCGCAGCAACATTGCTTCCAGTGCTGTCCAGCACCATAACCTGCAGGAATGAGGCCCCCTGTGTCATGTCCATTTTTAAGACCAGCTATTTTCTTGTCATAAGTCCCAGCCATTAACTGCCTTTAGCGGTGTTTTTGTAACGCATTGCGGGTCCAGGAGATTGTCGTAAATATCACGAAGTGGGGTTAGTGTGTTTTTTTGCATGGGAACACCTACCTTGCTTGTCATTAGCGATAGTTATCGCTAACATGGGTGGCAATGCGGAAAGCGGCTGGTTTCGCCAGAAAGCTGTCGCTAACGGCTGTTAACGACAGCTTGTTAATAGGTTGATACAAATATCACTGCATTAGCGGCAGGAAAGTGCCACTAATGCAACGTTAACCTGTACATATGCCCCATAGAGTTTTAACCTAGACCCTAGCTCTTATTAGGATCTTGTGGAGTTTATGTAACAGTGAAACATCCCAGGCAAATCTGGAGGTAGCAATTGCTACACACAAATTTCTATTTAAAGGTGCAGAAATAATTCATACACATGTGGCATTTGGAAACTAAAGGCCAAAACAACTGCTGAGACATGTACAGCCATTGTAAGTTTGAAGTCAACTTGTACCCATGGGTGTTTAACCACTGAGTATAAGAAGGACAATTTCGGGTGACACTAGACTTGAAGTTTAGAGGATTTCACTTTGACCTAACATTAAAATTTTCGTTTGAACCAGTTGATTGCCATCAAGTTTCTGATTTTCAGGAGACCTAATTTGTGCTTTACAGTGTTGGTCTTTTGGCTACTTTTACGCCAGATAAGTTGTATGTCAAATGCTGAATGAAGAATTGAAGGTTGAAAGAAAAAATTGAATTGAAAGCTCTTCACGCAAAGTTTGAAAAGATTCCTAGGCGTGTGGTTCCCTGTGGTATGCCACGTATGATGTTATGGAAGCAGAGTAGAAATTATCAAGAGATACTGGATCCAATGTACTAAAGACTGCATTTCCAAGTCCTGTGAGTGGCAAAATTAGTTGTTTGCGAATGCAATAGTCAATTGAGTCAAATATTTATTTATGTGCATTTTTGGAAGGAAACATGCAGCGTGAGAATTAAAATGTTTTATGGTAGACTATGGTGGCTGTTTGGTAGTCTTTTAAGTTTTTTTAGAAGCTTTTCTGGTGTCATGTTTTAGTTGTACAAGATGTTCAGTCACAATGAAATTTGTAGTAACTTATAACCAATTTATTGATTTTTAAAGGCTAGTGTCAGAACCCTATTCAGAGTGCCCCTGGGCAAGTGGGAGCTACTAAGTCCAATTGTGGGGTTGAGACATTTTGCTCCTCATGTCCAGGAGCCCGACCTATTATGAATCCTGAACAACTGGGATAAGTATCCCTTCAGCACTTGACTCTCAGTGGTAGTGTGGGGCGAGCAATCCAAGGCTTCTGATGTGGGGAGGTAGACCTGTGGGGGAACAAAGGCTCACAACTCGAAATATATTCAGTAGCAACATAAACAATAAATTATTGTCGAGTCAGTTACTTGCTTTTAGGAACAATCATTGCCCAGTCAGGCCTCCCTAGATGGGGAGTATGTTGGCCTGCAGCAGTGTGTAGAAGCGGCCCAATGATGAAGCATGCCACTAACTAGTGGGAGAGGGCAGTATTTAAAACCCTGTGGGGTTTTTCTGATGTGCAGATTGTGATAAATTAATTGAATTCAAAGGCCTTCCCTTCTTTGTGTGTGTTTATAGGCAGGTCAAACCTGCCAAATTTAACAAAGAAAATCATACATTATTTACCGTACCATGCGGATTTTCGATGCATTAAACACCAAAATCTGCATGTTATTCCCCACTAACTTGTAAAAGGTGTTGTTTATCACACACAATAAATAACCTGCCTCATTGTATCATTTTTTAAAAAGGTGTGATAAATAACGGTAAACAGTCAAAATATCGACTACAAAATATCGAATGGACATAATATCGAGTTTAAAATATAGAATGGACAAAATATCGAATGGACAGAATATAGACATCAAAAATATCGTTTTTAAGGTAAGTAATGAAATATCGAATATTAAAAATATAGACAGTTAAAATATCAAAGTATATAATATAGGTTATTAAAAGTATCGAATTTTTAATATTATCGATTTTTTTTATAGTGTTTTTTATGTTATTATATGTGTGAAAAGTGTTTCTTTATGTTATAATTTATTTTAATTAATGATTTTAGTTTTTTCAATTTTTGCGTAATTTAATTCTGTAGCGGGTTGTGGGTTTATAGGGGAATAGGGTGGGAAGTAATTTAATTATAATTAATTAAATATGTAAATGTATTTATTGGTATTTATTTTTAATTAAATGTTAATTAATTTATATTTGGTGATTAATTAAATTTTAATTGGCAATTAATTTTAATTAATTGTTTAATTGTTAATTATGTATTTTTACTAATTTATTTTCTGTAGCGGGTTGTGGGTGTATAGGGGAATAGGGTGGGAAGTAATTTAATTATAATTATTTAAATATGTACATTTATTTATTAGTGTTCAATTTTAATTAATTGTTAATTAATGTATATTAGGTAAATAATTAAATTTTAATAGGCAATTAATTTTAATTAATTGATTAATTGCTAATTATGTTAAATTTACTAATTTATTTTTTGTAGTGGGTTGTGGGTTTATAGGGGAATTGGGTGGGAAGTAATTTATTTATAATTAATTAAATATGTAAAAATATTTATTGGTATTTATTTAGAATTAATTGTTAATTAATCTTTTATGGGTAATTAATTAAATTTGAATTACCAATTATTTTTATTTAATTGATTAATTGCTAATTATGTTAATTTTACTAATTTATTTTCTGTAGTGGGTTGTGGGTTTATAGGGGAATAGGGTGGGGAGTAATTTATTTATAATTAATAAAATTAATCAATTTATTTAATTGTATTTAATTTGAATTAATTGTTAATTATTTTTTTAATTTTAAATTATTAATTGTTATTTTGTAATTATTTTGTGTTAATAGGTAAATAATTGTAATATTTAATTTGAATTTGTAATTTTAATTGATTAATTATTATATTATATTAAATTGGTAATTACTTTCAATTAATTTTTTATAGATATTAATTTATATTTATTGAAATAATATATGAAGTATTTAATTTCCCTACTGTTGCACTCACTGGAGTGAGAATAGTAATTTTTACCCCTACGCTATCCAACGCTTTCCCTACTGTTGCACTCACTGGAGTGGGAATAGTAATTTTTACCCCTACGCTATCCAACGCTTTCCCCACTGTTGCACCCACTGGAGTGGGAATAGTAATTTTTACCTCTACGCTATCCAACGCTTTCCCTACTGTTGCACTCTATGGAGTGGGAATAGTAATTTTTACCCCTACGCTATCCACCGCTTTCCTCACTGTTGCACCCACTGGAGTAGGAATAGTAATTTTTACCTCTACGCTATCCAACGCTTTCCCTGCTGTTGCACTCACTGGAGTGGGAATAGTAATTTTTACCCCTACGCTATTCAACGCTTTCCCTACTGTTGCACTCTTTGGAGTGGGAATAGTAATTTTAACCCCTACGCTATCCAACGCTTTCCCTACTGTTGCACTATTTGGAGTGGGAATAGTAATTTTTACCCCTACGCTATCCAACGCTTTCCCTACTGTTGCACTCTTTAGAGTTGGAATAGTAATTTTAACCCTAAGCTATCCAACGCTTTCCCTACTGTTGCACCCACTGGAGTGGGGATAGTCATTTTTACCCCTACGCTATCCAACACTTTCCCTACTGTTGCACTCACTGGAGTGGGAATAGTAATTTTTACCCCTACGCTATCCAACGCTTTCCCTACTGTTGCACTCTTTGGAGTGGGAATAGTAATTTTAACCCCTACACTATCCAACGCTTTCCCTACTGTTGCACCCACTGGAGTGGGAATAGAAATTTTTACCCCTACGCTATCCAACGCTTTCCCTACTGTTGCACCCACTGGAGTGGGAATAGTAATTTTTACCCCTACGCTATCCAACGCTTTCCCTACTGTTGCACCCACTGGAGTGGGAATAGTAAGTTTAACCCCTACGCTATCCAACGCTTTCCCTACTGTTGCACTATTTGGAGTGGGAATAGTAATTTTTACCCCTACGCTATCGAACGCTTTCCCTACTGTTGCACTCTTTGGAGTTGGAATAGTAATTTTTACCTCTACGCTATCCAACGCTTTCCCTACTGTTGCACTCACTGGAGTGGGAATAGTAATTTTTACCCCTACGCTATCCAACGCTTTCCCCACTGTTGCACCCACTGGAGTGGGAATAGTAATTTTTACCTCTACGCTATCCAACGCTTTCCCTACTGTTGCACTCACTGGAGTGGGAATAGTAATTTTTACCCCTACGCTATCCAACGCTTTCCCTACTGTTGCAATCTCTGGAGTGGGAATAGTAGTTTTTTACACTTCTGCTATCGTACGGTAATAATATTGGATATTATTTAATTATATTATGTTACTATATATATATATATTAACAAATATGATTGTACATTTTTTTTTATAACTTTCATTAATTATTTAATCATTATAAGTTAATTTAAGTGTTTTTAAGTATATTTTAGTAATTAATTTTTAAGATTATTTTAATTTAACACTGTTTTTAATAAAGTCGATATTTTTTAAAACTATATTTTTATAAACGATATTTTGTACTAGATATTTTTGTACTTACCTGTTTGTAGATACAAACTCGATATTCTGTTTGTCGATATTTTGTCATCGATATTTTTGCTAGTCGATAATCTGTCCGTAGATATTATGTCAGTGATCCATAAATAACACCTACACTTGCAATCAGACCCTAAGCGCTGAAATGACAACATTTATTACTGAAAGGATTTCCAGCATGAAAGAGAAATCACAATGAGAAGTCAGAGAGTATTTTTTGCGTACTAATGGTAACAGCAATTATGTGGGGGTTGTTTAAATTCAGTAAAAGTGAAACATACTCAGTAAGTAAGAAAATATTACCTGCTGTCTGCTTTTCAGGTACCTTGCCTGATTTATAGTCAGGAGAACTCCTTTTTTCTGACAATAAACTCTTGGGTTCCTCTGTTTTCCCAAAATGACTTGCTGTTGACCTAACTCCCACAGGGATGCTGGTATAAGACTATTAGATTGCCTGCGTTATCTGTAGCAGACCTTACAATGCTTATTTTTCCTGCACACCGTGTAAGCCTGGGAGCAGTCCAGCATGAACTGCCAGGGTAGGTCCTCTCTGGACCAAAAGCAAGTGTCCTGGGACCAGTTTTGGGGTATCATCCCATATCAGCCATGCTAGCTTGAATATAGTGGGGGAAAAAACGATACATTAAACCCAGATCTGTGGCTGGGGGGGGGTTGCATATTTGTATTGTTCAGCATTCCATCCAACATCTGTTCATTTAGCTTTTGTCGCCCAAATGTGGGATGGGTATGCCCAAACGTAGGTCCCATGCTCACTGTGCTACTGAATTCAAGCTAGCTTGCCTGATTAGGGATGATACCCTGGTCCCAGGATGCTTGTTTCCGGTCCAGGAAGGACCTGGCTTGGCAGTTGGGGTTGGGCTGTTCCTATGAGAAGCAGGGTCAAGACTGATTTGCATATGGTTGGGTCCGAACTGTGGTGGACAAACAAATGATGAACTAAACCCATATCTGTGTCTGGGGGGTGAATGTTTGCATTGTTCAGCATTCAATTCATCATCTGTTCTTTTTGCTTTTGTCACCCTAAGTGGGAAGAGTATGCTAAGACTTGGGTCCCATGCTCACGGTTCTACAGGATTCAAGCTAGCCTGGCTTATGAGGGGTGATACCCCAAAACCGGTCCCAGAATACTTGTTTCTGGTCCAGGTAGGCTCTGGATTGGCAGTTTGGGCTGGACTGATCCCATGAGAAGCAGGCTCAAGATGGATTTGCAAGTGACGGGGTCCTAACTGTGGTGGCATGGTGAGCAAATAAAACAATGGACTAAAACCAGACCTGTGACTGGGGTTGAATGTGTGCATTTTTCAGCATTCCATCCATCATCTGTTCTTTTTTATTTTGATACCCTACTAGAGCAGTCAGAAACTCTCACTTGAACTCACGAGCCAATAGATTCTTGTGGAAATGTGCCTTCTGCTGTCCTAGCACTTTGGCAGCCCTTTCTCGAAAATGTGATTAACCCCACTCCCCCCCCAGGAACGCTTTGCAGGCATCACTAGGAAGCTAGGATGAATTAAGAATTTCAGATTGTGGTACAGTTTCTTCTGCTGGAACTTATAGCAAACTTTTGTCAGCTACTTTTTAAGGCATTTTATCTACTTGTGTTTATTAGTTATTCTGTAGCATCAGTATCGGGTATTGTCTTGTATCTTACTACCGAGTGCCGCAGGCACTGCTTTTCTTCCATTTGATAACCAAGTTTCCAATTTTGTATAATTGACACTCAAAACATGAGTGTGAGTAGTTAGAGTTTTCTAGAGGAGATGCTAGATGGTTACTTGAAGAGATGGTAGAGTGTTTGAAACACTCATAACTCTATTAGAAGCGTCATTACAATGTTTCAGCATCCAGTCATACCAATATGTTTCCAAAATGCAATATTTTATTTATATGTAAAAAAGTTAGACAGAAAGATAATGTGCAAAATATAACAATAGAATATCCAAGAACCTTCCGTGGCAAAAAAATAGCACAATCACAAATATAGCACTTGCGCCACAAGGCCCTATAATTTAAAGAACCTGGAGATAGATTTAGGCCCTGTTGGCTTAACTGTCGAACTGTTCAATATCAGGTTTTTTTCTAGGGGCTTCCTATGCAATGTTAAGGCAATTGGCCTGATTACGATCTTGGTGGGTGGGATACTCTGTCACAAACATGACGAATATCCCGCCCGCCATATCACCAGTTCTATAGGATATATTGTAATTGTAATACAGCGGACATGATATCCATCATGTTTGTGATGGAGTAACCCTGTACGCCAAGATCATTATAAGGCCCTGAATTTTACAATGTATCAAGCTTGATATTATATACCTGTCCTTTGACTACATATCTCAGCTGATCTCTGTGCAAGGCCTGACAACTCAATTGGTGTGAGCCCAAGGGTCTCAGTTTTCAAAGTAAAGTCATCTTATATAGAAGCACCATCCAAAATGCACAGAGCACCAAGACAAACTCTCCAAATCTCAAATTCAATGTCACACAAAGATTATTGGAGGTGTGGCTGATGGAAGTGTACTCCCTTAAAAAGAAGCCCAGCTTCTAAGTCAATACGTAAAGTTGGAAATAGGCCTGTCCAGCTACCCATATACCCCAGCATGACCACACTTAACAGGCCCATACCTCAAAACTAGCTTGTTCAAGTAAAGATGTTCAGTTGAATGCAAGTCCATGAGCCTGGGGTTTCTCAGTGGACTCTCCAGAGGACTAGTTGAGCTCAAATGCTGTGAATTACGGGTTTGGTCCAATCAGGACTTTCAATGAGTGCAGTATGTGGAAATGCAAGGGCTTCAAATATGTGTCCATTATTTTTAAGAGCTAACTGAACAATTTGTTAGAGCATACAATGAGGTGAAACATTGTTCATTCCCCTCTTGGGCTGGAACATATTTGTTACAGGTAGTGACAAAATCAGGGGTGGTGAGGGAAGAGCTGAGTAAGAAGTGCACTCTGAACGTGCCCAAGAAAGACACTCTGGTGATCACAAAAGCTGCCATTCGCCCAGTTTTTAATCCCAGGATGCTCCGTATAATTCACTTACATGAATCTTTTCACACAAAGTCTTCAGGTTCTTGTCTTTTGTTTCTGTACCTAACTGGTCAGGATCTGTTCCTGTCTAAAGTAGCGTCATTGCTTTCTAAGGTACACAAGGTGGGCATCCTCCCTAGATGGAGTCTCCTTTCTGGCCTTGAGGAGGACAGCTAAATGAAGAGTTCTTGGCAGTCATCTGTCTGGGGTTGTGCACAAGGTTCCAACTCAAAGTGCCAAGAAAATAGGATCTCTGGCTTGAAAAGAGGACATTGTCTAAAAAAAATTAAAAAAGGACAACAAATGCCCAAGTGAGCTTTAAATAGTAAACTCCTTTTCAAACTGTCAACCATACATCATCACATTTTTTGTTCCTTGGCCCAGAGGAAGTAGAGAGAAGAGGGTTGTATCAGCTGGTCTCTTTTGCCTGCTACATATTTCCTAGCCTGGCAGCTTCTGAGGCACTCATAAAAAACATAAGATGCGAGTGGTGTATGGAATATTTTCGAAATAGTTGTTCTAACTAAGGAGTTCCGTAAGTCCCCCCTGGCTATGATTAGAGTTGAATATATTTATCGTATAGGGTCAACTCTTACTATTGCACATCAAGGTGACCTATCGGGTTAACAGGACTTAAAGAAACACCATACTTTACAGAACAAAATGAAGTGTTTGGAATGAAGACATCAATCATGGGCTGGGTAGCAAGATAATCAATTACACAAAGTTCATAGAAAATAGAGGCACAACTGAGACAACCTGAATATAAAATTAGAAGTATGAGTGTAACATCCATTCACAGTGCAGTTGCAGTCTTTATGATAATAAAAGACAGTAAAACGTGTGATTTTCTGATTACTGATCTGGTCAGTTATGGGCAAGTATAATATAATTTATAAAGTTCTGAAGTTTGGCTTTTTTATTGTGATACATGGGAAATGGAAGAATGATTTTTTTTTTATTCTGGGTGAATTCAGTTTGAAAGTGAAAAGAAGGTAAGAATTGGGAAAACTGCACAATAAAGCCCAAACATTGAAAAAGCCAATTGGTCTGGCGTTGGTTGCTTGCTTTTTGGCAATTCTTGTTTTGCTTTGTCATGGGTTTTGGAAATCTTTATTGCTGATTGAATCTGCCAGGCCCTCATCAATATAAAAACAAAACACTAGCTAAAAGCAAAAATGTTGTTTTGGTGTCTAAAAAAACACACATTGCCCTAGTACTTCCAGGGTCTGAAGGGAACTACTTTTTGTGCTGTTGTGCTCCTTGTGAAAGGGCAGCAAACCATAACTCATAGTAAAGTCAGCCATTATCTGAATTGGGCTGAGCCATTGCCCCATGATGCAAGCTGAAGTGTGTGGAAAAACTGTAAACCACAAAAACCACACACTAATGGACAAAAATGGCTGAAGAAACCCTAAGGAGAACTATGTTATACAGATAATTCATAAGGTCTTGGCTAACACAGACTTAAAAAAGGCAATCAGTCTGGCATTGGCTGCCAGCCTCTTGCCTTTGAGAAAAAAGGCAAGAAAGAATGAAGATGAAGGAAGAAAAGAAAGAAAGAAAGAAAAAACAAGAAAGAAATAGGAAGCCAAGAACAAAGAAAGAATGAAATAAGGATGGAAGAAAAGAAGGACAGATAGAAGGAATTATAGACAGACAGGATTTCAAAGATTGAGCACTCTCATGAGCTTCTATTCAGAGTTCAAGTGCTCTGCTGGTATGATATGAAAAGAAACAGTTTTCAAATGAAGGCCAAATTAAAAGGACTGTACAACAACATTGACAAGCGACAGGAACTGATAAAACTTGAATGTGCCTTATGCTCTCGACTGGTAGAAAGTGTACCGCTATCACATCAGGCTCTAAAAACAAAGGCAACACTAATTAATATTGAAATAAAATCAATGTGAGTGACACAGCAACATACCAATTGGTGAAGGAGGTGAATGAAAGCACATTTATGCAAGTATATCATTCAAATAAAATCCTTGAAACTAAAAGGTCTTGGCTAACACCAGACCTAAAAAAATGAAGTTTTTTTAAAAAATGTATGAACTTCATGGGACACCTATTGTGTTGTTTCTGCAGCAATTACAGCACTGTTTTTTTTAAAGAAGCATTCATATAAAATGAATGTGTTTTATATATAGAAAAAACGTTTGCCCTTATGCTTTACATTTCTAAATTCCTAATATCCCTGAAAATTCAATCCGTAAAGCAATATTATTCGTAGCACTTTTTTTTAAACTTGTGCTTAGCTCCTGAAAATCCACCTAGGCATGCAAGAGTGTAAAGAATGTAGCTATGCAAATAATGTTTCTTAATGTCTTAGGCCTACAAGGAATAGGTTGATTTTGCGGGCAGACACTTTCCTTTTATGGATAATCATGCCCTGTATCGAAGTAAACCATTTCTTGAACATACTTTGCTTTCAGTTTCTATTTATATATGTTTTTAAGGCTATACACGAGAGACTTGTGTTTATTTTTCAAACTCATGACATCTGATTACTCACACCGCTCCACAATGATTTACAATCGCTGAATTTACTAAATTGTCTGTGCCATGTGTATAATCTATTAACAGAAGGAATGCTGGCATGCCCCAAGCTTGCTCACATTCAAGAAGTCGTGATGAGAATGCGGTGAGCAATTTCTCAATACAATTGCTTGGGTTTTAGAATAGAAACGTACCTTCATTGCACAGATGTTAGAATGTGCTTGGTGCCCACTTTACTGAGCTGTTCATCCTGGAATTCAATTATATTCGTTTTTTCAAATTAAGTGAATCTGAGTAACATCAGAAATTGTTAGTTATGGAATAAAAATAAAAAATAGAGTTAAGCACGGGAAGAGAGGTATTTATACACATGCAAACGTGGTGGCAGCGTAAATTGATTTTTACAGATTCATGCACTAGATTATAGGTTACTGATAGGAATATATATTTTGTACTACGCTGAGGTTACAGAAAATGCTTGCTTATCATCAGAGCAGTGGTGAGGCAATTTTCATCCACTCACAAATAAGAAAAACAAGTATAAATAGAGGATATGTGAAAATAACAAATACAATGAAGAATACGGAGCAGCGAATGTTGAATTGACAGAACCTAAAAGTTTCAGATAGTCAACTCTACCATTCCCAACCAAACCTATTCCAAGCAATTCTTATACCGATAATTGATTAACCTGCTTCCTGATCACAGTCTATGGCAAATAACCAGAGCTTCAGTTGCTAATAAATCCACCTTTAATCTGTCTAATGTAAAGAATGCAAGCTGGAGGGATGTCATCTGGGCCCCGAGTTTCACTAAATAATCGAGCTAATGATTTCTCTTTGATTATATTTTTCACTTTGTATACTTTATTTCGGTCGATAGACCCTAAAAGTGCAAGTGCAATAAAACCATACAGTAAGTTAATTTAAAATATCAATCAGGTCACCAGCAAGGTCCTTGAATGCAAATTTTAAAACCCCACTCCCCTACAAATTACCCAGAAGGGACGTACAAAATAGTATATATATACAATATACTAAGACCATACACTACAAATGATAGACTTTGCCTAGTTACCCAGTCAATTAGCCGGGTAAAACCCTTGTTTACTTAGACAGTTGCCCATCACCAAGAATAAAACATTATGGGGCATATTCTCAAGGACTTACCGCCGATTCAGCAGCAGTTTTGCGCTGCAAAAGTGGCGATTGATTTGTCGCCCTATTCTGAAGCTTGTTCAAACTGCCACTATCGCCAGTTTTCCAATGATAGCTGCCGCAAAAACATCGCCACGGATGAGAGCAACTACTAACACTAATGATATGCAGAGTATGCGTTCCTGTGCAAAAACACGTGAAAACACCATTTCACGATATTCTCAATATTCAGCCAGATCGGCGATGCGATCCAAAAACAGGCGATAAGGCGCGCTAGCAGCAGGGATTTAACACTTGCCTTCACCTGGTGTTAAACAGGACAACAACCTGCAGTATAAAAGGGACCCCAGCCCAGAGCCACATCTGAAAAGCAACATATGTCATGGAGCTACTGAGCATGCAGCTCGGAGACCCAAGAAGGCAACAAAACCCACCATCATCACCCCAGGCCCCCACCCACGGACTACCATCGAGGCAGTGCAGAACAAGACAGCGGAACTTCTGAAAACGCACCAGCCTCACAGACTTAACACCAGAGGATGTCATTGCCCATTACAGGCTCAAAAGGAAAACCATCCTTCACGTCCTGACCCACATTGTCCACAGGCTGACCATACCAACACAGCGGAGAACCAACATCCCTTCGCAGACAAAGCTGCTGGCAGTGCTGCACCTGTTGGCCTCTGGTACCTTCCAACCAACAACTGCCAGAGTCAGAGGTGTTTCACAGCCATCCCTATCAAAGTTACTCACACCTGTCTTGGATACCATCATCTGCTTGGTACCCCAGCGCCTTCACTTCCCCCAACCTGCGCAGGAACAGCTGGAGACCAAGCAGGGCTTCTACGCCATAGCTGGCTTCCTGCACACGTTGGGGGCAATTGACTGCTCACATGTCCTACTTGTGCCCCCTGCCGACACTGCACACAATTACCACAACAGAAATCACAAACATTCCATCAATGTGCAGGCAATAATGGACCACCAGGGACTCTTCACCGATGTTATCGCCAACTACCCAGGCAGTGTGCATGATTCCTACATCTTCCGACAGAGCATCATCAACCAGCGCTTCTAGGATGGCACCTATGGAAATGCAATGCTCATTGGTAAGTATCAAATGAACAAACCACACCCCTCAACTCCACAATCATGCACCTCACAACTGTGGGAATGCACATGTTACAAAATCACATACAACATTCCAAAATCATGCCCACCTACCAGAAACAACAACACAAGTAACTGTGGTAACAGTGGCCAGCCATGTAGACACACCATCCACATCATGGCACCTTTGCCACACATTTGCTGAATGTGGGGAGAGGTGGGAACCATGTCTGTGTGAAGGAGGCAAGTGACCCATGAATAGGATTGTACACAATGCCAAGTGCAACTGGCAGACTACTTAGAAGCCAACAAGTTGCTACATGATTCACAGTCGGGTTTTAGAACCAGCTACAGTACGGAGACAGCGCTCCTAGAGGTGTCTGAGACGATTCGTGAGTGCGTGGACAGGGGCGAGGAGGCCATGTTGGTCCTCCTCGACCCGTCCGCCGCTTTCGACACTGTGCCCCACGAAATACTACTGAACCGGTTAAGTCAGTTGGGAATCGGTGGCACTGTACTGTCTTGGATCAGATCTTTTCTTACAGGGCGGACTCAGAAGGTATTCTTCCGGCCCTTTGAATCTGAGGGAAAGCCTCTTCTCTGTGGAGTGCCTCAGGGCTCGGCTCTCAGCCCTCTATTCTTTAATGCTTATTTAGGCCCGTTGGCTACAGTGGTTGAACCCTGGGGGGTCAGAGTGATCCCCTATGCTGATGATACTCAGCTTGTGTTTTCATTTAGAGATCACTCTGACCCGAATTTCACCAATTTCCGCTGCTGCCTCAGTAATATCAGTACCTGGATGGCTCTTAACCATCTAGTATTGAATACAGACAAAACCGAGGTTTTATTCTTTAATCAAAAAGATCCTTTGCCCGCTATTCAGTGGTGGCCTACGGAACTAAATTCCCCTCTGGTTCCAGTTCAAACAGCCCGGAATTTAGGCTTTCAATTCGACAACGCTTTGTCCTGCCAATCTCTGATTAACAAGGTTACATCTGCCTGTTTTGGCAAACTACGCATGATCAGGAAGATCTTTCCTTATCTCCCTTTGGATTCTCGCAAGACCATTGTTCATGCCCTGATCACGTTGCATTTAGACTATGCCAACAGTCTCTATGCTGGCGCTCCCCTTTACCAAATTGAACGTTTGCAAATTGTGCAAAATGCTGCTGCAAGGCTGATCGGTAATATTCCTTTCCGTCACTCGGTTGCCTCGTATCGAAAAAAACTCCACTGGCTTCCCATTGCCCGCCGCATTCAGTTCTAAGCCTTGATCCTGGCCTTCCGCGCCCTCAACGGGTTAGGCCCAGGATATCTGAGAAAAAGACTTAAACTATCTCAGTCCGTCAGATCTTTGCGATCAAACAGCTTACGCCTCCTGGTGATTCCCAGATTCCGTTGCGCCAGGAGTGGGGCAGATCATTCGGAGTAGTCACAGCTAAACTCTGGAACAGCCTCCCACCGGATCTCAGGTTCCGAAGTAAACTCAAAACTTGGTTGTTTACCATCTCTTAGCCCTTCTCTTAGCTCGCAATCTGCAGCGCCGGGACACCCCCGACGGGGGTAGCTGTGCGCTTTATAAGCTTCTTAAATAAAAATAATAAAGAAATAAATAATAAATAAGTGTGGCGGTGATGTGCTGGACAGACTTCTGTATGCAGAGCACAGACATGTCCATGTGGACATATACTGCTGGTGTTTTTAGTGTTGTGGACAGTGGACGCAACCATGTTACCTCAGGCAGTGGGGAATACTTTGGAAATGTAGCCATGTTGTTCCACCCTGTAAGCTTAAGCGGAGTGGGCTGAACGGGCTTACGTCAGTCCAGCATAGGAGTGGGAATCAATAGCCTCGTGCTCTGGGTGTGGTTCACATCTGGGATGGCCAACAAAGTAAATACTGCTTATGTCTCTGTGTCGGCCATATCCTGACCATAGGCCTACACACATGTGGCCCACCACCTTCAACAGCCAATTGAACAGTGTCGTTTTCAGGCCTATGGACATGCGCAGACAGTCATGACAATGGTGTGTCTTAGGAGTGCAAGTGATGCAACCGTGCAGTGCACACAAGTAAATAGGTTCGGGGGGGGGTGAGGAGCAGCTGTGCGGCAACATAATACACATGGATGCCGCTCATTTGACACAAGCAATATATGTCTTAACATGAATCCCAAAGTCGCACACATCACACACCACGTGGATGATGACACCCCTCTGAGACACGAACACCCAGGCCCAGAGGCAGTACAATGTGGCCCACAAATGCACCAGGGGCACTGTGGAGCACTCATTTGGCGTGTTAAAGTCACATTTCAGGTGCCTGGACATCACAGGTAGAAGACTCCTGTACAGCCTGGAAATAGTAGAAAGATGATCATTGCATGTTCTGTGTTGCACAACATACGTGTAGGCACCAATATCCCATGGATCCAAGTGCCAGATGCACCGGATAATGATGGTGAAGATGAGGCAGGTGGACCACACCCCAGTGCAGTTGCAGCAGGAATAGCCCAATGAACACAATCATTAACAATTTCTTCAAATGAGCATGTCACATTGTGACTGTCCTCAGCAATCATGGGACAGGACAAAATGACCACAGGCACAGCATGTGCAAATAAATTCATTCCAACACACATTCCCTGTATACATGTCACTCCTCTGCAAAACACCTCACTTTGACAAGTGTAAGTGCAACATTTAGTGCTAACAATCTCACAAATGGCAATTAGATGATGGGCGTGTCACCTCCGTACAGAGAGGCCGTTTAGGGTGTCACGTATTCAAAATGCCATTTCAGGGTGTCAAAGATAGTACGTAATCCCACTCAGCAGCATATCACATGTGTCTGAATTCATGACATAAAGGCTGTCATTTGTGACCAAGAAAAGACAACAGGGCATCATTTGGGCTCAAATATGTACCACCATGATGCACAGAGTTGAACCCTGTGACTCAAGTCCCACATCATAGACAACATAGAAGTGAGGGCCAATCACTGTCCCTACTTTCATCCATACTTTCATACTTAATTGATCATAGACATGACACATCTGTCTGAATTAGAATGTTTCATTCACATTTGGTGAAGAGTTGAGGCTGGAGCAGTACAGGGCCATGCAAACCCCACTTTACATTGTTGCCCCATTGAGGGCCAGCCAGAGTCCTTTAGGGATTGACAAGTTCATTGGTAGGGAAGAGTTCAGTCAGCAGTCTGATTGCTGTGTCCTTGGTAATGAAACTGAATATGGCTGCCCATGTCGAGGTCCAAGGTGTGTGTCGCAGAGTGTATTGGGGGACAGTGGAAGGTGATGATGCAGAAGACAGAACCAAGCAGAAACAGGTCATATGACGGAGATGAATGCTACCGCTTCCTTCTTACCACCAAGGCATAATCATCTGCATCTTCGTCCTCTGATGTTTTATGTGCCTCACATGTGGGTGGTGTTATTTTGTCTGCATCACTGTGTGGCAGTGACACATCAGGGGCCGGAGGTGGAATGTCTGCCACACTGTGTGGCACTGACACTTCAAGGGGTTGAGATGTGGATGGAGTAGCAGCAGCATTCATCTGTGCCAGGCCTTGTGGGAGCAATGCCATGATGAGGGTCTGCAGGGCATGGAAGAACCCAGCTACCTCTCTCTGGTGTGCAGCCGTGGCAGCCATTCTTTCCACCTGTGTCCGCTCCATGTTCTCCATGATCCTCCGCATGTATACCAACCCCCGGCTGACATCGCTGGAGCCCCTCTGACTAGACAGTTGTTCTCAGAAGTCAGCCATGGATCATTGGAGAGCATGTAGGGGATTGTGGGTGTCCGTTAGGGACTGTGAGTGGTCCCTGATGGGACTTAGACACCTACGTATGGCATACAGTTTGGATGCCATGACGTCGAACGCCACCCGCACCAGATCACCCAGCTTCTCCTAGCACCCCAACACACAGTGTTGGAAGGCCATGTGTTGAGCCTTGGTGGTGGATGCTTCCTGCTATGTGGTCTGCGCAGGGAGTGAAGTCTCCTCAATACAGCTGGGCTGCCCTGCTCCTGGAGGTGGGGTGCTGAGGGTATCAATGAGCTGTTGGAGGGCATCACTGTCAATGTTGGGTCGGTCCTCTTCGTCATCAGTGAAGAGATGTTCGGTCTACTCTGCAGAGGTGTTGATGTCCCCTCTGCAATGTGAAGGGGAGATGGTGTTTAACATTGTGTAGGAACAGCACCAAGAGACCTATGGTGTAAGTGCGCTTGACAAGTTCATCTTAACATAACATAACATTGTGTTCACATGTATGTTGACGCATTGTACAAGTTTACATACAGACTGCATGGCAATGTACATTGTGACTGCTTGGAAGCGGCTGCCTATTTGATGCAGGACAGTGGACATTTCAACAACATCTCAGATGTGTGTTTGTACTTGTACATTATCAACCCACATTTCCCTGCTATGCCAAATGTGATTGGCCAGTTTCGACTCACAAGCGGCACCAGTTGTGCCCTCTGTTCTGTTGTGAACGTGTTGCAGTTTGTACCACATTGTTGTCAATGTTAATGTGCTCTGAATGTTATGTGTGTGTGCTGCATTTTGGGAGACTCGCCCCTACAGATCTGATTTTGCTGCCCCTTATCACTTTTTAGGCAGTGTGCCTTTGACCACTGTGCTTATACAGTGCTAAGATGTTGCATACTTGGGTAAATTGGGCTCTTGGTGGGAGTTGGGAGTCTGGGGCATGGTTTGTCCGCAGATGTGTTTTTGACTTCATGGGTTGTTTGTGCACATGGATGTATCAGAGTGTGACCTGCTCCTTTACAGATGTGGTCCACGCTCATCCACCTCAGTGTCGTGGCGTGCAACATGTCATGCTATATTGACTGCAGCCATGCTATTCGTCATGCAGTGTCACACTCATTATCAGTGTGACTCACAGACATGTCGCTTTGCTGGGTTTGGCACATGTGCATGGGTTGGTTGTGAGATTGGTGATGTGTGGGACGGTCCCCCTCTGGGCACATACTTGACAGGCCTACTTTCTGTTTCTAGGTGTGCTGCAGTGTGCCATGGGGATCAGGGACATGATCCAGAGTCATTGTGGGTGTGCACTGTGCTATACTTAATTGTGCATGTGTGCCATTGTGCCCATCTCCCCCGTCCCCCCAGTCCCTGGTCGTTACTCACCCTGTTGCTGTTGTGTCAGGTCTTATTGAGCAATGTCCAGTCCCCCAGCTCTTGCCACAGTCTCCACGCTGATGACTGTGGACACCATTTCCTTCATCTCATCCAGCTCCTCCTGTGGCGCTGGACTCCCGATTCCAGTCTGCATTGCTGCCTTCTGGTTGTTGCCGAGTTTCTGATTGCTTTGCACTTCACATCATTCCAGCGCCTCTTGACCTCTTCCATTGTCCTCCTCAGCACTCCGACTGCATTCACCTTGTCCACAATGGACTGCCATATTCAATTTTTTGTTGCCAATGACTCAGTGAAGGTGACGAACAGTAATTGATGGTGTTCTACCACCTCCATTATCAGAATCCTGTTTTCCTGCGGATTGAACTGCATCTTCCTCTTCTTCTTCTCCTTTGACCCTCCCTGACCCCAATGTCCCAGGCTTGTTGTCCGTGGGGCTTGTGGGGTTCTGGTTGTCCTCTGCACTTGCTCCGGCTTCCTCCATTGTGCTTCACAGTTCTTTTGGTTTTGTGTGTGGTTTTTTTTTCTGCTTTTATAGTGATTTTTCCCTACAGGCTTGTGGGAATTGCAGGCCTGCCGCAGATTATCGCTGATTTTTTTGGCGTGGTTGAGCCCATTGCCACTTTTTTCATGTTCGGCTTTGGATTTTTATTCCTGTCATGGTAATTTTATTGCGGACATTTGACAAATTATTGGGAAACTATCGCATGTTACCACCGTGTTGTGAATACGACGTTAACACAGCGTTATTTTCTCGCGATCGACGTTGATATGAAAAATTGCGGTAGCCTATTTTGGCGATAATTTTCGCACGTTCTTGAGAATATCCCCCAATGTCCTCTAATACCATATGTATTTAAATTGGGAATGTGTCCACCCCATCAAGGTGTCCACCCTATCATTCCACCCCCCATTTTCTGCATAGTAGAGACAGCTCCCAATCATCTCACGCCAAATTAACCATATAGAAGAACTATTGTGATGTCTCTCTGACATCTCCCGCCAAATGAAGTATTTAGAAGAACTACTGAGATGTCTCACTGCCACCTCACACCAAATGAAGTATTTAGAAGAAGTATTGAGATGTCTCTCGAACATCTCACATCAGATACATTATTTCAGTGACTCTTTAAAATGACTGCAATATCATGACTTCATGAACTCATAAATGTGCTTCCAAATATGTTTTGAGAATGGCAGTAGTAATAGCAATATAATCATGAAGGTGTTAACAAAAAGGCAGAGTGGTGGGGGATTTCAAGGCTTATTAGACTCTCAAATGAAATCCTTCTCATGCAGAGGTGAAGATTGAAGACTCCAAAAATAAAAAGGAAATAGTCAAACCTGATTAATGGGTGAAACTGCAGTTAGCTGTGGGCGCCTCTCCTCCCCCTGAACAAATAACAGCAAATAATCTTTAAAAGCCCCCCTATTAGCAAAATCCTCGGCTATGAGAACTGCAAATGACAACCATGATCCTTGAAGCAATGGTGTAGTTTAAAAAGACCCCAAATCCCTCATTCAGATTACCAACTAATGTATGAATACTCTGAGATAACTGCATAGCCAAATGTTTAGCACTATTGAAAACAAAACAAATTATTAAACAGAGGAGAAGCCGCTACACAGAGGTGGGGAGATAATATAATGATATGAGTTCATGCCAAAGGAAAAGCTAGTAGGGCATGTATGTTGAGAGAGCACGGACTGCCTTTCCATTAGTATCCATTGGTTATTTGGTCAAAGTAGTTTGTAGTGAAAATAATGTGGTCTAAAAGCCTTTGAAAACATAAAGTTTGAGTTTTACCAAGGCAAGAAATAGGTTGCCTTTTTATTCACTCTTCAGCTATGAGAGGTTTCCTTCCCATTTCAAGCACCCTATAGTCACTTACTCTAAAATGTAAGTTTGTCCATCATTCCATGGTGAAAAGCCACTTCTAGAGCAGCTTTATTTTTTGGCTATACCCTCATTATTATTGATTGGGCCTCATATATGTTTATGAAGGGCCTCATGATCTAATGTGGTATGATGTGGCTAATAGAGTGAAGTGCACTTAAAGTCACATCAAAAGTGTATTTACTATGTAACCTCGACATGTATATATGTGTGTACACTAATCCTTCGTTTACAGCCTGGGACGACTCCTGGTTGCCAGCTGCTCCTGGAACCCCTCATACCCCTATGGACAATGCATGCAACCTTGGCATCATACTGGATTCATCACTCATAATGAACCTCCAAATTAACGCAGATTCCTCCTCCTTCTTCTACACACTCAGCCTGCTTTGAAAGACATTTAGATGGATCCCCACAGAATCCAGAAAGACTGTCACTAATGCCCTCACCACCAGCAGACTTGACTACGGCAACA
The DNA here is from genome assembly GCF_964261635.1 of Lissotriton helveticus. Taxonomy (NCBI): domain Eukaryota; kingdom Metazoa; phylum Chordata; class Amphibia; order Caudata; family Salamandridae; genus Lissotriton; species Lissotriton helveticus. The sequence goes on along the minus strand of NC_136063.1, from coordinate 892,156,808 downwards.
AACTCTATGCCGGCGTCACACAGAAACAGCTAAAGAAACTACAGAATGTTCAAAACACCACTGCCAGACCGGTCCTCAACATCCCCATCCGCAGCCACATCATGCAACACCTCCAACAACTCCACTGGCTCCCAGTCAACAAGAGAATCCCCTTCAAGGTCCTCACACGTGATTACAAAGCTCTCCACAATATATGATCCGCATACCTGAAACACTGCCTCACATTCCACATACCCGCTAGACAACTCCGCTCCACCCAACGCACCTTAGCCTCGATCCCCATGTTCCACAGGAGCAAAACCAGAGGAATGTATTCTCCTACCTCACCGCTAAGACCTGGAACACCCTGCCCCTCCACCTCAGCAAATCTGCGTCGCTGACCCACTTCAAGAAGGATCTCAAGACTTGGCTCTTCGAATAATCCGCCACACCCAGAGGGACCAGCAGCCTCCCCAGTGCCTTGAGGCCCTCACAGATGAGTAGTCATGCTATACAAACCCTTGCTTGATTGATTGACAATAACAAAAAATGGTTCTAATGTATATTTACCCATGTGTGTTTTAATAACATTGATTAATCATCATGTATTCCCATATGTGCTTAAAGGTATACCCCTTTTACAGAATAATGTAATATGTATTAATTCGAATTGAATTTACACTTATAACACAACTGGCTAAATATCTGCATCAACACACTTACAATGTTTATTGTTATTCTAGCTTTGCTAACTTCGCTAAAGGCCTTAAACATTTGGGTTTCATAATGTTTAACCTTCAACATGAATGTTTTCTTTGGGTGCAGTGTTTTTCTTTTCTCTGCATGTGCTTGGTACATGTCCTAAAGAATGGAGAAAGGCCCATTGTGAGAACAAGATAGGGAAGCATATGGGGAGTCAAGGGTGATGAAAAATTAACGAGCATAAGGGAGAACTACTGTCTGAGTGGAATGAGGAGATGGAATACAAGGTCACTTCGAATATGTGGATCAGAGAAGAAGAATTAAAAGTTTGTCTGCCAAAAGAGTACTATTTGAAGGTGGTCACTAATAGGACTTTTGATGCTGATCTAGAAGGATCTTTCATGTTTAAAACTAGGGAATACTCTTTAGCTTTGTTCCAGTTACTTTCGCACTAGGAGAGGTCCAGACCTATATGTGCTATTCTCGTTGCATGGCTTAAAGCTATCCGATGCTCTGGCTTTAGAGAACTTCTATAGAAGTTCTCTTATGCTGACACCTTTCAATTTTAAGGGATCTAGGGCCAGATATAGGAGCCCTAATACCGGTCGGAAACGGCCGATTTCGGCCGTTTCCGACCGGTATTAGGGTTTTCTAATGTAGGAGCATGCTTTACAGAATCGGTATTTTACCGAATCTGTATTTACTGATTCGGTAAAATTACCGAATCGGTAAATACAGACTCGGTAAAAATACCGATTCTGTAAAAGCACATGTAGGTAGCACATCTTAGAGTGCCGCAGGCCTTTCAGATTCGGTATTTTACCACCCAATCCAATTGGGTGGTAAAATACCGAATCCAGGTGTGCATGCACATGTGTGCATGCACACCTAGCCATGTGACAGACAGACATGCCCTTAGGGCATGTCTGTGTGCCACATGGCTCACATGCCCGTCTTTGGGGTGCTAGAGGGTGTCAAAGTGACACCCCCTGCACCCTTGCTAAAATCGGAATTTACCGATTCTGTAATTACAGAATCGGTATTTCCCATTGATTCCTATGGGCTTCAAAGCCCATAGGAATCAATGGGCAATACCGATTCGGTATTTACAGAATCGGTAAATACCGAATCTTAACGATTCGGTATTTACAGATTCTGAAATACCTACATCTCCCCCCTTCATATTTACCACTTCTTAAATACCGAATCGGTAAAATTCGGTATTTAAGAAGTGGTAAATAAGAATTACTTACATCGGGCCCCTAGTTGGGGTTTATTTAGCATTCTTTAGTTTAATATAGCTATTTATAGGCAGGTAAACTGCAACTTCCAATCTCATCATCAGATAGTCTTTTTCCTATTTTGCATTATTGCTACTGCAGTCCTCATCTGTTACTTGTTATTAAGCATACATTTTGTTCACCATTTTGGCTTTCCTTTAATAATCCTGTACTGTTTTACTATGTTTTTGAGACTGACTTATATTTCCCTGGCTTTAAATTTATAATAAATTCATACTTAATCATGTTTATCAACTCTTAGCTTCATTGTGTGACCAAATAGGTTGCAATGTAATTGTGAATTGAAACTGAAACTAACTCTTTTATTCCTAAGGCACCCTAGAAAGGTCAGTCGCAGTGTGGTAAAAAAGGGAGCCTGACTCCTCTGCGTTAGCAAATGGTAGCAGATGATTTTTAGGGTCTTAAAGTAGGGAGTTAGGGGGCTTTCTGAGAGAATAGTTAATGCGCCAGTTTGTTAAGTCCCAGTTGCAAAGTCTGTGGTTCAATTTGGAGGATCCGCAGAGTTCCAGCATCCGATGGTGGATAAATGGAAGCGCAGGAGTCAGTATCAATAGGGTTGTGTACATGGCTGACGATTAGCTTGCGGTGTCGTAATAATTGTGTGATGTCTGGTGGAGTTATTGTGATGTTGTGTGAGTGTGGTGTTTAATGTGGTTACGTTGTTAACAGATCCGGCATGACCTAGGATCCTGGGATGGTATTAAAGGTTTAGAAGCAAATGTCTGCTAGGGTTTTGTGGGGTTTAGCGTGAGATGTCGTTGGCAGTCCTATTGAGAAAAAGACTTTGGGCCTCGTTTATGAAAAGTGACGCATCACTGCATTAAAACAGCGATGCGTCACTTTTCATTGCGCCCTCCTTGCAACATGCTGGATGCGTCATATTTACAATATGACGCATCATGTCGCAGAGAGTTACAGATACGTCAGTATTTCTGTAGGCGCAAAAATGATGCATTGCTGGAGTGTGTCACAAAAGTGACGCAGCTTTAGCAATGCGTCATTTAATATGGGCAAGTCCCATTTCAATGTGCCTGCATCAGTCTTATGTTTGCTGTGAAGTAGGCGTAAGATATTGACGCATTTGCGTCCTAGAAGTGGCACAGTGAAATCTCATAGATGTCACTGCGTCACTTCTAAGAGGCTTACTTGCGTCAGAACGCCCACCCTGCATACATTATACCTGGCGCAGGTATAATGTGGCACAGAGGTTTACAAAGTGACACATCTACCTAGATGCGCCCCTTTGTAAATATGACGCAACATGCTGACTTTTTTACGCCACTGATGCGCCACAAAAAGTGATGGACCTGCGGCGTAAATGTGATGCAAGGGCTCATAAATAAGCCCCTTTATCTTTACGTGAGACTGAGACGCACGAATAGTACAGTGGACATTTTGCACAGAGGGATATTGTGCTGATCAGGGTGATTCCCAGCAGGCTGAGGTTTTTTTCGAATGTGTGTTCAAATAGTATTTTCCTGTTTGATTGTATTCTGTTGATTTCTTTAGTAAAGCTGAACATTGTTATTTGCTACTATTATATTGTATTTGGTTGTATGTGGGAAGTTAAAACAGTGTGTTCATGAAAATTGTAAAAAAGGTTGAGCCACTCCATAGAGTTTGGTAAATTGGTGTAAAGCTGTGCTGCTACTGATCGGTTACGTCATTAGGTGCCGTGCTGGAATTGGCTGTTGATTCTGAAAATAAATTGTGGGAAAACTGTTGTTTACTTGTTTGAATTGGATAATTTTGACTGTGATTGTTGACATAATGAACTAAAATTTGAATGTTTTAAAGCAATATGGGATTTTGTTGGGGGATATGTAGCAATACCTGGTAGAGCAGGAGAAGAGGTGCCATCTGAAGATACTGCAGGTCATTATATGGCGATAAGCATAGGGCTTCAAACGTGTTTGGCTCAAACAATGGCACAAGTTCTCAATTATGGAACCTTCACTGGTGTTTCCTTGCTTTGATACATTTAACATACACATTATTTAACATTTTAGAAGGATTCTATGTGAAATGAAACCACAACTTAGACCTACACAGTTTGTACTTAGAGCTACACAATGCTTGGAAGTGTGCTGCCCAAGCTAGAGAAAAAGAGAGGTATCAGGGAAGAGCTAGAAAGACAGTACGTACATATGCAGAAGTAAGTTGGGATGCAGAATAGAAGAGATGGAGATGGATATGCTAGAGTGTACTAAATTATAACTGACATTGACAGGTGAAGAGTTTTGGAAAGAAGGTCGAGTTAAGAAAAAGAAAGTGAGAGGAAATGGGCCAAAGTAATCAGCTGAGGGAGGTGAAACCAATTAAAGTGATACTATTGACAGCCTTTTAGGTGTATTGTTGTCTGAGTGTATGCCTCAGTACAATGAAACCCACACAAAGAAAAGTCGAAATTTAATTGTAAGTGGAAGTTCAGAGATTGCTATTGCATCAATGAGTACAAATTCCAATGCAGTGGGGGTTACCCCCAATGATTATGAATCAACATATTACACAAGGAAGTTCGGGGAGCTGTGTATCCAGTCACCCATAGCCATGAATGTTTCCACAGCCTCAAGAATACCAGATGCTCTTACAGTCCAGGTTACTATTCTTCCTGTAGTACCGATATAGAATCCTAACTTCACATGAGTGTTACGTGTCACTTGCCCTTTCAAAATGTGACATGGGCTAGGGAGAAACCTCTGACTAAATACAATGTGAAGCTTGTTCCCTTAGTCCCAATGAACGTGAGTTCTTCTTGTGGTGCAAGTGCAGATCTATCAACAGTCATGAAGGATTTGGACCTTTAAGGTTGTTTGTGGGATTGCCAGAATTAGATTCCCTTGTATGGGAACCACTTTTGAATTTGCACAGAAGCACACCTAAGGCTGCCTTGAAAAACGACAATCTAAGCGATGGTTGGAGGATGCAAGATGGCGGATTGATGCCGTCAGTGAGCAGCAGTACACAGTGGAGCTCCGGAAGCTGAGAGACTGAATGAACATGAAGTAATTATACAAGGGATTGGCAAGAGGAATAAGCAGCGAAAGAAAGAGAAACTCTTATTTTTAACCCAAAGATGGAAATATTGCCTCGGACTAAAGACTTACTTGGATTTTGTTTGGAATCGCTTTCTGGAGTGGGTTCCGACGTGCTTCAGTTGTATGCTGGATTAAGGTTCCTGCCGTCCATCAGAGTAGCCGTGTGTTTGGCGGCTCGGCGCTCATCGCTACGGCTGGGACTGTATCTTTTAGCCGAACCGCGCAGGCAAGTCACTGGGGCGCATCACAGCTTGCAAAGTATGGCTCCGCTGAAAGGCACATTGAGGAACACTCGAGCAACGAGCCGACTACCGGTAAGCGCCGCCAGCGGTACTGAAGGGGCGCAAGGCTTGGAAACACAGAAGGGCGAGCTAATTAGCAGGAAGCTTGGGAGGCGAGTATTTTTTTTTTTAATCAGGGGGCTCAGCTGGGCTCTTCTCTTCTGAAACAACATGCTCGGAGGAAATCGAAGTAAATCAATTAGCTGCTACGGTTATTCATGCGGTAGAGACGCAACAATGTACCACTGCGAATGCGGCTGCAGACGGCAAGAGCAATAATCCTAAGCTACACAGCAACGCAATGCTGAAGGCTGGGGGCCAAATAACTGAAAGCACTGAAAAGTTTGAGCACGAAAGGAGTTTTGATACCGATGCTGATTTTAGGGAGATAAAACAAACTCTGGAAGTCAGCTTGCAGAGCCCGAGTGAGATACTGTTTGGGCTTAAGGATAACCAGCAGGAGTTATTGCATAGGGATAAGTTATCTAGCGACACATCACCGAAAGGCAGTAAGGAGGAAGATGGTTTAAGCAGAATGCCTTAGACACAGATGCGGACGGCAGCGTGGCAGAGGACACTATACAGCAGAATGCCTTAGTTTATAGAAGTTTTGATACTGTTCTGACTGGTCGGGGTGTACAACCAGAGGGCTGGAGCGCGACTCAAAGTAAGGATCCGAAGGGGGCCCTAGCACAGTGTTTAGGGGACGCTAAGCATAAATTAAAGCAAAAGCAGAAGCAAACCCCACAGGCAGACAAAAGGAAAGATCCTAGATCTACAACACCAAAGGAAGAGCAAGAAAGTAGAAGAAAGCCCTCGGCGAGTCACATGAGTGGTAAGCCAAAGCCAAAGCAAGGGAAGAACATAGAAGTAGTAAGTCCCATACGAGGTGGGTTCAGTCAAAAGGAGGAGTTAAAACCCTGATATCCAGACTGTCGGATGCAGGGATAGTAGATGATATCTGTGGGGCACTAAGGCTATCGTCTGGAGAAACTCCCAAAGGGTCAGCGGACATGACCCCTAGCCAGCAAGATGTCTGCTCTACATCTGTGTCATCTGTGTCAGAAGAAGTGGGGGAAATAGGCCCCGGAGGGAATTCATTAGGTGGGAACGCTCCATCGAGAGAGATGTCACTACTTTCACTTATATTACAGTCCCTAAAAGACCTAAGGGAGGAAACAAGAGAGCTGTTTTCTCAAGTTAGAGCAAATAATCAGGATATTCAACAGTCATTGAAAGAAGTCAACTCGAAGGTCGGAACTATTACTAGCGACCTGGCGGAACTTCAGACAAGGGTTGCAGATAATGAGGAAGTAGCTTCACAAGCGTCCGCCTCTGTGAAACAACATCAGAACCTATTGACATCAATGCAGTTGAAAATCGAAGATATGGAAAATCACCAATGGCGGAATAACCTGAAACGGTTTGGAATCCCGGAGGGACAGGAAGGGACTGACCCGAGGGGTTTTGTTGTTCATTTAATGCAGAAGGCTTTTCCAGATTTAGTGGACTGGGATTGGGACTGCCAGATACAGAGAGCACACAGATTACCATTAGTACAGCGAAAGCAGGACATTAAATACCCTCAACCCTTTCTTATTAATTTTGGTAAATTTTTGCTAAGGCAAGCTGTGTCACTGAAAGCTAAACCTAAAGCACCTATATCAATAGAATCTTTTTCTATTTTTTTTAGGTCAGATTTTTGTAGAGAGACAATGGAAAAGCACTAGCAGCTCAGATTATTGATTGATCCACTAAAACCAACTGGGGTACAGGGGTACTTGCAAGAGCCGGCGCATCTTAAAGTAATACAGGGAGGGCAATCATACGTTTTTAAGTCTGAGATTGAGGCAAGGGACGTATTGGGTAGATGGCAGAAGGGAGGGGACGGGATAAGACAAGGGGTTTAGAACTCGATATGTAACCAGGACTGTGTGATAATGTGTTCTGGGGTGCTTCAGTTTATGTAGAGATGGATTCTTCTTTCGTTTTGCTGTTGTGTTGTTTTCCTAGCAATATGGATAGTTTAGGAAACAAGATAAAAACAAGATAAAAATGTTAGACTGTTTTGTACCATTTTTGGCCACCATAAGTGTGGCAGGGTATGCTCAGACGTGAGTCCCTTGCTCACTTTGCCACTGGATTCAAGCAAGCCGGGCTGAAGACGGCTGTAATGCCAGAAACCGGTCCTCGGAAGCTTGTTACCGGTCCAGGGAAGGCATGGCTTGGCAGTTCGGGCTGGACTGTTCCCATGTGGCACAGGGTCAGACTGATTTGCATATAGCCATGTCTGAACTGGGGTGGCAGAGTGGGGTAAAGAACGTGATTGATCAAACCCAGGTCTTTTGACTGGGTGTGAGTGTTTAATTGGTTCAGATGCTCCGTCCATCACCCCCCCCTTTTGTACTGTTTTTGGCCGCCATAAGTGTGGCAGGGTATGCTCAGACGTGAGTCCCTTGCTCACTTTGCCACTGGATTCAAGCAAGCCGGGCTGAAGACGACTGTAATGCCAGAAACCGGTCCTCAGAAGCTTGTTTCCGGTCCAGGGAAGGCATGGCTTGGCAGGTCGGGCTGGACTGTTCCCATGAGGCACAGGGTCAGACTGATTTGCATATAGCCATGTCTGAACTGGGGTGGCAGAGTGGGCTAAAGAACGGTGATGGATCAAACCCAGATCTTTTGACTGGGTGTGAGTGTTTGATTGGTTCAAATGCTCCGTCCATCACCACCCCCTTTTGTACCATTTTTGGCCGCCATAAGTGTGACAGGGTATGCTCAGACGTGAGTCCCTTGCTCACTTTGCCACTGGATTCAAGCAAGCCGGGCTGAAGACGGCTGTAATGCCATAAACCGGTCCTCGGAAGCTTGTTTCCGGTCCAGGGAAGGCATGGCTTGGCAGTTCGGGCTGGACTGTTCCCATGAGGCACAGGGTCAGACTGATTTTCATAAAGCCATGTCCGAACTGGGGTGGCAGAGTGGGCTAAAGAACGGTGATGGATCAAACCCAGATCTTTTGACTGGGTGTGAGTGTTTGATTGGTTCAGATGCTCCGTCCATCACCACCCCCTTTTGTACCGTTTTTGGCCGCCATAAGTGTGGCAGGGTATGCTCAGACGTGAGTCCCTTGCTCACTTTGCCACTGCATTCAAGCAAGCCGGGCTGAAGACGGCTGTAACGCCAGAAACCGGTCCTCGGAGGCTTGTTTCCGGTCCAGAGAAGGCATGGCTTGGCAGTTCGGGCTGGACTGTTCCCATGAGGCACAGAGTCAGACTGATTTGCATATAGCCATGTCTGAACTGGGGTGGCAGAGTGGGCTAAAGAACGGTGATGGATCAAACCCAGATCTTTTGACTGGGTGTGAGTGTTTGATTGGTTCAGATGCTCCGTCCATCACCACCCCCTTTTGTACCGCCAAAACCAGTGGCAGCCTAAGGAAGAGGAAGATTCCCCCTCCTAGGAGTTGGGGGGTGGGATGTGTTTTAGTGGGGGTAAGGGTGGTGGGTGGGGGAGGGAGAGGGCAAAAATATGGAACAAATAAAGGCAGAGTAATAAGGAACCAAAAGGCTAGCATATTGGAGGTACACAATGAAATAATTGTAATGGAGGGTTTGAGTGGCAGTATTGATATGATTGGTTTTAACCTCAAATGTTTAGCACAGAATGTGGCCGGACTGAATAGCAAGATTAAGAGGCAATTGGTGGCAGAGGAATTAAAAATGTATAATCCTCATGTTGGTATGTTAACGGAAACCCATCTCTCATATAAAGATCGCGGATTACTTAAGCAGTTAGGGTATGAGGTGGTAGTGTGTACTACGCAAAGTGCCTCTATATGAGGGGTTGCTATTTTGAGATATAAAAGGGTGGAGGGAGTAATGGGTAATACAAAGGCAGATAAGGGTGGTAGGTGGGCAATGGTACAGATGAAGATAAAAGGAAGGAGTTACATACTTTGTGTAGTGTATGGCCTGAATATGGACGAACCCGCTATTTTCGAGACAATAAATGCAGAAATGTTAAATTGGGAGGGGGAGAGGGTTGTGATGGGAGATTTTAACTGCATTATGTATTATAATATTGATACAACGCCACGGGGGCCTTTCAGAGAATGAGACAGACAAGAGCGGCAATAAGGGAACTGGTATGGCTAGAGGGGGTTAGGGATATCTGGAGAGCGCTATACCGTACTGTACCAGGGTACACTTATTATTCAACCCCACATAGGTTATACTCTCGTATTGATATGGCCTGGGCTTCTGACTCTATTGTATGGTTTAGTGATATGGAAATTTGCCCAAAGGTGATCTTCGATCATAACCCTATAATTCTCATAATTAAAATTTCAGAGAACAGGGCTATGAGACCATTTTCGTTTCCTAGATATCTTCTGACTGATCAGGAGTATGTGGCTGCGGCCAGGGGCCAACTAGTGACTTTCTTCAGGGAAAATGTAGGAACTGCCTCCCCTACAGTGGTGTGGGACTGTGTTAGACGAATCTAGGACCCTATTTAAATATTCCCGATTTATGGCCTTATGTGTTTATATCAAATCATATCCTTATAAAGGCATAAGAATCATACCCATATTAAGTCATAGCCAATGCAGTCCAAATACGGCAAGGCTGCTCCCATAGACTCCTAGAAAGCACAACGCGTTCTGAAACAAACCAAGCCTCCAGCAGCCCGGGAATTCCCCCTGATTCTGTATTGATTTGTCCTAGAACTCCTGGAGTCCTGAAAGAACTGCGAGTTCTTAGTGATGTCTAATGTCCAACCTTACGTCAAACTCGGCACCTTCCAGGTATAAATAAACCAGCATCGCCCTAGCAAGACACACGGTGGTTTGGAGCAAATCGGCTATCTACTTGCCCGATGCCCTGCTGTAGTGAGTGCCGAAGGAAGCCAACCCTCCCATTGACGCACTGAGAGAGACGCTGTCTTTTCTCCTGCCGAGAAATCCAGCTCCAGTGTTTCCCTGTCACCCTTGCGGGTTGCTGGGAGATCGAGTCCTGAGAGAGAGATACAAGACCTCCTTCATTCTATAACCAAGGTACGGAGCTGATTAGACCCTTAGAGAATTCTTGATTTAGATTCTTGGCAGAAACTATCTTAACTTAAACTGCAGCTCATTTACTCCTTCCCACGTACTAGGCTTAGGTTAGGTACACCGGGGTAGGCGTAGCTTAGAGGCACCAGTTGAGTATGTTTAGTCATGATTTTATCAATGTATATATTTTATCCATTTTAAACACCGTATGGCTCAGAAACCATACCATGCTTTTACAGTATTATTTCATAATACTCCTTTTACTGAACGCACTTTACTTTATGACAAGTATTGCAATTGTAGCAACTCACTTCTCTTGCATGAGAAAGAAGACTGTTCAATAAATAATGTCTTTTATTGAAAACACCCGTCTCTCTGTTTTTCTGCACTTCTGGTGAAACTAAGCATGCACGATTGACTGAGTAAAATAGTTTTCTATTGTTTCCGCGACTCTGGAGGTATACTCCTTATTCTGGAGGGAGCAAAGTTGTCATGTTTATGCGGTTGTCAGAAACTAATCCCTTCTTGTGTACTCGAGAAAGTTTCTAGTAACCTCTGAGCTAGCTGGCATTTATAATTAAGTCTAACATATTTAATAGAGACCTAGTCGACCTAAGTCCTACGTCTAAACTATCATTTATGTTATTCCAATGCGCAGAGCCTATTGGGAATATAGGAACTACACTACATGGCGCCCAACGTTTAGTAAGGCGATAATTTAACGCTAGATACTAGAATAACTCCGTCGTGCTTTTCACACAGACCCCTTTTTCCTGTAAAAACTCCAAAAGACGTCTGGAGTGGGTAAAAGGTTAATATCCACCAAAACTTAGATTCCTATGTTTTAGTTTTTGGTTTAGTCAACGTTGAAGGATACAGTGTTCCAAAATATTGTGCACCTAATCTTTGTTTCCTTGAAACTTGCTCTGCAAACTTTCAGTCAGTAAAATGACGGGAAGTGACGACGAAAGAGAAGCGTTAGCAGCTCAACTTTTAGCAGAGGACACAAGTCTCCGGCAAGATGACCCAGATGCCATAAACGTCCCAGTCAATGTAAGGAAGAGTGTAACTTACAAACTTATAAACAATGGAGTATCATCAAGAGGTGGTACTGTCATATTTGTGGTAGAGGCCCATGAATATCGGCAGACAGAGGTATTCTATTCATGGATGCATTTTCCGGCAGGAAATGCTGTGACACACGAATTTCACTACTACAAAGCAGAGGAACCTCCAGCAGAATCCGTTCCTTTCGAGGACATTGAAATTCCACTAACTTACCAAGAGCATCAGCTCTGGTTTAATGGCGCCCTAAAACATCAAAATCACATTACCAGGCTCAGTCCACTAGGTAGACCAGGAGCCACATGGCCGGTTCTAGCCAGCTATACACCAAATCCTGATATTGAAAAAATGTCAGACAAAGAACTTTTAGTTCAGCTAAAACAATTAATCAAAATACATAGACAATTGGTTCAATATGTCATGCAGACTTTAACAATCCAACCAGCAATAAAAATTGCACAGCACACCCCTCACCAAGGGAATACAAATAAAATTACACCACAGACTATACAATCAGTCATTGGCAAATTACCCGCAAAACGGGAACAAATTCCGTTCTGGTTAGCTCAAAAAATTACTCAAATAGAGGCAGTATTTCCTGATACTACACCCAATGAGAAACACAGAATTCTGACATCTGTCTACCACTGGGGATCGCACCACATGTGGAGGACTGTGACACTTGGGAAACAGTCTTTGCTGCAATATACACAAAAACACATTGTGTTCCGTCTATGGCGGTTATACCAGACGTACTAAGACAGATTCAAACTGAATACGGTCCAGAGCCTGCTTTAAATCTAGGTATGAAATTACTGAAAGACTTTAAGCAAGTCTCGACTATACTACTAGCCAACATAAAAGGAGAAGCAGCATCTGTGGCGATCCGCCAAAAATTAAAAGAAACAGATATAGCAGAACAACCTTTTGAACTTAACAGAATAATTGAAAAATCCTATGAAGAATTAGGTAGAGATAGTTTGGGTGGGAAACCACTAAAACCACAACTAACTGAAAATCCTGAAAAGAGCTTTATTAAGAATAATCTCATTAGTGGGAGGGTAATAAACAAACCGCTCCCAGAGAAAAACAGTTTCAGTCCAGAGGAAGGTCTCCCCAACGGAGAAATAAATCTCCTGGACGAGGGGACAGGTCTCCACAACGGGAGCCCTCTGAAAAAAGATACAACCTTAGAAATAGGGATAATTTAAGGAAAACTGACAGATATCAAGATAATGATACACGTCCTTCTCGATCTTTTCAGACTTCCTCACAGAAATTGGAAAGAAGAGGACGGTCAGAACATAAAGAAGAGCGCGTCAAGTCCAAAGACAAGGAACCTGCTCATCAAAGTAAAAAAATACAATTTCCCAAAAGAAGGTAGCTAGTCTTAAAATAAAACATGCCGAGGATTCTGAGGACACAACTCAAGAACGGAGAATGGGCCCAGACAATGCTAGACAGCGCAGCAGAAGTGACCATAGCTCGCAAGATCCTGATGAATCTTCTGGAGACTGTGGACACGAATTAATACATTCAGGTGTAAACTGCAGATACCAGAGTTAGTGTACCCCATAAATTATATGAAATAACATTACGTATAGAAGGGGACAAAACTAGGAAAATAAGAGGTCTCTTTTGGGAGAATCTTTTTAAAGGCTATGATATCCTTCTAGCAGAGAAAGACTGGCCACCAGAGTTTGTCAGGGAGTGCCCACATGGAGAGGAAATTATTATGCCTGCCTTCTCAAATCACATTCCAAATCATAAAAAATACACATATGCTAGAAAATGGGCAGTGGCGCAAGCACCTGCATTATATAAAAATCATGTAGGATGGGATGAGGATTCTCCGCACCATAAAATTCAGTTAAAAAATCAACCTACTGCACAGAGACAGTATCCTGTTAAGCAAGAAGCAAAAAAACAAGTCAGGGAGATCTTAGATCAACTAGAATACCAGGGAGTGATTGAAGCATGCACCTCACAAATGAACAACCCTTTGTTTCCTGTCTCAAAACCAGATGATTCATATCGTCTAGTTTTGTATTACAGACACCTAACCTCTTGTTGCAAAACATATGCAGTACAAAATTCACACAGTGCAGCACTAATGAATAACATTGTGCGCAAAAAATATAAAACAACATTAGATATTTCAAATGGTTTCTTCTGTCAAAACATTGCACCAGAAAGCAGGTACTTGACCGCTTTCTTCAGTATGGGGGCCGAAAGGCAATTTTGTCATCTCCCCCAGGGATTCAAGAACAGTCCAGGATTATTTTCAGCCAGGGTAACAGAAATATTACAAATGTATGATAATGAGGCATTATCTTATGTCGATGACATCTATCTTACAGACGATGACCAAGAGATACACTTGAAAAGAGTGAACACCACAATACTTGGGTTCGCATCTGAAGGGTACAAATTCAACTTTAAAAAAATCAGGAATTGCCCACCTCACTGTCCTATTTTTAGGATACGAGTTATCAAGTGAAGGCAAAAGCCTAACAGACAACTTCTTAGAGAAGTGTGCAGTGCTGCAAGCTCCAAAAATCCTGTAAAACTGACAATCAATTCTAGGTTTCCTGAATTTCGGAAGAACTTACATTCTAAACTACGCAGAGAGGGTTAAACCTCTCTACGAATTAATAAAACCTGATTTCAAACCAATTAATTGGACTCAGAAACACACAAAAATTTTACGATCATTACAATCAGACATGTTAACTAAAACAAAACTGCAAACACGCGCAAACAAATGCAACCTTGTAATCCGAGTCATACCAGAAAGATGCTGATTTAAGTACCTAACCTCTAATGAGGGAGAAATGGTACCAATAGCTTATGAATCACACTTGTACACACAAGCTGAAATGAAATTCAGTTCTACTGAAAAAATTCTGACTGCGGTCCAAACTGCTGTAGCAAAAGAAAGAGCCCTGGCACAAGGTAAACGTATAATAATCGTTACACCGGTACCTGCCCTAGAGGCAGTAACAAGATCCAGCATTCCGAATGCTAAAGCTTTACATCCGAGATGGATACAATGGGTTAATTCTCTTGCTGCATCAGACGTAGTATACGAATTTGATCCTAACTTAAAAACGCAAGAATTTCTCCAATATGAATATAAATGTCCTCTGCCGACTGAGATCCTGCCTCTAGAACACTACGGCAGAATAATATTTACGGACGGTTCAGCACAACCCGCAGCTGGAGGTAAACAAGCATATAGTGCTGCGTGCGCGATCGTTAAAGGCCGGTGGCACGAAGGAAAGTTTAGACCCCATGTCACTAAAACTCAATCACTCGGAGATTGTACAGCTCGGCGAGCTAAACTACAGGCTTTCAAGATGGCGCTTGAAAATACCGATCGCGAATTCCCCACACTAATAGTGTGCGATTCATATTATTGCGTCCAGTCTTACAATGAATATTTGCAGAACTGGGTTCAAAACAGTTTCAAAGATGCAAAAGGTGGCACAATCAAGCAGAAAATGCTTTGGGAACAAGTAGTTCTTTTACAGAAAGAACTACAGAAGACTCACGTGATACATACACTGAGTCATCAACGTGATGGCGTTCACGTTGCAGGGAATTCATTGGCTGATGAGGCCGCGAAGGCTGCTGTGCAAACGGCTTCCGTAGCTGCCATTACCCGGTCAAAAACAAAAATAGACAGCGAGGTAATGCAAGCTGGCAGTGCTTCAGTAAAAGACAGTAGTAAGACACTCCCGAAAGGCTTTCCAGTAAAGTACTCATACAAAACTGATGCAAATAATGCTCCTTTTGCTGTAATCCCTGGAGTGGGGGATAGGGCAATTCCAAACATGGAACACAGGTTAGGACAAATTTTAGCGGCACATGAAGGGCTCGCTTCTGCACATGCTGGTGTTTCCGCCACAGTATCGTTATTAAAACGGAGATATTGGTGGCCACGCATGAGAAAACAGACTAGAAACTATGTCTTAGAATGTGAAACATGCCAAAAAATGAAGGTATCAACAGTGAAACGACCTGCACAGTCGCCCCGCCCCGTCTAATCTCAGATAAACCAGTAGCATGTGTTTACCTGGACCACGGTCGGGATGACGTATGACGTTACAACGCATACTTTTACAACGCCTACCTTTACATCGCAAGTTTTACAACGCATACCATTACAACGCATAGTGCTTTGGGGCACTGGGTAGTGAATAGTTTAATTTACTATTCCAACTCCAGTCCCCGTGGAAAGTAGGGAAGGTGTTGGATAGTACATTAAACCTATTCCCTATCCTAGAGCGCACCCCAGTGCAATGCGTTGTAATGGTTTGCGTTGTAAAAGTTGCGTCGTAAAGGCACTGTGTGGTAAAAGTTGCGTTGTAAAGGATGTTTCCCCCACTGTGGTCCCTTACAAAGGGATGGCAACTATAAATATATCATGGTCGCAGTGGATTCCTGCACGAGATTCATTTGGATGTGGCCCCAGCGCTCGGCTGACGCCAGAACTGTTATAATAGATTTGCAAGTCTTTATCGGCACATACGCAATTGGCATGCTACATTCTGACCAGGGTCCTGCGTTTACCTCTAGGGCTTACAAGGAGGCCATGGCCAGCTTGGGCATTGCATTGCGGTACTCTAGTCCATTCCATCCTGAGGGAAATGCGGTAGTGGAAAGAGAAAACCGTGACATAAAGCAATCTATAACAGCAAGGGTATTAGGTTCGGGTGACGGGTGGGGCAAACATCTAATAAGTGTCCAACGTAGTCTTAATAATCTGCCAAGACATTCTCTGGGTAGAATCACTCCGTATGAACTTTTGTTTGGTACAAGAATGATAATCGAAGACCTTGATAGTCAGACTTCAGTGATGGAACAAAAAACCTTTGATATCAAAGATCGTTTGGCTGTTTTACAGGACTTAAATGAAACAAGAAGAAGTCTAAGTAACACAAAGCTAAAGCCAACGGCCACTGAAGAAAAACAACCTGTCCCAGCAAGACCTGTCTGGATTCCAAAGATTGGGGATCTGGTCAGAGAAAAGATCGCGGTGAAGAAGGAATTTGGGCCTTCTCACAGAAAAGCAGTACCTGTCTTAACTATCAGCAGATCAAGATCAGTAGTACTACCATCCTTGCTGGTAAAAAAGAGAACAAAGTTGTATCAATCGACCCTGTAAAACCACAATCATGTGGCCAATAATAAGTAGTAGGCCCAGTGGACTCCCAAGAAGTAGCAGAAGACCAAACCTTGCTACAATTCAAGAGGTTCAAACTGAGAGATTAATCAAATTTGATAAACCTGCAGCGAATAAAAAAAGGACTATGCAACAAAGCCATGAAACTTGTGCCTCTTGAAACCCAAATTACAACAGTTCATCAACAAACACCAATCTACAATGATGTAGCCTTTGACTATACAAATCCAAAGATTAATGAAAATCCGGAAGCAGTCCCAACAATTGACAGAACTGCATCTGGCTACTTCATCAATTTCAATGACTTTTCTGAAGATCCAAGTGAACATGAAGAAAAGCCAGCCAATAAAACCTTCAAAGAAAAAATAACTGAGCTCTTTCATCAACTTGGAGAAACATATCTGATTTCACCATGGATTCAATTGTGGATTGTGTTAGGTGTACTTTTCCTCCTACTATGGCTCATTTTGGTTTTAAGCTTGGAAAGATTTATTGATGGAAAATATAGAACAATGGACACAGCAAGTCAGAACATCAACTTGGTTCTAAAGCCTCACAGATCTTCTCACATTGAAAAAAGAGAACTATCATCAGTAAACATCACAGCCATTCCTATACCTGGTGGTGTAGCATGGGACACTACTGATTACACCATCTATGGCCCAGTTGAACTCTTGAAATATCCACACCAGTTCAAGGTTTCTTTAAGTGACTTTGTATCACCTAGTACTTTCTCTTATGATTGGGACTTTGAAAATATTAATAATATGATGTCAGATTTAGAAATGTCAGCAAAGTATACAGAACATGATTATTTAGAAGGTTCATCAGATTATGAAGAAATGTATTGCTTTAATCATTATGGGCATCACTATTTGCATAAATCTGCCAATCCTAGAAATGTTTTCGCTTATAATCAATGGGAACATTGTCCAACACCGCCAAAAGGCAGTTTGAAAGCATTTTATGAGAAGTTCCCATACTTCTCAGGGTTTAATACAACTGATCCAGAAACATTTTATTTTAAAATGATGAATAAGACAGGAATGAAAAACATGTTGACAAATACTAAATTGATATATTCTACAAAATGTTATGAAAAAATGTCTACATTTGGTTTTGAATTTTGGAAAAACAACATTGAGACAAAAACTGTCTGGGGTACAAAAGACTAGCAGGTACAAGGTTTAGAATCATTATTCAGAGCCTGCATGATCCCAGAACAAATAATGTTCCTGAATGACACCATTCAACAAACAACCTGTCTTGGCCTAGCCAGGCTAAAGGACTTAAACAAACCGTCTATACCAAAGGCCATACCCGATAGTAATAGCTCTACAGATGCGGAAATAGACGTATCCCGTATTTTACACCAAAACAGAACTAATCCTGATTGGAAAAAAATGGTTGATCTGGCCCACAGACACTAATAACTGTCAAGATAGATTCCTGAACGACAAACATGGGTACAAACAAAACAGGCCAGACCCAAGATATTCCCAGAGACAACATCCATGGATAATTACAACATACAGTGTAGGAAAACTATGCCTCGAATGGCTACAGAAATCTACATTACCTGAAATTAAGCAACACTTGACTTTACTTAAAGAAGGTGCTGACTTGCGAGATTTCTTATTGGGACCTCGCAAATAGCGTCAAAACCGTTTCATATACGACGGTATATACGCTGCTTACAACGAAGCTTGGAAAGTAACGCAAACTGAAACTGCTGAAAAAATATGAGA
This sequence comes from Lissotriton helveticus, assembly GCF_964261635.1. Taxonomy (NCBI): domain Eukaryota; kingdom Metazoa; phylum Chordata; class Amphibia; order Caudata; family Salamandridae; genus Lissotriton; species Lissotriton helveticus. Next base: position 892,138,459 of record NC_136063.1, on the reverse strand, counting down.
AATTGATCGTATTAATTTGGAAAAATCACTGTCTGTAGTGGACAATGGGTTAACGACTCTGTCCTCCAGAATTTATTCACTGGACAGCATTGTATCATCTGCTATTGATATAATAGAACAGGATATGCTAATGTTACAACATGGCCAATCCCAATTACGTTCTATTGTACAGTTAGGCTTGACGTTACGAAACCTCAGTTCAGGCTACGTGCCATGGCGTCTAATCAACACAACGTCATTATTTTCTATCTTTAACCTTACTGATAAACAAATCTCTTTGGCACAAAAAGGAGCAGACTATACGGTGCTGAGCATTGAAAAACTAAAAAGATTGCCATTGACAGTCTCCGAAAGACCTGTCATTGAATGGATAATACATGGCACAATTACAATTCCAATAACGACTTTTCAGTTTCAATATTGCCAAAAGCACATACCAGCAGGCCTGTATGAAAGGTTGGGTAAAGGATACATCAAGTCAACATGGAATCTACCTTATACACATAGATGTTACAGTGGGGGGAAAAAAGAGGTGTTTCTTAGTGGTAACAACTGTAAAAATTCACTGAGCGGCACACTTCTGTGTCAAGGAATTAACTTGCATGGAGCCTGCGAAGGTTCATCAAATAACCTTTAATGCCACCTGCACGGCACCCCTACTACACAAATAGAGCCTTTTTTCAGACAACTTTCCAACGGCAGTTACGTTATGATAAGTGACCGCAGCTGTTGTGGCATGATGCCAGGAAGGGCCTATCTCGTCAGTGTAACTTCCATGGTCACTTGCTGTATGCAAGTATTTTATCCAAACAGCAAACCAGACAAGGAGGCAACGATATGGCCTTCTCTGAATATCTCTTCTATTCGAATTGATACTTTAAGCAGAATGAAGTCTATTCTTTTACAAACAACTATGCCTTTAACCTTGTCTAGAGAAACGTATGATCTACAAGTTGCAAGGACAGCAGCAGAGATACATGCATTATTATCGATAAATTGCCCCGTGTATTTCGTAGAAATGTTAGGTCAAGTCTTAAACATCTCTGATACCAGTGGCATCACACATGTATTTAAGACAGTTTTTTCGGGACTGTTAGCAACCTTTGAAGCAGTCCTGAGCATCTTCCCGAATTTCATGCACTCTGTGTTCGGCGGGCTGCCTCTAATCTTGGGACTCGTAGCAGTAATCTTATTTTTGTTCCTTTGGCTCCGATATGGCAAGTCAAGTCACAGACAAAACTCAGGCTACCATGGAAGATACAATCCTAGCAATGCGATACCGAGATCGAATAACTAAAGTCCTCGGCTTAGTTTGGCCAAGAGATTTGAATACTACCTAGTTTCTTTCATTCAGACCAATCTGGCAAGATTGCATCCTACCTGTTCTACGATGCCTGCTCTGCGGAGAAGAATGCGTGTGGACGTCTGTCTCACACTACCATCAGCAGTACCTATGAATATCGATACTTTGCTTGGTTCGGGTACGGCTCATGGAACGTGTTGTCTCCAGCGGCTACCTATTCTGATGGCGGCATTCGTTGAGACCTCACCATTACGATTAGGTGGTGGTGAGGTACGTGATGAAAGCGGCACACAGGTACAACCTTCTGTGACCATTGCTGATCTAGACACCGATGACGGCAATGCATCTCACATATGCACTATTTCTACTTTTTCGGACATGGTCCAACTTTCACCTACTGTTGTAGACGAATTCTTTGCCAGCCTATCTGAGTTAATGTTCTCCCCTAACAACGAGAATAGCTTTTGAAAACACGAGCACACAGCAATCCCTGAACTCTGAATTCGACTTTCAGTTTTAATAAACAGAACTTCTAAAAAACTGTGGAACTATTTTTTCACTGTAAGCAAAATTATTTTTTCCCGTTCCCAAGTATTTACCTTTTTGGCACATGATACTCTGCTTAAAGTAGAACTATTCTTAGAAAACAATATTTCTATTTTTGAAAGCTGTAGAGACAATAGTTTGAGTTAGCCTCTAGCACATATACAGTCTTGTATAAATATGTGATGAAATGGTCTCGACCTTCTCTTCTGTATTAAGAGCCATTTCATAAATGTAATTTTCGTGATTCATTCAGTCAACATTCCAATGTACAATATATGCATTATCTGAATGATACCACTGCTTACAAAAAACGTACAGTATAATACTCATTTTTTCGTTTATATACCATTTCAAATGCATTATTATGTATTTTGGGGTGGGATGAAAAACACATGCATAGATATGTTTAAAATTACTTAGTATTTAGTAATGATGGACATTATACGTGGAGTGGGTGTTGTAGATGAATCTAGGACCCTATTTAAATATTCCAGATTTATGCCCTTATGTGGTTATATCTAAACATATCCTTATAAAGGCATAAGAATCATACCCATATTAAGTCATAGCCAATGCAGTCCAAATACGGCAAGGCCACTCCCATAGACTCCTAGAAAGCACAACGCGTTCTTAAACAAACCAAGCCTCCAGCATCCCAGGAATTCCCCCTGCTTCTGTATTGATTTGTCCTAGAACTCCTGGAGTCCTGAAAGAACTGCGAATTCTTAGTGACGTCTTATGTCCAACCTCACGTCTAACTTGGCACCGTCCAGGTATAAATATACCAGCATCTGCTCTAGCAAGACACACGGTGGTTTGGAGCAGATCGGCTATCTACTTGCCCGACTCCCTGCTGTAGCGGGTGCCGAAGGAAGCCGACCCTCCCATTGACGCACTGAGAGACGCTGTCTTTTCTCCTGCCGAGAAATCCAGCTCCAGTGTTTCCCTGTGTTTCCCTGTCACCCTTGCGGGTTGCCGGGAGAACGAGTCCTGAGAGAGAGATACAAGACCTCCTTCATTCTATAACCAAGGTACGGAACTGATTAGACCCTTAGAGAATTCTTGATTTAGATCCTTGGCAGAAACTATCTTAACTTAAACTGCAGCTCATTTACTCCTTCCCACGTACTAGGCTTAGGTTAGGTACACCGGGGTAGGCGTATCTTAGAAGCACCAGTTGAGTACGTTTAGTCATGATTTTATCAATGTATATATTTTATCCATTTTAAACACCGTATGACTCAGAAACTATACCATGCTTTTACAGTATTATTTCATAATACTCCTTTTACTGTACGCACTTTACTTTATGACAAGTATTGCAATTGTGGCAACTCACTTCTCTTGCATGAGAAAGAAGACTGTTCAATAAATAACCTCTGCTTCTCTGCACTTCTGGTGAAACTAAGCATGCACGATTGACTGAGTAAAATAGTTTTTTATTGTTTCTGTGACTCTGGAGGTAAACTCCTTATTCTGGAGGGAGCAAAGTTGTCATGTTTATGCGGTTGTCAGAAACTAATCCCTTCTTGTGTACTCAAGAAAGTTTCTGTTGACCTCTGAGCTAGCTGGCATTCATTGTAGTGTAGTTCCTATATTCCCAATAGGCTCTGTGCATTGGAATAATATATTCAGCAGTGTAGACGTAGGACTGAGATTATCTAGGTCTCTACTGACTATATTAGACTTAAGGTTTGCCAGCTAGCTCAGAGGTCACTAGAAACTTTCTAGAATAAACGAGGAGGAGTTTAACCTCCCTGGATAGACAAGAAGGGATTAGCTTCTGACAACCATAAAACATGACAACTTTGCTCCCTCAGAATAAGAGTGTATCTCTAGAGTCGTGTGGAAACAATAGACAGCTATTTTACTCAGTCAAGTGTGCATACTTGGTTTCACGAGAGTGCAGAGAAAAGAGAGACGGGCGTTTTCAATAAAAGGGGTTATTTATTGAGCAGTCTTCTTTCTCATGCAAGAGAAATGAATTGCCACAATTGCAATACTTATAGTAAAGTAAAGTGCGTACAGTAAAAGGAGGATTATAAAATAATACTGTAAAATCATTGATATGGTTTCTTAGCCATATGATACTTTAAAATAGATAAAATATATACATACATATATACATTGACTAACGTACTCAACTGGTGCTTCTAAATACGCCTACCCCGGTGTACCTGACCTAAGCCTAATACGTGGGAAGGAGTAAGTAAGTAGCAGTTTAAGTTAAGTTGGGTTCGCCAAGAATCTGACTCAAGAATTCTCTCTAAGGTTTTAGTCAGCTCCGTACCTGGGTAATAGAAAGCAGGAGGTCTTGTATCGCTCTCTCAGGACTCGATATCCCAGTAACCCGCAAAGGTATCTGGAAACACCGGAGCAGGATTTCTCGGCAGCAGAAAAGACAGCGTCTCTCTCAGTGCGACAAAAGGGAGGGGCAGCGTCCGTGGGCTCTCGCATCAGCTGGGCTCTCGGGCAAGTAGATAGCTGCTCTGCTCCAAAACCACCACCGTGTGTTTGCTTAAGGCAACGTTGGTATATTTATACCTGAAAGGTGCGGGGTTTGATGTAAGGTTGGACATAAGACGTCAATAAAGATGTCACTAAGAACTGGCCGTTCTTACAGTGCTTTACAGGAGTTCTAGGATGAAATCAAAACAAAAGCAAGGGGGATTTCCCAGGTTGCTGGAGGTTTGGTTTCTTTAGAGAACTCGTTGTGCTTTCTAGGAGTCCAGGGAAGTAGCCTTGCTTAATGTGACTGCATTGGCTACGACTAAATATGGATATGATTCCTATTCCTTTATAGGGGTATTATTGATTATAGCCGAACAAGGGCATAAAATAGAAATATCGATTTAGGTTCCTAGATAAAAACACAATACCCACTCCACGATCTAATGTCCATCATTACTAAAACTAAGCAATAGTAAACATATAAAAGTGCATGTGTATTCCAACCCACCCCAAAATACATTTATTGCATTTGAAATGGTGCATACGAAATACACGAAAATGATTATTGGTACTGTACGCTATTCAAGCAGTGTAATCATTCAGTAAAAAAGATACATATATATATCAGCATGAATAATTTGCGAAATTTACACATGAAATGGCTCTTAATACAGAAAAGAAGGTCGCGACCATTCCATCACATATAAATACAGTTACTGTAAATGTGCTAGAGGCTGAGGTAATATATTGTCTCTAGAGTTCCTAAAAATAGAAGCTCTGTTCTCTAAGAATAGTTCTACTTTAAGCAGGGGACATGTGCCAGAAAAAATGTCAATATTTTGAACTTGGAAAAAAATTATTTTGCTTTCAGGGAGAGGAAAAAAATATATAGTTCCACATATTTTCAGTAGCTTTTGTTTATCAAAGCTGAAGGCCGAATTCAGAGTTCAGGGAACGCTGTGTACTTGTTGCTTAAAAGTTATTCTTTTTGTTCAGGGGAGAACAACATTTCACACAGACTTTCAAAAAAGTGGTCTACCGCTTCAGGTGAAAGTTCGACCAAGTTTGAAAATGCCGCAACTCTGCAGTCGTGAGAATGATTGCTATCATCGATGTCAGGATCAGCAATGCTCACAGAAGGTCGTACCTGGGTGATGTTGCTTTCATCTCGTACTTCACTATCCCCTAATCGAAGTGGTGAAGTCTCAACGAATGCCGTCATCAGAATGGGTAGCCGCTGGGGACAACACGATGCATGAGCCGTTACAGGACTTAGCAAAGTATCTGTATCCAATGGTACTGCTGATGGTAGTGTAAGACAGACGTACAACACGCATTCTTCTCCGCATAGCATACATCGAAGCACAGGTAAGATGCAATTCTGCCAGATGGGTTTAAATGAAAGAAACCAGGTCATATTCAGATCTCTTAGACGGGCTAATCCAAGGACTTTAGTTATGCGGTCCCGAAAGCGTATAGCTAGGATCGTTTCTTCCATCGTTGCTGGAGTCTTGTCTGCGACTTGGCTTGCCATATCGGAGCAGAAGTATCAAAAATAAAATTCCTGCTACAAGGCCCAAAAGGAGTGGTAGGCCGCCAAAGACAGAATGGACAAAATTAGGAAAAATGCCCAGAACTGTTTGGAAGGGTGTTAACAGTCCTGAAAAAATTGTCTTAAATACATGTGGGATACCACTGGTATCAGACATATTTAGGATTTTGCTTAGCATTTCTGCGAAATGCACGGGGCAATTTTTTGATGAAAGGCTATGTATCTCTGCCGTTGTCCTTGCAACTTGCAGATCATACGTTTCTTTTGATGACGTTAAGGGCACCGTTGTCTGTAACAGAACAGACATCATTCTGCTTAAAGTATCAATTCGAATAGAAGAGATATTCAAAGAAGGCCACATTTTTGCCTCCGTGTCTGGAGTGCTGTTTGGATACAATACTTGCATACAGCAAGTGACCATGGAACTAACGCTCACAAGATAAGCTTTTCCTGGCACCATGCCACAACAGCTGTGGTCCACTATTAGAATATAGCTCCTGTTAGAAAGCCGTCTAAAGAATGGCTCTATTTGTGTTGCAGGTGTGCCATGCTGGTGACATGAAAGGTTATTTGAAGTCCCCTCACAGGCCCCATGCAAGTTAATACCTTGACACAGAAGTATACCGCTTAGTGATCGTTTACAATTGTTACCACTAAGAAATACATTCTGTTCCTTTTCACTATAACATGTGTGTGTGTAAGGCAGTTTCCATGATGACTTAATGTACCCTTTACCCAACCTTTCATACTGGCCCGCTGGTATATACTCTTGGCAGTATTTAAATTGGAAAGTTGTTATCGGAATTGTAATTATCCCGTGTATTATCCATTCAATGACAGGTCTTTCTGACATTGTCAATGGTAATCTCTCAAGTTTTTCAATGCTCAGAATCATATAGTCTGCTCCTTTTTGCGCCAAACTGATTTGTTTATCAGTAAGGTTAAAGATAGAAAATAATGACGTTGTGTTGATTAAACGCCATGGTACGTAGCCTGAACGCAGATTTTGCAACGTCCAGCCAAGCTGTACAATAGAACGTAATTGGGACTGACCGTGTTGTAAAATTAGTAAGTCCTGCTCTATTATATCAATACCAGATGATACAATACTGTCCAGTGAATATATTCTGGAAGACAGAGTCATTAACCCATTGTCCACAACAGAAAGTGATTTTTCTAAATTAATACGGTCAATTTCCCGTATTTTTTCTGCTATTTCAATTTGCATTACTTTCCAAGCTTCGTTGTACGCAGCGTTTACACCGGCCGCTATGAAACGTTTTGACGCTGTTTGTGTGGTCCCATTATGAAATCATGCAAGTCAGCACCGTCTTTAAGTAAAGTCAAGTGTTGCTTAATTTCTGTCAGTGTGGATTTCTGTAGCCATTCGAGGCAGAGTTTCCCTACACTGTATGTTGTAACTATCCCTGGATGTTGTCTCTAGGAGTATCTAGGGTCTGGCCTGGTCAATTTGAACCCCTGTATTTTGTTCAGGAATCTATCTTGACAGTTATTTGTGTCTGTGGGCCAGATCAACCATTTTTTCCAATCAGGATGTGTTCTGTTTTGGTTAAAAATATGGGATACGTCTATCTCAACATCTGTAGTGCTATTACTGTCAGGTGTTGGCTTTGGAATAGACGGTTTGTTTAAATCTTTTATCTTAGCTAGGCCAAGACAGGTTGTCTGTTGAATGGTGTCATTCAAGAATGTTATTTGTTTTGGGATCATGCAGGCTCTAAATAATGATTCTATACCTTGGACCTGCCAATCTTTGGTTCCCCAGATGGTTTTTGTTTCAATGTTCTTTTTCCAAAAATCAAAACCAAAAGTAGTCATTTTTTCATAAAATGTTTCTGAATAAATCAATTTAGTATTTGTCAGCATTGTTTTTACCCCTGTCTTATTTAACAGTTTGAAATAAAACGTTTCTGCATCACTTGTGTTAAACCCTGAGAAGTATGGGAATTTCTTGTAAAATGTTTTTGAACTACCTTTTGGTGGAGTTGCACAATGTTCCCCTTGATTATAATTAAAAACATTTCTAGTTTGAGCAGATTTATGCAAATAGTGATGTGCAAAGTGGTTGTAGCAATACATTTCTTCATAATTTGATGAACCCTGTAAGTAATCATGTACTCTAAATTTTGCTGATATTACTAAATCTGACATCATATCATTAATACTTTCAAAGTCCCAATCATGTATGTATGTATGTATGTATGTATTTCGATTTATATAGCGCACGAATCACCCAGGGGTCTCAAGGCGCTTGCTTAGGGAACCCGTCCTGGTATTCCCCTGTGAGATACCCCGGCAGGGAATGTACTCGGTTTTACAAAGTCACTTAATGAAACCTTGAACTGGTGTGGATATTTCAAGAGCTCAACCGGGCCATAGATTTCGTAATCCGTTTTGTCCCATGCTACCCCACCGGGTATTGGATTGGCTGTGACATTCACTGATGATAGTTCTCTTTTCTCGATGTGAGATGACTTGTGTGGCTTTAGGACCAAGTTGATTTTCTGACTTGCTGTGTCTATTGTACTGTATTTTCCCTCAATGAATTTTCCCAAACAAAGAACCATGATGAGCCAAAGCAGGAGGAAAATTACACCTAACACAATCCAAAATTCAATCCATGGAGAAATCAGATAGGTTTCTTTGATTTGATGAAAGAGTTCTGTTGATTTGTCTTTAAAAGTTTTTGTTATTGGCTGTTCTTCAGGCTCGCCTGGATCCTCAGAAAAGTCATCGAAATTGATGAAGTAGCCAGATGCAGTTCTGTCAATTGTTGGAATCGCTTCCGGATTTTCATTTGCTTTTGGAATTTTCTTTGTGTCATTAGCATAGGCTAAGGCTACATCGTTGCAGACTTGTGTTTCTTGACGAACTGTTGCAATTTGGGTTTCAAGAGGCACAAGTTCCATGTCATTGTTGCATAGTCCTTTTTTATTCACTGCAGGTTTATCGAATGTGATTAGTCTCTCAGTTTGAACCTCTTGTATTGTAGCAAATTTTGGTACTCTGCTATTTCTTGGGAGTCCACTGGGCCTACTACTTATTATTTGCCACATGATTGTGGTTTTACCAGGTCAATGGATACAACTCGGTTCTCCTGTTTACCAGCAAGGGGCGGTAGTACAACTGATCTTGTTCCGCTGACAGCTAAGACAGGTACTGCTTTTCTGTAAGAAGGCCCAAATTCCTTCTTCACCGCGATCTTCTCTCTGACCAGATCCCCAATCTTTGGAATCCAGACAGGCCTTGCTGGGACAGGTGGTTTATCTTCAGTGGTTGTTGGCTGCTGTTTTAACTTTACGTTGCTCAGGTCCTTTCTTGTTTCATTTAAGTCCTGTAAAATAGCCAAACGATCTTTGATATCAAAGCATTTTTCTTCTACCACTGAAGTCTGACTATCTAAGTCCTGAATATGCATTCTAGTCCCGAACAATAGTTCGTATGGACTAAAACCTTTTAGAGAATTTCTTGGCAGATTGTTAAGACTACGTTGGACACTTGTTAAATGTTGGACCCACCCATCACCCGAACCTAATACCCTCGCCGTTATAGATTGCTTTATGTCTCGGTTTTTTCTTTCCACAATCCCATTTCCCTCAGGATGGAAGGGACAAGAGTACCGCAATGCAATGCCCATGCTGGTCATGGCCTCCTTATAAGCTCGAGAGCTAAAAGCAGGACCCTGGTCAGAATGTAGCATGCCAATTGCGTATGTGCCGATATAGACTCGCAAATCTTTTATAACAGTTCTGGCGTCAGCCGAGCGCTGGTGTCTACATTTTAAGTGAATCTAGTCTTAAATATTAATGGGACGCATTTTTTTTTCTGGGTATTTCGTTTTGATAGTCTTATGCTATCTAAAAGAAGGGTCCTGGCAATACTCCTGTCGGTTCGCCACTGCGATCTCTGTTGCAGTTAGGACAGCCCATTGCAAATTTGTAGTTTTGCAGGCTCATCCCCGGCCACCAGTATTCTGATTGTAATTCTTTCAGAGATTTCAAGATCTCTCGATGCCCTAGACCTAATCCCATATGTGCTTCTAGAATCAAGAAGATTCTCCTGTTCGTGTTTGGAATTACTCTATCCCCCACTCCAGGGATACGAGCAAAAGGAACGGAGTTTGCTTCGATTATGTATGTATAATTGAGTGGATAGTTCACGGGTAATGCAGCACAGTCGCCTTTTGAAGACGTTTTTACCACCAGCATAGTTTCCCCGTCTATGTATTTTTCTGAACGCTTTTTTGTGGCTACGGAAGCCGGATTAGTTGCTTCCGCTGTGGCTGTGTCAGCCAATGAATTCCCTGCAACGTGAACGCCATCATGCTGATGACTCAGTGTATGTATCACGTGAGTCTTTTGTAGTTCTTTCTGCAAAAGAACTACTTGTTCCCATAGCGTTTTATGCTTTATTGTGGCACCTGTGTCAACTTTGTAATCGTTTTGAACCCAGTTCTGCAAGTCATTATTGTAAGATTTGACGCAGTAATGTGAATCGCACACTATTAGTGTGGGGAATTCGCGATCTGCATTTTCAAAAGCCATCTTTAAAGATCTGATTTCAGCTCGCTGAGCCAAACAGTTTCTCAATGATTCAGTCTTGGTTATTTTTGGTCTGAATTTACCACAGCGCCAGGGACCTTTAACAATCGCGGCCGCAGCGTTGTAAGATTTCTTCTCTACATCGTAATGTTGTGCAAATCTGTCCATATAGATTACACATGTGTACTGTTCGAGAGACAGAATTTCGATTGGCAGAGGATATTCTTTTTCATATTTTAGATTTTTTAATTTTTTCATTTCCGGGTCAAAATAGTATTTTAATTTTTCTGTAGCAAGAGAATTTTCCCATTGTATCCATTTTGGATCTAATGCCACGGTAGTCAGATTTCGTGGGCTTGTTAATGCCTCAAAGGCTGATTCTGCTGTTAAAACAGCTATCAGTCTGCCTTGGGCTTGGTCTCATTCTTTTGCTACAGCTGTTTGAACCGCATTTACAACATTTTCCGCAAGACTGAATGTTTTTTCAGCTTGTGTGTACAAGTGTGATTTGTAAGCTATTGGTACCTTTTCTCCCTCATTAGAGGTTAGATACGTGAATCCGCATCTTCCTGGGATGACTCGGATTACAAGGTTGCGTGTATTATCGCGAGTTTGCAATTTTGTTTTAGCTAACATGTCTGTTTGCAATGATCTCAACATTTCTGTGTGTTTTTGAGTCCAATTGATTGGTTTTAAATCAGGTTTTATTAATTCATAGAGAGGTTTAACCCTCTCTGCATAATTTAGAATGTAAGTTCTTCCGAAATTCAGGAAACCTAGTATTGATTGTAAGTTCTTCAGCGTTTTAGGTGCTTGGAGTACAGCGCACTTCTCTAAGAAATTGTCTGCTAGGCTTTTGCCTTCACTTGATAATTCGTATCCTAAAAACAGGACTGTTAGATGGGCAATTCGTGATTTTTTAAAGTTGAATTTGTAACCCTCTGCTGCGAACCCAAGTATTATGGTGTTCACTCTTTTCAAGTGAATATTCAAGTCATCATCTGTTAGATAGATGTCATCGACATATGATAATGCTTCATCATCATATATTTGTAGTAACTCTGTTACTCTTGCTGAGAATAATCCTGGGCTATTCTTGAATCCCTGTGGGAGTCGACAGAAATTTCATGCGACCCCATTATTGAGAAAGCGGTCAAATACCTGCTTTCAGGTGCAATGTTTTGACCAAAGAATCCATTAGAGATGTCTAATGTTGTTTTGTATTTTTTGCGCACAATGTTATTCATTAGTGCTGTACTGTGTGAATTTTGTACTGCAAATGTCTTGCAACATGAGTTTAGGTGTCTGTAGTCCAAAACTAGATGATATGAATCGTCTGGCTTGGAGACAGGAAACAAAGGATTGTTCATTTGTGAGGTGCATGTTTCAATCACCCCCTGGTATTCAAGTTGATCTAAGATCTCCCTGACTTGTTTTTTAGCTTCTTGCTTAATTGGATACTGCCTTTGTGCAGTTGGTTGACATTTTAACTGGATTTTGTGAGGAGGAGAGTCCTCATCCCATCCAACATGATTTTTATATATTGCAGGAGCGTGTGCTACTGCCCATTTTCTTGCATATGTATATTTTGTATGAATTGAAATATGATTTGAGAAGGCAGGCATAATCATTTCTTCGCCATGAAGGCACTCCATGACAAACTCTGGTGGCCAGTGTTTCTCAGCTAAAAGGATGCCATAGCCTTTGGAAAGGTTATCCCAAAATAGACCCCTTACTTTCCTAGTCTTATCTCCCTCTATACGTAATGTTATTTCGTATATTTTATGAGGTTTGCTAACCCTGGTATCTGCAGTTTCCGCCTGAATGTATTCATTCGTGTCCACTGTCTCCAGAAGATTCATCAGGATCTTGCGAGCTATGGTCACTTCTGCTGCGCTGTCTAGCATTGTCTGTGCCCACTCACCGTTTTTCAGTTGTGTCCTCAGTATCCTCGGCATGTTTAATTATTTTAATGCTGGCTACCTTCTTTCTTGGAAATTGTAATTGTTTAATTGATGAGCAGGTTCCTTGTCTTTGGACTTGACGTGCTCTTCCCTGTGTTCTGACCATCCTCTGCTTTCCGATTTCTGTGAGGAAGTCTGAAAATATCGAGAGGCACGTGTATCAATGTCTTGATATCTATCAGGTTTTTTAAAATTATCCCTATTTCTATGGTTGTATTGTTTCTCAGAGGGCTCCCTCTCTGGGGAGACTTGTTTCCTTGGTCCGGAGATCTTTCTCTCTGCCGAGGAGACCTTCCTCTGGACTGGAATCTTTTTTCTTTGGGAGTGGATTCTTTATTTCATCCCAGCTCTTTTTTGGAGTGTTTAGATTATTTTTAATAAATATCTTTTCAGGATTTTCAGTTAGTTGGGGTTTTACTGGTTTCCCACCCAAACTATCTCTTTCTAGTTCTTCATAGGATTTTTCTATGATTCTGGCAAGTTCACTTGGTTGGTCTGCTATATCTGTTTCTTTCAATTTCTGGCGGATCGCCACAGATGCTGCTTCTCCTTTTATGTTGGCTAATAATATAGCCGAGACCTGCTTGAAGTCTTTCAGTAATTTCATACCCAGAGTTAAAGAAGGTTCTGGACCGTATTCATTTTTAATCTGTCTCAGCACATCTGGTATTACCGCCATGGACGGAACACCATGTGGTGCGATCCCCATCGGAAGACAGATAGTCAGAATTCTGTGTTTCTCAGTAGGTGTAGTATCCGGAAATACTGCCTCTATTTGAGTGATTTTTTGTGCTAACCAGAATGGAATTTGTTCCCGTTTTGCGGGTACTTTACCCAGACATGATTGTATGTTCTGTGGTGTCATTTTGTTTGTGTTCCCCTGATGAGGGGTCAGCTGTGGAATGTTAATAGCTGGTTGGACTGTTGAAGTCCGCATTACATATTGGACTAATTGTCTATGTATTTTAATTAGTACTTTTAGCTGGGCTAAAAGTTCCCGGTCTGACATCTTTCGATTTCTGGATGTGGTGTGTAGCTGGCTAGAACCGGCCACGTTGCTCCTGGTCTACCTAGTGGACCGAGCCTGGTGATGTGATTATTATGTTTTAGGGCGCCTTTAAACCAGAGCAGGTGCTCTTGGTATTTTAATGGGATTTCAACCTCCTCGAAAGGAGTGTATTCATCCGGAGGTTCCTCTATTTTGTAATAGTGGAAGTCGTGTGTTACAGCGTTTGCTGCTGGAAAGTTTATCCATGAATGAAATACCTCTGTCTGCCGATATTCATGGGCCTCTACCACGGATATGACTGTACCACCTCTTGGTGTCAGTCCATTTTCTATATGTTTAATAGTTATAGTTTTTCTTATGTTGACCGGAATGAGTATAGCATCCGGGTCATTCTGTTGAAGACTTGTGTCATCCGCTAGGAGTTGAGCTGCTATTCTAGCTTCCTCCCTTTCGTCTTCACTTTCCGTCATTTTTACTAACAGAAAGGTTTTTGTTGCAGATCAAGTTTCAAGGGAAACAAAGATTAGGTGCAAAATATTGTGGAACACTGTATCCTTCAACGTTGACTAAACCAAAAACTATACATAGAAATCTCTTCCTACTAAGTTCCGGCGGATTTTTAACCTCTTACCCACTCCTGACGTCTTTTGGAGTATTTACGGGAAAAAGGGTCTGAGTGAAAAAGCACGACTGAGTTACTCTAACGTCTTGCGTTAAATTCATCGCCTTACCAAACGTTGGGCGCCATGGCGTGTAGTTCCTATATTCCCAATAGGCTCTGCGCATTGGAATATTATATTCAGCAGTGTAGACGTAGGACTGAGGTTATCTAGGTCTCTACTGACTATATTAGACTTAAGGTTTGCCAGCTAGCTCAGAGGTCATTAGAAACTTTCTCGAATAAACGAGGAGGAGTTTAACCTCCCTGGATAGACAAGAAGGGATTAGCTTCTGACAACCATAAAACATGACAACTTTGCTCCCTCAGAATAAGAGTGTATCTCTAGAGTCGTGTGAAAACAATAGACAGCTATTTCACTCAGTCAAGTGTGCATACTTAGTTACACCAGAGTGCAGAGAAAAGAGAGACGGGCGTTTTCAATAAAAGGTGTTATTTATTGAGCAGTCTTCTTTCTCATGCAAGAGAAATGAATTGCCACAATTGCAATACTTATAGTAAAGTAAAGTGCGTACAGTAAAAGGAGGATTATAAAATAATACTGTAAAAGCATTGATATGGTTCTTAGCCATATGATACTTTAAAATAGATAAAATATATACATACATATATACATTGACTAACGTATTCAACTGGTGCTTCTAAATACGCCTACCCCAGTGTACCTGACCTAAGCCTAATACGTGGGAAGGAGTAAGTAAGTAGCAGTTTAAGTTAAGTTGTGTTTGCCAAGAATCTGACTCAAGAATTCTCTCTAAGGTTTTAGTCAGCTCCGTACCTGGGTAATAGAAAGGAGGAGGTCTTGTATCTCTCTCTCTCAGGACTCGATATCCCAGTTACCCGCGAAGGTATCTGGAAACACCGGAGCTGGATTTCTCGGCAGGATAAAAGACAGCGTCTCTCTCAGTGCGTCAAAAGGGGAGGGCAGCGTCCGTGGGCTCTCGCATCAGCTGGGCTCTCGGGCAAGTAGATAGCTGCTCTGCTCCAAAACCACCACCGTGTGTTTGCTTAAGGCAACGTTGGTATATTTATACCTGAAAGGTGCCAGGTTTGACGTAAGGTTGGATATAAGACTTCAATAAAGATGTCACTAAGAACTGGCCATTCTTACAGTGCTTTACAGGAGTTCTAGGACGAAATCAAAACAAAAGCAAGGGGGATTTCCCAGGTTGCTGGAGGTTTGGTTTGTTTAGAGAACTCGTTGTGCTCTCTAGGAGTCCGGGGAAGTAGCCTTGCTTAATGTGACTGCATGGGCTACGACTAAATATGGATATGATTCCTATGCCTTTATAGGGATATTATTGATTATAGCCGAACAAGGGCATATAATAGAAATATCGATTTAGGTTCCTAGATAAAAACACAATATCATAATTAAGTCTAACATATTCAATAGAGACCTAGTCGACCTAAGTCCTACGTCTAAACTATCTTTTATTTTATTCCAATGCGCAGAGCCTATTGGGAATATAGGAACTACACTACAGGACACTTGTAAAGCAGTCATTAGAGGATTTACCTAGCAATATATATGGCGACAAAATAAAAAAAAGAGCAAACACAATGAACACAACGACACTTGAGATGCGCAAGGTGGAGTTTCAACACGCAGAGGCTGTTATAAAGGGCTCAGGGGATATTAAACGGCTAGATTTTAAACTAATATAATTACGGTCAGCCCTAAAGAAAACATGGAGAGAAAAAAGTGTTGCCGCATATAACAAATATCGGGTAACACAGTACGAATGTGGGGAAACTATAGGCAAAATACTGGCATTTAAGGTGACAGATGACCGGGCTAGGGCAAATATTAAAGAAATAAGGGGGATAGATGGTAACAAATACGAGCAACCACAGCAGATACAAGAACGATTTGTTCTGTATTATAAAACACTTTATACTCCTACGATACAGCCTACACAAGAGGACATTTGTAATTATATCCAAGATAATGCCTTTAGAAAGATGGGGAGTGAGGAATCTGACCTCTTGGAAGAAAATATTTCAGATAGTGGGATAGAATTAGCAATGGGTGGGCTATCTTGAGGGAAGGCGGCGAGAGAAGATACAATACCATTAGAATTTTATAAAGCATTTATGGATATTTTGATGGAGCAGTTTAGCCAGGTGATAAAGGAAATTGGAATTAAAGGGAAAACACTGGATTCATGGCATATGACCAAAATAATATTTTTCCTGAAGAAAGGCTAACCAGCAGAGGAATGTGGGTCATTTAGACCAATTTCACTGATAAATGCGGATGCAAAAATATACGCTAACATTTTGGCCAATCGTTTGGCCCCATTACTGCCCAACCTAGTCTCCCCCCATCAACATGGGTTCATTCAAGGGAGGGATACTACCTCGCATATAAACACTGCAGTAGGTGCATTTGACCTTGTTAATATTAACCCCACCCCACTTGGTATGATCTTATTAGAGGCAGAAAAGGCGTTCGATCAAGTGGGGTGGGAATTCATGTGGGCTATGTTGACAGCTTTTGGAATTAAGGTTCTCCTTAACTATAAACCAGAGATGCTTGTACCTGGTACTTGCCCGATTGTCACCTATTTAGGGGTTAAAATAACAGCATGGATTGATCAAATACTAACACTATATTATGATGTATTATTAAAAGAGACGAGCAGGTCTTTAAAAAAATGGCACACACTACCGATTGGGATAATTGGTAGAGTCAATACTATTAAAATGAAAATTCTGCCTACATTTCTCTACCTTTTCCGTGCTATTCCCCTCCGAGTTCCAAATATATAGTTTAAAAAATTGGAAAGAATATTAAGTAGCTTTATATGGGGACATAGGAATGCATATGCTCATGTCTGAACTGGGGTGCTGTGGTGAGCAAAAAAAACGATGGATTTAGGCACAGATCTCTGTACCGCGGTGAATGTATGACATTGTTCTGCATTCTGTCCATCAACTGTTGTTTTTGCATTTGTCATCCCGAGTGGGACGGGTATGCTCAGACGTGAGTCCCGTGCTCTCCACGCCACTGGAGTCAATCTAACCTGGCAGAAGACGGCTGATAGCCTGAAACCGGTCCTAGGATGCTTGATTCCGGTCCAGAGAAGACATGGCTTGGCAGTTTGGGCTGGACTGTTCCCAAGAGGCACAGGGTCAAGGCTGATTTGCATATGGCTGAACTAGGGTGGTGTGGTGACAAAAAAACAATGGATTTAGTCCCAGATCTCTGTACTGGGGTGAATGTATGACATTGTTCTGCATTCTGTCCATCAACTGATGTTTTTGCACTTATGCGGTCAAAGGCATAGTGAGAACGGGGTGTGGCATAATTAGTTATATTAGACGCCTGGAAATGTGGTACCGAGTGGTAATCAAGATGCGCATAACATGGTACATCGTGTAACTTAAAAATTAAAAGAAAAAAAGATAAATATCTTACTCAGACAACATCGGGAAAGTGCCCCATGAATTCCATGTGGGGGCCAGACCTGTAGTCACACTCTATGTGACAAAAACTAAAAGAGGAGGCAAAAGCGATTTAAAATGTACCTGCATGCTTGGCTGTAAGAGAATGCCAGCAGCGGGCTGAGAGGCTGTGTTAAAGCATACCCCCTTAGGATGTTCCCACTTACTTCATCAAAGTTTAGGACCCTTTTCTGTACCTGCTTCAGCCGCCATGGGGCTCCGTGGTAGATTGAGTGGAGCTGGGCGGTGGTTTTAATACTCTGCTGGTTTCAACAGGTGTCAGCAAGTTCACTTAATTGGGAACTGCTGTGACTGGTTCAGTGGGTTTCAGGTGCTAGTTTAGGCTGTCTTCTGATGAGTCTGCAGGAGAGAATAGGCATAGAGAAAAGACACACCCTGAGGGAGTGTTGAGTGCTTGCGTGTGCAAAAAAAAATAAACTAAACTAAAGTTTAACTTATAAAGGACCCAGATGCACTGCTGAATTTAGCAGGTGTTGTTATTCTCAATTGAAGTGTGCCTACTACGTGTGGCTTGAAAAAAATCTTAGAATGTTTCGTGTTGACTTGGAACATATCACAAAAGAGAAGAAAGGTTGAGTGTAGTGTAGAAATACACTTGGATTCGCACTGTTGTGTGAAAAAAGGATGTTTCTTTTATTAGGTCAAGTGGTGCTCTTGACACTAAGTTGCTTATGTAATGTTTCATTTTGAGGTGGCCTGTTTGGAAGTTAAAACAGGGAGTGTTGCTCACACTGAGGTGATTATATGATGTCCAGGTTAGCCTTTTTGTATGTCAGGAAGATTTTACGCAAGATGCTGTGGTTCAGGTTGGATTCAGGCTATTCCAGGGTATGTTGTCATTTAACCCTGTGACGTTCGTGGAAAGGTGATAGATCCAACATTTCTCCTTAAGTAGTAGGATCCTGTCATTTGAAAGGGTCTGGCTGTTGATGTGTTCTATTACAGTCCAGTTTAGGTCATTTGGGGTGTGGTTTGCTTGGATGAAGTGGTCTGTCAGTTTACTTATGTTTTTTCGACACCGTATGGTGCTGTGATGTTCCACACTTCGTGTTCTGACTTTGCGAGTTGTGATGCCTATATAACGTAGGCCGGATGTGCAGGTGATGAAATAGATGACATTATTGGTGTTGCAGTTAGTGTGGTAGAGCTGTGGCCACATTTTGTCCTGTCTCCAGACTCAAGTTTTTAGTTGCTTTTGTAAGGTGGCAGACACTGAAGTCACCACCAGGGTAATGGCCTTTAATGCCGGGGAACCCCCACTCATTAAGTACAGTGTTAGGTGCTGGAGTTCTGGGTATAGGTGGTCTGGTGGAGACCAGGCAGTCTCGAAGGCTACCCGATTTTTTGTATGCCAATAGTGGGCGTTCCCATTTCATGGTGCCACTGTTTATTATGTGCCAGTTCTTGTTAAGTATCTTGGCTCCTTCATTAGAGGCCACATTGTAGGTGGTGACGCAGGTCAAACGTGTCATGGTGTTGTCCCGTGTGGCGTCCTCTAGGAGGGCGTCCCTCCGTTGGTTGTGGGCCCTAGTCTTGGTGGTATTGATTATCTTCTCCGGATGCTCGTAGTTTATCCTCTAGTTCAGAGGATTGCTGTTTGTAGTCTCTGGTGAGACTGCATTTACGGCATATCCGTAGAAATTGGCCGTATGGCAGATTTTTTCTGAGGGTCCTCAGGTAGAAGCTACTGAACTGCAGTAAGGAATTATTTGATGTAGGTTTGTGATATGTAGTAGTCTGTAGTTTGCCCTCTGTTGCCTCGATGTTTAGGTCCAGGAAGGCTATCTTGGAGTTGCTAGCACTACTGGTGAACCGTAGGAAGGGATCCTGTTAGTTAAGCCACATCAGGAAATTGTTGAGGGTGTCGATCATCCCTGTCCATATCATGAGGATATCGTCAATGTAGCGTAGCAAAATTGGATGTAGGTGCTGTAATGGTCGGTAGCTTCCAGGATGTGTTGTTTCTCAAACTGATATACATAGAGGCCAGCTGCACATAGACGTCCCGTTCGTCTGCAAGTACAACTCTCCTTCGAATTCGAAATCATTTTGTTTAAGTAATAGGGTGGCGCACTGCAGAATAAATTCCCTCAGTGTTGCATTCTCCCAGGTGGTTTCATAGAGCATATTCCTGAGCATTTGTAAGGTATCGTCCTGTCAAAGGCTTGTATATAAACTCTTGATATCCAAACCTACTAGGAGTTGGACAGTTGGGTCAAAAGCAGTAACCTTGATGAGGTTCAGGAGATGTTTTTTGTCCTTTATGTAAGTTGAGGATGCTTGGACCATTGGTTTTCAGAAAAAATCACAAAACCTAGATAGCAGTTCTAGGAGGGAATTGATCCAATATACTATCAGGCGTCCAGGTGGTGGTCTTGTCTCTTTATGAATTTTAGGGACCGTATAAAAATAAGGTACCTTCGCCTTCTTAGCACAGAGGTAATCAGCCTCTTGTTTGGAAATCTGGTTGTTGGTCTCCACAGTTTCTACCAGAGGGATGATAGTGTCCTTCAAGGTGGTGGCGGGCTCTTCGTTCAGGCATTTGTAGTTCTGAGGGTCATTTAGTAGCCTCCTACACTCAGTGGTGTAGTCTGTCTTATTCTGAATGAATATCCCTCCACCCTTGTCTGCTGGTTATTTAACAATGAGGGGGTTTTCTTGGAGTTTACGTATGGCATCTCTTTTCTTGGTAGTCAGGTTGTTGAAGAGCTTAGGAGAATCAAGATTTTCAAATTGGTGATAGACTGCCTGCTCGAAGGTAGTGATTTCCACAGGGATGCAGGAAGGTGGTTGGCAAAATGAGGATTTAAGTTTCAGTCTCATTGGTTTGTACATTGGATTCCGTTAGTGGTTGCTTTTTAAAAAACGCCTTTAGTTTCAGCTTACGAAAGAATTCAGCTAATCCCACATGTAGTTGGAATTTGCATGTGGCCTAGGCACACACGTGCGCATCTCGCACTGCGGGAGCCCTGTTAGCCTTTTCATCACCTCCTCACGCTCTCCGGTGGCGTGGGTGGCGTGGGCGGTGTGCGCGCCGCAAGGGCTGCTGGGATAAGTTTTTCCCTGTAGTCTCCCAGGCTCCCAGTACCGGAATGGCAGCAAATGAGTCTGGCGGCGGTGGCAGCACCAACAAATCAGGTAAAGTTAACGATCCTTGACTCAATTACTGGAGATATTCCAGCAATCATTTTGGGGGACAAATTGTATTGCAGGGTTCTGGAAAATTCTGCATTTGGCTTTATCTGTATATGGACATGCTTGACTCCGTCAATGAATCAAATATCATCTTCCCAATATATCCCATACCTCAACATGTAGCTCTATGGTCTAAAGGCAAATCATCATTTGTCATCATGGTGTGCATTGTAACAACTGGAGTGTGATTAACCATTTTAAAGGGTGCATCCTTATTGTGGGACTGGAACTCCACACCCCTCGGTGTATATTAAATTGGGCAATTCAACTTGCACAACAAATCACGCCCTAAGAGACTCACAGGACTTGAGTCACTGACCACAAATTGCTGATTATCCTCAAAATTCCATATCCTAATATGGACTTCCCCACTGATAGGATTCCTCATGTGTTGTTTAGCAATTCCCAAAAGATGGATAGTTCTTCTGAGAGGGGTAGGTATGGAACTTCCACTGTTTGCACCAGTATCAGCCACAAATGAAACAATGTGACCATTTTCCTCGACCATCAACATATGGGCCACTCTGGTCTACCACCATGAATGCGCCAAGTACGCAATCTACCTCCCACAGAATGTGCCAATTACGCAATCTTCCTTCCACATCAGGCACCGTCACGCTGACTGATTTGTACCAAAATTCTCACCTGTCTTGAACATAGGATATCGCTGGTCAGGGTTATTAGTGCAAAATGAAATTCCGATTCATATTTGGAACCTGATTCGATACAAATCTGGGACCAGCAGCAGCTTTCTGCGGCATAAGTGGTCGTGGAACATGCATCCCTGGGGCTTGTGGTACATTGAAATTTGAACTCTTGGCCTAGATACATTCTGCAACTGAATAGGATTGTTGTGGTAGAATCCCTTGATTATGCCTTTGATTTCCTGGAATGAAGGTGACATTCCCTTATCCAATGCTCCAAGCTACAGAAGTAGCATGGTTGGACGTTTTCAATGTGGCTACATCAATTCCAGTACTTGGAACAATAGAAACTCCTCTACCTCTAGCTTGAGACTTAAGTCCACTAAGCCCCACCGTAAGCTTTACCTTCAACTTTTTTTCTGGTGCATGGTAATATCTTTCTTACAACAGTCTGCAAATCGCAACATCTCATCAACCGACTTATTCCGACAGCATATCGAATGCTGTTGAATCATCACGCTAACCTCACAACTTAGACAAACAAACCTAGAGACAAAATGCCCATATCCTTGGGCTCCATTGTTTCCATCTCACTATATTGTCTGAACGCTTGTACAGTTTCTCAGAATATACATTAATCGTCTATTTGGGTTCCTGAGGAACTACGATCAAGTCTTGGGGTGACACCTTAGACTTCAACCACATCATCACCTGATTATACTTTCTCATTGCTATATGTGACGGACCATTTGTCAACAGATCTCTCACTGGTTCCATGTTAGGCCACTCCATAGCTGTCTTCAATCAGGGGGTGTATAAAGCGAACTACTCACCCATGAGGGTCTCAAGGTGCTGAAGGGGGAGACGGCTCCGGATCAGTTGAAGCGCCAAGTCTTGAGGTCTTTCCTGAACTTGTGCAGGGTGGGGGAGTGTCTGATGTTCACAGGGAGCTCTTTCCAGGTCTTGGCTGTGATGTAGGTAAAGGCTATTCCTCAGGTGTTGTTTCTGCGGATGCGGGGGACCTCACCAGGTCGAGGTCGGCGGAGCGGAGGTTTCTCTTGGGTGCATGGAAGGAAACTCTCTTGTTGAGGTATTTAAGTCCGATGTTGTTGGGGGCCTTGCAGGCATGGGTGAGGAGTTCAAAAGTTACTCTTTTCTCGACTTCTTCACTGCTGTCCACAAATCACTCTATACCAAAATATCAAACAGAGTACTCAAATCAGTACACAACTTAAAAAATGTCACAACCTGCTCAACTTGTTTGTACCATTCTACAGGTTTCTCATTCAACCTAGGTAAGTCATTAGTGAATGATGCAAGATCACTTCAGCTCCATAGTACATGAACGTAAACTCCACTTGGCACTTCTCATAAAGGTAAATTCATGGTACCCTCCCCTCCATCTCCTGGAGAAGATGGCTTCTCTGTTAATTGTATGAGACCTTTCTTTTTTGTTTCATCAAAGAGAACTAGCTCTGGAGTGGGTGCGCCTAGATTATGTTTGTTTTGGAAACGAAAAACACATTATGTTTATAGTAAGGCCCTCACTCACCAACCTGCTTGGTGACATGCTTCATCATCGGGCCCACCCAAGGCACCGAGTGCGCCTCAGGTGTTCAACGATGCCTGGATACAGCGAAGTTGGTATTGTGCCATGAGAGTGTGGTGAAAGGAAGTGAGTGATTGTTAAAAAGACTGTCCTAAGGGTCCTTAGGATAAAAAAATTATATTTTATTTAGTGGGCCCTTGGCAGTTATTAACAACGAGAGTCGGATATTGAAGGCGATCTTAAGGTAACTCCAATATCCTAGTCGGTCAACATGTTTCAGCCATGCTCTCTTAGTGGTATGACTTTCTTCAAGACCTATGTGTAGTGCAAAGTGAGTGGTCTAAAAATGTGTTATTAAAAGACCATATATGTGACACATGCGCTAAGGTGTGATATGTGGTAGAGGATAATTTCATCTAGTGGCGCTTTCCTGTGTGGAAGGAAAAATACAAACAAACATACAGAAAAACATTGAACATACTGATATATTTGTTTCAGAAGTGGAGTGTCCATGCTCTTATGCGGTCAGAGGCACAGTGAGAACGGGGTGTGGCTTAGTTAGTTATAATAGATGCCTGGTAATTTATGCGGTACCAAGTGGTAATCAAGATGGGCATAATGTGGTGCATCGTGTAACTTAAAAAGGAAAATTCGAAGAAAGCAAAATATCTTACTCAGACAATATCCGGAAAGTTCCCCATGAGTTCCATGTGGGGGCCCAACCTGTAGTCACAATCTATGTGACAAAAATTTTAAAATTTACCCACATGCTTGGCTGTGAGAGAATGCCAACAGTGGGGTGGAGAGGCAGTGTTAAAGCATAACCCCATTAGGATGTTCCCACTTACTTCATCAAAGACTAGGACCCTTCTCGGTACCTGCTTCAGCCGCCATGGAGCTCCGTGGTAGAATGAGTGGAGTTTGGCAGAGGTTTAAATACTCTGCTAGTTTTAACAGGTGTCAGCGAGTTTGGTTATTTGGGAACCACTTTTAGTGGTTCAATGGGTTTCAGGTGCTGGTTTAGGCTGTCTTCAGATGAGTCTGCAGGAGAGAATAGGCCTAGAGAAAATAAACGCCCCTGTGGGAGTGTAGACATAGAAAAAAGACATGCCCCTGTGGGAGTGTTGTGTGCTTGTGTGTGCAGAAAAAATAAAATAAAATAAAGTTTAACTCATAAAAGACCCAGAGGCACTGCTAAATTCAGCAGGTGTTGTTATTCTCAATTCAAGTGTGCCTACTAATTGTGGCTTGAAAAAAATCTGAGAATGTTTTATGTTGACTTGGAACATATCACAAAAGAGTAGAAAGGTTGAGTGTAGTGTATACATACATTTGGATTCACACTGTCGTGTGAAAAAAGGATGCTTCTTTTATTAGGTCAAGTGGTGCTCGCGGCACTAAGGTGGATATGTAATTTCCCACTTTGGGGTGGCATATTTGGAAGTTAAAACAGGGAGTGTTGCTCACACCGAGGGGACTTTATGATGTCCAGATTAGCCTTTTTGTAAGGCAGGAAGATTTTATGCAAGGTGCTGTGATTCAGGTGGGATTCAGATTATTCCAGAGTATGTTGGTATTTAACCCTGTGACATTCGTGCAAAGGCAATAGATCCAACGTTGCTCCTTTAGTAGTAGGATCCTGTAATTTGAAAGGGTCTGGCTGTTGATATGTTCTATTACAATCTAGTTTAGGTCATTTGGGGTGTCCTGTGATCCTGAGTTAACTACACCGGTAAGGAATACATTTTTAACGCACTAATAGTTTTGTCAGAGTACGATAATAGTAATGGGGAAAAGAAAACACGTCTCAGATAAACTGAAGTCTGCGGGGGACAAACTATTTAAAAAGTGCCATGGAGATCATAAATGATGAGATTGTCGAAGTCGAAGAGCAATTGGCAGCCACCAAAATGGCCCTAAACGTTGCAGACAGGGAAGCCAAAACTACAACTGAGGATTAAGTCTATGATGACAGCCTTGGCCCAGAGAGCACGGGGGCTGGGGTTGAGGACCACGATCAAAGGAATAGTGGTAAACAGAGTTTCGGGCGTGATACCCCTAAGGCTAACCCTCCAAAAATTGCGGGCCAATGTTTATCACATGCCTCATTGGAAATTTCTACAGCATCTGACGCAATTGATCACGCCTCACCACAGGCCAAAAGGAGCAAACAACACACTGCATAGGTAAAGACCAGCCCTAAGACCCGCCCTAAGAAAATTAAACTTAAAAGAGGAAAAAACACAAATCACGATGAAATTGGCAGAGGGACAGGAGACGGGGACTTATTATTAAATATGCCTGGTATTGATATCCTTTTTAGGAAACTGCATGGAAAAGTTGACACTATTGAACGGCGTATCATGTCTGAAATGAAATCAGTACAAAAGGATATCTGCCAACTTATTGAACAGATTACAGACCTCAGACAACAAATTATCCGCAGATCATGCATAGAAACCCTGCCAAAAAGAGACTCTGTCAAGCGAACCATACCTGACAAAAGTAAAGTAACTGACATTGAAACAGGGAAGGTGGCATTCGATAAACACTCTGTGAATCATGTGGTGGGGTCATCTGGTTCACCTAGCCTCAGTACAAATGATAAAGGGACAAATAGGAATTTACAAAAACATTTGACTAACGAGATTGGTTCTGTAAACGATAGACAGACTAAGAAGTACGAGGGTGTCTCCTTAAATTTGCCCCACAGGCCACCCCCTATGTCATTGTTTTAAAAAATGTCCCCCGATTACCGGAAAATTGTACAGAAACATGGGGATCACTGAAAAATCACTTGGTTCATTAGTTTTCTGTCAATACCCATTGTAACATTGGGCTTCTGACTCATGAAATAATAATGCTTAGGAGAGTGAGCTGGGTGGTAGCACGGATAAAAGCTGTGAATGGGGACTGTATTGTAGTACATTTTCAACAACTAGATTTGGCGACTCGTTTATTAGGCGAGATTTTAATAAAACAAAGATGGTCAAGAGTTATTTTTATAGACCTGGAATGGAGCAACATTTTAAACCCAGCCTAGAACGATATAGTACTACTAATGAAATAATCTCACTTATGCCAAACAGGTTTGAACTTTTACGAAGCTGGAGTGAGGTAGATTGACTGAACCCAAAAACCACATCAGTGGATGATCTTCAGCTGGCCGGAAGATCCTTGAATAGCCCTGTAGAATCAACCTGTTTAGATGTAACCTATTTGGACAAAGAACATTTTCTTCCCCCCACCAGCATTAAGAATGTACCAGCAGAATGTAACTCTCCCACCCTTCTTGGCAACTGCCCGGCACCGATTTAGTAGATTGTCAATCAGTTGGATTGTTGTCATTTCTTTTGTGGAATATAGAAGGGGTTCAAAATAAACTATCTGACCCATCATGGTTAAACAACATACAAAATCGAAATCTGATTTTAATACAGGAAACCTGGCTGTAGAACCTTTCCATATAAATGGTTTTAAAACCATTTTTACTAAAGCAACTCCATCTAAGGCTGAGAGAGTGAGCGGAGGCTTGGCTGTATTACTCTCTGTAACTTCCCCGTTGATTCTAAAGAAAACTTTTACTAATTCACAGCACTTCCAGTTCTTACTACTTAGTGTTGAAGGAAAGCAAAACATTGTAGTGATTAATTACTATAATAATATTTTTATTAACACAAGAGCAGGAATATTCACTACGCTGGAGGAGGCACTTGATGCCTTTCTGAATAGGATGGAGGATGAGTATATAGTGATATGGGGTGGAGATTTTAACATTGAATTGTGTAAGGCAACGACAACGGATCAATGTGGCTGTATGGACGATTTAGGGGACCATATTACTCACTTTTCACATAATCCCTATGGTGAATCACTCAATTGTGTCATGTATAAATATGGGCTGGAAGTAATGAAGTTGGGTGACAGGGCTGTTGACCTATATACGTATGAGGGGCTAGATCATCTTCATGTATCGACCATTTCCTGATGTCAAGGAATAGCATGCCCATTGTGAATGATTGTATTATTTTGCATAGTTTACTTAGTGACCACTATCCTCTTCTGTTAACGTTAAAATCTAGCTTATATTCTACTGAAAAAAATGCTCATTAGCATTCGATATAAGAAACCAAGGACAAAATGGGATTTCAATTAAATGGTCTGGCGTCAACCATGTCCTTTTTATGGAAAAGGTAATTGCAAGTAGCAACCAAGACAATAAAATCTGCTTAGATGGATCCTCTGATAATATCGAGGTTGTTACCGCTTTTAATAATATCTCAATAGGTATAGATAAGGATTTGAGATTAAAAAATAAGAACCATAGAAATAATAAGGTTTCTTGCCCATGATGGTTTAATCAGGAATGCTCGAAACTGAACAGAAATCTGAAGGATGAGTTGAAGGTTAAACCCAGAAATGGGGAAAAATTAGAAACCTCAGAAAATGTTATAAACAAACTTTACATGCCAGGAAAACAGAGATTATAGAGATCACTTGGGAAAACCTTGTCCAGTCAGCTGAAACTAAACATTCCACTCTCTTCTGGAAAACTATAGATCAACCCCTGTTTAAGGATGTTTCCTGGGCAGAGGTTTTTAATCCCACTAAATGATGCAATAAAAAGGATAAGGATGGCAACATCATCATATTAAAAATTTGTAAAATCAATACTATTACTGTAGATGAGATTGGAATTGTCTTACAAGATAGTGCAAGTGGGAAGGTTGCTAGCCCGGATGGGGTCCTGATAGACATTTTCAAACATAATACTGATATCTGGTCCCCCATTTTAGTTAATTTTTTTAATGCTGTTACTGAAGGGGTGTTGCCTGCAACATTGGTCGAAAGTGTGATTGTTCCAATTTTCAAAAAACTTAATAGAGCTAGTGCTAAATGTTACTGTCCGATTTCCCATCTTGACTCCACATTCAAACTCATGGGCAGAATTCTGCTAGCCAGATTGGAGTGTTGGGTGAAGGAGAGGAATCTACTAATTATATCACAATACAACTTCCGAAAGGGAATCGGTACGGTTGAATATTGCATTAATTTAGACTTGCTTAAAGGGAAATATACCCATGGGTTCTCTCCACCTTTGCTTCGTTGATCTCTCCAGCGCGTTCAACTTAGTGAACCATACCACGCTATGGCAAACGGTGGAAGGGATTGGTGCCCCAAATAACATCAATAGTCTCTTGTCCCAAATCTATGTCCATTTAACATCAAAGATTCGATACGGACAAAATAGGGAATGCACAACTCACTTTAGAGTTACCCGAGGGATCAGACAAGGCTGTGTCCTTGCACCACTTTTATTTTCACTACATATAAATTGAGTTGATTTTTTATTGCAGGGTTTAAAAGCTGATGCCCCTTTTGTAGGTAAACGTGTAACACCTGTTTTATTATATACGGATGACGCAGTCCTGATTTCCAGGACTGCAAACGGTCTTCAGCTTTTGATTGATGATTTTACAAAGTTTATGACTGATAAAGTCCTAGCGATTAATTTGTCTAAGACTCTGGTTATGACCTGTGGGAAAACTAAAACTAAAAGCAGTACGCACTTCATTAATGGTGCACCAATTGAAAGGACCTCAACCTTTTCTTATTTAGGATTACCTATTTATTGTAAAGGTACTTGGAACGCACATATTAACTTAAGAAAACTGAAATTTTTAAGGACAAGTGAGGCTAATTTTAGATTTTCACAAAAATAGGTAATAAGCCAGTGCAAGAGTTTTAAAAATTATATGGGAGTAAATGCATATCTGGGGTATGCTACGGTGGAGAGTTATGGGGGATGGCGGATACCTCCATATTACAAACAATGGAAAATACATTTTTACGTAGAGTGTTATCAGTCCCTAATTCCACGGCTACCTATATTGTCCATAGAGAAACAGTTGTCTCTTTTTAAGTGATCTGATTAGTGTATCTACTATAAATTTATGGCGTCGAATTTGGACAAAGGAAGAAACCCATTTTACCAAGGAAATAATACATGACTGTCTAAGTCTTGACCACTCAAAGAAAATACCATGGTAAAAATACGTCCATGATCTCCTTACTGAGTGCGACG
Source organism: Lissotriton helveticus (assembly GCF_964261635.1). Lineage (NCBI taxonomy): Eukaryota > Metazoa > Chordata > Amphibia > Caudata > Salamandridae > Lissotriton > Lissotriton helveticus. The sequence continues at coordinate 892,109,449 of NC_136063.1, read as the reverse complement.
TGAACCCTGATTTTAGAGACCCAGTGAGTATCGAGAATTTTAGTAAGGGGGATCTGAAAACGAGACTCCTTAGATCTAGGAAAACAAAAAGGGAAGTTGGGTTGCGTACTAAATCAAACGTTAGACCATACTGTGAAGGGCCCTTTTCATTGGGCACCCAACTTTATCTTATATTTATTAGTAATACGCAATATAGATTTTATTTGACTAGATTAAGACTGAGAACGTTGCATTTTCAGATAGCATTCCCAAAGATGGGCAAATGGAGCCAAACCTTCCAATGTGTCCGTGTGATGGTAAATCTGCCCAAAGCACATTGCACTTTGTACTATTCTATAATTTCTTTAGGGACTTCAGGAAATCAATTTTACGCCCACCCTTTATTTCTAATAGCTTATACTCCTACAAAACCACTTTTTATTTAATTTGTAACCTAGATCATGTTACCATTTGTAACACAGTAATTGCCTTCACCCAACTAGCCATCAAGCGAAGGAAAGAGCTCTCACACGTGGAACCACTTGTCTATGAAACTAAACAGTTTACCAAATAATAAGTCTCTTTAAACATATCAAATATCCTTTTAAGGCTTTTGTAGTTTTATGTGCTCCATGAAATGTTAATTGATTATTATGGTGTTTATATATTATTATTGAAATATGTACATTTTTAAACAATTTTATGTGGGAGGAAATCAGGGGAATGTATCTCGATGAAATAACCTCTTACTGTGATATTATTCTTGACAACTTGTCTTTATTATGTATAATGCTTTTATGGTTTTAAGTACTGCATAGGACAGGACCTGTTCAAAATTAATAATATTGTGCTGTTTTGTTGTCCTGTGGTACATATGGGCAATTTTACAGACAGGATAACCTATATGTAAATTGGCTCCTCCGGCACACCCCACTAGGCTACCCTAAGTCACTGATCACCTTTTGTTAACGAAGATTTTGTATGCCTTCCTATGCAGGTGTGGGGGTCACTTTGATCGAATATAGGGGTAGGTGAGCTGCATGATTGCACCCCCACCACACAGACACTCCACAGGCAGACATAAACACACTCAAATTTGTTATATGTAAGGCTGTCGGGGAGAAGGAATATCACATGAGCACAGTGTACTCACACGCCTTCCTGTCACTACCCTGATTACAATGCAGAAAAAAGATTTGAAAGGCCTCGGCTCTGCAGATCAATGGCTAGGTGTGCGCGCTGGCCCAGACATCATGGAAATGACAGGGGAGCGAGTCCTACAAGTAATATGACTGCCCCTCCAAATTCCACTGGCAAAGGCATCTCAGCAATTACATGCAGAAGGGGAGCTCCCCGTTCAGGATTCCGAAACAGTGATATCAATCATGACAGTGATGACGTGGAGACAAAAACATGCTGGCAGACGCATGTACATACAATCACACCAAGCAAACACAAGTAGAAATGCATGCACAACCGCAGGCAGGTGCAAAACTACACCAAAAGCAACTACATATATGCACTTCTCCCAGAATGGGACTATCAGCCATGCAGGCACCTGCAGGGCATGCTCACCAGTAAGGGTCAGCCAATGAATCCCACTCCCTAGATTTGAAGCGGAAACGCATGTGACGCTATGCATAAGTGTGCTTGTAGGTAAGCAACTTCATTATGACACAGACACCGCACAGACTGGACACGTCTGAGGTCTCAGACCTCACAGTGAACACATACATTTGCAACATCAACCCAATGCTTAAAACAATCAAAGGTTATCAAATTCTGAATGAAAACGTGCAGGTCACACACCGAACCCCTCTACTTAAAGACACCTCAACAGGTGAAAAGATCACAGTGCACTTCAGGCGATATGAGGTGGAGACAGGGCAAGTGATAGTAGCAATGTGCAAAAAAAAATATGTGTGCTGTTCGCTGTAATGGTTAACCATGGACTTGTAATGTGGCCTTGCATAGTGATTTGTGTGAGCTGGGTGTGGTGAGCAGTGTGATGTCTGTACCTTTAGCTCTCCATGTGAAGTAATCGCACCTTTTGGTTATTCTAAATACAGAGCTGTCCACTGATGTGTCCAGTGTGTCATGAGCCATAGTGCAAGAAAGAAAATGCCCCCAAGCCTCTGTTTAAAATGTGAAATACAGTAGGTTCACTGATCCCCTCTGGAGTGAGCAAGGTGTGCTCTGGATGAAGTGTCTATGTTTGGATGACCCGAGGAGCATGTATAGATATATATAGATATATAGTTAGGTCCGCATTTTATCAAGTGTTTTTGTTTTTCTAATAACTTTGGTCTTGTTTTGAATTGAATAGCTTTATTTCGATGTATTTGTCATATCATAAAAGCATTACAATACAAAGACAGTTAAAAAATACAATACAATTTAAGAATAGATCCCTCTAGTCACTGTATACAGATTATCAGTTTGGTCTTGTTTTATGAATCTTCACAAAACTTTCCCCCACAAATTGTTTATCTAACTCAGCTCTTTCCTGGGAGGTTTTGGTGTAATCTGTCAAGAGTGGGCCAAGAAAAAAGGGGCGTACCCAAAACATAAAATCCCCATGCATTTTCCTTAGACTTTTTAAGGCAGAGCTACAGCAAAAACTGCAGAACAAAATTACACCAAATTTAGCAGGACACTAGAACTTACTCTGCAGATTGTGCTTTTTGTGATTTCTTGGAATTCCATTCAGTATTATTTGCAAAATTAAGGGTAAAAAAAATGATATATTTTGGCAATTGGGCTTGAGAGAGTACACCACTCCAGTCTACATCACTTCCGTGTACGCCACTACAGTGTATGTTTTCCACAATATACTATACCACTCTAGGCCACTCCATTCTACACTATTCCACTGTTTGCCACTCCACTGGCAATACTCAACTCTATACCACTCCAGCCTAAACTCCTCCACTCTATATAATTCCACTCCACAAAACCGTACTACATTCAATGCCATTCTACTCGACTTTGCTCCACTCTGTCCACGTACTCTCCACTGTCCAAATATGTACTTGACTTTAAGCCAGTACTTTCTATTTTACAACACTCTACTCTACTCTTGGACAGTTTCCAACTCTGTACAATACAGCACTATATTATACTGCATGAGACACCACTTCAGTTTATAAGTTATCCCAACTCTACCATATGCCTCCTAAATTTGGGCCTCTTCACTGTACTGTATGAGATGCCACTCCAATTTATAACAATTCCCTGGACTCTATACTACAGAACTTCAACTGCACTCTACGCTAACCACAATACTCTACCTTACTCTTTGCCACTACACTTTACACCACTCCATTCTATGATATCCAACTCTACACCATTCCACTCTTCACCACTCCACTGTGCAACACTCTCCTCCACTCTATATAATGCCACTCTATAAAAGTCTATTATACTTTATGGCACTGTACTTCCCTCTATCCCCATCCACTCCACTGTCCACTGTCCAACTCTATTCTCTAATCTATGTCTGTATACTCCCTTGTACAAAACTCTATTCTACTATACAACACTTTTATATACTCCACGGCACAGCACTCCTCTATAATGTACGAGACCCCATTGCAAATTAGAACAGTTTACTACCTACACTATGCCACTACACTCCACTTCATGTCACACTCCTCTACGACACACCAATGCAATGCAATCTACAATACTTTACTCCACACTACCTTAAACTGCTTCAATCAACTCTTCTCAACTATACTGGAATTTACCTCACTCTATGCTAATGTACAACAATCCACCTTGTGCAGCTCTACTGTTTAACACGCTACTGTTCTCTATATATCTCCACTCTACAACACTCTATTACATTGTATGCCACTCTCCGACACTTTACTCCTGTCTATACCTCTACACTGCACTGTACAACATTGTATTATACTGTATACCACTTTGCAATACTCCACGTTATGCCGCTCTATGTAACTCTAGTCTACTTTATAACACTGTACACAGCTATTTGTATGCTACTATGCCCCATTTTACTCAACTCTACTCTATGACTATGACAGAGGACTCCACTATACTCCACTATTCTACTGTACGGCACTCCACTCTATGCCATTCTATGGCATTGTACTCTATAACACTGTGTGACAATCCACTCTACCAACGTCTACAACACTGTACTGTTCACCACTCCACTCTACAAAACTCAACTAGACTGTATGCCACTATACTTTACTTTACAACACATAACCACACTCTACTGCACAACACGGTACTCCATTTTATGACACTTTACTCAAATGGGTGTTATGCCACTCCTCTCCACTCTATGACAATTTACTCCATTCTACGCTACCCCACTCCAGTGTACTTCATTCCACTCTACAGTTCAACACTCTACTCCACTGTATGCAACTCCCCTCTACAACACTGTACTACACTATATGCTATTCGGTGATACTTTACTCCACTCTATGCCTATTCACTCTACTCCACTGTACTACACTGAATGCCACTCAATGACATGCCACTGCACTCCTCTATATGAAACACCACTCCACCATGTGACACAACCCTCCACTCTATAATACTCTCCTCCACTCTACTTTATGACACTTGACTCAGTGATACTCCATTCTATGACACTCTCTTTCACCTTACTCCACTTTAAAAGACTCTACTCTATGACACCCTACTCTACTGTACGACATGCCAGTCCACTGTAAAACTCACCTCACCAATCTACGATACCTGACTCCACTACATGAGACACCCTGCCACTACTGTATATAACACTTTACTATGTTGTACATTACACCACTCTACTTTACTTTACTCCACTCTATTCCACTTTACCATACTTCACTTTATGACAATAGACTTTACAACACTCTCCTCCACTGTACTGTGTGACACTATACATAACAACACTCCTATAAATGACACTGAACTCAATGATTTGAAACACATTTTTATTTAAAATTTTAAAAACCATTGTAATTCAATGAAGAAAACAAAGGTTAAAGGATATTTGTTAGGAAAAATGCCTTATACAAACCAAACTTGAACTACACAAACTTTCACGAATTCTAAAGTTGTAGGCATAACATTTATTTAAAATGTATCCACCACCCTAACCTTTGGCTTATAAGTAGCACAACACATTGCACACAATCTCGCTAGCCAGACAGCACTAAGTATAACTCCCCACTCTACCATGCACTGTGTAGTTAATTGTCAATAAAATATAATTTACGGTAAAAACAATCTCAAGAAATACATTGAAAAAAGAAAAGTTAAGGTGATGTTATAGTTTAGTGAAAATTTCATAACATTTACATTTTAAAATACACGAAAATTCACCAGTTATAGTTATCTCCAGTAGCTATAACTCGTGCCATATGGCCGTACTGCAGCTATAACTTGCACCCACACCCTCCACTGCCAATTACCTCCCATATTACATTACTCATGACATAGTCTATGACATCATTGATCACATCACTCCAAAATGACATCTTTGATGGCAAGACTAAGCAAGGCAGGCGGGAGTTATAATTTCTTGACCCTGCAAATGTATTCCCATGCCTTCATCCTTATTCATTCCACTAGGCATGTTAGTGTCAAATTAAGTTGTATACTGATAATCAGTCTGCGTAATCTCAGTTCTCTATTTCCAACCCGCAGGTGAATGTTCACTTTATTTATGCAAAACAATATTAGTTGTTCAAATTTCCCATTATTTTTTTCTTTGAAATACCTTGCCACATGGTAACTCTCTGTGTTGTTTGCAAAGTGTAATTGATATTTGATGTTTTAGAAGTGACATTTTCACTGGAAATATAGTCCTTCCTACATATCTAAAATGACAAGGAGATTCAAGTATATGTACCACAAAGGGGCGGGGTGTAGGTGATGTATTACCATTCTAGGTTTTTGATTCCAGCAATATTGTATGTTAACACATTTCCCCTGTTTTGCATGCTTTGCATGAATTACATTTGTGAAAACACACAAATGCATTCCAATTATCCAAATATACTGTTACCAGTATATCTCAGATAGATCTAGTTTTTTTTATATGTAATTAGGGCTCCCAGTTTTCCGTTTTTACTGATTTTTACAGATAAATACAGACAAAAAACTATTTTTCTCCTGTCTGTATTTATTTTTAAATACAGAAAAATATGGAAAATATGTCTTCTTTGGATGTTTTTTTCTGCTGTCAATTAAGAGTGTAGGTGTACAGATTGAGAGTTAGGGGACATTAAAAAAGGCAACAGATTTCCTGGTTAAGCTTAATTAAGTGCAGATTTACAGGTATTGATGCTATTCTTCAATGCTAGTGTTTTCAGATAACGCTATTGCACGATAAACTGCTGAAACCTTTTGGGCATTCAAAGGTGAGTATACATTTATCAGTCGAATAAATGTGGAAAATACCCATGGCAGCTTCATTTATACATAAAACACAAAATAGAAATGGATAAATACAGAAAAAATTGGCAAAAAATAAATATGGATAAATACAGACGGAAATGTAGAAAAAATAAATACCATAAACCGGGAGACGGAGTAGAATTTAACCTGGCTTGAAGCATGTTCCTTATGTGCATAATATTCCAGTGCATATGAATTATAGATTTGCCTGCATGTTGTGGTCAAGAATGAGCCTTATCTGTGTAACATGATATTATTTTACTCTAGGAACGAATTAATCATGTCTGGATTTGTGTCTTACTTTATCAAATGCCTGTTTTAATATATTGTCTGGGTACCCTCTTACTTTAAATCTTTCAAGCATATGTTCCTGCATCTAAATATAAGAAGAGTCTGTGCCTCATTTTCTATGTGTACATACTAATTTTCCATAGGATATACACCACATCAGGCATGTTGCATGGTTTCTGGATACAGGTAATATGCTGTTACCAGCTGAGGGTTTATTGACAAAGCTGCAGCTCTTGTTAGAACATCCACATATTCTACTTCTATAGCAGTTATTCTACAGGTCAGTTGCAGGTTTAGCTCATTCTGATTCAAAATATTTCTGAAAGCCCTGAATCACTGCTACCTTTCCAAAAAATATGTCAAGAATACAACTGAATTTATTTTAGAGCCTTGTTAGTCTGTCTCATAAAGACTGTACACAGTTGTTCAAATAGCACCATGTTGAGAGTAAAGGACTGGGATACTAAGATTCATGCAATTGATTCTGCTTTTCTGCAATATCTTCTGGGGAATGAAGAGTTGGTTCTGCATATATCTATATTATCATTGATGTTATGTGCGACATCATCAATGATATCATGAGTGATATATTGTGTGAGGTCAAAGCAGTGTAAAGAGGGGGTGCAAGTTATAGTTATCTCAGCTAATTATAACTGGTAAATTTCAGTGTTTTGTGAGTTTAAAATTGTATGTATCAAGTGACATTTTCACCTAACTGTAAATCCACTATAACCTTAGTTTTTTTCAGTGAATTTCTAGAGTTTCTTGATTCAAAGTATGATCTCAGTACCATGCCTAATTATAACATCACTGGCCTGTGGCAGAAAGGTCATTCACCAACGCCCCATCCTTGGCCAGCCAATGGAAGCATTCATCACAATATAAAGGGGTATCATATTCAATAAGGTTGGTCTACTGGCTTTGTCAAGAGGTCAACACACTAACTTGTAAAAGGTAGACCTATTGGCTTTGTCAAGAGGTGACCACATTGATCTAGAAGGCAAGAGCATTGGCTTTCTTAAGGGGTCACCACACCATTAAATGAAAGCAAGCATATTACCTTTGTCCAAAATTGATGATATCAAGGCAAGCCTGTTGGTTTTGGTGTTGAGTATTCACTACATTAATATAAAAGGGCATGTCTTTTGACTTTGTCACAGCTCACCACTTTAATAAAACAGCAACCATGCTATGTTTAAAATGTAAAACATCTAGAATGCAAAACCATATTTATAGATATTTCTTCATAGACAGTATGAACAACAAGCATTAGAACGTTTGTCACTAAACGTATAAATAAAGCATATAGATTCAAAACAGCATCAAACATGTTAGAGTCTTTTTTTACAGCCATGATGCCACATAATACTGTCATAAGATCAACCATCAAGACCTCCTACGATCCTCAACTGAAGAGTAAAGTCATCACCAGGAGAAAAGCTTAAAGCAGCATGAACTTTTCCCCTTGTCACGTTTTATTGCCACATGAAACAAAGGGCTACTCTTAATATTTGATTTCTATGGGGCTACTGCACTCCCTGCAGTCCCCTAAAACACTATGAAAACATGCTGATGGAGCTCATGCCCAGGCCGGGGCCCCACAAAGCAGGACAGATATGCAAATCAGTCTTGAAAGGCATTATGGGGTGCTTCTGGCTTGGAGCATTGAATGATAAATGAGCAGTCCCAGCCTCTAATTTATTTTTGCTTTTTTCCCTTGTGATGGAGCAAGGTTTTGTTGAAAAGAGACTTGCCCAAACGCAATCTTCTTGTTTAACTTACTAACGAAGTTATTAACAAAGTGTCATGAATAACTAATATGCACCACATGAACACGCGGGTTAGTGAAGCTTGGTATGTGTGTACTAATGCGGGTTACAATGAAGAAAGACTAATACCCGCTTTAAACGGGGAAGTTTTGTGCGGATGCGTCACTGCATCTACGTAGTATGATGTATTACTGCTTGGGGGAAAATGTGGCGCATGAGCAGAAGACACTAAAATGGAGACTTGAAGACTTGCGTGCATGGCATCTGCTCACTTGAAATGAAAGCAAGCTATTGTACTAATGCTAATGTTGGAAAAGTATTAAGTAAAGGGGAACAGAGTAGAGGTGGGTGGTATACATTGCAACCACTTTATTTGTGAAATTAATATTTATCTTTCTCACTTTACCACTAGTGTGTATTTGGGCCTCTCTCACATAACTGAATTAAGTTGAATGACGCAAAGTCCGCGCATGCCCACTGAGTGAAGCCATGAAGGTCATGACTGCATTGGAAAGAGAGCCCAGATTGAGTATTGCAGCATTGTAACGGATAGTGAAGAGTTCAAAGATGAAGAATCCTATTCAAAATGTTATTATATTGTTTCAAAGTGAAATGTGGGAGTGTAGTAGAATCAGATTTATGAATAAAAATTAAGGGGATGGATTTGCGAACAATAGTTGAACTGATTTTAATGACATGTAAGCATGGTGTGATGGAGCTTCACCCCTTGACTGACCAATCAAATTTCATATTTTTATGCTATTGAAACATAAATGGGTGGAACATGAAGAATGAAAGGAATAATTAATATAGCCTTAGTTAATTAGTTAGAACGGAGAGGCTTCGGCTGCAGGAGATGCTGTTGCTGGGAGAGATGCTGTGAGATGCTTAACCAAATGCAGAACCTGAAGCAGAACCTTCTATCCTAATTTAATTGGGTTGGATCAGAAGGAAGAATCTTAGGAGGAAGAGAGTGTCAGAGAGGGGTGCGGCGCAATCGTGGGTATCCTAGAGAGGTCATCTATCCTGTCCTTAATCCTGTCCTGGAGTCTTTTTCTCCTGACCTATCCCAGGGGACCCTTATCAGCCCTTTGGCCACGAGGTTCACACCATCCTTGGCAAATATAATTTCATGTTATTATTGATGTCCTTTTCTCTATGTCCTCTCCCTTTCTGAGCATTGATTATTGTATGAGTCCGAAGTATATGCTTGGTGTTTATGAATTGAATTTTCTCTCCTATGAATGTTGGTGACTGCACTGTATTTTGGAATGGTTCCTATACATTAATTTTAGATGAAGATTTAAAAACTTCATGAGTCTGTGGTTATTTACTTTTAAATAAAAGTTAAAGTTAGGTTAATTATTACCATCAACTAGTTCAACTAATGATCCATTGACCAGAGGAAAGAACTTGAGGATGATTAAGAACAAGGACAAATAAATAACTTCGTCAGTAAATACGAGAATGTGAGACAACTAAGATTCAAAAGCATTGCAATGAAAAATGCTGAAACAAGAGACAATCAAAGACCTGACAATGCTGCAGAAATATCTAGCACAGATGCAGAATCTCTCACAAGCGAATCAGGCTCAGAATTGGAGAACGAACCACTCAGCTTGGGGAAAGAGGTAAATTTTTTTAGTCAACGCACGTCGGCAGACGCTGAGACCGAGGATTAAAAAAAAAAAGGAATCGAACCGCTAGAAGAAGGGCAAGGCTCGAAAGGTGGTAATCAAAAATCAAAGAAAAAAACACAGTGGTACAAGAAACAACGATAGAGGATAAAACAATAATAAATCTCTCAATCATTGCACTATCAAAAGCTGCTAGTGCTTGGGTTAAATTTTTGCCTTGAAAGTAATTTTAATTACTCCAGCCCCAGAATTGAAGTCTTTTGTTTCATATGCAAGCTTAAATTAAAGACGTTTTTCACTATTAAAAAAGGCAAAAACACACACCGAGCAAACTGTGGAGAGTAGTGACATGCTGGGGCTACAAGCATCAGACTTTTCTACCCTACTGACATTACATGATTTGAATAATGAGAACAGTAATAACACCAATGCAAAAAACCCGGGACTGGATGAAGACGATGCAACCCAAACATTACTACTAAATATTAATATCTCGCAACGAGGGGCTGGGAGCAGCCCGTTTAAACCCAAGTCCACTTTTCTCCCAAGGATGCCTAAGGATGCAGTTGATATTTTTCACGAGAGAGTTACAGAAGATATTAAGAAGCTGTATCATCAGGTAAAACACAAGAAACATATTAAACAATACAATAGCATTCAATATGACAAATTAATGAGAAAATGGGGGAATAATCTAGAAATTGTCATTGAAAAGTCAGACAAAGGTGGTAAGATAGTGTTGTGGCCTACGAAAGACTATATTAAGAAAGCAAGGAGGCGTTTGAACAAATGATTATGCTATAAAAGAACGACTGTAAAAGAGTATAACAACGCAAAGGAATGTTTGAAAAAAGATCTTCAACAGTACAAACAAGAGGATTTAATATCATCAGATGAATATAAGTACTTGTACAAAGAATTCCCAATTATCCAGACCATATATTTTATACCCAAAGTTCATAAAGAGGTGGTACCAATACCAGACAGACCAATCATCTCTGCAATCAATGGCATGGGTGAACATGTGGCACAATATGTTGATCACTTTTTACAGGACTTGGTGAAGGGATTACCCATATATGTGAAGGACACAGGGGACTTTTGAACTAAAATTGGTAATATTGTTTGGACAGATGATTTGATTCGTATTTCATTAGATATAGAGTCACTGTACACCAGTATTGAACACCGAACTGGATTGAATGCGGAAATACATTTTCAGATACAAGACCCTGTGAATATCACAAACATAATAAGATGCTCTTTGCTCTTATCAACTGGTGTCTACATAATAATTATTTTATATTTGGAAAGGAGATTTTCAAACAACTAAGAGGTGTAGCCATGGGAGCCAGTTTCTCTCCCAGCTATGTATGCTTGCATGTGGGCTAGTGGGAGGAACAAGTTCTTAAGAAAGACCATCAGGAAAGTTTTGCACAACATATAATTGGCTTCGTTATATTGACAATGTTTTTCTTATATGGAAAGGAAATGAAGAAAGTGCCAGGCAGTTCATCAAGACTATTAACAATTCTGCCAATTTAAATTTTACATTCAATCTTTGTACACAACGCATCAAATTTTTAGATGTAGTTATAAATAATGGAAAATTGGAAACTACAGTTTTCAGAAAAGCTACTGCAGGGAATGCGACGTTACATGCCAGCAGTGCACATCCTAAGCACCTCATATGGAGTATTCGATTTGGAGAGATCTTGAGGCTCAAACGCATTTGTAGTACAGGAGAAGAGTTTGATAGATGTGCTAAAGAAGCTTTGGCCAGACTAAGAAAGAAAGGCTATAGCTCTAGAATGTTGAGGGAGATAGTTAATAAGGCCAAAGAAAGACCTAGGTCAGCATTATTACTAAATCGGGAAGAGGTGATAAAAACTCCACATACAGATGAAGATCCCCGACTTATAACTACATTTAGCCATCAAGAGAGGAAAATGTGAGCTATAATAAAAAGGAATTGGCCAATAGTTTTAGCTGACAATGTTCTGGGGCTCAGACTCCCTATATTTCCAAATATTACATTTAGAAAAGCACGATCTATGGGGAACAAACTAAACAGAAATAGCCCGGAACTAGGCCCCATTAAGACATGGCTCATACCAAAACCAGGATTTTTCAAATGCTCGTCATGCAGAGCATGCAAGTTTGGTACAAACAAGATGAATTTTACCACCCAATTTTGTCAAGAGGCAGCTACAGTTGTAGGACGGAATACGCAGTGAATGTTCTGACGTGCACCTGTGGCCTTAAATACATTGGGAGCACCAAGCTATAGTTGCACGTCAGAATTTTACAGCATTTAAAAGCTTTCATCAATAATGATTCCTCTTATCCGGTGGCTCACCATTTTAAAAGCACGCATAACAATGATATCAACTGTCTGTCATATTATGTGGTTGATGTGGTTGATGCCATTCCCGTCCTCCGAAGAGGAGGAAATAGGGAACTACTATTAAGACATTTGGAAACCTGCATACTTTAGAATTTGACAGTATGATACCAAATGGATTAAACAACACTGAGGACATGTATAACTTCCTATGAAACTCATCAATTCTATTATTTTCCATATGAACTATGGCCTATAGAATGTTAGATTTTGCACTTTGTATTTTAAACCTTATGCTATGACGATTAATAGCCTGGTTATAAATAAAGTAAGGTTACATTGACATCTTAAATAGAAGTAAAATGATATTCGCTGCAATCTCTATGTAAATATTTTTTATATCCCTAATGTGATAATGTTTTACACACTATGATTTTAATATAGGCACTGGCACTTTTTAGATACGATTTTTATACAGCTCTAGGGACTTTAGTTAGACATAGGTTAGGCATATATATATATATATACTGAAAAAAATATAGGTTTTGCACATGTTAGTTCGGAATTAGCATTTAAAAAACCTTACAAATTCACAGAAAAAAAACATAGGTTTCACGCATGTTATAGTTAGCTGGACATTTCACTCATACAAAACCATTGAAATTCCCCCGTTATAGTTAGTTCACCTAACTATAACTCGCGTGCCCGCAATCCACTGCTGATGACGTCATATATTACATCACTCATGACATGGTCAGTGACATCACTCATGACATCACTGATGACATCTCAAATGACATCACCGATGACATCACTGATGGCATCATCCAGTAAATGTGTGTCTTTCTGACAAATAAATATTTTTTATATATGTATATCTAAAGGTCGATGGAAGAACAACTGGGTAAATAAGTGTCTAAATGGATGTTTTTTGTTGTAAAATTGATTGTATAACTGACTTATTAAGTGTATATTAGTGAATACATGTATTAGCGAGTAATGTTTAAATAGTTAAATATCTATATCAGTGTCTCACTGTGTATAAGGGGCTGCATGGGTTGGTGAGTAGCTACATGAGTGTGTATATGGGTTATTAGTTGGATTTTTGAGTATCAGTATGAGTGTCTGTATGGCTCGGTGGGGAGCATTACTTAGCGCATAGAAACATGAATGAGTGACTCACTGTTTGTATGTGCTTTGTATGTGCTTTGAAGACAGCACGTGAGTAGGACTGTATGGGTGGATGAGTGTGTGCATAGGTGTGTTAGTGAGTAAATGACTGTCTCAATAGTGTCTTTATGAGTAAATACATATGTTTTAAACTAGTATATGTGAGTATTGATGTATATAAGTGAGTATATCTGAGATTGAGAGATTGGAAGAGTTCCTGTAAAAATAAGTATATGTTTCTATAAGAGATTGTTTAAGAGAGTAAGTATGTGTATGTTTCTGTAGAAGTAAGTGTAGTGGTGTGTGTATAACAGTATATGCAAGTAAATGGATGTTTATTTGCATGTGTGAGTATGTGTGTGAGTAACTCTATGTATGAGTGTAGGTGTGTAACAGGATGTATAGGTGTATGAGTACATATGATGAGTGAGTACATGTATGAGTGACTATATACAACTGTTGGTGAATGAGTGGATGTGTATGTAGATTTTGGAATTGTGTATGTAGATTTTGGAATTACTGAATAGGTTATTCTAACTGGTATTGGTATCTCCATCGTTTTAAAAATGTTTGTTTCTATTTTTCAATGTGTGTATCAAAGGTATATTAGGGTGAGAGGAGGTCTGCTACTCTTTCACAAGGATGATATCATCAGTGATGTCATCAGTAATGTCATTTGAGATGTCATCAGTGATGTCATGAGTGATGTCACTGACCATGTCATGAGTGATGTAATATGTGAAGTCATCAGCAGTGGATTGCGGGCACGCGAGTTATAGTTAGGTGAACTAACTATAACGGTGGAATTTCAATGGTTTTGTATGAGTGAAATGTTCAGCTAACTATAACATGTGTGAAACCTATGGTTTTTTCAGTGAATTTCTAAGGTTTTTTAAATGCTAATTCCTAACTATAACATGTGTAAAACCTGTTGTTTTTTATATTTCTTTTTAGTTATTTTATTTTTTAAATTACATTACATATTTTTAATGTAAAATAATAAAAAACAACATTCAAAAATTATTTTACAAATTTTTTTTTTTTAATATATTAAAATTAATTTCTATATTTTTTTTTTGCATTTTATTGTTGTAAATGTATGGTACGCGTACCTTCCTCCACCATCCTTTGTATCTGTAATGGTACTGTACATGTACCCGCGCACACGTTATGAATACGTTTTGAGGTTCCGCGTCGCATCGGCGCTTCTGTGTGACGTCATTTAGGTTTGTACGGCGCACCGTATGCGTACTCCGCGAAGGTTTCTTAATGTTTAAAAAGATACATCTATGTATTTAATGTAAATATTAAGGCAAGACATTATCTGAGATAATCATGAAAATAGTATTTATTTACTTTTAATAAGCATATATTACTTTTAAAAGCAATTACGCAAATCGCGGTGTCTGTCGTACGTACGCGCATCATAAGAGCACCGTACGCGCACCAAATGTGACTTCAAAACAAGAGATTTGATTGGTTCATAATACTTCCTATCCTAACTGTTGAAGGACCCCACCCATTTTAATCATTCTTCTTTGACTTTCACTGAAGAATCATCTGTTTTCTGAAGCTCCTGTGTTTTTGAAGACATCTTTAATATGGCTGCACGCCAGGAGGAAGATACATCTAAACACTCTTCAGAAGAAGAATTTCTTGCTGAGGATGCACAGCCAAAAAGGAAGGAAGCTCTTATCTGGAAGTTTTTTACATTTCCAGACGGAGAAAAGAAAGTGAATGCAGCCACGGTCACCTGCAAGGTGTTTGGGACCATGCTTTCTAGAGGTGATCCGAAAAAAAATATTCATTTATAACCGCCAGCATGGTACGACATGTGAAGACTCTTCATCCCCGCAATTATGCTAGAGCTGAATGTGACAGGCTGCGGGAAGATCCCCCACCAGCTGTAGCCAGCACTTCCACAGCACCATCTAGTCCGTATCCAGACATCCGTCCTGATTTTGGAGACCTTATCATTCTTTGCAAATTTTGTAAAGAGACATTATGTTATGGCGAACAGTCTATTGATTATATTTGCAGGCGCAAACAGGAGCACCGTTGCTCCCGCCGTAATTTTTTTTTTGTTTATTTGGTCCCGTTGTTTTCTTTGCGCAGTTTCTTTTTTTCCTTTGAAAAAACCCCCCAAAAATAAAAAACTGTTCAAAAAATCCCCAAAAAATACAAAACTGCAAAAAAGACAAAAAAAAGTTATTTTAAGAACTAAGTTCAGTGGTCAAAAAAGGAGCTATATTAGTATGATAGTGTGTAAAAGTTTTTTTGAATGAATGTGTAGTGCATAAATGAATGAAAGAATACATTAGTAGTGTATGGTGAATGTAAAAGTGCAATACTATAAGGAAGTGCTACAGCATAACTCTATAATGTGTTTACTTGCAGTATACTAAAGCATGGGCGGATTTTGCGAATTGGCAATCCTCGAACTTGCGTATTTACGGATTCGCAATCCGCAAAATCCGCGAACTCTCACGAATTTGCGGATTTTTTTTTTGTGTGTTCGCAAGGATTTCTGCCAGTTCGCGAGGGTTCTGTACCAGTTCGCAATTGCGAACTTACTTGTCGTCTCGCAACGGCCGCGACTATGTTGTTTCTACATCTGGTTCATCATCACAGGTTCACAGCACCCTCTGTTTCACCACTGCCACCCTCTGGTACACCCATGCCACCCTCTGGTACATTACTGCCACCCTCTGGTTGGTTTATCACTGACTGTAGATATGGGGGTGGAGAAAAAGCAAGCACACCTGCCCTGCTTCAACTGACATGAATTAATTTGGGGTTGATTAATGTGTCACTGAATTTAAACTTCCAGTCTGGCTGGCACCTGCTTCCTTATCTGTAATTTGCTTTCTGTTGCAGTGCAATTTTTTTTCACAGGACCTTTGTGGCCTATAGTTGCAAGTAGGCAACTGAACTCTGAAGGGGCCCCTCAGGAAGCACTACAGGGAATGGTTACTAATGATAAGATTGAACTTTTGCACCTGCAGAGTGCTCTCAGTTTTGTCTGTAATTGCTTTCTGTTGCAGTGTAATTTTTTTAACAGGACCTTTGTTGTTTACTTGTAGCTATTCTCTGAGCCTGCTGTGAGGGTCAGAGCAGGGTCATAGAATAGTTGCAAGTAGGCAAATGAACTCTGAAGGGGCCCCTCAGGAAGCACTACAGGGAATGGTTACTAATGATAAGATTGAACTTTTGCACCTGCTGAGTGCTTTCAGTATTGCAAAAATCCAAATACCCAGCAGCATCCACAAAAAGTAATCCTTCCAGGTCAAGATCCAAATCAAAGTGACCAGCACATGAAGAAAGCACTGGGAGGAGCCTGGTGGACAGGAACAGGAAGTTGGAGACTGTGGGGCACTTCCTTCCTCCCACCCCCACCCCCCAAAATGGACTCCTTGCAAAGAAAAAGTGCAGGCAAATGTTAACCTGAGGAGTTATTCTGATAAAAATCATAATTTTCAAGGTTTATGCTGCCTGCTGGTGGATTTCTTGTGCGAAATTGCAAATTTTGCAATCTCGCAATTGCGAGATTGTCGCTGCCCGCCGCATCTACGTGTTCGCAAGTGTTTACTCCCGCGAAATTGTATAGTATTCTAGTTGGCAAGTGCGACCAAGCAAAAAATCCGCTTCGCACGGATTTTACGAATTTTCGGCAAGTTCGCGAGAGTTCGCGGATTGCGAATTTACCGAAAATCTGCAAAATCCGCGAGCGGAACGGATTTTACGCCCATGCTTAAGTATACTGTAGTACTTCGGAAGCACATGAATGTAACATATGTACATAAATATGTTACAAGTCTATGCTTCCCTCTGCACTGCTGTTGAAACTGCCTGGGTGAATTTATAGGTGTTTGTGTTTTAATGCAGTGAATGGATTATAACATACTGCTGACTGGATCACTACAACAGTGCAACAGCAGTGACAGAGTGCTTGGTGAAAGTGTACGGATACAGACTGGGGAATTGAAGGTGTGAAAGACAAGTGAGCAGGTAGATGCAAGACTGCATACAAAGGGGCATATCACCACCAAAGTGACGAAGAGAGGTGTTAGCCGTCTTGGTTTCATGCCTCTCTTCGCCACTTCAGAAAAGCTAGGCTGCACAATATTACCAAGGATATGGTGCAGCCTAGCATTTCCCCCTGCGATGGCGATAAGTTTTACAATATAACGCCAGCGCAGGCAGGGAAGGTTCATTTATGTACTGGAAGGTGTTCCTTCCTGGCATAAACAAAGCATTAAATGCCATTTTGTAACTTATATGTGCCCTGCTTCATGCAGCACACATAAAAGGTACAAATTGGCATTTTTAAAAAGAGGTTTGTTTATGTACAGGAAGGGACACCTTCCTGTACATAAAGAAACCTTGGCATTTGACTTTTTCCATGTGTGCTGCACAAGGCAGCACACATGGAAAAAGCAAAAACGAGGAGAAATTAAGCATTTCTCCTCATTTCGCCACCTTAAGAACAGGTCTTACCTGTTCTTGAATTCGGCGCTGCCACCTATTATTGCCTCTCTTGATAATATGTGGCAGCGTCAAAGTGAATAGGTGATTTTGGTGGAACACCCACCACAACACCCACTGCACGCCGCCTTTCACGATGAGTTTATAATGAAAGGGGCCCTATTACCAAGGCAACGTTAGGTCAATTAACGTTACTTTAAGGCACGTTAATTGACTTAACGCTGCCTTGATAATAGGTTGATGCAAATATCGCTGTGTTATTGGCAGAAAAGTGCCGATAACACGATGATAAGGGGCTTGATAATATGCCCCATAGTGCATAGGAGTTTCAAGCAGTCCATACTCTAAGGCGTACCTTGCTACATGAGTGCTTGGGTACTGACTGAGTGATCACAGTTGTGCAAGGACAGTGCCTGACTGAATTTATAAGTGCTTGAGTTTAAGTGCAGTTAATGGATTAGCATATACTGCTGAATGGGTCACTACAATAGTGCAACAGCAGTGACAGAGTGTTTGATGGAAGTGTAAGGATACAAATAGTGCATAGGGGTTTGAAGCAGTGCCTGCCCTAAGGCCTACTTCGCTGCATGAGTACTTGGTTACTGACTGAATGCTCATAGCACTGTAAGGAGAGTGTCTAAGTGAATATATAAGTGCTTGAGTTTTACTGCAGTAAATGAATTAGTACATACTGCTGAATGGGTCGCTACAACAGTGCAACAGCAGTGACAGAGTGCTTGGTGGAAGTGTAAGGATACAGACTAGGAAATTGAAGGTATAAAAGACAAGTGTGCAGGTAGATAGAAGAGTACAAGCATAGTGCATAGCGGTTTGAAACAGTTCATGCCCTAAGGTCTTCTTCGCTGCATGAGTACTTGGGTACTGACCCAATCATTACAGTTGTGTTTGTTTTTCTCTTTTCTTGTGACTAGTTTTTACCGAGTCACAAGATGGCTGCCAACACTTCCTGGTTTGGAGTATTGACAGCCAATTAGAATAAAGCTCGTGGTCGGGAGGGTCCACGGATCCACCGTGCCTCTAAATATCGAAACTTTTATTTTTTGATTTTATCAGCAACTACTGAACGGATTTACACCATTTACAAAAAGGGCACTTTCTGAACCAAGCACTACCTTTTTGCCAAATGTGGTGTAATTCTGTTCAGCAGTTCGAGCTGTAGCCGTGTCTAAAATTTCCTATGGAAAATTCATTTTCCGACCTCTTTTTTTATTTCTGAGGAGCTACTTAACAGATTTACACCATTTAACAAAAAGAGTTCTTTCTGAAACAAGGGCTACATTTTTGTCAAATTTGGTGTAATTCCGTTCAGCAGTTCGGGCTGTAGCTGTGTCTAAAGTTTCCTATGGAAAATAACATGGAGAAAACACGTTTTGGCACCCTCCTTTTTTCCCAACCCACACTTGGCGAACCACCACAACACTTTCAGGATAGGAGCTGACCGGAGCGGGCCACGAGTTCACTGACAAAAAACAAAAGTTTCAGGGGCGTTATAGTTAGGCACAGATTTCACTCATACAAAACCAGTGAAATTCAACAGTTGTAGTTACTTGAGCTAACTATAACTTACACCTCGCAATGCAACGTTCCCCGCCGTCATAATATGCCAGTGGAAAATCTCATTGTGATGGCGGAGAGACCGTCACTGACAGCCTGTTGGTGGCGGTCCCTCGGCCATTGTAATGAGGCCCATAGATAGAATAGGTGATATAATGGTAAAACTTTAATCAAATTGTAGCATTATTTTTTTTAGGAATTTTACAAGGTGTCCCACTTTTTAAGAGTGTGTTTCTATAGATTTTAACTTCCTTTTAAAAAGATAATTTAAGTGTTTGGCCATCAGGCATGACCTTTTTTTTATTTTAGTACTTTTTGTAAGGTAAGTTTTATTTGTGTAAAACATGTATTAATCAGAGTTCTGTACAATTAATTTTTTGATGAAAGTAGTGTTTGTTATTTTTTTCTAATTAAAAAAATTAAGTTGCATACCGGTCGCGGTTTTCCGCGTTGGGTGAGTGAATCTGATATAAGTTTACATGTATAAAATACACAGACAGAGAATTTAATTTATATTGGGAGGGAAGAGGTCTACTAATAAAATGAAAAATTTATATTACTATAGATGTCGTTTTTTAAGAAAATGTTTCACCACTTTTATGGAGACACAGCTACTTTGCGCATCTGTTTTCGGAGCCGCGATAGGGACGTAACCTAGCTTATTTTTAATTGTGCAGAATATATATAAAAAGCTTTTGAATGTTGATTTTAAGGTAAGTGATTTACTAACAGAATACTGAAACAAATTTGAAGATATATTAAAGTTATTTCAAACGTTTTTTGTTGCTATTTTGTGGAGCCACGATATTGTTGCAAACCTGCAGAGCCACCATATTTCCCAATACTAAATAATAATTATTTAAAATCTTTTTAAAAAAAATATTTTTTCAGAGTCATGTCCCTGTCTTGGATCCACAAAGCAACTTCTTCATCCTGCCAAGCAACAGATAATCTGGCAAACCACGTTTGAACTCCTTCAAAGTCTGAGTACTCTAAATACCTTACATTAAACATTCTTATATTGCTGTCAAACGTATCCTATGTTTTCCCAAGGAGTGCAACCACATTTTTTGCATGTATTTCTGAACACCCCCAAATTATTTCCTTTGCACTAAAACAGAGCTAACATAGATTGTAGGACGTAGCCAGAACCATATACATGTATTCAGAAAACACATCACTGTTTGATAAGTTCTCTTTTCCACAACCACAAAAAGTCTACAAAGAGATAAAAATTACTATAAACCTTTTCTTATCACAGTTGACTCTGTTGCCCTGCCTCACTCAGCAACCACAGAATGAGGGACATGGACCAAAATAGTGCCCACTATTCCAGACTTTCCTCTGAAGCATGATACAAGGCTTTTAGGAATTGTTATGCCCTGTCTCATCCTAGTCACCTACACTAGTTATTTTCCTCTCAATGCAATCACAATCAAGTGAGTCTATGAATGGCTCTGTGAGTGTCTGATTCGTTCTGTAAGTGAGTCTATCAGTCTCTGAATGAGTCTTCAAGAGTGTGCATAACTCTCTGAATGGGTCTGTGAGTGGGCAGATGAGTCTCTTAGTGGGTCTGTAAGGGGGTGCATTAGTGTGTAAATGGGTCTTGAGTAGGTGTATGACTGTCGGAGTGAGTCCATGAGTGGGTGCATGCCTCTCTGAGTGGATGCATGAGTGTATAAATGGGTCTTGAATGGGGACATGGCTCTCTGAGAGGGTCTGTGAGTGGGTGCATAAGTCTTTGAGTGGGTCTGTGAGTAGGTTCATTAGTGTCTAAGTGGGTCTATATGTGACTCAGTGAGTGGATCTCTGGGTCAGTGCATGAGTCTCCGAGTGGCTCTGACAGTGGGTACATGAGTATAAAGTGGACTGTTGGTAGGTGAGTGAGTCTTTGAATGGGTCAGAGAGTGGGTGTATGAGTATCTTAGTGGGTCTGTGAGTAGATGCATTAGTGGCTCAGTGGGTCTGTCAATGGATGCGTACGTCTCTGAATGGATCTGTGTGTGAGTGTGTAATGTCTGACTGGGTTTATTAGTAGGGTATGAGTACCTCACAGTTGTGAGTGGTTCAACTAGCTCTCTGTCTAAGTTTTGTATCTACAACTGGGTCTGTGAGTGCATAGATGAATGTATGACTGACAACTGCAATATATGTATTTTTATATTTATTTCTGTGAGGTTTGCCACTCCACCTCGATGTTACATGGAGGAGAGCACTGAGCGCCGCAATGGGGATGCTGCTCCTAGCAAGGGCAAACAAAAACATATTATGACATGTTATAATGCATAACAGATTCTTTTCAAACCCATATATTCCAATATTGGTGACAGGGTACCTCCTATCCTCACCCCTTTTATAAGTCTTTGACATGTTCCGATATACCCTGGGACTGGCAACCATTGCATGAAATGGCAGCTGTAACTTTTGTTTTTAAATTTACTACAGGGGATGAGCGACTCCACTGTGATGTTACACAGGGGGCCAAGCTGAGCACTGTGATTGAGTCACAGCCGCACGGATGTGATAAGAAATATTCTTACCATTCTAAAACTTCAAAGACGTCTCTATAACTCCCCTACAATACTCTCATGGGGTTAAGGTACTCCTACCATGACTTCTTCCATGTTTTGTCCCATAAAACAACTCCCCGGTACTGGCTCCCTTCATATAATGGCAGCTGCAACATTTTCAACAGCTTCCATCCAACCAATAGGAGCACTCCTCCTGTCACATGGCTTTGCATAGCACCTCGTCAGAGCAAAGTGGTTTCTTTCTTGTCATCTCCTGTAACCCTGGGCGTAGTGTGCGTAGTGGGGCTACGTGAAGCTACGCAAAGTGGGCGAGAAACTATGCCCACCTGCGCACTTCGCGTAGCCCCACTACGCGCCGCATGCCCCCCTCCCCTACATACCTAATTTTATGAAATGGGCACATAAAATAAATAAAAGACACTTACCTTGACCGCGGCGTCCCGGGGCTCCCTCTGCTTGTTCACGCCGCCATCTGCTAACCAATGCGCATGCGTGGGGGCCACGCATGCGCATGTTTTGTGAGAAATGCGCATGCGCGGCAGCCCGCGCATGCTCATTGCTTAGCAGACGGCGGCGTGAACGAGCAGAGGGAGCCCCGGGACGCCGCGGACAAGGTAAGTGTCTTTTATTTATTTTTATGTGCCCATTTCATAAAATTAGGTATGTTCGGGAGGGCAGGAGGGAGGTGGGTGGCGGGCAACTTCGCTACGCCCAAGGAGTAGGCGTAGTGTTGCCTGCTTCGCCTACTTTGCAAAGGGCGAAGTAGGCAACACTACGCCCACTTCGTGGGCGTAGCCCAGGGTTAATTTCCTGTTGAGAGCAGAGTATATAGTTCTCCCTTTTAAATACTCAAGTATGCAAACGCCAAAAATCCATAATGCCACTCGCACACCTACTCAGAGACATACCCAGGCACTCACATACCCACTCAGACCCACACACCCACTCACAGACACATGGCACCACTGACCTCCACTCACAAAGACATGCAGGCACTCACACATCCACCACAAACCCATACAGCCACTAACACACCAACTCACAGACCCATACAGCTACTCATACTCACACTCACTGACCTATTGAGCCACTCACACACCCATTCTCAAAGTTTACAGGTTACATTTAGGAAATAAAATTGAAATAAAATGTAGAAATTCACTGACAAAAACAGGTTATAAGGAAATTATAGTTAGTAAATAGAATTTAAAAAAACATAGAAATTCACTAAAAAAACAAAAGTTACAGGAACGTTACAGTTAGGTAATATAATAAAAAAAACTCTGAGAAACTCAGTGAAAAAGCAAATGTTATAGGGCTGTTATAGTTAGGCTAATATTACACTCGTATAAAACCATAGAAATTAAGCAATCATAGTTACCTGGGGTAGCTATAATTTACGTCTCTGCAATGCACTGCATTTCACCTCACATACTATGTCACTCATGACATGGTCAGTGACATCACTGCAGACCTCATTGATGACATCTCAAATGATATCATTAATGACATCATCCACAGAAACACTCACACACCCTCTCACACCGCTATAGAACATCTCATGCGCCCACACAACCTCTTCATAGACCCATACAAGAGCTCATATACTCACTCACTGATCCACAAACCCACTCACACATCCACTAACTCATACAGCCACTCACACAACCACTACCTCACCCATACAGCCAGTCCTGTACTAACTCACTTGCCCATACAGCTACTCACATACTGAGACTGTCACCCATATAGCTAATCACACAACTACTCACTCAACCAGACAGTCACTCACACATCCACTCACTCACCCATACAGTTACTAACACACACACTCATTTCATCATGCATATACTAAATTATGTACTCACTCACCTATACAGTCACTAATACAAGCTCACACTCACCCATACAGCCACTGGCACATGTACTCACTCACCCATACAGCCACTCACACACCCCATCATTCACCTATACAAACCTCTCACATACCCACTAAATCACCCATACACCACTGACATACCCACTCACTCACCAACACAACTACACACACTGTCACTCACTCCCCCTTTTAACCACTCTCCCACCCGTCCATATACCAATACAGCAAGAAACCCATAGAGCCACTCACACACCTACTCATACATGGCCACACGCAGTCACACAGCCACTGTGTTACAAATAGTATCACTCATTAGAGGTACACAAAGTTTACTAATTTAGCATTTGTAGTATCTAACTGTATATATTTAGCAGGCAGACACGTTTAGAAAACACTCCCAATCACTGGATGATGTAATGAGTGATGTCATCAGTAATGTAATTAGTAATGTCATTCACCATGTCATGAGTGACATTATATGTGAGGTTATAAGCAGTGCATTGAGGGGGAATAAGTTATAGTTGGCTCAGGTAACTGCAACAGCTGAATTTCAGAGGTTTTGAGTGGGTAAAATCTGAGCCTAACTATAACGTCCCTATAACTTTTTGTTTTTACAGCGAATTTCTGTTTTTTATAATTCGACTTCCTAACTACAACGTCCTTGTAACCTTTGTTTTTTAGTGCAAAATAATGTATGTGTATGTATATGTGTGTGTATATATATATTCACTGTAAAAAACAAAGGTTACAGGGACGTTATAGTTAGTAAATAACATTTTTTTAAAGTAGAAATTCACTGAAAACAGGGATGTTATAGGTAAGCTCAGATGTCACTCCAACAAAAGTAGTGAAATTTGGCAGTTATAGTTATCTGAGCTAACTATAACTTACGCCCTCACAATGCACTGCCTATGACTTCACATATTACATCATTCAAGACATGCTCAGTGACATCACTGTTGACTTCACTGATGGCATCTCAAATGGCATCACTACATGCATCTCCCTGTGTGTATAAGCAAGGTGTGCTCCGCTTTGAGCAAGCAAGAGCAAAATGCTCTCACTTGCCTAAATTGGAGCACTGCTTTGCATGGCTTGGAAAACAGCAGTGTCCCGGGGTGGGCAACAAAGGAAAATGCAGGAGCTGGCCCTGAGGGTGGCAGTCCACAGGGCCATGTATGCTCCTGGAGGGGGGCACATGGCCCCCTCCTTCCCTGACTAAGGGTCTGCCCCTGGGAGGTGGTGATCCCCATTGCTGGGAATGACCCAGGAGGGGCACATAGCCCCCCTATCATTTGTTAACAAAAAATACATTGGCCTCAGGGAGGTTGTGGTCCCCGGGATGGGGGGGCTGCAAGGCCCCCCACTACATGAGCTCTGGTGAGGTAGCAGTCCTCAGGGCTTCAGGGGGCTATGTTTGCCAAATTTGTTGCAATTCCGTTTAGCAGTTCGGGCTGTAGCCTTGGCTGAAGGTTCTATGTAAATTAACATGGGAAAAATGCACTTTTAAGCAAGCCCTGGTTCTTGGCCCCCACTTGACGGATCACCCCAAAACGATCAAGATAGCAACTGATGTGACGGTCATATAAAGTTTGAAAATTTCGTGAAGATTTGTCAAACGGCACCAAAGGTATTGGCAAATGAAAGAACGCTCTTTCTATGGAAACTCAGTCCTAACTATAACAACCTACTAGTGACCACCAGTAGGTAATATATATATATATATATATTCAATGAAAAAACCATAGGTTATAGACCATATATAGTTAGGAATTAGCATTTAAAAAACCTTATTTTACTCACACAAAACCATTGAAATTCCATATATAGTTAGTTGTACTAACTATATATCGCGCACCCGCAATCCACTGCTGATCATGTCACATATTACATCATTCATGACATGGTCAGTGACATCACTGATGACATCACTGATGACATCTCAAATGACATCACTGATGACATCACTGATGACATCTCAAATGACATCACTGATGACATCACTGATGACTACATCCAGTGACTGTATTTTTCTGTAAAGTTAAAATATGTCTTACATATTGAAGAATGAGTGGATGTATAAGTGTCTGGATGAAGGATTTAGAAGGTGCATGACTGACTGTATGAGTGAGTGATTAAATGTGTCTCACTGAGTGCATGGGTTAGTGACTAAACTGTCTTAATTTGTGCATCATTATGTCTGTTGTTCTGTAAACTGCTGCATGTGTTGATCAGTAGCTATATGAGTAACTATATGGGTTATTGATTGGTTGCCCAAGTATTTGTATGGGCGACTGAGTGTGTGTGTGGGTGGCTGGGAGGTGTATGACTCTGTGCATAGATGTGTGAGCAGTTGATTCACTAGATGTATGGGTTCAAAAGTGCATGTGGAAACAGCTGTATGGGTGGTTGACTGTGTGCATGAGTGTATTGGTGAGTGAATGGATATCTCAGTGTTACATGTCAAAGTAAGTACATATGTAAAACACAGTACATGTGAGAGTTGACATATATAAATAACTGTGCATAAGAGCCAGTGAATGTGTGAGTGGCTGTATGGATCATTGTGAACTTGTATCAGGGATTGTATAAGAGAGTAAATATGTTTTAGTATATGTTTGAATAAGTAAGGTGTGTATAACTGTATAGTTGAGAAAATGGAGGTATGATTGATTTTTGCATGACTGACTAGGTGTGTGAGTAACTCCATGGATGAGTGACAGTCTGTGAGTGTCTGTTTACACTGAGTGTATCTAAGGTTATATTACAGTCTGAAGAGGTTCATTGTATTATCACATGAATGATGTCATCAGTGATGTGATCAGTAATGTCAAATGAGATGTCATCAGTGATGTCATTTGAGATGTTATCAGTGATGTCATTTGAGATGTCATCAGTGATGTCATCAGTGATGTCATTTGAGATATCATCAGTGATGTCATCAGTGATGTCACTGACCATGTCATGAATGATGTAATATGTGACATGATCAGCAGTGGATTGCGGGTGCGCGATATATAGTTAGTACAACTAACTATATATGGAATTTCAATGGTTTTGTGTGAGTAAAATAAGGTTTTTTAAATGCTAATTCCTAACTATATATGGTCTATAACCTATGGTTTTTTCATTGAATTTTCAAGGTTTTGTAAATGCAAATTCCTAACTATATATGGTCTATAACCTATGGTTTTTTCAGTGAATTTCATTGGTTTTTTAAAAGCTAATATCTGTAGCTGTAAAATGTATTCTTCTTTAAATCCAAAAATATATTTTATATGTTTATTAATAATTTTTTTTTTAAATATTTTTTTTTCTTCGCTCCCGGTTCGCGAACCGGGAAGCTTCCCGTTAGCTCACCTTGATGCCGCGACCCAGTCCGCGAACCGGTAAACGTTCCGTTTGCGGAACTGCCGCGTTAGAAATGAACATCGTGACGCGTCGCGGAAGCGCGACGTATCACGTTGCCGAGTAATGCGTCTTATGACGCGCCGCGTTAGCGCACCCGGAAGTGCTCCGGCGCGCGAACTGAGGCGCGAAGCGCAGTGACCCGGAAGCGATCTGGGGCGCAGTCCGGAGCGCGTAACTTAAGCGTAAGAGGTCATGTGACTTGTTAATAAAACTTTTCATTGGTTCATTTCACTTTTGGTTTCATAATGATGTAAGGTTAGGTCAGGTGACCTAAAAATAACACTTTTCATTGGTTTAGAACTATTGTTTTTCCCAAATGATGAAAACCCCTCCTTCTTTCCTCACTCTGACTTTCATCTTTGTGAGAGGAAGACCTTATTTCATACTTGAGCAATGGCTTCAGTAGTTGCTTCAGCTGGTGCACCCCCACCACCACCTCCACCTCCTCATGGGAAGAGAGGACCACCTCCCCAGGTCATCACCAAAACAGAGGAGGAAGAGGAAGAACTAGAGGAAGAGGAGACAGAAGGACCACAGTTCTTGGAAGAGGTGCCCCGGGTTTCCCATAGGAAAGCCAGTTTCATTTGGCAGTTTTTTTCATTCCCTCCAGGGCAGAAGAAAGTAAATGCGAGGTATGTCACCTGCCTCATTTGCAAAGAGAAGTTATCAAGAGGGACTGATAAAAAGTATAGCTATGGGAACTATACCATGCATCGGCACATGAACGGGTGGCATCCATTGAATTACAGCCGGGCAGAGATACGTGACCTGCAGGAGAACCCAACAACAACTCCTGTGGCCAGGTCAACTTCTCAAATATCATTGTCAGGTGCAGAGGCACGGGAAACCGTGCCAAACATTCAAGAGAACTTTGCACACATCAAGTTCACCTGCTTGTATTGCGGTGCATTGCTTTCCTGTGGTAACATGAGCATAACGTTAATCAACGTAGCTTATGAAAATCATAATTGCCCTAACCGCCCCAGACAGTAATTTTTTTTTGCTCCTGTTGAGCCCTTTTCAATGCCTGTTTTTTGTTGTTTCCCCCCCCAAAAAAACAAAAAAAATATAAAATTGTTCAAAAAATACAAAAAAAACAAAAAATGTTCAGAAAAATAAAAAAAATATATAAAACAACAAAAACATTAAAAAAAAAGTTCTTTTCAGAACTACCTTTCAAAAAAAATTGCTAGAATGTTTAGCACTCTGGCAAGCTCTATTTCTTTTGGTTCGCTTCCCCGTTCGCTTCCCGGTTCGCGAACCGGGAGCGAACCAAAAAAAAAAAAGAAGAGTAAGTATAAGGAAAGTAAACAGAGAGTGATGTTAAAAGAAAGACAGCTATAGGGAGTAAACCAGAGATACTGTTTAATAGATCTATTTACCGAAGAAAAGATGGAAGAGGGTATAATTGTGAAAAACAAAATAGATAAGGAAGTGAAAGAAAAAAAAGAGAGTAGAACAATAACAAAGAAGAGTTTCTTGGAGAATGTGAGTGAATGTTCAAAATAAGATTAAAACATGTGGAATAACAGAGAGAAAAAATAGAAAACAGAAAACAAAAAATAACAGAAAAAGATTAATTGAAACAGCAAAGAAATGTAAATAACATAGAGCCATATCATCAACATAGGCAATAAAAGTTTTGCAGCTTTTATCGGCAGAAATATGTCACCAAAGCCGCTTTTGCGGCAGAAAACTGCCGCTAAAACCACTTTTGCACCAGTTTTCTGCCAATAAAAACAGCAATAATTTTTTTGGCTGTGTTCATAATATGCCCCTTAGTGTGCTTCAACTACACAGAGAAAGCATTATGAACAAGTAGTGAAAGAGTGATCAGTCAAAGACACTAAGAGTAATAGAGACGGAGTGAGTGAACAAGAGTGAGGAACTATGAGAAGAGAGGGACTGAGAAAAAGAGTGGAAGGAGTTGAGTAAGAAGGTAATAGAGAAAGTAATGAGGAAAGTAGCAAAGGCAGGAAATTGAGGGTTAAAGAAATGAAGCTGTCGAACTACTAGTAGGTGAATGTGATAGAAATGTAACGAAAAGACTACAAAACATTTACCTTATAATTGTCGTTAAATTACTCACTTTTTGTTTTTATACTTTCAATCTGTGAAAGAGAGAACAAACATTTGAAAAATATTAAAACATGTATTTAAAAATTAGAAAAGACAAGGGAAAAGATTGAAGGACAAACAGTTTTTCAACAACTTTGACACTGACAGAAGCTTCTGCTTCTCCAGGCCCCCTACACAGTCCTAAAGATATACATTTTAAACTAACAGTATCTTGATGCAGATGAAGTGAGGCCTATCTTAAAACATGGTGCATCTTTTGCACTGCTGTTGTCTCACAAAAGTGTCGCAAGACACTAACATTTTAAATGATTGCTTCAGGATGCCAATAAGATGTGTCCTATCCAGAGGTTTGTTTGAGGTGAGACCTACTCAGGGTTCCAAATGAAATTTCGAGTTGTTGAAGAGAACAGAGGACATAATACATGTGAAGGCCTACCAAGGAAGTAAGTCATGTCCACTTCACTCTTGAACAAAGGACAGACCTCTTCTGTGTCCGTGGACAGACCTAAACTTCATCTGCACAATGTCCTTCATAAACTTAGGAAACACAGGTGATGTAATTGAAAAATGTGGAGTTTCTTTTCCTCATTTCACAATCACATCACTTGTGTTGCCTTTGCTTAGGTATCTCATAGTGCAGATGTAGTCCAGCATATTAAACAGTACCTAGAAGTGCAGCACTGCATGCAACAACTTTGACACTTATAAAAGCTTTTGCTTCTGCATGCCCCCTACACAATGCTAATTATATACATTTTAAACTGATGGTATCTTGCTGGAGATGAACTGAAACCTATCTTGCAACATGGTGCATCTTTTACACAAAAGTGACCCACAATGGAGCAAAAGAGGCGCACGGCCACCATAAATCTGACCCTAACATTTTAAATGATTGTTTCAAGATGCCAATAATGTGTAACCTATCCACAGATTTGTTTCAGGTAAGTCCTACTCAGGGTTGCAGATGGAATTTAGGTTTGTTGAAGAATACAGAGAAGATAATACATGTGGAGGCCTACCAACGAAGTGAGTAATGTCCACTGCACTCTTGAACAAATGTCAGACCTCCTCTGTCTCCAGGAACAGGCCTAAACCTCATCTACACAATGTGGTGTGTAATGTTAGGAAACACAGGTAATATAATTGAAAAACATGCAATTTTTTTTGCTCATTCCACAATCATATGACCTATGTTTCCTTTGCTTAGGTATCTCATTGTGGAAATGTAGTCTATCATATGAAAGACTACGTAGAATATGAGCACTGTATGCAAGAACTTTGACACTTACAGAAGCCTCTCCTTCTCCATGCCTCCTACACAGTTCTAAATGTACATCATAAATGGAAACAGTACAGAATTAATTATACATGTTAAATGGTTTATTTTTGCTGTTCTCAGAATGTATCAAATTTCACTAAAAACAGTGACTTGAAGGTATTCATCATATAACAGCGGGGAAAAAAAACACAATCAAAATGATTGTGTTTAAAAAACCCATACAACATAACAAATCAGAATTCAGAACTCCTTAAAGTTAACTTACTTTCCATGACGTCGAAGGATGTCCTATGAACAGCTTACCCCCTGTTGTGCTGTTATTACTTTCAACACGCCACTTTCTGAAAGAAAACCTCCATCGTTTTGAAAAACATGTTACATACAATAAATGACTTCTTGCTCTCTACCACAAGTTTCCACAAGGCCAAATCTTGTCAGAGCCATTTATAACTCTTGGATTTCTTGTAAGCCAATCCCGTCATTTGGCATTTCCGCAACTTTCAGAATTAAAATGTTGAAGATCATTTTCACAATCCTGGACTAGTAATATCTTCCCCTTCTTCCTCAGTCATGTTCTACATTTCCTATGACACTGATACTGCTTACTATGAAGCAGATTTACACTACCTCTATGACTACTACAATTATTTAATTCTCTACATCACTTTTAATCACAAAGCAATATAAAACAGTAGACAGCATTGCAGACTTACATTCCCTCTACTCCATGTTTTGATTGGCTGCTTCAATTAGCTTATAAAAAGAATCAGTTTTTCTGAACTCATTCAAAGTGCAGTTATTTTTCGATGATGTCAACTGTTATGGTAAGAAGTTATGTCTCTGTACTACACTTATCCTCAAGGCCAAATTGTGTAGGAGCCATTAGAACTTCTTGAAATTCCTCAGAGCACATCCCGAGATTGTTTCCCTAAAATGTTGGTTTTAAAAACACCAGGTAAGAGTTTTTAAGGTCATATGGCAATTTTTTTTTGAAAATTAAAACAGAATCATTGCAGAATGACCAGCCATTTCTAGACTTTAAATAAGCTGTGTAATGTCCTGATGTTATTGAAGGACCGTCATGATATATAATTGCTGCAGTTACAAAAGTCCTTCCTGATATTGACAACTGTGAAGCCACAACATTTTTAATTAAAGTTGTCAATTTTGTTCCATCAGGCCTACATCGTTGGAACATTAAAATGATATACTGGCCATATGTTCGTATAAATAATGTGGACATCATTTCAGATTTACATTGGCTACACTCCATGTTGTGATCAGCTGCTTTCACTAGCTTATTAAAAGAGACTGATTTACTGTCTGGCAAAGTTAAATATATAAATCTTTCTGAGTCTACACTAGTAGTACTTGATACCCTACAGTTCTCGCAGTCATGCTGCCATTGATAAGAAAGCCCAAACAGGTGATCTACATCTACACCTTCAGCATGCAATACATCAAGCATATACATTAAAAACTCCTGACAATCTTGCTGAATATTTTGAGAGAATTGTGTTTGGCCTGAACATCTGTCTAACAGATTTCGAATTTCAGACACACTTTCTATGTTTGTTCTATCAGTGCTACATTTCTCTAACACAGAATTTAACAAACTGCAAAATCTTTGATCAGAATTGACTACAATCTCTTCTTTTACATTTTCTAGAGAAAACAAAACATTAACCACTACATTTACATAGCAGTTGACACCAGAACTGTTTTCAAATTGAAAACCAACAACATCTTCAACAGAATCCTTTTTGTTTCTGCTTATAATTTCAGGTTCATCGACTTTTCGTCTTTTTGCTACAACCTCCCCAGTATTGGTCACATTTCTTCGTTTCCGGCCTACCACACGTTTCTCAAACAAAGGATACTGAGGCAAATGTGGCTCATACTCTCTTCTTAACCTATTGTATTCCTTAACACAATCTAGATCCGCACAAATGTTTGTGACATCACACTCAATCAAGTACAATCCCGATAAAGTTCTAACTCGTGACAATGCCACATATGCCATACCCTCCTTGAACACAGAACTGCCAATATTCACCAATGCACTGTCTACACTTAAACCTTGCGATTTATGGATTGTCACCGCATATGCCAAGCAAACAGGAAACTGCTTACGGCGAACATATAAGTCTTTTACAAGCAAAAATCTAGCAGAACAACAACCAATTAGCTGTACTTCCTCAATGTCATCAAATTTAATTTTTAAAAATTCAATTCCATCTCTATTTCTGTATTTCACAAAATCAACAACATTACCCAATTTATCCATTTACCAGACCTCTTTCAACATGTAAATTCCTTCTTAAAATTATACGGCAGTTCAAGCACACATTCAGAGTCTTTTCAAAACCTGCAGTTTTAGATATACTCTTCTCTAATGAATCCAATTTTGTTTTCAAATTCTCAGACAAAATAATTGTTGATCCCATATGCTCTACTCTGTCAATAGCTTCCAGTTTCACAATCTCTTGCTTTTCTAAATGCAACATTTTGTTGTTGAATTTGGCACATTCTGCAAGAGTTGGCATCAAACATATTCCAGATTTGTTCTCAGTAATTTTCTGAAAAATATTCTCAGGCACAACATCTTGTTCTGGATATAAATTTGACAGTAATCGTGCATGTAAAGCTTCTTTCCCATGCTCGGTCACTTTTCCAATTCTAACATCTTGTAGAATAGTCTTGTAAACTTCATCCTTCGCCTGACGCATATTTTCATGCAGTTCAGCATAATTGAAGTTTAACCAAATATTGACGTTGCCAATGCTCCCTAGGCACTTCCTGGTATCTTCATGCGTGAGCATTTTGAACACAGGTTGCCCTTTCACTGGTGTCAGCTGCAGAAGATCTCCGAAAACAATGATGTGTTTGCCACCAAATAACACATCATACTCTGTTTTGAGAACTTCTTGCATTCTCAAATGCACAAAAGCAAGCATGACATTGGAAACCATGCTTACTTCGTCAATGATAAGAAGTTTCATTTTCCTCAAGACTCTTGAAACTTCACAACAAGCATCTCCAGATAGCTTGTGATATTGTAATTTGTTGTCATGCTCCACTGGCAGCATCAGTAAACGATGTAAAGTAATCCCTTTAATGTTATGTGCTGCCAGTCCAGTTGGAGCGGTGACAACACAAGACAGCGATGACTCTGTCCTTTCCTGCAAATAACATGAAATTGCTTTAATAAGGAAACTTTTTCCAGTTCCCGCTTCTCCACTCACGTACAGTCGGACAGGCTTCAACGACGTACATGAGCACTCTTTCTTGTCATGACTTAATCCATGATCAATTTGCATGGTAACTTCGTCATATATTTTCCTCTGCTCAACGTTGAGTTGTCTTTCCAACTCTTCTAAGTTAACCGCATACTCCTGAGCATGTGCCATGGCTCTTTCCACTTCATTCATAGCAGTGGCAGCTTCATTTTCGATAACAGGTCCTCCTAGTGGATCCTGACTCAATGAAGCAGAACTCTGACTGTCCTGAGAACTGTCTCTGGCAATCTCGGCTGCAATCGTTGCTTCGTGCTCGATTTCCACATTCAACATTTCTACATATTTGGGAAAAGCAGGACATTCTATGGTCTCCTTGGCGGCATTGAAAGAGTCTTCGTAACAGAGGAAATCTCCAAGCAGTTCCTCTTCTGCACGCCAAGGCTTGAAAAGTTGCAAAAGTGCTAAATAGAAAAACTCCTTTTTTTCAGGAGATTCGCCACTCAATTTTCGATGGTTTATCAAGTGGCATTTTCTTTGCTTGACCAGACATCCCTCACTTCCTATTACAGCATACACTCCTTTCTCAGTATCTTCTTTGATGTTCCTCTTGAATATGTAATTTTGAAGAACCTCATACAGACAAACATTCTCGAGGTGACTGCTTCGATTTGGATAATATGTATCCAACATGTTGGTCTTCAAAATGTCGGTACTGTTTGGCTCCTTTTCCGCCAAATACTCAATTTCCCGCACAGGTTTGAGAACTCGATTACGCGTTGCAGCAAGACCAAGACTCGCCCAAACGATACTCCTGGACTTGGCATAGAGACTTGCTGAAGACAACCGGTCAGAACATTCGTAAGCTCCGATTTCTCGATGCGACAACATCTTCAGACTGAAACTGTACAACTTCTTGCTGAGGCTCTTTTCATGGGAAATGTCCTCCCACATATCCTTCAATTCTGTCTTCTCTGTTTTGGTGATGTAAGATGTCACATACCGAGCCACAGCCATACAGTTATCAGCCACAAACTGTATATCCATGTTAGCATTCCACATGGACAAAATCACCGGGTTGTAGTCGTTGATGTACTTAGACTCTTCGTTCCTCTTCAAATTGTATGTGTTTTTAGGTGATTTCTTCATCACATTATGTCGCAGCGAAGACATCAAACTGTTCACTCTTCCTTTAGAAAACACCGGTCGTGGAAAGCCGAAACGACATTTGGTGTAGAACTTGTCTTTGTTTCGGAATTTACGACGACAGTACTTTCCACATCGATGGCTTTGGAAACGTAGAACTTTTTCTCTTAGGCTTTTCTTCTCCTTTGCGTTTGGAACAGCACACGTAGAATACTGTTGTATGAAACTCATCACTGAGTCTTCTGGATCCGTTCCAAATTTAGGTGCATCCTTGATCCACAGCAACATATGTATATGAGGAGCACCTCTTGCTTGGTACTCCTTTCTCCAGAAGAAATCCAACACCTCTCCAAGAGGTGGATTCTTCTTATTCATGATGAAATACATCATAGCTTCAAATCTATGATTGAAGTACCTACATACATTGACTGGATCCAAAGAGCACAGTTCTCCGGGTGTCTTGAATTCGATGTTTTCTACGTTAGCATTTGCCTCTCGTAGAAATTCAAGTAAGTCTTCCCAGCCATACTCGGCACAGCTCAGAGTGAGGAACCATGTGGTAGTTCCTAAATTCCTCAGCATACACTTTAAATCACCATGACGACGGTACCAGTACTCATTAGTACCACGCTGACACGCCATGAGATTAATCAGGTGAGAATCCAAAATACTGTCTTGGACATTGACTTTATCCATAAAGTCACTTGCCGAGATGTTTTGCATGTGTATACCACTTTTCAAGATGTTGTTCACTGCATATGACAGTCCAGACAGATCGCTTTCAAACAGGAGATGAAACAAATAAGGAATGCATTGTCGAAACCTAGCATCTACTGCATACAATCGCAAAGTCCGGTATTCAGAAGCAGGAATTTGATGAGGTCGCTCATCATATCTTCCTCCCTGACCTGTTGGAAAAAGCTGTGGGAAAAACCGAGCTTCCAAACTTTCCTCCCTACACTAATGGGACTCCCTTTGGCTTGTTTCATTTGAAACAACTCAATAGCATTCCCCATGACTTCCTTGGAATGCAAAGGATGAACACTATAATGTTCATATATTTCTTCACTAGTAGAGGGTTCTACTTTCTCAATTTGACCAGCACACAAATCACTATCCTCTTCCTCACTTACTTCCTATTCTGCAACATATACATTCTTATAGTATTTATTATTTTTTTTCAAATACAATGTTGCCTTTTTAACTTTCCTAACATCCACTAAATCTTGCCATATTTTCTTATTCTTTGTCGGAACCCCATTAACTAAGATAACCAGAGGTTCCTCTTCCACTTTTTCTACTCCAATTGTGTTAATGTTTTTCTTCAAATCTAGAGGCAAATAAACAACTCTTCCCTTTAATCCTCTCTGTAAATCTGATGGAGGCAATTTCCCTGTCTTTGGCTCCATTCTTACAATAGCCTGAAAGGGATGGATACTTTGAATCAAAAAAGATTCATAAGTATTTAAATCCTTCAATTCAGAAGGAATCTCAATCAATTCCAGATTATTATGAACTGCTCTAGCAGGCATCTGGTTTTGATTTAATTTATTACAACAATAAGTACACACACATTGATCCAATCCCAAATCAAAACAATTTTCTACCATCAAGTATGTTGTGA
This sequence comes from Lissotriton helveticus, assembly GCF_964261635.1. Lineage (NCBI taxonomy): Eukaryota > Metazoa > Chordata > Amphibia > Caudata > Salamandridae > Lissotriton > Lissotriton helveticus. Next base: position 892,072,588 of record NC_136063.1, on the reverse strand, counting down.
AATCCTTCCATTCACTATTATTTTCCCTTTCACTTTTTGCATATAAATCCACTAACTTAGTCTGATTCTTATAATAAGTGCGTCGACAACACACACAAGTGAAATTTGGCCTCTCACTTGATTTGACCTGAAACGTCGCAATTTCCCTCTGGAAATTATCTGTACTGGAAACCTGTACACTATCTTCCACATTACCCGCTTCTTCTTGGTCAATTTCAACATTCTCCTCTTTACTTCCAAAGTAACAAAACTCAATTTCTTCACATATATTCTTCACATCTATTTCAGAACCATGCAAAAGAGCAGTGCATAATTGTTTAAGCATAATTGCTGGACTCTTAGCATAATACAACATTCTAACTAATTTCCTCACTTTATTATGATGCACTGCTAGCATCCTGAAATGATGAAAAACACTCTGGCATACTCTCCTGGAAAGACAAGCCAGTGAATGACCATGCAAACCTGTCACTTCTCTCACTCTGCAAGGATGTAATTCTTGCAACAACTTCATTTTCTGCTTCAAACTTTCCTTATTAAATGACCGTACAAAATCACAAAGCAAATTGATGGAATCCTGTTGCACACTGCAAATACTACTACACTTCCAGGTGTACACAGGACCCTTAGGACGTCTTCCTAAAACCTCATTACCTAACACCTCTTCTGCCTCTGTTGTCACAAGTTTTTCTTTTTCAACTGGACAACCATCTTTCACTTCATAAGCTCGACCACTGGTGTCAACTGCATGCACCAAATCATTATCCTGGAAATAACTCTCCTCATTAAAAAATGCCTCACAGCTTGAACTATGTATCCATTCTCCAGAAAAAAACTTCACAAAAATTACTACGATTAACTATTCTCTTCCATCTACTATTTCTTTTGAAATCATAAATTGCCTTGTTTAGCTTCCTAATTCTATTGATTATCAAAATAAATAACTTACGTTTAATTTCAAATGCCTGATCAATAACTTTCTCAACTATTTTTTTTCTCTTATAAAAAACCACTTTCTGTTGACCTTTCTTAATATTTTTTAACAAATTGCCAATTATCCTGTTGCGGAACATTCGTTTACGAATGTCCCTAAACTGTTGTTTCCTTCTACTATCATGCACAGAGTTATCTCTTGCTCTAGCAGTAACATTTTTCATTGGCCTTTCCTTTCCGTTTGAATTGCTTGTCTTTTTCTGGACTGAAACATTTTCTGTAGTAATATTTTTTTTACTACAGATATTTCTTATGAATGTTTTTGTACTCTTACCCGGTGCTTTCTTGGTGACTTGAGAAATCTTTTTGTTAGAGGACTGCTGCTTTTTTTCATTGACCTGCTGTCTTTGACGTTTTGCAGCCTTTCTCAGTCTTTCTTTAGTTGGCATGCTGAAATCTTGAAATGATCTGCAGTTGAATCTGTGGTAAAATATATTAAAAAATGGTATTAACCACTATTACCCAACAGTAAATCAATAACAGTAATCAAAAACTTAAACCACTACTTGACATTTTTACATAGAAGATTGTTTAGTGCTTGGCAAATTTAGAATACAGAAATAGCAGAAAAGAAATGGAATTCATATTCATTTTACCTGTGCTGTTTTATATGTGAATCTGATCTAATTTTATGAGCATATTTTAATATTTTATTGAAGACACTACACATAACCTGTTTTTGAAGGTGCCTTTATTTTTAAATTAAACGGTTTACATTTTTACTTTTTATTTATTATAAATGTTTTAAATAAATGTTTATAGTTCCATAGGCTCAAGCACGTCAGCTTCCCATCCTATGTCATACAATTCTGACAAATCTGCATCCTCATCGCGTTCTTCTTCATCCTCAGGATTTAAATCATCCAAGGGATCAACATCCACTGATGTTTCAATTACGAGTTCAATGATGAGGTCGAAATCAACTGATTGCTGATTGTCGCTCATGTTGATGTTGTCGTTATCTTTAAAGAAAGATAACAACAATGAGATGTTGCAGAGTAAGAGACAAATCTCAGAGATTATAATAGTAAAATTGTTTAACAAGAGTAACATTTTGCAGCTATTATTTAGCCATGTCCAGTGATGCTGAGGGGGTGAAGCCTATGTCCAATTTTTCAGTGAACAGGACTCATCTCTTCTTAAACTTGGATAAGCCTCACCGACTCTGTGTCCCCTGCACATACTTAAATGTAAAGGGGCAGATTTATATTAACTGGCACATCCCCAGGGATGCACCAGTTAATGTGCACCGCTGCTCTGCCAGCCATGGTGTGCCGCATTTACAATCCGATAGGACAATGCTGCGTCAAAACCCTGCGCCTGCTTGAAACAGGCATAGGTCTTGACGCAGCATTGTGGAGATGGGGCACCCCTGAGCCTTGCTGGAGCTGCATCGCACTTGCGATACAACTCCAGCAATGCGCCACTTTTACGGCACAGATGCGTCACGCATCTGTGCCATTTTTGCCCCATGCTGCGCCGCATTGTAAATGCAGCACACCATGGGTGGCGGAACAGCGGCGCAGGATGACTGGCACATCCCTGGTGATGCGCCAGTCATCATAAATCTATCCCTAAGCTTCTTATCTTGTTAGAGATGAACTGCCATATGTATCATCAAACTATTTTGCATTTCCTAAATAGCGAATTTTAAGGAATAAATAGCGATTCTTTACCATTCCTAATTTGCGATGAGCAAATTGCTAATTGCAAATTACCCATTCATTTCCATGGGCCAGGAGGCCCATAGAAATGAAGGTGCAATTTGCGATTAGCAATTAGCTCATCACAAATTAGGAATTTTTCCAAGGGTGCAGGAGTGTCTCAAGAACACCCTGCTGCACCCCTCAAAAAGAAATTTGGGGGCATATGGCGCACATACATGCCCTAAGGGCATGTATGGGCGTCATAGGGCACCTTTTGTTTTTTGGAAAAAAAGCTTTTTCAAAAGAATTCGCAAATTACCACCAACTAGAAGTTGGTGGTAATTTGCAAATCCTTAATGGCATTTTTTGCATATTTTTTGTTTGATACATTGCATTTAAGGAATCGCAAAATTTGCAAATCCTTCAGTGCAATCGCAAAATAAGGAATAGCAAATTTTGCTATTCCTTATTTTGCATCAAACTTGTTTGATACATACCATTTGTCTAATTAGCATTCGCAAAGGCCGAAATTCACAGAATTTCGGCCTTTGCGAATACTAATTAGCTTGATACATATGGCCCCAAGTGAGGCCTGTCTTGAAACATGGTGCATCTTTTGCATCACTGCTGCATCTGTTTCATGTGGCAAGGTGTTTTTTACACCATGACACATCTGCCTAAATGCATCAATTTGTAATTTTGTCGCCTCATAGCAAATCTTTTGCACCGCTGCTGCATCACAAAAGTGACGCACAGTGGCGCAAAAGAGGCATACACCTATCATAAATCTGTCCCTAGCATTTTAATTGATTAATTCAGGATGAGGATAAAGTGTGGCCTATCCAGAGGTTTGTTTAAGGTGAGGCCTACTCAGGATTGCAGATCAAAATTACGCTTGATGAAGAATACAGAGGAGATAATACATGTAAAGGTCTACCAATGAAGTAAGTGATGTCCACTTCATTGCACCAGTCATCATAAATGTATGTATCCCTAAGCTTCTTATCTTGTTAGAGATGAACTGCCATATGTATCATCAAACTATTTTGCATTTCCTAAATAGCGAATTTTAAGGAATAAATAGCGATTCTTTACCATTCCTAATTTGCAATGAGCAAATTGCTAATTGCAAATTACCCATTCATTTCCATGGGCCAGGAGGCCCATAGCAATGAAGGTGCAATTTGCGATTAGCAATTAGCTCATCGCAAATTAGGAATTTTTCCAAGGGTGCAGGGGTGTCTCAAGAAGACCCTGCTGCACCCCTGAAAAAGAAATTTGGGGGCATATGGCGCACATAAATTTTAACAACATTCCTTTACCTCAAAAACGATTTTCAAGTCATAATTTGAAAACACTGCACATGGGGAAATTACTTAAAATGTCCTTAAGACACATGAAAACGTTTTTTGATTGCCTTTGCAGCATGTTTGGGTCACTTTTAACATGGCTATGTAACGCAAACATGCAAAATCTTAATTTGCCATGCACAGGTGTGAGCATATTTACAAGCAATTTGCTCCACAGGGAAAGGTCTTACATTAAAATGGGAAAAATAACATCAGAGACACTCAATTGCCTTATAAAGAAGCATACACCATTATGTCCTTGTCATAAATATTAAAACCATCCTTTTCCTCAAAAACGATTTACAAGTCATAATTTGAAAACACTCCACATGGGGAAATGACTTAAAATGTCCTTAAGACACATGAAAGCCTTTTTTGATTGCCGTTGCAATATGTTTGGGTCACTTTTAACATGGCTATGTAACACAAACATTCAAAATCTAAATTTGCCATGCACAGGTGGGAGCATATTTACAAGCAATTTGCTCCACAGGGAAAGGTCTTACATTAAAATGGGAAAAATAACATCAGAGACACTCAATTGCCTTATAAAGAAGCATACACCATTATGTCCTTGTCATAAATATTAAAACCATTCCTTTTCCTCAAAAACGATTTACAAGTCATAATTTGAAAACACTCCACATGGGGAAATGACTTAAAATGTCCTTAAGACACATGAAAGCCTTTTTTGATTGCCGTTGCAGCATGTTTGGGTAACTTTTAACATGGCTATGTAACACAAACATTCAAAATCTAAATTTGCCATGCACAGGTGGGAGCATATTTACAAGCAATTTGCTCCACAGGGAAAGGTCTTACATTAAAATGGGAAAAATAACATCAGAGACACTCAATTGCCTTATAAAGAAGCATACACCATTATGTCCTTGTCATAAATATTAAAACCATTCCTTTTCCTCAAAAACGATTTACAAGTCATAATTTGAAAACACTCCACAGCTCCTATGCACAAAAAAACCCTGTCAGTACTAATACTTCACATTTTCTCCAATTACAATTTCTCAAAGAAACAAAATCTATTTGTAAAACAGTTGAGACTAAGCAACATTTTAAAAACACAACTTTCTTCATAATTTTCTCCTTAAAGCACACTATTCTCTATCTAAATTAAAGAAATCTTTTCTCACCTTAGCAAATACTTTGAGTTTCAAAGCAGTCTCAGAAACACACCAATTTGTCTTCAGCAGAGCAAAAGGTATGCACTCCAGAGTCTGCAGCTATCAAAAGCACAGAAATGCTGTAATTCTTCACACATATCTCTCATGTCACCCAATCAAAACTCTTCCCTCACTTTTTTTCAAATCAAAACCCTGCCCCCTCTGCCCTCTCTGCTTTTTTTGCATAGCAACCACCTCTTGGAAGACCTCTGGTGTTTGCAAGTTCACACAACAATGTTGCAATTGAACTCTGAACTCTCAGTGCACCTGCATATCCAGTGCATTCTTTCATTTAATGATTTTTTCTTGATCACTCAAAATACATATTTCAAAGAACTCATCCATGCACCCTAACTTTCTGTTTTCAGCAATCAAAATCCACCAATCACTCTTACTGCTTCATTAACACAGAAACTCCACAGTTTTTTTCATTTTACACTCTTATTTTTTCAACTGCCATTTCATTGCCACACTTCATCTGACTGCAGCAGAACCTTCTCTCACCATGTTTTCTGTCTGGATTGTTGGACATAGTTATATCCACTGGGCTCACAGGTATGCTGAGAACAGAAATTTACCTAACCTCAATTTACAAGATGTGGAAATTAAGTGGTTTGGCCACAGAGGATTAAAATGTCACCAATTGATACCATTGGTGAAAACCTTTATGCATTTGCCAAAACCTGACCTGTTAATTGTGCACTGTGGAGGTAATGATTTGGGCACTTTGACTGGGGTAGGTCTGGAAATGCTTTTAAAGGACACCTTTGAGCAATTGATGGCACTTTTTCCTCAGACTGCCTTGGTATATTCAAATATATGCCAAAGACAGAAATGGAGGTGGTCAAACCAATTTTGTCCACAAATTGAGAAGTCGAGGAAGCATGTAAACAAATCTGTTTCAGCTTACATGAGAGACCATGGAATGGGCTCCATGTACAACAATAACTTGCGTTACTACATGCAAGATATCTACAGAGGAGATGGAGTTCACTTCTCAGATGAGGGCAACAGAGTTTTCATTCTGAATTTAAGACTGTGCATTGGTACCTACTTATAAGTACCTAAATATACCATAAACCCAAAAGCTCTTCTCAGAGCTACCCTACATCTGATCACTCACAATTATTATTTTTCTCTAACTTTTTTCATTAATTTTCAACAAAGTACACTCCCCGGGGCGCTACCTGGTACGCGAACCGGAAGCGAACCTCGCGAAATTTTTTTTAAAAATGTTTTTTTTTCGCACATATAAGCCTCCTCAGCCACCCTCAGAAAACCTAGGGGGTCAAGATAAGTCTACCGTGCCCCCTGTTACCCATTCTGAACATTATTTGCCCTCCATCTTGTATCTTAAGTCGACCGAAACACAAAATGGTGGACTCCCGTAACGCTTAAGGTTCGCGTACCGGGGCGCTCGCCAGTTCGCGTACCGGGGCGCTCCCCGGGAAGCGCACCATCAAAAAAGGTGGGAAACTAATTTACAGAAAAGCGACTGGAGCCAATTTCACCAAATATAGATTAGCTCATACTACATACCAATCCCTACCATTTTCACAAATTTGATTGAAATTCCATTTAGCCATTTAGCCTGTTGACCTCTCTAAATACCCTGAGGTAAATTACTTCACAAAACACATCTGAAGTGTTGGAATTGACAACCAATGAAAATGTTACTTTCATTTTCTACTTTTTTTACCTGACATTTCATTGGTTATATACCTGAATATATATAAAGGAAGAGAAGGAAACACAGCCATTTTGACTACTACTTCCTGGTGTACATTTCAATAGGATTTTCACTAATCACTTCAACTTCTTTGTAAAGGTAAGTTGTTATTTTAAAAACTGAAGTATATTGTGCACTATAAGTTAATATGGTAAACATTTTCAGATAGTTATATACTATCCCTCTGTAAGAGTTAGACATTGAGAAAGGCTTCTTTATTATAATTATGGATTGATTTAGGTTTCTGTGGTATAATTTTCACAGGCACTTTTTAATAGTACTACTTCACGCCTGAAACCATACAGTGCCCATAGATTACTTCTCTGTTATAAACTCACTAGTACCTGTCTGAACTTAAACCCAACAGTGCCCTATCTCTACTGATATATTTATTTTTTATGCAAATTACAGCAAGAAAATGGAAGGAGAGCAGAATATTTCCTTCGAAATTGTTCTGGAGAACAACACAGAAAAAGATATTGAGGACAATGATGACTCAGATTTCATGGATGAATCACAGGACCATGAATTAGTTCAATGTGTAGAATCTGTGGATCATTTACTTCATTATGATGACGGTCAAATGTGGGAACTTATGTTCACTCAACAAGAGGACATATCGGACAGTCAAATGCTAGACGTTCTATTAAATTTTGAAAAACAATCCGAAAAATAAAATTGTATGTAATATTAAAAAATTGTTTGAGTCTTTAATCATTTTTATATGTAATTCATGAACTAGTTAAATGTTAGAAATGTTATTAAATTTTGAAACACAATCACAATAATAAATAATTGCTTAAAAAATAAAAAAATTAAAAAATAATCAACAAAACCAACAATCAATTAACATACAGTATTTGAAAAGTCTATCATTCTTTTTTCCTTATAGTACGCTGCCCAGAACGCTTCCCGGTTCGCGAACCGGGCGCTACCCACGCAAAAAAAACAAAAAAAAAGTTGTTGTTTTTTTTTGCCCCGCGGGGCCCTTTTAAAGCCTCCACATCAAACCTAGGGGGTCAGGGAGGATCTACTATGCCCCCTTATGGTCATTTCCCCCTTTGTTTTGGCCTCCTCTTGTCTCTCAATCCTACCGAGAGACAAGATGGCGGCCGCTCCGGACTGTTTAGAATGTTGACAGACACCGGAGAGCCAATCAGCTTCGCTACGCGAAGTTCCGTTACGCGTAAAGTACGCGAACCGGAGCGCTGCCCAGAGCGCGCTTACAGATATATATCTTTTTTTTAACGTTAATTTCTCAAAATCCACTGAAGCACATATATTGAGACCTAGCAAAGGCACATCGGGCTACCAGTCCCTACAATTTTGCCAAGTTTCGTGGAAATCCATTCAGCGGTTCGGGCTAAAAGTGAGGCCAACCGCCCTATGGAAAACTCAATGTTAAAAACACGTTTTGGGACCCCCCTTTTTTCTCGGCCCCCCCTTGACGAACCCCCCCCCAAATTTCCAGGGGCTGCTCAGAAACAAAATGTTCCATTTTCCAGAAAATTTCTGCCAATTCCGTCCACAAACGCCAAAGTTATTAGACATAGAATTTTCAAAAATCCCATAGGGAAAAAATCCTAACTATATATACCTACTGGCGACCGCCAGTAGGTAATATATATATATATATATCTTACCTACTGGCGATTGCCAGTAGGTTGGTATAGTTTCGGACCGAGTTTCCGTACGAAGAGCATTTGTTGTTATGCTTATAACTTTGACGTTGTTTGATGAATCTTCATGAGATTTTCAAAACTAATTCTTTGTTCATATCAGCTCCTATGTTTAAAGTTTGGGGGTGATTCATCAAGGGGGACGAGATAAAAGGGGGGTCATAAAACATGTTTTCTCCATGTTAATTTCCATTGGAAACTTTAGACAAGGCTACAGGTGGAAAAGGTGAACGGAATTACCCCAAATTTGGCTGGGAGAAGAATTTTGGTCTAGAAAGCAAGATTTTGTTTGTTTGGTGTAAATCCGTTGATTAGTTTTTGAGAAATGTTGAAATTTACAGATATCGATATTTGAGAATTCTGCCATCTGATTGGCTGAGGCGTTACGGGCAGGAGCTTGCTGCCTATTGGCTGCGAGCGGTTGCAACTAGGAAGTGTTAGCCACCATTTTCTGATTCCGTTGAATCGAGTAAGGGGAAAAAGGGCAAAAAAAGTTGGAAAGGAGGGTAGGAGCACTGTAACCTCTGTGGGGGAGTGCAAAGCGAAGTAGTCACTGTTACTGGTCTGAAAGTGCTGTGTTGCTCAGAGTGACATGGTGCTGATATGATATGGTGCTACACTCTAAACCGTGAGCTCATTGCTGTAAAGTGATGTGGTCTGGTCTTTGTAGCATACATGTGCAAGTAGTGTTAGTAGGCATTCATACCATACAGGGAGTGGGAAGCAAACTACTGACCGCTATTGTGCGTTTATTCTATACCAGAAGCGGGAAGCGAAGTACCCACGCCTACCGGTGTGAAGATTTGTGGATGAAACCGAGGTGATTGCTGTAAAGAGATGGGCTCTGGGGGCTGTAGTATACGTGTACAAGTAGTGTTAGTAGGCGTTTATACCATACAGGGAGTGGGAAGCGAACTACTGACCGCTACTGTGTGTTTATAGTACACCGGAAGCGGGAAGCAAAGTACTCATGCCTACCTGTGTGAAGAGTTGGGGATGAAACTAAGGTAATTGCTGTAAAGGGATGGGCTCTGGGCGCTGTAGTATACATGTGCAAGTAGTGTTAGTAGGCATTTATACCATACAGGAAGTGGGAAGCGAACTACTGACCGCTACTTTGTGTTTATAGTACACCGGAAGCGGGAAGCAAAGTACTCACACCTACCGGTGTGAAGATTTGTGGATGAAACCGAGGTAATTGCTGTAAAGGGATGGGATCTGGGCGCTGTAGTATACGTGTGCAAGTAGTGTTAGTAGGCGTTTATACCATACAGGGAGTGGGAAGCGAACTACTGACCGCTACTGTGTGTTTATAGTACACCGGAAGCGGGAAGCAAAGTACTCACGCCTACCAGTGTGAAGAGTTGGGGATGAAACTGAGGTAATTGCTGTAAAGGGATGGGCTCTGGGTGCTGTAGTATACGTTTGCAAGTAGTGTTAGTAGGCATGTATACCATACAGGAAGTGGGAAGCGAACTACTGACTGGTACGATGCATTTATACTATACCGGAAGTGGGAAGCAAAGAGCTCATGCCTACCGGTGTGAAGAGCATATAAACAAAAACAGAGAGGTCAGATCAGTTTCAAAAGCCACAAGACGGAGTCAAATGAGGATCACACACCCACTTTGGGTGGGAAAGAAAGCCCTCACACACCGACCTAGTCAGTGTCATGCTTCATCATCGGGCCCCACCAAAGAGGCCGAGTGCCTCTTTGGTGTGCTGCGACACCAGAAAGACTGCGGAGCTGTTTTTGTGAGGAGGGCGTGCTTTGAGGTAAGGTTAAAATTAAAAGTGCCTGAAAAGGTATCTGAAAAATCAATTTTAATTAGTGATCCCTAAGGCACAGAGAAAAAGTATTAAGTGTATGAATTTAGCTGCCAAGGTATTAGGATTGGTTAAATTCATAAATACATTACATCAGTCAACATGTTTCTGCCATATGGGTGGTTTCAATTTACCACGGCATTCATCAGGACTAAACCCCGGCGGTATGGACTCTCTAATCGTCCACCCTAACCTGGGGACGTGAAAGTGAAAATCTAAAAAAGGTGAAAAAGTGCTGAAAAAAAGGAGAGCAATTAGCTCGATCCAAAAAAACTCCAAATTGTAGAGTAAATCAGCACCTGTGAAGTGAAAAACACACAAACAAACATAGACAAACATACATAAAGTCAGTATCTGCCTTCATGTTTGATCATGGTGCTCCATAATAAGTGGCATACAAGGTGGTTCCCAAAGTAGACACTAAGTTTTAACACCATCCAAATAGCCCTGTGGGGATGATAGCGTTAACTTTGGGAAGTGCAGTGCTAGAAGTGTATTTAAAATACGACGGTCAATGAGGTTAAAAACACAGTCTGTGTACTCCTTATGAAGGGATCAATGGACCAAAAGGTCTGTGACCCCTTTTGATGGTAATTCGGAAAATATCTCACTTTAAAACAGGGCGCTACTTGCACCATGGGTCTCGGGAGGGGGGTTGGAGCGTGCCTGGCACATCCTGTAAAAGAAGGAAGGTTAGCATGAAACCTCCGTGCAACCGGATTACCACTTAGCTCGTTATTTGTAGAGTAGCAGCGTTCCTGTAGCAGTGGTCCACTTACGCCCTCAGCGCTCACAACCCACTATACAACCTAGGAGTTGCCTCGATACCGGACCCCGACGATGGGGAGCGGGGCCGGTAGCTCTGTGTTTAAAGCGCCAGTGTGTCGCTTCGCGCCCTTCCGGGTGGGCGCGCCCAACCAAAACGAGGTTTGGAACGCGCCCGCCCACTCGGGAGAGGCGCGGCCGTCAACCAGAGCGAGGCTTGGATTTCAGAGACAATCTGGTTAGCATCAGCGTTCCAATCGGGTCGGTAAAACTTCGTAAATGACACATCACTGTATCATAAGTGTCATGTTGATCAGCAAAGTTACCGGTGGGATAAATAATTACGCTATTGGTTAGTGTAAATCTCTTTTAGAGAACAAAGTCTCATATCGCCTTTACAGTTCATGAGGAAACACAGAGTGTGTCTGGTTCGTAGCAAAATGGCTGTGTCAAGTAGTATTCGCCTCCACCAGCTAAATTATTCTTGTATCCTGGGGCAACAAAGAGAGAAAAAAGAAGAAAAAGAATATCTAGAGTATTAATTTCGGGAGAGCACCACCAGGGAACCTGTGTGGCGGTTGGCATTGGGTTTATGTAAAGAGCTGTTAATGGGGAAATATGACAGCTAATTCAAAACTGTGATTCACAACAGATTATTGTGAGGATAACGCAGAGTTCCATGGGATGTCATCGTTCAGACCGTTATTATGGGTACCCAAGCGATACACCCATCGTTGCTCCTTTTCAAAGAGTCTCTTGGTTATGTACGTGGTTCCCCTCACCATCTCCACCAGTCTTTCTGGCGTCGCAGCACACCAAAGATGCACTCGGCCTCTTTGGTGGGGCCCGATGAAGAAGCATGACACTGACTAGGTCGGTGTGTGAGGGCTTTCTTTCCCACCCAAAGTGGGTGTGTGATCCTCATTTGACTCCGTCTTGTGGCTTTTGAAACTGATCTGACCTCTCTGTTTTTGTTTATATGCACTTAACCGGGGACTGAGAGAGTGTCCTTGATTCTCCCTACCTCTCCCATTGTTGTTTTGTACCGGTGTGAAGAGTCAGGGATCAAACAGACCATTTCTGTAAAGTGATGTGCTCTGGGTGCTGTAGCATACCTGTGGAAGAAGTGTTGGTTTGCGTTTATACAATACGAGGAGTGGGAAGTGAACTACTCACCCCTACTGGTGTCAAGGCTTGTGGATGAAACCATGAGCTTATTGCTGTAACGTCATGTGCTCTGTGTAGTATTCCAATATAAATCATAGTAGAATGTTAGTATGTAATTCTACTAGAATCTAAGTATGTAATGTTAGAATGTAGGGCTTCATGAGGGGAACCTTGCGGAGTTTGTACACAATGCTGGAGAAGACGGTTGCCTTGCTGTCTGCTCCTATTGGTGGCTGTTTCAGGTGTCTTGTTTTCCTGTAATAAATCTAGGCAGCACTCACCAATATTTCAAAATTTCTTGCGTTGTGCTGAAGACCCGTTTTCTTCGTATAGCTGTTTCTTCTCATGCCAGGGTCGTCGGCTCATTGAACTATGTCATCCGACTTCTGGTAGAATTTATATTTTTAGATTTTGCGCTTCCTCTGCTTTTTTACTACATTCTGGTGACTGTACTACATGTGTGTAAGTATCGTTAATATGCGTTTATACTAACAAATGCACCATGGTCCTAGGGAGGGCGACCTCCCAGGAGCAGCTCATACAATGTCCTGGGGTGTGCATTCGCGGGACATTTGTGTTTGCTATTAGAGGGCTGGTGCATGACTTCCACCCTGTGATAGCAAATCCTTGTTTGACTACTTGAAGCGAGAGGAGAAAAACATTTTATCGCTTTAATAGAGGGGATGCGGATGGTAAAAATGGAGAGGAAAAAAAGTGGTGTCTCACCCGTTTATTTAAATGGGGGCCCGGTGGGTAATTTTCCGTGGCCAATCCATATTTTTTATGGCGGGGTCTCTGTAAAGTAAATGTAAAGCCTCGGTGCTCCTAGGCAGTGCCTTATTGGTTCTGCAATCACAAGGGCTGTACTCATGGTGTTATAAAGTGATACACGCATAGAACTCTTGCAGTTGTAGAATTACCCAGGCTTCATTTGTGTAATAGTCAGATAGATTATGTTTGGTAGGTGCACTGCAATATTACAGAGGGTTGCCCTCATAATCTCCTATAAACAGATGATTTTCACAATAAACTATAGACAAGTGTTGTCAGAAAAAGAAGACCTATACACTCAATTATTTATTTGAAAAAAAGTAACCTTTATTAAAACACAAATAAATAGAAACATACGTTTAATAGAATAAACAGTATATTATAACAAGCATTTGCAATGCAATAGGTCTCGCATTATGAAAGTTTGAGCTATTGGTCTTGTAAATGACATTTTTTTATTTATGTGTTGGTTTTGAAAATAGCTTTGTCATTTACAATGCCAATAGTTATAACTTTCGCAAATGTGACACCTATAGCATTTGTAATGTAACATATTTTGTATTTACATGACTTAGATGTATTGATATTACAAATAACAATGGTTTTTAATTATTTTAAATAATTAATACTTAAATAAAAGTGATTGTAATTTATAATGGCAATAGCTTAAACTTTTGTAAATAACTTTTGTGAAGATTATGTTCAGTGTATTTTATTGTGATGAAAATCCAAGAACAGAAGTGAAATATTAACATCTTTTTGTGACATTTGTAATAAAGCCTGAAACATTGAGAGAACATATTTGAACCAGTTGTTGTTGATTGGTTGCACAGATTGATGCTGTGATGGCGCGGAGTGATGTTGTGGTGGCGCTGAGTGATGCTGTGGTGGTGCTGAGTGATGCTGGGGTGCTGCTGAGTGGTGCTGTGGTGGTGCTGAGTGATGCTGTGGTGGTGCTGAGTGGTGCTGTGGTGGTGCTGAGTGATGCTGTGGTGGTGCTGAGTGGTGCTGTGGTGGTGCTGAGTGATGCTGTGGTGGTGCTGAGTGGTGCTGTGGTGGTGCTGAGCGGTGCTGTGGTGGTGCAGTCGTGGTGCTGAGTGATGCTGTGGTGGTGCTGAGTGGTGCTGTGGTGGTGCTGAGTGGTGCTGTGGTGGTGCTGAGTGATGCTGTGGTGGTGCTGAGTGGTGCTGTGGTGGTGCTGAGTGATAATATGGTGGTGCTGAGTGATGCTGTGGTGGTGCTGAGTGATGCTTTGGTGGTGCTGAGTGATGCTGGGGTGGCGCTGAGTGATGCTGTGGTGGTGCTGAGTGGTGTTGTTGTGGTGCTGCGTGATAATGTGGTGGTGCTGAGTGGTGCTGTGGTGGTGCTGAGTGGTACTGTGGTGGTGCTGAGTGGTGCTGTGGTAGTGCTGAGTGGTGCTGTGGTGGTGCTGAGTGATGCTGTGGTGGTGCTGAGTGGTGCTGTGGTGGTGCTGAGCGGTGCTGTGGTGGTTCTGAGTGATGCTGTGGTGGTGCTGAGTGATGCTTTGGTGGTGCTGAGTGATGTTGGGGTGGCGATGAGTGATGCTGTGGTGGTGCTGAGTGATGCTGTGGTGATGCTGAGTGATGTTGGGGTGGCGCTGAGTGACGCTGTGGTGGTGCTGAGTGGTGCTGTGGGGTGCTGAGTGATGCTGTGTGGGCGCTGAGTGATAATGTGGTGGTGCTGAGTGATAATGTGGTGGTGCTGAGTGATAATGTGGTGGTGCTGAGTGGTGCTGTGGTGGTGCTGAGTGGTGCTGTGGTGGTGCTGAGTGATGTTGGCGTGGCGCTGAGTGATGCTGTGGTGGTGCTGAGTGGTGCTGTGGTGGTGCTGAGTGATGCTGTGGTGGTGCTGAGTGGTGCTGTGGTGGTGCTGAGTGATGCTGTTGTGGTGCTGAGTGATGCTGTGGTGGTGCTGAATGATGCTGTGGTGGTGCTGAGTGATGCTGTGGTGGCGCTGAGTGATGCTGGGGTGGCGCTGAGTGATGCTGTGGTGGTGCTGAGTGGTGCTATGGTGGTGCTGAGTGATGCTGTGGTGGTGCTGCACTGAGACAGAGTCACACGCTGCAAACAGGGGCTGATACTGGTAACCCGCTTAAGGGTACTGAAATTAGCGACCTCCACAGTATGAAAACCTGAGTCGGCCTTGCTAGGATTCAAACTTTTGGCCTCGAGATAACCACAGATGTTGGCGGTGAGCGTCAAACTCACAGAATCATCCTGCAGGCTGAGTGTGGTGCGTACTACATACATCGGTTCTCATCCACACGTGTAATGCATTACACATGAACTAACGAGCAGTATTCACTAATGCAAGGGTTGTCTCCGGGCTTGGCCTGTAGATAATAAAAATCATGTATTAATTCCTGCGTGTGAGACTGAAGGATGCCTCTAGTTAACTTGCTGACTGAGGACGCGAAGCTGGGTTTGCTCGGTGCCACCTGTCTGGATAAAATCTAGTACAACACTTAGTGAGTTGCCTGGCACAATCCTGCGTGTCCCAACAGCATAGGGTAAAAGCATCATTCACTGTTCGAGCAGGTATCTAGATAGGGAGGTTTTCTAAATTAATCAGCTGAGAATCAAGAAGCCCGATTGTTAAGGCTGCAAGGTAGCTAAACAGTGTACACCGGACGGAAGTGGTGGCATATTGGTGAACTGTAAACACTAGACCTTGGACGTGGACAAGACAGTTCATCGGAAATGTTACTAGAAACATTTGGAAGCACTTTGGAAACCTCTAAAAGCAGGACCTGAAACATCTTGAGAGCTGCTAATCATCCGAGGATGCTTCAAGGAGTTAGAAACATGAATTGTGAGCGCTAGCGCAACCAGTGGAGCGTGGAGTCACGCCTACGAACTTGCTGCAGCCCAATAGACATAGAGAAGTGTCCAGGAGAGTTTGAGCTTTGGAAAGAAGATACAAAAGTCTTGTCTTTGGACAGACATTGTTAACCGTATTGTTTCTTTCATATGAATTAAACAAAAAAAATAATGGAAACACGGCGACTCCCACCCAAACACGCTGATCTATGAACTGGAATATTTGGAGTAAGGTTGTGGCATACATATTAAAGCTGCTGACTGTAGAACATGGTAACAGTGTTCGAGTCTTGCTTGTGTCCATGCCTAATAAAAAAGAAATAAACACAGTCATATGATTACGAGTTAATCGAAAGGCAACTGCAGAAGCTGCAAGTGTATTGGTAGCAGGAATGTGACGTTTAGAGGAAAAATAGCTGACATTTCGAAAACAGGATAGTTAATAGAAACAATAAAAAGTGAAACAGAGCACAGCGCTCAGCAACGAGGGCTCCAAAACCAAGTAATTAATTAAAGTTTAAACTACAAGAGAGCACAGTGTTGTGAGGAAAGTATAAGCACACAGCGGGAGAGTGTGTCGTGCCTGCAAGACCAACTACGAAATAAGCAGGGCCATCTGCAAGGGGGGAGATTAGCATTGCACGCGCGGGTAGAAAACTATAATTAAACAAGCATTGGCGCCGAATTAAAGTTTAAACTATAAGAGAGCGCAGTGTCGTGAGGAAAGTATAAGCACACAGCGGGAGAGTGTGTCGTGCCTGCAAGACCAACTACGAAATAAGCAGGGCCATCTGCAAGGGGGGAGATTAGCATTGCACGCGCGGGTAGAAAACTATAATTAAACAAGCATTGGCGCCGAATTAAAGTTTAAACTACAAGAGAGCGCAGTGTCGTGCGGAAAGTATAAGCACAGAGCGGGAGAGTGTGTCGTGCCTGCAAGACCAACTATGAAATAAGCAGGGCCATCTGCAAGGGGGGAAATTAGCATTGCACGCGCGGGTAGAAAGCTATAATTAAACAAGCACTGGCGCCGCGTACTACGAAATAAGCAGAGCCATCTGCAAGGGGGGAGATTAGCATTGCAGCCTGGAAGGAGCATGAGCAGTGATCGTAAAAAAAAAACAGTAAAAAAAATAGAAGCAGCAACAGGCAGAAAAGCATGTGCGGGTAGAAAGCTATAATTAAACAAGCATTGGTGCTGCGCGGCTGTAAAAGTGACGCCGCGCGGCAATAAAAAACAAGCTCTTGGCATTGCTGTGGGGGTGCGGGGCTGGAGCGCATTGGCGGGGGAGCAGCTGCCTTTGATGTGTGAGCGAGAGGGAGGGACCACCATATGGGATGTGATTGAGAAGTGAGCTCAAGCGCACGCTGGGGAAGCGTCGTGCTTGAGTAACTCACATGAATTGGGGACAGTCCTCGCTGGTTTCAAGAGCTGTTTTGCCTACTATACTCTCACAGAACAACGCATCCTCGTTGGTTCAGCGAGACCTAAAACACGTGGGTTGTACTCCAGTGGAAGCAGCGTAGAAAACCTGCAAGACAAAAATGAAACATAAGCATGTGTGCTATGTGAAAGAGGTAAAGAAAGGTAGTTCGAATGGAAGGACGATAGTGAGAATGGGAGGGAGGGGGAGTGAGTGGAAGGGAGAAGGGGAGGGAGAGTCAAAAGTAGAGAGGGAGGAGGAGACAGAGCATTGGCCTACTGCACCCAGCCCTTAGTGTTTACCCTCCCATCACCCCTTTGTCTCGGACGCTTGGGTCCGCGAGAAAGAGTGTGGTCCAGCATGTCCTTAAATTGAAACATATGAGGCCAGAGATTAGGGGCCATATTATCAAGGAACAGCGCTAACATTATAACTGCTTTAGCGTCAGGAAACTGCTGCTAAAGCGGCGATAAGGGGCTTGATAATATGCCCTTCTGAATTCCCATAGAAGCCCAGTTTCTGGTATGAACCTGGGCTTCTATGGGAATTCACAAGGGCATATTATCAAGCCCGTTATCGCCGCTTTAGCAGCAGTTTCGTGCTGCTAAAGCAGCGATAATATTATCGCCGTTGTTTGATAATATAGTCCTACATTATTAGCTACAGGAAAATTGCTTGCATGCACCTGTGCACCCAGATTGCTGCACCCCAGCCCCTTCCCCCACACTGTACTCATTTGTAGGTCCTGCACACTGAGGGTTCACTGCTCAACTGCCACCACTGGTGTGTCCCACGACGTGTTGGTGCAAGCTCCGAGTCTGGGGTACGTTTGTATGGTAGGAGAGCAGGTCTCTGGTTGGGGATTATGTCTTGAAACCACGATGGAAAGGGTCAGAATGCCCAGGGCATCATCGCGGGGTGTACTCCCGCTTCGCCCATGTTGAGCCAATCAATTCAGTGTCTGAAAAGGGAGAAATAATTTAATGGTGGAAACATCTGGAAGTAAATGAAGGTTTATTTCAAGCTTGATAGAAAATAGGAGTTGAGTGCATCCTTCGTTTTTGAAGTACGATCTACCAACTGTTAGTGGTAATCGTGGTTCAAAGAGGAGTTGGAGTGCACGAGAATTCACACGGTTAAATAATAATACGTTATACGAAGGTTCACACAGAAAGGAACAGAGTGCATGGTAGAAGCATAATGTGCGTGTGTAATGCAGTGGCTGAAGGCTGTGTGCATGTACAATTAGTAACGAGCTCACTACAGTGCACTAAAAGCCAACGCCACTTGCCTGTAGGGCTGTGCTGCATTTAAGACAAAAAAATGAGGGAATGGCGTACCCAGCGCGACACTATCCGTCTGTGACGTAACACATGGCCTGGCAGCGTGTACTTCTCGCATACACAACGCGCAGCGGGCGCAACCCCATACGTACATGACGTAACGCGAGGCTTGGTACTGCGTACCCATTGGATTCCAAAGTAGCAGCTGAGTTGACTTCATGCGTATATGATGTTATGCGGGACTCATTGCCACGAAGTCGTCGGATACGAAATGCGTATCATTTACGAGTATAGCAATACGGCGGATAGGATTCACGTGGTAATGGAGCTTGGTACTCTACTGTTATGGAAGTGCAGTTTTCTCCCCCCCTCAAAAAAAATATATATACCTATTATTTTGGGAAGATATAAAACATTACATAATTTTTAAAGTAAAAAAAAAAGAAGTATAATAGAGTTCCACAATATTTGAAAAAATATTTGAAAAAATATAGGTTTTAGAAACATTAAAATATGAAATTAACATTTAAAACATCTTAGAAATTCTCTGAAAAAACCATAGGTTTCAGGCATGTTATAGTTAGGTATTAGCATTTAAAAAAACCTTAGAAATTCACAAAAAAAACATAGGTTTCAGGGATGTTAAAGTTAGTTGAACATTTGACTCATATAAAACCAAAGAAATTCGCCTGTTATAGTTAGTTGAGCTCACTGTAACTTGTGCGCCCGCAATAAACTGCTGATGATGTCACATATTACATCACTCATGACTCATGGAAAGGTGGGAGAAGCCAAATTATGTGTGTTTGTGGCTCCCTCATTACTCATCTGCCCCTGTGCTGCATGGATAAGGTCATTTTGGGGACATCCATTAATTTAAGATGGGAAAATGAGAATAACCCAGATTTTTTTCTTCTTGGGATTCTGAGTGATATCAAAAGAACCTTGAGCTTTGTTCTCGTTATCTTTTTGATGTCACTCAGAAATCCTCTGTGTAAAATGCGGCCCAAATCCGTACCCTGCCCTCCACGAAGACACTGGAGCAAAGTCAGCAAGGAGCAACTCAACTCTACCCTTAACCGCGATGCTCTCACCATCTCATCCAATACCAACCCTGCAGCCAAAGAACTCCACAGATGGATCACCAACTGCATAGATGAGCTCGCACCCCTACGTAACCCTGACAAACAGCGCCCTAGGAAGGCCACCTGGTTCACCGCCGACATCCAAGAATACTGACCCACCTGCAGAAGGCTCGAAAAGAACTGGAAAAACTGCAAAACCTCAGAAGATCGCACTGCCTACAAGAAGGCCATGACAGCATACCACCAGAGCATCAGATCCACCAAAAGGACCTTCATCCAGAACAACATCTTCGCCAACTCCAGCAACTCCAAGGAACTCTTCAGCATCATCCAGGAATTCACCAAACCCTCCAGAAAATCTTTGGACATCAGCCCCTCCCAGGATCTCTGCAACAAGCTTGGCTCCTACTTCCATCTGAAAATCCAGGGTCTCTATGGCATCTTCAAAGACCAGACATTTGAATCCAAAACTACTCATTCCTCGAGCAACGCCAGCCAGCCCACCATCTCCTACTTGACCCTGGTTACCACCAAAGACACTGCATCAACCATGAAAGGCATCCACTCAGGAGCCCCCATGGACCCCTGCCCCATACATCTTCCACAGAGCATCCACCACCATCGCTCCAGAACTAAGAAGCACAATCAAGGCTACCTTTGAAACCGGCATCTTTCCCGCCGATTGGAAACGTGCAGAGGTCAGACCCCTAATCAGAAAACCACAGCAGATTCCATGGACCTCAAGTACTACTAGCCCATATCCCTCCTCCCCTTTACGGCCAGAGTTACAAAGAAGACGGTCAATACCTAACTAACAAAATTCATTGAAGAAAACGCCATCCTTGACCCCTCCCAAACCAGAATCTGCAGCAACCACAGCACCAAAAACGCCCTACTCACCACCACAGACAACATCTGCACCCTCCTCGACCAAGGACACACCACAGCCCTGATCCTACTTGACCTCTCTGCAGCATTTGACACCATCTCCCACTGCACACTCGCCTCCAGACTCCATGACCCCTGCATACAGGGAACCACCGCTGACTGGCTCCACTCCTTCCTCACCAGCAGAATCCAAAGAATCAGACTGCTGCCCTTCCTCTCTGAACCCACAGAAATCAACTGCAGTGTATCCCAAGGATCGTCGCTCAGCCCCACACTCTTCACACTCTTCAAAATCTACATGGCCCCCCTCACCACCATTGTCAGATAGCACAGACTCAGCATGGTATCCTACGCTGACAATACCCAGCTCATCCTATTCCTCACCAAGTACCCCATCACCACCAGACTCAACTTACAGGAAGTAATAAAGGACGTTGCATCCTGGATGAGCATCAGCTACCTGAAGCTCTACTCTACTCGGAGAAGACAGAAGTCCTGGTCTTCGGACCCTCCCCCTCTGCATGCGAAAACACCTGGTGGCCAACCGCACTCAGCAGCCCCCCCACTCACATGGACCACGCTCGAAACCTCAGCATTGTACTCAACGCCTACCTCTCCAAGGCCCGTCAGGTCAATGCATCCCAAACTAAGGGCCTCATTTACAAATAAATGACACAGTTCAGAGCCACAAGCCATTTTGCTACACCAAGCTGCATCACTTTAAAAGCACGGGGATGCATCATACTAACATCAATATGACACATCTGTGTGCTTTCCCCATTGATTGCACACACTGGCCCCATTGATCTGGGATCACCAGCGGCACTCAGAGGTAACATTGCCCCCCGCGCTCCGCGTTTTAGCATTTTCCCCTGATGGCCATTTTCTTTCTCTAAACAATTTTTATAAACAGTCGTTTGCCTTCCCCCAGGCTTTTGTGAGTGCCCGCAGTTACGAGTCATTAGGGAGTGACGATCTAGGAAACAAGTAAGTCACTTTGCGAATACCGCTTTTTGGAAACATGGGTGTCTGTAGTTTTTCGAATGTTTGCCAACTGGGCTTCCATTCATTTTCGTTGTAGGTCTCTGACAGGAAGTTCAAAGTCAGAAGTGTATGGGTGCAGTTGGATTGTTGTAAGTATTTTTTTTTAAAAAGGTCAACTGGATGGGTTCTATGAAATGGTGTTGTTCCAAGTAGTAATTGTAAGGTCTTGTCTCTTCCTTGTAGTGTTGAGCGTCGGCTAAAACTTAGCCAGGCTTTTCTTCAGTTAAGGTAAGCGGCAGTAGCTTAAGAGGTCAAGCGCTATTTTTGAAGCGAAAGAGCTAAGGTTTTTGTTCTTTTCCACAGCTTTGGGTCCTGATGAGAACTCGCTACCAAGTAGGAGTTCGAAACGCGTAGACCATTGTTTGTTGAGCCATAAGATTTTCAAATTAAAAACATTGCTCCAAACTTAAGAAAATTAGACAAACTCAATGTCTATGGTTGTTGTAAAAAATTGTAATTAACATTCAATTGTAAATAAGGTGTGTTAGCTGTGTATGCGTATGAGAAGTGGTGGAATGTTTGATTTGTTGAGTGACTGGGAGTAATGAATGGTTGTGAATATGTATAATTCAATGTTTTATCAAAATGTTGTATTTGTATTGTAGATGTTGAAAATGTAAATTTGGTGAAATCTAACCAACAAATGTATTCAAAGTAAAAATAAAATAAGTGATTAATTCAGAGTGAAGCGGAAGTCTCACACCCACATTGAGTTTAATTCAAATGTGTTTTCAAAAGAGAAGGATTTAATAGAACAGTATTGGCAATTATTCAGTTTTCTATTCCCCTGCACTAGCGCACAATTGGCTGCCATGTGCCAGCGCAAGCACCCATACATCCTGTCGGAAGGATGCTTGCATTGCGGGGATGATTGTTTCTGTGTAGAAAGGAAGACCTTCCTGCACAAAACCAATCATTGATGGCATTTCTCTCTTTCTATGCATACTGCAGAATGCAGCACGCATTGAAAGAGGAAAAAATGAGGGGAAATAAACGTGATTCTCCTCGTTGCACCAGGGGAGGCATAGGATTCTGACGCATTCCCAGCATTACAAAACTTTGTAAATCTGGGAATGTGTCAGATTCCACAGATGCTGCATGGGAACATCCAAAACAACACCCATGTCGCGCTCTTTTCACACAGAGTAATGCGTGTAACGGGCCCATATTTACACAGCAATGAAAAGTGATGAGGGTGACTTTACGTGGACTTGTATTAATGGGCAGGCACACTGTGTCACCGGTGCATCAAAAAAAGTGACGGATCGGCAGTGCAATGGCCTTGCAAATGAGACCCTATATCCGCCATCTTGAATTCATCAAGCGTGTATTCATCATTGACGAGCAGTTGACAGAATAAAAAAAACTTACTGTGATGGTTAATACATTAAAGTTTGCACCTACATTAATGTACTTGTCAGGGAGTCAACTGAAAATCAAAGAGACGTTTGTCAATGTGTCGGTTCTGTCTAATTATCACTTTGTAGAAAGGATGGTTGTTAGTTTTGCTGTTTCTAAAGCATGGAGGTTGCAGCAGCAGGGATCGCAGGGGGTGTTCTTTGCACTTCTCTGTACACTTCCCGAACTGCTTTCGTGAAGATATCTGTTCCTGCTGGCATCTGAAATAAGAAATGCAATTTTCAGCGTTGTGTGAAAGTCAGCGAAGAAAAGAAGAGACACTGACTTCGAAATGTCACAGCAAGCGCTGATGCATTTAATTGCGGCATAATTGGTGTCGTATAATATTTCCATCAACAGCTTATTATAAAAAATGATCCGTTTTTGAAGTCAGCGCATGGGTAAGTGGGTCGTGGCACAATTTTTATAGAAACCACGCTGATAGGAAAATGATAATACTACCCAAATTATTAATATACAGTTCACAGTGAATTGAGCTATCTTCCTCAGGGTGCGCTTCTGAGCAAGGCTGCAGTGTCTGGTTAATTGCCGAGTTTGGAACAGAGTATACTTTCTCCTGGTAATTGCAGGTGATGGTCACCAACACTTATATTTTGACATAGCAGAAAAGGGATATAAAGAGGAAGAAAGAAAAACAGGGACTATGTGAGGAAGCAGAAATAGGAAAGACCCTTCAAGAGTAATGTAAAGAAGTAGGGTGGAAGCATTATAGTTAGACGCTGGAACATTACGCAAGTGCCTGCGGCCACTAAGTTAGGAGGTATGTTTTAAAAAAATGTTATTTCATGGTAGGTCCTTTCGTTACAACCACAGCCTGAAAGTTCCTCTAAGGACCCATCTTCCCTCTAAGTTTGCTTAACTGACAAACTTCCCCCGTACAACAACTTTACATTCTATCCATCATCACATTCACTCACCGCCACATTCAACATTCTACAGTATGCACACTCAATCCAAGCATCACTGACACATCAGGGATATTTACGAGGAAGTGGTGAAGCGTGGCTGTTGTCCGCCACTTTTCAAAACGCAGGGCTGCACCGTATTTACAAGGATACGGTGCAGCCCTGCATTTCCTCCTGCGCTGCTGCTAATTTTAGCTTCTTAGAGCCAACACCCTTGCACCATAGTGCAAGGGTGCCTGCGCTGTACAGGAAGATTGTTTATGTGCAGAAAGGTGTCCCTTCTGGCACATAAACAATCTGAAATGGTATTTCGAAACTTCTATGTGTGCTGATTAGTGCAGCACCATATAGAAGTTGCAAAAACATTTTTATTGATTGTGTATGTGCAGGAAGGGTAAAAGGGAGCCTTATTCACAAGGCGGTGTTAAGCCACGTTAAGTGGTTTAACGCTGCCCTGTGAATAAGGCTAAGCCCCTATCACCACCATAACATCAGAAAAAGTGAAGCTGTGGTGGCGATAGGGGGCTTGTAAATATGCCCCATAGTGTCACAACTGCATGTCCTTTCCTTACACACAGGACTTATGTCAAACAGAGGCAACAATTATTCAAGAAAAACAAGAAAAACTCTCATCTCTACTCAATCTTTCACAAGCTACACAAACAACATACACATGACCAAAGAAATTACACACACAAAAATAGCCACCATGCCAATAATTATTAAATTTCCTTATTCGGAGTTTCAAAGTTAGAAATCCATAAAAGCAATATTTATACATAATAATTTCTTCCTTTAAAATTTGTAAACATAAAATGTTACAGTACAGTACAGTTTCACATTTAAGATTATTTTCACGATTCATTTCTAATACAATAATAAATGAGAGTTACTTTACAGATTTTTCCTGTGTCTAAATATACATTTCAAAAAGTTGAGAACGTGATAACAAGTGACTTCTGTGTCTAGGAGCTGTAGACACAGCATGGCAGGACGGCACTGTCTAAAGCCCCACGATTTTAGCAGGGACAGTAACCAGAGTTTACGATGTTCGTTATAAAATTTGCAGAACATGGCTACATGTAAGGTAGATTGTGCTGACCTTTCATCACAAGGACAAGGGGGTAGAGTTGAATCCCATGCATTCATTAGTGGAAATGCTACTAGTCTATGGAATACGTTTAACCTGAATCTTGTAAGAAGGAAACGATCAAACATACTTATTTCAAGATTTAGGCAAGGCTGCATGGAAAGAGTGGATTGGACCATTATAGCATGGTGGACTTAGGGTTTACCTGCTTCAGAAAGAAGCCTGAGGTTGTCCAAGTGTCCCAGGGCTAGCTCTTTTAGCTCCTTTTTCGAGATTTCACAGATATTTTCAGGAGTAGAGTAGTATTTCTCCAGCCCTAAGTCGATGAAAAAGTTCTTGATGTAGGCTAGCCATTTTATTTTCAGAGCATGATCTAATGTCATAGCATCTGCCACTACCGTCTTAGTAAAAGCATTTTTTTCTGAGGTCCAAATCCGGCGCCATAAGAGCAGAGGTTGTATTCTCGCCAGATCTTCAACGTAAGGAACGCCTAGTTCAACGTGGCATGCATACGTTGAGGATCGCTTTGGGGCCATCAGGAGGAACCTCAAAAAACCATTTTCTGCAACCTGTAGGGCAGAAACATCTGTGTGACCCCATACGCCAGCCCCATATAGAGCTGTTGACTGACATTTCGCTCTATAAATTGCCAGTAATTCCAAGGGAGGTCGTTTTCCCAATTTTTGCAAGAAGGACACCAGGGCTGCTATAGCTCTCTTAAAGCAATGCTTCCTTGCTTCTACTGCCCCTTTCCAGGACAACTTATCATCTATGGTAATGCCCAAGTAACAATAGTCAGATGTAAACTCTATTTTTTAGGTTTTAAGAATTAGGTCTTTAGGATGTTTCCTACCTGTACCTGCCGTCATTACAAAAGTCTTCGTCATGTTTATATGGAGATCGAGGCTGCCCATAAACGTGGAGTATCTGCTGAGTGCCTTCTGGAGTTCACGAGGGGTCTGTGCCAACAGGACGGCATCGTCCGCATAGAGTAGAGTGGGAATCGGGCGTTGTTTTACCCGTGGGAGGTCCTGAGCACCCTTCAAAAGCTCAACCTCCAAGTTGTTGGTGTAGAGGGAGAATAAGAAAGGTGCCAGGACACATCCTTGCCTGACTCCACGCTCCACCCTAAAAGACGTCGACAGCTCGCCCTTTGTGCCAAAACGGACTCTGGCAGAGGGTTTGGAATACAATTCCCTCAGAAAGTTTAACAATGGCAGATCTACCCCCATTTGTGACAGCACAGACCATAATTTGGTATGGGAGACACAATCGAACGCGGCAGACAGATCCACGTATACCATGTAGAATCTGTCTTGCTTTGCGTGTATGTACTTTCCCATAATAATAGAAAGATTTAGGGCCTGTTCCACTGTTCCGAAACCCTCCCGGAAACCAAATTGCAGCTCGGACAGAATACCTCTCTCCACCACCCATTTCTGCAGTCGCTCCAGGATCACCCTACCTGCTATCTTTCCCAGCGAGTCCAAGAAGGATATTGGACGGTAGCAGGCAGGGTCCTGGCGATTGCCCTTTTTAAAAATCGGAACCATCACGGATTTCTTCCAGGAATCCAGAAGTCCTTTCCTTGCAGCTGCCGTGCATACCCTGGTGATAATGTGGGTCCAGAGGTCTGTATTATGCTTAAAAAAATCTACCGGCACTCCATCCGGCCCTGGAGCTTTTCCATTTTTACTTGTTTTCAGGGCCAGATGGACCTCCGAGATTTCAAAGTCTATTTGAATGGGATATCTCAGAGGTAATAAATTTTCTCCTTCAGATTCTTGGTCTATTTCTTGCTTTTGGAACATTTTGGAGAAGTGCGACACCCATACTGACTCTTCTATAGCGACTTCGATTTTTGGAGTTTTTTCATCTACCAAAAACGGAGCTCTCACTACTCTCCAGAAGGCCTCACTGTTTTTTTCTTGGGCACTAGAGTGAAGTTCGTCCCACAAAGCCTGCTGTAATTCCGCCTTTCTCTTTTTCCGTATTGCAAGATATTCCCTTCTTAATATGGCTATCAGATGAAGATCTTTATCATCTTTATTTAGTGCTATCTTGAGTTTAGAGTGAGCCTGGGTGCAATCATGATTAAACCAACCTTTATTACAGCATGGTCGAGATGTTGGTTTTGCTGTGAGTAAAGATTTTTTTTTTTTCAATATTATGGAGAAGTTACTGAGGACTTCCTCATCTCCTGTCATTAAGTCTAGGCATTTCTTAAGCTGGGGATATGTTGATTTTATCAACTCTTCAGTGAGTTCCCCGGGGTTTATCTTCCCCCACTTTATTGTATATCCATTTAATTGGCCCAGATTTATGTTATTCTGACTCAATGCTTTGACTATTGTTAGGGGTAAGGATTGTTGATGAATTAAGTTCAATTCCAGGTTGAGAGCTGAGTGATCACTTAAGGTATTTGGTATAACTTCGAAATGATTAACTCTAGTCTGCAGGCCAGCCGATATTAGAATATAATCCACCGTTGTGTTAAACCCCCTTCCCACATAGGTCGGTTCTAGGGGGTTAGTACTACCATCTAGGGTATTTGCTATTTGAAGATCTAGATCTGATAGAAGATCATTCATTATTACACCCATTTTGTTATGGCAAAAATGAGTGAGGGGGTTACCCTCCTCAGTCACCATCCCTGCACATTTTTTCTCCGAATGATTGCAGTGATGTAGATTGAAGTCCCCTGCCCATATAATGAATACAGGGCCCTTTGCTCCTCTTTTCTGCCTTATGTTGGTTAATTTCTCGTATAGGTTTGCTAGCACTTTCTGGAGCTGTTGTTCCTCGAGGTTGTTATAAAAATTAACTAGGACAACAGACTCGTTTTTGAGTAAACAGAGACAGAGAATCTGGAAGTTAGGATCCAATTCGATAATGTTTATTTTTATCTGCTGGATGGTGTTGGCTATAAAGATGTTTAATCCTCCCTTTGGCCTGCCCTTTGGGCCCACCGACGCAGGAGAAAAATACGTTTTAAAACCCTGTAGGTGAAGCTCTATTGGCGACCATGTCTCCTGGAGGCAGACTATTTGATGCCTACCCACAAGATGCATGATACTCCCATCTTCAACTTTTGGCCGTAATCCCGCGGAATTCCAGGAGACTATGGCCAGAAGTGAAGAGTGACTCCTGGAGGTGCTATTGGTTTGGGAATTATGATGGGTACCGGGGTTATGTAGAATTGGGGAGTCAGGGTCTTCCGGCTGTGATGGTCAGTCCACTGACTCTAGGCCGCTGTACATGTTCCTTAATGGTATTCCATTCCAACCCTCCCATCGAGGTGGTTCTCTATAATTTCTCCTTTGATCTTGCCCTATCCACTCTTCCCTTTCTCTTCCCCGATAACGAGGGCCCACTGTATACCAAGGTCCGTCAATATGAGATGGACCGTCCGGGAATCTTGGTGGATAGAAAAAGGAGAGGCGCTTTATGCCAATCCCCCCATTAGAGCCAAGGTCCTCCCCTGAACAAATGTACTCCACTATTCTAGGGTCTTCAAAAGTAATTAAGATACAATCGCCCTGTATTGATTTTCTTCCTTGGCCAACCCAGGGGGCTCTTCTAACCATCAGGATTCTAGTTGAACAGTAGAAGGGGGGTGGGCGGTTTATACTAAGCCAATGTTGGATCTTATTTTTTTAGCGACCAGTTTGATTCGGATTTTTGGCCTGCCAGTTCTGGCACGCCAGTCAAAATGACAACAAATGGACTCGCTTCTGGTGGAAGGGTTACTGGACGTATTTCGCCCAGCTGTTGACTCTCCCTTTCTCTATATGTTTGTGGTTGTTTTGTTTTCGTGCCTGTGCTAGTGAGATCACAAACGGTATTATTTTTCGCGATTAAGGTATTTGCACGTGGATTTTCTGTTTTTTTTTCCTTAACCGCTATCATAGTTGTAGGCTTAAGTGCTACAGTCGGTGCAGGGGTCGGATTTTTAGCTTGAGTCATGGAGGTTAGGCTAGATGGCTTCGCCATCACTGGTTTTTGTGCTTTTTGTGCTTCTTGGGTACGGTTAGGGTTTTGTTTTGTTTTCATCAGAACTAAAAGTTCAGTTATCCCCGTTTCTAGTTTTGTTAATCTGGCTTGTATGGGCGTAAGGGTTTGTTGTAGGAGATCCCCGATTTTGGTCAGTAGATCCGTATTGTAATTGTGATCTACTTCATTTGTTAATGAGATGTTAGGGACTATTTCTAGGTTTGTAGGAGATGAAACATTGTGTATATGGTGTATCTCTGCCGTGTGCCTAATCTGATTTTCCAACAGAGGGGGGCTAGATGTATTCTGAATTGTCTCTGTTATGGGTGGCGTTGGTTTATCTATTAATGTATTATCTATCACTGCTTGTTTTTTCTTCTTTATGGCTCCCTCCCTCCTCCCTCTTGCCTGTCTTACCTCTTCAGGGGTATGGTGCGGGACTAGGTCTGGTTTTTTTTCTAAATGTGAAGTTAATTGGCATTCCGAGAGCTGCGAGACCGATAGGTCAACTATATTTGGAAGACTCTGCCTTTTGTTCCCACCCTCGCTCTGTCTTTGCTCCTTATGAGAGACCGGCGTTCTTGCATTAGCCAGGTGTCCCATAGAGGATCTTCTAGCCTCTAGTAGGTCTTGGGATACCCTTCGTTCAATAAGTGAAATGCTCTGGTCTATAAAGGAGTTTGCCCTTGTTATAAAACTATCTATAGGGCCAATAAGTTGTCCTTTTTTAGCCGCAGTCTTGCTTCTGGATCCTCTCGGAGACATACTAATGAAATTGAGGCTAGTAAAAAGCCTAAGTTACACCAGAAAATAGAAGTTAGAGGGGTGGCCCGGCCCGGCCCTAATCGGCCTCTAAACGGCCTTAAAACGGCCCGCTCTTTGTCCGGTCTTTGTCCGCGCGCGTCCCGCGTTCGCGTCCGGAGGCCGGACTTTATACAAAGGGGCGGGAAGAGGCACCAGGTGCGCGAGATGTTGCAGCGCAAGCACCTCTGGTCCTCGCAGTCCCGCTCCCGTTAGCTAGGGCGTGGTCTCCTCTCCCAGCAGCAATGACCGAGCACACGGGCTCCCAGGTAAAAAGGAAAAGTCAATGTGGACAGAGTTCCAAGGGACAGAACGGCTTCTCACGCCACACGTCGTTTTAAAGAGCCCGCAGAGAAGGGGGCGGGAAGAGGCACCAGGTGCGCGAGATGTTGCAGCGCAAGCACCTCTGGTCCTCGCAGTCCCGCTCCCGTTAGCTAGGGCGTGGTCTCCTCTCCCAGCAGCAATAACCGAGCACACGGGCTCCCAGGTCAAAAGGAAAAGTCAATGTGGACAGAGTTCCAAGGGACAGAACGGCTTCTCACGCCACACGACTACGAGCGGCTCCCGCGAAGCGGGGGCCGCGAGTCGTTTTAAAGAGCCCGCAGAGAAGGGGGCGGGAAGAGGCACCAGGTGCGCGAGATGTTGCAGCGCAAGCACCTCTGGTCCTCGCAGTCCCGCTCCCGTTAGCTAGGGCGTGGTCTCCTCTCCCAGCAGCAATGACCGAGCACACGGGCTCCCAGGTCAAAAGGAAAAGTCAATGTGGACAGAGTTCCAAGGGACAGAACGGCTTCTCACGCCACACGACTACGAGCGGCACCCCTGCCAATAAGCCCATGCCAATAAGCCCAATGCCCAATGAAACTTGCTGCCCAAACCAGAGGCGTAGCTAGACTTTCTGTGCCCGTGTTCATCGGGCGTTTGCTGCCCTGCGACAGCCACAGGTGACAGCGGGGGGATGTGGTGACAGTCCCTGGGTCTGCTGCCCCACAACGGCACAGGTAGGAGCGTGGATGGCAGCAGCCCCCTTATCTCATGCCTTCCGGGGCAGACCGCCCTCCCTTACAATGCCACTGGCCCAAACCAATACGATGTAGTGCCAGCAGGAAGAAAGCACCTAAATCTCCATACCGTACCACACTCTGAAAGATGTATAAACTTTAGACAAAGCACCTCCCATAGATGGTGATGATTGCCCCTATTACATGCAGACTGAGTGACAACAGAATATTCAAACATTGCAGTCCAGAATTCCCACTCTAAACACCAGCCCAAGTCAGCACCGGACTCATAAGACACTCAACAAGTACACCCTCTGAAGCCAATTCAGATCCTCCTCAGAGATGACTGACTCCAGTATACATATGGTGAGACACATACAACAGCACACAATTACCAATGTACACTTGCCTCCTCTATCCCACCCCTGTCGCATCCTCCCAATTGTACAAAATAATTACTTTCCCTTCTACCAAGCAGCATATAATCTGGCAAACCACGTTTATCTCTTCTAAATTCTTAGTACCTAATACCGTACATTAAACATTTTTAATATTGCTGCCAAACGTATCCTAGGTTTTCCCAAGGAGTGATCGACCCTTATTTGCACGTATTTCTGAGCACCCCAAATATTTTACTTTGCTCTAAAACAGAGCTCTTGTAACACAGATTGTAGAAAATAGCCAGGCCCAAATGCATGTATTCAGAAAGCACAGCAGTGTTTGATAATTTCTCTATTGTAGAACCACAAAAAGTCTACAAAGAGATAAAAACTACCATAAACATTTTCTTTTCACTGTTAACTCTCTTGCCCTTCCTCACTTTCAGCAGCCAAAGAATAAGGCACATGGACCAAAAGAGTCCCCACTATCTCAGCCTTTCCTCTAAAGCATGAGCCTTGTGGATGGCTCAGTCTTGTCTCAAACTCAATGGGGACAAGATGGAGCTAATGATTTTAAGCAACCATCCAATGGCTATGGAGTCTGTGGGACTCAGCTGGCCCAAATGCCTTCGTTCATCGCCAACCGCCAAAGAGCAGATAAAAAGTCTAGGAGTTTGATAGACAAAGCTCTCAGCTTCAACAGCCAAGAAATTAAGCTAGCCGCAACATGCTTTGGAATCATTAGAATGCTGCACAAAATCCTCCCATTGCTCCAAGTTCAGGCATGAATAGTGATAGTACAGGCAATTGTGCTTTCACAGCTGGACTATGGGAAATCCCTCTACCTGGGCACCACAAACGCCACTATAAAGAAAATACAGGTCGTGCAAAATTGTGCAGCTTGACTGCTCTTTGCTATGCCCCACCTTCAGTCAGTGAAACCTGTATTCAAAAAACTTCAATGGCTGTCAATACCAGAGTGGATCAAGTTCAAAGCTTTGTGCATAGCCCATAAAATGCGGGGAACAGGACCCAAGATAAACCAATCCCTGGTGGCCTTCTACCACCCAACAAGATGTCTTCGGTCTGCCGACCAGTTTTTAGCAGTGGTCCCAAATATCAAGAGAGTGCGATCAGTTGGCCGCACATTCTCTCAAAATGCGGCCATGCTCTGGAACGCCCTCCTGTTCCAGTTGCGTTGTACCCCACACCACCTTACCTTTCGGAAACAGTTGAAGACTTGGCTCTTCTCAAATCTGCCATAACCAGCCTGTCTTACTGCTCTTCTTGTCACTGACAGAGCTTGGATGCCTTAGGGTAGCCAGGTGCTTTATAAATGTTTAATAATGATAATAATAATAATAATAAAAATAATATTAATAATAATATTAAGACGCTTTTAGGAATTGTTGTGTCCCATCTCCTCCTAGTCACCTCACACTGGTTCTTTTACTCTCAATGCAATCACAGTTCAGACACACAGTGAACCACATCTCCTACTTGTCAGTGTTTCTGAGTCACACATTTAAATTCGACACTGCAAGACCTCTTGGGAGATCTGTGACAAATATCGACTACACAAATATCATAATTCGTATTACGAAAATATTGTGTCAGAAATATCGTTGAGACAAATATCGTTTTCTTGTACTTATACAGGTGAGTACAAAAAAATAGAGTAAGAAAACTCTTTTTTCAATAAATATGCAGGTTAAAATAGTAAAAATTCAACATTGTAATACATAATTATAGTATAACGTATATTACATACATTTAATGGGGGCAATTCATCCTGCTATTTTTTGTGTTTGTGCCCACCTCGAATCCAGTCTTGCTATCTGGGAGAAATTCTTTCTGGACACAGCTCCCATATCCTGAGGTCAACGTCGTCACACCCGGTCTCTCCCGGCCGCCGCAGCATTCCACTCTGAGCGCGGCCGCAGAGGGGGGGAGACCGAGGGGAGCTCGAAACTACACCTCCCAAGCTCCCTTGCGAATCTGCTGCCAGGGAATACGCGCCAGGAGGCGCTATAAAATCCACACCACCCCCGGCGGGGCAGGGTAGTCATCCTGCTATTTTTTGTGTTTGTGCCCATCTCGCATCCAGTCTTGCTGCCTAGGAGAAATTCTTTCTGGACACAGCTCCCATATCCTGAGGTCAACCTCGCCGCACCCGGTCTCTCCCCGCCGCCGCAGCATTCCACTCTGAGCGCGCCCGCAGAGGGGGGGAGACCGAGGGAAGCTCGAAACGACACCTCCCAAGCTCCCTTGCGAACCTGCTGCCAGGGAATACGTGCCAGGAGGCACTATAAAATCCACGACACCCCCTGCGTCGTGGGAGCGCGTGGGCATCGCTGAGCGAAGCCCGGGCCAAGGGTGGGCCCATCCTGCGCCCGTCAGTGACCGGAGGAGACAGGGCAGGGCCACCCCTCTAACTGCTGGCCCTAGAACACCCTTTCCTTTCCTCATCATCATTGGAGGATACACATGGACAGAAAAGGTACTGTGGGGTAATAGCAGGGGGCATTCAGCAAAGGACCTTGTTCTGGCATCATCTGTTGATTTGAACCTGGTGATTAACTGAGTACTACTCATTTACATTGAGTATTCTTAACCATCTGACTATCTGACCCGTAAACAATGGGTAAACGTAAGTCTATGGAAGAGGGGGCCCAGCAATCACAATCTAAAAAAGGGAAAAAGTTAAAAAAGTCTATCCTCCCCGGTTCCAACTGCACTCTGACGCGACTAGAAAATATTGTCAGTGAAATTGAGGAGATTCTGGCAGACAGACCCTCGCAACTGGAGGCGATCCCTGATCCCATCATAGAAGGAGAAATCAATCGTAGAGGGAAAGTGATCCCAGCCATCTTTACTAAAAGACCCCAGCAAAACTTACCTATCTGTATAGTCCACAACCAACCAGAAGACATCCCTAACTTAGCTACAACCGAGCTACAAGGCACTGTAGAGGTTGATTCATCTAATGACATTGGCGTAAATATCGGCAATGGAACTACTCGGACAAGCACAGGGGTGGCTAATATTCCATGTACTAATAGATTTGCCGTTCTAGAGGGGGAATCAGGGGATGCTGCCGATGTAATTGACCAGGTGATTAGGAGGGGTTCTGGCAAAAAGGAAAAGGATGTATGTGCAGAAACACTAGTGGGTTGCTTAAAATGTGTTGCTTCCAACAAGGCTATTTTGAAGAAATTAGAGAATATAGAAAAGGAAATGACTGATATTAAGAAATTGTTGAAGACATTATCCCAGAAAGGAAATATCGATGAGGGAAATAAAACTCAGCATTCTAGCACTTCTACAAAATTACCAATATTTCAATATCAAATAACAGCTATTGTCCCCAGGCAATCACATGTGGGCGAGACACCAAGGAACCAACCCATGGTTTGAAAGACCTGCCCCCGATTATATGCTGACACTACAAAATTGCGGGGCACAGAAACAGGCAAAAAGCCCGGTCCCCCAAATGCCCCACTGGTTAACAACATGAGGCCGGAAACAGATGGAGAGTCTAAGGTGGGCACCATTTATGTGCCCCAATTAAATACTACAAGAACCTCCAACACTATAGTATACATGACTGGAGTCCCTAAAATAAATAAGAACATGGGCTATGAATCCAGGGAATTCATTCACAACAAAGCTATACATTGGCTTAGATATGTCAGGGGCTGTAGATCGATCATTAGGGAGGACCTGACTAATGTCAGGAGATTAACCCTGTTTAGCTCCAGCACAGACTGCATAGAAATACAACTAAGTAATAAAACTATAGCAGACAATCTAGTGAATCTGGAGTTTCGGTCCTGCCCCCCCAAACATTCTAACATCCAGATCAGACGTTTACCGTCTTGGACGACAGGATGGGTAAACGATGATTCGGGCCTTAATAGAATAGACTGAATATCTGGAGGTAATTACAGCTCTCAACAAGAATCCTGGCATGTGAGGAATTCTGCGGAAAACACCTCCAATGTTCCAAATGTTTCTCCTATTCCATCCCGTTGGGATCTTTCAAATCAGAGTATAACTCAACCAAATGGGGCTGGGGAGGGCAAACCAGGAATAATTTGTATCCTCTCCTGGAACATTGCAGGCCTTAAAAAGAAACTGGATATTCCAGACTGGCATGAATTCATTGATAAATATGAGATGTGCATGTTCCAGGAGACGTGGAGCTTGGTACCCTTGTACAAGTCTGGCTACTCCACCTTTTTTGTCCCTGCCGTAACTCAAGGCCTGGGTCGCCGATCGGGGGGCCTACACATATGGGTTAAGGTAACACTGAATTTGGATATTTCTGTCCATAATGCAAATTCATTGGACATCTTACACATATCCTTTAAAGGACCCCTGAATGGCAACAGAGTTGACCTTTTTAATGTATACGCCAGAGGAAGCTCAAGCAATCAAAACTCGGCCACAGTCTTATCCCTGGAAACGGCTTTAGCAGGTATCCCCCCAAGATCTAATATCATCCTAGGAGGTGATTTAAATTGCACGTACTAACCCCTAAGTAGGGAAGATCTACTGGGGACTAGTGAGGAAGACACGAAATACTCCATCCCTGTATTAAATCTGAGTCCCATTAAGAGATGGACGGTCAGGGCCTTACAGATCAATGCCCTGACACTGGAATACAACCTACGGGCACTAAACGGGAGAACAACTTCGGACCCCATGGGGCCATGACATTTAACAGGCTGAATGGTCCCTCACGCATTGATTATATCATCTTAGATTTAAGATTATGGGGGAACGTGGTAGATATGGAGGTCAAACAGATGCCCGATAGTGACCACAACCCACTTTGCGCTGACATCAGATGGGAAGATAAAGGGAAGCCCATTAACCCTCACCTCTCCTCGAAAGCAGTAGTTCCATCCAACTGCAATCGTAGGTTAAAATGGCACAAGGTGGCATGTCAGGAGGAAACACTGTCTAGTATAAGTCTCCAGGTTTCATCCAAGACAGTGGAACTCTCCCTTTTTAACTCCATGCTTAACCCTATGCCTAGGCTTGATCTTAGTGAATCCTACAAGGATCTTATAGATACCATAGGCTGCCATTTTAAAATTGAGGGGACTAGAGGTAGGAAAAATCTTGTACATAAAAGTGGCAACCCTTGGTTCACTGCAGAATGTAGAGAAAGGAGGAAAGCCATCTCCATAGCCCTACGGAAAAAAGATCCTGTGGCCGTAAGCTTAGCGAGACAGGAATACAGAAATATCACTGTATCTGCAAAACGGGCATGGGAGGAGGATCACTGGCAGGAACTCAGGAAGGCGGCCTTCTTAAAAGACTCAACTCTCTTCTGGGATTTAATAAACAAACTAACTAGAAGGGGAACAGACTCCGTCCCAAATAACATAACCGAACAACAATGGTTTTCCCACTTTTCAAATCTTTACAGTTGTGAGGATGGTGCGGAGCAAATACCGGCTGCCCGACTAGACCCAGAGCCAGTGAGCACGAATCCTGAACCAGTTGACCCTATTGCACTCCCTGAGGTTCAGGCAGCCATTAAAAGGATAGCCCCTGGAAAGGCTGCTGGCCCGGATGGCTTGCCTGGCGATTTAATTCTCCATGACCCCATTGCTTGGGCCAATCTTATTTTAAACTTGATGAATCTCCTGCTACAGGGCCATTCAGTCCCAGATTCCTGGAAAGGAGTGGAGGTAGTCGCAATATACAAGAAGGGGGCGAGAGAGAACCCTGCCAACTACAGACCAATAAGTTTAATTGATGTAATCCAAAAGGTGGTTGGCAGGGTTCTTATCTCCAGAATGGTGGCTTGGCTAGAGGAGGGAGATATATTAACACACCTACAAGCAGGATTCAGGCAGAAAATAGGCACAATGGACCAAGTATTCAGATTTACAGCTACATATTGGAAGACTGTGTCCATTGGTAAGGGGTCGTTGTATTTGGCCTTTATTGACCTTAAAACTGCTTTCGACCTTGTACCCCGTGCCAAACTGTGGCAGGTGCTTCATGACATGGGCCTACCGCGTTATCTCCTAGAGTTAATCAAAAGATTGCACGATGGCACTTATGCGAGAATCAGATGGGGGAGTGCAGGACAATTAACTGAGAGAATACCAGTGCAGAGGGGGGTCCGCCAGGGATGTGTGATGGCTCCCACCCTGTTCTCCCTCTTTATAAATGGGGTGGCGGACCATTTGAGGGAGGACCCAGTGGACGCCCCCACCCTGGCAGGTGAAAAGATACCGACCCTCCTCTTCGCAGATGACACCCTCCTAATGTCCAAAAACCCCTATGGTCTCCAGAAACTCCTAAATAGGTTCAGTGCCTTTTGTGAGGAGCGTGGGCTCACAATCAACACCACCAAAACCAAACTGATGGTGTTGTCTAGCAGCAAGAAAGTTAGGAGGATTAATGTTTCTCTCAATGGCATCTTGCTAGAGGAAGTGGATGCCTTTGACTACCTGGGAGTCAGGATAAACCGTAAAATGAAATGGGACTCCCACGTAGCTAAAATGCTTTTAAGCCTCTAAAGAGTGGCGGGAGCTATTTCCAGAGATCATCGTGCGACCTCTAGTAGACCCATTAGCCCTGCTCTAGCAGTCTACGATGGCAAGGCCTTGGCTGCTGCAACTTGAAATGAAATGAAATGAAATGAAATTGGATTTATAAAGCGCATGGCTGCCCTGAAGCGTCCCAGCGCTGGTTAACTAATAACAGAAAACTCAAAGGAGGAAGGGAATTAGGAAATCTTAGGGAAAAGAAAAGTTTTAAGGGCTTTTCTGAATTTCAGGTAGGAGGATTCCATCCGGATATCCCTGGGAAGAGCGTTCCAATTTTTTGCCGCATTCAAAGAAAACCGGCGGCCATCGGTGCGGGCTTTCCTCACTCTAGGTATGGTGGCCAGATTTTCTCCGTCAGACCGAAGGGCCCGAGCCGATTTGTAAGGGCGAATCATATTTCTCAAGGCCGGTGGGCCTTTACCTTGCAGTGTTTTGTGAGCGATGCAGAGTGACTTAAAGGCAATTCACTCCTGGATAGGGAGCCAGTGAAGGGCTCTCAGCAAAGGTTTGGCTGAGGCCCGTCTTGGTGCCCCCATAAGCAGCCTGGCAGATGCGTTCTGTACTCGCTGCAAGATGTTAATAGTGGCCTGTGGCGCGGCCAGGAGGAGAGCGTTGCCATAATCCAGTCTGGACAGAATTAGGCCCTGGATTAGTAGCTTCCTCGATTGAAAAGGCAAGAGGGGGAGAACCTTCCGTACTGCCCGCAGCAAGCCAAAGCAACCTCCTGCAACTTTCTGCGCATGGGTCTTGAATGTTAATTGGGGTTCAAACCAGACCCCGAGACTTTTAATTTTCTCCTTAGGTGGGGGCAGTTCACCCATGCAAGCCGGCCAATACTCAGAAGGCAGGGATGTAAATTGGTGACCCAGGACCATAATCTCGGTCTTAGCTCCGTTCAGTTTGAGCTTTGAGTCAGTCATCCAAGGGAAAATTGCGGTTAGGCATCTCGAGAGGTCGTCTGAGCGTCCCCCTTGTTGCGTCAGCGAGACGACAAGTTGTGTGTCGTCTGCGTAGCTGATGGATTTGATCCCGAAAGGGGCTACTACCTCCTCCAGCGGGGCCATATAAACATTAAACAATGTGGGGCTCAGGGAATAACCCTGAGGGACCCCACACTGAAGGGGGGTAGACTTGGACATTGACCCATTTTCCCAGATCCTGAAGGATCGTTTATCCAGGAAGGATTCCAGCCATCTAAGGGCTGACCCTACGATGCCTAGTTTGGTAAGACGGTGGACCAAGGTTGCGTGATCAACGGTGTCGAATGCAGCGCTTAGATCCAGGAGGATCAGGGCCGCTGATCCCCCTGAGTCCAAGATGCATCTTGCCTCTTCCGTCACCGCTATGAGGGCAGTGTCCGTGCCCTGACCTGGGCGGAAACCCGTTTGGGAGTCGCTCAGTAGGCCATTACTCTCCAAGAATTCTGAGAGCTGCCTATTCACCACCTTTTCGGCAACTTTGCCCAGTCCCGGTAGCAAAGAGATTGGGCAAAAATTGGCCAAATCAGTGGTGTCTAGTCCCGGTTTCTTTAGTAGCGTTTTAATTTTGGCCTGTTTCCAGCTCGGGGGAACTGTGCCCGTGGTAAATGAGGTGTTTAACAAATCCGTGGCCATGGGGGCGATAGTGCTCACAATTTGTTTAAGGATGTGCATAGGGGCTGGGTCAGAAGGAGAGCCACTTTTTATGTTGGATAGAGTGTTGCAAAAGTCTTCCCTGGTAATGCATCTAAACGCCTCGAGTCGGGGGATAGTAGATACGGGGAGGGGGGCTTCAGTGATTAGTGTTGTAGGCATTTGAGGTAGGCTATCAAGAATTTTCTGTATTTTTTCGTCGAAGAACTCTGTTAGCTGGTCGCATCTTAATTCGGAATCCTTATGTAAAGTTGTTGGGGCTGGGATTTTAAGAAGCTGATTGACGATTTTGAATGTTTCCTTAGATGAGTTAGCTGAAAGTCTAATTTTCTCCTCAAAGAAAGCTGCCTTGGTTTTCTGCCGTGCGGCTTTATAGAGTCTCAGGGCAGCCTGGTAGGAGGTTTTGCTATTGAGTGCCCAGTCTTTTCTCCAAGTACGTTCCGATTTTTTGCAGGCTTTTCTGAGATCTCTTAATTCGGTCGTGAAAAAAGTACTGCTCTTTTTAGTAATCATTTTAGGAGGCAGAACCGTATTCAAGGAATTATTAAGCCAATTATGGAAATTTATGTCTGCTTGCAAGACATCGGATTCTGCATTGGGAACCGATTGTTCGAGGGCAGTTTTCAAGTTTACCACCGATAACCTAGGCCAGGCTCTTTGAAGTATGCGGGGACAAGAGGCCCTAGTCTTTTCAGGATCAATTTCCCAGGAGAAAGGAACTACGAAGTGGTCCAACCATGGTAGGGGCAGAGGGGGTTTGACTACGAGCTGGGTGCTGTTTGAAAAGATCGGGTCCAACAGATGTCCTTTGTTATGAGTAGCTTCCTTGTTTAAGATATCAAGTTCAAAGGTTTTAAGATTTGAGATGAGATCAGCAGCTACTTTGTCATTAAGATTGTCAAAATGCAGGTTCAGGTCTCCAAGAACCAAAAAGTTAGAGGCCCGTGCTGCTGCTGCTAAGGTAGCTTCTAATAGGGAGTCTGAGAAATGTTTTAAACTGCCCGGCGGGTGGTAGATGAGGAATCCTGAGAGGGAATAAGTGGGTGTTAGCTGGATGCTAAAACAGGCGCTTTCTGAGTCTAAAATGCCGCCTTCCTCAAGTCTACAAGTCAGGGAATCTTTGTAGATTATAGCGAGACCCCCTCCTTTCCCTTCATCTCTATTCTGATTCTGGATATAAAAACCGCTTGGAAGGGCAGAGATAATGTCAAAGTCTGCATTGGAAGATAGCCATGTCTCTGTAAGGAAGAGCAGGTCAAGATTACATTCTTCAATCAACAGATTGATCTCCACCGCATGCTTTGGTAGTGATCTGCAGTTGAGTAACGCCATCCTCAGTACTCTACCAGCCTTCTTGCCGTTAGTCCCCACAAGGATAGGGTCGGGGCAGAATTGGCAGCGACAGAGTGGGGCGTCAGTCCAATCCCGCTGGTGGCACCACTGACCCCCATTATGTCGTAGCGCCAAAAGTTCCTCCCTCGAATATCTCGTAGGTCCAGAAGGAGCCACGGGCATAGTGACTGGCCCTAGGCCCGATCTGGCCCGGCCTCCGGCGGGCCATCGGCGCGCCCGCTGCGCCCGCCCTCTGCGCGGACGGGAAATGGACTTCATTTTATAGCGACCGGGCCGTAATTCGCCCGACCGCTAGAGCGCTAACCGTGCTTTTCCCCAAAGATGGCGGCCAAAGTCGTCGCCCTCCGGGAAGCCAATCTGTGTCCGAGTGTGGCCCTAACTCGGCCCTCGGTATGCCTGATGCGGGTACAATTGCGCGCCCCAACTGTCCCAGGCAAAGTAAGTGACACAGTGCAATTAACACAACACAACAGCAATTTTTAAAAACAGGTTTTGTGCAAGTAAGCAAATATAAAATAGTGATCAGGTGCCTAGCTCCCGGCTTTCCGCCTCAGGAGTGTTCTGTTACTAATGGGAAAAATATAGCGATGCTCCTAGCGCTTGCCAATTTCTTTTATAGCGACCGGGCCGTAATTCGCCCGACCGCTAGAGCGCTAACTGTGCTTTTCCCCAAAGATGGTGGCCAAAGTCGTCGCCCTCCGGGAAGCCAATCTGTGTCCGAGTGTGGCCCTAACTCGGCCCTCGGTATGCCTGATGCGGGTACAATTGCGCGCCCCAACTGTCCCAGGCAAAGTAAGTGACACAGTGCAATTAACACAACACAACAGCAATTTTTAAAAACAGGTTTTGTGCAAGTAAGCAAATATAAAATAGTGATCAGGTGCCTAGCTCCCGGCTTTCCGCCTCAGGAGTGTTCTGTTACTAATGGGAAAAGTATAGCGATGCTCCTAGCGCTTGCCAATTTCTTTTATAGCGACCGGGCCGTAATTCGCCCAACCGCTAGAGCGATAACCGTGCTTTTCCCCAAAGATGGCGGCCAAAGTCATCGCCCTCCGGGAAGCCTATCTGTGTCCGAGTGTGGCCCTAACTCGGCCCTCGGTATGCCTGATGCGGGTACAATTGCGCGCCCCAACTGTCCCAGGCAAAGTAAGTGACACAGTGCAATTAACACAACACAACAGCAATTTTTAAAAACAGGTTTTGTGCAAGTAAGCAAATATAAAATAGTGATCAGATGCCTAGCTTCCAGCTTTCCACCTCAGGAGTGTTCTGTTACTAATGGGAAAAGTATAGCGATGCTCCTAGCGCTTGCCAATTTCTTTTATAGCGACCGGGCCGTAATTCGCCCGACCGCTAGAGCGCTAACCGTGCTTTTCCCCAAAGATGGTGGCCAAAGTCGTCGCCCTCCGGGAAGCCAATCTGTGTCCGAGTGAGGCCCTAACTCGGCCCTCGGTATGCCTGATGCGGGTACAATTGCGCGCCCCAACTGTCCCAGGCAAAGTAAGTGACACAGTGCAATTAACACAACACAACAGCAATTTTTAAAAACAGGTTTTGTGCAAGTAAGCAAATATAAAATAGTGATCAGGTGCCTAGCTCCCGGCTTTCCGCCTCAGGAGTGTTCTGTTACTAATGGGAAAAGTATAGCGATGCTCCTAGCGCTTGCCAATTTCTTTTATAGCGACCTGGCCGTAATTCGCCCGACCGCTAGAGCGCTAACCGTGCTTTTCCCCAAAGATGGCAGCCAAAGTCGTCGCCCTCCGGGAAGCCTATCTGTGTCCGAGTGTGGCCCTAACTCGGCCCTCGGTATGCCTGATGCGGGTACAATTGCGCCCCCCAACTGTCCCAGGCAAAGTAAGTGACACAGTGCAATTAACACAACACAACACAACAGCAATTTTTAAAAACAGGTTTTGTGCAAGTAAGCAAATATAAAATAGTGATCAGGTGCCTAGCTCCCGGCTTTCTGCCTCAGGAGTGTTCTGTTACTAATGGGAATGGGTCAGAACTGTGGGGTTTTGATAGAGTCCCAGATCTAGTTAAAGCAGAGAATACGTTTCTGAGAGAGCTAGTGGGTCTCCCGATCTCCACTCCCTTAAAACCATTACTCCATGACATGGGTCGCCGCTTTCTTAAAGACATAGTTGGCCTTCTGCCTTTACTTTATTGGGTGCGCCTTAGAATGACGCCAGAGCTTGCCAACTATGCTGCTGTCCTTGATGATCTCATTACCCTGAACACTCCAATGAAGATTGGCTGGCTGAAAAAATTGAGGGATCTGGTGATTAATTTGGGGCTAAGTGAAGAGTGGTTCTCACAGTCACCACCCCCGAAAGAAACCATCAAGAAACTCTATTAGGAGTGGATTCACGCAAGAGACTTGAGAAATCTAAAGGGGGGTGTTTTAACCGACCAGTTCTTGGGCCACAAGCCAGAGAGGAAGCTAGAACCCTTTCTTGATTTCATTAGAAACCCGAGAGACAGAACATTGTTTTTGAAATTGAGGTATGGAACCCTACCCCATAATGTCTTTACTAGAAGCTGGTGAGACTTTTCTCACCATCAAGCTACCTGTCCGGGGTGTGCAAACCCCATTGAGTCCCTAGCTCACTTCTTGTTTGCCTGTAGGGCGTACAGGGGGCCCAGGAGAAGGCGGCTAAGACCAGTCTGTAGAGAACTGGGAACAAGGCAATATTCAGTGGCTCTCCGCATTCTGACAACAGATACTACATCCATGATGGTAATTAGCGGAGTTGCAAAATTCCTGGGGAAAGCATGGCAAATACGAACAAAGCTTGCTCAACTGAGAACGGGGTAGGATATCAAACTGTATAACTGTGTCATTATATTAACTAGCACTTTATTAATTAGCACCTTCTAGCCCTGGAACAAACGAGCCTGGACTTGTTTTTACTACTTATGTGTATTTTAATTCGTCTTTTAACTTGTTCCTTCGCTTTTGTACTCTGAAATTTGTTCTTATCTAATTCTATTTTTTTATGATGAAATTGTATTTACTTTTATGATACCTTGCTATCGAATAAAGTATTACAACATACATTTAAGTAACATTAAAAATTAAAATTAAATATATACTTATGTAAACATACACACATAAAAACATATCTGTGTGCATGTTTATATAAAGATATCTATAGCAAACTGCTTATATTAAATATACATATCTTACCTTATATTTGTTTGTGTTTTTTATTTACTAATATAAATATCATTTATACATACATAAAAAACATAACTAAATTGAAAATAAAAAGACATACATATTTAAAAAATACATTTACTAATAATATTCATAAAAAATATACACACATAAATGTATACATAAGGAATAATTAAAAATAATAATAATAATATTACATATATTCAACAATAATATAAATATAGTAAATTCAGTAAAGAATAGACATACTATTTCAACTCCAGTCTGTGCAAAAGTAGGGGAAACATTGAACTGCGGAGGGGAAGAATTTTCTATTCCCACTCCAATCTGCAACAGTAGGAAAAGTGCTGGACACCAGAGGGGTATCATTTACTATTCCCACTACAGTCTGCATCACAGTAGGGAAAGCGTTGAAAGCCGAAGGGACACAACTTAATATTACAATATGAAACGGGGGTCTAGGGGATAATGTTTAACGACCCTACAATCTCTACACCCCTGATCAGTTACATAAAATACAAAATAAGAGATTGTAGGTCAATTGACCAAGACTGTCATATGAGCTTCAAGAGGATGAAAACACCA
The DNA here is from genome assembly GCF_964261635.1 of Lissotriton helveticus. NCBI lineage: Eukaryota > Metazoa > Chordata > Amphibia > Caudata > Salamandridae > Lissotriton > Lissotriton helveticus. Next base: position 892,028,006 of record NC_136063.1, on the reverse strand, counting down.
GACACAAATAATTTGAGTAGCCCTGGGCTCAGTGAATAAATCCCATCAGCCCACCACTTTGGCGGAACATCGTCATTTGGGAATTAGTGGAATGAAATCTGTGTGCCCAGACCAGAAATGGAATGGCTATATAACACTAGACTTCTATCCAATATTTGGTTTAGCCAAGGTGCTCTCAAACAAATGGTACTGATGATGTGCAGTGCAAAGTGAGTGTGATGAACTAAAAATGACTATAAGGACAAAAAATATGTTTATTAGAAATCGTCCGAATGTCAAGATTAAAAACAACGAGACAGTGTGAAAAAATCACTATCATTTGGCAATAGGTGGGAGGTCAACATGTTTCAGCCGTAAAGGTAGCAATGGCCGGCTTTCGTCAGGACCTAAAATAGATGGAATGCTACTGCAATAATATGTACACTGTTTGATAAAATTTGTCAACAAAATTAGTCCTAAGAAAATGAATACTATCCCTACGGCAGTGACTGGTAGGCACTGCCACCATTCTGGGAATGCTGACCAGTCTGACAGGCATTCGGAATGCTTGCTACTGTCGGACTCATGGTGGTAAGGCTTTCCGCTCACCAGCATACTGCCCGCCATCAAAATCTGGTGGGTGGGAAGTGACCACATGATGGTGGTGAACCCGCCATCGACAGCCTGTCGGTGATGGGTTCACAGCCATCGTAATGACTCCCCAAGTACTCAAAAAGACCAAACTTGGTACGAAATGCAGTCTTTCGTTCATCGTCTTCTCTAACCCACATCAGATGGTAGGCTCCTCAAAGATCTAACTTATTAACGATAGCAACCTTTTTCACTTGATTCAACAGAGATGAAGTTAAAGGTAAGGGTTACCTCTTGTTAATGGTAACACAGTTGAGAGCGCTGTAGTCTATGCAAGCCCAGAGTTATCCTCCCATTTTTGAAGAATGAAAAACAATGGAGAGGACACCGGGGAATGGGATGCGCGGATGAACCCAATTTGCAGAAGTTCATCCAAATGCATTCTCAAATTAAGATTTTCCTACTCGGTTAGGTCATACGTTTATATACATGGTAACTGAGTTCCAGGCTGCAGAACAATCTGTCAATCAAAAGGTCTGTGAGGGGATAAAACACTTACCTTTTTTCATCAAAAACATGCAAAAAATATGATATTCCACAGGAACTGCTGAGTATTTATTCCCCATGGTATATTGTATTTGTTCCTGCGGTAAAGGAGGTTCCAGAAAACAACGTTGAAGGGAAGATTACAGGTCCTGAAACCTAATCCATAAATGGATTGTGATGATATAACTAACGCATCCCCAAGTTAGCTTGACATTCAGGTTCATCCATTATATCAAAGCAGATTGCTTCCTGAAGTCCCTCAGCTATTTTCAACTGTAACAAAATTGTTTGTGAATCTACAGGTCCAGACACATTTTTCTTCCAGTCATAATATAAATTTTTTCCACCTTGCTCTTGGGTACAATAGGGATACCCAATTGTTTGGCAAAGGATCCATCCATAAAGTTACCAGTGGCACCAGACTCAATAGACCAATTGAAATGCTGTTATTCATTTCCCATTCTTAGGATATAGATATGTGAAAATGTTTGATAATGACTTCACAACTAGTATATATATATTAGCTTTATTGTATAGTTAATAAAAACCATTACAAAATATAAATACGGCAATGTGTTAAAAAGCAGAAAACACCGATGTGTGGAAATTAAAATGGTTATTAAAATGAGAATTTCTTTCAAGTTTAAAAGTAAACATGTTGCTGATTCAAGTCTTTGCCAGTGATCTTTGCTTTTCCTCAAAGTTGGCAATAAATTTAACTGCTCTGCAAATGAATTGTGGATCTACTGAGCATAAGATTTGTACGATCGCAGACCGGCAGGTGCGTATTCCATATTCATTAAACTTGGTTTTTAACCAACTCCGACGTTCCTGAATCAGAGCCGGGCAAATACAGATCAGATGGATGAAGTCTTGTCTTCCTACGCCACATAGATCTCATTCCTCACATTCTTGGGTCTTCCACTTTGGTAGATCAGCACTTGTTGGGAAGCTACCCAACCTTAAATTGATGTATTTACGTTTGATGAATGGCGAGAAAGCAAGGTCAAGGTAGGCTGCCGGTACAGGTTTTTTATAAGATTGAATTGTCATCCAGGCGTGTCTCCGTTGACAAAAAGTTAACTTATCATTGAACAACGAATGCCTGTTGGAGGCCTCCTTTGCCAACTGTTTGAAAGATTGTACTGGATGCTTGGTTTCCCAGAGTGCAGCCAACTCAGTCGATTCTAAAGACAGTTTAAGGTACTTGGCATAGTGGCAGTTAGGACTCTTGTGTATTGTTTCCCACATTGCACGGTAAACCGCTATTTCCTGGTTCATCCAGACATCGTACCAAAATTTTATAGTCTCATACATTTTCATCAGCACCTGGGATTGCAAACCAAGTTCAAGTCTTACTTGTGCGGGTGATGCATTGCTTGGTAACACAAATACACGTTTGTAGATTTTCATTTGTAATTTGTCCGGGAGTTGTGCACTCCTGCCATGATGTAATACGCTCCCATAAGCTATTGTTGGGAGTAACTTAGCTTTCATTACTGTTAGCAGGGGGGAGACCAGAGGGCCTTTAAGTTTTGTCGCTAGGCTGCTAAAAGTATAGTATGCAATAGGACGGTGCCCTTCATTTCCATGCTATTAAAATGCGTAGAGAAATTAAGGCGCTTGTCCAATTGTATCCCGAGATACTTATAACTTTCCACCACTTCCAATTTAACGTTGTCCATTGTGAAAGTTGGTGATGCTTTGTGGCGTCAAGTTATAACCATGGTTTTTGTTTTCGTGCTGTTTATTTCTAGCAAGTTCTGTTTAGTATATCGGGTCAATTCCTGTAGTAGACGTTGCAAGCCTATTCTCGTCTGGCTTAGTAAAACCACATCGTCAGCGTAGGATAGATATGTTACACGAAGATTACCTAGCCGCGGTGGATGAGCATTAGTCTGGTCAAGGCTTACTGTCAAGTCGGCCATGAATAAATTAAAGAGATGGGGGGCCAACCCACAGCCTTGCTTTAGTCCATCGAAGGTGCTGATCTTCCGGGTTAGCCGCTGTCCATTGTCAATCTTTACCTGCATTCAGGTGTTAGTGTACAGGTCGATGATCGGCGTTAAGATTGAGTCTGGCAGGCCCTGCTGCTTCAGCTTGGCCCATAGTAGTTTCCTGCTGACACGGTCGAAGGCCGCCTTAAAGTCAATGAAACAAGTGTAAAGTTCCTGATGGTTTCGTAAACTTTTTTCAGCAATCAAGCACAGCGCCATTGCATTTTCCATAGTGCCTGTTCCGCGACGAAATCCTATCTGATTTAACGGGTTTTTATTATTTATGTCCGACCAATGTGCTAGATCAGCTAGCACCAGGGATGCGAAACATTTTGCTTCTGCATCAATTAGGGCTATTAAGCGATAGTTAATTGGGTTCTTGCGGTCTCCACCTTTATAGATGGGATTAATGATAGCACCCCTCCAGCTTTCCTGGTTATTGACCGAAACAGGAGATTGAATTTACAGGACCAGAACTTGGGGTCCTCTTTGTAGATTGCCTGCGGAATGCCGTTCGGCCCTGGCGCACTATCTTGCTTGCTTTTCTTGATTATCTGTAGTATACGACAGTCGTCATCTATCCACATTGATTGACCCATGCCTTCCTGTTGGTCGATCGAGTGGTTAATGCTAAAATCAGCCATGTTTTCCTGGTCTATTATACTAGGTGTTTCACATGCAGTTATTGCGGTTATAGTCTGGTGTGCCAATGATTTAATCGAAAAGGTGTCGACTACATGTTGGGCCCAATCATTTTCAGTGATGCATGTCATACGTATAGGTTCTACTGTTCTGTTCATAGAGTTGACTTGCATCCAAAAAGCCCTGGAGTCTGCTTTTTTTATGTTATGCAGCAATTTAGTCCAGAAGTCATTGGGTTGGTTCCTTTTTTCCATCCAAACCATGTTCTTGTATAATTTCCTTGTTGCTCGAACTTCTTGCCATATACTTGGGTTTATCCTTTGACCTTGTGCTCGCCTTGTGAGCTTCTTCAAATGTTTCTTCATAGAGAGTATAGTTTTGGTGAATTTAGAATCGGTCTTAGGAAAGGTCTTCCTTTTAATGTTGATACTGGTCCTCGGTAGTTTTTCCCAAAAATCAGACCAAGTTTCTGAGCACAGGTCCTTCTCTTCAGTGGACGTTTTAAATAGCTTCTTAGTGTCCTGCGCTAATTGAGGTAGTGTGTTACTTGTCCACCTTAACCGCTTAAGGTTGATTGTTGAAGTTAAGCATGCTATTGTTGGTGCCTTTACGTACCTAGTAGAGGTCAGTTTCATCTCAATGTGTTGCGTTGAGTGATCACTGTCTAATGAGCAGATTATTTGAAATGTTTTAATTAGACTCAACAGGGGTAGTTACTAATGTTTAATCCAGGATCGAGCTTGCATTGGGACCTATATAGGTGGTGGTGGGGGGTTTATCATGGTTGGCTCTTCCATTTATTACCCGTAGTCCAAGACGTTGAAAGTCCCACATCAACTGTCTAACCACTTTGTCTGTCTTTTTGACCGATGGAATCTCTTGGTGTTAAACATCCCACAGTTCATTTGCTACAGAGATGTTGTCCTCATCTTCCGGATGGTGCAAGAGATTAGTGTTGAAGTCGCCCGTAACAATGATCTCTAAACTTGGTTGATCAAGGCGGGTGTTGGTTAGCACATTAACAACACGTTGGAATAGTTCTTTTTTAACTGATTTTTTCGGGTGGGCATATATGTTAATTAGGATGATAGTTCTCGTTTTGCCTTTTCTTACGCTCTCCAATTTAATAATTTGCAATTCTGGTGCCGATATGGCCATTTGCGTGGCGTTGATCTTCAGTGCAGTGGATATGTACACCGAGAGTCCCCCCCCTTGCGCGCCCATAGCGCTCAGGACGCGTCGCGCTTTCATGAAAGGATAGTCTGCCTGGCACGTCAATTGGCTCCGTTAACCACGTTTCCTGCAGTGCTATGATGTCATATAAATCCCAGGTAGCTGTCTTTCTACTATTGTTTAAGATGTTTATTGCTCCTGCGATGTTCCAGGAGAGCATTTTTATTAGGTTTCCTTTGATCACGCCCGCCTGGCAGTGGGTTCAGTTACCATTAATGCCCAGTATCTGTCTCAGATGTTTGTTGTTGGGAGATTCAGCCCCCCTAGCACCTTGAAGAACTGACTGTGTGGTTTGACTTTTGTAGTCATCTCTTTTCCCGCACCTTCTTAATAAGGGCGACGGATAACCCTTTTTTTTTCTTTTTTCAGAGTGATTCCCCACTCTTCAAATTTAACTATTTCAGTGAATATGCTTTTTACTATTCCTACGTTTCTCCAGGTTGCGAGCGTGCCTTCCTTGGCCACGTTGTCCTCTAAAGTGATAAATTCAATTGATAATAAATCGGCAGATGTTAGGTGGCTAAGGCTTGGGATTGCGGATGTCAGTTGGAGAATGTTCCCTCGATTTAAAAAGTCTTTTGAACCTTGAGGCTCGTAATTGGGGATAAAAAGTATATTTCCCGTTGTTACTGTCAATCAATCAATCAATCATGCCATTTGTATAGCGCACTACTCACCCGGGAGGGTCTCAAGGCGCTTGGGGGGAGGGGTATGCTACTGCTCGAACAGCCAGGTCTTGAGTTGTTCCCTGAAGGCGAGATGGTCCTGGGTCAGCCGAAGGTGGATGGGGAGGGAGTTCCATGTCTTGGCAGCCAGGTAAGAGAAGGATCTTCCTCCGGCGGGGGCTCTTCGGATGCGTGGTACGGCTGCGAGGGCGAGGCTGGTGGACCGTAGCTGGCGGGTGGGCGTGTAGAAGGTCAGGCTGTCGTTGAGGTACTTGGGGCCCAGGTCGTGGAGAGACTTGTGTGCGTGGGTGAGGAGCCGGTACGTGATCCTCTTGTCAATGGGGAGCCAGTGCAGGTTCCTCAGGTGGCTGGAGATGTGGCTGCGTTGGGGGACATCCAGGATGAGTCAGGTGGAGGAGTTCTGGATGCGCTGGAGTCTTTTCTGTAGCTTGGCTGTGGTTTCGGCGTAGAGGGCATTTCCGTAGTCCAGTCGGCTGGTGACGAGTGCCTGGGTGACAGTCTTCCTGGTCTCGGTCGGGATCCAGCGGAAGATCTTGCGAAGCATACGCAGGGTGTTGAAGCACGATGAGGAGACGGCGTTGACATGTCTGGTCATCGAGAGGGAGGGGTCCAGGATGAAGCCCAGGTTGCGTGCGTGGTCAGTTGGCTTGGGTGCGGTGCCCAGGGCTGGGGGCCACCAGGAGTCGTCCCAGGCGGAGGGCGAAGATCCCAGGATGAGGACTTCCGTCTTGTCCGAGTTCAGTTTCAGGCGGCTGTCCTTCATCCACTCGGCGACGTCTTTCATCCCTTCGTGTAGGCAGGTTCTGGCGGTGTCGTGGTCTCTGGTGAGGGAGAGGATCAGCTGGGTGTTGTGGGCGTAAGAGATGATGTTGAGTTTGTGCTGGCGTGCGATGGCTGCGAGAGGTTTCATGTAGATGTTGAAGAGGGTGGGGCTGAGTGAAGATCCTTGCGGTACGCCGCAGATGACTTCGGTGGCCTCGGAGCGAAACGGGGGAGGCGGACTCTTTGTGTTCTTCCGGCGAGGAACGAGATGATCCACTCCAGTGCCTTCTCTTGGATACCGATGTTGCTGAGGCGCTGGACTAGGGTGCGGTGGCAGACCGTGTCAAACGCAGCGGAGAGGTCCAGGAGGATGAGGGCCACTGTTTCCCCCTTGTCGAGCAGGGTCCGGATGTCGTCGGTGGCTGCAATGAGGGTGGTCTCGGTGCTGTGGTTGGCTCTGAAGCTGGACTGCGAGGGGTCGAGGGATCCGTTCGTCTCAAGGAAGGCGGTCAGCTGTCTGTTGACGATCTTCTCGATGACTTTAGCAGGAAAAGAGAGGAGCGAGATGGGGCGGAAGTTTTTGAGATCGGTGGGGTCCGCTGTAGGTTTCTTCAGGAGGGCGCTGATCTCGGCGTGCTTCCAGCTCTCCGGGAAGGTGGCGGTGTTGAAGGAGGCGTTGATGATGTTCCGGAGTTGGGGTGCGATGGTGGAGTCGGCCTTGTTGAAGACGTGGTGTGGGCAGGGGTCGGTCGATGATCCGGAGTGGATGGTGTTCATCGTGCGGGCTGTGTCTTCGGTGGTCACCGTGGTCCAGGTGCGAAGGGTGGCGGTGGGGGGCGTTGGTTCGACGGTTGGGTGCGTGGGTGGGGCGCCGAAGCTGTTGTGGATGTCGGCGATCTTGCGGTGGAAGAACGAGGCGAGGGAGTCGCAGAGGTCTTGTGACGGAGTGATGTCGTTGGTGCCGGTGCTGGGGTTGGAGAACTCCTTGACGATAGTGAAGAGCTCTTTGCTGTCGTGGGCGTTGTTGTCCAGTCGTTCCTTCAGGGATTTCTTCTTGGTGGTGCGGATGAGCTGGTGGTGCTTGCGGGTAGCGTGTTTGAGGGCGGTCATGTTGTCGGTGGTCCGGTCGAGGAGCCAGGCTTTCTCGAGGGTGCGGCAGGTCTTCTTGGAGTCCTTGAGGTCGTCGGTGAACCAGGATGCCTTCTTGCTTCTGGGTCTGCTGGGAGGGTTCTTTAGTGGCGCGAGATTGTCAGCGCAGGCGGTCAGCCACTGTGTGAAGTTGCGGGCTGCTTCGTTGGGGTCCGTTGTGTTGGCGGGTGGGCTTTGGCTGAGGGAGGTGGTGAGCTGGTCTGCGGTGATCTTGCTCCAATTCCTGTGAGGTACCTGTTGTGGGTGGTGGTGAGTCGTGGATCTTTTGAAGCTGAAGTGGACGCAGCTGTGGTCGGTCCAGTGGAGTCCGGTGGCGTGGCTGAAGGTGATGTACTTGCTGGAAGAGAAGACGGGATCAAGCGTGTGGCCGGCGTAGTGGGTGGGGGTGTTGACCAGTTGCTTGAGTCCGAGGTTGGCGAGGTTTTCCAGCAGGATGGTGGTGTTGCGGTCCTTGTTGTTCTCCAGGTGGAAGTTGAAGTCCCCGAGGAGGATGTAGTCAGTGGAGGGGAGGGCGTGCGGGCTGATGAAGTCTGTGATGTCTTCGCTGAATTGTGTGCGTGGTCCCGGGGGTCTGTAGACGAGGGTGCCTCTGAGGGTCGTCTTAGGGTCGGTGTGAATCTGGAAGTGGAGATGTTCGGCTGCGGCGAAGGAGTCGTTGGCGTCGGTCGTGATGCGGATGGTGTTCCTGTGGACGATGGCGATGCCACCTCCGGTCTGGTTGATGCGGTCCCTCCTGATGATCTTGTACCCGTCCGGGATGGCGATGGCGATGTCGGGTGCAGAGGAGGCATTCATCCAGGTTTCCGTGAGGAAGGCGACGTCCGGTGATGTAGCATCGAGGAGGTTCCAGAGTTCCACGGCGTGTCTGTGGACGGAGCGGGTGTTGGTCAGGATGCACTTGAGGTGGTTGCTGCTGGTGTTTGTCTTGGCGGGTGCGGGGCAGGTTCGGAGGCAGGTGAACTTGCAGGTGCAGCAGGTGAAGGGTCCATGGGTGCGTCTCGGGGTGGCTCGGCAGCAGGCGTGGGTCCGGCCGGCATTGAGTGCGTTGAGAGTGGCGGCGTCGAAGGTCAGTCGGGTCATCTTGTCTTGGCGGGGAGGGCCAGGGGTCCTGGCGCTGGGCGCGGGCCAGGCGTGGATGGGCGCAGACAGGCTTACCTTTGGCGCACCTTCGGCGCTCAATCGGCGCTCCCGCTGCGCGCGCCCGCTGCGCGGTCGCTCTGGGGGCGTCATAAGTAAGGAGCCGGGAGGGAGGAGCAGCTGGGTGGCGGGAGCGGGGCGGCGAATGGAATCACAGGGGGGGCGGGCCGCAGGGAGGCAGCGGCGGGAAATTCCAAGAAGCAGCGGGCAGCGGGAAATTCCCAGGAGCAGCAGGAAATTCCCAGGAGCAGCGGGCAGCGAGCGAAGGAATCTGCAGGCAGGAGGCGGCAAAGGCAGGCAGGAGCGGCAGCAGTGAGTGGGGCGACCAAGCCCTGTGGAGGGCTGAGCGGTCATCTGTTTGCATCTCCGTAGCTTGGTCGCTGATAGTCTGTGTTTTTTCTTTTGATATGGGTTTCGTTGACTTGTGATTTTCATGATCCTTTGCATTAGCATGCAGATATTTTGCTATTTGATTATATACATCATTCTGAGTGTGCGTGAATGACATACTGGCCATGGGCTTTACTTCCCGGCCTGTTTGTTCTGGGCCGACCTGTTCTGGGCGAAGCCGACTACCTGCTGCAGCAATCTCAGAGCAGGGTCATGTCCTTTCCACGCTTATTATTTCTGTGTTTTGTTGCGTAGCCTTGTTGTCTGTAAATATCGTTAGTTGTATTTGATCATGAATATTTCTGTTCGCCTTAGTTCTTACTTGTCTGTCGTTCTTGTGGTTACTTTTCCCTGCAGTTGGATTAGCACTTGGAATAGTAACTAGGAATGAGGGCGCTTTTTGATTTTTATCCGCACCTTTAGCAACGATCCAATGTGGTCCATGGTTACTTGGATCATGCTTATTGCATTGTTCGATCCCATTTATGGGGTACTTTTTTTCCTCATGAGAAGTACGCCCTTTTTGACGAGAGATGAGCTCAGTTGTATGCAGCTCACACTGCAAAATCTCTGTAGTTTTATTTAATTGTACATTGTTGCTGGACTCTTGGTCTGTGCTCCAGTCAGCGCCACTTGTGGCGTTCATTGAACTCAAATGATCAATATTGCTGGAGTTCCCGGCTCCTGGGGTTTTAACTAGGGCAACCCCCTTTGTAAGCATAGATTTTTTTGATGTTGTCATTTGGGCCATGTCCTTAGAGCTTTTGATTAGTGGTTTTTGACCCTCTTCTGGGTTTTTCCAATATTTGCATTCTTTTTCTATTCCAATTGATGACTGATGTTTCCCCTCTTTAATATTAGGTTCATGTTTTACTTTTATTTTTGCCTGATTAAAGATAGGAAAATTAACCAGCGTCTGCTTATTTGTAGGTGGACAATTTGGTCGCTGGTTTCTGTTTTTTCTTGCCCGTTTTTTCTGGCGCTTGGTTAGTCCTTTCGGGTTGTTTTGATTTCTTGCCCCATCCTGATTAGAATGCTCTATTTCTAACAGTTTGGAACCGTTGTTTTGTGTCATGACGGGGGTTACACCTATTATTTTGGGTTCCTCTGTTATATCATCAGATAGGGTTATCGGTTTATTTTGTTTATTTTTTTCCGCTGCTATTGGCTGTACCCGTACTTCGGCTTGGTCTGCATTGCTCTTCCTTGTTTTAGCTAGATCGTTCTTTTGTGAGCTCTTGCAAAGATCAAAAGAAATAAGATCGCATCCGATTGGTATGCTGTTATTGCTCTGGTTGGAGCGCTTGCATTCCAATAGTATGTCTTTAAGTATTGTTGGCAAATCCATTAATTTTTCCAATATTGGATGGCAGGTACATGTCTGAGATGCTGTCCAGGGACTGATCTGTTCCTTAATAATATTAGAGATGCTGACCATGGTATCTAACTTTTTGTTTATATTAGATATATATTCCGCCATTGTGCTCATAAGATTTATTTGAATATCGAGTTTGTCTGTCTGCATATTGAGAGTTTTAATAGAAGTTTCCAATATGCACCCCAATGCACTGTGTAATGTAATTATAGATTCCAAGTTTTCGTTGATGTCTTGCCCTACTTCTCGCTGACGATGGTTCCCTGTAATGCGGTTGGGGATGGATCCCGGAGGTACTTGCATTTCAGGCGTTGTAACAGTTTGCCACCCTGTTGGGTTTTTTTGGGGCGTATTTCAGGGCTTTTTATTATTGCTACATCGGCCATAGCTGAAACACTTGAGATCTCTGTTATCAAAAGTTCCTTTTGGGTATCAACGTCAGGCACCTTTGATGGATCTATTAGTGCATTGGTGTCCACATCCTGATTCCTTCCACTGGATATCTCGATTATATTATTACTTAACAGTTCCTTGATTGGCGAGTTTTTTGTACGCCAACTGTTTGGTGTTACTTCCTGATCCTCCTTTATGGTAATGATTGATCTGTTGTTGATTTTTAATCTCTCAGGATTGCTTTCAGTAACATTGATGTCAGCATTGATGTTAGAGTAGCCTTTATGTATTGTAGTTCTTCCTTTATTAAATGTTGGCATTTGAGGCACCCTGCAAGGGTTAAACTCCTTGGCCTTTTCTGCGGATTTATTCAATACTTGACTTAATCGTGAGTCCAGTCTCGGGGTTGAATGGCTGTATGGAGATATTTTGTGCGGTGCTTCGTACGTGCTAGAATTATAACATTCATCGTTATTTACTTTGGCTGGATGGCTTCCCACTATTGTCTGGTCATGATTTATGTCACTGGTTGATAGAGCCAGTGTTGTGGAAATCCTTTCATCTTTGATCACTTTTTTGTTTGGTGAATGTCTTATAGTGAGTCTTTTATTGGGGCAATCCGTGAACCTGATTGTTCCTGTTCGGGATATTGGTAGTTTCTCGTGTCCTTTCTCTTGTCCTTTCCCTTTAACTGAATCGTGCTTTTTATTTTCCTTGTGCACTTGGGCTTGAATTAGTATCATGTTTTTGTTTTTCTCCAGGGTGGCATCCACACACTTGGGTATTTCCTCTATTCCTCTATCTACATTGGTGTTTAAGACGCACAAAGGAGTCCTTATGTCTGTCGACCTCATATCTAATTTATTCGGTGACATTGGCTTTTGCAATCCATTTGGTGTTGACGGCATTGCATATATAGCTATCATAGGGTCTTTCAAGAATGTAAATTTTCCGGTAGGGTTCATATTACTGAAGATTGAATATATGGGGGGATTAAAGATGTGGCCGCACTCATCTCTGCGGGGAGAATGGGGTATTTAGTCTTAGCTTTTTTCTTTACATTGTTGGGTGGATTTGTTCGTGTTCTCTCAGACCTCATCCCCTTTTTCTTTTTTCCCCCGATGAGAGGCAGCTTAGGTGGCTTAGGCAGGGAGTGGCAGTGTTGGACAACGTTAGACAATGTTAGACCATGTAGGGCAGGGCTGAATACCGAGTATCAAGAAATACCGGGCAGTACTGGGTGGGGGAGGCTAGGTGGGGTTGATACCCTCTTACCTTTGCCCTTGCCTTTTAATGTTTCCCCAGCTGTTGAACTCCCCCTGGCCACAGGTACCACAGCTGCCAGTCCACCGATCACTCTGGTCACCATCCACCGCTCAGCTTTCTGCCACCTTTCTCCCGTCGCCTGGTGCCGTTATCACCGGGGGCCACGGGGGCCACGGGGGTCACGAGGGGGTCACGAGGGTCACTTTCCACCCCAGCTCCTGGCTCTTGGCTCCTGGCTCCTGATTCACAAACCCAGGCTGTATCTTACTCCTGACGTCAGTGCCTAGCGCAGGCACAACTCAGGCACAACTCAGGCACAGTTTGTGGATAGTCTTGTCCAGGGCGGATCGGCTCAGGCTGCAGGCTACAGGTTCTGTGTTCTACTGTGTTCAACCTGATTGTATGGCGGCCGTGTCTCGGGGTCGACTCAAAAGGGCTGCGGTCCGGTGGCAGGCAGGGACGGACACACAAGGGAAGAAGCGAGAAAGCACAGAAACACGCTTTCTCCGGCTTTTCCGGCTTTTCCCGCTCGCCGGTCAAGTCCGATGCGGTGATGCCGTAAGGTAGGGCAATGGGGGGGGCTGCGGCCACGGGCAGGAAACCGCGAACAAAATCACCGGCCCGCGCTCACCGCCCACCGCTCCCCTTGCTGCTCCGAGGCGCCACAAATGTCTAACACCGGGTGCCGTAAGGTAGGGCAAAGTTGACAAAGCGGGGGCTGCGGCCACGGGCAGGGAACCACGAACAAACTCACCCGCCCACGCTCACTGCTCGCCACCCACCGCTCCGAGGCACCACGGATGTCAAGCACCGGACGCCGGGTGCCGGGTGCCGGGTGCCGTGTGCCAGGTGCCAGGTGCCACTCTGGTTCGATTTGGAGCTCGGGCTCGGGCTTCGGGGTGGAGGCTCATCTTTCTTGCCTTGTCTCGGCTCCTTGCGTCCTCGCCTCAAACCGTCTCCTCGCGCCCTGCTCAAGCTGCTCACTGCTCAATAGCGCCCCTTTCGGTCAGTGATGCAAACTTGTTGAGTAATCACAACTAGTGTTGCCCAAAACAAGAAACATTTTTATCTGAATTATCTGGTAATTTGGTCTCTACAATTACCAGGCTTATGCATTTTCAGCTGACTTAGAGACGGATAAAATACTGATAGACCCCTGCTTGGGCTAAAAAGGACATTCTTTAAGAAAATGCAATGCTTTCCCATAATATAAGCAAAGCCCCATACCTCTTGTCTCTACGCCTTTGTCTTTCTTCATTGGTAAGTGGATCACAGACCCCTCCTATTTGCAAATGTTCTGGTTACACTTATTCTTCAACTTTTTCTCACAAGCTGCACATATCCTATATTTTTTCAACCAGTCTGTGATCTAGTCTGACAACCAGGTCAATCATCACTTCACAATCATCCGGTGAGTCTACTATTTGAGCCAGTAAATCTTTCAAACCATCTTGCAGTCTTCCATAAGCTCTCTTCTCTTTAGGCAAACCTGATTCCGCCATTAGTCTATAAAAAGAGTTCAAGGAAGGAATGAGATCCTCATTTCCCTGTTTCAAATTCAACAGTTCAGTATCATTGGACTACATAATTGTATATTTATCAAACAATTTCCTCATTTCAGCCTTAAATTGTGTATAATTATATAATATTGGATAATCTCTTTCCACTAGTGGAATTGACCATGTAGCAGTGTTTAATCCTAAATAATAAAAGATGAATGCCACCCCAGATTTATCATTTGAAAAACACATTGGTATACCCATAAAATGCAACTGGCATTGATTAAAGAAGGTGGCAAATTTAGATGATTCCCCCCAAAAAACGTCTGCAGGAGCAAGCTGAATGCTGTGTGGTGTAAGGGCTTGGATAACTGGGTTTGACACTTCTTCCCCACCTGTTGAACCCCTTACCATATATGTGGCAAGTGTATCTGAATAAACAAAAGTACAGAGCTTTAGGATGGATTTGATTGAACCCTTTCCATTAGGCATAGTTTTAGGCTTAGCCATTGTTGTAAACAACCCTGTAAATCATCTAACCTTTGGGAAAGTTTATGTGTTTCATTTAGTGATTGTTATACCATCTGTCTCAAATCCTTAATTTCATTCTGCAATCAATCAATCAATCAATTGTTTGTAAAGCGCACTACAAACCCGCGAGGGTCTCAAGGCGCTGGGGGGGGCACTACTGATCGAACAGCCATGTCTTGAGTACCCTCCAGAAGGTCAGCAGGTCTTGGGTCTGTCGTAGGCTCAGTGGGAGGGTGCTCCATGTCTTGGCGGCGAGGTGGGAGAAGGATATCCCACCGGTGGTTGTTCTTTGGATGCGCGGGATGGTGGCAAGTGAGAGGTCGGCGGAGCGTATCTGGCGGTTGGGGAAGTAGAAGGAGAGCCGTCTGTTGAGGTAGGCTGGGCGGCTCTTGTGGAGTGCCTTGTGTGCGTGGGTGAGGAGCTTGAAGGATATCCTCTTGTTGACGGGGAGCCAGTGCAGGTTTCTCAGGTGGGGGGTGATGTGGCCGTGGCGTGGTATGTCGAGGATCAGTCGTGCCGAGGCGTTTTGGATGCGTTGTAGTCATTTGATGAGCTTGGTCGGGGCTCCCGCATACAGGGCGTTTCCGTAGTTGTGTCTACTGCTGACGGGGGCCTGGGTGACTGTCTTTCTTGTATCTGTCAGGATCCATCTGTAGATCTTGCGGAGCATGCGCAGGGTGTTGAAGCAGGAGGAGGAGACAACATTGACTTGCATAGTCATTGAAAGCGTTGAGTCGAGGATGATTCCCAGGTTGCATGCGTGGTTGGTGGGTGTCAGGGCTGCCCCCAGTACCGTCAGCCACCAGGAGTCGTCCCAGGCTGAAGGGTTGGAGCAGAGGATGAAGACCTCCATCTTGTCCGAGTTCAGCTTCAGATGGCTGGTCTTCATCCAGTCGGCGACTGCCTTCATTCCTTTGTGGAGGTTGGCTTTGGCGGTGATGGGGTCTTGGTGAGGGAGAGGATCAGCTGAGTGTGGTCGGTGTAGGAGATTATGTTGAGGCTGTGCTGCGAGCGGGGCCATGTAAATGTTGAACAGCGTCAGGCTGAGGAGGGGCAGATAGCTGCTCCTTAGTTAACTTGGACGTTTGCAGCTCGTGTAATCACTCCATCCCGTGGAAGTACTAGTCAGGGAGACAAATACTGCAATTACATCAATAAGGTAGTGTTCTGAGATTTCTTCTTGCTCAGACAAGAATATTAAACTTGGGCCTGTAATTCTATTATGACTGAACAAAACTAATGAAAAAACTTGGCTGTTCAAAATCTTGTAGGAGCGAGATGGATATTCCAGAAGCAGAGTCCCTATGCCACTTAGAGCCCTGTGACCACTGAGGAAATGGAAAAGAACCTCCAAGAGACAACAGTGACCAAGGGAAAGGAGAAGTGGATAAAACACAGGGAGGTGTTCCAGGGTCCCTTCAAAGTAACTGCTATGCCTTGTGACTCCAGTGGTTCATTCAGTGTTTTAAGTATATCATGTGTTTAGAAACAAGTATAAAATCAAGGTAGTATCCCCCACGTAACACTATGTTTTCTTAAACCTCAAACACTCCTTTATTCATACCTCTACCACACAAACCTGGATGACAGCACCCAATTATATGTAATAATGTAAAAAAAAATTATTATAGAAGTATAAAGATATTAAAACCAGTGCTTATTATAAAATCACAGCCTGACAATTTTTGGTGCTTAATCACAAAATAATCTCTTAGTGTCCGATTCCGATTCGATAACTTTATTTCAGCCTCAAAGGACCACAAAAGCTCAAAACAATACATTCTATACAAATATTAAGACAATAAATATAAAGTGTCATTAAGATACATTATATGTACAATAAAATACAGTACATGTTAAAACAAGATTAAACTATTTTTTGTTATCGAACTTTGCATTGAGTTGTAACAGAAATAGATACTTGGGACTAATCAATCTCCTACGCCGATGCCAGATTGCGTTAAGGAAGCGCAAGACAGCAAAAGTAATAAGGGGGTGCGTATCGTATTTTAAAATTCTCATTGCTTGTGCGCACTTACGAAACCCCAAAGTTCTACAAATTGGGATTAACCAGTGCTTACGAGCACCCCGGTACCCTGGGCAAAAGAAAAAGACATGGATTTCATCTTCTAGAAAATATCCACAGACTGGGCATTCTTTTTGGTTGTTTCTATCCCATTTACTAGTGAATACTCTAAGTGGCAAAGTGCCCAATCTGAGTTGTATATAGAGTTTCCTAGCTAATGCAGGGAATACTATGTCAAGGAATTGTTCCCTTTTATATTCTTCCTTGACCTGAAGAAACTCTGTGGTCAATCGTCCTACCTCTGTGCTCATCTGCAGGGTGGCTTGGTTGCACTTCTTGTAATGAGACATCACCTCAGCCTTGGTGATCTCCGGGCAGGCAACGTCCGGGGTTTCCCAGAGCTTCGGTAAGCCTATCTTACTGCTAGTGAGCTTAATATGTGACAACCACCTAATGTTCTTGCCTCTTAAGGCATCCCAGATTTCCATAAATTCATTTCTGTGAGACACGAGTTCCGGCACGGATCAGAGTCTTTTCCAAAATAATAAAGGGCGTGATGACATAACCTCTTCAATGGGGAGCAATTCTAGGTCCAGGCGCAGCGGTACAAGTGGTTTACTCACCGGGAGACCAAATATGTTCCTTAAAAAGGTATGTTCGGCCTTCACCAGGTTGGGGGAATTTTAGTGCCCCCAGAGTTCTGCCCCGTACAGTGCGGCTGCTCTGGCCTGCACATTGTAGATTTCAATAACAGGGGCTGCTGGTTTAAACTCCGACTCTCTATGGAGCTTCTGCATCCCCCCCACCACTCTTGTTAATTTAAGTGTTGCCTTAGCCACCTGCGGATCCCATTGGAAATGTTCACCCAGGGTAATGCCCAGGTATTCGAAGATTTTTACTCTCTCTAAAGGGACTCCTCCCAAAAGCGGATTTGGGCGTGTCTGCCTCGGGGGATTCAAAATCATAAAACTTGCTTTTATCCAAGTTTATCTCCAATCCCCGCGAGACACAAAAGTCCGCAAACCCATCCAGAGTGGGTTGGATGCCCGTTGATGTCTTGGACAACAACAAAGTGTGATCCGCGAACATCAGAGCGGGCACCCGACCCGTAACTAACTTTGGGGCATCTATGTTGCCGATCCCAAGAAGGTGATCTACCAAGCCATTGATGTACAAGCAGAAGAGGGTGGGCGCCAGAACACAGACCTGGCGGACCACCTGTTTGACCGGAAATCGTGGTGACAATTCACCCTGCCTTCCGCACCTCACCTGGGAAAAGTTATCAGTGTGGAGCCTTACTAACACATGGAGGAGGTATCCAGGTAGACCCAGCTCATATAGCACCTTCCAGAGTTTATCTCTTGGCACCAGGTCAAATGCTGACCGCAGGTCGACAAAGATCATGTAGAGGCTGCCACCCTCTACAGTCACTGTTCTCCAATAAAGGACCTGCAGTCTAAATAGTTGATCCACAGTCGATGTTCTCTGCCTGAAGCCCGCCTGGAAAGTAGAAAGGATCTCCTGGTCCTCCATCCAGGTCTCTATTCTATCCAGGATGATGCGTCCCATCAATTTTTGGGTGACATCTATAAGGCTAATTGACCTATAGTTGGGTGGTTTCAGAGGGCAGCCTTTTTTATAAATGGGGACGATTTTGGCGCCCCGCCAGGATTCCGGAGGATCCATACCCCTCAAAATAGCATTGTACAAAACACAGAGGTAGGGGGCCCATATGCTTGGCTCTGAACGGTATAGATCCCCGGGTAGCTTATCCAAGCCAGGGGCTTTGTTAGGGGGCAGTTTCAGAATGGCTGTCTCAACCTCCAAAAGAGTGATCTCCCAGGCCCCCTCCAGTCGATACTCATGGGGAGGGCATGGGAGAGGAGTCTCTAGGACATCACTGCACGGGAGGGAGTACAACTCCCCGTAGTGTAACTCCCAGACCGAAGCAGCAATGTTAGGTTTGTTGGTCAATTTTCCTTCCTTGGTCCCAGAGCTCACAATTGACCAAAAGGATCTGGAGTCTTTATTCTTGAGTGCAGTTCTAAGCTCTTCCCACTTGTCTGCCTCCCACTCCTTCCTAGCCCTCTTAATAGCCAGCTTGCACAAACGCCGACAAAGCATGATATTTTCTTTATCATGAAGCCTGACCGCACAAATCAGTTCTTTTTTGACTTTCCTACAGTCGGCGTTGTACCAAAGTTGGACTGTGCCTCTTTTAGGCTTGGGTCTCACCTCTGGGTAGAACACCTCCCCCAGGTTCAGTACAAGCACCTGGTGGATATTTAGGGTTTCCTTACTAGCATCTGGGTTTTCCTCCGCCATTGCCATATCACAGAGGTGGGGCAGTGACCTTAGATAGACATCAGCCAGTTTGTTCGGGAAACCCAATATGTATGGCCACTTAACTTGCCGCCTGTTGTTGGTTAAAGATAGCGGTGGGCCTATGAGGTTTAAGTCATTACCTGGGTTAGACAGGCCCAGACTCCCAGGCTTAAGAGACATAACCAAGGGATTGTGATCACTATCTTTCATAGGATGGATTTTAAAGTATGGAACCATACCACAGGTTCTGTCTTATTCCAGGATATAATCGAGGATAGAATTTTGGCCCTCCCTATTAAATGTCCTTTGGGCCTTTCTATCCGAATTTGTCCTCCCATTGCAGGCTCTAAGCGCGGTCGAAAGGGTGACGGAGTTAATTTGTAGGACCAGAGGGGTCCATGCACTCACCACCGGGGTCTGCAGTTCCGGGATAAACCAGAACTGGTCTTCTTCATCAGAGCCATTGCAACAAAACTGCAGGGTCCAGAGTAGGGATGAACTGCGCAAGTTGGTCTATAGTCGGGGACTCCTTCCCACTAACAATAGGTCGCAAGTAAATGTTTATTAGCGCAACTTGTCTGTTCCCCGGGAGTGTAAGCAACACACACTGCACGTCTCGGGACCCTGTAGGGATCTGGACGGCATGGGCCCATAAGTGTGTTCCGACCCAGATACTCAGTCCCCCCGAAGGTCTGCCCCTCCCCTTCTTGGTTGCTGGTTCACTGAACGTTGCATACCCGCACCTTTGTTCCCCTTCCAGTGCCCATGTTTCCTGGAACAGGCAAAAATCATTACTTTCCACAAAGGCTCCCCAATCGGGGCACAACAATTGTTCTTAATCCCGGCCACATTCCAGGAGAGGATTTTAATAAAATCCTTTACCATCCCCTCCCTGGATTCGGAATCCACTAAATTCAAACTGTCCCCCCGAGCAGACCCCTCCAGAGTTGGGTTTATAGAGAGTGCTTGCCCCGGCTTTGATAGCTCGCTGTCCCCGGGCCCTGCCACAGCCTCCAAGGCGGTCATACACAAACCCTCCAATCCGCCTATGGAGGACCGGCCCGGACCCACATACGTGCGTCAATCAAGTTGATCTAATACACTAAGGGGCATATTATCAAGGATAGGCGATACATTATCGCCGCTTGCTTGATAATATGCTCTATGAATTCCTATCGAAGCCCATGTTAGATGTGAAGACATTGCCCATTTTGGTGACGGCTAGTTGCCACATCCTGTCTCATTTCACTCACTAGGGTGTGTTCAACACTAATGAAACATCTGTGACATTCTGACTAATTCAAACATGTCAACATAAAAACGCTGTGCCTCTCATCACTGTGGTAATTCTTTAAAACAACTCTTTCTAAATTCACTAATACACACATTATCCTTACCCCATTCTGGGAGAGGTTGTACTCCATGTGGGACGTCACACTGGGGTGGCCCTGTAGTCAAACACCATTTGTGCCAGAATAATGTATGTGGCCATGTAAATCAAGGTTTTTTGCAGCAAGTTAGTGTTCCAGAGCAACAAAACCAAAAACGGAAGGGAGAAAGGGAAGAGAAATGGAAAAAGTGGTGAGTTAAAAATGGTAAGCCACTCCCGAGCGTGAGGGGATCGGAATCCCCTTAGGCTCCTTGAAGCCTTTGTTCACAGCCAGAGCTGTGAACAAAGATACATTGGAATGTTTGAGCTCCAGGCTTATGCTAGCCATTATAAGCCCGGAGCACTCCATGGTTTTTAATGGAGCTTCCAACATTCCAATGTTCTAATAGTGAATATAGTAACAGTTGTTTTAAAGAATTACCACAGTGATGAGAGGCACAGCGTTTTTATGTTTACATGTTTGAATGAGTCAGAATGACACGGATGTTTCATTAGTGTTGAACACACACTAGTGAGTGAAAGGAGACAGGATGCGGCAACTAGCGGCCACCAAAATGGGCAATACACAAATTTGGGTGTGTGATAGACAAATTCATGTATATCACATGCATTACAGCGTTTGTCACCTTCGTAACATTAAAACATGGGGGTAACAGCACCCTTCATGGGGCAGCAGCGGACTGAAACATGTTGGCAATAGGGTCTTAGGACCATAATATCCCTTCTGACCTATTTTTTCCGTTTTTATTGTCCCTGAAAGATCCAAGAATAAAGGGAAACTGGGATCTGACAGCGGATTTTAAATCTTTTTTTTTAACTACTTTCTTTTTTTAGTTTTATTCTTAGTTACACATACATTAGTAATCGGTGTTATCGACAATCACTTATTACAGTAGTACAATGGCACGGGGAAGAAAAGTCACATTTATACAATATCTTCTTCTCGATCTCCACTTCGTTGCATTTCAAGTCCCACCATCGGAGAGATACAGATATTACCACGATATTTGTTCCATTTGCTCCATTTCTTATCCCACTTCTTTGGACACCCACTATTCATAAAGACTTCTTTTTCTGCAATCATACATTTATCAAGTTCTTTTATCCATATTTTGGTATATGGTGTATTTGCCGCCCCCCAACGCTTGACTATTTCCCTTTTTACAAAGGTAAAGCCGAGTGTGGCCATTTGCTGTTCCACCTCTGTGAGGTCTGTTGCTGCCCATATATTAAGCAGGCCTAGTCCAAGTGTGAGAGTCATTTCTTTCCCCAAGGCATTTTGGATATGTGTCGTGGCCCCCTCCCATAATCGTAAGAGTCCAGGCACTCCTATATTTTATGGTAAAAGGTAGCTATTTGTCCACAGCCCCTAAGACAAAGTGCATCAGTTCTGGCCTCTATTTTTGCCAATGTCACTCCTGTTAGATATGATCTATTGAGAATTTAAAATTGTATCTATTGAAAGCGGAGGGTGATGACCGCTTCTTTAGGGGACATCAGGGCAGCCTGTCAGTCCTCATTATCAAGTGGTCCCAAGTCACACTCCCACTGTCCTCTAACTTTGTGTAGTGTGTCAGGCAAATTGTTACATAATTTTTTGTAGGTCAAGGAGATGGCTTTGGAGTGTAGTGGCCCATATAGCAGCCGGTCTTACAGCGGTGACGATTCTGGTATCTCTGTGAGATCAGGTAGGGCAGTGGTGAGTGTGAGAAGTTAGCCTGGCATATGATGTCCACTATTCTAGTGGGCACCATGCACCAGTCTAAACGACCCTTATTGATGGTGGTTGTAAAGTCAACCTTATAGACAAGCTATCCTAGTGGTAGCATGGACCAGCAGTCATAGGCTAAGACTTCATAGAGCATGTAAAGCAAGCTGTTTTACCAATTATAATCCCTTGAATACCAAATGAAAGGACACCACTCAAGTTATATATCAAATATATATGTATTTATTTCTAACACAACCCCTCTGCACTCTTTATGAGGTCAGAGATCGAAGTACATCACAAGTTACTCAATTAGCATACTATAAGTTGCACAAATACAGTTATGCCCTAGGGGCCTCACAAACCATATACTAAGTAAGTGGTATAAGAACCACTTTAGGAATAGGGAATAGGTGTTGGGCCTAGGGAATCGCTGGGGCTACACTGGACAACCAACGGTTAGGAAGTAGGATACCCACAGGTGATGCGTGCAGTGTCTAAACACAGTCGCGAGTTACCATTGACTTATAATGGAGAACAAAGAAGTTACAAAGTTACTGTTTTAGGGCACAACCGGATGAACTACGACACAACACCTTTAAACTAGGACACTTGGAGAGTCAATACCCATGGGAGCACCGGAGTACTCGAGTTACGTCACCCAAGGTGCATAGGTGTCTTTTCGTGTCGGGTTTCGTCGATGCTTTCAATGGAGATCTGCAAAAGAAGTGCTGCAGGCGGCCAATGGAAGAGTGTCCGGGTGGATCCAAGGGTGGATCGAAGAACTGAAGAACCTGAAAGCAGAGGGGACAGAGTCTGGGTCACTAGCCAGTGACCAGGAAGGAACTAGGAAGGAACCAGGTGATGTCGTGATGATCTCATGTGAAGAGGTGAAGCTTATCTCTGCAGCCACGAGGACCAGGAGGCATCGACGATGACCAGGAGCTGGATTCGAGCTTTCCTACAAAGGATCTAGTTGACTGCAGTATCGGTATCCAGATTGGACCCAACAAGCCTTGGCAAATGCAATCCATGCAGGAAGTGAAGATTGGCTTCGGAGCAGACCAGCAAGGTCTGAGGAGCTTCACCTTTGCAGAAAAGCTGGAGCAAGCCTGGAGCAACAAGGAAAGCAGTTTGGTTTTAAAGGTTTGTCTTCAGGGGGCTCACTAGCCAGCAGGCTAACAATCAGGAAGATCCATTGAACTGAAATGCAAGAGTGGACCCCATGCGGCACTCGTAGAGTGTGGACGGCTGAGCTTCAGTGCAAATGGTGCTCGGATCTGGGGCTTCTTGTACCCCAATGCACAATTGTGAGTTATCTCAGGAGTCGATGCAGTTAGCAAAATGCAGGATGTCCAAGGTATCTAGTCCCACATCTCATGTGTCTGCCACGGGTCTCAGCTTTGCTGTGGATGTAGGTTGGAGTCAGAGAAGATTGAGAGTCCAGTTTGTGTGTCGCTGAGTCTTCGGGTTCCGGCGGGAGCATTGACAAAGCAGACTGGCAAGTTACTGGTGGTGCCTGTTTGCACAGGGTAGTCACTCCTTGACCACAAGGAAGATTTCTTCAGTCTTCTTGTCAGAATAGAACATCGAAGGTCCAAGAGTTTAGTATCAGAGTTTCGTTCCAGGATAATCTAAAGTCTTGGGGCCACAGCACCTATCTTTATACTAAGAAAATGGTCTAGATTACCTCCTAGGTCCCTCCTATGGGTTGACCTGGGAAGGGGGTGGTTACGCCCCTTTTCCTTTGTCTACTTCCGCGCCAGAGCAGGGCTGGAGTGCCCCAGCAACTGGTTTGAACCGGGCTATGCATGGAGCACCTTGAATGCCCCAGGCAGTGTCTGGAAAAGCATCTTTCCATTCAACCCACCCTGCCCCAATACACCACAGGTTGTCTGGGGAGGTGCTAGCACCTCCCTCGACAGGAAACCTATTGTCCAGGCCTCCCTTGCTGGAGTTTCCCCCAACAGCAGGAGGTCAGACTCGTGTCTGTGGCAGCAGCATCCATTTTGTCATGTTAAGGCTCTGTTTAACTTTAACCGGGTAAAGCAGTAACATACATGTCTTTTCCTTCTAGAAGGGTGGAATGCTACCCACACTGCCAGAATCGGCAGGGGGTAGTATTCCAAAGTGTTTGACACCTTACACGACATGTTTTGATAAAGCCAAACCAAAGTTAGCATTAACCGCAAGGATTATAATGCACTAAAGAGTATATGGTATGGCTATATCATAGAACAGCTATAAGGAGATGGTTCTGAAAGCTGCAGAAGGGCTCAGCTCATGCTAGGGCACCCTCTCACATAAAACCAAGCACTCTGCCTCCAGGATTGTTAAGGCCTGCCATAGGAGTGACTTATAGGTTACTATGTGTCTATATATAAGGTAGATATAGATAAACTATATCTAAGTAAGGGGTGATTACACCACCTTCCCCAAGCTGAGTGATCAGCCTGTGGTGTCAGTTTGGATGGCCAGCCAGGGGTGGCATAATACATACTGCAGCGCCTGGTAGGCCTTGGATGCACCTATGCCCTGGGTACCTATGGTACACTATACAGGGGCTCACAGAGGTGACCCAATACCCAATCAGATATGTATCTAAAGTACATGGTATCAATTTAGAGAGAGAACAGCTGGGCTGTGGGTCCGATTAGCAGGCCCACAGCCCCACTAAAGTCTAAATACCAGAAAATCACAGCAAAAAGTGGGGGTGACCATAGAAAGCAGACCCTACGCTCCTACAGTGAGGGCATGTCGAATTTGCATGTATCTAAACAGTTCCCCCTGTGCCATCTTATGTTGTTCCTGGAGCTCCTTAAAACTTAGGATCGACCCTATTTTAATCAGGTAAGCGACCACAGAGATCCCGATAGTGTCCCACTTACCAAAGTCGGGTTGATGGCAGAGAGAACCCAGCTGTTGGGCATACCATAGCGGTGTTACTTTTGTGAGTACATTTGACTATCCCAGACGCAAGTTTACCTGGTGCCAGATTGCTACAGAATGAGTGAGAGGCCCAAAATATTACCCTTGTTTCACTTTGGAGTACAACGCTCCCAGATAACCAGACCGTCCAGTCTCATTTTGTCTAACACATAGCCGGGATCACTAGGAGAGCGATGGATCCACTGGTTTACTAATTGTGAGGCCCAGTAGCAGAGTTTAAGATCTGGGAGGGCTATTCCCCCATCATACCATCCTTTTGTCAATTTTTGGGTAGCGATGCGGGGGGCTCTACCATCCCAGAGCAGTGTGCGGATTTCGCCCTCCACTGCTGAGAAATACTTGTCGTGAACTTAATGTGGGCAATTCTGGAGAAAATATTTTACAACAATAGAAAATGAACAAAGAAAGCTGTTACGGGAGGAAAAGCCAGCAAGAATCGTACACCAAAAATTAGTTTGGGATGATATAAAGGGGTATCGCATTGCCCGGGTAAGGAGATGCTATTGGGCTTCCCAATTGGTAACCATTAATCAATATATATATATATCAGTCACCGGAGGAACCCGCGTTTGGTATGAATAGATATGTTCTGGGAAAGAGGGGATACACAAAAATACCTGGCCCCGTCACCTAACCCTGACAGGTCCAACCAAAATCGCGGTCCTACTCTGGCATACGTTCCAGAAGCAGATTGGTTGGGAAAATAAGATTACGCAACACATCCCACTCTGGGACGCAGAAACTCTAGGGGCCATGGGCAAGTATCAAGGCTTTGACAAATAGGACTTAATAGGTATTTCCCGGGTGGGAGATTTGTGGGTGAGGGCCAACATGCGATCATTTGAAATGCTCCAGCATATGATCTCTCCAATACGGAAGTGTTCCACTATCTGCAGATTAAGCACGCACTGCAAGCAGCGATCCCTAAGGACACAACACTCCCAGAGTCCTCTCCACTAGAAGATAGAATACTAATAGACCGCACAAATAAGAAAGTGATATCCCTAACATATCAGAAACTGTAAATAATTCCCTGGACCCCTCATCAAACTAAGAGGAAGGTGGCAGGCAGACATCGGGAAGCTTGAAGATGATGAATGGGGTGGCCATATCGAGCAACTAAGATTAATACAATTAATAATACTTCATAGAATATACTACTTGCGCAGTCGCCTAGTCAAAATGGGCGGAGTAGAGGATGCCACCTGTAGGAGAGGATGTGGCATGGAGGGAACATGCTACTATGTGTTGTGGGACTGCCCTCAAATACAACACTACTGGGCTACCATAGTAAGAGAAATGTCCGAAATCATAGGGATAGGTATTTCCCCCCAACCCGAGCTTGTGCCTCCTTAATGTATGGAAACCCACAGCCCTTAGTGAGAAAGGAAGTCTATGGGTAACATTGGGGTTCACAAGTGCAAAGCACAACATCACTCAACCCTGGGGAGTGCCAGAGATACCAAGCTTGCATGAATGGGAGAGGGACCTCGACTGGTGCATGGTTGTGGGAAAAAACACTGTATACAGGCAGGGGTTGCCACAGGAAGTGGGAGCAGATCTGGAACATTTGGAATGTGTACAGAGGGATTCTGTGTGTGAACCCGGATGGAGGGATGCAATGGAGGACAAACCAGATGGAGGACACCCGTAGCAGTAAGAGATCAAAGAAAGAAGGCGGGAGGTTGGTGGGAAGAAAAGGGATTCACCATTAGAAATATGATATGTATAAGGTATGTAACAGGTTTTCTGTAAAGCGCATTATGTCCTGTCAAAATCAATAAAAGGATATTTAAAAAAAAAATAAGTACAATCCCTGAAGTCTGCTGGGCCATCTACTTATCACAGGGGACAGATTGGGGCAAACCCCCAATCTGCCAGGCAAATAGCCAGAAGTATTGTAATGGCATCTTTTGTTGTGGGACATGTACCTGTGACTTGGTCCCAGACCCTTCGGTTTCTCTATTATGAATGTCCTTGGTGTCCAGTGTGAAGTTTCCCCAAGAGGGAGGGGGGGCAGATTCAGGTCAGGGGGGGCAGAATAGCTATATTGACCCCTTTTGGGGTGGGGACATGGCCTAAGGCCAATGTGAGTCACCTCACTGCTTTTTTTAAAATAAAAATACATCAGTGGCATCTAGAAGGCTTTCAGCTCCACTGCGAGGGAGTAGATTAGCGTAAACCCTGAAGAAAGAATGAAATGCCACTTTTGGGATGTAGGCAAGGCCCTACACATGGGAAGCCACTCCTACCCCTTCATTTTTTTTAAATACTTTCCCTTGTGTCTGGTGGTCTTTCTGCATCACAAGGGGCTAATTGGGGTCTATTCTCGCAATCTACCCCCCTTGGTGGGGCAGAAAGAAAATAGCATCCCTTTCAGGGTGGGGGCCTTACTCTATGCATGGTAGGATATCCCCACTGCTAAAGATTTTCCCTGGTGTCTTATGGGCTTTCTGCCCCCCTGGTATGAGAAGATTTGGAGCAAATCGTGGGATCTTCCGCTTAGGGACAGAAATACTGTAATGCCTCCTTTGCTTTTTACATGGTGGGCCACCCCACCACTTTGCTTTGTCTTTTGATTTTCCCTGGTGTCTAATGAGCTTTCTGGCTCGCCTGCTCGGAAGAAGATTGGGGTGAAACTCCCCATTCACACCCGGGGGGCAGAAACACTGAAAATATTGGGCGGGTTCAGGAGATCAAATGCCCTTGCACAAGGGTCTTTTCACCCTATTAGAAAATCCTTGGTGTCTAGTGGAAGCACCAGGCAATCATATCCCTTGGTGATTGTATGATGCTTTGCAGGGTACAGGTGGCATTGCTGAAAAGCTGAGTTTCTCAACTTTCAAACACTATCTCCCTTAAGGCACAAATCCCTAAACTGTTTCCTAGGAGGCAGTCTTGCAAATTATGTAATTTCATCACTTGTGTGATCATAGCAATTTGCAGGACCATCACATGCCCTTGGGCCAAAGCGGAGAGTACGCTGCTCTGACCCAAGGGAGCGTGACAGAAGGGGCACCAGAGCAGCACACAACAGTTGTTGCTCCGGGGCTCTGCACTTAGACGCGATCTCCACGTGCATAGCACCCAATGGTGACTGCTATTGCCATGGAGGTTGCTTCCACAGCGCCAAAGAGGTAAAAGACTTCTAAACGTTGTTTAACAGTAATGAAATAGGTCAATGTGAAAACGAAAAATGCAGAACAATTTCCTTAACATGTAAACAAGTATGCTAACATGTTAAGTGTTAGTAAGTGCACAGCATAGTTAGTCAGAGGCTTAGCTATCAATAGTGCATCCTTTTGTGTGGCACTAGGACACTAGGACAAGGTGGGGGTCAGTATTTGGAGTAGCACTGGAACCCAGTTTAGGAGGGACCCTTTGAATTTCATTTGGGGCAGCATTTCATTACCTAGCTGGGGACATGAGATATTTTCCTTACTTTCTTTAGGTGCCGTGGCACCCTTGCTATTCCACACCGTTGGTTACTGATTGGCACAATTAAGGCACATTTTTTCTTCAGTAACACTTGGAACATTATGCAATTGCCTGTGAACAGCTGATTTTGTATTTTTATATCAGTCTAGATCCAGGAGTGCCATAATCTTGTCAAATTCCCATGCTAAAGATAATTGTAACAAAATCAATTGAGACTTTTGTATTCAAGTTTATGTTATGCGAAAATTCAAAAAATATAACAAGGATTTGGTCCTATATGAACCTACTTTGACAAGCCTGGGTTATCGCATTTTGAGACCGCGGTCTGCAGACACTGAGTTGCACTTTATAGGATAATCTTCCACAAAAACACGTTTAAAGAGGAATTGCTGGATTTTGCCCACGTATGTAGGAAGCATAAATGTAACATTATTCACAGAAGTGCTTGTGTAATGACTGCAGCAAGAGTCACTTATTAAGGCATTGGAAAACTGCACATTATGCAAATTATACCTTATTCAATCTGTATTCTTGGGAAATAAATCTTATCTGTAATATATAGAAAAAATTGTCATTTTGCATTGAGGTACATTTATGTTCTGCTGTGTTACGTTATATTACTCCATTGTTATCCGAAGCTGCGCTTAGGTGTGTTAGGCTTTACTATGCCTTACTGTGATATGTTATGGTCTGCTGTTAAATGCTCCTTTGAGCTATGTTTAGTTATGCTGTGTTATGTTAAACTAAGCTATGCTGCGTGATATTTGATAGTGCTGTAAATAATAGAGGAACACTATTTTTTTTGCTATTCTGGACTTTGTTATGGGATGGCATTTGCTATACTATGTTAAGCTGCACTGCGATGCGTTATGTTTCAGTATAATGATACACTATTGCTTTGAGATACGCTACATTGTATTGTACTATGCTTATTTTCTACAGTAGGCTCTGCTTCATTATGTAACACTATGGTATACTATGCTGTGCTGTGTTCTGTTATTCTGTTTTTAGGTGTCGCCTACCAGTCAGAATAAGATGTCTGGTTGTAAAAGACTAATTCTGGGCTTACTATGAACTTATGCTCTCCCTCGCGTGCCTCTTCCTTCGCCCTGTGTTGTTCTTTCCCTCAAGCTCTTCTCCCCCAAGCTCCTTGGTGCTCTCTCCTTCTTGTGCTACTTCCCCCTCCTCTCCTGCTTTTATATTAATTCAATTACCCCATCCAGCCCACTTTACCCTACCTGCTACTCCGTGGTCCATCAAACCCCCCACGGACCCATCACCGTTTTCGCACTTGAGGGGCCTGGCGTTGGCTATTTGCTGCCAGGCAGCTCCACAGTCCATTCTATGGGGCTTGTTTACAAGCCCCTTGCACCACTTTTGCGTCACTTTTCCTTTGCTAAAAATGACGCAAAAGTGGCGCATGTAGCTTGTAAATCTGCCCCTTTTAATTTCTTGATCCATGTGGCATTTCAATGGAAATGAGCCCGTGTCATGGTGCTCGGCAGCATGCGTGCCCAGCGTCATTACCCAACCACTTGCACTAGCAACACATCACGGTTTTTATATTTATTTATTTATTTATTTGTTTGTTTGTTTATTAGTTTTTTTTGTCCCATGATGCTTCATAACATCAGCAATGCTGTGCAACATCCTAAAAAAGTGTTGGCATAGCAAATTGGCTAATTAGGCAAGGCCTGTTAGCTTTGACAATACTTTGCTATATAGGATAGTAATATAGGATTTGTAATGTGCCACTTTTCTGCTGTTGATGGTGTGCTTTTTTAGTCTCTTAGGATGCATTGAGGTTAATTTGTCGAGACATATTCCAAAATGTTTTGTATTGAACACGATGAG
This sequence comes from Lissotriton helveticus, assembly GCF_964261635.1. Taxonomy (NCBI): domain Eukaryota; kingdom Metazoa; phylum Chordata; class Amphibia; order Caudata; family Salamandridae; genus Lissotriton; species Lissotriton helveticus. Next base: position 891,998,140 of record NC_136063.1, on the reverse strand, counting down.
AATTGCCAGATCGGAGTTCCGCCTTCCACTCCTGCTTGTTTCTCTGAAACCCCCACGGACCTATCACTTTTTTTTCATTTTTGGTGGACCTGGCCGATGCTATTTTCTGCTAGGCTGCTTCCCCGGCTATAAAGCAGTATTACGCAAAATAAGAAAACGTTTTTACCGATCCATGCGGCATTTCAATGAAAATTAAACATGCGTGTGTCATGGCGTTGGGGTACGCATGCCAGCCCCAGCGTCATTAAGCGATCACTTGCATTAGCCACACAATCATGGTTTTTAACTTTTATTAAATGTATTAGGTTTGTTTGTCCCCTGATGCCTTATAACATCAGCAAAAGCATGTTGCTTTATCCCAATGCTGTCTGTGCAACAGCAGTACAGAAGTGCTGCCGCGACCTCTGCGGGTAAGAGAAGAGGGGCGGTGGGGCCGTGTGGGTGGTATTTCGACGGACGATGACGAGGGAACATTAATGATTTATTTAATTTTCCTTAGTCATCGTCCGTCGAAATACCCCCACAAGGCCCCTCCGCTCTTACCTGCACTTTGGGTCGCAGCCGCAAAAGTGTTGGCAGAGCTTATACGGCACCCAGGCAAGGCCTATTGGCTTTTCCAGTACTTTGTAATATAGGCTAGTTCTATAGGATTTGTAACGTGCCACTTTTCTGCTGTTCGTGGCGTGCTTTTTTTAATCTCTTAGGATGCATTTAGAGTATGACTTTTGAATGTTTTTTTTAGGTTGGATTTGACATATTTTGGTTGGTTTCATTGATCAGGGAGGTGTAATTAGGTGTTGCCTAGGACAGAAAAGGTTACTATTGCTATATAGTTCTTTAGCTAAAGGTGCATCAGAAAAGGGAAGTTCATTTGTGGAGACATGCAAAAAGTGTTTTAGTGAACAAAATGAGAACTACCAGCTCGGTGTCATGCTGCTATCCTAGGTGAAAAAATGGAAGGAAAGTAGGTCTCATTTCACCACATTGTCAGTGTTGCATCTTGAAATGTCATTCTGTACTAATAATGACCGAAAGTTGTTTGGGAGGACAGTAAATAAAGAATATATTCTCATAAGTAAAGAAAATGTTTACTTAACATGCATTAGAAACACACTCATTGTTCTTTTGCAGACAACCACGTACTCCCAGATTACTGAACAAAATATGTGTATGCCACAATCTGAAGCTCCTGAAACACCTATGAACATTTATTCAAAATTGGTGTAACTTTTTTTCAAACTGCAAACAACTTAGCTTAATGCATGCACTTATCTTTGTAAAAACCTTCGTTCATTTATATGCACTAACGTTCAAATGCTTCTTTCATTTGTATGCACACCCATTACAAAAAATACTCACCATGCCATTACCAGCAGTCATTTGTTTCTTAATGTTTGGCTAAAAACAGACTACTTGTCCAGCTCCGGTCAAATAGCACAAGATCTCGACTGTGGCCGGATAAACAGTGAAGTTTCAGATATTTACATGTGGCTAGAAGTTAAATAGCAAATAGTATGTGCTATGTTTCCGACATCATGGTAAATACCCATTTTCTAAAAGGTATTATTGCTATTCTGCAGGTTTAAAGTAAACACAGTTTACACTTTTTCCACAACACCGGGCAACCACTGGTACCAGCACTGTGCCAGTGCTATCTCGCACTGTGCATCAACAAATTACTGTAATAATTTCAGAGATAAGTCAATTTGAAATTACCAAGTTTCTTTTCCAAATACATACTTAGCATTTGTGTGTGTGCCAAAGACCATTGCGGATTCTCTGACTCACCCTTTCTCGATCAGTATCTTAATTCTAAGTGAGTCACACATTGCATGAGTGTGATATCCATGGCAACTGTAGATGTATAACAACAATCTAACCTGCAGAGAAAGGATCCTAATGTCTAATTTGCGGTGCTTTGGGATATTTATTTAGGATATTTCGGCTGTTCACATGATCTAAAATGTTTTTTTATTGAAAGGCAAATTTAATTCTTGTTCAATTGGTCTGCATTGCACTGCATACATTTTTCACATTTTATTTGCTTCTATGAATCTATCATCATTAGCTTTCCTTGCCTTCCTTTTCAGGTGCCGCTTTAGTGAAGCATTCTTCAGGCATATTCCAAGTTATACAATTTCAAAACACCCTGTTATCAAATAACATTGTGCATTAAAATTATATTACTTTCCTCTAAAACTTTATTGCTGAAATATGTCATCGTAATTTTCGACAAGCATAGACAAAGCTGCTGGAGATCACTATGTGCCCTCAGGTCCCTCTCTATGCCTATTGTGTCTTTGTGGTGAACCGCAGGTTGTTCAAATCCCAGATGCAAATCGTTTACATTTATGGTGTTGTGGCCACATTTTCATCACTCTGGATGACACAGTATCGTATTTACAGCAGAGGCCTGCAAATGCTGACATTGCCACACAGACTCCCAAACAAGCTTCATTCACAGGAGATACCGACGAGTCAAATTTAAAAATATTTCTACCCTGCGAGAGAAGGGGAAGAGGCCTTGGATTGTTGTTATCTGGATAGAGGGCACAGCTTTCAGCTCATCACTTAGGGTGACCACCTGACATGAAGCCAAATTCTGGTTAGGACTGTTAACAATTCAGGACAAAGGGTCAACATTCAGACAAAAACTCAGTACAAAGGGTCAAAATTCAGGACAAAAATGTAGGACAAAAGGTCAATTTTACCAACACATCCAAGGAGATGCCATCACCCTTACTTTATCAGTGCATTTATTTACTATCTTATTCAAAACAATATTTATTCACTCTCGTCTTTATGTGATTGCCTTTAGGTATGCTACATTCAGGTTGCACCTTATGTCTTTGTTTAATATTAAATTAATGCCCTTGAGCACAGTGTCAAGGGCATCACCCCTATCCACATTACATAAACTTTATTGGAAAGAAAGCAACAGCAAATTTGTGATTATGTTTCTAATTATTTTAAAACCTATGGCAAACAGTTTTGGAAACATTAAGTGTTAGACTTGGCATCTTTGGCGTGGTTTCCCCTGACTTTTTGCCTCTACCTCCTGTAGATTTAATGCTGTGCTGGATTTCTTTTTTGCTGGCTTAGATGATTTGGGCACTTTGTCACTGAAAATCAGCATCAAAGGGCAATTGCTCCGTGGGTATATTGTTGTTACAATTGGTTCTCTCTGATTGGCATATTTAATTTACTGGTAAGTCTCTAGTAAAGTTCACAGTGTTCCAGGGCCTGTAAATCAAATGCTACTAGTGGGCCTGCAGCACTGATTGTTCCACCCACATAAGTAGCACTGAAATGGTATCTCAGACCTGCCACTGCATTGTCTGTGTGCAGTTTTGAACTGCCATGTCGACCTGGCAAGTTCACCCACTTGCCTGGCCCTAACCTTGCCTTTTCTTACATGTAAGGCACCCCTATGTTAGGCCCTGGGTACCCCCATGTACTGGTGTATGTGACATGTCCTGATAGTGAATTACTGCCAATTTCGTTTTTCAACATTAAAGGTTATCTGTTCCATAGGGTAGAATAGGAAATACTTTGTAACAGCTTACAAGTATAACTTCCCATTGGGATTAGATGGAGAAATAAAGTTTAGACTCTCTGTACTTAGAATTTAATAATACATCTTTTAGTAAAGCTGGCTTTTAAATCATGTGTTTGAAAATGTGTGTGCCTCTGCCCGGTTTTGGATTGACTGTCTGTCTTTGGAGTGATAGAGGCTGAGGATGTGCATTCACTGTAGACAGTCACTGGGGGAGTGGGGGGTTGTTGAGGTGTTCCTGCCCCTTCCTGGATGACCCTGTGACAGAACAGGTTTGGACTGGGCTCATAGACCCTTGCATGAAGAGAACAAGGACAACATGGGGTATATGTAGTAGCCCTTAAACCCCAGAACTTTAGATCACTTCTGGACTCAAGGGGAACCTTTGCCAAGGAGAAGAGCTGTGAGGAGTAGTACTGCTCCTTTGCTGTGTGCTGTGTGGGGTTGGCCTGCAGTTACTGATTCTGCCAAGGAACGGACAAAGATTAGATCTTTGCTGTGAAGCTGCTTGAAGAAGAATCTCCAAGAGCCTGTGTGTGCAACCCTCTTGTTCTGAAGTCCCAGAGACACAAAGACTTCAACCCCAGCTCCCCTAAACTTTGCTGCTGAGAGGTTTGACCTGCCAGGAGATGCGTATCCCAGTTTGGGGCCTCTAGAGGTTGTTCCTGCTGTTGGGAGCTCGAAGAAAGCTAAAGAACTGAAGAAATCGACACGTTACCCTTCTTCCGGGTGTTTTCCCAACACAGCACCGCCATGCGAGAAGAATCTCCACGGATCGCCATGCTGCTGCGGAGACTACGCAACACCTGTCACAGCTTCAAGAACCGCTGCATCGTGGGATCATGGCTGAAGAAACAGACGCAGCACCACTTGCTGCATTGATCATCAGGGCATCCCGGATTTCCACGCATTGCACCTGTGTGGCAAGTATTTTGTATTTGTATTTATTTTATTTGTAAAGCGCTAACATTCATCCTAAAAGGACATCACGGCGCTAAGGAAAAATTACAAGTGATTTAACGGCAGCACTTTGGAAATTATTGATCTGGCCTGGGGAAAAGGAATGTTTTTAATTGTTTCCTAAATGAGAGAAAGCAGTCAGTTGTTCTGAGTTTGTGGGGTAACTCGTTCCATTTTGTTGCAGCAATGTGAGAGAAGGCCCTCTCTCCCATCCTGACAGTCCGAGCTCGGGTGATGGATGCTCTTCCGGACGTCATAGATCGAAGGTTTCTAGAGGGTTTATGAAATCTGATCATGTCATGTAGGATGATGGGGCCTGTATCGTGGAGTACTTTGTGTGAAATACACAACAGTTTAAAAATAGCTCGTTGTCGCATTGGGAGCCAGTGGAGCTCACGCATGCATTTTTTAGCTGAGTCATATTTTCTTTTATTACAGATGGCTTTGGCAGCGGCATTCTGAACCAACTGCAATTTGGAAAATAGGTAGTCTGCCATTCCCACAAACAGTGAATTACCATAGTCCAACCTACTAAGCAATAGTGATTGGACTAGTGTTCTCCTGCAATCTGTCGGAACCCAAGGGAATAATCGTCTGAGCATCTTCAGAAGGCCGAAGCCTCTGCCGCAAACTATGGAGACATGAGATTTCATGGATAAGTCCTTATCCAGTGTTATTCCTAAGTTTTTAGCTTTTATAGTCGGGTTGGGAGGCAAGCCCAAATCGCTCGGCCACCAACTGTTGTCCCAGACCTGTGTGCCTCTACCGAACAATAGAATTTCGGATTTGTCAGCATTAAGTCTAAGACAATGGTCCTGCATCCATGTTGCCAGTTCAGTCAAACAGTTCGTCAGTCTAGTTTTAGAGTCATCATTTTCATCAATGGTGACCATCAGCTGGGTGTCATCCGCATAGGAGCACATTTCGACACCCCACTTTTTGCCGATGGTTGCCAATGAGGAGACGAACACGTTGAACAGAGTTGGGCTCAACGACGCCCCCTGAGGAACTCCGTATTTTATAGGTCGCGGAGGGGATGTATAGTCACCCAGGCGTACTGATTGGGTTAGATCCGCTAGGAACGATTTTAACCATCCAAGTGCTTTATCTTGAATTCCTTTCTCAGCCAGAGTATTCAATAATTGATGGTGGGGTACGGTATCAAAAGCCGCTGATAAATCAAGGAGTATCAGAGCGACTGTACTACCTTGATCCACCTTGGTCCTAATACTGTCTGTCACCGCTAAGAGTGTAGTTTCGGTGCTATTATTTGTCCGGAACCCTGTCTGTGAAGCGTCCAGCAAACCATTAACTTCCAAAAATGTGGAAAGTCGTCTATTGACCAGCTTTTCCAGAACCTTTGATAAATAAGGTAACTGGGATATTGGTCTGTAATTGGCTGGATTGTTAACATCTGCCCCAGCCTTCTTTACTAAAGGGGTAACTAGGGCCTGTTTCCATGATTTTGGGAATTCGGCAGAACTAAGGGAGAGATTAAATACTCTGGTAACTACTGGACATATTACAGGGGTAAGCTGGGAGAAAATGTGATGTGGACATGGGTCAAGTGGTGAACCAGACTTGACCTCAAGCATGACTTTTTCTACTTCTTCTTCTGAAAAAGGGCCAAAAGTATGACAGATGTTATGTGCAACATTTGGTACATATTGTTCGTTTTTTTCCATCCTTGATTTTGAAAAGGAGGCATAAATGGTGTCAATTTTTTCGCAGAAGAAATCATTGAGTTTATTACAGTTCTCCTGTGAGGGAGTAAGATGTACGGAGAGATTAGTTGGGCTGCATAATTCTCTAACAATTTTAAAAAGTTCTTTTGATGAATTTTTATTCTCGAATACTCTGCGTGTGAAATAGTCCTTCTTTGCCTTTCTAATTGCTCTATGATAGAGTGCTTGAGCTTTTCTAAAACTGTCTTTAGTTTCATCTGTCTTGGATACTCTCCAAGTTTTTCTGACACATCACCTGCGGACTAGAACTGTCTTGGAGTCAACGTATCACTTCCCCTTACAGTCCGGAATTGACTCATTACTTCTCCTGCGTGCAGCAGAACTGTTGCATTGCCTCCCCAAGGACTCGGGAACTGACGCATCTCTTCGTTTCTCGATCCTTCCCTTCCTGCAGCTGTTTGGCCTTGTGAATTTTGATGAATCTAGAGGTACTTTGTGTAGAATCACGCATCCATAGTTTTCTATGGACCCACTTGCTTGAGACCTTTTGAAAGTCCTATTCTTATTACATGTATGTTGGATTTTTGTCGTTTTGGTCTTGTTGAGTTTAGATAAAAATACTTAATTTTTTCCTAAACTGGTGGGTTGTCCATTTGTGGTGTTTCACTGTAGTACTGTGTGTTTTGAGTAGAAATACTTTACACTTTACACATTGCTTTGGGATAAGCCTGTCTGCTCGTGCCAAGCGACCCAGGGGGTGAGCAGGGGTTATCTAAAGTGTGTTTACCTACTTCGGCCAACTAGAGACCCCCATTTCTAATATTAAGGTAAGTGACTGCATGCTAGTTTAGATAAGTTGAACAAAAACATCTGGCTTACCTCATCCTCCAGCCAACGTTAAACCTAAAGAATTTAATGAGGCACAGAAGATGGTGTTGGTGACAGTCTCAGATCTAATGTCAGGATGTGAGCTGCCCACAACTTGTTTATAATCTCACAGAACTAGGCTGTGCTTCCAGGACTCTACATTTAGCTTAGAACTGTGAGCCCAGAATAGCAGACAAATAGGATGAAAGAGCAGGATGAAGTCAAGAGCAGATGGGAGCCTCACAACACCTGGTAGAAAGGTTTTTTGCTTTGAACTGGACAAATAAGGAAGAGAAGAACAAGGTGGGACAATTCCTAATATCAGACAAGATGGGTCCGTCATGAGAATTGGAAAGTATGGTGCACTTGGAGATTTGTCGCAGCAGAGAGGAGAGAAACAGAAGAGGCACTGTCAAGTGGTTGAACATGCAGCACCCCCCCACCCAGGCAAACTCTGCTGGTACTTTGGTTTGCTGGCTGTGCTTGTGAAGGGTTGTGCTGGGCAACTGCCCACCCTGTCCATGTCTTAAAGCAGTTCTGCAGTCAAATCAAGGCCGAACCAGTCATCTGGCTCACCCCTAAGTGCCAAGGTACATGCAGAAGCTGCAAAATATATTGGATATAAATTACAGACAGTGGCAGCTCCTCGAGGGTGTGCTGCGTGGTGGTATGGCGGGTGATGGAGGGTCAGGCTGGGGGGTAGTAAACTCTGGCATACGACCAAACCGAGTTAAGTACATCAATAAAAAAATAAAACAAATTACTTTGCGAGCGCTGCATCGCCGATTGGGTTGCAGTACGTGCAATGTAATTCGATTTATTTATTTATTTATTTTGCACTTAACTCGGTTCAGCCGTATGCCGGAGCTTACTACCCTCCACCCTGCCTCTCCCTGCCCCGCCTCACTGCCCGCAGCACTCCTTCGAAGATAATACCATGGATGAATTAGCTACTCTGAACTTAGAATGCCATTATTTAGCTGCACAGCTCCAATGGATGTTTCTCTGGCTATCTGCCTGCCACCGCATAAGATGGGGTTTACCAATAAAGACTTTCAGGAGGGCTTACTGCACTACTTATTGTTTCTACCCAATGCCACCCTAGGTTATTCCATGTGGCTTTCTCTTACCCCACTAGAATCCGCAAGCTCACTAATGCAATGCAACTATACACTCCTGCAATACATTTGCTAGCCCTCCCCACTCGCACAGGATGGGTTTGCGCAGGGCATGCCCTTCAGGGGCATATTGAAGACGTCCCAAAATTGGGGTATTTATCTGTTGACCACGTGCGACTGGGCTTCCACTCCATTAAGACAGACTAAAGCCTTCACCTGAATCAATTCCTTTCCTACAACCACTGTAAACAATCACTTAATGTCCTATTTCATGTCCACCACATGAAGTGTATTCTATGCTCTACACCATGGGGCTAACAGCAAACGGATAACATGCATGTACAGAGCTTTCCTGCAACATGGGGACCAATATAGGTCTTCTTCCTGTGCTAACTGGGTCACTGACATGGCTAAAGCTCTGCATGATGTGGACTGGGCTACAATATTGAAATGTCCCCACAAAGTATCCCATGACTGCCTCTTCAAGTACATTCACATTAACAAAATACACCCGGGAGCTGTAGCTGCATGTCTTCGCTGAATACAATCAGATGGTGATCTGTTTCATATGCTTTGTCCTCGCCCCAAGCTCCTTTCATACTGGCAAAGAGTTCTCGAGTTGTTGTCGACCACGATGGGCTGTGTATTAACAAATTCTCCAGAAATGGTCCTATTGGGCGTATTTACCTGCCCTAAGTGTGAGAAACTCCCCACCAAGATCCTCAGCCTGCTTTTTCTTCCAGCAAAACTCAATATTACACTGAACTAAAAGGATTCACTTCCTCCGACTATCACAAGTTGGACCGCAGTCTCGCTCTCTTGGTTTTGATCTGCGAGCACCCTATAACACAGGGAGGAATGCGCCCGGCTGATCAAATATTTATTGCATGAGATATTTTGGTGGAGTGCTTTAAAGACTGCACCAAGGATGAAACTCTTCCCTCATAATCCACCTCCTAACACATCACACTTGGTTTCTATATAGTAGATGTTCATGCCACATCTAGGCAACTACTCACGGCAGGGGCTTAAGGGTGTTTATCTTTGACACACTGTCATGATTTCCAGCCACAGTCGGTAGTGGGAGTACATACTGGGCGGTGACGTGGGGTGGGAAGGGGCAGGGTGGGGGGTAGTAAACAATGGATTACGGAGGTTTATAGGTAAGTAAACATATAAATAAATAAAATAATTTTGTTGCGTGCACTGCATCCCCAAATGCTATGCATTCTCCTGGTTTTTTGCTCGTTCTTTGTGCTGCATTCTGCAGCATACATAGAATGAGCAATACTCCATTAATGATTGTTTTTGTGCAGGAAGGTGTCACCTCCTGCACAACCACAATCATCCCTGCAACACAGGCGCCCTTGCACCGTGGTGCAAGGGTGCCTCCGCTGGAACTAGGATGCATTTTTTTTCACCAGTGCAGGGGTGAGTACAGGAATGCACTGTTTTGCTGTAAATACAGAGCATTCCCGCACTTTGAAATGATCTCGCAGCTCGGTACAGCTAAATTGCTTGCAGCACCACACTCTGCCATTTTCTTGTAAATATGTTCCCAAGTTTCCTCAGAATTCAGTGTAATGTCTTATACTGAATCAAATTGTAACTCACCTGTAGAGCCCAGGTTGTTACTCTTACTCTTCACCTTTCTCTTCTTGGGTAGTCGTCTTTCAAGGCTCCATCATTAACTCAATAATCTTTAATGTTTTTCCGTCCATTCTTCGGGAGCTCATCAGCTCTTTCAAGCTGATCTGTTACAACTATGCTGTAATCCTGAAGCTAGACAAATGCTTGGAATTTCTACCTCAATCCACGGAGAATGCCCTCCAGTAGTCAAAGATTGGATAACATTCTCCTCCTCTAAAACCAAGATTTTTACAAGCAGCCAGAGACATAATTGCGACCCACCAAATACATCGACTTAGGACATCGGACAATCTTCAAACTCCTTGATCAAAATCAGACAGGTTTCCCAGGTCAGCTTAGTGATCAAAAGCACATTGTGTAACATGAGAGCATTACTTAACTGTTTCTCATCTGGTGTTTTGCCACAGAGCTTAATTCACAATAGTAGTTGTGTTGTAATGTCTTGACCATGACAATAGCTTCTACATCAAATCATTAAATCACTACTGTGTTTATGCTGCAGGTTACAACCCATCCATAATGCTGCTAGCAGACCGGACAGATTGATCTAATTGTAGCTGTCCTACGGCGTAGAGTGGGGTGCTTTTACTGAAAATTACGGATTTGATTACTTCGAAGCAAAGATACTAAACTCACTTGCAGTCTAAAGCATGTGGGATGGAATTATCACCACAAGGAAAGTTGCTACCAATGACATTGAAGCCTTGAGAAAGTTGTGGGACGATTTCCTAGTTTGTGCGATGAAACACATGTTGGGTGAGCAGAAAGAAAAGAATAAAAGAAAGAGAAGATTTTTGAAACTGTGTTTATAATTTGTGTATACTTGCATTGGTATTTAATATTACTCTACAGATGTGTGCTGAGGATTTTGTGAATTTCTATGTTGACTTTGGCCACAACTTTGGGGGAGGTTGGAGATTCTCCTCATCTTACAGCACCGTAACTCAATACTATCCTGAACTGATTAATGTGCGATTGTTCCTAAGGCGTCGCACAACCTATAACTATACCACTGTCTAAAATATTTGCTGCTAGCAGGTAAGTTCTAAACCTGGGAAGATTCAAATACTTCACCCCAGCCCTCCCAAGCTGGTCATTCAATTCAAACTCAAAATTCGGTACCAATGCTGAAACATCGGATCAAGAATTGCCACACTCTTGTTCATCCCCTTTTTTAACACAGAATGGTGGATGATATTATTCTGTACAGACATCTATGCACAATCCCAACATAAAATAAAGGTATTTGACAACCATCTAGAAAGCCAGACTAATCCAGACCTTGCTATTCTAGTTTTTAACCAGTGGTTCGAGGGTTCACAAGGTCTAATCTCGGGGTCTCTAACTGTGTTACTAAATTAAATAATACTAAAATGGTTACATTAAAATTAATAACATAAGTGCAAATAAATAAGCAAAATTTTAAATGTGAAAACATTTTCTATATTTGATTGTGAATTAAAACAAAATATTTCAATATTTGAGCATTTTTAGTGTATACTTGTTTTTGTATTGTTGCATATAATTTTTTTAAGTTAAAATCAAAGAAATTGCTTAGGCTGTGGGTTCCCAGCTTCCAATAATGACTTGGTTGGGGTCCCAAGATTCCAGTAATGACTGAGTGGGGGTCCACAGCAGTCAAAGGGTTAAGAACCGCTGCTCTAAAACATGGTGCAACACTCATGGGGCAATATGTAATGGTACGAAAACTGAAAACCTATCTTTCATTCACTTTCATATTACTTTCATGCACAAATTCTTGCTTAAGTCAGCTGTAGCACCATTGAAGCCAAAATTCCGAAGTTTATACACTTAACCAAAACATGCTGGCTTTAATGTACACCACAAACCAACACTCTGAAAACTACGCACAACCATCCAAGTGCCTACTTACTTAACCACCATGAAAGTGCTTCGGGGTCTTGAGGGGGGAATGAAAGGTCCATACAAATGCTACAAGACAGTATAGTGTAATAAACACGACCTAGTTAGGTCTGGGTCGGGTCATGCATCTTCAACAGTGTGGCTGAATGGAGATGAATGTACAATGCACAAGGCTTTGGAATCCTCAATAATGAATGAATTGACCTTAGTAACCCTTCATTCATTTTGCTCTGCAAGTTGCTATACTAATCAGTCACAGTGAAGAATGACCATTCACAAACCTGCCTCATTGATATTTATGAGGTAGAAATCCATTTGCAGCGCACTGCAGATGTCTGCGAATGCAGGGATTGAGACCTGTGGGAGACAGCAGACCTCCGTCCCTGCACTCACAACCAATTAATGATCATTTGTTTTTAAAGTATACAGGGCTGATTTCGAAAGCAAAAGATGGCAGCAGTGAGTGACGTAGGTAGGAGCGGGAAACATACTGGCATACCCTTTGACTATTTATGCTCTCTCCGATGACGACAATTAGGGCCGGAAACTACTGATACCTGGCATTGTGACTCAGAAGGACGGCGGGGTCGCACCTTTCATGCCCAATTCTTCCGAATCGCGGTAAGCCATAAAGGGAAAGGAAATGCAGTTACAAAGTCCTATGTATCCGTCGCGCATTACATCTTTCCCTGTTTCAGACGCAAAACCTCATCAATTATAAGCTTGATACATCAGGCTCACTATTCTCTAAAGCACACAACAGTTAAAATGTTGGCTAGGGAGCCCTGTAAAATCCGTGCAAAACACAGAAGCAAAGTTAGACTTTAAAGCCAATTTTCTCTTATAAAATTAGTAGTCAGGGATTGAGGACGATTATATATATCTATCTATATCTATCTATATATCTCTCTCTCTCTCTCTCTCTCTCTCTCTCTCTCTCTATATATATATATATATATATTCACTGAAAAAACCATAGGTTATAGACCATATATAGTTAGGAATTAGCATTTAAAAAACCTTATTTTACTCACACAAAACCATTGAAATTCCATATATAGTTAGTTGCACTAACTATATATCGCGCACCTGCAATCCACTGCTGATGATGTCACATATTACATCATTCATGACATGGTCAGTGACATCACTGATGACATCACTGATGACATCTCAAATGACATCACTGATGACATCACTGATGACAACATCCAGTGACTGTATGTTTCTGTAAAGTTAAAATATATCTTACATATTGAAGAATGAGTGGATGTATAAGTGTCTGGATGAAGGATTTAGTAGGTGCGTGACTGACTGTATGAGTGAGTGATTAAATGTGTCTCACTGAATGCATGGGTTAGTGACTAAACTGTCTTAATTTGTGCATCATTATGTCTGTTGTTCTGTAAACTGCTGCATGTGTTGATCATTAGCTATACGAGAGGCTATATGTGTTATTAATTGCTTGCCCAAGTATTTCTATGGGAGATTGAGTTTGTGTGGGGGTGGCTGAAAGGTGTGTGACTCTATGCATAGATGTGTGAACAGTTTATTCACTAGGTGTATGAGTTCAAGAGTGCATGTGGAAACAGCTACATGGGCAGTTGACTGTGTGCATGAGTGTATTGATGAGTAAATGGATATCTCAATGCTACATGTCATAGTAAGTACATATGTAAAACACAGTACATGTGAGAGTTGGCATATATAAATAACTGTGCATGAGAGCCACCGAATGAGTGAGTGGTTGTATCGATCATTGTGAACTTGTATCAGGGATTGTATAAGAGAGTAAATATGTGTTAGTATATGTTTCAATAAGTAAGGTGTGTTTAACTGTATAGTTGAAGAAATGGAGATGAGATTGTTTCTTTGCATGACTGACTGGGTGTGTGAGTAACTCCATGGATGAGTGGAAGTGTGTGAGTGTCTGTATACACTGAGTGTATCTAAGATTATATTAGAGTCTGAAGAGGTTTATCGTATTAGCACAAGAATGATGTCAAATGAGATGTCATTAGTGATGTCATCAGTGATGTCATTTGAGATGTCATCAGTGATGTCATCAGTGATGTCACTGACCATGTCATGAATGATGTAATATGTGACATCATCAGCAGTGGATTGCAGGTGCGCGATATATAGTTAGTGCAACTAACTATATATGGAATTTCAATGGTTTTGTGTGAGTAAAATAAGGTTTTTTAAATGCTAATTCCTAACTATATATGGTCTATAACCTATGGTTTTTTCAGTGAATTTTCAAGGTTTTGTAAATGCTAATTCCTAACTATATATGGTCTATAACCTATGGTTTTTTCAGTGAATTTCAATGGTTTTTTAATAGCAAATATCATAAGCTGTCGAATGTCAAGTACGTGGTAAGTGAAAACATTTTCGTGTTTATGCACACTGATCTGCTTTGAATGGTGCCCCCCCCCTCATTTCTATTAGGAGTACTCTCTCTTTGCAGATAGTGAAAGGTAGTTAACGCAGGTCTTTGCCCCCATTGTAATCCGTCGTGCCTGCTTCTCTCTCCATTTGATTCATTGTTATCCAAGTATTTACTGTTTTAGAATTAGTTCTCTTTGGTTCATTCTCTATTTACAAACAAACACAGAGTCGCAATACTCTGTTTAGTCTTTGCAGATAACGAAAAATCGTGTAAAAAAAAAGAAAAGGAATCGAGCAAAATCAGTAGGCCACTAATGGGATCTCTTTTTGACCTCGCTAAAATAGAAATTATTAGGAACAACCCCTCATGACAAATACAAAACTAGTGAGATGAACTGAACTCCACACAATGATGGCTGCAAAACAGCTCGGCTCCGCCACCCACCCCGCCCAAAATAACGATAAAGAACGGCTGCCATGATTGGTTGCGGAATGACCACGACGGAGCTACGAAATGGTGCTGCTCTCATGCTAACCCCAGCTTCAGTCTGAAACATCCAGAAACACTGTAGACTACCAATTCGATCAGTTCCGGTAGCGCCCCAATGTAACCCGGTAGAGAAGAACTAGCCCTCCCCTCTTTGACTGATGGTTCTTGTTGCCTGTCCCTTCTGTTGTCATTTAACAGAACTATTTAGCCTGCTGAAAGGGGTTGTGTTCCGACCGCTGGTTGGTGGAGACATTTTGACTATATTCTGTACCTGCGTTGTCGCGTAATGCGTCATATGACGCGCCGCGTTAGCGCATCCGGAAGTCATCCGGGGCGCGCAGCGCGTAACGTAAGCATAACAAGTCATGTGACTTGTTAATAAAACTTTTCATTGGTTCATTTTACTTTTCTTATTGTAATGATGAAAGGCTTGGTCATATGACCTAAAAATTACGCTTTTCATTACTTCCGAACATTATTTTTTCTTAAATATATGTTATAATGTTCCAGGCTAATGTACTTTCCCGGAAATTTTACAACTGTCCTGCAAGTAAAATATATTCTTTTTTCGAGAAAAAGAGCGTTTCTTCGTCCCATGACGGAGCCGTTGAGCAAAAGAGGGTCGACCTGCTGTCTTAGTCGCCGATACGCCTGAATATGAGATTCTTATCGATCACTTTATGTTGCAGGAATAGAAAACACAACAGCCCTTGACCATTTATCTTTACTGCGTTCCTTCGTATTATACCTTTTACCCTTCATGTAATTGGTCTGCTTTATTTCACTTGCCTTTTAATGATTCTAAAACAGTGACTATTATTAAAAACTTTACCAATGTATATACTACTACCATGTTTTCTTTTAAAAACCTTTATTGTGAAAATTTCATTATACAAATACGAGCCTATAACCACGTGGGCCGGCCACGGAGCAAACTGTAATCGTATATGATGAATAGACATTTACACTGTAGAGGAACGTAACGGGCGGGCCATTAGGTTGCAAGAACTAAGGTGTCTAACAGTTACGGAATCGGTGGACGTACATTTTATAATTAAAATACGACAGGGCCAGTTACAATAAAATTATCTAGATATACATTTGCGGGCAAGTACCATGGGTGACGTTAATTCGAACTTTCAACAGTACAGTAATCAATAACACATCAGAACTTAATATCAATAGGGATGTCGAAATATTCAATCAATTCTCGTCCCCGCCCGCCATGTGCTTCAAAACTGCATACGTATCTCGTGATTTCAAGGTTCTGCAACCAGTACACAACAAGGAGTTACGAGTCCCATTTATTCTGGCGCCATTTTGGGCGAGGACGGGCAGGTCCAGGATATAGTCAAAATGTCTCTACCAACCATCGACTATGATGATGTTCATATGCTGTATTTATTAGAGTAACACTCATCTGTCCACATGAAATTAATTTGCCACAATCTAAACATGTCATTTTAATCTTTCCAAAGTTCTTCTAAATATTTGGGACCGTTTCCCTTGCCTCTGAAGCTCTCAGTGCCACTTCTTTGATGAATGTACTAGCAGGTCAGGGGTTCTCCTCCAAATCTCTCTTTTATGCAGCACTATAATTAATTGGTGCCACCTCTCCATATGACGATGCATGGTATAGTTACCACAACTATATTTTTTTTCGGTTCCTCTGGAGAGTTCATCGTGGCAGATGAAGCGTGTAACGTACCGGGCATTTACCTTTTTTTGCATGTACAGGAAAGGAAAAAAAAATCGAGCGTCCGAGTTCTAAGGTGTCCCAGGGCCATTTTGGTGGACCAGGCCCAAATCCAAAGAACAGCTATCTCACAGGCTAATGGGGCGACCCACGCCGAGTTTCAGCATTGTAGGATGACCACACAAGTACAGCAACTTGCTAGACATCACCTCGGTGCCATCCGGATCTCGGCGCCCCACTGCAGATGAAGTGCCTCTCAACTATGAAACCACCACGGTGACATCCGGATCTTGGCGCGTTGTGCTGCCTTCGGCCTATTCGCACATCGGTCCGCTACTGACGCCATCTCACAGGCTAATGGGGCGACCCACGCCGAGTTTCAGCATTGTAGGATGACCACACCAGTACAGCAACTTGCTAGACATCACCTCGGTGCCATCCGGATCTCGGCACCCCACTGCAGATGAAGTGCCTCTCAACTATGAAACCACCACGGTGACATCCGGATCTTGGCGCGTTGTGCTGCCTTCGGCCTATTCGCACATCGGTCCGCTACTGACGCCATCTCACAGGCTAATGGGGTGACCCACGCCGAGTTTCAGCATTGTAGGATGACCACACCAACTTGCTAGACATCACCTCAGTGCCATCCGAATCTTGGCATCTCAACGCCTAGTGGTATCTTCCATACAAAAAATATTGTTACGCTGCCTTTGGCCCCATTCGCACATCAGTCCGCAACTTAGACATCACCTCGGTGCCATCCGGATCTTGGCATCTCAGCGCCTTGTGGTGTCAGTCAGAAAATATTGTTGTGCTGCCTTCGGCCTATTCGCACATCGGTCCGCTACTGACGCCATCTCACAGGCCAACGGGGCGCCCCACGCCGACTTTCAGCATTGTAGGATGGCCACACCAGTGCGGCAACTTGCTACACACCACCTCGGTGCCATCCGGATCTTGGCATCTCAGCGCCTTGTGGTGTCTTCTACACCGGAAATATAGTAGAAAATATTGTTGCGCTGCCTTTGGCCCCATTCACACATCAGTCCGCTACTGACACCATCTCACAGGCCAACGGGGCGCCCCACGCCGACTTTCAACATTGTAGGATGGCCACAGAAGTGCGACAACTTACTAGACACCACCTCGGTGCCATCCGGATCTTGGCGCGTTGTGCTGCCTTCGGCCTATTCGCACATCGGTCCGCTACTGACGCAAACTCACAGGCCAACGGGGCGCCCCACGCCGACTTTCAGCATTGTAGGATGGCCACACCAGTGCGGCAACTTCCTACACACCACCTCGGTGCCATCCGGATCTTGGCGCGTAGTGAAGCTGCAGCAGCTGCAAATAAGCTTCAGACAGTGTTACAACCGCTGCTCAGAACTCTCAACTATGACACCACCTCGGTGCCATCCGGATCTTGGCGCGTTGTATTGCCTTCGGCCTATTCGCACATCGGTCCGCTACTGACGCCGCCTCACGTGCCAACGTATTTTCTCCGCATTTTATACCCTATGCCGCATAACAGGTCATGTGACTTGTTTATAAAACTTTTCATTGGTTCATTTTACTTTTGGTTTCCTAATGATGGAAGGCTTGATCATATGACCTAAAAACAACACTTTTCATTGGATGAAAACTTTTTTTTTCCCCCAAACGATGAAAGCCCCACCTTGTTTCTGGATGTTTCAGACTGAAGCTGGCGTCAGCATGAAAGCACCACCATCTCGTAGCTCAGTCGTGGTCATTCCGCGAGCAATCATGGCAGCCGCTCCCCACCAGAAGCCTGCAGGAGTCGGAGCCCCCAAAACTTTTGATGAATTCTCAAGGCGGAGGGGACGCTTTCGAGAATGGGGTCCAAGACCTAGCAGACAAGCGTCCGATTTCCAAGGTGTCCCAGGGCCATTTCAGTGGACCAGGCCCAAAAAGGAAACAGCCTGCCGCCATTTTGAGAGTCCTGTGACAGCCGCCTATCGCTGCACCGCAAGAGTGGGCGCAACTCAGCTGAATGGCGGATTTTGACACAGTGGACCAAAAGCGGACGGAATGGCAACTGAAACGGTAAAGGGGCGCCCCACTAAAACAGATGAGACTCCACCTGGAGAGGCCCGTTCACGCCGCCTCCCCCGGGGCGCTCCACGCCGTTATTCGGAGCAGCATTGTAGGATACCAAAACCAGTGCGGCAACTTACTGGACATCACCTTGGTGCCATCGTTCTGCTGCCTTGGAACTATTCGCACAACAGTTTGCTACTGATGACCCACCCCCCGCGACGCCCCACGCCGTTATTTGCTGGGTGGCAACTTACTAGACATCACTTTCGTGTCATCTAGATTTCGGCGCGTTCTGCTGCCTTGGAACTATTCGCACAACAGTTTGCTACTGATGACCCACCCCCCGCGACGCCCCACGCCGGAAATCTGGACGTTGTGCTGCGTTGGGACTATTCGCACAGCCGACCGCTACTTCGTTGTTTTTCTCTAAAAATGTTTATATGTTATTACTATTTTTGTTTTCTTGTATATATTTATAAATTATTAAAGTTTTATAATCTTACTACTTTGTCGGAGTGCTATATATTTTTAATGTGACACATAATTGTAAAAACTTTGATGTACAAAGAGTCATCCCTGGAATC
Organism: Lissotriton helveticus; assembly: GCF_964261635.1. Taxonomy (NCBI): domain Eukaryota; kingdom Metazoa; phylum Chordata; class Amphibia; order Caudata; family Salamandridae; genus Lissotriton; species Lissotriton helveticus. The sequence goes on along the minus strand of NC_136063.1, from coordinate 891,979,195 downwards.
TTCCGCTTCACGCTCGGTCCCCTCCCCAATCACAATACAGGATGGTTTTCAGATAATAGCAACGCTTCTGCTGTGACGGATCTCATCGAGTGTGGGCCTTGATCTACTATAACTCCTTTGAAGACGGGTGATTCTTTACAGCTGTGGCCATAAACTACATCTGCAGGGCTAGCTGATAGCCTAGGACCGGCCTGGACAATCGGACACAGAGGAAAAGGAGTGTCAGAGGGTGCGGTAGTGAATAGGGCGAAAGGGAGGTGTCGGGCGGGCACAGGGTGTGATTCTCAGGGAAGAACAGCGCAGATGGGGGGAGGTTTATTACCCATGCATAAAACAGAGAGCGGGGGTGACCACTGCCTGGGGGAGATGCTTGCGAGGGTGGGGAGCCATGCTAAGGATCGACAGCGTGCACAGAGTGGATCTGGTCAAGGCATCTAAAATGGCTGCCGTGCACGACAAAAGTGTGGCATTTGAAAAAAGACAAGATGGCGCACACAATGTTTTTCAACAATTCCTGATTTCCTTCGAATCGAACGTTAACAGACGTTGGGGCATATTACCAAAGTTAAGCGATATTTATCCCTAACGATGCATTGCAAAGATTTTTTTACCGTCAGAAATTATCGCAGATAAACCTTGCTATTATCAAGGTTTATCGCAAATACGATAAAAAACGAGCGCAATGCATTAATATCGCTGAAAACTCCGCGATATTCATGCATTACCGAGCTAATGCTCTTAGCCATGTTATCCACCTCCCATTGGATAACATGGCTAAGAACTGCTCAGGGCAGCTGTTACTTTTTGGAGATATTCGCGCTTATCTCGAATATTTCCAAAAGTTGATAATAGGAGATAGCGATGTTAGCGACTGTTTCCAGTCGCTAACATCTTGGCATGCCCACTTTGCATGTCATTAGTGATAAATATCATTCACATGCAAAGTGGGACCCAAGATGGTCGCTATCTCCTACTAGCCGTCGCTAACTGGTGTTAGCAACAGCTAGGTAATACAGATATAATTTTATCTCCGCGAAGCGGAGCGCTGTTACAGATATATATCTTGTTTTTGAACGTTAATTTCTCAAAATGCACTGAAGCACATATATTGAGACATAGCAAAGGCACATCGGGCTACCAGTCCCTAATATTTTACCAAGTTTCGTGCAAATCCATTCAGCCGTTCGATTATTATTATTATTTTTTTTTTTTGCCCCGCGGGGCCCTTTTAAAACCTCCACATCAAACCTAGGGGGTCAGCGAGGATCTACTATGCCCCCTTATGGTCATCAGCCGTTCGATTATTATTATTATATTTTTTTTTTGCCCCGCGGGGCCCTTTTAAAACCTCCACATCAAACCTAGGGGGTCAGCGAGGATCTACTATGCCCCCTTATGGTCATTTGCCCCTTCGCTTTGGCCTCCTCTTGTCTCTCGATCCTACCGAGAGACAAGATGGCGGCCGCTACGTACTGTTTGGAATGTTTACAGACACCGGAGAGCCAATCAGCTTCGCTTCGCAAAGCTCCGTAACGCGAAAAGTACGCGAAGCGGTACGCTGTTACAGATATATATCTTTTTTTGAACGTTAATTTCTCAAAATCCACTGAAGCACATATATTGAGACCTAGCAAAGGCACATCGGGCTACCAGTCCCTACAATTTTGCCAAGTTTCGTGCAAATCCATTCAGCCGTTCGATTATTATTATTATTTTTTTTTTTTGCCCCGCGGGGCCCTTTTAAAACCTCCACATCAAACCTAGGGGGTCAGCGAGGATCTACTATGCCCCCTTATAGTTATTTCCCCCTTTGTTTTGACCTCCTCTTGTCTCTCGATCCTACCGAGAGACAAGATGGCGGCCGCTACGGACTGTTTGGAATGTTGACAGACGCCGGAGAACCAATCAGCTTCGCTTCACAAAGCTCCGTTGCGCGAAAAGTCCGCGAACCAGAGCGCTAACCGGTCCGCTGTTACAGATATATATCTTTTTTTAAACGTTAATTTCTCAAAATCCACTGGAGCACATATATTGAGACCTACAAAAGGCACATCGGGCTACCAGTCCCTACAATTTTGCCAAGTTTCGTGCAAATCCATTCAGCCGTTCGGGCTAAAAGTGAGGCCAACCGCCCTATGGAAAACTCAATGTTAAAAACACGTTTTGGGACCCCCCTTTTTTCTCGGCCCCCCCTTGACGAACCCCCCCCAAATTTTCAAAGGCTGCTCAGAAACAAAATGTGCCATTTTCCTGAAAATTTCAGCCAATTCCGTCCACAAACGGCAAAGTTATTAGACATAGAATTTTCAAAAAACCCATAGAGAAAAAATCCTAACTATATATACCTACTGGCGACCGCCAGTAGGTAATATATATATATACATATATATATATATATATATATATATATATATGAACAAACAATCCTGCTCCCAAAGAAGAAGGCACGTACTCGAGAGCTGCAGGAATATGGCACCTTTATTATTCTGGGTCACCCTCGACCCCGGGCTTAAGGAGACGCATTTGTCAATCCTATATATTTATATATATATATATCTCCCCTAGGTCCACACTTCTGCCAAATGGAATCCGCATTCTTAGACGGGTGCTCCTGGTCCTGTGGCGGCAGAGCCGCTACAATCTCACGCTCCCATTTCCAAAGGAAAGGACCAGCACTCAGGTAGGGTTAATCTTCGTTATAGATGGCAACCCGCCTGCACTTTTAAAGGGGAATAGAGATCCACTTTCAGGTGGGTACAGTCTGCACCCGCTTGCAAGGGGATGTCTGGGGCTCCCCTCCAGAGGGCTGCTCTCGGGGAGCGCACTCACAGTGTGCCACCTAGAAGGTGGCACACTGTGAGTGCACCCCCTGAGAGCTTCTTTGGCTCTGCACCTGCGTCTGTAATATGGCATTGGTGCAGAGGCAAAGGAATTCCCTCATTTGCATAGGGCACACCCCTGTGCAAATGAGGAGACACCCCCTTGAGGTAGCACTGGCGCTTTAAGTGCGCCAGCGCTATCGGTATTACTGAAGGGGACGCACAAGCTTCTGTGCCCCCTTTTATAATACCAAAGTTCCCCGGGGCGTGCAAAGCGAGCGCAAACACCCGTTGCGCCACCTGGGAATTTATTGTACTACGGCCCCAGGTTTCCCAGTTTCAGCAGTATTTACAGGCCACCAACATACATATTCACCTTAACCACACATTTGATAAGCTGAGAGGCTTGTGGTTTCATGTAGATATTGAGAAGGTAGGTGGAGAGTGATTATTAAGAGAAACATCACAATAACTGTTTACTCCTGCAAGATGTAGGTGGCAAGGCAGACCATTTAAGAGTGGACCTATAAAGATGATCAAATCTACTACAAGGCTACATCCCACAATACCTGCTTCCTTGACACGGTCAGATAAGATGGCATGGTCAACTGTACTGAATGTGGCAGACAGGTCTAATAGGATCACGGCGGTGGTGTAACACAAATCCAGCTGTAATCTCAGATCACCAAGTTCCGAGACCATCATGGATCAACTAATGTGTCCCAAGTGAAAACCTTTCTGTGTTTCGTAGAGCACCACATGAGTGAGTGAGTTTCGACAAACCTTTCCAAGACTTTTGACAAAAACAGGAGCAAATAAATAGTCAGATAGTTCTCGAGTACAGATGAATACTGCCCAGTGTTTTGAAACAGTGGCGGATTATTGCCTGTTTGAAAAGCTCTAGGACTATGTCCGTTTCTAGTGAAGAGATAAATGGCTGGCAAATAGGCTGAGTGATAACCAGAGAGTAGTGATTAACAATCCGGTGAGATGGGATTCGACAGTGAACCTGATTTCACCAAATGCAGCAAACTGACAACTTCCACTCATGACAAGGTGGGAACATTGGTGAAATACAGCTCTACCAATTCTTTGTTAGCAACTGATCAATGGAGTAACTAGCAGTGATTTATTTCAAGATATTTTCTACATTCTCCGCATAAATATTAATAAACTGTTCACTAAGATCTTTAGAAGGTGGAGCATTCAATGACACAGACAATGATTCATCAGAGCCCTGTAGATAACTAAGGAGCTGACTAAAGTTTTTTGAAGGTCTTAATTGTAGCCTCGTAATAGAGCGTTTAACTTTCATAATGCCGTTTTTATAACTCGGAGCACCTCGTTGAAGAGCCTCTAAGATTCCTTAGTTGAACATTTGCACCAGATGTATTCTAAGCGTCTTGATTTAGTGTTTTGTCATGCTTAATTTCAGCGTGAATCAAGGAACAGCTTTTTTTTGCCAGGATAGGCATCTCATTTCAAAGGTGTATCTTTAACAGGCATGCAAGAAAACACATCATGAAAAACCATGATCTGTTCATTCTGCGATACTCTATAAGCTTGACACACTCCATAGAGGAGCTCTGAAGCTCTTCTGCTGAGAAGAGAGTGCCAGCATTTCTTCGAAGGAGGGAGCAATGTAACAGTATATATGGCTTGGCTCAGGTAGTTGAAGTTTTCATCTCAATAAGAAATTATCTAAACAGGTTAACTAGTCAATAGCCAGCTGAAGTCAAGAATCCAAAGGTAGTCAGGACTATATCAGTTTACCAGTGCTTACAGGCACATGCATCAAAGCTTTTTGCAATCGCAAACTGTGCGAATCGCAAAAATCGTCCGTTTGCGATCGAAAAATCTGCTTTTGAGATGCATCAAGGGTGAAGGTCCACGCAATTTGCGAATTCTCAAATTGCGATTGCATTTAAGGAATCGCATTTTGCGATTCCTTAAATGCAATGCATGAAAGTTTTAAAAATAGTGATTTCGCAATTAGGGGGAGCAAATTACCATGAGGTTGAACCTCATGGTAATTTGCGAAAACTTTGAAAAATGCACTTTTGTGCATTTTTCAAAGTTTCATGTTTTTCAAAGTTTCATGTTGTGCACACACATGCCCTTAGGGCATGTGCGTGCACAACATATGTGCTCAGATTAATTTTCGGGGTGCAACAGGGTGATAATTGCCTCTAGGCCCATAGGAATGAATGGGGAGGTATTCCTTAATTGTGACTCGCAATTTGCGAGTCGCAATTAAGGAATATTTAGAAATCGCAAATTTTTCAGCGATTTCTTCATGCTTAGGCTTTTGCGATTTCTTAATTGCGATTCCTCAAAAATCGCAATTAAGAAATCGCAAAAGCCAACAATGATGCATGTGCCTGTTAGTTTGTAAAGGAATATGTGCCAGGGCCCTCTTCCGGAGGTCACTGTAGCTTGCACCACCCATTGCCCCTACCAGCACTGCCAACAATACCAACACACCGACCAGCCATGAGACTCCTACAATTCAGACTGTCCCACTATCCTGTTGTGCGCATTTCTAAATCAGATAAACAGGGCCACCATATGGCAGAGTATCATTAGTGCTGGTGTTGACAATTAAGTGCCAGTGATGAGCACTGGAAATCACTGGTTCAAATTAAGCACTGCTCTTTACATGGGTAGGTGAAAATCTGTGATGTTCTTAATTAAAGGATAATGGTAAAACAAAGATTTTCGCAGATTGATTTGCATCCACTCATCAATCCAAAAGTTGATATTGCTGACAAGTAGGGGTCTGGAGAAGTTAAAAAGTATATGAGCTATCAAATTGTCCAAGTCCTTTAAAAAACTGGGAGGTGTATTTTGGTGTTCGATGAACTAGAATGACCTCAGTAATGAAAGTCCAGCACTCTGCCTGAAATAGCAGACCTCTGCCTTTACCAGCGAGCCCTCAGGTAGTACAATAGCCTCTAGCAAACTTTTAAATATTGCAGCAACACCCCTCCCTTCTTCCTACATGTGGTTTGCTGCTAAGGTTTTATAACATGACAGACGTGTATTAATAATATCTGGGCACCATCTGACAACCAAGTTTCTCCTAAAAATAGTATGTCTAGGTTAAAATGCTCCTGTTGGATGTCTGCAATACGTGTAGGGCAAGCATGAGTGTTTTAAAAGGTACAGGTTAACTGATATAAGCTGCTCTCCTCAGCAACCTTTCTGAGATTCTGAAAAGGCAGCCCATCTCTCTCAATCTGGGCCTTACAGATCTGGTCCTGCATGTTCTCATCAATTGTTCCTGCTGACTATCACTAATTACAAAGATCTTGGGGCATCTTAACAACAACTTGGGATAAGGTTGTGCAAGTTGTGCAAGGTTGTGCGTGACCATCAAGGGTGACTTGGATGGCCACACACAACCTTGCACACAAGCCAGACACATATGCAATGTTGCAGGTGTGCTCAGCTTGTTGCTGGCATGCTTACTCATGCACATGATCAGTCACATTCACACTGCATACACATTAGGGTGTCTGGGAGATGCAGCCTTGTTAAGATAATTTGGATATCCATGGTGATGAGGCAAGGGGGACATTGTGACAACTCATGCATTGCCAACGAAAATGCCCCCTTGCCTGTACATGCAATGCAGCGCTGCGTACAGAAAGATGAGAAAGCATTGAGTGAGTCTGCATACCGGCAACAAATGCAATGTCACAACTAAGTGACCATGTAGGCCGATGGGCAAAAGAGTCATGTGACTAAATGCACACATGCTGCAGACTGTACTCATGGAGCAATGGCATGCAATGAGCAGGGGGCAATATCTGCAACACCACGGTACGTGGACAATGCATGAAAGCAATGTGTCTCACAAACTTGTACTTTTTCACTTGTTGTTGTGACAAACTCACACAACCACAATGTCCACGTAAAAAAGTATGCCAAACAAAGTATGACAACAAGCAAGGATAGCAAATGTGCCACAATAAATTAACAAGCCACAAAAAGCACACTCAATAATAAGGTCAATTTACACTCATCCACCCCCAAGTGTACAAATCGACCATACTGAAAACAGCATTCCACCTCTGTCGTTATGTGAGTTGGCTATCACACGATCATGTGCATGTCTACACATCCTTCATGGTAAGTCAACTGTGTCATTGAAGAAACATCCCGTTATGTTAGTAATCACCCACACGCAAAGCCAGGCATTGAATATCCGGAACCAGAACAGCATGTATCATCCATGTCTGCAGCTGTGTGGCACATACACAAATACACATCACCATGACATTTGCACCTATTGATAGGGTTGCACTGACAAGGCCTGAACAACATAAATACTTCTCTGAAAATCAACATACTCTAAATCATGTATCACGGAGGCAAGATGGCCGCGGATGGGTTGTGCTGAATGGTCGCACTAACCTCTCTCCCGTCAAACGCCGAGATGCTGTGTAATTCATAAAATGCTAAGGACTCCCGATGGCCCTGGAGCGGTGGTGGCATGCCCAACTATTAACCTTTGCCACGGGACACCCCGTCAGTGCGGCGTTTAAAAGCAGCTTTCTAGCGGAATTCCTGTGGTAAATAAATAATTAATTACCGGTACTATTTTTCAGTATAAGCAATAAAACAGGTAGCTCAATAAATAAGAGTCAGGATTCGAGGTATCTTGAGTCTTCAGGCTTTAATCAGGCATAAGAGAAAAGGACAGAACAGCCTGGAAGCACGGGACGGCAGCTGCACGGGAAGGGACAAGGGAAACTGGGCTTGGGCGGGTTTCAGTAACAGTTCACAGTATATATATCAAAACAATTGCATTATATTCAATACAGTAGGCGTAGCAGTAGGCGTGACTCGTAGCAGTCGCGAAAGATAAGGGCAAAATGATGTAACAAGAAGGCGTGTACAGGGCGTATACATAGACATGTGATGTAAACGTAACAGAAGTGTCATAAATGGGGCGGAAACATGGAGGGGGCTACCTGAGCAGCTGGGACCTCTAACCTAGTGGTGCGCGCAAACGGGTAATGACGTGTTACCAGGGAGAACTGGGGGCTATGACTTCTGCGCTAGAAGAGGAGACTAAAGTCTGGAGTGTCAGAGCGACATGTACCCAAGGCATATCTGGTATCTGGTGTTTAGAGTACATATTGATAGAATCCAAAAGTTATCAGGGCAGAGGCTACTAGACATTAGGACTGATGCGTGCATAATTCTACATGTATTGTGTGTGCGAGGAATATTCTATGAATATTAATACAGTATTTCTCTTACATGGAGACAGAAAGGCTAGACCATGACGGAAACTATTGATGCGATTCAGTAGTTTAGGAATGCAGAGAAGGAGGGCTGGACTGATAACTGGAAGCATAACATACTCTTGGCAGACTGGGAGGCAGAGCCAGGCCGGGCCGGGCACTGCGAGGCATGAAGTAAGCTAAGGGTCAGGGATGCAGGTGGGGGCTGTATCGCTCCTCGGAGTGTGTTCAGAAGACTGGAGCTGAATCTGAATCCGGGCCCTTTTGAGGCCTAGAAACGGGGACAATTCAATGAATTAACGTGCACACTGTGAAATATGGCAACGTAGGTTTACATAGGCCTGATATTCGTTGTTTTCACAAGGACTGGAAACTGGCATACTAAAGATGGACACAACTATAATTGCGTCTTTAATCGATCAGAGGGGAATACATGCATATCGATCATGCACATATAGCATAAGATGGGGAACACGTAGGCACATATAACATGGCAAAATTTACTTTTCCACATTCCCTCCTTGTGCCCTACGTTTCCATCAGGAAACATCAATATTCATGATACCATCTATCATTTCATATAGCATCATTTGTTCGTCTCGAATTGTCTTGGAACGGGACTTAGGACTAGGAATACAAGAGGTAGCACACATGCCGCAAATCGCAGGGCCACATTGTATACAGAGGCAGCAACTGAATATGATCATTACTGCTATACCTAGGTATGACAATACTTTCCATCCCCAAGCAGATATGATACTCCAGAGCCAACCGGACCATGTCCAGGTGCCTGGATTCTGGTGTAACTGATGGGCAATTTTATGAAGTCTGGTTATAGCTGAATAAACAGACGGCGCGTTATTAGGAATGAAAATGCAGCAACTAGATCCGATGACTCTACATGCTCCTCCTCTATCGGCCAGTATGACGTCAAGAACGAGACGATTTTGGAGCACAACAAATCTCATAGCAGATTGCTCTTCGGTTAAGTTACCTAGAGCGGAAGTAGTCTCATTCACTACTGCTTCAAGGGTTCTGGTTAACCTACGTATTAGCTTACTATTCTGGATAGGTCCTATAAAGAAGAAGAAACCTTTATTGAAGTCTTGATATTGTTCTAGAGTAGTTTCAGTTTGATCGACAATTGGGGACTCGATCTCCCTTCTATGTCTGACGTGTACTAGATGTGTGTTTCTGTGATAATCAGATGGGGCTAGAAAAACTGGTGGCAGTAGGAAGGCAATATAACATGTTCCATCCCAATCGAGGGGCAGACGAACATATGCGGTCTGACCACAAACAAAATAAGAATGACGTGAGGCTTTGAAAATAGATTTCCCACTGTCACTATACTCGATAGTAGTAGTACAATCACTATGTCCCACATGTGCGGAACCATTCTTTCTGACACATAATTCGCCTTTGACTGGTAGTACTGAAATGGCAGGTAAATCTGGAGTAGTATCAGACTGAACATTCAGGACCATGAAATTCGAAGAATAATTACCTAAATCATATACTTCATTTTCTAGATCTAACCCTGTTCTATGGGAGAGACCTTGCTTGTCTGGGAAACATGTTTTATTCAGAAGGGACATATCATTTGAGGATGGTGTTAACGTGGACCATGCTCCACACGAACCATTATGTGAAAACGGATAAGGAAAGAGTGGCAGAACTCCCTTTGGAGTCTGGAAAGGGGGAAGTCGACCACACACCCAACAATTAGTGGCATTGCTGGTCTGGTGTGAATAATGCAACATCCGGATGAATGTATTATTTCGCATAGCAAGACGATAGGATAGCTCGTGAGGAGGCAGATCACTAAATGTGTGCTCTACTGTAGTGTTAGAAAACATATGTACATGTGAAACTGGAAAACATAAATGTAAAGCATAACTTGTGCAGGTAACCATAAGACTCAAAAATAATAAAAAACTTAGAACAATGATACATCTTATAGAGTTTTGACTAACTCTCTCACTATGGGGGTCTATCTCATACATGTCAGGGACCTGTCTAACCGTTTCACCCGAGAGGGACTTAGACAATTAAACTGGCTGACTTATTTTACTAGACCGGAGTTTCTGTTTATACTCCTGTTGCGGAGTTTTCTCTAACAAGGGAATTTTGAGTTCAGAGTCTGTTTTTAGGCAGTCTTTTGGAATGAGGCAGTCCTTAGCAAAAGTCTTTTCTGGTAGTCCATGGAATTTCTTTATGTGGGTCAGATGGACCCATCCTTTCCTCCCCTTGAGTTTTACGGCAGTCCTTGTTGTAAGCAATACGAGGCGGGGCTCCTTCCAGCGGGGCTCCAGCGGACTTGAACGATCAAAATTCCGCACCAACACCAGGTCGCCTGGAATGACTTCATGCGGTTTCACCTCGGTGTTGTCTGGAAATGCGGCGGCAACCTGTGAACGACAAGAGTGTAGGGCAGACATCAAGGAAGCTAGGTAATCTGTCAGCATATTACTGGAAACATCGGTAATACTGCGGGGTCTAGGTGTACCCCACATGTTTGGGGGTCGGCCGAATACGACCTCATACGGGGACAGACCTGATCTGGAATGTGCAACCATTCTCATAAAAAATAAAGCAACTGGCAGGGCAACTAGCCAGTCTACACCTTTCTCTTTACATATTTTTGCAATGCGAATTTTCAGAGTCTGTTTATGTCTCTCTACGAGACCGGCTGCTTCAGGATGGCGCACACAATTGAACCTCCACTGGTACCCTAACAGAAGGGAAACATGTTTCATGAGCTCAGATGAGAATGCCTGGCCGTTATCTGAATACACGACCCTAGGGAGTCCATAGCGGGGAAAGAATTCACGAACCAACTGCCTGGCAGTGGTCGCGGCTGTGTAATCTGGAACTGGATATGCTTCTGTCCACCTGGACAAAGCGCATACAACTACGAGGACATACTTGAAACCTCGACATCGCTCCATCTGAATATAATCCATCTGGAGGACTTCAAAAGGGTGGTCAGGGGGTTGGAATCCACCTTGTTCCACCGGGACACTTTTACCTGGATTGAACTGACAACATATCATACAGGTACGGACTTTCTGCTTGGCTGCAGCTCGTAAGTGCTTGTTGAACCAAAGGTTCTGAATACTGTCTAACATAGCTTTCTCTCCTAGATGTGCTGGACTATGTGCGGTATTAATAATGACTTGAACCATAGAGTCGGGGAGAAACCATGTGGCTTTTCCCTTCGTCAACCATCCTTGATCTGTCTGGACCCCTCCTTGTTCGGACCATTTCTTGATTTCTTCGGGAGTAGCATGTAACTGTATGTCTATGACATCTTGTGTAGGGTCCTTGACTGTCATACAAGTAGTCTGATCTTGAGTGAGTGTCTGTGTCGTGTTAACTAGAATGTCTGAAGCCTGAGCTGTAAGCTTGGCTGTTCGATCTGCTAGATCGTTACCTTGGGAAATGATGTCAGTAACTTTCGTATGTGCCTTGCACTTCATGATAGCGATAGCTGTCGGTAAATGTATTGCATCTAACAGAGCTTGAATGAGGAGACCATGCTGAATCTTGGTTCCATGAGAAGTCATGAAACCTCTCTCCTGCCAGAGCACTCCAAAGTCGTGTACGACTCCGAATGCGTAACGTGAATCTGTATATATGTTTACTTTCAGGTTCTTGGCACGTATGCAGGCTTGGGTCAGAGCGACTAGCTCTGCTGCTTGAGCAGACAGGGTGTCAATACGATGTGTTTCTATAACTTCGGTTTCAGTAGTCACTGCATACGCGGCTACTAGTTCTCCTGTACTTGTTCTCATACATGAACCATCCACATAAAGTGTCAGGTCGGGATTAGGTAATGCAATGTCTGTCAGGTCTTGTCTTGGCTTAGTCATAGTGTTGACAACTTCCACACAGTCATGTGTGGTCGGGTTTGAAGTAACTGACGGTAACAGTGTAGCAGGATTTAGAATGTTGCAGCGTCTGATTTCTATGTGTGGCTGGAACAGTGTCAGTTCATAACCTGTTAAACGTGCAATGGTCAAGTGTTGAGTCTGGGTTCGGTTTAAAAGAACTTCCACGGAATGTGGAACTTGTACTGTCAGGGAGTGTCCTAACACTATGGAATCACTTTGTCTGATTGCTAGAGCTGTGGCTGCAACTGACTTGAGGCACGCAGGCAGAGCCTGGGCTACTGGATCTAATGTGCTCGAGAAATAAGCACAGGGCTTGTACTGTCCTGCTTGATCTTGTGTGAGAACAGATAATGCAGTACCATCACGTTCTGTAACAAAAAGTGTAAAAGGCTTACTGTAGTTGGGTATCGCTAGAACAGGTGCTTGACATAAGGCTTTCTTTAATTCATTAAAAACAAGTGTATGTTCCTGGGTCCAAGGGAGGACAGTCGATACGGCTGCCTCCTGTGTCGTTAACTGTATCAGTGGCTTGGCTAGAAATGCATACTGAGGAATCCATTGTCTGCAGTAAGAAGTGAGGCCGATAAAAGCTCGTACCTCCTTCTGTGTCTCGGGCTGTGGAAGACTCGCTATTAACTGGATACGGTCTGGTGTCAACTGCCTACCCCACTTGGACAGTAAGTGTCCTAAGTATACCACTTGCTGGACACAGAATTGTAATTTGGAAGGGGACACCTTGTGCCCCTGCTCGGCCAGAAAATACAGAACCGTAAGTGACGCTCGCTCGCAGTCACGTTCAGAACGGGCCGTGATCAGTAGATCATCGACATACTGGAGCAGGGCAGTGTCAGATGGCATGTGAATATTGTCTAGTTGTCTCTTAAGTGCTTGACTGTAAATACTGGGACTTTCTGTGAAACCTTGAGGAGCTCGTGTGAATTTATAGCTCCTTCCATTTAAACAAAAACCGAAAAGGTACTGGCTGTCTGGATGAATGGGGACACTGAAAAATGCGTTCTTGAGATCGATAACTGTGAAAAACGTAGCTTCAGAATCAATGGCTGTCAATAGGGATGAAATATCTGGGACTACTGGATACTGAGGTATGATACATTTATTAAGCTCTCGAAGGTCAATCACTAATCGATATACTGGAGGTGCATTTGGATCAGTACGTTTCAGGACTGGAATGATAGGAGAATTACATACATTGGAGTCAGTTTCTACAACCACTCCTTGAGCAATGAGCTCGTCAATAATTTTGGATAAGGCTACTACAGCCTCAGGTGGCAATCTGTACTGTCTGATTCGTGGCAAAACTATACCTTGCTTGAGAGTCACACGATGGGGTGTGATATACATACAACCTACATCAGTTGGACCTTGCGCCCATAAATGCTGTGGTACATTCAGTAATCTTGGATCAAAATCACGTAATACATGATGACCTTTAAAGTCTCTCAGAAACAAACGGACCCCTTCTGGGGAGCAACAAATTACTGCACCTAATTCCTTTAACGTTTTAATGCCTAACAAGTTTTCTGGACATGATTTCGTGAGTAACAAATCAGTAGTTCGGGACAATGGACCAACTTCTAGAGAAATTGGTTTCGAAATTACATTAACAATCGGCTTTCCTGAAAATCCAAGGGAAACATTTTTAGAGCCTGAGAGCGGAGCCCCTGGAACCTCGTCATGACTGATAGTAGTCCTACTTGCCCCTGTATCAATCAAAAACTTTCTGTCTTTCCCTAATACTTGACTGTGTACATAGGGACCCTCTTGATCTACAGGTATCTCGATGAGAGGCAAGCCTACCTCCCTCTCTAGGCTGTTTCATGAATATGGCTGATAATCTGGATATTCTGTCTGTGCATACTGGTACATCTGCTGTGTAACATGCTGTGTTGCAGCGATAGGCTGCGATGCTGGAACTGTCTGTTGTGCATTCTGGGGTGGCTGAGAAGTCTGTGAAACTTGTTCTTGTCTAGGCGGACGTGGTCTTTCTTTAGTTTTACCAGTAGCTATGTTGTGTTTCAGAACAGCACACTCGTTTATAAAATGACCTGGCTGTTTACAATAATTGCAAGTCCCTTTAACGGGAGCTGCAGGATGACTGGCTTGATTCGGACCCCTCTTCTGACTGTCTTGTGGAACAGATTGTGCAACTAATACTTTCATTTTCGGGTCTTTCATACGTCTCCTTTCGTGTTCTTGCTCTTCCCTGATTCTATTCTGGTGATACTGGAGCATTTGTAGCATTTGTGACGGAGTATTAGCTTGCCAACTACTTTCGACTTTCAAAACTCGATTTTTAACTTGTGGACTTGAATTCTCGACTAGTTTGGTAACAAAAAGATGAGGGTACGATTCACTACTCGTTTTCAGACCACTATTAATAATAAAACATTTTTCAAATCTAGAATAAAAATCACTAGTGTCTTCATCCTGTTTCTGTTTACAAGCTGAGATTGCATCCCAATCTTCCTTTTTCGTGGCTAGTAATCTTGGCAAAACCTGGATCAATAACTCGGGCAATTCTTTAACTTTACCCCCAAGACCGGTACCTGGTACTCGTGAATTGTCTTCAGCTTCTAGAGCTGTCCAATCTATCTTTTTCTCTCCCACCTCCCATTCTTTTTCCTTGAGTTTTTCATATACCCCTGCGGGCAACAGGACCTTTAACATTTTAATAATATCAGGATACGTGTATTCTCCCATACGGAGCATGTCTTTTAATTCTCGGTGGAACCCTGCTGGATCTTTGTCGTGACAGGGAATTAACTTTTTCATCTCTAAGAGTTCCATCTTTGTGATAGGGGTGTAAACAAATACTCGTTCTAGATCACCACCCGTTGTCCTAACTGGGTGTACTTCTCGTAACGGATGTTGTCTATCTATGTAAAATGACTTACTTTCTGGAGGTGAGACATGAACAAAATGCGGATTCAGAAACGTTCGATATTTATGGCGCTGTTCTAGAATGATACTAATTAAATCAGTACCTAGACCTCTCCATCTATACTGGAGTAATTCGTTCAGAACATCATGTAACGGACCTGGATCAGAATGCTGTCCCTCATACAGTGTAATGAGGTGCTGGATCATATACATACCCACCAGTCGCTGCTCGGCTGGGGGCAGTTTCAGAAACATTTGTGCCACTATTTCGTTTGGAAAAGTGGTAGAATCAGTAGTCCATCGGACTGCTGATCGAGCTAGTTCTTGTTCATGCATTGTACTCAGTTCACTATAACCGATTCGTGATTTCAGAATGTGATCGGTAGCTTGAAATACTTGCTCAAGAGAACCTTGTTCTGGTGCTGGAGGAGGGAAAACTTTCTTGTGATCTAGGCGTGAATGTCGGTCGGGAAGTCTAGTTCTACCTACATACGCTATTCTGGAGGGATTCTCGTCGTCTACCTCTTCAGTAGAAGAGTTGTCTTCTTTCTCGGTTACTCGTGCTGCTTCTCGTTTCTCGTGTATTATTATTATGTCCCTACGGATTTTCTTGTACATACTCTCTATACAGTTCTGTGTCTTGTGTCTTCCCTCGGCTATATGGTCACTCCACCTGGTCAGGACTTTCATTTCTTCCGGATCTTTATCCGGATAATCTTGTTCTCTTATTAAACAATTAATTAGAAATTTTAAAAGCATGAGCTGAATCTCGACTTTTCTTTGAACCATGGCCTCGCCAATACTTCCTGGATCTGCTCCTGTACGGATGAAACGATATATTCTGTCTAGATAACCTTTCATATTCGGTAGGGTGTCCAAATATTCGGTCACCCGTCTTACACGCAATGAATACAGGACCATATCATCATCGCCTGGGACTGGATCATAACGGCATTCGGTAAGGGCTCGCTTGATATCGGCGACTGACTGAAGTTTGGGCGAACGCTGTAACGCTCGTGCATGTAGCTCGAGTAGCGTGATACGTCTGGGTTGAGGCGGGGTTCCAGGAGGACTTCCCCCCGTGGCCCCTAGACTAGAATCGTCAACGGGTACTGTACGTGCTGGGAGAGTGACTGATGTAGCGGGTACATGTACTGTAGGCTGGACCGGGGGTGCCGTAACAGGTGCTGTAACCGGTGCCCCGGTGGCTGGAGGAACAGGAATTACATTATTTACGGGAGCTGGCGGAACAGGATTTGCATATTCTGGGCCTGTGTCGTCCAAATAGGACGAGAGAAAAATATCAGCTGCGGTTGGTTTGTGACGTAACTTAATCGGAACTAATGGCGGTGGAAGATTACATGGTGCTTCCGGGGTTGCTTTCGGCAAGCCCTCGGCAAGAAGAGGATACATACCCTTAATAAGGGCATTTCTCTGTCTGTCTGACTGTTCGGCTTTAACTCGTTCACCTACTTCGATTAATTCCCTTTCTTGGGCTCTTTCGGAGGATTCCCTACTTAATTCTGTCTTTCTGATTTCTTTTTCTGTTCTTCTGTGAGATTCTTTGCGCCATAACTCGATGGCATCTTTCTGGGACTGTCTGGATTTCTTTTTCCATAATGCTTCTTCTACTCGCATGATGCACTCGGCATCCCACGTACCTGATACGGGCCATCTATATTTCTCTTCTAATTCCTTGGTGTACTCCACCCATAAGTCTAGATATAATATGGCACTTAAGCCATGCTTATGATACATAAAATGACCTGGACTGTCCCTCGGCGGGACAGGAACTGCTTCCTCTAACAATCCCTTTCTGGTTTTTAACTGACGTAACTTCGAGAATAGAGGCATAGTTTAGGCTGAAGTCTGGACACAATACAATACACGGTAAACACAATAATAACTGGAAAAACAAATCACTCATACCACGACATTGAAGACACATAAAATAACATTTAAAATAACGGTTCGGACAGAACACTTGAATTTTCTTGAGAACAGAACTTACTGGAATGACTAGATGCACTGCTAAAACAGCACGAACTTACCGGTCCCATAAAGAGACACGTCAGGACCCGCATCCACCTAGGTGGACACTTCGTGTTGGATCTGTGTACCCAAACCCACGGACCAGAGACAAATTAATTGACCCTGTCTAGATACTACCCCAGCAACGGTACTCACCGGGCAGCAAGAACGGAAGGCCTCGGACTGGACTGGACTGCTACGACGACGGACTACGAACTTCGGACTTCAGTTACAGGTGGGCCTCCGGATACCTCGGACCTTGGACTCTCGGCTTGGGCTCTGGTCGGGACTCGCCGCATTCCTCACCGCCTCGTCTGGATGCTGGACCGCAACCTCCGTCTCCTCCGTGGGCCTGAGGGATACTTGAAGCAGAAATATCTGCACGTGCACGGTATGGTTCCGTCACGGCTGCAGAGGATCAGGGGGCCTGCGTGGCTTCTCCGGCGCGTGGGGAAAGGGCAAGTCCCCATTCGGGCGCCATTATGTGGTAAATAAATAATTAATTACCGGTACTATTTTTCAGTATAAGCAATAAAACAGGTAGCTCAATAAATAAGAGTCAGGATTCGAGGTATCTTGAGTCTTCAGGCTTTAATCAGGCATAAGAGAAAAGGACAGAACAGCCTGGAAGCACGGGACGGCAGCTGCACGGGAAGGGACAAGGGAAACTGGGCTTGGGCGGGTTTCAGTAACAGTTCACAGTATATATATCAAAACAATTGCATTATATTCAATACAGTAGGCAGTAGCAGTAGGCGTGACTCGTAGCAGTCGCGAAAGATAAGGGCAAAATGATGTAACAAGAAGGCGTGTACAGGGCGTATACATAGACATGTGATGTAAACGTAACAGAAGTGTCATAAATGGGGCGGAAACATGGAGGGGGCTACCTGAGCAGCTGGGACCTCTAACCTAGTGGTGCGCGCAAACGGGCAATGACGTGTTACCAGGGAGAACTGGGGGCTATGACTTCTGCGCTAGAAGAGGAGACTAAAGTCAGGAGTGTCAGAGCGACATGTACCCAAGGCATATCTGGTATCTGGTGTTTAGAGTACATATTGATAGAATCCAAAAGTTATCAGGGCAGAGGCTACTAGACATTAGGACTGATGCGTGCATAATTCTACATGTATTGTGTGTGCGAGGAATATTCTATGAATATTAATACAGTATTTCTCTTACATGGAGACAGAAAGGCTAGACCATGACGGAAACTATTGATGCGATTCAGTAGTTTAGGAATGCAGAGAAGGAGGGCTGGACTGATAACTGGAAGCATAACATACTCTTGGCAGACTGGGAGGCAGAGCCAGGCCGGGCCGGGCACTGCGAGGCATGAAGTAAGCTAAGGGTCAGGGATGCAGGTGGGGGCTGTATCGCTCCTCGGAGAGGGTTCAGAAGACTGGAGCTGAATCTGAATCCGGGCCCTTTTGAGGCCTAGAAACGGGGACAATTCAATGAATTAACGTGCACACTGTGAAATATGGCAACGTAGGTTTACATAGGCCTGATATTCGTTGTTTTCACAAGGACTGGAAACTGGCATACTAAAGATGGACACAACTATAATTGCGTCTTTAATCGATCAGAGGGGAATACATGCATATCGATCATGCACATATAGCATAAGATGGGGAACACGTAGGCACATATAACATGGCAAAATTTACTTTTCCACATTCCTCTGGTTAAACGAAAAGCTCAGGAACCTTATGAGCTCCCTCGGATCTAAGAGGGTCCAACACCAGCAACATCAGCAGTCATTTAAAATGCCTCGCGCCCTTCTAAAGCCGATAAGGGGAAGGAAAAACCAAAGGAGCAAGCAGAGGCGGAAAAAAATTCCCCAAACGGAGATGCAGTGTTCACAGGGGGGCCCGCGAAGAATCCGGGGGCAATAAGGAAAGTGACGGCTCCACAGATGAAGAAGAAGACTGAGCCACGAGTAAAGGCTAGCACGGTTACTGGTTCTGACCTGTTTAGCCCCGCGGAGTCACGATCCAAGACATCGGGGAAACCTGACAGATCGGAAAAAAGCAACCTCAGGAAAGCCCTCTCAGGCAACCTACCTTGTCGGAAGTGTTCATGGTTCGATCCGCAGGTCTAAGAGACGGGATCCCAAGCAAACTCGGCGATAGCAGCGAAAGCAGTGGTGGAGGTCTCCGCGATGGTGGAAGCGTCCTGGAGGACGCTGCAGACGTGCTGAACGCCGACTCTACCGTTGCTAGGCAACAGCACAACCAGAGCACCGTCAGCCACGCAAGCGGCGTTTCTGGTGCCCAGGATGCAGAACGGCTTCGGCAAGGGAGTGACTCAATCCCAGTCTCTGCATTGGGAGGCTCGTCGATGATGGAACAGGTGGATCAACCCAGAAACACATCCAAAGGTGAGATGGGAAGCGCGGACATGATGGGTGCAATTATGTCACTAGAAGCGGAGCTGCTCGCTTCAAAAAGCCCCAAGGCTACATGGGGAATCTCGGTTAGCCTGGTAAACAAAGAGACACGCACTGATGGGGGCTCTAGAGACCAGGAAGCATCAAAAAGAGGCAATGTGGGCTCTGTAGAAGGGGAGTACTTTTACTCATTAAATGAAGACTCTGATTCACTGCAGCCTAGCGAGGAAATCTCAGAGGAGGAGGAGGAAGACGCTGAGGAGGGTTCATTCTATGATTCTAGCTCTTCAGGCGCTGATACTGGCAACGACACTACTCAGAAGAAAAGACTGCCAAAATTGAGTAGACAGTTGATGGGGGGAACGGAGAAGCGGTTACTCTGGGATTATTCAGCAACATCCCAGACATATCAGGAAGAGGATTCTGCTGGGCCTACTAAAGATAGTGCTTCATTTGAGATTTTGTTTAATATGTTAAAACAAATGCAAGCCGAGGCTAGGGCAGTGAGCCGGAAAGCAAGGCAGGATTCTAAGAAAATACAATTGTCATTGAGGAAGAAGAATAAGCTCTCTGATGATCTTGTTGGCAGAGTCACGGAGGTGGAAGAGCGAACGGGCAAGCTTGAAGACGATCTTGGCAACTGGCAGACCTTTAAGTCGACACAGGAAAAGATGTCAGAAGACCTCCAGTGGAAAATGGAGGATTTTGAAAACCGACAGAGACGTAACAATATTAGACTTTTGGGTGTAGCTGAGGGGTCGGAAGGGCAGGATACCAGGCGCTATGTGATTAATTTACTCAAGGGAGCGTTCCCAGAGTCCCAGTGGCAGTGGGACAGGGAGATCCAGAGGACGCACAGGTTCCCCTTCACTCAGAGGAAAGTACACGGGGCAGAAGGAGGGGGTCAGGCGTCCTTTCCTAGAGCTATTCTAGTCTATGTAGGGAACTTTTTGTTACGGCAAGAAATCATCGAAAAAGCCAGGCCTGACAGTAAGAGATCTTTTGAGGGCACCACCTTCTTTGCCAGGCCTGACTTCTGCCATGTGACGGTCGAGAGAAGGTGGAGGATGATGCAGATGATTACACAATTTCAGGCTTTGGGATCAGAGGCCTATTTATTGTTTCCTGCCAAGCTGAAAGTGATTACGAAAGGGAGAGTCAGAATGTTTCTGTCAGAGATCAAAGCAAAGCAGTTCATGGAAGAGCTGAAAAAATAGGAAGGATAAGGAATAAAGATCAAAGTTGAACTGCTGGGTGGGTATAGCAGTCGCAATACCAAGAGCCATGTGGGTCTTATAAGGAATAAGGGGGTTTTCTTTTTCTTTTTGAGGGTTTTTGAGGGTGTTTGAGGGCTTTTTTGGGGGGGTACTAGCTGGAGGTTGTTGGCGGGAGAGGGGTGCGACTGTCGCAGCCCAAAAACAGTCACATATAGGTCATTTCTGACCTATTTGCCTGTAGTGGGGGGGGGACAGCAGGGGGAAAGGGTAAGGGAGGGGGCAGGGGCTTTTAACACGGTTATAACTGTTGGTTTTCCAGGTTTGATAACACACATTTTCATTGGGTACGGGATACAATACACGCAGTACAAACAGTGTATAAAGAATGCAGGTTGTTGTTTTCACATTTCTTTTGTTGCAAAGTGGTCTATGAGTTGGGACTTATCTGATGCTCTTTAATGCCTTGTAAAATTGCCTCAATTAATGTATGTGGCCTCAATGATCCTAATAAGAGACTGAAAGTAGTGGGACTGTTGAGATCTCTGCAATTAGACCTGGTATGTCTCCAGGAGACTCACATTGAAGCATCGCAAGGATATCTTTTGGATCAGTTGGAGTTTGCAGTATTAGCTGCTAGTAAACAAGGAACTAGGACCAGAGGGGTGGCAATCCTGGGGAGAAGTAGGGATGCAGTGGCTCATAGGAAAAAGGAGGATCAATGGGGTAGGTGGGCCATAGTTGAAATAAGTTTACCTTGGTCACAATATATGGTTCCACCGATGATGACCCCGAAGGCTGGCAGTTCATGGATACGGAACTTGCTCAGTGGCCAGATCCCATTATATGTTGCGGGGACTTCAACATCCATGACCCAAAAAGTTCATTCACAGAATTAGGGGGGTGCTACACAGGAAGAAAGAAGAGGTCATACAGAGCCCTGGCTAGTATGGTTCAGCATAATGCTCTAGTTGACCCTTGGGTGAAGTTACATCCCTTCATAGATGGTAGCACTTTCTCTTCTGCCCCACATAAAAGTTTGTTCAGACTGGATTATTTTTTAATTTCTAATTCTTTAGTTTCGGATGCACAGGTGGAAAAACATCCCAGGATTATCTCAGACCATAGTCCTCTGGTGTTAACATTTAATATGTCTCCGGTCCAGAGTAGGAACACGCAGTGGACTTTTGAACGTATCCTATTAAAGGATGTGGCCTACCAGAAGCATATGGAAGCATGGATACAATTCTTCTGGGATACTAATAGAGGTACGGCGTCTCCAGGAGCAGTTTGGGATTGTTTCGAAGCTGGGATAAGAGGGGAGACACTGAGCTTTGTGTTGGCAAAGCGGAAAAGGGAAAGAACTAAAATATGTGAAATTCGGCAAAGACTAATTGTTGAAGAACAAAATCTAGCTATAGCTATAAGACAGAATGTCTCACTGGAGCCCTTTTTGCTTAAGATTATATCTCTGAAAGGGGATGCTATAGAAGGTTTTTCTAGGAAAGCAGCCGAGAACTACCTGGCTAAGAAGCAGGAGGCGTATGAATTGAGTGAGAGGGTTGGCCATATTCTGGCAGTAGGAACAAGGCAGCGTACAGCCGTGACTGATATTAAGGAAATTCTGGATCCTCAGGGAGATTCGGTTATAGATCCGGATTTGATAAGAGAAGTCTTCAGGAATTTCTATGCTGAGTTATATTCTCTGGGTGATGAAAGGGGCCTAGCAGGGATAGAAAGGTATCTTAGCGATATTCTTTCCCCCTCTTTGCCTCCAGAGGACAGGGAGATATTAGATGCTCCATTGCATTTGGAGGAATTTACTTGGTCTTTGGGTAGTCTGCCCTCAGGGAAGGCGGCTGGGCCAGATCAAATCCCGGTTGAATTTTACAAAGTGTTTCAGAGTGTACTGCTGGCTGACATGTTTGATATTATGTTACACACACAACAGGGTGGTCCACCACCAGAGTCTTGGGGCGGGGCGGATATTATAGTTATTGCAAAAAAAGGGAAGCCTCCAACGCTACCCGGCTCATATAGACCCATCACCCTGATGAACTCAGATGTTAAAATGTATTCTAAAATGCTGGCAAAAAGGCTCGCAGGGAGCATCGAGCATCTGGTAAGCCCATCACAACACGGCTTTATACCTGGCAAGGGCACTACTCAGCATGTCAGAATGGTGGTCACTATGTTTGACGCTGCAGGGGCCCTGAGTGATCCTATCGCGGCGCTTTTTTTAGACGCCGAAAAGGCCTTCGATAGGGTCGCCTGGGAATACCTTTGGGCAGTTTTGAGGTGGAGTGGCATAGGTAAATGCTTTATAACAGCTATACAAGCCCTGTATAAAGATCCAACTGCGAAGATCAGAGTGAATAGGGGGCACTCAGAGGCAGTCAAAATTCAAAGGGGGACGAGGCAAGGGTGCCCGTCATCCCCATTGCTTTTTGCGTTGTACCTTGAGTCACTGCTACGAAGATTAGCAAGAAATGAAGGGATTCCACCAATGATACTGAATGGCTGTATGGTTAAATCTTTGGCTTATGCCGACGATGTGGCCATACTGACCCCTGATCCAGACATAGCTATTGTGGGGATCGAAGCGGAGGCTTATCTGTTTGGACAAGTTTCGGGTTATAGTCTAACTAAGTCCAAGACTGGGTACACTAGGAGTACCGATACCAGGGTGGTTAGCTAAGCAACTTATCTGGGGATATCAATCTCCGCGAATTTGGATACTCTGGTCGAGATTAACATGGCTCCACTACTGGCCAAAGTTAAAAAAGACTTAGAAAGATTGAATAACCTACATCTTTCTTTGGGAGGTTGCACCAATGTTGTGAAAATGGTGATCTTACCAAAGCTTCTTTATTTGTTCAGATCGATTCCCCTATTCTTTGAAGCCAAATGGTTTAACACGCTTGAAGGTATTGTTAATAGGTTCATATGGGCTCATGGAAGAACTCGGAGGGCCTATAGATTTATGTCTCTACCTAGAGAAAGAGGAGGCTGGGGCGCGCCAGACTTTAGATTGTACTATCTTGCGGCAGCTCTCCAATATATGCAGGGATGGATTGGAGGGGGCGGTATCCTACAGAAAATAACAACTATGTCCACTGAAGTATATACAGTAGTGTTAGGGTGTGAGGCAGAAAATTGTTTCTTATACCACACTGATTTAGGATATGTTAGAAGGACTCCGTTTAAGACTCTTAGTGCGGCCCTTAAAATCTGGAATGCACTTTTGAAAAAGACGGGCCTGGGTAGATATAACAGATACACTAAACTATATAACAGATATATTTTCTGATTCAGTAATGGCTGCCTGGGACTATAAAGGAATTACGCAGATTGGCGATCTAAGGAACCCTGAGGGGGTAGTACAGTTTGGAGACCTCGTAAGGAGATACAATGTAGATAGAAGGGATTTTTTTAAGTATCTACAGGTCAGGAGCTTTCTGAGTAATAAACAGGGGGGCCCGGCAGAGTACAATTGCAATGAATTTATGGAGTGTATAATTATTGGCGGGGAGTCTACGATTAGGTCAGCATATGCGTTTTTAGTAAAAGGCAAAGTGGGCAGAGAAATTAGGGGTAGAACCCGAAGCTTTTCAAGAGTCATTGGACTTGGGTCGCACTATCCTCTGTTCAGCTCTCCTCCAATCCCAGCACTACAAAACCTTATATACACTCTACCATACGCCAGCTAGGATCGCTAAATAGAGGGGTATTGAGGGGACGACTTGTCCTAGATGTAATTCCTCTGAAGCAGACATTGTCCACATGTTCGCTACCTGTCCACAATTATACACCTTAATTAAAGACATAGAGGGCTTTTTGGATAGGTCTTTAGGGATGCAGATAATTGTAACTCCCAGTTGGATTCTGCTAGGAATTGGACCAGAGGGAAGCAAATTTATAAAGAATGAATTTATCTTTGTGGCAATGGCAGTCTTTAGATTAACTTTAGCCAGGGCCTGGCTTGATAAGATTCCTCCGCTTATGTAAATTTGGTTGGCAAATTTAATAGCTGTATATAATTTGGAGAAGCCCATATATGCTAGGAAGGGCAGGGTAGGGAGACTTTGGGGTATTAGAATATGGGAGCCTTTGGCTCGCTGGAGGGATGGGATAGGATAATATGAGAATATGAGAGTCTGATTTTGATTTTGTTTTTTGTTTAATTTTGATTTTGGTTTAATAGTGTGGGGTGCTAGAATAAGTTAAACTACAGTTTTGTGGTAATAATTTAGGACCTGTTTAAAACTGGAAAATGCATATACTGTACTGTATGGTTATAAATACGTTTGGCGTTCAAACAAACTATTGAATGTATAAATGTGCGTGATGAAAAGTAAAATAAAAACAGATTTAATCTAAATCATGTATCACAAACCAGTAGCGGCCATCATAGGGTGTGCTGCAGGGATGTGACGTGGGGTGGGGAAGGTGACGTGTGGGGGTAAGCAAACACTGGAATACGGATGAATGTAGGTAAGGAGACATTGAAATTAATAACAAGTATTTTGTTGTGCGTCCTCCATTGCAAAATGCGATGCAGGGCGCACCACAAAATCCTCTTATTCATTTAAAGTCTACTTACCTGCAGTCATCCGTATTCCGGTCCATACTACCCACCACCCTCCCCCTCCCCATGTCACCGCATGGCATTTACTATTTTTTTCTTGTTATAAAAATATTTATTCGGTTTGAGAAAGCAAGGCCTTGACATCTCCCAAATCACCAACCTAGTCCCCCTCCCCTCAATATGATGTACAAGCGTACGAGCATAGGTTCCTTGGCTCATTCCTATGACATTTCTCCTCTACTTCCTTGAAGATTAAGAACCATGTAATTAGTGGAATAACTTCCAAAATTCAATGAAGCCCATATAAAGAAACATAATTAAAGGGTCTACCCTGTTACCCGCTCTCCCGTCTCAGTGTCGTCATCGCTCTCAGTGTCTGGTTCTACCAATAGTCTCAAGTGATCGCTCGCTCCCCGTTCTCTTGGCTACTTGTAGCCTAACTATCGCATCACATTCTGCCCATTTGGTGAACCCTCTCTTCATTGATCTAAACTCCAGGTCCCACTCGCCTTCCAGTGCATTGTAATTTCGCTCTTGGCCACTAACAATCCCATATCTATAAACTTGCTGATGATCTTAGTTTTAGCTGTGTGGGGTAACCAATGCAGTATACAAGTCCCCAACGCAAGATCTAGCTCCCTGTCCGTCACCACCTTCAATAGTGCAATTACTCCGGTCCAATAACTAGCCAAAAGTGGGCACCCCCAAATCATGTGAGGGAGGTTTGGCCCCTTTCCCTGACACCTTGGGCATTCGTCTGAGTCAGTGTTGAAAAATGCATTGAGTCTTCGCCGGTGTGAGGTAAGGCGATGTGAAACATAAAAATGAAATTAATGAAAGCGGGTGTTCCTGGTGCCCCTCCATGCTAGGTCCACAATCTCAGCCCAAGCCCTTTCCGGTATCTCTCTCCCTACATCTACCTCCCATTTATGCTTAAGTATGTCCAAAGGGGGCAGCTTCTCAATGGTCATCCGCTTGTACAGGCTTGTGACTGCCTTAAACATCCAGCTGCTGTCAATATGTTTTGGCACTCTAAAGAAACCTTAGGTTCCAATTGGCCCTCTTTCCAATGTGCACGAATAGCCGCAGTGATCGCAGCACTGAGTAGAAAGTCCTCCCTCTTAAATCAAATTGCTTCTGAAGAGTACAGAAGTTCACCGCCTGGCATGACGCACAAAACAGTCTGCCACTGCCACACACACTCCACATGTGGGCCCAAAGTAGCGGCTAATGGGTGTGGACACTGTCTGCTCAGACAGCAACACAAATTGCAATACATGCTGCACCATACTCAGAAAGGGGAATCCAACAGAAGTGCAGTAAACAATACATGCAAGATTAAACATGACAGACGCATTGCACACAACACAAATCACAAGTAGCCAAAGTTATGTAGAGGCACATGTGTCCTACATAGTGCAGCTCCGTTGAAAAAGCTTCTAGGCCCTTATTGACAATGTGCCAAAAGTGGGTCCTCCTCACACATAACTAATCGCACACAAAACACATGCACATGCGCAAGACTCTGCAAAGCTGCAGCTCTGTGAGCCACACTGACAAGGCAAGTGACAGGCCATGATGAATAGCATGCCTGCAGGACAAACATATTTACATGCTGCAGGACACCTCACATGCTGAGCCAGAGTGTGGAACACATCCTCAAAGGAGCATGTCACACCCTGACACAACCTTCTGTACACACAACCCCTGATGTGAACAAGACACTTGATGACCTACTATGCACAAGTGTCATAACTCTGACCAAGACACATAATCCCCCCAGCTTTCCACATGTCGGCATTGTACATTCACAGATGTCAAAGGCTCATTTCATGAAAGGGACAAGGGGCAGCTAAACAAAAGCAGCAGGTGCCACTATCACACAATGCAGTGCACACACATACAAATCTGAGTACATCAACATTGCGTACTAGGTGTTACGGACTGCATTAGTCACACAATACAACGCAGGACACAACAGGTAGCGTTTGTGTGTAGACACTGTCAAGAGATGATTCTCACATAGGCAAATTGTGATATTACAATGTACAAGTACACCCTCACATTGTGGTACGCGAGCTGTCTCCACTGCGGCCTTAAGTGTCATAATTACATATGCCAGAAACCGGTCCCCGGAAGCTTGTTTCCTTTCCAGTAAAGAATTGGCTTGGTAGTTTGGTCTGCCCTGTTCCCATGATGCACTGGGCCAAGGTCAGACTAATTTGCATATAGCCAGGTTCTGAGCTGGGATGGTGCAGTGAGCTAAAAAACGGTGATGGATCAAGCCCTGATCTTTTGACTGGGTAGGAGTGTTCTGCTTAATTCAGATACTCTGTCCATCACCACCCCCTTTATGAATCGTTTTGGCCACCACAAGTGTGGAAGGGTATGCTCAGATGTGAGTCCCTTGCTCACTGCACCATCAGGATTCAAGCAAGCCGGGCCGAAGACGGCTGTAATGCCAGAAACCGGTCCCCGGAAGCTTGTTTCCTTTCCAGTAAAGAATTGGCTTGGTAGTTTGGTCTGCCCTGTTCCCATGATGCACTGGGCCAGGGTCAGACTAATTTGCATATAGCCAGGTTCTGAGCTGGGATGGTGCAGTGAGCTAAAAAACAGTGATGGATCAAGCCCTGATCTTTTGACTGGGTAGGAGTGTTCTGCTTAATTCAGATACTCTGTCCATCACCACCCCCTTTATGAATCATAATTACATATGCAGCTGAGGTCGTACCATCTGGTAACTTCAAACAGGACCCATCAACCCACAGTTCCCCATCTACATCGGATTGGGGCGTATCTTGCAAGTCGACGCGACCCTTTGTCTGTTCCTCAGTAAGGAAGATACAATTGTGAGATTCTTGTGACTGAGTCGCTGGATATGGCAACAAAGTAACTGGGTTCAGTGTCGCACATCTCTTTAAAGTAATGTGAGGGGCCAACAGTGTCAACTCGTATCCTGTTAAACGAGCAATAGTCAAGTGTTGCGTCTTGGTCTGATTCAAAAGCGCATCTACTGCATGGGGTACTAGCACCAACAGTTTATGTGACAAAACTATCCCTTCACTCTGACGCATGGACACAGCTGTTGCTGCAACTGAACGGAAGCACCCAGGCAATGCTCGAGCAACAGGATCAAGAACTGCTGAAAAATATGCACAGGAATGCTGCTTGTCACTGTGTGCCTGTACTAAAACTGACAATGCACACCCATCTTTCTCATGTACATACAGTGTAAAAGCCTTTGTGTAATCTGGAGTGCCTAACACTGGTGTCGAACAAAGAGCTTGTCGTAAACGAACGAAAAGCATCCTGGCATTCATCTGTCCATGGAAGGGGCATTGGAGTGTCTTTAGTCAAAAGCGCTAGCAGGGGTTTAACAAGGTGTGAAAATCATAATATCCATTGCCTGCAGAATGAAGTCAAACCAATGAATGCACGGACTTCTTTCTGAGTAGAAGGTACTGGTGTATCTAAAATTGCTTGAATGCAATCTGGTGTAAGTGCACGGCCCTCCTTAGACAGAAGGTGACCTAAATAGGTTACCTTCGGTCTACAATATTGCAATTTCTTCCATGACACTTTATGGTTGTGTGTAGCAAGAAAAGAAAGTAGAATTTCTTTTCTTTTTTTAACACTGCTCAGGCATATCTGCTGCCAACAAGATGTCATCGACATATTGTATGAGAGCCACTCCTTCATACAAAGTAAAGGAATCAAGTTGTCGTTTCAACGCTTGACTATAAATGCTCGGACTCTCAGTGTTCCCTTGAGGCATTCTACAAAATATGAACGATTTATTTTTCAAAGTGAAACTGAACAAATATCTGCTATCAGGATGAATAGGAATCGAGAAGAAAGAATTCTTCAAGTCAATCACAGAAAATGTAGTTGCTGTTGGAGGAACTAGGGTAATCAATGTTGTTATGTCCGAAACCACAGAGTACTGGTGTACTACGATCTTGTTGACTTCTCCCAAATCAATGATGAATCTGTAAATCCTAGTGTCAGTATCTTTTTTCAAGATAGAAAGAATAGGACTGTTGCAAACATTGTAAGGAACTTCCCCCACAACCCCCACTTTAATCAAAACATGAACAATCCGTATAAGTGCTTCTTCACCTTCTCGAGAAATTTTACATTGAGGCAATTGTGTCAATGAAGCAGCCTCCTTGACACTAATATGGACTGGCGGAATAACCATTTGCCCTACATCGGTGTCTGAAGTAACCCACAAAGTACTAGGGAGTGAAGCTAATGCTATGTTCACTTTTACAATGCAGGATCTCTCCATTACAGGATAGTTGTCATTCAAAATAACCCGTACTCCTTCTGGAGAACATCGTATTGTAGCCCTGAAATGCTTGAGCATATCAAGTCCCACAATAATATTTGGTGTATTTGGAGAAAGCAAAAATGGACATGGAGCAGTAAATTTATCAACATGAAATGCAAGCGGTTGTGATAATGGGCTACGGGAAGGTGTTCCATCGAAACCTATCAATGCAATATTTAAGCCAGGCAGGGGAGTCCTTGGAACCAAGTGTTTAGATAAGGCACTACGAGTAGCTCTTGTATCAACCAGAAACTGATCAGTAGAACCCAAAACATGTGCTCTAACATAGGGACCCTTCTGATCTACTGGAACTTCAACTGATTCCTTACCCCATCCTAGGCAATCCTATGTTTAAAATGAATCTTTGAAATCGGATGGCACATAATCGGACATTTATTGATTTTGTCTGTCAAAAGCGATTAATCCATCCTGTCCACGCATGTTAGATTCAAACCTAGAACGATCATCCGTGCTTCCTATAGGCCCTGAATATCCTGAACGATTTCGCATTTGTCTGCGACCACGTGGATATTGCTGAGCACGTAGTGCCGGACAATCAGAAGCCCAAAGTCCAAATTTGTTGCAATACGCACACTGATCAACAGACAAATTCGAACGAGCATATGAAGAAAAGGACGAACCATAAGATCCACGTCCACCTCTATCATTGCCTCTAGAAGGCGGACCATAAGCCCGAGCCAAAATAACCTTTGTTGTTAATTCTTTAGTCTTTTTATCCTCATTGCCTTTCACTTCTACTTCCTGTTGTTCGTAATATTGAGCCATAGTTAAAAGAGAAACCGGAAAAGAGGTAGTCCATGAACTCTCGCTGGCCTTTAGGCGACTAGCTATTCCTGGCAACAGGTTTGCGACATATTTATCAATGAACAGATGCCTGCCCGTGTCATCGGTCAATGACTGGCCACTAAAATCGTGGAATGCCTCTTCAAAGCGCGTGAAGAAGTCAGAAACCGATTCATCTGTCTTTTGCTTACAAGATGCTAATACAGTCCAATCTATCTTTTTAGGGGGAATAATCATTTTTAACTTTACTATAATAGCTGCTGGAAGATCTAATATTAACTGACATGGTTTCTGTGCTGGTTCTCTTTCTTCATCTAATTGTTCTAAATCTTTCCATAATGCCCATAAAGTTGTACGATCATCAACTTTACGCACAGTTCTCCATATATCAGGGGGTAATATCAACCCAAAAAACAGGTAAATATCGGGTAAAGTCATAGTACAAGAGCTAACAGCACCCTCAACTTCCTCATGAAAGGCTGCTGGATTTTTTCGTGGATCAGGTAATGCAGTTTTAAGAGCCATACCATCCGCTCTATTCCAAGGAGTGTAAACCCAATTATAAATAAAATAACACTTTGCATCAGTAGAAGCCTTATCATTACTTGTACCCGCTCCGTTAGGAGGAACATACAAAGGTGCGGCTTCCCGCATAGGTTTTGCATGAACTATCATAGTCTAATCTGTTTTGAAGATAGAAGCTTGGGCCATGCCGGTCTGAGATGTATGTGCAACTGCGTCTGCTGCCTTTTTCTCTTCCCGCAAACGGACTGTCTCAACACGTAATTTAACCAAACGCCTGATTGAGTCAGCCACCTGAGAAAAGACAAAAAGACCATCACGCATTTGCTTACAATCATTTGCTTTATCAACAGGCTCCCAATCGTCAGGATGTTTCCTAAACCGTTCAACAACTTCTGTAGCAAACACCTCTGTAAAATATACTTGCTCCCTCTCCTGCCAATCCTTCATGTCATCTAAAAGTTCAGAAGCAGGATCAATATTACGGGTGGCTTTACGAGCAGCAGATCTAAGCTGAGACGCACGCTCAGCGGAAAACATAGAACGAGTTTCCCGTGCTTTCTCCTGGTCTGCTGGAGAGCCTCATCTGAGTCATAAGGAGCAGAAGGAAGAGTTTATGGAGGTGGAGAACGATCTAACAAGAGAGAATCATCTTGGGGTTTATTAAGAATAGGATAAAGAGGTCAACGAACAGCGTATTCGCCATTTACATGTAAATTATGCCCCCTATCTTCTCTCTCTTTAAGGTCTTTCATTTCTTTATTTTTCATTTTCAATGCTTTCGCATGAATGCTCTTACCCTGTTCTTTTTCAATCAAGGCTTGCTCACGCTTCATTCGCTCACGCACTTGTTTCTCCCACATTTGCACACAGTCAAAGATGTCTTGTCTAGCCTTTCGCTTAAACATTCGTTGTTCCACATACTGAATCTTTTGCAAATCAAATGACCCATGCATAGGCCAACGCAACTCAGGATCCTTACGAGTATATTTATTCCATAATGTGCTGTACATTATAGAGGAAATAGCATACTTAATATACATGTCCATATTAGGCGTCCCCTCCGGGGGGGGCCAGTTGTGCTTCATCAAGTCTCAAATTGGTACCACTACAAAAGCAACACATCCTACAAAGTGTGCTAGAAACAGGCATGCCATAAATAGTGCAGAATATGCAGAATTATAACCAAAGTAGCACTTAAGGTACTGTAGTATGTTGTACCGTTCAAATCAATTCAAAAACAGACAAAATTCTCCTCATTACCTACCTAAATAAATTGCAATTCATATATCAATCCCATACAAATCCAAAGTTGGCCAACATAAATTCCAAAATTCCAAAGCCACAGTAAGCGTTACTAAACTACCTTACCAATCACAGGCATCAAAAACCAACAGCAAGTGCCACATAGCGACTCTTACCAATCACTTGGTGTCCAGATTCCACCTGCCAAGTTCTCAAATCGACCAAATGGTCACTGCACAGCGAATCAACAGAAGAGATCTCAGTCGAGGACCGGCACCACCTGGAGGGTCAGATCAGAAAGAGAGGGAAAACGCTGTGGTTGCCAAGACGTGGGTCTCCTCGGGCAGTGATCGTCCAAAGCGAGATTCCAATGCTCCGTTTCGACCACTCCTTCGGGCATCCGAGTCGCCAATGAGCCCCACATGTCAGGTGCCAATTTGTGGTGGTGAGCCTCAGCAAGGCCTACAAGTGCAAGGGTTTCGCCCTTCTCTGCACAAGTCCGCAGACCAATGGGATAGAAGTTGGCACAGAAACTGGAATAGAAAATACAAAGTTTATTAACCTCATGAGGTGGAACCACATTCACACAACACCCTTCGGCAATGTATGAAGTAGCACACTGAATGGAAGGAGCTTGGTCCTTTTATACCCACACAGGGGCTCAAAAGAAGGCGGTAAAAGTACAATAAGTAGGTTTTAGGTACATATAAGGTCATACAGAAAATGCACAGTCAACAAGTGGGAGGAGCTAACAGTTGCTAATTCTGGTGAACACATCCTGACAGTTAGAGACTAACAGCAGCTGCATGGACAGCTGCAAGCTCAACTGAGCATGTGCAAAGTGGAAGAGGCTAAATATAACCTGTCTCTAGGCAGATTTCAAGAGCAGAGAACAGCAAGGTAGGACAGAGCACATGGCATACACGTTGTAGCACATGGCAAACAAAATGGCTGCCAGAAATACAAAATGGATTCCACAAAACGGACAAGATAGCCTCTAAATACAGGATGGCTTCTGCTAATGCTAACCCAATCGCTGCCAAATTACAACATCTGTGATGTCCTTGAAAAAATAACCATCCAGAAAATACTAGACATCTTGTACAAAAAATTCAGAATGTACAGTCTCACGCAGTCTGCTTGTAAAGTGAAATAATGCATGGCCATACATGTAACACACTGTATCTCCCATGAAAATTGCAGAGGGAGAGACAACACCTCATGGACAGCAGAATGACCCAATCTGCAATGATGACTTGTATGACAGCTCCACCATCAATGAGGATGTATTTCAACAGATCCTTGTCACACCAACTCCAGGAGCAGGGCCACCCAGCAGCGTTGCGCCAAGCCCACCCCCTGCACAAACCACCCAGCAGCAAGCACCTTCCACCGCAGCTGCCTCACAGGACCTTGGTGACCCATATCAGGCCTTTCACTGCTGTGCGCTTGAGGTCCAGCGGGAGACAAGTGACCATGTGTGGGTGGGGTTGGAGAGCCTGGCAGCCAAAGTAGACGAATTACGTGGTTGTCTGAGTTTCATCCAGGACCACATGCAGAGGATGGCAGACATCCACATCACCCTCAATGCTATCCGAAGCTCCCTGGGTAACATTGCTGGAGTCATGATCTAGAGAGTTGTTACACTGTCCCAGCAGGGTGGCTCCAGTAGTGTCTGTGCAGAATTGTCATGACTTGCAGGGATACTGGAGAAAAGGGAGCGGAGGGAAGAACAACAGATGGCTGCCATGGTTGAACACCAGCGCAATGATGCAGGGTTATACCAGGCCCTGCTTCGGCATGTCACATTAGTGCCTCCCCATGGCCTTGCGCCAATAGTTGCTGCTGCTGGCGCATCCACATCCTCAGCTCCGCACCCTGATGTGTCTGTGCCTCACAGTGCTGCTCCCACCATACCACCACCCACATGTGAGACACATGATACATCAGAGGACGAACCTGAGGATGAAAGTGCCACACTGGTAAGGCGAAAGTACAGCCTGTCTCACCATTGTATTTTTCTTACCATCATTCCACTGATCTTCCTCTTCCACTGTCTTCCAACGTCCAACAACACTCTCCTTGGACCCACACATGGACTTCCACAATTCTTCTTTTCCTTGACAATGGCACTGCAAACTCCACCTCTTCCATTAAATCTGTAACTCCCAATGGACTCTGTCTGCCACTCTAACAAGCATCCATCCAATGTTGGGTTGTATGGGCTAGTACTGGTCCAGTCTACCCCTTGTACTGTGAATAAATTATTTGAATTCACACAGATGCGTGTTTACATGACCAATCAAGTATTTAACTAAGTCACTAAGTAATGGGCTGTGAATTCACAAGAAGGTCCACCAAGGGAAATATAATCAATGTACATGGGTTACCTGACACGGATAGGCAGTGAGATGACAATGTATGTGCAAAATCTATCAATCAAGTTGCCAATCAGCACATTAGTAAAGCACACTACTCAACCGTGAGTGTCTAAAGGCGCTGGGGGGGATGCTGCTACTGCTTGAAAAGCCATGTCTTGAGGAGTCTTCTGAAGGTTAGCAAGTCCTGGGTCTGCCGTAGGAGGATGGGGAGAGTGTTCCAGGATGCTTTACTGCTCCCGGTAAATGTAAGGAAAAGTATAACTTACAAACTGATAAATAATGGATTATCAGCAAGAGGTGGCAAAGTAATCTTTGTCATAGAGGCACACGAATATCGGCAGACAGGTATTCTATTCATGGATTCAGTTTCCAGCAGCAAATGCGGGAACACGAGAGTTCCACTACTACAAAGCAGAGGAACCTCCAGCGAAATACGTTCCTTTTGAGTACATTGAAATTCCATTAACTTACCAAGAGCATCAGCTCTGGTTTGAGAGGCGCCCTAAAACATCAAAATCCCATTACCAGGCTCTGTCCACTAGGTAGCCCAGGAGCAACATGGCCGGTACTAGCCAGCTATACACCACATCCAGACATTGAAAGGATGTCAGATGCAGAATTATTAGCTCCGCTAAAATAATTAATTAAAATACATAGACAATTTGTTCAATATGTCATGCGGACATTAACAATCCAACCAACTGTAAGAATTCCACAGCACACCCCTCACCAGGGGAACACAAACAAAATCACACCACAGACTATACAGTCAGTCATTGGTAAACTACCAGCAAAACGAGAACAAATCCCGTTCTGGTTAGCACAAAAAATTACTCAAATAGAGGCAGTATTTCCTGATAGTTTGCCTCATGAGAAACACAGGATTCTGACAATCTGTTTACCTATGGGGATTGCACCACACATAGAGAACTGTGACACTTGGGGTACAGTCTTTGCTTCAATCTACACTAAAACACATAGTGTTCCGTCCATGGCGGTAATACCAGATGTTCTAAGACAGATTCAAAATTAATACGGTCCAGAACCGGCTTTAAATCTAGATATGAAATTACTGAAAGATTTTAAACAGATCTCGGCTATACTATTGGCCAACATTAAAGGTGAAGCAGCATCAGTGGCAATCCGCCAGAATTTAAAGAAACAGACATTACTGAGCAACCATATGAGCTTGCCAGAATTATTGAAAAATCCTATGCAGAACTAGGTAGAGATAGTTTGGGTGGGAAACCACTAAAACCACAACTAACAGAGAATCCTGACAAAACTTTTATAAAAAATAATCTCACTACTCCTAAAAAGAAATGGGAAAACAGTAAACAGACACTTCCTAGAGAGAAGCGTTCTCAATCCAGAGGAATGTCTCCCCAAAGGAGAGTTAGGTCTCCTGAATGGGGGGGGGGGGGGATCCCCAACGAGAGCCCTCTAAAAATAGGTATAACCTTAGAAATAGGGATACTTTAAGAAAACCTGATAGATATCAAGATAATGACACACGTCCCTCTCGATCTTTTCAGACTTCCTCGCAGAAATCGGAAAGAAGAGGACGGTCAGAACACAAAGAAGAACGCATCAAGTTGAAAGACAAAGAACCTGTTCACCAAAGTAAAAAAGCTCAATTTTCCAAAAAGAAGGTAGCAAGCATAAAGATCAGACATGCTGAGGATTCTGAGGACACAACTCAAGAACGGGGAATGGGCTCACACAATGCTACACAGCGCAGCAGAAGTAACCATAGTTCGCAAGATCCTGATGGATCATCTGGAGACAGTGGACTTGAATGAATGCATTCAAGTTGAAACTGCCGACACCAGGGTTAGTGTACCCCACAAGTTATATGAAGTGACACTCCGAATGGAGGGGGACATAATTAGAAAATAAGAGAACTCTTTTGGGAGAAGCTCTCTAAGAGCTATGAGATTCTTCTAGCTGAACAAGACTGGCCACCTACAGTTGTTAAGGAGTGCCCACACGGCGAAGAGATAATTATGCCAGCCTTCTCAAATCACATTCAATTCATAAAAAATATACATATGCCAGGAAATGGGCAGTAGCTCAAGCCCCAGCATTATATAAAAATCACATAGGATGGGATGAGGACTCTCCTCACCACAAAATCCAGTTAAAAAATCAACCTACTGCACAGAGACATTATCGAGTCAAGCAAGAAGCTAAAAAACAAGTCAGGGAGATCTTAGATCAACTTGAATATCAAGGGGTGATTAAAACATGCACCTCATCTATGAACAATCCTTTGTTTCCTGTCCAAGATTGGACTCATTTGATTCAACGACAAATTGTGGTTAACTTTTGAACTACAGTTCATAAGGTGTTATTTGTAATATGAGTCAAACCATTGGATTACTTTGTTGCAACGCTTTCAACTTTCTAAAAGTGGCATTTTAAGAATAGCAACTTAAAATCCAACATTACCATTAAAGAGGATTTTAAATTACAATTTATTTGAGTGGTAGAAGCATTTTTCTATCTGTACCCAAACTGAAGTCATCACTAATTAAGTGTAATAAGGTTA
Organism: Lissotriton helveticus; assembly: GCF_964261635.1. Lineage (NCBI taxonomy): Eukaryota > Metazoa > Chordata > Amphibia > Caudata > Salamandridae > Lissotriton > Lissotriton helveticus. The sequence goes on along the minus strand of NC_136063.1, from coordinate 891,942,263 downwards.
ACCAGTATTAGCCTTTGGGAGAGATAGCCGTACAACAATGAAAAAGGGGTTTAATAGTGTTAAACTGCCAAGCTATGTAAAATGTAAATACACATGTCCTTCTTTTAAATCCCATTTTTAAATCATTGTGATGGTGACATTCCTTTATGATCTTGCTTAATATTGATGTGTTGATGAAATTGTATCTTTTATGGACATAATTTATATGCCGAATAAAGATTATTATATATATATTTTAAATCCCATGCACCTTGCGCTAGAAGTGGTAAGGGCCTACTTTGGGGGTACCTTAGTAAGGAACGCTTAGGACTAGCAAAAGGTTTACTTTGCCAGGTTAAAAGGCAGTTTAACACTGCACTACAGGCTGCAGTGGCAGGGATGATATATCTTTTACAGTGCTACATTAGTGGGTGGCACATTGAGTGCTGCAAACCATTTGCAGTATTCAATTTAGAGTCCCAAGTACATGTGGTACTATATTAGATACTTATAAGTAAATTAAATGTGGAAATTGGGTGAATTCCTAGTAACGTACCATCTGTAAAGGAGCAAGCACAACCACTTTACCACCGGTTATCAGGGAAGAAGTGCATAGAACTCTAAAAGTCAACCAAAACAGGTTCAACAAGGGAGCAACAGAAAGCAAAAATCTGGGATGACCCTGCATAGAGGACCAGGTCCAACATGGGCTCCCTCCAAGCAAAAGCAAGAGTAGACTAATCAATACCTTGATGGGCTTTCTTGCTTAGATCACAGAATGTGGACAATGGCCACTTTATGCAGGGGCACTTGTTTGTTCTATGCCCCTTTGAATCTAGCTGGATCCCTCTGTCAATGCTCCGCTGAGTCACTAAGCTGACCTATGGGTAACCTTTCTCCTGATCTGTGAATCCCATATAGGAGACTCTTGACCTTAGTTTGCTCACAGATGCTAGCTCAGTAGGCAGTCAGTAATTATATGGCTAACAAGGCGATGTGGTCCATTCGCCCTTGGATCAGTCTTTTACCACCAACCAATGGAAAACTCTGCCCAAGGGACAGCAACCAACAGAGGCCACTGACAGCTATCAGTGTCAAGAGCCAGTCCCTGGCTATACATTGCCAGGTGGAAGGTCTAAGCAAGGGTCTTGGGTATACCTCACTTCCAGCCTTGGGACTGTCAAGGAGTCCCCAACATGCTCCCGGGGTTTCCTTGACAGCTTAGGTTTCTCAGAGTGAGGGACATCATCGGTGTTAGGCACCCTACTTCTGCTCTCTCTCCCAACATCCCAGGGTAATGTCCTCAGACAGACCTCTCAGCCTAGAACCTGTACCCTGATGCTTCAACAGATGCCCGGCTAGTCAGGACATCAGGGGGAACCACCACCACCTAAAAAGTGACATACTTTGTGTCATGCAGAGGTCTGCCTGGTGTAGGCCTTCTGTGTTCTGTCTCTGGTACAGCATAGGTAGCACCTCCAGGTTACATGTGGTCTCACCAGGATCAGTAATGGAATGCTATCCTATCAGAGCTAACCTTCCCTGAACCTCTGGTCCTTCCACTGTAGCTGTCGCTACCTCTTACCCCTTGCTCTCCATCTGGATTCTGATACTCTCCCTCTGGAATAAGTGCCCCCAGAAACCCGAGCTTTCAGGGCAAATCAATCTTGACCCTGTTCCTCATGGGTTCTCCAAGCTAGGTCCTCCCTGGACTGGAAACAAGCATCCTGGGACTGGTTTTGGGGCATCGCTCCTCATCAGCCAGGCATTTCAGGCTGGACTGTTCCCATGAGGAACAGGGTCAAGACTGATTTGCATATGGCTGGGTCCAAACTGGGGTGGTGTTGTGAGAAAAAGAACAATGGATTAAACCCAGATACTTGTGACTTGGGGTGAATGTTTGCATTGTTCAGTATTCCGTCCATCATCTGTTCCTTTTGCATTTGTCACCCTTAGTGGGAAGGGTATGCCCAGACATGACTCCTGTGCTCACTGCACCATTGGATTCAAGCTAGCGTGGCTGATGAGGGATGATGCTCCGAAACCGGTCCCAGGCTGCTTGTTTCCGTTCCAGGTAGGACCTGGCTTGGCAGTTCGGGCTGGACTGTTCCCATGAGGAACAGGGTCAAGACTGATTTGCCTATGGCTGGGTCCAAACTGGGGTGGTGTGGCAAGCAAAACAAATGATGGATTAAGCCCATATCCTTGTAACTGGGGGTGAAAGTTTGCGTTGTTCAGCATTCCGTCCATAACTTGTTCCTTCTGCATTTGTGACACTATGTGGCTAGGATATGCCCAGACATGGGTCCTGTGCTCACTGCACCACTGGATTCAAGCTAGCTTGGCTAATGAAGGGTGTTGCCCGAAAACAATCCAAGGATACTTGTTTCTGGTCCAGGGAGGACCTTGGCTTGGCAGTTCAGGCTGGACTGTTCCCATGAGGAACAGGGTCTAGACTGATTTGCATATGACTGGGTCCAAACTGGTGTGGTGAGCAAAAGAACAATGGATTAAACCCAGATCCTTGTGACTGAAGGTGAAAGTTTTCATTGTTCAGTATTCCGTCCATTATGTGTTCCTTTTGCATTTGTCACCCTAAGTGGGAAGGATATGCCCAGGTGTAGGTCCCATGCTCACTGAGCCACTAGATTCAAGCTAGCCTGGATGATGAAGGGTGATGGCCCGAACCCGTTCCCATGATACTTGTTTCTGGTCCAGGGAGGACCTGGCTTGGCAGTTCGGGTTGTACTGCTCCTGTGAAGAACAGGCTCAAGACTGATTTGCATCTGGCTTGGTCCAAACTGGGGTGGTGTGTTTAGCATAAGAACGATGGATTAAACCCAGATCCTTGTAACTGGGGGTGAATGTTTGCATTGTTCAGCATTTGGTCCATCATTTGTTCCTTTTACTTTTTAAAACTGGTATTTTCAGAATAGCAACTTTATTTCTAACTAACTTTACCATTAAAGAGGATTTTAAATACCAGTTCATTTGAGTCGAAGAAGCATTTCTCTATCTGTTACCAAATGAAAGTTATCACTTATTAAATTTAATAAGGTAACCCAGAGTTAGTCTATGGAAGAAATAGATTTTAGGACATTTTCACCGTCAGGAGACATAAAGCATAAATACAAATGTGCTACTTTTTACATACCATGTACTCTGTCCTAGGAATGTTTAGGGCCTACCTACTTATGACGCATTAGTACCAAAAAGGAAGGTTTAAGCCTGGCAAAAATTTTACTTTCCCAGGTCGAAATGCAAATTTAAAACTGCACTACAGGCTGTGGGGCAGGGCTGAGACATGTTTAACAGTACTACTTTAGTGGGTGGAACAATGGGTGCTGCAGCCCACTTGTTGCATTTTATTTATAGGCCTCAGTACAGGTGGCACTATTTACTTGGTACTTCCCAGTAAATTAAATGTGCCAATTTGGTGTATTCCATGTAAACACCTTACCACAGTTAGTAGGGGAAAAGCAAACATAATCCAAACGTCAATATAAGTGGTCTCCACAAAGGAAGGCAAACGTCAGGGGTGACCCTACAGAGAGGGCTAGGCCCAATAGGATGCAGGTATATACACTAATTGGTATACAGCACCCAAAGTGTGTTAAAAGACTGTTGCTGGTGGGCTCCACTAAATCACAATTTTCGATTGTCAGTTCATGGTAAAAATGATTTATGACATTTGTTATGTACACTTACGCAGATTGTCCAAACGATCAATGTTGTAATTAACTTTGAAACCCAAAGAAGTTTATATGTCCAAGGTGTTTGTTAGGTAGTATCATAGACAGCCATTAAATGTATATTTTATTATATGTGCCTCACCAGGTTGCCATAATCTGTGGCAACAGTCTGCATTTAAAATTTTTGCACCCTGAATATTGAAACAAGACTATTGATGGCACGGAATATAGAGGGAATATTTTTTAATACAAAAAATGGACTGGTAAGTAAGAATATATTTCCAGTACCTAAATCCACATATTTTTACCTACAAGATACATATATCTTCAAGGTATGGCGATGTGGAGTTAGCAATAGTATATCTACACTTAACCTGTATAACTTTACTTTTCAACATTTTGTCCTTCAATATTCTGTTCTTGTAAATCATGTATCATGATATTCTGGGGGTCAGTGGCCTAGCTAAGGGTGGGTGATCCACCCCGGTGGCATGACTTTTGGGGGTGGCGGCCTACCCCTGCTCTGTCCCAAGGTAACAAAGACAGGATTCTCCAAGAACCTCCGTGCTCTTACACCCGCTGCAGGTGGCAAAAGCAGGGACTGCCATGGATGGCAAAAAGTCTAGCTATGCCACTGCTGAGGGTCGATATTTAGTAGTACATCTCACTTAAAGATATAGTCAGGTCATAAATGTACATCTAGTGAGATGTTGTGAGCCGTATTGAGTTTGTTCCATAAACAATCTCAAAATCTATCAAAGAGAAATGTTTTTGGCATGCTCCTCACACCAGGTTCTGCAATTAACTTGTTCCGTATGCAAGTACAATTGTGGAACCTAATGCCAAAGGAGTAATTTTGTGGCTGTCAGCAATCAAGTCTCAGAGGAGAACTGTGCCCCTTTGTCTCCCCGGACAACTTGACTGTGAAGAGACAGAAATCAGTAGCTTTGGTCGGAAATGAAAGCAATTAATTAAGCCAAAATAAGGTGTCGGAAGCAGTCATGCAGCTCACTAAGTGATTCCGTTTAGATACTTAAATGATATGAATGGCATCCAATAAACTAGAGTGCTCAAACAAAACAGATCTGTTTCCCACAATACTTAAAACTAAAAACCAGCCTTGGGTACAATGGTAAAAACTGAAGTTTGTTTCAAGACCTTTATGTTACTAAAAGTGTTAATGGACAGTGATAATTCACTGCAGTGTTATCATTCTAAATAGGGTCCCACAGATGGGTATTCCAGCTTAACATCAATTCCAGGAAATGTGCTACCAGAATATCCTGTAAAACATTTTGAGGAGCAAAATGTTGTGTAGATACGTTTATATAGATAAGTATAGGTTTACTTTACTTAACTCAACATATATGTACATTTTCAATACACATACTTTCAAGGTACTTAGAAGTGGATTTCGGAATAGAAAATCTATACTTACATATATGCAATTATTCTCTCAATATTTTTGTCTTTGATATTTTGGCCACAATATTTTAGGAGCACGATCCTTCTGTTGTTGATATTTTCACTCACAACTCTGTGGTGAGTGCAACACAGTTGACAACTGAAGCATAATGTTGTAGTGTCTTGGCGGCCACAAAGACACAGACTCAGCGGGAACTTGTCGGGACACTTTTATTACACGTCTGCTCTCTTCAATAATCATGGGCTAACTGTCTCCTCAGTCCCTGACTCCTCCCTTTCCGCCCGCCTTCGTCCTGCTCCCCGGGCTGGTCCTAGTGCCCTCCTATCGTTACATCTTCCCCCTCTGTAAAGAAAAACAAGAACACAACAATGCATCAGCACCCGTTCTTTCACGTCGCTGAATATCTCCACTTACAGTTCTTCAATGAGGCGTGACGGTTTTCTAATGGTCCGTCTGGGGCGCAACTGAAGATCAGGATTACCTGACTCTCGCCCATCAGAAGCTAGTGCCGGCACCTAACTACTGCTAGCCGGTGTCTCAGATTCATTGTCCTCAGAGACTGGTTCGGTTAGTAGTTCTTTAACACTGGGACTGCACTTCTTAAAGTGCGCCACATTCCTGGTGACTCTTCATCCATCCGTTTCAGCAGTGATCATGGTTCCTTTCTGCTTCATTACCTTCAGTGGAGTCTTATGATACTTGCAGTCAGTCTTTCTCTGCTGCTCCTGCCATACTAGCACCCAGTCCCCTTCACGGATTGCAGCGTGGGAGGCTTTTCGGCGTTCATCCGCGTAGCCCTTCATCTTTTCCTTCTTTAGGTTATCCACTGCCGCAATTTCCTCATGATCAGAATCAGGATATCGGGCACTCTCAGAGGGATTCATCATGGGCAGTCTGGTGCGCACTGGCCTAGCCAGCATGATGGTGACCGGACACTTGCCTGTGGTGGAGTGAGGCGTGTTTCGATATGCACGTAATACTTCATTGAGTGCTGTTTGTATGTTCTTTCGAGTGAGCTCCGCCTGTCGAATTGCTTTCTTGACTGTGGCCATGAATCGTTCCACCATTCCATTTGCCTGCGGCCAGAGTGGTGTGATTTTGCGATGTTTGAAGTTTAGGCGGTGAGCAAAGTCGGCAAAGTTCTGGCTGTTGAATGGGGTCCCATTGTCAGATTTCACCACCTGGGGAATGCCCCACGCGGCGAAGACTTCATCCAGGATTGGTATGGTGTTGGATGCTTTGGTGGACGTGCTTAGTTGTACAATCGGGAATCTGGAGTATTCGTCCATGATGACAAGGATATATTGCCCCGACTTGAACGGCCCAAAGAAGTCAACCGCAACTTGTTGCCAGACACCATCCGGCAGTGGAGACATCTGCAGTGGTGCAGGAGGATCTGAACGCTCACAAGTTGGCATGGTGGGCAATCTTTCAGCGTTGTTTCAACCATTAGATCCAGCGTTGGAAACCAGACCCGCTCTCGCAGTGCTCTTTTCGTGGCTACAATGCCCCGGTGACCTTCGTGGGCTAGGTTGATGACCCCTTGTCTTAGTTGTTTCGGGATTACAATTCGGTTGTCTCTTAAGACGAGACCATTGGCCGATATTGATAGTTCGTCATGAACGTGCTTGAACGCGGACAGTTCTTGGTCATCAATCTGATTGTCTCATCCCTTGACTTTTGTGTGTCTCCAGCTATTGGTTTGGATGCAGCGTTTGACTTCATTCAGGGTGGCGTCTGAGTGAGTGGCCTCACAGATCGCTTCCAACGGGACAGCAGGAGGTCTGGCCTGATCCACCACAAAATGTATGTATTCGTCCACAATCGACCGTTTGGATTTATTTGTCAGGTTTGGGTGTCTAGACATGTAATCGGCAGGGTTTGCCGCCTTCCCCGGCTTATGTACAATGGTGTATGTGTATTCCTGTAACCTAAGGCCCCATCTCTCTATCCGGGGCGGCATCTTGGCCCTGGGGTTTCCAAAGATGGTGATCAGGGCTTGACGGTCCATGACCAAAGTAAAATGCTTCCCGAATATGAAAATGTGGAAATGTTCGCAGGCCCAGACCACGGCCAAACTTTCCTTTTCCGGTTGTGAATACTCCTTCACTGGGTCTGTTAAGCTCCGACTGGCGTACGTTAGGATGTGGTGTTGGTCATCGTCTCTGTCATATTGCGCCAGAATGGCTCCTAGTCCCACAGGACTTGCATCTACAGTTATTTCTGTCTTTTTCTTTGAGTTGAAGTAGGCCATGTTTTCGGCAGACTCCCTTCTTTCTTAATGTCTCTGAAGGCGTGTTCACACTGTGATGACCACTGAAATGGCTGCCCCTGTTTGGTGAGAGTTCTCAGGGGGTAGCTTATCATAGCATAGTCCTGTATGTACCTGGCACAGTAACTGGCCATGCCCAGGAATGAGCGCACGTCCCCAAAGTCGCACGGGCTCTGGGTGTCAGTTAGTGCAGCTACTTTGTCGGGATCAGGTTTCATGCCCTTTTCAGAAAAGACGTGGCCGAAGAATTTCAACGTTGGTCAATGAAATTCACATTTGTTCTGGTTGAGCGTGAGGTTGGCTTCCATCATGGCATGGCAGACCCGATCCAGCGCTGTGTCATGCTCTTGAGTGGTGGCCCCATACACCAAAATGTCGCCACTATAGTTCAGTACATGGGGAACGTGATGGATTGTTCTCCGAATTGCTTCCTGAAAGATTTCAGCATCCGACGACACGCCAAACTTGAGTCTTTTGTACCTGAAAAGCCCCAAATGGGTTGAAAATGTCGTTATATATCGAAATCGCTCATGCAGCTCCAACTGATGGTATCCTTTGTTAAGGTCCAATTTTGAGAATATTTTGGCTCCATTGAGTGACGCGATCATGTCACTAATGTGGGGGCCTGGGTACCTTTCCCTCTCTATGGCAGTATTGGGCGCTCTCATATCAACACATAGATGGACTCTGCCCGTCTCTCCTTTCTTCAGGACCACTACGATTGGAGAGACCCATGGCGTCGGTCCATCTGTCCTCTCGATGATATCAGCCTCAAGTAGGTCCTGGAGCTCCTTCTCCACAGCTTCTTGCAAATGAAAGGGGATCTTCCTGTGATGTTGGGCCACCGGCGTGATTTGCTCATTGATGTGGAGCCGAATTTGACAATTCTTCATCTTTCCAAGACCTTGGAAGAGCTTGGGGAATTTTTGAGTGATGTCCAGTTTGTCGTAGACTTTGTAAAGTATGTCCACCAGTCTCAACCGTTCTGCCGTGGGCAGACTTAAGAGGCAGTCAGCTTCAGGCCCATCGATTACATGGATGTACGCTTGGATGGTGCGATCTTGATAAAATAAATCCGTCGGAAACTTCCCAAGACAGGGAAGCGACTTTTTGGACATCCACATGTATACTCGCACATGGGCGTTGATCCATTTGGGTGGTGTCCTCGTTCTTTGGTATTCAGCCACTGGTATATAATTAAGGGACGCTCCGCTGTCCAGCACAAACTTAGCATGGTGGAAGCCAATCTTGATGTCAAGTCGTGGATATTCCTTTAGACGGTCAGGATCCGCTACAAAGCATATATATTCATCACTGTCTTGAGAGATGGGTGACAGTGATCTGGACTCTCTTGATGAAGACCGACGAGATCGGTATGTCCGGCAGGAGTGACAGCTGGAGTGTGACGACCCAGTGGACGAGTCTCGTCCATCTTGCACTGCCCTAGCATGGTGGCGACTGCTTGAGGGACGAAACTGCCTGGTGGGCTCTCGTTGCTCCTCATTATGGGGAGTTCCACACACGCTTTCAAAGTGATTGTCTCTTTCGCACTTCCGGCACCTTAGACCTAGAGCCGGGTACGTATCTGCATGTGGGAAATCATAGCCACATCTGTAGCACTTAAGTTGTTGCTCCGATCTTTTCTTGGTGCGACTTGAACTTCGGCGCCGACGACTTGACGGATGGTGTTGCTTTTTGGATCTGGAAGGTGAGGGAAAGGATCAGCTGGGTGTCGTCGGCGTAGGAAATTATGTTAATGGCCACGAGGGGGCTCATGTAGACATTGAAGAGGGTGGGGCTGAGCGAGGATCCTTGAGGTACGCCGCAGATGACTTCGGTGGCTGCGGATCGGAACGGGGGAGGCGGACTCTCTGGGTTCTTCCGGCGAGGAACAAGATGATCCACTCCAGTGCCTTCTCTTGGATTCCGGTGTTGCTGAGGCGCTGTATTAGTGTGCGGTGGCAAACTGTGCGAACACTGCAGAGAGGTCCAGGAGGATGAGGGCAGCTGTTTCCCCGTTGTCGAGCAGGGATCTGATGTCGTCGGTGGCTGCGATGAGGGTGGTCTCGGTGCTGTGGTTGGCTCGGAAACCGGACTGTGAGGGGTCGAGGGATCCGTTCGTCTCGAGGAAGGTGGCGAGCTGTTTGTTGACAGTCTTCTCGATGACTTTGGCAGGAAAAGGGAGGAGCGAGATGGGGCAGAAGTTCTTGAGGTCGGTGGGGTCCGCTGTCGGTTTCTTCAGGAGGGCGCTGAGCTCGGCATGTTTCCAGCTCTCTGGGAAGGTGGCGGTGGTGAAGGAGATGTTGATGATGTCCCGGAGTTGGGGTGCGATGATGGAGTCGGCCTTGTTGAAGACGTGGTTGGGGCAGGGGTCGGTAGGGGATCCGGAGTGAATGCTGTTCATCGTGCGGGTGGTGGCTTTGGTGTTGACCGGGGTCCAGTTGCAGAGGGTGGTGGTGGGGGACGTTGGTTCGGTGGTTGGGTGCGTGGTCTGTGCGTCGAAGCTGTTGAGTATGTCAGCGATCTTGCAGTGGAAGAATGAGGCGAGTGAGTCGCAGAGGTCTTGCGAGGGTGTGATGTCGTTGTTTTCGGCGCTGGGGTTGGAGAGCTCTCTGACGATGCTGAAGAGTTCCTTGCTGTTGTGGGTGTTGTTGTCCAGTCGTTCTTTGAATGTTGTTCTTTTGGTGGTGCGGATCAGCTGGTGGATTATGCGGGTGGCGTTCTTGAGGGCTGTCATGTTTTCTGTAGTCTGGTTGTGGCTCAAGGCTTTTTCGAGGGTGCAGCAGTTTTTCTTGGATGTTTTGAGTTTGTTGGTGAACCACGAGGCTTTCTTGCTGCCGGGTCTGCTGGGTGGGTTCTTCAGAGGTGCAAGGTCGTCGGCGCAGTTGATGAGCCAATGTGTGAAGTTGTGGGCTGCTTCGTTGGGGTCCGTTGCGCTGGCGGGAGGGTTCTGGCTGAGGGAGGTGGTGAGCTGGTCGGCGGTGATCTTGTTCCAGCTCCTGCGGGGAGCCTGTTGCGGGTGGTGGTGGTTCGCGGTTCTCCTGAAGTTGAAGTGGACGCAGCTGTGATCAGTCCAATGAAGTCCGGTGGAGTGGCTGAAGTAGATGTGCTTGCTGGAGGAGAAGACGGGGTCAAGCGTGTGGCCGGCGTAGTGGGTGGGGGTGTTCACCAGTTGCTTGAGTGCGAGGTTGGCGAGGTTGTCCAGCAGAGGGGTGGTGTTGCTGTCATTGTTGTTTTCCAAGTGGAAGTTGAGGTCCCCTAGGAGGATGTAGTCAGAGGAGGTGAGGGCATGCGGGCTGATGAAGTCTGCGATGGCTTCGCTGAATTGTGTGCGTGGTCCCGGGGGTCTGTAGATGAGAGTGCCTCTGAGGGTGGTCTTGGGGTCAGTGTGTATCTGGAAGTGGAGGTGCTCGGCGGCGGTGAGGGTGTCGTCGGAGTTGGTCGTGATGCGGATGGTGTTCCAGTGGACGATGGCGATGCCTCCTCCGGTCTGGTTGACGCGATCCTTCCGGGTGATCTTGTATCCGTCCGGGATGGCTATGGCGATGTCGGGGCTGAGGAGGCATTCATCCAGGTTTCCGTGAGGAAGGCGACGTCTGGTGATGTTGTGTCAAGCAGGTTCCAGAGTTCTACGGCGTGTCTGTGGATGGAGCGGGTGTTGAGCAGGATGCACTTGAGGTGGTTGTTGCTGGTGCCTGGCCTTTCAGGTGCGGTGCAGGTCCAGAGGCAGGTGAAATTGCAGGCTTTGCAGGTGAAGGGTCCGTGTGTGCGTTGCGGGGTGGCTCGATAGCAGGCGGGGTTCCGGCCGGGGTTGACCAGGCTAGAGTACATTCGGTTTGCCTAATCTTGGCCTGTCCTAAATATGAGAAAATGGGAATGCATCACTTATGTCCCCAATGCTGGGCAGTTGCAAGAAAAGCCTTTTTCAAAACCTCCTGCATTGCTCAAAGAGTGATTCAAGAGAAAGGACCTATTCTCTTACAAACTAAACTCAGATAGTACAATCAAAGGAGAAACCTCTGATCCAGAATTGCCCCTCTTTTTAACCATCTCCTCATTTTAAAATAAAGGCATTTTTTATATTTTTATTTAACTGCAGTTTTAGATAGAATATACATATGCTTATTGGTCACAGAGGGGTTTACATAAGAAGTGCAAAAGCACAGTTTCCTTTTGTTTTTATAAAAGCAGTTACACACATAAGGAAGTGCTGCATTTCATTACATACACATGCTGTGCTGCCCTATGGCAAAAAAACATAAATGAGGCCCAAGGGCCGTTGAACGCCACCTTTCACGCTGTTTTCTGCATGAAAGGGGCACATATTTATAAGGCCATGAAAAGCCACATAACATGACTTTATGTGACCTTGTAAATATCAAAACACACAAGATGATGGACGGAATGTTGCACATTGGCAAAACATTGGCAGACGTGGGTCCCGTACTCAATACGCCACTGGAGTCAAGCTATCCTGGCTGATGACGGCTGATAGCCAGAAACCGGTCCTAGGATGCTTGATTCCGGTCCAGGGAAGACATGGCTTGGCATTTCGGGCTGGACTGTTCCCATGAGGCACAGGGTCGAGACTGATTTGCATACGGCCATGTCTAAACTGAGGTGGTGTGATGAGCAAAATAACGATGGATTAAACCCAGATCTGTGTCTGGGGGGCGAATGTTTTGCCAATGTGCAATATTCCGTCCATCACCTTGTGTGTTTTACCTTATAAATATGCCAGTGGCACATTGCGCCACATGAACGTCAAAAAAGTGACATTCTGGCTGTGCTATAGTGCAGGTAGGACCTCATTGAATTTAGGAAAGCAAGAATGCCTCAACGGCATCTCAAATCATGCTTAAACTTATTTCAGGCCAAATGTTCTTATTGCTATGGGCATCCTACAAATCTACTTCTCACACTATTTGCACATTGCTACATGCGTAAGATAGCAAACATGGGCCAGATTCACAGAACTAACTTAAAAAAAAATCCTAAACTTACTACCATTTTGGTATTCACAGAAGGCACTTACTCTTTTTGGTATTCACAGGAGTTAGGAGTCGTAACTGTAGGGCTCCTAAATGCCTTCTGTGAATACTGAAAGTCTTGAAGTTAGGATTTTTCTCAGTATAGGAGTAGTAAAGTTAGGACTCCTAACTTTAGGACTCCTAAACTGAGAAAAATCCTAACTTTAAGACTTTCGGTATTCACAGAAGGCATTTAGGGGTCCTAACTTTACTACTCCTAAACTGAGAAAAATCTTAACTTTAAGACTTTCCGTATTCACAGAAGGCATTTCTGAAATGAGTAAGTGCCTTCCGTGAATACCAAAATGAGTAAGTGCCTTCTGTAAATACCAAAATGGTAGTAGGTTTATGATTTTGTCTTAAGTTAGTTCTGTGAATCCGGCCCCCTGGGTCGAGAATAGGGCTTGTCCTAATGCTAGTGGGGGGTTCATTCAAGACTAGTATGAAATACAATGATAAAATTACATTATAACGGCAAGTAACAGTGAAAATGTTAAGACTGGATGAAGGTAGGAGGGGATTAGAGGAAGGATGAACTCAACTATGGTAAAAAAGACAAAGATATAGCTCAATGTGGACACGGACCCATATGTTTATAAAAGCAAAGATAAAAACTGCAAAAACTCATTGTATTGCCCACCACCACGAGATGCTACATTTGGAAATCCCTCACACATGCACCAAGGTTTACCACTTAACCGATTTAAAAAGGACTAAGTAGGGAGAGCTACTCTTGGTAGCTCATTGGTGCATTGGGTAAATAATATTTCATGGATGTCGTTACAGAAGGCCAATCTACTGGAAGCTCTGCAGCTTATTTTTCTTTATTAAATATTGAAAATGTGTGACTTTGAGGATCCAACTAAATAAAAAATGTTCCTTTTTTTGCAATAGGTTTGCCCAGGTGATTATTCCAACAACTTCTTAACAAAGAACAGTCAACCATGTATTTTCTTTGTACAATACTTTAAGACAATGAAATATTGTTTAGTTGCTCATTAGGACAGTATTTCATGATCTTAGTCCATAAGTAGAAGGGGACCTGGTTGCAATATGCTCTTTGCTGCTGGCAGAGCTGTACATGCTTGATTTGCCACTGCCCCACAATCTTGAGAATAATGAGGGCTGCTTTATGTTCAAGAGCTCTTGGTTTCTGCATCAATTTTTCTTTACCAACTATACAGATGGAATTGACATTATCAAAGCAGGACAGCACACTCTTTTGATCACTGTTCAAATATGGTATGGCATTTCGACTTTGGCCAAGATTATAATGGTCTTGGCTTCTTGTTGAGCCTACATGGTTTTCAAAAGATAAATCGTTGTTAAAGCTGAATTTAAAATTTTTGGGGGATTTGCATTTGCTTGGAGTGGGCCATGGGCTATGGGCCAAGACCGTGGCAACTGATAAAAATAGGAAATACAATTTCTATAGAGAAGGAAATCATAGTCATGTAATTTTGTTAGTTGTCTATAACCATTTTCCTGCCTTAGTAGTTGCTCATTTATAGGTCTCGCCTTGGCAGCACATGCAGCTCACAGAGACATGCTGTATCCAGGATATTTACTTCAAGGAACGTCCATCTTTTTCTTTGGCTCCTCTTACTGTCCTTTAGAAGTGCTAGCTTTTCATTGGTGAAAACACTTAGTAGTCCCTCCTTTTGGAATTTTGTATCCTTGCATGAGGACTGGTCAGGGATATTTAGAGATCGTTGAGAGCACTATTTCTTTTCATTGGCTTGCCTCTGCTCCTTAAGTGTTCTGTTTACTTTGCTTCTGGTAGCTACATTTGCCGTGCCACCCCTGCCCCTTCCCCAACACTGCTTGCCCGTATTTCAAGATTGCTTTTTTATTTTAAATTCAAATGCGAACAGTGCGGGCACAGGGGAAAATTAAATGATTCGCCAAAAATCACAGATATCTGGAAGTTGAGCTGAGACCCCGGCTCAAGCACAGATCCCCAACTTCTGAGACGGCATCACTGACTGCTGCGCTACATCCTGTCCCTCTGGAGATTGCATGTTACAGAATACAGCACTTCTTTCTCATTGCCATTACATAGCTGCCAAGTTTAATTTTTTTATGTGTGACTTTTCCATTATTATGTGTAATATATCTTTTTTTGTCCAACTACACTATTGTCATTACACACGAGGGGCCCGATTCACAGAATGAACTTAAGACTAAATCCTAAACTTACTACTATTTGGTATTCACAGAATGCACTTACTACTTTTGGCATTCACAGAATGAACTTACTACTTTCGGGATTCACAGAATGAACTTACTACTTTCGGTATTCACAGAATAGACTTATGACTGCTAACTTTACGTCCGCACCCGGGCCGTAATTTCTGCCACCGGGTCGTAATTTATGGCTCTGCAGCGGGATTTACGATTCCGGCCCGCAATTTACGGCATAGCCCCTTAATTTCCGATTCCGGGCCGTAACTTCCAATTCTGGGCCGGAAGATACAAATTTTGGCAGTTGGTCATGTTAGCCAAGGGTAAACACCTGTCCAAGTGCCTACCATCCCCCACCATGGATCAGCTGACACACTGCAGCCAATCCCAGCCCTGCAGCATGTTTAAATGCAGAGCAGACACACACAACCCCTTTCAGGATGTCACTGAATGTGTTTGTAGTACTGCCCCTTGCCATGTGACAAAACTACCTGAGGAGGTGGAGGAGAGCGGAGAGGATCTTCAGACAGAGGATCAACCTATTTGGAATGACCAGCCAAGATGTAAGGGCCAGGTACCATTTCCCTCCTGAGGTCATCTTGGATATGGTATGTGAGTGGGAGAAGGAACTTGACTTTGTGACCTTCTGCTCACATGCAATTCCAGCATATCTCAAGATCCTTACTGCTCTCCACTTCTTTGCCACTAGGTCTTCCCAAAGGGTCTCCAGTAACCACGTGGACATTTCCCGGGTGAGCCAGTCGCAGTGCCTGCATCAGGTACTGAGATGCATCACTGCTAGAGCCCCCAACCACATACAAATGCCACATACACTGGCCATGAGAAAAATGGCAGCAAGAGATTTTTATCTCCTTGCACAATTCCCACGTGTGATGGGTGCAATTGATTGCACCATGTAGCCCTTCAGCCACCCCGCCACATTGCACACATCTTTTGCAACAGACACTGATGGTATTTCATCAATGTCAGTGTAGGTTCATCAATGTGCATGAAGTGTTCCCAGGCAGTACCCATGACATCATCATATTCCGCATGTCACCTCTAGCCCGGCGTATGGCTGCGTAGAATTTGGCAACATGTGGTTACTGGGTAAGTACCAAGCACTAAAAATGAGTGATCTGTGTCATTGAAATGTCTGAATGCCCCCCAATATTAACCATTGTACAATAAGAATCATGGCTCAACAGACACTGCATGTACGAACGTATAGATCATGTTCTGTGCAAGTCAAAGAGGGAACTGTTAACAACTGCCCTTTCTTCCCTCCTCAGGCGACGATGGGTATGCACTCTCCCCACATCTCCTCACCCCTTACAGGCGTGCAAACACTGTACCTCAGCGTAGGTACAATAGGGCACACATACGGACTCGAGCCATCATAGAGCGCACTTTTGGTCTGTTGAAGTCGCGATTCAGATGTCTCGACCGTACAGAGGGTGTGCTGGTATACTCCCCAGAAGTTGTGTGCAAGATTATATTAGCCTGTTGTGTTTTGCACAACATTGCTCTAACGCATGGCTTACACATGCCCCTGGAAACTCGGCTAGCTCTAAATCTGGGAAACCGGTCCATTGCACATGACCGACGGTGGGGCATGCAAGTCTGTGATCAGCTCGTTGCCACGTTTTTCACATGAGCAACCTGTAGTGTCATGGACAAAATGAGGTTTGCTATCTGTTGTCAATGATGAAACTCGGTTAGACACGAATGTGTCAATAAATCCCACCCTGAGACGACTTTGCAAGCCACACTAACTGCATGTAAATCACAGCCACTGACAGTAGTCAAAAGGTGGAGTGTGCCTCAGGTAATGTGCCCATGTCAGCGATCAGTGTAGTGGACGTCCCTAAAAACAAGAATTCATGCTGATGACAAACAATACATGTCCTGAGAGACATAGCTGGACCTCATGAGGATGGGTCACCTAATCACAAAAGGCCATAACCCTTGCATACTCAGGCCTGTGACCTCAACAGATTTGACTCCCCCACAAATGATGGGCCCAGAATGTGAATGATGATGTCATGGGAGAATCAGGCACCATGGGGCAGATTTACAATAACTGGTGCATCCTTGAATATCAGCAGAGATGCCCCAGTTATTGTGCGTCACGACAGACACCCCTTGCGCCATCATGGATGCGCCGCATTTACAATGCGGCGCACCATGGGGCAAGAATAGACAGATGCGTGACGCATCTACTGCCATAAAGTTGAAGCACTGCTGGATTTGCGTCGCAAGTGCAACGCAGCTCCAGCAAGGTTTGCGGTGACCCTATGCCTAACATGCTGCGTCAATCCTTACGCCTTCTTCAAGCAGGCGCAGGGTTTTGACGCAGCATGGCCATTAAAGTGACTGAGTGAAATTTTGTAGATTTCACTCAGCCACTTTTAGGAGGTGTTCCTGTGCCAGAACGCCCCCCCCTGCGCTGGACCGCCCAACTTTGGCGCAGGGCTTTACAACATGACACATCTCCCAGATGCGTCACGTTGAAAATATCCCACAGCAAGGCGGTGGTTTTGCGCTGCGTCACAAAAATGATGCAACTGTGGCGCAAATGTGGCATACTGGGCTTTGAAATCTGCCCCCATGTGTCTGTGATATATCCACACTGCTCCACACCAATGTTACATAACACATCACACAACTCTGATAATGAACACTCAATATGGACTACATGTCCCATAATGCAAAGTAGGAGAAAATGAAACTGTGGTTTGATGTTGTGTCAGCCTCCCCCGCTCTGTGCAGAAATGCCATGAAATGGTCTGTTCCCCTTTTGTTACATATTCATGATTCTCACCTGCACTGTAATTTCAGTTTTTTCTACAACAGAACAGCAGGATGGCAGTGGATTTGATTACTGATTGTGGATGGATCAGGATGAATACAAAATGACTGCCAACTACACAACTACATCCTGTGATGTATTTCCTGTCTTCCACTACCTGTATAACATTTCCTGTATGAAATAATGTGTTCCAGGTCATTTTCGGAGGTTACGGCCTAAAAACGTAATTTCCGATTTTGCGGCGTAATGCGTATGCGCGTAAACGACGCTCCGGAACCGGAAACTACGCTTTCGGGCCGCAATTTCGGAAAATATACTGGAACACATCATTTCATAAGGCAATGTTATACAGGAAGTGGGAGACAGGAAATACATCACAGGAAGTAGTTGGCAGCAATTTTGTTTTCATTCTGAGTCATCCTCTATCACTGATCAGATCCTCAGGCATCCTGCTGCTCTCATCAAACTTATTTCCCCAAAATGGCTGAGGAGTATGAGGAGAGAGCACCCCCTTTCTCAGAAAGGGAATTGGACATCTTGGTGGAGAGGGTGCTGGAGAAATGTCCTCAGCTATATGGGGAACCTGAGTACCAGCTGAGCACTGCAGCCCGGGCCAGGCTATGGGCCAACATCGCCCAGCGCTGCAGTACAGTGGGAGTGTACACCCGGAGTGCTAGGGCGTGCCGCAAGCGCTGGGAGGACCTAAAGCGCTGGTCCCTCCACAAGGCCTCGGAGCTGGTGGGCCTGTCCTCCCAGCACCATGTGCAACATCTTTGCCTCTCCCCACTGTACAGGAGGGTCCTGTGAGCAGCTTGGCCAACCCTCCATGCTCAGCTGGAGGAGCATGAGCAGCAGGAACCTAGTAAGTACATCATATGCAATATGTGTCTTGGAGTATGATGTGAGTGAAACAGTGCTGTACCATTGTGTTTCCCATGCCTCCATCCACCAATCCCATGTCCATGCAGCAGTCACCAAGATTAAAAAGGCACACTGTGGCATATGGACTGTACAGGGCAGAGTGCATTTTGGGAGTTGTAGTTTCCTCTTGACAACTGGGTAAATGAGCCACACTTGTGCATTCATATTGAATTCTGCTCTGCCAGCACCACTACCATTGACCCAAGGAAATCATAACTGATGTGTGCATTGGATGATCAATGGTACAGAGACTGTCCAGTGTGCGCATGGCAGGCCATAGGGTATTGGATGCTGTTATTTGCATTGCACCTGTAGAGTTTGGGTTCCAATTGAGACAGATCATCATGTGCCATGGAGGCAAGACTGACCTTGAGATCCTTGCATCAATCTTAAGTCTTCCTGAATTTGCAAGGTGTGTCCACTGACGTCTCGCCCTCAGTGGCCTGTATGACATTTTACATGTACAGATAGCTGTCACAACCACCCACCACTGTTAACCGGTGTACTGCAATACCTTTTAAGTGAACAAAGCCAATATCTGGCACTGGATTGTCCGATGATGTGTGGGGACGGCAAAAGGCTAGACTCACAATATAGCTAGAGGAGTAGCACAGACTCTATGTGGATGTGTGACCCACATTCGGTATTCGGCTTGTCCCATACAATGCTACAAAGCAGATGACACTTGTCCAGACGTTAAATAGCTGCAACTCCATATCAATGGCCAAAATCTTTTAAATCTGGACTCTTCATGTTCTCATTTGGTGGACTGGTTTTGGAACTGGCACAAGTAGCAGTGACAGGACACACAGATCACAAGAATGCCAAGTTTGAGGTTTGGCCAATACAGTTGCATAAGCCACAATAATACACATGAGATGTCCATGTCAAACTCAACTCAGTATATGACAGTGAACATACAGGTAATGTAAGTTCATAAACACTGAGGGGCAGATTTACAAGGCCCTTGCGCCTCTTTTACACCGCCGTTGGGTCACTTTTGTGACGCAGTGTTGGAGCAAACCAAGCGCCATGCTGCTGGGTAATTACAACGTGATGCATCTGGGAGATGCGTCACGCTGGACAGCCCTGCACCACATGTAGGCATTCTGGCACTGGGGGGGTGTTCCGGTGCAGAAACACCTCATAAAAGTGTCTGAGTGAAATCTACAAGATTTCACTCAGTCACTTTTAGGGCCATGTTGCGTCAAAACCCTGCGCCTGCTTGAAGCAGGCGTAAGGATTGATGCAGCATGTTAGAGATCGGGCACCCCCAAGCCTTGCTGGAGCAGCATTGCACTTGCGACGCCACTCCAGCAAAGCACTGCTTTACCACTGGGGATGCGTCATGCATCTGCCCACCCAAGCGCCATGGTGTGCCGCATTGTGAAGCCGGCGCATCAGGGGTGGCGCATGGGTGGGCAGATGCGTCGCAACTCTTCTGGCACATCTCTGCTGATCAGCAGAGATACGCCAGAAGTCGTAAATCGGCCCCTGACAACTGCAAGTGTGATCAGAGGAGAACAAAATCTGACCTTGGCTCATCTATGTATGTGTCCCGTCCTGCATGAAATAACCACCAAATCAGGATTTTGCTTACATTTCTGCAGGCACGGCTGGTGAGACAGAAGAACAGCAGGGACAGGTCCAGAGCAGGAGGATATCAGATTGCCGGTGGCTATACCCTCTTACCACCAGCAAGGGAGAAGAGGAGGAGGAGGCGAGCTCAACATCAGGAGGCCAGGGGATTGCGCCCAACCAGGATGAGGAAGAACACGACTCTGGTGCTACATACTGGGTGGAGGCTGTGGACATTGTAGGTGGGGGAGAAGGACCGGACACCTCGGACCATGATGTTGTGTAGAGCCACTCTACCAAACGCTCTTCACCAGTGACTCACGAAGAGGTGTCCCCGGGGCAGGCCAACATTCAATCTGGGACTGTCATCTGCCCCTCCCTACCTCTAGAGTCCCCCATGCCATCGGGGGCTCCAGCTCCGTACCCTGAAACCTGTCCCCCTCCTCATAGCCACCAAGCCGAACACATTAGCTCCGGAACTGAGGCACCACATCCCTCCTGTTCCTGATGTTCCTCCTGTGGCTGTGCCAGGGGACTTGAATTGGATGGTTGAGGGTCAACCAGACATGTCCGCTCGCATCATGCTAAGAGTGTGTCTCGAGATATGCATGATGCGAGCTGACCTTGTCCGATCTATGGACAACCTCGCCACCCACATCCAGTCCCTGACCACAGCCATGTCGTCTGTTGTCTCCCAAATCCTTTCCCATACCACCGTCAATGTGTCCCCCTGTCCTTTGCCCCACACTGTTTCCTCCCATACTCCTCGTGTGTCAGGTACCCGTGTGGTGCCTGTTCCTGCACCAGCCAGCCGTGTGCCTGCATCGGACCCTGAGGATCTAGACATTGTGGTCTTGGAGGATGACCAGAAGGACACTTGACTTTTGGATTGAGACATTGTTCTGGACAAAGATTTCTTTTCCCCTTGTTAATAGACTGGTTTCCTTGACACTCCCTGACGTAATATATTTATTTTGCCTCTCCCCAATCCAAGTTCCCTTCTCCTTCTGCATTAAGATCATCATTTGTTTTCCTTTCTCCCTTCCAAATGGACGGTTTGTTTTTGTTCCTACATAAATATCTTTGAGGAATTCTACTTAGTTTAACTTGTTTGACTTCATTTTGAATGGCTGTTTCCAAATATGGACACATATTTTGTGAGTCATATGCTATGCACATAATTGCGTGTTTTAATAATGGGTTAAACATGTCACTGTGTCTCACACACACACATGCCTACATCGTTAGACAGGACATGATACAGAACATGATATTACTTTTGTAGATCTTTATTTTCACCATACACCTAAGGACCCCAAGACAAATTGACCATGTGAATGTCACTGGCGATCTGGTTTGCGTCTCTGAAATTTTGGGGCTGATGAACGCTGTGAGGGGTCAGGTTGAGCTTGTCGCCTACGTGTATGTGGGTGTTGTACAGGGTGATCTACAAGTACAGGTGGAGAGGGTGTCTGCACATTTGGTGTCTGTGCCTGGACAAGGGCTGGTTGTGCATGTGGTGGGGTGGTGGGAGTGACAGTTCAGGGTTTGGTGTTGGTTGTGCAGGTGGTGGGGGTGCCTGTTCAGGGTGCCGGTGTGTTTGTGTACCTTGGCTGTGGTGCTGTGCAGTTGGTGTTACAGCTGCGTGGATGCGCTGTCCTGCAGGCCGATATGATTGTTCCCCTCCCTGCGTTGGCCGTGAAGGGAGACTTTGGATCACTCTCACCATGCCTCCATCATCTTCATAGCCAAGGCATGGTATCTTGCACTCTCTTCCCTTTGGATGGATATCAGGTCTGTCATATTCATGCACATGGCCTGCCAATTACTATCCATCCTACCCAAAGCTTGGCTCACCCTGTCCACTACCCGAGGGAATTGGACCATGTCCTGCAGGGACCCAGACATGTCTGACAGGGTAGCTCTTATGGCACGAATGTCCTGCCTCACATCTGCCTGCTGTTGGAAGAAGTCCTGCTCCCACTGGCCACCATCGCCAGGTGCATGCCCCCTCGGCAGGTGTCTGCCAGGGATGAGATGTGCAGGTCCAACACCAGGGGGATCGGCAGGTGGAAGACTGTGGGCAGGAGAAGGGTGCCCAGGGGATACCTGCACCATAAAAGGGCTGGTACTTCCCACAGATGGTGGAGAGAATGACAGGGATACACTGCGTAGGGAAGAGCGGGTAGGGGAACCACCATGTCGGCCCAGGACATGAGGGCTGTGAGGGAGTGATGTCTGTGATTGGATGTGTGAGAGCGGTGGCTGGTTTGATCTATGCTGAGGACATGGTATTGTTTGCTTGGGAGGAGGCTGACGAACGTTGCTTGGTGGAGGATGTGATGCCGTGACATCAGAATCCTCATCCGCGGAGTGGATGGATGTGTGGTCATCATCATCCTCAAAGTCAACATCCTCATGATCTTCCTCCTCCTCTTGAGCATGACTTGCTGCCGGCATCACTGCCTGGAGGATCAGAGGATTCTCCCCTCTGATTCCCCGTCGGCCAGCACTGGTCGTCGGCCTGTCATCCTCTCCCTCAGCATCATCTGAAACACAGAGGTTGCAACTGTATTAGTCATTGACCTGGTATTACATGTGGTGCAACACCTGGCTTGTATTAACTGTACCATAGCACTGAGGTGTTACACAGAGATGTACATAATACAAGGAAACTCACCAGCTCCAGCCACAACTCGCTGTCCCTTTGTGTTCCCCCCTGGTGTATCCTGCTGAACCTGTCTCCTCATAGATGTTGTAGACATAGCTGTAGAGGGTAGAGACAACATTCTCCATGATCTGCATCACCAATTGACAGACAGGCACATGTGACACTCCTGATTTGTATTACACTTTGTTAACAACAACTGTTGATTCCATGCAGAAGAGGATCTTGATCTCTGGCATGGCCTAGCAATCAAAGCTAGTGACACACCTCAGGCCAGATTTACCTGAGAGACAGGTCCACGAGGGTTTCACTGCTGCAGCCAGGATGTCATGCATCCCCTGGGATGTTGTCCGCTGCAGTGGTATCATCCTGCCAGCACCTGTGATGAGACATACATGTCCATATTTTAGTACAACAGATTGTAGCTATGAGCCAACATGACATTCTCAATAACCATTTGCAGATAATCCAGGACAATGTGCAGCATGTTTCCCTCATGCACTTTACATGTGGGCACCTGCTCACATGCAGCATTTGCCAGCTGTTACATCCATGCAGCACTGACATCAATAAGCTGACACATCAACTGACAAACTTGTATGAGAAGGTTACTGATATTTCAAGGAAGGGGTTAAATGACCCAGATTCATCCGCATCACACTGATTTCACCTTTCCCATTGAGACTGATATTTTTCATGAGTGTAATGTCTGTTGACAAGTCAGAAAGGAGTTCATGTGACAGATGTACAGTAGTCAGGGACATGATGTTGATCATTTGTGCTTCCCTACCCATGAGGTCACACAGCTAATTTTTTAATGTGTGAGCACAGATTTCTAATGCCCATCTTTTCAGTGTCCTCTGTTACCGTACTCTATTTCCAACATCACGGAACTTCTTACCTGACACCGGATGGTGTCTTATGTAGCAGACATCCAAACCTCATATGTCAAACACTCACCTATACATGTGAATACGATAGAAGGGAGACAAGCCGAAAACAACTTTGGTTATGATCACACATTGCAGATGATGTGAGAAGCTTTGAGGCTTGCTGCCTGCACTGCATTATCGTGTTGCTCTTCAGCTAATTCATTTTGCAGGTGTAACTGCATGTTGAGTCACCTTAGCAGCCCCTACACCCATCTCTGAGGTACACAACCGGCATCAGTGTGTGCCTCAGCCATACCAATTTCATTTTGATTTGACCATGTATAATTTTGCTGGAATTTATCCTATCATTGAATTGCAAGCCTGTTGTGTTTTGGTCAGTTCATATGACACATTGTTCTATCGTATTTCCATTCTGCACTCACTTGGCATACATTTTGTGTCAGCCTCTCATTTGCCACCAGAGTCTGATCTGCCATGTGTTCAAATGCCACATGTGAGCATATTGTAATGCAGGACAACAGTGTTGTACAACACATACAACTTACGGTGGAGGTGAAAGGCCCAATTAATGAGCATTCAACTAGGTTGACTTACCTTGGAACAGCACCGGAGCAGTGTGTGGTACATGACCAGATGTCACGTACAACCTTGTAGCAGAAGTCAGTGTGTGTCTTTGATTCTGGGAGGACCGCATTGTACCTACAATAATAAGTGTGTTTTGCAACATTGCATTTCTGCTTCCACATGTTATTCACTAAATTTCTGACACAAAGGACGAGCACAAGCAGTTGTGGGCACAACTGTTGCAGAAGTGTGTCATACATGATGTCATGAGTGATCCCACATATAACTTAGAATGGGCCCACTACCTTGATGCTACCTATATCACAATTACATGCCTACGAATCCAGAGGTAAGGTCGACTATCGTCTTTTGTTGATGCCCAACAAATAATCCATCCAATGTAAGCAGTAAATGACCAGCTGTGTGGACTGTGCAATTTGATGTCTATTGGTTAGATTCTAAGTTGGACAGTGGATGCATTGTCAATACTACTCAGACTGGTATCTCGCTGCTTGTTCATCATCACCATATCTGTGCAAATAGGATTTCAAGATTAGGTCTACAGACACTATTACAATATAGTCGGCACACCCTTTTGACCAGTTGTGGTACTTGATTACAGGATTTGATTCCCCGGTCTGGCACTGTTGGTGAGATACATGTTGTGTACCACAATTAAAAAGGTATGATGAGCCAAGACATGTTATCTTTTGTCTTTTGCTGTTCACTAATGTCATATGGTAAAGGTGAATGTCCAATGACAACTCCTATTGTAATGAAGCAATGTTTGCATCTCTGGTTGAGTTTCATAGGTGGGCACTATTTGTCCCTCTGTCGTCTCCTGACAATGTATGCATTTTGACCATTTCCTGGCCAGTTTGACTTACCAGTTAGTGAGGTTGTCATGCCTTCCTCTGTACATTGTCGGTTCCTCCCAGTAGATGCGGTGACCTCTGCTACTGCAGTTGTCTGTGCTCTGGCTGGATGTGTCAATGGGTGAGAAGAGAGAAATGTAACCAAATGGGAAATGTGCTTGTGGAACTTTTCAGGGATTTCCCCATATCTTCTGCGTTCTAACAGTGTTGTGAAGTACTGTTGCAGACGTGGCAGGTAGGAGCAGTGGTGTGTTGGGGATGTAATGGCGTGGCAGAGTGGAAATGGTCAACAGGATATGTGTATGACATATTTAGATCTGATGACTCTCTCACCTTCTGCTTTGTGAATTAGGCTGGCACAGGGTGATGTACTTCTTGGAGAATTTGTGGCAGGTTTACACGCCCCTTGAATAAGATTTACACTGCTGTTGCATCACTTCTGTGACACAGCGGTGGTGTACAACAGACGACACATTTAGAATTATTGGCAACGTGACATGTCTATGGTGAAGCGTCACGTTGTGCGGCCCTGCGCAACATTGAACTTGCATCAGCTTTGATGTAGGCAGGGTTGACATTCCTTTGGGTTATGCTGCGTATACGTGAGTCAGTGAAATCTAGAAGATTTCACAGGTTCACTTTTCAGAGGCCGCTGCGATGCAAACTTATGCCTGCTTGAAGCAGACGTGAGGAGTGGCGCAGCACGTTAGGCATGGGCAGTCCATGACATTATTGGAGTTGCATCGCTCTTGCGACAAAGCAAAGCCCCCCTAAACACCATCAGATTCGACACACAGGTGTCTATCCCTACGCCACAGAGCACTGCCATGTAATTGTGATGCATCCGTGGTTGCACAAGGGTTGAATTGCATGCCACATTGGTACTGGCGCTGCTCTGCTAATATTTGTCAATTGCTCCTTAGCGGGATTGTGTAAGTACGGTAGCAGTGCTGTGCCCATGTTTTCAAAAGGGGGGAGGTATTAGCCTTTTCTAATGCCAAGGGATCTGGGAATGTGGTGCTACATAGAGGGTGACACATGAGTCTCTGACTGACTATATTTTTATATACACTTTGGACAAATTCCTTATTAACAATGACAGTGTGACACAGACAATCTTTTCATGCACTTTTCCTTTTCATTCCATATACCTGGTACCACGTAGCGGACGTCACTGACAGGCAGCCCATGGACCAAGTGGGGGTGTATTGTTGTGAGGATATCCTCCTCCAGTGGTGTGAGGGGGATGCGGGGTCCAGGGTATGCAGCAGGGAGGATCCTGCTTAATTCAATCCAGGAGTATTTCTCCTTCACACTCTGCCTTTCATCCTGCCACTTTTTCTTTATGCCCTGTACTGTGCACCTCTCCTCCCCCAAGGCTGAGACAGCAGTGGCTAACTGCTGCCGTAGGGCTGCCTTCTGTGTCCCACTGGTGCTTTAGGGTGGGAGTCCATATAGGCGTTTGTGGTGCCTGACTATGAAGTCCACAAGCATGGTGGTCTCCTCTGTAGAAAAGTTCCTCTTTCTCCTCATTTCCATTTTCACAGGCGATGTGGACACAATCTCTCTGTGGCCAAACCTGTTACTTCAATGTCTGCTGCTTTTATGTGTTTTGTGGTGCTGGTCAATTGGTGTTAATTGGGTTCAGCTGGAACGTGGTGGGGGATGGTAGGCACTGGCAACATTCATCATGAAAAAATTGAGCTATTGGCTGCGATTCGCTGCAGTATGTCAACTGATCCATGGTGGGGGATGGGAGGACCTTGGACAGGTGTTTACCCTTGGCTAACATGACCAACTGTCAAAATTAGTATCTTCCGGCCCGGAATCGGAAATTACGGGCCGGATTCGGAAATTACGGGCTGGAATCGGAAATTACGGAGCATTGGCGGAAATCGCGGGCCGAAGTCGTAACTCCCGCCGGAGAGCCGTAAATTACGGCCCAGCAGCGAACGTAAAGTTAGCAGTCGTAAGTCTATTCTGTGAATACCGAAAGTAGTAAGTTCAATCTGTGAATACCGAAAGTAGTAAATTCATTCTGTGAATGCCAAACGTAGTAAGTGCATTCTGTGAATACCAAAAAGTAGTAAATTTAGGAATTAGTCTTAAGTTCATTCTGTGAATTGGGCCCCACGAAATGGAATTATTTTAAATAATCTTTCAACCATACTACCTTTGCATATTTTACTGCAGAACTTGCACTTTCACTTCTGATTTCACTGTGCATTGCCTTTGTCTGTATGCTCTATTTTAGAATGCCTGTACTGCATTTCAGGATATATCTGCTGTTTCAACATAAAATAAAATGGTTCTAAAAATAAAATATGCGTCTGGTAGCAGATCTATCAACACTAAATTGAAACTGCCTCATTGCTGACACTCCCTGCACCTGAAGTAAAAGGAACCAGACAAATAATGGGTATTTAAAATAGCACTACACCCACGTGATTATCTAGAACCCTGCAGCTTATTCACTCTTTTCCCACCCAGGCCGAACAGTCTGTGCTTACCCACTCATCGCGCCCAGAACAGTCATAACTGCTGCAGTGCTTACACACTTATTGAGAGTGAAGAGGATCATTTCGGATCCTATGACAAGAATTGAACGAACGAGGGAGATTCTACAATGGTTTAAAACACGAGCATATCCAGATCCGATATTGAAACAAGCAGAAAGTCGTTGCCAACTCATATCCAGGGAAGAGTCACTGAACTTCAAAGATAAACCCACACAAGATCGTATAACTGTGGTGTCCAAATTTTCCACAATGAGCGGTATGTACAAGAAGATTATTATAAAAAAATGTCCAATACTGAAACTCGAACCGGATTTTAACCATACGTTTGATCAAGAGCCTGTTTTTGCATACACATGAGGAAAAAACGTAGGAGAAATCATTAAACAATCTAAGTGTCAGCCTGTTCAAAGAGAATATAAAGGAATGGTTCCCTTGCAACAATTGTCACAATGTTATTACAGGACCGAATATATCACACCCCATGAAAGGACAAAACATCAAATTAAAAGTAAATGCTACATGTGACTCAGCTAACATCATTTACCTACTGAAATGTCTATGCGGGAAGGTATACGTTGGCCAAACAGAAAGGAAATTAAAGACTTGAGTAAATGAACATAAGAGTAACATAATAACAAAACAACTGACCAAACCACTTTATTGAAGCAAATCATAACATTTGGCAATTAAAATGTTGTGGGCTGGAAATTATTGAGAAATGCGAAGGCAGAGACAACCACATCCACCGCCTGCAACGTGAGAACTATTGGATACGATTCTTGAACTCACTCAAACCCAACGGGTTAAATGACCGGATGGAGTTTTAATGTTATTTGTAAACTAATATAGCTGAAACAAGTATTGACAGTATCTGTCTTGCATTTTTTGAATCCGTACTCTCTGATTCAGTGTTTCCTTCTTCATGTAAATACACTCACTTAAACATATCAACTCAGTCTATCTTTGTGTGCAACAGCACTTTTTTCTTTTTCTTCTTTTGTTTTTATACACCCACATTTTGATTCGTATTGACACTCATAAAGCAGACTAGAATGAGAACATCACGATTAGTCAGTAAGTCTGTTCTTCATGTTTATCATTTATCGGGCGGAGCATGGGCTAAGTACATTATCTATTTCAGTTACTTTAAAAACTCACATGGATTTGTACGTAATCCACACAGTTCATTAGCCGGAGGGGCACTACACGCGTTGTGACCTTTGAGACTCAGCCGTACTAACTAACCAGTAAGTGTATTAGTGAACTATATCGGCGCACAACAAACTTGTTTGAACACAGCAAATGTGATTACACCATACATGCATTAATGCATTGTTAAACATGGTGTTCTTTGGCCACTACGGTTAGCATAATGGGCACATGTCATGCCAATAAACACAGTTCTGAAAACCTCGCGATCGGCACACGTTTTTAACCTATCTCGGTTTTCAGCTGGTGGAGCACACTTGATTACTCACACGTTCTATCCAGCACATTTTCCATGCTTTATGATAATCATCACCAATTATTTTAAGAGAATGGTATAGCACTACATCTTGTCTCTGTTATAAGATGTTGTTTCTAGAGGTGGTTTTCTTCTAGTGTATTGAGCGGTGGCTCTTATTATTATTTTCAGATTATCCCCAGAAAAAAGCCAGGACGGACGAAATGTACTGGGACCAGTGAAGTGCTTGATAATGTATTTTGGGATATATATAGTTCTTAAACTACCAACATGAATGAATTCATGTTATGATGTAACAATACTAAGGATAGTAATAAATCATCTTCAGTGAAAAGTCGTTTTGATCTATGCTATGGGATTTAATGGATTAACCTCATCAAGAGGACATAACACCAGTGCCCTGGGGACATACCCCACATCCGTGGGGATGCAGCTAATCTTGATTTGACGCACTCGGGTTCAGGGAGTGACACCCAGGAGGCACAGGACACCCCATTTTGATCAGGAGAATAAACAGTTGGTTGTGCACAAACTTGCATCATCCAAAAAGCAACATGTACACATCACATTTTTCACGTGAAAACTGTCAATTTTTTCGCAATGCCCCTAGATGTGGATTTTGGACCCTAGCTCTGCCGGCACCTAAGGAAACCTTGCAAACCGACATATTTTCTAAACTTAGACATCGAGAAGAATCCCGGATGGGGTGACTTATGTGGCTCCCTCCCGGTTCTGTTACACAGATTCCCATGAAAAGCCCAAACTTTGTAAAAGAAATTCTGGAATCTGAAGGGGAGCAACAAACTTCCATTAACCCAGCATTCCCCCAAGTCTCCTGAGAAAAATGGTACCTCACTTGTATGGGTAGGCATAGTGCCCATGGTGGGACATGGCCCAAAACGTACTGCGGAGACTTCAAATTGATCGATTAGAAAAGACCTCGTTTTGCGAGGGAGGCACCTGCGTTTTTGATCCCGGGCTCGGTGGTAATCTAGGAAAAACTACCAATCCCAGATATTTCTGAAAACTAGACACCCAGGGGAGTCCATAAAGGTGTAACTGAGTGGATCCCCCAACGTTTTCCTAGCCAGAACCCCTAGCAAACCTCAAATTTAGCTGAACAAATCTAATTTTTCTCACATTTCTTTGTGGGAAAGTTGTAGGATCACTGGGCTGACACAAAATTCCTACCATGCAGCACCCCCCTAGGTCACCCAGTAAAAATGGTACCTCACTTGTGTGTGTGTGCTAAGTACCTGCGACAGGCATGGACCCAAAACGTATTGTGGAGACATCAAAATTATATATCACAAAACAACCTGATTTTGCAAAGAAGGCACATGCGTTTTTGGTTCCGGGCTTGGCGACCATCTAGGGAAACCTACCAAACCCACACATTTCTGTAAACTAGACACCTGGAGAAATCTAGTGATGTGTAGCTTGCATGGATCCCCCAACATTTTCCTAACCAGAATCCCCTGCAAACCTCAAATTTAGCTAAAAAAATCAGATTTTCCTTACATTTCTGTGTGGGATAACCACACCGGCACAAATGTCCTACCACCCAGCATTCCCCTTTGTCTCCCGATAAAAATGATACCTTACTTGTGTGGGTGTCCAATGCAGAATCCCTGTTAGATTAGGCCTATTGATGCTCACGTAATGTCATGTATAAGTTAACATTCTCTGCACAATTTTCTATTTTAGACTCCATTTTCTGTAACGTTCGAAACGAATATTTTCCATTTTCAAGAAACACCCTGTGCTAAGTTTTGTTTCTGCAGTAAAGAACTGTTGGAGCCAGTGCATAGCTTTCCCACTAGATAAAGGCCCTCTCCCACCTGTCTGGCAGTTTGATTGCAGCCCAGGGTGAAACGCCTTGGACGGTACTGAGTTGTGCAAGAAATGAAAGCAGAAACCTTTTTTTCCCTCTCTCTCTGTCCAGCAACATCTGTTTGGAAAATATATATAATGTATCTTTATGCTGACTTTCTTTCAGTTCCCTCTGTAGCACTCTCCCAAGACTGTGCAGACAGAGGCCCACTCTGAGCAAATATAATAAATAATTATTGGTAGATATTCTCCACTGTCTTTCCGACTCTTCATTTGGTATGGAAGGCTGAGAGGTAGTCCAAGGTGACCCGGGTCACCCTAAGTGGGTAATTTCCTTAACTGGCGCCCAAACAGGGACCCCATCGGGACTGTGAAACATCCCTCTTCCATAGATTGAGGGGAAAACGGGGACACCATCAGGTCGGACTGACGTCTCAGGGATTCCTGCACAAGGAGATTTGTTTCTTGCAGCTGCTGCCTCTGTCCCACCGGAGTGTGACCTTGCTCAGCCGTTGTCCTAACTGAGGTCCTGAACGGCAAAACCCTTGATCTGACTGTTTGATCCGAAGAGTCGGCAGTGGAGAACTGGTTTATCTGTACCTCTGATATCAGCTGAGTCTGTTTCAGTTCTATGTGGTACCACTGTAATTTGGTTTTGTTGCAGTCTGAGGACTATTTTGGTAAAAAGTGTTTGCAAATACTTTGCTAGGTAAAATAACGATTTTTCTTTTCTTTACAATGCCTGGTTTCATTAAGATTTGGAGTTTGTGTTGTCATTGTTGTTCTATAGATGCATGGTTGGAAGAGTCCCAGCCTGCACCTCCTGAGGGCAGTCCTAATTTTATTATGTATGTAAAACATGGCCTTGGCGCTATTATGTTTAGTAAGTTGTGGCACAAATATATGAGGGACAATGCAGAGTTACAGTGGCCTTTGACAGGCTCCTTTGATGAACAAACAATAGGATTTCTTCAGGAACAGCGGTTTAAAAGATGCAGTAGGCAATCTATATTTGACTCTCTCTGAAATTGGCAGATGAAGGCCAAGCAGAGGCATTAATGGAGAAGGATGCTAGAAAAAGAAAAAGAAATATGCAGACCCTTATACAAAAGGCTGTAGCCTATAATAGGGATAAGACGGAGAAGGGAATAGAATGTGAGGATAGAAGGTTTCGGTTGCATGTTGATGAGTGTTATAAGGTTCAGGAAGATGGTGATACTTTATGGAGGCCTTGTTAGATACCCGACCTCAACACCATATGTCCTGGAATGGATATATCTTGTTGTTCCCCATCAGCAACAACAACCTGCTCAGGGTGCATCCGTCTCTATGGCTGTCCTGCCTACTTCCATGGTTAATGTACCCCTACTCCTATTTCGTTACAATCTCTGACTACACCAATACCTGTTACTCCTGTTCCAGCAATTCATCCTCCAATGTCACTAATTACTAACACACCGATGTGTGCTCCGGAAGAGAGAGATCTGACCAGATTTAGAGAACGATTAGGTCCGTTAATGCGATCTGGGGTGGGGGAGCAAGAGAAGAAAGTAATAGCGGACCAGGTCATTAGGTAGGCTTGTAATACAATTTACAGTCTTGAGGATATCTGGCAGGTCATGCAAGATTTTCAACTTTTCATTCAGCAGCTTGTCCTTAAGTAAAAGCCTGCTGCGCTGACTGACCTTTGGCACTCGCATTTCAAAACTGAGTCTCCCCAAATCTTATTTGATATTAGAGACTGCATTTATGTAACTAACATGGGACCGGACCAAGTGTTTGGGAATGTTTCAAATTTGCTTTCTTATAGAAGCAGACTACATGATAAGAGTCCCATTCAAATAACTCAGTTCTCGATGCGAGAAGTTCACCCCATTTATCACCTGGAAATTCCTTAGTGGTGGACCAAAACAGAGCGGCTACCAGATTGGCTGTGGCTGCTCGCTTTCAGGAACAATTGGTTTATACGTTGTGGAAAAGGAGGGATGTTCTGGCCCGATCCTAGGAAAAATCCTACTGCTTACTATTAAGAGTTAACAGAGGCAGCCACTTCTACTGTGATGACCCTGTTATTGAAATATGTTTGGCCTACTTGTTCCAGTTGACATTTGGCAACAAGTGCATACCCAAGTCCATTTCGCTGAGTTGGGCAGTACATGGGATGTGATTAAGGGTTGGGACCGGGATCGGAAGCTAGGAGATAGACTATGTGCTGAGGTACTTGCCTTGCCCGGCCGTATCATAGCATATATGCACACACTTATTCTGCCAAAGAAAGTTAGTTGGAATAGACTAACTGCCTGCTAGCAGAAGAAAGATGAAAGTGTTTCTGATTTCTTCACCAGGTTTGAAGAGACATTTTTGGATTATAGTGGGCAGGACATGTCTCAGTAGGGGGAGTTTGTTTATTTGCTAATGGGTTTGTCACCAATCTCCTCTCCGAAATAATGTTCAGACTCCAGGAGTCTGAAAGCACCTCGTCCACATCCTCACCCTCTGTGATTCTAAATATGGCCCAATATTACGAGCATAAGGATAATGAAGTGGAAGACAAACAAAGATAAGAAACATAAGGATCTGAAGACAAAGGTATTATTGCAACATGCACATCAGGATAACACTGGAGGATGGGACCCATGCGACAACGTCCATGCACTAGACAGCTTCCCACAACACCTTTGTCACAGAATCAGTATGCTTACGGTAAGGAAGAAGGCCACTGGCCTGTGCTTTTGCAAAAAGTTTTGTCCACTCGAGGAAGGGGTCCTTGGAATAGGGGTCATGGGACCGATAGTCAGCAAAACACTACGGCCTCTATGGGCGGTTGCGACAATTATTTTGACAACATTAGTGACAGACAGTATTATAATGATGATTATGAGTTTGATGATGCGACAGGCATCTCTTATAGCTAGGACAGCCAGGGACAGGGTAAGGGACCAGTTTACATACCTGTAGATCAGCGTGGTCCTTATGGCAAAGCAGATTTGAAAGGATGGACTAAGGAATATTTGGTTGACACAGGTGCTACAAAGAGCTCAGTTTCCCGACATATGATCCCTGGGGCGGTCCAGTCTGGCCATAATAATGTTTTGGTGGGTTTTTCAGAAGTAGCGGTTGTAAGCCCCATTTTGCGCCCCTTGCTCTTACTGTTGGTTCTATTATCGTGGACTCCCCATTTCTTTTGACATTCAATTGTGGTGAAAATTTGATGGGTTTAAACTTACTAAAAAAGTTGCATGCTACTATTTATTGTTCACCAGATGGTGCTCATATTACTGTGGGTCCGGACGTGAGTACTAAACAATGTCTATCAAAAGATGACCTGCTTCCACCTGAATTTGATCAAGTACCGCCCACGTTATGGGCCAATGGCAACACCGATGTAGGACTATTGGGACATATTATGGACATGACTGAGAATGTCAAGGGGATGGAAAGCAGGAACTGGAGTGGGTCTCTTTTGGGTAATTTGAGTTGGATTCTCAAGGAAATGATTTATCTTATAGTAGTGTTAGTGCTCTGTTGCGTCCTCGTTCAATGCCTTACCCAGGGTTGTTCCTATTGTGCCACTGTTTTTACGGCCAATAAGAAAATATCTGCCCATGTTATCAATGCCGCTATGATGCTCCAAGCCGATTTTGAGGTTTTTATGAATGTAGATGAGGGAATATTTGAGGATTCATCCCTCCATGCTATCCCTATTTCTGATGTTGATTGAAAATTGTGCCCTTAGTTTCACATCGATTGCCTTTCTGATTTTGATGCCCTATCAACTTCTAATGGTGTTCCAGTAGCACTGTCTATGTACATGTTTTCCTTTTTTTTCCATATTAGAAAATGTCTATAGCTCATGCTAAAAGGAGGATTTGTTAGATTAGTCCCTATTCTTTTCCAGTTCCGAGAAAACCCCTTTGCTAAGTTTTGTTTCTGCAATAAAAAACTGTTGGTGCCAAAGCATAGCTTTCCAACTAGATAAAGGCCCTCACCTGGCAGTTTGATCCTAGCCCAGGGTGAAACGGCCTTGGACCGTACTGAGTTGTGCAAGATATGAAAGCAGAAACTTTTTTTCCCTCTGTCTCTCTGTCCAGTTACATCTGTTTGGAAAATTCCACTGTGGGTGTGTCCTTAACTAATCATGTAATGTACATAATGTAACTTTATGTTGACGTTCTTTCAGTTCCCTCTGTAGCACTTTCTCGAGACTGGGCAGACGGAGACCAGCTCTAGGCGAATATAATAAAGAATTATTGGTGAATATACTCCACTGTCTTTCCGACTCTTCATTTGGTATGGAAGGCTGAGGTGGTCCGAGGTGACCTGGGTGACCGTAATTGGGTCATTTCCTTCATCACCTAAAAACATATTAAAAAAAATATATAGGGCTTGGAGTTCGCTGTGCTATCCCCTCAATCCCTATGTTTTTGGCCCATCCCAGTCGCAGGCCCTTTGCCAACTCACACAAGTGAGGTGTCATTTTACTTGGGAGACTGAGGGGAAGGTTGAGTTGTAGGACATTTGTGCCTGCAGGGTGACCACAGACAGAAATGTGAGGAAAATGAGATTTTTTAACTAAATTAGAGGTTTGCAGGGGATTCTGGGTAGGAAAACATTGGGGGATTCATGCAGGTCATACCTCCCTGAACTCCCCTGGGTGTCTAGTTTTCAGAAAGGTATAGGTTTGGTAGGTTCCTCTAGATGTTCGTCAAACCTGGGACCAAAAACGACGGTGACCCCCTTGCAAAACCAGGTCATTTTGTGATAGATAATTTTGATGTCTCCACAATAAGTTTTGGGCCCTTCCCAGCTGTGGGTACTTGGCCCACCCCCACAAGTGAGGTTACCATTTTTTCATGAGTCCTAGGGGAACACTGAGTGGTAGGAAATTTGTGTCAGCCTGCTGACCCCACTGCTTTCCCACACAGAAATGTGGGGGAAATGTTTCTTTTTTTCAGCAGAATTTAAGGTTTGCAGGGGATTCTGGGTGGGAAAACATTGGGGGATCCATGAACATCACACCTCAGTAAACTCTCCCACATGTCTAGTTTTGAGAAATGTGTGGGCTTTGTGGAATTCTCTAGATGGCCGCCGAGCCTGGGACCAAAAACTCAGGTGACCCCCTTGCAAAACCAGGACATTTTGTGATAGATAATTTTGATGTCTCCACAATATGTGTTGGGCCCTTCCCTTCCACGGGCACTTGGCCCACCCACACAAGTGAGGTACCATTTTTATCAGGATACCCAGGGAAATGCTAGGTGGTGGAAAATTTTGTGTCAGCCCGGTAATACCAAAACTTTCCCATACAAAAATGTGATTTTTTTTCAGCAAAGTTTGGGATTTGCAAGGGATTCTGGGTAGCAACACTTTAGGGGATTGATGCAAGTCACACCTCCCTGGATTTCTCCAGGTGTCTAGTTTTCAGAAATGTGTGGGTTTAGTAGGTTTCCTGATCCTTGGACCGAAAACTCAGGTGCCCCCTTGCAAAACGAGGTCATTTTGTAATAGATAATTTTGATGTCTCCACAATAAGGTTTGGGCCATTCCCTACCATAGGTACTTGGCACACCCACACAAGTGAGATACCATTTTTTTTTTTTTTTTTTTATATTTTATTATTTTCTGGCAGAGGTAATACATACAAGGGCATGACCAAAAAAAGAAATACAAAATCAAACAGAGTTCTTTACAGAAAAGAAATAACCATAATGCGATTCAAATCCAATTATCAATTGGTAGCCATAACTTCCGACCAAAAATCTTCTTTTTGAGTCCTTTCAGTTTATAAACTGCTTTATCCATTCTATAAACATTTAGCAGCTTTCCCAACCATAACTCAAACGTTGGAGGATCTACATCCAACCATTTAGAAGTGATACAAGCTCGAAAAATAGACATTCCGATAAACAGAAAATATTCTTGATCTATTGTTAAATCCTGAGGAGGAAAATACACACCAAAAATAATAATAGTAGGATGCAACGTAATCCGAACATGTAACAAATTAGACAAAAACTTTTCGATCTTCTCAATATATACAACAAGTTTAGAACAACTATGGAACATATGGATTGAGTCGGCTGCTAAAGTACCACAGCGACTGCAATTGATACCTTTTACCGCTTTCCATTTTACCAGTTTTGCAGGTGTATAATAAAGATCTAGGGTGGACATAAAATGTTGGCTTTTAAGAGAGCTATTAATAAGTGTCTTATTGCTCATCTCAAATACTTTTACCAGGTCAATCCCTTCAATACAGAGCTTCCTCTCCCATTTCCGGGTATGATGATCCAAGTCATTCTGAATCCTGTTATTCATTAACTGATAAATAGTGCCAATACGACTGTTCTTCCTAGAGCTTTCCAGAATATCAATAGTTTCCATAGTATCAGTAAATAAAACATTTTTTTTTTCCAGGAAGCTACGAATCTGTAGATATTTAAAAAAATCATTCCTAGATAAACCAAAAATCTCTTGTAGTTTAGAGAAGGACAAAAGGGACCCATTTTGGTACAGTTGACCGAGTGAATGAATCTGTTTCATATACCACCGGTGAATTACCATATCTTGAAAAATTACTGGTAATAACTTATTATCGAGCAAAGGTGTATAGTAGTTCAGTTTTGGGACTAAACCTAAAATTTTATTCATTTGCCTCCAAATTAAACATGCCGCATGGACTACCTTGAACTTTGTTTTTTTATAATAGCTAGGTTCAATGATTTTCACCAAACATTGCCGTGCGTCAGTACCGAGGAGCATTTCAAAGATAGAAGGTGACATAGCTGGATCTAATACACAATCATGAAAGAGCAAAACCCGAAAGGTTTTCAGAGCAATAGCCCAGTAATACATTTTAAAATTCGGAAGCCCTAAGCCGGCACAATCTAGTGGGAGAGTGCACCATTTTAGAGATCTTCTGGCACGATGGTATCCCCATAAAAACCTAGACACCATTCTATCAATTCTATTGAAAAGAAACATTGAAAAAAATAGGGGGATTGTACGAAAGAAATACAAAAATGTTGGGAAGATCATCATTTTGATAACGTTAGTTCGACCATATAATGACAGATGTAGATTATTGAATCTTTCTAGCGATCTATTAGAGGATATAAGCAAGGGGTCTAAATTTAATGCAACAATATCCTCAACCTTGGATGATAGAATAACACCAAGATAAGAGCCAGTAGTATTAAGTGGGATGTCGATGGGTTTACCCGTTTCTGAATGAATAATCTGGGTCTTGGTAATGTTTAACTTATAGCCGGAGACCTTTCCGAACTCATTAGCCAAATTAATTATTGTAGGTAACGCAGAGGAGACGTCTGAGGTGACAATTGCGACGTCATCCGCGTACGCTAAGACTTTATGGTCTACTCCAAAAAGATGAACTGGTGGAATATTTGGTTCCAAAATAAGTCTACTTAAATAGGGTTCTAAATATAATGCAAATAAAAGCGGGGAGCAGGGGCACCCTTGTCTCGTCCCTCTCGTAATTGGAAAGGGTCTTGAATAGTCAGTGCCCAGTCTTATAATGCCCTTGGGACCAGAATACAATGACCGTACCGCCTGAATAAATTGTGTAGGAAATCCCTTCCCTTCTAACACAGTCCAAAGGAATCCCCGGTCCACTCTATCAAACGCTTTCTCAGCATCGAGTAAGATCACCCCGACTGGGGATTCCTTTGCCTGTGCCCAATCTAAAAGTGTAATAACACGTCTAACATGGTCAGTAGTATCTCTACCTCTGATGAAACCATGTTGAATATTAGACACTAGACTAGACATCACCTGGTTGAGCCTGTTTGCAAGAATTTTTGAATAGATCTTACTATCTGCCGTAATAAGAGATATAGGTCGATATGAACCTAATTCTTTCGGATCCTTATGTTTCTTCAAAAACACTACTATAATAGCGGTGGACCAGGAATCAGGTGGCTTCCCTTAAAATGCAGAATTAAAAATCTTTACCAATTCTGGTTTCAACATATGTCTAAATGTGCGATAGAATTCGAGAGGTATCTGATCAAATCCCATAGCTTTACCTGCAGCAAGACTCAGAATGGCTTGCTCAATCTCTTCCCAACTTATTGGACGTCGAAATGCGTTAGTCTCTTCACATCCCAATACTAATTGATTAGTACCGCAAAGATAATCAACGGGATTCAAAGTCTTATCTACTTCATTGTGAAAGTCATTATACAATGTTTTATAGAACCCCAAAAATGACTCTAAAATTCCTCCCCTAGATTCATAATAGTGACCGTTCAAATCATTGACGCCCTTGATTTCATTAATAGAGGATTTCTGACGTAAACGCTGTGCTAATATTTTAGCGGTACGCTCACTATATTCATAACGTTCGGTTTTAAAAAGCTTGAAATCTGATGCTACTTTATCAGCAATATGAGTCCGTAGGCCAGAACGTTCAATTACTAAGCGTAGCTGCGACTCTTCTATACCAACATTATTTTTACAAGCCATCGCTAGGTCCATCTCAGCTAACCTGATTTTATATAATCTCTCTCTAAATTCTGTTTGTGTTTTTTTCCTCTTGAAGTTTGCAAAGCTAATTGTCTCTCCGCGTATGATTGATTTAAATGCATCCCACACCACTGGGGGGGAGGCTGAATCGTTATTTATTAAAAAATAGTCATTAATAATAGTCGCCATAAATTGTAAGTAATCCTCATCTAATAAAAGGTTTCTCTGAAATGACCAAGATCTACTTGAATTCTTAGATTCTGTAGAAACGTCAATCTCAGCAATTATAGGATTATGGTCTGAGATGACTTGGGGAAGAATTTCAAGACTAATTGTCTCCAAAAACTGCAAAGACGTGAAAAAATAGTCTAATCGGGCAAACTTACGATGTGGATAGGAGTAAAAGGTATATCCAGGATCTTTAGAATACCTTTTATGCCATACATCCGTTAATCCGTTATTCACAACCAACTCCCGAAGGGCATGATAAGTTCTGGGTTTATGACCGATATACCTTCTTCCTGAGTTAATATTCCAGTCGGCTGGCAGATGAATGTTTAAGTCCCCACATATTATAATAGGTTGCGCCCAAATAGCTAATTCTGTGTTAATAATATTAAAAACTTCCGCATCATCTAGGTTCGGCCCATACATACAACATAAAGAAAATTTAGAACCACCAATAATTAGCTCAGCAAGTCCCCATCTACCCCATTTATCAGCTAGAGTTTTCGAACACTTCGCAACTCCCTTTCGCATACAAATAGCAATGCCTCTTTTTATACCCATCTGCTTAGAGACAAGTAACACCTCCAAACCCAACTTATCCAAAAGTAAGCGTTTGTCCCATGCAATATGAGTTTCTTGTATACATAATAAATCGATAGACAATGTCTGAATTATAGAGCGAAACATTCCAATCTTTTTAAAGTCATTAAGACCATTGATATTAATAGTACATATTTTCACTTTTATCTTCTTTTCCTCCATATTGAGATGATGAAAAAAAAAAGAATAGCAAACCTCAGCAATATATAGTCCTCGCAGCTACAACTTAAATACCAACTAAGATACCAAATGAACATCCTTGCAACGAATACCTCTGCCTTACACCCCCACCACCAACCCTTACCCTTTCCCACCCCCACCCGTTTACCCAGAACCCCTCCCCCCACCCTCCCCATTATAGGAGGCATAGGAACTATCAGTTCCTAGAACATATGGGTGCCGTGTCCCTGGGCCATAGCGTCCAAGAGAAAAAGGAGAAGAGAAACCAGTTAGATGAAGAGAAGAAATTTAGAGGAAAATTTAGAAAATTAAAAGAATAAAGAAGAGAAAGAGGGAGAATGAATATTCCTATTTTAAAGAAAAAGAGAAGAAGAGAAGAAACAAGAAAAAAAACACAATTGCAACAAAATTACTTGAGCTGACAGCCCTTTTAGTCCTTATATACCATATCTAATTATAATTCAGATAGAGTTCAAATATTCTTTGGCTTTAATCTCTGAAATAAAGTATTTAACTGTGCCTTTGAACACTGTCTTTAGCTTCGCTGGGCCTTGAAGAAAAACGGCAACTTCTTTTTTTTGAAAATCAGGAATCAGTTGTCTCAACCTCCACCGTTGTGCCACTGTAGCCTGACAATAATCTGGTCTTACAAAAAACTGGCAGCCAAGTCCATCCGCTTTCTTATCTGGTCTCGCTGACACAAAAATAGCCTCACGAGCAAGAAAATTATTAAATGAGACCAGAATGGCCCTAGGATAATTTGCTTGACCTTGACGTGGACTCCGCACAGTGAAGGGGAACCTGTGCGCACGTTGTACTTCTCGAGCCCAGTCCCATTCTGCCATTTCGGGAAAGGCATCCTTCAATAGATTGACAATAAACCGCCGAGGGTCAGATCCTTCTTTGTTTTCGGGAATTCCCAAAAAGCGTAGATTGCTTCTACGGGCCTGATTCTCCAAGTTAGCAATCTTATCGGACAAATCCTCTTTTAAGGCCATAAAATCACCAACTTACTGTCTCTGTGCCATACTTTCTTCCTCCAGAACTGCTATTCTGGTCTCTGCTTCGACAACTCTGTCGGTGGTCTCGGAGCACATCTTGATGGCACGACGAACTGAATTTTTGACCTTGGCACAGGCCACCTGTGTGCGTAGATTTTCAGCCTTACTTTCAGCCCTGTGGCTCATCATAGTATCGTAAATCATCTTCAAGGTTATCTCCTCAGGACCTTCACCATTGTCATGTATAGCGACCGAACCAGGGACAGGGTCAGATGTAGTTCCCGCAATGTCCGTGACATCAGTGGCAGAGACAGGTACAATATTAGAAGACAGAATGGAAGACGGTGTATTCCCCCCTTTATGTGGATTAGCATCAGCTTCCTTACTCCCCACACGAAGTGACCGTTTTTTCCAAAGTTTTTTTTTAATGGTAATAGCTGTGTTAACCTCAGGGCTCCCACTAAATTCAACATCTGAAGATAGGCTCTCACAACTTATCTCAGCCCAATCTTTATGAGCTCCTGTTGCATCATCCGAGGATATTTCTGACAGGGAAAAAAACTTCTCCGAGGCTTCCAAATTAGTATGCAATACAGAGTCTACAACTGTCTTCTGTTGCTCGTTTTCTGCAGATACTGGTACCGATAGCGTGGGTAGCGAGCAAGAACGGGTGATACCAGCAACACCAAAAACTACATCTCCCATAATACCCTTCTTTAGGGGATTAGCCAGCGACAAGTTTGGAGAAATGTTTAACGGATTATTATCAGTTTCTGCTGTGAAAGTCAGTTGATCAGATTGCATTGTCGTCGCATCCATACTTTGCCCAATTTCATCGGTTAATATTTTTTTTCTGGCTGCTTGCTTCTCGAACAAAGCAGGCAGAGTCTGCAGCATAGCGTCCTTAACACTCGCGGCCTCATTATGCTTCGTAGGGGGTCTACCAGAGTTCTTACCCTGTTTAGTTATGGGATTAGCAGGGGTTGAGCTTACCGCCTCTGAAGCCTCCGCCATAACAGATCCCTCGACGCCCGGGTCCGCGTTTCTCTCCGTTCGGCCCCCGTCGGTTTTCTTGTTACTGCGGGTGCTGACGGACGAAGGCAACGGTGTCTTTTTTTTCCCCTTCCGTGTACCGCCTCCGCCTCCGCCTCTACCAGGAAGGACACCGCTCTGCGCCCAAAATAGGCAGAGTGTAGCACGCCACAGCGGGGACCGCCGTCTAAGCTCATAGAAATTCAGCAACATTCGTATGTTCTTTTCGAGGGAT
Source organism: Lissotriton helveticus (assembly GCF_964261635.1). Taxonomy (NCBI): domain Eukaryota; kingdom Metazoa; phylum Chordata; class Amphibia; order Caudata; family Salamandridae; genus Lissotriton; species Lissotriton helveticus. Next base: position 891,899,789 of record NC_136063.1, on the reverse strand, counting down.
ACTTTGTATCGCGTATCACGTTTAACGCGTCAGAAACATTGACAGCTCCCAAGAAAATCTCCGCAATACTTTCGCCCGCCGCCGCCTTTCTCCACACCACAGAAGCAACCCGGTTAACAGCCGGAAACAGGCGACGCCTCAGGCGGCCTCCGTCTTAAAATGTCCAGCAACGGGAGAAACGCCGATACAGCCAGGTGAGTAATTGAATACAGCCAGATGCCAAATGCAGCCGTGCAAAGCCGCTCACGCCATATATCTCAGAAGCGCTACCAGTCTAAGAATTTTCCTCGTGAAAAATGGATCGATGCTCTCCCCCTTTCTCCCGGACACCTGGAGCCAGGGAGCAAGCTGCTCACACAGCCTTCCACACGGCAGCCATCTTGCCAGTGAGATACCATTTTTATCAGGAGTCCTAGGGGAACGCTGGCTGGTAGGAAACTTGGGTCAGCCTGGTGCTCCCACAGCTTTATCACATAGAAATATGAGAAAATTTGACTTTTTTCAGCTAAATTTGAGGTCTGCAGGGGATTTTGAGTAAGAAAACCTTGGGGGAATCCATGCATGCCACACCTCCCTGGAATTCCATTGGTATCTAGTTTGCAGAAATGTCTGGGTTTGGTAGGTTTCCTTAGATGGCTGCCGAACCCAAGACCAAAAACGCAGATGCCCCCTATATATCACAAAACAACTTGGTTTTGCCACGGCCACCTGTAATTAAGGTACGGATTTGGTGGTCATCTAGGGAAACATACCAATTCCAGACATTTCGGAAAACTAGATACCCAGGGGAGGCCAGAGAGGTGTGCCTTGTGTGGACCCCCCAACATTTCTTTACCCAGAATCCCCTGCAAACCTCAAAGTTAGCTAAATATCTAAATTTCCAAGAGATCCACCAGGGAGGGGTTTGATTAGAAAGGGGAGATTCACACCTTTCCAATGATACCTCTCCCATCTGTTTCGATGCTCAAGAGGCTACGTCAGCCCCACAAGCACCAAAACACTGAAACTGAAACTAAGCTTCATTGTCAATGTAATTACGTCAGTGCTTTATGGGCGATATTGTCATAACATTGGAAACAAAAAAAATGGCTTGGGAGGTTGGGGAAGCTTTTTCTCACCTCCTGAGGCAAAAAAAAGAAATCCTTTCGCTGCTTACAGCAGAGGGATTTGATGCTAGTGTGCACATGGAGGAATGGTTCCTTCATGAGCACAAGAGCACTGGTGCTCATGTCGGAACCATTCCGTCAGGAGAACTGAAGGGGTTAATCAGATCATATAATAAATGCATTAACGCGTGTTCATAAAGGAAAGAATCCCTATTCTAAGAATCAGGTGAAAATGGAGCCAGTCAGAACCCGGACAGAGTTCCAGTTGCAGAGAGTGAGAAAAGCATGAAGCTTTAGCATTAAAGTGAGCTAAAATAGATAAAAAATATCTTAGAGCAGAACTTCCTATGAAGAGAGGTTCAAGAAATTGAGTAGAGTCTCAGGCTAAGTAGCATAATGTCTGGGTCTTGGTAAAGTTGATCTGGAAAGTGGGGTACACAGTGTGGAAAGAGTGTCCTGGAAGTGGTGAAAGTGTCTGTGTCTGCTCTAGGAATAAGCACTATTACAGACATCACATTCTGAAGCTCTGTAACATGTTGCTTCTTCTGTCTCGAGACAGTCAATCTGCATTTGATGCTTTCATAGAAACAGGATCACTCCTCATCTTCTCACAGAAATACAATAATCCACAGACAGCAATGTTAAATTTGCCACTAATCTGTTTAATATCTAAATTCATGTGGGTCATTCTCTCATTCAAGTGTCTACTTTCCTGCCTATAGACTACGTTTCTAACCTTCCAATATCATGTATTTAAACAATGGTCTATGCAAAAGTTGAAACATCAATACAATGAAAAGAAAAACATTTTGGACAACAACGATGAATATTCTTAAAAAAGCTGCATCTTCATATATGAACTTCTTCATTATCCCATTCAAAGATTCAATTCTAATCACTGTGATCTTTGGGTAAATGGAAACATTCAGTGGTAAAATATAAAAAACATTTTGTGAAACTTTTAATTATTATGAAAAGGCATGTTCATGGAAAGGTCAAGAAATAAACATTTTATGCATGTTTTAGCATTTCTAGTTAAGTTGGCCTTAAAAGCAGTGTTATAATTTGAGGTCTAGTATGAGTAAACATGTTTGCTTACTACCTTTTTACACATTTCAAAATGCATTATTTTCTTTTAAAGATTACAAGTTTCTGTTTTTATTAAAGTACACTCTCATCAGCAGCAAATATATTCAGTCAGAAACACATTCTTTTGAGTACAGATTCAGATTCTATGCAGAACAATTAAATATATTTTTTATCATGAGCCAAGCCAGAGTCTATTTTTAACATGAGCCAGAGCGTACATTAAGATATACCAGAGGTATATCCTTTATCAAGTGGTATGTTAGATATGATTGAAATAAGATCAACAGATCACTGGAGGTTTAGGGGTACAATGTCCCCTTCATACGTAAATGTGCCGAATGTTTCCGCAAAACAGAAATTGCAAGATTGCTGGTCAGTGGCATTCCTCAGGGCAATAAGAGGATCACTATTTCTAATCTTCTTAATATGCTAATAAAGGAAAGACAGGATGTTCTTACCTTCCCTTGTTTCACCTCTCCACCAAGGAATAAAAAGTATATTAGATATTCTTATGCCACCATTTTCCATGCTTAGGTGGTATAGTACATGAAAAATATTTTTCAGACCACACGGCACAAGTGATGGATAAAGTGGCACTGCAAAACACACAACAACATGACATACACATCTGGTGGAACATTCATGATAGTTTAAACGTGTGCTGACATTACATCATTTACCCTTTTCATGGGTATAGTTTACTTCATGGTCTGATGGGGGTGGCAGCCCTGTAGTCACACAATTAATATTTGGACTATTCATCATTATTTCTTTTAAAGGAACCTTTAGCATAGTTCATCTTTTTTTATCATCCTGAACCATTTCTTTCAACTGCAACTAGAACTAAAAGTTAGAATGCATAGGGTTTTCAATTCTTATTACTTATTGTTATGCCCAACTTTGATTTGGAAGAAATCCAAGTGCTCCCAAAGTGAGAAGATAATACTTACTTTATCAAAGAGACATGCCTGGTTTTATTACCTATGCGTCCCCTCTTCCCAGCCAACGTTGTTCACACTGGAGCTGAGAGCATATAATCAATTTGAGTCTAGCGGCACCATGTTTGGGTCAGGCACCCATGTTATGTGGTCTTGTGTCCTGGAGACCACCCTCAGTATCAGGAGAAGAGTCCTTCCTGGTGTGTGTATCATGTGATCGGCAGTATGCCGTCACATGTCTATTGTTCCAATAATAATGGGAAATGTAATTTCTCCCCAGAGGACACTATCCCAAGTCTCAGTGACTTGGATATAATGGACAACAGAGTTGCCAAAGGGGATATCTGCTTGAGGCTAGTATTGAAAATTATTGAAAATGATAAAAAAGAGGAAACAAAACCTTGTTACGTGGTCTTGACAACCTGGCAACAGGGCAGAAGCCCCTCCTTCTGTGTGTATCACATGATCGGCAGTGTGCCATCATGTATCTCTTATCCTACAATGATGGGAAATGTAGTTCCTCCACATGAGGCATCATACCAAGTCTTGGTGATCGAGATATAATGAGCAATGGAGTTCCCAAAAGAGCTATCTGCTTGAGGCTAGCATTGAGAATGTCAAAATTGAGGAAACAAACAGCTTGTTACTGGAAGGCTGTCTAGTAGAAAATTGCATACTTGCTAATATCAGTAGTGACCCAATTATAACATATCTCTTAGGATCTAAGGAATATCTGAGGTACATTTGTAATGAGTTTCTATATCTGATATGGATTAATGACATTGGTGCTGACGGCTGGACATGGGTAGGTCCCGTGTTAGCAGACACACTGGCTAAGTAAGTAATTTGTATGCTACCCTCTCCAACCCCGTCCCTGATGCTTTAAACTCTTTCAGAAAGGAGTCTCACTTCCAACTTGCCACCCCCCTACGCAGCCACCACTCTGGGTGCATCTAGGACCCCTTAGCGGCATTCCTACATCATGGTTTACCAGTTAAGACCATATGTCCAGGTTGTTTCTAGGTTCACCACCGGCAGCGTAGGTTGTTTCTAATCTCAGGAACACTGTGAAGTGCTCTGTCCCCCGCATGTGCTAGACTCTCTGTGTTAGGAGTCACACCTTCCACCTACCCTGAAGCTCAGCAGCCACTGTGCTGGATTAGTTATGGACTCCCTTGCAGCCTAACCACATTATGGTTTTTCCACTCTGCCTCTACTGGTTGGACCCTTTGCCTGTTTGCTGGCTCACCACCGGCAGCGTAGGCTGTTCTAATTCCACTTTCACCCCCATGAGTAGGCGTGCTTTGGCAGACTGCACTACGTGCTGCTCTAATCACTTTAACTGCTCGTAACCACCCCCACTATGACAGCTAGCTAGCAGCAGCCACCTGTCAGTCCCCATACTTTCAGGGCTGATTGCCAATATCCGCCACTGACATACTGAACCACAACCTGCAGCATAGGTTTTGAACTCCACCAACACCTCCCTCCTTCCACTGCACCGCAGCCTGCAACCTCTTACGGAGTGCCGCTCTATCCGCTGCACCTGGCCCACTTTACCACACTCTCCTTTTACGTTACAGTCTTGATCTCTCTCGCAACACCAGCGAAAAGCCCGGGATGTCTCAGTTGGGACAGATCAACCCCCCTATTTAGGTGAGTTTCATGCTGGGGGACACCACAAAAGACACTGGCGTGGGCAGACAACTGTGGGGGCACACCATCACTCCCTCCACTAAAGAACGTACTACCACGTGGCCTTGCCACTAGATCATTAATATCATGCATGTTTGTTTGGTATAATGGTTTTGTTAACAATTGGACCTACTGTCCAATTTTTAATCTACACGACCAGTGTTTTTAAATTCTGTCCTATGCAGATGCTCGCTATCCTGTCTCCTTATCCTCCATGGTCTCATGGTTTCTCTACCTCTATGTATATGGCTACCTAACCATATTGTATTTTTGTAATTTTGATTTATTTCTTCCAGGTGCACTTTTTTACAGAAGGTACTAGATGAGGATACTTAGGTCCTGATGAAATGCCTAGATCCATTCGGACTGTGTAAGCCATGAAACATGATGACCCTCTGCACAACTCACTCACTTATTTAAACTGAATCTGGTTTAATTTTTCCCTCTCCAGTTCATGACTTTCCAGTTGGTGTGTTTACTCATGGCACAGGTACCCCGTGAATAAACTACCATTGTAGAATCCTGTAGCTATTTATAAACCACACTTACACTATGTCACTTCTACTCACTACACATATGCTACCTCCATAACATATTTAGGCTTCACAATGGCAAACCGAGAAGGCCTCCGGCAAAGATCCCCCTCTCGTTGGGCGGTGCAGCGCCGGCCCAACGAGGAGCTGCCCTATGATGAAGCATGACACCCTTTATGGTGTGTGAGTGCCCTTGCTCCTTATTAGAGTTATCCCTTTGCAAACATGCATCCTCTTACCTAGCACCTGTTCTTAACTATCATACTACTCCCTGCCTGCCATCCGGGTATTCTTCCTGTTCTCTCTTCTCTCCCCCACTTCCGCTTCTCCCCCCTTTACCAAATAGGAACAGAGTACTCTTTTTGTTTCACCATGCACACCTTGATACACATAATCTCTGTTGGATATTCCGACACATATCAGAAAATACAATTTGTGATAAAATGTAGTATATAAGGACTGCCACTTGACCATGTGTCAGGAGAGGTCCTTTCCCTAGATAATTGCACAAGATTCTACCAGAGACAGTTTCACCTACTGGCAGCAATTCACAGATGCTAAACCTTGCCTGAACCCGATAAAGCTGAGTGCTGGAGGAAGACTGTTATTGCAGCGTGTGGCCTCTCTTCAGAGGGGACACAGACTTCACGCCTCCGCTGATAAAGACAGCCTTTTCTGTCAACAATGTATGCAGTGCATCTCTCTCTTCTCCCTAAGAAACTCTAGACTGCAAGTTGCTCAGCCTTCTCTCTTAGTATAGCGCATAGAAGTAGACGTTAGGGTGTTAGGTTCTAGATGACATTTTAACCTGATATGATAGACATATTAATGTTATTCTCATTATTTGCCTTCTTGCTGTTTATATAACATTTTGTGTAGTTATTTTAGACATACTGAGAAACAGGGTATTCCTGAAGTAATACATGTAGTTTTACTTAAAAATCTCATTCTTCTTAGTACGGTGCATGTGTGATATTGTGAATAATGTAATAGGTTTATTGATGTTACCACAGTGCCCCTGATCCCCTCATGGAGATTACTAGCAACCCAAAAGCAATACCTCTATTTCAATACACAGTGTTCTCTGGGGTTACAGTAACCCGTCTTTCGCACTCATCATTGGCTCATTGAACCAAGTTCAACCATGTCACTAGTGGGTGGGAAGGCACACCTTGCAGAATTAAATGAGAGTAGTAGTTTATGCAACATCATATTCATTGTGAATCTAAGAAGTGGATATTGAGCATTCATCCAATTAGAACAGTTTGTTAGCTCTTCCCGTGTGCCTTTCCAGATTAGGAGGATGTCATCAATAGATATTTTCCATAAGTCTACATGTGTCTAAAAGGGTTTAGAGTTGCCAAAAATAATTCAAATTCAAAATTGTGTACATATAAACATGCGGGGCTAGGGGCACGTATACTCCCCATGGACGTTCCATGTATTATTTATAAGAATTGTCCTTCGTATTCAAAGATGTTATCAGTTCCACATGTACACAGTCTACCAAATTCAGTAGGAGTCATAGATTTTGATTCTTATGATGACAATAATTAATAATCACTTCAAGGATTGCTTCTTGTGGGCTATTTGTATAAAGTGACTCCAAGTCAAGTGACCAATATTTCCTTCTTTGGGTCAAAATCTATGTTTTTTGGCAGGTTTAATACATCCTTCTGATCTTTTAAGTATGAAGGCCTATTGTCCACTAATAGAAGTAGGGATGAGTCACAAAATTGCGATAATGGTTCCAGGGCAGAACTGATCGCTGATACAGTTGGGCAGACTGGAGGGGGTGTTTGTTTTTGTGTATTGTGGGTAGTATATAAACGTCAGCTAGGCGGGGGCTTTTTTTTATAAGGAACTCTTCTTTCTTTGTTGTGATCCAGCTGTTCTACTTCTCTGTCCCTATTACAAATGAAATCTCATCCATTGCATCCTATGTGGATCCCAGTTTAGCCATTTATAGTGTCTTTCTTCATCCAACAGCCTAAAACATTCCTCGTGGTACATTTGCCTGGGTAGTATCAACTGTACCACCATTATCTGTCAGATGTATTACAATTGACTGATCATTTCCCAGCTCTTTCATTGCCTCTCTCTCCTGTTGTGTTATGTTTTGGAAAATATGTGATCTTGTGTCTTTCAGGGCATCAATACCACAATCTACATCTTTTTTAAAAGTGGGAATTTCTTGTGGCATCTGGTGGAGAGAAGGGATAAACGTGGACCTTTTGTGTAAGCATGGATTTACTTCCCTTTCTACTTCGCCAATTCCTTATTTATTTTCAAAGAATGGTCTTATTTTTTTTAGGAATTCAGCAATTTCTACTTCTTAGTTTAAAGCGATCGTCACTCAGTGTGGGGACGAATCCTAGACACTTATTTATCAATCTACCTCTGTCTCTCTTAGGATTTTATCATTAAAGTTGATAATGACGTCCTTGGTTTCCATTGTCCCTTTGCTCCTCCCTGGTTGAGGTTCTTTCTGTTTTTTCCCACCCTGCTCCATGTCAACTCCCCTATAAGGAACCCTTTGCATCTCTTTTCCCATCTTCCCTGCCCTCAGCTTCTGCCCAAAAAAGGAGGATTTGGATTTTTCCATGGGTATCCCTGTTGGGAAGAAGAAGGAGGGGAATTCCATGGTTGTGGCCAGGCCCAGTGTTAATTGCCTTGTGTTCCTCTGCTGTAAGGCCATTGGGGTTGATATCCTTGTGGCTAACCATGTATATTTTTCATTCCCTTGGTAATGAAGGTCCTGTCTGAATCAGTAGAGACATGATCCTTATTGTTTTCTCAGAAAAAACTACTGTTCCTTCTCTCATAGTTTTCTTTTAAGTATGGGTAAACAGAGAATTGAGAAAAATAATTACGTTTTTTTCTAAATTATTTATCTTTGACTGGGTAAAGCAGTCCTGGAAATCCCAGTAAGACTCTTTACTTCTTGCAATTTTTAAAAAAATATTGTGATGCTATAGGAGAGTAGGCTCTGCTATCCTATGGTCACCCCAATTTTTGCTTTTTGCTTCACTGGTTTTCGACTTAATGTGGCTGTGGTCCTGCTAATCAGACCCACAGCCTGCTGTTCTCTCTCTAAATTCACAGACATGTACTATAGGTACATAACCAATTTGGTACTGGACACCTTGTCAGCCCCTATACAGTGCACTATAGGTGACATGGGCATAGGTGCATCCAAGGCCTACCAGGGGCTGCAGCATATCTTTTGCCACCCCTGGCTGGTACTTAAATCGACACAACTGGCTGTTCACACAGCTGGGGCAAGGTGGTGTAATCACCCCTTGCTTAGATGTAGTATACCTATGTCTAAACCTATATCTGGACACATATATACCTATAAGTCACTCCTATGGCAGGCCTTTACAATCCTGGAGGCAGAGTGCTTGGTTTTATGTGAGATGGTGCTCTAGCATGAGCTGAGCCTGTCTACAGTGTTCGGAACCATTTCCTTACTGCTGTTCCAGTGATACTGCCATACCATATACTCTTAAGTGCATTATAATCCTCGCGATTATTGCTAACTTTGGTTTGGCTTTATCAAAACATGTCGTGTTTGGTGTCATACATTTTGGAATACTACCCCCTCGCCAGTTCTGGTGATGGGGGTAGCATTCGACCCTTCTAGAGGGAGAAGACATGTTACTTTACTGAAAACGCGGTTAATCCTAACCAGAGCCCCAGCATCACAAAATGGATGCTGCTGCCACAGACACATGTCTGACCTCCTGCTGCTGGCCGAAACCTGGCAGAGGACACCTGGACAAAGAGTTTCCTGTCACAGGGAGGTGTCACACCACCCCAGACAGGAGATAGTGGATTGTAGCAGGGAGGGTTGAATGAAACTAGACACTGCCTGGGGCACACAAGGTGTCACTGGGCAGATTCCAGTCAAACCGGTTCTGGGGCTCTCCAGCCCCAGTCTTGGCGGCAAACTGGACAAAGGAAAGGGGTGTAACCACCCCCTTCCTGGGTCCCACCCATAGGAGGGACCTAGCAGGTAATCCAGCCCCCAGATTTGGAATATAGTTGGGAGCAGTGCCAATGCACATCAGATTATCCTGACTGAAACTTTGAAATGAAACTCTGGACCCTTCGACATCCCACTCAACGTGGAAGACTGAAGAATCTCCCTTGTGGTCAAGGAGTGACCACCCTGTGCAAACAGGCACCATCCAGCACCTCGACGTTTGCTTTGTTGCAGTTCCTGCCAGAACTCGAGCAACAGAGATCAACAAGAGCCAGCTTTCCTGCCTTCCAACAGCCCGATCCACAGTCCATGCAGAGCTGGGACCCGTGGAGGGGACCTGAAGCGTGGGAACGGCCATCTTGAATAAACAACGAAGCGCTGACCGTGCAGCACCCGAGGCTTCCTCGAAGCTGTGCATTGGAGTCTGAGAAGCTCCAGCCCCGAGCAGCTTGTGCACCGAAGCCCACCCCTCCACACTTGACGAGTGCTGCGTGGGGCCCTTTTGCACTTTCCTGCTTGATGCGTTGGTCCGGTCGCTTGCCCCTTGGCTAGTGGCCCCAGAACCGACGAACCTACAAATTTACACAGCTGATCTGGTTGCTCCAGATTGGCACTTGCTTCCCTGAAAAGGAAGCACCTGCTCAGACCTTGCTGGTCCGAGTGTTAAGCCTTCTTTGAATCCTGCGTGGGTTGGCTTTGCCAAGGCTTGTTGACTCCGATCGTGAAGCCGACACAGCCAACAGCGAGAGGCTTTGGAGTACAGCTCGTGAATCACTCCAGGACATCCTCGGTGACCCAGAGTCCACGTGGCAGCGGAGACAAGGCACCCAACATCGACCTGACTGCGCCCGACATTGCCTGGTTCCTTCCTAGTTCCTTCCTAGTCACTGGCTAGTGACCCAGACTCTGTCCCCTCTGTTTTCAGGTACCCTTCAACTTCGATCCACCCTAGGATCGCACCAGACACTTCTCTTCTGGACGCCTGCGGCATCTTCATCCTCAGGCACCATCGAACTGCGTGACGAAACCCGACACTGGTTGTCACCTGTGCACCCGCGTCCTGTGGGTGAGGTAACTTACTAGCACCGGTGTTCCCACACTGGTACACACCTCTAGTGCCTAAGTCTAAAGTTTGGTAGTCCTAGTCCAGTCGGAAGACTCCTTTTGCAATAACATTGTAACATTTACGCACCATTGACTTTACATTGGTGAAAGCCGTGCTTCCCGCACTGCACCCGAATCCCGCGGGCTACTCCCGCCCTAACTGCTGTTAGTGCATCATAGTCCCAGGGGATTCCGAAGACCCTAGGCCTTACCCCAGATCGATTAGTGATTGTTATACCACTTTTTTGATATATGGTTTGAGTGGCCACCGGCCTCATCCAAAAACGTGCAACTTGTCTATGTTTAACTGTGCTTTTATTTAAACGCTTGTGCTTCATTGCTCATAAAGAGTAGTGGGGATTATTCTAAGAATAAATACATATATTTTGATAATATATAACTTGTGTGGTGTCCTTTCATTTGATATTACAGGATTGCATATGGTAAAACAGCTGGCTTCACATGTCCTTTGGAGTTAAGCCTTTAAGGCTGCTTAGTCCATGCTACCCCTAGGATAGCTTGTCTATAAGGTTGACTTACAACCACCACCATAAGGGATTGTTTGGACTGATACAAGGTGCCCACAGAACTGTGGACATCATATACCAGGCCAACTTCTCACATTGGTGAGCAGCAGTACGGATTTGAGCTTGCTGTTGTTTTACCTTTGCAATCTTTTTATCAAATTGAAAGATCACATTAAGTACCATAGGTACATATAAATAAAAGCTTAGCATATTTGAGTTCTACTGAACTTAGTGGTTGTAGGTAGAAGGGCTTAGCACACCCTGACTACAACTCACTAGTAAGGGACAGTAGGAAAACACTTAGTGTAGGTAGGTGCATCACTTACACCACACTAGAGTCATGTCTGGCACAGGTGAACCTACAGGGTCTCTACGTGTGAAGGTTGACCTTCCACAGGCAACCTCCAGCTATGACAAATTCAGCTACAAAGACTTGAGTGCCTTATGCACTGCAAGGAAGCTGAGAAAGGGTCACAACCCTACTATTCCTATCATGATAGCCATCTTGGAAAAGGATGACTTAGAGAGAGCTAAGGTAGTTCCCTCAGGATCGGGAGAAGGAGTAGATCCCCCAGAGACTGAGAACACCTCCCCAGAAGTAGAAAATGTGGAGGCAGACCCAGAATCTAATGGTGAAGATTCAGATGTGGATCAAGGGGATAACCAGGTCCCAGTGGCAAGGCTTAGCCAAGCAAACTTGGACCTACATGGAAATGGAGAGGGCCAGCACCTCCCCAGAGTACATAACAGGATTCTCCCAGGCAATAGGAGAGAGAGAAGCCCTTCCAGGGATTCTCACATTTCTAGTGCCTCAAGGGAATCACAGAGAGGAATGACTTCCCCTCAAAGAAGAGAGCATAAAGCCAGGATGAGAGCAGTTAATCTCCAGATAGAGAGAGAGGAACCTTTATTTTAAAACTGCTCTCCCCTGAGGCGGAAGCCGGGGGACTCTCTGTCTATCCCTTTACTTTTTAAAAAAACGAATACCTGTTCTCAGCTGACATTGTCCACGCATAGGGCAGTGATTTAATCGATGTATTTTTAAATACATGTTGGGTGGCTAAACCAGTGCGCTTACCTTCTGTGATCATCGCGCGCTGCAAAGCGCGACTGCTGTGCTTATTTACAACAGCGCTGCCCTCTCGGTCGCGGTCACGTGACCTCTCCTACCTCACCCGCCATCTTGAGGAGGGAAGGGCTGCGCTCCAGTCTATCCAGCACTCCCGCCCTCTTAGCTTACTTAAGGGGCGTTTCATCTATCACAGGCAAAACCTTTATTTTAAAACTGCTCTCCCCTGAGGCGGAAGCCGGGGGACTCTCTGTCTATCCCTTTACTTTTTTTAAAAACGAATACCTGTTCTCAGCTGACATTGTCCACGCATAGGGCAGTGATTTAATCGATGTATTTTTAAATACATGTTGGGTGGCTAAACCAGTGCGCTTACCTTCTGTGATCATCGCGCGCTGCAAAGCGCGACTGCTGTGCTTATTTACAACAGCGCTGCCCTCTCGGTCGCGGTCACGTGACCTCTCCTACCTCACCCGCCATCTTGAGGAGGGAAGGGCTGCGCTCCAGTCTATCCAACACTCCCCCCCTTCCCGCCCCCTTGATGCTTAAAAGTAAAGCCACTTCCCGTCCGCGCAGCGGGCGGGCGCAGCGGGCGCGCCGGTGGCGCGCCAGATGCGCGCCAGAGGCAAGCCCGTCTGCGCCCGTCCGCGCCGGGACCGGGCCCAGGGCCACAACCCCTGCCCAAAAGCCATCAGGTGATATCAAAACTTATACTAGCCAAAACCTACTTGCGCTGCGACCACTCACTTTGGCCAATTGCTCAAATATTAAACCATCGGAAATCCACAAGGATACCGCTATCATCTGCCCTCACTGTAACGACATTATCCCACTAATACTCTCCCAAATTAACCGCACTATAACCAAACATGATGTGGGCGTTGCCACCTCTATAGCTCTTATAAATGCTCGCTCGCTCGGTAAGCATAGGCAGGAAATTTTTGATCTTATAACTGATTTTAAACTAGATATACTGTTTATCACCGAAACTTGGACGGATGACACCTCACAGCCAGATTTGGTCATCGCTGTTCCAGAGGGATTTAAAGCCTACTGTCAGGACAGGCCTAAACAAAGAGGGGGTGGGCTGGCCATAATTGCCAGAGATTCTTATCCTGTCAGAACGACATCTATTCCATCCACTTCATGTGAGGCCATGCAATTCGCCATCAACCTCTCACCCTTGTTTAATTTCAAGGGAATATTAATATACCGTCCTCCAGGAGCAAAGACGACCTTCCTATCTAACATAAATACCATGATGGAATCCGTAGCCACAGAAAGTAATTTTACGATCCTAGGTGACCTGAACTTTCACTTAGATTTAGGTCACCTTCCTGATTCTGCCGCCCTCATCTCCGATCTAGGTACCCTAGGGCTAAAACAACTTGTCACATCTTCTACCCATCAAGCAGGCCACATTTTGGATCCCATCTTTTCTAACCTAGAAGGACTGCAAATTACCAATATTCTGCCTATGCCTTGGACTGACCACTCTGCAATCTTTGCAAATATAGCCACGAATAATCACTGTAATATCAATCCTCAACCTATGCCCAAACAATCTTTCAAAGATTGGAAACATATAAATTATGACGATTTGAAACTCACACTGGAACAAACCCACCCTGTGTTTGCCTTGGACCCCAATCTAGCGCTCCAGCAACTATATGACTGGATGGGCCAGGCAACTCACCAATCAGCCCCGTCCAAAGAACATTCCAGCAACAGAGCCAAGCCTTCCGCCCCCTGGTACAATGATAAACTACGGGCACAAAAACAGATTAACCGTATTAAGGAAAGAACCTGGAGAAAAGACTATGATATCACCAGTAAATCAGTCTATAAGGAATCCTTAGCACTATATAAAACCATGATAGCGGAAGCAAAAAAAGAATACTACAGCAATCAAATTGAGAAAGCCAAGAATTCCAGTAAACAATTATTTTTAATCACTAAAGTACTATCAGGTAATTCCCCGGACCTCACTCCCCCCCCGTCACAACTGCTATGCGACTCTCTTGCCTCCTTTTTTTTCACCAAAGTAGATGATATCTACCAGGCTTTCTCCTCCAAATCACTTCCCACTACAATCTCTTCAACTACTTTTCTTCCAGTTAACACGCTTCCCAGCTTCCAACCGGTCACTCCGGACCAAATAAAAAACACACTATCTACTGTTAAATCAGGATCTCCACTGGACCCTTGCCCTCTCTCTGTACTCAGACCGGTAATGGAAATCATCATACCGGCACTCACGCAGGTCTGCAATACAATATTGCTGTCAGGCATTTATCCGGACCCCCTTAAAAACACCTTACTAAAACCTCTGTTAAAAAAACCCTCCTTGGACAAAACTGAGTTAAAAAACTACCGCCCTATTGCCAGTTTACCCTTCATGGCGAAGGTGATTGAAAAAATCATGAACACCCAGATCTCCGAATTTATTGAAAAACACCAGCTCCTCGACAACACACAGTTTGGGTTCAGGAAACATCACGGGACAGAGACAGCCTTGATTAAAGCCGCTGATGATATCAGGGTAATCAGGGACCAGGGTGGCACTGCCATACTGGTTCTGTTAGATTTATCGGCGGCTTTCGACACGGTCGACCACAACATCTTGGTCGACCGTGTCCAGGGATTTGGCATTTGTCACACTGCCAGAGACCTAATTGCGTCCTTCCTTGCCAAAAGAACGCAGGCTGTCATTCTGGGACCCTTTCAATCAGCTCAACTCTCTGCCCCTTGTGGAGTTCCTCAAGGCTCATCCCTGAGTCCGACACTTTTTAACATTTATGTGTCGGACCTTGCTAAGACCATCAAAGCACATGGGATGAGCCTAACCTCTTACGCCGACGACACCCAACTTGTGTTGGCGATTAAAGGGGATGGAGAGCAAGTAGCTGAAAAATTTAAGAAAGGGCTCCTAGATATTGGAGACTGGATGGCTACCAACTGCCTAAAGTTAAACTCGGAAAAAACCGAGGTACTCATTTTTGGACCACTCTCACCTGCCTGGCCTACCAGTTGGTGGCCAGAGACCTTCGGTACTCCTCCCACCCCCACCTCGAAGGTTAGGAACCTCGGTGTCATCTTTGATGATGGGCTAAATTTCATGAACCACGCCAACAAAACAGTATCAACAGCACATTTGAAATTAAAAATGATCCGGAAGATACGCCCTTTCCTCCCTGACTCTGCCATTAAGACACTGGTTTCTGCCCTTGTCCTTTCATCCTTGGATTATTGCAATGGGCTATTCCTTAATGCTCAAACTAGAGTAATCGCAAAACTTCAAACAATACAAAATGCGGCAGCTCGCCTTCTCTTCGGCAAAACAAAGTTTGAATCCATTTCCAAAAACATAAAAGATCTACACTGGCTTACTGTACAAAAAAGAATTCATTTTAAATCCCTCTGCATTGTATTTAAAACAATCAACAATCAAGGACCACATTTTCTAAAAGATCAATTACAGCATTACAAACCCACAAGAGCTCTACGATCAGCCACTCTCAGCCAACTGATCGTCCCTCGCACCAAAACAGTTACCTGGGGTGACCGACGCTTTTTGGTGGCGGCCCCCAGACTTTGGAACACCCTGCCTCTTAACATCAGACAAAGTGTCACACTCCTTCAATTCCGTAAACTTTTGAAAACCTGGCTGTTCTCTCACTAATACTCTTCTTTCTTTCCCTCACATCTGTCTAATTAACTGGCTCATTTCCTCACTTTTCCAGAGTTTATAATGGTTTTTAGCGCCAAGACGCCCACGGGTATATGCAGCGCTCTATAAATATTAAAAATAAATAAATAAATAAATAAATAAATAAATTAGCCCTGGCCCAAGCTACACTTGCTCTTGCAAGAGAGCAGAGATTGAGTGGGGAGACTCCCACTGTTGGCAGCATTATCCCCAGGGATAAAGACAGGTCCTATGACAATAGAAACCGGAGTAAGATTGTGCCCCCCTACAAAGATGGGGATGATATCCACAAATGGATAACTGCTCTTGAGAGGGCCTGCATGGTACAGCAGGTCCCTGAGGATCAGTGGGCAGCAATCTTGTGGCTCTCCTTTTCTGAGAAAGGGAGATATAAGCTCCTCACAGTTAGACCTGAGGATGCTAAAAACTACTCTGTCTTGAAGAGTGCTCTTATTGATGGGTTTGGCCTAACCACTGAGCAATACAGGTTGTTCTTCAGAGACACCCAAAAAGCACAGACTCAAGACTGGACTGATTTCGTTGATTGTGCCACTAAGGCTCTGGAGGGTTGGTTGCAGGGAAGTAAAGTTTCAGACTATACAGGATTGTACAATCTTATAATGAGAGAGCAGATCCTTAATAACTGTCAAAACCAGCTATTGCATCAACACCTTGTAGACTCTGATCTGACCTCTCCCCAAGAATTGGGAAAGAAGGCAGACAAATGGGTCAGAACAAGGGTTAAGCAGAAACCCCAGAACCAAGGAGGTGATCAGAAGAAGGCAGATCAGAAGGGTGGTAATCAGAAAGATAAAGATCAGAAGTCTTCCACTGGCCCCCAAACTAATAATAAGGAGGGTGGTTCCCAAAATGGAAAGAAGAGGAAGAATGATGGCCCAAAGAAACCTTGGTGCAACTTTTGCAAGTCCACTTCCCATTGGGGGAGTGGATGCACTAAGAGAAATCTAGTTGCTACTACTGCAGTCCCTAAGACACCTGCACCCCCTAGTACAGTTAGCAGTGGTAGTACACAACCCAAGGCTATAGTAGGGTTAACCCTGGGTACTGAGATGGAGACTGGCTTAGTCAGGATCCCTACTCAGGCAGTTCTGATCTGTGAGAGGGACATAGCTATGTCCTCTACTGTGAGTCCTAGTAACCTGGGCAAGTACAGGCAGACACCTTTAATTAATGAGAAACTGGCTCAGGCCTACAGGGACACTTGTGCCAGTGTCACTATGGTGACACCTAACTTTGTGGACCCTGAACAGATGATAATAGGTGAGAATTACCTAGTGACCAATGCTAGCAACACCACTACTACACATAGTGTGGCTGTTGTTAATTTCTCCTGGGGAGGGGTAACTGGCCTCAAAAGAGTTGTTGTTAGTGCAGACCTCCCAGTTGACTGTGTGTTGGGCAATGATCTGGAGGAATCATTATGGTCAGAAGTGGAGTACAGGACTCATGCAGAAATGCTAGGGATTTCAGCACATGTGCTGGCTGTAACCAGGTCCCAGGCCAAGAAGTGCCTACCTGAACCTGTGGTGGATCTTGAAACTATAGACCAACCACAACCCAAGAGAAGGAGCAAGAGGGTCAAGGCAGAGCCTTCCCACTTGCCCCAGGTTGAGGATCAGACCTCACAGGAGGGTGATTCTGTGATCCAAGAGGAGACTGTCTCTGAAGAGCTTGAACCTGATCAGGTTGAGTTTCTGGGGACAGGGGGACCCTCAAGGGAAGACCTGGGGCAGGCTCAGTTGACTTGCCCTTCACTTGAACCCCTCAGACAGCAAGTTGCTGCTGAGGCTGCAGGGAATGCTCAAGGTACCCATTCAGTGTATTGGGATGATGGGCTCCTTTATTCAGAGGCTAGAGACCCCAAGCCTGGTGCAACCAGGAGGTTGGTCATACCTTTGCAATTTAGGGGCTTCCTTCTAACCTTGGCCCATGATATTCCCCTTGCAGGACACTTAGGTCAGAACAAGACTTGGGACAGGCTTGTCCCTCACTTTCACTGGCCTCATATGTCAGAGGATACCAAGGAGTTTTGTCGCTCCTGTGTCACCTGCCAAGCCAGTGGCAAATCAGGTGGCACAACAAAGGCCCCCCTTATACCACTACCTGTGGTGGGGGTACCCTTTGAGAGAGTTGGGATTGACATTGTTGGACCAATGGATCCCCAAACAGCATCTGGGCACAGATTTATACTGGTGGTAGTGGATCATGCCACCAGGTACCCAATGGCAATTCCCCTGAGGACCACAACAGCTCCTGTTGTGGCAAGGGCCCTACGTGGAGTTTTCTCCAGAGTGGGCTTTCCAAAGGAGGTACTTTCAGACAGAGGTACAAACTTTATGTCTGGATACTTAAAGGCAATGTGGAAGGAGTGTGGAGTGAACTACAAGTTCACCACACCCTATCACCCACAGTGCAATGGGCTTGTTGAAAGGTTCAACAAGACCCTCAAGGGAATGATAAAAGGATTACCTGAAAAGCTCAGGCGTAGATGGGATATCCTTTTACCCTGCTTACTCTTTGCTTACAGAGAGGTCCCACAGAAGGGGGTTGGCTACAGCCCTTTTGAACTTTTGTTTGGCCACTCTGTGAGGGGTCCATTGTGTCTTGTAAGGGAAGGATGGGAGTTACCTCTCAAAAAGCCCAAACTTGATATTGTGGACTATGTACTTGGTCTCCGCTCCAGTATGGCTGAATACATGGAGAAAGCATCCAAAAACCTGGAGGCCAGCCAAGAATTACAGAAAGCTTGGCATGACCAAAAGGCTGTTCTGACTGAGTACCAGCCAGGACAGAAGGTGTGGGTGTTAGAGCCAGTGGCCCCAGCAGCACTCCATGACAAATGGTCTGGACCCTACACCATAAAGGAAAAGAAGGGGAAAGTCACCTACATGGTAAACTTTGAAACCCCTAGGAACCCCCACAGGGTGATCCATGCGAACAGACTGAAAGCATTTGTTGACAGGGAAAGCATGGACTTGCTCATGGCTACAGATGGGGAACAGGAGGAAGAGAGTGACCCTCTCCCAGACCTGCTTTCCCAAAACCCTGATGATGGCTTAGTTGATGGAGTAGCCTTGGCAGGCAACCTCACTGACCAGCAACAGATGGACTGCAGACACGATTTGCAAGCCCATAGACATATGTTTTCACTCACACCCAGTCAGACTACCTGGTGCACCCATGTGGTGGACACTGGTGATAGTCTACCTGTGAAGAACAAAATTTACAGGCAACCTGACCATGTCAGAGATTGTATCAAGGCTGAGGTGCAGAAAATGTTAGAACTTGGAGTGATTGAGCCATCAGAGAGCCCCTGGGCAAGCCCAGTAGTCCTTGTGCCAAAACCTCATACCCAAGATGGAAAGAGAGAAATGAGATTTTGTGTGGACTATAGAGGTCTCAATGCTGTCACTAGGACAGATGCTCATCCCATTCCAAGGGCAGATGAGCTCATTGACAAATTGGCTTCTGCCAAGTTTCTGAGCACATTTGATCTGACAGCTGGCTATTGGCAAATCAGGTTAGCTGAGGAGTCAAAGGCCAAGACAGCATTCTCTACCCCCAGTGGACATTATCAGTTTGTGGTGATGCCCTTTGGTTTGAAGAATGCACCTGCCACCTTCCAAAGGTTGGTGAATCAAGTCCTTTCTGGGTTGGATGACTTTTGTGCAGCATATCTAGATGATATTGCTGTCTTTAGCTCTACCTGGGAGGATCACCTGATCCACCTGAAGAAGGTTCTGGAGGCCCTGCAAAAGGCAGGCCTGACTATCAAGGCTACCAAGTGCCAGATAGGGCAGAGCAAGGTTGTGTACTTGGGCCACCTAGTAGGTGGGGGTCAAGTTCAACCATTGGAGAGCAAGATCCAGGCCATACAGGACTGGGCTCCTCCAACTACCCAGACACAAGTCAGAGCCTTCTTGGGCCTGACTGGGTATTACAGAAAATTTGTAAAGAATTATGGGTCCATTGTGACACCATTGAATGACTTGACATCCAAGAAGATGCCCAAAAAGGTTCAGTGGACAGTTAGCTGTCAAAGGGCATTTGATGACCTGAAGAAGGCCATGTGCTCTGCACCAATCCTTAAGAGTCCTGACTACTCCAAACAGTTCATCGTTCAAACAGATGCTTCTGAGTTGGGGGTGGGAGCTGTGCTTTCACAACTCAATGTAGATTGTCAAGACCAGCCCATTGCTTTTATTAGCAGAAGGCTGACCCCTAGAGAGAAACGTTGGTCAGCCATTGAGAGGGAGGCCTTTGCTGTGGTTTGGGCCCTGAAGAAGCTGAGGCCATACTTGTTTGGTACTCACTTCCTAATTCAGACAGACTATAAGCCCCTCTTGTGCCTTAATCAGATGAAGGGTGAAAACCCCAAACTACTCAGGTGGTCCATTTCCCTACAGGGGGTGGACTTTACAGTGGAGCACCGCCCAGGGACTGACCATGGTAATACATATGGTCTCTCCAGGTACTTCCACTTAGAACATGAAGACTTATCTGGTCAAGGTTAAGTTTAATGTCCCTGCGTTTGGGGGGGGGGGGTTATGTAGGAGAGTAGGGTCTGCTATCCTATGGTCACCCCAATTTTTGCTTTTTGCTTCATTGGTTTTCGACTTAATGTGGCTGTGGGCCTGCTAATCAGACCCACAGCCTGCCGTTCTCTCTCTAAATTCACAGACATGTACTATAGGTACATAACCAATTTGGAACTGGACACCTTGTCAGCCCCTATACAGTGCACTATAGGTGCCATGGGCATAGGTGCATCCAAGGCCTACCAGGGGCTGCAGCATATCTTTTGCCACCCCTGGCTGGTACTTAAATCGACACAACTGGCTGTTCACACAGCTGGGGCAAGGTGGTGTAATCACCCCTTGCTTAGATGTAGTATACCTATGTCTAAACCTATATCTGGACACATATATACCTATAAGTCACTCCTATGGCAGGCCTTTACAATCCTGGAGGCAGAGTGCTTGGTTTTATGTGAGATGGTGCTCTAGCATGAGCTGAGCCTGTCTGCAGTGTTCGGAACCATTTCCTTACTGCTGTTCCAGTGATACTGCCATACCATATACTCTTAAGTGCATTATAATCCTCGCGGTTATTGCTAACTTTGGTTTGGCTTTATCAAAACATGTCGTGTTTGGTGTCATACATTTTGGAATACTACCCCCTCGCCAGTTCTGGCGACGGGGGTAGCATTCCACCCTTCTAGAGGGAGAAGACATGTTACTTTACTGAAAACGCGGTTAATCCTAACCAGAGCCCCAGCATCACAAAATGGATGCTGCTGCCACAGACACATGTCTGACCTCCTGCTGCTGGCCGAAACCTGGCACAGGACACCTGGACAAAGAGTTTCCTGTCACAGGGAGGTGTCACACCACCCCAGACAGGAGATAGTGGATTGTAGCAGGGAGGGTTGAATGAAACTAGACACTGCCTGGGGCACACAAGGTGTCACTGGGCAGATTCCAGTCAAACCGGTTCTGGGGCTCTCCAGCCCCAGTCTTGGCGGCAAACTGGACAAAGGAAAGGGGTGTAACCACCCCCTTCCTGGGTCCCACCCATAGGAGGGACCTAGCAGGTAATCCAGCCCCCAGATTTGGAATATAGGTGGGAGCAGTGCCAATGCACATCAGATTATCCTGACTGAAACTTTGAAATGAAACTCTGGACCCTTCGACATACCACTCGACGTGGAAGACTGAAGAATCTCCCTTGTGGTCAAGGAGTGACCACCCTGTGCAAACAGGCACCATCCAGCACCTCAACGTTTGCCTTGATGCAGTTCCCGCCAGAACTCGAGCAACAGAGATCGACAAGAGCCAGCTTTCCTGCCTTCCAACAGCCCGATCCACAGTCAATGCAGAGCTGGGACCCGTGGAGGCGACCTGAAGCGTGGGAGCGGCCATCTTGAATAAACAACGAAGCGCTGACCGTGCAGCACCCGAGGATCCCTCGAAGCTGTGCATTGGAGTCTGAGAAGCTCCAGCCCCGAGCAGCTTGTGCACTGAAACTCACCCCTCCACACTCGACGAGTGCTGCGTGGGGCCCTTTTGCACTTTCCTGCTTGACGCATTGGTCCAGTCGCTTGCCCCTTGGCTAGTGGCCCCCGAACCGACGAACCTACAAATGTACACAGCTGATCTGGTTGCTCCACATTGGCACTCGCTCCCCTGAAAAGGAAGCACCCGCTCAGACCTTGCTGGTCCGAGTGTTAAGCCTTCTTCGAATCCTGCGTGGGTTGCCTTTGCCAAGGCTTGTTGACTCCGATCGTGAAGCCAATACCGCCAACAGCAAGAGCCTTTATGGCACAGCTCGTGATTCACTCCAGGACATCCTCGGTGACCCAGAGTCCACGTGGCAGCAGGGACAAGGCACCTGACATCGACCTGACTGCGCCCGACATTGCCTGGTTCCTTCCTAGTTCCTTCCTGGTCACTGGCTAGTGACCCATACTCTGTCCCCTCTGCTTTCAGGTACCCTTCAACTTCGATCCACCCTTGGATCACACCGGACACTTCTCTTCTGGATGCCTGCAGCATCTTCATCCTCAGGCAGCATCGGACTGCGTGACAAAACCCGACACAGGTTGGCACCTGTGCACCCGCGTCCTGTGGGTAAGGTAACTTACTAGCGCCGGTGTTCCCACACTGGTACACACCTCTAGTGCCTAAGTCTAAAGTTTGGTAGTCCTAGTCCAGTCGGAAGACTCCTTTTGCAATAACATTGTAACTTTTACGCACCATTGACTTTACATTGGTGAAAGCCGTGCTTCCCGCACTGCACCCGAATCCCGCGGGCTACTCCCGCCCTAACTGCTGTTAGTGCATCATAGTCCCAGCGATTCCCAAGGCCCTAGGCCTTACCCCAGATCGATTAGTGATTGTTATACCACTTTTTTGATATATGGTTTGAGTGGCCACCGGCCTCATCCAAAAACGTGCAACTTGTCTATGTTTAACTGTGCTTTTATTTAAACGCTTGTGCTTCATTGCTCATAAAGAGTAGTGGGGATTATTATAAGAATAAATACATATATTTTGATAATATATAACTTGTGTGGTGTCCTTACATTTGATATTACAGGATTGTATATGGTAAAACAGCTGGCTTCACATGTCCTTTGGAGTTAAGCCTTTAAGGCTGCTTAGTCCATGCTACCCCTAGGATAGCTTGTCTATAAGGTTGACTTACAACCACCACCATAAGGGATTGTTTGGACTGATACAAGGTGCCCACAGAACTGTGGACATCATATACCAGGCCAACTTCTCACAGATGCTCACCTGGGTTAAGGCATATTCACTTGTTTTAATAATAATAACTAGAGCATCTGAAAGTTTTTGTGCAGTTTTTATAATTTACTCTATTCGGTCATGTGTGCACTTCCATGCTATTAGTGACCAATCACGCCAGAAGTCCTTATCATCTGAGAAAATACTTGGTTTGTTTATCCCTATTAGTCCACATGGGGCCACATTTCCTTTCAAATATTCTGCTTTGACCAAACCCTCCTGAAGAAACATTTAAACACAGCAACTGCAGTGTGTATGTTTAATAGGAAGGGAATGTCCCTATCCCTTGTTATTTTTCCTAGTCCGAAGACCACCTTTACATTTAAATATATTTGGATGAGGTGGTCTCACCCATGTTATGTGGCATGCTTCATCATTGGCCACCTAACAGCACCTTGGTAAAGTGACTTTTCATGGTGTCTCCTGTATTAAAACCTGTGTGGGCTGGTGGATACATGATAGCAGCTGTAGCCTACCTCCAGCAAAAATGTATTTTTTGTGCTAGGAATGGCACCTGCAGAATACACTGTTGCTATTTGGATATATTTGTGATCTACAATCTACAACTACCTACACATGCATACATATGCCTCCTCCCATATAGGCAGGATATTACTGCCTCCTAACTTGTTGCATGCATGAGAGGTATTTGTACTTCAGCAAAACCTTGTTGAAGCTCACGGGCTCAATAAATTAACCATATTGTGTTAGGTGTGACCATCATCTAATTTTGGTTCCTTCAAAACGAGTCTTAAAAGGGAAATGAAAGAGGCATAGGAGCTTATTACTGGTCTGGAGGTCCACAGACCACCAGCCTCATGTGGGCGCGGCAGTGGTGGTCTACCGACTGCCCTATTAGGACCAGGGCGGTCGGTCTTCCCTGGGACAACCGCAACCGCCAGGAATCAAAGATCCCTGGCAGTGAAGAGGTGGTCTTGAGGGTGCAATAAGCATGGTGGACCACTGCGGCCCCACTAAGCATATTATGAGTTTCCTCAACCGCCATGAAAACTATGCTGTTGAGGAAACCTAGTGGGCCCTACATTGCCCCTTGGTACCTCACGCCATGTGGATGCATACAGGGGAGCACGACATGTGCCCCCCTGGTGCATGCACACCAGTACCTGCACGGCATGGACTGCAGCAGCACATGAAGTGCAGGTACTGCCTTTGACATTCCTATTGCAGTGCCTATTTCATAGACACCACCCTGGGAATTTCAAAGACCCGCCCGCCAGACCAGAATAAAACTACATAGGTTTGGCAGTGCAGGCAGTCCCGCTCCTGCACCGCCAAACTCATAATAAGGCCCTTAGACCAATACACCGTTAGTGTGCTGTGTGATGTATGTATAGTAGCATTAAAGGTACACCTGAGAGGGTATAGTTCATTTCATAGTTCTCATGGGTAAGAATATTCCAAAATGTAACCACTGCAATGTATTTAAAAATGTACATAAGGAACAATTTACCTCAACTAATGTTAATATCATAATGCTATAAAAATAAAATAAACACACCACAAATAAACAATATTGTTAAATTACGTTATTACTATTTTTAATCTAGAACAGTATTTAGATGTATTTGGTGAATATTAAGGATTATGAATCCAAAATGTACGTGAGGGAAAACTTTGTTTGCTCTCTTTCATTTTCATTTTGTTATTCTTTATTGAACACCTTACTATTGGAGAGTAGGAGTATGGTGGAGGAATGTTTCATTTTATTTGAAACAAGACTGTAAAATAATATTTTATATTCCTAGTCCTGGTGAAGTCTTTTGGGATACATATATCCAGAGATGAAACATGTGTTGGCTAGGAAGACCTGTTGATGCTGATCTTGATCTATGAATAAAAGAAACATGAAACGACAACTTACAAAGGAGCGGATTCTGACCATTGTTGGAGTGCTCGAGATTGTTGTTTACACTTTCACTGATCAGTTTTCATTGCTGGACACTGACAAAATGCTGGTTATGAGACGGCTTCTACAAATGGCTTTACTGATTCTGTCCGATCGTCTCTCTCCAACAATCCTCTCACGACATTTTTTATGGCATGATGGAAAACATTTTGTTGGGCTTAAAACAAGACCTTGAAAGAATGACAAATTGGAAATCTATAAATTTAAAGTTGGACTTAGATATTACCGTATTTTTTAAAAACAAAATCGTCATCTTCTCTGTCTTGCCCGCCCCCCAGTTATTCTGAACTACCTTTGTGTTTATGCGCCGGTTTTTGCTGCAAAAAACAAATGGCTTTGTGAATGTTTATTGAACAGCAGGAGGAAATCAAACACTACAGTTCCACTCGTAGAAGATTGTTCACTTACCACAGTATTGAAGTATTGCTTTTTTGCATGACGTGCCATCCCTCTGATTCTCCCTTCACCATCCCACAAAGGGGTCAGAATGGCTTCCTCAAAGCACCTTTGCTGCTAAGAATGAAATGACAACTATTAGCCCTTGTATTTTTCCTTTTACTGTGGCCCAAAAATCTAATCTGTTGGTTAATGACTCATATGGCCTTGGCTAAAGCGGGGCTCATGTCAATTAGCCCTGGTCTCACCCTCCCTTTTGACCACCCTAACTTCTAATAACCTGGAGAAGTGTCACCCACACTTCATCAAGGGAACCTGGATTTGGGTGCAGTTGTGGAGCCATGCAATGCAAGGCTGGAAAGACATTTTATTCCATGTAGTGGCCATTCCTGTTTGCAGTGCTGGACAGAATGGGTGTGGGTTCACGTGTTATATACAACACACAAGGACAATGAAAATGTAATCTGAGAGATTTGTGCTGGGGCATGAAAACAGACAGACATGTCCTTTATATGTGCTGCTATTTGTGTGCTCAATAAACACCAAGATTGCCTGTACCACACTTACTTTTTAAGCTATAACAATTCTTGCTTATTGGCCAAACACAACTTCTTTTCATTTGCACCGGTATTTTATTATACCTTTTGATTAAAGCTTTTTATATTTTCATCAAATCATTTATGTATGAAAAGGAAAAGAAAATCCACTGTTCTGTACAATATATACAAACAATTATACAAATATTTACAACAAACCATTTAAAGTCCACATTTTCACTAAAACATACTCGGCATACTACATCAAAACAACACCATTTTACACAAAACAAAAAAATACTTATGACTTTATTAAATTGCAAATCAATATCCAAATTTGAGACCAAATGTTTATAGTCCAAAGGAGCAATCAACCATGAATGGCAAATTTCATCAATAGCAAAAATTAATTCAAACTCTGAAAGCAAGATCTCGATTCCTTGTATTTTTGCGCTCCTTTGCTGTGCCGACGCGTTTCGAATCAACAGAAGTTAATACCTATTTTCTTATCAGGGCTTTTCTGATTTTCTGAATACGATGCTGATAAGCCTTCTTGTTGTTACAATCATAGGCTATATTCAGGCTATCACAAATATTTCTGAGTTTTTCTTATTTCCTGGTTCCCCTAAAGGTTTTGGCACCCTTGTCCAGTTTCTCGAATCTGTTATTTCTTTTCTCAAAGAATAGTTGCTGCTTTACTGCTCGAGCGTTGCCATCGCAGTTTCCCTTGTCAGTCTCACAGACTGCCGGGTTGCGCTCATCTGACTTTTTCTATTTTCGTTCGCAATAATCACTTTCGCTTTGCAACGTGGCATTCATTTTAGAGGGGGCTCGTAAAAGCTTTTTCACAGGTCGCGTTGCTGCTCGTCTCTCCTGTTCTCTCTTATTGCGGTTCCTGCATGTCAACCTCGTGGCCACTTGTCGGCTTCACCAAAAATGTTATTCCCCGCATTTCCAGATGAATATGCAGCACCATGCTCACATCTTCAACATCAAGGAGCATATTTATAAGGGGATTACCCCACAGGAACATCACTTTTACCAGTCCCGGCCAGCATTAGTTGTGGGTGGGGCGCTCAGGGAGGGGGGGAGGAGAGAGGGGGGTTAATAA
Source organism: Lissotriton helveticus (assembly GCF_964261635.1). Lineage (NCBI taxonomy): Eukaryota > Metazoa > Chordata > Amphibia > Caudata > Salamandridae > Lissotriton > Lissotriton helveticus. Next base: position 891,872,733 of record NC_136063.1, on the reverse strand, counting down.
TATTAAAAAAGAAAAAACATACCTGTCCGCTGGCCATTTCCCGCGTTTTCACGGTGCTAGTCCTGCTCAGCGCCTGCTCCTGCTCTGCCTCCGGCAGGAACAGGAAGTGGGCAGGGTCCCTCACCTCCCCTAAGCCAATCACAATGCTGCAATAAAGGGTTGTGATTGGTGGGGACACCGCCCAGTCAGGGGCTTACAGGGAGGCCATTTTCTCCATGTAGACTGCATTGCTAGAGGACCGCCCAAAGAGTCATTGCGTACTCAGGAGAGGGCACACCACCCGTCCCCTGTTCACAGAGCCGCCCTGACCACCAGCCCACCGGCCACCAAACCCTTCTGTTCTGCTTTCTTGCAGTGCGAGAAGCCGAAACATAAAATGGTAGTTATTACCGTTTTATGTTTCTGCTTCTCGCACTGCAGTGGAGAAACACTCCTCCGACCTAGTAGAGGAGCCACCCCTGAAATTTACCGACGTTTCGGTGGCACAGTGCCAGGCACCATATTTACAAAAGTGGTGTGATGCCACTTTTTGTGGCATAATGCCACTTTGTTAAAATGGTACCCTGTTACACAGGCATCTGCGTGAAAGGGGTGTGCAATGGGTGTTTCGGTGGGCGTTCCACCGCAACAACCATTGTTTTTTTACACTGGCCCTGATTTACAGGGATCTTTAAATCTGAGGTAGCGCCAAATAACACCATGCAATAGCAGGAGTTAAATTGGCACAACAAGGAAAAATACTTTTATTTCTCCTCGTTTTTCCTTTTTCTCAGTGTGCTGCACACATAGAAAGAGTAAAACTCTATTAATGATTGTTTAGGTGCAGGAAGGTGTTGCACTCGCTTCGTCTCTAATCCGAGTCTCGCAGAAAGCAGGGAGCCTCCTTCCACTCTACTAAGCCAATCACAACACTGCAATGGCAGCATTGTAAATGGCCGAGACGCAGACCACACAGGCGTCTATGGGTAGGCCATTTTCTCCATGAAGGCTGCATGCAGAGAAAAGGGATGGAGAAAAGGGAGAGCGCGTATGACTGGTTTGGTCAGCCCTGAGGCAGACCAAACAGTCAGCGCCCACAACAGTGGGCACACCACTGTTCCCCTACCCTAGAGCTGGACCGCCCACCCGCCCACCGCCCACCCCCCAACCAAGCCCTTCTGCTTTCTTGCAGTGCGATAAGCAAAAACATAAAATGGTATTCATAATACCATTTTATGTTTCTGCTTCTCGGACTGCAAGAAAGAAGTGTGGGGTGACACTCTTCCGCCCACATGGAGGAGCCGCCCCTGCTGGCAAGGCTTTCTGAATATGGATTAACATTTCAGTAGTACAAATGTACATTTTTCAAAGACTGCATCAAGTTCTTTGAATATATGTTTTACTGAGGGGCCAGTAGCGTTGACCCCAAAAAGTCAGACAATATTGGAAAAGTCCTGATGTCAGCAAGTGAAGTGATGTGCTTTCTGGGCATGATAATTTATTACGGACATTTCTTTCTCAGCTTACTTATTCTTACTAAACCCTTAAGGGCCTTAACTAAGGAGCAGATTAGATTAGAATGGGCAGAGGGACACAAAGAAGTGTTACAGAAGGTTCAAAAAGCCCTACTGCACAACATACCCATAACATACTTTAACACACAGCAGGACGCAAACCTCATCATAGATGCCAGCCCTGTGGGGCTGGGAGCTGTGCACCAAGCACATCATGGTGCAGTAGACTGAGAGAAAAAAGGTGGTTTCCAGGCATGGACAGAATGGTTGAAAATACCCTATGGGGCTGCAGATCATGTCAACTAACCAGTGGAACCAAAAGACCAACTCCAGTGATCTCTTGGGAGTTCTGTGCCATGGTATGAAAAAAACTAAGTGCAGATGTCTGTGCATTTCAGATAGGAGACAGCAGCCGGAAGTGGAAAAACACCAATGATTTAGTTAGCCAGAGAAGAAAGGCTTTTCCAGTGAGACTACAGCTGGTGCTGGAGAGGGATAAACATCCACAGTAGAAGTTTCGTACACCATATGAAGCTGAACTCTGGTCATAGATATATAGGGGATAATGGTTGCTGCTGAAAGAGGAGAAGAGACCCTCACATGCAATGTGTCACTATTAAAGAGGAAACCTCAATCTGGCAAGAACAGAAGCTGTAATCAGATGCATGTGGCGAGAGATACAAAGACATTGAATGGGAGTAGAATGACTCATTGAGACAACATGGGAAGCAGTTGGCAGATGCAGAAATCACCCAAAGGGAGGAGCGATTTCAGCAGGGGCAGGAATACTCACCACCCCTACTGAACTTGAAGAGCCTGTTCCCCAAAGTCAATGATATGTCCTACGGCCAAATCCAAAGCCTGATCTGAGACTTCTGGTTTATCTATGTTAAAAGGGTCGTTTTGCGGTTGTTAGTGTTCTTAGTTTTTAATATTGTTTTGGTATGCTCTGAAGTGGGAAGGGATGTAGTGCTTCACCTACTGCCTCTCCTAATTCCAATCTGCCTACCCCTATTCCCACTCCAGACTCTGTTGCCTTTCTCAAACATGACTCTAGCTCCCCCTATTACCGAGTGATTGGTCCTACTCAACCATCCTTTACCCTTCTTGCGGCTGAATCAGTCCTAGCATCTCTTACAAGCTTGGCGAATAATGGCATGAACAGTCCCGGTCTGGAGGAGAAGATTACTGACCTCAAGTAGGATCTCTCGATTGTCAAAGAGTTGGTGCAAAGCATACTACAGTTCTTCTTGAAGATGGAGAAACTTTGGATTTCACCCTCAGTTCAGAGGAACGATAAATACAACACACAGAAATCGTTCCACTCAGCGAAAGACCATCCTTCTTTCCACTCCCCTCCTAGTTCTAGCTGGAGATCTAGGACTTTACCTAATCATCAATCTAGGCCCCACAGACCCCTACCTCAGCTATCTGAAGAGGACATTCTCGCCCTTCTTTTCTCTTACACTGATTCGAGAACGATCTCCTCCCCTTACCCTACTCTCAGCATCCCCTTGATCACTGCAGACTTTAACAGGGAACTGAGTCTTAAGCACAGATCAGTGAATGGTGATAACCTACTTCACATAACCACCACTCATCAAGAAATGGTCACCTCCAATCTGCATGTCAAATCGATGCTACTCAACTGGAGATCAGCGATGAAACATGCAGCTGATATTTCAGATCTCATCATTGCGCAAAAACTGGACCTACTGATCACTGAAACCTGGCTCAATGATACCTCCTACACAGTTATTGACATCTTAATCCCCCCTGACTATGCCATTCTCAGAAGTGACCGATTTGTTAAAACCAGGAGGGGGGGCATTGCTTGCATTCATAGCTCTAACCTCACAGTAAAACAATCTCTATGTGCTGTGTTATCTTCCTGCGAATAGTTGGTCACCGAAATCTGGAAAAAGGGCAAGAAGGTCTGTGTGCTGCACTTGATCTATCATCCTTCGGGTGACAATCTGATCTTCATAGATCAAATCATGGAGGTCATTAGCTCGAGCTCGAATCAACTCTGTCACATCTTCCTAGGAGATTTTAACCTTCATTGGAATGACGCAAATGATCCCATTGTCTGTTTCTTCAAGACTTTCCTCTATGACCTCAACCTCTCACAGCTCTCTTTACAGAGCTGTGAGATCAGGACGCCACTCTCAACCTTATTATTGCAAAAGACAACATCATACAAATGGGCGACATCTCACCCTGTGACTGGTCTGATCATTTTCAAATTCCCTTCTTCATCTTGGAAAAGGGCTTGGGTAGACAGGGACAACCCCTTAAAGCACAACAACTGATGCGCCATATGAGAGACCTCAACATCAATATGCTATCTTCAATAACCAAATATAGACCTCCAACCCCCCCCCAACATGACCAACCTGGATGATCTCTCTGATCACTACATTAACATGGTGTCTAATATTCTTGATTCTATTGCACGGAAGCAACTCAAAAGGGTTCCCGTCAAACAATCTAAACATTGGTTTCATGTTTCCTTAAATAACAAACAAGGCAATCTTAGACTTTCTGAGAGACTCTGGAGAAACACGCTCTTCACCACAAATCTCACTCAACTTAGAAAAGTGAGAAGCACCTACAACAAACACATCCGCCTGGCTAAAATAGACCACTTCAGAACTCAGCTGGATGGCCAAAAATAGACCCAAGAAACTCCTGGAAATCATCAAGGAACAGACTATCCGTTATCCCAACCAGATCTCTACTCCGGTATCCCTGCTCCCTAGTAGTGATGATTTCACAGCTCACTTCTCTGAAAAAAACAAGGAAAATTGAGTTAGAGCTACTACCTGTCACCCCAACTCTGAGACCTTCTAAACTTTCTACTAGAGCAGCTGAGCTGGCCGATTTCTCAACAACATTCTCGCTCTTGGGCCACTCTCTCAAAAACAATGCCTCTTGGAATTCCTTTCTCCTCCCAGATGTCACGGAGCTCCTACACAACATGGTGTTCCTTAAACCCTCCAACCATTTATATGATCCTTTACCTGCTAAGCTTTTTAAATAACTCAATTCAGCCATTCTCCCTCTTTGGTCCAGGATTATTCAAGAATCCATCTTACAGGGAAAGATTCCGGATTGCCTAAAGGTTGGGCAAGTTACCCCATCTCTAAAAAGCCTAATGCAGATCTATCTGATCTGAACATCTTCTGACCTATAGCCAGCATTATGACACTAGCTAAATTGCTTGACAAATGTGTCCATTCGCAGCTCTGCAACCACATTAAGAAATACCAACTCCTTGATCCCCATCAGTTAGGTTTCAGATCGGGACACAGTACTGAAACGGCACTAACACAAATTGTTGATGACTCCTTAAAAGCCCTTGACCACAACATCCCTGATCCTTCTGGATCTGTCTTCTGCCTTTGATACCATCAAACATGAAAATCTAATTGATCTTCAACACAGTATGGATCTTCACGAGCCTGGTCCTAAATTGGTTTGCTTCCTTCCTGCATAACCGCACACAAAGGATCAAAGTTAATCAGTCCCTTGCATCCAGCACCGCTGTCATAAATAGGAGTGCCCCAATAATCTGGCTCTCACCCAATCTCTTCAAACTTTTTATGGAACCACTCTCCGTCATTCTGAACCTTGCAAATATTCAGTATCACATGTATGCAGATGACACACAATTATACCTGAATATCTCTTCTCAAGAACATAAAAACGTTAAACTATGAACTTGCACAAACCCAACAATGGTTAGCTCTGAACCATCTGCTGCTAAATACTCTTAAAACAGAATTTCTGTTGATCTCCCCATTTAATCACTCAGCTCCTACCCTAGACTGGCTAAAACTACTCACTGCTCTGAACTGCACCCGTCATGTTGTAGACTCTGCCAAATCCTTAGGTATCACCTTGGATAAACACTTAAAAATGCAAGTGCACATCAGTGCTGCTATTAGGGGAGCCAACTTCCAACTCAATACCCTTAAGAAAGTCAAACATTTCCTCCCCCTGATGACCTCAAGCCGGTGATTCAATCCTTAGTTATCCCTAGACTGGAATATGGTCTGGTGACCCTTGCTGGACTCCCCAAAGCTAGCTTGGCCCCAGTCAAAGCTACTCTGAACGCATCGGCAAGACTCATCACAGGCTCTAGAAAGCATGACCACATCTCCCATGACCTTTTGCAACTAAATTGGCTAACTATCGAAGCCAGAATCCGATTTAAGATAGCTTGCCTGACTCATAAAGCTATCCTCTACAACACCCCGATCTACCTGGCAAATAAGCTTGAACATTCAGGCTCTAGCCGGAACCTTAGGAGTATGTCCACCCTACTCTTGAAACCTCCAAGATTCAAAAAGAAAAAAAACTTACAATTGTGCTTTCACTGGTCTTGCTCCGAGAATCTGGAACTCCCTGCCCTCCAAGATTAGATCCAATCCTTCCACTGCTACCTTCAAGAAACTTGTCAAACGGCTACTCTTCAACTAAATTTAACAGCATCGACCTGTGATCATGCTCTTGTTTTTGGTAATACACTGATGCTTGTTGTACTACACTGACACCTTTTATTTTATGCTTTTATGTTATTTTGATCGCTTGCCCTTGGGAACTTTAACAGCATCAACTTGTGTTCATGCGCTTCTGTTGTTAATTTTCAGATTCTTGTCGCACTACAGTAGTGCATTATACTGTATGCTTTTATGTTATTTTGCTCTTCGAGCTCTAGGACATCGTTGATACCACCAACTCTTAACCTGATCTACTTCTGCCGTTTGTTGTAACCCTCTCCTACTGGCCCACTGTGTTTTTACCCTTGCTTTCGCCAATTCACACTCTGATATCCATATGGGTCTTGTTCACCCTCTATTACACTCTTCAAATAAATAAATAAAATAAGGGAGCCACTCTGCTCTTACACCTGTCCAGTTGTATCACTCACAGCCCTGAGGCCGGGCTCAGTAGAGGGAAAAAACAAAGGGGGTATTGATCCCTAAAAGTCTTACCTCACACCTGAGTGTATGTGGTATGTTCAAATTACCTGAATAGCAGAGCCAGATACACCTACCTAAACACAGCTACAAATACAATTCACATTTTCTACCACCTACTGCTATATACAGCTCAAGACAATGAGTCAGGCAACTTCAGTCATTGACTAACTTAAATGTCAGTAATGAGAGTCTGCTCTTTCCCAAGTAGACCATATATACACAAGGCAGTTACCTTCAGTGCCATGGAATAAAATGTCAATTTGAGCTTTTTGAGACCTGAAAACATTTTTGCTTTTAGCATTATTTTTGTTTATATAGGTAAGGGCCCGGCAGCTTCCCAAGCAGTAAAGTTTTGAAAAAAACATGTAAGAACAAGCATTAACAAGCAAAATCCCATCAGTCAATGCTAGACCTATTGGATTTGCCAATCAGACCCCCTAGTCTTCTGAGATATGAAGAATCATGCATTTGCCATGAAATTGCCTGAGATGAGCAATGCCGTAAATGTCAAGCCTGGATGATGTGAAAAAACAAAACTACAGGTTTTATTTTTTTAATGCTGACTGCCAAGTGGCTATACATCCACCATATTATAAAGTGAATCTGTGTGATGTAACGGCAGTATGGCAGCGTGTGCCTTTTCTGTCTACCCATCGGAAGACGTGTTTCACATTTGCTATGATAGGAGGCAGCAAAGACCTAGCCTACCCCTGTTCATACTCCGCCTCCCTGATATTCAGTTGGATTCTCTAGGTGTGTGGGAAGAGTGAGTGAGGAAGCCAGGCCTGTCTCTTTATTTTCCTAAACAGTTTCTGAAGATGTGCATTATGAACTTTCCATTTGTCCACGCTCTGCTGTATTTAGTTTTTCCCCCTTTTTTCTGTGTCAATAATGTATTGGGGCACGGAGCGCAAGGATAAGAAGAAGAGCACAAGCTTTCCTCTTGCTACGAGCTCTGCTGAAGTTTGCAGTTTTTTCCAGAGCCATCTAAACGAGTGGACAAGAAAACATATTTAGGCTTAAAAAAATGTATTGGTATTTTATTTTGTACACACACTCTCATCTACACCACTGGCTGGGGGCGAGGGAAGTGTTGATTACTAGAGAGAGTTAAGTAAATACAAAACAAACTAAGATGCCAATTTACAGAAAACGTCCTCCCTCTACCCCAGAACGTCTGTGTTACGTAAGTGTGTTGCACTCTCAGCTTCTCAGTATTCTGGATCAGTTCAGTATAGTCGCTATAGATGTCTAGGCCATGATTTAAGTAGCTAGATAAGGATTGCTTCTGGACTCATGTCGAGTGGGGACGTGTGTACAATAGGGCACCCTAAGCTATTTATGGCAAAAGAGCACTCTAGCCAATATTTCTCAAATTCCATTCTAGGATATACCTAATTTGGGCAGCAAGGTAATAATTCTTAAGGTTAAGGAATACTCCGACCATCTTCTTCTAGCGATAGTTAGGGATGATTTTTCGCCTGTTGGAGTCTCTTGCCCTCCTATAGAAAGTTATTTATTAATTTTTGAATGGTGTCTAATGTCCACGGGGGGCTGCAATGATAGAGTTTGATGTGCATATAGGACTTTGGGTAGGAGTGTCATTTTAGTTTCTGTGATCCTACCCAACCAGGGCAGGTCCCCATTTGCCAGGACTGTAGGTCCCTCCCTGTGGTCATTATGAAGTCAGAGTGGATTTCAGCTGCGATTTTGCTGGTGCCCTTGCAAATATAGGCCACCAGATACTGCAGATGTTGTTTGGCCCATGATAGTGGGAAGAGGCTCTGTAGAATGTTTTGGATCGATTTTGGAGTATTGAGGCTTAGTATATGTTAGGATCAGTTCCCCACTTTGCATTTTGACACCCTCAGATCCATGGAAACCTCATCTCATAGTTTTGCAGAGTTATTCCTGAGTTTGCTCAACAGTTCTACCATGAAGGAGTAAGTGAGTGGTGCCTTGGGAGTCTTTGCCTAGACTGCACAGACCTTTATGCAGAAGTATCACTGCTGCCTCCTCCCTCCGGTTTGGGATCATTGCTTGTGATCCAGCGCTGCTCCAAACCATACCTCCAAACGATCAGTATATATCCTAGGAGCTATCACACTTTACTCGTCGGTGGGGCCCATAACACCGCAAGTCATTCATTCACACAAATCACCCTGCTCCCAAGATCAGTGAAAAACAGAGGATGAGCTGATGGAATAGCGGAGTGTCCTACTTCATCTAGTTAATCTAAATTCCATACATTATATACATCTGCAGTTTATTAGGATCACCTTCCATCCAGCCTCCGTCCCCATCAAAAGTTAAAGTTAGGAAAAATGTCAAAGTCTTTGCACCATGGAAAAATCGATCAGTCTGACAGCATGTCGTGGTGCGAAAAGTAATTTAAAACCACGCTTTTTTCTCTCTTCCAAATGACCTCTTTTATGCCCTTTTTCGCTAACTATCTAACTAAAATCTGAAACTTTTAGGGTCCACATTCAATTCTCATTGTTCCGTTCAAGGGGTGGATGAGGATAACCTCATCTCCTCATTGTCTATATTTCTGCCTAGTCATTGCTCAATACACGATAAGGTTCCAATTGTTCATTATTATACTTTGTTCATTATTACACTCATTCACCCTTGTCCTTTAACTTGTCACTTTCATGTACTTTCCCAGGCTCACGACAAGGATATCTTTAACTTGGCACCATTCTGCCCTTCAGGCCGCGCTGACCTTGACACCAACTGCACAGGCACAGGCTGCTTGCACATCTCTCGAGCACAGTTGTGCATGCGTAGAGAGACATTCACTTGGAGTCTGGCAAACCCTCCATGTTTTACTAGGCCGCATGGGTCATAACAGGGACTCTGTTTACCTCTCTCCAATCTAAGTTCACCCTATTAGTGGTTACCTAGCTTTCAAGCCACAATTATGCATTGTTTTCTTACCATTCTCCATCATTTCTGCCACAATCATACATTTGGAAAGCATTCATGCATAGCCTTTCATTAGATTATAGCATTTTCGCACTATATTAGTAAGCCAGTTTCACATAATTAATGCATTACGGTTTGCAACACAAGCATATTAGTATCCCACATATATTTGTGTGTGTACTTTCTATTCTACGTTAGTTAATTATAAAACCACACGATTAATACATATTACAGTTATGAGAAGGCGACTTGATGAGGGGTATACAAAAACTTTAGTTTTCACCCTTGCTCCATCACTTCCAGCAGGATTCTGGGCGGCAGTTTTAATAAACATGTCATTCCAAGTGTTGTCTTTGCTGTTTTTGTGCGCTGCTAAATTGAGAGTCGTAGATGGTTTCTGATCAGTTAGAAATGGGTGAGGCTTTCAGTCTCTGTGCAGGCCAGATCGACCTCCAACTATCACATATTAGACGGCACTTGGCCTATGGAAGCCTAGGTGGGTGGGCTCTGGCTCCACATATTTAATACAGTTAAGTTTGCCCAAGTGATCAACTTGGATAAAAAACATTCCTGTGATGTGTGTGAGATGCTGAGGTCTGAAGTTAGGGGCTCAGTGAACAGTGCGTGGTAAATGCACCCAAACATAGGCTGGGGAGAAGATCAGTCTCCAGCCAACCATTCTGCACTAAGGGTCCCAAGACAAAAGCCAGCAATACTTTCTGGTCATTTGCATCACTCCTGAGAAACTATCCTGACTCTGCAGGGGTTACGGTCAACACCATATAGTTTTCAGAAGGGCACCTTATACCAGTGTGAGGCCTTGGAAAATAATATTTACACTTCTTGGTTTATGAGGGGAGGGAGTCCACATAAGTACACCTACAATTTCCTCACATATTGTTGTCTCCTTCAGCCCTCCTCTTCTGACGGACACCGCAGGCATGCTTGTTGAAAATTGATCATTGGCATCCAGGAGTTGGTCTTTGCTTGAAGTGACTGGCTATTCGTATGACCCCAGGGGAACGATTCTCTCTTGCATGGATCTCTGCTTCTTATCAAATAGAAGAAATTCCTCACATTCATACCCAGAAGCGTAGTTCACGCCGTGTGGACCCTCTCACAGCTTCCAGTCCCCGGGGCATTTTATTCTGTGTGGCCAGTAGCAGTGTTTTGATGCACTATGCTTGTTAAGTCCTAGAGGAGATTATCTCTTTTGGTGCAAGCTGCTATGTACTCTGGTGGAAAATCCTTGCTTTCATGGCCTTCCAGGGCTGCATGCAAGAGTCTGCTGGGTGTTCTTCTTTCACCGCAACCTCCATGTTGGATGTGTAAGACAGCCACATTCACTCAGCACTGTTGGCTCTGGACTGGCAGATTGGTCAGAATGAGCCCTAGGGGGCTTCCACGTGTTTCAGGGGGCAGCTGGGGCAATTTTCTGCCTCAGCGTAACTCAGCAGCAGGCAAGAGGAAGGAAAGCTATAGGGACAGGCTGGGTGCACAGGGCTGCAGCAAAGCACTAACTCAATTGATTGCCATCTTAGCCACACCTTCTCAAGAAAACATATTTAAAGAGACCAAAACAGCTTCCTTGCCGCCAAAAAAGGACATAGTCGCTCTTTCCAATGAAATCTTTAGAACACTTGTGAATAATTCACAGACTTAAAGAATCAAGGCATGTATGCAAGTGTGTATACAGTTAACAGATGGCTTCATATCTTCCTCGAAACCAGGTTTCGAGTGCTGGGTTTTCCTTTAACATCATAATGCATTATGGATATTTTAAAGTTTTATTTCAATTGGACTAACACAAATTTTCTTGCTAGAGGGGAAGTCTAACACTGGACCACAGTGTCCATGTTGGCATGGAGTCCTTTGGAAACCTTATATGTGTATTAGTTGCAGACAAATTTAAGCCATAAAGATGATCTATTCAAAGCATCTTAATCCAAAAAGAGATTTAATACATTATTGTTGGAAATGGTCCTTTTTGCAGGGCTACCCAAAATGTTTTGCCTTCTAACTCCTCTGTTTTTTATTTAATTTTTCTGGCTTTAAGGCTCTACACACTTTCCCACTGCTGACCGGTGCTAAAGTGCATGTGCTCTGTATCTAAATTGTGATGGCATTTGTTTTCTCCATGATTGGCATATTTGATCCACTGAAGTACCTAGTACAGCTCACTACATTTGCTCAGGGCTGTAAATCAAATGCTACTAGTGGCCCTACATCACTAATTGTGCCACCCACACGAGAAGCCATTCAAGCATGTTTCATTCCTGCCACTGCAGAGCCTGTGTGTGCAGTTTAAACTGCCATTTCAACCTGGCATGTTCACCTACTTTCCAGGCCCAAGCCTTCCCTTTTATTACATATGTCACCCCTAAGGGATGCCCTAGGTAGCCCCATGAGCAGGGTGCAGTGTATTTAAAAGGTAGGACATGGACATGTACCATGGAGTTTTACATGTCCTGATATTGAAAAACAGCTAAAATCAGTTTTCAACAAAGCAAGGTCAATCTTTCCCATAGGTTAGCATTGGAGCAACCTTGTGACACTTCACAAGTGTAATTTCCAATTGGGAAAAGAAAAGAAAAGTACGATTGGTGTCTCTGGACTCATAGTTTAAAAACGCATCTTTTAGTGAAGTTGATTTTTAGATTGCATGTCCGAAAATGCCACTTTTAGAAAGTTGACATGTTCTTACTTCAAATATTTTGTGCCTCTGCCTGTCTTTGGAATACAAGTCTGGGTTGGGTGACAGCTAAGCTTTGTGCATTCTCTCTAGACAGTAACACACAAGGGGATCTGTGGTGTGCCCTGCATATCCTGATGGCCCATCAAGAGGCTGACAGGATTTCCTGAGCTAGAGTGAAAGGGAGGGGCTGAGACTTGCACCTGAATAGGGCTGTGCCTGTCCCACACAAAGAGGTGCATACCCCCTGTAGTCGTGTGCACTAAAAAGACCCTGCTTTGCAGCCTCCCTACTTCAAAGCAGAAATGGGTATAAGTACTGGTCCTCTGACACCATATGCTCAGATCACTTCTGGAAGTGAGGACATTTACCAGGAAGAAGAGCTGTTGTGCTGCCAGGAGGGACTTCCACTTTGCTGCTTGCTTTGCTGTACTTCCTGCATCTCTAAGGTTCTCCAGGGACTTGTTGAACTTGCCTCCTCTTTCTGAAGTCTCAGGATTATCAAATACTTCTCCTGCTTCTTGCTACCAGTACCTGGGCTCCTATGCTGTGAGTCCTGCTCTGCCAAGTGAAGCCAAATCCAGTCTTGGGCCCTTGGAATTAAGTGTTTGGTGCTGCAACCCAAGAAACTAATTCATCGACACCGGAGCGTCATTTGGAACCAGCACATTTCCCTGCGATACTGCCGCATCACAGCTGCCTGCACCAAAGCCGTGGACACCGCTCACCAACTGCACACTGAAATTACCTCAACTTGCAATGCAACTCTGGCTTTGCCAATGCATCGCCTCTAGATCACCACTGCTGCGTGAGTCTAAGACACTGCAACGTCGACATCTGCGACGCACCAACTCTGATGTTTCCCCGGCCCTGTGCAGCTTTGTGCCAAACAGATTGCATACAGCCCAGTGGTTCGACATTGACACTTCAGAAATGACACATGATGCTCTTGACATTGATGAATCAACGATATTGCCTGAATTAGGAACTGAAGCATCGCCTTCAACAGCGACCCATCCCCTGTGGTTTTCAAGGCATCACCCCGAGTTTCGACGCATTCAAGGTACTTTCAGCGGGTCTGCCTGACTCCTGTATCTGGCCCACTCTCCATCGCCGTCAGACTGAACTTTTGCGTTTGCCCTGGTCAAGCTCAACCAGTTAGCTACAGTTGGATCTAATAACTTCTAGCATTGTATTTTGATTTAGCCGTACAAACTTTCATATCATGAATATGTTTGATTGTTGTTGTTTTGGTCTTATTTTACTGAGATAAATATTGTCAATTTTTCTAAACTGGTGAGTAGCATATTTATTTCCCTGTTATTGTGTGTGTGTGTGTGTGCACAAATACTTTAGACATTGCCCCTTTATTTAGCCTGCCTGCTCTGTGCCAAGTTACCAGAGGGTAAGCACATGTTAACTTTTAGGGCGTAGTTTATGAGGTTTTACCATAGGGCAGTGTCACAGGCCTTCCTGCTGCCCTTCCCTACGGCAAAAGAAAAGGGCAGGAATGCACCGTATCTATAAGTTACAGCACATTTCTGTCCCTTTCCCCTGCGCCAGCGCACAATGGGCTGCTGTGCGGCAACGCAGGCAACTTTGCACAATGGTGCAGGGGTGCCTGCATTGCAGGGATGTTTATTTTTGTACAGGATGGGAAACCTTTCTGTACAAAAATAATCACAGGAGGCTTTTTCCTCTTTCTATGTGTGCTGCAGAATGCAGTACACAGAGAAAAAAGAAAAACGAGGAGAAATATAGATATTTCTCCTCGGTGTGCCTCCCTTACGCCTCCCTTGGGGAGGTGTAAGCTTTTGGCACTGCCTCAGATTACCGATTTCTCGTAAATCTGGGGCAGTGTCAAAAGGCCATGGATGTTGCTGGGAATACCCCCAGCAACACCCATAGCACACCCCTTTAACGCAGAACACTGCATTAAAGGGACTGAAATTTATCATGCAGCATTAAACCAAAAAAAGTGGCTAAGTGCTGCCTGATAAATAGCACACAGGCTTCTGCGCCACTGAACGTCAAAAATAGTGACCTTACGGAGACAAAAGGAGTCTCTTAAATGAGACCCTTAGTGTGTACTACACTTACCCTGACTCAGATTGTGGTTCCTGCTTGGACAGGGTGCATACCTCTGCCAACCAGAAACCCAATTTCTGACAATTATGTATTTATATATGACACTTTAGTGAAGGTTGTTTTTCTGCAGGTTCCTTACACATTTTTCTTGGTTACAAGCCTGTCACTGAATGTGTGTGTCAAGTATCTGTCATTGGAAGTGACTCCCCAGCAGATCATCATTCATAAAACCAACCACCATCACAACTGCCCAGTTCGACCTCATTTTCTTTTTTATTTAAATATGAACACATGCCGCGCCCGCTGCACAGTCTACAATTGATTACAAAATAAAAGATTGTATACATATTTAACTTCACTAAAATATGGTGCCACAAAAGCGACATGCAAAATGTCATTTTTGTGCTGCAGAATGTCTTCATCCATGCAGCAATATCCTGATTGTTGTTTTTTCTCCTTCTTGACCACCGTACGTTTTATGGCACTCATGAAGACTTAACAAATCACATAAATATACATTTTTTGCTAAGATTTCAGTGCATTTGCCTTATTAGTGTCAGTTACCTTGATCAGTTCGTGCCTAAATGTAAGTGATTGCTTAAAACTGTCATTTTAGCCCATTTTAGTTAGGCTAATGATTTAGTTTTTTTAATATTAAGCCTCTGTCACAATCAAAAAATAAGCTGTATTTTTATTTCACATGTCACTACAGAATTATATTGGAACAAAAGTATGCTCAAATTCGAAGCACGTCAATCTTAAACAGGTAAAGATTTGACCACACGAGGGTATAGTTGACAAATGTTTTTGCACACTTCCTCACACATAAATTGTGCCAAATAAATGCCACATCCAATTTCACACAACTGCAAAAACAAAATCTACCAGTATGGTCGATTAAAAACATTTTTCTGATTAGTGTCGAGGGGCCAAGGTGTTCCTAGGTGGCTGTAGGGAAGCGACCATTGGAAATGTGATAAAAACACAAAACATAACAGTGTGTATGTAAACAAACGCTTCCAATGAATTGTTTATCCACTGTGATATTGGCATAGGCAGATACATCTACAATTGAAATCTATCGAACATGGAAAACATACTTAAATTATAGGATTAAATAAACGCGGAGTAAATAAGGAAGTAAGGGCCATATGTATCATACTACCGTTTTGCGAATTCCAAATAGCGAATTTTAAGGAATCGCTATTTGGAATTCGCAAAACGGTATGTATGTACAAAATCGCTATTAAATAGCGATTCTTTACCATTCCTAATTTGCGATTAGCAAATTGCTAATCGCAAATTACCCATTCATTTCTATGGGCCAGGAGGCCCATAGGAATGAAGGTGCAATTTGCGATTAACAATTAGCTAATTGCGAATTAGGAATTTCTTCAAGGGTGCAGGGGTGTCTCAAGAACACCCTGCTGCACCCCTGAAAAAGACATTTGGGGGCATATGGCGCACATACATGCCCTAAGGGCATGTATGGGCGTCATATGGCACCTTTTGTTTTTTGGAAAAAAGCTTTTTGTAAAGAATTCGCAAATTACCACCAACTAGAAGTTGGTGGTAATTTGCGAATCCTAAATGGCATTTTTTGAATATTTTTTATTTGATACATTGCATTTAAGGAATCACAAAATTTGCGATTCCTTAGGTGCAATCGCAAAATAAGGAATTGCAAATTCCCTATTTTGCATCAAACATGTTTGATACATACCATTTGTCAAATTAGCATTCGCAAAGGCCGAAATTCGCAGAATTTCGGCCTTTGCGAATGCTAATTAGCTTCATACATATGGCCCAAGGCAATATATTTGCGAATCACTCCCATCGTGTCTGCGCAAGCCGCCAGCCCCAGAGAGATTAACCTCGCAAGCGAAGACAATGATGCGCATGTAAGACGTCGGGGAAGACCTCTGACGCATTCTTCAACTTACCCTCTATGGTATCCACGACAGAACCGTGATGTGAGGAACCTCCATTCACTCAACATTTCCAATTAAAGTTCCAAGCCTGTTTGAGGGTGACACTGCTTTGTAACTCTGACTTGTTGCCCAGACCCACACCTAACCACATGGATTGTGAATGATCCACAAAGAACTTCGTGAAGTAGCTCACCCTCTTAGAGTTTTCTTGCTCTGCCTGGTTGCGGTCACCGCATCCACAATCTGTCATTTGTGCTTCATTGGTAAATACACAGGGGTCAATATTCACAAAGCCAAGACGCGGCGTGACGCTGTCAGCAATTTAGCACAGCAATGCATCATATTTACAAGAATACTGCACACCCTTGTGTTTTTCCCTGTGCTGCACTAAAAAAGCTGCCTAGTGCCACTGCAGACACCGCTTGCTTTGCAGGGATGATGGTTTATGAGCAGAAAGGGACACCTTCCTGCACATAAACAATCATTAAAGATGATTTTCTCCTTCTATGTGTGCTTTTGCAGCACACATAGAAAGTGCAAAAAACGAGTAGAAATGAAAATATTTCTCCTTGTTGCACCACTTTAAACCCTGCTTTTCAGTAGCGCTGGTTTTTGGCGCTGCCTCAGATTTACACATCCTTTTAAATCTGGGGAAACATCAAAAAGCAATGGGTGTTGCGGTGGACACCCACAGCAACCCCCATTGCATGCCCCTTTCATGCAGATACCTCAGTGAAAGGGTACGATATTTACGAGGCGGGATTAAGCCATGCAAAGTGGCTTAGCAACGCTTTGTAAATGTGGGGTAGGGCATTGTAGCACCAGAGCGTCCTAAAAAGTTACGCTCCAGTGGCGCAATGCCCTTGTAAATATGCCCCACAGTTTCTTAGGTCAACATGTATCATTTTGCTATGGATCACAGGATAGCTTGTTCCTCCCGCTGTTTTCGACTTGCTGAATTGAAATAACACTCTATAATATCCCCATATCTCATTTTCTACATGGTGGATGTTAATTTTCCTTACCAAGTGGGATAAGCTTCGGTTTGTCTGCATCTACTTGAATCAAACATAATTTCAAAGTATTATATATATTCAACAGTGCCAAATGTTTGTTAAATACTTGCACTAACATATGTATTCAGTAGACGTGTTGCAAAAATGCACAGATGCATAACTCCTCTGTTTATCCATGTGAGTGAAACTTATTAGCATTTAATAAAACACTATGCTAAACCTGCTATCAGATAACATATGTTGTTTTCATATACAAGTTCCCAATGTACTGAAGATTATAAAATGTAAATCTAAATATTTATACTATAGAAGTATGTTCATAGCTTTATTATTTAAGCAGCAACAGAGGATGTTTTTACAGCGACAAAAAAATGTTACAGGAAAATTGTGGTTTGCTTGTCTGCCTCCTGTATCTGTGCCCTGCTCCCACTTGGGGACAGGGTGCACAAGTGAGTATCACCGGCACACAATCCTCAGGTTGTAGGTGACACATTCCTGCATAGTCAACAGCATTATGTGGGTCATAGGTGTGCATTTAATGTGTCAACACTCCCCCACCCGGCTTCCTGCCACCAGTGGCTGTACTATTTTTCTAATTTGGAAACATGACAGAGGAGCAGTTGGCAGCTGACCCGCCCCTCAGGTGGCAGTTCACCCATTCCCTATTGGCTCGCAACTTTCTGCTGGTCATTAAGCAGTGGGTCAGCTGGCTCTCACTCTTGTGGTGTCATCCTCTATGAACACCATTATAGTTATTGTACTGTCTATATAAAAAACAATAGATGACAAATATTTGATGCACACTCATGTTCAATGGTTTGAGTTTTGTACGGTAGACCATACAAATCTGCCCCTTTTGTTTAAAGGCCTCACAGCTGCACTTTTAAAAAAATCCTGACTGGCACGTTTGAACAAGGGACTTGCTTCATGAAGACCTGGGATGAGAGATCTTCCTGCATTCATGGCTGCCCATTTGCTATTGTGTCAAGAATTTTCAATTCTATTTAAGGACAGGGAGGTGAGGATTATGCTTCTCTTTCTTTACTGTGTCAAAACCATAGCCAATAAAACCAACAGTAAACACAAAATACCTATCTTATGATGATACGGTCAACATAAGCAGTCCAGTCCTGGAGTTAGGCCACTGATCTCCTCAGCTTAGAGCTCTGAGACCCACAGGATGTGAGGCCAACACCACAAAGTTCTTACCACCTATACCTACCTGCCACTGATATGACCTGCTTGATCGGCGAGGGCATGCTCCACAGTGGACTCCACTGACTCCCGGGCCCCCAACCTTGGCGGATGCTGAGCACACCATCTTCACGGCCTGTTGGCCCTGCTGACTCTGAAAGCATGTGCCGGCTCCAAAAATGTAACCTGTGACTACAGGGTAAGACAAGGCAGTGAAAGAACCAATTCACACCTGAGCTTGCACAAGGCTCTTGCAACCCACTTCCCTTCTGCAAATCCTTATTCTTTCCCTTTCTATTCTGTAAACCTGTGGGGTTTTCGAATTTGGTCCCATGCTTTGGCCTATATTTCCATTCTCACAGTGGAAGGGAGGTTAGGCTGCACTGTGTAGCCTTTTCATGCCTCCCAGGGGAACCCACAAAGGCAGCGGCGGTGCCCCCTAATCCTTGGACATTACATCCTGGACTTGCATTTGGCTGCCAGCCATGGCCTAGTGGCATCGCTTCTTGCCTGCAGTGGATCAAGGACCTAACACAGGATTTCTTCCATTCATCAGGCATGTGAACTATCCTGTTACAATGGACTGTGTTGCAGTCCCACTCCCTGTGTGAGTACCTGTTTCAAGTAGACAGAAGACACCGTTGTCTCTGGAAAATCCAGAGGGAGTCTTCGGAGGAGCTTTCCCCCATGCTCTTTTAAAGACATTTGATTTGCCATCTCAGCACCACCAGAACTCCTACCATGCCTAGGAGACAGCATGAGCTAGGCATCCGTCTACAACCATTATCTATTTTATGCATGGGGTTCCTAGGGATGGACGTATGGCTGGCACTGCCCCTAGCCTATGAGGCTTGTTGGCTTCACTCCTCATTCCTGCCTGACCAACGGTGACCTACCACAGTATAGGAAGACCTACGTAGCTCAGACAATCTCCATAGATCACTGGTGCTGCTCCGCTGGATCTCTTGACTGACTCATGTTATTTGAACCTTAGGCCTACCCAAGTCCCTCCAGCCCTGTGTGTCCCCCATTACTGCCACACCACTTCTAGAACTTTGGCAAGCTTTGCTAATGGTCACCTGGCTTTCAGCTCCACTCCATCTCTCAATCCATTCAGATTTGACCATGTGAGTGTCACCTGTATATCTTCAGATCTCCTGGAGGTCCAGTGCCATGTCTCTTCACCACCCATCATCTACCTGAATGCCAGTGATTCCTTGTTGCATCGTGTCTTTGTGCCTTCATCTACTGTCAAGATGGCCAGTGGTAAGGCTACTAGCCAACTGCTGTTCACATAGGTGGTGGGGGAGTGGCAGCCTTCTGCAACTGCAGTTATCTAGGACGCGTCGCTGGACTTATCCTAAAGGAAATTTCTGCACTGGGTTCTCAATTGGGATAGATGGACACAAAGATGTCAGATCTCAGGTTGAATATGAAGACATTGCGCGCAAATGTGGGTTCCTTTTGTAGCAAAGTGGATGGCTTGGACACCAGCTTTACATCTCTTTGGAACAGCTGGATATTGGTGACGAAAAGGGTTCCAACATCTGAAACCTGAAACACAAAGTGATAGACTTAGAAGATAGATTCAGGTCAAATAATGTCGAGTTTTTTGGGATCATGGACAAAATGGAAGGTAGGAATGTGTTAGGCTTCTTGATCTAACTTCTCCATCATCTACTGAATGCAACCTTTTCTCCACCACTCAAACTGCAAAGAGCTCACAGGATAAGGACATGCCCTACAGTCAGCTATGACAGACAGACGTAGACCTACCATTGTCTGCTTCCTCCGCCATGAGCAAGCCATCAAGTTCTCACGATAACCCAGAAATAGGGCCTGTTTACCCTGGAAGGCCACAAGATCGAAATCACTTGCAGATTTTTCTTTGGAAACCAATACCGAGAGGAATGCCATCTTGCTGTTGTGACTCCAACCCTGGAAATGTGATATTAAATACGGCCTCCTGGAACTAGCCACGATGTAGATCACAATCGATTGGAATTCCAGGGACTACTCCAACCCAATGGACCTGGCCCTGTTTGTCGACAGTCAGGGCGAGCAACGGATGAAAACCACACTACCATAATTTAAGGACAACAGACACCCCCCAAACCATTCTTGGCAACCCCCTCCATGCCACAGCAAATTGCAGGATCTTGCCTTCAAGAAGCAGGTGTAGAGGGAAAATGGTGATCTGAACTGTGGAGGAAGTTACCTAGGACTCTTACAGAGACAAATCCAGGTCACCCCTGAAATCTTCTACTTGGTCATGACTAGGGATTGTTGAGCCACAGGCTGGTGCTGATAAGTATATGCTATTCCTCTGTCTGCTGTGCTTATCTTTCTGCTTGTTGTTTTTTGGCTCTGTACATATTGGTGTTATTTCACCAAACCCCCTTCCTTCCTGACATACACAGACTGACTATAGCCCTGACATTTTGTATTCTTCTATACAATTGCACTGACCACCACAAAGTCAGGCCTACCTGCTTGACCAGCATCAACACAAATTTAGGCCTGACCTTCTCCACTCTTTTATTCTATCCCCTGTAGCATTACCTCCCAGCTGGACAATCAGCCCTATTTTGGGCTTCCTCAATTTATCCTCTGTTGTGAGACACATACTATAGGTCACAAACCCCTTCTACTGAGCAGCTGCAGCCCTGCCCTCACAGACCCAAAGCTAAAAGATACTTGCTGCCTGGTTCCACATCATCCATACCATGCCTAACCGAGGCGTTGTCAGGCATGAGAGGTCCCATCTGTACTTCTTTCCCCATGTGACATTCCCTACCTCTCTGCCATAGCCCCCTCCCCCTGTAGCTCGCACCAGGTCCATTTCCCTCATTTGAAGTGCCCAACCCCTTATCCCTCTCCACCACCACTTTTTGGGCGCAGTAAACACCATTTACCTACCCTACTCGTACACCAATTTTATTCTCACATCACTCACTTATCCTACCCTTGCTGCTGCCCACTCCGCATCAGCCAATATGACTCCACGACCATTACAAATTACTTCCCACAATGTGAATGGCTTAACCAATTAAATTAAGTGGAAAAAGATGCTCTCATACTTGCCGACCAAATGGGCAGACATTACCCTCCTACAAGAAATACATTTAAAATGGTGGAAGTTAAAAAACTGAAATGGGGCTGGGTGGGAGAGGTCCTTTTCAGATGCAAATTTCCCCACTGAGACACAGCCAACAGGTCTACAGACTCTAATCCTAGGAAATATGGATTTTCTAGTTTAATAAGGAAGATGCTATCTTGTACACTGCTATAGCCCAGAACAGATTGTATGTTTACCTGTGGTGAAACTCTGAATTGGGGACAGCGTCATTGGGGTGGGTTCTATATATGAACTGATGGGGGCAAAATACACTGTCTTCCTTTGTCTCAATAGAATCCTGACCAAATAGGGCACCTCACAGGTTGTGTGGTGAGGTGACGTGAACCTAGCTCTTGATGCACTCTTCCACAACAGGGATAGGGCTCTTTTAAGATATGTGTGAAGACCACAACCTCACTCATATCTAGCACCTTCCCCACCCAACAGATAAAGAATATACTTTTCACTCAACAATACAATATACTCTGTTGCAGATTGACCTCTTCCTCCTGCCCCAAGCATTGGTATCTGTTATGCTGCACAGCGACATCCTGGAACTGTTTCATTCTGACCATTCCTTTACACATCCCCAACTAGAAAGGACTCTGAGTAAGCCCCATAGAAAACCGTGGCACCTTGATATTTCTCACTACAAACTACTTTCAGAAAAAGGCCAGCTACAGTCTCAATTCACCACATACCTAACAGACATTAAAGGGTCTGTTCAGTCTGCATCAACTCTATGAGCCACTTCTAAGGCTACATTATGGGGCCAGGTGGTGCTTGACTCCGCGAATGAGAACCAAGCAACAAGTGACCCTGTCATGAACAGAAAATCCAAACAGTTCTGGCTGACCACGGCGTTGTGAGCCAGCTACTGTGTCGGAAAGACCTGTAAAACAGTTCCTTTCAGAAATGCATGGTGTCCGTGACCTCTCATTGAGCCCCGCAGGGGTCGGTTCCAGAGGTCCTTGCAGGTGTGGTCAGGCCCTTGAAGTCACATGTGTTACAGATCAAACTACTCGCGGTTGAAGTCAGGAGGGCCGGCACCGACAGGCATCGAAGCTGCATTGAGAAGTGCAGCGTGCGGTGCCCTCAGGTTGCTGTGTAGGCAGCGGCTTGGTGACGTTCATGCAGTGGCATTGGTGAGACCACGGCTGCGGTGCAAAGTGATGCGGTGCTTGTCGCTGTGCTGACAGGTCAAGGTGCAAGCAGCCTCATTATGGAAGCGCTGTCGTCAGCTGATGAACTGGAGTCGAGGGTGCGGGTGTCGGTAGGCCAAGACTGTGGTGCAGGATGAGGGCGATGCGTCATGTGGTGGTGCTCCAAACCACAGTGCAAGCTGAGGCATGGATGTCAGCAGGGAGTGTCGTTGTCTGTGATACCCGGGCGGCGGTGTGAAGTGAGGCGGTGTAAGCAGAGGCTCAGTGGCAGCATCAGGTGACCTCATCGTTGAGACCAGGGTTGCGGTGTGAAGTGCGGTGGTGCCTTCAGGACACAGAGTCAGCAGCTGCATCGTTGACGGTGTTGGGTTGCGTTTTCTTCTGTTACAGCACAAAACACAGAGTCCCGAGTGCTGGTAGCATATGTTCTTGAAGTCTTTGCTGTTCCTAAGACTTCTTCAAAAGCGGGCAAGCTCTACCTCAAGCCCTTGGAGAAACTCACACAAAGAAGTTGTGGAAAGTTCAGTCCAGTCCTTTCACTGCCCACGACGGAAGCAGCCACTGAAGGCCAACAGAGCAAAGCACACAGCAAAGTTCCTCCCCACAGCTTCGCCAGCTCATCTTCTTGGCAGTCGTCTTAGTCCCAAAGAGTTCTCTGAAGTCTTTTATCTCCCTGAGACTTCCAACAGTAAGCTAGCTCTATTTCAAGTTCTTGGAGAAAACTCTAATAGCAGGATGATGAAAGTACAATCCAGTCCTTTCCCTGCCCAAGACAGTAGCAACAAGCAGCAGGCCAACACAGCAGAGCACACAGCAAAGTGGCAGTTCCTCCTGACAGCTTTTCCAGCTCTTCTTCCTGGCAGGTTCCTTATTTTAGCAGTAATCTACACTACTGGGGCCTGGGCCCCAATAATAATACAGCAAATTCCTTTGTTGTCTTGGTACAGAGATGCTTTGTGCTCAGCCAAAACCAGTTATGTCCTCTCTGGTCCTGCTTCCCAGTAGGAGGTGGTGACAACATTTTCTTAGGCAGACAGGGCCTATCCAGGTGCAAGGGATATCTCCACCCACGACTCTAAATGCAGACCAGGCCTATTCAGGTGCTAGTGAAAACTTCGCCCACTACTCTGAATGCAGCCCGGGTCTATTCAGCTCAGCCCTGACTCATTCAGGAAAGGCAGGACACACACCAGCCCCCACCCTCCAGTGGCCGTCTGAGAGAATGCACACCCCCAGCCCCTGTCACTCCAAATCTAGACACTCCATTCACAAACGAGCAGAGGCACACAGGATGGCTAAGCAAGAAAATACCCACTTTCTAAAAGTGGTATTTTCAAACACACACTATAAAAATCATCTTTACTAAAAGATGCATTTTTATATTCTGAGTTCAGGCATAATAAACTCCATCTTTCTATCCTGTCCCAATGGGAAGGTATATTTATAAGATGTTATAAATAAACTCCCATTCTATCCTATGGGACAGATAGCCTTTCAATAGTGAAAAATGAAATACACTGTATTTCACTATTAGGACATGTCAAACACCTCAGTACATGTCCTACCTTTCACATACACTGCAACCAGCCCATGTGGCTACCTTGGGCCTACTTTAGGGGTGTCTTACATGTAAGAAAAGGGACGATTAGGGCCTCGCAAGTGGGTGCACTTGCCAGGTCGACATGGCAGTTACAAACTTTGTGCAGACTCTGCAGTGGCAGGTCTGAGTGACATTTAGAGGCTGCTCATGTGGGTGGCAAAATCAATGCAGCAGGACCACTAGCAGCATTTGATTTACAAGCCCTGGGCACACACAGTGCACTGTACTAGGGACATACCAGTAAATTAAATATGCCAATCATGGAATCACCAATCTATAAACACAATTTACAGGCAGAGCATATGCACTTTAGCACTGAATAGCAGTGGTAAAGTGCCCAGAGTCCTAAAACCAACAATAACAGGGTCAAAAACAGGAGACCAAAAAGTCTGAGGGTAAACCCAATGAAAAAGTCTAACATGCTCTAACGTGACATTGTCCCTTTTATGAATCGACATATAGCTCACCCAATGGAAACGTCCCACTGAGAAAAGACCAAGATGAAACATAATATTTTATTCACAAACTATAGTCCAATATATGTTATACAAATTGAAGGCCTGACATTATGTGCAAGGGGAGAAGAAAGGCCATTTGCAGAATGCACACATTTGACAGTGAGAGGCTCAGGATTACATCACAGATGATTGCCACAGCCTTTGTGGATTACCACAAAACCCTCTATAGCTCAGAATCTGGGAATGATAGATGCCAGTTAGATGAAATATTTGCGGATATGAACCCACTATGTTTTAACAAGGGGTGTAGGTCCCTACTAGAAGGGAACATTTCTAAAGAGGAGATCAAACAGCTGAATACATCGCACCTGTACAACAAATCCCCTGGCAAAGCCCATTTCCCAGGGGAATTCTTCTGGTGGACTAAACATGAGGCCATGTACTCCCTGTATAATGCTTACACGGAGGTGGAAACTAGCGGGACTCTATCCCCATATCTAATAGAGCCTTGATAATGGTTCACCTCAAACCCAGAAAAAGACCAGTTTTTGTGCAGGAGTTGTTGCCCAATATCTGTGCTCAACATTGTTGTTAAAACTTTAGAAAGGATCCTATCCACCCAACTTCAGCAAGTTATCTCTACTCTCATACATAGCTCTCAGATGGGATTTGTACCGAGGCAGTTGTTTGAGGAACTATTAATACCTCTGTCCCATGTCCTATGGCTCTCCAGAGATGCCCAGGAAGACAGGCTAGCACTCTCTCTTAATGTCAAAAAAGCCTTTGACAGGATCGAATGTGCTTATCGCTTTTATACCCTTCAAAGTTGTGGCCTAAGAGAGAACTTGATTGGCATGGTCAAATGGCAATACAGAGACCCCATGGCACAGTTAGCTGTGGCGGTTTTCTGTAGGTTTCCTTTTTGGTCTCACAGGGAACTCACTAGGGCTACCCCATTGTCACTACTCTTTCTGCTAGCTCATGAACCCCTGGTTCCAGCGGTCCATCAAGATGATGTTATCTTAGGCATGCCCACGCAGGCTGGCTCTTCCAAGATTTGCCTATATGCAGATGGCATTATACTAACCCTCACTGACCTCTCAAACTTGCTGCCATCAGTCATGTCCTCTATCTCTGATTTCTCAGAATTTTGGGGATATATTTGATCAACTGGGACAAGACCAAAGCCCTTCCTATCGATGACTAAAGAGGCCATAGAGCACTACGATTTCAAATGGTTATCCAAATGCCTCGAGTACCTAGGGCAATATATTACCAGGGGGTTGGAAGGAATGGTCTCATACAATTTTGGCCCACTTAGGTCCAGGTTCCAGTCTAGGCTTTGCAGGTTGCCGGGAGGCGCGAGTGAGCGATTCGGTGCAGGGAGGACGCCGCACCGTTACCTCTACCGCTACCGCTTCGGCCAGCTTCGCCCTGCTTCACCCCCCGCTTGGTCTCTGACTGACTGTGCGGGTTGTGCGGACTGTACAGGCTTGCAGGCTTTCCTGCAGCTCCCCATGACCGTGGCTCGGCTCGGCGGAGGTGGTGGAGGCGGCAAACCTGTGGGCGAACCTTTGGGCCCCCTCGCAGCTTTCCCCGCGGCTTCCTGTGGTTTACGCGGTCTTCGTGCCTCGGCAGAGGGGGTGAAACTGGGCTTCACCGCAGGCTCCACGTTCCTGGTGATCGAGGTTCCTGTGGCACGGCGGAGAATGCCGTGGCTAGGCTAGGTGAAGGCGAAGGAACAATTTTGCTGGCTCTCATTGAAGACCTTCCAACACTCTCACCCGGATTACTGGATTACTATTGGATTATTGACTGTTGACTGTTGTTCGTGCAATTTTGTACACAGAGAGCAGACCGCTGACCACAGACTGTTGCAGGCTGTTGTAGCATCGATGAGCCTTCTTGCCTTCTTGCCTTGGGACCTGAGGAGGTTTCAAGCTCGAACTATCACTCCGGGAGCAGCTGGAGGAGGTGAGTCACTGACTTTCCCCCCCCGCGCGCTGACTCCTTACGACTCCTTACGATTCCTGCCACCACTCAGCCGCGCCAGAACAGCCCCGGAGCCCTAAAAGCCTTCGAGTTTTCAATTCTTCAGCTGTGGTTCTGTTGGGTTCTCTGTGTTCCGTGTTTCCCCGGCGAGGCTCCTAGACCTCCTAAACCTCTGAACCCCCACAGGGCCCTAAGAAAGCGGGCTCTGGGTGGGGGCTCGGGGCAGGCGTGATCCAGAGCAGACATTTTTAAAATCCCTTGGAGTATATCCAGCTATGAGGTCGAGTAGGAAAAGGGGCCAGCCCGTGACCAAGTCCAAGGTCAAACAAAATGGATTCACTAAACCAGCTTGTGTGAGCTTGGATACATCTCCAGATGAAGCCAGGACATGCAGTGACCCAGCTCTTCACGTTGGAGTTCATCATCCCTATCTTCACCAACCAAAAATTACTTCAAAATTTCAACTCCTGAAGGACCCACTTTCATCCATTTTTTCATCCAGTGGAAAAATTCTGGGCCTTCAGGATTGCTTACTTCCACTATCCCCTCAGGAACCGCTAGTAATACAATCTTCGGGTCAAGCCCCAGACACTACCAACACGCCCCCACCTATGGCCTGCTCACCCGCACATGGAAAAGTAGAAGAAGTGGAATCCAGCAACAGGGGCACCAGCAGCTCAGTCGCCCTGCAAAAGAAGGCAAGGGGGAGCAGTCCCCATCCAATTCATCGCCTTCTCCCAAGTTTATTACTGTCTCAATCACTCCATACAATCGGAAGGAAAGATAACCCTCGCTTAGCTTTGTGACAAGCAGTGGCAAGGATCTCAACCGAGGGCAAGAGGACTTTAGTGGATCCAATTTAAACGACCTCTTAAAGACCACCAACATCTCCCCCCACCATCCGGATGGCTTCAAGATTAGCCAACCGCCTACCGAAGTAAACGCAGAGGAAAAGTGCTTCTCTGAGTATCAACCTTACTTACTTGGGATCACAGGAATGGGCGGATTTAATCGCTTCCTACACCCTGGTCACCCCTGTTAAACAACCTGTTTCCATAATTGAAACCAACAACAAAAATCAGTGCGCCAATCAGGTCTCTGATCAGGAGGTTATCCCCCCTAATTCAACAACTCGACAAAGTCTTTCTGCTTCTTCTACATCCACCGGTCCCTTAAATCATCCAGGGACCCAATCTGGGAATTTTTGTTCGATTGGATGTCCAGGTCATCGCTCAAATTGAACGGATCAAAAACAGAGCTGATGATCCTGGGCCAGTCCAGTTTTGCCCTCTCGGCGAGCAGCTGGCCCAATTGTATGGGCACCCTGCCAGACCCAAAGGAGGAGATTAAGAGCCTGGGGGTCTGGCTGGAGCCGGATCTGTCCTTTAGGACACACGCCAAGAAGACAGCTGGCGTGTGTTATGGAATGCTCCAGTCGGCCCGCAAGGTTCTCCCCCTGCTGCCAGAACTCTCCCGGAAGCTGTTAGTCCAAGGCTTAATCATCTCTCGCCTGGACTACAGTAATGCACTCTTTCTCGGAGCGCCAGAGTCAACGTTTAAGATCCTGCAACAAGTGCAGAACGCAGCAGCAAGGCTGCTGCGGAACGTTCCGGCCAGGCAGTCAGCCAGGCCTGCTTTAAAAGAACTCCATTGGCTCCCTGTTAGGGAGAGAGTTACTTTTAAGGCCCTCTGCATCGCCCATAAGAGCATACAGGGGCAAGGACCAGCTATCCTGAAGAACATGATCCGGCCCTATAAGCCCACAAGAGCTTTACGCTCCGAAAATAAACATCTCCTTCAGACAAAGAGAATTAGGAGAGCCCGTTCAGGGGGCAGGAGTTTCTCTGTCCTCACAGCGCGCGCCTGGAACTCCCTCCCACTCGCACTACGCTCCGAACCTAATCTTCTCAGATTCCGAAAACATCTGAAAACGCATCTCTTTCCAGAATAAACGCAGCTTCTCTTTCTCCATTAGTTGCCTGCCCTTGGTTCTATAAGCGCTGGGATGCCCCTGGGTAACCGTGCGCGGTATAAAATTCAATAATAATAATAATAATAATAATAAGTATCGAATGCGTCTAACACCTTGGATATTCTCTTAAATACAATGCAACGAACCATCGGCACCCTCCACTACCAGTCTGACAAAATGGACCTACAGTTGACCTTACTTGATACCTTGGCCCTTTTTGTGGGGCGAATCGACGAGAAACTTGGCCAACTAAACCTGTTAATTGGCAGAGCTCAGCAGGAAGCAGACCTGATCTGTAGTTTTGGCCCAATCATTGACAAACAATCGTCACTCCCGGAAATAGTATCCACCTTGATAGAAGGCTTGTCAAAAGGCCCTCATAAAAGGGACTCTTACACCAATCCCTGCATAAAAGCCAGTCTAGACCTTTCAAAAGGGGATCCGACTGCAGCTAACATCACATTCCAAATTGCACTGGCCCCTCCAGTGGGCCACTCGCCCAAATGCTCCCCTCCACTTTCCAAGGATCAAAATCCAACCAAGAATGCTAAGCGTCACAGTCAACAAAGAAGGAAAGGTTGCAATAAAATATCAACATCAAATCCTTCTGAGGTTTATCCCCTATTTAAGATTGAAACCAGACAGCAAACACAAGAACCAGGACTCATTACAGCACTTCATACAGGCATATAACAAACTTCCACTGTGTCCAGTGAACCCACACATGGGGGGTATGTGGCAGCAACCACAGAGGTTCCAACATTGGAGGCTGGCAGGGCCTAGTCCAGCAGCCAAACTGGCACCCTAAGTATTAAGGACCATAGTGGAACTAGTACGGGGAAGGACGCTAGCCTCCTCAGACAACCATCGTCAATTGAGTCAAGGGAGGCACCACTCACGCATGGCACAACCCGGCACCGGAATCTATGACCACCCTTTATCCGCCTCAACCATTGGGCGAAGAACCGAAGATAACAGAACTCTCGGGGTTTCAAGTCCAACTAAATCCCTCTACAGTTGGTGATTCTAAAGCTCCCTCAGTTTTCAAGCCTCGAGAATTTCCTACTCATGATGTTTCCAACGGATCCTCACAACAGTCCATCACTAATAAAAGAGGAATCCAACTGGGGGGCAAGTACCCAATAGTTCAGCCGGTAGACCAAACTAGGAACTCCACCATTATTCTTTTTACCCCAGAATATGAATCAAAGGGTCCATTCAACATCTTGAACAGAGGGAACTTACTTCGACGCCTCGGCACTATACCAACTTTAAACGATCTATGCTCAGCTGACCTCCTCTCATTAAAATTCATAAAAATCGACAAAACACAGGACTTGGAAGCTACAAAAGCAACCTGGAGGTTGTCTGAAACGGCAAACAAAATCCTGGAGGAGCAAACCACCCTCAAAGCTTGGGGGATCCAATCTGCTCTACACCACAACACAGGATATCTGTTCCCCCTGCTTGAGAGACCACGGGACGGACCAACTGAGAAAACCTCCAAGACCATATCAGTGTTCAGGGGCGCCCTGGGCGATCACCACCAAAAACTCAGGCATCGAACACCCAAAAGAGCATAATGGCTTTTAATTCATACAACCCAGATTATCTTTGGCCATTCAGAACAATCAATACCTTGAGTTACCCACAATGACAGGGCAACCAAACAAGGGTGGGTTTGAACCTGGATATTCCGCTACTGAAATTGTGCTCATGGAACCTAAACGGGCATAACAACAAGGCCGCACACACCGAATTGCTTCAAGACGTAAATCCTTTACTTTACCCTATTTCAGGAAACATGGCTTGAGGAGCCTGTGCACATAGAAGGCTACACTTGTTTTAATTCTCCAGCCATAAGGAAAAGTAAATTCGGTAGGCTAGTGGGTGGTCTAGCTACCTTCATTAAAATCATAAAAATTCACAGCGCACAGGAATTAACTTCCCACTCTCTGGCCATAAATACTGTTAAGATCAAACTAAATAATAGCTGGAAAAAAGAAGAGGTGCTGCTGACCAACATCTATATCAAACCATAAAAGAAGAAACAGGAATCAAAATCTCTAATGGACCATCTACATCAATTAATGACTATGCACATCCCCTCCAATTTCATTCGGTCTGGGGACTTCAACCAATATATTCTAGGCTCTTCCACAAATAAGGATATACAGGCCCAGTCTTACTATTGGAATATTCCAGCCCAATCCTTTAGTGGCCAGGGAAGAACTCCTAAGCTGGGGAAAGAGCTGTTAGAAGACCTGGAGCATATCGGCCTGAGGGTTCTAAATGAAAGATTTGCTGATGACTCATCATCTGCTGCTTCATTCCACTCAGGCAACGCAACCTCTACAATAGATTATACGCTAGTGTCCCTTTCATTCTTTCATCACATACTAGGCTTTAGCCTAGGAGACAAAGGGCACAGTGATCAACGGCCCCAGAAAGTTTCCATTCTTGCCTCTCCCGATTTAACTCTTCTCAACCTAACAGGATCACATGCATGTCACACCATAAATTTCAAAAGAATTAAGTCTTCTGTTGCAAATACCAGGGAGGTACTTCTAGCAGCAAAATTACAACTAAACAGCTTAAATTATCCCATGGGCAACCCAATCATTCTATGGGAAACCTTTACAGCCGGATTTGCTAATTCATATTCGACTACAGTACGGCACCTCCCGTCTTTTGGCCTCATGGTCACAGGGAAGATTTCAAGCACCCAGAAATTGGCACTGAAAAACCACAAAAAAGTGATAAATAAATTACTAAGATTGCTGAGAATATGCCAAGGGGAAAGTGGTCTTCTCCAACAGCTCTGCAAGCACCAGGCTGATCTTAAAAAACTTAAGTGGGAGATCAAAAGATCCAACGAAGAAGACTTTTGCGCTAAACTTCATCACGACTCTAAGGGAAACAATAGTGCCCGGTTTTGGTCCACACTGAATACATTTTTAAATCCAAAACAGGGTGGACTAACATCATATATAACAGACAACTCCTGGGAATCCGTTTTAGACACTCACTTCACCAACATGCTGTTGGAACAAACACGCTTCAGGAGGCCTATCCTTCACAAACAGTAAAACCATATGAAAATGCAGTAATTGAAATCAACGCTGTTATGATTAGGAAACTAATTTACAAAGGAAGGAAAGACGGAGTACCAGGGCCAAATGGAATACCCCAGCCCTCTTCAAATACGATCTGGAATACTGGGCAAAATCTCTGACCCCGCTTTTCATGTCGGTCAGCCATTCCGGGTGCCTCCCAGCATCATGGAAGGGCTCAATTATATCACCAATATACAAAGCAGGGGATAGAACCCTACCAAAAAACTACTGCCTGATAGCCTTACTGGACATTGAGGCAAAATACTTTGCGGGGCTTCTATTGATACAGCTGTGCGAATGGACAACTAAGTACAATATAATTCCACCCAACCAAACAGGATTTTGCAGAGACGCTGGAACCACAACAAACCTCCTGGCAATATCACTACTTATAGACAAAGCAAAACTGACCAAACAAACCCTTCACTTTTGCTTTTTGGACTTCAAAGCGGCTTTCGACAATGTCAATCGAGCCAATCTTTGGAGAAAATTAGCTCTTTGGGGATCCCTCCTCCTCTTTTAAACCTCTTGATCGAACAGCATTCTAACACGTGGGTTTAGGTGAAGCTTGGGAACGGTACCCATCTCTCGAGGCACATACCAACTACAAAAGGACTGAAGCAGGGGTGCGTTTTAGCGTCAACCCTTTTAACTTATTCACAGCCGATCTGCCACCTGCTCTAGAAGCCTGCAACGCGCATGCCCCCCGACTAGAGGGTCTAGCGTTGCCTAGCATATCCTATGCGGACGATGTGGTCCTGGTTAGTCATACCAAAGTAGGACTACAACATCTCATGAACACATTGCATGGATACGCTGAAGAGAACCTTCTCGAAGTAAACATTGACAAAACTAAAGTACTGTCAATAACTGGGAATAAAAAGTCCCACTCCTGGTTCCTTGGAACAAAGGCCATCGCGAACTGCTTATAATATAAATATCTTGGCGTTATAGTTGACAGGGGAGGCCGTTTCTCAAATCACCTTGAGGCCACAAAGAAGAAAGGCATGGTGATTGTGACAACACTTATACAACTTGAAACCAAACTGACCAGCCCCACTTTTCTACCATTGCTTCGTGTTGCCCAAGTTAAAATACAGTCTTCCATTACCTATGGCAGCGAAGCATTACGGGGCACAGATGCGAAATTGCTGGATACTATCATTTCAAAAGCGTACAGACTCCTCTTAAATCTACCATCTTACACCTCACAAGCCCAGATCCGGTTAGAATTTGGATTAACCAAACAACTGCTAGCAAGGAGAGGATCGTATATTAAGTGTTGGTACAAAATAAAGAATTCACCTGAGAACACACTGAACCACCAGCTCTGGCAAGATTTGTGCAGCAGCTCCAAAACGCAAGGAAAAAAATACTTAGAGGAGTCACTGGCTATTACAGGACTTAAAGAACTAAGGGAAACTCTACTACCGCACGTACAATTTAAGCACGTAGTAAATAAGGGCATAAAGAGACTCTTTTAAAGCCACCTTGGCCCACAGGCGCCACGCCTGGATGATTCTGAGCACATATAAATCACCCGGGTTACAGGCTTACTTTGGACTGGGGTATTGCAGAAAATCAAAAGAAGCCTTCCTAAAACACAGGCTAGGAATTTTACCAGCCATACCCCATCTACAACCATGGCTGAGAAGGAACTGTGGGACAATATGCAGGTTATGCGGTGCAGGGAAAGAAGATATTGAACATTTGCTATGCTCCTGCTCGAAGCTAAAAGAGGAAAGAGTAACTCTCTTAAAAACAACTTTTAATGAATATAAAATACGCACACGGAGACAAGCAGTCCTTGCATGCTTTGATCCAAGACTTCCGCTACTAAATGGGATGTTGGTAACATTTTTGAAATTAGTGCTGCTCAAACTATCCAACTAAGATGTCGGTGGCTCAGACAAAAAATAATGAAATATGGACACTCCTCAAACCCTCATTTTATAACTATTGTATTTTCTAACAACTAAGATTTCTCTTTAAAAAAAAGAAAAATTATTGATGAAATGCGCATTCAAATGTATTTTTGTAATGGTTTTAATTAATCAGAATCAATACATTTTTACTTACTTACTTACACTTAGGGCTAAGAGCAAAGTGGAATATGACAAATGGACATACCTCAACCCCTTCCTGTGAAGCAGAGTTCAGGCAGTGTAGATGGTGATAGTGCCCTGGTTCAACCACATGCTTGGCATGCTCTTGATCACAACTCATACTCTTTGGGAAATTGACAAGAGAATCAGGAACTTTGACTGGGATCCCATAAAGCTACACTTGGGAATCACAAAACTGATCCTCCACAGGCAACACTGGGCCCTTAGTCTCCATGTTTTGCACTTTGTCTTTCCCAATTGGTATATATGTGGCCAAGACAGACTGATAGGCCTCTCTGGGTCAACATAGAAAGGCATATTACTTGCAGAAGCCCTAGCCTCCTGATATTGATTAGTATCCTCTGGCGGCTCAAACCGTCAATCCTGTTATCCAGGCCATGAGGCAGAACTGGTTATCTTTCCATAGACTCTTCCTTTCCAATGCACAGCTGCATTTCTGTGCACCTCTCTGGTACAACACTGGTATTCAAGTGAGAGGGTGACCATTCTCATGAGCAGAATTGGGCCAATAAGGAATTCTCATGCTACATCATCTAGTATTGTAACATCTTCAGGGAAAAATAAAATCATTTGCAGGCCTCCAAACAGACTATCACCTTCCTAAACCCAGAAATGGCTATACCTCCAATCGAAGCATTCTCTTTGTCATAGACTACGTGCACCTCCAAAGGTGGTAGGAGAATCCCCTCAGCAAAATATTGCAAGACCTGGTGTTTGTTAAGGGAAGTAGTCTGAGGGTACTACAATCTATTAGTTTCCCACCTTAATTTCAGACTCCTCCTGTCACATCCATGCACTACATGGTATCCTACCCTCTGGGTAGATTATATTGAAGATAACTGGACAGAGATGATTGTGAACCTAGACAGAGGGTTGAGGAAATCAAGAATGGAATTTACTGTATGCAAAACTCTATAAGAATAGTAGTGGACCCCTCGAAAGCTTCTTTGGCAGGTCTCCTCTGACACAGTGACTGGTGGTGTTGTCCCAGCCTGACTGTAATAATAATAATATACTGTTCCACTGTCCAGATATCTATGGATTCTGGTCCACAGTGGCCCTGTTGGAAAAATTGGTTCTCCTCACTGACGCGACTGACCTACCAATGCTTACAAGTCATATGAGATGTCTCTTGGCCACAGCCCTGATGTCAGCTAAGATCGGCATATTGCACTCTCAACAAAGACCCACCAATGATGAATGGATTACTGCAATGTATATGACTTTGACACATAAATGCCTGATCTGTAAGATACTGTCAAGGCTGGTATTTACGACTGTCCTAACCATACAGGAGCAGAATGACGCTAGGTCCCAATGCCCTTCTCAGAACCCTACCTGCTAGGTTTTTTTTAATGTTCCATCTTAGGTAAGTTTTAAGGGGGGAAGGGGTTGGGGACAGAGAAGAGACTGCTTCTTCTTCTTCTTCTTCTTCTTCTTCTTCTTCTTCTTCTTCTTCTTCTTCTTCTTCTTCTTCTTCTTCTTCTTCCTCCAGAACTGTCAACAATAATATTATCACTTAAATTAACTGTAACCTTATTCTTCCTGTACTTCAAATTGCATATGGATTACTTGTCTTACCAGTGTATCTTTTGAAGCTTACTTCTCTTCTCACGTCTTTTATTTGCATTGTTTTCATAAGAAGTCTTCGCTCAGTTCTCTTCTGTTGATTGTAGGTATTATTCCCACTTAGTTCTGCTATGCCTTTAACGCAAGAAACATATGGTAAGTATATAGTTTATTTTTATTATTCTTAAAAATTAGTATTGTCTGGACTCTCCTATTCTTTATATAACTTACTGTGAAGTGACCAAGTGATTTTTAAAGCTGGGGTTCTGTCGCTGTATTTATTAACTTAAAGAAGTCTTTGTCATTTGAGTGGGAGAGTAAATGAATGCCTCATCTCAGAGCTGGCACTCCTCTTTTGTTTATTTTAATACGTGGCATACGGAAGCCCAATGCTCTCGTTTATTCCTCAAGTAGAGACTCCTTGGGTAGCTTGCATTGTCTTCATAAGAAGTGTTCGCTTAGTTCTCTTCTTTTGGTTGTAGGTATTATTCGCCCTTGGTCCTGCTAAGCCTTTGACGCAAGAAACATATGGTAAGTATATAGTTTATTTTTATTATTCTTAAAAATGACTATTGTCTGGACTCTCCTAGTCTCTATATAACTTACTGTGAAGTGACTGAGTGATGTTTTAAGCTGGGGGTCTGTTGCGGTATTTATTAACTTAAAGAAGTCTTTGTCATTTGAGTGGGAGAGTAAATGAATGCCTCATCTCAGATTAACCAATGTAAAGAAAAATTGCCCTGGACCGTAATTTCTTAAAAACACAAGATGTGACAATATAATATAACAACGTGAATCTATGTATAAATTGAATATTTAGTAAAGATACATGTTAAAAATAAAAACATTAAAACTTACGTTCAATTCTTAGTGCCCCACAATTCAAAAACGATAATAAAATCACATTTAACACAATGAGACAATTATGACCAGCATAATTTACAAAAGACTGAAAGCGTTGTATGACTATATTTGTCACTACTATTTGTACATCTCATATATTCTTTAGACACACAATGTCATACACTTTCAAAAAATTAATGATTGACAGAAGTGTGCTTCATAGGATTGTACAGGTAAATGCGTCGACGCGTTTCGATGGCTTGAGTGTTTCACACCATCTTTTTCAAGACAAGTTCAGTTTGTCTGTCTCTGTCAGGGTTTTTTGTCTTTTCCCTATAAAGATATACAATATTAGAGTCTGTTCTTTCTTAGTCAAAGCATTTTACACACTTTATCCATCTGATAGACTTAAATGCTATACTTCGACATCATTAAATGATAATTTTCATCTTAAAACATGTAATACATTTGGACACAGTCTTTGTACAGTTGAGACATTATCATTCTTTCTTTATTATACAGTGTGCAGAACCCCATAATTGTTGGTTCACTTAATAATCATAAAAATTTTAATTCTTTTGGGCATTGTTCTATCGTTATAATTATATTGGTTTCTGACACAATCTTGCTATTAATTTTAGTTAAAATATTTTTTGTGTCAGGTTAATTACAACCTAGGCGCTTAGTGGGTACCGTTATACCTTTGTTAGATTGCCGTACTTTCTACTCCAGTTGTTATCGTGTTTGACGAATCCCCTCTGGGCTGTTCTGTTACTCTCCCTCGTGGGCTCTAGATAACAGGTGTGAAATTTATTAATTTGAATAATTTTAGAATCGATGTCTATGATCTCTAAAATGAGAGCATGCGCCCAATTTGTAGAGTGGTAGACAACAAAAAAGGGCTGCTCACCTCATATAGGTTTATCTTTGGGCTCCTATATGTTGATTATTGGATCTTATTCTTGAGCTATTGCTTCACTCTGGGAGCGTTATCTCCTGCTTAAAAACAATCTATAATAAAAGCAAGAGTTTAGTGATATAACTGTACGTGTGCGCTTTTTTTTTGTTTGTTTTTTATTCCCTCCCATTGTTGGCACCCTGTTGCTCCTTTTACCTTATCTTAAGTCATATAAAATAAAAAGTCGCTGGCTGCTTCAGCTTGGTTCCGGTTTTCCACGGCTGTCTAACTCTCTTAGATAAATTGGAGGGATCGAAGGACTACTGGTGCTTAGACTGCAAAGATAAGCATGGAATTACCGTTTTACCGTGTTCTAACTTATTTACGTGTAGTCTGTCTAATACGGAAAATATCGCCCTTACCTTTCGTTCGTAGGGTGTTCTCATGTAGCCCTGTTAGATATGCCGCGACTATTTGATTACCGTCGAGTCGTCTTTTAAACTCTTGAAGAGGATGCTGTGATTGGTTGCCTGATTATACTTTTATGTAAATTCACAGTTTTCTATTTGGTCCGCCACTTTTCTGGTGTGTTATATGCTCCGCGTGACCTGTAGAAGCGTACCACTAGGACCAATGGGATTTGCCCAATGTTTCACGATTTAGCTAGTCTCAGCCCTTCCTAGGTTTTGCATTGGTTGGGGAGCTATATGTTTGAGTGGTCTAATTCTATTGGACCGCCGGGCTAAAATGACGTCCCGGGTTATGTACATATGTGGGGCATTCCATTTGTTCCGCATCGTGCGTGAGTGAATGCATTCAAGATACACGTCTACTAACTAATCCTGTCTACCTGGGGTAAATTCCAACTATTTTATCAAAGGGATAAAAAAGAGGGAGGAAAGAGACGGATATCTATCTTGATTAAACCCGTTTCTGGACGGAACTTTTTGTGATGGCATAAAAAGAAAGGATACTTTTATTTTTACAAAAACTTACAACTTTGTTACAAAATAGTTGATGCTAAGAAGGGGGGGTCGTGGGAGGGAGAACATTTTTTAGCTCTTTCGAATTAACTTAAATTTTTCTAGTTCAGTCTTCCCTAGTATTAAGTCCTGATTCTATGGTATTTAGATGGCACATAAACCATTGTTCCCTGGCTTTACATTTGCTGTCCATATCTCCTCCTCTC
The DNA here is from genome assembly GCF_964261635.1 of Lissotriton helveticus. Lineage (NCBI taxonomy): Eukaryota > Metazoa > Chordata > Amphibia > Caudata > Salamandridae > Lissotriton > Lissotriton helveticus. The sequence continues at coordinate 891,834,359 of NC_136063.1, read as the reverse complement.
CTATTTATAGTGATCTTCTCTAAAATGAACCAGTTTAATTCATCACAACCATGTTTCTGTTTGTCATAGTGTTCTGTGATGGGAGCATTTGCTTTTTTGTTTCTAATTGCTGATTTGTGCTCCACTACTCTAGTGCGAAGCTCTCTGCTGGTCTCACCGACATCGCCTAACCCGCAGGGGCATGTCAGGAGATAGATGATGTTTTTGCTGCGGCAGTTGTTCAAGGATTTGGATTTCAAACTTTTCCCTGCAAAGTTTATTTCCTTGGCTTCTATACAATGGGGACATATGGAGCAAGTGCCGCATTTATAGTTTCCCACAGCTTGACCTCCTGTTAGTGTTTTTGGCTATTTTTGGGAACCCTATAGGTTGTTACTAAGGAATTTCTGATCGTTTTATTCCTCCTAAAGGAAAATAATGGTTTCTGCATTTGATTTTCTGTGTTATAAAGGATTTTTCAGTTCCGGTTGACAATGTTTTTAATCTAATTGCTATTATGTGTATATTGTGTAACAAATACAACTCTATCTAGGGGAGCTTTCTTTTTTTCTTTGTCCTGATCTAGGAGGCTGTCCCTATCGTAGAACCTGGCTCTTTTAAGCGCATTTTTTATAAGTTTATTCGGATAACCTCTCGCTTTAAGCTTATGTTTAGTGTTCTCTGCATGATGGTAGAAGTCCTTTAGAATGGTACAGTTCCTACGCAGTCTGAGAAATTCCCCAAAGGGTATGTTATCTTTTTGTGAGTGGGGATGATTGCTTGTATATAAAAGCAAAGAGTTTTTTTCCGTAGGTTTCGTGTATAGTTCCACCTCAAGGAAGTTATTCTCACACTTCATACAAATGTCCAAGAATTCTACTCGTTCCTTACTATAGTGGGCGGAGAATTTTAAATTAGGGTCTCCTCAATTGAGCCATTCCAGGAAAGAGGTCAGCTCACTGCTGGCACCGTTCCAGATAAAGATGATATCATCGATATAACGGTGCCATCATGTGACATTTTCAAAAAAGGGGGCTGCCTCATTAAAAATATGGTGCTGCTCGAACTCTCCTACATAAAGGCAGGCCAGACTGGGGGCACATGTGGCCCCCATGCTGGTCCCCTTAATCTGTAAATAAAGTTCATCCTTAAACAGGAAGAGATTTCTCTTCAGGATTAATTTGATACGGGCCATAATAAAGTTCTTATCTCCACCTCCTAGTTCTTCCTCTGTAATGCTGGCATCAATCACTCTGAGGGTACTATCCTGGGGAATGTTTGTATAAAGGGCTTCAATATCTAGGGTGATCAGTATCTGTGTCACCCTATTGATTCCCCGCCCCTCAAAAACAGAGATGGCATGCGCCGTGTCCTTGAGGTATGATTTATGTTTCCTCACTAATGGTTTTAGAAAAAAGTCCACGTAACGGCTCAGAGGTTCTAATACTGAGCCAATACTGCTAATGATGGGTCTCATCGGGGGATTGTCCACATTTTTGTATATTTTGGGTAGTCCGTAAATAGCCGGAGTTATGGGATGGGTTTTGGACATATATTTAAACTCGTTTTCACAGATGGATCCTTCCTGTTTCCCTCTCAAAAGTAAAGCATCTACCTCACTTTTTAATTTTCCTAATTCTGTGAAACGACTACGTTGGTAGTGTTCTTTGATATTCAATAAATCTCTCATTTTCTCCTCATATTTGGTGGTGTTAAATAGAACTACTCCCCCGCCCTTGTCGGCGGGTTTTATGGTTAGATCCTCATTGTTCTGAAGATCCATCATTGCCTTTCTCTGTTCCTTATTAAGGTTATTGTTGAATGTATTAGTGTTAATATCCTTACTCAATTTTTTAATCTCCAACTCCACTAATCTTTCAAAGGTCTCAACATTTTTGTCCATTGATTCAAATTATGTATGAAGGTTGATTTTGGTTTAAACCCGTAATGTTGGATGGAGGTATGTAACTCTTGTCTTCAAAAAATGTATTTAGACGTATTTTTCTAAAAAAGCTCCTTAAATCACTTTCTAATTCAAAAGCATTGTGTAGGTTTGTGGGGGCAAAATTAAAACCTTTTTTAAGAACTTCTTGTTCATCCCTACTTAACTCTCCACTAGAGAGGTTAATAATGGGAAACTCATTTACCTCTAATATTGTTTGGTCTGAGTGGCCAGATATTCCTGTCCTCCCTGTCGAGGTTGATGGTTCCGCGCTGGGTACTGTCGGGTAAAGCCACTGAACCCTCTCTGCCCGCAGAAGTGGCGCTTTGCCTAAAAAAGTATCACGTTCGAATGGAGGCCCATTCCTGTTGCCTTGTCCAGCCTCCTGTTCTTCTTCACTGCTGGACCCCGATGTCTCGGAGAAAGTGATTCTTTTATTGTTACCCCTAGAATATATAGGTCTTTGGAATTGGGGTTTTTCCCATTTCTGATCTTTCTTATTGCTATAATATTCCTTGTTAAGATAGGGATAGACACCCTCCTCTGAATATTTGTCTACATCCTTTCTAAATTTTTTTAACTTCTTGTTGGTCAGATATTCCCTATAGCTGCCAGTTTCTACTTCTAATTCTTCCAACTTTTTTTTAGCGTCTTCTAGAGATGGATTCTGTTTTAACTGATTTTCCAATTCACCTATCTCTTGTTTTTCAATTTTTAAGAGCTCTTGTGCCGTCTCAATTATCAGTATAAGCTAATCTCGGCTACACCGGTTGGCAATCAATGTCCACGTTTCTTTGAATTTAGGGTGTTCTATGAAAAGGCCTGGCTCATTTCTTACTTGCAAGCCAACCGGAATAACCCCCGCTTTCAAATAATCGATAAGAAATTCAGCGTGGAGCTCGGTCCTTATTTGTTTCTTTTTAAGGTTAAGGATCTTAACGAGCTGTTCGTGACTCGTATTACTAAGTGCCTTGGAACCACCCTTATTTGTTTTATGATTCATAAGTTTATTGTATTGATCCTCTGAAAATCTGAAGGTTTTCAATTTGTCCATAGTTGAACGGCTGAACTCCCCTTTATCTAGAAAGGTGGGAAATGCCTAAATGAAGATAATGGTAAAAATGAGACAGAAAGCCTCTCCAACCGACAGGTTGTGCAGTGTAGATTCAAAGTAGGAGATGTACCCCTTGAAGGCGTCAAGGGAAATAGGGTGATTTAACCAATGTAAAGAAAAATTTCCCTGGACCGTGATTTCTTAAAAACACAAGATGTGACAATATAATATAACAATGTGAATCTATGTATGAATTGAATATTTATTAAAGATACATGTTAAAAATAAAAACATTAAAACTTATGTTCAATTCTTAGTGCCCCACAATACAAGAACAATAATAAAATCACATTCAACACAATGAGACAATTATGACCAGCATAATTTACAAAAGACAGAAAGGGTTGTATGACTAAATTTGTCACTACTATTTGTACATCTCATATATTCTTTAGACACACGATGTCATACACTCTCAAAAAATTAATGATTGACAGATTGAAGTGTGCTTCATAGGATTGTACAGGTAAATGCGTCGACGCGTTTCGATGGCTTGAGTGTTTCACACCATCTTTTTCAAGACAAGTTCAGTTTGTCTGTCTCTGTCAGGGTTTTTTGACTTTTCCCTATAAAGATACACAATATTAGAGTCTGTTCTTTCTTAGTCAAAGCATTTTACACACTTTATCCATCTGATAGACTTAAATGCTATACTTCGACATCATTAAATGTTAATTTTCATCTTAAAACATTTAATACATTTGGACACAGTCTTTGTACAGTTGAGACATTATCATTCTTTCTTCATTATACAGTGTGCATAATCCCATAATTGTTGGTTCACTTAATAATCATAAAAATGTAAATTCTTTTGGGCATTGTTCTATCTTTATAATTATATTGGTTTCTGACACAATCTTGCTATTAATTTTAGTTAAAATATTTTTTGTGTCAGATTAATTACAACCTAGGCGCTTAGTGGGTTCCGTTATACCTTTGTTAGATTGCCGCACTTTCTACTCCAGTTGTTATCGTGTTTGACAAATCCCCTCTGGGCTGTTCTGTTACTCTCCCTCGTGGGCTCTAGATAACAGGTGTGAAATTTTTTCATTTGAATAATTTTGGAATCGATGTCTATGATCTCTAAAACGAGAGCATGCCCCCAACTTGTAGAGTGGTAGACAACAAAAAAGGGCTGCTCACCTCAAATAGGTTTATCTTTGGGCTCCTATATGTTGATTATTGGATCTTATACTTGAGCTATTGCTTCACTCTGGGAGTGTTATCTCTTGCTTAAAAACAATCTATAATAAAGGCAAGAGTTTAGTGATATAACTGTATGTGTGGCCTTTTTTTTTTAATCCCTCCCATTGTTGGCACCCTGTTGCTCCTTTTACCTTATTTTAAGTCATATAAAATAAAAAGTCGCTGGCTGCTTCAGCTTGGTTCCACTTTTCCACGGCTGTCTAACTCTCTCAGATAAAATGGAGGGATCGCATGACTACTGGTGCTTAGACTGACTGGGTGTGAGTGTTTGATTGGTTCAGATGCTCCGTCCATCACCACCCCCTTTTGTACCGCTTTGGCCTCCATAAGTTGGCAGGGTATGCTCAGACGTGAGGCCCTTGCTCACTTTGCCACTGGAATCAAGCAAGCCGGGCTGAAAACGACTGAAATGCTAGAAACCGGTCTTCGGAAGTTTGTTTCCGGTCCAGTGAAGACATGGCTTGGCAGTTCGGGCTGGACTGTTCCCATGAGGCACAGGGTCAGACTGCTTTGCATATGGCCATGTCTGAACTAGGGTGGCAGAGTGGGCTAAACAACGGTGATGGATTAAACCCAGATCTGTTGACTGGGTGTGAGTGTTTGATTGGTTCAGATGCTCCATCCATCACCACCCCCTTTTGTATCCCAGGCAATTGAGCACGAATGATTTTCACACTTAGAGGGCTCTGGGGCATTTCAGCAGCGCGGGGGCTCACACCCACTGGGCCCCAGGGCAGTTCAGTAGCGCGGGGGCTCACAACCCCTGGGCAGCTCAACAGCGTGGGGGCTCACACCCACAGGGCTCCCGGGCAGTTTAGCAGCGCCACCCTCTGGTTCATCACTGCCACCCTCTGGTTCACCACTGCCACCCTCTGGTTTATCACTGCCACCCTCTGGTTCATCACAGCACCCTCTGGTTCATCACAGCACCCTCTGGTTCACCACTGCCACCCTCTGGTTCACCACTGTCACCCACTGGTTCACCACTGCCACCCTCTGGTTCATCACTGCCACCCTCTGGTTCACCTCTGCCACCCTCTGGTTCATCACTGCCAGCCTCTGGTTCACCACTGCCACCCTCTGGTTCACCACTGTCACCCTCTGGTTCACTACTGCCACCCTCTGGTTCATCACTGTCACCCTCTGGTTCATCACAGCACCCTCTGGTTCATCAAATCACCCTCTGGTTCATCACTGCCACCCTCTGGTTCACCACTGTCACCCACTGGTTCACCACTGCCACCCTCTGGTTCATCACTGCCACCCCCTGGTTCATCACTACCACCCTCTGGTTCACCACTGCACCTTATGGTTCATCACAGTACCCTCTGGTTCATCACTGCCACCCTCTGGTTCATCACAGCACCCTCTGGTTCACCACTGCTACCCTCTAGTTCATCACTGCCACCCTCTGTTTCACCACTGCCACCCTCTGGTTCATCACTGCCACCCTCTGGTTTACTACTGCCACCCTCTGGTTTACCACTGTCACCCTCTGGTTCACCACTGCCACCCTCTGGTTCATCACTGCCACCCTCTGGTTCATCACAGCACCCTCTGGTTCATCACAACACCCTCCGGTTCTCCACTGCCACCCTCTGGTTCACCACTGACACCCTCTAGTTTACCACTGTCACCCTCTGGTTCACCACTGCCACCCTCTGGTTCATCACTGCCACCCTCTGGTTCATCACGGCACCCTCTGGTTCATCACATTGCCCTCTGGTTCACCACTGCCTCCCTCTGGTTCACCACTGCCACCCTCTGGTTCATCACTGCCACCCTCTGGTTCATCACTGCCACCCTCTGGTTCATCACAGCACCCTCTGGTTCATCACTGCCACCCTCTGGTTCATCACAGCACCCTCTGGTTCATCACAACACCCTCTTGTTCTCCACTGCCAACCTCTGGTTCACCACTGACACCCTCTAGTTTACCACTGTCACCCTCTGGTTCACCACTGCCACCCTCTGGTTCATCGCTGCCATCCTCTGCTTCATCACGGCACCCTATGGTTCATCACAGCACCCTCTGGTTCACCACTGCCACCCTCTGGTTCACCACTGCCACCCTCTGGTTCACCAGTGCCACCCTCTGGTTCATCACTGCCACCCTCTGGTTCACCACTGCACCTTCTGATTCATCACAGCACCCTCTGGTTCATCACTGCCACCGTCTGGTTCATCACAGCACCCTCTGGTTCACCACTGCCATCCTCTGGTTCACCACTGCCACCCTCTGGTTCATCAAATGCCACCCTCTGGTTCACCACTGTCACCCTCTGGTTCACCATTGCCACCCTCTGGTTCATCACCGCTGCCAACCTCTGGTTCATCACAGCACCCTCTTGTTCACAACTGCCAGCCTCTGGTTCACCACTGTCACCCTCTGGGTGACCACTGCCACCCTCTGGTTCACCACTCCCACCCTCTGGTTCATCACTGCTGCCACCCTCTGGTTCATCACAGCACCCTCTGGTTCATCACAGTACCCTCTGGTTCACCACTGCCACCCTCTGATTCACCACTGTCACCCTCTAGTTCACCACTGCCACCCTCTGGTTCATCACTGCTGCCAACGTCTGGTTCATCACAGCACCCTCTGGTTCATCACAGCACCCTCTGGTTCACCACTGCCACCCTCTCGTTCACCACTGTCACCCTCTAGTTCACCACTGTCACCCTCTGGTTCACCACTGTCACCCTCTGGTTCATCACTGCTGAAACCCTCTGGTTCATCAAAACACCCTCTGGTTCATCACAGCACCCTCTGGTTCACCACTGTCACCCTCTGGCTCACCACTGCCACCCTCTGGTTCAGCACTGTCACCCTCTGGTTCACCACTGCCAACCTCTGGTTCATCACTGCAACCCTCTGGTTCATCACATCACCCTCTGGTTCATCACAGCACCCTCTGGTTCACCACTGCCACCCTCTGGTTCACCACTGTCACCCACTGGTTCACCACTGCCACCCTCTGGTTCATCACTGCCACCCTCTGGTTCATCACTGCCACCCTCTGGTTTACCACTGCCACCCTCTGGTTCACCACTGCCACCCTCTGGTTCACCACTGCCACCCTCTGGTTCATCACAGCACCCTCTGGTTCATCACTGCCACCCTCTGGTTTACCACTGCCACCCTCTGGTTCACCACTGCCACCCTCTGGTTCACCACTGTCCCCCCCTGGTTCATCACAGCACCCTCTGGTTCACCACTGTAGATTATTGATTATGGGGAGAAAGCACACCTGCCCAGACTCAACCGAGACAAATTAATTTGGGGCTGGTTAATGTGTTACTGAATTTGAGCTTCAAGTCCAGCACCTGCTTCCTTATCTGTAAGTGGTTCCTGTTGCGGTTTAATTTTTGTGACAGGAGCATTGTGCCATACTTGTAACTATTCTCTGACCCTGCTTCGAGGGTCAGAGCAGGGTCAGAGAATAGTTGCAAGTAGGCAACGTACTCTGGAGGCACCGCTCAGGCAGCACTTACAGGGTTACAGCAGGTGCCCAAGTTGAAGTTAATTTCTTTGTAACCATTTTGTAAATGGTTACAAAGAAATTAGCTTCAACTTGGGCATCTGCTGTAACCCTGTAAGTGCTCCATGTACTTCAGTTTTGCAAAATCCGTTCCGCTCGCGAGTTGGCGGATTTTTCTGCAATTTCGCGAGATTCACGGATCACAAAATTGCAGAAAATCTGCAAATTCCACGAGCGGAATGAATTTTCCGCCCATACTTAATCTTAAGTCTCTGCTTCACCCTGTAATAAAACTGACCCAGGAATATCATTTGAATTGAAGAGGCCAGAAGGCCCACAAACCATGCCAACAATTTCAAAGACAACACATTCCAGCACAAAATTGATCTCAGTTGTTGTTTGATATTCTTTATTTTCATTGCTGATAACTGTAGTTAGGCATTCACAGAGTCTGACTGTAAACCCAGAAATGTATGCATAGAGTTAGAGCCAGAACTGTTTTCTTCTTGTTAATGACAAAACCCAACTTTTGTTACAGATGGGTAGTTAAAGTCAAATGAGTCATCAATTCTGCAGGGGTTTGAGCCATAGTGATTATATCATCTAAATAGACAATGACTCTTATTCCTTTAAATGTCACAGTCTCCACAACTGGTTTAATTTCCTTAGTAGAGCACCAAGGAGCTGAGACAGGCTGAGCGGGAGGACAGATATCGTGTGCTATTGAAATTGCAAGAATCCCCAGTGAGGAGCAAACATTTTGATTTTCAAATAAGCTTTCTTGAGGTCCAGAAGGACAATCCAATTGCTTTATTTGAGAAGATTCCTTGAAAGATGGATGCCTTTCATCTTGAAATGTCGGTATAGGATCTGTTGATTTACTCCTCAGAGATTTTTATCAGCCTGTAACTCTCTCACTTTTTTTTAACCAGAAATTTGTTGCTGCAAAAACTCCTTGGATGGGGTACAACAGGACATATTGCCTCTAAGAACAGCAGCTCTCTAATTTCTGAGCTAGTAAAAGTTTGCTCTTTAAGAACAAAAAAATCAGTGGTCTGAACTGGGGTATAGTAAAACTCAAATTGGAATCCTTGAACTGTTTCTATAAGAGAAGCGTATTGTGTTAATTTGCAGCAGTTGTGAAGAAACCAGCAAAGTCTGCTCCCTAGCACAACTTGAGATAAAGGAATGAGATTTACCTGTAAAGCCAACCTTGGGTTTCAATGGAGGTCTGACTCTGTTGGCAACTCTTTCATATCTGGCTTGGCCACCTCTGGCTCTGGACAAAAAGACAGTCGCTCTTTTGGAATTGTTGAACCAATTACCCTTTCTAGTGCCAGGTAACCTCTTTGGGGACCTTGTGAAAAAGGTCAGATTCATGAGTGCCACCGCCTCGTCTGGCCCTTCCAAAAAGGGCAGGTTGAAAAACTTTCCTCAGGGATAGCTGGGCCTTATCCATGACTGTAAGGGTGCTGAAAGCTTTCATAAGTGTTTACCGAAGGGGTCATCAAACAGGATTTCTCTAGCAAAGAGTCTCATTTCAGCCAAACCCCGTTCTATCAATTTAGGGTCAATACTCATTAGGATAGAACACCTCCTCTCCACCAAGATGGCAAATATCACATTTCTTAACTGACAAAAAGCTGGCTGAACCCAACCAGTGAGACTGCCTGGTAAGAAAACACAGGGGCATATTATCAAGGGGGTTTATCTCCGCTTTTTTGGCTTTAAAAGCCAAGAAAGCGGAGATAAAATTATCTCCCTATTACCAAGCTGTCGCTAACACCAGTTAGTGACAGCTAATAGGAGATAGCGACCATCTTGGGCCCCGCTTTGCATGTCAGTGATATTTATCACTAATGACATGCAAAGTGGGCGTGCCAAGATGTTAGCGACTGGAAACAGTCGCTAACATCGCTATCTCCTATTACCAACTTTTGGAGATATTCGCGCTAAGCGCGAATATCTCCAAAAGCTAACACCTGCCCTAAGCAGTTCTTCACCATGTTATCCAATGGGAGGTGGATAACATGGCTAAGAGCATTTGCTCGATAATGCATGAATATCGCTGACTTTTCAGCGATATTCATGCATTGCGGCCGTTTTTTATCGCATTTGCGATAAACCTTGCTAATAGCAAGGTTTATCTGCGATAAAAATCGCCGATGTGCGGCGATAAATTTTGTCTCTAAACAAGTTAGAGACAAAAATTATCGCTAGTTGTTGGTAATATGCCCCACAATTTCTACATCCATAGACGTTGATACTTTGCCAGGTAGAGATGGTCTCAAGAAGTCTGCCCACAAGCAATCAAACACTTCCTTTTTAAAACTTTTCAGATGGTGTGATTGTGCATATTTGGCCACTGCAGGGGGTGCACCCAGTCTGAAGATCTTGGGTGCACAATGTCTTATGAGTTAAGGGAAAGAAGACATGCCTTCTGCTGAATCGGAAACTAATGGTTATGGTGTATCTGGAGCTTCTGTGAAAAGGGGTCTGTGTTAATCCTTTTGAGCAGGAACCCTCAAGTTCAAGTTATAAGAACTCCTTCCATCAGAATAGGTACTCTGCAACAAGAACACCATCACTTCAGACTGTCATACATCAATACTTTACAATCAGCCTGAGGTACACGTCCTTCATGAAACCCACCAAACAAGAATAATGTTATGAAATTTGAGTTAATGTGAAGGGCTTTTAAGCACAGACCCTTGCACTGAATTCTCAGTATGTATCCTTTAGCCTCTGCACAGATTATTCCGAAATCTGTATCTCTGCTTACCAGATTACTTCACACAGCCAGTCCTTTTTCTTTGCCTGTGTGTTATTTTTCAAATTTAATTTGGTAGAGTATCCTTAAAGAAAAGGGAGATGTCAAAACTAGAAGTGCCAAGTTAGTGCACTAAGCTGATGTCTGTGTAAAGGGCCAGAATAGTTTGGAGCATTAAATGGTGAACATATTGTTGTAGTTAAGGCGAATGGGGCACAGCAGAACCAGCTGAATGAAAATATTTCAGGGTTTAAGACCTTTAAGAGCTCCCTCCAGGGGATACAGTTCCAAGAGGAATTGCATGCCCCCAGCTTAAAGTCAATCAATCAATCAATAATCTTTATTCAACCAAATTAATGGTTATAAAAGCACTCACAATAAATACAGAGTTCATACGTATAGCAGCAATAAAACAAGAAAAATACAATCATTAAAATCGTAAAATCAAAAACACAGGAAACAGAGCACCACATTTACAATTTAAAAGTTTTAGAAATCATGATTTTCCCTTAGCTTCATAGATGTAATAGTATAACTAACTTACAGCGCAACAAATGTCTGGAGTAGCTAAGGATTGCAAATATCCCAGGCCTTCTTTATATGATGTAAATTGCTTGTGCAAATGAATTGGACATAAAAACTGAACTCTTAATGAGCAACACAAAGTGCAAAACAACATAAAGTGCACTGTGGATTGGGTAGAGATGGCATCACAACGGCAACGAGAAAGAGAAGCAAGCCAGGAACCAGCCAAGGGGAAGGCAACTAAATGATGCACCATATATCATAGCCTTATAAAGTAAGGTCTATGCTGTGAATTAACAGCCCATGCTAAATAAAAGTTTGTGCCTGGAGTGTTGAATGTTTGCATATAACAGATGATTAAACTCGATCTAAGAGACTTTTCAATTCATATCTATTCTCTTTGGGAAGCAAAGATCTCTATAATCCTCTGTTTATTCTGAGTTCCTATGCCTTCGGGAGAATTAAAAAGAGCACTCAGGCCAAGATTATGAAAAGCATTTTCAACATAAGCCAGCCATGGAATAGCAGACATATTATCAAGATGTAAATAATTCTTCAAATCTTCCCCCGAAAAACTAGCCCCAGGAGTGTTCCATATCTTTACCCAAAGCAATAAGGGAGCTATGCTGATAAAATCCTCCAGAAATTCCAACCTCAATGCTGCATATTTATTAAAACTTAGGACAGGTTTGGGTGACACTAAGAGTCTACATGAAAACTTGTTTTCTGCTGCCTGTAACTTCTCTACAGCAGTGTATCCCAGTACTCCTGCCCCATAAACACCAAGAGATAGGCACTTGCTTCTATACAACTAAATTGTCTTCTTGATTGGTTTATGCCCTAGCTTTTTAGCAAACCTGAATATAATTTCACAAGTTGCCAGCTTTTGCGTTCTCTGGTTGACTAGCCTCTCCCAAGACCCATTAGCAAGAAGCAGAAGGCCTATATAGTTAAAAGAAAATACTTTTTCCTTTGATGTTCCTTTGATGTCAAAACTCTTAGACTTAGTATGTTTGGGGCCACCGGTCATTATAAACGAGATTTAGTGATTCGCCTTAAGATTTATTTTAATCATAAAATCAATAAAACCATTTAAAAGACTTTGAAGGCCATTTGCTGTTAATCCTAAAAGAACTGCATTGTCTGGTTACAAAAGAACCGGGACCACAGGAGTACCAATTTGCAGGTTATCTTTACTACAGGCCGCTAAAAAGGTATGAAGGGACCCTACTGACCCTTATTGGTGTTTGTGCAGTTCCCTTATTGTGTATAGTGCACTTTTGTAGTTGTAGCCCAATGCAGGCACCTAACAAGATCCAACAAACTATAATCCACACCTGCCTGTTCTATTAAATCACATAATTTCATCCTGTCTTCTAGGTCAAAGGCACATTAGAGGTGCATAAATGCCATGTGAAGGGCACCTCTCCTGGCCTTGACAAACTTCCCCTAGATGAGGTTTAGATTAAGAGCCTGCTCTACAATCCCTAGACTTGGTCGAAAACTATACTGAAATGGTGAGAAAAAAGAGGTAATCTCTGCCCTATCCTCCAAGTTTTTCCAGGATGACCCATCCAAGAATCTAAATTGTGCAATCTTTTAATGGGCAATAGCAATCTGGTAAATTCACACTTTTTATAAATTGGTATTATTGTAGCCTCTCTCCGGGATTCAATTAGGTTGCCGGTAACTGCTGCCCTTAGGACATTCATTAAAAGAGGGGCACAAAAATCCCCATTATGTTTAAAAAGATCTATTGGAACCCCATCAGGGCCTAAAGCCTTACCAGCAGCTGCAACCTGAATGGATGTGGTAACAGAAGCTAAATTTATACGGTCTGCTAGCCAATCCTCTTTTATTGGGAGGAGACCGGACCTTGCATCCTTTTTGTGGTCAACCTCCTCTTGATTGGTTGAAAATTATGGAAAAATGATCAATCCAATCCTGATCAAGATTATGACACTCAATACCATTAGACAATTTATCCGTAAAGGAGGGCCAATTTACAATTTACAAAAAAAGTATGGAGTCTCTTAAATTAGGTGCATTTTCTAAATCCTCCCAGGCCTTATTTCGAATTTTATACCTCCTCATTTGTTCAGTTTGCCTGTAGTTTTTTCTTGCTGCCCTCATGTAGTCTATATTTTGTAGGAATTTATTAGTAGATTGTTTTAAAACTTTGAGGACTGCTGTATATGTGGGACTAAACCATGACTTGGCAGGGTGCTCTCTCTTTGGTTTGTTTATATACAAAAGCCTCATGCCACAATTCTATTAATTTTAATAAAACTCTCCAGGATACTATCTGGAGTCATATATGGTGAGAGCCAGCAGGTAATATATTTGATGGCCACAGTAATCACATTACTAAAATACCTGTTTTGTTCAATGTTCCTCCAGTTTATTCAAAACCCTTCATTCGCAGAGTGACTAACCAGTAAATAATTAATTGCTGGTGTCCCTGCTGAGAGGGTAAATGCAAAACATAAAAGAATAGGATTATGGTCATTAAAGGGGAGAGGACACGCTTTATACTGCAAGAGGTTTTATACAAGCCCAGCTGTCAAAAGCATGAAATCAATAGTGCTGCCCTTAATTCTGCCTATGAAAGTTGGAAGGCATCAGGTACCCTGAGGGCAGTAATCTAAAGTAAAACTCAAATGATGGGTTAAAACTATCTAATTTAGGGATTAAATATAAGATGAATGTATAACATGATTATATCAACCCCTGAAAGTTTTAAGAACCCACAAATATGGCTTCCACTATGTGTGCATTTGGTGATATTGAAATGCCCCACCCATTTGATTTAGGTATCTGTTCATAAAAACTGAAAGTATCCTCCTTAATTCTTGTATGATTTCTACTGGTTGTATATGGAATACATTGAAATAAAAGTTTATTAAAACCACATTTCACAGGTTTTTCACTTGTACATTTACAATTTGATAACATGGGCTTTATGTTATTACTTTGACCGTCAGATTTTTGATGGCATATGAAAGAAAAATGACCAAACTCCCCTTTTCCTCTCCCAACGGGAGATGGAATTGTATGGAAGCAGTAAGATTTATGCCCATTTAAGGCAATGGGACCAACAGTTCATGTTTCCTGACTTCATGTTTTTGGAGATATGCTGTCCCAATCTTCATTTTTGAGTTTTTACTGAACCCCGGCATATTCCACTAAAGGAACTGTATGCCTCACCCACAACCAGCATTATTCATTTCTCTGTTTGGGACACACACAGGTAGAGCTGAAAGGGGAGAATTGATGGCAATATCTAAAAGGTCAGTTACCTCACTTGGACCAGTCAGGTTCAAGTGTCAATCATGTTTTGTGAGTCCTCATAATGGTTCAAATCGATTGGAGTGGGCAAAGGATACTGAAGAGGGCAGTCTTTGTGGAATTGTTTGCATTCACTTATACTGCACATTGGAAACATAACCTGGTGAGGGAGGATAAAAAAAATGCCTAGGCCCTTATTTTACAAAGACTTAGGCTAGCAAAATATAAGTGAGACACTAAAGAACAAAAATACTCTGGGTCTTTGAAGTTTAAAACTACACAGTCCCTCCCAATAGATTTCACTGTGGGGCTGTCATATATTACTCTATGAACTGATTATTTTATCGATAGCAGCTGGATAGCAGTCAGCATTACTCCTACAGCAGTGAGCAGCTTTATTTATAAGACTTTATTTATTTATAACACTAAGGGCTCCATTAGGATATCGGGCGGATTGCCTCCGCCAGGGTGGCGGTGGCCACCGCCACCCTGGCGGAGGCAATCCGCCAGTCAACCACTCTTGTTTTTCCCTCCGCCTGATTAGGATGGCGGAGGGGACAATGGCGCACAGAAAGACCGTCCGCCGCTTTACCGCCGCGGTCGCCCTGCGACCGTGGCGGTAATAGATTCATATGGTGGCGGTGTCCAATGGACACCGCCAGCCATATTACGATGGCTTACATTAGGGGCCTTTCCGCGGCAGCAATGCCGCCACGGAAAGGCATGCGGCGATTGCTGCGGGGGCCCCCTGCAGGGCCCCCAGGTTGGCGCCACTGTCAGAGGGGTACATGGGGGTACCTATGGTACCCCCCCACATTTGCATATGCAAAGCGGCAGGCACCGCGCGGTGCCTGCCGCTTTGCATATGCAAATGCGAAAAAGCATTTTTAGCATTGTGGCGGGCGGTGCAGAGTGCACCGCCCACCACAATGCTAAATCTACAGGTTGTGCCCGCCACTGTGGCGGGCACATCTTAATTCCCCCCACGGTACCCCCGCCCTTATGGCGGGTGGTCCCGTTCTCCGATAGGGTGGCGGGCGGACAATGTCCGCCCGTCATCCTAATGGGGCCCTTAGCCTTCTGCTAGGGTGGAACTCCCACTAAGACCATAGTATATGGGGTACAGTCCAGAGGTAAATGCAGGCTATTGGGGGCACATAAAAACTGAAACATAGGAGCAGTCTGATAGCAGTTAAAAATGTGCTTAATCCCAAAAGTCGGTGTCTGAAAGATCCTGTGATGGGTCTGACAAATCTGTAACCCCACCAATCCGTGTACTTTGTTTGGTAGTAAATCTAGTAGTGTCATGATCCGGCCCCTGCACAGAGCCTTGTAGGAGGCGTCTGAGAGCATTAGGTGGCAAACTGGGAGGATGAACTTTAATTACTGATGAGTAAACAGAGTCCTGGGTTACCAGATCCACTTGAAGGGAATTTCTTCACCACCCTTCTTTAACAGTTTTGACTAGGTATGAGAGCTGATCTTCTATTATTTTCCCCAAATGTGTCATTAGAGGCTTCAAAGCATCAGACAAAAAGTTCAAGATACTTCTCAAAGCGGGAACAGAGACCTGTCTTCACCAGAGTGATTAATTGAAGTATTTCCATCCTGGTAAGGACTTTGCATACATTTCCGGGTGACCAATCGTTTTTTAGATGTTGTACCATCCTCTGCTCTTTTCCTCTTTCCACCCTTCGATTTCAATCTCTCATCCGCTCCCATGCTCTGCTCTAATATTTAGGGATAGCTAGCAGGATGGTCAAGGACAACAATAGGGGAAAGTGGAACTATTGATTGTTGAGCTTGCTGGTCCTCCACCCCTCCAGCTGTCAATTCTTGAGTCACAACCATATGGTGAGGTGATGGTAAAGAGAGAGACAGACTATGTTCAGACAATTCTATTTCTTTGCATATAGGGCTCTCAGTTTTATGGTATTTCTTTTTTTTAACAATTCCGGCTGTATTTATCAATATTTATATTTGGGCCATTTTGTTGGTATTTATCCATATTTGTTTTGTGTTTACAGAATTAAGAGAGTTGTTAAAAAGGTATATTTCCACATTTATTTAAATGGCATACATGCATTCATACGTTGATGCCTGTCACGTTTTGCACAAATAAAGCAGCCAAATATAACACACACTGCACCCACATGTAAATATAGCATAATTTAAAAATATATATTAACTAATGCCTGTATTTAAAGAAACCTCATTCTGTTTTTTAAATCTACATGCTTTCTATCTGCTCAGTTGTTAGCCTGGAATTCATGGACAACAATATGATGGACGGAGTGCTGAAACTGTTCAAATAATGCCCCCAGTCAAGAGGTCTGGGTTTAATCTATCATTCTTTTGCTCACTATGTCACCACAGTTTTGGCCTAGCCATATGCAAATCAGTCTTGACCCTGCTCCTCATGGGAACAGTCAAGCCCAATCTGCGAAGCCAGGTCCTCACTGGACCCAAAACAAGCATACAGGGACCGGTTTCGGGGTATCAACCTTCATCAGCCAGGTTAGCTTGAATCCAGTGGCACAGTGAATGAGGGACCCAAGTCTTGGCATACCCTTGCAAAGACAACAAGATGATGGACCGAGTGTTGAAACTGTTCAACCACTCACCCCCAATCAAAAGGTATGGGTTTAAACCATCGTTCTTTTGCTCACTAGGGCACCACAGTTTGGAACCAGCCATATGCAAATTAGTCTTGACCCTGCTCCTCATGGGAACAGTTCAGCCCAAAATGCCAGGCCAGGTCCTCTCTGGACTAAAAAAACACATCCCGGGACTGGGTTTTGGGGTATCACCCCTCATTGGTTTGTCTGAATGATCAGCATGAAAGTTGCATACCGAAGAGGGGGCATCGGCATGTGATGCTGGTTCCCAGGGTCTGTCTTCAGGGCAATAACCTTTCTCATCAGTCAGATAATACAATAGCTCCTTGTCCCTTTTGAGTCAAAGATTTTGTGGACCTCTTTTTCATTGTGCTTGGCTACCATCATGGGTAGGGATGCTGGTTTGATAATAGTACCTGATTGGCAGGGTTTAAGAAGGTACACATGAAAGACCGGATGACTTTGTTAATTGCCAGGCAATGTGGGCTTCATGGTTACCAGATTGATGGCTTGCGAAATTGTGTAGGAACCCATCAGCAGAGGGATAGATGGAGTATAAGGACCAAGAGGTAGACCACTGGGAGGGCTAGGACGGATAGAGCTAGGGCTATGAGGACCATACTGGACAAGAAGGATCAGAACCCTTGGAAAAAAGAGCAGATTCAGAGAGGACAGAAAGTAATGATAACATTTGACAAAATTAGGTAAATTATTAGAAGAAGGGTGTTAAGTGAGATTATAATAAAGCTTCAATGTGGTCATCTTCTGAGAAATGCAAAGAAAGGACTCTTTTGTGTAATGTTAATGGGCTAGCAAATACAAATAATTATCTCAATTTGATGGGCTGGTAAGCCTCTTTCTCACCAGAGGTTCTCTATTTAAAGGGTACCCAGCTGAAAAGCAATCCCCCAAAGTTGGCCGTCCCTCAAAAATATCCCCATGCACTTTTCGCGTCTGCACAGGCTGCGGTCAGGGGAGTTGCCATCTTTTTAGGTAATAGCATTGATTGGAGGGTGGAGGGTGAGGAAGTGATGGATCTGGGTCAAACCAATAACGAATGGCCAAAATCTTAATTTCACAATGTACTATGGCCCATTAAGCAATAACGTATAAACAATTGGAGGGGGGAGAGAGAGATTGGATCCTTTCAGTCTCCATTTAGTTACTTATAATCAATTGGGGGAAAGGATCACTTGTCCTGCATAAACCAAGGTCTGCAGGTAGGTAAGTGGGTGTCTCCCAATAAAAGACCCTCATACACGCGTTTTTTGGTTTCTCATAGCGGTATATGATGTGTCCCCGCTCATTTAAACACGTGAGTGCGTAATCCTTGGGTCCGTTTTTTGTGTGCACCCTCCGCCAGGAGGCTTTACCTTTGGTTAAGGCAGTAGTGATCGTGGAAAAGTGAGTGGAAAGTGGTGATATTTTTAAAAAAAGGCCCGAAACAGCCAGAGAATTGATTTTAATGAGTCTGGAGTCGGACAAATATAAAATTTAATTTGTGCAGCTATGGAATCGACTATGAATTCTAGCGCACTCTGTTAGTGTGAAAAAAGGTCGACATGTTTCAGCCTTGGTTGCCAAAAGGTCAGTAGGCTTTCTTCAGGACCAATAAAAAAGGTGCAGTGATAAAGTGAAAGAATAGGTAAATTTATAACCTGATTCTTCGGGTAGTAGAAGGTCGCATTGTACCTGTGAATAAAAAATACGTACACACAACAACAACGTATAGGGAAAGGGGATAAAGGAGACACACAGTTATGTACAATTGTACAGTCCTTTAAAACACTGATTTGTACAAGAAACTACAAAATGGCAATACTTTGCGCAGAATCACGTTCATTTCAGGCGTCAACTTGCTCATTCTCATGCCTTAGTGAAGAAGAGTGATCTTGCTATAATGTAGTCCGGTGCCCGTAGCTTTAATTTTATCTGTGTCAGGGTGTCCTTGAAACTACTAATAAGTAGGGTGATGACATGCTTAATCGCTACAGGGTGATGGTCATGTGCTCTTTCTTTTAGTGCCTATAGTTTTGACCTTGTTGAGAAAAGGTGTCTCTATTTTATAATAATTTGCGTGATCATATTGATTTACTACGATGATATGACTATGACTGGTATTGTTTACAGCTTATTGTTTAGTATATTTTAGATATAGGATGCGCTCTTTGTTTTGTGTATTTTGAAGGGTTGCACTATGAAGACAGTTTGTTAGGACACGTAATGGTGGATTTCAAAGCCTACCTCTACGCTTTGTAGAATTTGCTTCTTCAGGGAGGAGGGCGTACAGAGGGAGGTTGTACTGTTGGGAGGTGGAGAGGGCAATCGTTAGTTAAAAATAGTAATGCTACTTGCGATTTGGATCCTCAGTGTCAGGTAATTCTGCTTGTTACCTCGAACCTTCGCCTCCGTTCTCGCAGCATGTGCTGTCTCTGCCACTCTTCACCCAGAATTCATTGTGAGTGTGAATCCAGTTCGTTCTTTAAGGATGCCCCATACATGGAAATAGACAAAGTATTTTGGTTTTCGGTTCGTTCTTTTGTGGTAAATAAATAATTAATTACCGGATCTATTTTTCGGGATACTCATATAAACAGATAGCTCAATAAATAAGAGTCAAGATTCGAGGTAGCTGAAGTTGACAGGCTTTAATCAAGCATAAAGGACAGGAACAGGACAGCCTGTACGGGAATAGGATGGCAGGGCCCGACAGCTGTCGGGCAGGATCTGGGAATTGGCTAGCAAACTTTAATATCCGTGCACAATATTTATAGTTAAACAAAATACATTGCATTCAATACAGTAGGCGTAGCAGTAGGCGGGGTTTGTAGCAGTCGCGAAAGATAAGGGCAACATGATGTAACAAGAAGGCGTGTACAGGGCGTATACATAGACATGTGGTGCAGACGTAACAGAATATGTCATAAAAGGGGCGGAAACATGGAGGGGGCTACCTAAGCAGCTGGGACCTCTAACCTAGTGGTGCGCGCAAATGGGCAATGACGTGTTACCAGGGAGAACTGGGGGCTATGACTTCTGCGCTAGAAGAGGAGACTAATGTCTGGAGTGTCAGAGCGACATGTACCCAGGCATATCTAGTATCTGTTGTTTAGAGTACATGTTGATAGAATCCAAAAGTTATCAGGGCAAAGGCTAATAGACTCTAAGACTGGTGCATGCATAATTCTACATGTAGTGCGTGTGCGAGGAATATTCTACGAATATTAATACAGTATTTCTCTTACATGGAGACATAAAGGCTAGACCTTGACGGAAACTATTGATGCGATTCAGTAGCTTAGGAATGCAGAGAAGGAGGGCTGGACTGATAACTAAAAACATAACATACTCTTGGCAGACTGGGAGGCAGAGCCAGGCCGAGCCGGGCACTGCGAGGCATGAAAGTAAGCTAAGGGTCAGGGATACAGGTGGGGGCTGTATCGCTCCTTGGAGAGGATTCAGGAAACAGGAGCTGAATCTGAGTCCGGGCCCTTTTGAGGCCTAGAAACGGGGATAATTCAATGAATTAACGTGCACACTATAAAACGTGGCAACGTAGCTTTACATAGGCCTGATATTCGTTGTATTCACGAGGACTGGAAACTGACATACTAGAGATGGACACAACTGTAATTGCGTCTTTAATTGATCAGAAGGGAATACATGCATATCGATCATGCACATATGACATAACACGGGGAACACGTAGGCACATACAACATGGCAAAATTTACTTTTCCACATTCCCTCCTTGTGCCCTACGTTTCCATCAGGAAACATCTATATTCATGATACCATCTATCATTTCATACAGCATCATTTGTTCGTCTCGAATTGTCTTAGAACGGGACTTAGGACTAGGAATACAAGAGGTAGCACACATAAAACCAAATACATGGAGATGGATAAAATGTTTTGGGTTTCGTTATTTTGTGGTTATGTTTGCGATGATATCGCGTTGTGACAATGAGTGGGATCCATGCTTCTAGAGACTGAGTGAATTCTAAAAGCAAATTTGATACGGTATGGATATGTTTTGTAGGAAGGGTAGAGTTAATGTGTTCCTTACAATTGTTGGGTTAGGATCAGGATTTTTAATAGAGTTGAATTAATGATGAAATTAATAATGAAATAAAAACAGAGAGTTTTTATATATAGGACTTGTTGGTGTTCTCATCAATGTGGCACTCAGTATAGGCTTACTCCACTCTTTGGATACGGTTTATGGGGTGGCGGATTCAGTAAGTGTGTTATAGAGGGATGGGTTTGAATCATTTATTCAGGGAGGATGTATGACGTTACAACGCATACTTTTACAATGCCTACCTTTACAACGCGGTTTTTACCACGCATACCATTACAACGCATAGCGCTTTGGGGTGCTGGATAGTGAATAGTTTAATTTACTATTCCAACTCCGGTCCCCGTGGATAGTAGGGAAGGTTATTGGATAGTAAATTAACCTATTCCCTATCCTAGAGCGCCCCCCAAAGCAATGCGTTGTAATAGTTTGCGTTGAAAAAGTTGCGTTGTAATGGTAGGTCGTTGTAAAAGTTTCATTGTAAAGGTTACATACCATTCAGGGATGACCATGGAATAGAGTCGTTGAGACCACTGATATCTGTTTTTAATCTGTGGACCCAACGTTGCTCTTTTTCAAACAGGATTTTAGTTGCATTCCTGTCTATTGTGTCCAAGGTTTCCAGGATGACCCACTGTAAGTCATTAACAGTGTGGCCTAATTCTTTGTAGTGGGCGGACATTTTTGTGGTGGTTCTCTTGCAGTTCACATTGCTGCGGTGCTCACATAATCATTGTTTTGCAATTCGTTGTTTTGCTTTTCGACAAGTCATGCCGATGTATCTCATCTGACACGGACAGGTGATCATTTAGATAACATGACTTGTATTGTAGTTAGTGTGGCGTTTTAGTTTCCAAATGAAGTTGGTAAGTAGCTGCAATTCTTTTGTGGGTTTTGTGGTCTCACAAGCTGTGCAGGTGCCACAAGGGTAATGTCCTGTTATTGGAGTGGTGTTCCATAGTCCTGGTTGTTCTTTCTTTTTCTTGGGTGGTGGCCTGGTGTGTACCAGTAGGTCCTTGAGATTTTGACTTCTCTTGTTTGCAAAGCGTGATTTGGGCCAGTTTAGTCTATTCGATGTTATTATCTTCCAATTTTTGTTGATTATCTTTTTCACCTGATTTGTGACTGGGCTGTAAGTAGTGACACATGTTATTCTGTCATCCGGTGTCTTGGGGTGTGTTTCTAGTAATGCTTCTCTCGATTGGTTGCAAGCTCGTTTTTTACAAGAGTAAATCACCTTTCTGGGGTACTCTCGGGCCGTGAGCTTATCACATAGATCCTCAGCTTGGTTCTTGTAATCACTTACTAAGCTGCAGTTCCTTCTCAGACGGAGGAACTGGCTGTATGGGAGGTTCTCACGTAATGGCCGTGGGTGGAAGATTTTGAATGATAGTAAGCTGTTTTTGGCTGTGGGCTTAAAAAAGTCCGGGTTTGTAAGGTGTTGTTTTCCGCGAAGATGGTTATATCTAGGAAATCCAAGGTTTTCTCATTGGCAACGTATGTGAATTTTAAACAGTCATCTTGGTTATTTAGCCAGCAGTGGAAGTTCTTCAGAGTTTCTTGATCCCCTTTCCAAATAAGCAGGATATCATCTATGTATCTCTTCCAAAAAATAATCTGTTCCAGAAAGGCATTGTTTCTGTTGTGCACATGAGTGTTTTCAAAGGTGCTTACATAAAGACCCGCCACACTTGGGGCAAAGGTGCTGCCCATAGAGGTCCGGTGACGTTGGAGAAAAAGAGTGTCTTTGTACAGAAAGAAGTTTTCTGTTAGGGCCAGTTTGCAACATTCAAGGACGAAATGTCTGGGTGTTTTATGAGGCCACTCTATTTCGAAAAGTATTCTTTCCAGAATATCCAGAGTTTTCTGTTTTGGCAGGCTCGTGTAGAGACTCTCTACATCGAGCCCTACTAAAAGCATTGTGTCTTCTGAGTATTCGAAGTTGGTCAGCATGTTTAGGAGGTCTCTTGTGTCCTTCAGGTATGTGGGAGTTCTTTGAATTAGGGGTCTTAGGTATTGGTCTGCAAATTCCGAGAGAGGTTCTAAAATTCAATTGAACCCAGAGACAATTGGCCTCCCTGGAGGAGGTATCTTTCCCTTGTGTATTTTTGGGAGGGAATAGAAATACGGTATTACTGGTGACTTGTTTCTAAGTAATCGGCCTCTTTTTTGGACAGCCAGTTCGATCATGAGAGATATTGTCCTCTGCAGGCGTGGCGTAGGGTCTGTTGTTAGAACTTTGTGTCTGCGAGTAGGTCTAGACATTGTTTGTCATATCCTTCAGTGTACAGTATGACTATTCCTCCACCCTTGTCCGCTGGTTTTATTACGATCTCTTTATCGTTCCTGAGTTTGGTAAGGGCCAGTTGTTCCGCCTTAGTGATGTTCTGAAAAGGTTTCTGGGGTTGTTGATTCAGTTCATCCAGCTCTTTCATTATGGCCTGTTCAAAAGTACAGATTTCGATCGGGACTTGTGAGTTGAGAGGGCAAAAGTTGGATTTGTTTCTCAGATTGGTGTCTCCTTCTTGGGGCGGAGGTAATTCGTCCTTAAAGAAAGCCTTTAGTTTACAGGTGCGGCAGAAGTTGGCTAGTTCACATTTTGTTTTGAAAATGTTAGTCTTTGGGGTAGGTACATACCCTAAGCCTTTGTTTAGGACATTGATCTCGTTCTCCGCGAGGTTTTTGTTTGTCAAATTTATGACGAGGTTGTTGGGCCAGGTCCTGTCTTGGCCTTGGTCACACTCCTGGTTTGGACCTGTCTTGTTTGATCGGACCAGGTTACTCCTTTTTGTCTTGAACGGCGATTGGAACGGCCATTCCCTAAAAAAGGAATTCCTTGTTGGAAGTTTTGACCTCCTTGTGGCTGCATTTGATGATTCATGGGTACTTGGAAATAGGGGTTTGACCACCCTTGAAATAATGGGTTGAAGGGGTGGAAGGGCATGCCATGACCGCTATTTTGAAAGAATGGAGGGCGTCCAAATTTGTTGTGGCCTCTTCTGTTGCCTCTTCTATTTCGGAAGTTTTCTCTGCCTCGGTTTGTTGTGTCATCTCCGCTCTGATCCGAGCTGTCGTTGGATGATACACTGTTGGAGTCGTAATTCGAGGTATTTTCATTGGGTTTATAATCCTGGCTGCTGTAATTATGTATACGTTCCAAGGAGAACTTTTTCAGTTCTTTAGCCAGTTTCTGCAGCTTTGTTTGCATCAGATATTCTTGGCTTTCTTTCATCTCTTTGTTGATTTCTTCCAAGCGGTTTTTGTAGATGGTTACATTCACGGTGTTATTCAATTTGGTTTCTAGGATTTCTATTTTGACCGTCAGTTCGTTCGTCAGTCTTGTTGCAGTTTTAATTATTAACACTAGGTAGTCCCAGGTACACTTCCATGAAATGGAAGACCAATCCTTTCGGAAAGCTGAATCTTTTAGAAAGATCCGCGGTGCATTCGTTACCCATAAACCTCTCGGTGCAGCATTGACTCGGAGATACTCGGTCATTATAATCCCATGTACAGCCGTTCTCACTTGTTCTTTTTTTTCTTCGCTCAGTTCGTCCCATTCCGCCGTTGAAGACAGAGTTTGGGTAAGGTCGCCCTCCATGAGTAGTGGTGGTCTGGCAAGTATTTCATCTATGTCTTCAGTGGTATAGCTGAGTCCAAAACTTCCTGCCATGGTAGGGTACCACGGTAGGGTATCCAGTTATGGCTGGACTTACGTTCAATATTCTTTGGGAGGTCTCCCACAGCTGTGCGCTGCTTGACACGTATAATCAATTTGAGGGGGGAGAGAGAGATTGGATCCTTTCAGTCTCCATTTAGTTACTTATAATCAATTGGGGGAAAGGATCACTTGTCCTGCATAAACCAAGGTCTGCAGGTAGGTAAGTGGGTGTCTCCCAATAAAAGACCCTCATACACGCGTTTTTTGGTTTCTCGTAGCGGTATATGATGTGTCCCTGCTCATTTAAACACGTGAGTGCGTAATCCTTGGGTCCGTTTTTTGTGTGCACCCTCCGCCAGGAGGTTTTACCTTTGGTTAAGGCAGTAGTGATCGTGGAAAAGTGAGTGGAAAGTGGTGATATTTTTAAAAAATGCCCGAAACAGCCAGAGAATTGATTTTAATGAGTCTGGAGTCGGACAAATATAACATTTAATTTGTGCAGCTATGGAATCGACTATGAATTCTAGCGCACTCTGTTAGTGTGAAAAAAGGTCGACATGTTTCAGCCTTGGTTGCCAAAAGGTCAGTAGGCTTTCTTCAGGACCAATAAAAAAGGTGCAGTGATAAAGTGAAAGAATAGGTAAATTTATAACCTGACTATTCGGGTAGTAGAAGATCGCATTGTACCTGTGAATAAAAAATACATACACACAACAACAACGTATAGGGAAAGGGGATAAGGGAGACACACAGTTATGTACAATTGTACAGTCCTTTAAAACACTGATTTGTACAAGAAACTACAAAATGGCAATACTTTGCGCAGAATCACGTACATTTCGGGCGTCAATTTGCTCATTTTCATGCCTTAGTGAAGAAGAGTGATCTTGCTATACTGTAGTGCAGTGCCCGTAGCTTTAATTTTATCCGTGTCAGGCTGTCCTTGAAACTACTAATAAGTAGGGTGATGACATGCTTAATCGCTACAGGGTGATGGTCATGTGCTCTTTCTTTTAGTGCCTATAGTTTTGACCTTGTTGAGAAAAGGTGTCTCTATTTTATAATAATTTGCGTGATCATATTGATTTACTACGATGATATGACTATGACTGGTATTGTTTACAGCTTATTGTTTAGTATATTTTAGATATAGGATGCGCTCTTTGTTTTGTGTATTTCGAAGGGTTGCACTATGAAGACAGTTTGTTACGACACGTAATGGTGGATTTCAAAGCCTACCTCTACGCTTTGTAGAATTTGCTTCTTCAGGGAGGAGGGCGTACAGAGGGAGGTTGTACTGTTGGGAGGTGGAGAGGTCAATCGTTAGTTAAAAATAGTAATGCTACTTGCGATTTGGATCCTCAGTGTCAGGTAATTCTGCTTGTTACCTCGAACCTTCGCCTCCGTTCTCGCAGCATGTGCTGTCTCTGCCACTCTTCACCCGGAATTCATTGTGAGTGTGAATCCGGTTCGTTCTTTAAGGATGCCCCATACATGGAAATAGACAAAGTATTTTGGTTTTCGGTTCTTTCTTTAAAGAAAACCAAATACATGGAGATGGATAAAATGTTTTGGGTTTCGTTATTTTGTGGTTATGTTTGCGATGATATCGCGTTGTGACAATGAGTGTGATCCATGCTTCTAGAGACTGAGTGAATTCTAAAAGCAAATTTGATACGGTATGGATCTGTTTTGTAGGAAGGGTAGAGTTAATGTGTTCCTTACAATTGTTGGGTTAGGATCAGGATTTTTAATAGAGTTGAATTATTGATGAAATTAATAATGAAATAAAAACAGAGAGTTTTTATATATAGGACTTGTTGGTGTTCTCATCAATGTGGCACTCAGTATAGGCTTACTCCACTCTTTGGATACGGTTTATGGGGTGGCAGATTCAGTAAGTGTGTTATAGAGGGATGGGTTTGAATCATTTATTCAGGGATGACCATGGAATAGAGTCGTTGAGACCACTGATATCTGTTTTTAATCTGTGGACCCAACGTTGCTCTTTTTCGAACAGGATTTTAGTTGCATTCCTGTCTATTGTGTCCAAGGTTTCCAGGATGACCCGCTGTAAGTCATTAAAGGTGTGGCCTAATTCTTTGTAGTGGGCGGACATTTTTGTGGTGGTTCTCTTGCAGTTCACATTGCTGCGGTGCTCACATAATCGTTGTTTTGCTTTTCGACAAGTCATTCCGATGTATCTCATCTGACACGGACAGGTGATCATTTAGATAACATGAATTGTATTGCAGTTAGTGTGGCCTTTTAGTTTCCAAATGAAGTTGGGAAGTAGCTGCAATTCTTTTGTGGGTTTTGTGGTCTCACAGGCTGTGCAGGTGCCACAAGGGTAATGTCCTGTTATTGGAGTGGTGTTCCATAGTCCTGGTTGCTCTTTCTTTTTCTTGGGTGGTGACCTGGTGTGTACCAGTAGGTCCTTGAGATTTTGACTTCTCTTGTTTGCAAAGCGTGGTTTGGGCCAGTTTAGTCTATTCGATGTTAATATCTTCCAATTTTTGTTGATTATCTTTTTCACCGGATTTGTGACTGGGCTGTAAGTAGTGACACATGTTATTCTGTCATCCGGTGTCTTGGGGTGTGTTTATAGTAATGCTTCTCTCGATTGGTTGCAAGCTCGTTTTTTTCAAGAGTAAATCACCTTCCTGGGGTACTCTCGGGCCGTGAGCTTATCACATAGATCCTCAGCTTGGTTCTTGTAATAACTTACTAAGCTGCAGTTCCTTCTCAGACGGAGGAACTGGCTGTATGGGAGGTTCTCACGTAATGGCCGTGGGTGGAAGCTTTTGAATGATAGTAAGCTAATTTTGGCTGTGGGCTTAAAGAAAGTCCGGGTTTGTAAGGTGTTGTTTTCCGCGAAGATGGTTATATCTAGGAAATCCAAGGTTTTCTCATTGGCAACGTATGTGAATTTTAAACAGTCATCTTGGTTATTTAGCCAGCAGTGGAAGTTCTTCAGAGTTTCTTGATCCCCTTTCCAAATAAGCAGGATATCATCTATGTATCTCTTCCAAAAAATAATCTGTTCCAAAAAGGGATTGTTTCTGTTGTGAACATGAGTGTTTTCAAAGGTGCTTACATAAAGACCCGCCACACTTGGGGCAAAGGTGCTGCCCATAGAGGTCCCGTGACGTTGGAGAAAAAGAGTGTCTTTGTACAGAAAGAAGTTTTCTGTTAGGGCCAGTTTGCAACATTCAAGGACGAAATGTCTGGGAGTTTTATGAGGCCATTCTATTTCGAAATGTATTCTTTCCAGAATATCCAGAGTTTTCTGTTGTGGCAGGCTCGTGTAGAGACTCTCTACATCGAGCCCTACTAAAAGCATTGTGTCTTCTGAGTATTCGAAGTTGGTCAGCATGTTTAGAAGGTCTCTTGTGTCCTTCAGGTAGGTGGGAGTTCTTTGAACTAGGGGTCTTAGGTATTGGTCTGCAAATTCTGAGAGAGGTTCTAAAATTGAATTGATCCCAGAGACAATTGGCCTCCCTGGAGGAGGTATCTTTCCCTTGTGTGTTTTTGGGAGGGAATAGAAATACGGTATTACTGGTGACTTGTTTCTAAGTAATCCGCCTCTTTTTTGGACAGCCAGTTGTTGGCTTCTGCCTCTTCGATCATGAGAGATATTGTCCTCTGCAGGCATGCCGTAGGGTCTGTTGTTATAACTTCGTAGAACTTTGTGTCTGCGAGTAGATCAAGACATTGTTTGTCATATCCTTCAGTGGACAGTATGACTATTCCTCCACCCTTGTCCGCTGGTTTTATTACGATCTCTTTATCGTTCCTGAGTTTGGTAAGGGCCAGTTGTTCCGCCTTAGTGATGTTCTG
Source organism: Lissotriton helveticus (assembly GCF_964261635.1). NCBI lineage: Eukaryota > Metazoa > Chordata > Amphibia > Caudata > Salamandridae > Lissotriton > Lissotriton helveticus. The sequence continues at coordinate 891,805,853 of NC_136063.1, read as the reverse complement.
AAAAGGTTTCTGGGGTTGTTGATTCAGTTCATCCAGCTCTTTCATTATGGCCTGTTCAAAAGTACAGATTTCGATCGGGACTTGTGAGTTGAGAGGGCAAAAGTTGGATTTGTTTCTCAGATTGGTGTCTCCTTCTTGGGGCGGTGGTAATTCATCCTTAAAGAAAGCCTTTAGTTTCAAGGTGCGGCAGAAGTTGGCTAGTTCACATTTTGTTTTGAAAATGTCAGTCTTTGGGGTAGGTACATACCCTAAGCCTTTGTTTACGACATTGATCTCGTTCTCCGTGAGGTTTTTGTTTGTCAAATTTATGACGAGGTTGTTGGACCTGGTCCTGTCTTGGCCTTGGTCACACTCCTGGTTTGGACCTGTCTTGTTTGATCGGACCAGGTTACTCCTTTTTGTCTTGAACGGCGATTGGACCGGCCATTCCCTAAAAAAGGAATTCCTTGTTGGAAGTTTCGACCTCCTTGTGGCTGCATTTGATGATTCATGGGTACTTGGAAATAGGGGTTTGGCCACCCTTGAAATAATGGGTTGAAGGGGTGGAAGGGCATGCCATGACCGCTATTTTGAAAGAATGGAGGGCGTCCAAAATTGTTGTGGCCTCTTCTGTTGCCTCTTCTATTTCGGAAGTTTCCTCTGCCTCGGTTTGTTGTGTCATCTCCGCACTGATCCGAGCTGTCGTTAGATGATACACTGTTGGAGTCGTAATTCGAGGTATTTTCATTGGGTTTATAATCCTGGCTGCTGTAATTATGTATACGTTCCAAGGAGAACTTTCTCAGTTCTTTAGCCAGTTTCTGCAGCTTTGTTTGCATCAGATATTCTTGGCTTTCTTTCATCTCTTTGTTGATTTCTTCCAAGCGGGTTTTGTAGATGGTTACATTCACGGTGTTATTCAATTTGGTTTCTAGGATTTCTATTTTGACCGTCAGTTCGTTCGTCAGTCTTGTTGCAGTTTTAATTATTAACACTAGGTAGTCCCTGGTACACTTCCATGAAATGGAAGACCAATCCTTTCGGAAAGCTTTAATCTTTTAGAAAGATCCGCGGTGCATTCGTTACCCATAAACCTCTCGGTGCAGCATTGACTTGGAGATACTCGGTCATTATAATCCCATGTACAGCCGTTCTCACTTGTTCTTTTTTTTCTTCGCTCAGTTCGTCCCATTCCGCCGTTGAAGACAGAGTTTGGGTAAGGTCGCCCTCCATGAGTAGTGGTGGTCTGGCAAGTATTTCATCTATGTCTTCAGGGTATAGCTGAGTCCAAAACTTCCTGCCATGGTAGGGTACCACAGTAGGGTAGCCAGTTATGGCTGGACTTACGTTCAATATTCTTTGGGAGGTCTCTCACAGCTGTGCGCTGCTTGACACGTATAATCAATTTGAGGGGGGAGAGAGAGATTGGATCCTTTCAGTCTCCATTTAGTTACTTATAATCAATTGGGGGAAAGGATCACTTGTCCTGCATAAACCAAGGTCTGCAGGTAGGTAAATGGGTGTCTCCCAATAAAAGACCCTCATACACGCGTTTTTTGGTTTCTCGTAGCGGTATATGATGTGTCCCCGCTCATTTAAACACGTGAGTGCGTAATCCTTGGGTCAGTTTTTTGTGTGCACCCTCCGCCAGGAGGCTTTACCTTTGGTTAAGGCAGTAGTGATCGTGGAAAAGTGAGTGGAAAGTGGTGATATTTTTAAAAAAAGGCCCGAAACAGCCAGAGAATTGATTTTAATGAGTCTGGAGTCGGACAAATATAAAATTTAATTTGTGCAGCTATGGAATCGACTATGAATTCTAGCGCACTCTGTTAGTGTGAAAAAAGGTCGACATGTTTCAGCCTTGGTTGCCAAAAGGTCAGTAGGCTTTCTTCAGGACCAATAAAAAAGGTGCAGTGATAAAGTGAAAGAATAGGTAAATTTATAACCTGATTATTCGGGTAGTAGAAGGTAGCATTGTACCTGTGAATAAAAAATACGTACACACAACAACAACGTATAGGGAAAGGGGATAAGGGAGACACACAGTTATGTACAATTGTACAGTCCTTTAAAGCACTGATTTGTACAAGAAACTACAAAATGGCAATACTTTGCGCAGAATCACGTACATTTCGGGCGTCAACTTGCTCATTCTCATGCCTTAGTGAAGAAGAGTGATCTTGCTATACTGTAGTGCGGTGCCCGTAGCTTTAATTTTATCCGTGTCAGGCTGTCCTTGAAACTACTAATAAGTAGGGTGATGACATGCTTAATCGCTACAGGGTGATGGTCATGTGCTCTTTCTTTTAGTGCCTATAGTTTTGACCTTGTTGAGAAAAGGTGTCTCTATTTTATAATAATTTGCGTGATCATATTGATTTACTACGATGATATGACTATGACTGGTATTGTTTACAGCTTATTGTTTAGTATATTTTAGATATAGGATGTGCTCTTTGTTTTGTGTATTTCGAAGGGTTGCACTATGAAGACAGTTTGTTACGACACGTAATGGTGGATTTCAAAGCCTACCTCTACGCTTTGTAGAATTTGCTTCTTCAGGGAGGAGGGCGTACAGAGGGAGGTTGTACTGTTGGGAGGTGGAGAGGTCAATCGTTATTTAAAAATAGTAATGCTACTTGCGATTTGGATCCTCAGTGTCAGGTAATTCTGCTTGTTACCTCGAACCTTTGCCTCCGTTCTCGCAGCATGTGCTGTCTCTGCCACTCTTCACCCGGAATTCATTGTGAGTGTGAATCCGGTTAGTTCTTTAAGGATGCCCCATACATGGAAATAGACAAAGTATTTTGGTTTTCGTTTCGTTCTTTAAAGAAAACCAAATACATGGAGATGGATAAAATGTTTCGGGTTTCGTTATTTTGTGGTTATGTTTGCGATGATATCGCGTTGTGACAATGAGTGTGATCCATGCTTCTAGAGACTAAGTGAATTCTAAAAGCAAATTTGATACGGTATGGATCTGTTTTGTAGGAAGGGTAGAGTTAATGTGTTCCTTACAATTGTTGGGTTAGGATCAGGATTTTTAATAGAGTTGAATTAATGATGAAATTAATAATTAAATAAAAACAGAGAGTTTTTATATATAGGACTTGTTGGTGTTCTCATCAATGTGGCACTCAGTATAGGCTTACTCCACTCTTTGGATACGGTGTATGGGGTGGCGGATTCAGTAAGTGTGTTATAGAGGGATGGGTTTGAATCATTTATTCAGGGATGACCATGGAATAGAGTCGTTGAGACCACTGATATCTGTTTTTAATCTGTGGACCCAACGTTGCTCTTTTTCGAACAGGATTTTAGTTGCATTCCTGTCTATTGTGTCCAAGGTTTCCAGGATGACCCACTGTAAGTCATTAACAGTGTGGCCTAATTCTTTGTAGTGGGCGGACATTTTTGTGGTGGTTCTCTTGCAGTTCACATTGCTGCGGTGCTCACATACTCGTTGTTTTGCTTTTCGACAAGTCATGCCGATGTATCTCATCTGACACGGACAGGTGATCATGTAGATAACATGACTTGTATTGCAGTTAGTGTGGCGTTTTAGTTTCCAAATGAAGTTGGGAAGTAGCTGCAATTCTTTTGTGGGTTTTGTGGTCTCACAGGCTGTGCAGGTGCCACAAGGGTAATGTCCTGTTATTGGAGTGGTGTTCCATAGTCCTGGTTGTTCTTTCTTTTTCTTGGGTGGTGGCCTGGTGTGTACCAGTAGGTCCTTGAGATTTTGACTTCTCTTGTTTGCAAAGCGTGGTTTGGGCCAGTTTAGTCTATTTGATGTTATTATCTTCCAATTTTTGTTGATTATCTTTTTCACCTGATTTGTGACTGGGCTGTAAGTAGTGACACATGTTATTCTGTCATCCGGTGTCTTGGGGTGTGTTTCTAGTAATGCTTCTCTCGATTGGTTGCGAGTTCGTTTTTTACAAGAGTAAATCACCTTTCTGGGGTACTCTCGGGCCGTGAGCTTATCACATAGATCCTCAGTTTGGTTCTTGTAATCACTTACTAAGCTGCAGTTCCTTCTCAGACGGAGGAATTGGCTGTATGGGAGGTTCTCACGTAATGGCCGTGGGTTGAAGCTTTTGAATGATAGTGAGCTGTTTTTGGCTGTGGGCTTAAAGAAAGTCCGGCTTTGTAAGGTGTTGTTTTCCGCGAAGATGGTTATATCTAGGAAATCCAAGGTTTTCTCATTGGCAACGTATGTGAATTTTAAACAGTCATCTTGGTTATTTAGCCAGCAGTGGAAGTTCTTCAGAGTTCCTTGATCCCCTTTCCAAATAAGCAGGATATCATCTATGTATCTCTTCCAAAAAATAATCTGTTCCAGAAAGGGATTGTTTCTGTTGTGAACATGAGTGTTTTCAAAGGTGCTTACATAAAGACCCGCCACACTTGGGGGAAAGGTGCTGCCCATAGAGGTCCCGTGACATTGGAGAAAAAGAGTGTCTTTGTACAGAAAGAAGTTTTCTGTTAGGGCCAGTTTGTAACATTCAAGGACGAAATGTCTGGGTGTTTTATGAGGCCATTCTATTTCGAAAAGTATTCTTTCCAGAATATCCAGAGTTTTCAGTTGTGGCAGGCTCGTGAAGAGACTCTCTACATCGAGCCCTACTAAAAGCATTGTGTCTTCTGAGTATTCGAAGTTGGTCAGCATGTTTAGGAGGTCTCTTGTGTCCTTCAGGTACGTGGGAGTTCTTTGAACTAGGGGTCTTAGGTATTGGTCTGCAAATTCCGAGAGAGGTTCTAAAATTGAATTGATCCCAGAGACAATTGGCCTCCCTGGAGGAGGTATCTTTCCCTTGTGTGTTTTTGGGAGGGAATAGAAATACGGTATTACTGGTGACTTTGTTTCTAAGTAATCCGCCTCTTTTTTGGACAGCCCGTTGTTGGCTTCTGCCTCTTCGATCATGAGAGATATTGTCCTGTGCAGGCGTGCCGTAGGGTCTGTTGTTATAACTTCGTAGAACTTTGTGTCTGCGAGTAGATCTAGACTTTGTTTGTGATATCCTTCAGTGGACAGTATGACTATTCCTCCACCCTTGTCCGCTGGTTTTATTAGATCTCTTTATCGTTCCTGAGTTTAGTAAGGGCCAGTTGTTCCGCCTTAGTGATGTTCTGAAAAGGTTTCTGGGGTTGTTGATACAGTTCATCCAGCTCTTTCATTATGGCCTGTTCAAAAGTACAGATTTCGATCGGGACTTGTGAGTTGAGAGGGCAAAAGTTGGATTTGTTTCTCAGATTGGTGTCTCCTTCTTGGGGCGGTGGTAATTCGTCCTTAAAGAAAGCCTTTAGTTACAAGGTGCGGCAGAAGTTGGCTAGTTCACATTTTGTTTTGAAAATGTCAGTCTTTGGGGTAGGTACATACCCTAAGCCTTTGTTTAGGACATTGATCTCGTTCTCCGTGAGGATTTTGTTTGTCAAATTTATGACGAGGTTGTTGGACCTGGTCCTGTCTTGGCCTTGGTCACACTCCTGGTTTGGACCTGTCTTGTTTGATCGGACCAGGTTACTCCTTTTTGTTTTGAACGGCGATTGGACCGGCCATTCCCTAAAAAAGGAATTCCTTGTTGGAAGTTTTGACCTCCTTGTGGCTGCATTTGATGATTCATGGGTACTTGGAAATAGGGGTTTGGCCACCCTTGAAATAATGGGTTGAAGGGGTGGAAGGGCATGCCATGACCGCTATTTTGAAAGAATGGAGGGCGTCCAAAATTGTTGTGGCCTCTTCTGTTGCCTCTTCTATTTTGGAAGTTTCCTCTGCCTCGGTTTGTTGTGTCATCTCCGCTCTGATCCGAGCTGTCGTTGGATGATACACTGTTGGAGTCGTAATTCGAGGTATTTTCATTGGGTTTGTAATCCTGGCTGCTGTAAGGATGTATATGTTCCAAGGAGAACTTTTTCAGTTCTTTAGCCAGTTTCTGCAGCTTTGTTTGCATCAGATATTCTTGGCTTTCTTTCATATCTTTGTTGATGTCTTCCAAGCGGGTTTTGTAGATGGTTCCATTCACGGTGTTATTCAATTTGGTTTCTAGGATTTCAATTTTGACCGTCAGTTCGTTCGTCAGTCTTGTTGCAGTTTTAATTATTAACACTAGGTAGTCCCTGGTACACTTCCATGAAATGGAAGACCAATCCTTTCGGAAAGCTAAATCTTTTAGAAAGATCCACGGTGCATTCGTTACCCATAAACCTCTCGGTGCAGCATTGACTCGGAGATACTCGGTCATTATAATCCCATGTACAGCCGTTCTCACTTGTTCTTTTTTTGCTTCGCTCAGTTCGTCCCATTCCGCCGTTGAAGACAGAGTTTGGGTAAGGTCGCCCTCCATGAGTAGTGGTGGTCTGGCAAGTACTTCATCTATGTCTTCAGTGGTATAGCTGAGTCCAAAACTTCCTGCCATGGTAGGGTACCACGGTAGGGTAGCCAGTTATGGATGGACTTACGTTCAATATTCTTTGGGAGGTCTCCCACAGCTGTGCGCTGCTTGACACGTATAATCAAGTGGAGGGGGGAGAGAGAGATTGGATCCTTTCAGTCTCCATTTAGTCACTTATAATCAATTGGGGGAAAGGATCACTTGTCCTGCATAAACCAAGGTCTGCAGGTAGGTAAGTGGGTGTCTCCCAATAAAAGACCCTCATACCCGCGTTTTTTGGTTTCTCGTAGCGGTATATGATGTGTCCCCGCTCATTTAAACACGTGAGTGCGTAATCCTTGGATCAGTTTTTTGTGTGCACCCTCCGCCAGGAGTCTTTACCTTTGGTTAAGGCAGTAGTGATCGTGGAAAAGTGAGTGGAAAGTGGTGATATTTTAAAAAAAGGCCCAAAACAGCCAGAGAATTGATTTTAATGAGTCTGGAGTCGGACAAATATAAAATGTAATTTGTGCAGCTATGGAATCGACTATGAATTCTAGCGCACTCTGTTAGTGTGAAAAAAGGTCGACATGTTTCAGCCTTGGTTGCCAAAAGGTCAGTAGGCTTTCTTCAGGACCAATAAAAAAGGTGCAGTGATAAAGTGAAAGAATAGGTAAATTTATAACCTGATTCTTCGGGTAGTAGAAGGTCGCATTGTACCTGTGAATAAAAAATACGTACACACAACAACAACGGATAGGGAAAGGGGATAATGGAGACACGCAGTTATGTACAATTGTACAGTCCTTTAAAACACTGATTTGTACAAGAAACTACAAAATGGCAATACTTTGCGTAGAATCACGTACATTTCGGGCTTGACTTAGCTGATTTTCTTTCCAGGGTATCTGAAAAATCACATCATATATCAGTGAGTGATTGGCAACTAATTGCAGAGATATGTAATACATCTCTTCAGACAGCTAATTTCAAAAGAATGTAATTCTTGTCGGGATGGTTGGCGTACTATACCCCGGATATTCTCCATAAAATGTATCCTGCTTTTTTTAACAATTGTTTTTATTGTCATCAACTAGGAGAAGGGGGATGTCTCCTTATGTCGTTTTTTTGTACTTCTGCATCTTACAAATGTTTGGCTGCAAGTGTTGAGGCTATTGTTCAGGCTATTAATTGCTCAGTTTTGCCAGATGCTACCCTAGTTTTATTTGGCACTGCTTAAAGGACCCAACAACTAGTAAACGGTCAACAATATTTTATATCTGTTGATTTGACCATTGCGAGTTCTTTAATCCTCCAGAATTGGAGGACTGCCAAGGTCGTGACAGTCTTTGAAGAGACATATGCAAAGCGGGTAGGGGGATTGAAAAGATTTAATAACATCTGGCAACATTGGAAATAAGCTGTAAAGGCGGTTAAAGGTATTGTACCCATCCTAAGATAATGTCCTGGTTTTTAGCTTGCAACATCAATTTGTAATAAATCATGTAAATTCTGGTAATTTTTGTTCTCCTGTATACGTAGACTCCCTGAATCAGAATCTGACCGCAACCAAAACTGTACTTTTCAAAGCACTAGGGACATTTTTGCGGCTAAATGTATCTACACACAATTGCCCTTTTAAAGCACTAATGCACTTTTCAAGATTTAATATATTTACATAGAAATGGAATAGTAAAGCGTTGTTTATAGTCCAATAGCATTCTCGCACTTTCAATTTCTTTTTGCACATGCTATTGATCAGGATTTACGCTTCAGGTTGAGAGTAAAGGCAGTTGTACAGTGGTTCAATTGCTTTAAAGCCTATTCTATCCAATTGTATGCACTTTATACTGTCTAACAAAAAGCTCTAAGGAATTGCCTGATTAGGTTAAGACATGTTTGTGAACTTGGATAGCATTTTGTGTTTTAATTTTTGTGCATTATGTACAATCTATGACTAGGTGCAGATCACAGACAGGGGCTACATCACTATTACCTGTACAAAAACTATTTTCTGTCCTAATATTATAAGTCAATTGGTGTTCCTTGGTTTATTTTCTGCTAAATAAAAATAACGAAATAACAAAATAAATAAAAAAGTAAATAAACAGAAGGACCAGAACCCGGGAGACCTGGTGTATGAGGACCAAGGTGACCAAGGAGGAGAAACAGAACACAGAGAAATATAACTAGGTTGTAATGGGACCAATATAAGAAGGATCAGGAAGACTATAAGGAATAGAAATGACCTGGAAGACAATGGACCATGGGACCTGGAGACCAGGATCAGAAGGACAGGGGCTAGCAAGACTTGGGGAACCAGGATTGAAGGTGCCAGGAGGAACAGAACAAGGAGGATTAGGCAAAACAAAACGATAAAGACCTGGAGGACTGCAAACAGGTTCAGGAGGGGGCCAAGAAGATCATGATCTAAGGAACCAGGGCATGGAGTACTAAGTGTGGCAGGTTAACCAGGACCTGGGTTACCAGGACCAGTGTGAGGAGGATCAGAGGCACAGGGTCAGACACAGCCAGAAAGTCCAAAGGTGACAGGACAAGGATGGTCGAAAGAATGAGGACCAAAATAACCAGGCTACGGGGGACCTAAACAAGGAGAAATGTGATCAAGTGGCCAGGATCAACAGGTGCAGGATCAGGAGGTTCAATAACAGGAGAGACAAGCCATGGAAGACCAGGACATAGGATACCAGATGGGACAGGAAGACCAGCAGGATCACCACATGCGGTATCAGGACTATAAGGTACAGGGTGAGGAGGACTAGGACTTGGTCACCAAGGCCAAGAGGACAGGTAAAGAATGGAGAGAACAGGAAAGTTCAGACTTTTGGGGGTCTGAATTGGAAGTTCCATGAGGGTCAGACTCAGGATGACTCCATACCAGAATTGCAAGGAATAAATAGGATGGAAAATGACAAACAAATAGTTAGAGGGGAATCACAGGAAACCAGACTTAGGAGGACCACTATAAAGGTGACCAGGACAGTGGTGACAAGGGTCAGAAGACCAGATCCAGGATGACCAAAGGAGTACCATTACAAACAATATCATGGGGATCAGGGGTAAAATAGTCCATGGGGCCTAAGTAAACTGAGGGAGCAGGTAACAATCAATAGGGAGCAAAGATCAGTGCAGGTTTTGAAGGATTGACTGGGAATGGGTGTCATCCAAGAAAGTGATGCTTAAATAAGTGGGGATCTTGAGAGTGGGGAATGGAGAGGGCGAATTGTTTGATGGGACCATGGAGCCTTGTGACTCTAGGAGAAAGGCATGAAGGCTGAGGGGAGTCTGTCGGGTGGAGGCTACAAGCCAGATGGGACTCTGAGACATTGGGCTGTAATCACAAAGTTTCACCAGAGAGAGAAAACAGATAGGGCCTAAGGCCAGTGAATGTCAAGAACCATCAAGGGGCAATGGTTTGGCATAGTAGTGCCCTCAATAATATGCTCAAAGTAAGGCCATAAATGGGGTCATAAAAAAACAAACCCAAACAGTAAGTCATGGGAAAGCTGAAGAATCCTTAAGGACCAAGGAAAGAATCTAATATTATGAAGGAGGCATAATCTAAGGAGTCCATTTAACATATGATTTTAGTTATAGGGTGAGTTTTAGGGCATAGAAACCAACCTTGAAAGAGTAGAGTGTGGATATAAGGAAAATCTAAATGAACAAAAGGTTAAAAAAACGCCTCCGACTAAATGGAAATTTTGGTATAGAATGGAAACAGTGGTATGATATGTCCGGAACAAGAGATATTGTTTAGTACTAGGTCTGAAAGTAAGCATTAAGGGCCAGATGTATCAACATTGAATTTTGCGAGTCCATAATTGCGAATTTTACCAATTTGCTATTATGGAATCACAAAAAGTAATATATGTAGGTTTCACAAAAAAAATTGTGATTCCTACATATTACTTAATAGCAAATCACAAATTGTGATTCACTATTAAGGAATGCCTTCCCATTCATTCCCATGGGCCTAGAGGCCCATAGGAATGAATGGGAAGACATTTACAATTTGCGATTACCAAATTGGTGATTGCGAAAGCAAGTATGCAGGTGATGGGGAACAAAACGCCTCCCTCATGTACCCCCAAAAAAGGTAAGTGTGCACATGTGGCGCACATACATTACCTAAGGGCATGTGTGTGTGCCACATGGTTACCACCAACTTCAAGTTGGTAGTAATTTGTGATTCCTTAAAGCAAGGTCGCAACTTTTAACTGCTTCCTGTATTGCATTTAGGTAATCGCAAATTGCAATTCCCTAAATGCATTTGCAAAATAGGTAATTGAAAAAATTGCGATTCCCTATTTTGTGAATGCCTTTTGGGATGATACATTCCAAAAGGCTTTTTACCGTTCGCAAACTGGCCGTTTCTGTGAATTGGCCCGTTTGCGACCAGTAAAAGGCTTGATACATCTGGCCCATAGTATCTGGAGACAGAGGTAGCCAAGGGCCATCTGTGGAGTCTAGGATCTGAATTGGAGACCAGATACAAAATCCACCATCAAGAACTAGAGCCAGTTTTAATGTAGGCAGCCGCAGGTATGACACAAGTGGAGTTAGTGTTCCCTGAGGGTCGCACTGGGGCACCTCTCTGCAGTATGGGACTGGTATTCATTAACCCAGCCAGTAGCTGGATAATAGGTATGGTCGTAGGTATTGTTCCCTGGTTCCCAGGCCAAATGCTAGTCTTTGGCTTCTTTCTTTAAAGTTCTCAATTCAGGAGCTGATTCTCCTGTCAAAAGGTTTGCAGTTCTGCTTAGACACTGGCGGGGTCTCGGGCCATATTGCTGCAGACAGGGTTTTGTCAGAAATGGCTTGGGGAAAATCTTGACAGTCAATTGGAGATCTCAGACTTCAGACTCTTTCTTCCATGGGCAGACATTTTTTTATGGACGTGGCTTTATGTCACACCAAAGACCACTCATCTGAATTTCAAGGACTTCTGCGGAAGCAAAGATCTTCTACCATTTCCACTCGAGGTTAAGCCTGGTGGGGTACGGGGATTGGAGGGAAAGAGAAGAGAGAGAGAGAGAGCGATAGAGAGAGAGAGAAAGAGAGAGAGAGAGAGAGAGAGAGAGAGTGAGAGAGAGAGAGAGAGAGAGAGAGAGAGAGAGAGATGGTTCTATTGTACTGCAGTTCATTTTTCTGAGCCGGTCCACTCAAGTTCTTATGGCAAAGTGCACCCCTTCAGTCATGATTGGTACTCTGCAACAAGAACACAATCACTTCGAACAAACATATGTAAATGCTTTGCAATCAGCCTCAGGTGCGAGCCCTTAATGAAACATAGCAAACAAGAATTACTTTAAGAAATTTGAGTCCATGTGGAGGGACCTTGGGCACATAACCCAGCTCTCAATCCTGAGCTCCTATGCTTCAGCTTCTGCTCAAATGATTCCACAAACTAAATCTGTCCATAATGTTGTGTTGCTTCACACAACCATTCTTTTTCCTTTGGTCAAGGCTTTCTTATTCAAAACTCAAATTGCTGGAGTGTCCTTGAAGACAAATGGGATACCCAAACTAGAAACTTCCATTTAGTGTACCAGCCAGATGTTTGTGTAGTGGGCCGGAATAGTTGAAGTGTTAAATGGCAAAAAGCTGGTCACAGTCAAGGCAATGAGTGCGCGGCAGTGCCAGCTGATAAACCAGGTTCCAGGATACAAGATTGATGGACACTGTCTCTAGGGGACAGAGCTCCAAGAGTTGAATTGAAGTGAAGTTTATTGATGTATGATTAGGAATTGGAATTGGAATTGGAAGTGGATTTGTAGAGCGAGTGGCTACCCAGGGGCGTCCCAGCGCTGAGCTCGAAGAATTTAGCTAGGGAACGGATGTGACCTAGGGGAAGAGGCAGGTTTTCAGGAGCTTACGGAATTTTGATAAGTTGGTTTCCCTCCGCATGTTCTGGGGGAGGGAGTTCCAAAGCTTGGGGGCGTTATACGAAAAAAAAGCGTCCTCTTGACCACGCATTCATGATTCTCGGGACGTTTGCCAAAAAGAGGTGATCGGATATTAGCTTCCTGTTGGCTTCGTATGGTTTAATCAGGGTTTTCAGAATCGGGGGGCCCTTGTCCTGGAGAATTTTATGAGTTATGCATAGGGATTTGAAATGAATTCTCTCTTGGATTGGGAGCCAGTGTAGTGAGCTTAGGGCAGGTTTGGCAGAGCTTCTGTTTTTAGTGCCTGTTAGCAGCCTAGCTGCCGATTTCCGGACAATTTGGAGTCTGTTTGTGACTGATTTTGGGGCATCAAGATAAAGGGCGTTCCTGTAGTCCAGTCTGGAATGAATGAAGCCCTGAATAAGGAGTTTTTTGGAGTGGGGGGGTAGGAGGGGGGAGGATTTTTCGTGTGGTGTGAAGAAGGCCAAAGCAGATTCCTGCGGTTTTCCTGGCTTGGGTTTGAAAAGTAAGGTCCTGGTCAAGCCAGACGCCCAGGCTTTTTATTTATTTCTTCGGGGAGGGAGCTTGTCCCATGCAGGTTGGCCAGATCAGTTTGGGGGAGGATTTGGATTGATTGCCTAGCACTAGGATCTCTGATTTTTCTATGTTTAGTTTGAGGAGGGACATGCTCATCCAGCTGGAGATTTCTTTGAGACAGGAGCATAGGTTTTCTGAGGAGTGGTCCGTCGGTTTAAGGAAGACGACAAGTTGGGTGTCGTCTGCGTACGTGACCAGCTTAATGCCAAAAGGGGCTACGATTTCCACTAGTGGGGACATATACATATTGAAAAGTGTTGGGCTTAGGGAAGAGCCCTGAGGCACCCCGCATTGGAGTGGAATAGCTCTGGATCGAGTGTTGCCTTCAGAGACCTGAAATGTTCTGTTTTCTAAGAATGACTTGAGCCAGGATAGGGCTGTCCCTGTGACTCCTTTGCTGTTTAGACGGTGGACAAGGATACGGTGGCCCACTGTATCAAAAGCGCTTAAGTCTAGGAGGATCACTGCTGCAGATCCACTCAGAGTCTAGGATCTTTCTTCTTCTACAACTGCCAGCAGGGCGGTATCAGTGCCCTGGCCAGGCTGGAAGACAGTTTGCGAGCAGTGTAGAAGGCCATTAGATTCAAGGAAGGTGGAAAGCTGTTGGTTAATGAATTTTTCTGCCACCTTGCTAATTCCAGGGACCAAGGAGATGGGCCGGTAGTTGCCCAGCTCTAAGGGGTCCAGGTGGAGTTTCTTTAGTAGAGCTTGTACTGTGGCTTTTATCCAGTTGGGGGGAACAGTGCCCTGTTCTAGGGAGGTGTTTATTAAGTTGGTGATGGGGAGGGGATGGTAGGTGTCACAAGTTTCAGGATGTTAAAAGGTGCAGGGTCAGGGGGGAACCACTTTTGTTTGAATTTAAAATATGGGGAAGCATCTCCAAGGTGAGGGGGAGAAGGAGTCTAGGTGGGGGTATTGATTTCGGGGGTCAGGGGGTGGTGTCCTGGAGGGTGACCGGGGCTGGGAGGGTTTTTAAGATATTTTGAATTTTAGTGGAAAAAAATCCAGCCAGTTTGTTGCATCTACGACCAGAGGGGTCGGTGACGGGGGGTGCGTCTGAGACTTTCAACAGTTTTTTAACGGTAAAATAATTACATCTTGACTCAATTAATTTGAATCATTATATCTCAACACATAAAACAATTATGAAACATGGGTAAGCCACTGTTTAGAGAAGGTGAAGAAAAAGGTATCAAGTTTAAAGCCCCTTATTGGAGCCACAGATGCTCCATCCCAAGAAGTACGACATAGCCCTCTCTCTTCCACCTTCTAAAGAACATTAGTCATGGGGACCACAGATTAAAAGTGCTCAGTGCTAGATCGGGTGCGACCCCAGAAATTAAAATGCTCTGTAGAAATAAACCCGGTGTGACCCTAGGAATCAAAGTCCTCTGTGGGAAATAAACATCAACCAATATAAAAATAATTATAAGCCTTTTAAAATTACCACTTGCGGCACACATACATTTTTCAGCCAGCATGATTCTCTTTTTAAACAGGTTTTGGCCAGTCCGCGACCACAGCATTATCATTATTCTGATTAATCAGTTTGACACCCACTAGTTAAAAGAGCTTCGAGCTAGTAGAGAGCATCCCCAGAGGTCAAGGTGCTCTGTACAAAAATGGCTACCAATGTAAAAGCAATCATAAACATTGTACATTTACAATCACAGTTTTCATAAAGCAACTGGATTGCTGCAGTGATTCTCCTTTTAAAGCAAGTTAATATAGCTGCCCAACATGTCATCACATTGAGAGTTCAAAATATCGGCCGAAGCCAATGGCACCTCTGTGGTTTTAGGGCTTCACAGATGCAGATCACATGTATTAAGGACTCTTCTGTTTGTCCACACCATATGCATTGCACTGTCACCTTAACCTTCCTTATGACCATACCAATAGCACCTCAAGGGAATAAGGCCAAAATGCAATCTCATAGGTGTATACTATGGTTTGAGAAGGGCAGACCCAGATATTCAGATAGGTTACCTGGAGTGTAGAGATTCACAGCCCAGCTGCTGTGAAATTTGGCTCTTGGTCCCTGAGGTCGAACCCCGTGAAATTATCTTTTCTGCTTTCAATAATAGATGTCGTTCTCCACGTTATAGTTTATTCATTAGATCTTCCATGCTCAAGGCCTTAATAAAGGTTGCCAAGAGGAGGCCCTATGCAGAGTCAGACTCCTGGAATTTCTTCCAGAGAAGGTGTTTCACTGAGCCAATTGGAGCAACTTTCAAATTTTGATAATGTGTAACAAAACTGGCCAGCATAACCAAAACCTGCTTTGTTCCTTTAAATTACAGTTTTATTTGTGATTGGCTAGTGCAGGCTGGGAGAGCACATAGTCGACAATAGCAGATACATTGTTGTTTATCTAGCCACTCATGGAGTTGATCCTTAAACACCATTGCACCATGGGCTATTGTGGGCATCATCCTAGTTGTAAGCAGTGCATTTGTATTTTGGCATGCAAGACTTCTATTGAGTTGTTCGATCGTGCATATCAGGTGTTTTGTCATCGATTTCAGGGAGCCTAACTGAACTGTCCTGCCTCCACTTTCATTGAGAGTAATGCAGAAATATTTAAAGCTTGTTATTCTTTATAATCTTGAGAATACAATGAACCAAGCGCCCTTTTCATCAGGTGTCTACCAAAGATAACTCGTTTCGTCTTCTTTAGTTTGATAATAATGTCATTAACTTTCAGTACTGGGCAAGCACATTAACCAACCTCTTTTGGCTGATTTCTGTATTATCAAGTACCGCCATGTCATTTGTTTATTGCAAGATTTGTGTTTTTCGCTTTATGTAACAGGGGGCAGATATTTGAGACTACTAGATGACTTTCCATATCATCCATATACAAGTTAAACGGTATGGGGCAAGGATACAGCCCTGTGTTAATCTTTTGTTTGTATGGATTTTCACTGGGGTTGCCCAGCAGTTAGCAGATAGTTTAAATTTCACTCACATTTTACTGTATAGTAGTGGTCTCTTCAATCTGTGAGGTGTCGCTACCAGGGGGCTTGGAGTCCTGGGAAGGGGAGGGGGAGGGGGGGGGTGCATTTCCCAGCCTCACTTATGCCTGGAGTCCAAAACACTTGCTTTTGCTTTAGAAAAAAGACAACACTCTCGGGATGGCTAATTTCGCTCGTTAAAATGCTTCAGCTGAAGTTACATTAGTTAAGTCTCCTGTGCTGTGAAAAGCCTTCCCAGGGGGACTGCTTGCCTGAATGAAATGCAAATGTGCTCTATTAGTTAATCTGCAAGTGTAAAGGGTGCTTGGGAGCTGGACCTGGCTTTAATTGATCACGGCTCACATGCATCAATGAAAAACCAGTCGCTAATGGGCAGACTCGCAGAATCTGCCCCTTTGCAAATGGTATTTTTACATTTGGGATGCATCATCCCAAATACAAAAATCGCAATTTAAGTAATCGCAAAATTTGCGATTACCTAAATTGCGATTACATGTAACGAATTACAAAGTGCAATTCCTTAAATGCAATGCATTATCCCCCAAATAATTGCAATTTTGCAAATAAGAATCGCAAAGTGCCGTCAATTCCAAGTTGATGGTAATTTGCTTAAACTTTGAAAAATGCACAAAAGTGCATTTTTCTAAGTTCCATGATGCACTCCTACATGCCCTTGGGGCATGTGTGTGTGTGCAACATGTGGTCTCATGCCAATTTCAGGGGTGAATCAGGGTGTCCTTTTGGCACCCTTGCACCCTTTAAATTGCACACGCAATTTGTATCTATTTGGTACTCGCCAATTGCGCATGCAATTCCCGTTCATTCATAGGAATGAATGGGAAGCAATTCCTTAATTAGGAATGAATGGGAAGCAATTCCTTAATTGGCCCATAAGAATGAATGGGAAGCAATTCCTTCATTGTGATTCACAATTTGCAAGTCGCAATTAAGGAATTTGTAGGAATCGTGAATATTTTAGTGAAACCTACATACATAGGCATTTGCGATTTCTTAATAATCGCTATTAAGGAATCGCAATTGCCTAGCTTGATGCATGCGCCCCTAAATCACCACAAGCTTTGTGATGACAAAGATTTGTCTTTTGGAGGGGTAGTGCAAAGAGTTAACTATTTTGCAATGGACATCACCCCATTTGGACATACCATGTACATCAATATCTCCCACAACAACACATTGTAATTTGAGTGACAGAATACAGCATAGTCATTTTAAGCATCATTCGGCTCTTCTTCCTCTTTTGACAAAATATGCAGTTTATACAACCCCCAGAAGTTCTTGAGGCATCTCTGTGGAGGCATTAGCTCACTATATGTTTCAGATTGCGTATTACAAAATAGCATGGCTTTTTCCCACTCTGATTTTGAGGGAGAGGACCCTCCCGCCCAACACAGTGCTATCCGCCTCTTAGCTAGAAGCAAGCCCAAACCCAGAAGTTTCCTAACCCCTTTAGGCTGAGGTTTAGTGTATCCAAATAGGGCCAATAGAGGGTCAGGGGCAAGTGGAATACCCACAATCTCACCCAACTCCTAAAAAATCATGTTCCAAAAGGCCGCAATCTGAGGGCATGCCCATGCCATGTGTAAAAAATCTGCCCCACTTGCGCCACAGCGCTCACAATTATCTGAGTCTCTTAACCTGTATCTGTGGAGACGTGCCGTGGTATAATAAGTTCTACTTAAAAACTTAAAATGTATAAGTCTATGCCTGCCATTTAAAGACACTGATTGGGTGACCTCGCGTCAGTACCTCCATTGACTATCATCAATGAGTATCTTCAGATCTGCTTGCCACTGCGCTCTCGGAGAGAGTAATTGGAAATATAGTATTCCTGGGACAAGGTATATATATTTGCGACCAGCTTATACGAGGACTTGGCACGTAGGAGGTATGTGAAAGCGAGAGAGCCAGAGGCTCTAAATATTAATCTCCAAGCAGCGCCTCAGGGCATGACGTGCCATCAAATAATGAAATTGCACTAAGGTGCTAGCACTGTGATTTCTGGCGGCAACCTCGTCCCAAGTCCGAGCTATCCCCTCAGAGAAGAAATCTCCCATATTATGGATCTGAACCTTCCTAAGCAAATGAGTTGCAGCTACTTCAGAACCCAATGATAACCATTGATACCAACCCAGTGGGAGCAGAGGGGAGTAAAGCAGAGTACACGCCTGCCTTTTTAAAAGTTTGCACCACGCAAGAACCGTTGAGTTAATAGAGTCGAGAACACTATAATGCCTGTTTGGGGCTGTGTAAGCTGCCAAGGGAGCAGGACGAATCCAATGCCATTCTCTCTATGGTGAGGTGTGGGAGAATGTGCGATCCGTGGCACCAGGAATAAGCATGTGAGCACTGAGCGGCTTTGCAGTATAAATCAAGATCCAGGCGCCTAGGCCACCCACAGAATATGGAAGCGTAAGAATATCCATCTTGACACTAGGTGCCTTTCCTGCCCACGCCAATCTAGCCATCAGAGGTTTGAGCCTTTTAAAGAAGTGCTGCAGAATCACCATAGGTATGTTTTTGAAGAGGTACAGCAATCTAGGTAGGAGTATCAATTTCATCAATGATATGCGGCCTACCAGGGAGAGTGGCAACTTAATCCCCTTCTCTACAGCACCCTCTAGTTTAGCGATTGCCCTCCCATAGTTATCCCGCAGCACCAATACAGAGTCTGTATGGACCTGTATGCCCAAGTATCTAACCGACTCGTTAGTCCATTGTAGTGGGAAATCTAGGTCGAAATGGACCTTCGAGGGAGTTAGTAGAAAAATGATGGATTTGTCACAATTGATGTTTAATCCTGATATTCCTGCACATTTTATGACTTCATGAATTAGAGGGGAAAGGTTAATGGCAGGATCCCGAGCACACTGTAACATATCATCAGCATAAGCAGCCATAATCAAATTGTAGTTGTGGAAATTAATTTCCCGATGCCCATGATGTTCCTTCAATGCTCGGTCAGTGGTTCTGCAGCTATGGCGTACAATAGCAGTGAGAGAGGGCACCCCTGCCTCGTGGCCCGAGATATTGGGAATGGAGATGAAACATAATTACCAGTTCTATTCCTAGCTGTAGGCTGATTATATAATACTTAAACCAAGCATATTAAAATCTCCCCGACCCCATCCTGCGCAGGGCAGCCATCATAAATGCCCACTCAACTGAGTCAAACACCTTCTCGGCGTCCCAAAAAATGGTGGCGGCTTTAAATGCAGGCATAACAAGTTGTATAACACCAAATACCATCTGTTAGTTTTGGGTTAGCATTCGTCCAGGCACAAAGCCTGCTTGCTCCGGCAAAACGAGATAATAAGTCCATCAATACCCGGAGTGCTACCATCCAGCATAGAATTCAAGGCAGAACGAATTTCAGTTGCATCTAGTGGCCTCATCTGATATTCTCTATGACAATTAGTTAACTACGGTACCGCACAGTCTCCAGGTAATCAAGAATTGCATACTCATCTACTGTGATATGTGAACTATACAAATCCCCATAATATTGACTACTTTTATTAGCTATATAGGAAGGATCTTTCAGGAGAGTGCCGTTTTCATCATCCAATTCGGACACCTCCTTCACATCCCTCTGGCCACGGGCTAGAGCAGCCAGTACTGGACCCGGCCTGTCACCTTCTCCATAGGCTTTGGCAATAGCATACTTCCCCATGTGCATTATATGCAGGCATTATAGTGTGCTTAACGTCATTGACGGTCTCTGTGCTATATTCTTCAAGTGTTTCTTTAATGGAGTGCGCAATCCAAGTGTCTCCACACCCCAGGGTATCCGACTCCAAATCAACAAGTTTGCTTTCCAGGGTGGTAAGTCGACCCCTAATAGAACATAAAACTCCTGCATGTTTACTAATAGTGACCCCCTGATATACACTTTGAATACCTCCCATACTGCTTCACAGAGTCTATATTGATATTTAAAAATTCAGTGATCGCAGTAGCCAGCTCAGCCTTGAACACTGAGTCAAGCAGTGAGTATGGGGTAAACCTCCATGTAAACGGAGGAACAATCCACCGTGGTATTTCTACCTCAAGGATAATTGGAGAGTGATCAGAAAAATGGCAGGGCATTACGGTGCAATTTCGGACTCGGGAGAGTAGTGACATTTCCAGCAGGATGTAATCAATTCTAGTGTGTGTATCATGAGGGGCTGAATAGTGAGTGAATCCACCAGACTCCGGGTGTCCCGCTTCCCATACGTCGACCAAATCGAGCTGCCGTGAAACCGCAGCAATGGCTTTGGCGGCGGCACAGACACGGACCACCAGACCTATCTAGTAGAGAATTCAGGGTGCAATTCAGGTCACCGCCCCATGTGAGGCCCGGTTGGCCATTTGAAATCAGGGCCTGCAGGGACCTGTAAAAAGAGGGTCATCATAGTTTGGGCCATATATGTTAACAAATTGAATGTCCAAGCCTCTGCCGCGACACTTGGAAACAGTATATCTACCATTGGGATCTGTCTTTAACTCTGTCAGGGAGATACCAAATCTAGGATGGTTCCAAGTAAGGACCTCCCAAGCGTGGGAGGTGAACCCCGCCGCAAGGAATGTGCCCTGCAGTCGCTTATTGTTAAGCACATAATTGTTAGGTGAGTTTCTTGCAGTAAAGCAATATCAATTTCATGGCGTTTAAGGTAAGCTAATATTTTACGTAATTTCTTAAAGGTTTTAAACCCACGAATATTTCAAGTTATGAACCAAACTTTCCCTGGTAGGTATCAGGGTGTGTCACCTAGTGATTGCTTCAGACTAGTCATTGCAACACATGCGGTTGGGTGTAGAGAACAATCGCCTGAGATCCCTGCGTATCATGAAAGTGTACACTGACTGTGAATACAAAACAAAACCCACCCGCCCATGCAATACCTACCACAATGAGGCATTTACGACCTATTTCCCACCAACAATAGAAAAAGTGCATGACCCATCCAGGGGATAACCCACAGAGGCGGAAGTGGCCAGGCATAACAATCTATAATAAATCAGACATTGCCGTCTACCCAATAGAGATATTCCACCCGAGGGGGTAACCATACCAAACTATAATAGAGTAAAACTTGCACATCAATTCACAAGCAACTCTCAAAACATCTATATCCCAGATCAGGCCCAACCCTTCGATTCATGAGAAAAAAATGAGTGAGAGAAATTGTAAGTCGCAATATATATAAAAATAAAAAATAATAAAACCCAATCTTCCCCGCTATACTGAGTTCACAACAAGTAATCAAAGTAAGCAAACCCTGAGATATCAAATAAAGTCAGTGATTGCCATCCAGATTTCCTCTTGATCCAACTCCTTCTTGGCCAGAACACGTGGTTGTCATGCTCTGTTCCAAAGCTCTCCAGTCTTTGAGAGACTTTGGAAGCATCTTGGGATCTGTCAAGATCCTCGTCAAACCATTAACAACCACCCTGAGTCTCGCTGGATACAATATTGCATATTCTATATTCTGTTCTCTTAGTTTATGTATTATCAGGACGAATTGTCTCCTATGTTATGTTATGTTAATTAAAATTTGTAAAGCGCACGTACGCCCATGGGCTTCTTGGCGCTGAGGAGAGATAAAAAAAAAACATAACAAGAGGGATGCCAGCAGGAGTCACTATTTCAAGTAGGCCTGTGTAAATAGGAAGGTCTTAAATGCTTTTCTAAAGGTAAGGAGGTCCTTACTCTGTCTAAGGGTTAGAGGCAGAGAGTTCCACAGGGAGGCTGCTAGAAAGTGGAAACAACTGCCTCCCTGTCGCTTTCTCTTGAACCGGGGAACCTCAAGTAGGTCTTTGTGGGCTGATCGCAGACTGCGCGAGGGGGTGTATCTCCCTATCAGTTGCCTTATGAACAGGGGACCCTTGCCTTGTAAGGCCTTGAAGATGATACATCCGGCTTTGAATGCGGCTCTCTGAGCCACAGGTAGCCAATGCAGTTTCTCGAGCCCTAATTTAATCGATTCCCATTTAGGTACCTTACAGATCAGCCTGGCTGCTTGATTCTGGAGGTGTTGCAGTCTTCTGAGTTGGCCTACAGGCAAACCTAGGTAGAGACTGTTCGAAAAGTCGATGTGGGAAAGGACTAGGGCAGTAACTACTTGAATCAGGGCTGAGTGGGTAAGAAGGTGTGCAATTTTTTTTATTTTTCTTAGTTGGAAAAACCCTGAGGAGACTACTGTTCCGATCTGAGAATTTAAGGCAAGGTCCTCATTAATGGTCACTCCCAAACTCTTTACTGATTGGGACTTTTTGGGAGGGAGGCCCATATCTGAAGGCCAGAAATGTGGGCCCCAACTAATCTCGCTCTTCCCGGGCAAAATCAATTCTGTTTTCCCCGGGTTTAGTTTGAGATGGTTTAGGGACATCCACCTCTGAATCTGGATCATAGTTGCCTGAAAGTCTTCAACATTATTAGGTGAGTTTAATGTAAAAACTAGCTGTAAGTCATCTGCATAGTTGTATGCAGTGACTTTGTGCTCTCTCAAGGAAAACAAGAGGGGCCGCATGTATAAATTAAATAATAATGGGGACAAGGAGGAGCCTTGGGGGTCCCCACAAAAGGAATTAATTTTGGAAGCTGTGAAAGACCCTAGCCGAACAGACTGGGTGCGTTCAGATATGAAAGATTGCAGCCAGGCCAAGGCAGAGTCTCTGAGGCCGGCCTGTTCGACACGGTTGACCAAGATGGAATAGTCAACCGTGTCGAATGCTGCAGACAAGTCAAGAAGCACCAATGCCTGATGTAGATTTTTGTCGGCATTAGACCTCAAGGTGTTCTGGACGGCCAATATCACTGCCTCTGTGGAATGACCAGGCCGAAAGCCTGCCTGGTTAGGTTGCAAATAACCAGAATCTTCCACAAAGTTTGAAAGGCAATTGGTGACATGAGCCTCCAAAATCTTTGATAGGTAGGGCAGAAGAGATATAGGCCGGTAATTAGTGAGGTCGAAAGGGTCTATACCAGGTTTTTTAGTGAGGGGAATCAATAAGGCCTGCTTGAAACTACGGGGGACCGTCCCGGACATGAGTGAGTTGTTGAGCAATGGTACGACTAATTTCCCTCATGATATGAGGGGGACAGACGTCCTCAGGAGATCCTGATTTGACTCTAGTCAATAGGTCTAAAAAAACTTTTGAGTCGATGAGAGGAAAAGAGTGTAGTGTTAATGGGTTGAAAGAGCTGTCATCCAAAGGGGCGCAAACTGGGAGTTTGGATATATTCTGTTTAATCGCAAGTATCTTTTCGCTAAAAAAGTTATTTAGGGAATTACAGAGTGTTTGTGTAGGGACTACCGGAGGGGAGGTTCTATCGTCATTACATAATTCATTCACAATTCTGAAAATTTCTTTCGACTTGTTGGTGGAACTTAAGATTTTCGTTGAGAAGTAGATAGTCTTGTGATTATGTAAGATTTTTTTATATGCTTTCCTAGCTAGACAGTAGGCTTCCCTAGCTTGTGGGCAATAGTTAGATCGCCATACTCTCTCCTGTTGTCTAACTTCCAGTTTTAATCTTTTTAGCTCAGGTGTAAACCATTTATGAGCATCCATGCTTCTAGAGCTACCAAAGCAAATAGGGGGAGCATGGACATTGATGGCTGTATTTAGCCATTCTTTAAGCCTAAGGTCTGCTACCTCCACATCAGTACTCTGTGGGGAAAGGGAAGTGTTTAAAGAGTTTAAAAAAGCTGGCATATCCACAGAGTTCCATTTCCGGGTGGTCCTGCTAGTTTGCAGCTTGAATTGGGTGACTTTGTCTATATGGAATGAGAAGCCTATGCTAAAATGGTCAGACCAGCTGCAAGGTTTTATGTCAATGGAGTGTACTGGTAGGTTCAAAGACCAGATTTGGTCGAGACTGTGGCCCTTCTGATGGGTCGAGGTATTGATATGTTGTGTTAAATTAATATCATTAAGAAGGTCCTTCATCTCTGCTGCTTGAGGATCTAGTAGTGTGTTATCAAACCAAAAATTCAAATCTCCAGCCAGGAGTAATTTAGAATGGTCTATAGCTAACAGAGCCAATTGCTCTGCTAAAATAGAGGGAAATGTGGCCATTGTATAAGGTGGACGATACAGTAGCACCAATACAAGTGTTCCATTGACAGTGTCTAGTTTGGCAACTATATTTTCTGTATTGGGCAAAGGTAAGGATGGTAGTTGCCTAAGTTGATGTTTTTTACTGATAATAATGGCCACTCCTCCCCCAGTTTTCCCTGCTGGACGTATTGCTGATAAGATGTAATAATCAGCTTGTAAGGCAGCTAGAATGTCCGGTAGAGAGTCTGGGGTGAGCCATGTTTCAGTCAGCAGCAGCATATCTGGTTTTGTATCACTTAATAGCAGGAATATGTCCGTCTGGTGTTTGGTCAATGAACGAGTGTTTAAGTAAACACACCTAAAATTACATGTTGCACCAGGTGTAGTCGCAAGCACCGCGTACTTAGGAGTAGGGTCTGCCATCGGGTTGGCGGAATTGCTAATACCAAGACGAAATGTTCGTTTCGTCGTGTTGAGAGGTACGGGAGGGCACATCATAGGGGTAGGTCTTAAATCTAGTAGCTCTGCAGATGTGTAAGTATAAAAACTGGCAGAGTCCTTAGCCCCTAGCCCCGGACGCTCGCGGACGAGCGCAGACGAGCTTAACTCAAGCGCAACTCCGTCGCGCCCGCTGCGCTCCCTCCAACACATCGCGTTTTATGTGAGTGAGCCTCGAGCAACTGGACCGCTGCCTCAGGTCCCAGTGCTCTCTGGCTCCTCCCAATATGGCGCCCGTTCTCGCCACCAGACCGGCACAGGAAGCCGCGGTAGGTGAGCCGCCCTCCACTCTAACGGCAGAGGAGCCGCGGTGGACCGGGGCAGAGGGGCCGCTATCTGCAGGTAAGAAATGGCGCTATTAGTCAATCGCGCTGCGTGCGTTTACATCAAGCGTGAAGATTGCTATATGCCTGCCTCGAAAGGAAGACTCAGGATAAAGCTCTGATATGCTAACACTCCAGAAATGCTGCGTTAGGAGAATCCAATTAAAAAAATTACCGCTTTGAACTCAGTAATTTCAGTATCGCCATAAAATAATACACACAAATAGCCTCCTGGACCTTGAGCGTAAAATCTGGAAAAATCGAAAGTGAGAAACCAAAATGTCTTAATTCGCCCAGTTCTCTAGCCTTCTTGAGAGCAGCATCCCTGTCTCAATTGAAGTAGCTTTGCGATAATGGGGGGCAGGGGGCACTCCCGTGGAGGCCGTGGTATCAAAGAGCGATGCAAGCGTTCCACCACAAACAGAGGTGAAAAAATCTCTGCGCCTAGCAAATCCTTGAGTAGTTTTTCAGTGAACACCTCCATAACTCTAGTAGTAGTGGATTCTGGAAGTCCAGTAATGCGCAGGTTGCTGCGCCTGGACCTGGCTTCTAAGTCCTCAACCTTGTCCTGAATCACCAAGAGTGCTTTTGCCATCTGCTTCTACAAGCTGTGCATTTCTGTTTGCACCTCCTTGGCCTCCGAGATATGCTGCACGGACATATCGAGACGTTCTGCATATTTTTCAAGTCTTTCGGACACCGGTCCATTCTATATGATAAGGAGTAAATGTTACCATCGATTGCAGAAAGGCTTTTTTGCATGGTTGCCAGGGTCTGCTTTAACTCACTGCCTGTACCTCAGTTTCATCACCAGATCTGGGAGTTGATATCTCAGAGGCCTCCTCCCTGTGTCTCGACTTGCACAATTCGAAGTTCAGCTTAGATTGAGCTTTATCAGGCTTGCCCATGATGTAGATGTTCCCCACGCAATATGGGTAATGCCTCCTGGTAATCCCACACCCGGGTTCTACCAGAACTGTACCGGAAGGACAGCCGTGGCGCTGGGGGAGACCACAGTAGCTAGCACCAAGCACTACGTCCACAGCCTCAACCAACAGAGGCTATTCACAAAGTGCCACCACAATAGCACCGAGAGTACAGTTCAGCTGGGGACAGGGGCAGCCGTCACCAGCATCTGGGAAACACAGCAAGTTACTATGACTCATGACCCAATAATTCCTAGAATTAAAGACCCCCCCTCCCGTAAGCCCAACCCCGCTCCCCTGGTCTATGTGCGATAAAAATACTCTCCTGGAATGTGGCAGGTCTCAGTAATAAGCTGGCCTGCCCGGACTGGGGTTCATTCATAGATACGGCCGAAATTTGTTCCTTCCAGGAAACGTGGGCACGGGAAGAACAATTTTGAATAGGGTATGCTTCATACTCATTACCTGCTAGGTGGGCGGGAAAGGGCAGACCGTCGGGAGGGTTAACGATATGGATAAGATCTGACTTGGGCTGTACTGCTAGGGTTATGAACACGGCATCACAGGATGTGCAATGTGTGATTCTGGAGTGGCGGGATAGGGTGAGACTCACCCTGGTCAACATCTACTCCAGACCTGTGAGCGTTACCTCTGAATCCAGAGCCATTGAGGAGCTTGCGTCTTTCTTAGGGGAGATCCCTGATGGAGTGACATTGGTGATAGGGGGAGATCTAAACTCCAACTTCGAGCCACTTGCTGGTCTGATTGATGGGGTAAACCAGGAAGAGGATGATGTATGGAAAATCCCACAACCCGCAGGGCTGCCGTTAAGATCGTAGGCGCCTCTGGCATTGCAAATAACCACCCTGACGTTGAATTATTTAATCAGGGCTTGCAATGGCAGGGTGAAATCAGATATCTCTCCAATGAATACTTTTAACAAATCAGGGAGGGAGGCACGCTTTGACTATGTTTTTGTTGAATGTAGCGCCTGGTCTAGGGTTTTAGATTTCCAAGTGGTATATAGGGCAGAGAGCGATCATAATGCACTGGTACTCGACTTTGCCCTTCCCACTGTATCAAAGCATAGCTCTATATTTGAGGCTGGCCCGGCTAGTAGGGCCCTACTATCAACCAACAGACACAGGGTTAGATGGGACAAGCTGGTCACCCATCCAGATCAAGTGGCGGAGCTATATGCTCGGCTTGTACCAGCACTTGTAGCTGCTGCCGCGTTAAAGGAACAGCACTCTTTGCATGAAATTTCTCCAGGGTTGGCAGAACTCAATAGGGAATTATTTGCTAGCCTGGCTGAAATCCTAAACCCTCCTGATCTTAGAGGCCGTAGGGTAGGTAGAAAGCCCAGCTGGTATAACAAGGCCTGCAGACTGGCAAAAAGAGAACTCCTTGAGGAATTGAAGCAAAACAATGACAGGGCATGTATAAAGCTTAAGAGGACAACATATCGGCAACTACTCCATCATGCCAAGATTGAGTGGGGGAATGAAAATTGGGCAAATCTAACATCTGGCCTAGCAGTGAAGGATGCTCGTAAGTTCTGGCAAATTATAAGCACAGGCTCAGCTGAACCAGAGCTGGCAGTTGCACCCAACATTGCTCCCGAGGTGTGGGAAGAGCACTTTCATACCCTGTATCAGGGCGATGACCCAACTGGGATTTTGCCTATATGTGATATAGATCTTACCTCTGTCCCTGAGATACCCGAGTATGAGTTCACTGTTGGGGAGGTTATGACTGCTATTGACAGAATCCCAGCTGGTAAAGCCCCGGGATTGGATAAGGTCCCTGGTGATCTTTTCAAACATGAACCTGGGATATGGGCACCTTATTTAACGCTGATTTTTAATGCTATTTTAGGGGGTATGGCAGTCCCAAGTACTTGGCTGGGAGCAGAGATAGTCCCTATTTATAAGAAGGGGTCACCTCTGCTCCCAGCCAACTACCGGCCGATCAGCCTAATTGATGTTTCGCAGAAACTCTTTGCGAGGCTGATCTTAGACC
The DNA here is from genome assembly GCF_964261635.1 of Lissotriton helveticus. Lineage (NCBI taxonomy): Eukaryota > Metazoa > Chordata > Amphibia > Caudata > Salamandridae > Lissotriton > Lissotriton helveticus. Next base: position 891,778,183 of record NC_136063.1, on the reverse strand, counting down.
GCCTTGAGGGCTGGATTGAGGAATCGGAAATTTTAAGCCCATATCAGGCTGGTTTCAGAAAGAACGTTTCGACTACGGACCAGGTTTTCCGACTAACTATGCTCTTTTGGAAAACCGTTAAATCAAGGGTGGATCACTATACATTGTTTTCGTGGATCTTCGTGCGGCCTTCGATTTAGTCCCACGAAGGAAATTGTGGAGTGTGCTAACAGATTTAGGCATTCCTACCCCTCTTTTGCACACACTCCATACTAACAATTTTGCGCAGGTCAGGTGTGGGAGAGTAGGCAAATTGTCATCTAGCTTCCCCCTTGCCAGAGGGGTGAGGCAGGGTTGCGTCTTGGCGCCTACCCTGTTCTGCCTCTATGTCAACGGGGTAATTGCCCACCTGAACGCGGTCTCTAACAGAGACGCTCCAAGGCTCACTGGGGTTGGGGTATCCGCGATTATGTTCGCGGAAGATACCCTATTGCTTTCTAAGACCCCTATGAGTATCCAGCAGTTCTTGGACACCTTTGTTATTTTCTGCTGTGATCGGGGGCTGGAAATGAACACTTCCAAAATGAAATTTATGATTTTTAATCCACCAAAAACTACAAGACCAAGTCCTTTGATTGGAGGTGTTAGTCTTGAAAGAGTTTAGACGTTTGAGTACCTGGGTCTCACCCTTAACAAAAATATGACTTGGACCCAACATCAAACAAAATCCCAGTTAAAACTCACTCAAAAGGCAGGGGGCATCATTAAACTTTTAAGCAAAGCTACAGTTAAGCCAATTGGACCACCATTAGAAATCTATAAATTACAGGCATGAGGGGTGGTAATTTATGGTGGCGAATTGTGGGGCTATAATTGCGCCCCCGCGATGGTCATTGCAGAAAATAAGTTTCTTAGGCAGTTGGTATCACTGCCACCAAGTACGCCATTGCTGCCCCTAAGGCTCCATTTGGGCCTTAGACCTCTAAATGAGGAATTGGGCCTTAAACCCCTAACCTTCTGGAGGAGACTCTGGGTAACTCCAGAGCTTAAAAATTATAGGGATGAGCTTATGGAGGTTCTAAAATTGCCTAATGCGTGGAATCTTTCATGGTTAAAATACATAAGACAGGAATTTGAAAGATTGAGCCTCCCTTTTATGTGGAGTAACCCGGAGCAAGCATGCATGAGTATATCACACAAGTAGTTGGCTAATCTGTATTACAAAAAAAATCTATTTGCCCGCCTATCCAATGCTCAATTAGGAACCTTGTCTAACACATTCATAATTATGAAAGACTATTATAAACTCGAAACTGTTTTGAATGATATTAGCCCCCATGGTTATAGGAAGCTCTTTCTCCAATGGAGATATGGCTCTTTGCCAATCAGAGCCCTTACAAGTAAAGGGTCCCCATTAACTCCTAAAAACTGGCCAGGCTGCTCAGAAGATACAGAAAATGAATTGCATGTTGTCTTTTTCTGCCCTGGATACCAGACCCCAAGGAAAAAGTGGATAGTTCCAATCTGTAAGAATCTGGGGACTAGACAATGCTCCGAATCTTTTCGGATATTAAAAACTGATCTCTCTCCGTTAATCGTTTTTGCTGTAACAAAATTCTTCGCAGCGATGTGGATTAAGAGACGTAACTATCTGAATGTCTAGTATAGTGGGAGAAGGCATATTTATGTATCTAGGTTTAGAGAAGTTTAGAGTAACGCCTGGGCCCTTTGATGATTATGCTTTTAATTGTTTTTATGGATTTTTTATACTGTACAGTGATGTTATTTTTCAACATAGATGCACTGACTGATGTTTTTAACTCAATGAATTGAATTGAAGTGTGCTAAAATATATTGTTGAATGTAATGTGACTCTTTTATGACATTATTGTCGAAATAAAGATGACAAAGAAGAATAGCACCGGCCCTTTATTCAAAGGCACACCACTCCAGTGGGGGCAGTAGAGGAGCAACCATTGAAATCCTGCTGTACGGAGTGCACCCCCTCTGAAGTTGCTGTCCTCTTCTAACACACAAACCTTAGGCCCCCAAGCACTGCCACAACAATATAAACAGGTGCAACCACAAGCAGAGGAGGGCAGAGCAACATTCAAGGATTCCTCTCCTCCTCCCTGGCGTTGAGATCTTCAACACAGTCAGTGAGCCTCCCAGACTCCTCAAGCTCCCTCAGGTGTGCGCACACAAGCTGAGTATTCCAGTCAGCTGGATTACAAGAGTGTGTAACAGCACCCGGGGCGGGGAGCAGAGTTATGAACTGACAGCTGCGATGGGGCTGGAGGGCACAGAAGGGCTCTGACTCAAAAGGGGGGGAGAAGCTGAAGCACGCACTCACCGCCAGACGGGGCAGTAACTCATGCGATATCCGCTGCTGCAATCACGGCAGCCAGCACGCAGCTCCAATCCAGCCATCTCCGCAAATCAAGCCTATCATTGCGTCAGGAGCTCAGAGCGCGATCCATCAGCAAGCGATGCACGGAGTGCCAGCAACAAAGGCAGAGTCACTTTATGGAGTTCGCTACGCCAAGCTGGGCAGGAGGCAGCATACAAAGTACTGGCACCAGTGGCGCCCAGTCAGAGCAGCGCCGATGATCACACGTTTGTAGCTGAAAGACAGCGTCACCTCCAGGCCCTGCTCCAGGAATTTTTATTTGGGTGGGCCAGGGCTGCATTTGGGTGGGTCACTGTGGTCTCGATTTGTCGCATATATGTCTAGGCAGGCCTGCTTCCGGATCCTCTTTTATCTCTTCTTAGTCGTACAAGGTCCAGTAAAACTCACTCTTTTCCAAATCTCTATTTAATGTTATCACTCTCAAAAAGTGCTTTTTCCAAGTAATGTTCCTTTGATAGGAAGAGGAGGTTTCTGAGGTTGGAGTATCAGGCAAGTGACACTTCTCGGGCTCCCTCTGTGCGAGCCTTCAGGGAGAATCCCTCTTCATTACTACCTCCACCCGACCACGGACTATGCAACGCACTCCCTTACAGGCTTGAATTTCCACTTTTCCTCTCCAGGGCATTTTATCTCACAGATGACCTGGCAGGCACCATGGGGCTCCACTTTATTTTTTCCTAGTAAAAACATTAGTAAAATCACCTTCATACTTAAAACATTGAATATAGCAGTAAATATAATTAGCCCACACTTTAAAGTACGTTCCACAGTAGCCCTTATGGCCTGACTGCTAATTAAATAAACATAAACAGAACGGCCATGACAGGGCCGGCTTCAGCGCTGTTGCAAAAGTCTTTTTAGGCACTGCACCAATAACCTCTTTCTCCGTAAATACTTTTACTACCACCTTCCAACAGTGCCCCTCATCCCTCCATGGTCTCCCTATTGACCTCTTCCTCGGATTCCCCTCACTGCCACACGCCACAAGTGTCCCTCATCTCTCCCTAGCTCCTCCCTCCATGCCATGACATTTTCCTCGGATTCCCTCACCGCCACCCTCCATCAGTGCCCCTCATCTCTCCCTAGCTCCTCCCTCCACCCCATGACCTCTTTCTTGGATTCCCTAACTGCCACACTCCCAACAGTGCCCCTCATCGCTCCATAGGCCCTCTCCCTACCTTCTCCTCGGATTCCCTCACTGCCACCCTCCACAAGCGCCCCTTTTCTTTACATAGCCCCTCTGTCATATGCATTTCATTTGTTGTATAGCGCTACTCATATCAGTGTAGTGTGTGTCAATACTGTACACCACGCACACATTATACAGAGACAATGAATCATACAAGTATGTAAATCAGTCTACAGGGAATGTCACATAAGCCAATGAGGATCCAATGTGGTCCATACTGGTGGGCAGTATATTTTAAGAGGGTTTGGTCTGGGGAAACACAACATTAGGATTTAAAGAGTATTCCATGGGGGTCAGCGTTACTGATAAAAATGTATATCTGCCCAAACATACTAATTTTATCAACATTAGAATAAGGACAGACTGAGGAAGTTCTAAATATATCGCAACACAAAAAAGCGAAGTTCTAACTATACCATTCAGGTTTGTGTGCAGCTCTTTGGTGACAGTTCATTGGTCAATGTCCTATGTTAGGATTGTAACTTCTGAACTGCAAGTAACACAAGGATCTCTGTGACAAAGGCAGCAACCCACTGAGCTATCCACATAAAATGCAGTTCATCTGCATTTAAAAACTACTAACAGACAAACGATTGCTCTCCAGCAGGATTATTATTCAGCAGCGTTATCTGGGCATTTTGTTTTGTCTCATTGTTGTCCTGCATCGGCCATGATAATGATAAAAAACTGTTCAAATGAAGCAAACACGAAGTATGTGTCCTGCTGGGCCTGTGCAGATTTTAAAAAGAAAAAAATGTAGTAGCACATTCTCTTACCTACTCCATAAAACAAACTTTGTGTCACAGCCTGATGTGATAAGCTGCTGCAGGGGTCAGGAAAGGGAAAGGTGACTAGGAATATACAAACTTCTTTTCTCCTGCGCTGCATTGAAAAATAAATATCAACGCAGCAGGACAGTAGGCAAAGATTACCAAAGGTTACCGTTGTCAAAGAAAGGATTTGTGCCTTTTGCCATACAGAGATAAAGGGGTGAAAAAATAAACAAAGCCTCCTTGACATGTAAATGGTCTTTTAAAGACCTGTGAAGTACTTCAGCGATGATCTCTAAATCTGTGTGTGTGTGTGCCTGGGTAGTTGTCTCGGACCAGGCTGACACACACAACGTGTGCGTTGCACGCCTGCCCTCAAGCCCTCACTGCCAGGGCCAAGTCTCCTGTTTGGTTGGGCCAGGGTCATGTTTGGGTGGGCCTGGCCCACCCGGCCCACCCACTAGAACCGGGCCTGGTCGCCTCCTCGGCCTTCTAACTCCGCCACAAGCCGCATCCGTGCGATAGTGCGGTGCGGCTCAGGAAGTGAATATTTCAGTGAGTTCCCAGGGTTGGATCACAGCTCCAAGGTTCACTAACACTTCTCGCTGAAATTTGCACGGCAAGCCCTGAGTGAATGGCAATTCAATGTGGATCAATGTAGGCGGCTAGTGGAGCAAGCTCAGCTCGCAGCCATCCTAGAGCCTGGCAAGCTCCGACTCCCCTGGTATACCATACTCATGGATTTTAACACACATGGATGAGGAGAAGGGGAACAATTCCTCGCCAGCAGCTGATGCACGGGATGAGGTCACAGGCTCACAGCTGCATAATGATACAGGCTCAAATTGAGGCCGGGGGAAGCCACAGGGAAATATGCCACATCTACAGTAGACGAACAACATTAGAAGGGGCATGGTAGGCTCACTTGGTTAAGAGAGGGTGATGAGTTTAATGCGGATGTACTGGGTATGAAGCATATACAATGCATACACACCGACCCAGGAGTGACATGTAGATAATTATAAATATATATCATATTTTGCCTCATCCATTTGATTTGATTGCATGCTCAGATACTGATATTCACGTGATACATCAGCTGGACACACAGGAAAAAGGAAATGCCACGAAGAGCATGATAAATAACTTGCATTCCTGATGGACACAAGCGTGCAATTATTCAGACATTTGTATATGTGATATAATGGATGAAAAACATACGATGTAGACAGTTTCCTGTTATGTAGAACAGACATCTGGCTTAGTAGGACATGCATTGGCAGTGTAAATGACATTCTATACCAACTTCAATGTATTCAACTGTCTATAGCTACACATATGTATACGGTTATTTGTAATTCTGTGACAAATATAAAATGCAAATAAAGATATTTAAAAAAAAGAATAATGTACTACAGTGCATTTCCCCTGAGTAACATATTTTTAAATTAATTTTTCATTTAAGCTGCCCATTATTTTATATGTAGCTAACTGATGGTGAAAGACCTAAAAAAAAATGCAACCATGTCACCCCAGCCAGTGGTGAAGATCGCGGAAATGTAGCTTGTTACGCCCCCCCCCGGAAGAGTGAGACGAGTGGGCTGACCTGGTGCATGCCAGGGTAGCGTAGGGGTATGAATAAAAAGCACATAGCTCTGCCCGTTGTACTCTTCTGGAATGCCCAACATAGCTGCCAGGGCAGGGCCTCTCACCTGGCCATGAGGCTGATGCCGTGAGCGGAGGTGCCTGCGATCCTGTGCGCCTGCTACAACCCGGGCCGCTGGTCCCCGAACCCATCTTGGGCATCCCTGCGCACCCGGGCCTCACTGCTCACCTGCCGACAACGGCGTGTCTCCAAGAGAGCCCACCACCTGCCAGTGCAAGCTCCAAGCCCGAGTCCCACGAGCTTGGCAGCCTCCTCCGACCATCACGGCCTCCGTGACACCGGCCCGCAGTACTCCTTTCTTGTTGACGTACTCCACCGCTGCCTCTGACCTACACCACGGTCAAGTAGGTCACACATTTTGAACTGAGTCTTGATATCCTGATTGCCAAGTTCATATGTTCATGAGAATATTAACATCACTGTACTCTCTTCAATGTGGTGCCACCAAGTCTGTGTATAGCATTCCAACCACATGTGTATGTGGTCCCTCAATGACTACTGCCTTTGGTCCACACTGCGGTCCCGTAGGTTACACATTTGGAACTGAGTCTAGATTTCACAATGGCAGAGTTCATATCATTGCATGCAAGGAGAGGTGTAAGAGGAAGATGAGTTTGAGTCTGGAGGAAAAAAGGATCATCATTACGGAGGTGATCAAACACTGCCAACAACTGCTCTGGTGTCACTAACTCTGTGCATCTTGAGCCAACGACACATGGCTGTGGGCCTTTGCTGACCGCTGCCTCTGGCCTACACTGCGGTCAAGTAGGTCACACATTTGGAACGCAGTCTTGATTTATTATGGCAGAATGTATATCATTGTACAGGCTTCATCGCAGACTGCACCCCCTTTCAGCTGCGGTGCCACTAAGCCTGAAATTCATGGACACTTCCTGGTGGAACTTTGGTGGCGACTGAGTCTATGGTCTGGGTTTGTCTTCATCATCATGTCAGTGATACTGATTTGGTGGCAAAAACGAGGCTGTAGCATTCCACTCCTCTATTTGCCGCTTCCGGCCGGCTTCTGCCCCCTGCATCATGCCCTGGAGGACACCTTCCACTGTCCCCCGCAAGCCTCCAGTACATGCACCTTCGACATTGAAGAGGACCCGCTCAGCTTGCGTGGCCCTACCTCAGTGCACCGCAAGTCACCGTCCCGTGGCGATGTGCCTGTGCTGACCGCATTGCATCCGGGGCCACTAACTCTGTGTAGCTCAAGTCATGGACCCTGTCTGATAGAATATTGGATGGCCTCTCGGTCGATGGACTGGGGTCATCAATGCCATGTGTCTGTGGCCCTGCGCTGTCCGCTGCCTCTGGCCTCAACTGCGGTCCACCTGGGCTCACACATCAAATCAAGACCTGACCGCAGGATGCACACTCTACCACTGCCAGGACCAACTCCAAACAACAGTAAGTAAGCAAGTAAGTAAGGTGTGTATTGTACAGTTAATTAAAACCTTTACAAAAATTGACCATCTCTTATAAACAGTAAAACATCAATTTAAAAGGCTGATAGCCACAGTTAAGAACACACATTAAAATTACAGAGAAGATCAACTCCCCCGGCCTTGGTGGCCCATAGTCCTGTTTCTTCATTTTTGTTTGTGGAGGTTAGCAGCAGTTCATGAGATAGAGTTACACTCCTTGTCAGAGTCTTGGCTACAGAATGAGGGCAGGCAAAGAGGTGCAAGTTTAAAGTGCAGAGTGCTGCATCAACATTAATTTCTTTGTGCAAAAATGTCTGAAGATTAGCCTGTAGATGCTAATCCTTGAGTCTTAAGTGTGCAAAAGTGCTTAATGCTTTGTGCGCAAAGCGCTGTTGCTGTTGTTACTCAAAGGGTTAACAGGCTGGCTCCATCCCAGTTCCAGTGCAACTTCTCTGATGATCTGGCGGTATACGTTTCAATCGGGAATCAACAGCAGTTAAAAATGTTACCAGGCAGCAGCTTAGTGGAATATCTTCACCAGAGAAGCTTGCAAGCACCGCTTGTCTGCACGACCTTATTTGTTTCCTGTTAAAGATAGGTCTAAGTAGTGACCGGCGCTCCTGCACCTGTTCCCGGCATATGGTTATAATGTGGACTATGTCCTCCTCACCTTCCCTGCAAAGATGGCAAATTGCTGGCTTTGGAAGGGGTAGCCATGGGGGCAGATGGTATGCAGATGTTAATAAACCTAACCGGAGTTTCAGAAACTTCTCTTTGGTGGTTTTGGAGAAGTTGGAAAGGAGGTATGCTTGAGGCATCACTTTACTGTAGTATTGTACAGTGAGCCAGCCATGTTTGTGTTCTGTCAGGACCGCTTTGTCTTGTAAGATAGATTCTTTTTTGAAAATGTTAATTACTATTTTTTTGAAGCTTTCCATGGTCCCTGATGATGCCCATAGTTGCCGTAACCCCAGCTGGTCTAATGCAGTATCCAAGAAGTGCCTGGCAGGGCATGTTTCAGAGGCTTCTAGTTCCATCCACAAGTAGGAATTTGAAGTTTCTGGCTGCCCTTTTTTGATTTTGTACCAGGTTTTTATGAAAGCTCCTTTTCGGGCCATCTTTTGTCTTTGCATCCCGAATTCAATCCTCATTTGCGCCGGCGACGTATATCCAGGTAACCCGTAAATTATTCTCAGGGCTCTTGCAATGGTACCATTCAATGTTTCCGCATCTCTCCCTCTCATGGCTTCACTTCCATAAGTGATTGATGGAATAAGTTTGGCCTGTATCACGCTGATTAGAGGGAGAAGGCTTGGTCCCGCGGTCATATTCATCAGGTTCCGTAATGCCATAGATGTCATTAGTCCCCTCTTTTTTATTGCCTTGAATTGTGCTTTATAATTGCCTTTATTGTCAATCATAACCCGCAGGAATTTGTAATCTTGTACAACTTCCAGCTTGACTTTTGCCAGGTACCAGTTGTGCTTTGTTGTTAATTTCTGGTAATTTACGCACATGATTTTTGTGTTAATACTTAATCTGTTGGTCTCTGAATATTGAGATGTGATGTCAAGCAACCGTTGCAGTCCTATAGGTGTCCGGCTGATGCTTACCAGGTCATCTGCGTATAGGAAGTTAGATAGCTGACACCCTCCTAGCTTCGGAGCATGCGAGTTGCTTTCGTTGAGTTTAAAGCTCGGCCATGAAGAGATTAAGAAGTATAGGGGCAAGTACACAGCCTTGTTTTAATCCCGAGGTTGTGTTTATCTTCTTTGTTAGATGGTCACCTGCCCCCAATTTTACTTGTACCCAGGTGTTACTATGCAAAAGGATTAGTTGTTTTAGGAGCAATGGTGGTATACTTAGCCTTTTTAGTTTTTGACACAGAATATTTCTGTTTATGTGGTCAAACGCCGAGCTATAATCGGTGAAGCAGATGTACAGGGGCTCTTTGATTACAAGTGCAGCATCAATCAATAATGAGAGGGCAGAGATGTCAGTGGCAGTGTCCATGTCTCCACAGAATCCGGTTTGGTTGTAAGGTATTGCTTTGATTTCTGTGGCCCATGTTCTTAATTCTTGGAGGAGTACACTGGCATAGTATTTAGCTTCATTGTCCAGAAGAGCTACCAGCCAGTAGCTCTTTGGGTGGCTCCTGTTGCCTTTTTTGTACATGGGAGAGATTATCGAGCCCCTCCATGATGATGGTACTGTTGACGTTTGCAGAATTGTGTTGAAGATCAGCATTAGAATTGGAGCCCAATATTCTGGATCTTGTTTAAACAGTATGGGCAGGATGCCGTTTGGGCCAGGGGCTCCCTCACGTCTGCCTTTCAAAATTCTTTTGCAAACTTGTGTGTTCGTGATGGTGAAGTCCTGTCCCAGTTCTGCTTTGGAGTTTAACTGTAATGATTGAGATTCCAAAGTGGTTGCCGAGTTAGTTAAGCCAAATTGAAGAGTCTGGTCTTTGTTGAAGTGCAATTCTCAGTAAGTTATCCATGCTTTTTCTGTGACATTGGAGTTAATACACTGACCTTGTGGATTAGCCAGAGCATTCATCTTTTTCCAGAATTGTGTGCTATTGTTGTTTTTGATATCATGCAGAGGTCTGGTCCAAAGAGATTATTCTGCATCCTTTTTATTTTGCCAGATTCATTTTTTGTGGGTGGCTTTTAGCTGCCTCAGTTCTTGCAAAGCCGTTGGTTCCTTCTTCAGCCTCCGTATTGTGTAGTTTTTCTGTGCCTTTAACTTTTTTAGTTCTGCATTATCCCATCAGTTGGAGCTTGACCATTGGTTTCGGGGGCGAGCTGTTCTATTTCAAGAGCATCCCTTTGTATCTCCATAGCTGTTCCGTAGGGCTTTTGCAAATGCCTCCCAGCCTGCTCTTGTATCGGGGCTGGCCGTTTCCACTTCTTCCAAGAGTTGTTTTGCAAGGGAAAGGAGGCCCTTGGGGTCTTTGGTACTACATTTTACTCTTTTCTCGTTATTGGTGAATTCTAAGCAGAGTGTATTTGCTGGGGGCAATTTGCATGTTCATGGCTCTTCTACTGTGATTTCCTGGGGTAGATGATCATTGAAATCCCCGCTCCCAATACAGTAATCTTTTACTTTTAAGAACATGCAGTGAGAGCAGAAGGTATAATCAATTGTGGTCCTTGTTATTGCATTGTTAAATGTTGCTGTCTGTGGACGATCTCTGGATAATCTACCATTTAATGCACAGGAGCCCAGTTGTTCAAGGAATGCCAGTAGATTTTTCGAGTTTTTTTTTGGTATACCCTTGGTGTTGTTGTCTTGAGGCATTTTCTCCCACGCGAATGGATCCCCTTCTGAATAAATATCATCTGTTCTTTTACTAAGCATGTTTAGGTTGGTATCCCCTGTGATTATCCAACTATTTGCTTTCTCTTCTGTTATTATTTTTACTAGTTCATCCTTCAACTGTTGACTCCCTCGGATTTTATCACGTGGGTGCAGATATAAGTTTACGAGTATTATGAACTCTTTGTTTATTTTCTCCTGTGGGGTGATTCAAATTACTTGCATTGCGTTGGATGGGGATAAGATATATGGCAGCGATTCTGCTGCATAGATGCTACTTAAGGAGCTGTATGCCGCTAGACCTCCCTTATTGTGGCCAAATTTGGAGGTTCTTATTGCCGGTAGATAGAGCAAGTTGAAACCGTGCAGTGAAGTTGGTACTCTGCTCCATGTTTTTTTAAGCGATATGATGTCGAATTTCTGCAGATAAGTTTGTAGTTCCGGATACAAGGTCTTATCACCCAGGCCATTGATGTTCCAGGAACAGGTTTTCAAGGATTTCTTGCATGAGGATGCATTGAGTTTGGAGTGTCACTGTCTTTCAGGTTTGTTGTATATTGTCCTCAAAACCCTGCTCCACTCTAGTGTGGCCTTCCTTCTAGCAGAGTGAGCCCTTTGGTCATTATGTTCTCCATTTTCCCTGCGTTCAATGCCATTGCTGCGTGCCCCTTGCAGTACTGAGAATAAACATGGGCTAAGTTGTCCAGAGCTAGGGTGTTCTTCTTGGCTCTTTGAATCAGCCAATAAGGGGTCAGGATACCTTGGTTTTGCAAGTGGCCGAAGGTTGATGCCCCATGCGTTGAATCTAGTTTTTTCCTTTAAGACTCTCTCGGCTAAGTCTGGTGTAGCCCAGACTGTTTTTGTTGACTCTGTTCCAGGTCGATCAGGTGATTTTTTTAACTCAACTGACTCCAGGTCGGTGGATTTTATATTCTTTAGGCTATTGATAGACCTTAGTAGTCGCAGTATGTTGCCCCTGTTAAGTATATCGACCTGTCCCTTTGATATATACTCCGGGTAAAACATGATTGTTGTTGTTGCCTTGAAAGCACTGTTTGTTGGTCCAAGGTATTCTTTGTTGCTTTTGGGACCTCTGTTAACGATGGTGGCCCCCGTGATGGTTTTGTCCAGCCGAGTGACTGATTGTCGCTTGCTGAGACTTTCTCTGTGCTTGAGGCTGTTGTTGTAATGATCTACACCCCTGTGCATATACTTCTCCGTGGGGCTATTTGAGTACCTGCTGAGTCCATAGAATCTCTTGTAGATGAAGTTGCTATACCTTGTGTTGCCTCATCGAGTGCCTGAACCTTTATTGTTGTAATTGTTGGTTCCTCTGTCGAGCGCCAACTTTTGGTCTCCGATCTCTGACAGTTGTGGATTTATTGAGAGATATTCGCTCTATCTTGTCAAGTGCTTTTTCAATGATTGGCCTCTTGTTTTTTCCCCGGCCTGGGTCTGTCGCCTCTTCATCCCTACTAGGGGAATCTTGTTGGTTGTCCGTTGGTGCAATCAGGGGGCTATAAATTCCATCCCTGCTGTGTGACAGAGCCTGCGTTGGCTTTTGATTTCGCCCCATCCTCCTTTGTTTTTTCCGCTGTTTGGAGGATGCCATCGGTCGAAGCCTGTTTTTCCGGGAGTTTTCTGGATTGCGAGGTGTTGCTTGTGTGGGGTACTGTGGCTCCTTGGCTCAGTGAGCTGATGCTTGTCCCTGTTGCAATTTGCTGTGCCTGTGCCTGGGGTCCTGGGTATTTGCTTGAAATTATAGTTACTTGCTCACCGTTGCTGGTGTGAGCCGAGCCCAAAGCTGGTTTGACTAGCACTGCCTTCCTTATGTCAGAGAGGAGGCTATCCATAGCTGATGGTAATGTCGCTAGCTTATCCACAATTGTTATGCAGGTGCAGCTAGCCTGTGTAAGTTGTGTCTCTGATTGAGCCCTCTTAATCCGATTGTTAAGGTCTGTTATCTTATCGTCTATGTTAGCAATGAAAATGGAAAGCGAGTTGAGGACTGACAACTGTAGGTCCATCTTGTCTGATTGGTATTGCATTGAATTCAATGACATTTGCATTGTGTGCAGCAGGGTGGACCAGATGTCTTCTTTGTCTTGCGATTGGTCTTTCTCAAGGTTGGGTTTCGGGGAGCTGGTATTCCTTCCATCTGGCTCACCTCCAGGAGCAGTAGAGTATGACACGACCCGTTTCTTCCATTCTTCCAGTGTGAGGTATGATGACTCTGGCTTGGTTTCTTGGAACGTTGGAGATCGTGTTGGAGCTTGTTTTATATTACTATTGGGTTGAACTAAAGTGATACTGAGACCGTATTGAGTTTGTAGTTGACCCGTGATTAGTTGAACGGGCTCATCTTGTGCTGGTAAGTGGAGTGTAGGTGGAACTTTCCCGGCTTCAGCATTTATTGTCGTATTGTGGAAGTCTTTGCAGTCAACTTTGCCCGCATTGGCAAAGCTCGCCTCCTTGTGTTCACTAAACCCCAGTCTCTCAAGTGTCTCAGAAGACGCCTGGCCGGGAGTGTCCACGGCAAAGGGATTTTACTTATGGATGTCTTCTGTTTTGGCCTTTGACGAAGTATTAGGATGCTGTGTGGATCCAAGGAGAGGTGTGTTACACTTGTGTTCTTCCGAATCTTCCTCCTCCTCTCCCAATCGATGTGTTGGCATTTTATCCAATGATCCATCATTGGCATGCTTGTGAGGGGTGCAATTGTTGTAGCATTCCCTTTTTCCTTTCTTCGTTCCTTCTGTTCCTTCCTCTCTAGTTGTTGCTCCGCGGCTCACTGCCAGTCCCAGCGTGCCATGCCTACTCTCATTATCTGTGGCAGTGTTTATGTGTGGATCTACCACCCATTGCCTAAAGTCATATTTTCTTAGATGTTTGTTTATCTTGATTCCTTGGGCCTTTGCCTCTTTGTTTGCTTCTATCACGTCTGTTCCCTCTACAGAGCTTTCATCGCCGCTGCTCTGGCTTTTTCTGGAGACTGATAAGCCCCTGCAGGCCGTTCCCTGGTGCTGCTGTTGTACCATCTGATGTTCCGTTTGGTGAACCTTGAGAGGTTGGAGTGGATCGGGAGATTAGTTACTTTGCCACTATTTAAGCACAGTACCAGCCCACCGTCCTTTAGAAATGAGAATTTGGTGTATATTTTTGGTTGGTAACTTGGCTTGGGCAAGTGAAGCCCACTGCTTAAATTACTAGCCATGCTGTTTGATGAGGGCTGTGGGCTAGCGAAAAGTGGCGAAATCAAATTGGATGCTTCATCTTTGCCTTTTATCCTCGCAGTGGCGTCGGCGCATCCCTTTTTTTGTGTTTTCTTGGTTGTCCTCCTCATTCTTTTGGCAGGGTTCACTGCAGCTGGCTGCCTCGTCTTCCCATACCGCATTATTGCGTACGAGGTGTTTGTGGGCAAATTAAGTTGAGTTGGTTGTCATGGCTGTCTTTAGCTGTTGTGGCTGCCACTTGTCTCATATAGCACTTTCTAAGGGTAATGTGCTTTTTTTTCGAACCTTGGCTATTGCAGGACTATTGCCTGCCTTGGTGTCTTTCTCTAGGTTCCACTAACTTTTACAAATTTTTTTTTTTGCTGTTCTTTGTTGTCCTTTGACGTCCTCTTTGATTACAGGGGGAAATTTCCTTTTTTTACAGTTCCTTATTTTAATCACTGCTTCTTTTTACCTTTTCTTGTATCCAGGGGGGTCCAGGCAGGCTTAATTTTTTTTCTTTTTCTCCCACTTTTCCTTCTCCCTTGCTGCCGCTCAAATGAGATGAGTGAAGCAGACTGTGTTCACCATCTCTCTGCTTTCTGTAAGCCACACAGAGAGCAAAGCAGTAATGGCAAGGTAAGGCCGGTGTATCTTCTGTCAGCATGGGCATGGGCCGGCTTTTCTTAATGACCGTAAAGGCCGCACTGTACCAGCCTTGACAGTAGCTACTGCAAACTTATATTACACCCCTCTAGCTACACTGCAAACTCCACTGCCAGCTGCTGTTTGTCCTCCTCTAACGCCACTCCCCCAGGCCCTCCAGGCCCTCCAGACCCCAGGCTCTCAGGCTCTCAGGCTCTCAGGCACCGCAATAGGCAAGAACGGCCGAGTCTGAGACCCAGAGACCTAGGAATAGGAGATATGGGGTAATGGGGGGAGATAGGGGGACAAGCAAGCGGCAAATAGGGCAGATTGGCTAGAGGGCAGTAGTGGACAGTGGTGGGCTGATCGGGTGTCCAGCATCGCGCGATTGTTGAGTTGAAAATTTGCTGCAAATCAATGTGTGTCTCAATGTACTGCAGCAGTGGTGGCTGGCAACAGAGGCAGACTCAAGCACTTGGGCCTTCCAGGCTCAACGGCTGAAAGCGGGGCCTCCACAGTTGTAAAATTTCGGCCGTGAGCAACTTCTCTAAGCACCCAGCTCCGGCTCAACTCTCGTGCGGGAGCAGTTGAAGTTCGCGGATGCGTCACCGGAAGTCAGGCAGCACCAAACAACAGGTGCCAGAGTCGGAACTGTCTTACTGCCAGACTATTAGAGTTGCTCACAGCTGTCGTGGCTGCCATCATCAGCTCTACACCCTGCTCAGCTCTACAGGTGCCACTAACTCAGTGCGCCACAACTCATGGGCCATTTCTGATTGAGTTCTTTGCAGTGGGCAGCTCATGCAGCAATGTCCCCTCAGGCAGTGTGGAAGACCTGGAACAATGATAAGGAAGATGATGCAGGTGTAACACACCCCACTGCAGCTGCAGCAGGAATATCCAGAAAGGACACAATGCTAGATAATGTGTTCACATGAGCACGCTCAGCTCTGGTGCCCCAACGTCAGTGCACTGCAACTCACGGACCCTTCTGATTGCATATTGGGTGACCTCTGCATTTGCTCTGGCTACCACCATCATGCTTCGCAGTTGTTTCTGTTATGCTGGTGTTTTCTGTTTCCGCTTTGATTGTGATCACTGTTCATGATGTTGCCAGCACCAACCACTCCATGGGGCTGGCTTACACTAACCCCCACACATCCAGCACAGGCGTCACTGTACCTGTGACCCTGGAAATAAAGGTGCCAGGCGCACGTGCCCGTAGCCAGTTCCACAAACTATCTGAGTCTGTCTGTGTGGTCATAATGTATGCATGAGGGCCTCGGGCCATACAACATTACATTGTGCTGTGTACAGCAGACGCAAACATGTCACCGCAGGCAGCAGGTAAGACCTTGGACATGTAGCTTTGTTGTCCCTCAATCAGTACGTAAGAGGAGTTGACTGGGCAGGTGTATGCAAGTCCAGCGTGGGGGTGTGAATGATTATCCCAGTGCTCTGGGCGTGATTTAATACGGGAAAAGTGAAAATGCACGTGTCTCTGTCGCAGTGCGGGTCTCCGTTGGGGAGTGTAAGTGGTCCCTGATGGGGATGAGACACCCACTTATGGGATCTAGTTCGGGTTCCATGAGGTCAAACCCCACCTGCACCTGTTCGGCCACTTCCTTCTGGCAGTCTGACACCTGGCCTTTGAATGTGATGTGCGCCTTTGTGGGGTGCTGGGAGTCAGCCGTGGTGGTGGGTGCTTCCTGCTGTGTGGTCTGTGCAGGGGGTGGGGTCTCCTTAATGCAGCTGGGCTGCCCTGCTCCTGGAGATGGATTGCCTAAGATGTCCATGAACTGTTGTAGGGAGTTGGTGTTGAAGGTGTGGAGGTCCTCTTCAGCATCACAGATAGGTTGTCTCGTCTACTCTGCTGGAGGTGTTGTTTGCCCCTCTGCAATGTGCATTTTGACATTGCGTTGACATGTATGTTGATGCATTGTTCACGTTTACATACAGACTGCATGCTGTACATTCTGACTGTTTGGGAGGAGCCGACCATTTGATGCGGGACAAGGGACATTTGGACTACATGACAGATGTGAGGTTGTACATGTATATTTTCATCTCACAGTTTCCTGCTATGTCAGGTGTGATTGGCCAGTTTCAACTCACAAATGTACCAAGTTGTTTCCTCTGTTCTGCAGTGTAAGTGTTGCACTTTGTACCACATTTTCGTCACTGTGGATGTGCTGTTATTGCTATGTATGTGTGCTGCATTGTGTGGGATTTGCCCCTGCAGCAGTGATTTTGCGGCCCCTTATCCCTTTGAGAGGGTGCGCCTTTGACTTCTGTGCTTTTACGGTGCTGAGATGTTGGCGACTTGGTGTCATTTGTGCTCTTGGACTGTTTTTGTACTCTTGTGCATTGTTTGTCTGCAGATGTATTGTTGACGTCAGGGGTTGTTTGTGCATGTGGATGTGACAAAGTGTGACCTGCTCCTTTTCCAGATGTGGTCCACACTCAGCCACCTCAGTGTTGTGGTGTGCACCATGTCATGATGATTGCACTGCTGCCATGCTGATCTTCATGTAGTGTCACTTGCATTGTCAGCGTGGCTCAGAAATACGCATCTTTGCTGTGTTTCGCATGTGTGCTTGTGTTGGTTGTGAGATTGGTGATGTGTGAGGTGGACCGCTTTGGGCACATGTTGGACAGGGGCCTACCTGGTGTTTGTATGTGTGCTGCAGTGTGCTATGGTGATCAGGGACATTGTGGGTGTGTAGTGTGCTCCACATGATTATGCATGTGTACCATTGTGCCCACCTCCTGTGGCGCAGGACTCCCAACTCCAGTCGCCGTGGCTGCCTTCCTGTTGGCAGCGGGTTTCTGCTTGGTTTGCCTTTCACATCATGCCAGCATCTCTTGACCTCCTCCATTGACCTCCTCAACACTCCGACTGCATACACATTGTTCACGATGGAGTGGCATGTTTCTGTTTGTGTTGCCAATGACCCAGTGGAGGTGACGAACAGTTGTTGTTTGTGTCTTTTCTCCTCCCTCTTCCTCTTCTCCTTGGCCTTCCCCGACCCTGGGTTCCTTGCTGGTGGTCTGTGGGGTTTGTGGGGTATGTGTTGGCCTCCACACTCACTCCGGGTGCAACCATGGTGCTAAGGGGTTTCTTTTTTACTTCCTTTTTTTCTCTGCTTTTCTAGTGCATTTTCCCGCATGACGAATGGGAATTGCAGGCCTGTCACTGGTTATCGCTGATTTTTGTATCGCGGTTTGGGACAACGCTATTATTTTCGAGTTCATGTTTCACGTTTTTGCTGCATCACGTTGAATTTAACGAGATAATTTGACGCGTTATCGTGAGACTATCGCATGGTACCGCCGTGTTGAGAATACCATGTTAACACAGCGTTCTTTTCCCGTGATAGACTGTGATGTAAAGAGTTGCGTTATGCTAATTTTCCGGTAATTACCACATGTTCTTGAGAATATCCCCCGAAGTGATATGAGAACAGCAACTCCACTAATAGCTATCAACCCAGTGGCAAATCTGCACATACATGCAGACGAGTGAAGAATCCTTCCTTTACTAGGATCATCAGATTACCCATGGTGGCTTCCGTATTTTCACTTACCCAACAAGTAGGTTGCAAGTTATCTCCTTAAACTCCTGTGTCCAAATGCAAACTCCTTGCTAGGAGACCTCGCTTCTCATCAGCTGTTTGGAGAAAGAAATAGGACTTGCCTCATGTTTGTGATGTATCAAAAAGTGTTGCCCATATTCAAATAGAGTATCTAAGAAATAAATATGTTCCTTAGCATTAGAGTGTCCTTGGTACCCACTAAAAATATGAAAAAAGCTACCTATTTGACTGTGTTGATAACCCTGTGTAAATGAGTTCAAAACATACTCATACAAATGGATCTGTTTTCCAAGGGAACATGTGTGCTCAATAAAACCATTGGGTAGTGTCAAACAGAAAGCAAATAGTCCTAGGATTAAACATGAGCATACAATACCAATTCATAGAAAACAATTGTATTCAATGCAGTCATTGCGGCCTTCCAATATCTCAGTTTGCAGTTTCATGATCCAATAGAGTTCTCATTGTAACTGTAATTTTCTTTTTCTGTTGTCATTCCCTGATTGACATGACTTGCAGTACTGTATATTTCAATTGGCTGATGTTGTATCATGCTGTATTAAAATGTACAGCTACAGTAGATGAAGGGTTCTTAGTTCTGATATTACTCTTGTGGTCAATTAGCCTGTTTTTGATTTTCTTTATGTTTTCCCTACTTAGGTTTGCCCACACAGGCATTTCAACAGGTACACAACATTCTTGGCACCACGAGCGGCCAAAGTATGTAACTTGATCTGTCTTTCAGTCAAGGGATGCAAGATCTTGGTACCTCTTATGGTGTTGTTACAATTACCATAATTTCCACAAGGCTTGGTGCCATAATGTGTGGTTAAGTGTATTGTTGACTTTGTTTTCAAAATGTCATGAATATTTTGTGAATGTTCATAGGCAAATAATGGTGGGTTGCTGAAAATTTGGTTAATCTCGGGTTCATTACTCAAAAGCGGCCTATTTTCATTATGTTCGGTTTAATTTTGCTGGTTGAGTGTTTTGAAATAAACACCTCTTTTGGATGTATTGGTGAAAGGGTTTTAATTTTCTAGTAACGTTTTCTGGTCCTTAGACAATGTTCTGTCTTCTGCTTCTATCAGTTTATAAGAATCCCTTTTAACAAGATTCTCAATCCTCTGTTCATTGTGTCAATTAGATTAAAGGCATAATTGTCTGAACATATTCTTTTCAACCTCAATGATTGTGAATATGGTAGCTTTGATAATGTAGCAAATTATTTCGATCAGTCTCCTTGACATATAACTCAGTCTGAATTTTTTCATTATTCATTACAACTAATACATCCAAATATTATATTTTATTTGAATCTATCTCTCAAGCAAACTGTAATCTAGTATCTACCTGGTTCAAGGGTTACATCCCTGGATCCTCGCTATATCAAATATATGTAATCAACGTATCTTAAAAATAAAGCAAATTGTTGATCCAAAGTCCCGGAGATAAACTATTAGCTTGCTCAAACTTAATCATGAAGATATTCACATAGTACGGGGCAGCACCGTTTCCTATGCTGGTCCCAGTCAGTTGTTGATAAAAATCATTACTTCATTTAAAATAGCTGTGGCATAAGGTAAATTGCATTAATTTCAGCAAAAACACGCTTAGGTCTTCACCATAATCCACCTATGACAAAGCCCATACAATGCCCTGTAAATCCAAATTGTAGGGAATGGATATATATATAGGGACTTCACATCAATTGTACACAACAGCTGATTTTGAAGGTTTTCTACAGTTAATTATCCAAATGGTTCAAAATGTCAGTGTTGTCTCCTATGTATGTAGAACATCTTTGCACAAACGTTTGTTGATAATGTTCTATTAAATTCGTAGTATTCTCATGAATAGACCCCTGTGCAAATATAATCGTTAATCGGCCTGAATGGTGGTATAAATAGATGTTTATATATGTTAGGTAACATGCATATGGTAGGAACAGTTGGATTATCTGGAAGCTGGTATCTCTTTTCAGCGTCAGTGATAATGCCATTGCCAGTGGCTTAAGTTATTAAAAATTTTAATTCCTTAAGAAATGTATTGGTGGAGTCAGCATGCAAGTTGTTGCAGGTTTCCAAGTCTTCAACATGTTCTTGTAAATTCTGATGGTAAAATTCATAGTCCATTAGAACCAGTGCTCCCCTTTATCCACTTTACGGAAGATAATATTGTCATCAGATGCCAGTTAGGTCTTGATTATTTACAATGGTCTCAAAGGAGTCAATCGATTTAAGACAATTTGGTGGTAAGTAGTTGCTTTTCGTAAAGCGCACTACACACCCGTGAGTGTCTAAAGGCGCTGGGGGGGGTTGCTTCCTGCTACTGCTCGAAGAGCCAGGTCTTGATGAGTCTTCTGAAGGTGAACATGTCTTGGGTCTGCCGCTGGTGGGTCGAGAGGGTGTTCCAGATCTTGGCTGCGAGGTAGGAGAAAGATCTGCCACCGAAGGACTTTCGTTGGATGCGGGGGACGGTGGCGAGGACGAGGCTTACAGGCGTTGTGGAATGCTTTGTGTTCGTGGGTGAGGAGCTTGAATGTGATCCTCTTGTCGATGGGGAGCCAGTGTAGGTCTCTCAGGTGGGGGGTGATGTGGCTGCGGCGGGGCGCATTGAGGATTAGTCGGGCGGAGGCATTTTGGATACGTTGGAGTCGGCGCAAGTGTTTGGCCGGGATACCCGGGTAGAGTGTGTTGCCGTAGTCTAGTCTGCTGCTGACGAGGGCCTGTGTCACCATTCTTCTTGTTTCGTTCAGGATCCACTTGTAGATCCTGCGAAGCATTCGGAGGGTATTGTAGCAGGAGGAGGAGACGGTGTTGACCTGTTTAGACATGGAGAGGGAGGAGTCGAGGTTGCGTGCGCGGTCGGTCGGTGTCGGTGCTGTTCCCAGCGTGGTTGGCCACCACGAGTCGTCCCAGGGGGAGGGGGTGGGCCCAAGGATGAGGATCTCCGTCCTGTCCGAGTTCAGTTTCAGACGGCTGCTCCTCATCCATTCGGTGACGGCCTTCATTCCTTCGTGGAGGTTGGCTCTGGCGGTGTGGGGGTCCTTGGTGAGGGAGAGGATGAGCTGGGTGTCATCGGCTTAGGAGATGATGTTGAGGTCATGCTGGCGGGCCTCTTGTGCGAGGGGGGCCATGTAGATGTTGAACAGCGTTGGGCTGAGGGAGGAACTCTGGAGTACGCCGCAGTTGATGTTGGTAGCTTCAAAGCCTTCTTTGTGTTACACCACATTAGAAAACAAATATTGCAGCCAAAATGCTCACATGAATTTAAACATTGTTATTTCCAAATCAAATTCACTGGTGTGGAAGATAGGCACAAAAGAAGTTCCCTTTTGCAGTACCCTGTGTTAAAAAACTTAGAGCATTCATTTGGACCTAAATACTGGAACTCCCTCCCATTGGCTTTAAAATCTGAGACCAACTTACTCCGCTTCCGTAAGGCTTTGAAGACCCTGCTCTTTACTAAGCGTGACCAATAGTCGGCAGAGGCCTTAAGTCAAGGTGACATTCTCTTTTCTTCTACAGTCTATCCCTGGCGCCGGGAAACCCATTGTGGGTAGCTGTGCGCGGTACAAGCTTAAATAAATAAAATAAATAAATAAATAATAAAGCTATAATTGGGCTTCTGGTCACCATCTTTCTCTCTGGTTGTGTGCCGACTGCATCTGGTTGGTCATTTGTGGCAGTGCTGGTCAATAAAAAAAAGATCCAGATATCTCAGGAACGGGTTTTTGCAGATGCCTTTGTATGACTCAAGATTGTCTAAATGTGTTCATGATCTCTATTTATCTGGACAATCGCTCTTTGTCCTGTACTTTGAACAGGTTCCTCATCTGATGTCAATAAATGACTGTTTGTTCTCTGTGTTGTCTGTCTCATTTCTCCTTTACATGCGTACACCTCTGCCCAATTATAGATTTTATCCAGTTTATCAATTATAACCAATGGTGTACATCTTGAATATGCAGAATTACTCTTCATTGCTTTCATGGGTGTATTTATCCAAGTGTGTGTTAATGTCTAAGTATAGTTTGCTATTCATCCTTCTCTGTTACTTGTTCTATTTCCGATCTTAGTTCTGCTATATCTTTACGAGTTCTTTGCATCACCCATGAGCGGAGGGTGATACCTACAAGCACACTAATCAGTGGAAGTTTGATTACCTATTTTTAAATTAGAGTACATTGATAAGTGCACAGGTTTTCTTCTTTTTCTCTGTCCATTGAAGTATTGTTATTACTGTTACAAAGAAGGCCATTGGACAAGGTTCCCCTTGCTTAGTCATATGTTATTTCACTGCCATATTGTCTGTTTGCCCAATTTCAATTCACATCATCCACCTTTTAAAAACAATATTACTTAATGGGCTTTCACCAGGCTGCGTCTTTCTTACCTGATCAGATTCTTTTTTGCTCTTGCTCAGGCACAGGTATCTGAGCCACTCAACCTGGGCATGTCACACTTCCAAACTATCATGTCAACTGAAACACCCATCTCTGACCTGATAGCCTAACTCACGCTTTGTGTGTTCAGGCTCCTTCGAGGTCAGGCAACCCACCAGCCCTACGCAGCAATGCCACCCTCTT
The DNA here is from genome assembly GCF_964261635.1 of Lissotriton helveticus. Taxonomy (NCBI): domain Eukaryota; kingdom Metazoa; phylum Chordata; class Amphibia; order Caudata; family Salamandridae; genus Lissotriton; species Lissotriton helveticus. The sequence continues at coordinate 891,755,374 of NC_136063.1, read as the reverse complement.
CCTACCCTTTAAACCATGGCCCATGCTCTAAAGAGATCATGGGAGAAAGACAACACAATGCATCCTGTGCTTCACTCTTGGCTGACCAATAGAAACATCTAGGAGACAAACCAAAGCTGGCTGTTCCTATAGCAGGTATGGTATTATACCCACCTGAGTGTGGCTTGAGTTTGGCTTTGATTCGTTTTCTACTGGGGGATGAGCTTTTTAACCTAGCTGGTTGAGCATAAACTCCTCATTACTAATGAGAAGAGTAATGAAGGGGACAAAGAGGTAATGGATTATGTAGAAAAAAGTGTGTCTGCAAATATTGAAGTCATGATTACATAAAGGAATGGGCAATCCACTTTCAGCTATATGTTTTCAAGAGAAACAAAGTAGACTGAAAGAAATGTCCCCCTTCCCATCAGGGAAAGCATTTGCAAGAAAGAAATAGCACAGCCCATAGATATCCCGTGCTGAAACAAAGGATTTCCCTAAATTATTTTCTTTGTCGTGGTTCTTATGCCACAAGTCTTTGCCTCACACTGCAGTGATTGCAAATAGGACTTGGAGCAAGGAGGATAACTGATAAGCAACTAGGACATTATCAGTCAACAGCTCATGGAAAAAAACATTAACATATCAATTGACCAATTAAAAAAGAGAAACCATCAGAAACTAACCAGCTCTTAAGAGACCGATTTCAATATTACTGTGTGTCTGGTTTGCGGAGATTACTTTCTCTCCTCACAGAAGAAAAGAATAATTTAGCCAATACTTATGAAAAGTAACACAAACCAAGACAAATCATGTCGCCCTACCAAATTTAAATGATGTGGATGTAAATATTGTGGGAGAGGGTATTCTTTCAACTTATATGGTTAGAGAACTGTTACAACTTCTGATGATGTGTTCATTAGTAGTCTGTAAATGTGTACTGGACTATGCTCTGCAGCGTCATAACAATGTTTTTCCAACTATGCAATTTCCATTAACTTAATGAAACTTGCAAGAATTTAGTAAAAACCCAATAAATGTTGGTATGCAAGAGGAAATACCAGTTTAAGGGTACACAATAGCTTGCAAAAAAGATTTTTATGCCAATCACTTTGCCAATAAAGTCAGAAAATGTCCCAGTCAGTCCTAATGGGAAAAGGCAGCACCCACACGCCAGAGACAAGACCTCCACGCAGAATCTTCACCTACAGTACAGAGCCCTAATCACGTAGCTCGGCCTCCTGGCAATGGCAGATCAGAGCTGAACTCCATCCTCTACTGCAGCCATCCTGGGGCATTCCACGTCATACCATGTCTACAAATCATTCCCAAAAAGACACCAATATCAAAGAAATTATGCGCAAACATCCCATCCAAAAAAAGAGCATCGCCATGGCACCCCACCATCTCTCTTCCCTCAGGAAATAGCCCCTGAGCCTGGCGCACTGTTGGTTTGGGAGCCGGTGACCCACACATTCCTGGAGCAGCTCTTTAAGGGCTTAAGAGATGATATTGGGGCACTTGGGTGGGATGTTGCGGTGGATGTCAAAGGTATCAAGAAAGAATTAGGGGACATGGGGCAAAGACTGGAAACACTGGAGGAGCAGTCCAGGAACCAACATGAGGAAAACTTAATGAGCACTGACCGGAACTGCTGGGACTGCGAGACAGTAATGAAAACCTATATCACCATCTGGAGGTTCTTGAAAATAGATCATGCCGCTACAACATTTGCATCAGGGGTGCGCCATTGCAGGTGGATTTGGGCAGAGTGAGGGAGTATGTGGTGCATCTCTTCAGGCAAGTAGCGCCGGAACTGGTGGATAAGGACATTCTGCTGGAACACACGCACAGAGCGGGTAGACTGGCAAAGACCCCGGGAGCAACTCAAGATACCCTCACATGCCTCCACTCCTATACGCAGAAAGAAATTATCATGGCAGCTGTCTGCAACCTGCCTACTATCAGCTTTAAAGGTACAAAAGTTGGTATCTTCCAAGATTTTTCTACACTCACCCTTCGACGGCGCAAAGCACTGCAACCAGCTACAGCCTTCTTACGAGAAAATGGGATTCCATACCGATGGGGCCACCCTATATGATTACTTTTTGTCTTGACTAGGAAGACTCACTCAATCTGTCCCCTTGAGGACGCTCACTCTCTCCTAAGCCGTGAACTTGCATCAGAGGATTAGACTTGCCACACTAAGGCCCGGTCTTCCTCCTGCTCCAACACTGAGTTGAAACGACAGCCATGTGCTCCGAAGTCATCAGCAGCAAAGCCCTCAGCTTCCAAAAGCCATAAGGAGAGGGCAGCATTTCTGAGACAACTGCAACAATATGGGAGTGCGTTGGAAACTGACATTAACTGCCCCCTGCCCAATAACTCAGTCGCTATCTGCCAGCACCTCCTTGCAGACATGGGCAAGACCTCTGATCCCTGTTCAGCACTGGCGGTAGTGTTGCAACTAGACACTCGTGAATTACCATTGCTCCTCCACAATTTGCTGTGGAGATGCCTGGCTGCCTGGAACACGTACCCTGGTCATTTAGAAATGTTTCTCAGAAGTGAGAACACTGCTGTTCTGTTGTCTTCATAGTTTCCCTATACCCCCCTCAACTACTCTCTCTCGGTTGCTCCCACTGGAGTTGATGCAGTCTTCTAGTTATGTTGGGGGCATACATGTTACATGCACCTCAAGTTGATTACCCCTCCTTGTAGCCTGGGCAGAATGGGTCACCACATACCTTGATCAAAGACCTCAGCCTTGATGTTCGAGACCTCAATGCCCCAGTGAAGTGACTGGCCCTTCTTTCTGTGCTTAAAGAGGCTCAACGCGATATATGTCTTATGCCGGAGACACACCTCCACCTGAGGGATTGCCATCACCTGTGTTCCTGCTGTTTTGATTGCCAGTTTTTCTCTTCGGGGATCAGAAACATGCCGAGGTGGTGGTCCTCCCGGCTGCTCACTTTCCGAGTCATGTTATACAAACAAAATAGTGAAATAACCGGTAGTATGCTTACACTCTGACTTGTTCTTCACACGTCCCATTTTTGTATACAAAAAAAACCAGAGTGTGGGACAACAAATCGTGAGAGCAGACCTCCCTAAGCCCCAACCGAAACAAGATTTACGTGCACTATGGGATATGAAACCATTAGAAGGGCATCACCGGTGCGGACATTGTGTTTCTTGCGCTAGTACGATCGAAGGCTCCGAGTTCCAACACCAAGGCGTTAAATGGAAACACCCTGGTTTTTCAAATTGCAAAACTAAAAACGTAATTTACGCTATCATCTGCCCATGCTCCAAGATGTACATAGGCAAAACAAACCAGCAGGCCAATCTCCGAATAGGACAACATAGATCGAGGATCAAAAAGAAAATCCTTACAGCCCCGGTGGTCGAACATTTCATTGAGATGTCCCACAATGAGAATGATTTCAGGTGGACTATCCTACATACAATGAGTCACGTAAAGCGCCCTGCGGATATTGACAAGAGGCTACTCGAGAAGGAAGCATACCTCATTTTGAAATTTAACTGTGTAATGTCTGGCTTGAATAACATGTCAGAATTGTCAAGAATCTGAGACTTTGTGCCACACCGCTTAGTTGTCACTATATAGACGATTAACCATCTTTGCAACTAAGGAACATTATTCCTCTGATTGAGGGTTAATTCCCTTTATGCATGGCTGTAGTGAAAAAAGCCTCAACTGCGCCAAGTTTTAATGTGGGTACCAAGAGAACGAGAGCTCTATGCTTTTTTACAATTCACCACACTCAAAATCCCAGAATGCACCTACCAATAGCGGTTTCCTCTTTAATTCGAAAAATGGCCGCCGCTGTCACAAACGAACAGCATCTGAAGGAGGAGCACCGTTTGTATGCAGCAAGCAGCCCGCCCGTAAAGGTATGTAGTACAGACGGCTGCATGCACTGCTGACGGGTGTAAGTTCATCGTGCCAGTCGCGCTTTAATTCAAAACGCGTCCTTCTTTTTACAGAGAAGAACGGACGAGCGATCGGAACACGCGTAGATAGAAAAAGAAAGACGTTTCCAAACTTCCTCGGCCCCGGCTGGGGCCGTGGCTTGGTGGCGTGAGGCGGTACTCGGTCTGGCTAAATGACAGGTACGAGGATGACCGTTTCCTGGGTTTGAAAGAAGTTGCATGATATTGTTGTAAAATCCTTTTTAAGAACTATACACTGATGTGTGTATTACTCATACAGATATACGATAGAGCAAGCGACAGGAAGACAACGCTTTCCCACACTGGTGCATACTTCAGGTACGATATATACATTTCTGTATACAAGTCTCCCAAGTTTAATCTAAGCAATACAGGCCATAACAAATAGGTCATGTTTTTTCTAATAGGACCAAAGGCAAGAAAAGATATTCCTCCGTTCCTCCACCCCTCCTTATTTTGCAAGATTATTTAGAATAAGGTATGAATTCCTTGATTCGTTTCTTATAGGTTTTGCAATGCCCATGATTATGCATTGTAAAAAATGAACAATGTTTTTGTTCACCCCCAGATCATTTTTGTGAAAAATATCCCCTGTTGATACCTAGAATAAGGACTGAGTCCATGAATAGAAACCTACAAATGTGAACCACTTAGAAGCATTCAGGTACATTTACTACCCTTCATCCAAATGGTGTGAACTTTGCGAAGAGGCCATTAGGTTGTATTAAAACGCTGTTTTTTACATCCCAATAGAGAATTAACAGAGCCCTGATGAGAGTTTGGACATCTGTGGTCTGAACTCGAAACGCGTTGGCAAATCCAGCAAGAGCTAATGACATTTAGTGTGTTCCAAAAAGTATTGCCACATGCCCTTTTGCTCTTATAACTGAATTGGCCTTTTTTCACGAAAACAATTTTGTTTTGACTATGAAATGGTTTAACATATTGCGAAACTGTGACACTGCATTGTGTATTGTTTGTTGGATGTAACACTTGATGTTTTTCTTTTGTATATTTTGGAAGTGTGTCTCGTCAATTGTTTAGAAATTGTTGTAAAATTTTGTAATTTTTTGTGAATTTCTGTATTGTGTATTCCTTCTTTGCTATTCAAAAACTTTTTAAATAGTTTCTAAAAAAAAGGTATAAATAAATATACTGGACTAGATTTAATGTTTTTGTTTATTTAGTCCCCAATATAGTAACTCATTGAGGTAGGAGGCAATTTTTTTGTGTATCTTGTTCTTCACATATGCACATTTACTATAGCCACGGTGTATGCCCTCAATTACCACCAAGAACCCTACTTGCTGGATGCCATGGGTAGGGTGTTGACATCCCTGGACACTGACATCCTGATAGATGGCGTTTTTATTCTGGTGCCATACACCATTATGGACAGATCAGCTCAAAGAATAGTTCAAACTGGGGCTTTTATTGCAGTGGGTATCCAATGAATGAGGGATATGGGACTTGAGAATGTGTGGAGAGCTAAACACCCAACCTACAAGGCATACATATTTTACTCCATGGCTTACCAAACATATGCCCACATAGACCATTTCTTGCCATCCCCACATCTGTTCTCAGCTGTTGTGGGAGTGTAATTGGGAATGGCCGCCTTGTGTTACCACTCTTCAATTTTCATAACCTTATCACCCCATTTTTCCCAACACAATGTGGCACCTGGCATCTGAATTCCAGGCTTCTACAGCATGCCTCAGTCCTCATTGAAATTTGATGCAGCGATGCACACATTCCTCGACCTCAATGGCACTTCAATAACTCATCTTGCCTTGCTATGGGATACCATTAAGGTGATGATATGAGGCACCTTCAATGTAATTTTTCCTGGGGAACAAAACGGGGTGCTTGCTAGCCCATAGATTGTGTGCCAAAGCTCTTATACAAAGAATAACTGAGATTGAGATGCAGCAGAGACACACGGTCAGCCAGGACAAGAATATTGCAAAAGAATTTCAGCATTTCTGCTCCACATTGTGCATGGTGGAGATGCTCGGTGTGGGTAAAGCCAACCAATACTTTGCCCCACTTTGGGTAGAGAATATCCCTGACTTGGGTGGTGCATATATGGATAGTAATATCCAACCGGTGGAGGTTCTGGCGGAAATAGCCCAGCTGCAGCTGGCAAAGGCACCTGATCAGGATAATTTATATAAGACCTTTGCACCTACATTGCATCCCTCTTGGCTCACCTACACAACTCTTTCAGTGCCTCAGGGACCCTCACAGACACCTTGAGAGTCACCATTATTACTATGATTCCCAAATAGGTGAAACAATCAGTACACTGTGCCTCTTACCACACCATATCTCTGCTGAATGTAGATGCTAAAATATTCACCAGCATATTAACAGCCCACCAAACCCATACATGCAGGGATTGGTCAAACCCAAACAGGCAGGATTTATCCTCGAAAGGAGTTGTAGCCATTATATGAAACAGCTCTGCCACCTGCCACATGGAAGTGGTGTGGCGCAGCTGCCAGGGTGACTGACTCCGGAACCTGTGGGCTCACGGTTCGAACCCCGGCGCCGGCAACAGATTAGCCCAGCACCATGTGACTCTGGGCAATAGCTCGCTTAATATTCCCGACGGCCCCCAGCGCCTTTATACCTTCGTGTAATTGTTCGCGCTTTACAAATACTAGACATTTTACTTACATTTACCTCACAGACAAGTCTCATTGATCATGCATGCCAGCAATATTGCTATTGGTCAGTGCTGAAAAAGCATCTGACCGTATATGCTGGCCAAGTTTGGCCTTAGCCCATGCTTTCAGAAATGGGTGTGGTGTAGTTACCCCGCCCCAAGGGCAAAAGTCAAACTAAATTGAGTGTTGTTGCACCCTTTTAATATAGCACGAGGCACCAGACAAGGCAGCTCCATGTACCCCCTACTTTTTGCCTTATATATGGAACTCTTGGCAAAAAGAATATTGGGCAATCCACAAAAAAGGCATATCAATGAGAGGTAGGGATTACAAACTGGCTATTTATGCAGACAAAGTCATGATATCACTCACTCATCCTTGCACGTTCCTCCCACATATGGTCTCAGAACCAAAGGCTTTTGGCAGGGTATCGGGCTTTAAAGTTCATCTTCAGAAAACGCTAATACTGGTGTACAACTTGGCCGCCAGTTCCCCTTCCTCTGGGCTACACAGGGGGTCCCATACCTGGACCTGTAAATCCACTCCACCTTTCAGAAAACAGCAGACCATAATTACGGATCATTCCTACCATAGCTGAGACAGACCTGCATTCATGGTCAGGAGGTTCCCTCTCCTGGATGAGATGGTTAGCAGCGGTGGTAATCACTCTCCTGCCCAAAATACTGTATGTGATGTACACATTGCCACTCTAACCCACACTGCACGACCTAGGGAAGATCCAGCAGTTAGTTGAACATTACATCTGGGACGGCAAACCATGCTTACTGGTCGCAGAGGGAGGGTGGACTGATAATACCCCATTTAACACACTATTACCAGGCAGTGCAAACTGACATATATGGTTGAGTGCTCAAGGCCTGCATCTGAGAAGCACTGTTGCTTCATAGATCCAGCCATCCTACGATACACATCAGAAAGATACCCTGGTTCTCTAAACCGCACAGACAAATGGGGGATTATGTCTCCCCGGTGCTCCAGACAACAGTGGGCACTTGAGACAAAGTACAATTATGGATGAAACTGCCCTAGCTCATCTCACACCAAATGCTTATTGTTGGGAATCCTGACTTCTGCCCTGGCCTGCAGGCCATGTCCTTTTTGCAACTTCAGGACATCTGTTGTAAAAGGGTGGGGACCTCTTTGACCTGTATGACCTCTTGGAATTTGCCCAAGTCTAGATGGACTATGACATATACACAGGTGCACACTGGAAATATCTAGCCATCAGACGCTAGATCACGCAGTCTCACATCAGACCACATGCCAGTCACCCACTCACATATTTTGAGTGGTGGCTTCTCACCCGCACCACTGATAAGATACTCTTATCGGACATATATGCATTTCTCAACACCCTGTTACACAAAGTCCCATCCTCAGCACAGTAGAGGTAGAATAAAGAACCTGGACGCTCCTTTACCCCCAAGGAGTGGACAGACATTTTGCATCACATGTGCACTTCCACTTGCAGTGCCAATGGCAAAGAAACACTCATGAAAATCATCCATTATTGGTATTATAAACCTCAGAGACTGGCCAAATGGAAGCTGGGAGGGGATAAGGGAATAACCATTGTTGGAGGCAGTGTGGTCACCCTGGGACATTAACACACATCCTTCAGCAATGCCCCAGACTGCAGCACTATTTGTCAGAGGTCCTGGCGAATATTAGCGAGATGTAAAACAAAGACATTCTGCGCTTTTCTAGCTACATTTGGTTGGGACTCCCTAATGCACTCACATATCCCCTGAGGTCAACGAAGGGCCAGGCCATCACTCTTGCACATTGTGCAGCAAAACAAACTTTTTTAGCTAGATTGGGAATAGACAAAATCCCAAAGAAGATGGACTGGCTTCACAAACCATTTGGCCTACTAGGTATGGTGAAGCTGACTTTAGTAGTTGACCACAGAATGCCACAATTTGATAAAACATGGGGACCCTGCATATGCTTCATTTCCCAGGAGTTTAGAGAGCTGTCCTGCCCGACATAACTAAGAGTACTCCACCTCACTCAGGGAGAGCAGTTTCCCACTGGAGGGGTGGTAGCCAACCCCAGATCATTGCTTCATTCTTATTGACTAGACTCCACCTCCAACTTTATTGTTGCGAGCTGTCAATTACATTACCCTTACACTCTTAACATTTTCACACTGTCTGACCCTTCCTCTGTCATTTTCCCGCCAACATCCCTCGTTATGCCTTGCCCCACCAGCCAATGGATGTAGGTAGGAATGTTTTGTATTGTTGATACTTAATCTTGAAAAGCCTCAATAAAACTGATTTTAACCTAAAATTAAATCAAAAAATAAATCTTAAAAAAATGAAAACAAAACATAAAAAAATTAACTTGTAGTGATCAAATATGCAATTTTGAAAAAAGGTAAGAAATAGTAAGAAATGTGTGAGGCCTTGGAGGGGACAGCTTTTCTATTCCAACTCAGATATAGGAACAGCAGCAAAGGTTTTGGACTTTTAATCAATCAATCAATCAATCAATCAATCAGTCAAGAATTTGTAGAGCGCACTACTTACCCGTGAGGATCTCAAGGCGCTGGGGGAAAAAGGGGGGCCACTACTGGTTGCACAGCCAGGTCTTGAGTAGCCTCCTGAAGGTCACCAGGTCTTGGGTCTGTCGTAGGCTCAGTGGGAAGGTGGGAGAAGGATCTGCCACCGGTGGTTGTTCTTTGAATGCGAGGGACAGTGGCGAGGGGGAGGTCGGCAGAGCGGATCTGGCAGTTGGGGATGTAGAAAAAGAGTTTTCTGTTGAGGTAGGCTGGGCCGGTGTTGTGGAGTGCCTTGTGTGCGTGGATGAGGAGCTTGAAGGAAATCCTCTTGTTGACAGGGAGTCAGTGCAGGTGTCTCAGGTGGGGGTAATGTGGCTGTGGTACTGCGAGGATCAGGCTTGCAGAGGCATTTTGAATGCGTTGCAGTCGTTTGATGAGCTTGGCCTGGGTGACTGTTCTTCTTATATCTGTCGGGATCCACCAGTAGATCTTGCGGAGCATGTGCAGGGTGTTTAAGCAGGAGGAGGTGACTGTGTTGACTTGCTTGGTCATGGAGAGTGTTGAGTTGAGGATGACTCCCAGGTTGCGTGCATGGTCGGTGGGTGCCGGGGCTACTCCCAGTACTTTAGGCCACCAGAAGTCGTCCCAGGCTGAAGGGTTGGAGCCGAGGATGAGAACCTCCGTCTTGTTCGTGTTCAGCTTCAGTCGGCTGATTTTCATCCAGTCGGCGACGGCCTTCATTCCTTCGTGGAGGATGGATTTGGCGGTGAGGGGGTCCTTGGTGAGGGAGAGGAAGATGAGGGCTGCGGTCTCAGCATTGTCCAGCAGGGTCCTGATGTCGTCAGTGGCGGTGATGAGGGCAGTCTCGGTTCTGTGGTTGCTGTGGAACCCTGACTGGGATGGGTCTAGGATGCTGTTTTCTTCGAGGTATCGGGTTAGCTGTCTGTTGACGATCTTCTCAACAACCTTGGCCGGGTAACAGAAGCAGGGAGATGGGCCGGAAGTTCTTGAGGACTCTCGGGTCTGCCATGGGTTTTTTGAGTAGGGCGTTGATCTCGGCGTGTTTCCAGTTCTCTGGGAAGGTCGCGGTCTCAAAGGAGAGATTGATGATGTTGGGCAGGTGGGGAGCAATGAAGCTGCTGGCTTTCTTAAAGATGTGTTGTGGGAGTGGGTCTGACGGGGAGCCGGAGTGGATTGTGCTCACAGTCTTGATGGTGTCATCAATGTTCACGTTTGCCCAGGCTGGCAGGGGATCCAATACAAGAAGGGGCCCCCCAGAAACTGATATATGGCAGAGAGGCAGGGGAAGGGTAACTAGACATAATATCGACTCCAAAATATCGAATGGACAAAATATCGAGTAAAAAATATCGACAATAATAAAATATCGATAACAAAAATATCGTTGGGAAAAATATCGATTAAAATAATGTTAAAAAAATATCGAGTACAAAAATATCGACTCAAAAAAATCGACAAGACAAAATATCGATAAATAGTCAAAGTAAAAAATATCGATAATATGTAGAAAAAAGGTTAAAAAAAAATTAAAATGTATTAATAGTAATATAAATTGTAGTTAATGTTTAGGAGCGGGATGTTGGGTTAATAGGGGATAAGGGTGGGGAGTAATTTAAAATAAATAATTAATTATTATATGTTTGTAAATATTTTTAATTATTAATTAATTGGTAAATAATTAATATTAATTAGTTATTTAATTAATATAATTTTGTACATATTTTTTATTAGTAATTAATTGGTAATTAATTAATATTAATTAGTTAATGACATTAAATAGAGTAATTTGAATATATATAAAATTTTGTTATTGTTAAATAATTAATTGGGAAAAAATATTAATAATTATTACATTAAATTAATTACAGCTAATGTGCTAATATATTAACTTCTTTGTTATTGTTATAAATTGTAGTTAATGTTTAGGAGCGGGATGTTGGGTTAATAGGGGATAAGGGTGGGTAGTAATTTAAAATAAATAATTAATTAATATATGTTTGTAAATATTTTTAATTATTAATTAATTGGTAAATATTTAATATTAATTAGTTAATTAATTAATATAATTTTGTACATATTTTTTATTAGTAATTAATTGGTAATTAATTAATATTAATTAGTTAATTACATTAATTAGAGTAATTTTTTTATATATAATATTTTGTTATTGTTAATTAATTAATTGGGAGAAAAAAATATTAATTATTACATTAAATTAATTACAGCTAATGTGCTAATATATTAACTTCTTTGTTATTGTTAATTAATAATTAATTGGTAATTAAATAATATTAATTAATTTTGGGTAAAGGAGTATTTTTAGGGTTCAGGGTCAGTTTTGGGTTTTTGGGTAAAGGGGTATTTTTAGGGTTCAGGGTCAGTTTTGGGTTTTGGGGTAAAGGGGTATTTTTAGTGTTCAGGGTCAGTTTTCAGTCTTTAGGTAAAGGGGTATTTTTAGGGTTCAGGGTCAGTTTTGGGTTTTTGGGTAAAGGGGTATTTTTTAGGGTTCTGGGTCAGTTTTAAGTTCTTGGGTAAAGGGGTATTTTTAGGGTTCAGGGTCAGTTTTCAGTTCTTGGGTAAAGGGGTATATTTTTGGGTTCAGGGTCAGTTTTCAGTTTTTGGGTAAAGGGGTATTTATAGGGTTCAGGGTAAGTTTTCAGTTTTTGGGTAAAGGGGTATTTTTTGGGTTCAGGGTCAGTTTTCGTTTTTTGGGTAAAGGGGTATTTTTTAGGGTTGAGGGTCAGTTTTAAGTTCTTGGGTAAAGGGGTATTTTTAGGGTTCAGGGTCAGTTTTCAGTTCTTGGGTAAAGGGGTATATTTTTGTGTTCAGGGTCAGTTTTCAGTTTTTGGGTAAAGGGGTATTTTTAGGGTTCAGGGTCAGTTTTCAGTTCTTGGGTAAAGGGGTATATTTTTGAGTTCAGGGTCAGTTTTCAGTTTTTGGCTAAAGGGGTATTTTTAGGGTTCAGGGTCAGTTTTCAGTTCTTGGGTAAAGGGGTATTTTTAGGGTTCAGGGTCAGTTTTCAGTTCTTGGGTAAAGGGGTATATTTTTGGCTTCAGGGTCAGTTTTCTGTTTTTGGGTAAAGGGGTATTTTTAGGGTTCAGGGTCAGTTTTCAGTTCTTGGGTAAAGGGGTATTTTTTAGGGTTCAGGGTCAGTTTTCAGTTTTTGGGTAAAGGGGTTTTTTTAGGGTTCAGGGTCAGTTTTGTGTTTTTGGGTAAAGGGGTATTTTTAGGGTTCAGGGTCAGTTTTGGGTTTTTGGATAAAGGGGTATTTTTAGGGTTCAGGGTCAGTTTGGGGTTTTTGGGGTACAGGGATATTTTTAGGGTTAAGGGTCAGTATTGGGTTTTTGGGGTACAGGCGTACAGGGTAAATATAAAATAAATTTATATTAAATCAATGAAATGAAATAAAAAAAAAAAATTACATTAAATTATTATGTTTTTAATTTATTTTAAATGTATATGTATTAGTTTTAATTTTTTAAATATGTTTTAATGTTTTTATTTCATATTTGTAAAATTTTATGTATTTTACAATTATTTTTACATTATTAATAATACTTTTAAAAATACGATATTTTTAAATTCGAAATTTTGGTACTACGATATTATTTTTTCTATATTTTTGTACTTAGCTTTATGAAGATATGACTCCGATATTTTTGATTTAGATATTTTTGTGTCGATATTTTTGTATGTAGATATTTGGTCTGTCGATATTATGTCATACATTCAACATAATATTAGTATTAGGAATATAAAGTGTGCAAAAAATAATATAAATATTAAAAATAATTGAATACATTTTAGTGACAAAAAGTAGAAAATTTTTCTGCAAAAAAATTAATTTAGTACTACTCTGCAAAAAATATAAAAATAAATGTAAATAAAATTAATAAAAAATATATAATTATTTGACAAAATTTTATACAATAACATTATACTAAAGTAGCAATTCTAATTTATACATGGTCAGTGTCCAGCACCTTTCCTGATATTAGTTTGACTGGAGTAGGAATAGTAAATAATAGTTGGTCAGTGTCCAGCAACTTCCCTGATAATAGTTTGACTGGAGTAGGAATAGCAATTATTAATTGGTCAGTGTCCAGCACCTTCCTTTATATAAGCTTGACTGGAGTAGGAATAGTAATTAATAATTGTTCTGTGTCCAGCAGCTTCCCTGATATTAGCTACACTGGAGTTGGAATAGGAATATAATTTTTTTCTGAGTCCAGCATCTTCCCTGATATTAGCTAGACTGGAGTTGGAATAGGAATTAATCATTGGTCTCTATCCAGCACCTTCCCTGATATTAGCTTGACTGGAGTAGGAATAGTAAATAATTATTGGTCAGTGTCCAGCACCTTCCATGATATTAGCTTGACTGGAGTAGCAATAGTAAATATTAATTGGTCAGTGTCCAGCACATTTGCATATAATTGTACATTACCGTGTTATTATATTACAAAATAATGCAAAATGGTTTTTTTCACAAAACTTTATTAAATTCTTTTAATTTTTTTATGTGTACTACAATAGAATCACAATCAAAAAGAACATAACATTTTTTTGAAATGTAGTATTTGCAGAATAACACATTATCATTTATGTACATGTTGTAAATTATCACACAAAATTATTTAACAACATTTTTTCTGTAAATAAACATATTTATCATCATTAACTTTGAGTAACAAGTATTTATATTGAAATAAATAACAAACCAGTTTTTTTTCAGCTTCTTCCATTTATATTTAATAATGTTAATATTATATATTAATATTATTAAATATTTATTTTTTAAATTTACATTTTTATAAAGTAACATGACAATTATTATATTTGCTCAAGATATGGAAATACAAATTAAGACATTTTTTGGTACATATTTCAGACAATGTTGTTTTTAAATTAAACATATAAATATATTATGTTGTAAACTTTATAACTGTATAGGGGAAGAATATGTTTAATAATAATATCTGGTATTGGCAAAAGATTATTTATGCAATTATATACTTTTATAATATTTAGAAATTATAATAAAACATTTTGTACTAATTAATAAAAATAATAACAAATATATTTATTATTATTATTATTATTATTAATTACTAAACATAATCATTTATCTCTTCTTTTCTGAAAAACATACATTCAGAGAAATAAAAATACATTCTTTCAAGGCATTGTTTATATATTAAATGGTTATAATTTTTTTATTAATAACAATAAATAAGTTATATTATGTATTATTATTAATTATTACCATAAACAATTATAATGTTTAGTTATAAACAAACACAAAGTTATTCCAATAAATGTACACAATAAGAAATTATTTACATATATTATTTCAAGTGTTACATAATTTTTTAATATTATTAATATATAATAATTACTATATATTAATTAATATTAAATATATTTATATTTTTTAAACAGTTTAAATTATAATGAGTCTAGTGTATTCATTTGTTAAAATAACAATGTGTATGTATTATATTTTTTTACTATAACATTGTATTTTCTATGATACCTTTTCAAAAATGGTTTAAGGGGACTACTTTTTTACCGCGTAAGGTTATTGCGCTTCATTCAGGACTGGAGAAGCTCGCGGTTGGGAGTTGCTTCGCGTGGAGAGAGGTAAGGTTAATTTTACATACAATTTATAACTGAGTGGTAATGTTTGAGGGTATATTCGAACTGTGTAGTGTTTTTGTGTGTATGTATGAATTGTTTATGTAGCGTTTAGGTGAAATGTCGTCGTTATAGATGCGTCGTGTATGTTTTAGTTCTAGTGTTATTTTAAGTGTTAGGAAATGTCTTCTTACATGGTTAATGTTAATTGTGAGTGTATTTACAAATGTTATGGGCTATTTGTGGGTGGGTTTCGTTATGTATGTTTTTTTACAGGTTCCGGTTCCTCGCATGAAAACTACATGGAAGGAAGCGTGTTTTTTTCCGGAGAAACTAATGTATGACTTATTATGGTTATATTTTGACATGTATCTCCCATTTTTCGTGTTTGCCAGGAGCGGATTTTAAATTTTTTTAACATTTTTCGGGTTTTTGGAGGGTTTCGTATTGGATTGATACATTGATATGCGTGACCGTTTTTTAAAAGTTGTGTGTATATCACTTTAAATACTAAAGTGTCCACACTACTGTTTTCGGGATTTCCTGGAGCGTTTATTTCATTTTTACATAATTTTTGGGTTTTTGAGGGTTTCCCATATTGGAATTGTCCTACATTGCAATGGATTGTATGGATTGTATTTTGCTTCATTACGTCTTTTTCATCTACAAAAATTGTCAGTATTTAAAGTACTTTTTTTATTGGGTGGGAAATGTCGATCTTTATGTAATGTGTATGTGTGATGTAATTATAAATATTGCATATTTGTTCAGAAATGATGTCCCAAATTTTGATAAGTTTCTTAAACAAATATGTATTATTTATAATTGTTTAGAAATGTTTATGATTTTTATATTTACCATTATTGTAAGAAGACATTAGTATATTTTGTAGACATTTTTATAGTAGGCTTTTAGCTATTATTGACAGGTATTCTAATCCTCTAGTTGTAGGATATAGTGTGACTTGACTTTGCAGTAGTCAGAACATTTGTTTAGTTTGTTTAGTTAGTTTTGGACCAATTTGGGTCACAGATTGTTCCATTCTTAGTTCTTGATAGCTTTGTTCTTTTTTCAAAGCTTCTAGTAGGTTATGGAATGTGGGTTTGGCTCTGCTTGTGGTAGCTTGGAAAGCATTATGCCACCCTTCTACACTGTTGTTTGTTTTAGCCTCTTGGTTTAAAGTACTAAGATAGACATTCCACCAAGGGATTTGGAATTTGGGTTGGCGTCGATGTCCAGATCTGTGCAACCTTCCCACCCAAGTATCTTCGAAATAGTCCAGTAATGGGGTTAGTTTATCTTCATTCCTCTTGTAATATGTGCTGTCAATTAATAAATTATAGTGTTCCGCTACATCGGTAACAGGAACGTAGGCCAGTGCTATCAAGTTTTTTAATTTGAACTGCAAAGGTGCTATCTGTTGAGTATAGAATACTTAAAGTTGATTTCTGGAGATGTCTCCATATGCTCTGATTGAAATGATAGTAGCAACCCTGGTTTGCTGTGTGGGGAAATGTTTTCAAAATGCTATTAATCATAGCTAATTCGAAATCAATAAATATTTTTTGTGGAAAATAATTATTGATTTCATTTATGAGAACATTTAATATTTCTGTATAAGTGTTTTGCTGTTTGTTAGGTAGCAAACAGTAAATGAAAGGGATGTTATAGTTATGGTATAAACCGTGGATGGAATATAGTTGATAAAAAGGTTTTGGGCATGGTTTAAATGTTCCATCCATCATCCATTGGGGACACTGTTGGATTTTTCTTAAATTACTTGCAGTTGCAAACATTATGATTCTGTTTGTACTGCTTTCATTGTCAAAAAGGATAAATTGGTCTTTATTGTGTGTGATGCACATTTCTGGTGAAATAATAATTTCCTCAAAAGTAGTAGGGTTGGGTTGGGTTGTGGTAGTGAGTCTTTTAGTGTATGCAATTGTGCGTTTAAGGGAGTCAATAGAGGGAAGTTGACCTGAAGCATGGGCTGGGACTTTTAATAGTTCTTCTTTAAGGATTTGTGTTGTTGGTTTATCACTTTGTGTGCTAGCAGTTTTTATACTTTCTAAAGCATCTCTTATTTCAATTTCTGTGACATTGGGGGGATGATTGTGTTCCCTGGTAAATAACACATTAGTTTCCTCAGTAGTAGCCCTTCCATAACATTTGTTAGAGTAATATTTGGTACATTTCCAGAAAACTTTTCTACCACTTTGTCTTTCCTGATTATAAACATAACCCATATAACATAACAGTAATTTATTTTTCTGTGACATAACAAATTCTGCACCTTCTGTCATTTTGTTTTACTTGTTCTAGGAAAGAGTAGAAAGAAACAACATCAAAAAACATATATTTCACTTTGTGGTGCAAACATAATTAATGATGTATTTATACTTACAGTTACTAAAAGTAGTAATCACAAATGCAGAACTGTATTTTGAAGGATTTTCTTGTATGTATTTCTTTATTTACTGTTGGTATGAAAATATAGAAATGCTAAGTTAATGTTTACACATAACAAACGTTTTTCCTAGGAAAAAGCAGTTTTCTATTTTGCTTAGTAGTACATTTGATGTAAACATTACATATACTTACTTGTTTAAATAGTTGAGTTGTAGTATTTGGTGGAGTACATCAAGGTAGTAAAGTTCAGATCTGTAGAGAAGATAGAATAAATAAATGTAAAATATTATAAATAATATTTGGAACCGTTGGGAAATTGGAAATATTTAAAAGTATACAAACTTCTAAATAAGTAGTTTTGTTTGCTGTAGGTAGAATAGATGTATGATGTATTCAGAATATCTGTAGAGGAAATATAAAATAAATAACATGGTGTTAAGAACATAGTTTTCGTTTATTTCGGAAGTTTTAGACAAATTACAAGTGTACTTACATTTTTTTACAAGGGTAGTCTTGTCTTTTGGTATAGCTGATGTTGGATGTTTTTATTGGATCTGTAGGGAAGATGTAATATGCAAGATATGTTGTTTAGAAAATAGCATTTTTAATATTGGGTGTTTACTAACAAAAACATATATACTTACATGTTTAATTAGTGTAGTTTTATACATTTGTAGTGTTGAAATAGGAAAATCTCAGAATATCTGTGAATAAAATGTTTAAAATAAAGAATGAATCTTGTGAAATAGTGTTTAAAAACAGCAGTTGGTGTATAACAGAGCATTAATATATACTTACTATCTGATTTTCCAGGTGAAGAAATAGGAGCATGTATTAGGAAATTATTTGGAGTAGTTTCTATCAGAAATGTAGGAGGAGATAAAAATTAAATAAGTGCAAGAGTTAGGAGATATAAGTAAAATAGTAGACTACTAATTTAGATTTCTAAATAATGCACTGTAACTTACTTGAATAATTAGCTAGTGAGCTGGATCTTTAAAGATGTTTGTTCAGGAACAAATCTTCAGAGTGTTGGCATCTTCTTTCTATAGAGTTAGCAGCAACAAATGGTAGAATGCATGTATCCCTTTTATAGTATGTGTATTTTGTGTGCTTTGATTTGATTGGTTGTAGGATGAAATAAAGCATTGTATAGGCTAGTTCGAATTTTTTTGTTGTTAATTGGTGTGTTTGTTGATGTGAGAATGGTGGTATGTGGTGATTTCCGCATTAAAGCAGGTTAGTTGTTAAATAAAATAGATGTGTAAGTGAAAAAAAATAATGAAAATGTTAGTTAAATGTAAAGAATATTTTTGAAATGATAGAACGCATTTAATAGAATGTATAGCAAATGTAGATAAATAGGAATGTTATAAAAGTAACAGGTATTATATGTAAAATGTTTTTTGTATAGAGCAATGACTTGTATTGACGATTAATATGGTATTTTAGACATGAAAGGGTACAAAAAAGAACTCGGTATTTTATTTGAAACGATATTTTTGTACTCTATATTTTAGTAGTCAATATTTTTGTAGTGTTAGGGGTAATTTCATTAAAAACGATATATTTGTAGTCGATATTTATTAAGGCGATATTTATGTACTCGATATTCTAAAGAGTCGATATTTTTGACTCGATATTTTTGTAGTTGGTGTAATAAGTATACAAAGTCGATATTTTTGTCGTCGATAATTTTTCAACGATATTTTAGCAAGTCGATAATGTGACCGTCGATAATATTTCAGTGATCCCAGGGAAAGAACAGCAAACCAATCAAAATTAATGTCTGCCAAACAAGATAAATAAAAATGGCTCACTCAGAGTCCATTAGGATATATCAAGCAAATTTGAGCTCACCATAGTCAAGGACCAAAACACAGATTCAGCCGTGCGAGAGTCTTATATGTAACATCTTTTTATTCATTATTTTGTTTATTTTTTATGTTTAAACTTTGAATCACTGTTTTCATTTTATAACTTTAGAAAATACAATTAAAAAAAGTGATATATAATTCACACTAGAATTTCAAAAAGTCTCTAAAACAGCCCCTAGTACCCCACACTCTAAACATTCAAAATTCACTCATTCAGTCAACACACACATATATCCACACATCTAACTTCACATTCATCCACCATCCTCTATGTAGTTCCAGAGTGACAAATGAACTTGATCCTGTAGAGTCTTCTCAGCGCAGAACTGAAGACCCCAGTTAGTAGAAACAGGACAAGAAATAACAACGCCAATGGGAGGGGCAGGCCGATAATATACAGCGGCCAAGAAACTACAGTCTTAGAATATTTCCCTTCTTTCTTTGGATGTGGTGATTGCTCGTAGAAGCTTTAAAGAAATTATCTATTGTTGAGAAGGTTTCATCTCGCTGTTCTATCGAACAAGATTGGCCGCTGTATATTATTGGCCTGCCCCTCCCCACTGTCCTCGTATGAATGGCCTGATGAAGGTGCGGCAGTAGATCTGGCCGGTCACCGAAACGCGCGTTGGCGTTGTTATTTCTTGTCCTGTTTCTACTAACTGGGGTCTTCAGTGCAGAGCTGAGAAGACACAAAGCACAGGAGAGAATACAGGCACAGGGGGGCACACAACAGCAGTCACAGACACCAAGAGAGTGCAATATAATGAAATGACAAATGACAAATAAACCTAAGGCCTACCACTGGCCACCCGGGATGAGGCGCAGGCGGTAGCCTTTGGAAGGGTAAAATGTACTATTCCCACTCCAACATAAGCAACAGTAGGAACATGTTTGACTTTCAAGAGGACACATTTACAGATTTACTATTTCCACTTCAATGGAGGCAACAGTAGGGAAAATGTTGGACTATGAAGGAGTCAAATTTACTATTCCCACTGTACCTGAGCAACAGTAGGAAACGTGTTGGGCTCTGGATGGGTTTAGACATAAGCAACAGTAGGAAAAATGTTAAACTTTGGTGGGGTCTGATTTACCATTCCCATTCCATTCCAACATAAACAACAGTAAGGAGCGTTTTGAACTTTGAAGGGATCAGATACACTATCCCCGCTCCAACAGTAGGTAAAGTGTTTGGCATTTGAGGACTCAAATTTACTATTCCTACGCTAATATAAGCAACAGTGGAGACATTTTGAAGACTGAAAACCCTGCATTAAATAATCCTTAAAAAAATGATATGTTTAAAAATGTTAACATAAAATATATTTTAGCACATTTTTAAAAATATACCTTAATTAACGTTAAAAAATGTATAAATATAAATAACAAGTAAAATTAAATCATCAAAAAAGGATATATGTTAAATCATACTTTATTAAGCAAAACATTAAAAACATATATATTTAAAACACTTCCCACCATACTGCCCCAAAATCCAACTCCAACAATAACAAAATATAATACTAAATGAAAAAATGACACTCCACATTAATTTAATGAATAATACTAATAAATAAAACAGTTTACAAATCAATTAATATGGAAACAGTAAAAATCAATTAATTAACAAAATGTATCATTGAAATACCCAAATAATAATTACAAATAATTTTCATTTTAGTTCCAATTAGCTATTAAATAATGTATAATTATATTCATGTGCATATTAATAATCAACTCAACCAATTAAAAAATTAAAAATTGTATCAACATTTACAATGAAATATTAAATAAGTCACACCCTTTTCCTCTACAAACCAATAAATAAACTCAAATGCATTAAAACAATCTTTAAACATCGCCAAATCAAGAAAAATTAACTATGCTAAAAAAATATACATATGTGACATTACAATAATAACTTACAAAACAAAACACAACAAACTAATTAAAAATAATATTATATACAATTACATAAATAAAAATAATATAAAGCACCATGAATATGATATTTTTACCTTATATGTCTTGTCCCACTATAGCTTTGACACAATATTTGTGTTTCATGATATTTATTTATTGACATTTTGGTGGGAGACGGAAATAGGTATTTAAGTGTTTTAAAAATAAAATCGTCATTTTTAAAATGTCTCAATAAATTGAATCTTGGAATCAGAAGGGGGTCGTGCCCTATTTAGCCCTGGGTAGGACACAATACTGTATGAAGAAATAATTGAGAACTCAGTCGCTTTTTGATTCTGCCACTTTTTTTATTTAGAGCAGATTTATTGCACACCACCGTGTTTAATCAGTGGGTGTTATAGTTATTTTTTTTCATGTACAAGTTTCGTCACTTGTGTGGATTATTGTGATTGTCTGGGGACTTGCCTTGTCATACACAAGTGGGTATTTGCTATGTACAAAATTTACATTAAACACCATAAACAAACAATTATGTTACAAATATATAAAAACATTTATACTATACAATTCTCACAATATGCATTTACATGAGGAAAATTACGAACTATACCCTACTAACTGGTTTCAACACTAGACCTTCATCATATGACCTTTGTATGTTTGAGGTCTAGTAACGTAAAGGCAAAATTTACAAAAATTATTTTTTGACCATAACTTATAGCATAGTGTTCAAAGTCCTTTGCGCTAATTAAAGTTCGTTTATTTCAGTGAACCAAAGAAAGCTGACGCGTTTCCAAGCCTGTGTGTGTAATCGTCAGGCTCTTCTTCAGGGCGTTGGTTAGTTGGGTACCTATGTAAAAATAACATGGGATACATTTAAGAATAGGGCCTCTCTCTAATTCTGAATCAGTACTTTTTGGTTAGTTACACTTAGTTTTACCTTTCCGCGAAAGGCAGTTTGAGTCTGTCTGTCTGGGGGCGCTTCTGGCTGGCAGGTCGTTCTGCAGAGGTAAAGGGCACATCATATATCTGTTTTCTTTGTATAAACAGGAAGCCTCTTAGCGTTTTTAATCTGATTAAATGTAAAAGGGGGGCAGGACTCACATTTACCTATTTTCTCTGTCAGTGCGGACCGTGATTGGGATTCTGATTTTCTTTATTCTTTGTTCCCACTTTGTTTGGGCGGTAGCGGCAGGGTCTATATTAACGACAAACTATGGCAAGAAAAGATTTTGAGTATTAAAATCTTACCCGGAGTTGTTAACTCTATTTCCCCATTTCTGGCCTTTACTTACTTCGAATTTCAGCCCGCAGGCTGGCCGCTGCTCGGGCACTGTTAGCGGCGTCTTTTTTTGCTCTACTAAAGTTTTGTCGCATAAGCTGAAAAAACGAAAAAAAATGTTTTAGATTTAAGTCCTACTGCATTGCTTCTGCTTTCCCCTCGTTTATTATCTTACCTGGGGGGTTGTTTATGGTTTCCACAGTCTTCCTGCCTGCTTCTGTGTTGAGAGATTTGTTACACAGAGCAGGTCACATGACTATTTGAGTTTTACTCGTGTCATGTGAATTAGGGGTTATGGGATATGTAGTCCTGACATGTTTAGATGACTATTTGAGTTTTACTCATGTCATGTGATTTAGGAGTTATGGGATATGTAGTCCTGACATGTTTAGATGAAGGGTTCTTATACAGAGGACGCAGCCACATATTCAAGTTTCAAATTGTTCATTGAGTCCTGTAGTCACGCAGTTAAACTTCATGATTAGATTCGCTTCTCTCCTGAGTAAAAGGGTTTCCACATTTCCTCCTCTTAATGGAGCTTTTATTCCAGAGAGAACCGACCACCTTAGATCTTTTTCTGTATGGTTTTCATCAATGAAGTGTTGTACCATGGGAGCAGTTAATACTTTTTGTTTGATCCTGGAGCGGTGTTGTGCCAGTCTTTGTGTAATTTGCTGATTTGTTTTTCCAATGTAGATTTTTGTGCATGGACACATTATTACATAGACTATATTTTTGCTTTTGCAATTGGTAAATTCTTTATGGCTCCATTTTATGTTGTTGTGCTCGAACATAGTGCCTTCAATGGTGCTTGCACAAGAAACACAAGTGCCACATTTGTGGTGTCCTTGCACCGGACTGAGGTTCCATATAGTTCGAAGGTCACTTTTTGCTTTTGGTATGCCTAGGTCTGCTCTTATTAATTGTTGGCCTAGATTTCTGTTCTTTTTGAGAGCAAACAATGGTCTTGCAAACGGAGCTTCCAGATTTGACAACAAATGCCAGTTCTTCAGGATTATCGATTTGTATCGATTTGTGAGTGGACCATACGTTGTGACACAAACCAGCTGTTCCAGTGGTTTTTTCACTCATTTGATTAACAACTCTTCCCTCGGTGTGAACCATGCACGTTTGGTTGCATGCTTCAACATTTTCTTGGGATAGCCTCTTGTCTCTAGTTGTTCACAAAAGATTTCTGCATGTGTTAGATAATCTTCTTTTCTGGAACAATTTCTTCGGATTCTTAATAGTTGGCTATATGGCAGGTTCTCTTTTAAGCTTTGGGGGTGAAAACTCCGGTAGTGGAGAATGGTATTCTTGTCTGTCTGTTTTCTGTGTAATGTAGTAACCAGTTCTTTATTCTGATGGAAGACCTCAACATCCAGAAACGTTAAACGTGAGTTACTGTGTGTCATGCTAAATTTGATATCTGGATGCCTATTGTTGAGCCAATCATGGAATTGGGCTAGTTGTTCTTGAGTCCCATTCCAATGGCACCAGATATCGTCTATATAGCGATACCACTTTTGAATGTGTTCGCTATAAGGATTGTTTTGGTAGACAAACCTTTCTTCGTACAACGCCATGAAGAGCACTGCCATCTCCGGGGCATAAGGACACCCCATGTCAGTGCCCTTCACTTGCACGTAGAAGGTGACCATGAATCGAAAGAAATTTTGTTTTAACGCCACGCTAGCCAATTCAATTATAAATTTCGTGGGCACTTTTTGTGGTTTTGGCCTGGTCTCTAGGAAAAACTCAATGGCTTCTAGTCCCTCCTCTTGAGGGATCTGGGTGTACAATGAATTGACATCAAATGCCACCAGCAGTTCTTTATTTTCATCAAATGGAAGTTTCTCCACTTTGGTGATGAAATCAGCTGTGTCTTTGATATAGGATTTTACATCACTCAAAAAAGGTTTTAAAAATACGTCTACGTATTTGGCTGTTGGTTCTAGAATGGAATCACACCCGGAGACTATCGGTCTTCCGGGTGGGTCTTGCAGATTTTTATGCACCTTGGGCAGGAAATAAATCACTGGGGTGTGTGGATTTTTTTTGCACATATAGTCAAATTCCTTTGGGCCCAATATGCCTTCATCCAGTCCTTCTTTGAGTTTGGTAAGTATCTCTGTTTGAATTCTATTGGTGGATCTTCTAATATTTTCCTATACTATTCAGTGTTTTCTATTTGGCTAGTCGCTTTCTTTATGTATTTGTCTTTTTGCCAAACTACAAGGGCTCCCCCTTTGTCAGCCGGCTTCACTACTATAGACGTATCTTCACTTAAGTTTTTGATTGCTGTCTGTTGGTCTTTTGTGATATTTCTCCTGAGAAATGTTTTTTGTTGGCCTAACTGCGTGAGCGAAGAAAGGACTGCTTGTTCGAAGGCCAATATTTGATTAGGTACCATTTGTGCTGTCGGAGTGAAAGATGATTTATTTGATAGATTGGAGGGTTCTGGTGATTTTGTAATTTCTTTATTGTGAAAGAAAGCTTTTAATCGTATTTTTCAAAATAGATCTTGTGCCTCTATATTAAGGTTCACTATGTCTGTTTTTGTAGATGGAACAAATGTAATCCCTAGTTCGAGGACTGATCTTTCGTGTATGGTGAGCTGTTTAGAAGAGAGATTAATGATCGAATAATTTGTTATGTTTTGTAATAATTCTTGTTGCGAGTCCTCATCTCCCATGCTTGCTGTTGGGGTTGGGGTTTGAACCTCACCCGGCCTCTGCCTTCGCCCTTTTCTAAAAAAGAATTTGGACGTTTTGATGTGCCTTCCCTGGGGTCTGGATCTCCAGAGGAGTCAGAGGATGAACTCTCGGAAAAAGTGAGGAATCGGTTTTTAGATCTTCCTTGATATTGGGAGAGAGCTCTGCGAGATTCCTGTTGAGTGTAAAAATCTTCCCTTAAGTAGGGATAGACTGTTTCCAGATTAAATGCTTTACAGTCTTTTTCAAACTTGTTGATCCTGTAATTTATTGCGTTATCTTTGAACGTTTGTAATTCTTTTTCTATTTTATCTAGTAGAGCCTTTGCTTCCACCGTATTGTGGTTGTCAGTGATTGCTTTACTTAAAGCATCAATTTCCTCCTGTTCTTTTGCACAAATTCTTTGAGCAGTCTCAAAAGTGTGGACCATTAGGTCCTAACTGCACTTAGTGGCAATGTAACTGAAACCTTTTTTGTAGGCTGGGTCCTCTGTAAAGACCACTGGGACGTTTTTAACTTGGAGCCCCCAAGGAATGGTTCCTGATTTTAAATGTTGAAATAAAAAGTGCCCATGTAGCTCTGTTTGAACGTGTTTTTTACTGAGGCGCATTAATTGCTCCGCTCAATTTTAGTGATGAAAAGGGAGATGGCCTTGAGATTAGATTTTTAGTATACTCTTCTGTGTATGACAATGTATCCTCCTCAGACATCGCTTAATAGGCTGAAAAACAGCCTATTGCTGATTTAATCTTATTGCTTAATGAATGCAATTGCATTAATTTAAATGCTGTACCCCGCGGAGAATTTACCGCTCAATACACTAGGACTCAGAAGGGGGTCGTGCCCTATTTAGCCCTGGGTAGGACACAATACTGTAGGAAGAAATAATTGAGAACCCAGTCGCTTTTTGATTCTGCCACTTTTTTTATTTAGAGCAGATTTTTTGCACACCAACGTGTTTAATCAGTGGGTGTTATAGTTATTTTTTTTCATGTACAAGTTTCGTCACTTTTGTGGATTATTGTGATTGTCTGGGGACTTGCCTTGTCATACACAAGTGGGTATTTGCTATGTACAAAATTTACATTAAACACCATAAACAAACAATTATGTTACAAATATACAAAAACATTTATACTATACAATTCTCACAATATGCATTTACGTGAGGAAAATTACGAACTATACCCTACTAACTGGTTTCAACACTAGACCTTCATCATATGACCTTTGTATGTTTGAGGTCTAGTAACGCAAAGGCAAAATTTACAAAAATTATTTTTTGACCATAACTTATAGCATAGTGTTCAAAGTCCTTTGCGCTAATTAAAGTTTGTTTATTTCAGTGAACCAAAGAAAGCCGACGCGTTTCCAAGCCTGTGTGTGTAATCGTCAGGCTCTTCTTCAGGGCGTTGGTTAGTTGGGTACCTATGTAAAAATAACATGGGATACATTTAAGAATAGGGCCTCTCGCTAATTCTGAATCAGTACTTTTTGGTTAGTTGCACTTAGTTTTACCTTTCCGCGAAAGGCAGTTTGAGTCTGTCTGTCTGGGGGCGCTTCTGGCTGGCAGGTCGTTCTGCAGAGGTAAAGGGCACATCATATATCTGTTTTCTTTGTATAAACAGGAAGCCTCTTAGCGTTTTTAATCTGATTAAATGTAAAAGGGGGGCAGGACTCACATTTACCTATTTTCTCTGTCAGTGCGGACCGTGATTGGGATTCTGATTTTCTTTATTCTTTGTTCCCACTTTGTTTGGGCGGTAGCGGCAGGGTCTATATTAACGACAAAGTATGGCAAGAAAAGATTTTGAGTATTAAAATCTTACCCGGAGTTGTTAACTCTATTTCCCCATTTCTGGCCTTTACTTACTTCGAATTTCAGCCCGCAGGCTGGCCGCTGCTCGGGCACTGTTAGCGGCGTCTTCTTTTTGCTCTACTAAAGTTTTGTCGCATAAACTGAAAAAACGAACAAATGTGTTTTAGATTTAAGTCCTACTGCATTGCTTCTGCTTTCCCCTCGTTTATTATCTTACCTGGGAGGTTGTTCATGGTTTCCACAGTCTTCCTGCCTGCTTCTGTGTTGAGAGATTTGTTACACAGAGCAGGTCACATGACTATTTGAGTTTTACTCGTGTCATGTGATTTAGGGGTTATGGGATATGTGGGTTTGAGTCTGTCTGTCTGGGGGCGCTTCTGGCTGGCAGGTCGTTCTGCAGAGGTAAAGGGCACATCATATATCTGTTTTCTTTGTATAAACAGGAAGCCTCTTAGCGTTTTTAATCTGATTAAATGTAAAAGGGGGGCAGGACTCACATTTACCTATTTTCTCTGTCAGTGCGGACCGTGATTGGGATTCTGATTTTCTTTATTCTTTGTTCCCACTTTGTTTGGGCGGTAGCGGCAGGGTCTATATTAACGACAAAGTATGGCAAGAAAAGATTTTGAGTATTAAAATCTTACCCGGAGTTGTTAACTCTATTTCCCCATTTCTGGCCTTTACTTACTTCGAATGACACACAGTAACTCACGTTTAACGTTTCTGGATGTTGAGGTCTTCCATCAGAATAAAGAACTGGTTACTACATTACACAGAAAACAGACAGACAAGAATACCATTCTCCACTACCAGAGTTTTCACCCCCAAAGCTTAAAAGAGAACCTGCCATATAGCCAACTATTAAGAATCCGAAGAAATTGTTCCAGAAAAGAAGATTATCTAAGACATGCAGAAATCTTTTGTGAACAACTAGAGAAAAGAGGCTATCCCAAGAAAATGTTGAAGCACGCGACCAAACGTGCATGGTTCACACCGAGGGAAGAGTTGTTAATCAAAAAAGTGAAAAAACCACTGGAACAGCTGGTTTGTGTCACAACGTATGGTCCACTCACAAATCAATACAAATCGATAATCCTGAAGAACTGGCATTTGTTGTCAAATCTGGAAGCTCCGTTTGCAAGACCATTGTTTGCGCTCAAAAAGAACAGAAATCTAGGCCAACAATTAATAAGAGCAGACCTAGGCATACCAAAAGCAAAAAGTGACCTTCGAACTATATGGAACCTCAGTCCGGTGCAAGGACACCACAAATGTGGCACTTGTGTTTCTTGTGCAAGCACCATTGAAGGCACTATGTTCGAGCACAACAACATAAAATGGAGCCATAAAGAATTTACCAATTGCAAAAGCAAAAATATAGTCTATGTAATAATGTGCCCATGCAAAAAAATCTACATTGGAAAAACAAATCAGCAAATTACACAAAGACTGGCACAACACCGCTCCAGGATCAAACAAAAAGTATTAACTGCTCCCATGGTACAACACTTCATTGATGAAAACCATACAGAAAAAGATCTAAGGTGGTCGGTTCTCTCTGGAATAAAAGCTCCATTAAGAGGAGGAAATGTGGAAACCCTTTTACTCAGGAGAGAAGCGTATCTAATCATGAAGTTTAACTGCGTGACTACAGGACTCAATGAACAATTTGAAACTTGAATATGTGGCTGCGTCCTCTGTATAAGAACACTTCATCTAAACATGTCAGGACTACATATCCCATAACTCCTAAATCACATGACATGAGTAAAACTCAAATAGTCATATAAACATGTCAGGACTACATATCCCATAACCCCTAAATCACATGACACGAGTAAAACTCAAATAGTCATGTGACCTGCTCTGTGTAACAAATCTCTCAACACAGAAGCAGGCAGGAAGACTGTGGAAACCATAAACAACCCCCCAGGTAAGATAATAAACGAGGGGAAAGCAGAAGCAATGCAGTAGGACTTAAATCTAAAACGATTTTTTTTGTTTTTTCAGCTTATGCGACAAATAGTCATCTAAACATGTCAGGACTACATATCCCATTACCCCTAAATCACATGACACGAGTAAAACTCAAATAGTCATGTGACCTGCTCTGTGTAACAAATCTCTCAACACAGAAGCAGGCAGGAAGACTGTGGAAACCATGAACAACCCCCCAGGTAAGATAATAAACGAGGGGAAAGCAGAAGCAATGCAGTAGGACTTAAATCTAAAACAAATTTTTCAGTTTTTTCAGCTTATGCGACAAAACTTTAGTAGAGCAAAAAAAGGCGCCGCTAACAGTGCCCGAGCAGCGGCCAGCCTGCGGGCTGAAATTGGAAGTAAGTAAAGGCCAGAAATGGGGAAATAGAGTTAACAACTCCGGGTAAGATTTTAATACTCAAAATCTTTTCTTGCCATACTTTGTCGTTAATATAGACCCTGCCGCTACCACCCAAACAAAGTGGGAACAAAGAATAAAGAAAATCAGAATCCCAATCACGGTCCGCACTGACAGAGAAAATAGTTAAATGTGAGTCCTGCCCCCTTTTACATTTAATCAGATTAAAAACGCTAAGAGGCTATCTGTTTATACAAAGAAAACAGATATATGATGTGCCCTTTACCTCTGCAGAACGACCTGCCAGCCAGAAGCGCCCTCAGACAGACAGACTCAAACTGCCTTTCACGGAAAGGTAAAACTAAGTGTAACTAACCAAAAAGTACTGATTCAGAATTAGAGAGAGGCCCTATTCTTAAATGTATCCCATGTTATTTTTACATAGGTACCCAACTAACCAACGCCCTGAAGAAGAGCCTGACGATTACACACACAGGCTTGGAAACACGTCGGCTTTCTTTGGTTCACTGAAATAAACGAACTTTAATTAGCGCAAAGGACTTTGAACACTATGCTATAAGTTATGGTCAAAAAATAATTTTTGAAAATTTTGCCTTTGCGTTACTAGACCTCAAACATACAAAGGTCATATGATGAAGGTCTAGTGTTGAAACCAGTTAGTAGGGTATAGTTCGTAATTTTCCTCACGTAAATGCATATTGTGAGAATTGTATAGTATAAATGTTTTTGTATATTTGTAACATAATTGTTTGTTTATGGTGTTTAATGTAAATTTTGTACATAGCAAATACCCACTTGTGTATGACAAGGCAAGTCCCCAGACAATCACACTAATCCACACAAGTGACGAAACTTGTACATGAAAAAAAATAACTATAACACCCACTGATTAAACACGGTGGTGTGCAAAACATCTGCTCTAAATAAAAAAAGTGGCAGAATCAAAAAGCGACTGGGTTCTCAATTATTTCTTCCTACAGTATTGTTTCCTACCCAGGGCTAAATAGGGCACGACCCCCTTCTGATTCCAAGTGTATTGACCGGTAAATTCTCCGCGGGGTACAGCATTTAAATTAATGCAATTGCATTCATTAAGCAATAAGATTAAATCAGCAATAGGCTGTTTTTCAGCCTATTAAGCGATGTCTGAGGAGGAAACATTGTCATACACAGAAGAATATACTAAAAATCTAATCTCAGGGCCATCTCCCTTTTCATCACTAAAATTGAGCGGAGCAATTAATGCGCCTCAGTAAAAAACACGTTCAAACAGAGCTACATGGGCACTTTTTATTTCAACATTTAAAATCAGGAACCATTCCTTGGGGGCTCCAAGTTAAAAACGTCACAGTGGTCTTTACAGAGGACCCAGCCTACAAAAAAGGTTTCAGTTACATTGCCACTAAGTGCAGTCGGGACCTAATGGTCCACACTGTTGAGACTGCTCAAAGAATTTGTGCAAAAGAACAGGAGGAAATTGATGCTTTAAGTAAAGCAATCACTGACAACCACAATACGGTGGAAGCAAAGGCTCTACTAGATAAAATAGAAAAAGAATTACAAACGTTCAAAGATAACACAATAAATTACAGGATCAACAAGTTTGAAAAAGACTGTAAAGCATTTAATCTGGAAACAGTGTATCCCTACTTAAGGGAAGATTTTTACACTCAACAGGAATCTCGCAGAGCTCTCTCCCAATATCAAGGAAGATCTAAAAACCGATTCCTCACTTTTTCCGAGTGTTCATCCTCTGACTCCTCTGGAGATCCAGACCCCAGAGAAGGCACATCAAAACGTCCAAATTCTTTTTTAGAAAAGGGCGAAGGCAGAGGCCGGGTGAGGTTCAAACCCCAACCCCAACAACAAGCATGGGAGATGAGGACTCGCAACAAGAATTATTACAAAACATAACAAATTTTTCGATCATTAATCTCTCTTCTAAACAGCTCACCATACACGAAAGATCAGTCCTCGTACTAGGGATTAAATTTGTTCCATCTACAAAAACAGACATAGTAAACCTTAAAATAGAGGCACAAGATCTATTTTGAAAAATACGATTAAAAGCTTTCTTTCACAATAAAGAAATGACAAAATCACCAGAACCCTCCGATCTATCAAATAAATCATCTTTCACTCCGACAGCACAAATGGTACCTAAACAAATATTGGCCTTCGAACAAGCAGTCCTTTCTTCGCTCACGCAGTTAGGCCAACAAAAAACATTTCTCAGGAGAAATATCACAAAAGACCAACAGACAGCAATCAAAAACGTAGATACGTCTATAGTAGTGAAGCCGGCTGACAAAGGGGGAGCCCTTGTAGTTTGGCAAAAAGACAAATACATAAAGAAAGCGACTAGCCAAATAGAAAACACTGAATAGTATAGGAAAATATTAGAAGATCCCACCAATAGAATTCAAACAGAGATACTTACCAAACTCAAAGAAGGACTGGATGAAGGCATATTGGGCCCAAAGGAATTTGACTATATGTGCAAAACAAATCCACGCACCCCAGTGATTTATTTCCTGCCCAAGGTGCATAAAAATCTGCAAGACCCACCCGGAAGACCGATAGTCTCCGGGTGTGATTCCATTCTAGAACCAATAGCCAAATACGTAGACGTATTTTTAAAACCTTTTTTGAGTGATGTAAAATCCTATATCAAAGACACAGCTGATTTCATCACCAAAGTGGAGAAACTTCCATTTGATGAAAACAAAGAACTGCTGGTGGCATTTGATGTCAATTCATTGTACACCCAGATCCCTCAAGAGGAGGGACTAGAAGCCATTGAGTTTTTCCTAGAGACCAGGCCAAAACCACAAAGAGTGCCCACGAAATTTATAATTGAATTGGCTAGCGTGGCGTTAAAACAAAATTTCTTTTGATTCATGGACACCTTCTACGTGGAAGTGAAGGGCACTGCCATGGGGTGTCCTTATGCCCCGGAGATGGCAGTGCTCTTCATGGCGTTGTACAAAGAAAGGTTTGTCTACCAAAACAATCCTTATAGCGAACACATTCAAAAGTGGTATCGCTATATAGACGATATCTGGTGCCATTGGAATGGGACTCAAGAACAACTAGCCCAATTCCATGATTGGCTCAACAATAGGCATCCAGATATCAAATTTAGCATGACACACAGTAACTCATGTTTAACGTTTCTGGATGTTGAGGTCTTCCATCAGAATAAAGAACTGGTTACTACATTACACAGAAAACAGACAGACAAGAATACCATTCCCCACTACCGGAGTTTTCACCCCCAAGGCTTAAAAGAGAACCTGCCATATAGCCAACTATTAAGAATCCGAAGAAATTGTTCCAGAAAAGAAGATTATCTAACACATGCAGAAATCTTTTGTGAACAACTAGAGACAAGAGGCTATCCCAAGAAAATGTTGAAGCACGCAACCAAACGTGCATGGTTCACACCGAGGGAAGAGTTGTTATTCAAAAAAGTGAAAAAACCACTGGAACAGCTGGTTTGTGTCACAACGTATGGTCCACTCACAAATCGATACTAATCGATAATCCTGAAGAACTGGCATTTGTTGTCAAATCTGG
This sequence comes from Lissotriton helveticus, assembly GCF_964261635.1. Taxonomy (NCBI): domain Eukaryota; kingdom Metazoa; phylum Chordata; class Amphibia; order Caudata; family Salamandridae; genus Lissotriton; species Lissotriton helveticus. The sequence continues at coordinate 891,722,598 of NC_136063.1, read as the reverse complement.
AAGCTCTGTTTGCAAGACCATTGTTTGCGCTCAAAAAGAACAGAAATCTAGGCCAACAATTAATAAGAGCAGACCTAGGCATACCAAAAGCAAAAAGTGACCTTCGAACTATATGGAACCTCAGTCCGGTGCAAGGACACCACAAATGTGGCACTTGTGTTTCTTGTGCAAGACGCCATTGAAGGCACTATGTTTGAGCACAACAACATAAAATGGAGCCATAAAGAATTTACCAATTGCAAAAGCAAAAATATAGTCTATGTAATAATGTGCCCATGCAAAAAAATCTACATTGGAAAAATAAATCAGCAAATTACACAAAGACTGGCACAACACCGCTCCAGGATCAAACAAAAAGTATTAACTGCTCCCATGGTACAACACTTCATTGATGAAAACCATACAGAAAAAGATCTAAGGTGGTCGGTTCTCTCTGGAATAAAAGCTCCATTAAGAGGAGGAAATGTGGAAACCCTTTTACTCAGGAGAGAAGCGTATCTAATCATGAAGTTTAACTGCATGACTACAGGACTCAATGAACAATTTGAAACTTGAATATGTGGCTGCTTCCTCTGTATAAGAACACTTCATCTAAACATGTCAGGACTACATATCCCATAACTCCTAAATCACATGACATGAGTAAAACTCAAATAGTCATCTAAACATGTCAGGACTACATATCCCATAACCCCTAAATCTCATGACACGAGTAAAACTCAAATAGTCATGTGACCTGCTCTGTGTAACAAATCTCTCAACACAGAAGCAGGCAGGAAGACTGTGGAAACCATAAACAACCCCCCAGTTAAGATAATAAACGAGGGGAAAGCAGAAGCAATGCAGTAGGACTTAAATCTAAAACGATTTTTTTTCGTTTTTTCAGCTTATGCGACAAATAGTCATCTAAATATGTCAGGACTACATATCCCATAACCCCTAAATCACATGACACGAGTAAAACTCAAATAGTCATGTGACCTGCTCTGTGTAACAAATCTCTCAACACAGAAGCAGGCAGGAAGACTGTGGAAACCATGAACAACCCCCCACGTAAGATAATAAACGAGGGGAAAGCAGAAGCAATGCAGTAGGACGTAAATCTAAAACGAATATTTTCGTTTTTTCAGCTTATGCGACAAAACTTTAGTAGAGCAAAAAAAGACGCCGCTAACAGTGCCCGAGCAGCGGCCAGCCTGCGGGCTGAAATTCGAGGTAAGTAAAGGCCAGAAATGGGGAAATAGAGTTAACAACTCCGGGTAAGATTTTAATACTCAAAATCTTTTCTTGCCATACTTTGTCGTTAATATAGACCCTGCCGCTACCGCCCAAACAAAGTGGGAACAAAGAATAAAGAAAATCAGAATCCCAATCACAGTCCGCACTGACAGAGAAAATAGGTAAATGTGAGTCCTGCCCCCCTTTTACATTTAATCAGATTAAAAACGCTAAGAGGCTTCCTGTTTATACAAAGAAAACAGATATATGATGTGGCCTTTACCTCTGCAGAACGACCTGCCAGCCAGAAGCGCCCCCAGACAGACAGACTCAAACTGCCTTTCGCGGAAAGGTAAAACTAAGTGTAACTAACCAAAAAGTACTGATTCAGAATTAGAGAGAGGCCCTATTCTTAAATGTATCCCATGTTATTTTTACATAGGTACCCAACTAACCAACGCCCTGAAGAAGAGCCTGACGATTACACACACAGGCTTGGAAACGCGTTGGCTTTCTTTGGTTCACTGAAATAAACGAACTTTAATTAGCGCAAAGGACTTTGAACACTATGCTATACGTTATGGTAAAAAAAAAAAATTTGTAAATTTTGCCTTTGCGTTACTAGACCTCAAACATTCAAAGGTCATATGATGAAGGTCTAGTGTTTATTTATTTATTTATTTATAGGTTTGTATAGCGCTATGAATAAACTCCCGAAGGAGTATCTCCGCGCTTTTGACACCAGGGATAGAGGAACTTAGACAAAAAGCCACTGGAAATATGCATTATGGCCAGGGACCTGATAAGAAACCGGCGGATAGATGTTTAGCATAAGCTGAACAAAAAAGTTTTCAAACTTTTTCTGAATTCAGGATGATTCCTACATAGTTTTAAAGAGAGCGGGAGGGAGTTCCAAAAACTTGGGCCCACCACAGACAGAGCCCTGCCTCCTTGCCTAGCTTTAGTAATTTTAGGAATATTTAGCAGAAACTGTTCACCAGACCTAAGAGTGCGGATAGGAGCGTATGGAACAAATTTTTTTGCCAAATACTCTGGTCCCAAGTCATTAAGGCCTTTATGGATTATACAGCCGATCTTAAACTTCACTCGTTGCCGTATTGGCAACCAGTGTAGTGTCTGTAATAAAGGTCTAGAAGGAGACCTAGGAGGTGCATTAAGCACCAGCCTCGCAGCTGTATTTTGAACCACCTGTAGGCGGTTGAGAACCTCTTCATTAGCTCCTGCCATTAGGCCATTGCAGTAATCAAGACGACTGATAATCAGAGCTTGAACCAGAATTCTCCTATAAGAATCAGGGAGGAAAGGAAAAATCCTCCGGAGGAGACCTATTACGTGGAAACATGTTCCTACAGTAATGGAGACATGATGTTTCATAGTCAGCTCTGGTTCAAATCTGACTCCCAGATTCTTGATCACTGCTTTGGGCTCAGGAACTGGTCCCAGATCGGGGGGCCACCAGTCAGGAGACCATTGGACCTTTACCTCACCAAAAAGCATTACCTCCGTTTTTCCAACGTTGCATTGGAGGAAATTGGAGGACATCCACCTTGCAACTGCCTTCATTCCATCGGAGAAAGATTGTATTATCTCCGGTGTAAGATGTTTGAAAGGGAAGAGCAGCTGCGTATCATCAGCATATGATACTGGATGGAATCCGTAAGCTCTGGTTACATCTGCCAAGGGGGCCACATAGGTGTTAAACAAGGTAGGGCTCAAGCATGAGCCCTGCGGGACCCCCTTGGTGATGTTAACCTCCTCCGACCTAAAATCACCCATGGTGACAGATTGGGTGCGGTTGGAGAGAAAGCTTCTGATCCATTCCAGTGCCATACCACCGATTCCACTCTCAGACAGGCGTTCGATAAGGATGTTGTGAGAAATAGTATCGAACGCTGCCGATAAATCTAGCAGTACCAGAATCACAGAATAACCTTTGTCCTGGTACAGCCGAAGATCGTCTGTTATTGACAGCAAGGCCGTTTCGGTGCTATATTTTGGCCTAAAACCTGACTGGGATGGATCGAGGCAGCCAGATTGTTCCAAATAGGCGGATAGATGTTTATTTGAATGCTTTTCGGTGATTTTCCCCAGGAATGGTAAAAGGGAGATAGGTCTGAGATTAGACAAATTGGTCCATGGAATTGAAGAATTCTTCCTGATCGGTCTGACAAGAGCTTTTTTCCAGCATTGTGGGCCTACTCCAGATGTCAATGAGAGGTTTACTAGCCTCTGGACATCAGGACCCAGTATGCTCCCTAGTGGACCCATGAGTCTGGCTGGGAGCCGGTCTGCCGGGCTTCCGCTTTTTATATCCGTAATTAAACTTAGGACCTCACTCAGTGAAATTTCTGGAAATTCATTAAAGGAATGAGATATTATAGCTTTAGTGGATGACATATGCACCGAAGTAGAGTGATCTTGACTGCTATCATCAGTATTTGTAGTCTCAATTCTCCTGTAGATGGCATCAATTTTATCAGAGAAAAAACTTGATATGCTATCACAAAGATGTTGTGAAGCCATGTCTGCACTTTCGCAAGCAACGGGCTTCAGGAAAGTATTGACAATCTGGTACAAGGTCTTTGAGTCATTACCAGCTGCCTCTAACTGAGCGGTGATATAGTGCTTGCAAGCAGATCGTATGGCTTTGTGATAGGTGTTAAGTGCCATTCTATAGTTAACTTTGTTTCCTTCCAGATGAGAGGTTCTCCATGTCTTCTCAAATTTCCTAGCTGTGCGTTTTAAACTACGTAAATCTTCCGAATACCAGACTTCATGTTTCTTAGTAGAACTAGTTTTGAAGGTCTTTATCGGGGCAAGTTGTTCTACTACATCACCGATTGCTAAATCCCACTTCGAAAGTGCGCTATTAATGTACTAGTGTTGAAACCAGTTAGTAGGGTATAGTTCGTAATTTTCCTCACGTAAATGCATATTGTGAGAATTGTATAGTATAAATGTTTTTGTATATTTGTAACATAATTGTTTGTTTATGGTGTTTAATGTAAATTTTGTACATAGCAAATACCCACTTGTGTATGACAAGGCAAGTCCCCAGACAATCACAATAATCCACTCAAGTGACGAAACTTGTACATGAAAAAAAAAAACTATAACACCCACTGATTAAACACGGTGGTGTGCAAAAAAACTGCTCTAAATAAAAAAAGTGGCAGAATCAAAAAGCGACTGGGTTCTCAATAAATTAAATAACATTTCTAAATAGTTTGATATGTTTAATAAAAGCTATATATGTTGTTTTAACCTTTTAACAAAGAAAGTTAAATTGTTATCAAATTGTGAATGCTTTTTTGAGTACTTAAAATTGTTCTGATCATTGAATGGGAGTAAAAAATGTTAAACACACTGGGATTATTTACATTATGGATATAGCATTTTAGCAGAGTCCCAACTTTTTTTTAATGTTTTACATTTTGCGAGAGAGACAAAAACAGATTCCCAGCATTTCAAAAATATATATTTTATAGCATTCTCTGAACCACTCCACTTATTTTAAATTTTAGCTACATTAGATCTCATTTACAAAGGTAAACTTACAGGTTTGTGTGAGTTTACACTTTTAAAGTATTCGCAAAACTGCATTTCAATAGTAAGCTCATGAGTGAGGAGGCTCTGCGGTTGGGGTGGAGAACTCCACATAAAAAGATAAGCCTGTCCTATCTTTTTATGTGCAGAGTTCCCTTACCCAACATGTATACCTTTGTGTATCAGACTCTTACAGCCTGATTCATCAAGGGGCCGTTTTGCGAGCCCCTAATAGCGAATCATAGCGATTCGCTATTGAGGACTCGCAAAACGGTATTCATGTAGGAATTGCTAAATAAATAGCGATTCCTACACATTCCTTATTTGCGAGTAGCAAATTGCTACTTGCAAATAAGGAATAACTCCCCATTCATTCCTATGGGCCAAAAGGCCCATAGGAATGAATGGGGAGTATCCCTTATTTGCGAGTAGCAATTTGCTACTCGCAAATAAGATAGCGATTTTAAGGGTGCCAGGGGTGTCCAAAGGACACCCTGTAGCACCCCTTAAATGCACATTTGAACAGGTGTTGCGCACACACATGTCCAAAGGACATGTGTGTGTGTAACATGCAAAAGAAAAAATGCACTAAAGTGCTTTTTACACTATTTTCGCAATTTACCACCAAGTCAGACTTGGTGGTAAATTGAGACCAAATATTGCGATTTCGCTATTTCTAATTGGTTGATGAATTGCATTTAAGGAATCTCTATTAGAGATTCCTTAAATCCAATTCCTCGCAAATATGCGAATTCTTAAATAGTGATTTTTGCATTTGGGATGATGAATCCCAAATGCAAAAATTGCACTCGCAAAAGGCAAGATTCTGAGAATCTTGCCCTTTGCGAGTGCAATTTAGCTTGATGAATCAGGCTGCTTGCCCTTTGCGAGTGCAATTTAGCTTGATGAATCAGGCTGATAGTCTATACCTGTCGTCCAAATTATTCCACAGTTTTAAAAGCTCTACAAGTTATTTGGTATTTTGAACACCACATAACATGTTTTGTAAACTCCTAAATGGTGTACATGATCTTTAATTAAGACCATTGTTTTAAAAAAACAAAGCATTTCTATAAGGAATTTTAGAAAAGTTACAATGAGTTTCTAGTGAAGGTAACTCTGTGTCTGATCAGCAAGCAGTGGGTGTACCACACATCACTCTGTAAATGAGTGGGTGGTCCACTTCAGGGAGACAGGTCCTCTCCATAAAGTTGGGAGTACCATGCCTTCAGCAATGTGGATGCCGGTTTTGATGATGCTGAGCAAGAATACGTGTTCCTGCTGTTTGGCGCAGTTCTGTACAATATACCCCTTACTTTTTCCCTGACTAGTCATTCTCTGGAGCTCCCAAGGTTTGTGGAGTTTGCCTCAACCCTACAAATTTGACCCTGGAAGAATTGATAAGGCTCACGCAGGTGAAAGAATACTATTCCCTCAGCAGTGTGGATGCCAGTTTTGACTAATGTAGAACTTGAATATGTTTTACTGCACATAGCCTTGTTCTGTATAATGGAACCCCTGACTTGTCCCCTGACAAGTCTTTCTATGCGGCTCCCAAGGCTGGCTGTGTCTAGCCCTACAAATTTGACCCCAGAAGGAGGGGCATGGCCCCATTCTTGGGCCCTGTTTCCAAGTGTGTCAGATTCTAGGTGCTTTTTATTACATCTGATAAATAATGATACTTGGGGTACATTGTTTATCATGTGCAATACTTAACCCCTATTACTAGTGTTCTCCTGTATAACATGCGAAGTTTGGTTCTTACTGCACCAAAATCTGCATTGTACTTAATTACCAAATTTAATGAAGGCTAAGTTAATAAACACATCCAGTAATTACCAGATGCAGTAAATAACACACAGCTTGTAGTTCTGACCCCTGTGCAAAAAGGGGTTTGTGCAGAGGTTGGAAAACACTGACTCACATAGTAATAGGGATGGGGGTGTTCTCTTTTCCTTGCTACAAACAGGAGTGTTTGCTTTCTCACAAGCATGTTCTATAAAAGGAATGTGCATTCCTCTCATGTGTATGAAGAAACAATTCAAATGAAACAATGTATTAAATGTAGTTTGCCATTTATCACACAACACATGACAGAATGGCTCTACCGGAGCCAGGAGGACTCAGGAGCATCTGTGGGTCAGATCCCTGAACCACACAAACGGTGGGATCCTCACCACAACCAGAGCCTGCGGGCCCCCATGGGGCGACAGCTTGAGACCTGCTGAGGAGAAGGCTAGCTGTGAGTGGAGCATGTCAGTTTTCTTGAGACTGTGAGGACTGGGTGGACTTCTTGTGATCCTGCAGTTACCCTGTGTAGTGGCCAGGAGCTCCTAGGTTGCCACATCTTCTTTCCATCCACCCCCAGAAACACCAAGCTACCGCTTTGAGACTTCTGGCTGCTGGTGAGGTAGAGGCATGGGACCAGGGCCTAGGGCCCCCTGGTATATTACAGGCTGCAGATAGGATTGGGGCATGTGAATTTTAGGGAGAGGTGTGGTGCCGCAGCCAGGATGGCTGACTCCAGAGCGCTTGCCCATGGTTCGATCCCCGGCGCCAGGGACAGCTCAGCCCAGCACCATGTGACTGTAGGCAATACCTTGCTTAATCATCCTGACAACCCCCAGTGCTTCGAGACCCTTAGGGGTGATTTAGTTTGTGCTTTACAAATACCGGGTTATTATTTATTCTGAATTGCCAGCCGGCTCTCGTCTGCCCATCCAGCACCTCTGAAAACATCGAGCCACAACTGCCCACTCAGGGCCCAGGCGCACTCACCATCCCAATCCATGCACTCTCTGTGGATAATGCCCCAACTTAACTAGAGGCTATTGGGCATTCCTGCTGTGATTATGAGAAAAATGCAAACCATAGAGTCACATCAACAGCAGACACAAATTGACAAATATGCCTGGACTATGCTGAATGTCCCACCAACTTAAACACACCATGAAGAAGCCTCCCCAGACCGGATACCACTCCGACAAATAATACAGGCTACTTGATAAACCCAGAAGTCATTAGAGTCACAAATTAGCACAGTGGGGGACTAGGTTGTGCTGCTGTGCCGCAACCTATGGAAAATAGCTGAGACACAAATATCTGCAGTGGAGGACACTATACACTCATTGTCAATGGAAGTGACCCATCTGGGGGCAGTGAGACAGCTGGAATGAAAAGCGAAGGACACAGAGGGGAGATTGAAAAGGAATAACCACAGATTCACAGGGATCCCCGTGTAATTCCTGGCTGTGTGGCTAAGGACAGGGGTCCAGGCAGGCATGCTACCTGCTTGCTTTATAATAAAGAGGGTCAACCAGGCGGTCACACAACAGCAACCACCTGGTGCAGACACGAGGGCCCTAATTATCCATTTCCCCAACTACGCTGCTAGAGCTGCCATCCTCTGCCACTCGCAGATCTAAGCAGGATCTTTATCTGACAGGAACCTGAATCAGCATATATCTGGACTACACATTGCAAGTGCAGCACCTACAACATTCCTTCAGAACAGTTAAGCAGATACTAAGAGCAAAGCAGCTTACGTAAATGCTCATATTCGCAGCAAATCTAAAAGTCCTGCATGACAATAAATCACATTGTTTTTAAATGTCCCTGGCAGTCTGGCACTAGCGGGAGATGTGGATACCAGGCAATGGCAGCATGATACACAATCACCCGTCGGTCCTCGAAGAACAGCGAAGCAGGAATCAAGGGGAGAAGGGAATGATGGCAAAGACAGTTGCAGCTCATCGAAATTAGCTGTGATCTATCCAGAATCCCACCAAAACTCTCTAGACTCAGATTAAGCATTGACCTCCCTATCTTTGTTACTTTTACACACTCACTAAATCAGTGCAATTAAGTGTTGGCAATCACTATCAGAAGCAAACAGAGACACATGCCTCTTGGGACCACTTCCCCCTGAAGTACAGTTTGAATGTTAGGCAAAGGCAACAGATGTTTTAGTTCCAGAACTGTTGAGTGGAGGGGAGTTTGGGTACTGTTTCTAATCAGTTTCTTTAGTTCTGTTGAGTTTTGCTTGTTAAATGCTCCACAGCATCACAACACTGGCAATTTATCAACACTGCACAGACTAGATTAGATATATACCATGGCCATCCCCAACACCTTTAGCCTTCTGTTCTGGAATGTCAACGGCCTGAACAATAAGGTTAAGCAGGATGCCTTTTTCAATATATTAAAAGATACACACAATGGGTGGTATTCTTGTAAGAAAGTTATCAGATGGGCAATAAATGCCCCTTTCTGATGTGAGGTCATTACTCAAGGGTATACCACTCCAGCTACACAACTAACTCCTGGTGCACAGTTGTGCTCTTACATATGCAGTTCCAGATGCAAGTCTCAATGGTCACTCATGAAAACATGGGTAGATACACAGTGGTAGAGGGCATGGTGGTAGATGTGCATTGGGCACTAGCCGCTGTGGATGCCCTGCCAACTTTGGTGCACAACACTGCGGAGGACCTCCCACAACACTTACTGAACTGTCCAGCAGGCTTCTTAATCAGTGGGGGGATTTTAACTTGGTCATGGATACAGACAGGGACATAGGTGAAGGACTGCAGGCCCACAGGTTCCCCATTTTATACCAATGGTCGTGATCTTTGGACCTCAAGGACACTTGGCGCACAGCTCTTCCTAGGCAAACTCAATTCCCACACTACTCAAATGTGCACAAATCATCGACTGGGCTAGACTACATTTTCATTCATTCAAGTGATTTGAGGTGCCTTGTAAAAGGCCATATACTGCTCCAAGCCTTAAATGATCATGTTCCAACAACGGTCAAACTGTGCCACCCTGGAGTTCACAGAACGGGAGGGGTAGGAGACTAAAGTGCCTGGTGGTTCCAGGACAGGGATTTTGCAGAATACATCAGGAGCCAGATAGTGGTATACTTCAAAGTCAACTTGGGTATGGTTTCCTTCCCTCTCACTCTCTAGAAAGCTTTTCAGAAAATGATGAGATGGTGTGCACTTTTGGATCGAGCGGCTGCAAAACAGCACAAAATGCATGAGGTGACAAACCTTGAAACGCACATTAGAGACATGGAGGTTGAAGTGACAGACACTCACGACAATCTCCTGCAAAATTCCCTGGACTGAACACACCTCTCACTGAAACAAAAACTGTTGGGCTCTGCGGCCTCAGCCAGTCTCTTTCCAATTCAGCATATACAAGGAGGGCGACAAAGCAGGCAAATCGTACACTGGCTGGCCAATAGAGACATGTGTCTATGATTTATTCCCTGCATGAAAGCAGCTGAAAGAGCAAACATCATGGATCCTCTAGGCATCGCCCAAGAATTCAGGAGCTACTTTGATTCCCTTTATGTTGCAAGGGTACCACCCTCTGCAGAACGTATGAATCCTACTTGACCTTCCTAACTAAACCTTTCCCCTCATGGCCCACCACTGGCTGGACGAACCACTCAGCGAGGAAGAAATAGAAGAGGTCCTGATGGGCCTACCGGAGGGAAAGACCCCGAGGCCAAATGGGTTCCCCCTGGAGATGTTCCACAGATACTCCTCCCACTTTACACCCCATCTCCTGGGCATCTTTGAGGAGGTACATTGGCTTGGAAAGCTGCCACAAGACCTTTGTGAATCATACATATCTGTTATACTGAAGCCGGGCAAGACTACCGACGAATGTTGCTCATACCGCCTTATATATATTTATTTGATTTAGAGGCCCAAATACTCGCCAGGTGTTAGCTAACAGGCTACTTTCAGTTACCCGAGAACTGGTGGGATACAATCAAATCGGTTTCCTGCCCATCGCAGTAAAACACATTGTCGCAGGCAACTGAACATGATCCTGGCTAGGCTAGGACAGCTGGGAGTCATGAGCCCTAGCGTCCATGGATTTCAAAAAGGCCTTTGAATTCAGGCACTGGCTCTTCATGTTTCACCTCCTTGAGAGGTCCCTGTTTTCCCTCAATATATAGCTCTATTGTACACAGCCCCTGGGCACAAGCCAGGGCGAATTCCGATGTCCAACCCTTTCCAATCAGGCAAGGCTCCAGACATCGTTGCGCCCTGTCCCCACTCCTGTTTTCTTTAATGATCACACCACTAGTGGTGTGGGTCCACCGAGATGCACAGTTCTGTGGGTTCCTGTGGTCATTGGGCAACAAGACAGGGTCATCGTATACGTGAGTAACCTAATGGTATATATCAGAGACCCTCACAATCACTGACTGATGCATATACTGCAAAACTATGGCAAGGCCTCTGGAAAGGTGACCTATTTTCCAGTACCTGGAGAGCACTCGGACATTTAATTATTTAAAGGACTACATCCCTAAGTTGGGCTTCCGATCATTTGACACAACTAGGCATGCAGATGACCCTGGAAAAATAGCAGACATGGGATTTGAACATTGGGCCTTTGGTCACCAAATAAAACATGACACAGAAATATGTAACTCATTACAGAACAATGTGGCGGGTAGTGAGCCTATTATTAAAAATTATCTCTCTTCCCCAACTGCTCCACACCCTTCAAAACTTCCCTTACGAATTGCTGCAATCCTTTTTCTGGAATTTATATATGCTGACGCTGCTGTTCCTATGGTCAGGCAAGCAACTCCATATTTCATATTAGAGAAGTGTCTTATCACCATATGATGGAGAAATATTTTGGCTGACATCCAAGTACACTACTATGCGAGCCAATTCCGCACTGTAAATGACTGCCTGTTTTCTGATGACCTTACAGATACAAAGGAGCTATAGTGCATGGCCTGCTATGCCTGATGTATCGAATGCACACATGCTCTGCGCTTTCTCTGACATCTGCCACAACACAGGCCAGCTGGTACTAAGCTCTTCGGTGGATTCAATGGGACAGGATAACTACAGCAGAAAAACCACTGTGGAAGGGCTCCTGGTTTGAGCATACAGTCATGTTTGCAGGCTTTCAAACATGGGACCTCGCTGGCATCTTTTGGTTAGAAGATATTTGGATGGGATGTCACATCTTCCATTTTTCATCCCTCATGGAAACCTATAACATGCACCACACCCAATTGTACTGTTACCTGGAAGTGCATAAAAGTGCCGTTCTTGAACTCCCTACCCATAATTCACTAGAAGAGCAGGTCACACAGTCTCCAATCAGGAGTAAAGGTATCTCCAGACTCTATCAATCATTAGAGGTTCACACCCCAGACCCTTTAGTGGCTCTGAGAAACAGGTGGTTGCATGATATTGGCCCATTAGCCTGGCTGACTGGGAAGAGGCAAGAATGCTCCGAGGGTGCTCGCAATCTCAACAAGACTTCACCTTATCCTGCTGAAATACTTACAAAGAGTTTACTCCAGTTATTTGAGGCTTATTCAAATGCAACCAGCACTGGATCCCAACTGCCTGAAGTGCACAAGTGAATTGAGTACCTTTTACCCCTTAGTATGGACATGTCCTATTATAGAAAAATGGTGGCCTCACATACACTTGACTTTCAAAGGTGATAGGCAGCATCATTGCAGTAGACCCTGGGACGGCACTCTGGGGCTGATGGATGAATTTGGTGGCCCACGGGCATTCAGAACATTGCTGGCATATGAGCTCCTTCTTGCCAAGTACGACATAGCATGTCATTGGCGGTCGGCCTGGGCTCCCGCAATACAGGAATGGATACATGGGATGAGCTGGTGTGCAAGAGCGGAGGAGCACGTCTACAAATCCATGGGCTGTCAACACACACAAAAATATGGGACATGTTGCTGGACTATTCCTTTGCCGCTGGACTTTAGACAACAATTGCTTTGGATGTATATGCAGTAAAACTGTTTTTACTTCTTTCCTGTCTTTCATGCGTTACTTTGTACGGTGCTGCAGTACTGGAATTTCGTTTTTTCATGCTTTATAAAACAACAAACATGGAGGTAAAAAAAAAATAATAAGGTGGTTTCATGGGAACACCCATGCACCCACCCCATGGGATGCCTCCTTGATGCAAAGTAGCCCAAGGTAGTGCATTGTGTAGTGTCTTGAGAGTTAGAAATCATGGAACCGTTTTGGCTCCGGATGGACTCCGTAGATCTGTGATATAAGTGTTAGAGCATAACGCAATGAAGACTGGTTTAGAATGTTGAGTTCGCAATTACAGAGCAGAACACTTATCTCTATGTGTGGCATAGTCATTGGCGGGTACCTAGGCTCGGGAGGACCCTACACATCACACAACTTTGCATTACTTGAGTTTACTATCCATTGCAATCATAATTTGTGTTAAAGAGTAAATCTGACATGAACACTTTGCGTTGGGATTTTGCATTAAAAAAGTAAAACAACCTTTAAGCAAAGTGTTTGTAAATCTGGGCGTTTATGTGTGCATAAGCTTGCTGAACTCCAGAGCAGAAGTTACAGAATACCTTTCAACCAAGAGATGTTGGTGTTTCACTTGTGCATGTCCAAAGAGGCTTAAGCAGTTCCTAAAATACCGTGCAGTTATACTGTTTGGGAAATTAAGACTAATGTATACTATTTCAAATAAATCAGTAAGCAGAGAAATCTCCTTTTTAAAAGAGAATGCCTATTCATCTTGTTGCAATCTGGTGTAAATGTCAGTAAGAGTATGTTTTCTATGGCTGTGATGGCCGAGTGAGGTAAGTAATCATAATGAGCCTCCGATTTCGAATTGTTGAGATTGGGAGACTGATGTTAATCTCTTTGCTGCCCACATGTTGTGAGCCATTAATATAATGGGGCAACCCAGTGACCCTCAGAACCTGGGTGAATAATGACAAACAAGGATTGGTTCTGTCGGGGAATCGACAATTTCTTAGATATAAAGTCTATTCTCTAATAACTTTTCTCACTCAGTTACAGAAAATAGAATCAGAAATGTGTTGTGAGGCAATAACAGCTGTTAACTCCCATTAACTTTATTATACACCGTTCTCCCTAGAGGGCCCTTAGAAGCAGGCCATGCAAATACCAGTGATTGATGTCCTCAGCAGAGGACATTACCATTGATAACACTCTTAGCAATCGACAAAGGACATCTTCTGGCGATGATGGCTGGATCACGAAAAGTACAAAATTAATCTACATTTAACTAATCAATAAATACTATCACATTACGTTATGTGAATGCAATTCTATTTTTCTATATGTTAATTGGCTTTCTTATCGTAACTGTCTGTAAAACTCCATCCACTCAGCACACAGCGTTCAGAATTATTCGTACCTCCCCTTGTGGCAAAAATGTTACTTGTCTTCTGTATGTTATAAAAAGTCGGGCTTCTCAGTGAGTAATGTCATCTTCTGCAGTCGTCAGCAGTTCCATGAAAGTCTCATGTGTAAGGTAAACTCTGTATTACTCTTGCTTATCTGTCCCTAAGTAAGCATCTGTTTTAAAGAGAAAAGATAAAGCTAATTTAATCTCAGGTAAACAGATTTCAAAATGTCTAGCATCTGATCATCAATTAATTACGTGAGCTTCATAGATTGCTCCCCGCAGATTAATGCTGGGAACATTTGGGATGTGTTTGCATGGAGCTAATATAAATTTTGAGATGTCCAGTTTAGTATCTAGTTTTATCAGATCTGCTTCTCGGTTCTTTCTAGTGACAACTCTGCAAATTCTGAAACTATTGTACTTTGTAGCTATCATTCACATTATAAAAATACTGGGGCAGATTTACTAACTTTTCACGCAACGCAATGCAGCATGCCAGTCTGTTGTGCTACACTGCATTAAGGGGGGGAGAGCAGAAATGTGCCATGTTCCCTAAGATATTGTGCACTTCTGTGTTCATGGCCGTGGTGTGCTTCACTTCAGCCATAATGCAAGGGTGGTTGTGTTATAGACAGAAATATTTTGTGCTGGAAGGAATACCTTCCTGCATAAAAACAATCTTGAGAGCAGCAGTGTTCCGTGCAGGTAAGCACGGTGGGGGCGATGTCGACAGACGATGGAATAGGATTTATTTATTTAATTTTCCCTATTCCGTCGTCTGTCGACCCCCCCCCGTTCCGCCCCACCCCTCCCCACTGCACTTGCCTGCACGAGCTGCAGCTGCCTTGGATCCTATTCATCTTCTATGCGTGCTGCAGAATGCCATTAATAACATGGTTTCTCCTCTCTGTCCCAAACTAAAAAAAAGAAAAATACCTGATGCATCCCAAATGCAAAAAATACCGGTCGCAAAGGGGCAGATTTTGAGAATCTGCCCCTTTGCGATCGGATTTTTGTTTTATGCATCTAGCTGATAGTCTGTTAACAACTGTTCCCACGTCATAGCAGTGAGCTACTGGATTTGATTCCGGTTGTTCACGGTAGTGGTTCTCTACCAGAGCCAGACATGACACTGTAATTCTTCTACAGGTGCTGCCATGGCACCTTCCATACTTCCTTCCATGGAATTTCGAGTTCCGTTTTTTATGTGATACTTTGAAGCTGTGGGCATCACTGTGCTGTCCTCACACATTCAGAAAGAACCTCAGTGATAGACAATAATAGCGTTTGTTTGGCAACCCTTACAGCAGCAGGACTGCTCAGCTGCAAAGGGGCCAGTATCCCATGCTGCATCCCATGCTGTCCACTGAAACAATGATTGCCATTGAATCAATGTGAGAGGCTCAGCATATCTCACTTTGCTCCTTATGCGAGCTAGTGGCTCTATGATGGCAGCAAACAGGAATATGTAGTTTTGTGTTTACAATTAAAACAGAGACGGCAAATACCAGAATGCATCAGGAAGAGTGGTCCAGAAGATGACATCAGAGGGCAGTCATGGGCTCTACATCCTCTTCATAAAACCCAACTCTCAAGGTAAGGCATTCTTCAGGAAGAATGAGTTACAGGATGACACCTTCGGGCACAGTAACAGTGATTTGAATTCTCCTATACAGATGTGAGATGTTAATTGACGATTACCATCAATGCACGTCTCTTCCATGTTCCCTATGTAGAGCTGTGGCTTTGTTGTATTTTAGGTCAATTGCAGCAATAATGCACCTCCCCTCCACTTCAGTAGACCACTGCCTTTACCAGGTCATGTGATTCAAAATCATACATCCAGACATACATAGTAAACAAAGTAGCCAAGTCATACATGCCAACAATTTCAAACTAGAACAAGTAAGATTTTGGGAAAACAAATTGTGGACTTTTAATTTCCCCATTTACGTATGTTTAAGCAAGGGCAACTGAAGCAATTGTTGGCTTAATTAATTAAAATTAATTATGTGCTTATATAGCGCTGGAATCACTCCCGAAGGGGTACCTCCGCGCTTCGACCGCTGCGAAACCCTTCCTGGCTTCCCTGAGAGATGGTCCCTTAATGGGTATCTCCAGGGTGAGACCAGGCATCCCCGGCGGTCTGGTGGGGCCGTTAGTGAAGATGAGGCAAGCTAGTGCCCAGAGTTGCCGAGTGTGATCGCTGATCAGAGTGGGCACCGAGGCGAGAGAATTATCGAGTCCGCTGACCCTGGTCCAGAAACCTGCCGCGTCGGGAATCGAACCCTGGTCCCGGGCCGTCCTCTGCTCTCGGGTCTGCCGCCTCTAACCAGTGAGCCACACTACTCCACAAAATCGGGAGTCTCCCTCATGAAACGGATTTGTTGACATGTATGTCAAGTACTTTTGTTTTACCTCTCCATACTTTGATACACATTTGTGGTTTTCTTTTCTATTTAAAAATGAATACTTCATTTCAACAGGCAGTACTGTGTGCACAGAGAATCTTACTGAGTTGGGATGTTTACTATAGATATATACAGATATCTCGCTGATACAGGGCGATACGTATATACAGATAATCTCAATTTCCTGAGTTGCTAAGAGTGCTCAAGTGCTTAATGCGCTTGCTATATACATCTGCGTCTGACCTGCTGGTCACAGGTTTGAATGAAAAAATAACTTGAAGACATTTAATATCCCAAGCTACACATCTATTCATCCGTCCGAACTTGCATCCTCCTCACCCTAACATCCATTCATCCACTGACTCATAGTCATTCACCCATTAGCTTATCTACTGACACCATCCAAGCACATGTATTTCTTCTTTAATAATTTTGTGTCCATGCATCCGTTCACCACACACATACATTTGTCTGTCCTCCACCCTCACTCATCCAGCCAAATTCACACTTGCGCTTTCATCCACTTAATAGTTTACATTTACCCATGCATCCATTTATCCACGAACACACCCACGGTCATATTTCCAACTGCATTACTGCTTGCGCATATCTACCAATGCACTCATCTTCTAATCTTTCTATCAACAGACATCTGTCCATACACATCTAGCAACTCCTTTGCATCCATTCCACCATATTGCCTTTATCAACAGCAGCGTAAGCATCTATCATCCACTCCCACCTAAACAAATATCTTCCACAAACACCGAAGCATTCATCCACTAACATGAGTATACAACCAACTATGCAACTACACCTGCTGATCAACTCATCCATTCACTAGTGTATGCACCGACATCCGTCTACCACTCTATTTAGAAAGCCATTATCTGACACAACCATCAATCCATTCATACCTTCATGTGCCTGCAGGAGTGCTGTCTAACTTCACATGTGTGTGTGTGTGATAATGTGTGTGTGTGTGTGGGGGGGGTGCGTGCGTGTGTGTGTGTGAGAGAGAGAGAGAGAGAGAGAGAGAGAGAGAGAGAGAGAGAGAGAACGGGTGCCTATAAGTGTGTTTCTGCGCGTGCATACACACACACAATACAATATACTGTCATTGGAACAGAGAATGCATGAACTAAAAAGAAAGCAGACTATTTGCTTTGGTATTGCTTGCTATCTTTCCATTTCAATGTGTGGCAGAAACCACAATGCGCATGTAAAGGACTTGCCAGCTTCTATTTTTGTTTCCGATTGTTTGAATCTGGGCGATGCGCACAAGCGCGGGATGTTGTGTTCTCCTTTTTACATTGATTGCAAACTTCTGCAGAGTTAGGGGCTTGTCAGGGGAAGGGTTTTGTGGGATGACATAGGGAACTTCTATAAAGGAAGCTTTCAGTTCAGAGCATTCTTTCATATTCGTCCTATAGAATGTTGAGGTATGAATACTGACAAATGAACCAGCTCTCTGGATGGATGAGTTGCAATAAAGTAGTGCTCTTGCGCTTGAATTACTTTGAGGTCTCTGTCTCATTTGATGATCTCAACATCACAGGTATGAATTAAAGTTCGTATAGCTTCCACAAGTTGTAGTTTTCCAGGCCACAACGAAGGTGGCAAATCCAATAAAGGCTGTACCTTAATGTGTAAATTTAAATTTAAATTTAAATTTAATTTCTTATATCGCGCCAGAATCAATCCCGTAAGGGTATCTCCGCGCTTTGCCGCTTTGCCAGCCATGAGCATTAGCAGAGTCAGTGAGAGAGATTAATGGGACTGGAATGCTTCCCGGAAGAGGAGAGTTTTTAATGTTTTTCTAAAGGAGAGATGGTTGGTGGTCATTCTCAAATCTGTTGGAAGCTTATTCCATAAGGCAGGGCCGACTGAGGAGAATGCTCGGTCTCCTTGTCTGGATTTTTTTGTTGCAGGGGGTTTCAGAAGAGCTTGGTTGCTTGAGCGGAGTGACCGGCTAGGTTGATACAGCTCCAGTGATTGAGAGAGATATTCAGGACTATCCCCATATAAGCACTTGTGGACCGTACAGCATATCTTAAAACTGAAGCGCTGCCGTATAGGGAGCCAATGCAGTTCATCCAACAAGGGCTTAGAGGGAGTCCTAGCCGGCGCACTCATGACCAGTCTAGCCGCAGTATTCTGGACTACCTGCAAACGGCCTACTGCATCTGCGTTTGCTAATGTCAGCAGGCCGTTGCAGTAGTCCAGACGGCTGGTAACCAGGGCCTGTACGAGTGTCCTCCTGTAGATGTCAGGGAGATACGGGAAGACTCGTCTTAGAAGGCCAATGGTATGGAAGCACAGTCCTGCAATGTGGTTGGTATGTTCCTTAAGGGTCAGTTTTTGGTCGATTTTTACCCCTAGATTTTTAACGTGTGGCTTTGATGTTGGAACTGGACCCAAATCCAGCGGCCACCAGTCTGGAGACCACAGAAGACTTGCTTTGCCGAAGAGCATAACCTCTGTTTTTGCAACGTTACATTGGAGGCAATTTGCGGCCATCCAATGTGACACTGCCCTCATACCCTCAGCAAAGTTTTCCTTGACTTTAGGGCCAAGGGAGCTGAAAGGGTAGAGGAGCTGGGTGTCATCAGCGTAGGAGACCGGTGTGAACCCATACTTCCGCACAATCTCAGCAAGGGGGGCCACATATACATTAAACAATGTAGGGCTAAGGCATGAGCCCTGTGGCACCCCCTTCGTGAGCACCCTCGAGGTGGAGCGGTAGGGGCCCAGGCTAATAGATTGCGACCTCCCGGAAAGGAAGCTCTCCAGCCAAGATAGTGCTGAGCCTCCAATCCCCACTCCCTGCAAACGGCTGAGGAGGATGTTATGAGACACGGTATCAAAGGCCGCGGACAGGTCCAACAGCACTAGAATCATGGAACCCCCTCTATCCTGTGACATTTTGATCTTATCAGTCACCGAGAGGAGGGCCGATTCAGTGCTGTGGTTGGGCCTGAACCCAGATTGTGATTGGTCCAGGCCCCCTGTCGCCTCGATAAAGCTGGAAATGATGGTGTTGACGTGTTTCTCAGCCAGTTTGCTAATAAAATTAAGCTGATCACAGCACCAAGCGCGTGATTTATTTATTAGTACTACTACCTAGGACCACACCATGTAAAAGACTGCACCCAGTAGCCCTAGGGGGTCAAAGGTATGTAGGATGAATATTGCTTAGGATCATTCGTTTTTTACATTAGTGTAACAACTTCAGCTCGAAAAACAGAAATATGAAGACACAACTCTGTGTGTTGCCTTCTTTCAGTGATGATTTGGCACGGAATAAGGTAAAAGGAAAGTAGCAGGTGAAATCTAGGGATCTGGATTTAAATGCAGCTGACACAGTGGTAAAGCTGCATAGAGGAAAACTGGAAGCTATGATGAAGGTAAAATTACAAGCCACTCAAGGAATTACTATCAGAAAAACAGGAAAATAAAAAATGTTTTTAAGGATATGGAGTGAAATACGTTCCCCTATAAAAGATTGGTCATATCTGGAGACTATAGACCCTGTCCAGGGGAAAGGTCTATCTTGGTCTCTGGAGTAACTGATGCAGTTTCTCAAGAAACTCAACAAGGGTATCCTATTTTTGGAGAAATGCTACTCCAGATCTGTCCGTTTTGCACCAGGAAAGTGTATGGGGCAGAAGAGTATTCTCTATAATTTGTTTGCTGAGAAAATATCCTTTTTGTTTTAAAATTGTGATACTGCAGAATATCACCCAGTATACTGTCTTGGCTATTTTCTGAACAGACACCAGAATCAGCATTGTTTGACAATTGGAAACAGCAGGAACACTATTGAGCAATCCTATCGTGCTTCCTAACCTCATTGCCAAAGGTTTTAACCGCATGTGCGCTAGCAGTTTTCCAGCTGCGCGCTGCGATTTGAAAAAAGCTGCGTTACATGACGAGCTCAGCTTGTCATCAGCATGCGAGCGGCACAACTCATGACGAGCTGAGCTTGTCATGAGCGTTGAAGCGGTTAAAGAACCTATGCCCATGTCTGTCATAATCAGACATCAAGGTATATAAGAAGAATTCGTGAACTGATTTAAATCATTGTTCCATTCCAAACTGGGATGACCCATACTTAATTAAAATTTAGGAGAGTAAATGCATGAGGGTTAGGTTTCACTCTGTGCTGCAATCAGTGTTGATCTAGGGGGCTGAGTAGAACAATTCTAGCAATATCTGACAGGGTTGCCATCATTTTGAGGTTCAAGTTTTAGACTGAGATTGCAAGGTGAAATAGCGACCTACCTCATTTCTGGTTCCTTGGGTCAAGTTCTGCCAAGGGATTTTAGTCAGACACATCCTATTTTTCTGTCTTGTTCTCTGGAATAAAAAAACATCAGCGCTGCTAGGAATCAAGAAAGAGTATCGGTAGGGAAAAGGGCTTCACCATCATGCAACAACTTTATCTTTCCCTGCCCACTCCTTTGACCTTGGAAATAATTGATAATGGACAATATTGGGGATCAATCTTGGATCCAGATTACGGCTGAGGCTGACATCTCTTCAGGAGAGGAGGCACTGAGACTAAATCAACGTTTTATCAACATACTTTGCCCTTAAGTTCTTTGCTACCACAACAGACTTCAAAGGTTGCATATTAAAGTATAGAAAATAATAAATAGGAATGTATAACAATAAAGGAGATCTCAATTGCATGTAACTTACAGAGTGTCAATTCAAAAGAGTGGATCAAAAGGACTAACCTCATTCCTTTTGACGCATATTGGGATACAAGAAAGTTTGTGACGAGTAAACGGTGGAAATTGCCACAGAAGTAGCATGTGATCAAACAAACAGAAACGTACAAGTATAAATGATTTTCCCTAAAACGTTTAGGCGCAGGGGTTAATTGACAGGGAAATTAGGTAGATTGGAAATTAGGAAATCGATTTCAAGATGGTGGTCCAATCTCTCGCCCTCTCTAAACTAGACATTGGAAATGGCATTCTCACAGGGATGCCGAAAACTCACCTCGCCCCCCTCAAATCAGTTCTATACATGGCGGCCCGGCTCATAACAGGTGTTAAACGGTTTGAACACATCACTCCAGACCTCAATGTTCTCAATTAGCTTCCCATCGAAGGAAGATGTACTTTCAAAACTGCCTGCATCACAAACAAACCCCTTCACCCAAGTACCCCCAACTACTTAGACAACAAGCTCACAAAAGCTGGAAAAAACAGAAATTTGAGAAGTTCCAACTCACTCCTTCTCGGTCCCCCAAACTAAAAAAGAAATCAACCCAGACTCGCTCTTTCTCTGGTAATGCACCTAGCATATGGAACTTTTTACCTAGAGAACTATGTTGCCACCCCTCCTTCTCTCGCTTCAAAAGTGACCTGAAACTCCTTCTCCTCCTCCTCCTCCTCCTCAACAAATACTTTAACACCTAAGCATTCTGAACATTGTTAATTATCTCTCTTTATAGGTCTCGGCTCTCTGTTATAGTCAGTTGTTGGTTTGCTTTAGCTGTTTAGTAGGTGTTTCTTTCCCTTAATCTTACTCTATTCTTATTGCCTTTACGGTTAATCCATGCTCATTGCCTAACTATTTTCTTTGTTTATTTTTGTGTGTGTTTCTAAAAATCTAATATGTCTTACATCTTCTGGTAAGCAACCTGATTATATTGTGTTCTTCAATCACGTAAAGCGCTCTGATACGCACGGGTCTCGGTAGTGCTATAAAAAAACCAATAAAATACATAAATAAATAGGGACACCATACCTCAGTATTGTTTTTCAGCAGTTAATTGCACACAAGTGTCTATTTCATGTCTGAGTCCATTTAGCCATCTATGATGTGCTAACCGTTCTAATGTGAGCAAAGGCAGATAAGACCTGATCCCACCCTGACACCCAGCTGGGCCAGAATTCTGATCTTCTGTGCTTGTCACAGCTCATGCCTGGACATTTTCTCCCACCCAAACCACCTTATTGTGTAGGTTACTGTTAACCATAGTATTGTGTGACAATGTGGGGCTCAGAGATAGACTCTGGGGTCACTTTTGCATGTGGGAGTTCTATGGTAGCATACATCGTGTAACTATAAGCACACAGGCAGTTGTGTCAACCTTATGTGATTATTGTTTTAGAGTTTGCTTTTCCACATACTCTTATATGGTCAAAAGGCCCCTGGCACTGCGCTGCTTAGATCATTTAGACTGGGCTCCCTTCCCCTTTAACCTCCTACTATTCACAATGGTCCAGAGTCAAGGAAGGACTTAAGGGCATCTTGAAAGTAGTAGTGAACCAGCGGGTCTGCTGCTTCACAACCAGAAACAATCACCAGGGCTGGACTGTAGTGCTGCTACAGTATCTGTTTGGCTGCCATGGGGCAATCCTCTTTAAAGGGAGGGACTGTAGACAATGTTGGTGGAGAAACAGGTGATTGCAAACCATAGCCGCACATCAGAAAAAGCCCTGCTAAAACATCACACCAGACAAATGCAAATCTTGGTGCATGCTCGACACTGATTGTCCATCTCCAGTCATTCTCACTCCTAGACATTATTTGGTTCAGTGTGTTGAAGAACTCTAGGAGTTTGCACATTTATTTATCTGGCGGACTACACTGCTAGTGTGAACTAACAACACTATATAGAGCACTATATAAAATCGAGAGAATGTGCTAGTTGTGAGATGTTGGCAAATTATGCACTGGAGATAGGTAACCTGGCAGAAGTAAATATGCTCTCTCAAGGGACAGCTCTTCCTCTTGGAGGTAAAGTTGTTGCCCCACCAATGATGTACCAGTGGCATAACTTAAAAATTAACGTCCTATCCAAGTATTACTGAGCCTGTGGCTGCTCCATGGGTTAGGTAGTCTGGCCTGCTGGGGTGGGGTAGTGTAACACAGCAACAATGGCCATTATTCCTGATTGTCAATGCCAGCAGAGTGAAATCCAGTGTGCATGTTGGGTTGGGAAGGTTTCTATCTGTGGCCATCTCAACATGTGAACTTCAGAACTTGAACCAACACTCTGTTTAGGAGCCAGGGGGTAGACAGCACCACCCAACTGGTTTATTTGGAAGCACTGGGGTTACCTGCCTAAACATATCCATACTCAGCTCTCTTGAACATATAAGTATGAGAGCAAAACATGGATTGGTGTGGGCTGACTAGTTTGTCCCCTGCTGGACCACTATTTCAAGGCAGCATGGGGGAAGGATGATTAAAGACATGACCAATCACTTAGTTGCTTTAATTTAAAGCCACACCATGATACTTTAATGTTGATACAATGGTGTTGCTTTCCCCTCATGCGCAGCTTCAGTGATGCCATTATGCACAAAAGGAGTTGAGATAGAGGTGGCTATCTTACGCGTCTTATGCCTACACTCTGAGTACGTGCCACAAAGCCTGGGCTGGTGGTGGTTGACCTTGTGCCCAGGTCTGCTTCCTCTTGGTGCCGTGATGACCAGTTCTTGGTCGGCATCCGTTCGGATCCAAAGACTAAAGAAAGGTGATTTAAATTATTAAGATCTTAATCCATCGCAATGTCTCCTAAAACTATAATGCGGTTTGTGTTTCTATAGTTTTCTCAAAGGCAAAAAAAGTTATTTCTGAACTTCTTCCCGACAGAGTCCTCAAGGGCGAGACCCATTCAATACAGAAAAATGAAGAAGGTGAAAGTGAAGCAGGTCACAGGCCTTTATCTCTGCCCCGTGGGCATGTTTGGCCTCATGTTCCACATCATGAGGCAATCTGCAGCTGCCCAGTTTGAACCTCTGCTCTCACATTTAATATGTGGCAATAACACCTGATCCAGCGGTAATATCACAGTAATATCTCAATGCAAAACATCATTTAACTCAAGTTTACCACTTTAAAGGTGATGGACCTTTGCCACCGTGTATCACTTCCAGGAGACCTTACATAAACATGAAAAATCTAAATGTAATTAATATTTAAGCCAATAAAGAGAATTGTGAGTATTTTAAAGGTTTTTATTTTGTAGTTAAAGATAAGGTTCTAATAGGAAAAATAGAATTAATACAGAACATATTATAGGTTGCATACAAGGCCCTCCATAAAGGAAGGGAATGAGGCATCAAATGTCAGTCAGAATTCTTTAAAAAGTTCAGGAAAATATAATATAAGAGTGGGTTTTGCAAGGCTAATCAATAATTAATAGTTGGCAAATATCTCCCATAAAGAGAAAGAAATGCATAAGACAAATAAATATTTTCAAAACTAGTTAGTTAGTCAAAGAATAAACTTAGAGTTTTAGTATCTAAATCTAAACCTGTTCCATCAGCTCTCTCTCCACCCTGGTCTGCTCATCTGTCTCTCATTGTCTCACACAGAGAGGCTGCCCGCCCTTCACAAGACCACAGAGGAATGTGATATGCCTTGCCAAAAATACGACATGCAAGGACTCTATGAAAACAATATGAGCCAGAACCCCCACCTCCCTCTGTCCCTGTTTGAACGCAATCTCCTCCCAGCCTGCACGCACGAGGTTCACGTACCTAACCCATATGATGTCTGTGTCAGATCTGCTTCTTCTCCTCTCCTCCCTCTAAGACTTCTAAGGCCCTAAGGCTGACAGGCACCCTATGGGGTCATTGTTTATACTCTAATTCTTGGCTGACTATACTAATAATGTTGCAGTTTCAGTAGAAACTCGCACTGTGATTGGTCAGGATAGATGACATGAGGGTCTCACCATCCTGTTCTCATTGCAAATCCAATCTATACCAGTTCTGACAATAAGGGCTTAATGCTAAGAACAATGTATATAACATGTACCAGTAAGAACATTTCTTTCAACAAAATGTATCACTCAATTTCCTGTCTCTCTTTCACATAGCCCACAGGGATGACACTTTATCACAAATACTGGTACATTGGCACAATGACAGGAGGACAGTTCATTGTGACCTCAACCCATGTGTCTTCACTTGAGGCACTTGGAAGTTCATGCAGCTGGAAGAATTTTCTGCGCATGCATCTCTCATTCAGCACACTGCTAACAATTCTCAGCCATGCTGGATTCCTTGGCAGCCATTTTATAGTGGGCCCAAAAACAAAACAAAAACAAAAGAATATTAATTTATTAAATGAATCCCATTATGTTTACCTCCCCCCAAACTAGTACCCTGTATTAATTATTACCCAGAAAAAGCTATTCGTTAAAGCAGCTTTTCTATCATTTGTGCACAACATGCACAAATGTGCAATGTACAACATAGCATAAACATGCACCAGTGCAAGTTTTAAAAGAACAAACAGTCAATACATACCCATAGTAATATGCTCTAATGTTTTAGATAGTTTTTCATGCAAAATGTGTTTCCTCACATGTAGTGTTGGTGCATGGTTGATTAATTAATACACATTATAAAAATATGTGTTATGAAATGAATATGCATTGTCTAAATATGCAACAAAGCCAAAATCTCTTGAGATGGGAACAGGGAGTGTTGATTACACGGAAAAGGAGCTGGGAGGAGAGAACACATTTAAGAATTATCTTCGAAGCTAAAGAGTAAGCTAAAATCACAAGTTTTTGCACACTGCAAAAACAAATGTTAATTCAGCACAAGCATTTCAGACTGAAACATTTTGACCAGGCCTCATTTTCATGTCTTTCACTTTGCATGCACAAAAAATGCCCCTTTAAAAATGCATTTGACTAGGCCAATTTTCATATTTCATGTGCTTTGTGTTTTCACTTGAACCAAAATCTGTGTGCCATTTTAAATGCAGTCTGTCTGAAACACAAAATAGAGCAATGCTTAATCTTGATGGAATCTAGCTTTATCACACCCGAACACCACCTTTCATTTGCTGTGTCTGCGGAAAGTGAAGGTTGAGGCAGCATTTTATTATAAACACTGTGATACTCCCGATGCAAATATCTACGAATCACAGCTGTACAACGTTAAGCAATTTAGAGGCGTGTCGTCAATAAAATATGCCTCTTGAAGCAGCAGGACCCACCTAGACCGGACTCATAAATAAAAAAAACATTAGGTGAGAGTAACCCATTATTATTTAGATCAATTGCTCAACAATTTGTGCTCACACCCATCTTTGGTAAGGAATACCTATGATTTTATGATAACTTTCCTGTTTTTTTATAATCTTTCTTATTTGTGTATGGGCAGAGGTCGTTACGGCCAGAGCTGTCAATTTTAGAACTGGGGAACCAGGTTCGAGTATCGATATTGTACTGTGATTCTGGACAAATTACTTGCCTAGAAAATTAATGTGACCTTGTGTGATGTAACTGGTGCTTATGTGAAGCATTTCAATACCTAGGGTCAAGTTGCCACTATATTAAACCAAACAAAGAAAAAAATTGTAATGCACTGAAAAAGCCACAATTTTTGTGTGTTTTCCAGGACAGCATGACTCCCAGTGTTTTCAATGCATACATTTGAGTTATGTGCAACGGAGTTAGATAAAACATATGCACTAAAATAACATTATTAGATATTATTGCTTTAAAAAAGGAACTCCTTATTCCTGTCCTAAATCTCTTAAACAGCACGCTCCCCTGAATAGAGATCAGCATGTTTAGGCCCGGATTACTGGCGCTGCTAGTGCTTTGACTCAAGGAGGCACACCTAGCAAGCTGCGTGATCTTGGAGATTTCTGTGGTGACTATTGTAAAATGGCCAATGAGGTCACTGCTTGAATCTGAATTGCCACCCTGCACCCAAGTCCATGGCAAGCTAGGATGAACATGAAAAACACCATTTGCCACAGCAGCATTATGAACTTCTTCAGATCAATCAATTAATCAGGGGCTTGTATAGCACAGCTACTCACCTGTGAGATTCTCAAGGCTCTGAGGGGCTACTGGTCAGACTGGGTGGAGGATCATTCAAAGAGCCAGGTCTTGAGGTCCTTCTTGAATTGGGTCAGTGTTGTGGATTGCCTGAGGTGGAGGGGCAGGCCGTTCCAGGTCTTGGCGGCGAGGTGGGAGAACAAACTTCCTCTGGTTCTGGTCTTGTGATCCAAGGGAGAGAGGCTAGGATGAGTTGGGTGGAGTCGAGTTGTCTAGCGGGTATGTGGAATGCGAGGCGGTGGTTCAGGAATGCTGGTCCTTCGACATGTAGAGCTTTGTATGCGTGAGTTAGGAGCTTAAAATTGATTCTCTTGTTGACATGGCGCCAGTGGATTTGTCAGAGGTGTTGTGTGTTGTGGCTGCGGTGGGGGATGCCAAGGAAGGTATGGCTGTGGCGTTTTGAACGTTCTGGAGTTTCTCGAGCTGTTTCTGGGTGACGCTGACATGGAGTGTGTTGCTGTAGGAGAGTCTGCTTGTTATGAGTCCGTGGGTGACCATCTTTATGGATTCTGTGGGGATCCATCTGAATGTCTTTCAAAGCATGGTGAGGAAACTGCATCGATTTGGCAGTTCACTGTGCGCGATGAATCCAGTATGATGCTGAGGTTGAGTGTGTGCTCCGTCGGGGTGGGGGGGTCCCAGAGTGGCTGGTCACCAGGAATCATCCCATGCTGAAGGGATGGGTCCCAGGATGAGTACTTTGGTCTTCTCCGAGTTGAGCTTGAGCTAGCTGTCTTTCATCCAGGTAGCAATGGCATTCATTCCACTGTGGAAGTTGGTCTGGCAGGTGTGGTTTTATTGGTGAGGGAGAGGAACAGCTGAGTGTCGTTGGTGTAGGAGACAATGTTGAGTCTGTGGTTTCTGACAATGGGTGTGAGGAGGGCCATGTAGATGTTGAAAATGGTGGGGCTCAGGGAGGAACCCTGGGGAACTACACAGCTGATCACTGTGTGTTCTGAGAGGAACAGTGGTAGTCTAACTCGCTGAATCCAACCAGTAAGAAAGGAGTGGATTCGGATCAGTGCCATGTCACGGATGCCGGCATCGTAGAGTCTCGTGATTAGGGTGCAGTGGGACATGGTGTCAAAGGCGGCCGAGAGGTCTAGTAGGATGAGGGTTGAGGTCTCACTCTGGTCAAGATGGGAGCAGATGTTGTTGGTGACAGCGAGGAGTACGGTCTCCATGCTGTGGTTGCTGCAGAAGCTGGATTGAAACGTCCAATATGTGGTTCACATCCATGAACTTGGGGTGTTGGGCATTGACGGCCTTCTCAATGACCTTGGCTTGGAAGGGGAGGAGAGAGATGGGTCTGAAGTTCTTAAGGTCTTTCAGGTCTGAGGACGACTTCCTCAGCAAGGGATTGATCTCAGCATGCTTCCAGTCGTCAGGGAAAGTGGTGGTTTCAGTGGAGCAGCTGATGGTTCGGCGAAGCTGGTGGGCAATGGCAGCAGCTGCTCTGTGGAAGATGAGGTACAGGGAAGGATCCATCAGGGCTCCTGAGTGGATGCTCTTCATGGTTTAGAGTGTGTCCTCTGTTGTGAGTGTGGTCTAGCAGAGTACAGTCTGTTGGTGTTTTTGTGTGCATTGGTGGCAGGTCTAGGGTGCCAAAGCTTCCTGATCTTGTGGGGGAAGAAGGTGCTGAGTTTGTTGCAGAGGTCTTGGGAGGGAGAAATACACTGGGGTGCAATCAAATTGCTGCCCCCTGTCCATGTCCATAACATGCTTAGATGCACTGGAAGCGTATCACGTGTCCCCTAGTCTGATAAAAAGATGGTGACAGAGCCTCCAGTTCCTCGTATTCTTGGGGTCTACTCAGTCGTTGTATTGTGAATTTATATTTTATGTAACAGAAGACCAATAACACTGTGTTGTGGAGAATGCACTAAATGAAGCTTAACTATTTTGCTATCAAATCTATTCTCAGCATATTTACTCATATCAGATGACCCTGAACTGTGCTTGATGACACTGATTGCCTTTATTGTGTTGCTTATCATAGAATGAAATCTGGGCTATCCTAAGTTACAAAAGGTAACATTGTGCACACAAGTATGCCTTTTTGATGAAAGAGATCTTAGAGCATTTTTAAATTCTCAAACAGTGGTCTAATTGCATGCAAAATTGTTTTGCTCATTCACCCTCTTTTTTCAAAATTATCACAGGGAATCCCACAAATTCCCCTTTTTAATTGGTTGGGCTTGGTCGCTGCACTCACTCATCATTTCATGACTGGTTCCTTGTGTCATTTATCTGACACCAGGATGTAATTCAAAAATTTGGGAACATGTGGTCTGTGTTTGTGAATATGTTTGTTCTGTTTTGTTTGTCTAGAGCGGTGCTCCACTCGCCTGAGCGACGACCAGCTGGGGTGATGTTTTGTTCTCCTACCAAATCGGTAAGCGAACGCCTTATTTGTGAGTAATGATAGAGTTAATCATACTCATATGACATGTGGTACAAATTGTATTATATCCTATGACAATGCAGTAATGTGTGTTTCTTCTCTTCCCTTTTATGTGTGATTCTTTATGTTTCCTGTTTTGTGGCGCAACACCTTTCTTCAGCGTTTTTGGAGAATATTAAGTATGACTTGGAGCATGCAGGTGATATAATTCTTATATTATCTTTATACTTATTGCAGTAGCTATTACATTCTGGTCCTGATGAAGGCAGTGGCTAACTCTTTTGCCACCAATTCTGAAACATGTTGACCCCTCCTGCTAAACAGATATTCTGTTAAATCTGTTGTCACTTTATTCTATTTTTAATATTGGGAGGGTTGAGGGAAATCATTAAAGATTGGTCATTCTCTACTCAGTCCTACCCATTTTTATCTTTACAATATTATTCACTATAATCACTTCTTGCACTGCAAATAGGTCACCCTTATCTACCACCAACACTTCTGGTATTTCTCCCTTTATGTCTGTCATATAAACATCTGGTGACAGACACTACTCTCCTGGCTTACGGAGAGCCCGAATGATGACAAGGGTGGTACCGAGAAGAAATCTGACAGGTACTTTTTTCCTAACTCAAGGAATGTAGTGTTTTTCGTTTGTACTTTGACACTACCACTTTCTTATCACTTTGTGTTGCGCCCTACAGTTGTAGACACATAAGAACCACTACATTTTTGTTTGACCCCCGGACACTTTTTGTAGTTATGATGTATGATTGGGGCTTGTGTCTGTGTATGGGTCGTTAAACCTTGCCCTTGGACCCTCTTCCAAACTGTGGTTTCTTGTGTAATGTTTTTTTCTAGCCACACAGAGCGCAGTCTGTTCAAGTACCGCTGCAGGAAGAGAAAAAGGTTTGGTTGGAGGAGAGAAGTGGCTGCAGGGATGAGCTGTGGTAAGTCACAGTGCGTGTTTATTGACAATTACTATTATACTCACAAGCTAGAAGGGTTGCGTTCTGACTCACTTGTGATCATGAACCCCCTTGCTTTACCAGCTCCAGAGGTGGTGGATTTATGGCTTCTTCTATCTGCAACTCAGCAAAAGCTGACATAATGTACTCTAAAATGATGGCTTCAAGGAAACAGGAAAGAACAGAAGGTTAAAAGAAAGGATGGGTAAAACGGTATATGACTGAAAGGAAAGAATGCGTGGGTCGATTAAAGGAGGCATGGGTGAGTATTGGGTAAATGGATGGATGGGTAAAATGATGATTGAAAAAAAGGGTGGATACTGAATTGATGGATAATGGATTGGAACTTTTGGTGAAAGACTGGATGAGGGGAAGAAAAACCTAAATCATTGTGGCTATGGGTGAATCTAGTAGGAAGAATAAAAGGATGATTGAATAATTGCTTGGATGAATAAACAAGGGAGCTCTTCTGGAGAGGGGCATGCTGCTCACCTACTTTCCTTACTCCGATGGTAATCAAAGCTATGGTTTAAAGTGGGGGATATTCTAATTGTTGTTCTTTTCTACGTATTAAGTGAGGCAGATATGTATCTCTCCATTGTCATTCATCACCCTCTCCCGCCCATGCCATTTTGTCACCCATAACCGAAGTGCAGCATGGTTCAATTTGTGACTGCTGTGTTGGTTGTTCAATGTGCATCTGCTTCAGTTAATGTGGCATTTAAAAAGTTTTCAGTGCACTGGAAACCGAACACAAGGTGCGTTTCCATCGCCCACTCAGTCACCTTTTAGTGCTTCACTCCTTTAGTCGTTCCTAATTTTTTCCATCCTAGCCTACCAAAAAATTGAAAAATCCGATCTTGGCATGTGCCACATTTTTATGGCCATGTGAAGTTATTCCAAAATATATTTCATAGTTTCTAATAACAGGTTTATTTTACTCCTGTTCAGATTTTTTTCTTTAGACTTTCGTCTATTACAGTGACTGAATGAGCCAAAGCTTAGGCACATGACAAATCGATGATCAGTGGCACCTGTCTATTCTGTAGCAAAAGCTCTACATACCCACCTAATCCCTTTACCTTACCCTGCAGTAGAGGGGACCTGCTTTGCCCAGCCGAAATCGCCAAGAGTCACGAATTTGAAAGAGGGACTCACCGCTGCTTGCCGCCACCGCCGAGAGTCCAGAACGCCAGCAATTGCGCCATCGCCGCCCGGGACTACAATTCCCGGCAGCTCCAGCAGTGAGGCTCATACCATCAACGAGGGCAGTAAGCGCCAGGAGGCGCATAAAGCCAGTTCAGGGCTCCGGTGGAGCGGGAGCCCTGACAAGCAGGAGGGGACCTGCTTTGCCCAGCCGTCAACCGCCAAGAGAAACGAATTTGAAAGGGGGACTCACCGCTGCTTGCCACCACCGCTGAGAGTCGAGAACGCCAGCAATTGCACCATCGCCGCCCCAGGACTACAATTCCCGGCAGCCTCAGGGGTGAGGCGCATACCATCGACGAGTGCAGTAAGCGCCAGGAGGCGCATAAAACCAGCTCAGGGCTACCGCGTTGCAGGACACGCGCAGGTAGCGCTGGGAGAAGCCCGGGACAAAGGCGGGGCCGTCTGTGGCCGTCAGGGGCCAGAGGAGGCCGGGCTGAGCCACCCCCTTGCGTTTGTTAAAAGAAACGACAGACATAAAGGTACTGTTGCTATTTATTCGTCCCCATCAGATTGATAACTATTTCCCCAGTTAACTGCTAATTATTTTAATCCTAGCATGGACATGTAAAAATAATGCAAACATACTTGCTAAGTATATGTTTGTTTTGAATCTGCCAGTTTTTATTTTCTAGTTCTTAAATATAACTCCTTTTCCCACCTGGAACAGCATAGAATGGGTAAAAAGGTATGTCCAGGTAAGAAACTGCCAC
The DNA here is from genome assembly GCF_964261635.1 of Lissotriton helveticus. NCBI lineage: Eukaryota > Metazoa > Chordata > Amphibia > Caudata > Salamandridae > Lissotriton > Lissotriton helveticus. The sequence continues at coordinate 891,690,058 of NC_136063.1, read as the reverse complement.
CACCACAGCATACACCCGTTCCTAAACCAACATCAATTGATAGTATGCTAGTGAAAGCTCTTGGGGCTGTAGCTTCTGAAATTGAAAGAACGGAAAGGCGTCTATCGATTACACCTAACTTAGATATTACCCCACCGATTCCCCACTCCCCTGATGAAATAGAAGCATCATTACCCGAGTTGTCAAGCGACTTACCTATAAACGTAGATACTACAAGTAGGTAGTCTCAGATTTGTAATTCCCGCCCAAGGCTAGATAGAAACACCAAAGCAAAGCTAAGACCAAAATCAAACCCGTTAGCCAAACGGAAAAAAACACATGATAGCACTGTAGATACAGAAAAATACCCGATGGCTAACTCAGTAGCAGATTCTACTGTGCAAATTGATGAACAGTCTGGGTGCGTGACATCTTTTGTAATTAATCTACAGATTCAGATGAGAGCTATTATCAAGGAGGAACTTAGGCCTATACTAGAAAGGCTGGAGGATCTGAAGGCAAAAATGGATGTTGGGACTTTAACTAAGAGCAAGACTAGTCAGGAGAATAAAATAACCAAAAATACTACTAATCCTCCCACGAGAGACAAACCCAATACCCCTATAAGTAGAAGAGTATTATCCCCAATAATTAATATAATTCCAGGTGCCCAAATACAGGCGAGGACTACTATGGAAAAAGGAGTAGCTAATCCCATTCTAAATCAAGCAAAGGAAAAAACGGCCCAACCATTAGTAACAGCAAGTGCAGGGGAAATAGAAAAGACTACTGGTCAAGGTCTAATAGTAGCACGTCCACTTCATGAGCAAAATGACCAACTATTTAACCCACCAAATATAAATCTTCCGCCGGCATCAACCCCGTATGTGTTAATTCTGGCCGGGGTACTTGAGCTAAGGAAGGGTCAGACAGAATCTCACCAAGAGTTAAAAAACAAAAGTGTTCACTGGTTAACTAACCATTGTGATTTTAGATACGAAAACACAGAAGAGATTTTATCCACTAGAAGGGTGGGTTGGATTGGCGCACGTCACAAAGATATTCATGGTAACTGTATAGTTAATAATTTTAGGAATCCTGCAATCACAGATAGAATTTTAGCATCGGTGTCTGGTATGAACACGGGTAATATCCTTTTACTTCACTTGGGTTTCTTTTACACTCCCAGAGCACCACAGCGGTATGAGCACTGTAACCAATTGAGATGGAGATCTCTAAATAATAATCACTTCTCGCTAAATAAAGGCCAAAATTGGAGAAACCAGTCCAGTTTTAACATCCATACTGGAAATAGGTTTAGCCCTCTCGAAGGGGTAGATTGACTGATGGTAGACCCAGTAGTGGCATAGGAGGTTAGCCTTGTCAATTCAGATAATTCTGATAACGGGGTGTGCCTCTCTGAGCCCCATACCCCTAGACAGGAAGGTCTGGTCGGAGAGTACTTGAGCGGTTCCCGAAACCAGCCTACTAAAAGGGGTTGGGTCAGCATTATCAGCAATCCCCCCTCCTCCTATAGTCGTGAGATGCACTAATAAGGTAGCTATACAAGCAGCTTTACACCCAGGATCTAAGAATTGCCATCCACTGTCTCTGGAAATTGGAAATAAGAAATCAGCTAACCAAGACATTACAAAAGTCTTAACCTGGAACGTAGCAGGAATTAATAGTAAATTAGATGATACTGAGTGGAGATCATTTATTGTGGAACATGATATATGTACGCTACAGGAAACATGGGCAAGAGGAGAGGTTACTGTGCAGGGGTTTGCCTCTTTTAACATCTCGGCAATCTCCGTTGGTGTAGGAAGACCTTCGGGGGACTAATTATATGGGTAGGTGTCCATCTAGGCTGCACGGCAGTTCAACTAGATACATCCTCTAGAGATATACTATGTATACAACTGCAGTTTCCTCTCCATAGTCCGATGATATTAATCAATGTATACTCAAGACCTACACCGAGAGGAAATGAGTCTACTACTCTTGAGGAGCTTGATATAGTTCTATATAGCACTCCTGCAAAACACATGGTTATATTAGGAGGGGACCCTAATTGCCAGTTCGAGCCCCTTGAGGGCTTGTATTGTGATAGTATTCCTGAGGAGGACCTCCTTCTTAAAATGCCGGAATCTAGTTGCCCATCGGTGATCAAATGGACACCTTTGATAATTCAGATGAATTGCCTTACCCTAAAACACTCACTTAGAACATGTAACGGCAGATCGCCCTCCGAAACATCATGTGCCTTCACGTTCTATAGCAAGAATCAAGGGTTACTATTGGACTACATCCCTCTAAATACCAATTTCTGGGATAGGATGTCTGATTTTAGAATTCTTCCCCGTATTGATAGCGACCACGATGTGTTAGTAGTTGACCTCCAAACAGTTACCCCTAAGGTATCGCATTGTGTCGACACCCCTGACGATCCTGGGATAACTGTCTTAAACTGCAGGAGGCGCGTACGATGGGTTAATTTTATCCAATCGCAGGAGAACATGAGCAATCTTTATGATGCTCTTCTACCGGTGTTGATAGAAGCCTCTACCCTATATAACTCTAACAAGGATCTCATGGATAAAGAGGTGATTGGGCTAAACCTTGAAAAATTAAAAGAAATTTTATTAGAACACTTTTTCCCAAGCAAACCAAAAAAAAACAGTAGGCCTGTGCCCCACCCATGGTATAACACATCCTGTCGTAAAGCTAAAAGTGCATTGGTGGCCTCAATTAAATCAAAGGATCGCCCCAAATTAAAACCCTGAGAAGGGCTTACAAAGTAGCTGTTCAGGGAGCTAAACACAGGTGGGAAACGGAAAATTGGGACCTACTAAAAACTACTCTTGGGGAAAGAGATATGAGATCTTTTTGGGGAGTTGTTTATACAGGCTTGACGGTACCCAGTAGAGCGCTAGAACGTACTTTAGGAGAAGAGGTCTGGCGGAAACACTTCGAATCTCTGTATAAGGAAAAGGAGAATTCGGAGGTGCTCCCATGTGACCATCACCTTGATGACACCCCAGGGCCGATTATAACCCTACAGGAAGTAAAGGCTGCAATAGGTAAAATAGCCCCATGCAAAGCCCCTGGTTTGGATAAGATTCCTGGGGATCTTTTTAGGAGCGAGCCATCCATTTGGGCCCCTTATCTTTGAGTCCTTTTTAATGCAATTTTGATGGGCATGAAGATCCCTACAAGTTGGGCAGGCGCAGAGATAATTCTAATCTTTAAAAAGGGTTCCCCTTTACTACCAAGTAACTATAGGCCAATCAGTCTAATTGATATCCCTCAAAAAAAATGTGCACGAGTCCTACTCCTCAGACTTCAATCCTGGATGGATGATGAGAGTATTCTTTCTCCGCTCCAGGCAGGGTTCAGGGAAAAATTGTCAACCCTGGATCAAGTTTTAAGATTACAACGACTCCATTGGAAGACGGTTTGTTTGGAGGGGAGTAGTTTGTACTTAATATTTGTAGATCTGAGGTCAGCTTTCGACTTAGTGCCAAGGGAAAAATTATGGACTTTCTTACTTGAGCTGGGGGCCCCGGTGTATCTTATATATCTCATTAGACGTTTGCATGATAACAACTTTGCACAAATAAGATTTGGTAGGGATGGAAAACTGACAGCACCCATACCAATCAAACGTGGTGTACGTCAGGGCTGCGTACTCGCTCCAACATTGTTCAGCCTTTATATTAACGGTCTGATTAACGCACTGTCGCAAGAAAGAGACCTTGATGCCCCCAAACTAGCTTCAAGTAGGAACTCAGCTATGACGGTTGCCGTGACACGCTTCTGGTGTCTAAATCTCCCATGGGGATTCAAAGGGTTTTGGACAGATTTCAGTTGTTCTGTGAAGAAAGAGGGCTTGAGATCACCCTCCAGAAAATGAAATTTATGGTTTTTAACAAACCAAAGAGTACTCGTCCAAATCCTTTACTTAATGGTGATGCCTTGGAAAGAGTAACATCCTTTACGTATCTTGGCATTACAATCACTGAGACCATGGGGGCACATATAGTGAAGTCAACATTAAAATTAGCCCAGTCAACAGGGGGAATTTTGAAGGTCTTTAATAAATCAGACATGAGCGTTGTTAGCCTGGCGCTGGAAATTTTTAAGGTTCAGGCACGTGAGGGTGCACTGTATGGCGCAGAACTCTGGGGCCTCTGTAAGCCTACATCTTTACTGCAGGTCGAGAATCAATACATTAGGAATCTATTTAGATTGCCACGTAGTACTCCTCTAATTCCATTACATCTAGACCTGGGATTGATGGAATTGGAGGAAGTGCTATGTCTCAGACCCCTTTTATATTGGCGTTGCCTATGGTCGACACCTGAACTCCTTCCATATAGAGAAGAATTGTCCGAAGTTCTAGAAATTAGGGGTGCTGCTAGACTTCTCTGGTTCTCCCATATTAAACATCTGTCAATTGACATGGGTCTGGGGGAATGTTGGTCTGATCCAGAGGTAGCATGCCCCTAAATTTCTAAGAAACAAATGAAGGCCAAATATGAGAACTACAGAATGGCCTTATTACACTCTAATTCCAATATAGGTAAATTAACTTCAACATTTTTGGAAAGAAAGGACAATTCTGTCTTTGAAAAGGTTCTTGACCTTATTAGACCCCCGACAGCTAGCAAACTTTATTTGCAATTTAGAATTGGGGTTCTGCCTCTCCGCTGTTTCACCTCCAAATGGAAAACGCAAAACAAGGATAGGTGTCCTGCTTGTAACTATCACGAGGAATCTGAATTGATTAATTTTTTTGGTTGCCCGGGGTACAGTAAAGCGAGAAAAAGATGGTTGGTACAGATCTGCAGAAACCTGGGCAGCAGACGTTGCGTTGAAATGTTCAGGATATTGAAATACGATCTCAATATCCCAATTGTCTATTCAGTTGTGGGGTTTTTGTTTTCTATGTGGTGTGCAAGAAGGGTCTTTCTTAAAACACTAAACGAGCCACCAGATTAGAATTAGTAATTGCCAGGTCTAATTTTACCAATCCACAAAATCTCCCCCTACAATGTAACATATCATATCCTTTTCCTTTTTACCAACGTTTTAGCTTGACCAATCTATTCTTAAAAGCACTATGCACTTTAAATGACATTTTCTATGGATTTGTGACGTGCCTTTATTGTATACTAGCCACCCTGCGTTTTAAACAAAAATCCTTGATTTCAGGCATTTATATAATGCTTTTTTAAGTGTCTTTTTAATTCTTATAAATGTTACGAGTTTTTATTCCAACTCTCCTGATGTATTTTCGTAAATGAACGCTGTAAATTCTGCACTTTATAGGTCATGGTGGCCGAATTAAAGTTACTTTGACTTGACTTGACTTGACTTTTCTTACTGCCCAGCATATTAATTAGTTGGAAATAATTTGTGGTGGTGGGCAAGGCCAGTGAGTAAAGTGGGACTATGTGTCTGATTTGACATCAAGTTTAGAGTAAGGGATACTCTATGACGAACGTGCCAAATACAATCCAAATAGCCCGATCCTTTCCCTGTAGTGCAGGCATTATTTTCCCCACTGTCTACTTGTGGCAGACAGGATAATGATATCTGAATTTTATATGTGACGTGTTTGACGTAGTATTTTATTTATTATTCATCTGCCTTTCGAAGTTGGGTAAAAAGTGAAAGGCATTTGGAGACGATCAGGGCCATCGGAATTAAAGATAGAAAACTGTCAACTACAGCTGCCGTAGCTGCAGACAGTAGCAAAGTACCCAATGTACTGGCTAGCATACCTCCATTAATTTAGCACAACAACTTGTACTCAATAGTGCATAATAGTTACACGCTAATAAGATGTAATTTACAAATTTTTCGGCTCTGTTTGTTTAGTTAATAGAAAAGCCTTTAAAAAAATGATCTCCGTTTTTTTAGTCTGGTGTTATTCAGCCTTAATTCTTTTCTGCCAGACATTCAGTGTTTTTTATGTGAGGCATATGTGAGTAATAAAAATAAATTGGCCCTGCGACTCTCCTAATCATATTCACATCGAATTCCAAGGGCCCTAGTGGACCAGCAATGTGCTTCTACTGCACCACCCACTGCTTAATTTTAAACAAATGTTTGCAGAGAGAATTTTTTACAATTTGTCTTTCTTCTTTGTTTTTCTCAATTAAGCTATTCTTGCTGCTCCACCAGAAGAAACCACTAGGCAGGAGATAGAGGCCCGTCTGTAGTAGCAGAGGCTGGAGATTATCCAGTCTGAAAACTAGCGGCTGGTGGCCCTGGAGTTTGAAGACGCGCAAGTAGCTGCCTCTGACCCGGGTTCCAGTTTTCAGCAAGCCAGCCCCAGGCTCCAGCCTCCTGCCCATTACATTGCTGGCACTGGAGCCAGCTGTCAGCGGTCCTGACTGCCACTGTTGAACTGCACTGCTGCTCAGACAGACAATTTCAGGCTTGCGTCCTGCAGCGGCTCGACCGCATTGAAAGCTGGGTAGGGAGCATAGAGCAGAGCCTGGACCAGCCCTGGACCTGTATAGACAATATCCTCTTCTAATCCCTATTTTAATTGTGTTTTTGGTGGGAAACACTTGTGGGTGGAGAGGGTAGGAAGGGAATTGGAACTGGGTGTTAATTTCTTGGACTTTTGCTTGGACATTGCTTGTGGATGAGTCAATTTGTCTGGCGAGAGGGGTGGGCTTGTTGTGGGGGGAAGTAGGGAGGGTGTTTTTTTTTTTAAATAATAAAGGGAAAATTATTTTACCACACTTTATGGCTGGAGTAGTTTGTGTTTTATTTTTACTTCGCACTGCTGCCTTTTTGTACAGCCTGTTTTTTTTAATCTGCTTATACAAGTTTATACTGTTTACTTGTAGTTATTTATTTACCCTTGCCTTATTATCTTGTAAAACTATATTGACCATTGGGGGAGGATTCTACCATGACCTATATTTCCTACAACATCCTAGATAAACGAATACTTATATGCAGTAGCAGTTAGTTGCTTACTTACTTTCATTTAAATTAACTAGTTCACTTCACTCCATAGTTCTCTTACCTGAATATAGATGAAGCAATGACAGGGAAGGCATCACAACTTCACAAGCGAGGTCCCACTCCCAACCAGGTGATCTCCAAGTGTCAGATTAGTGTGAAAGATCATCCATCACACACAATGGAAATAAAACACTGATTAAGTGGGTAAAAAATTATATCATAGCTTTACAAAGAATTGAGACCAGACTACTATATGACAAAACCCGTAATACCTAATAATCAACAAAATAACAACAAATTGCAATAGTAACTTCTTCCGAGCAATGGAGAGCTGGTATTCAATTAAAACCAAAGTTATGAAATCTTCAAAAAATGAAAAGTGGACTAAAATTCTGAAGTGGACAAACTAAGCATTTCTGCAACAGAAGGCCTGAATGATGATGCTGACCCCTCAACTCTTCAATATTTACATGGAACCCCTCACCTCCCTGCTCAGAAAAGCCAACATCCCTTTTCACTTGTATGCTGACGATACTCAAATTTATTTGGAAATCTCCTCAGCCAAAGATATCCAAAGACTCAACGAAACACTAAGAGAAGTGCAACTTTGGCTGTCTAGTAACCACTTAAAACTGAACCCGGACAAAACTGAACTACTCCTCATTTCAAACAAAGATGAGAACCCACAAATGGTAGAGTGGTTAAAAGCTATTGATGCGCTCAATGAGAACCTCACCCTGACTGATTCTGTCAAATCTTTAGGCATCACCCTAGACTCAAAACTCGACATGACCAAAAACATTAAGATCTCGGCAAAGAGCGCCTTCCTTAACCTGAAGCTTCTGAACAAAATTAAACCTTTTATCCCGCCCAAAGATCTTAAACAAGTCACCCAGGCATTGGTGCTGTCTAGACTTGACTATGGGAGCGCAGTCCTATCTGGAATAGTGAAAACACATCTTGCCCCTCTGAAAACAACTCTCAACGCGGCTGCCAGAATGGTCGCGGGATTAAAGAAATTTGATCACATCTCTCCTGCACTCAAAGATCTCAAGTGGCTACCAATAGAAATGCGGGCGAACTTCAGAACAGCCTGCCTCACCCACAAAGCCCTTCACAAAGGCAAACCTGAATATCTGGCGGCTAAACTCAAGAAGGGCGGCCAGAACAGAACTCTCAGAAGCTCTAACACCCTACTTCTCATCCCGCTAAAATCACGAAAACAAAAAACTGCGGCCAGGTCCTTTGCTGGTAACGCGCCAAAATCTGGAACTCTATTCCCCCACACATCAGAACTATTCCTTCTTTCGCTAAATTAAAAAAATCAGCTCAAAACCCTCTTCCTTGATCAAGCCCTAGCAAACAGACAGAAACAGCTGGAGCCCTGAGATTGACTCTTCACCCCTCCTGGATGAGGTGTTTTCAAGCCTTTGTATTGGAACTCTGTATCATTGTCATTTCATCTGTCCTGCGATATTGTATTATGTTCTGCTCTCATTTCATTTTCTCTGCAACTGATGTGAAGCGCTCCGATACCCCCCGGTCTGGCTAGCGCTATATAAAACTTCTTAAATAAATAAATAAAATAAATGATGTTCTTCTATATCTAAAATATGGATCACTTTTACGTGTGAGTTGGTAAATGGGGCCAGTGTGGGCTATTGCTTAGGTAGAAGAAGATCCTGCAGTAACTTGGTGTCGCTTTCACCACATCCGCCCCATCAAGTGTGTGATCCATTTATGGTGTGAACTAAGTCACACACCTCAATAAACCACACAGCCTAAAGAGAGAGTGTTAGGGGTTTGAGGAATGGAAGGAAAGAGGATTTTGGTAAAGGTGTGACAAATACAAATACTACACTAGGACAAGATTCACCTGGATGATGAACAGCACATCATCATCATCAATCTGCTGTGGAAGGAATGGAAGGAATGATTATAATACAGTACAGTAACAGTTAAATGCATTGCAAACAGTTCCTCTGTCCCGAAGACCCAAGTTATTAGATATCTAAATGTTCTGTCTTCTAGGTTTGAGGAGTGAACCTACCCAGTTTGAAACATATCATTGTTAAAAGAAGAATGATACTGTATTACCAAATTGGTTGGTGCATGTACATTCTCCCCTTGAATGTCCATCACTCTTGGGTGCCTCTCTGGACAGGTCCGGTAGGTAAGTAGGAGTGTTGAGCTCTGCTTTTGCATTTTGTTTGTTCATAGACAAGAAGGCCTGCGTATTGTGAAACAGAAACTGTATTGTAGAGTCAAGAAGAAGGACAGAAGGATGATAATCCTCATGAGGAGTGTATGAAGAAGATTCGGAGGCAGAGCAAAAAAACAAGAGGACTCAGAGTTTCACTTTTGCCACCAGTGCAACACACATACTCCTCACCATTTTCCAAATCTACTCAACTCTCTCCATTCCACAATGCTGAGTACTAGGCCTCAGAATCATGATTTCCCCTTGAAATCTATAACTTCTTTCTTCTAGCTGTTGATGCCCTGAGTTCTTCCATCCTCCTCCTGACTCTGAGTAACTCCATCCAAGTCCCAACCCAAGCAAGATAGACGTTTAATGCACTGTTGTTGAAGATCAAGTATAGAAACAGAGTTGCAGTATTTTGTATATGCTTGGATTTGTCAATTAAAGTGACGGGTCTGGTATCTGAGGAACCAGAAAAAAGGAAGTGTGCCCTGCAATTAAATCTGGCTAAGAGTGAAAGGGCTAGTCACCTCTAGGAAAAGTGATCACCCATCATTCAGGCCCTAAATATTGCAAATCATCTCAATCAAGTTTATAAATGACAGTTGAACACCCTCCCTGCATGTTGGACACTACATAAATCATCAATTGTCACTCACAATCACTCAATATTAGGGCATGTTTGCACACTTGTCACATCAGGCCCTGCCCCCTCCCAGCACGACTGTGCAAACAGAGCCTCTGGTGCGTTGGAAGTTGGGGGGCAAGATGGTGGCAGAGGGTTTGGCTGTGTGAGCTGGCGTCTCTCTCGCCCGGATGAATCACCCCATCTGAAGTATGATTTAAAGGCTATCTCTACTCGGAAAATTGGCGAATTGGATAAAAAAGTGTGATGTTTAGAGTGATTACCTGCTTATCAACCCCAGTATCCTGCAGCACGTACCGGCTTTGGCGTTCTCCAGCTCTGTACCTACCGGCGACTTGTCAGTGCTCCGCCCTCGTGTGTGCGCAGCTTCTGGAGGCATCCGAGTGGCGGTATGGCTCCGAAGATTATGTCAAAGACGGCGTTGGCAGCGAGAGCTTGGTCCGTGGTGGCTGCTGCTGCCGCTGTGTCACTGAAAAGCCCAGAGGCCATGACCAACACAGGAAAAACTTTGCAGGCAGGGCGGAGTGGAGAAAAAGCGGCCGGAGATGGAGGCTCAGCCTGCAACCGGGCTAGTTCCAAAGACAATGCCGTCTTTGACATAATCTTCGGAGCCATTCTGCCATTCGGATGCCTCCAGAAGCCGTGCACACGAGGGCGGAGCACTGACAAGTCGCTCTCTTTAAAAATATGAACTCAAAGGCGAAAACTCTTGCCGTTGCTGTAATAGTCGGCCAAGCATCCGTGGGCCCTATGAAAGTTGCTGAAGAGGAAATAGGGGGAAACCATTAGCGCTGGGCTGTATACCTATTGGCAATGCGATTTCTTCACAAGGAAGGCCCGGGAGATATCTCTGATCGAGCAACAAGGGTCTATCTTGAATTGCCTGGTGCTGAGCCCTCACAAAGAAGATTCTGGTACTGGTTTAAGTATTCCGGTGAATGGAATTGTGGGAGCTGTAGTCCAGCCAGTGGAGAATACTGTAAATTCTGTGTGTCCTCCCACTGCAGCCAATATATCTTTGTGCAAGGCAATCAATTGCACTGCTCATCTCGCAGTCAATGGGAATGAATCCTCAAATGAACTTGAATGGGATACATTTTTTTCTCTTTCTGAAAATACAGGTTCATCTATGGATGAAAAGGATGAGCACGATCCAGAATGGACGGATGATGGCAGTGACACTGAGGATTGGCGGCTGAATGAGGTTCTGAGTGAGGAGGTATCCCAACATCGCCCTCGCACGGTACGTAAAGTGGAGGAGCAAAATGCTCGGGATCCTGTGAGAGAGGGTCCTGAAGTGCATGGACTGTTGTTTACTGATAACTCCTTCTCTGCTCTGCATGGTCTGGGGGGCACGTTAGCTGCAGGTTCTACAATGCAATTCAATCAGTCCGATTTTCCACCGGGGGAGATTACACTTGCGCTTATTTATCAGACGATCATGGCACATTGTGAGGAGTCACGTCAGGAGAATGTTCGTACTCAGGGGGCCTGCCGTAGAGTCCAGAATTCCATTCGTAGAGTTGCCAAAACGGTTACGGATATTGCAATTATAATTGGAGAGGCCGAGGAAAGGATCTCTAATCTCGAGGATGCCCTAGCAGTATAGAAGAGTGCAACTGATCAGAAATAAAGACATTCTCTGGAAGCTGACTGACCTGGAAAATAGGGCCAGAAGAAACAATCTTAGGATCCTATGGGACCCTGAAGGTCGTGAAGGAGGTGATGTGAGGCAGTTTGTCGTGGAGGTGTTTGGTGAGGCATTCCCTGAAGTAACGAAGTGGGACTGGCGGCTGGAGGTGTTGTGTGCCCATCTATTTGCCTCAATGGAGAAGATATATGACTTAGCTAGACCTGATAGAAAGAGGCGGGGGAAAGACTGTGATTTCTTTGTCCGGCCGGACTTCTGTCCAGCCAGAGTGAGCGGAGGTGGCAGCTCCGCCAGTTGATTTTCCCTTTCCAGGTGAAGGGTGCACAGTCCTTTCTGCTTTTCCCTTCCAAGCTAAAAATTATTTATCAGGGACAGACAAGATTTTTTTTGTCTGAAATTCATGCCAAGGACTTTCTGGGCACGATATAGTTAAGGCAGGGTTAGCATTACAGAGATGTCTAGTTTGCAAGTTATGGCTGGAGATGGGGCAATCGCAAGTGTGATTGTATGGGGTATGTACCCCTATCTTATTTCTAATTCTTTTTTCGGTCTATGAAAGTTTGCGAATGCGTCTCTAGCCTTAAGTTTCCATTTTTGAGGGAGTGAAGGAATCCTTACGGGCGTGTGTAACCAGCTCTTCCCATCACAAGGACCTAGGTCCTGTTGCCACATAAGTGTGTTGTAAGGGATGGGTGGCTGAAGGGGGGTTGGTTTTAGGGGGTTGGGTGGTGGTGGGTGGGTGGAGGGTCGCGAGAGGGATCTCGGTCATGTAGGGTTTTGAAAGATTTTGCAGTCATAGGTCTAAATGTTGATCAATTTCGTTATATATTGGTTCTCAAGTTCATAAATGTGGGAAGTGTACAGTGGAGGTGGAACCATTTTTTGGGTTGGCAGGATAAATTTATTTTAGGTACATGGAATATTTGTGGTCTTAATAATACTAAAAAGCGGCATTATTTTCTAAAATTGTATATACTATGCACTTAGGCGTACTATGCATACAGTAGACGCACATGCCATGGGGGAGGCGTGACTGTTTTAAAATGCCTGGTTATGACTTAATAGCGTGTTCTAAGCAGACTTCTATGATTAGAGGACTGGCCATTCTGCTGAAGCGAGGAGTAGGGGTCTGTAAAAGGGTTCGAGAACATAGAATGGGGAGATGGATCATAGTTGAGATATTAGTTGGCAGGAGGTCGTTAACCATCTGTACAGTCTATGGTCCAAACACAGACGATCCTGAAGTATTTATATACTTGAATGTAAAATTGGCCACCTGGCCCTATCCACTTCTTGTTTGTGGGGATATGAATATTAATTTGGCTAGTGATTTTAGTTTGGTAGGGGATTACAACTACTGTGGTAGGAAACCTAAAGTGTTTAAAGCACTTCAAACTTTATTACAAGAGCATGGGGTCATGGATCAATGGTTTCGACACAATAACATGGATGATGGATTCACATACTTCTCAGCTCCCCAGAACAAATTGGTTAGGCTTGACTATTTTTTTGTTTCAGACCAGCTTGCCGAAGTCTCCTCTATTTCTGCTCCTCCTAGGATTTTATCAGGCCACAATTCATTGATTGTTGAATGTCCTTGGCCCCGTGTTAGAAAGCCCCCTCGGGAGTGGACTTTTGAAAGGAAGCTTTTATTGGATGAGACCTATCAAGTGCATATAAAAAAAATGGCTAGTGGAATATCTAGATATCAATAGGGGTACGGCTCCTGACCAAGTGGTTTGGGACGCTTTACAGGCCGCAGTTCGCGGAGAGACCAAAAGCTTCTCCTCATTTGGGTGGAAGCTAGGACAAGAGTAGGTTAAGGGTCTCATGGAGGAACTTAGGTCTGCAGAATTAGAATTAGCTATTAAAATAAAGTATAGTCATAACATAGAGGAGTGTCAGCAGGCTGTCGCTATAATAAAAGCCAAACTTTTGGAGTCTTTCGGGCAGGACCTCGCCACTAAGTACCTTCAATACCGCACAAAGATGTTCGAGTATGGTGAAAATTCTGGCAGGGTACTGGCGAAGAGGCTCCATCAGAAAAGTGTACAGAGTTGTGTCACCAAAATCCAGGATGAAAATGGGATTGTGCAGGATACTCAGGAGGGTGTGAATGGGGTGTTTCAAAAATAATATGCCAAGCTGTATACGGAAGATATTCTGAGTGTTCAGGTAGAGTCAGAGATTGAGGCTTTTTTATTGGGAGTGGATACCTCCAAGATTTTGCATGAGCAGAACAAGATATTATCGGCCCCTATATCATGGGAGGAAGTAGTGACAGCTGTTAAAGCCTTAGCTAACGGCAAGGCCACCGGCCCAGATGAAGTGCCCTTGGAGTTTTATAAGACATTTTTAGGGGAGTTTCGATAGGATCTCCTTACTGTGCTTAGGACTGCACAGAAAGGTATGGTTCCTGACTCATGGCGACAGACTATAATTGTTTTGTTTAAAAAAAAGGGGAAGCCGGAGTTGAGTTCATCATCCTTCCAACCAATTTCTCTTATTAATAGTGATTCTAAAATATTTTCAAAAATATTAGCATCTAGGCTAGTTCAGGTGATTGTCCCATTGGTATCCCTGCGTCAACACAGATTTATTCCGGGGAGGGACACTGCAGACCATGTCCGGCGTGTCATCGCTTTATTGGACTGGGCTCAGGTCACGGCCTCTCCCCTCGGGGTGATCTGTTGGACGCCGAGAAGGCATTTGACAGGGTCTCCTGGGGGTTCTTGTGGGCTGTGCTCCGGTGGAAGGGCTTTAGCACTGAATTTATTCAGGCAATTCAGGCAATGTATGCCTCCGCAGAAGCAGCACTCCGCATTTCGGGTCAACAGACGGGGTATTTTAATATTAGTAGGGGCACTCGGCAAGGTTGCCCGTGTTCGCCCTTTGCTGTTTGCCCTATATATTGACCCGTTTCTGAGAAAAAATGAAGGACATCAGAGTATAGCACCGATAAGGGTTGGTGATACAGAGTACCGGGCCTTGGCTTACGCGGACGATATCGTTATGTTAACATCGGATGTTTCTTCTGCATTCCGGTTACTTAAGGCGTCCGCTGAGCAGTTTGGCTCAGTATCGGGGTATGAGTTAAATGTCGCCAAAACTCAGGTTGTTCAAACACCAGATATGTTACACTCTGAGGCTCCAGTTGTCAGCGAAGCAACGTACCTAGGGGTTAGGATCAACGCTGTGGTCGAAACTATTCTGGATTTGAATATTCTTCCATTAGTAGATGCAGTAAACACCAAATTAGAACGGTTAGACCACTTACACCTCTCCCTTTATGGTCGTTGTAATGTCCTTAAAATGCTAGTACTCCCGGAGTTTTTATAACTTTTTAGGACGATGCCCTTAGAACTTTCACAAGTCATCAGTGATGTCATCAGTGATGTCACTGACCATGTCATGAATGATGTAATATGTGACATCATCACCAGTGGATTGCGGAGCGAGAGAGTTTTAGTTAGTACAACTAACTATAACAGAGGAATTTAAAATGGTTTTGTATGAGTGAAATGTCCAGTTAACTATAACATTCCTAAAACCTATGGTTTTTTCAGTGAATTTCTAAGGTTTTTAAATGCTAATTCCTAACTATAACCTGCCTGAAACCTATGGTTTTTTCAGTGAATTTCAAAGGTTTTTTAAATGATAATTCATATTTATAACCTGCTTGAAACCTATGGTTTTTTCAGTCAATTTCAAAGGTTTTTAAAATGACAATTTTTACTTATTATGTTGTCCACTTCCCCATATTTTCAAGCACAAACCAAATCTACAATGCTACATAAAAAATCAGGCAATAATTCCACTTACCACTAACAAATTAACATCAACATTTAACTACTGTAAGACCGTCGAACATGTACTACGTGAATTACATCGAACTCACACCCCTGTTTAAAGAACAATATGTCTTAGAGATTGTAATTATACACTTCCGACACCCAACAAAATCACAATACTCAGCGCTACTACCACTACAACCGCTCCCACGGCCCCCTCCCCTCTACTACCTCAGAGGCAACGCAAAACAGGACAACTGACCTTTCCAAAATAATATATCCCCTTAACAGCACACTAGCTTAATCTACAAAGATGTGGCAACCACGTATGTATAAGTAAAAAAACTCGAACATCAACAATAATGTACACAACGCTAAGACGACCGGTGAAATACTATACACAATTCACTATGGAAATCAAAAACTTTTCAGTGCGTACATATACCATTGATACATGTAGTGTACTGAATAGTGGACGCAACCATATTATCTCAGACACTAGGGAATATTTCGGTCATGTAGCTGTGTTCACCCCCCTCCTTTGAAACAGAAGCGGAGTGGGCTAGTCCAACGTAAACAACGTCAACGTACGACTATAAATATTTAGGCTACACCTTGGGCATGGTTCACTTCTGCAAAGAGAAGAGACTGCGGCGCAGCGAAGGTCCCCACCCTGCCACGTGGCTGCCGCCATGACCAAGTGCCTCCTCGATAGAGGCCGATTGTGAACTCAGTGCCACAGCCCTGCATACTTATGTCTGTATCGACTTGTGGTTTCCATCGACACTGCGGACAGCAGGGTTCACAACTTGAATTCAACTTTGGATCTAAATTTGTCTTCAGTATCTGTTGTGAGAAGTGCCTACAATCTATCCTGCAGTCAGTAGAGTTGACAACTTGATACCAGTTGAATTCAGCTTTGCATCAACACTTCGGACAGCATTGAATCCAGCCTTGCTTTATTTATAGCAGAGACAATTGTACTGTGTCCTCAGATTTTGTTAACTGTGCAAAATAGCATTCATCGATCTTTGTGTCCACTACTTCCTTCAATCTACACTGCGTACAACAGGGTTCTCAACTTCAATTCAGCTTTGCATCAACACTACGGACAGAATTGAATCCAACCTAGCTTTATTTAAGGCAGACACAGTTGCACTGTGTCCTCAGATTCTGTGACAAAATAGCATGCTTCAATCTTTGTGTCGACTACTGCCTTAAATCTACACTGCATACAACAGGGTTCACAACTTGCATTCAGCTTTCCATCTACACTACAGACAGCATTCAAGATATCTTTGATTTATGTAAGCAAAGATTATTTTCTTAAAGGATGCCACAAAAAACATTCTTCAATCACTGTAGTGAGTTCTGTTTTCAAATGTACCCTATGATCAAAAGAGTTTACCGGTTGATATTAGTGCCGCATAAGCACTACAGACAACATTAAATTCAGCCTCGATTTATTTAAAGCAGAGAAAAAAATAGTGCTGTTGCACTGCAAGTATGTGCATTCACATTCAATAGCTGCATCATGTGAAGTATGATAACAAACAATGTACAAGTTTGTGGCAAAATGTACCTCCACCACCAGCAATACCAAGTACCTCTGGGGTATCACCCTCAACATCGCCACCAGACATATGTCCCCAATTTGTGAAAGTTACAATGCACTGCGTAAAGAGGAACTGTGTAATTTGTTATAAGGAGCAATCAGTACACCTAGTTTTCACAGCAATTGATAACCATCTCTGCTAGGTTTTTTTCCCCCCTCAAAGTTCATATACTCCAGTATGCAACAGTGAATGATTTCAGTGCAGCCCGTTCAGACCACGCATCATCGCAGTGGGAGCACACGCTAAACACCAGAAGTACCACTAACTCAGTACACCGTAAATAATCGCCACGTGCCCTTGTTAAGGCAAAATTCAATAGTCAAAACATATTTTTAATAGTGTGGCCTGCCTGAACCACGCATCATCGCAGGCTCCACACAAACTGCCCCTACGTCAGTCTACCACAACTTATGAACTCTTTACAATAGAATCTTCTGAGTATTATTTCACATACAACGCTCCTACCTTTGTACAACAGAATTCATAAACCGTTTATGATTATATATCTGCATATGATATCCTGATTACTGTTCCACTTCTTACCAACACCAACGTAATAATATGGAGTCGAGCACACGTGCCCGTACCCAATTGAACTATCTATCTGTGTCTGTGTATTTATTGTGTCTGTAAAATGCTGCTCCTCAACCCCTCCTTCAACGTTCAATTTGGAATAACTTTTGCGTCGATTGATGAATCTTCTTGAAATGTTGTAAACTTGTGGCCAGCTCAGTTCCGTCCTTCCCTGAAAGTTTGGGGGTGATTGGTGAAGAGGGGGCCGAGAAAAAAGGGAGGCTCCAAAAAGTGTCTTCCCCACGCAATTTCCCATAGGATCTTTAGCCACAGCTACAGCCCGAACGGATGAACGGAATTACACCAAATTTGGCAGAGAGGTAGTCCTCAGTTCCGACTTGTGCATTTTGCTTATTTGGTGTCAATATGTTCAGTAGTTTATTTGAAAATTACGGTTAAAGTCATTTATATATATCTATGGGCACGGTGGATCGGCGGATTGTGCGAGGATTGGCCTCGTAGGATAAGCGCATCGTCCCGATCACGAGCTCAATTCTAATTGGCTGTCAAGCGGTTGCAAACATTCAAAACCAGGAACTGGTGGCAGGAAACCTGCTCTTTCTTTCAAAAACCAAAGCGGATTGCTTTTCTGCATGGGGAGCAGCATGTTAGCTGCTCCCCATGCAGAAAAGCAATGCCGGCTCCAGCAGGATGCGGGGAGCCAGCAGGGACAGTGGGGGGCTTGGGGACCCCTCCACGGTCCCCACCAGGAGCCTCCAGTATGGCCCAGGGGGCTGTGTTGCAGAGAGGTGTAAAAAGGGGCATGGCCTCATTACACCTCTCTGCAACGCAGCCCCCTGGCACATACTGGAGGTTCCTGGTGGGCTAGTTGGCCCCCAGGGACCTCCAGTATGCAAGGGGCATTAGTTCCCCCTCTGCAAACGCGCCAAGGGGCTGCGTTGCAGAGAGGTGTAAAAAGGAGCATGGCCTCATTACACCTCTCTGCAATGCAGCCCCCTGGCCCATACTGGAGGTTCCTGGTGGGCTAGTTGGCCCCCAGGGACCCCCAGTGTGCAAGGGGGATTAATCCCCCAACTTAGAAAGCGTTACGGGGCGTGTTTGCACAGTGGTGAAGGTAGGGGGCAGGGCTTGAGGTTATATGTGTGAATACATGCCCTGTGGCGTGTTTTAAGTTGGGGAATTGATTCCTCTTCAATCCAGAGGTCCCCTAGGGGCCAACCAGTCCAACAGTTACCTCTAGTAAGTGCCACGGAGCTGCGTTGCAGAGTGTTGTAAAAAGGGGGCGTGCCCTCTGAACACCTCTCTGCAACGCAGCTCCCTGGCGCATTCTCCAACCTAAAACGTGCCACAGGGCGTGTTTGCACACATGTCACCTCAGGCCCGTCCCTCCCTTCACTGTTGAGCAAAATATTCCTCTAAAATCAGCCGAACTACGAATTCCGATTTACTCACCTGTTATCACGAGAGACGTCAGTGCTGCATCTTTGAGCCCAGTACGGACCCTGAAAAGTAAATGTAACCATACTTACAGTAGCTTGAAATTCCTTCCATAGGCTAACATTGACTGGTTTCACTTGGAAATTTTTAAGTGTGCAGTTTTGGAACTTAAAAAAATTACTCAAAAATCAGCCAAACTACGAATTCCGATTTACTCACCTGGTATCAGGAGAGACCTCAGTGCTCCATCTTTCAGCCCACTACTGATCCTGAAAAGTAATTCTAACCATACTTACAGTAACTTGAATGTACTTCCATAGGCTAACATTGACTGGTTTCACTTAGAAATTCTTCTAAGTGTGGAGTTTTGGAACTTTAATAAATTCCTCTAAAATCAGCTGGACTACGAATTCCGATTTAATCACCTGTTATCTGGAGAGACCTCATTGCTGCATCTTTCAGCTCACTACTGTTCCTGCAAAGTAAATTTAACTGTACTTACCAGTAACTTGAATTTCCTTCCAAAGGATATCATTGCCTGCTATATAAAATATATATAAATGAAAAGAATATAAAATAAAAATAAAAATATTACAATTTCAATATTTTTTAAAACATTTTTTTTCAATTGATAATAAAAATATGTAATGTCATTTAAAAAATAAAATATCTAAAAATAAATACTTTAAAACAATGTAGTAAATTAATATAAAAAAGAATAACAATTAATACATTTAAAAACTATCATTTACAAAACCTTTTAAATTCCCTGAAAAAAACATAGTTTTCAGCCACGTTATAGTTAGGAATTAGCATTTAAAAAACCTTAGAAATTCACTGAAAAAACCATAGGTTTCAGCCACGTTATAGTTAGGAATTAGCATTTAAAAAACCTTGGAAATTCACTGAAAAAACCATAGGTTTCACACATGTTATAGTTAGCTGGACATTTCACTCATACAAAACCATTGAAATTCCCCCGTTATAGTTAGTTTAGCTAATTATAACTCACGCGCCCGCAATGCAATGCTGATGATGTCACATATTACATCACTCATGACATGGTCAGTGACATCACTCATGACATCACTGATGACTTCTCAAATGACATCCGAATTGAAGGATGATCATTAGGAGATGCTGCAGGTGATCTTCTTGTGTTCTTAGGTGAACAGTGGAAGACAGATTATCTGGGTTCTTCCGGTGCGGTATGAGGCGATTGACTTGAGGGCATCTCCTTGTATTCCGATGTTGTTGAGTCTGTTGATCAGGATGTGATGGGAGATCGTGACTAAGGCAGCTGATATGTCCAAGAGGACAAGGACTGCCATTTTACCGCTGTCTAGGAGACCAGATGTCATGAGTGGGTTCAATCAGGGCTATCTCAGTGCTGTGGTTGGCGCGGAATCTGTATTGAGAGGGATGCAGGAGGTTGTTCTATTCCAAGTGTTCCGTGAGTTTCTGTTCATTGCCTTTTCCAGAACTTTTGTTGGACAGAGTACAAGGGATATGGCTGGTAATTCTTTGATTCTGCTGGGTCAGTGGATGGTTTCTTCAGGAGGAGCCTCAATTCAGCCTGTTTCCAGCTCTCAGGGAAGGAGGCTGAGGGGAAAGAGATGTTGGAGATTTTTTGGAGCTCCTAAAAAATCATCTTGCTTCTGAAGCTGAAGATGTGGTGGGGACAGGGGTCCATTGGTTCTCCTTAGTGCACGGAGTTCACAATGCTGATTGTATTTAAGAGCGGGTCCCAGGGGATAAGCAGGTCTTCGGGTTCAGTGTACATGGGTATGAGCAGGCTGATGCGGTCAGTGGTGGGGGTTTGGGTTCAAAGTTTTTGTAGACGTCTGAGATCTTGTCATGGAAAACGTCCACCAGGGTGTTGCACTGTTCTTGGAAGGGGATGAAGTTATTCTCTGTGGCTACGGGGTTGTATAACTCATTCATGTTGTCAAGGATCTCCTTGTTGTAGTTTGTGCTGTCTTCTATGATGCCTGCTAGGGCATTCTTCTTTGTTCCTTTCAGTAGGCAGTGATACTGGTTAAGTGCTGTCTAGAAGGCGGTGAGATATCCTGTTCCTTTGCTAGTGCACCACTTCCTTTCTAGTTGCAGAGAGTTGTGTTTGGAGGATTTTAGTTCTGCAGTTAACCAGCTGGGTCTTCTGGTAGGGTCCTTGGTCTTGGCAGGTCTGGTGGGGAGAGTTGTATCAGAGAATTCTGTGATCCACTGGAAGAAGTTATTCTCAGCCTGTTCTGGGTCTGCTGTTGTGCCTGGGTGATGGGATTTAAGAGCGCTGGTCCATTGGTCTTCTGAAACCTTTTTCCAGTCTCTCCACATGGAGCTGGGGGTATGGTGCCAGTGTTGATGATACTGTGATGGAGAAGTAGACGTTGTGGTGGTCAGTCTAGTTGAGTTGCGTGATGTGGCTGTTCTTGACTCTGCCCGTGAAAATGGGGTTAAGCATCTGTCCTACAAAGTGGGTAGGTTCAGTGACAAGTGGCTTGAGGCCCATGTTGTTCATGCTTTCCAGGAGGGTGTTTGTGTTGATATTGCTGGGGTCGTTGAAGTGGAAGTTTAAATCTCCTTGGAAGATGTAGTACTCTGCGTCAATGGCGATCGGGGTGATGAGATCAGGGATGATGCTGCAGAAGCTGTATAGTGGTCCTGGAGGTCTGTAGTCATTGGTTCCTCTGATGGTGCCTTTACCGTCTGTGCGGAGTTGGAAGTTGAGGTGCTCAATTATGTGCAGATGATGGTGTCCTTGTAGATGATAACAATTCCACCTCCTTGTTTTTTGGTTCTGTCTGGGTGCATTATCCTGTAGCCTTAGAGGGTGGCAAAGGTGATGTCCATCGCAGAGGTTTGGTTCAGCCAGGTCTCTGTGAGGAAGATGATGTCCTGGGTGAGTGATTAGATCATTTCCGTGATTTCCATGTCATGTTTGCAAAGAGATCACGCATTGAGTAGAATGCACTAGTGTTGTGCTGAGGCAGCAACATGACTTGTTGACTACGGGCAGCAGACATAATAAATAGTGAATGTAATATTTGTTTGAACAAGATGGAATCAATGCCTAATTGAGGCCTCTTTAGCATAAGCTAGGAAAATGCACTTTAATATGTCATATTCTCGTTTCAAGTGCAATAGTATCATGTCAATGTACATATGTAAATTTGAGTGCAGATTACTGTTCTGCACACTTTTAAGAATGCATAATTTTGAATATTACACACAAGCTTCCTCAATTTCCCATCTATGATGAGGCTATCATCACTAAAAACCCTCAACTAATTATAATACAGTCTATATCACTTACTGTTTCTTGCTTTTCAATTCTGACAACATCTTGAGTTGATTATGTACTTGATATCTGGCATCCTTCATCCCCGGCTCACTCCTTTTCCCTTTGGATGACCAATGTTTCTCCTCACACCCACATTTTGAAAATAGTAATTTTGAAAATGTAAACAAGATAAACAACATAATTACTCAAATTCTCACAACAGTTATAGGTGTTAGTATAGCCCTCAACATGCCCCCACCAAGCTATAAAACCACTCACAACCTTACTAAAACCCTTTCCAATCTCCATTTTGGGAGCCCAATGCTTCATATAAACCACACTCTTTAAAATCTTTGACCTAATGAGAAACGTTAGTGCAGGTCTCTCTCACCGTCAAAACACTATAGAAGGATATGTAGCAGTAAGTGGGTTTGCATAATGATAGCACACATGGAAATTAATTAACTATTTATTTGTGTCAGCGCACCAGCAAGTAAGCTGATCCACAAGCGTAGATAATCGTCAACATTTTACATCATTCACAGTTATTCCAACAGATGGAATCAAAGCTCCTAATACATCTACCGTGATTTGCACTAATGCTTATTTCCCTTTCTTCAACTCAACAGCATCACTCATTAACCTCTGTAGGTTCATGATGCACCATACATAATTCCCCCTTACTCTCATAGTTCATTCTCAATCTTGGATACAAACTTGGAAGTCCTAAATTCCTCTTAAGCCTTACTCTGTCCTTTGCGTTTCTTTTCATCCTTCCGGTCTTTCAAAATGTTCACTCTCCTTTATTTTCCTGAACAAATTTACAACACATTTAGTAATTTTGACATTCTGGGTAGTTGTGCAACTGGTTTTAAATACTCAATATGCACACAGTATCTCTATAAACCATCCAGCTGGGCATCAAAATAGGACACATATTGTGACAAAAATGCTTGCTTATTAAATATACTAAGAGAGACATTACATGACAAACTGTAGGACATTGGCAGTTTATAAAATGTTGATAATTTACATTACAAGGTAAACTATAGGACATTGTCAGTTTATAATATGTTGATAATATATTGATCTTTTAGCTGCAGAAGAAGGCAGACATGTGCACACAAAACAGTTCGCAAATCCCAAAATATCTATTTGTTCTTTCAAAAGATTTGCATAGATGTTATTTTCAGAATTACTAACGTTTAACTATGTCTTAGTGTGTTATGTCCAATTTCATTATGAACTGTACTTAATTCAACTTGTAGTGAAACATATCCAGCCTGAGAAATTAGGCATAACCGTTAAAGCTAGTAATATAACTGTTAGTGAAGTCATAGCAACAATTATAGAACATCTGCTTATGCCATTTCTAGTGACATCAAAAACAAAAATCTCCCAATGCTTACATTTGCCGATTCAGTTTACTGGCTTAAGACATTTTTCTCTTCAATGTACACTCTCAACTTTTGTTTCTTCATTTATGTCTACTGCTGAATCACAATTAAACTTGTACTTGGATTAGCAATTAGAAACTAGACTCACTGTGAATTGCGTTGTTACTTGGGGGTTCTTGAGCCTCGGATTTTCAGCAGAAGAATTTGATGGACTGGATCAGAGACTTTTTGTCCTTGCTGCTTGTCACTTTGCAACAGCTGTGCACTCTAATTCTGAAACTGAAATTGGCTACTTGTACCTTCTCCAAGATCCCCACTCTCACTGGCATTACCGACTTCCTCATTTTCACGATTCACCTCTCCCCATCTGGATCCATACTTTAAACTTGAGATTGACTCTCTGCATTGGTGGTTGTTGTCACCACTTCCTTCATATATCATTTTCGATCTTATGGTGTGAGCTGTATGTATCTTCTGAGGAATTCCAGTTCATTTCACAGCGGTGCTAGTCACAAGCACAACTTGATGTGGCTCCTACCATTTCAGTTCCGGGAAGCTTTTGCGAGCATGCTTCTTAGTCACAATCCAGTCCCCTGGTTGTAATGGATGACACTGAGGGCCATTTTTACAAAATGTCCCCCCAAGCAGCACAGCAACCAAAAAGTTTGCACTGCGTTGCTTGAGGAGAGAGCAGAAGAACACCACTTATAGAGATAGGACTCTCTCCTCCCCTCTTCAGAAGTTTGCTGCTGAGTGCTATGCACACATTTGCGCCTTAGTGCAAGGGTGTGGGCATGAGTCTAGCATAGGTTTTGTATTGGAAGGGTTCCCTTCCAGTACAAAATACTATGCCTAGACAAAGTTTACTACTTTGTATGTGTGCTGTACAGTGCAGCACACATGCAAAGTCATAAAAGAAAGGAGAAATGAAAAGATTTCTCCTTTTAATGACTGCTTTCAAGTGCCAATAATTTGTGACGCAAAACCTTGTCTCAAATTTTTACACAGATAGTGTTTTGCATCAAATAAAATGGGTGATTACATGGGAATGCCCATGTACCAACCATGTAACTCCCCCTTGATGCCAAGTAATGCAAAGCAGCGCGTGTCACTAAAGGAATTTATGCACTCTCATAGCTCTACCCATCAAAACTTCGTGGGGCGAGGGACCAGGTATTTTATTTGGAGTGCTTTTAATACTAATTAGAACAAGAAAGAGAGCCTCTGGCCAATTAATATTTGGGGAGGTACACACCTTGGTCAGCTTACTTTTGATAGTGAGAGTCATCTTCTTCATAATCCCTTAGGACTGAGCATGATAACTACGGTGGAAGTGATGTACTTTACAACTTTAGGATCTCATTATTAAAATGAGTTCCAAGATCTTAGGTTGAAGAGAATTGGTGATTTGGATGCCCTGAAACCCTTAATCTACTGGTTGTGTCTATGGATAACCCCTCAATTTACAGATTAACAAAACTCATTACGGGAGATTATGATGATTAATGGTGCAAAAAATACCATGGTTTAAAAATATGGCACATTGGTGTAAGTTAATGAAGATGTTAGATCTGTGGGAGCACCCAGATAGGACTATAAGAGGGGATTTACTGAAATTGAAAGTCAGGTACTGGGAGGTAGTGGGAAATCACTATACTAATAATTTAACTAGTGGTCAGTTATCATCTACATTTTTAGCTATAAAATCATGCTCACAATTGGAACCATTCCTGGACCAAATCTCGCTGCCCCTTGCTAACAGTTTACACGTTAGATTCAGATACGGTAATTTGCTGCTAAAATTTCCTGGAAAGGAGGTGGTTGGTTTATTACTAGATTCCTGTCCTGCCTGTACTAAAGTTAAAGAAACTGAAGAACATGTTTTGTTTTTCTGTCCAAGATATCAACAGATACGTAGGAGGTTGATAAGACCAATTTGCCTCAATTTAAGAGCAAGGCAGCATCAGATTGAATATAGTATTCTAAAAGCGGACGTATAAGGGCCGATAGGTTTTGCTGTTAGCCACTTTTTATTTGCCTTCTGGATAATCCTACAGAAGCTTTTATCATAGCTTGCACTGTAATATTAATTGTCTCATGTTGTACTTGTATTCTATGTATTGTGAATTGCAGGAATACTCCATCTCCTATAATGCATTTGCACATAGTATGGCACACAGTTGGAAGCCTGCACTACAGTTGTTTTTTAATGTA
The DNA here is from genome assembly GCF_964261635.1 of Lissotriton helveticus. Lineage (NCBI taxonomy): Eukaryota > Metazoa > Chordata > Amphibia > Caudata > Salamandridae > Lissotriton > Lissotriton helveticus. Next base: position 891,664,320 of record NC_136063.1, on the reverse strand, counting down.
TTCTGATGTATGCTTGGATGACCAATTCTATTGCCCTATTTTCTAATTGTCATTTGGAAATGAATTTATTATTATATTTTTAGACTGGAAATAGACAAATGATTTGACTTTTTGTGCACTTTGATGGTTTTTGAACAAATAACCAAATAAAGTTATTTGACGATGATGATGATGAGTTCCAATATCTATCTCAATAGAGGTTTGTAAGCGAAGTTGTGGCATATACTCTCTCAATAGTTTAGTCACTGTCACACTGTTGCTTCTCCAGGTTGGGTAGGTCTCAACCTATTTAGAACACAAGCAATCACAAAAACATATTTGAGCTCATTAAAAACAGGAATTTCAATAAAATCTACTCGAAGTCTAGTAAATGGGTCTTTTGATTTGCTATGTGGTACATGCCAATTAATGTTTTTCCCCAGACTATTTCTCTGGCAAGTAACACATTTCTAACAGAAATCTTCTTCTACACTTCTGAATTTCATGTTGTACCAGTATATTTTAAAAGTTCTGGTCATCGCACCCCTCCCTGCATGGTTGTTGCTATTCAGATAGCATGCCATTGAATGTAGCATGGTGTCTAGGAGTAATTATTTATGATCAGAAATAACCCACAAATCTTTGAAATTTCTCTTACAGCCAGCCAATTTCCATTTCTTCCTCTTGTGCTCCGGTACTTCCTCCTGGACGATCCTCAATTCACTTAACGTGGTCTGCATTGGATTCAACAAAAACAATGGCCATTATTTGTAATTTAAGGAGTTTTTACATTAGTTTCATATTATTCTGATTTTTGCACTCGAATTTGCTCATTTAATCTCAAAGTTGTATTCTCATGGTCACAGTACTTAGCCACTTGATCAGCATCATTATTTCCCATTGTAATTATGTCATCACCAGCGTTGTGGGCTGCACATTTCACCACTATTTGTCTAGGTTGCCGTATTGCTTCTCAAAAATCAAGAATGTAGGAACTGTTTCAGTAGGGGTACCAGAGGATTTCATTTAGCCTCTTTGTGACCATAGCTGCCCAAAATCGTGTGCCACTCCAAATCCGTATTGGGTGATGGTATAAACTGTTACACACAATTTATCTACTAGGCATCAAGACCTTTTCAGAGCAAAAGACTCTGTTGCTTGTCCTGAAGTTACTTCAGACAAGTATGATGCTGTGGCGATTTCAGAAATGGAATAGACAACATAAGAAACTATTAATGCGCCATGATTATCTCTCAGACAATAACAATCAACAAACAAATTTAGAGCAGCCCTTTCAAGAGGAACACATTTGATATTTGGCCTTGGCTTGGCACACAATTCTGTCACATTAACACAGACATGGTAAGGGTCTCTATCATCTTCATCATTGCCTTAAATCGGTGGCAGTATTGCAGGATTTAAGGTATTGCACATCTTAATTATAATGTTTTGATCCAACAATATTGTCTACTCATATCTTGTGAGATAGTTGTTTGTCAAATGTTGAGTTCTGGTGCGATTCGACAAAGATTCTATTGAATCGGGAACAAACACAGTAAGTGTTTGACCCATACCCATTTCTTCTCTCTGTTCTGATGCAAGGCAAACATCTGCAACTGTTTTCAGATAACCAGGAAGAGCCACAGCTACTGGATCTACTGTAGCATAAAATTAAATGATGGGTCTCATTACACCTCAATATTGTTCGGTTAACATTGAAAGCGCACACCCACTCATCTCTTGGCTGCAGAGATAATACTCTTTCTCATCACATTCTCACTCTTTCTGTAGTCTGAGGGCAAGTGTACTATAGAGATTTTCTCTTAATTGTCAGAAAATCTTCATGCATTCACCATCAAATGGTATTGGATTCTTGATATTGCTGTGAGTCAACCATATTAAAAGCCTCACAGTCAGGGAAAAGTTTGGAATCTACTGCAACAATAGCCACCTATTCCTAGAAACATTCTTACCTCCCTCAGAGTGGTTGGAGGATTAATCTTCCGGATTGCAGAGATACCTTGCATTGAGACTTTCCTTGCCTCAATCTCAATGTGATGACCAAGATAAAACATTTCTCTTTTACAGTTCTGCATCTTTGTAGGTGAAACCTTGTGGCCATTGTTCTCCTGCTTCCACATGCTGCGCCTCCTTTGTATGATCTTCAAGTGGATCCCCACAGAGTCCGGGAAAATGGTCACCCATGCGGTTGTCAGCAGCCGGCTCAACTATTGCAACATGCTCTATGATTGCACCACCCAGAAACTAAAAAAACAAACTGCAGACCATCTAGAACTCTTCTGCCAGATTCATCCTGAACATCCCACAACGCCACCACATCACCAGCCACCTGAGAGACCTTCACTGGCTACCTGTCAACAAAAGAATCACCTTCAAGCTTCTCACACACACCTACAAAGCCCACCACAATGCTTGACCTGCATACCCCAACCACCCCATCTCCTTCTACACCAGACATCCCGGCTCCGCCCAACTGGCTCTGAACGACATCCCATGGATCTTCAAGACCACGGCTGGAGGAAGATCCTTCTCCTACCTCACTGAGAAATACCTGGAAATCCCTGCCTCTGCACCTCAGACAATCACCATCCCTGCTACAATTCAGGAAGGACCTGGCTCTTCAACTGAACTGCAGACCTACCCCCCACTCTGCACCATGAGAGCATCACAGGTGAGTAGTCACACTTTATAAGATTACTGAATGATTGATTGGCTATTTTCAGCAAGATAATTTCGTAGTACAACTGTATCTAGTTTACAGTATTCTTTTTTCTTTGATGCCACCAATAAGTTATCATTGTAATGTTCAAAGACTGAGTTATGGGGTAACTACACACTTTCCAAATATTTTCTTAGAATCCGACAAAAAATGTAGACACTTTCAGGAAACTCTGTGGGATTCTACATCAAATGAGAACTTACTTTTCTAACCAAAGTGCAAACAGATATGGATTATCCTCATCCTCATGCAGAAGAATGGGAAAGAACGCTTAGGATAAGTCAATGAATATATACCGTTCTATATCCACAGGAATCTGAAATACTATTACAGCAGGATTTGGTACCACCGGAGAACAATGGACTGCAATATAAATAACTTTTCTAATACTCCTGCACTATCCTCCACTTGTTCATTTAGTGCCTATCACAAGAGAATTTCTAGAACTATTAAGCACCTCCAGTAGGATGTCTTGTCCTATAATTGTTTTTATGGTAGGGCTTGATTCATTCTTCTGCTTCTCTTGAAACTTTATATTGCCAAATTCTGGGTTACACAGCATTGAGTTTGACTGGTACATTAACTGGCTCTGTACTTTTTATCAGTCTTATCTTTTTTCCTGTGAAATCCCATACCTGTCCTTCAGCCGCGGCCCGTGGAGGGAGTCACTGTGGGGCAGGGAGGCGGGGAGGGGTAGGGGCAGGGTGGACGGTTCTAAAAACCGGCATATGGACAATTGCAGGTAAGTACACAATTTCATTATTAAAACGAAATTCGTAGCGCGCACAGCATCGCATTTTGCCATGCTGTGTGCGCTACGAATTTCGTTTTATTCATTAAATTGGGTACTTACCTGCAATTATTCATATGCCGGTTTTTAGAACCATCCACCCTGCCCCTCCCCCTCCCCGCCTCCCTGCCCCACCGTGACTCCCCCCACGGGCCGCGGCTGCTGTCCTTTGACAGTATTTGCTAAAATACTAGACAAGACTTTTGTAAGAACATGGAACAGCTGAACTCGTAATTCTTGTGATTTTATGTTTAGACATGTTATATTCATCTTGTGTTGCAATTACTAATCTGGTAAAGCAGGGCTCCGCCAAATATATGTCAACTTGAGTCATGCAATATGAACTGGTGCCTGTTTACCATTGACACTTTTTAAACTGAGATCTCTTCTGTAACCTGATTAATAATTTGTTTATTGCTAATGCCTAGAACTTGGACCTCTTTTCTAAGTAGGTATATGCTTGGAACCTCCACAGAAGGAACAATAGAGTGGGTGACAGCATCGATCATAAATTACACTGGATGGATGTTCAACCTACCATCTACATATGGGCACTCTGGTCTACCGCTAGGACTGAGTGAGGCAAGCAATCATACTCCCCTCTCAGGCAACGTCATTGTATATATGTCTCAGATGAAAACCATTATCAAAAACATTGTTCAGAATCAATAGATTCTGTTGGTACCCTGAGTTTTATAGTATCTTGTTTCTTATATTTTGCTGCGACTCTGGAGCTATGGGCATATTTGTATGGAACTGCCCTTGATTTCAGACAATCTGCATGGAAGTCTATTGGGCGGAGGCACAGTTGGTTATCCACATCAGCATTAGATTTGTGTTATGCTGCATCTGGGGAGCAAAATCATACTGAATGTGATATGGTTTCTGTCTACACTTGTTCTTGCAGTGTCCAATATTCCGCAGATGTGACAAGCATTGCTCTTCTTCATGAAATTGATATTTTCATTTACCCCAGAATCATTGACATTCCCTTTAACTCAACCTAGAGCTTGCCCAATCTCATTTTCATTTCCACTGCTTGCATCCCCTATGTTGCATTCAATCCAGAATTTTCAAGTTGCACCATATCTGAATCAGAACCCATCATCTGAGTTCTGTTGTTTCTCTGAATTTGCTTCATCTTGTCCTAAATCTTTTTCTGCTTTACGTCCTAACAATCCCTACAATATTTAGCATTCATCAGAAATCTCATTCATACTTTTAGTCTGCCAACACACCATAATCTGCTGAATATGAGAACTAAGCTCCGGAAGCAAACTCAAAATGTAAGTCAATACAAATCCGCTAAAACCTTATTTCCCAGGCACTTCATCTCCGCTACACTTGCTATAAATTTACATATGCCTTTCATAACAAAACTCTTTGAGGTCTCGTGTAGTTCTCATTCTTTTTGCCAACGTTACTTTCTCCTCAGGCACGTTCTTTATCAAATACTCTATCATCATTCTGTATTTTCCAAAAACTACCTGAAATGGAATATTGCTAGCCTGAGCTCATTCTCATGCGGGAGGGAGTAGGTAGTGGCGCTGAGCCCTTCTCCCTCTGTTGTGTGGTACCTCAGTAGTCCATTCTTAGCACCACACTTTTTAATATATATTTTACCTCTCTGGCCAATCTTATCCACAGTTTAGCCTTCACAGTATTTTCCTGCCCCAGTGACACACAAATTAAAGTGTCAATATTATTTGATGTTCAAGAGGAGGCAAAAAATGTTTGTAGTTGCATGTTTCGCTTTGCAAATGAGATGCAAATGTAACTGTTTGAAGTTAAACTTAGATAAAACACTGGTCCTGTTTTTGGGACTCATTCCACCTTCTGGAATTCTTTTTGGTGGCAATACGATTCTGGCTCCCTTTCTACTCCTGCTAAAAAAGATAGACATTTGGGAATCTTTTTTTACCCCAAATGTGCTTCTCAGAGCAAATAAAGTAAATCCACCCCTCTGGTTTTTTCCAACTCAGGATTTTAAAGAGGATCTTTCTGTTCACCCCTTGGAACTGAAAAAGGCAGTTATTGCAGTGCCTATTATCACAGGGATTTACTATCGTAATGCTTTGTATCTGGACACCCATAAGCATCTGGTGAAAAATCTTCAATCGCTGCAAAATGCAGCTGCCAGACTGCTTTTGAAAATTCCAAAGTTTGCTCCCATTTCTCAATCTTTGCTGTGTCTACACTGCCTTCCAGTTACCAATAATATCAATTTTAAAGCATTATGTCTGGTCCATAAAGCTCTTCACTGGACTGGAACAGAATATAATTTCAGGACACTTTCTCCTGGCATTCTCCTAGCTGGGCTCTCAGATCTAGATCAGCCAGAATAGTAACTATCTCCAGAATAAACAAAGCAAGATGGGGTGGCAGGTGTTTCTCCTCCTCTTCCAGTAAACTTTGGAAATCTCTGCCTCTAACTTTACGCTCTCAATCTAATTTGCTGCAATTTAGGAGGCAGCAAAAAACTTGGCCTATTGTTGAGTCACACAGTTAATCTCATTGACCTGCCTAGTCTTTGATGGCCTATTGGGGTTGAACGCAAGTGCTAAGACACCTCTGGCAAATTGCGTGCTCTACAAAATAAAATTACATTACATTACAACTCTGGTTGGTTCTTCTGTCGCCCAAGCAACAGCACCCTTGCATTCACTCCATAAATCACTAGGACCAACAACCTCAAATAATGTATCTAGATCAATCTAAAGTGTTTTTCGGATTGTCACCAGCCCATGAACATCTTTATACCATTTGTCAGGTTCTTCTCTCTTTTTTAGAAGTTTTGTCATAAAGGCATAGAGATCACTCCTCAGCCAATGTGTATGAAAATAATTCCCCAGTGCACTTCCTTTAAACGAAATTCTACCACTCCCTCTGGTTCCAAATCACTCACAACCACATGTGCTTTCTTCCCTGTATCAGTAGTTTCCATTTTATTATGAGTTTTCTTTTTCCACTTTTCCTTTATTTTCTCAAAGCTCTCCAATCCGTAGTACGCTCAACTAAATCTTTAATGTGAGCTTGCAAAGTCTATTGACACATCCCTGCTTTTTCTGTTTCACTGAAATTCATTCTGTAGTTTCTATGTCAGTTTTTCAACTTGCTTATGTCTGCCCTAAATATTTGGCTAAATTCTCCAGATGATTTAATTTTATCTACATTATATGACATTCTTCTTTTCAAATAAATTGTTCCCTGCAAGATTACTGCAATATTAATCTCTCCCTCTCCCTTTAGGAGGAGCAGTGTGGACAGTAGGAGCAGAAGTAGACATAGCAGAAGGCACAGCTGTAGAGATGCTGCCACTAGTACTAGGTAAAGCTGTTGATGAACTCACGTGGAGCTCTTGCAGTTTTACTTATTTGCCATTACAAATACTGTTATTCACTGTGCACTCGTACCTGTTTTACCCCCTGCACCTAAATCAGGTCCCAGTGGTCACTGTGACATATACTCTAGTTATGTTAAGGAAGTATCAAATGCAAAAAGTTATTTAAAAACTGATCCTTTTCATTTGAATCTTTCTTCTTATCTTGTCTCTCTCCTTTACCTTCAGACCCATCAGTTTTCTTATCATCTGTTGTCCCATTAACTATTGTGGTGAAAGATCTCACTCTTTCTACCATATCCTACCTCCAAGATCTTTCTTGAATTCCTAATTGGTTTCTAAGCCATGACTAAATCAAATCCTAAACTTTTTCTTCATTTTCTTCTTCTTTTTCTTTGTTCTTTCTTTCTTTCTTTCTTTCTTTCTTTCTTTCTTTCTTTCTTTCTTTCTTTCTTTCTTTCTGTCTTTCTTTCTTTCTTTCCTTCTTTCTTTCTTTCTCTGTGGCAATTCGATCCCATTTATTCAATGATGTGTAGGTCTCATTTATTGTACGTCTCAGGACATTCAGCTTTCAAATATTAAAAGTATCCTCTCAAAAAAGAAGGTCCTTGTCACGAGAAATATACTCAGGCTACAGCACGTACACAGGCAAGCATTCCAGAGTAATCTTCTCTCCCTCCACAGTAGGTATGCTAGAAGCTTTAGGTGTTCTCCACACAGCACCTATTATTCCCACTCTACATTATCCAAAATCCTTACAAAATAAAAAACAACAAATTCCAGTGTGACTTTACCAAAGGTCAACCAATCACAGAGCTCCTTTACCAGCAACCAAAAAATAACCTCACAAAACTTCAGTGACATTTCATGAGCCCTAGAGCAACTCCTCAGCTGGTCAGCTAGATGATGCGCAACTTTTTAGTGAATTGGAAAACAATACACAGATTTTTCCTGTCACTGAAAGGACATAAATAAACAAACAACATTTTGTCTGCTCAATATCAACACCCTAAAGAGGAGACAACAAGCATGTTAAATGAAAAGAAACTTGCCATCAATAGGAATAAGACTAGCACATTTGCAGCACTTGTTAAACAATTTCATGATACAATGTGTTCCCAGATAAGGTACAAATCAGCACATCGAAAATACAATACATGAAGAAAGGGCTGACTAAATAGGTGCATTCTAGAGCAGAATTGGAAACTTATGAAGATTTATAATAAAAATTTAAACGTTACAATACAGATATGGTAAAGTGTAGATGCAGTAAATCTTGTTTAAATACATAAAGTCATTACCATGTAGGCTCCCAGTAATAGAACAAAAGAGAGTAAAAGGCATTACCATGAAGGCTCTCAGTAATAGAACAAAAGAGAATAAAAGGCAAAGTAAAAAATAGACTACGAGCCTGATTAAGATCTTGGCGGAACTCTGGGGCGGCGGTTTCAGTACTCCCTCGAGTCGATGCTATTCCACCTGCAGTATTTAGATGTGTGCTGGCTGAACAGCGACAGCAGCAGTCTCCTCTGCTGGCTAACAGTAATCCGTTGGCGTCATGCTGGTGGTAAGGCATTGAACCTATTTAGATGTTCCCATTTTGCAGCAGGTGTCCTAGTGAAAGATTGCTGATGGACCTTGGTAGAGTGGAAACTGGTAAATGCTACTTATTATTGTGTCAATACTCGTGTCATGTTTGCATCCAAATCATATATAGGCAATGTGTTATGGCCCCTTGTGTTACGTTTTCCAGGCCACACACGCTATTGAATGCACACCCACAAGCACCACAAGCACAACACCCACAACAACATTTTTTTAAGTGTCAATACAGGTGTGTTCAATTTACCTTCATAAGTTGGAATATGAACACGACTTCATTACTGCTAAGAAAAATATTGCATGTAAGAACAATGCGCACATACTCGAGGCTACAGCAACTGTTGACACACGATTCATAGTAGGGCAATTGTATAAGTAGCTTACCTTAGATTTCAGTGAACACAGTGTCGTTTGGTATTGTGCTGAAGTTTGAGGAGCAAAGGAGGGAACTGGCCAATGTGGTTTAAGAAGTTTGAAAAAAAGTGCAAAACAGTAAAAAAGTTCCTACCTCTATTTCTTTGATTCTGCCAACTCAAAATAGAAGATATCCCCTCTACAGTTGCCTCGATGGAAAAGCACATTGTTATTAGCTCGGCGGTAATCTTGACTGGACTCTCATCATCAGCCGCATGTGCCTATGACGGCATTGAAGTGGGTGAAGATTCCTGGTGGAGTCTGGTGGTCTTTTGTCTATGGACCTGTCAACATCTAAATAGGGTAGGTGGACCGCGAGTAGGCAGGCAGTGAATTTCTCGAAAATGTGAGGGCAGGACCATTACCACCAACCTGTCAATCAGACCTTAAGATTTAAGACACATATAGGCAGCAAATCTGTACGAAATCAGGTAGCATCCCTAGCAGCATAAGAAATGTTGCTGGCTCAACCCCCAAAATCAGGAGATTCTATAGGAAATATCCTCAAAGAATAGTATAGAAACTGCAGAATCATTGTGGTGGGAGCAAAGAAATACATTTTCAACAAATTACAATAAGGATTGGATTTTAAAATCTACCACCTAATCACTAACACACTACATGAATATTGATTCAGCCAGCCTGACCTAATGTCATCCGGAGGTGTCAGAACAAACTAGTTACATAAACTACAGTGAACCATTGTGAATGAATGTAATAGCTTGGAAAAATGTCACATTAGTGGACTAAGCTAGAGAGTCTTGTTTGAAAACAGTGATATTCAGAAGCAAGCATGACTTGCTTGACTACGTGCAGCAAAAAAGTAATACACAGTGAATGTGACATCCACTTTGACCAAGATCGTGTAGACCTTTAATTGACGCCTCGTTAGCATAAGCTAGGAAAATGGACTTTAGCAGGTCAAAATAATATTGTTCAATAGGCAATAATATCATGTCAGTGTACAGCTGTAAATGTGGGTGAAGATTACTACTTTGCACATTGTTTATAATGCACAATTTTGATTAATACCCATAAGCGTCCACAATTGGTTTGTGGAGGCAACGCAATTACCCTCTGTTTACGAAAAATCGATCCTCAGCATTCTTATCTTTGAAGAGTTCAAATCTAAAAACACCCTACAATGGTGCAGTCTGGGTGCTGTACAACTCACTCTAGTGTATCACAAACTTACATGTCACTGTAAGAAATTCAACAAACCAATAGATATACGTAATTCTAAAATGTATATACATGTGCAGCAGAGATTAGTCTAAAAATACAAAACATATACAACTCTACAAGTATCCTATTGGTACCATATCATTTGATGCATCTCTTCGAAATTCGAATTGACATCCCCATTTCAGCTTCCAGCAAAGACACTGTAATGACAACCCCTGAATTATGTGAGGATGTCTATAACTTTCTCAAAACAAAAACAAATAGGATAATCCAGGTATCTATGAGTCATATGCCAGTTCTTCTTTCTTGCTCATTAATCCACTGACCTTTAATACATCCCCAATGTTGTTCATGCTTCTCATTAAACACCAACTCTTTCAAATTACAACGAAATGAAAGCATTCTAATTTCCCAGCCAAGGTCTGTACAGTAAATCTTATAAAATAATTATCACACTTGCCCACAACATCATCTATATGTTAAGTTCTTCAACCTAACACAGACAAGTCGCACCCACATTCAAATATGCTACTATTACCACACTGCTAAAAAAACAAAGCCATACATAATTACTATGCGAAGTAACGCCCCATTTCTAACTTGCCATTGCTCTTTCACAATGATGAATGAGATAAGAGAGCTCCACATATCTAAGGTGTATGCTAACCAATTTAAAATATATATACTCTTAGACATGTTTACATCGTATGACAGGCAACATAGTACATTACTTCACAAATTGGAAATAAGGACAGATGCTTCTGGCTCTGCCTTTCTCTAGATAAAATTCTCCTATTTGGACGAGAGCTAGGAAACACGAATTGGTAAAGTCATCTCAAGTTGCAAATCTGTTACATATTGTGGCCTGTGTGGGCCAGTACACCGAAACGCGCGTCTGCGTGGTTCTTGTTGGTGGCAGGATTTATTGTACATCTTTTGATCCTGTGTTCCATCTTTCATCTGTCCAACATCCCTCTTTTGTTTATGAATTGTTGAACATCTTAAACTTCACGTAGAGGCATTGATGTACCTGTTTGCTGTATGAGGATATAAAAGATTGTGTGAATGATATGCAGTCCAACTGATATGATTGTGATTTTGAGGGAGTGATGTGCGTGAAATGTGTGGGATTCTATTAGCTGTGTTTATCTAAATCATGTATAGATTTTAATATATAATGCTTTTCATAACATTTCAAAAATCATGAAATTGAAAAAAACATGAATAAAATGATGAATAAACATTACATTTCTACACTATAAACTGTTGTTTTGGCTTTGAAACTATATATTGTTGCCCCCTTAAAACTAAAGGATTCCTTTATGGGATCTATTCTGATTTAGTGTCTGCAGGGTTCTGTTGTCGTTCTTTTGCTCTGTTACATATTGTACCCCAGAATTCTGCTGTCGTTAGCAGATTTCCTATACTTCAATTGGAATGGCAGGATAAGAGCCAATGTACCAGCTAAGAGGGCAGCAAACACTGGAATGTGGTTTTCTCAAGTTCTATAGTTATTCCAGCATACCATGTCACTTGTGAAGTATACTAATCTCCAGTGGAAGAGACTGGCAAAGGTACCCTCCCAACTACTCCACCTGAACCAGAAGATTAAACACATCATAACGCTTGTTTGTTAAATACTAGATTATTGTATAACAGTCTGACATTCTGTTCCACGGAAGAACATTCAAAGCCACCAAAGGATTCAAAACCAAGCATCAACGTTCTAATCTAAAGAGAAATTACCATAGGAATAGTATTAGATACATGTTAGACCTGTAATCCTTAGGGTGGTCTTCCCCAGCTTTTTGCCTCTGTATCTCCACTTTTTGCTGTATCTTTTTTTGGCCTTAGGACTCTGCACTTTTACCACCGCTAACCAGAACTAAAGGGCATGTGCTTCTTCCATACACATGCTAACATTGGTGTGCACCTGATAGGCATATGTAAAGTGGTATGCCATATACCCACAGGCAGTAATCTAAATGCTACTAGTGGGGCTGCAGCACTGGTTGTTCCACCCACACAAGTAGGCTTTCAAATCTGTATTAGGCATGCCATTGTAGGGCTTGTGGGTGCAGTTTACTGCCACTTCGACTTGGCATTTAATGCCACTTGCTAAGCCTCAAACTCCTCTTTTATTACACTTACGTAAGCCTTAGATTAGGCTTTAAGTGACCCTAAAGACAGGGTGCTGATAACTAGAAGGCAGAACATGCACTTTTATGTTTTACATGTCCTGGTAGTGAGAACCAACTAAATAAAATGTTCACTGCTGTGAGGCCTACTCCTCTCATAGATTAGCACCTACTCCTCTCATAGATTAGCATTGGGAATTCCTTAACCCCTTCGCTGCTAGGCCTTTTCCCCTCCTGTGCTAAGCCTTTTTTTGGCGATTTGGGGTAGTGCGCGCTTAGGCCCCTGTAACTTTTTGACCACATAAGGTATCCACGCCAAATATGCGTCATTTTCTTCCAACATCATGTGGATTCCCTTGCAAGGGTCCCAGAAATTTAGTAAAATACAGTAAAAATTTGGTTTTTTTCAGAAAATTGGGAAAAACGGGCTGCAAATGAAAGCCTCTGGGTTTTTCCCTGCAAATGTTATCAAAAAAGGGTTTGTGGGGCTGAAATCTCAATGTTCTCAGCTTTTAGGGAATGACAGTCTTTTGTCAGAGAACCAACATTTTTTACACAGTTTTGGCATTATTCTGGGACATAGCCTATTTTTGCTATTTTTAGATCTTTCAACCTCCTTCCAGTTAATGGTAGAAATTATTTTGAAAGCAATAACGGATCCTGGAAAGCTATACATTTTCGAAAAGTAGACAAAATTCTGAATTAAGAAAGAGGTCATTTGTCTAAATCCATAAAGGTTTCTTTATAGAAACTAACAGTTAGATATTGGAATAATTGAAAATTAGTTGAAAAAAACAGCCTTTTGTCTCAACGTTTTCACCTGTAACTTCTTGTAATTTTGACAGCTTTTTGAAAGCAATATACCGTTACATCCGTCTGACCTTCCTGGTTGTGGGGATGTATAGGACTTGTAGTTTCACCAAGAACCCAACGAACCCAGAGCCAAAAACTGAGCAGCAACTTGCAATGGTATTTTATTATTTACTGGGTATAGAGCACTTATTCTTGGAAAATGTATACATGGAAAAATCGGTATGAAAGAAACCTATGTATTTATGAATTGGGTAAAAATTATAGAGTTTATAAACAGTATATATTTGCACATTTTCAAAATTGGAAATACTCATACTAGCATGGGAATTATTGGTCATTTTTCAAAAAGATTTTTTTCAATGTATTTCATTGGGAAGGGAGAAATGCATGAAAACTCAATAGGTAATAACAATTGATTTACAAATCTGAATTACCCTAAGTCTCCCGATAAAAACGGTACCTCACTTGTGTGGGTCGGCCTTGTGCCTGCGACAGGAAATGGCGCAAAATGCAACGTGGTCACTCCTCAATTTTGCAGGTAAAAATTGACCCTTTTATGGCAAAGTGCTTTGCTGTAGTTTTTGCACCCTAGCTCTGCCGGCACCTAGGGAAACCTAGCAAACCTATACATTTTTGAAAACTAGACACCCAGGGGAATTTAGGATGGGGTGAATCGACTACCTCCCACCAGGTTCTGTTACCTAGAATCCCTTGCAAACCTACAAAATTGGGGAAAAAAACGCTTTTTCCTCATATTTCTGTGGTGGAAAGTTCTGGAATCTGCGTGGATCAACAGATTTCAACCCACCACGCGTTCCCCAAAGTCTTATGAGAAAAATGGTACCTCACTTGACTGTGTCTGCCTAGTGCCTGCGACAGGAAACGGCGCAAAACGCAACATGGTCGCACCTCAATTTCGCAGTCAATACTGGCCCTTTTTTGGCAAAGTGCCTACCTGTAGTTTTTTAACTCTAGCTCTGCCGGCACCTAGGGAAACCTAGCAAACCTATACATTTTTGAAAATTAGACACCCAGGGGAATTTAAGATGGGGTGACTCGACTGCCTCCCACCAGGTTCTGATACCCAGAATCCCTTGCAAACCTAAAACATTGGGGAAAAACACGCATTTTCCTCACATTTCTGTGGTGGAAAGTTCTGGAATCGGCGTGGAGCAACACATTTCTACCCACCCAGCGTTCCCCCAGGTCTCCCAAAAAATGGTCCCTCACTTGCCTGGGTCTGCCTAGTGCCTGCGACAGGAAACAGCGCAAAATGCAACGTGGTCGCACCGAAATTTCGCAGTAAAAACGGGCCCTTTTTTGGCAAAGTGCCTACCTTTTGTTTTTGAACCCTAGCTCTGCCGGCACCTAGGGAAACCTAGCAAAGCTATACATTTTTGAAAACTAGACACCCAGGGAAATTCAGGATGGGGTGACTCAACTGCCTCCCACCAGGTTCTGTTACCCAGAGTCCCTTGCAAATCTAAAAAAAAGTCACAAAAACGCATTTCCCTCACATTTCTGTGGTGGAAAGTTCTGGAATCTGCATGGATCAACAAATTCCCACCCACTCCACGTTCCTCCAGGTCTCCCAAGAAAAATGGTACCTCACTTGCCTGGGTCTGCCTAGTGCCTGTGACAGGAAACAGCACAAAACGCAACGTGTTCACACCGCAATTTCGCAGTGAAAACAGGCCCTTTTTTGGCAAAGTGCCTACCTTTTGTTTTTGAACCCTAGCTCTGTCGGCACCTAGGGAATCCTAGCAAACCTATACATTTCTGAAAACTAGACACCGAGGGGAATTCAGGATGGGGTGACTCAATTGCCTCCCACGAGGTTCTGATACCCAGAATCCCTTGCAAATTTAACGAATTGTCCCCAAAAAAGTGCATTTTTCTCACATTTCTGTGGTGGAAAGTTCTGGAATCTGCGTGGATCAACAAATTTCCACCCACCCCGCGTTTCCCCAGGTCTCCTGAAAAAAATGGTACCTCACTTGCCTGGGTCTGCCTAGTGCCTGCGACAGGAAACAGCGCAAAACGCAACGTGTTTGCACCGCAATTTCGCAGTGAAAACGGGCCCTCTTTTGGCAAAGTGCCTACCTTTCGTTTTTGAACCCTAGCTTTGCCGGCACCTAGGGAAACCTAGCAAACCTATACATTTTTGAAAACTAGACACCCAGGTCTGCCTAGTGCCTGTGACAGGAAACAGCGCAAAACGCAACGTGTTCGCACCGCAATTTTGCAGTGAAAACGGGCCCTTTTTTGGCAAAGTGCCTACCTTTCGTTTTTGAACCCTAGCTCTGCCGGCACCTGGGGAAACCTAGCAATCCTATACATTTTTGAAAACTAGACAACCAGGGGAATTCAGGATGGGGTGACTCAACTGCCTCCCACCAGGTTCTATTACCCAGAATCCCTTGCAAAGCTAAAAAATTGACAAAACAACACATTTTCCTCACATTTTTGTGGTGGAAAGTTCTGGAATCTGCGTGGATCACCAAATTTCCACCCACCCCGCGTTCCTCCAGGTCTCCCAAAATAAATGGTACCTCGCTTGCCTGGGTCTGCCTAGTGCCTGCGACAGGAAACAGCGCAAAACGCAACGTGATCGCACCGCAATTTTGCAGTGAAAACGGGCCTTTTTTTGGCAAAGTGCCTACCTTTCGTTTTTGAACCCTTGCTCTGCCGGCACCTAGGGAAACGTAGCAAACCTATACATTTTTTAAACCTAGACACCCAGGGGAATTCAGGATGGAGTCACTCAACTGGCTCCCACCAGGTTCTGTTACCCAGAATCCCTTGCAAATCTAAAAAAATTGTCAAAAAAACGCATTTCCCTCAGATTTCTGTGGTGGCAAATTCTGGAATCTGCGTGGATCACCAAATTTCCACCCACCCCACGTTCCTTCAGGTCTCCTGGAATAAATGGTACCTCGCTTGCCTGGGTCTGCCTAGTGCCTGCGACAGGAAACAGCGCAAAACGCAACGTGTTCGCACCGCAATTTCGCAGTGAAAACGGGCCCTTTTTTGGCAAAGTGCCTACCTTTCGTTTTTGAACCCTTGCTCTGCCGGCACCTAGGGAAACGTAGCAAACCTATACATTTTTGAAAACTAGACACCCAGGGGAATTCAGGATGGGGTGACTCAACTGCCTCCCACTAGGTTATGTTACCCAGAATGCCTTGCAAAGCTAAAAAATTGACAAAAATACACATTTTCCTCACACCTTCACACTTCTCACGCACACCTACAAAGTGCTCCACAACGCTTGACCTGCGTACCCCAACCACCACGTCTCCTTCTACACCAGACATCCCGGCTCCGCCAAACTGGCTCTGACCAACATCCCATGGATCTGCAAGACCACGGCTGGAGGGTATACAGACAAAATATCGAATCAAAAATATAGAATTGTACTAATATCGAAGTCAAAATATAGAATGGACAGAATATAGTAAAAAAAAAAACAAATTTAAGGTAAGTAATTTAATATCGATTTTCATAAATATAGAAAGTCAAAATATCGAAGTATATATTATAGGTATTAAATATATCTAATTTTCAATAATAGCTAATTTTTGAAAGTGTTTTGTATGTTAGTATATGTGTGAAAAGTGTATATTTATTTTATAATTTATTTTAAGTAATGAATATTATGTTATTTAATTTTTGCTTAATCTAATTCTGTAGCGGGTTGTGGGTTTATAGGGGAATAGGGTGGGAAGTAAATTAATTATAATTAATTAAGTATTTTAATGTATTTATTGGTATTTATTTTGAATTAATTGTTAATTAATTTTTAATTGGTAATTAATTAAATTTTAGTTGTCAATTAATTTTACTTAATTGATTACTCGATAATTATGTTAAGTTTATTAATATATTTTACGTAGCGGGTAGTGGGTTTATAGGGGAATAGGGTGGGAAGTAATTTAATTATAATTAATTAAGTATTTTAATGTATTTATTGGTATTTATCTTGCATTAATTGTTAATTAATTTTTAATTGGTAATTAATTACATTTTAATTGGTAATTATTTTTTATTAATTGAATAATTGATAATTATGTTAATTTTATAAATGTATTTCCCGTAGCGGGTTGTGGGTTTATAGGGGAATAGGGTGGTAAGTAATTTAATTGTAATTAATTAAATAGTTTAATTTATTGGTATTTATTTTGAATTAATTGTTAATTAATTTTCAATTGCTAATTAATTAATTGTTAATTGGTCATTCATTTGTATTACTGGGTAAAGAATTTTGATAATTAATTTTTATTTGTATTTGTAATTGATTAATTATTATACTAGATGAAATTGGTAATTACTTTTAAATGATTTTTTATTGGTATTACTATTTAATTTATTTTGATTAATATATGAAGTATTTACTTTCCCTACTCTTGCACTCACTGGAGTGGTAATAGTAATTTTTACCCCTACGCTATCCAACTCTTTTCCTACTGTTGCACTCTCTGGAGTGGGAATAGTAAGTTTTACCCCTACGCTATCCAACGCTTTCCCTACTGTTGCACTCTCTGGAGTGGGAATAGTAATTGTTACCCCTACGTTATCCAACGCTTTCCCTACTGTTGCACCCACTGGAGTGGGAATAGTAATTTTTACCCCTACGCTATCCAACGCTTTCCCTACTGTTGCACTCAATGGAGTGAGAATAGTAATTTTTACCCCTACGCTATCCAATGCTTTCACTACTGTTGCACTCTCTGGAGTGGTATTAGTAATGTTAACCCCTACGCTATCCAACACTTCCCTACTGTTGCACTCTCTGGAGTGGGAATATTAATTTTTACCCCTACGCTATCCAATGCTTTCCCTACTGCTGCACTCACTGGAGTGGGAATAGTAATTTTTACCCCTACGCTATCCCATGCTTTCCCTACTGTTGCACTCACTGGAGTGGGAATAGTATTTTTTACCCCTACGCTATCCAACGCTTTCCCTACTGTTGCACTCACTGGAGTGGGAATAGTAATTTTTACCCCTACGCTATCCAATACTTTCCCAACTGTTGCACTCCCTGGAGTGGGAACAGTAATTTTTAACCTCCCGCTATCCTACGGTAAAAATGTTGAATTTTTTTAATTAATATTATTTTAATATATATATATGTTTTGAAAAATAAAATTTTATGTATTTTTTTATAACTTAAAATAGTTATTTAATAATTTTAAGGTTATTTAAGTATTGTTAAGTATATTTTAGTTAATTATTTTTAATATTTCATTAATTTTAAATTATTTTTAAGACATTTAAAAAAAAATCGATATTTTGACTAACTATATGTGTTTAAACTATATTTTATCCTCGTTATTTGTGTAATTCTATATTATTGTAATCGATATTATGTCAGTGATCCGGCTGGAGGAAGATCCTTCTCCTACCTCACTGCAAATACCTGGAACTCCCTGCCTCTGCACCTCAGACAATCACCATCCCTGCTGCAATTCAGGAAGGACCTGGCTCTTCGACTGAACTGCAGACCTAGCCCCCACTCAGCACTATGAGAGCATCACTGGTGAGTAGTCGCAGTTTATAAGATTACTGATTGATTGATTGGCTATTTTCAGCAAGATAATTTAGGAGTACAACTGTATCTAGTTTACAGTATTCTTTTTTCTTTGATGGCAGAAATAAATTATCATTGTAATGTACAAAGACTGAATTATAGGGTAACTACACACTTTCCAAATCTTTTCTTAGAATCCGACAAAAAATGTAGACACTTTCAGGAACCTCTGTGGGATTCTACATCAAATGAGAACTTACTTTTCTAACCAAAGTGCAAACAGATATGGATTATCCTCATCCTCATGCAGAAGAATGGGAAAGAACGCTTAGGATAAGTCAATGAATATATACCGTTCTGTATCCACAGGAATCTGATTTACTATTACAGCAGGATTTGGTACCACCGGAGAACAATGGACTGCAATATAAATAACTTTAATAATACTCCTGCACTATCCTCCACTTGTTCATTTAGTGCCCATCACAAGAGAATTGCTTGAACTATTAAGCACCTCCAGTAGATTTTCTTGTTCTATAATTGTTTTTATGGTAGGGCTTGATTAATTCTTCTGCTTCTCTTGAAACTTTATATTGCCACATTCTGGTATACACAGCATTGAGTTTGACTAGTACATTAACTGGCTCTGCACTTTTTATCCATCCTATCTTTTTTCCTGTGAAATCCCATACCTGAGCTTTGACAGTATGTGCTAATTTAATAGACAAGACTTTTGTAAGAAAATGGAACAGTTGAACTCGTAATTCTTGAAATTTTATGTTTAAACATACTATATTCATCTTGTGTTGCAATTACTAATCTGCCAAAGCAGGGCTCCGCCAAATATATGACAACTTGAGTCACACAATATGAACTTGTGCCTGTTTTCCGTTGACCCTATTTAAACTGAGACCTCTTCTGTAACCTGATTAATAATTTGTTTATTGCTAATGCCTAGAACTTGGACCTCTTTTCTAAGTAGGTATATGCTTAGAACCTCCACAGAATTAACAATAGAGCGGGTGACAGCATCGATCATAAATTACACTGGATGGATAATCAACCTACCATCTACATATGGGCACTCTGGTCTACCTCTAGGACTGAGTGAGGCAAGCAATCCTACTCCCCTCTCAGGCAACGTCATTGTATATATGTCTCAGATGAAAACCACCATCAAAAACATTGTTCAGAATCAATAGTTTCTGTTGGTATCCTGCGTTTTATAGTATCTTGTTTCTTATATTCTGCTGCGACACTGGAGCTATGGGCATATTTGTATGGAACTGCCCTTGATTTCAGACATTCTGCATGGGAGTCTATTGGGCGACGGCACAGTTGGGTATCCACATCAGCATTAGATTTGTGTTATGCTGCATCTGGGGAGCAAAATCATTCTGAATTTGATCTGGTTTCTGTCTACAGTTGTTCTTGCAGTGTCCAATATTCCGCAGATGTGACAAGCATTGCTCTTCTTCATGAAATTGATATTTCGATTTACCCTAGAATCATTGACATTCCCTTTAACTCAACCTTGAGCTTGCACAATCTAATTTTCATTTCCACTGCTTGCATCCCCTGTGTTGCATTCAATCCAGAATTTTCAAGTTGCACCATATCTGAATCAGAACCCATCATCTGAGTTCTGTTGTTTCTCTGAATCTGCTTCATATGTGCAATCCTCATCTTCTCCTAAATCTTTTTCTGCTTTGCGTCCAAACAATCCCTACAATATTTAGCATTCATCAGAAATATCATTCATACTTTTAGTTTGGCAACACACCATAATCTGCTGAATATGAGAACTAAGCTCCGGAAGCAAACTCAAAATGTAAGTCAATACAAATCCGCTAAAACCTTATTTCCGCTACACTTGCTACAAATTTACATATGTCTTTCATACAAAAAACTCTTTGAGGTCTTGTGTAGTTCTCATTCGTTTTTCCAACATTGCTTCCTCCTCTGGCACGTTCTTTATCAAATACTCTGTCATCATTCTGTATTTTCCAACAACTACCTGAAATGGAACAATGCTAGCCTGAGCTCATTCTCGTGCGGGAGGGAATAGGTAGTGGCACTGGGAGATTTTTTCTCAGACCCCTTCTTCCTCCGGTGTGTGGTACCTCAGCAGTCCGTTCTTAGCACCACACTTTTTATTATCTATTTTACCTCTCTGGCCAATCTTATCCACAGTTTTGCCTTCACAGTATTTTCCTGCCCAAGTGACACATAAATTAAAGTGTCAATATCATTTGATGTTGAAGAGGAGGCAAAAACTGTTTGTAGTTGCATGTTTCACATTGCAAATGGGATGCAAAGTATATTTGAAGTTAAACTCAGATAAAATACTGGTCCTGTTTTTTGGGAATCATTCCTCCTTCTGGAATTCTTGTTGATGGTGATACGATTTTGACTCCCTTTCTTCTCCTGCTCAAAAAGATAGACATTTTGGTATCATTTTTTACACCAAAAGTTCTTCTCAGAGCAAATAAACTAAATCACCTCCTCATGTATTTTCATGCTCAGGATTTTAAAGAAGATATTTCTGTTCATCCCTTTGGAACTGCAGTGCCTATTATCACAGGGATTGATTATTGAAATGCTTTGTATCTGGGCACCCATAAGCATCTGGTGAAAAAACGTCAATCTCAGCAAAATGCAGCTGCCAGACTGGTTCTTCTGTCACCCAAGCAACATCACCCTTGCATTCACTCCACAAATCACTAGGACCACCAGCCTCAAATAATGTATCTAAATTAATCTAAAGCATTTTTTGAATTGTCACCAGACTATGAACATCTTTATAGCATTTGTCAGGTTCTTCTCTCAATTTTAGAAGATTTCTCATAACGGCATAGAGATCAACCCTCATCCAATGTGTATGAAAATAATTCAAAGAGATCCACCTCTAAGAGGTAATGGGGAGAGTGTAAGACTAAAGGTCAAGGCATACACTGTATATGTTAAAATACCCCTCACACACCAAAAGGGCACTTGGTGTTGTGCTTCATCATCGGGGTCTTCCGGCCCAGCTTCGAAACGGGGCGTGCTATGACTATCGTCTACGCTGGAGCACTTACTTATTGTAATGCTATGTGAGGTGCATTGGTAGTGAGTGAAAGGGTCAGGGGTGAGTGAGAAGTGTGAAATTAAAAAGTACCTGGCCTTGGTGACTAGACAAACTTTATTCGGTCTTAGGCTGGTACTGTTAAAAGTGGTGGTTCGGAGATCTCAGGCTAATAATAAGCTGATTGTCCCGGAAAAGTCAACATGTTTTGAAGCTCAGGGCTTCTTCATCAGGACTGAGTACGATCCCTCTGTCACTCACTATGTTGTTATCAATATGTGAATATATACAAAAGTGTTTTAAAATACGATACCTAATTGGTACTGTTTTGATTCTAAAGCTCTGTCAGTATTTCTGAAAATAAGCCTGCAAAGAAGAGAGCACAGTTACTTCACGTGCGCTTCCCAATGCGCAAGGGCAAATCACCTGTGAGAGGGAAGAAGGTGATGCATAGTGATCATAGTGAACAATAGTATGCTACAGTTAAACCACGGTGCTGTGACCTATACTGAAAATGGAAGTTTGACAAAACACTACAAACATACATAAAACGTAAATCACACACTATAACGTGAAGCTCGAAAAAAAGTTGTTTAAAGCTGAAAAAGTACATACTAGAAACGAAAGGAGTCAGTGCTCCATGAGCCTTCTTGTCGGGTCGAGAGGTAATCTGACTCTGTCATCTGTTTAGCATAAAAAAGAAGAGACAGAGAAACGCCTTGGTTCAATAGGTTCCTTGTAAAGAAATAAACTGCGAGTTGCTCTCGTGGTCAGAGAAAAACTTACCATTGGTTCCCTCCTAAGACGGCTATGCCGTACTTACATACAGTCGTGAAGTCCTCACTGCATCTCTCGCCATCCCGTAGCTCCGTGGTGGTAAACAGAGAGGCGGGGTAGCGTATTTATACAGTAGTTAATTGGGCTTAAGTGGTCAAAAAACGAGTACACCTGGCGGATCGCCATGATGGTAATGAGAAACGCTAGAGCGTTCTCTTGTTTATGAGGGAAGCAGGAAGAGGCGCCCGATAGTTGCAGAAACGCTGGAGCGCTCACATGTTGTGTGCGTGGGCCGGAAGATGTGGCAGGATGAATCAAAGCTAGTGCGCTGACCTGAAAAAAAGTTCTAGCAGTGTCTTAGAAAAAAAAATTCAGATTGCATGTTTATGTGGCTGCTTATAGTTCAGCTGATGGTACCGTCCTGTATTGCTTTCTGCAGATCTTTAGACGGGGCTGTCACGTGACGCGCAATAATGAAAAACAAATGGGGAATGGCTACTATGTACAAAATTATTATTCATTATGCACGGAAATTATTGCGGTGAATTAATTGGGTGAACAGAAGGTCAATGGTAGGTAGATATATCCTATTTAAGATTCATGATATCCATATATATATATATGGGCAAAAACAGGTGTCAAATGTATTAATGATTGTATTTATTATGCAAGGCAATTATATGGTGAATCTTGTGGGTGAACAGAAGTTCAATAGTAGGTAGATATATCCTGTTTTAAAGCACATGATATCAATATAGAAAATCCAACAGATGTCTGTGGAAGTTTAGGATAATTGAGCCCAAGGGATGTCGTCATTCAGCCTCGAAATATGTGTTCCTAAGCGAAACACCCAATGCTGTTCTTTTTCTAGAAGGCCTCTCTCGTTCTGGATTTGTTCAATCACAGTCCATTGTAGGTCTTTGATGTTATGTCCAATTGTCAAGTAGTGGCTGGCCATTTTCGTTGTGCTTTTTTTACATCGTACGTTACTTTTGTGCTCACCGATCCGTATTTTAACGGGTCTTGATGTTATCCAAATCTACTCTTTGTCACACGGGCATGTGATAATGTAGATGACGTTCCTGCTATTGCAATTCGTAAAGGTCCTCTGCTCCCATGTTGAGCCATTAGCGAAATTAACTGTCTTAATTCTCTTTGTCAACTCACAATTGCTACAAGAGCCGCAAGGGTGGTGTCCCTGAATGAGTTGCAGGTCTGTGATGCATGGGTGTTGTACTTTGATAGTCTTAGGTCGTGTGTGCACCAAAATGTCCCTTAAATTCCTTCCTCTTGTGTGCAAGAACATAAGTTAAGGGAAATCCAAGTCGCCGCAATTCAGGATTTTCCAGTGCCTATTTCAGGCCAACGCCGTGGAACCACAAGAGGCAGAAACCAGAGAGGCAACCAGGTACATTCGAACCAGAATCTGGAAGAACCCCCACGAGTATCAACATGGAGCCTGACAGCATCCATGAACCAACCGTCAACCAGTTGGAGGGGCAATTAGTGGTCAACCTTACTGACCTCACCCTCACAGAACAGCAAGGCAAGGTCTTGGAAAAGGGCTTGGGTTTCGTTCCAACTAATAAAATGGACAAATTCAGAATCTGCCTGGAGATGAAAGAGTTCATACGAAAATTGAAACTACGTGCCTTCTTTAAAAACCAGAACAACATGGAAACAACAGAAGTACACAAAACTGACAATAACTTTTTTCTGTATGAAGGGGTCCACTACCTACAGAAATTCAGGACCAGCATGGGGAGCACCTTTGCTCCCAGCCTGGCTGGTCTCTACGTCCACCACCTAGAGTCCACTAGAATATTACAACAACAGAACCCCTTCCACAACCAGATAATGACCTGGAAACGGTACATCGTTGATGTCCTTGTTATTTGGAAGGGGAAGTGAAGAATCAGTCGAAAAGTTCATGACATGGTTGAACCAACAGGATATGTTCGCAAAATTCACTTACACAGCCTCCAACAGTAATCTGGTATTTTTGGACCTGAACATTTACCCAGAGGAGGGAAGATTGAAGACTAACACGCATGTCAAGCCCAAGGCAAAAAATTGCCTCCATTTTTAAAACAGCTTCCATCCTAGACATTTGCGAGACAATTTTCCCTACGGGCAGTTTCTTCGCCTACGAAGAAACTGTTCAGATGTCTCTGAGTTCAAGAAACAAGCATCTGACCTGGAAGAAAAACTGCTAAAAAGAAACTACCCGAAAAAGACTGTGCAGAAGGGTCTAAAAAGAGCAAGGAATGACAATAGGGAAGCTCTTCTAGAGAACAATACACCAAAAGAACCAGAAACACTCCCTATCTGTATCACAACCTACAACACCAACTCTAAAAAGATTTCCAAAATAGTTAACAAACACTGGAAAATCCTGAATTGCGGCGACTTGGATTGCCCTAAACCTATGTTCTCGCACAAAAGAGGATGGAATTTAAGGGACATGTTGGTGCACACAAGACCTAAGATTATCCAAGTACAACACCCCCGCATCACAGACCTGCAACCTATTCAGGGACACCACCCTTGCGGCTCTTGTAGCAATTGTTAGTTGACAAAGAGAAGTAAGACAGTTAATTTCGCTAATGTCTCAACATGGGAGCAGAGGACCTTTACGAATTGCAATAGCAGTATCGTCATCTACATGATCACATGCCCATGTGACAAAGAGTATATTGGGATGACATCCAGACCCGTTAAAATACGGATCGGTGAGCACAAAAGTAACGTACGATGTAAAAAAGCACGACCAAAATGGCCAACAACTACTTGACAATGGGACATAACATCAGAGACCTACAGTGGACTGTGATTGAACAAATCCAGAACGAGAGAGGCCTTCTAGAAAAAGAACAGCGCTGAGTGTTTAGCTTAGGAACACATATTTCGGGGCTGAACAACGACATCCCTTGGGCTCAATTATCCTAAACTTCCACACACATAGTATCTGTTGGATAATGTGTGATTAATAATACTTTTGACTCCTGTATTTTCTATATTGATATCATGAGCTTTAAAACAGTATATATCTACCTACTATTGAACTTCTGTTCACCCACAAGATTCACCATATAATTACCTCGCATAATGAATATAATCATTAATACTTTTGACACCTGTTTTTGCCCATATTACCTACTGGCGGTCGCCAGTAGGTATATATAGTTAGGATTTTTTCTCTATGGGATTTTTGAAAATTCTATGTCTAATAACTTTGGCGTTTGTGGACGGAATTGGCTGAAATTTTCAGGAAAATGGCACATTTTGTTTCTGAGCAGCCCCTGAAAATTGGGGGGGGGTTCGTCCAGGGGGGGTCGAGAAAAAAGGGGGGTCCCAAAACGTGTTTTTAACATTGAGTTTTCCATAGGGCGGTTGGCCTCACTTTTAGCCCGAACGGCTGAATGGATTTGCACGAAACTTGGCAAAATTGTAGGGACTGGTAGCCCGATGTGCCTTTTGTAGGTCTCAATATATGTGCTCCAGTGGATTTTGAGAAATTAACGTTTAAAAAAAGATATATATCTGTAACAGCGGACCGGGCAGCGCTCCGGTTCGCGTACTTTTCGCGCAACGGAGCTTTGTGAAGCGAAGCTGATTGGTTCTCCGGCGTCTGTAAACATTCCAAACAGTCCGTAGCGGCCGCCATCTTGTCTCTCGGTAGGATCGAGAGACAAGAGGAGGCCAAAGCGAAGGGGCAAATGACCATAAGGGGGCATAGTAGATTCTCGCTGACCCCCTAGGTTTGATGTGGAGGTTTTAAAAGGGCCCCGCGGGGCAAAAAAAAAAAATAATAATAATAATCGAACGGCTGAATGGATTTGCACGAAACTTGGCAAAATTGTAGGGACTGGTAGCCCGATGTGCCTTTGCTAGGTCTCAATATATGTGCTCCAGTGGATTTTGAGAAATTAACGTTCAAAAAAAGATATATATCTGTAACAGCGCTCCGCTTCGCGTACTTTTCGCGTTACGGAGCTTTGCGAAGCTGATTGGTTCTCCGGCGTCTGTCAACATTCCAAACAGTCCGTAG
The DNA here is from genome assembly GCF_964261635.1 of Lissotriton helveticus. Lineage (NCBI taxonomy): Eukaryota > Metazoa > Chordata > Amphibia > Caudata > Salamandridae > Lissotriton > Lissotriton helveticus. Next base: position 891,637,891 of record NC_136063.1, on the reverse strand, counting down.
CGGCCGCCATCTTGTCTCTCGGTAGGATTGAGAGACAAGAGGAGGCCAAAGCGAAGGGGGAAATGACCATAAGGGGGCATAGTAGATCCTTCCTGACCTCTTAGGTTTGATGTACCATTTTGCCAAGTTTGGTGTAATTCCGTTCAGCCATTCAGGCTGTAGACGTATGTAAATGTCCTATGGAAAATTGCATGGGGAAAACACATTTGAAAGTGTTGAAATTTAGAACCAATTAAAATGTTACTTTGGTTTTGTATTTGTGTGTGATGAAAGTTAATTGGTTATGTATATATGTCAAATGAGAGGAAACCACAGCCATTTTGTGATACTACTGTCTGAGGTACATTTGTGAGGAATTTTTGGTGGTGAATTTCTGGTGTTTGATTTACACAGTACTAACACTTCTCCTACTTTTAAAAAGGTGAGTTGTTAATTTGTAAGGGGAACTATGTTGTACACTTGAAGATAATTTGAAAAATGTTTTCTGTTATTTATTTGCAGTCCTTCTGTTATACTAAATACTTGATAAAGTTAGTTTTATATTATGTATTACTAAAAACGATAAATGAAAGTGATTATTTTTTTCTGCAATTTACAGCAAGCAATTTCAAAATAAAATGGCTCACAATGAAGAGACCGTGGCAATTTCTTTTGAATTGTCCACTACATTGATTGAAATTGAGAGCACCAATAATGAAATATTGTCACAAGGAGGAGATGACTTGTATGATTCCATTAGATTGATTGAAATGGACAGCACCAATAATGAAATATTGTCACAAGGAGATGACTTGAATGATTCCACTACATTGATTGAAATTGAGAGCACCAATAATGAAATATTGTCACAAGGAGGAGATGGCTTGTATGATTCCATTAGATTGATTGAAATGGACAGCACCAATAATGAAATATTGTCACAAGGAGGAGATGACTTGAATGATTCCACTACATTGATTGAAATTGAGAGCACCAATAATGAAATATTGTCACGAGGAGATGACTTGAATGATTCCACTACATTGATTCAAATTGACAGCACCAATAATGAAATATTGTCACAAGGAGGAGATGACTTGAATGATTTTTTTGATCAATCTGTTGATGGCGAATTTATCGAATGTTTGGAGACCATAGAGTTACAAGAATCATCATTGCAGACTTTTCATGAGGAAATTGCTGATGAGGACATGTTACTAGTTCTTTCAAATTTAGAAAATTCTGAAGAATAAATTTATATTTAGAAATCAAAAATTGTTTGAGACATTATTCATTTTTATTTTTAATTTATGAGGTTGTAGCGAAGTGATTGTAGTATAAAATGAGACTTATAGTATAGAGTGCAACATTTTTATGTTACATGGTAAGTTTACTCATATTTACTTCCCTTCTGCCACTATATTATCTCCAATGTGTATTAGACATCTCTTCTTCATCTCCGGCCTCCTTTCTCTCACTGTGTGTCTCCGATGCATCTTATCGCTGCTATTTTGTGTAATTACAGAAGAGAGTAAAATAAAATAGTTCGGAACGTGAAAAGGGGGCAAAGTAGAGTACCCCTCACCCCCTAGGCCTTTTTAGGCGGTCCCAAAAGGATCAGTTTCTGCTTTCCTGAGAGATTATGGTATGAGTTCCATATACCACAATAATTTGCATTACAACATGCAAGATATCTATCTCCTATTACCAACTTTTGGAGATATTCGCGCTAAGCGCGAATATCTCCAAAAAGTAACACCTGCCCTGAGCAGTTCTTAGCCATGTTATCCAATGGGAGGTGGATAACATGGCTAAGAGCATTAGCTCGGTAATGCATGAATATCGCTGACTTTTTAGCGATATTCATGCATTGCGGCCGTTTATTATCGCATTTGCGATAAACCTTGATAATAGCAAGGTTTATCTTCGATAATTTCTGACGATGCTTAGCGGTAAAAAATTCGTTGGTAAGCATCGTTAGCGATAAATATCGCTTAACTTTGGTAATATGCACCAACGTCTGTTAACGTTCGATTCGAAGGAAATGAGGAAGTGTTGAAAAACATTGTCTGCGCCATCTTGCCTTTTTTGAAATGCCACACTTTTGTCGTGCACGGCAGCCATTTTAGATGCCTTGACCAGACCCACTCTCTGCACGCTGTCGATTCGTAGCATGGCTCCCCACCCTCGCAAGCATCTTCCCCAGGCACTGGTCACCCCCGCTCTCTGTCTTGTGCATCGGCAATAAACCTCCCCCCATCTGCGCTGCTCTTCCCTGAAAATCACACTCTGTGCCCGCCCGACACCTCCCTTTCGCCCTATTCACTACCGCACCCTCTGACACTCCTCTTCCTCTGTGTCCGATTGTCCAGGCTATCACCTAGCCCTGCAGATGTAGTTTATGGCCCCAGCTGTAAAGAATCACCCCTCTTCAAAGGAGTTATAGTAGATCAAGGCCCACACCCGATGAGATCCGTCACACCACACGTGTTCCTACTATCTGAAAACCATCCTGTATTGTGATTGGGGAGGGGACCGAGCCTGAAGCGGAAGATTCCAGGAATGACTCTTTGTACATCAAAGTTTTTACAATTATGTGTCACATTAAAAATATATAGCACTCCAACAAAGTAGTAGGAATATAAAACTTTAATAACATATAAATATATACAACAAAACAAAAACAGTAAAAACATTTAAACAACGAAGAGACCGTGGCAATTTCTTTTGAATTCCTGATGAGGACATGTTACTAGTTCTTTCAAATTATGAAAATTCAGAAGATGTTGCCTGGGGGTGGGTCGTCAGTAGCAGTCTGTTGTGCGAATAGTTCCAAGGCAGCAGAACGCGCTGAAATCTAGATGGCACGAAAGTGATGTCTAGTAAGTTGCCGCCCAGCAAATAACGGCATGGGGCGCCGCGGGGGTGAGTGAGTCCAGTAGGCACCACAGCTATTCTTACCGGCATTGCAGAATTACTGCTGGGGACAATGCCTGTGCTGTAGCAGGGTCACAGCAGAAACAAAAAGGATTCTGTTGAAGATGTTGTTGGTTTTCAATTTGAAAACAGTTCTGGTGTCAACTGCTATGGTAATGTAGTGGTTAATGTTTTGTTTTCTCTAGAAAATGTAAAAGAGGGGGAGGCAGTCCAAAGTTCCGTTAAAAGGGCAAAGGAAAGGATCGGTGGTTTGAACTATCAGTCAAAAAGGGGAGGGGGTGCAACAATTTTTCCTACCGGGTCACACTGTGCTTTCACCGGAACTGAGGTCTGCAGGATTCTAGTAATTCAAAGTGAGGCTGGCGCCAGCATGGGAGCGCCGACGTCCCGCGGATACAGTTTCGTCACTCCACGGGCGATCATGGCAGTCATTCCCCATCGGGGGTCGGAGACTCCCGCGGCTCCTCTAGAATCTTCAAGGTCGTGGAGGACTACGGTGGTGGAGTCAACCAGTGACCGGCCATTTCTTTATGCTGGGCCCGCTCTTGCCAGGTCGACCGCCATTTTGAGAGTTCGGTAGCTACTGGCGATCGCGGGGTCAAATGAGCGGACGGGCTCCACCCTGCCGGGCGAGACGTTGCAGCATGGCCACAGTGGAAGAACCCTTTTCCGGGCGCCTGGAGCGCTGAGGGTGCAGCTGGGAAGCCTCCACCTGGGGAGGCGGGAGAGGCCTGTTCGCACCGTCTCTCCCTCCCAGTGCACCCCACGGCGTCTCGCTTGAGATTTGTTATGGCCGGACCAGGCGATGAGGACGAGGGGGGGGGGTCGGAGGCATGTGCAAGACATCCCCCCCAGTGTTGTCGCAGCCATTATTCAAGAAAGAAGAAGTGTCCCGTCCGTCTTCGGGCCGGGTTTCCGGTAGATGTCGGCCAGACGCCCCTGGCTCTGGCCCCATGAACGGGTTTCTTGGTTTATCGGCTGCAGCCGGATCCCGTCGGCCTCGGCCCCCCGACCGTTGGTGGCCGGACCGGAAGAGCATGTGGCGGGACTATCTGCAACTCTCAAGGGCCACCGCGGCCGGACTGGGAGAGAGACGGGAGGGTCGAGGAGACATTCCCCCCCCCTGCAACTGTTCAGCGTTGTAAAGGCAATCCCCTGGCCGGGTCCCGCTGGCCTCGGCCTCTCCTCCGGCTACACCCTACGTTAGGATCTCCTGGCCGAGGCGTGGCAGCAGGACCCGCCTTATATGGGCTGCTCCCGGCTGGGCGTAGCCGCAACCCTGCCCCACCTTGGAAGTTTCCAGAGTGGGGGCGGATGTTCTACTGACTTGCATTTTCCGTAGTCTATCGATTTTTTTGGCGTGGCAGGCGGTGGGACAGCGAGGGGTGATTTGGTTTCTCTTACTGTTTTTCTGGTCTCTCACCACTGGCATATTTTAACATTTTCTTGTTTCTAGGACATTAATAGGTTTTATCATTACGTTATGTTATCGTTTCTTTGTTCGTTGTTTAATAAAAGTTCATGTTCATCAGTGGCCTACTGATTTTCGTTTTCCTATTCTTTTCTTTCCAGGTTGTTTCATGCTAAAGTTTCTGTTAACAGGATACAGTGATCACTTCGTTATTATTGCATATGTCCTTTTCACTAGGGGTGCTCTCTGGTCGGGCCAGATGACGTATCTCTAGTAAATGGTCCGGGTGAAACAGGTGCATCAATCAGTGGGGAGTAGATAGGCATGACAGATTACAACGGGGGAGAAAGGTCCGCATTACGTACCCTTTCACTATTTGCAAAGATTTTCCTACGTATATTTGCAAACAGGGAATACCTCCAAAAAGAACCAATTCCCAAACAGTCAATGTTTGGGGAAACAATCAATCAATGAGGAACGAAATAGGCACGACGTGTTAAAGGTTTGCGTTACCTACCCTTCACTATCTGCAAAGGGAGAGAGAATATTCCTATTCTTCCTCGTTTGCAGGCAGAGAAGATTCTTAAGAGAATCAACTTCGAACAATTCAATGCTCGATTCAAACAATCAACAAGGGGTACTGTGAACACAAATGAACGCCGCTTATGTACATACACATTGGTATTATCAACAGGTTGTTCCTAATGTTTCTATTTTAGGGAGGTCAAAAAGAGATCCCATTAGTGGCCTACTGATTTTGCTCGATTCCTTTTGTTTTTTTACACGATTTTTCGCTATCTGCAAAGACTAAACAGAGTATTGCGACTCTGTGCTTGTTTGTAAATAGAGAATGAACCAAAGAGAACAATCAATCAAATGGAGAGAGAAGCAGGCACGACGGATTACAACGGGGGCAACGGGGGCAAAGGCCTGCGTTAACTACCCTTCACTATCTGCAAAGAGAGAGTACTCCTAATAGAAATGAGGGGTGGGGGGCAGCATTCAAAGCAGATCAGTGTGCATAAACACGAAAATGTTTTTACTTACCACGTACTTGACATTCGACAGCTTATGATATTTGCTATTAAAAAACCATTGAAATTCACTGAAAAAACCATAGGTTATAGACCATATATAGTTAGGAATTAGCATTTAAAAAACCTTATTTTACTCACACAAAACCATTGAAATTCCATATATAGTTAGTTGCACTAACTATATATCGCGCACCCGCAATCCACTGCTGATCATGTCACATATTACATCATTCATGACATGGTCAGTGACATCACTGATGACATCACTGATGACATCTCAAATGACATCACTGATGACATCACTGATGACATCTCATTTGACATCATTCTTGTGCTAATACGATAAACCTCTTCAGACTCTAATATAACCTTAGATACACTCAGTGTATACAGACACTCACACACTGCCACTCATCCATGGAGTTACTCACACACCCAGTCAGTCATGCAAAGAAACAATCTCACCTCCATTTCTTCAACTATACAGTTAAACACACCTTACTTATTGAAACATATACTAACACATATTTACTCTCTTATACAATCCCTGATACAAGTTCACAATGATCGATACAACCACTCACTCATTCAGTGGCTCTCATGCACAGTTATTTATATATGCCAACTCTCACATGTACTGTGTTTAACATATGTACTTACTATGACATGTAGCATTGAGATATCCATTCACTCATCAATACACTCATGCACACAGTCAACTGCCCATGTAGCTGTTTCCACATGCAGTCTTGAACTCATACACCTAGTGAATAAACTGCTCACACATCTATGCATAGAGTCACACACCTTCCAGCCACCTTCACACAAACTCAATCTCCCATAGAAATACTTGGGCAACCAATTAATAACACATATAGCCTCTCGTATAGCTAATGATCAACACATGCAGCAGTTTACATCACAACAGACATAATGATGCACAAATTAAGACAGTTTAGTCACTAACCCATGCATTCAGTGAGACACATTTAATCACTCACTCATACAGTCAGTCACGCACCTACTAAATCCTTCATCCAGACACTTATACATCCACTCATTCTTCAATATGTAAGACATATTTAAACTTTACAGAAACATAAAATCACTGGATGTTGTTATCAGTGATGTCATCAGTGATGTCATTTGAGATGTCATCAGTGATGTCATCAGTGATGTCACTGACCATGTCATGAATGATGTAATATGTGACATGATCAGCAGTGGATTGCGGGTGCGCGATATATAGTTAGTGCAACTAACTATATATGGAATTTCAATGGTTTTGTGTGAGTAAAATAAGGTTTTTTAAATGCTAATTCCTAACTATATATGGTCTATAACCTATGGTTTTTTCAGTGAATATATATATGGATATCATGAATCTTAAATAGGATATATCTACCTACCAATGACCTTCTGTTCACCTAATTGATTCACCGCAATAATTTCCATGCGTAATGAATCATATTTTTGTACATAGTAGCCATTCCCCATTTGTTTTTCATTACTGCGCGTCACGTGACAGCCCTGCCTAAAGACTGCAGAAAGCAATACAGGACGGTACCATCAGCTGAACTATAAGTGGCCACATAAACATGTAATCTGAAATTTTGTTTTTCTAAGACACCGCTAGAACTTTTTTTCAAGTCAGCGCACTAGCTTCGATTCATCCTGCTGCATCTTTCAGCCTCCGCACACAACATGAGAGTGCTCCAGCGTTTCTGCAACTATCGGGCGCCTCTTCCGGCTTCCCTCATAAAAAAGAACGCTCTAGCATGTCTCCCTACCATCATGGCGATCCGCCAGGTGTACTTGTTTTTCGACCATTTAAGCCCAATTAACTACTGTATAAATACTCTACCCCCGCCTCTCTGTTAACCACCACGGAGCCACGGGATGACAAAAGATGCAGCGAGGACTTCATGACTGTATGTAAGTACGGCATAGCCATCTTTGGAGGAAACCAACGGTTAGTTTTTATCCGACCACAAGAGCAACTCGCAGTTTATTTTTTTACAGGGAACCTATTGAACCAAGGCGTTTCTCTGTCTCTTCTTTTTTATGCTAAACAGATGACAGTGTCAGATTACCTCTCGACCCGACAAGAAGGCTTATGGAGCACTGACTCCTTTCGTTTCTAGTATGTACTTTTTCAGCTTTAAACAACTCTTTTTCGAGCTTCACGTTATAGAGTGTGTGATTTACGTTTTATGTATGTTTGTTGTGTTTTGTCAACCTTCCATTTACTGTATAGGTCACAGCACCGTGGTTTAACTGTAGCATACTATTGTTCACTATGATCACTATGCATCACCTTCTTCCCTCTCACAGGTGATTTGCCCTTGCGCATTGGGAAGCGCACGTGAAGTAACTGTGCTCTCTTCTTTGCAGGCTTATTTTCAGAAATACTGACAGAGCTTTAGAATCAAAACAGTACCAATTAGGTATCGTATTTTAAAACACTTTTGTATATATTCACATATTGATAATAACATAGTGAGTGACAGAGGGATCGTCCTCAGTCCTGATGAAGAAGCCCTTAGCTTTGAAACATGTTGACTTTTCCAGGAGAATCAGCACATTATTAGCCTGAGGTCTCCGAACCACCACTTTTAACAGTACCAGCCTAAGACCGAATGAAGTTTGTCTAGTCACCAAGGCCAGGTACTTTTTAATTTCACACTTCTCACTCACCCCTGACCCTTTTCTTCACTTCCAATGCACCTCACATAGCACTACAATAAGTAAGTGCTCCAGCATAGTCGCTAGTCGTAGCACGCCCCGTACCGCAGAAGGGTGAGAAGACCCCGATGACGTAGAATGACAACAAGGGCCCTTTTGGTGTGTGAGGGGTATTTTAACATACACAGTGTATGCATTGACCTTTAGTCATACACTCTCCCCCTTACCTCTTAGAGGTGGATCTCTTTGTTTTTTTAAACCATTGCATGTAGGAGGTTCCATCCACCTAAGTACTCTTGTTGAGCACTACCTCTTCACTCCCCAACCATTATTTTCTTTAAATATGAAAACAATTCCCCAGTGCACTTCCTTTAAAGGAAATTCTGCCACTCCCTCTGGTTCCAAGTCACTCACAACCACGTGTGCTTTCTTCCCTGTATCAGGATTTTCCAATTTATTATGAGTTTTCTTTTTCCTCTTTTCCTTTATTTTCTCAAAGCTCTCCAAACCGTGGTACGCTCAACTAAATCTTTAATGTGAGCTTGCAAAGTCTATAGACACATCTCTGCTTTTTCAGTTTCACTAAAATTCACTCTGTAATTTCTGTGTCAGTTTTTCAACTTGCTTATGTCTGCCCTATATCTTTGGCTTAATTCTCCAGAATATTTAATTTTATCTACATTATATGACATTGTTCTTTTTAAATAAATTGTTCCCTGCAAGATTTCTGCAATATTAATCTCTCTCTCTTCCTTTAGGAAGAGTAGTATGGACAGTAGAAGCGGAAGCAGACATAACAGAAGGCACAGCTGTAGAGATGCTGCCACTAGTACTAGGTAAAGCTGTTGATGAATTCACGTGGAGAACTTGCAGTTTTATTTATTTGCCATTGCAAATACTGTTATTCACTGTGCACTTGTACCCATTTCACCTGCTGCACCTAAATCAGGTCCCAGTGGTCACTGTGACATATACTCTAGTTATGTTGAGGAAGTATCAAATCCCAAAAATTATTTAAAAAACTGATCCTTCTCATTTCAATCTTTCTTTTTGTCTTGTCTCTCTCCGTTACCTTCAGACCCATCAGTTTTCTTATCATCTGATGTCCCATTACCTATTGTGGTGGAAGATCTCACTCTTTCTACCACATCATCCCTCCAAGATCTTTCTTGAATTCCTAATTGGTTTCTAAGCCATGACTAAATCAAATCCTAAACTTTTTCTTCATTTTCTTCTTCTTTCCAATCCAATCACAGAGCTCCTTTACCAGCAACCAAAAAATAACCTCACAAAACTTCAGTGACATTTCATGAGCCCTAGAGCAACTCCTCAGCTGGCCAACGAGATGATGCGCAACTTTTTAGTGAATTGGAAAACAATACACAGATTTTTCCTGTCACTGAAAGGACATAAATAAACAAACAACATTTTGTCTGCTCAATATCAACACCCTAAACAGGAGACAACAAGCATGTTAAATGAAAAGAAACTTGCCATCAATAGGAATAAGACTAGCACATTTGCAGCGCTTGTCAAACAATTTCATGATACAATGTGTCCCCAGATAAGGTACAAATCAGCACAACAAAAATACAATAAAGGAAGAAAGGACTGACTAAATAAGTGCATTCTAGAGCAGAATTGGAAACATATGAAGATTTATAATAAAAATGTAAACGTTACAATACAGATATGGTAAAGTGTAGATGCAGTAAATCTAGTTTAAATACATAAAGTCATTACCATGAAGGCTCTCAGTAATAGAACAAAAGAGAATAAAATGCATTACCACGAAGGCTCTCTGTAATAGAACAAAGAGAATAAAAAGCAAAGTAAAAAATAGACTACGAGGCTGATTTAGATCTTGGCGGAACTCTGGGGCGGCGGTTTCAGTACTCAATCGAGTCAATGCTATTCCACCTGCAGTATTTAGATGTGTGCTGGCTGAACAGCGACAGCAGCAGTCTCCTCTGCTGGCTAACAGTAATCCATTGGCGTCATGCTGGTGGTATTGCATTGAACCTATTTAGATGTTCCCATTGTGCTGCGGGTGTCCTAGTGGAAGCTTGCTGATAGACTGAGCCCTTGGTAGAGTGGAAACTGGTAGATGCTACTTATTATTGTGTCAATACTCGTGTCATGTTTGCATCCAAAACATATATAGGCAATGTGTTATGGCCCCTTGTGTTACGTATTCCAGGCCACACACGCTATTGAATGCACACCCACAAGCACCACAAGCACAACACCCACAACAACATTTTTTTTTAAGTGTCAATACAGGAGTGTTCAATTTACCTTGATAAGTTGGAATATGAACACTACTTCATTACTGCCAAAAAAATATGGCATGTAAGAACAATGCAAAAATACTCGAGGCTACAGCAATTGTCGACACACGATTCATAGTAGGGCAATTGTATAAGTAGCTTACCTTAGATTCCAGGGACAACAGTGTCGTTTGGTATTGTGCTGAAGTTTGAGGAGCAAAGGAGGGACCTGGCCAAAGTGGTTTAAGAAAATTGGAATAGAAGTGTGACACATTAAAAAAGTTCTCACCTCATTTCCTTCCATTCTGCCAACTCAAAGTAGGCGATATCCCTGCCACAGTTGCCTCGATGGAAAGGCACATTGTTATTAGCTCGGCTGTAATCTTGACTGGACTCTCATCATCAGCCGCATGTGCCTATGACGGCATTGAAGTGGGTGAAGATTCCTGGTGGAGTCTGGTGGTCTTTCGTCTATGGACCTGCCAACATCTAAATAGGTTGGGAGGACCGCGAGTAGGCAGGCAGTGAATCTGTTGAAAATGTGAGGGCAGGACCATTACCTCCAACGGATCACTGAAATATTATCAACGGTCACATTATCGACTTGCTAAAATATCGTTGATTAATTATCGACTACAAAAATATCGACTTTCTATACTTATTACAACAACTACAAACATATCGAGTCAAAAATATCGAGTATTTAGAATATCGAGTACTTAAATATCGCCTTAATAAATATCGACTACAAATATATCGTTGTTCATGAAATTACCCCTAACACTACAAAAATATCGACTACTAAAATATAGAGTGCTAAAATATCGTTTCAAAACAAATATCTAGTTCTTTTTTGTACCCTTTCATGTCTAAAATACCATATTAATAGTCTATAAAAGTCATTGTTCTATACAAAAAACATTTTACATATAATACCTGTTACTTTTATAACGTTCCTATTTATCTACATTTACTATACATTCTATTAAATGCGTTATATCATTTGAAAAATAATCTTTACATGTAAATAACATGTTAAATATTTTTTTCCACTTACACATCTATTTAATTTAACAACTAACCTGCTTTAATGCGGAAATCACCACATACCACCATTCTCACATCAACAAACACACCAATTAAATTAAAAAAAATTCAAACTAGCCTATACAATCATTTCTTTCATCCTGCAACCAATCAAATCAAAGCACACAAAATACACATACTATAAAAGGGATACATGCATTATACCATTTGCTGCTGCTAACTCTATAGAAAGAAGATGCCAACACTCTGAAGATTTTGTTCCTGAACAAACATCTTTAAAGATCCAGTTTACTAGCTAATTATTCAAGTAAGTTACAATGCATTATTTAGAAATCTAAATTAGTAGTGTACTATTTTACTTATATCTCCTAACTCTTGCACTTATGTAATTTTTATCTCCTCCTACTTTTCTGATAGAAACTACTACAAATAAATTCCTAATACATGCTCCTATTTCTTCACCTAGAAAATCAGATAGTAAGTATATATTAATGCTCTGTTATACACCAACTGCTGTTTTTAAGCACTATTTCACAAGATTCATACTTTATTTTAAACATTTTTTTGACAGATAATCAGCGATTTTCCTATTTCAACACTACAAATGTATAAAACTACACTAATTAAACATGTAAGTATATATGTTTTTGTTAGTAAACACCCAATATTAAAAATGCTATTTTCTAAACAACATATCTTGCATATTACATCTTCCCTACAGATCCAATAAAATCATCCAACATCAACTATACCAAAAGACAAGACTACCCTTGTAAAAAATGTAAGTATACTTCTAATTTGTCTTTTTACTTCCGAAAAAAACGAGAACTATATTCTTAACACCATGTTATGTATTTTATATTTCCTCTACAGATATTGTGAATACATCATACATCTATTCTACCTACAGCAAACAAAACTACTTATTTAGAAGTTAGTATACTTTTAAAGATTTCCACTTTCCCAATGGTTCCAAATAATTTTTATATTATTTAACATTTATTTATTCTATCTTCTCTACAGATCTGAACTTTACTACCTTGATGTACTCCACCAAATACTACAACTCAACTATTTAAACAAGTAAGTATATGTAATGTTCACATCAAATGTACTACTAAGCAAAATTAAAAAGTGCTTTTTCCTTGGAAAAACGTTTGTTATGTGTAAACATTAACTTAGCATTTCTATATTTTCATACCAACAGTCAATAAAGATATACATACAAGACAATCCTTCAAAATACAGTTCTGCATTTGTGATTACTACTTCTAGTAACTGTAAGTATAAATACAACATTAATTATGTTTGCACCACAAAGTGAAATATATGTTTTTTGATTTTGTTTCTTTCTACTCTTTCCTAGAACAAGTAAAACAAAATGACAGAAGGTGCAGAATTTGTTATGTCACAGAAAAATAAATTACTGTTATGTTATATGGGTTATGTTTATAATCAGGAAAGACAAAGTGGTAGAAAAGTTTTCTGGAAATGTACAAAATATTACTCAAACAAATGTTATGGAAGGGCTACGACTGAGGAAACTAATGTGTTATTTACCAGGGAACACAATCATCCCCCCAATGTCACAGAAATTGAAATAAGAGATGCTTTAGAAAGTATTAAAACTGCTAGCACACAAAGTGATAAACAAACAACACAAATCCTTAAAGAGGAACTGTTAAAAGTCCCAGCACATGCTTCAGGTCAACTACCCTCTATTGACTCCCTAAAACGCACAATTGCATACACTAAAAGACGCACTTCCACAACCCCACCCAACCCTACTACTTTTGAGGAAATTATTATTTCACCAGAAATGTCCATCACACACAATAAAGACAAATGTATCCTTTTTGACAATGAAAGCAGTACAAACAGAATCATAATGTTTGCAACTGCAAGTAATTTAAGAAAAATCCAACAGTGTCCCCAATGGATGATGGATGGAACATTTAAACCATGCCCAAAACCTTTTTATCAACTATATTCCATCCACGGGTTATACCATAACTATAACATCCCTTTCATTTACTGCTTGCTACCAAACAAACAGCAAAACACTTACACAGAAATATTAAATGTTCTCAAAAATGAAATGAATAATTATTTTCCAGAAAAAATAATTATTGATTTCGAATTAGCTATGATTAATAGCATTTTGAAAACATTTCCCCACACAGCAATCCAGGGTTGCTACTATCATTTCAATCAGAGCATATGGAGACATCTCCAGAAATCAACTTTAAGTATTTTGTACTCAACAGATAGCACCTTTGCCTATCAAATTAAAAAATTGATAGCACTGGCCTACGTTCCTGTTACCGATGTAGCGGAACACTATAATTTATTAATTGACAGCACATATTACAAGAGGAATGAAGATAAACTAACACCATTACTGGACTATTTCGAAGATACTTGGGTGGGAAGGTTGCACAGATCTGGACATCGACGCCAACCCAAATTCCAAATCCCTTGGTGGAATGTCTATCTTAGTACTTTAAACCAAGAGGCTAAAACAAACAACAGTGTAGAAGGCTGGCATAATGCTTTCCAAGCTACCACAAGCAGAACCAGACCCACATTCCATAACCTACTAGATGCTTTGATAAAAGAACAAAGCTATCAAGAACTAAGAATGGAACAATCTGTGACCCAAATTGGTCCAAAACTAAGTAAACAAACTAAACAAATGTTCCGACTACTGCAAAGTCAAGTCACACTATATCCTACAACTAGAGGATTAGAATACCTGTCATTAATAGCTAAAACCCTACTCTAAAAATGTCTACAAAATATACTAATGTCTGCTTACAATAATGGTACATATAAAAATCATAAACATTTGTAAACAATTATAAGTAATACATATTTGTTTAACAAACTTATCATAATTTTGGACATTATTTCTGAACAAATATGCAATATTTATAATTACATCACACATACACATTACATAAAGATCGACATTTCCCACCCAATAAAAAAAGTTTTTTAAATACTTACAATTTTTGTAGATGAAAAAGACGTAATGAAGCATAATACAATCCATACAATCCATTACAATGTAGGACAATTCCAATATGGGAAACCATCAAAAACCCGAAAAATATGTAAAAATAAAATAAACGCTCCAGGAAATCCCGAAAACAGTAGTGTGGACACTTTAGTATTTAAAGTGATATACACACAACTTTAAAAAACGGTCACGCATATCAATGTATCAATCCAATACGAAACCCTCCAAAAACCCGAAAAAAGGTAAAAAAAATTAAAATCCGCTCCTGGCAAACACGAAAAATAGGAGATACACGTCAAAATATAACCATAATAAGTCATACATTAGTATCTCCGAAAAAAAACACGCTTCCTTCCATGTAGTTTTCATGCGAGGAACCGGAACCTGAAAAAAAAACATAGATAACGAAACCCACCCACAAATAACCCATAACATATGTAAATACACTCACAATTAACATTAACCATGTAAAAAGACATTTCCCAACACTTAAAATAACACTAGAACTAAAACATACACGACGCATCTATAACGACGACATTACACCTAAACTCTACATAAACAATTCATACATACACACAAAAACACTATACAGTTCGAATATACCCTCAAACATTACCATTGACTTATAAATTGTATGTAAAATTAACCTTACCTCTCTCCACACGAAGCAACTCCCAACCGCGAGCTTCTCCAGTCCTGAATGGAGCGCAATAACCTTACGCGGTAAAAAAGTAGTCCCCTTAACCCAATTTAGAAAAGGTATCATAGAAAACACAATGTTATAGTATAAAAATATAATACATACACATTGTTATTGTAACAAATTAATACACTAGACTCATAATAATTTAAACTGTTGAAAAAATGTAAATTTCTTTAATATTAATTAATATATAGTAATTAATATATATTAATAATATTTAAAAAAGTATGTAACACTTGAAATAATATATGTAAATATTTTCTTATTGTGTACATTTATAGGAATAACTTTGTGTTTGTTTAGAACTAAACATTATTATTTTTTATGTAATTAATTAATAATAATAAATAATAAAACGTATTTATTGTTATTAATAAAAATATATAACCATTTACTATATAAATAATGCCCTTAAATAATGTATTTTTATTTCTCTGAATGTATATATTTCTGAAAAGAAAAGATAAATGTTTAAGTTTATTAATTAATAATAATAATAATAAATATATTTGTTATTATTTTTATTAATTATTAAAAAATGTTTTTTAATAATTTCTAAGTATTATAAAAGTATATAATTGCATAAATAATCTTTTACCAATACCAGATATTATTATTAAACATATTATTCCTATTTTCAGTTATAAAGTTAACAACATAATATATTCATATGTTTAATTTAAAAACAACATTGTCAGAAATATGTGCCAAAAATTGTCTTAATTTGTATTTCCATAGCTTGAGCAAATATAATAATTGTCATGTTACTTCATAAAAATTTAAATTTAAAAAGTAAATATTTAATAATATTAATATATAATATTAACATTATTAAATATAAATGTAAGAAACAGAAAAGTAACTGTTATTTTATGTATTTCAATATAAATACTTGTTACTCAAAGTTGATGATAATAAATATTGTTATTGATAGAAAAATGTTGTGAAATAATTTTGTGTGACAAATTACAACATGTACATAAATGATAATGTGTTATTCTGCAAATACTACATTTCCAAAAATGTTCATGTATTTTTTGATTGTGATTGTATTGTAGTACACATTAAAAAAATAAAAAATTGTAATAAAGTTTTGTGAAAACATCCATTTTGCATTATTGTTTAATATAATAACACGCTAATGTACAATTATATGCAAATGTTTTAGACACTGACCAATTAATAATTGCTATTCCTACTCCTGTCAAGCTATTATCAGAGAAGTTGCAGGACACTGACCAATTATTATTTACTATTCCTTCTCAAGTGAAACTAATATCTGGAAAGGTGCTGGACACTGACCATGTATAAATTAGAATAGCTACTTTAGTATAATGTTATTGTATAAAATTTTGTCAAATAATCATATATATTATAATAATATTATGTACATATATTTAGAGTATATTTTTTGCTGAGTAGTACCAAAAAATTGTATTAGCCTAAAAATTAGCAAATTTTAGTCACTAAAATGTTTTCAATATATTTAAATATTTTTATATTTTTGTAGCACACTTTATATACACAAAACTGACCCTGAACACTAAAAATACCCCTTTACCCAAAAACTGAAAACTGTCCCTGAACTCAAACATATACCCCTTTAGCCAAGAACTGAAAACTGACCCTGAGCCCTAAAAATACCCCTTTATCCAAGAACTTAAAACTGACCCTGAACTATAAAAAATACCCCTTTATCCAAAAACCCAAAACTGACCCTGAACCCTAAAAATACCCCTTTACCCAAAAACTTAAAACTGACCCTGAACCCAAAAAATAACCCTTTACCCAAGAACTGAAAACTGACCCTGAACCCAAACAAAATACCGTTTTTTCCAAAAACCCAAAACTGACCCTGAACCCTAAAAATACCCCTTTATCCAAAAACTGAAAACTGACCCTGAATCCAAATAATACCCCTTTACCCAAGAACTGAAAACTGACCCTGAACCCAAATAATACACCTTTGCCCAAGAACTGAAAACTGACCCTGAACCCTAAAAAACTCCTTAACCCAAGAACAGAAAACTGACCCTGAACCTTAAAAAAAACCCTTTACCCAAAAACTGAAAACTGACCCTGAACCCTATAAATACCCCTTTACCCAAAAACACAAAACTGACCCAGAACTCTACAAATACCCCTTTATCCAAAAACTGTAAACTGACCCTGAACCCAAATAATACCCCTTTACCCAAGAACTAAAAACTGACCCTGAACCCAAATAATACACCTTTGCCCAAGAACTGAAAACTGACCCTGAACCCAAAAAAACTCCTTAACCCAAGAACTGAAAACTGACCCTGAACCCAAATAATACACCTTTGGCCAAGAACTGAAAAATGACCCTGAACCCAAAAAAACTCCTTAACCCAAGAACTGAAAACTGACCCTGAACCTTAAAAAAAACCCTTTACCCAAAAACTGAAAACTGACCCTGAACCCTATAAATACCCCTTTACCCAAAAACACAAAACTGACCCTGAACCCTACAATTACTCCTTGACCAAAAAATATTTATTATTGTTTAATTACCAATTAATTATTAATTAACAATAACAAAGAAGTTAATATATGAGCACATTAGCTGTAATTAATTTAATGTAATAATTAATAATATATTTTCAAAATTAATTAATTAACAATAACTAAAAATAAATAAAGAAAAATGTCTCTAAATAATATAATAAACAAAATTATATAAAAAAATTAACAATTAATTACTAATAAAAAATATGTAAAAAATATATTAAATAATTAATTTAATGATATTAATTATAGATTTAATTAACTAATTAATAATAATTATTTACCAATTAATTAATAATTATAAATCTTTATATACATATATTATTTAATTAATTATTTTAAATTACTCCCCACCCTTATCCCCTATTAACCCAACATCCCGCTCCTAAACATTAATTACAATTTATAACAATACCTAAAATATTTATATAGTAGCACAATACCTGTAAATAATTAAATTAAATAATTATTATGATTTTTCCAAATTAATTATGTAACAATAACAAAATATACTATATATAAAAAATATACTCTAAATAATTTAATTAACTTATTAATATTAATTAATTGTCAATTCAATAAAAAATTTTTTTTACAAATTATATAAATTAATTAACTAAATTATATTAATTAGTTAATTAATTAACTAATTAATATTAATTAGTTACCAAATAATTAATAATTTAAAATATGTACAATAATTATAATAATTAATTAACTAATTAATATTAATTAGTAAATTTATTAAGTAATTAATAATAATTATTTACCAATTATTAATGTAAAAAAAATTACAAACATATAGTAATTAATTATTTATTTTAAATTACTCCCCACCCTTATCCCCTATTAACCCAAACATTAACTACTATTTATATTACTATTACTAAAAAATAACATTTATTACCTTTTTTCAACATATTATCGATATTTTATACTTTGACTATATATCGATATTTTGTCTTGTCGATGTTTTTGAGTCGATATTTTTGTACTCGATATTTTTTAACATTATTTCATTCGATATTTTTCCCAACGATATTTTTTTTTTCGATATTTTATTATTATCGATATTTTTTACTCGATATTTTATCCATTCGATATTGTGGAGTCGATATTATGTCTAGTTACCACCTCCAACATCTATATCAGGCCTTACGACTTAAGACGCAAATATGCAGCAAAATCATACAAAATCAGGTAGCAGCCCTAGCAGCATAAGAAAGGTTGATGGCTCACCCCCCAAAATCTGGAGATTCTATAGGAAATATCCTCAAAGAATAGTATAGAAACTGCAGAATCATTGCGATGGGAGCAAAGAAATTCATTTTCAACAAATTACAATAACGATTGGATTTTAAAATCTACCACCTAAGCACTAACACACTACATGAATATTGATTCAGCCAGCCTGACCAAATGTCATCCGGAGGTGTCAGAACAAACTAGTTACATAAACTACAGTGAACCATTGTGAATGAATGTAATAGCTTGGAAAAATGTCACATTAGTGGACTAAGCTAGAGAGTCTTGTTTGAAAACAGTGATATTCAGAAGCAAGCATGACTTGCTTGACTATGTGCAGCAAAAAATAATAAACAGTGAATGTGACATCCACTTTGACCAAGATCGCGTAGACCTTTAATTGACGCCTAGTTAGCACAAGCTAGGAAAATGCACTTTAGTAGGTCATAATAATATTGTTCAATAGGCAATAATATCATGTCAGTGTACAGGTGTAAATGTGGGTGAAAATTACTACTCTGCATATTGTTCATATTGCACAATTTGTATTAATACTCATAAGCTTCCACCATTGGTTTGTGGAGGCAACGCAATTACCCTCTGTTTATGAAAAATCGATCCTCAGCATTCTTATCTTTGAAGAGTTCAAATCTAAAAACACCCTACAATGGTGCAGTCTGGATGTTGTACAACTCACTGTAGTGTATCACAAACTTACATGTCACTGTAAGAAATTCAACAAACCAATAGATATACTTAATTCTAAAATGTATATACATGTGCAGCAGAGATTAGTCTAAAAATACAAAACATATACAACTCTACAAGTATCCTATTGGTACCATATCATTTGATGCATCTCTTCGGAATTCAAATTGACATCCCCAGTTCAGCTTCCAGCAAAGACACTGTAATGACAACCCCTGAATTATGTGAGGATGTCTATAACTTACTCAAAACAAAAACAAATCGGATAATCCAGGTATCTATGAGTCATATGCCAGATCTTCTTTCTTGCTCATTAATCCACTGACCTTTAATACATCTCCAATGTTCTTCATGCTTCTCATTAAAAACCAACTCTTTCAAATTACTTCGAAATGAAAGAATTCTTATTTCCCAGCCAAGGTCTGTACAGCAAATCTTATAAAATAATTATTGAACTTACCCACAACATCATCTATCTGTTCAATTCTTCAACCCAACACAGACAAGTCGCACCCACATTCAAATATGCTACTATTACCACACTGCTAAAAAAACAAAGCCATACATAATTACTATGCGAAGTAACGCCCCATTTCTAACCTGCAGTTGCTCTTTCACGATGATGAATGAGATCAGAGAGCTCCACATATCTAAGTTGCATGCTAACCCATTTTAAATATATATTCTCTTAGACATGTTGGCATCATATGACAGGCAACATAGTACATTATTTAAAAAATTAGAAATAAGAACAGATGCTTCCATTTATTTTTATTTATAAACGTTTTATATACCGCGGACATGACCCACGGGGGTATCAGAGTACTTTACAGTACATAATTGTCACAAGTTATACATACAATCGGTAATCGCATGTAATACAAATGAGGTAAACATTGCTGTTTGATTAAAAGTGGTGGTAAGTAGGCTTCTAGGAGTTAAAGGTTTAAGATGATAATTTGTTCATGAGAAACATTTTCGCTTCCTTTTTGAAGGCGGTAAAAGAAGGGATTCTGCGTAAGTCTGGGGGAAGGTTGTTCCAAATCTTCGGTGCAATACCTGAGAAGGCTCTGCACCCAGTTCTCTTTTTGTGGAAGGATTGAGGTGTTTGTAGTAGTGAGCTTGCGCTTCGCAAATGTCAACCACCTCCCGACCGCTCTAGCTTTTGTGCTAAGTAGCTGGGGGTGTTGCCCTGTAGGGCTTTATGTTTCATGCAGGTGATCTTTAGTCGTAATCTCGACTCGTATGGTAGCCAGTTCAAAGCCTTCAGGTCCGGAGTGATGTGGTTATTTCTTTTCATTCCGGAGACCAGCCTGGCTGCGGCGTTAAGCGATGCCCTGAGCGGTGCTAGTTTGTATTTTGGAAGACCGCAAAGAGTGGTGCTTCCGTAGTCCAGTCTTGGTAGTAATAGGGCTTGGACCGCCTTTTTTAGATCAATCTGTGGGAGGAAGGGTTTAAGTTTCCTTAAGATAATCAGCTGAAAGTTGGCTTCTTTGGTTGTATTGTAGATTTGTTCCTGCATATTTAAATGTTTGTCAATGGTGACTCCCAGGGATTTTGCGGAGTCAATGATGTGAGGGGCGCAATCAAAGGAAGTACGATGCTTCAGCCATAAGTCTATGTTGGGTGTATGATTGGGAGGGGAGATGAGGAGGAACTCAGTTTTTTTGATGAGGTGGTTGCCATTGAGCCAACTTTGGGTATTATGAAGAATGGCGTTGAGGGAGGTGAAGTCATCTGGTGAGCAAATTTTCAAATAAAGTTGAGTGTCGTCCGTGTATAGATGATATAGAATGTTTGCAGAGCTAAGCGCATTAGCAAGGGTTCCATGAGTAGATTAAAGAGAATAGGTGATAATGCTGATCCCTGTGGGACTCATAATGTGACCATGGAAGGTTGAGAGAATGATTGCTTCAACTTTATTGTTTGGGTTCTGTTGCTTAGGATGGAGGTAAACCATTGTAACACTGGACCGGTTAGGCCCATCCTTCGTTCAATAGAGACAGTAGATTGTCGTGTTTAACAGTGTCGAAGGCGGAAGATAGGTCAAGAAGTATCAATAGGCACGATTCATTGTGATCCAGCATTTTTAAGATGTCATCCATTCTGTGGATGAGAGCTGATTCAGTACTGTGACCTTGACGGAAACCGGATTGACGTTTATCTCGGAGGTTGAAGTTCTCTATGTGATTGCAAAGTTGAATTTGTACACATTTTTCCATTAACTTTGCCAGCGTGGGGATCTTGGATATAGGTCGCTAGTTGTTGAGGTCTGTGGAGAGAGAGTTGGCTTTCTTTAGTAAAGGTGTGACCTGCCCTATTTTCAGACAGTCCGGTATAGAACCTTGCCTAAGGGAGGCGTTGACAATTTTTGCCCATAGAGGTAGAATAGAGGACTTTATCATTTTGAATACAGATGGGGGTAGGGGATCGGAGACATAATTGGCAGGGTTGATTGCTAGCAGGGTGCTATGCATTTTTTGTTCAGTGATTGGCGAGAAGGAGTGCCAGTTGGCATTGTTCTTTAGAACTCCGGTCGGCAGGCATA
Organism: Lissotriton helveticus; assembly: GCF_964261635.1. Lineage (NCBI taxonomy): Eukaryota > Metazoa > Chordata > Amphibia > Caudata > Salamandridae > Lissotriton > Lissotriton helveticus. Next base: position 891,615,767 of record NC_136063.1, on the reverse strand, counting down.
AAAGGTCCTTGATCTGTGAGTAGAGAATTTTTTTCTTGGTCAGTAGATAGTTGGTGTTCTTTCTTTGATTGAATGTCATTTGCAATGGTTCTAGTCTTTTCTAGGAAGAATTTGGCCAGTTCATCGCAGTTAGCGGTAGCTGGGTTGCTAAGCTCCACTACGTTTGCAGAGTTGCGCGATTGTTGTTTTCCGATTTCAAATAGCTTTTTAGGACGGTTAATGACTTGGTTCAGCTGTGTTTTGAAGAAGTCTGCTTTAGCTTTTATGATTTTTCTGTTGTACGTGTTTCTCAGTGCCCTAAGTTGCTTTAGATGATCAGCGGAAGGTGCTGCTTTCCATGCTCGCTCAGCTAGTCTTAATTTGCATCGGTCCGAGTTAAGATTCTCATTGAACCATGGTTTGGAGATTTTGGTGGAGACATTTTTTTCTTGAAGGGGCACTATGGTATCCAGGATTTCAAGCAAAGTGGTGTTGTAAAAGTCAGTGAGATCGTGGACGTCTGCCATATCTGCTGATGGTGTCAGGGTGGAATTGCATTGAGACACCAAAGCATTGGCATCGATATTCCTGATATTCCTTTTCCATTGTTTAGTTTTTGTAGGTTGGTTTCGTTTTGGAGTTACCTCACTGTTGATGGAGAAGAGGATACTGTAGTGATCAGTCCAGTCACATGGGGAGATAGATTCTAGCGATATGATGTTTCTTTTTGCGATGATGAGGTCTAAAGTCTCCCCCTTGTTATGGGATGGGCTGTCACAGAATTGCGACAGTTCCTGGTCTCCCAGACCGCTTACATCATGATCGCCAGTATTGCTCCAATGGAGATTGAAGTCTCCCAGAAAGATCTGCGGCACTTGTGAGTTGGCATTGGCTGTAATGACTTCCATTAGCTCATCAATGAACTTCGGATTGTCACCCGGGGGGTGATATAATATGTGAAGTTGACAGATGATGCCCTTGTCGTCCGAGATGTTGGTGCATAGATATTCACAGGAGGATAAGGAGATGGAGTCTGCTTGTTTAACTGTGATGGTGTTTTGATGGATGCAGGCAATCCCCCCTCCGGGTTTCTCAGTTCTATCCATGCGAAATATATCATGACTAGGGGGGACCAGTAGGTCAATGATGGGAGCAGAGAAACTCTTAAGCCATGTCTCTGTGAGGATGATGATGTCCAGGTCATTCGCAAGAATTAGATCATAAATGATTGTAGCATGTTTGTTAGCCGATCTGAAGTTGATTAGTGCACACTTTAATTTGCTAGTCGGGTGAGTGACAGTTGATTGCATTATATTGACCTTTGTGAGGTTTTCCCTAATTATGGATCTGTGGTTGTGGGAGGGTTCTCAATGTGGGTTGGGTCGGATGGTTTGGATGGTGCTAACTTGAGACTTGCTATTGCCATTATGACTTGTGTATGAGGTGAGAAGGTCATGTAAGTCATTGTTAGATAGACCATCCATAGTTCTCATTCGTCGATCCAGGTCATATGGGGAAGATATTTTACTCTGAGTTATAAAGTCTGGTTGTGGATTTGTGGTTATGTATCTGCTGGTATGCTGACTAATTTGGTTCACTGTGGCACTAGTGGCTTTATTAGAGTTTAGGACTTCATTGGTGATTTAGAGTAGATTTTTCATTTCATCCTCGAGCTGGGCTTGACCTAGGGTTAACTCGTTGAATCGAGCGGTCCAGTCATGGTTAGGGCACTCAGTTAAGTGTGTGGGCCTGTGCTCCCCCATACTGGTAGTTCCTCCATTGTGCTCTGATAGCATGTAGAACTAGGTAACGGATTGGGTAGGGATATCTTTGTTAGTTTTTGATGGGGTTGGATGAGCAAAGAGGGTAGAAGGTGGGTCAGAGAGGAAGTGGGGATGGTCTTAAGAGGTGGTAACATGAGAGGGGGTGTTGCACGTGGAGGGGGTATAGACGCTGCATGTAGAGTTTGGGTGAGCGGGTAGGGCATCGGGGGTGTTAGGAGTTGACCCGGGGTCAAAGTAAGTGTCTGATCAGGGGGGGTTTAGCAGATGGCTCATCTGCTAGTTGGGTGGTGGGAGTGTCAGGGATGTCATTATGGAGGTCGTTATCAGAGCCTATGACTGTCCGAATTGGACCCGAGGGCCCTGGTGAGGTTAAGTCGGCTGTGAGGGACGTGTGGGGAACATTGGGGGTGTGGTGGATCTTGTCAATGCTTGTGACTGTCCTCGCTGAGTCCAGGGCCCCTGGTGTGGTTGAGACAATGGTGAGGGACGTGTAGGTATCATAGGGTGTGTGGTGCTCATTATCTATGCTTATGGCTGTCCGAGCTGGATCTGTGGACCCTGGTGTAATAGGGTCAGTTGGAAGGGGCGTGTGGGAATAGTTGAGGAAGGTAAGGCGAGGGGTAGGGTCCCTTGGAGTAGTTAGTGGATTAGGTTGTAAAGATTGTATGTCTTCTGTGAAAATGGGAGGAGTTGTGTCTTTGAGAGAATTTCTCTTGCTGTTCGCTGCTCTTTTAAGAATAGGAAAGATCTTGTCAATGAGAGCTAGGTTACTATCGGAGGCTTGTATGAGGATGTTGCCGTTATTGTATATGGATATGGTAGCATTCGCCTTGCAGACGTCTGAGGCTATAACCGTCAATTTGAGGGCATGAGGGGTTTTCCTGGTATTTGAGATTCGAAGCAAGAAGTAGAGGGTGTTCCTCCACTCTGCACGTTTTTTTTTTGTGGAAGATGAGGTCATTGGAAATTCTGCCCTTGTTTGAGGAGTAATAGCGATCTGATATCAGTGTCTCCGGACGCGATTTCAGGATTCTGTATTTGTAATTCTTGGCTGCGTTTTTAGATAACTTGGGGGGGGGGTATGAGATGATGAAGGCATGACAGCCTGATGGCTGTAAACTTGGTTCCATTTTATTTAAAAATTAATATTTTCCTCTCTCTTCTTGATCTCAATTGTCTTCCTTGTCTTCTTTAACCTAACACTTTTATTCTTATTTCTTTAATTCAAAATGTCTTCACTGCTTCCTACTATCCTGCTTTCAGATACTTGCTGGTGTCTTACAGTTGTCCTAACACCGTTCTAAGAGGGCCGCCACTTTTTCCATACTATGCCCTCTTTCCAATTTGTGTGATCAGTCCTCTTTTCTCAGTCCTCTTTTTATGCCTACTACATGGGAGCGGGAAGACCCCTCGAGGCAAGAGGAAGCCAAAATGGAGGGTAGGATCCACGGACACCTAGAACCCCCCTGAAATTGGAAGGAGTGGGGCTACATCCAGTGAACCGCGATGAGGACGGACTTTCCCTCACTTTTGCCAGCACAACAGTAGTGGATGCAGGGGGACTCGGGAGCCTACAGGCAGTCCATGATCTGTAGCCCTCGTATGTCGCAGGCCTCGTGTGTTCCAGCCCTCGGTGGCGAATTGGTGCTCCAATCCTCCTATTTGGATGAGAGCTAGGAAACACGAATTGGCAAAGCCATCTTAAGTTGCAAATCTGTTACATATTGTACCCCAGAATTCTGCTGTCTTTAGCAGATTTACTATACTTCAATTGGAATGGCAGGATAAGAGCCAATGTACCAGCTAAGAGGGCAGCAAACACTGGAATGTGGTTTTCTCAAGTTCTATAGTTATTCCAGCATATCATGTCACTTGTGAAGTATACTAATCTCCAGTGGAAGAGACTGGCAAAGGTACCCTCCCAACTACTCCACCTGAACCAGAAGATTAAACTCATCATAGCGCTTGTTTGATACATACTGGATTATTGTATACCAGTCTGACATTCTGTTCCAGGGAAGAGCATTCAAAAACACCAAAGGATTCAAAACAAAGCATCAAGGTTCTAATCTAAAGAAAAATGACCATAGGAACAGTATTAGATACATGTTAGACCTGTAATCCTTAGGGTGGTCTTCCCCAGCTTTTTGCCTCGGTATCTCCACATTTTGCTGTATCTTTTTTTGGCCTTGAGACTCTGCACTTTTACCATTGCTAACCAGTGCTAAAGGGCATGTGCTTCTCCCCTACACATGTTAACATTGGTGTGCACCTGATAGGCATATGTAAAGTGGTATGCCATATATCCACAGTCTGTAATCTGAATGCTACTAGTGGGGCTGCTTTTGAAAAAATGGGGAGATAGGTCCTGGGACGCAGGGCCGGCCGGACCATATACTTCTTTTCTAAGAAGGAAGATGCTGACCCTGCAATTTATTTGGTAAAGCTCATCAATTGGAGCAACAAACCAGTCTTATTTCTTGATTTGTCTGGTTTAATTTATTTATACCATTCACTGTTTTCTTGTTACTTTTTCATTTGCTTAAAAATTCAATTGTATGAGAAAAACAATACATTTACACAATACATATACATTTACTTAATGACGTTTAAACAGAAAAACAATAATTCATTCAATGCACATACAAGTAATCAATTATACTACAAGAAATCAATCTTTGCGTGATGTTTCCACAAATAATTAGAAGATAAAGTCACTTGCAGAAAGGAAATAGAAACAAATTAACTTAAACAAGTGTATTTAACTATACAAGTTCCTCAATGTTCTGGTTAATACACCAATTAGTTAGTTCCTTCCTGCTTTTGCCGACACGTTTCGAACTTGCTATTTCATTTTGCGAGTTCTCATCGGGGCTTTATCGCTTGTTTGGTCTGCAAATTATGTACAAAGAAAATGAGTAAGTCGGTCTATCCCTCATTTTCATCCCCTTTACATACTGGCCTCTGCTATTAAGTCAAAAAGAATACCTTTTTTTCAGCTTTATAGCGAGTTTCCAAGGTTCATTTTTTCTTTTGATCAATAGATGATTTCTGAAAGATGGCAACAATCTCATATTAGTTATTAGCCTTATGGGATAGCCTTGTGCTATAACGCTCAAAAGTACTCTTGGAAAATACCTGTGAGGTGTAAGTATATCAATTTCAATGCTTTTCGCCACTCCTTGCGCGTGCTCTTCGCTTTCTGACCCAAATGGCCAGGCCGGCAGCGTTCCTGTCTACCTCCCTGTAAGGAATGATCAGTGTCACTATTCTGGTCACATTGCTAATAAAACAAACAACACAACCGGCGCCGAGTGTGTACCTTGTTCTCAGCGCTCGGTGTGCTCTCTCTGGCTCCCCTTCGGTTGGAATGCCTTTCGTGATACTTCCCCCTCAGTGTTCGCAATTCTAGTATAATGAAAGGAAACAGTTAGCGGCTGCTAGCCTTTCCATGGTGTTTACTATCCCGCCCGTGTTTCTTTTTGCTTACCCCAGTCATGCGGCTCACAGTGCTGTAACCCGCTATCGGTTCGTCTCAGTGCGCTCCGATCCGACACCTCAGTTTGCCATCAATGCGCCATATTGGGGGAACACGTGATATGTGTTTGTATCACGTGGTTTGCCGGGATTATGGGATATGTAGTCCCCACCTGTGCAATATTTATAAATCTCACATAGGCAGCGCTGCATGCATGCGCAAAGAACCAAATTTATGTTCTACAGGGTTAAATGGTATGAGCTCGCATCACATGGATTTACAAATTGAATGGAGGTGTGATCCCGCTAGGGTCTGCTGCTGTAAATCACACTGCTGGAGCACTATACAACTATGCTGGAGGTCAATCATTTATATTCTAGAGATTTCAGACATAGTATTCAAGCCGGTTTGAATACTATTGAATCGCAGTATTAACTAGGCCTCCTTTCTAAGTAAGACATCATCAACGTCTTTGGGGTATTTTGCATGAGTTGTTGTATGGAGGACCGTCCATTTAAAGTCAGTCTTGGTGTGGCCCTTCTCAATGAAATGTTGAACCATTGGGGCAGTCAGTACTTTGGTTTTTATTCGTGACCTGTGTTGTGTTATGTGGGAATTCACCTGCTGGTTAGTTTTCCCAAGATACAATTTTCCGCAGCCGCAGATAATTGCATACACAACGTTTCGGGTCCTACAGTTAGAGAACCCTTGGTTCTTCCATCTCACATTTTTGTGCACGAATTCACTGCCTTCAATCGTAGTGTCACATGATACACAGTTCCCGCACCGATGGTGTCCCTCAATTGGCTTAAGGCCCCATATTGAGAGTAAGTCATGTTTAGGTTTCTCGATCATGACGTCTGCACGTACTACGTGTTGTCCAATGCTACGGTTCTTCTTGTATGCGAAGATAGGTCGGGGAAAGGGGCACTCTAGTTCCTCTAGTAAATGCCAGTTTTTCAGTATTGTTTGTCTAATTTTGTGAGTGTGAGGACCAAACGTTGTCACACACACCAGTTTGTCTAGTTCTTGTTTTACTTTACTTTGTAATAAACACTCTCTCGGAGTGTAACGGGCTCTTTTATAGGCATGTTTCAATAGTTTTTTAGGATAGCCTCTAGTTTTCATTTCATCACAAAATGTTTTTGCATGTGAATCATAGTCCTGTACTTCAGAGCAGTTCCTTCTGATGCGAAGTAACTGCCCGTAAGGTAGGTTGGTTTTCAAATTTCTTGGGTGCGCACTGCGGTGATGGAGAATAGTGTTTTTGTCCGTCTTTTTTCTGAAAAGAGATGATTTTAAGTAACCGTCAACACAGCTGATTTCTACGTCCAGAAAAGTAATTTTTTAACTGCTTAGCTCAATGGAGAATTTAATATCCTGATGTTTGTTATTTAGCCACTGGTGGAACTCTATCAATTCCGTGTGGCTCCCCTGCCACAGGAGCCACACGTCGTCGATATATCTTAGCCATTGTTTGATGCATTTTTTGTAGGGATTATTGTTTTCCACAAATTTTTTCTCGTACTCGGCCATAAACAATATGGCCATCTCCGGCGCATAAGGACAGCCCATAGCTGTCCCTTTGATTTGTATAAAGAACTCCTCTTTGAAGCGAAAGTAATTTCTCTTCAATGTTAGTTCAGCAAGTTCCAGAATAAATGTAGTTGGAACCCTATGAGGACGATCTCTTGTTTCTAAGTACATCTCCATAACCTCTAACGCTTCTCCCTGAGTCAGATAGCGGAATTGATATCAACTGGCAGGGAAGAGGTTTTTGTGGGACCCAAAGAAGGCGATTTTCTGGTGAAGAAATTCCCACGCTCGTGTCTCGAGCCTCTCTCGAAGTATGTGGATTTTTTCCTAAAGCCTTTTGTCAGTAATGTTACATCTTATCTAAAAGATACGACTGATTTTTTGAATAAAATTGAGGGGATGGAGTTCAATCCCCTGGAGGAAATAATGGTAACCATGGACGTCACGTCCCTCTACACGCAAATCCCTCAGGGAGTAGCGTTAGAAGGCGAGTACGAGAAAAAATTTGTAGAAAACAATAATCCCTACAAAAAATGCATCAAACAATGGCTAAGATATATCGACGACGTGTGGCTCCTGTGGCAGGGGAGCCACACGGAATTGATAGAGTTCCACCAGTGGCTAAATAACAAACATCAGGATATTAAATTCTCCATTGAGCTAAGCAGTTCAAAAATGACTTTTCTGGACGTACAAATCAGCTGTGTTGACGGTTACTTAAAATCATCTCTTTTCAGAAAAAAGACGGACAAAAACACTATTCTCCATCACCGCAGTGCGCACCCACAACCTACCTTACGGGCAGTTACTTCGCATCAGAAGGAACTGCTCTGAAGTAGAGGACTATGATTCACATGCAAAAACTTTTTGTGATGAAATGAAAACTAGAGGCTATCCTAAAAAACTATTGAAACATGCCTATAAAAGAGCCCGTTACACTCCGAGAGAGTGTTTATTACAAAGTAAAGTAAAACAAGAACTAGACAAACTGGTGTGTGTGACAACCTTTGGTCCTCACACTCACAAAATTAGACAAACAATACTGAAAAACTGGCATTTACTAGAGGAACTAGAATGCCCCTTTCCCCGACCTATCTTCGCATACAAGAAGAACCGTAGCATTGGACAACACATAGTACGTGCAGACGTCATGATCGAGAAACCTAAACATGACTTACTCTCAATATGGGGCCTTAAGCCAATTGAGGGACACCATCGGTGCGGGAACTGTGTATCATGTGACACTACGATTGAAGGCAGTGAATTCGTGCACAAAAATGTGAGATGGAAGAACCAAGGGTTCTCTAACTGTAGGACCCAAAACGTTGTGTATGCAATTATCTGCGCCTGCGGAAAATTGTATATTGGGAAAACTAACCAGCAGGTGAATACCCGCATAACACAACACAGGTCACGAATAAAAACCAAAGTACTGACTGCCCCAATGGTTCAACATTTCATTGAGAAGGGCCACACCAAGACTGACTTTAAATGGACGGTCCTCCATACAACAACTCATGCAAAATACCCCAAAGACGTTGATGATGTCTTACTTAGAAAGGAGGCTTATTTAATACTACGATTCAATAGTATTCAAACCGGCTTGAACACTATGTCTGAAATCTCTAGAATATAAATGATTGACCTCCAGCATAGTTGTATAGTGCTCCAGCAGTGTGATTTACAGCAGCAGACCCTAGCGGGATCACACCTCCATTCAAATTGTAAATCCATGTGATGCGAGCTCATACCATTTAACCCTGTAGAACATAAATTCGGTTCTTTGCGCATGCATGCAGCGCTGCCTATGTGAGATTTATAAATATTGCACAGGTGGGGACTACATATGCCATAATCCCGGCAAACCACGTGATACAAACACATATCACGTGTTCCCCCAATATGGCACATTGATGGCAAACTGAGGTGTCGGATCGGAGCGCACTGAGACGAACCGATAGCGGGTTACAGCACTGTGAGCCGCATGACTGGGGTAAGCAAAAAGAAACACGGGCGGGATAGTAAACACCATGGAAAGGCTAGCGGCCGCTAACTGTTTCCTTTCATTATACTAGAATTGCGAACACTGAGGGGGAAGTATCACGAAAGGCATTCCAACCGAAGGGGAGCCAGAGAGAGCACACCGAGCTCTGAGAACAAGGTACACACTCGGCGCCGGTTGTGTTGTTTGTTTTATTAGAAATGTGACCAGAATAGTGACACTGATCATTCCTTACAGGGAGGCAGACAGGAACGCTGCCGGCCTGGCCATTTGTGTCAGAAAGCGAAGAGCACGCGCAAGGAGTGGCGAAAAGCATTGAAATTGATATACTTACACCTCACAGGTATTTTCCAAGTGTACTTTTGAGCGTTATAGCACAAGGCTATCCCATACGGCTAATAACTAATATGAGATTGTTGCCATCTTTTAGAAATCATCTATTGATCAAAAGAAAAAATGAACCTTGGAAACTCGCTATAAAGCTGAAAAAAAGGTATTCTTTTTGACTTAATAGCAGAGGCCAGTATGTAAAGGGGATGAAAATGAGGGATAGACTGACTTACTCATTTTCTTTGTACATAATTTGCAGACCAAACAAGCGATAAAGCCCTGATGAGAACTCGCAAAATGAAATAGCAAGTTCGAAACGCGTCGGCAAAAGCAGGAAGGAACTAACTAATTGGTGTATTAACCAGAACATTGAGGAACTTGTATAGTTAAATACACTTGTTTCAGTTAATTTGTTTCTATTTCCTTTCTGCAAGTGACTTTATCTTCTAATTATTTGTGGCTACATCACACAAAGATTGATTTCTTGTAGTATATTTGATTACTTGTATGTGCATTGAATGAATTATTGTTTTTCTGTATAAACGTCAATAAGTAAATGTATATGTATTGTGTAAATGTATTGTTTTTCTCATACAATTGAATTTTTAAGCAAATGAAAAAGTAAAAAGAAAACAGTGAATGGTATAAATAAATTAAACCAGACAAATCAAGAAATAAGACTGGTTGCTCCAATTGATGAGCTTTACCAAATAAATTGCAGGGTCAGCATCTTCCTTCTTAAAAACTATTGGGGCTGCAGCACTGATTGTTCCACCCACACACGCAGCCTTTCAAACCTGTATTAGGCCTGCCATTGTAGGGCTTGAGGGTGCAGTTTACTGCCACTTTGACTTGGCATTTAATGCCACTTGCCAAGCCTTAAACTCCTCTTTTATTACACTCACGTAAGCTCTAGGTTAGGACGTAAGTGACCCTAAGGGAGAGCCCGCCATGTTAAGCCATGCGGAGTCTGCTTTCGGGGGCTTGTAGCGGGACCTCAGGTTATTGGGGGGGGTGCACAAATGGGGGGTGCCTATAATATCCCCCTACATTGTCATGAACTAGGTGGCAGGCACTTTGTGCATGACAATGCACACAGTGCATTCCCAGCATTGTGGCAGGCGTTGCTGTGAGCACTGCCTGCCACAATACTGGGAATGGAGGATGCCACCGCCACGGTGGCATCACCGGTGCAGGACCGCTGCACCACTGGCGGCCGGTCCCAGCAACGCTAGGGTGGCAGGCAGGTGGACGGAAGTCCACCCACCATCCTCATCAGGTACTTAGTATCTAGCTACTTCATCTTCATAACAGGCATGAGGAATGAAAACAGAAACTCTACAGTGAAATGTAAAAAAAAACAAAAGCAATTAGTAACTTATACCAAAAGATTTTAGGTTCAGTTGCATGTATATCACATTTAAAAGATGCTGTGTTGAAACATGAAGATGGTCTAGCTTTACAGTATTGGCCTATAGGATGGGGTAAAATATGTATGTTGACATCAAGTACGCTGAATGCTTTATTTTAGAAAACACAGCAGAAGAACTAAAATGCAATGTAGATTGCCCATGTTTATTATGCAGCTTCAATTATGCGCTGTGACCTACCTTTGCCCTGTGCTTTTGGTTCCTGCAGCAGCCATTGTATTCCAGAACTTAACAGTAATAATTTACTACAGTTGAGCGGCAATGTCACCAGTCGCTTCTAATGAAGAAATTGAAGACAGGTTTTTATGCAGGAATTACAGTTCCCCATGTATTATAAAAAAGAGTGAGACGTAAGGGCATGTTTTCGCTTATATTACATTTGGTTAAGTAGTATTGTATCAATGCATAATCTTCCATAATGACATGGAAATGGTGAAGTCATATGTCAACTTCTGAATTAACAGATTGTACTACAGTAAATACAAGTTTAAATAGCCATTGAATAGCCACATCTGTGTTTTGCCAATGACCCACTGTGTGTTGCTTGCAATGGTCTCCACCTAAAATGTATGAATACCAGAATCCCAGGGTGTTATCTGTTCTCCAGGTGCCTTGCTGATATCTAAGCTAAGTTATTGGCTTCTGCTGTGAGCAGAAGAAAGAATGTGATTTGAGGCAGATTTTTTTTTCTCTATTACAGTTTAGCCTGGCTGCTATTTATTTAATCCACGGTTATCCAAACTCGGTCCTAGAGAGCCGGATCCGTGCCAGATCTTTAAGATAACTATATTTATCTATATGGGGATTCACTCAAAATCTGGCATGGATCTGGCCCTCCAGGACTAGCTTTGGAAAACCTTGATTTAATCCATTGTTCTTTACAGTAGAATTTATGAATACATGTGTATTGATTGCTTTGCATTGAAAATGCTTCAAGATTTGAAGTATGGGGATTTGAGAAGTCAAAAAACAGTTATAGATGATCGATTAATGCATTTCAGTTGTACAGCTCTTATTTTAAAATGACTGCCTAGAAACAAATACTCCTAAAGTGTTTTTTCTATTTTGTATTTTCCATGTAGTTTATTACCCAAGGCATTTAATGTTTTTGTTTCAATGATAAGTGCCTTCCACTTGTCTGACCTAAGCCACACTTCAATGATGAGAGCCACTGAGAGTTAGAAATAGTACTGTTGGGATTGTTTTTTAATTATTGCAGTAGTGAAATAGGTGAATACAATGTCAATGAATGTCCTGATATGTGCAAGCCCGACAACAGTAATATCAGTAACTGCAATCTGAACATATGTCATAGCCTGTGCCCACATGACTATGACAATGCATGACAATGTATACCATAACTTGTGCCCGCACAGCAGGGCCAAAATGGTACTGTTTTTACCAGTGTATATTATAATCCATGCTTGTACGACAATATTGTTGCCAGTAGGAACAATGTCAATATATGTTCCGATCAAAGCACAAATAACGTTGTCAATACATATAAAGAGCAATGTCAATATACAAGATGACAACTGTATGCGCAATGTTGATTATGTCAATAAAAAGGATACCAGTGGCTGCCATATTATTTTTTGGAGTACAATGAACTCACTTTATTGCTGTCAGATTCACCCAAGGTGACCTCCCCATTAACCCTGAGTCAGAGATACGTGGTCAGGCACGTCCTGCAACTCACATCCACTGCTTTCAAGTAAGAGGTCACAGGTTGGGGCCCCCATGAACTTAAGGCAAACAAGCCCTGATCGCATTCACAGATAAATTGTTGCACCAAAAAAAAGTCTAAGGTATTTGGCCCCAATAAAATTCATTTGGACAAAGACTTGCACTCCCCAGAAATACCACGAGCTAGATATTACATGTAGATAGGTACACTCAACCAATCAGGACACTACATGCACGCTATATGTAGTGATCATTAGCTCCTCATGTTGGACACATCTTGATACATATACATTGGCCTCCCCGAGGTCAAGAGCCATCTGTGCCCTTATCAGGTGCACACATTCAATTGATCTACAACTTTGATGCTCATTAGGAATGTAGAGATCATTTTATTTTACCATATCAACTGTAAAAATTACCAGCCAAAACTTTGTACGTCAGTGTTATGTTATTTATTCATTTTTATAGCGCACGGCTACTCAAAAAGAGTGTCCCGGCGCTTTTCTTGGAGAAGGCAAACAAGCTGCAACATAATAACATAACACCAAATGAAAGACTAAAAGAGCAGTAAGCCAGGAGTTCAAGAGAGAGCGGCTACTGAGTAAAAAGCCACGTTTTAAGGCCTTTCCTAAAAGCCAGCAAGCTAGTGGCTCCCCGCAGGGCCAGCGGCAAGGAGTTCCATAGCTGAGATGCCAGCAATCCAAAAGAGCGCCCGCCAAGGCGCGCTTTCTTTACCCGAGGGACAACAGCAAGGTGCAGGGCTTCTGACCTCAGAGACCTGGTCGGATGATAGAAGACCAGTCTCTTTTGGAGGTACTTAGCTCCCCCCTTGTGAAGAGCTTTATAGACCAAGGTCAGAGCCTTAAAGGCGATCCTCTTGCGGATGGGCAGCCAATGTAACGTTGCCAGCAAGCCCGAGGCACTGGAGCGCCTACTAAGGCCGAAGATTGCCCTGGCCGCGGCGTTCTGCACCACTTGAAGGCGCTGCAGCAAGTACTCTGGAAGGCCCAGGTAGAGAATGTTGGAATAATCCAACCTGGACCCAATCAGAGCCTGAACTGTCAGCGTCCTATGTTCCACGGATAACAAAGGAAGGAACCTCCGCAGCATCCTGAGGATGCCAAAGCACATACCCGACACCCCCAGGATCTGAGATTTCAGGGTTAACCTGTTATCCAACTTCACCCCTAAATTCTTTGCAACCTGAGAGGAGCAGGATGGAGGGAACATATCCCGTGGCCACCAAGTCTGCCAGTCAGGTTCGATGTCACACCCAAAGAAAAGTACTTCGGACTTGTCGGAATTGCACTTAAGGCTGTTTAGATGGAACCAATGAAAAACAGCCCCAAGGCAATCCCGAATACTCTCCCCATCAAAGTCGCCTCCTCTCGTACAAGAGAAGAGGAGCTGGGTGTCATCCGCATAAGATACGATCTGGGCACCATGCGACTCCACCAGTGCCGCCAACGGGGTCATAATGATGTTAAAGAGGGTCGGGCTCAAAATAGAGCCCTGAGGGACCCCGACTCCCAGAGGCGGCATCACGGCGGAATCAGGCGGGGCCCAGATCGTTTGCCGGCGGTCGGCAAGAAAGGAGGAAAACCAGTCGAACACCGTCCCCCGTATGCCTATCTCGCGAAGTCTTGCGAGAAGACCATCATGGGGAACGGTGTCGAAAGCCGCCGACAGGTCTAACATCACCAGCATGACTTTGCCCCCAGAGTCCAGAACCCCCTTAATGGTTTCCGAAACCTCCAGGAGCGCAGTCTCCGTGCTAAGATGGGGACGAAAGCCCGATTGGGTGGCGTGCAAGATCTCATTAGATTCAAGGAAATTGGAAAGCACGCCTTGAACGTGCTTTTCCAGAATCTTCATGAGGGCCGGCAGCAGGGAGATGGGCCTATAATTGACTGGGGCCTTCGGGTCTAGGCCAGATTTTTTAAGCAAGGGAATCACCATCGCCTGCTTCCAGGTTTGCGGGACCTCACCTAGCCTCAACGAAAGATTCAAAAGCGGATTAGCCAACGGGTTGATCACATCCGCGACTTTCGCTAGAAATTTAGCCGGGCATGGGTCAAGGGGAGAACCCGATTTTAAATTGCCCATTAGAGCCAGGGAGTCCGGAGCAGAGATTGGAGGAAACACACTCAACGTCGCCCTAGGCCCCGCCTGTGGCAGTGTGATGATGGCACGTTCAGTTTGACCCACAGACGTTGGTACCAGGAATGACTCCTGGATGCGTTGGATTTTGCTCGTAAAGAAGTCAGCAAGATCCGCAGCCCAGGTACCAGATGGTTTTTGGTCCGAAGTGTTCGACCAAGGTGAGGTGAATTCTCTCACGATGGAGAATATCTCCTTGCAGGAGTTGGAAGCAGCGTCAATTCTCCTGGCTAGATACGCTTTTTTTTCCAGGCGAATGTCCCGGTGATAAGCCTTTACCACCGTTTTATAGGTCAGCTTGGCAACAGTGTCATATTGTGCCCGCCAAGCTCTTTCGGCTACCTTGCACTGCTGCCGCGTAGCCGACAGTGCAGCGGTAAACCAAGGCGCGGAGACCCGTTTCGGTGTCGGGCGAGATGTTACTTCCGGGGCAAGATCGTTTAGCCTGTCCAAAAACCAGTCCTGCATGGTCTGCAAATCCCTGTCTAGATCGCCTGAAAGGAGACAGGGATAGGCCACAGCTGCTTGCGCCAGCATCTCTGGGGTTACTAGATGGAATGCCCTATGGACACGACCCTGTTGATGTGCCGGGGTAGGCACTGACTTACCTATGCCCTTGATCACAAATTTGGCAAGGAAGTGGTCTGACCAAAGGACAGGAGTAACCTCTATACCCTCAAGAGGTACAGACGAGAAAACTTGGTCAAGGGTGTGCCCCTTCTCATGCGTAGGCTCCCGAAGGTAAGGGATAAGTCCCAGAGGGATTAGCGCCTCAGAGAGTTTGGTAGCAGCCGGATCGGATGGATCATCCAACCGAAAGTTGAGATCGCCAGCCACGACGAAATGTTCAGCTTTCAGGGCCAACTCAACCAGCACCAAATCCAGATCTTCAAAGAAGGTGCCGGGTGCACCAGGTGGCCTGTATATGAGCAGTCCCTTAAAGGATTGGTGGGGCGATAGAGTGATAGAGAAGGCTAGGGTCTCAGAGCCTCGAATGTCAATAGCTGGCAGGATCACACAGGGGGTTCCTTTCCGGACCACTAACGCCACTCCACCCCCCCTTCCCTTGGCTCTATCCTTTCTGAAGATGTTATAATCAGGCGGGATTGCCATAGCAACGTCAGGGTTAGAAGAGTCGGTCCACCATGTCTCAGTAAGCATGAGGCATAGTGGCTTCTCTATGTCGAGAAGCTCATAGATGTCCTGCGCATGTTTGCATGCTGACCTGGTGTTTAATAGCATGCATCCGAAGCCCATCCTGAAGGTGTCATTGCTCGACCGTAAGGTGAGCGAGCGGGTCGGGTACCAGCCACAACCCGGGCAACGGGACTTCCCATGATATCGACCGGGAAAAACAGTGCGACAGCCAGAGACATGAGGATGGAAAGTGCGAAGTTCGCTAGGGGAATAGCGCAAAACGGGGGTCCCAGGGGGACACATCCCTGATGGTAGAGTCCCACCCGCCGCTCCGCCCGCCTCCGGGACGCTGACGGGCGCAGACGGGCAGGACTCTGGCTTGACTCCGGCGCGAGTCCGGCGCTACCGCTGCGCGTCACCGCTGCGCGGGTAGAGCGAGCATTAAATAGTCTCTGACCTGTGCTCCTATGAATCGCTAAAGCGCTCAAACACACTCCACGCTCGCCACCACCAAGATGGCGACCAGGCACCAAACACCCAGGTAAGAAAGTGAAAAGTCCGCTCAAAACGCGGTGGGGGGCCCGATTATAGTGCAAGTGTGGGGGCACACAAATGACACTGTAGAACAGAGGAAAATACAATTTAGGCAGAGATAAGTATAAAAACGAAAATTTTTAAAATAGGCAGCGCTGTGCAAAAAAATTACAGCAGCAATGCGCGCAAGCATGCAGTTACCTTTCCAAGGGTCGAGCAAATGAAATGCTCGCCCTAAATAGTCTCTGACCTGTGCTCCTATGAAGCGCTAGAGCGCTCAAACACACTCCACGCTCGCCACCACCAAGATGGCGACCAGGCACCAAACACCCAGGTAAGAAAGTGAAAAGTCCGCTCAAAACGCGGTGGGGGGCCCGATTATAGTGCAAGTGTGGGGGCACACAAATGACACTGTAGAACAGAGGAAAATACAATTTAGGCAGAGATAAGTATAAAAACGAAAATTTTTAAAATAGGCAGCGCTGTGCAATAAAATTACAGCAGCAATGCGCGCAAGCATGCAGTTACCTTTCCAGTAGATTTTGAGCTGACACACCCTGTCCAGCCCTCATGGCCACACCGTTTAATTAAAACTCCTGTTTTGCTAAGTGCCTTTTGACTTTTCATTCATTTATAAATTCATATCCGAGCAACATTTTGCCAAGCCAGCCAAGAGAGATTGGTTTATCGAGCCTGACTAGTGTCTTAGGAAAGATATCGGCCTGAACGGATTCATTTGCGTTAGAAAGATCGATGAGCAGACATAATTGATTGGAAGTTCTGCTGAGTACAAGGAGCAGACATCTGTCTGGAGAAAGCTGTCAGAGGGTAAAAGACAACAGATGATCCTTAGTCCCAACTTGTGGTATATGACATTCTAGTCCATGCAAGTTGACCGCTTTTTTTTTTTCCTGAGTCAGCACTCTGGAAGAAGACAAAGGTAGCTACCTGACCTTGAGCGTACAGCACAGGGTCTGCCTCATCCCGGGGTGTTAGGAACGGATACCTGACCTTGAGCGTGGAACAGGACCTGCTCGTCCCCATATGTAAGCAAGGGATAGCCTGACCTTGGGCATGGAACAGAGTTTGCCTCGACCCGAGTTGTTAGCAAGGGATAGTGTGGACTGCTGGACTTGGTGGCAAGTTGGTTTGCAGAGGCTCTGGGTGTGATATAGAGTCAACATCTCAAGCTTGATTTTTTTGTTACAAAGGTTCTTAGGGCTATCGATCCCAACACTGATAGCATCTGAAACAAGTGAACAGTGTTCCCCATTTTCTCTCCACTTGGATTGCTGGGCATTAGGCAGTGAGACAAACAAACCATGGTTGTAGTATAGGGTGTAATTCGGAAATTAGGGACAAATTCTGACCTTGGTGATTCGGATGTAACTTGTGTTAGGCCATAGAGGGCCAATATTTATAATTTTATTCCTTTTTCTCCACTTACTTTGTAGCTGTTTTTTGTCAGCCTAGCCAATAGTAACAGACTATCAGACTCACCTAACTCAGCATACTCCGCAGAGTATCCCCTCTCCACAGGCTATAGGTGCTAGGAGAGTGCTCATTTATTTGGACAAAGTATCAATTTTTCTGTCAACATTTTTAGTCTCTCTCAATTTTTTTTCTTTTTATGCATTTATTGATGTTTTGGTGCTGTTGAAATGTTGCAAATCTTACTGCATGTTAAATGTTATGTTGTGTTAATAAGTCCATATCTTTAGCTGATAATAACCATCAATTCCAAATCAGAAGTTCATGATTGCTAGTCTTCTGCTGCAAAACAATCCATACCGCCCTGAACTAACAATTTCACTTTTGTTACATGTTGTTATTGCTGCATTGCGATATTGTCAATATTTTAAGGTTAACCAATTTTTTTGTCAATGCATCAGGTTGTTCTTGTGCTTGTAATCGGGAAATTGAGTTTTTGGTACCACCCTCATGAACACAGTTCTCTCATATAAGAGTAGAATTGTTAACTAATTATAAGAAAATCTTGAATTAAACAAAAGTTTGCAACCTGTAAAACAAAAACGAATTCCCAAATCCATATTGGAGACTCCACTAGATCACATGAAAGCAAGGTTCTCACCCAGGCTAGGAAAAGTAGAGAAACTGCTGTGGGTGGCATGCCCATGCCAAGACGCAGGCATTCCCCTAGCCTGAAGGGGACACGTTTGACACCAGCACCATAGAACACACAAAGACTCACATACAAACCAGGAATACAGGACATAAGAAGGCTAAGCAGCAGGCCTTACTAGAATTATGGGCCATCTCGTGGTGGCCCCAGCCTACAAAAATATCCCCGAACCAATGAGTAAGGCATCTGCACCTCCCCCACCATACACTGGCAAGGATGTGCTCTCACTAATGCTGGCTATCCCAGTTACCTCCATACTGGGTGACATCAATCCATCGGTTAAGGAGACTGCTAGACCTCCCAGTGGGGCAGCAAGCTGCAGGGTACAGAAAAGGATCCCAGGTGCCATGCTAGGTGCCATCAGCCCTGGCTCAGACTGGTACCAGGCCCTCTTAGGGTTTGACTCATTGGCCACGACCCAGCCAGTCCAGACCAAACAATAAGCACATAATCCTGAGCACCTCACTGGGCGCCATGAGGTCAGAGGGAGGTTTGTGGCCCTCCTAGAATGTGATTCCACCAGTGGAGCCCCTCAAGATCTGACTCTGATGGAGGGTCCGTGGGATACACTCCACCAAGGCAAGGCTATGGCAAAGAAGAAGCATCAAGGAGAGAAGCTGAGTCCAACACATTGCTTAGAAAAACAGCACCTAGTACCGAGAGAAGGAGGCAATGCAGGTGGGAGATAGAGGAAAAGTGAGGATTAAGGATGGAAAGAGAGAGCTCTCACCTCGGAAGGCCAGCAGGGAGTGGGGACAAGGCTCACTCCCCCAGAGAGAACAGGAGCTCAGCCACTGGTCCCTCATAGAGATGAGCCTAGTAGTGAGTTGAGAGGAAGGCCCTTAGCAAAACTGCATACATCACCAGGCTGTCGGCGTAGGCGAGGGGCAGACCAGGAAATAAGTAATCAGGAAAGCCTGAGAGAGACACAATTGAGATGCAGAAGGTGTAACATGGCACCTTTACGTGTTCACGAGGAGAGAAATGTCAAAAGCATCTCTCGCTACCCCCCAGCGCACCGGTCAGACAAACCAACCTCTAGTAAAATAATGTCCAGAGAGGGGGACGAGATCTTCATATAGCCTTTTTTTATCTGCTGCCCTGCTTGACCGAAAGAAAGGGCCAACAGTGTGGTCACTGATCACTTTTACCCAGATGAGGTATCCTTTGAAACCAAGGACATGGCCACTGCAGAGGATTTCATTTGACATGGCGGGGGTGATCCAAAATAGAACTACCCCTACATACATGAATGACTGAGGCATTGGGAGTGTTACGTCGGGGGGACACCGACTCAGCAGCCTCAAGGCAGGATTTGTCTTCTCTGTGCCTTGAGCACAGATGGACAAAGAAGGGCTCAGGAATAAACTGCCCCCATTGATGTATGGGGCAGGAAAATGGATCTCATGTTTTGAAAAGAAGACCGTAGGTATAAACTTAACAATAGGCGACATCAAAAGTCTGCTCATTAGTCACATTGTGGAGCAGACAGACAATATGTTCTCCCTAACCCACATACCCGCAGTCATGCAGGCTAACACCGACCATTAATGGACTATATTTAAGTCATTCAGGCACCAGAGCTGGATGGCCCTGAGGAAGCTGTTCCCTGACCACCGAGATGTATGAGGACTGACATCAGAAAGCATGAAGCCTGGGAGGCAATGACAGAATTCCTTGACAGAATGAGAGAACTATGGGGGCTGCAGACAGGACAGCCCTGGGCTGGCATGTGTCCCCAGGTTGCATTCTTCAACAACCTCAAGAGGGGACTACCCACTGAGATACAGACTGGAGTAGATACTGTAGTAGGAAACTATACCTTGGTGGGAACTACAACCCAACATACCACACTTTTACCAGAAGAGACAGGTAAAGGACTGGGTAAAGCAGTAGCAGGCCCAGAGAGACAGCACCAAATTGGTCCAACCTAAGTTGAAAAGGACATAGTTGCAAGCGTTCAGATGACCCCCTGTCTCAAGGGGAGCTATATTCATGAACCCCAGAGGGTATCAACCCGATCCCAGTGGCCGAGGCCAAGGATTCTGGGTACAAAACTGACCAATAGAATGCCACTACTGTCACAGAATGGGTCACACAGCCAACGATGCAGCCTAAATATATACCATGAGCAAAATGGAATAGTACAGGGATAGCCCCCACAGTACACCCTCTCCCAAAACCAAACACAGGACAACACATCACATAATCAGCTCAGAGGAAGTCAGGCTGCAGCCATCCCACTGTTTGGGTGGCTGAACACATGGTAATCACTACAACAACCAGGGAATTCAGTCAAGCGGGGGCAGACCCTCAGCCACGGCAAAGTGGGTAACTGTCTGGGGCCGCAATGCCTTATTAAAAATCCCAGAATACAAATGCACCCTAGTCCAAAATCATTCTTTCAGACAATCCACCCACTTAATATCACTCCCAGTCACACCCACTTACCAGCCCCCATATGCAGTCTTCAGGACAACCATTCTGTGTCAATTGGGAATCCGGGCTAGAGTTTGCCATACGGATGTCAACAGAGGGCCCAGTACCCCCTATGCTGCTGATCCCCCGAGTGGGATTGGCTCCACCGGTGCACAAAAATAGTCATCCTGTACCACTCATCCAAACCCAACTTTGGGTGGACTCTGTAAGTCTCAACTACCTCCAGTATCCTTGTTAGAAGAGGCAACGCCGTAAAACAGGGAACAGCCCACCTAGATTCACACAAAAGAGCCCAATGGATCTCAACCCTTCCAAAAGAAGGGTGTGACCTGGAAATTTAGCCTAAATTAGAGAAGCCCCATTCCACGACCCATGCAAAGACCCAAAGGGCTTGCCAGGGTCAATGGAAACTTCAACCTAAAAATGAAACATCCGCCTCTCCTCACAATCGCACACAGCCCCGATAGGACAGAAGGACACCTCAGCTGCTGTTAAAACATTGCACTCTGAACAGAGTAGCCTACAGAGAAAATACTGTCCCTGCTGTAGCTAGGAGAAGGGGGAAAACCCATAATACGAATTGCATTAAAATTATTTTTTAAATCTATGGTCATCCCTAAAATTCTAACGTATTAAAATTATTTTAAAAATTCTTGGTCATCCCCAAAATTCTAATGTTCTCACAGAAATTAGTTTAAAAACCTCACCACTGCTTTAAAAAGTCTACCACCTCCGTCCAATCCAGATAGGAAAATTCGCTCTGGTAAAAACACATAGCCGCCAGTAACTTTAAAACCATATAGCAGGATGGTTTTACAGATGAAATAGAAATGTGCCAATAAATTGGCTAGCAAATTTGTTTTACTGAGTTAACCTACATCCCACAGCTCTTACCCTACAAGTCAGTGATCGAACTGTAAATGCACCAGCGTTTTAATCAGGATTCGCAAAAGATTTTCAAAAGTCCGGTCGCTCAAGTACTTCAAACTCAGAGTTCAACTAAATTTGTAACTTCATTTTTAAGAGACATGCTGTCTCCATCACACCAAAAAGAAAAACACTTCTGGGTGCCCTGACAAAAAACACCAGACCCCCTAGCCCAGACAACAGCCACCAGAGACCAGAGTACAGACAACAGCCACCAGAAACCGGACAACAGACAACGAACAATAAAAGACAGGCCTAGACAATAGACATCTCTCCTGAAGATAATCCTACATTCCACAAATGTTTTCCAAGTTATATACGCTTATATTTTTGTACACTCTCTCCTTAGCCGGGGCGCTTTTGAGCTCCCAGGTAACCAAAAATGTGAAAAACAATTTTTGTGATGCACGCTCAGAGACCTTCCTCACCTCACATACATCTACACTGAACCAAACGTTAGTATTCCTCGCACACTACACAGTGCACTCCTATACAACACTTGTTACCAACATATGTCTGAGGTAGGCACACAATCCATGAACAAATCATGCTACATCTGTTTGTTGATACCTCAAGCCGTAAGCATGGCAGACTTTATTTAGTGCAAGAGACAGACACTGAAAAAAAAATGCTTTGTCCATCTGTACCTATGTAGGATCAGGGCAAAAATCCAACCCAATAGAGTAGAACACTGTAGGACGCTAGTAAACATCACCTGGTACCGACCCCACTGCACTATTTCTCTTCACTGAGCCAATTTACATCCATTCCAAAGCAGACAAAATGCGCAGAAAGGGTAACATAGAGGAGGACATTGTTTGGTCCCAGGACTTCGGAGAAAAAATGTTCTTGGAGGTTGTGCTGACCACCACACCAGTGCACAAATACTGCTCCTGCCTCCGTCTATGGTCCCAGGGCAGCTCTTAACATCTTTGGGCCACCTTCTATAACCAACAATGGACCCCGTACATGGAATTCCAGTGCAGGGTCACTCATATCATTCACACAGGGGGAAATGAGTCCCATGGGAGGGGGTCCACTGCCAGCATAGACACCCCATGCCAGGAAATCTGGAATAGCAAGATCAATAGATACACATGGTTGAAGGGGAAAGCAAACCCCTAATTGTATTCAAACATATGCTGTACTCTTTTTGTTCTAGAGTCAAAGGAACCATACCCTTGGGCAGCAATGAAAATTGCAGCACCATACTACATATACCAGACCTGCAATGGGGCACCTCCACACTGATGGATTTCTATTGGCATTATGATGACCTTGCCTACACCGAGCTTGTCCCTGGATGGCGGGGCCTTTGTGCCCTCATGACCATACACACCCGACCCTGGTCATCACTGGAGTAGATCTGTCCGAGTTGTCTCAAGATCTGTTACAGAATAAAACAACTCTGTTGCATCAGGCTCGGAGGAGATGTCCTGCTGATTATTTTGGTTGGCCTCAGTACAAGGACATTCCAGAAGAATTTAGACTGTTCACAGAAGCTCAAGTAAACGCCGGAGGGTCAATACTCTTCTTCACCATGCAACAAAAGCAAACACCAGCAGGTTACAAATAACCAGATGGGAGCGGTTGTGAATGATTAACACTCATGAGCTCAGCCTAATTACTATCAAGGAAGAGGAGAGAGGATGTGGTCCATCGGCTAGAGTGCCAACTTTGGAGCTGAAACCAGCATGCAAGCCTTGGGGGTTGCATCCACATCCTGTGATTCTGGGCAAATCACTTAATCTCCCCGTGCCTGAATGTGTAACGTAACCAGTGCTCATGTAAAGTGCTCCAATACTTTCGGGTCGAGTTTGCGCTATATAAATCTGCATAAATATTAGAATAAAGGAAGAACTGCAAGTCATCTACCTTATGGCAATGCAACATTAGTACGTGTTGGAATTGATGACCGCAATGGAGGGTGGAGTGTGTGCCAAGATTGATGTTTCCTGTTGTACTTTTATCCCCACAAATGACATGAAGAATGGGTCATTTACCTGTGTCATCCAAGATCTGCATAATCTACAAGCTGATATGCGGAAGGAGGGAGGTGACCAGGAGCAGGACTGGTTACAAAGTATTTTTTCGTGGATTCCCTTCACGGGTGTCTACGTTACTGACAACCATTATACCGACTCTCCTTGCTGTACTTCTGGTATGTGGTTTCCTACAAGTGGGGATTTCTTGTTGTAAAAAAAAAGTCCTCAATTTTGGTAGTATGCACTTAGCTAAGGAAAAATCAATGGACACTACATACATGCATGCACTTTCAAATAACTTAACTGTCATGAAATACAAGTAGTATAGAGCAGTTGATCACTCAATTAGAGAGAGGAATGTTGGAATGACATACACAGAGGATAGAGTAGTTAATGACTCACATAGAGGGGGGAATGTTGGAATGGGTGAATGCAATGTCAATGAATGTCATGATATGCACAGGCCCAACAATGGCAATATCAGTAAAGGCAGTGCAAACATGTGTCATACCCTGTGCCCACATAACCACGACAGTGCCCATCAATGCAATGTCAATATATACTGATACTTGTGGCCACACAGCAAGGACAACATCAGCAATAATGATACCAATGTATGTCATAATCCATGTGTAGGAAAGTGCCCCTTTTTGCATGGTTACTCCCACGTTTTGCCTGACATCTGATGCAACCTGACTTGATGTGCCCAGGGTTCCTGCCAACCAAGTTCCCAGGGCATGTGTTCTTTCCAAAAACTGTACCTTTGTACCCACAATTGGCACATCCCTGATTAGGGCTGTGCCTGGCAAGGTAAATGCTGCCTCCACCTCTTACTGTGCGACTGATGGCAGACCCCCTCTTTTTGAAAGGAAGGAAGCAGCCTGGTAAACAAAGTGCTCCAGGCCTGAGAAGAGCTGGTTCTGGCTGGGTTCAGTGACTAGAGACTTTTTAGAACAAAGACTTTTGGGGTATAAATATCTGTGCTCAAACCCCTGATGGTGGTATTGCTCCTGGATGTCAGGAAGAACCTCTGTCCATTTCTCTGAAGGAATCTGTAGGATAGGACTGTCCCTGTGCTTGTGTGCTATTTCTTGGATTGGACTGCAGTAGTTCCCCCTGGACTTGGAAGAAGAGGGAAAAGGACTTTGAGAGACTTTTGTTTTGCTGAAGCAATCACCCAAGGGCTAGAAGAGAGCTAGACTCCTGCTGGAGTCACAGGCACATCTGACTATCCCACCAGCCTCCTGATTCCTCCCAGCGAGGATTTCTATCTGAAGGTGAGGCCCCGTGAGTTCCAGGGCCTCTACTTTTACTCCAGAGAAGAGAGTGTTGAAATCGTCGCTAATGCCCGTTTGCGAGCCGCCGCAGCTGAAGAGCGTAAATAAATTCACCGCGCTGCTGCCGCCGAGCGTTCGCAAACTAAGACTCATCGCATTGCTCGTTTGCGGGCCCCAAAGTGCTCGCTAACACCCAAAGATCATCGCATCGCACGTTTGTCACAGGCATTGGGACTGGCTGCCTATATGGCACCGGTCCCGCACATTGATTTACAATGCGACCGCTACAGTGGCAGTCGCATTGACATGTTTACCATTGCAGCGGGTTCTGCAGGCTGCAGCATCTGCCGCAAAGGCAATAATGCATGTTGAGCACTTCCGTAGCACTATGTGGCAGGCACCAGGCGGTGCCTGCCAACTGGTGCAGGGAACTGTGGGGGGGCACCTTAGAGAATTTCTATGTCCCTGCACAAGGGGGGCCCAGTACATCCCCGCCAGCCTTTGAATGGCAGTTGAACCGCCATTCAAGGCTGATGAGGATGAAGCATCCTAATGTGGCGGACAGTGGCTGCTAGGCACCGCCACGATTCTAGGTATGCTTTACGGGTCCGAAAGGCAATCGTAACGATTTCCTGTGTCGAATCCGTAGCGGTCGGGCTATCCATCCACCAGCACTCCGCTCGCCATCCTTACCTGGTTGGCGGAGAATGGCCGCGCGATGGCGGTGTACCCGCCATCGGCAGGCTGTCGGTAGAGGGTTTACCACCATCGTAATGAGCCCTAAAGTCTATTCGCTGCTTCTCACTTGTTGCACAACTAAGTTCATACACAGCTCCTTGAAGACATGGGAATATTTCGTACTCAGTTCATGATTGAGTTATGTACACAGTTCAAAGATTTCACTAGCTCTCTTTCTTCTTCTACAGAGAGATCCCTAATTGTATTCTTCTTCTACTTGGGGCTAGGTAATCTTTTTCAAGTAACAACCTAGTTATTTATAATTCAGAGTTCAATTTACATCGCTAACGAGATCAGAGCCAAATTCATCAATGAGACGCTGTAAATGTTGTATAAGAAATTCTACAATCTTCTGAGCTGTCGGTTGATGCCCAAAAGTCAGAAACAAAACATCTTCTAGAATCAGACTTTGCAAACCACTCCGTTTTGGAGGATCTGGTACTGTCAATGTCAAAACTCCATTAGCTTCCACTTCAGGGACCAACAGTTCAATCTCAATTACCAGTACTGATGTTCAGTGCCTCACTCGTCCGGATCTCAGTCTCCCGGACCTCACTGTTCCCGGCATCTGTAATCAGATAATTCCACTCTGTAACTCTGGCACAGTACTCTTGCTCTCCTCGACCTTCTCAAGCTCCCTTGTGCTTGTTCTGTTTCACTTTGTTCTGATTCAGATGTTGCGGAAGGTGCAGAATATGAACATCGAAATATACAATTGCATAAATATCAAGTCACAAATATCGATGGTGGAAAATATCAAGGTCAATTTATTCGTTATTAAAAATATAGATTTTTGTGTAATGTAGAAATATCAATTTACATTTTTCTTATTTTTTTATTTTATGTAAATGTTTAGGAGCAGGATGTTGGGTTTATAGGGGATTAAGGTGGGGAGTAATTTAAGAATGTTGGTTAAAAATAAATGTTAATAAAAAATTATTGAAATATATATATAATTTTTTCAAAAATAATATTTGAAATTTTCAAAAATGTTGAAGGTTTTTTTTGGGTGCTATTATTTTGATGTAAATTGGAGTAGTATTTTATAAAAAAGTGTTTTTAACTAAACATTTTTTGAAATAAATATATGATAGGTTAGTCATTTTTACATTTATTTTTACATCCTTTTTCTTTTAAAATTATTTTTTAATAATAGCAAGTTTTTTTAATTTGGATAATTTGGAATTTTTTAATTTTACACATTTGAATTGAAATTTAGAATGTAAAATTTATATATTTTGTTATTTTTGTGAGAAGGGGTATCTCACATTTTTTTTTTTTAAATATTGTATTTTATAATATTTTTTGTAATTTGTAATTTTTAAAATGACAAAACCAGCCCTCACCACCCACCAAATTTACACAGATACAATTGCCACTTACAGTGTGCAGACAGCTAAGCGTAAATAACTGTTACAGAAACAGAAGTGTGACTCAACAAATCCCACCTCAAAGCAAATCAGAGCACAAACATGAACAGCACTGAATGAGTAAGTTACATGGGGGCTGAGCTTGAAGGACCATATGAAAACAAACCAAGCATGGTCTGTCGAACCAATAAATCTAAGCCCAGGACATGACGAAGGTATACATGAAATGACAATGCCTAGTACAAGCGCAAATTTAACACCTGCCAGGCAGAGAAATCAACAAAGATACCTCACATCAAGTTGTATTGCCGCCAGTTGTCAGATGACAACATGTCCTCGTAATCACAGAATCTACTCGTGGGGCATGGTATCCATCGACATGTCACACCATTGAAATTTAATTTATGTACCTCCGAATCATGTCATGATGCACATCTCTGTGCAGACATACAATGTGTGGAATAGTTAACTGTGTGTTGCATAACCAGTAAATAAGATACATCGACCACAAAGCTTTAGGGGTGTAGGTCAATGACCATTTCCCCTCTGTCCAACAGGTGACCAACAACTGACTGCAGAGGAAGACAACATCACCCTGCAGGGCCAGTCTCCACCCTCGGAACATGGACTCTCAGATGAGGACTCCCTGGAGTTTGAGGGCGTGGAGCTCCAAGCCGGCCCATCTGGTGTGCCATGGCACAATAGGTCCCAGGACCCCACTGTCCCCAGCACCACCTCAGCAGCACCAACAACATCTATGCTTACCCCTGCTGAAATGACTTGTGAGGCCTACACCACCACTACCAGTGCTGCCTGCAACACTCTCCCTGCCCCAGAGGATGACCACCCCACCAACTAAGGAGGGCAAGGAGAGGAAGCGGGTGCCTACAGTGGTGAGGCAACAGGTCCGTGACAGCAGGGCAGGTGGGAGGGCAAGGGGGAGTCAAAGCCAACAGGACACTGGGACCAAAGCCCTGGACAAGATTCTTTGGGGCCTATGTACAGGCCCAGGGACGAACGGGCCAGGCGGAGGAAGATTCATCTGAGCTCCGCCTGCTGCTGAGGTCCATCGACAACCGCATTGGCCAAATTGTGGACCTCTTGGGCCAGCTAGTGGCGGTTCTGAGGGACAGGCCTGCGACACAACCAACACCTCCACCTCCCTCCGTTGTCCCACAGAATGTCAGCTCCACATCCTCCCCTGCGGACACTGAGAGGGGGACTCCTCAGACCCCACTGGCCAGCAGCACAAGCTCCCCCTACAAAATGACAAATGGGCCATCCAAAGAAATCCGAGGAAGGAACCCGTGGCAAAGCACCTGCCAAATGCCAGTCAGGGAGCCAGCCATGATGGCAACCCTCTTCACCATTGCATTGACTTTGTTGACTGTCCTTCCCCTCACTACCTTGTTAATGGCATCCGTCTGTTGGACTGGGTCACCACATCAATGTGGTGTCTATTCGATTGTCTCATCTACCATCACTGACAACTCATTACTTCACTATTCACCTAGACGTAAATATTCACTCCCCTGTCACATGTACCCATTTTAAATAAACACTCTTTACACATACGTCGTTGTGTCTGCTCCGTGTTTATTACAAGATGTGCAGTCTTCACCATGATTACAATGTACCTGGAGTACGTATTGTTCGTAGGTAAAGAGAGGCTGAAGGGACCTAGGAATACACAACAGAACAATATTCACTAGTCAGGTGGTGGCGTCACAGCCATCACATAACACTTGTCATCAGTATACTCCAATCTGCACACATTACAATAAGTAACACTACCGACCTGAACATCCTGTATCTGTGCCAAACTACCCTCTCCCGGGAACATTGCCACCCAGCACTGAGTCAACAACAGGCTGCAGTCACAATGCTCGCATACACCTTTCCACCAACAACGACATCAGCAGACATTGGCTGCGTTGTACATTGTCACTCACTTTCAAGTGAAGTAGCGGTTGATGAGCTGTTGACGCAAGTCGACACCTTCGTCTTCTCCACATCCTCCTCACTGGACATGGGTTGGTTAGCAGGCGGGGGCCTTGGCTGCTCATCAGCATCCAGGAGCAGGGGGATCTCCTTGCACAAGGCCAGGTTGTGGGGCATGCGTCATGCAACTACAATGTGACAAACGTTTTTGCACGAGTACATCAGTGCACCTCCGGTCTTCTCCAGGCAGCAGAAACGTGACTTCAGGAGACCAAAAGTACGCTCCACCACACGACTTGTCTTCCCATGGGCAACATTCTAGCAGATTTCGCTTGGGGTCCTGAGATTCGGCAGTGGGCTCAGCAACCAAGGACGGTTAGGATATGCAGAATCATCTAAGTGTGAGATATACTGACCAACTTTGTATTATGACTGTGGCAGCGGACAGCATGTCACACACATAGTATGCTACCTGACTCTTCCTACTCACCCACAATCCATGCATGCTCTGGAAGCAGATTATACATCAGCTGTGGCACAATGCTGTTACGCATGATGTACTAGTCATTGGCTAAGCCAGGGAATTTGGCACAGACGTGTGAGATGATCATATCCACCTGGCACACTACTTGCACATTGATGGAATTGAAATGCTTCCTGTTTCTGTAGATGTGCTAACCTGCCTGTGATAGTACCAGGTCAACATGTGTGCAGTCAATGGCACCAATAACATTGGGCATGTGCCCAAGTGCATATAAATCTACCTTCGCAGCCGCCAATTCATGCCTCCTGGGGAAATGGATATATCTGTCCTTGTAGATCATCATAGCTGACAGGACATCACGTAGCACCATGCTCAAGATAGGTTGCGACATACCACCTGTGCTGGACAACATGCACTGGAATGATCCAGAAGCAAAAAAATGCAGGGCCGCCATCAAGTTACACGTTGTTGTGAAAGCACTCGGTTATGGTCTGGGAGGCTGCAGGTGGGGCTCCAACATAGCACATAGATCTTGTAGGGTGGGTCGATCAAGACAGAATTTCTGTATGACCTCCTCATCCTCCAGGTCTGCCAGCACTGTGTAGGGACAATGCACATTAGGCCTACTCCTAGGTGAGATGAAAGAGGACACATGTCAATGCAATTCACCAAGAGATGTGTCCGACATCCTACGTTTTGACTGACACAACGTCAACAATGACTGTCACCACAGTTAAGCTCACAGCCCAACTTACATGTAGGGACACCTTCAGTTACACCATCCGTACACCTGTCCACTTTTCACACAGCTAGCACCTTCCAAATAATATCTGACTATGGGAATGCCCAAAGGGATATGTCAACATCTTGCATGTGCAGCCTAGAGAGTAGTTCAGACAGCATATGTGTGAAACAGCAACCCTACTGTCTCATACCTAGCTGCTGTACCTGCCACACCTTCTTGCGTAAGTCGAACCGGACACACACCTACAACACAATGAGCCTAGTCTGTGCATAAACAACAAGCCTGTACATGAGCCACGAAAAGTAGACAGTCAGATAGGCACATTGGGTAGTTAGACATTCATCACTTTGAGTTGCTCTGCCCTTTCACACATTAACATGTGTACCCATTGGAGAGTCCATCACAACACTGTTCTGTGTACATGCCCAGCAACATCATAAGTGACATGTGAGGGAGTACATGCCAATGCTTAAAATCATGTACACAAACATGGCATGTGTAGTCAGCAGGGGGAAAATGTTACATTGGCATTGTGTGCACAATCATGTGCCATTAATCATGTTGCCACTGTGCACTGTTGAGAACTGCCTTTTGGCCATTGACACAGCATGATGTCTCCATAGGTGCTGTTATAGTGCTCCGCCACCCAAATCAGGCAATTCTTGGTAGTGATATGTGTATTGCCAAATGACAGTTGGCATGCTCCGCCACCCAAATCGGCTCAAATGTATGGCACCCATATTGTGCTAGCTACCGCCAGGCCCCAGCGGTGTATCGCCACCAATGCCAAAGCCACCCTCGCTGTAGTGATAGTGATATGTATATTGCCAAATGGCAGTTGGCATGCTATACCACCAACATCACGGTCACTGGCTCAAATGTTTGGCACCCATATCGCGGTAGCTACTGCCAGGCCCAAGCGTTGTTCCCTGCCAATGCCAAAGCCACACTTGCGATAGTGATAGGCATATACCCATGGTCAAATAGCGGTTGGCATGCTCTGCCAACCAAATCACAGTCACTGGCTCAAATTTATGACACCCATATCGCAGTAGCTACCGCCGGCCCCTGCTGTGTGTCACCGCCAATGCCCAAGAACTTACAGCCAATGGGAACTACAATCGTGGTAGACTAATGCAATTTTGAAAATCGTGGTAGGCCATCGCGGAGCCGGTCATTGGATGCATTTGAAAAAGGCTGACCTGGAGCACCATTTGTAGCAGCTTAGAACCACTGAAACTACCCCAGGGGGGCATATATGTGTGGCTTGCTGCCTGACACCCCTCACCACCAACTGCTGCTGCTCCTGTCTCCAGAGCCTGCTACCTGACACCCCTCACCACCAACTGCTGCTGCTCCTATCTCCAGAGCCTGCTGCCTGACACCCCTCACCACCAACTGCTGCTGCCCCTGTTTCCAGAAACTGCTGCCTGACACCCCTCACCACCAACTGCTACTGCTCCTGTCTCCAGAGCCTGCTGTCTGACACCCCTCACCACCAACTGCTGCTGCTCCTGTCTCCATAGCCTGCTGCCTGACACCCCTCACCACCAACTGCTGCTGCTCCTGTCTCCAGAGCCTGCTGCCTGACACCCCTAACTACCAACTGATGACACTCCTTTCTCCAGAGCCTGCTGCCTGACACAGTATGGGAGGCTATATGGTGCTCCAAATGTCATGGTAAGTGTTTCAGAGTGGAAGGGAGAGTGCAGGGAGTGTACACATGACGTTGATCTGCTGCAGTATGTGCTTGAGAGTGTGGGGTTGTGTCATGCATTGCCTAGCATGCTGTTTCCAGGGGAAAGTGGTGTGTAGCCTATTTCATACGTTTCCCTGCCTGCACATCAAAATTGGAGGGGCATGTATTGTTTCTTCAGCCATACAGTGACGCAGTAAGTTGTTAATCCAGGAGTAAGGACAGAAATTGCCAGTGTGAATGGATGTGTGGGTCCCTGATGTTCTTCACAGGCTTATCTGTGGCCTTACCAAGGGTTTACGTTCAGAAGGTACTGATGGAATTGTGTCTGACTCAAAATTTACATTATGTATCGGTCAGCTCTATGCTCAGGACTTTAATACCAGAGGGTGACACTCTTGGTGGTAATTCACATATGCCACAACAGGTTGTTGTACTTTTGTGCATAGCCCCTTCCATTTCCACCAGCATGTGTACTGACTCGCATGTGTAGACACTGTGTACACACTCAATTTTTCCCTTCATGTGATATTTCTGAGGCCCTATGTTGGACCTCAATGTGAGCTCAACTGGCCTGCACAGTCACTGCCCAATCGGACAAGGACACATCACTGAATGTACAGTGAAACATGTGCATTGTTTGCTAGACTATCCATCAAAAAGCCATCTCAGCCCTGTAGATTGCGCACAACAGGCCTTGTGAGAAGGGTGTGAGATTGTAAGATCATGTCCCTCAATGTGACCTCTATGACACACTGAGCTATTCACAGGGCAATGACATTGATGGTTGTGCAGTGGTGGGCACCGTGAGTCTGCCCCAAAACATAAATTCCAATGCAATGTATGTCTTGCTCACACACAACCTGGATAATAGATGAGGGCAGCCTACACATAGCTTTCTGTGTTGGCATCCTGCATGTGTATAAGATGGGCAGGTACTGTGTCCACGCTCATACTTGCATGCATTTTCGTATGCTTCTCCCATGCTAATGTACTATGTGAGATGCTGTATTGTCTCTGCTAGACATATATTTGAAGTTGTGCTGAGTTAGTATCATGCTCCTGTACTGAGAGATAGTGGTACATACCACAGTGAAACTGATTTTTCCCCTCTTGTCTCCCATGCCTGAAGCTCAAAGGCCATGTGGAGGGCCATTGCACACAAGGTGTGGGCTCTGGGTGTCTCCATCCGACGACGCACACACTGTCACAAGAGGTGGGATGATATCTGCCGGCTGAGCAAAAACGTGACAGAGATGACGCCAGGGCAGGTTGACGCGCAAGAGCATGACACCACTAATGGCCCTCATCTTAGCTGTGACACAGCCGGAGCTGGATTCACGTTTGAAGGAGCAGCAGCAGCAAGCCGGGGGTGAGTATTCTGGGAAGGGTGACTGTGGTTGTGAGTGGCTGCATGTGTTCACAGACTGGGCCAGTTCTGGGCTCAGTGATGTTGCTAGTGTGATGCACTGGCTTGTAAGTGGCCTCTGTGTTGGGTGCAGCTATCATGCATTTTCCCTACCTGTACTTTCTCATGTCATTGGAGTAATGGCCCTTGACATTGCATTCTGAGTTGTGCATTCTGGCATTGTCTGCATTGGGGTAGTCAGGGACATCACATAGAAGGGAACGGCAGTGTGCATCATCTGAGTGTGCTTTCATCAATGTGTGCATTGCCTGAGGTCAGAATTGTGAGGACTACACATCTGACACCAATGAGCAACTGTAGTTGTGCCCCAAAGTATGACGTGGTGGATGGCATGAGCTCATGGCCATTGTGGACTGTTATGTTGGAGTCTGATTCTGTGTTGTCCACTTCTGATGCATCCAGATGTGACAGCGGCAACATGTTGGGAGATACATCTTTTTCCCCCTCAGGGACCTAGGAGTGCTCAGAGAGATCTGTGTGTCTGGTTCATTGAGCCACCAGCAGGCTATTTCGTGGTGTGGTTATCACATGGGTCACTTATGCCACGTTTGCACGTTAACAAACAAAAATTGGCTTTTGAATTGAGGTTGCACAATGTTACTGCAGAGGGTGGTGTGCAACATGGGGATATCATCATCTTGATTTGTGCTTTACTTGCATATGATGTTTTTGTTAATGCCACTGAAGTGATCTTTCATCTCTGTCTCATGCAGCATCTCCCGTGGGCACAGAAGGACAGGGGACAGACACCAGTGGTGAGGCATCAAGCACAACTGCTACACACGAGCACAGTGACACTGATGTGACCAGCGCCCCAGAGGGGGACAGTAGTCTGCTTGAGGAATCACGGCCAGAGACACCAACCTCAATGTCATCTAACGCCAGTGGGGATGCATCTATATTGGCGGGCACAGGGAGCAGGAACTCTGCCTCCTCTTCCACCACACAGCGTTCAGTGCCCACCCTCCCACCTACTTCCACTAGAACTGCCCGTGTACATACCATTAAGAAGGGAAGAGTGTCCTTCACCCCAGGCACTGCCGCCCCTGTCTCCCCTGCTGCCATCAGTGTTGAGTCTGTGGACCTTTTGCGCCAGCTGTGTGTGGGCCAGACAACTCTTATCAATGCCTTCCTAGACCACGACAAAAATTTGCCACAGGCCGTTCCTTTCATGGAGGGCATTCATTTAGATGTGGGTGGGCTACACCGGACTGTCAAGTCTTTGTCCTCCGCAGTGACGGCAGCAATTCAACTGGCACAATCTCAGAGTTCAGCTCCAGTCCCTTTGGCCACCCCCTGCCAGTGGCTACATCTGACGATAGTGACCACACACCACAGACCTCAGGCTCAAGATACAACACATGCAGCACACAACAGTAGCAGCCCAAGCAGTCCAGAGCGTAGACACCATCTCCCCAAAAAACCAAAGCCTCCCTAGAGCGCAAAGGCAAAAGCCCTTCAGAGGACACTCAGGGGCATAAAGCCAAGAAGCAGGCCTCAGGCTCACATGCCTCAGAGGCATCCCCAGCCAAGGACTCTCCTGTCTCAAAAGCGTCTTGCAAAGACAAGGAGACAGTGTTATGCCCGCTGAGAAGCTTGTGCCTGCTAAGAGTCCACATAAAAATAGCTCCAAGGCAGATTCATCCACAACCTCAACTCCCATCCACACCCATGTGAAGCAGAGAAAAGAGGGAACTATATGGGGTACATTCCTTGTGCAGCTACTCATGTACTTACTCTGCACTTTGTATTGGCCACTGGCCTTGATGTTCACTACTGTTTGCCGCCCATTCCCTGTGAAGCTTCTCATGTACCTACTCTGCCCTTTGGACTGGCCACTGTCCTTGATGTACCTTGCTGTTTGCCCAGTCCCTGTGCAAGATCGTATGTAGCTACTCTGCAATTTGGACTGGCCACTGGCCTTGATGTTCACTGCTGTTTGCCCATTCCCTGTGCTGTATCTAATGTACCTACTCGGCACTTTGTACTGTGCAGCTTCTCTGTACCTACTCTGCACTCTGTACTGGCCACTGGCTTTGCTCTTGTCTACTTTTGGTGCCTATCTGTTTTGTATGTGAATTAAGACAGTTACTCCTGTTGTCTGCTTTGTCAGTGTCCTTGCTAAATAAAGGGTTTTCTGTTTGGGCATGGTTTAATGTGACACATGCTCTGTATGCCACTTTTGCATTGCCAATTGTTTGTTTCACTTTTTCACGGTTTTGCAGAGGTGACTGGCACTTCAGTTCTTCTTGACTCTGAGGCTTGGGGGTGCAATGATTGTGGTTTGTGATGAACTACTGTTATCATGATCATTCTTTAATCAGGTTAGCTAATTTGTACACATGTCACGTTTGGATGCACTGCCAGCACAAAGTTTGATTCTATCCACAGGATTGCAGGCAGGCTGGCCAGGGCCATAATGTCTGTGTGATCTTTCTTGATATGTGAACAGCAGTGTTGGTGTATGGTCATCTTGTGATGGCCAGTCATCCTGGTCATATGGGTGAATTTCAATGTCTGCACTTGGGTGGTCAAGAAGTGTGCAGTGTGAAGGTTGTGACGTTGTCAGTGGTGTTGATGTGTGTATGCCCCTGCAATGGCAACTGCTCACAGTGTCACCCAGGAGTTGAGTGCCTGTTAGTTTGATTAGTCAGCCCTGTGATTGTGATTGTGTGCACATGTGGGAGTTGTAGGTTGTGCACTGTGCAGTGTGGTGGTGAGTCCTTGCTCTTCTGGGGACACCTACTTGTTGTTGGTGGCAAATGTGAGTATGCCGAGTGTGTGATTGGCAATTCAGTGTTCTGTTTTGTTGATCAGCCATGTGTCTTGATATTGTTTGTGCTCACTGTGCAGACCTGCTCAGTCACGCTGACATTGTGGATGTGTTTTCTCATGCATTGCTGTCACTTGAGGCTTTTTTGCCTCCAGTATGGCATGTGGGGGTATGGAGTCATAACATCCCCTCTGTGCTACTGATGCCTATCCATTGTGAGTGAGGAGTCCATCTATTTGTGTATTGGGCACTCCTGCCATGACACTACTGACGCACACAACACTTCACTCTCATGTCCGATATCTCCTTGGTTTGCAGGTTTGTGGGCCTCCCCACCACTTTATTTGTTACAGTTTGCTTTGTGGTGCTGATCTGTGCACTGGACCAATGTGCCACTCAGGACAGTTTCCAAATTGGTTATATGTGATTTTCTGGTACTGTTTTGCAGTCATGGTTGCTCATCTGCAGCTCAACTGTTTGTGCTGCACAGTCCTCTGGTCATGTTGTTTTCACCTGGGTGTCCCAGATTTGTGCATCTGTGGGTGATGTGTGAGCTGTATGTGTTTTTGCTGAGGTACTTCTTCCCTTCCTGAGTGTGATGCTGTCTGTGTGCTATGGTGATTTGTGTTGTGGGGGTTCATGGTGTCACACTCACATCATGGTGGAACTAGTATGTTTGGTGTGCACACACAGCTTGTTGTGCATGCAGTTCTGTGAGTGTATGTTGAATTGTAATTGCCTGGTGTGCATCCCCTTATGTATAGCTGTGTTTGCAATGTGATGGATTGGCATGTGCATCTGTTGTGTGTTTGAAGTGGATGTGTGCAGTGTTTGGCCTGTGCTGTCTCTTGCAGCTGACATCTGTGTGTGATGTTCTATTTGAATGTCAGTGTGTGTGATTTGTGTGTGTGATTCATTCAGATGTGTGTTGCAAGTGTAGTGTGCATTACTCGTGTGTCCGTCACATGCACTTTGGGCTATTCTTGTTCCTGGGTTTGTTTTGAGTGCATCCTTGGGAATTTGTCCTCTAATATTTGACCTGTCACTTGTCAGGATTGTGCATTTGCAAGCATGTGGCACACTATGACACCATGTTGACTTGATGGGTGGTGTGGTATGTCTGTTGTGTGTTTTCCTATTGGCCCATTGCTCCCAGTTTGTGGCCATTATTGTTTTGAGATGATGCACTTATTTTCTGTGTTCGACAGGTGTCTGGTGTAGACAGGAACTGTATGTCAGCGCATGAGTCGTGTGTTGCGGTTGTGTGCGGAGTTGTGTATTTCCGTACCTGCGACGTTGTCCACAACAGTGCATAACTTGCTGGTAGTGTATCAGGCACAGCACCGAGTAGATGTGTAAAGCTCGATCCATTGTGTTCCGGACCGGGTGATGTGGACCGGCAGTCTGGTTTGACGCACTGCAGTCTCTGGTTGGGTGGTTTCTCTGCTGCGTGACTGGCTGTTTGGCGCATCCTGATTTGTACAGCTGTCTGGTTGTCATTCCACATGGTGGTGGGTCTCTATTGGCTCCCATCACCGCGGTGATGAGTGCATTTTTACGGCAGTGCACATCGCATCGCGGCGGAGGGGAAATGGGCTATGTTTGCCCATTGTAATATGGCAGAGGTGAGGACTGCTGCTCGTGTGTGGAAAATCCTAAATACAATAGAGCCTCCCAATCATCCCCTAGGGACTGGGTATAATCAATCACAAAATGTCATTGTCCCTCGAGGAAACATTTCAGATTAATTACAATTTTTACAGTGATGTCACATTCGTGATCATTAATCCAATTATGCAGGGAGATTTATGCACATATAAAGGAATATATCAAAAAGGTATATCTTTTATTCAAATCAACTTGTTTAGTATCAATTGATGCCTGGCAAGGGACATACTACTGAGGTTCTTAACTGAATTGACAGTAGTAAAAAGAACACCTTTTGCTAAAATTATGGATAATCAAAACACCATATTCAGTTGAAATTGAACATAACAATTCATCACATTT
Organism: Lissotriton helveticus; assembly: GCF_964261635.1. Taxonomy (NCBI): domain Eukaryota; kingdom Metazoa; phylum Chordata; class Amphibia; order Caudata; family Salamandridae; genus Lissotriton; species Lissotriton helveticus. The sequence continues at coordinate 891,577,754 of NC_136063.1, read as the reverse complement.
GCAGTCTGTATAATTAACATATAAGCAAACGATGTTAGGCATCGACGTTTCGGTCCCCCGTTGGTCTAAAAGATCCTCAGGACCATCATCAGGACGGTATTGTTGCACATCTACATTTCTCAAAATACTTCCAAAGGAAGTGACAAAGGAGATATATCCTATTCAAGGTGTCAATCCAATGAATTTGTCTTCTTTAACACTATGAAATATCACCACGAAATTAATCGGATTCACAAGCGTGTAATTGCTTATGGCTGGAACCTGCATGGCTAAGTCCGTATACGCCCGACTTGGTCGTGAATCGGGCATATACGGACTTAGCCAAGCAGGATCCAGCCATAAGCGATTACACGCAGGTATATAATTAACCTGTAAATAAAACTATAATTAACCTGTCATCTAGAACCTTAACATTTAAAGAAAAACAAACTCTGTGTTTAGGACTGACTTTTTGCCCCACGGAACTGTTCAACTATGCGGATACCAGGGTAGATGTCTTTAAATTTATTAGAAAATGTAAGTTATCTAAATGGCACTCCCTGTTTTAAAAAAATACACTTACGGAGTCTAACATGGATAATATGAATGATGAATAGATGGAGTTACCTGAATTAATGGTGGGGGATGTGGAATTGTTACAAACCGCATACTCTCTAGGTGATATCACTTTGGATGGTGACGATGATACCCAGGTAGTAGGCCTTAGAGAATCAAGAACAGATAGGGCCGCCAACACTCCCTTCAGACCAAAATCTGTGTTTTATCCTACTTTGCCCCACGACTCAATAGACACCTATCATGTGGTGGTTACTAAGGAACTCATAAAATTGAAACATAGCAGTTACAATTCTGCCAAAGGGAAATTTAATCTATCAAAAGATCAGAGAGAATTTATTTTTTCCTTAGCAGAAGATCGTAATGTCATCTTGAGACCCTCTGACAAGGGTGGTAAAATTGTTCTATGGGGGAGAGACATGTACATTAAAGAGGCACTCCCACAATTGGAAGAAAACATCTTTTATTGTAGAAGTAACATTAGAGATTACCACGAAAGTATAACAGATACTTGGGACACACTTAATGAATGGCGCGGAGAGGGTTTACTCACTTGGCAGGAATCTCGATTTCTAAAAAATGATTATCCTAAACAGCCAATTTTTTATCTTTTGCCGTAGGTCCACAAGAATACCAATGAACCCCCTGGTAGACCTATTGTTTCTTCTATAGGTAGTGTAAACGAAAACTTGTCCAAGTATATCGATCACTTCCTAGGGGAGTATATATGTCTTCTTCCTTCGTACACCAAGGATACCACTGACTTCCTCAATAAAATCAGCAACATTCAATGGACAGAGGGATCTCTGCCCATTACTATGGACGTTAGTGCACTCTACACTATTATTGATCACATCCAAGGGATGGAAGCTAGCTACCACTTCCTTAAAAATAGGAATATAGATTTTCTTGACCATACTAGCATGCTTATGAATATGATGAAAATATGCCTTAGAAATTACTTTTTTATGTTTGATGGGGACATATTTAAACAGAACCGTGGCGTGGCTATGGGTTCCGCCTTTGCTCCTAGTTTCGCTAACCTTTTCTTAGGTAAGTGGGAGGAGGAAATAAGAAAGGATGCCAATTTTACTGATGACTTTTCCAAAGTTGGTATCTGGATCAGATACATTGACGACTTGTTCGTCGTATGGCATGGGACACATAATAAAGCGGTAAGCTTCATTAACAAACTGAATATCAATGAATATAATATACATCTCACATATAACACCAGTAGTGAATGTATAGAGTTCTTGGATACTGAAGTCAAAATTGAAAATGGTACCTTGGTGTCTAGTTTACACAGAAAGGTTACCGCAGGCAATAGTCTGCTTCACGCCCTCAGTGCCCACCCAGAACCCATAAAATGGAGTACACCTTATATGGAGCTATTGAGGGCGAGAAGAAACTGCAGCACCAATGAGGGCTTCATTTCAGAACAAGAAACCATGCTATCAAGATTCAGAGAGAGAGGCTACCTGAAATGGGTGTTGAAAAAAGCAGTCTCAAAAGTAGCAATAATAGAGAGATCTGAAACACTTATATCTAACACCAAAACTAAGGAAGATGCAAGTACTACTAGAGTCATCACCACGTACCATCAGGGATCTGACAAAGTTCGCAAAATCCTAGCCGACAATTGGCCTATTCTGAAATCAGACAATATCATAGGCACACGGGTAGGGGACAGACCATTGATTACATATAGAAGAGGCAGTAACTTGAGAGATATCTTGGTGAGAGGAGATATCAGTGACAACAAAAATCAACATATTCAGGGACTCAAGGGTTTTTACCCCTGTGGACACTGCAGTGCATGTAAACAGAGTCTTATGGTCAAGGAAGTTAACATCCCAGGTAATCCTCAACCTAGAAAAATTAAACAATTTCTTACATGTAATTCTAATTATGTGGTATATGTATTGGAATGTCCGTGCCATAAGAGATACGTGGGTAGCACAACATGCATGGCCATGAAAAGAGTACAGGAGCATCTGAGAGGGATCACACATATAGATGCACGCTACCCCATTGCACGACATTTCCAGGAGTGTCATCAATCAAACACATCCCTACTTAGTTTCTTTGTAGTGGAACAAGTGAACATCGGTAAGAGAGGAGGTAATCGTAAACTGGCACTAAGAAAACGCGAATCTAGGTGGATTATGGACCTCAAAACTAGATTTCCAGGGGGCCACAATCTGGATGAGGAACTGGCAACTCACTTACACGAGTAAATCTGAGCTGCTAGTAGTAAGAATATAGAGTGCGTGATTATATAAAGTTTTGTTGCTGAGAAAATGTTGTATCTGTTAGATAAAGTGAATATGTGTTTACAAAATATGATCACAATGTCATGTATATATACGTTTTAATGTTGATTTTAACATGTATTTATATGTTTTTTCTAGGGGTAAAGGAAGGGTAAATCCACCTCACTAGTTTGTGCACTTCACTGTTTCCCTAACCTTTTCTTCATTTGGATTCAAGACATCACTATAATAGAGTAAGATAAGAAAAATTCACTTTTTTGCACTACTTTTACTTTCATTCGGTAGGAGGTTGATTGTCAGAAACCTGTGGCTTTGCCATAAACTAATGGTTGATCATTGTTCAGAAATCATGTCTGTGATCATATGCTATTGTAGTTCTCTTTTCTGTGCAATCACTTTTGGCACTTTAGAAAATCTACGCCCTAATAGGTTCTCCCCGTAAACATTGAGAGGTATAGGTATTTACCTATTAGTGTGGTCCACTAAGCACTATAATATAATAGAAATAAAAGTATTCAAATTAGCAATGTAACTTGTTTTAATGTAGGATATTATACTCTTCCTTTATAACACTATTCTAGCACTGACCCATTGGAAACAAACCACTAGACTATTACTCATTTTGGTACTATACCGAGGGTATTTTACTAAAGGGGATACATACAATGAATGAGATTTGATATCTCGCATACAAGGGGCGATGTTTGTTTATTTATTTGAAATATACAAATAATTGGAGGAGGCCTTGTAATATTTTCTTAGGGCACTAGACCGAAAGAATGTGAATACATACGCTAATTATAAGTTTACTGAAGTCTCAGACATGTTTACAAATGTTTACAAATACGTGAGACCTTCAGGGTGTAATATGGCCTGAACTTGATTAGAAACTTAGTGCTCAGCATTAATTTAATCTAAATTTGGACACAAATAACAAAATGAAATGAACTGTTGCGAGTTGATGTCATAAATGAATATTGTAATAGCAAATCAAATATTACTAATGATACAGACAGGTAAAAATGCTTTCTTATGCCAAAAACGATGTAATTTACCACTCTGCAATGGCGGATCTAATTGCACTGATAATCATGTGACTTAAAACAAAGATGTCAACTCCCTTGTTTATGTTTATTTAACATGCCGGATCATTTGGAGTTTATCGTGTGACCAAGACACATTTCTGTGTCGAAACGCGTAGCATATTTGGGAATAAAAGAAAACCTTAAAAACAACCTGCTTCTGAGTGCACATTGCTTTAATAGCACTTGATGAAATATATATATATATATATATATATATATATATTAATTATAAGGTATTGAACAGTAAACATGTTTGTATAATTATTAAACTTACATTTGTCTTGCTTTAATTTTCTTGTTGCTCATTTTATCGATGGTCGTGGTTGATTCAAGAGTTTATTTTTTTCTATTGGTTTAAAAGGAACATTTTATTTTTATTCAAGTGTTACATTTAATTTGATTATTTCGTTTATTTCATTTCTATTTTTATTTAGTTGAGAAAAAAAATACTATTTTAAGTTTATGAAGTTTATTTCGTTGCTTTGTTGAAGGTTGTAGAAGATGTGAAGAGAAAAGTATTTGTTAGTTATATTTTGCTTTTTCATTTAATTTATTATTTGTATCAGTTTGCTCTTTTTGTTGGTTAATTTATATACTTACATAGGGCCCAATTCCGATCTCGTCCGGACGACCCTCCCAGAGCCATCCTTATGCTTACCTTCCCACCGACTCGTCCCGGGAGCCGGGCCATCCAAACGACTAAGTAAGAAGTGCAAAATTCAGAAATTTTCGAACAACTCGTACGCTCTGATTCGGACTCCATTTTACTTGCAAGTAGGCTTTGTAAAAGCTGAATGGAGTCGTCCGGAGGCATCTCCCAATCAGATTCCGGGCGATCAAGTACGATGAGCACTTCCCATGCGCCAAACTGGTTGACATCTCCAGCATGTCAGAGCATCTAGAAGAGCAATATTTCAGTTCCGATTCGTGCCACAACACAATCCCTGTGAACGAGATGGAGCAGCCATGAATGCTATTGTACATGTCATCCCTATACTGTACACCTACGGTCGATACTACAACGCTAACTGACAGGTTCTTCACAGACGGTAAGTCAGCCACCTACCACACACAAAACGTCACTACCCCGCAAAAGGCAACATAATACACAGTTCCTGATAAACCACAGTTAATATTGGAGTGGGAGAATTCTTGTAGCAATGTAGAGGCAAGGGGGATAGTGGATGGTAAATACTCCCACCATAATCCACCTCATTGGGGGTGGATGGCCATCACTACCACCATTGTCTACCCCATAGGGGAGTGGAGGCCTAATGTCAATGTCGGAATTTGTAAAGCGCACAGCTACCTCCACCGGAGGTGTCCCGGCGCTGTCCGTATACCGCTTAGGAACCCTTCCTGGTTTCCCGGGAAATGTCCACTCCTGGGCACCCCCCAGGTGCAGCCAGGCATCCCAGCGCTTTTGGGGCCGTTGTGGAGACTAAGCAAGCTATTGCCCAGAGTTGCAGCGTGGGACCCATGATCAGAACAGGCACTGAGGCGAGAATATCCAGTCAGGGGAATTAATGAGTCGGAGACCCGCCGAGGCGGGAATCGAACCCTGGTCCCTGGCCAGAGCTCTGCATCAAGGTCTGCCTGCTCTAACCATTGAGCCACACTTCTCCACTAACACAACCAGCGTTGTCCACCCCATAGGGGGGTGGATGCCTAACACTCACAGCATTGTCCAACCCATAGGGGGGTGGATGCCCATCACTACCACCATTTTCCACCCCATGGGGAGGCATGCCCAGCACTCCCACGGTTGTCTACCTACCAGCGTTGTCCAACTGATAGGGGAGGTGGATGCCTAACACTTCCAGTGTTGTCCATTCCATAGGGGGTTGGATGAATAACACTCCCAGCACTGTCCACCCCATAGGGTGGTGAATGGGCATCATTACCACCGCTGTCTACCCCATAGGGGGGTGGATTCCTAACACTACCAGAGATACGTAACACTACCGATGTTGTCCACCCCATAGGGGGGTGGATGCCTTACACTACCAGAATAGTCCAACCCATAGGGGGATCCCCATCACTACCACAGTTGTCTACCCAATAAGGGGGCATGCCCAAAACTCCCACTGTTGTCTACCCCATATGGGGTGGATACCCATCACTACCACCATTGTCCACCCCATAAGGGGGTGGATGTCTAAAACTAACAGTTTTGCCCATCCCATAGGGGGTGAATGCCTAACACTACCAGTGTTGTCCACCCCAAAGGGGGGTGGATGCCTAACACTCCCAGCATTGTCTACCCCATTGGGGGGGTGGATGCCCATCACTATCACCGTTGTCTACCCCATAGGGGGGCATGAGAAACACTCCAATCGGTATCTACCTCATAGGGAGGTGGATGCCCATCACTACCATCATTGTCTACCCCATAGGGGGGTGGATGCCGAACACTACCAGCGCTGTCCACCCCATAGGGGGTGGATGTCTAATACTACCAGCGTTGTCCACTCCATAGAGGGTGGATGCCTAACACTCCCAGTATTGTCCACCCCATAGGGGGGTGGACGCCCATCACTACTACCATTTTCTACCCCATAGGGGGGCATGCCCAGCACTCCCACCGTTGTCTACCTACCAGCGTTGCCCAGCCGATAGGGGAGGTGGTTGTCTTACACTGCCAGAGTTGTCCACCCCACAGGGGGGTGGATGCCTAACACTACCAGCGTCGTCCACCCCATAGGTGGGTGGATGCCTTACACTCCCAGCATAGTCTAACCCATAGGGGGAATGCCCATCACTACCACTGTTGTCTACCCCATAGGAGGGCATGCCCAACACTCCCACTGTTGTCTACCCCAAAGGGGGGTGGATGCTCATCACTACCACCATTGTCCACCCCATAGGGGGGTTGATGCTTAACACTAACAGCGTTGTTCACCCAATAGGGGAGGTGAATGCCTAACACTACCAGCATTGTCCACCCCATGGCGGTTGGATGCCTAACACTCCGAGCGTTGTCCACCCCATAGGGGGGGGTGGATGCCCATCACTGCCACCATTGTCTACCGGTAAGGGGGTGTAGGCCTTACACTCCCAGCATTGTCTACCCCATAGGGGGTGGATGCCCATCACTATCATCATTGTCTACCCCATTGGGGGGCATGACCAACACTCCAACCGGTGTCTACCTCATAGGGGGGTGGATTCCCATCACTACCACCATTGTCTACCCCATAGGGGGGTGGACGCCTAACACTACCAGCGCTGTCCACCCCATAGTGGGGTGGGTGTCTCACACTACCAGTGTTGTCTACCCCATGGGGTGGATGCCTAACACTCCCAGCGGTGTCCACCCCCTCACTACCACCATTTTCTACCCCATAGGGGGGCATGCCCAGTACTCCAACCGTTGTCTACCTACCAGCATTGTCCACAAGATAGGGGAGGTGGATACCTAACACTACCAGTGTTGTCCACTCCATAGGGGGTTGGATGAATAACATTACCAGCATTGTTCACCCCACAGGATGGTGAATGGCCATCACTACCACCGTTGTCTACCCCACAGGGGGATGGATTCCTAACACTACCGGAGTTGTCCACTCCATAGGGGGTGGATGCCTAACACTACCAGTGTCGTCCACCCAATAGGGGGCGGATATTTTACACTCCCAGCATAGTCTGCCCCATAGGGGGGGTGGATGCCCATGACTACCACTGTTGTCTACCCCATTGGGGGGCATGCCCAACACTCCCATTGGTGTCTACCACATAGGGGGTGGATGCCCATCACTACCACCATTATTCACCCCATAGGGGGGTGGATGCCTAACACTAATAGCGTTGTTCATCCGATAGGGGAGGTGAATGCCTAACAATACCAGTGTTGTCCACCCCGTGGGGGGTTGGATGCCTAGCACTCCCAGCATTGTCCACCCCATAGGGGGGTGGATACCCATCACTACCACCATTGTCTACCCCATAGGGGGTGGATGCCTTATACTCCCAGCATTGTCTACCCCATAAGGGGGTGGATGCCCATCACTACCCCGTTGTCTACCCCATAGGGGGGCATGACCAACACTCCCACTGGTGTCTACCTCATAGGGGGTGGTTGCCCATCACTACCACCATTGTCTACACCATAAGGGGGTGGATGCCTAACACTACAAGCGCTGTCCAACCCATAGGGGATGAAATCCCAACACTACCAGAGTTGTCCACCCTATAGGGGGTTGGATGCCTAACACTACCAGTGTTGTCCACCCCATAGTGGGGTGGATGCCTTACACTCCCAGCATACTTTACCCCATAGTGGGTTGGATGCCCATCACTACCACTGTTGTCTACCCCATAGGGGGCATGCCCAATACTCCCACTGTTGTCTACCCCATAGGGGATGCATGCCCATCCCTACCACCGTTATCCACCCCATAGAGGGGTAGATTCCTAACACTACCAGCATTGTCCACCCCATAGGGGGGTGGATGCCTCACACTACCAGCGTTGTCCACCTCATAGGGGGTAGATGCCTCACACTATCAGCGTTGTCCGCCCCATAGGGGGTGGATGCCTAACACTCCCAGCATTGTCTACCCAATAGGGGGGTGTATGCCCATCACTACCCCATTGTCTACCCCATAGGGGGGCATGACCAACGCTCCCACTGGTGTCTATCTCATAGGGGTTGGATGCCCATCACTTCCACCATTGTCTACCCCATAGTGGGGGGATGCCCATCACTACTACCTTTGTCTACCCCATAGTGGGGGCATGCCTAACACTCCCACCATTGTGTACGCCATAGGGGGGGTTGATGCCCATCACTACCACCATTGTCTATCCCATAGTGGGGTGGATGCCCATCACTACCACCATTGTCTACCCCATAGGGGGTGGATACCTAACACTACCAGCGTTGTCTATCCCATAGGAGTGGATGTCTAACACTCCCAGCGTTGCCCACCCAAAAGGGGGTGGATGCCCATCACAACCAGCGATGTCTACCCCATAGAGAGGGTCGATGCCTAACACTACCAGTATTGTCCACCTCATAGGGGGTGGATGCCAAATGCTACCAGCGTTGTCGACCCCATATAGGGGTGGATGCCTAACACTCCCAGCATTGTCTACCTCATAGTGAGGTGGATGCCCATCACTACCACCATTGTCTACCCCATAGGGGTGCATACCTAACACTTCCACCATTGTCTACCCCATAGGGGGGGTGGATGCCTGTCACTACCACCATTGTCTACCCTATAGGGGGATGGATGCTTAACACTACCAGCGTTGTTCACCCCATATGGGGGTGGATGTCAATACTACCAGTGTTTTTTACCCCATAGGGGGGTGGATGCCTAACCCTCGCATCGTTGTCTACCCCATAGGGGGGAGGATGCCTAACACTCCTAGCGTTGTCCACTCCATAAGGGAGTGGATGCTTAACACTACCAGTATTGTCATGCCAAATTGGGTTTTCAGTGCAAACACCCAGCAATGTGTACCCATAATGTGGTATGGGGCCAACCCACCTAGCACTGTAGTGACAATTTGGTGCTTGTGGAGCTCCCCCCAGCATGGTCCAGCAATTAGGTGTTTTGGGGGCTAACCCCCACGCACTGTTGTAACACAAAGGTGCTTGTGGGGCTCAACCCCAGGCATCGTCAAACAATTAGGGACTTGGGGGGCTAACCCCCCCCCCAGTACTGTTGTCACAAAAAGGTGCTTGTGGGGCTAAACTCCCCCAGCATGGTCAAGCAATTAGGGGTTTGGGGGGATAACCCCCCCAGCACTGTAGTGATAAAAAGGAGCTTGTAGGGCTCAACCCCCTGCATGGTCCAGCAATTAGGGTTTTGGTGGGCCAACCCCACCAGCAATGTAGTCTCTTATAATAATAATCTTTATTGCTTGATTAATAAAAAATCTTTGCAAAGACTCTTTTAAAAAGAAGAGAGGGAGATGCATAATCAAAAAGTTTTACAAAACAGATAAAAGCAATAAACAGGTTAAAAAAAGAAAATAATAACCATGCAGACTAATACAGTACTGTGCTTTTGTATAAAAAGCCTGTCACAAATTGCTGTGTCTTTAATTATCAAGAGGGAGCCAAAATGCCAAAGCAGATCTCGATGAATCAGATTCAAACACTAGCCACTGGGTTTAGGGTCGTGTTAACTTTTTTCATGAAGCGCACAAGTCTACAGGCTGGTTGGATGTCTTCTCCCTTGAAGCTAATCAGCAGAGCTTGTCGACGAGTACGCACACAGCTTTGGTTCCAGAGCTGTGTTAATTGGCTCCTTCTTGCTCTATCTAAAGCCCTACAGCTACATAGCAAGTGCAGAACGTCCTCCTTTGGGTTATCACAGAGCCTGCACTTAAGGTTGGACTCTAGGCGTTTCCACGGGGAAGATGTTCTTTTGATGGGATTACCCCCATCCTCAGCCGCAGAAAGTCTTCCTTCGCCTTCCTTGAGAAGCCGGTGCTGAGGTATGACTGTGGTAAGGCGCTGGTGTAGCCTTGAATCACGAACCACCCGTGGGACCTCCTGGTTAGTGCTGCTTTGTCTTCTTCCAAGGAGATTATTTTCACAGATTTGTTGACAAGGCGCTTGAAGCATTTGTGTGAACAGCTCGAGACCCAAAGGTCTTTTAACGCAAGGGAGTTTATAGCTGCTCGGAGGTAGACCATTGCGGGGCAGTCCTTATTTGTTTCCAGCTCTTTCCAAAGATGGACATTCAGAGAGTCTATTTCGACGTTCCTTACTTTGTGCCAGCATTTTGAGTATGCGCCCTTACGTGCAATTTGCTGCTTCTGTAAGCCGAACTCCAGCCTTAACTGTGCTGGAGAGGTATACGGAGGGAGCGTGAAAAGCATTCGCAGTGTTTTGCTTACCACGTTATCTAAGGTGACCTCATCTCTCCCTCTCATGCATTCACTGCCGTATGTTATCGATTGCAGCAGTTTTGCACGAAGTATGTCCAGCAAGGGGATTAAGTTTGGGCCCAATATTTTGTTTTTAATCATTTTTAATGCTATGGCCAGTGAAATTCCTCTGTTCTTTATTGATGTTTCTTGCCTCTGGAATGAGCCTATTGAATCAAAAATTATCCCCAGATATTTGTATTCTTTAACTGTTTCCACTTTATGGTCATGAAGAGACCATTGAAATACCTGTTTTTTTGATTTTTGATTTAATACCATCACCTTTGATTTTTCTGTATTTATGCTTAGCCAGTTCTTTTCGGAAAATTTACTTGTAGTATTGATAAGGTGTTGCAGGCCTACTGGAGTTTGGCTAATTAATATCAAATCGTCTGCATATAATAAGTTGGACAATGTAAAACCCCCTAACTTTGGGGCATGATGGTTACAGTTATCCAGATCTTTGGAAAGGTCAGACATGAAAAGGTTGAACAGGGTCGGTGCGAGGACGCACCCCTGTTTCAGCCCTTTTGTAGTTGGTATTTCTTTTGACAGACAGTTGCCGGCTCCCAGTTTTATTTGGATCCAAGTGTCTGTATGTAGTAAAATCAATAGATTCAGTAATTTGGGGTCAACCTCCCACTTTGAAAGCTTTGCCCACAGTTTTCCTCTATCAATGCTGTCAAATGCGGCTGAGAAATCGATGTAGCACACCTATAAAGGTTTTTTACGTTTGATTGTAACATCTATCAGCAGTGAGAGGGCTAGATTGTTTGTCGTGGTCCCTAGGTTTTTTTGAAATCCAGTCTGATTTATAGGGATACATTTTTTGTTTGACGCCCAGACAGTTAGTTCTTCTAAGAGAAGCCTCGGAAAATATTTGGCATCTATATCTATAAGGGCTATGAGCCTGTAGTTCTTAGCCTCGCTCTTGTTGCCTTTTTTGTAGATTGGTGCAATTATTGAACCCGTCCAGGAGGACGGGAATTGTGCGGCCTTCCAGGATTCTACAAAGAGCGGGAGCAGTTGTTCGGCCCAGTAAGTTGGATCTTGCTTGTAGAGGATGGAAGGGATTCCGTTTGGGTCTGGGGCTCCCTCCTTCCGTCCTTTCGCAATTCGTCCCTTCAACTGCACGATTGAGCCTGGGAAGTTGGACTCCTTGTCTGGAGGCTTTAGGGCCATTGGGTTTGCCTGGAGAAATTCTGCACTTCGATGACCCTTGCCTGTCACTTCGTCGTTAAAGTGTTTCGTCAGATAATTTACCCAGGTGGCCTCAGTGATTTTATTAACAGTTTTCCAAAATCTTGCACTGTTATTGTTTTTTGAATCGTAAAGCAGTTTAGCCCAAATTTTTTCGGTGGATTCCTGCTTGATTCGCCACAAGATTTTGTTCCTATTGCACTTTAGTGATCGCAATTTGGTCACTAAGTTGTTGTCGCTCCCATCTTTCCGCAGCTCGCGAAGTGTTCTGTTAATAGCCGTTTTTATTGCCCTTAAATTGGAGGTTAAAGGAGTCTGAGAATATTTTTTTGGGTTACTAATTGGCCAAGCAAATATTTTTTGACTTGTCCGTGCTCCGGTTTCTTTAGCGAAGTTGGACTTGTTATTCATTAGGCCAAAGATTTTCAGAAAGGACTCCCAGGCGATTATTTTGTTGTCGTTCAGTGCTGCAACACCCTTGTACCCTCAGTATCAATTCTTGCGGGAGATGGTCGCTGCAGTCAGATATGCCAATTTTAAAGTCTTGTACTAATGTAAACAGAGAAAAAGATAAAAAGGTGTAGTCGATCGCCGAGCTGGAGGTAGAGTTGTGAAAGTTGCTGCTTGGGGTCGGTCCCCTGGCGATCGCCCATTTATTGAAATCAGGCCCAGATTTGTTAAGTCTTCTATTAGGCTTTTTGATAGATTCGTTGGTTTGCCCCATGGACACACTTCCAGTGGGGGGATCCCGCTTGCATGTAAATGATCTTCCATTGGATGATTCTTTTCTGACGACTTCGAAAGGAACATGTTAAAGTCTCCTGAGACAATAAGATTAGAGGTTTCCGCTTCCGTTATTAGTTTGTTCAGTTCTGACACCAGGGATTTAGCGCCGTTTTTTTTACATTTTGGGTGCAGGTAGGTATTGACCAGGATTAGTTCTTGTCTGTTGGTTCCCAAAATTGATATTTCCAACTGAACTACAGTGATCCTGTTTTCCATTCCCGCAGTGTTTTTATTTAGCAGTTCTTTTGCGTGATTTATTGTTTGTATCGAGGTTTATATAGTTAGTCCACTTTTCTCATGTCCAACTTTTGAAGATCTCCTTGCTGGCAGGTGGAATGTTTTGAAGCCCTGCAGATGGAACGGTTCTGCTAACCAGGTTTCTTGTAGCAAGATTAAGTCATACTGCTGAAAGTATAACAAAAGATCTTTATTGGTGGTTTTTGCTCCTAGTCCGTTTATATTCCAGGAACACAGTTTTAGCTGCGGATTTGTGTTTGGAGAGCTACTGCTTCACACTTCGGGTTGTCAGTAGCCAGAATGTCTGGTATTTATAGTTTTTGCAATCCAGTCCCATTCTTGATTTGGGATCAGGAGACCATTGTTTTTTTGCAGGGGGGATGCTCCGGCCTTTCGGTCGGCTGAGCTTCTGCGTGCTCCTCTCAATATAGATTTTTTGAGTATGTCGGGGCGGCGTTTGTTCAGGATCAAATTAGTGTATTCTCGGAGATTGCGAAGAAGTGGTATAGGATAGCCGGGGTTGAGGTACGGTTTGATTCGAATCCCCCAAGCTATTCGTTGATTTTCTTCTCTTAGAATTTTTTTCGCCAATTCTCCTGAGTTCCAGATTGTTTTTGTTATTTCCTGCTCCGATAGATGTTTGATCGTGGTAAATTCAACAGCCTCCAAATCTTGAGGGGTTAGCGTACCTAGGGATGCAATCGAGTTCAAGACTCGTAGGATATTGCTTCGGTTTAAAATGTCCTCGCGACCTTTGGATCTGTAGTCAGGTAGGAAAAGTATTGTTTTGTGCTCGTCATGGATGGCAGCCTCCTGCCGTTGTTCAGGGTTTGCTGCCTGTTCCGTGCTTTGGCATATACTGTAGGCTTGTAGACTTTGCCCTCTCTGTGTCGGTGGAGCCGGGTTGGCAATTGGGTCGCGGGGTTCGTACTTATTGTTCTCCTGAGTTTGTACATGGTTTGATTCGATGACTGTACTTTTGGGTGATCCAGAGACTCTTTCTCTCCGGATCAATGAATCCTTATCAAACATTACATCGGGTTCTTTTGTTCTTGCTGGTAAAGACATACAGGTGGCAGGATCCCAAGGGTTAATGCCTACAGTTGGATGAGCGTCTAAACTGTCCGCAGATTGTGGGCCCACTGTCTGGGAACATAAGCGTTTTTTGCGCTGTTGTTTGTTGCCCCCGAGTCATCTCGTTTTCAACCTTCTTCTTCAGATCCCTTTAGGAGTTGAGCTTCTGTATGTTTATTCTTAGAAGAAGCTGCCTCTAGACCCTTAAGAGCAGGTGCGGATGGGGGACTCTCCCTAGCCCTTGGGCTTGGTTCGTCCTTCGTGCTTCCTTGATCCTTCTCTGGTTCTGACACCGATTTATTTGTTGTAGGAGGTAAGTTTTTATATAGTCTATCTTATTTCTCCCTTTTCTCTTCATTTTCCTTCTTTGTTTTGCTGTCTGTTGTCTGTTACACGATTGTTCTCTGGTTTCGACGATAACTGGCGGCTCTCTGGTCTTGCCCAGCTGCTGTTCTGCTTGCCGGAGTGTGGGTGGGCATCCCGTTTGTTGTAATCTCTGTTTGTTCGATTCCTTGGGATGGTTATTTAAATTATTTAAATCCATGATGGCCTTGGAAGTAATCGAAACCTCGATTTTTTCCTTCGCTTCAATGTCTTGTTTTTTCCTCTCATCACTTACTGCTGCCCATGCTGCTCTTTGGGAGTTGTTTACAGACTTTATGTCTGTTAGGAGCTCAATCATTACTTCTGGTAAGGTGGTTAATTTATCGATGATTAAATAACATGTGCAGTTTGGTGGGTTGATTGTAGTTTTTGATTGAACTCTTTTGATCAGTTCATTCAAATCTAGTAACTTAGTGGCGATGTTAAAGACATGAGTGGTTAAGCGGGTTAGCAGGTTTAGTTGGATGTCCATCTTATCCGAATGGTATTCCATTGTTTTTGTCACAAGGTTCATGGTATTTAGAAGTGACGTCCAAAGGCCTCTCTCTTCTGTGTTTTGAGCCTTTGGGGGTTCTTCAATTTTGCTTTCAGTGTCTTGAAGCGACCTAGCACCTTTTCCCTGGGAATATGTGCTCACCATTTTCTCCCATTCTTCGGTTTTCAGAGAAAATGAATTGGTTCCAACTGCCCCCAGAGACCGAACCTGCGGATTGTTAATGAAGTTATTATCTGAAGAAGTGTTTTTAGTTTGTGCCCAGTTCACAAATATGTTGGTTATTGAAAGTTGTTCTGTGGATGGGTGCTGGGACCAGCCGACTCCTTTTTCTTGTTCGTTGATTGTGTTGTGACCGTCCCGTCTTCCTATAGGGGGGTGAGAGATTGCAGCTGTGCTGTTAGCGGTTGCTGGACCCAAGTACTGAATTGTGATTGGGTCAGAAGATCTAGCTTGAATTAAGATATTTGGCTCCAAAGCAACGTTGTTTACAGTTGTTAGTGAAGCGTGCTGAATCGTGCTTGTGCCAGGATAGCTAGTTTGAGGTAAAGTGTTTCGCTCCAACCCCAGATCCAGGGACACCAACACTGATTTTTTGGCTGGAGTGGAATGGAGTGAGTGATTTTCAGATGATAAATGTTCTTCTAAGGGCTCATTGAGGGATATCTCTTCGTCATTCTCGTTTGCCCCTGGACCTCTTTTTACACTCACATCCTTGTTGACCTCTGAGTTTTTGGTTTGCCACCCAGGTTTGTTTCCATCTTTTTCAGTGCATTGGAGGCTGTTTGCTGCTGTGGATGGATTGGGCGTTGAGTCCCTGTAAGGCTTTGGTGAGCTTTCATTGTCCAGATAACTCGCCGATGGCGATACCGGTGATACCGGTGATAAGGCTCGTGCTGACTCTGCACCATCGTGTTTTGTTAGGACAATTATTTCCGGGAGCAGAGGGGAGGGAAGACCATTTTGAGTGGTGCTCATGTGGTTGAGCACTGCCCCAGCGTCTTTTACAAAGGAAAATTTGGAGTAAATTTTCGGTTGGACAAGAGTTTTGTTTTACTTTTGTGGGTTGAGGGTTTGTGGGTCGGTTTGTGGGTCAGTTTACTCCAGCACTGAACCCTCTGCTTCAGAGTCCCTGGCCAGAGTAACTAGAATGTCATCCTCAGGAATTGTAATAGATTATTGGGTAGATGCACAGCTGTAGTTATGGCAGTGTTTGTTTGCAGCTAAGTATTTTTGGTGGTGCTCCTAAAGGTGACGACGAGGGTCCAACGTCGACTCGTGAAATACATAGATGTGAGGTCGGACAGTGTCCAATCTCATCCCTTTAAGGCACAAAGGGATGAGATTGGACACTGTCCGACCTCACATCTATGTATCCTCAGGAATTGTACCAGGTCTTGTTAGTCTTATTAATTTTTCCTGGTTGTCAGAGGGCACCTTAAGTATCTTGTTTTTCTTCTTCCGATTGGTCACTACTGTAGAAAGGTTCCGTCTTTCTTTGCACGATCTCATAGTAGCTAGTGGCTGATGTCGGTTGAGAGAGGGTTAATGGCCCAGTAGACCATGCACACAGTCCCTTCAGCGGGCGCTGGAAGTAGTCGCAGCGGTCGCGGGGGAGGCGTCAATCGAGCCAGATACAGTCACAGTCACAAACGCAGACTCCTGGTTGTGACTCTTGGTTGAATGACTGTGTGACTGCGTGACTTTGTGACTGTGTGACGGTTTTCCTTTCCCGGCTAAAGTACTACACGGGTGCCGTGATCACTCCCCGAAAGGGGGGGTGGGGAGGATACGTGGCTGGATGACTGTGTGACGGGGTCAGTTGTGTCAGTAGAGGCAGGTGCTCCCCCTGGGTCAGGCACTATACTGCGCTGCACGGCTCACCTTCTAGACCGATCACCGCCGCTCGCCGTTAGATACTGCCGCTATGAGCCTCCGTGAGCACTCTCCCTCTCTGCAAGCTCTTGCCTCTCACTTCTCTAGACGCTCTGGGTGCACTGGGAGTGATGGTACGCGAAGGGTCCAAGTGTCACTGGAGCGCCAGGTTGTCAGCCGAGGTCGTGTACTTGATCCCGGTACAACCCTCAGCAACCCTCCGCTTGGGCACAGAAATTCCCGCAGTCTCTGCCGTCTGGCATCAGGTGTGACTGAGGCATGGTTTCGCTGCCACCACTACTCTCCTGCTCTGTTACTTCGCCGCTCCGAGGCCGCCACAACGTCTCTGTCATGTCCTCTCCTCTCCCAGAGACGGGGAGATGGGGAGCAAGAGCAGGGGCCACGGACCTAGTTTACCGAGCGCCAGTCACCAGGGTGTGGGGCGTGGGAATGCAGGTTCAGGAGCCGGAGCCGAACGTAGGTAGGCAGACAGGCAGGCAACTGTTCTCTCGTTCTCCCGCCTCTCCCCCGCCGCATGCTCTCCCAGCTCACCAGCTCCCAGCTTGCCGAAAATACTCTGTTGGAGGTTGCCGTCAACGGTCACAGCAAAAGAGTGATCCGCAGTCCGCGCCCCCCCCCCCCCGGCAAGCCCCTGTGGTGCAACACAGACGTGGCGGACACGGCGTTTCAGGTACAATCTCCGGTACAATCAGTGGTGTAGTGACAAACTGGGGGATGGGGGCCAAACTCCCACAACACTGTTGAGGCAAACATTGTTGGAGGGGTTACATACCCTCAGCCAGGTACAGCCAATCTGTGCTTTTGGGGTCTAACGCTCCCAGCAATGTTTAATTGGACAATGTGACATGTGAGCATCCAAAATGCATCAACGCACATTTTGGGTACGAGCAGCGGCTAATACAAAGGATTCAATCCCAAAGTCCTGTTTAGATGAGATCCAGTCCCACACTGTGGCAGCAACGTTAACTGCCAAACCTAAGGAATGTTCAGAGTGTAGATGTAGGAGGCCCAGGGCCAGTAGAGAAAGAAAAAAACATGATATCCACTCAATGTCCTTCAAAGACAGTTGAAATAGGGGAAGATGCACAAAGACAACCGATAAGCCACACACTGCAGAACAAACACAACATGTGTGTGAGTGTGGAAGCTGGCTTAGCCTGGGCCGATACACTCAACTGGGGTTAAACTCCACTGAACCATATGTGTGTTGTTTCAAATCAGGAAGTATTCCATATAGGGCTTGGATTGGCAATGTGGGCAATCAGGCATTGTTTGATGAGCGGGTGCGCCAGAGTCACATGCGGGCCAAGCATGGGAGACCACCAAAAACCAGATCAAGAGACTGGCTCACTTGCACAGTTCCCTCCAGTCCACAGCAATGTGGTGCCTGTATCCTGTCTGCTGAGCCGCTGTGATGCAAATTGAGGATTGGGGTACCCTGCAATCCACCTACTAGGACAAACACACAGTTGATGGTGGAATAAGAGGTGGCAGACACATATATGTATGTGACACAAAGTTAAATCATCTGCCCACCACAATAGATACTAAAACCATGCAGGGCAACAGGAGTACACCTACTCAATGAAGAATGACATTGTGATTAATCGGTGTACAATGAAGCACAGAGGAGACTGGCACAGATACCGCACAAGTCCACAGACACACAAAACAGAATCATGAGCCTCCCACTACAACAAACCAGAAAAGGCTGTTTCACAGCTGTAACTGCTACATGTGTAGACCACATTCCTACTTTCTGTGTAGGAAAGCATGGACCATCACCAATGTAGGAGACAGTCACCCGATGTGGCCTGGGAGCATTGCACACAGGCCCGGACTGGCCGTTGCGGGCACCAGGCAATCCCCCGGTGCGCTGCATGGGTGGGGGCAGGTTTTGGGCCCCTGGGCGCCGCTTTTGTTACTGGGCCGTTTTTGCAGCATAGCTGCAAAATCAGCCCTGTAACAAAATCGTCCGAAAGGCAGCACCGGAAAAGAGCGCGGTCGAACCCCCAACAACCCCCCCACCGGAGGGAGGGGGGCCGGGCAAGCACTTTGCTAGGACTGGTTTTGGTTCCCAGTCCGACCCTGATTGCACACCACTCAAGATCAGACCATTTACACTGTCAACGTGGTTGCATGTCTATGACAGCAACTCTGCATCTAGCTACAAAAGCAAGTACATATACAAGGGGACCCCTCTAACGTTACTTTAAGGTCAGGGAAAAGAGGGGAGAAAAAATAAACAATATTGAAAAAATTCCTTCAAGACCTATATACTTTTCATTATAAACATAGTTTACATAAAGGTACTTTGTTCATACACAACAACAAAAAGAAAAACTGATAAGTTTCATTTTAGTTGTTTATTTTATCATTCATTTATTTTTCTTGTGGATTCATCATTCTTTGTTTATTAATTTTCATTTCTTAAAAGTATTTTTTATCTTTTTTTCATTTCATAAAAAGATACATATTATATCAAATATCAACATGATAATTGCAAACAAGGAACACAAGTGAAATACCCTGGGTTATACAACCACAATAAATACAACTCCAGTCATACACTCACATACATTCCAATCCTATTACTATACACACATTCAATACACAATGCAGTATCTGAACAAATCAAAACATAAATAGGCAGAATTGGAAGTATCGCTGCCTAAAATTATGACCATAAGGTGTAAAATATGGATTCCACGCAAGGTTGACGCGCATTTTGGTGGGTTCTATACCACCTTCCTCAGGACCTATGCAGATAAAAACATTCCTTACACAACAGAAACCAGGGAGTTATTATTTCTTAAGGCATGTGCCTTACAGATTTCTTAGGAAATTAAGTAGACCGTGATGAGAGTTGCAATGATCTCAGTGTCCGTCAAAGAGTAAAATTCCTTTTCTTTTCTTAATTATTGCCACACAGAGGTGTCCTTAGTATTGGTGTCCTTACATTCTTAATGGGTAAGTCTCATGACAATAAAAATTAGTGGAATGGTATCTCACTATTACAATTCCTTAAATCTTCCTTCCCCAACTGTTAGGTAATTTTGTTTATTGACTGGCCGGTAACATCTCTTTCTATTCAGATCACTCCTACAGCCTTGCCATCTTTACTGCCGCATATCGAATATCACCCCACGTTACTGTGTAATCAAGAAAAAAAAGGCTACAAAAGCTGCAGTATGTACAGCTCAATAATGCCATTTTGCCAATGCAGAATGTGTATTGCAGAAGACTTGGAAGACACATAAGTTACCAGATAGCGGATACAGCAACTGGGTTTGTAGTGTCCAATGCACAGCCAAATGTGTAAGATAATCTGCCTGCACTGGTGACAATGCCAGGGGGTTAATTTGTGGCTCACCAACCCAATACACATAGCTGGCCACGAGCCATGGGAAATGTGTACATCCGGTGAGGATGGAGTACGTGTGCAGAATGGAATATGCATTGGCCACATTTAGCACTTGAACACTGTCTCTGAATCCTGAAATCCGTCAAGGGGACGTAAAAATAAGACATGTTACCCTCAAGCTCCAGGGCAGGGAAAAAATGTGCTTGTTGGGAGCACTCTTTTACTCCTACATGGCCCACACTTGCCAAGCCACATGACAGATTCAGAACAAGCTGATGATGCTAACTCAAATGGAACTGGGTGAAATGTTTCAATGTCACATGTGAGTTTGCTCACAGTGCAGGATTTTGGTCTCAGCACAACCAGGGATGTCATCACAATGACTCCACTCTCCTGGTGCACCCACACCTTGGCCAGTCAAAATCACAATGCCATGATTACCCACGTGTGTGTAGTCTACTGGGAAGTGCATGGATGCATATGTGGACTAGTTGGAGCACAGCTGGCATATCAACACTCATGCATGCATATTCACTTAAGGGGGCATTACCCCCCTGAGCAATGTGCTGCCAGCCAATTTTCCTGTATCATGACTTAGCATCAGAAGCAACCACCACCTCCATCTAAGACCACCATCACAGGGCATTGAGGAACAATCATTGACCAGTACTGACGACAAAGTGCTACTTTGCACTTAAGCCCACACATGACTCACACAAGCCAAGGCTAGGTGGAGGCTACTCCTCATGTGATGTGAATAGGTACTTACGGTGACCATCACAAAAAGCATACATTAACATACACTGGCAGACAGCAAGCTTCAGCAGATACGTGACACAGCCAGAGATTAACTGTGGGAATTCTCAGTGCCCACACACATGCACATGATCTACACATATGCATATGTCAACTTCAACACAAGTTGTGCATTAAATCAACTCATGCAGGAATGATACCTCCAACACCTATGTCACACTACATGTCCATCTCTCATAACTTACAAACACACAAGCACATCATAGGCCATCTCTGGTGCATCTAGATGGAGAAGCATGTCTGCCACATGAGCTCCAGCACAGTACACATATCAATACAACCCAAGATATATAAACACATGTGTGCGGCCCTCATCACATCCACACCTACACTTGCAGCACCAATCTCCATCACCATGTACACAACATCTCTCAGACACATGCCATGCATACAATGTAGAGTACACATTCCCTCATCAGCAGATGACAAACGTTACATGTCAGATGGATCACTCTCATTACCAGCAGCACACTCAGTTATGCCTTGGACTGCACTCATGCCACACTGTGCAGCATCACAGCACACACAGACATGCCCACTCCACACATCTCACAACAAGACTCATACATAGTGTGACGGCTGTGTACTCAGTCATTTGCATATCACCGTGTAATCCCCCAAAACAGCACATGTCCAAAGGATTGTCACTTGTGGAAAATATGCATAAACACATACACACATAACATACTACAACTGGATAACACCTCACATTTCACCATCCAGCCTAAATCATCACATCACTGGTGTACATACCTTCACATTCATAAATCCACTCTGACCCATATGACTAGTCAGACCTTGTCTCAATGTTGCCCTGTCACATCTACATATGACTTTTCCATAACCAATATTCCCATGGACTTATGCACAGTTTCAACAAACATCACTCATCCAGAACTGCCCTGTTACAGTCCAATCACACATTAGTGCAACAGACCACACCTCTCATCACATGCCACAATACAACCTTCTCCGGTGGGATATCCCCATGACATCCACACATTTCTACCACACCTCGTGCAGGGTGGAAGGAATAAATCAAGCTCACATACTCGGACTCACACCCCTGCATGACAAGCACTCACACAGGGACAATGAGCACACTCCATGTCCCCTACACAACAAATAACAATGAACTGAAGGTACACACCAAACCTTCTGACACCATCTCAAATAGTCCTGCTGCCATCACATAGGAGTATACACTCCATGAATACCTACGATACACTATTCTCCATCAACTCTACCCTTGTATATGCCAGCTCAGCACGCAGAACATCAACCTTGCTAAACACACCTGCAACTAGGGTGCACCTATATATTTACTATCACTCCCATGTGTGCCAATAAAGAACATATAGGACACAGGCTACAGTGGTGTCTGCATGACAGATGGACACACTACACACCTGTGCACCAACACTCCATTTTGCTCAACACATGTCGCACACAGCCAAACCATATACATCCCTGCAGCTCTATGCCAGTTTGGTGTGACCAGGTACAGAATCATGCGTAGCTCAAAAAGACAACATTACTGGTCAAGCACAAATCCCAAAACACAGAAGATACTTATGCCCAATTACATGGGGGGTGGGGGTGAATACATGTAGTCAAAGCACACACAGACAAAACACTTAATCAACTTGATGTAGCCAGACCAAAGCGGGCTGGCACACCTCCCAATAGGTTGAGAAAGCACTGGACTAGTCAGTCCACAGAAAGCTTCTCAAACACGAACATCTACAGGGACTCAAGTCTTTGGAGGAAAGGGGGTTTGAAGATGGAGATTCCTGCTCACCTCACACACACCATGGACTCAGGATATGTCACAGATTAACATACTGCCATGAGGGGAATTCCCTACAGTGGAAGGCCACCTATGTCAAGCTTGTTCTTGGCAGGCGTCTACCATGTCAGAAGGAGACTCAGACATGGCTCTGACACTTACAAGTCACATAATACTTTGGTCCCATCAGCCTGTGTACATGGGTGTGTCTAAAGTCACCTGCACATAGTCAAACTTCATGTGTACCCAGTTTTACTGAAGAGACAGCTGACTTGTTGCACATCACAGCACTATACTGCATGGCCATTCTGACGGTTGCACTTTGAAAGACTTGCACAATGTCTACAAATGTCAGCACAACCTATGTGCAAAAGTGTAAGTCAAAGATTGTAGGTTGGTAAATGCATGTCACCCTCATTGGCCAAAATGATGTGGATGATGACACCCTGCAAATGTAGACAATGAGGACTCAGATACATATTGTAATAGGTCACTTATGCCATGGATCACATGCAGTCCATGACATCACAACATCATTGTAAACCCACGACAAGATTTGCACATTAATGACGGTTGGCTTATTAGCAAGTTGTGGGACACCGAAATCATCAGGTAAAATAATGTAACATGCTTTATTCATCATTTTACAAATGTGAAAATCTTCTAAAAAAAAGAAAATTAAGGCCAAAGGCCAGCCCATTTGTAAAATTCTTGGAGGGGGTCAGGGTTAATCACCCTCTATCGCTTGTCTGCACTGTAACCACATGGGGGTACCTCCCGTCTGAGGGGCATCTATGGGGCATGCCAGGCACTGCAGGGGCAGGACTAGGGGGTACTTGTTTGGGTTTTGGGAGGGATGGGTTCCTGTGTTATGTGGGGTTTACTGCAGTGGACTGGCCAGATTGAGGATGGTGTAACAGTGGGGGGGAAACAGGGATGGGGCTGAGGTGTGCCCTTTGGGAAGGGGGCCTGGGACCGGGAAGAAGTGGATTTTGTGGGGGAAGTGTTGATTGGCAGTGGGGTTTTTGACTTTGCAGATCAGGGGGATGTAGGGGTGGGGGGTTCTATGGTCTTCCTCTTAGGGGAGGTTTTGCAGGCAGGTGTATGACTAATGACACAAGACGGTCAGGAGCATTACAGATAAGACCACATGCTACATAGTGTAGTAGTTTACATAGTGGTTGTGGTATTTGACATTGATCTAACCCATATGGCACATGAGATCATATGTCTGGGAACCATAGTTTCCTGCAAAACACACAAGATGTTGGACGGAATGTTGCACAATGGCAAAACATTCACCCCCAGTCACAGATCTGGGTTTAATCCATCGTTATTTTGCTCACCAAGCCACCCCAGTTCAGACATGGCCATATGCTAATCAGTCTTGACCCTGTGCCTCATGGGAACAGTCCAGCCCGAACTGCCAAGCCATGTCTTCCCTGGACCGGCATCAAGCATCCTAGGACCGGTTTCTGGCAATCAGCCGTCTTCAGCCAGGATAGCTTGACTCCAGTGGATTAGTGAGCACTGGACCCACGTCTGGGCATACCCTTCCCACATAGGGTGAACAGCAAAACACACAAGCTGATGGACGGAATGTTGCACAATGGCAAAACATTCACCCCCAGTCACAGATCTGGGTTTAGTCCATCATTATTTTGCTCACCAAGCCACCCCAGTTCAGACATGGCCATATGCAAATCAGTCTTGACCCCGTGCCTCATGGGAACAGTCCAGCCCGAACTGCCAAGCCATGTCTTCCCTGGACGGGAATCAAGCATCCTAGGACCGGTTTCTGGCTATCAGCCGTCTTCAGCCATTCCAAGGAAGTCTTCCCGGTCCAGGGAAGGCATGGCTTGGCAGTTCGGGCTGGACTGTTCCCATGAGGCACAGGGTCAGACTGATTTGCATATGGCCATGTCTGAACTGGGGTGACAGAGTGGGCTAAAGAACTGTGATGGATTAAACCCAGATCTGTTGACTGGGTGTGAGTGTTTGATTGATTCAGATGCTCCGCCCATCACCACCCCCTTTTGTACCACTTTGTTCAGCATAAGTTGGCAGGGTATGCTCAGACGTGAGTCCCTTTCTCACTTTGCCACTGGATTAAAGCAAGCCGGGCTAAAGACGGCTGAAATGCAAGAAACCGGTCCTCGGAAGCTTGTTTCCGGTCCAGGGAAGGCATGGCTTGGCAATTCGGGCTGGACTATGACTATGTCCAGTAATGCAGTATCCTTCCCATGAAGCGATTCACTCCCGTATGTAAGGGTCGGCTGTAATATTGCACGCAAGATTTGAAGGAGAGGTTTAAGTGTGAGATTGGGAAGTTGGGCCTTTATTGATTTTATAGCCAAGTAGGTCATAGTCGCCTTCCCTCGTAAAGTGTCGAGTTGTGCTTTAAATGTGTTTTTTGAATCCAAAATCACACCCAGGTACTTGTAAGTGGTTACCAGATTCAGTTTTTCTCCGTTCAGGTGCCAACAAATACTCCTTTTTTTCCTGTAATTAACAGCCATGCCCTTTGATTTATTAAAGTTTATTTGGAGAGCATTCTTTACTGAAAAGGTGTGGCATACATTCAGGAGGTGCTGAAGGCTCGTTGGCGTCCGACTTATCAGCACCAAGTCGTCCGCATATAGCAGGTTGGAAAGGGTAATTTTCCCTAGTTTAGGTGCATGATTAGGGCATTTGTCAAGTTCCCCAGGTAGATTGGCGAGGAAAAGGTTGAATAAGATAGGTGCTAATACACACCCCTGTTTTAGCCCTTTTGTTGTCCTAATGGGCTTCGAGAGGTGTGTGCCTGCTCCAAGTTTGATTTTAATCCAGGTGTTTGAGTGGAGTAGTATTAGCACATCCAGGAGGTGTTTCGGTATTCCCCAGTTGTCCAGTTTCTGCCAGAGTTTATTGAGGTCCACATGATGAAATGCAGCAGTGTAGTCAATGAACGAGAGATATAGAGGTGATTTAATCCCTTTTGCTGCTCCCATCAACAGGGTCAATGCCATGATGTTGGTTGTGGTCCCTTGGCCTCTGCAAAACCCTGTTTGGTTGATCGGGATTATGGAATTTTCGGATGCCCATGACGTTAACTTCTCCAAGATGGTTCCTGCGAAATATTTGGCCTCCACATCTAGGAGGGCAATAAGCTGATAGTTGTTTGGGTGCTTCTTGCTGCCATGTTTGAAAATTGGGCTGATGACTGACCCATGCCTGGACTCAGAAAGTGTCTGGGTATGCCTTAAACTGTTGAATATTGGTGTTAATGATACACTCCAAAACTCTGCTTCCGATTCGTACAACATAGGTGGAATGCCATTAGGCCCCGGAGCTCCTGTGGGCCTCCCCTTGCTATTTGCCGTTTGATGTCAGCTGGCACAGTCATCTTCTGTCCGCACTCGACAGACTTCGAGGAACTTGCTTCCAGCACTAAGTCATCGAGTTTAGATGGGGTCGTGGCCCCATGTTCACGCATTTCTTGGGTCCTTGTGGCCGTATAGCAATTGTCTTTTTCTTCTGTTTTGCCCTCGTAACTTCTGTGCAGGGATTCTTAGGTAGCCTTGTCCTCTGAAGTAGCCTCAATATTAAAATGCTTCAGTAGGTATTTTGTCCATATCTCCTCTGGGTGAACAACCTTTACAACGAAACTATTACAACGCACTACCATTACAACGCTGTCATTACAACGCAAACCATTACAACGCATTGCGCTGGGGGGCGCTCTAGGATAGGGAATAAGTTTAATTTTCTATCCAACACCTTCCCTAGTGTCCACGGGGACTGGAGTTGGAATAGAAAATTATACTTACCACTATCCAGCACCTCTAAGCGCTATGCGTTGTAAAGGTTTGCGATGTAAAAACCGCGTTGTAAAGGCAGGCGTTGTAATAGCCTGCGTTGTAACGTCATACATCCCTCCTCTGATATATGGGAATTTTGGCCTAGATGTTCTGGATTCTTTATTCTTTTGACCATTTTCCAGAATTTAGAGCTATTTTTCTGCTTTCCTTCATAAAGAAGTTTGGCCCGTAGATCTTCGTTTCTTGATTTCTGTTTTTCCCATTTCATCCGTTTTAGCTGTTTTTTTGCTTTCTTTAAAACAATTTGCAGGCTGTGGTTTGTGGGATCTTTCACATCTGTCTCAATGTTCGATTTATTAACCTTTTTTGAGTTTTCATTTCTGAGGTGAGTTGCTTTTTACTTGAAGTACCCTTCCCTTGACATAATCAATTTGGTGAATTTTTTTGATCAATTTCTCACTGATGGTTTGAATGAAGTTTTGCCAGACTTCTGACAGCTTAGTTGAAGAGCTGGCAATTTGGGTGAAAAGAGTTTTTGCTATAGAGCTTATGGAGTCGATGTTATCGACATTCCACCGTAGCCGCCTTAGATTTGAAGTAACTTCAGTGTCAAGGCCTATATGTGGTTCAGTTTCCAGTTGGGAGTCGCCGCTTATTGTAGCTTCCTGAGGCAGGTGGTCGCTGAGGTCACTCGTCCCTATTCTTGATCGTTGTTACCGAGAAAATCATGTTTAAGGATGTAAACATGTAGTCAAGGTTGGAGAATTGTTTATTGGAGTGGAAAGTGGCAACTGGTGGATCATCTTCGACGTAATGTCCATTCAGGGCCCTTAAGTTAAGTTGTTCCAGGTATCAAAGTAAGTTCTTTGAGTACTTTGTTGATTTATTATTTTATGTGGAGCCTTGTCTTGGTACGCCCCACGCTTCATTTAGTTCTTGAGTGAGGTCATTGTCTCGGTGTTTGCCGATGAGGTACATGTTAAAGTACCCCGCCAAGATGATTAAATCGGAGTCCTTTTCTTCCATTATTTTTTCCAGGGCTTTAGCTAGGTCCTTGGCCGCTTTTTGTTTCTGTTTAGGATGGATATATGTGTTGATTATTCTTACTTCTTGGGGCTGCTTCTGTAGCCAAAGTGAAATCTTTACCGCCTGTATTGCACTTGGGGGAGGTATGTGGGAATCTATTGCCTCAATATCGCCTATTGTTGTTATTGAAGCAAAGAACATCAGGCCTCCTGATCTTTGTCCGAAGGTGGAGTTTTTGTTTGCTGGGATAGAACAAGAAGTGAACCCTTGCAGCTCAAATGCTTTTTCTTCCCAGGTTTCTTGGAGCAGTAAAAGGTCAAATGTATTCAGATATTGTAGAAACTCTGTATCACTGCTTTTACTGGCTAGACCATTGATGTTCCAGGAGCAAATACTGATTTCCCTGATCTTATCTAGAGGATTAACAAATTATTTCCCTCTTTGTCAATTTTCGCCAGTAGTTGTGTTGATTGTACGTTGGATTGACTTCCAATTGAGGAGGGTATATGGCAAAAGATGGCTGCTGTAGCTTTGATTTTCTCCAGGTACAAGTCTTTTTGTATCTTGGGAGTACATCTTTGGGGCATTACTCCTTTCTCCCTTTAGTACTGAGTTGGTATTTTTCCGTACTGAGGACCTGATGAAAGGTAAAAAAGGTGTCGGATAGCGAGGTCGCTTTTCAAGTCTCAACTCTATCCCCCATTGTTGGAACGTTGCTTCTTCTTCCATGATTTTAATGGCTATCTCAAAGGAGTTTCAGATTGCTTTTGTTATATCTGGGCGTTGCGACTCGGTATTTGGTTGAAACTCTATTTGCATGAGATTAGTGGAGCTGATGTTTGCTAGGCTTGTGACGGAGTGCAGGAGTCTTAATATGTTTCCCTTGTTCAGTATGTCGTCCCTACCTCGGAATGTGTATTCAGGAATGAAGAGGATTGATGTTGGACTGTTCACATGCTGGGGTATTGTTGAATTAGTTGATGATTCCTTCTGGTCTTGCTGAATGGACTGAGGGGAACGAGTTAGGTGTGCCATGTCTGAATAATTTAGTTGCTCACTTTGATGGTTGTCTGTCCTCAGTTCCCTGTTGTTACTATTCGATTTTCGTTTTAGTTGCTGAGGTGACTCTGCGTTGATGGTCGTAGCATTATCCTCACTTTCTATTGTTGGAATATGTTCAAATGGTGTTAAGTCAATATTATGTGCTGAGGAAGTTTTCGGTTTGGGTTCTCTCAGTCCAGTCCAGGTTTCTGAGTGGCGCTGGTTGTCAGTTTTGTGCAAGATACTGGTTTTGTGCAAGGTACTGGAGATGATGAAGGAGAACTATCTGGGACCTTGTGTAAGAGTGGTGATTGTACTTCTATGTTATATCTTACATCCGTTGACAGCCGGTTTCTTCCTTTCCTTTTTTTTTTCTACGGGTCTTGTTCGGGGCCTGGATGTTCCCTGAAGCTAATTCAACTGTAGTCTCAGTGATGGTCGTAGGCTCAATTTCCAATGATCCAGACAATGATGTTTGAACTGAGGGTGGGGTGATAACTAAGCTCTGTCCGGCTGGCTGCTCGATTGCTGGGGCTGTTTGTACTGCTAAGTATTCTGGAGTAAAATCCAAGGTTTTTGGGATCGAGATTTGTGAAACTGTTGATTATAGGTCACTTATCAGGTCCCCTAACATGGAAGGTAAAGATGATAATTTATCTAAGATTAGATCGCAGGGTAGTGATTGCGGTGAAGTTATTTGGGCCGCGGAGACGGCATCTTGGCCCCTCCTTATGAGACCATTTAGTTCTAAAATGTTCCTGTCAATTCCCGAAATGGAGTCGGCCATTGTTTGTAGAACAGAAAGCTGCAGATCCATTTTGTGAGATTGGAATTCTAGAGCTGTGGCTGAGTTTTGCAGTGTTTAAAATTGTTACCCATATGGATTCAGGGAATGGATTTCCAATGTTGTTGCTTCTATCCAGTCTCGAAGATTTGTTTGCGTCAATGAGTAAATTGCTGTCGGATGGTTTAAGATTATAAGTAGCAACTAGTTCTTCCCATTCCTGTGTAGCTATGGAAGACATGTCGTTGTTTATGGAGTTGTTTATGGATTGGGAATCGTTATACGGTAGTAAAATGCGGCATTGGGGTGACGTTTGCACTGCTGGCCTGCTATTTAACGCTGTTTGTTCCCAGGTGCCGTTGGAGTTTGTTTGAGGTATCTTATGTTCAGTCGAAGGAATGTTAGGCGATTGGAGGAGTTGCGTTCTGCTTTCCTGCTCTTTAGTTGTTGTTGTTGGTTCTGTACGTATGTCTCGGATTGCCTTCGTTATGTTTGGTGAACTACTAAGTAGTTGAGGGGAAAGTAGATTTTCTCTTTCCTCCTTGTTGTGAATCAGAACCTTAATTTTCACTAACGAATCTTGATTTTCAAAATTCGGTGAGCTAGCCTTTCTAGGGTGAGTCTCAGCCTGACTGGCTGAGTGTAGATGGGTTACTGTCTCTACAAGCTCAACTATCTTTGATGGGCTCCAGTCTTTGGTGGTCGTTTTACTGATACACACCGTTTTCGGATTGTCATTCCTTCTGCTATTGTGATTGTTATGATTGTTATGATTGATGGCTCCTTGGCCTGCTAAGTCGGTGGGTGCTGCCACTCTTCTAGTTTCAGGCGATGTTAATGTTGCAGCAGCTGCCACAATGCTGGATAAATTGAGTGCCCCGGCTAACCGGGGTGAATCTGCTAAGTTGGTATTAGTATGACTGCAATCAAGTTTGCTTGATAGAAGCGGTGTATGGAGACCTTTGATGTTCCCTGTCTTAGAAAAGATAGATTTTCCAGGGTCTTTTAAAAAAGAAAACTTCGTATATATCTTCGGTTGATGGGAGCGTATCTTTTTCCTTGCTGGCATTCCTTCAATGGTTATAAGGTTGTTTAAGTCCATTGATGATAGCTTTAATTCTGGGGGTGATAAGGTTTGTGTGGATAACTGTGGTGACATTGGCAGAGTTGGAAGTCTTAGTGGTTGCTGAAGAGCCATGTTTAGACAAGGTGATGCGGCGGAGTCCTTGGTATGACCGTTGACATGACCGTTTTTGTTTGGGGTTTGAGTCGAGGTTAGGTTTTGAGTTATGATCAAGGTTTCCATAGTTTCCATAGTTGGACCTTCCTTGTCTGTATTATGAACATTTAAATTGATTTCCTGAGAGTTGATTAAATGTAATAACGGTGCTGGCTCCAGTTTCCTTTTCCGAGACTTGGGCTTGGAGTTAGATTTTGATGTAAGTGGAGGTTGCCTAACTCTGCCGGATCTCATTGCCCTACTTTTTAAATTTTTTTATTGTTGTTTGCGAGTCGTTGGTTGTTTGTTTTAGGAACGAGGCATGTGATACGTGGTGCTTACCCCCTTTGGTGGGACCCTTCTAGTAAGGTCTAGTAAGGCCTGCTGCAGGGATTCTGCTGGGATTCTGCAGGAGTTCTTGCTTAAGCAGGTCCTTGGTTTTATTTTTAGTGTTAGGCTATGTACAGAAATGTGATAAAGGTTTTTCCTATTAATGAACCTTTTTTTGGGGGTTAGAACTTGTTGGTTTATTGACCTGTTGACCTGTTGGGCCTGTTGGGCCTGAAGTAACCCCTCTGGGTCCTAGCTCCTGGCTTCTGTGTCCTAAATCCGGAGTCTTGATCTCCGCTACTCCTCCCTTTCACATGACTCGTGACTCAATTGCTTAGTGACACATTCTTATCCAGTTTTCCCAGTTTTCCCAGAAGCTGTAACTTTTCAGTGGCTTTTTATGACTCCTACGAGCCACTAGAATGGTTTGAGGAAGATAGAACAAGTTTGCAGCAAGCCACCGAGGCAGATGAATTCTAGTTAGACCGTCAGACAGTGGCGGACGGGGCAGCTTTGATCCCAATGGCTCCTCTGGCTTCTTTGGGGGCTGGCTACTGGTACTGGTTACTGGCAAGTGAGGCAGGGGGCTCGCAACATAAATGGCGGCGAACGGTGCTCACTGGGAGGACCACGGGCAAGCCGAACCTAGTCATACTGCCTTCCAGTCAACCCCCTCGGGCTCTTACTTTGGGGCTGCCTCTATCGGCGGCCGTGCTCGCGCCTTGTCTCTGCCCCCTCCCCCACACCTCAGGCACAGTCTCACCTCTGCCAGATGAACAAATGGACGGAGGTGCAGCTGATGGAGCAAAGAAGAAAGAAGAAAATAGTGATAAGTCTACTTTAGCTTTCCCCATTAGAGAAAAGGGAAAAGTGGCAGCTGAATTTCCTATGAGAGAGATTTCTGGAGGAGGATATGTACATGTTCCTTGGATCAGACAAGATATATTGTCATTTACGAATGATTTCCCCAGATTGAGAGAAAAGCAAGTATAATGGTATCAACAAGTTGACAGATTTGTGAAGGTGTCAAAGGTACTGTGGTTTGATTTGGATGGATTGTTTGACATAGTAGTGCCAACAGATTTATGAACAGAATGTAAAATATCTGTGGATTGGCCAAGGGAGGAATATCCCAGAGATGAGAAAACAGGAGCTCCATCACCAGATGTGATGAGAAAATACAAACAAGTGATTGTGTGGTTGAAAAACAAAATACCCCCAAAAGAAACTGATTGGGTAAAGATAGACAGAACTACCCAGGAGCCGTAAGAAACTGTGCATTCATTTTATGAAAGGTTGTTGTTGGTTTTCAAACAGTATAGTGGTTATGAGGAATTAAATGAAAAAGACATGAGCCATTTTGTATATAGATTTGTATATGGATTAAGACCAGAAATTTCAGACATGATTAGACATAGCATGATGGATTGCAGTCAAGTTCAGTAGATAAGGTATTGAGACAAGCAAAATATTGTAGTGAGGAGATTGATGCAAAACAAAAGAAGCTGAAAGAGAAAGCCATATGGGCACAAGAAAAAGTAGCAGAACAACAAGTAGCACAGATGGAGAATAAGAATGCAGGGGATCAAGGTGGGTTTAACGGCAAACCTAAATTGGTAGGGAATATTGATGAATTGAAGAAGAAAATGCCATGTTTCAACTGCGGCAAGATAGGGCATTGGACACGAGAGAGTAAATGTCCGCCTAGAGTTAATGGGGAACATACATCATTGAATCCGCAGGTGCAGTTTGAGGTAAATCAACAGCAACCGCAGCAACAGCAGATAGCAAATCAGCAAAGTCAGGTGCCGCAACCGCCACTGCCATACAATGGGAATCAGCAGAGATACAGTGCAGAGACAGGATTCAGCAGTGGTGAGCAGGTAAAAAGACCGCAAAGAGTAAATGTGTGTTCTCAATATTGGTTGCAAGAAGAGAATGGCAGTGAGCCGGATGAAAGTTTCTGACGGTGCCTGAGAGAGGAAGAAGAGTGTGTGCTTGGAGCCACTCTTGAGGTAGATCTGTCAGGTCCATTTGTGAGCGGAAAGGTGAATGATGTGGAAATAACTTTCCTAGTGGACACTGGTGCTACCCGTTCTACTGTTAGATCAGTGGAAATTCAAAATCTTCCTCTCTCGGGCGAGACAATCCAGGTTGTAGGTGTAGCTCACAGACAAATAAATACTCCTTTGACAAAACCAGTTGAAATAGAGATTGGGACGTATAAAGATATGCATCGGTTTGTGGTGTGCGACAGCAGTCCTGTGAATTTGCTAGGCAGGGATATATTGTGTAAAATGAACTGTGCCATATACTGTTCACCAGATGGCATAGAATTGCAGACTCCAGACGAAGATAGTTTGTATATATTGACATTGCTCATGGTTGAGGCAGAACAAGACAAACTGTTTCCTGTTTTTGATAAAGAGAAAATTCCTGTTGAACTGAAAGAGGCAGTGAAGGAAAGTGTGTGGGATTTCACTGGAAAAGACATAGGTTTGATGAAAGGAGTTGATCCTGTAAAAGTGTCTATAAAAGAAGGTGCAAGTTATCTGAATATACCGCAGTATAAAATGACTGCAGAAGTAATTGAAGGAATTACTCCAGTGATTGACAAAATGATTGAGCAAGGAATTTTAAGAGAAATTGAGAGTAGTCCTTGTAATTCACCAATAATGGGATTGAAAAAGCCAAATGGACCATTTAGAATTGTGTAGGACCTGAGAAAGGTTAATAAAATTGTAGTCCCATGTTGTCCAATTGTTCCGAATCCAGCAGTGATTTTATACCAAATACCTCATGATGCCGAAGGATGTATGACGTTACAACGTAGGCTATTACAACGCCTGCCTTTACAACGTGGTTTTTACATCGCATACCATTACAACGCATAGCGCTTTTGGGTGCTGGATAGTGAATAGTTTAATTTACTATTCCAACTCCAGTCCCAGTGGACACTAGGGAAGGTGTTGAATAGTAAATTAAACTTATTCCCTATCCTAGAGCACCCCCCAGCGCAATGCGTTGTAATAGTTTGCGTTGTAATGACCGCGTTGTAATGGTAGTGCGTTGTAAAAGTTTTGTTGTAAGTGATGTTTACCGATGCCGAATGGTACACAGTTATTGATTTATGCAATGCGTTCTTTACTGTTCCATTGCATCCAGAAAGCCAACACATTTTTGCGTTTTGTTTCCAAAATCGTATCCTAGCATGGTGTAGAATTCCACAAGGGTACACTGAGAGTCCATCGATTTTTAATCAGCTGGTAAAGAAATCATTAGAAAATTTGAGCATGCCTGGAGAATCTGTGATAGTACAGTATATTGATGATCTTTGGTTGCATCAAAAACAAAGGATGCCTGTATAATTGATACAGTAGCATTGTTGAATCATTTGGCTGAGGAGGGACATAAGGTGTCTCCATCAAAATTGCAGTTTTGCCAGAAAGAAGTACAGTATTTAGGTCATAAGATTGCTAAAGGAATCAGACAGGTCACAATTGAGAGAATTAAAATGATACAAGGAATGCAGCCCCCTAAAACTCAAAGACAGGTAAGAATGTTCCTGGGAATGGTGGGTTATTGCAGACAGTGGATAAGTGTATTTTCATTGATTGCAAAACCATTGCAGAGACTAACAAAGGCAGACATCAGAGACCCTATTGTTTTGACCAAAACAGAGATGGAAGCATTTGAACAGCCAAAAACTAAATTGTGTGAAGCACCAGCTTTGGGAATGCCTGATTATGAAAAAGAATTTGAACTGTACTGCAGTGAGCGAGAAAGATGTGCTCTGTCAGTATTAATTCAGAGGCATGGAAGAATGAGAAAACCAATTGCGTATTTCTCAGCTGTTTTGGACCCTGTTGCAAAGGCTTGGCCAGGTTGTCTGAAAGCAGTAGCAGCAACCATTGTAAGTCTGGAGCAAAGTGAAGGAATTGTGATGGGATTTCCTGTGAGAGTCTATGTACCTCATTCAGTGGAGATTCTCCTCACAAGAGCAAAGACTCAGTACATGACTAACAGCAGAATGACATGTTATGAGAAAATAATTTTGGGAGCTGAGAATGTGACAATTGCAAGATGTGTAAATGTCAACCCATCAACACTGTTACCTGATACAGTTGAAGCAGAAGTGAAAGGTGAGCTTGATCACAAGTGTTTGGACGTTCTGGAATATTGCACAAAGCCTCAACCAGACATTAAAGATAAACCTTTGCTCGAATCAGATTTTGTAATGTTTGTGGATGGATCATGCTTGAGAACAGAGAGTGGTGTTCTAAGTGCTGCATATGCTGTTTGTATAGTGGCAGAAGTGTTGGAAGCATCTTGTCTGAAAGGAATTCATTCTGCTCAAATAGCAGAGTTGATTGCTTTGATACGAGCATGTGAGTTGGGAAAAGAGGTGAAAGTAACCATAGTGACTGATAGTCAATGTGGTTATGGAGTTGTTCATGATTATGGACAGCTCTGGTCCCAAAGAGGTTATTTGACCTCTGCAGGAACACCCATTCGGAATGCAGAGATTGTAAAGACACTGATTGATGTGATACAGTTGCCTGAAAAATTGGCTGTGGTAAAATGTTCCGCTCACAAGAAAGGTGAAGATTATATCACAAGAGGAAACAGTTACGCTGATGCAATTGCAAAGCATTGCGCAAAGAATCAAATTTCAATCAATCGAGAAAAAACTGAAGAACATGTTCCAAGTCCTTCAATGCTAACCACGGTAGTTGAGACTTGGCAGGAATCGAAGCAGATGCAGGAAGTGGCAGGAACAGAGGAAAAAGATATTTGGTTAAAATCAGGTTGCAGACAAAGGGAGGAAGATGAAATTTGGGTTTACAAAGATGAAAGACCAGTAATGCCCGATAGCATGATTTCAGACATGGCCCGAATGTACCATGGTCAAGCACACATTGGCAGAGATGCTATGATCTGTCTCTTCAGACAGACTTGGTATAATCCAGCAATTTAATCCAAACAGAAAAACTGTTGTAAGTTTGGGAACCATAGGACGGGAGGGTGGCCCATTCACAAGAGTTCCGATGGATTTTGTCGAATTACCTCCATGCAACAGACTCAGATATGTTCTTGTAATAATCTGTTTGTTCTCTCGATGGGTAGAACTCTTTCCCCACAAGAAGGAATGATTGATTGACTGTTGCTAAACTGTTCTTGCGTGAGATAATACCGCGTTTCGGGTTTCCGGTCACGATTGAATCGGACAGAGGCCCGCATTTCCAAAATGAGTTGATGCAGATGATTTGTGAAGCTCTGGACATTCGCCAGAAGCTACATTGTGCATATAGACCTGAGGCTTCAGGAGTAGTTGAACAGGTGAATAGAACAATTAAAAACAGAATTGCAAAAATGTGTTTGGCAACAGGAATGAAGTGGCCAGATGCTTTGCCACTTGTGTTAATGACATTAAGAAGCATACCTGACAGAAAAACTGGATTAAGTCCACACGAAATCTTGATGGGAAGGGTGATGAAACAGGCCTATGTACCAGTTAAGAAGTTGTTAACAATAAATGATGACATCATACTGGATTACTGCAAGAATCTATCTGATGTAGTAACTTCTGTGCTCCACCAGGTGGGAACTGAATCAAATCCCAAAGAGAAAATTCCAGCTCATGATCTAGTCCCTGGGGACTGGGTACGAGTGAAAGTTCATCGCAGAAGGAATTGTTTGGTACCAAGGTGGCAAAGACCACGTCAAGTGATCTTGGTCAGTACTACTGCAGTTAAGTGTGCTGGACTGAAAAGGTGGGTTCATGCTAGTCACACCATCCGTGTGCCTGAACCTGAATACCCATACGACAGTGAAAGTACAACTGACTCTGATTCTGAAGGTGAACCAGAGAAGGTATTGAAGATCGACAGGAACGTCGACATCTGGAAGTATCAGAAGCCAGTTCTGCGTCTGAAGGTGAAGGTGAAAGGGAGATTGTTGAAATACCAGATTCAGAAGATCAACTTGAAGGTCGAGAATCGGTAAAGACAAGCACCAGTAAAGACGCAAAAGAAAGTAAAGAAAAAGAGAAAACTGTAAAGCAATCTGAAGACTCTGAAAGCAGGAACGGAAATCCTGAAACTGGAGAAAAGGAAGTAACTCAAGACAAGGATGAGATTCCAAGTACCAGTTATGAAGGTGTTCCTAACAGAGTAGCAGTAGAGAGAACTGAAACAGATGAAGACAAAGACATTGTAAAGATCATAATTAATGATACAGTAGAAGACACTGAAAGTGAAACAGATGACAGTGCAGATGAAACTCCGTTAAGAAAAAGTACAAGAAAAAGAGCTTGGAGAGTAGGGCATAATACAATAGAGCCGAAGAAAGTCTGCAAAGGAGACAATTGGCCTAAAGGAGCTGGAGGATTAAGATTCAAAATAGTGAACAAAACATAAGAGCAAGAAGATCAAGTGTATGAGATCTCCAGCCAGAAAGAAACATTGGGAAAGAAAATAGAGACTATTCAAAGGCCTAAAAGAGTAAGATGTCGAAATCAGAGGTACATATCACCTGAGTGGACATATATTGTCCTGCCACCAATTGTCGAAAGTTAATAGTAGTCAAGACAACTTGTACAACCCAAAGCCAATTGGGAAAAGTGAGTAAAGAAGTCAACTAAGAAATGGA
This sequence comes from Lissotriton helveticus, assembly GCF_964261635.1. Lineage (NCBI taxonomy): Eukaryota > Metazoa > Chordata > Amphibia > Caudata > Salamandridae > Lissotriton > Lissotriton helveticus. The sequence continues at coordinate 891,540,060 of NC_136063.1, read as the reverse complement.
AAGTTAGGTGCTCAAAGTATATGATATTCAAATAAAAAGTCTGAAGTCCTGTGAGACAGATTTTGTAAATATAGAAGAGGTCGCAGTTGACATAAGGTCGAAGAAAAAATTGTTAGAAAAATCTAATTATAGAAAAATCTAGAATAGTAAATGACACAATGTCGAAGAAAACTTGTTAGAGTGCTGGGAGGTGTGAAATTTATAGATGACACAAGGTCGAAGAAACGGTGTTAGGGAAGATGGCAATGAATAATCATAGAACAAAATGTTCTAATTTTAGAAAATGGTGTAGATGCTTTACAATTACAATATGTATGGGGTTGTTGATGATATTGTGGGTAATTTTAGCTATTGTGATTCCTTTTCAAGCTAATTTAACAAAATTAAAACAGAATGTGAGTTCAAGTAGGCCAACTGAGAGGGACAAATTGCATGAGACTCATGTGTACAAGCCAGAGTTGCATCAAGATAGGTCTATTAGCGATTACACAAAAAATACTTTTTCAAAGTTATTGCCTGAGTACATTAAAACAATGAATGTTAATGACTGTTATGTTTGTGTAAAATTGCCAGCATCAGTGTCAGAAGGAGTGACCTATCACCACCTTCCTCTTACATATGGAGTAACTTGTAGTGTAATTGCAAGTTTGTTTTACAAGACTGGGAAACTGGAGTATCTTTATTCCAATGTAGATGAGATATTTGCGAAATTAAAGATTGATAATACATTAAATAAAAGAAAATATGCAGAGGTAATGGGAGGATATTTTCTAGAAGTAGATGAGTTAACGCACGAGTATGCATTTAATAATAATTTGACATGTAAAATGAGAGTTGAAGAAAAGGCATTCTTAAATATGGTTGAGGAAAGAAGAATTGCTTACAAACGAAAGGAGAAAATGAAACATGCAAAGTCAAATATTACACATTTGATGATGAGAACATTGAGGACAAGAATGTGAATGTAGCAATCAATATAGATGCACCAATGTTGGGAACATTTTGTATTAGGAGAGACAACTCGATGTATGACAATTATTTTGTGGGTGCGAGTCAATGTGAAGATACCTATAGAATTATAGGGGGTTGGGGATTGAAAGGAGGAAATTATCCTGTTTTTCCTGGAATTGATTTCATATGTGGGAACAGAGCTTATTATAGACTGCCAGACCACTGGTATTGGACATGTTATGTGGGTTTGGTCTTTCCTAAAATTTTCCATGTAGATAGAGGTACTAATGGAAAGCATGAGATAGGTAAAATTTTAAGTAGAAAAAGAAAAGAGAGGGCGTTAGAAATAATAGGTGATGTATTTGGAGCACTGATACCAGCAGTGGGAATTTCCTTTAATGCAAATAGAATCAGAAAATTGTCAAATTGTCCACAATAGTTGACAAATTATCAACAGATACAGCAGGAGGATTGCTAATGGTAGATACTAAAAAGGTTGCTATGAGAGCTATGGTTATGCAAAATAGACTTGCCCTTGACATAATTTTAGCAAAAGAGGGAGGAGTCTGTGGAATTTTGAAAGTCCAACATTGTTGTACTTACATTCCAGATAAATGTTAGAATATTGAAAAATATATTATAAATATTACAGATTTGCATAAAGAAATTGAACCACTGGAGGTTGAAGGTGTCCTTTAAAGACTGGGTAAAAGTTTCTCAGCAATTAAGCATTTGTTTCAAGAAATAGGTAGTTCCATTATAGGTAAAATACTAATACCGATAACAGTCTTAGTGATAGTAATCTTTATGATAAGGTTATGCTGTATATACAAAGGTAGAAGAGATTTCAGAAACTTGATAAAGAAAAGGAATGTAGAACGATTGGCAAGAATGAGAGAAAAGAATGAGATAGAAATGGAGGAAATAAAAGAAAAGGTTTTCAAAAATTCAAAAGAGAAAGAGACAAAGTATAGATGACATTAACAAAAGGAAATTGAAACATGTTCTGCTAAATTTTTCAAAATTTTGATGGTTATTTGGTGATAAAATCACCAGATGAGGGAATTGATGGACGAGGTGGCAAACGCAAAATTTTGTGTACCCCTTACTAAGTTAATGTCCCATAACGTTAATACTTACTGATTGCATGTTTTGTAAAAATTAACCAACCATAGAGTAAGATGCACACAATATTTTTATTATTATACACGGGGAAAACTAACTTTGCTTGCATGTTGCAGTAAACCCAGCTAATATGTATTGTTATTGTATTGTGAATTAATGCATGGCTTAAATATAAACTGAAATGCAATATAAATTTGCTTATGTTCTTTGTTTGTGTGGCGGAGAGGTCGAAAATGTAAGTATAAAATGCGTTTATGTGGCTTATTTGCTTGGTAACAATTAATTGGGAAACATTAATTAGGTGGGAGGTAAACAGAACGGGTTTAAATTCAATAATTAACATGAATCTGTGTTTGTTTCTATGATAGTTCCAAAAACGGCTGCTGAGGCCTAGTTAGAAAATGGACGTTTGGCTAAACAGTGAGCAAGAGTCGAACAGCGCGGGCGCGCCAAAACATGCGTGTCAGAGTGTACTGCCTGTGCCCGAGGAGGTTCAAGGCTGCCTTGGCCCGGAACCTAGGATGGGTGCCAAACATGGACGATTGAAGGTACTGATCCTGAGAAAATACTGTGATGTTGCCACTCTAGGAAATGGCTATGCCAAAGACTGTCCTAAACAAAGACCCTATATTTTTCTGCTGAACACTCGAGAAAATGATGTCGTAATGGTGAGGTGATGCTCACCCACCCCGAAATTGTCCAATGAAATTTTGAATAAGTGATGGCAGTTACAATTTAGATAGATTAAGTTGGAGAAATAGGGTATAAAACCCCCTGGTTTTAGCTAGAAGGGGTCGCTTTTCGGATTTCTACTGGAGATGCTGCCCGATTGCTGACCAATTCCTGGATGTAAGATTCTAATGACTTTTTATTTGTTTGCTTTGCAGGATTGAAGGATAAGATGAGGGTGTTAGTTAGGGATGTTAAGAGAGAATGAGATTGGAACTATCTGTTCTTTGCTAAACTTTAACTGTTTTCCAAAATAAAGCGATTTTCTTGAGCTCTAAATAAAATGATCATTTTGAAATAAAGTTTAAGATTTTACTGAATAAAGATTTACTAATGCATAAATGTCAGACATGATAAAGTTTTGCTTTGAATAAAATTAGATAAATGAAGAAGTAAAAGCTGGTCTTTGATTCTTCCTACGCCTAATTTTCATTCTAGTAGATCCATTGCCATTATGGTGGTGTGTCTGAATAATTAAAGTCTGAATAAAACCATGGTAAAGTGTAAATAATCTGCAGGTGTAAATAATAATTAGTCAAATAGGTTTAGATGCTCGACCAAATGTTACAGCATTTCTCCATTGAGATTCACCAAAGCCTTGAAGCCAAATGTAAGTGAACAGGGTAAATGCTCAGTGTTATGGGCCCCACTAATGCATGATTTGTGTGTTTTAAGGTTTCGGGGAAATGGTGAGTATTGATTAGAAATGATTTCTGGAGCCACGCTGTAGCACAGCCGTCCTCTTCTCTCCAGCTGGGGATACGGGTTTGGATCGCGGATTGAGAGGAGAAAAAAACCGGCAGATTTTCGCCGCCCTCAGACTCAGCTCCGCTCCGCTCCGCTGCTCCTCCGCTCCTCCCTCACGTGACTCATGACTCGTGATGTGGGTGGAAGGATGGCTCACACCTTCTCCTCCCAGGAAGTGAATTGCACGGTGGTGCAGGAGGGCCACCGCCAGTCCGCTAAATCAGTGCATGGTCTCTGGCAATCAGCTTCTTGACCCTCCTTCTCATGTCATTGTACCTGTTCCTGATATCATCCATTGTGCGCAGGCAAGGTGTTTGAGCGTTCACCTTGTTGAAAATCCTGCCCCACATCTTATTCCTCTGGGTCAGGGGCGTCTGCTGGACTAAGTTCCCAAGTAAATGTGGCTCTACTCTGACAATTTCATCTACCATCTCTTCCAGCTCCTTCTCTGTGAACTTTGGATTTTTCTTTGGGGCATGATGATGGGTGGTGTTGGAGATGGAGGTGTGGGTGAGTGTGAAGGTGAGCGTGAGTGTGTATGAGTGTGTGCTTGAGAGTGTAGTAGATTACATGTGCTAGATGTGTGCAGGTTGTGTGGTGGGTGAGGTGAAAGTTTATCCGAGGACAGTGTATCAGTGGCTATGATCTGGCAGTTGTAAAAAATTTGCATAGGATCATGGTCATGATTTTTGCCCTTTATATAGGTGGAGTTGTAGGTGTGGTTTATATTATTTTTTTATATTTTTGGCATTGACAATGCTTGTTTTGCCATTTTCTGTCTGTTTCTGTTGTACTGTATTGAGCATAGCCGAAAAGTTCTGTAGACCGCACCGGATGCTTGCTCATGTATTTGCGGTGTGGTACGCGTCTTTCCCATTCACGCTCAGATATGTTGCAGCGTTCGCATACGAGTCGCATAAGCCACTTTTCTGGAGGATCCACTTGGACGGATTGGGCTCCATACCAGTCGGTCATCTGTATTATGCTCCATGCGAGTCGTTTGGATTTGACACGCATTTCATGGTACTCCATTGGTGGGACTGCGCACGTACGAGTGGTTTGGAAGGCATTACCGATCTGAGTCTTTGGGAAGGCTTTCCCAATGAGATTAGAATTGGGTCCTTGGTTTTATAATTTTTTTTATGTTGATTTTCTCCTTGTTTTATAAGTTAATCGTTGTTTTGAGTTTTTTAGGTGAAGTTTTAGTGAAGTGGAATCTGTGAAACATAAAGGAAAACTTTATAGTTTTGATTATTTAGTTGCTACAAAGAAAACCTAGGGGTCTTAACAAGAGGAAAAAGGGGAACCTCTATTGAAGGGTAACAATAGCTGTCAAGTCTATTGAGTACCAGGGCAAATGTGTTACCAATTTGGGCATTCAAACAATACACACAGAACCAAAAGTGATTGTGGGTGAAACCAGTAAACAGAAGTAGGATTCCCATCAAAGTCTTGTTCTGATCAATACTATCATCTGGTCATCCTTCGGGCATGGTGTGTCTCTAGATCATTGAGACGTTTCTACCAACCACCGGTCGGAGTTGGGTACCGACCCACAATCACTCCAGGACCATGTAGATAATTAAGTATGATGGGAACCAGTGCAGTGCAAAACCAAAAGAGTGTATTGAAGTGGTGAGTTTAAAATAGGATAGAGGACAAAAGGAAATTTTAATGAAAATTGGTCTCTTACTAATTAAAACCAGGAACAGTGCATGAAAAAAAGTTTCAAACAAAAAACTGTATAGGGGCCTATAAACCTCCCTTAGACCCTTCACACAGTATTAGTTTTATATTGGATTATTTAGTCTCTATTTTTATTTAGTTGAAAAAATATATATACTTACTATTTTTAGTTGATGAAGTTTTTTCGTTGATGTTGTTGTTCTGTAGAAGCTGTTAAAAAAAGTATTTGTTAGCTATGTTTTGCTTTTAAATTGATTAGTTTTAATTTGTTTACTTTATTTTTTGGTTAAGTCATATACTTACTTTGTTACATTTTTGTTAATGTTGATTTTATTGTTGTTTTGGACATAAATCTTTGTTTTGATTTTGTAGGTGGTGTTTTGCTGAAGTTTAATCTGTCATTTCAAAAAATGGGGTTTACCCAAAAATGGTCCTGGACCTGGGTACAGTTTGATACAAAACACAGTGGTCCTCGGCCTTATTTAGATATAGATACAAATCATAAATCAATCCTGTCTGGTTTAGACAATTCTATAGGTGAACATCAAGAGCAATTGAATTTCTAGTAGTTCACAATACTCAATATCTAATTTATACAATCAATGAGAAAGAGGTGCAACAAACCAAAAGACCGAGTTCACTATTCAATTTATTTCTTAACAGGTGAAACATATTATTTAATTATAATACTTCAAAATTACTGTAGATGAGAAAGGCTGTCCCGTAGGGGGAGACGTGTGTGAATAGATAGTGCTCAGTGTGATTTGGTGAATAGAGAAATAAAGAATTAAAGGAATAGTAGGCAAAAATTACTTCACATATTTAGATACAGTGCGACAGGTTGTAAATCACCTGCCTAGCTAGCCTAGCCACGATCATGTATGGTGGTGTTCAACCTAGTCAGTTCAAGTACATATCAAAGGGGTTGGCACGATTTGAAAATAAAAAGAGAGAGAGAGGGTCTAGGCTTTTCAAAGGGGGGGGTCGACATTTTGACCCGACTCAGGGCTCAGGGATAGTTGTGGGGCTGTAGCAGTCCTGTTCTCCGATATGGAATGCTACGTGAACTCATCGGCACCAAGGCCAATTCATCAGGCCAATTCAGAGATGTCGAAGAGCACACTTTCGCCTATATTAAACTTGAGAGTCCCATTGATCTGCTCCACCATGATAGTCGCCTCCGGCCTGTATCTGCAGTGCAATCTCCGATCAACTTGTAAAGCAGTGCACAACAGCTTCATGATCTCACTCTGGAAATGTGTTCCTCTATCTGATTCCAATGACGTTGGAAATCCAAAATGCAGAATCAGCTCCCTGAGTAACAACTTTGCTACAGTGAGACCATCACACCTTCTAGTTGGATATGCTTCAACCCACCTTGAAAAAACACACACCACAACTAGGATGTACCTCAGCCCATTGCACCTAGGCATTTCTATGAAGTCCAGGTGGATTCTGTTAAAAGGACACCGACATCCTAATGTGATTCAAGGCGACCACAGTTGTCTTTCCAGCATTCATTTGTTGAAATGTAACAAACCTGTGGCACACTGCTTCAGCAAACACACGAAACCTTGAGTTAAACCACATTTGTCTGAATACTCTCACCGTGGCATCTCTCCCATTTTGAACAGCTCCATGAATCTGCCTTGCCATAGGGATCAGTAAACAATCATGCAACACTGGTCTACCATCTGTTGAAATGCAAATGCCATTGTCTCTTGTTTCACAACCTGCTTTAATCCAACCAGCCTCTTCTTGGTCTGACACTTCTCCATGCAGATGTTTTACCTCATCTCAAGTGTCCGCTATGGCTACTGGTCTACGGACACCCGTATGTGTTTGGGTGAATGCGGACAGTACACAACCCTCCCTCTCACAACAGAACAGCGAAAATGCATTGCTGTAATCAGGCATCGCCAGAGCGCGACTAAGGCTTTCTCTTAGCTATTAGAAGGCGACCAAATAGTGATTATCCCATGGTACCGGATCACTCACATGCTTGTGTGTCAATCTTTGTAAAGGCTTTGACTTCGATGAGAAGTTGGGGATACACTGTCGGCAATATCCATCTACTCCCAAGAACATCCGAACCAGCCTTTGCGTAGTAGGGGGGTTCATTTGCTTGATCACCTTAATACAGTCTGAAGACACCTTTCTCCTGGCTTTCTCGATGTGAGAACCCAAATACTGGACCTCAGGCAAACACTACTGAAGTTTGCTCTGAGGCACCTTGAGGCATATGTACAAGCCCCTATTGCCACCACAACATCACCCATAGTGACATTGTGGTGACGGTAGGGGCTGTGCACTTATGAACAAGGCAGCGTTAAGCCACTTAACGTGGCGTAATGCTGCCTTGTACATAAGGCCCCCTTTCACACTATGGTTAGCATGAAAGGGGTGGGCAATGGGTGTTGCAGTAGGTGTTCCACCGCAACAACATTCATTTTGACGCTGCTCCCTATGTACAAGGGTGGCATACAAAGAAGGCAGCACCAAAATTAAGACCAGGTAAAAATTGGTCTTAAGTTGGTGAAACGAGGAGGAATGCATTATTTCTCCTCGTTTTTGCTTTTTCAATGTGTGCTGTCTTGTGCAGCACACATGGGAAAAGCAAAATGCCATTGTTTGTTAATTTACAGGAAGGTGCTCCTTCCTGTACATAAACAACCTTTTTTTAAATGCCATTTTATCACTTTCATGTGTGTTGCATGAAGCAGCACACATGAAAATGACAGAATGTATTTCTAGGATTGTTTATGTGCAGGAAGGGACATCTTCCTACACATAAACAATCCTCCCCTTGTACCTATCCCCCTCATGTCCATTTTCTGCCAGGTTGTTTAACAGAGCAATGGTATCAACCCTACAAGCTTCCTTGGCCTCTGAAGCAATCAGGAGGTTGTTGATGTACTGCATGAGCAAAGAACTCTGGGGCAGTACAAAACACTCAAGGTTCTTTTTCAACATCTGATTAAAGATAGATGGACTCTCAGTATATCCCTGTAGGATACAACACTATGTTAGCACATGGTTCTCCAGCCGGAAAGCAAATAAAAATTGGTTTTCCTCGTGTAAGGGTATCAAAAAGAATGCTTGACACAGGTTAATCACAGTAAACCATTCCGCTTTGCAAGGGATTTGAAACTGCATAACAGATGGATTCGGTACCACAGGACAACATGGAATCACAATTGCATTGACTTTTCTGAGGTCCTGAACAATGCGATAATTGCCGCTCAGTTTCTGTAACCCCGTTACAGGTGAATTACACAGACTTCCTATGATCTCCTTTAAGATGCCCTGTGAGATCATGGACTCAATCACAGGTGTAATTCCTGCCACCGTTTCTGGGGTCAGGTTGTACTGAGGCGTTCTTGGAGATTTGGCATTGGGCTTAATCTGTATGTGAACTGGCTCAACCCCTTGATTCAGTCAAATCTCTTCTCCTGTAAAGTCCCACACCACAGAAGAGTCAGAGTCTCTTGAGTCACATGGCATGTCCTCCACTGTTAGCATGTGAAATATTTCTACACAGAGATTTTGATTTGCCAGTTTGAATGCAATGCCATCATCATTAGTTTGCAATTGTACTCCCTTGAGCATGCAATAGATCATACAATTCAACTTACACAAAAGGTCACGTCCCAACACACAGACTGGACTCGAATCACACACCACAAACTGGTGACGATCCTGGAATGCTCCTATTCCCACAGGTATCGTTCAACGGATTTGTCATTCTCCTATTGGTGACACCTACTACTTGGATAGATCAATTTTCCCAAGATGGGCAGGTTTAAAACAAATGCAGATCTCACAGTCGAACGGGTAGCACCAGTATCAATCAGGAATGTAAAGGAATGACCGTCAACATCTACTTTCACATACAGTCCCCTCTGGTCTACCTCCAAGACTGCTCCAAGGGTACAGTCTTCCTCCCCCTCAGGCACCATCATTGTAGAGGGTCTGGATCAAACTCATCTAGAGATTGGATGAAGGGCATTTAATGGTACACTCGGCTACCCTGTGAAATCCTCGGAGAGTGGGGTACCTGCACTTGCTGATTGGGATCCTTCAATTGACAGATCTTGGTCTTGTCACAGTATTTATACCATCAGGCACTTGTACAATCTCCAATGTAAGCATCTAGCCTGCACACCCTAAGGAGTCCAATTATATCAAATGTAAGGATTATTCAAACTTGTGTTGGGAGCATCCCAGTTGTGAATTGTGCCCACAATCTCGTGTCAATCAGCCCTGTAGAGACCTAGAAACAACTAGGTCTGAACTGGGAGCTCTCCCTTTGTCCCTAAGGTTTCAAATCAATTTATCAAATTTATCAAAACTGTAGTCCCAATTTTTATACACAAAAAATGATAGTACAATTATTTTCCAGTTCTGCTTAAAGTTTACTGATTCACTCCAAGTATTTCAATATAATGAAAGATTTACAGAACATAATTAAATCTAAGCATAAATAATTTGATGAAATACCTATACTCTATGTATGTACCAATAATTATCAATTAGAACAAAAACGACATTTCCCAATGCATTTCGGGTCATGTGTGACCCTTCTTCAGGGGAGTATCACTTTTCAAACAAATCAAATCCTTAGAATTCAAGATTTTTCTGGTAGTTTTCACTTCAGTTCCGTTTCCGGGCACTAGAAGATAATGTTATAAAACATTGTTTACAACTCTCTGTACATGATTGATAATTAGGATTAACAATGTTATCCAAAAGATATTGTAAGTTAGTGTGTGAACTATGTAATGATGTGTGTAAGGAGACTGCTAAAAGCCAGCCGTGTATGACCACCGAAACATAGAGTAGTGATGAGGACACGTGAATTGTGGGAAAATGAAGTAAAGAATAGTTCCTAAAATAATGTCCATTATCCAATGTCACCCGACAATATGTGTAACCCGGTGCTCTCTGTGCCAGACAATCGCTAACTAGCACTTACCCTATCCATGTAACTCCAGTTCCAAACCGTGTCCGATTACCGGGGCTTGTACACACCCACTCTGAAAGTTAACGTTCACAAATACAATGTAGGCTAGGGTTGTGAAATCAACATCACTGCTGTATGAAGTTGATACTGCCTCATGCTTACCCCATTCTGAAATAGTGCGTTCCGTCCTATATCACCCTTGCTGGTATCGTGCTTCTATGTTTATTCCAAATACTTCCACTAGAAAAGTACATAAAGTACTAGTCAAAAGACAATTCTACTAATGTTCATCTGAAGTATGCTCACTTTGTACCAATTTATAACGCTAAAATGAAGGCGCTTACCTAGTTCACAAAAGCGTGCTCCGAACTATGACCCGTTAATCACTACCGGCATCAACATCCGGTCCGTAATTAGTGTCTATTTATAATGAGGCGCTCCCAGAGACCGGGAGGTTTTTACAAATGGACCAAAAAACCATAATAGAAACCGTGACAAGGGTGATGCCCTGTGTTCATTGTTGTAAGATAAGAGAAAAAAAGGGACGCAATGTTAAAAAATCGGAAAGTGTAAAAATGAATGTAATATGTAAAAGAATGAAGCGGAATGGTGTTTACAATACTTAGGAACTTAGTGTCAATCATTTACAATGTGTTTCAAAAATAGACAAAACCATCAATAAAGAAATCTGATCGAACAATCCCTGAACATGACTATGAATACCATGCAGGTTATATTACGTGTGTTGTAAAATTACGTACTGCCTGTGGCAGATTCACAAGACATATACCATCATAACTGGATCATTATAAGAAACATAACATTTCGTAATAATAACTGAATCATTATAAGAAACATAACATTTCATACTGATCATTGAGCCCACCCGGGGTCAAGCTGCCCAATCTCTTAATCCAGAACGTCTCCCTGCGGGATAATGCAATGTTATGGTCTGTGCCTGTGTGCTTCTCTACTACTTCTAGTACTGTAAATCTCAATTGTGGTATGGTGTCTGATGACTTCATCCAATGAGTTGCTAAACTGGATGTGGATGATCTGTTACGTATAGTGCTCTTATGTTCAATTATGCGAGTCTTTATCTTTCTGGAGGTTCTTCACACGTAAGTCAAACCGCATGGGCAGAGAATCGCATAAATCACTCCTGTGGAATTGCAGTCAGCACTGTGTTTAATATTGATGTATTTGCCAGTATGAGGGTGCGGAAACACCTTACTCACAATGACGTTGTTACATTGACCACAATTGTAACATTTTCTCATCCCTTTCAAGTTGGTTGCTTGGATTCTTCGTGGGTTCTTGAGTATTTTTCTGATGTTTTTTGCGCGGGTGTGTGCTACAATAGGAAAATGCTTAAATAAGTTTGCAAAATCAGGTTCGTTCGCTATCATTTCCCAACATTTCTTGGGAATTTGTTTGATCCTTTGTGATTGCGTAGAGTATTTCATCACAAACACTATCCGTTCATTGGTAGATTTTTCTGTTTTCTGCAAAAGTCTTTTTCTGTCCATTGTAGAAACTCTTTGTACTGAGTCTTCCAATATCTGCATCGGGTAGCCTCTTTCAGTATATCTTTCTACTTGTTCTTTGAATAAAGTGTCACACTCTGTTTGATCCGAAGATATCCTTTTGATTCTGATCAGCTGCGAGGTAGGTAGGTGATTCTTCAAATTCTTTGGATGTGCACTCGTGTAGTGTAACGCGTTGTTGACATCCGTTGGTTTCCGGAAAACAGTGGTCGAGATTCCTTCTTGCGTTTTGCGAATCTCTATATCCAAAAATTGTATCTTTTGATCCTGTATGTTGCGGGTGAATTTGATCCTGGAGTTTCATTCATTAAGTTATTTGATTCCGTCTTCCAACTCCTGTTTGCTACCTCGCCAAATCACCAAAATGTCGTCTATGAATCGTAAGAATAACACTAGGTTATCTGTCCACCTTGTGTCAGTTAAAATGAATTGTTGTTCAAAATGAGCCATGAAGGTATTCGCGTAGGCCGGGGCCCCGAAAAGCCCATGGATGTACCTGTTTTCTGCAAAAAGAACTGAGACTGCCAAATAAAATAACTATGACACAGTGAAAAATGTAAGAGCTCTAGTAAAAAAACACTTAGTTGTTGGTCGAGGTCAGATTGTAAGAGTCTCCATTCTGTGGCTTCTAAGCCTTCCATGTGTGCTATCGACGTGTAAAGTCCACCACATCAATGGTGCACAACAAGGTGGTATCATCAATAGCTTCATTCACTTCTGCTAATTTTATCAGGCAGTCGGTTGTGTCTTTTAGATAAGTATCCCAAGCTTGTACCAATGGTTGGAAGTGGTGATCAATAAAACGTCCAATCGGCTCATGGATAGAACCACATCCTGCCACGATGGGTCTAAATGGTGGATCACTCATACTCTTGTGTATTTTAGGCAACATATATATATATGTGGCACTTGAGGTGTATTCGTTCTTAGATATTTGCCCGTATTGGGGTTTATGGTTCCTGAGTTCTCAGCCTTGGAAATGATTTCATCTAACAATTTGATGAATTCTTGTGTTGGATCATGATCAAGTTGAATGTATGTATCAACATCGTGGACATGCTCGTTCACTTTGTGGTCGTAAAATGAGATGTCCATCATAACCAGTGCACCACCTTTATCGGCTGATTGGAATGTGATAGAGGTGTCCTGTCTCAAGTCATTTAAGATTCGCTTTTCTTTTTTGGATAAGTTCTGATTTTTGGGTGTTACGTACCTAATGGCTTCAAGGTCTTTTCTCACAAGAATTTCAAAATTGTCCAATATTTTATGTGAGATGGGAGACATGAACTTACTTTTGGGTTTAAATTTTTCTGGTGGTCGTCTAGTCCCATTAATCGTTGTGGTGGAAAAAACCACTTCAGTCGTAATTTCCGTAGAAATTTGAACAGGGCAATTTCGGTTTCCAATTCATTGGAAACATACGTTGGAACAAATGAGGTTCCCTTGTTTAAGACTCTTTCCTCATCGCGTGTTAGCTCCCTGTTTGATATGCTAACCACTAGGTTACTTTTTTCCTTACCATTCGTTGCGGTCGTCCGCTCTCTGGAACTTTTTTTGTGGCCTTGTCCCCTACGGGTCCGTCTGTTCTTATTTCTGGTATCGGGTCTGGTGGGTGGATTGACGATGGGCCCTCTGCTAAAAAAGACGGTTTCAAACTTCTGGATGGTCCAGCCGCAGATGTTTCCGAAGAATCAGCAGTGACAAGAGTCAACGCCGGTGTTCTTTGTAGTGAAAGCTCTTCGTCCTGCACTACACTTTCCTCTGATGAAGTTTGCTTAGGGGTTTTACTTGTGAATCTTCTTTGTGCATAGGCTTCCGCCCATGTGTAAACCTCATCCAATTTATAATCTATCGTATCTCTACGAAATTTACGAATCTTGCGGTCGTGTACCTCCTTAGCATGGGCGTCCAATCTAGTATTGATATCCTCTAATATTTTTGTCCAATCTTCTTCTGGTATGTTCCTCGTTAGTTCTTGTTGGAGTTTATAGATGTCTTCTTTTAAGTCATTTAATATCTGTGAGAGTTCCTCAATGATCAAAAGGATGAGGTCCAACGAGCACTTGTTTAAAATTGCTTGCCACTTTGTCATAAACACCTTATTGAATTTAAACAGCATTGGTTTGAGCGCGATTCGTAGTCCTCTGGGGATTCTCTTGACTTTATGGTATTCGATCAATGTCATGGCGTGAAGGCGTTGGTTGACCTCTCTGCGCATAGTGTATTCAAGTTGTTTCAACATTTGTGTCGTAGTGCCTTTCGACGTACTGAACGTGCGTACTTGTTCAATCAATGAATAAATAGATGCTGCTTCATCTGTACCATATACTTTTGTTTCAGCCTGGTTGAGGGTGAGGTTTGCTATTTCCTTAAAGGAAGACATTATCAATGATTATATGGGTGCTGGTCTAGTGAATGGGCCGTGCTAAAACTGCAATGTAAGTATCTAGCCTGCACACCCTAAGGAGTCCAATTATATCAAATGTAAGGATTATTCAAACTTGTGTTGGGAGCATCCCAGTTGTGAATTGTGCCCACAATCTCGTGTCAATCAGCTCTGTAGAGACCTAGAAACAACTAGGTCTGAACTGGGAGCTCTCCCTTTGTCCCTAAGGTTTCAAATCAATTTATCAAATTTATCAAAACTGTAGTCCCAATTTTTATACACAAAAAATGATAGTACAATTATTTTCCAGTTCTGCTTAAAGTTTACTGATTCACTCCAAGTATTTCAATATAATGAAAGATTTACAAAACATAATTAAATTTAAGCATAAATAATTGTATGAAATACCTTACTCTATGTATGTACCAATAATTATCAATTAGAACAAAAACGACATTTCCCAATGCATTTCGGGTCATGTGCGACCCTTCTTCAGGGGAGTATCACTTTTTAAACAAATCAAATCCTTAGAATTCAAGATTTTTCTGGTAGTTTTCACTTCAGTTCCGTTTCCGGGCACTAGAAGATAATGTTATAAAACATTGTTTAGAACTCTCTGTACATGATTGATAATTAGGATTAACACTGTTATCCAAAAGATATAAGTTAGTGTGTGAACTATGTAATGATGTGTGTAAGGAGACTGCTAAAAGCCAGCCGTGTATGACCACCGAAACATAGAGTAGTGAGGAGGACACGTAAATTGTGGGAAAATGAAGTAAAGAATAGTTCCTATAAATAATGTCCATTATCCAATGTCACCCGACAATACGTGTAACCCAGTGCTCTCTGTGCCAGACAATCGATAACTAGCACTTACCATATCCATGTAACTCCAGTTCTAAACCGTGTCCGATTACCGGGGCTTGTACACACCCAATCTGAAAGTTAACGTTCACAAATACAATGTAGGCTAGGGTTGTAAAATCAACATCACTTCTGTATGAAGTTGACACTGCCTCATGCTTACCCCATTCTGAAATAGTGCGTTCCGTCCTATATCACCCTTGCTGGTATCGTGCTTCTATGTTTATTCCAAATACTTCCACTAGAAAAGTACATAAAGGACTAGTCAAAAGACAATTCTACTAATGTTCATCTGAAGTATGCTCACTTTGTACCAATTTATAACGCTAAAATGAAGGCGCTTACCTAGTTCACAAAAGCGTGCTCCAAACTATGACCCGTTAATCACTACCGGCATCAACATCCGGTCCGTCATTAGTGTCTATTTATAATGAGGCGCTCCCAGAGTCCGGGAGGTTTTTACAAATGGACCAAAAAACCATAATAGAAACCGTGACAAGGGTGATGCCCTGTGTTCATTGTTGTAAGATAAGAGAAAAAAAGGGACGCAATGTTAAAAAATCGGAAAGTGTAAAAATGAATGTAATATGTAAAAGAATGAAGCGGAATGGTGTTTACAATACTTAGGAACTTAGTGTCAATCATTTACAATGTGTTTCAAAAATAGACAAAACCATCAATAAAGAAATCTGATCGAACAATCCCTGAACATGACTATGAATACCATGCAGGTTATATTACGTGTGTTGTAAAATTACGTACTGCCTGTGGCAGATTCACAAGACATATACCATCATAACTGGATCATTATAAGAAACATAACATTTCGTAATAATAACTGAATCATTATAAGAAACATAACATTTCATACTGATCATTGAGCCCACCCGGGGTCAAGGTGCCCAATCTCTTAATCCAGAACGTCTCCCTGCGGGATAATGCAATGTTATGGTCTGTGCCTGTGTGCTTCTCTACTACTTCTAGTACTGTAAATCTCAATTGTTGGATGGTGTGTGATGACTTCATCCAATGAGTTGCTAAACTGGATGTGGATGATCTGTTACGTATAGTGCTCTTATGTTCAATTATGCGAGTCTTTATCTTTCTGGAGGTTCTTCACACGTAAGTCAAACCGCATGGGCAGAGAATCGCATAAATCACTCCTGTGGAATTGCAGTCAGCACTGTGTTTAATATTGATGTATTTGCCAGTATGAGGGTGCGGAAACACCTTACTCACGATGACGTTGTTACATTGACCACAATTGTAACATTTTCTCATCCCTTTCAAGTTGGTTGCTTGGATTCTTCGTGGGTTCTTGAGTATTTTTCTTATGTTTTTTGCGCTGGTGTGTGCTACAATAGGAAAATGCTTAAATAAGTTTGCAAAATCAGGTTCGTTCGCTATCATTTCCCAACATTTCTTGGGAATTTGTTTGATCCTTTGTGATTGCGTAGAGTATTTCATCACAAACACTATCCGTTCATTGGTAGATTTTTCTGTTTTCTGCAAAAGTCTTTTTCTGTCCATTGTAGAAACTCTTTGTACTGAGTCTTCCAATATCTGCATCGGGTAGCCTCTTTCAGTATATCTTTCTACTTGTTCTTTGAATAAAGTGTCACACTCTGTTTGTTCCGAAGATATCCTTTTGATTCTGATAAGCTGCGAGGTAGGTAGGTGATTCTTCAAATTCTTTGGGTGTGCACTCGTGTAGTGTAACGCGTTGTTGACATCCGTTGGTTTCCGGAAAACAGTGGTCGAGATTCCTTCTTGCATTTTGCGAATCTCTATATCCAAAAATTGTATCTTTTGATCCTGTATGTTGCGGGTGAATTTGATCCTGGAGTTTCATTCATTAAGTTATTTGATTCCGTCTTCCAACTCCTGTTTGCTACCTCGCCAAATCACCAAAATGTCGTCTATGAATCGTAAGAATAACACTAGGTTATCTGTCCACCTTGTGTCAGTTAAAATGAATTGTTGTTCAAAATGAGCCATGAAGGTATTCGCGTAGGCCGGGGCCCCGAAAAGCCCATGGATGTACCTGTTTTCTGCAAAAAGAACTGAGACTGCCAAATAAAATAACTATGATACAGTGAAAAATGTAAGAGCTGTAGTAAAAAAACACTTAGTTGTTGGTCGAGGTCAGATTGTAAGAGTCTCCATTCTGTGGCTTCTAAGCCTTCCATGTGTGCTATCGACGTTTAAAGACTCAGTACAAAGAGTTTCTACAATGGACAGAAAAAAACTTTTGCAGAAAACAGAAAAATCTACCAATGAACGGATAGTGTTTGTGATGAAATACTCTACGCAATCACAAAGGATCAAACAAATTCTCAAGAAACGTTGGGAAATGATAGCGAACGAACCTGATTTTGCAAACTTATTTAAGCATTTTCCTATTGTAGCACACACCCGCGCAAAAAACATTAGAGAAATACTCAAGAACCCACGAAGAATCCAAGCAACCAACTTGAAAGGGATGAGAAAATGTTACAATTGTGGTCAATGTAACAACGTCATCGTGAGTAAGGTGTTTCCGCACCCTCATACTGGCAAAGACATCAATCTTAAACACAGTGCTGACTGCAATTCCACTGGAGTGATTTATGCGATTCTCTGCCCATGCGGTTTGACTTACGTGGGAAGAACCTCCAGAAAGATAAAGACTCGTATAATTGAACATAAGAGCACTATACGTAACAGATCATCCACATCCAGTTTAACAACTCATTGGATGAAGTCATCACACACCATACCACAATTGAGATTTACAGTACTAGAAGTAGTAGAGAAGCACACAGGCACAGACCATAACATTGCATTATCCCGCAGGGAGACGTTCTGGATTAAGAGATTGGGCACCTTGACCCCGGGTGGGCTCAATGATCAGTATGAAATGTTATGTTTCTTATAATGATTCAGTTATTATTACGAAATGTTATGTTTCTTATAATGATCCAGTTATGATGGTATATGTCTTGTGAATCACTCAAATCTGCTACAGGCAGTACGTAATTTTACAACACACGTGATATAACCTGCATGGTATTCATAGTCATGTTCAGGGATTGTTCGATCAGATTTCTTTATTGATGGTTTTGTCTATTTTTGAAACACATTGTAAAGGATTGACACTAAGTTCCTAAGTATTGTAAACACCATTCCGCTTCATTTTTTTACATATTACACTCATTTTTACACTTTCCGATTTTTTAACACTGCGTCCCTTTTTTTCTCTTATCTTACAACAATGAACACAGGGCATCACCCTTGTCACGGTTTCTATTATAGTTTTTTGGTCCATTTGTAAAAACCTCCCGGACTCTGGGAGCGCCTCATTATAAATAGACACTAATGATGGACCGGATGTTGATGCCGGTAGTGATTAACGGGTCATAGTTCGGAGCACGCTTTTGTGAACTAGGTAAGCGCCTTCATGTTAGCGTTATAAATTGGTACAAAGTGAGCGTACTTCAGATGAACATTAGTAGAATTGTCTTTTGACTAGTCCTTTATGTACTTTTCTAGTGGAAGTATTTGGAATAAACATAGAAGCACGATACAAGCAAGGGTGATATAGGACGGAACGCACTATTTCAGAATGGGGTAAGCATGAGGCAGTGTCAACTTCATACAGCAGTGATGTTGATTTTACAACCCTAGCCTACATTGTATTTGTGAACTTTAACTTTCAGATTGGGTGTGTACAAGCCCCGGTAATCGGACACGGTTTAGAACTGGAGTTACATGGATAGGGTAAGTGCTAGTTAGCGATTGTCTGGCACAGAGAGCACCGGGTTACACGTATTGTCGGGTGACATTGGATAATGGACATTATTTATAGGAACTATTCTTTACTTCATTTTCCCACAATTTACATGTCCTCATCACTACTCTATGTTTCGGTGGTCATACACGGCTGGCTTTCAGCAGTCTCCTTACACACATCATTACATAGTTCACACATTAACTTACAATATCTTTTGGATAACAGTGTTAATCCTAATTATCAATCATGTACAGAGAGTTGTAAACAATGCTTTATAACATTATCTTCTAGTGCCCGGAAACGGAACTGAAGTGAAAACTACCAGAACAATCTTGAATTCTAAGGATTTGATTTGTTTGAAAAGTGATACACCCCTGAAGAAGGGTCGCACATGACCCGAAATGCATTGGGAAATGTCGTTTTTGTTCTAATTGATAATTATTGGTACATACATAGAGTATAGGTATTTCATCAAATTATTTATGCTTAGATTTAATTATGTTTTGTAAATCTTTCATTATATTGAAATACTTGGAGTGAATCAGTAAACTTTAAGCAGAACTGGAAAATAATTGTACTATCATTGTTTACAACTCTCTGTACATGATTGATAATTAGGATTAACACTGTTATCCAAAAGATATTGTAAGTTAGTGTGTGAACTATGTAATGATGTGTGTAAGGAGCCTGCTAAAAGCCAGCCGTGTATGACCACCGAAACATAGAGTAGTGATGAGGACACGTGAATTGTGGGAAAATGAAGTAAAGAATAGTTCCTAAAATAATACCCATTATCCAATGTCACCCGACAATACGTGTAACCCGGTGCTCTCTGTGCCAGACAATCGCTAACTAGCACTTACCCTATCCATGTAACTCCAGTTCTAAACCGTGTCCGATTACCGGGGCTTGTACACACCCAATCTGAAAGTTAACGTTCACAAATACAATGTAGGCTAGGGTTGTAAAATCAACATCACTGCTGTATGAAGTTGATACTGCCTCATGCTTACCCCATTCTGAAATAGTGCGTTCCGTCCTATATCACCCTTGCTGGTATCGTGCTTCTATGTTTATTCCAAATACTTCCACTAGAAAAGTACATAAAGGACTAGTCAAAAGACAATTCTACTAATGTTCATCTGAAGTACGCTCACTTTGTACCAATTTATAACGCTAACATGAAGACATTTTTTTTTTTGCAGAGTTTTATATAGCGCGAACTAGAACCGAACCGAATCAGTTATCAGAGCGCTTTACATAGCACCAGTTACGTTACATGAGGACACACTTTCATTTTTTTAGGCGCTTACCTAGTTCACAAAAGCGTGCTCCGAACTATGACCCGTTAATCACTACCGGCATCAACATCCGGTCCGTCATTAGTGTCTATTTATAATGAGGCGCTCCCAGAGTCCGGGAGGTTTTTACAAATGGACCAAAAAACCATAATAGAAACCGTGACAAGGGTGATGCCCTGTGTTCATTGTTGTAAGATAAGAGTAAAAAAGGGACGCAGTGTTAAAAAATCGGAAAGTGTAAAAATGAGTGTAATATGTAAAAGAATGAAGCGGAATGGTGTTTACAATACTTAGGAACTTAGTGTCAATCCTTTACAATGTGTTTCAAAAATAGACAAAACCATCAATAAAGAACCTGATCGAACAATCCCTGAACATGACTATGAATACCATGCAGGTTATATCACGTGTGTTGTAAAATTACGTACTGCCTGTAGCAGATTTGAGTGATTCACAAGACATATACCATCATAACTGGATCATTATAAGAAACATAACATTTCGTAATAATAACTGAATCATTATAAGAAACATAACATTTCATACTGATCATTGAGCCCACCCGGGGTCAAGGTGCCCAATCTCTTAATCCAGAATGTCTCCCTGCGGGATAATGCAATGTTATGGTCTGTGCCTGTGTGCTTCTCTACTACTTCTAGTACTGTAAATCTCAATTGTGGTATGGTGTGTGATGACTTCATCCAATGAGTTGCTAAACTGGATGTGGATGATCTGTTACGTATAGTGCTCTTATGTTCAAGTATGCGAGTCTTTATCTTTCTGGAGGTTCTTCCCACGTAAGTCAAACTGCATGGGCAGAGAATCGCATAAATCACTCCTGTGGAATTGCAGTCAGCACTGTGTTTAAGATTGATGTCTTTGCCAGTATGAGGGTGCGGAAACACCTTACTCACGACGACGTTGTTACATTGACCACAATTGTAACATTTTCTCATCCCTTTCAAGTTGGTTGCTTGGATTCTTCGTGGGTTCTTGAGTATTTTTCTGATGTTTTTTGCGCGGGTGTGTGCTACAATAGGAAAATACTTAAATAAGTTTGCAAAATCAGGTTCGTTCGCTATCATTTCCCAATGTTTCTTGAGAATTTGTTTGATCCTTTGTGATTGCGTAGAGTATTTCATAACAAACACTATCCGTTCATTGGTAGATTTTTCTGTTTTCTGCAAAAGTCTTTTTCTGTCCATTGTAGAAACTCTTTGTACTGAGTCTTTCAATATCTGCATCGGGTAGCCTCTTTCAATATATCTTTCTACTTGTTCTTTGAATAAAGTGTCACACTCTGTTTGATCCGAAGATATCCTTTTGATTCTGATCAGCTGCGAGGTAGGTAGGTGATTCTTCAAATTCTTTGGGTGTGCACTTGTGTAGTGTAACGCGTTGTTGACATCCGTTGGTTTCCAGAAAACAGTGGTCGAAATTCCTTCTTGCGTTTTGCGAATCTCTATATCCCAAAATTTTATCTTTTGATCCTGTATGTTGTGGGTGAATTTGATCCTGGAGTTGCATTCATTAAGTTCTTTGATTCGGTCTTCCAACTCCTGTTTGCTACCTCGCCAAATCACCAAAATGTCGTCTATGAATCGTAAGAATAACACTAGGTTATCTGTCCACCTTGTGTCAGTTAAAATGAATTGTTGTTCAAAATGAGCCATGAAGGTATTCGCGTAGGCCGGGGCCCCCGAAAAGCCCATGGATGTACCTGTTTTCTGCAAAAAGAACTGAGACTGCCAAATAAAATAACTATGACACAGTGAAAAATGTAAGAGCTCTAGTAAAAAAACACTTAGTTGTTGGTCGAGGTCAGATTGTAAGAGTCTCCATTCTGTGGCTTCTAAGCCTTCCATGTGTGCTATCGATGTGTAAAGTGCCACCACATCAATGGTGCACAACAAGGTGGTATCATCAATAGCTTCATTCACTTCTGCTAATTTTATCAGGCAGTCGGTTGTGTCTTTTAGATAAGTATCCCAAGCTTGTACCAATGGTTGCAAGTGGTGATCAATAAAACGTCCAATCGGCTCATGGATAGAACTACATCCTGCCACGATGGGTCTAAATGGTGGATCACTCATACTCTTGTGTATTTTAGGCAACATATATATATATATGTGGCACTTGAGGTGTATTGGTTCTTAGATATTTGCCCGTATTGGGTATTATGGTTCCTGAGTTCTCAGCCTTGGAAATGATTTCGTCTAACAATTTGATGAATTCTTGTGTTGGATCATGATCAAGTTGAATGTATGTATCAACATCGTGGACATGCTCGTTCACTTTGTGGTCGTAAAATGAGATGTCCATCATAACCAGTGCACCACCTTTATCGGCTGGTTGGAATGTGATAGAGGTGTCCTGTCTCAAGTCATTTAAGATTCGCTTTTCTTTTTTGGATAAGTTCTGATTTTTGGGTGTTACGTACCTAATGGCCTCAAGGTCTTTTCTCACAAGAATTTCAAAATTGTCCAATATTTTATGTGAGATGGGAGACATGAACTTACTTTTGGGTTTACATTTTTCTGGTGGTCGTCTAGTCCCATTAATCGTTGTGGTGGAAAAACCCACTTCAGTCGTAATTTCCGTAGAAATTTGAACAGGGCAATTTCGGTTTCCAATTCATTGGAAACATACGTTGGAACAAATGAGGTTCCCTTGTTTAAGACTCTTTCCTCATCGCGTGTTAGCTCCCTGTTTGATATGCTAACCACTTGGTTACTTTTTTCGTTACCTTTCGTTGCGGTCGTCCGCTCTCTGGAACTTTTTTGTGGCCTTGTCCCCTACGGGTCCGTCTGTTCTTATTTCTGGTATCGGGTCTGGTGGGTGGATTGACGATGGGCCCTCTGCTAAAAAAGACGGTTTCAAACTTCTGGATGGTCCAGCCGCAGATGTTTCCGAAGAATCAGCAGTGACAAGAGTCAACGCCGGTGTTCTTTGTAGTGAAAGCTCTTCGTCCTGCACTACACTTTCCTCTGATGAAGTTTGCTTAGGGGTTTTACTTGTGAATCTTCTTTGTGCATAGGCTTCCGCCCATGTGTAAACCTCATCCAATTTATAATCTATCGTATCTCTACGAAATTTACGAATCTTGCGGTCGTGTACCTCCTTAGCATGGGCGTCCAATCTAGTATTGATATCCTCTAATATTTTTGTCCAATCTTCTTCTGGTATGTTCCTCGTTAGTTCTTGTTGGAGTTTATAGATGTCTTCTTTTAAGTCATTTAATATCTGTGAGAGTTCCTCAATGATCGAAAGGATGAGGTCCAACGAGCACTTGTTTAAAATTGCTTGCCACTTTGTCATAAACACCTTATTGAATTTAAACAGCATTGGTTTGAGCGCGATTCGTAGTCCTCTGGGGATTCTCTTGACTTTATGGTATTCGATCAATGTCATGGCGTGAAGGCGTTGGTTGACCTCTCTGCGCATAGTGTATTCAAGTTGTTTCAACATTTGTGTCGTAGTGCCTTTCGACGTACTGAACGTGCGTACTTGTTCAATCAATGAATAAATAGATGCTGCTTCATCTGTACCATATACTTTTGTTTCAGCCTGGTTGAGGGTGAGGTTTGCTATTTCCTTAAAGGAAGACATTATCAATGATTATATGGGTGCTGGTCTAGTGAATGGGCCGTGCTAAAACTGCAATGTAAGTATCTAGCCTGCACACCCTAAGGAGTCCAATTATATCAAATGTAAGGATTATTCAAACTTGTGTTGGGAGCATCCCAGTTGAGAATTGTGCCCACACTCTCGTGTCAATCAGCCCTGTAGAGACCTAGAAACAACTAGGTCTGAACTGGGAGCTCTCCCTTTGTCCCTAAGGTTTCAAATCAATTTATCAAATTTATCAAAACTGTAGTCCCAATTTTTATACACAAAAAATGATAGTACAATTATTTTCCAGTTCTGCTTAAAGTTTACTGATTCACTCCAAGTATTTCAATATAATGAAAGATTTACAAAACATAATTAAATCTAAGCATAAATAATTTGATGAAATACCTATACTCTATGTATGTACCAATAATTATCAATTAGAACAAAAACGACATTTCCCAATGCATTTCGGGTCATGTGCGACCCTTCTTCAGGGGAGTATCACTTTTCAAACAAATCAAATCCTTAGAATTCACGATTTTTCTGGTAGTTTTCACTTCAGTTCCGTTTCCGGGCACTAGAAGATAATGTTATAAAACATTGTTTACAACTCTCTGTACATGATTGATAATTAGGATTAACACTGTTATCCAAAAGATATAAGTTAGTGTGTGAACTATGTAATGATGTGTGTAAGGAGACTGCTAAAAGCCAGCCGTGTATGACCACCGAAACATAGAGTAGTGATGAGGACACGTAAATTGTGGGAAAATGAAGTAAAGAATAGTTCCTATAAATAATGTCCATTATCCAATGTCACCCGACAATACGTGTAACCCAGTGCTCTCTGTGCCAGACAATCGATCACTAGCACTTACCCTATCCATGTAACTCCAGTTCTAAACCGTGTCCGATTACCGGGGCTTGTACACACCCAATCTGAAAGTTAACGTTCACAAATACAATGTAGGCTAGGGTTGTAAAATCAACATCACTGCTGTATGAAGTTGACACTGCCTCATGCTTACCCCATTCTGAAATAGTGCGTTCTGTCCTATATCACCCTTGCTGGTATCGTGCTTCTATGTTTATTCCAAATACTTCCACTAGAAAAGTACATAAAGGACTAGTCAAAAGACAATTCTACTAATGTTCATCTGAAGTATGCTCACTTTGTACCAATTTATAACGCTAAAATGAAGGCGCTTACCTAGTTCACAAAAGCGTGCTCCGAACTATGACCCGTTAATCACTACCGGCATCAACATCCGGTCCGTCATTAGTGTCTATTTATAATGAGGCGCTCCCAGAGTCCGGGAGGTTTTTACAAATGGACCAAAAAACCATAATAGAAACCGTGACAAGGGTGATGCCCTGTGTTCATTGTTGTAAGATAAGAGAAAAAAAGGGACGCAATGTTAAAAAATCGGAAAGTGTAAAAATGAATGTAATATGTAAAAGAATGAAGCGGAATGGTGTTTACAATACTTAGGAACTTAGTGTCAATCATTTACAATGTGTTTCAAAAATAGACAAAACCATCAATAAAGAAATCTGATCGAACAATCCCTGAACATGACTATGAATACCATGCAGGTTATATTACGTGTGTTGTAAAATTACGTACTGCCTGTGGCAGATTCACAAGACATATACCATCATAACTGGATCATTATAAGAAACATAACATTTCGTAATAATAACTGAATCATTATAAGAAACATAACATTTCATACTGATCATTGAGCCCACCCGGGGTCAAGCTGCCCAATCTCTTAATCCAGAACGTCTCCCTGCGGGATAATGCAATGTTATGGTCTGTGCCTGTGTGCTTCTCTACTACTTCTAGTACTGTAAATCTCAATTGTGGTATGGTGTCTGATGACTTCATCCAATGAGTTGCTAAACTGGATGTGGATGATCTGTTACGTATAGTGCTCTTATGTTCAATTATGCGAGTCTTTATCTTTCTGGAGGTTCTTCACACGTAAGTCAAACCGCATGGGCAGAGAATCGCATAAATCACTCCTGTGGA
This sequence comes from Lissotriton helveticus, assembly GCF_964261635.1. NCBI lineage: Eukaryota > Metazoa > Chordata > Amphibia > Caudata > Salamandridae > Lissotriton > Lissotriton helveticus. Next base: position 891,514,336 of record NC_136063.1, on the reverse strand, counting down.
ATTGTAGTCAGCACTGTGTTTAATATTGATGTATTTGCCAGTATGAGGGTGCGGAAACACCTTACTCACGATGACGTTGTTACATTGACCACAATTGTAACATTTTCTCATCCCTTTCAAGTTGGTTGCTTGGATTCTTCGTGGGTTCTTGAGTATTTTTCTTATGTTTTTTGCGCGGGTGTGTGCTACAATAGGAAAAGGCTTAAATAAGTTTGCAAAATCAGGTTCGTTCGCTATCATTTCCCAACATTTCTTGGGAATTTGTTTGATCCTTTGTGATTGCGTAGAGTATTTCATCACAAACACTATCCGTCCATTGGTAGATTTTTCTGTTTTCTGCAAAAGTCTTTTTCTGTCCATTGTAGAAACTCTTTGTACTGAGTCTTCCAATATCTGCATCGGGTAGCCTCTTTCAGTATATCTTTCTACTTGTTCTTTGAATAAAGTGTCACACTCTGTTTGATCCGAAGATATCCTTTTGATTCTGATCAGCTGCGAGGTAGGTAGGTGATGCTTCAAATTCTTTGGATGTGCACTCGTGTAGTGTAACGCGTTGTTGACATCCGTTGGTTTCCGGAAAACAGTGGTCGAGATTCCTTCTTGCGTTTTGCGAATCTCTATATCCAAAAATTGTATCTTTTGATCCTGTATGTTGCGAGTGAATTTGATCCTGGAGTTTCATTCATTAAGTTATTTGATTCCGTCTTCCAACTCCTGTTTGCTACCTCGCCAAATCACCAAAATGTCGTCTATGAATCGTAAGAATAACACTAGGTTATCTGTCCACCTTGTGTCAGTTAAAATGAATTGTTGTTCAAAATGAGCCATGAAGGTATTCGCATAGGCCGGGGCCCCAAAAAGCCCATGGATGTACCTGTTTTCTGCAAAAAGAACTGAGACTGCCAAATAAAATAACTATGATACAGTGAAAAATGTAAGAGCTGTAGTAAAAAAACACTTAGTTGTTGGTCGAGGTCAGATTGTAAGAGTCTCCATTCTGTGGCTTCTAAGCCTTTCATGTGTGCTATCGACGTGTAAAGACTCAGTACAAAGAGTTTCTACAATGGACAGAAAAAAACTTTTGCAGAAAACAGAAAAATCTACCAATGAACGGATAGTGTTTGTGATGAAATACTCTACGCAATCACAAAGAATCAAACAAATTCTCAAGAAACGTTGGGAAATGATAGCGAACGAACCTGATTTTGCAAACTTATTTAAGCATTTTCCTATTGTAGCACACACCCGCGCAAAAAACATCAGAGAAATACTCAAGAACCCACGAAGAATCCAAGCAACCAACTTGAAAGGGATGAGAAAATTTTACAATTGTGGTCAATGTAACAACGTCATCGTGAGTAAGGTGTTTCCGCACCCTCATACTGGCAAAGACATCAATCTTAAACACAGTGCTGACTGCAATTCCACTGGAGTCATTTATGCGATTCTCTGCCCATGCGGTTTGACTTACGTGGGAAGAACCTCCAGAAAGATAAAGACTCGCATAATTAAACATAAGAGCACTATACGTAACAGATCATCCACATCCAGTTTAGCAACTCATTGGATGAAGTCATCACACACCATACCACAATTGAGATTTACAGTACTAGAAGTAGTAGAGAAGCACACAGGCACAGACCATAACATTGCATTATCCCGCAGGGAGACGTTCTGGATTAAGAGATTGGGCACCTTGACCCCGGGTGGGCTCAATGATCAGTATGAAATGTTATGTTTCTTATAATGATTCAGTTATTATTACGAAATGTCATGTTTCTTATAATGATCCAGTTATGATGGTATATGTCTTGTGAATCACTCAAATCTGCTACAGGCAGTACGTAATTTTACAACACACGTGATATAACCTGCATGGTATTCATAGTCATGTTCAGGGATTGTTCGATCAGATTTCTTTATTGATGGTTTTGTCTATTTTTGAAACACATTGTAAAGGATTGACACTAAGTTCCTAAATATTGTAAACACCATTCCGCTTCATTTTTTTACATATTACACTCATTTTTACACTTTCCGATTTTTTAACACTGCGTCCCTTTTTTTCTCTTATCTTACAACAATGAACACAGGGCATCACCCTTGTCACGGTTTCTATTATGGTTTTTTGGTCCATTTGTAAAAACCTCCCGGACTCTGGGAGCGCCTCATTATAAATAGACACTAATGACGGACCGGATGTTGATGCCGGTAGTGATTAACGGGTCATAGTTCGGAGCACGCTTTTGTGAACTAGGTAAGCGCCTTCATGTTAGCGTTATAAATTGGTACAAAGTGAGCGTACTTCAGATGAACATTAGTAGAATTGTCTTTTGACTAGTCCTTTATGTACTTTTCTAGTGGAAGTATTTGGAATAAACATAGAAGCATGATAGCAGCAAGGGTGATATAGGACGGAACGCACTATTTCAGAATGGGGTAAGCATGAGGCAGTGTCAACTTCATACAGCAGTGATGTTGATTTCACAACCCTAGCCTACATTGTATTTGTGAACTTTAACTTTCAGATTGGGTGTGTACAAGCCCCGGTAATCGGACACGGTTTAGAACTGGAGTTACATGGATAGGGTAAGTGCTAGTTAGCGATTGTCTGGCACAGAGAGCACCGGGTTACACGTATTGTCAGGTGACATTGGATAATGGACATTATTTATAGGAACTATTCTTTACTTCATTTTCCCACAATTTACGTGTCCTCATCACTACTCTATGTTTCGGTGGTCATACACGGCTGGCTTTTAGCAGTCTCCTTACACACATCATTACATAGTTCACACACTAACTTACAATATCTTTTGGATAACAGTGTTAATCCTAATTATCAATCATGTACAGAGAGTTGTAAACAATGTTTTATAACATTATCTTCTAGTGCCCGGAAACGGAACTGAAGTGAAAACTACCAGAAAAATCTTGAATTCTAAGGATTTGATTTGTTTGAAAAGTGATACTCCCCTGAAGAAGGGTCGCACATGACCCGAAATGCATTGGGAAATGTCGTTTTTGTTCTAATTGATAATTATTGGTACATACATAGAGTATAGGTATTTCATAAAATAATTTATGCTTAGATTTAATTATGTTTTGTAAATCTTTCATTATATTGAAATACTTGGAGTGAATCAGTAAACTTTAAGCAGAACTGGAAAATAATTGTACTATCATTTTTTGTGTATAAAAATTGGGACTACAGTTTTGATAAATTTGATAAATTGATTTGAAACCTTAGGGACAAAGGGAGAGCTCCCACTTGTACAATCGCCTCATCCTGGAACTGAGTTGCTTGATTGGCTCAACACTCAGGCTTCTAATGCCCGATCTTGTGACAATAATGGCAAACAATGGTTTTCTTTTGAGTACTAATGTCCACCCCTGAATTAGAATCTATTCCTCTCCCTTTTCCCTGTGATACATTCTGGGTCCCTCTTTGACTATTTACTTGCTTTCCTTCATTCGTCTGTGCCTGCTCTAAACTATCTGCATTTCTCATCTGAACCAACATTAGCTTGTCCGTCATTTTCCTTTGCTTGGAATCCACGTCATCACTATAATATCTGGCATACCGTAGGATTTCATCCATGTACTTGTTCTGCCAGCGGATCAAAAGCAGCTGAAACAAAAAGCTAATCTCTGGTCTCAGTCCTAGCACAGATTTGGAAACAAACTGTTGAATGTCTTTAGGGACTAGAGTATCCAACCCACTATACTGCTTGACGGCTTGCAAAAGCCTTTCATAGTAAGTGTGTACTGATTCCTTGGGTTCTTAGGTGATTCAATCTATCTGGACCCAATCAATATCTTGTGGGCCATCTTAGACTGTAGCCATGTGCTTAACTGCTCGAATGTTTTTATAACCAAAGGTGAAGGACCATGAGTTATAGGATCTCTATCTGGTTCAGCAGACGGCCAATTATTAGCAATTTTACAAGCGGACAATAAATCACTAGGAAACACAATATCAAACAGTGTGTTCAAATCAATCCATAACACTTTTGAAATTTTTACAAAGTGATCAACTTGCTTGTACCATTTGGCAGGTTTCTCCCTTGGCCGAGGAAAGTTGTTGGTAAACGCTGCAAAATCACCCCTGCTCCAGGGCACATGTACATACCCTCCGCTCTGTACCTCTAGCAACAGGTAAGCCTCTACTCCAGTTATCCCTCCTCCTGGAGGCGACATATCTCTTATCACGTTCCTGACACTCTTTTCCTTTGACCATCTTTCTTCCCAGTTGTCAAGCATACTCCATGCATATATCCCTACGCCCAACTCCCGAATGTGTGTCTTCAAACCCACAACCCTTTTCTCTTCTATTTCCTGATAACTATAATTTAAACTGTGACTTCCCTGTACCAATCTCATTTTGGACAAATCCATAGTTCTGGGAAATTGTGTCAGTTTCTCGTGTGCTCGCCTTGACTTATAAGCAACGTCCTTTGCCACAAATAGCAACTCATCTGGCTTGTTAAGTTCTATCCTCTCCAAAGGCAAGCTCCCACTGAATATCTCATCTGCTTTTGCTTTCAGCCTCACTACATCTAACAATGTTGTCTTTACCACAGCCTTGATCATTCCCTTACTCAACACACTATTCTGTCCTTCTCTTTCACTACTCTGATTCCTCTGTCAATTTTCTAGTGATGTAGTCTCCAAGACATGATGATTTCCCTAAGCTCCTTGACTCGTACCTTCTTTTGGTATCCTCCCCATGAGTCCTCTAACTGGAGCTTCCCATATTCTCAAATCTGAATTCGAATTTGCCAGTCAAACTGATCGTTTCGTACTAGACCCAAAATAGACCCTTGAAGGATCTGCTGTTGCTGGCAATGGAGTACTAGCTTCCACAGACACCAAAAATGGACCATTTCCATCCATCGTTACATTTTCCCCTGGGTTGATCCTCTCTCCCAGTCCTGTCTGTGAATGTCTACTACTTTCCCCTAAACTCGGATCGTACACCAAGACAACAGGTAAAATGGTGACCGGTACCATAAGGGCGTCTGGTAATAGCATAGCAGCAATGACTGCACTTGTGCACCTCCAAACGCTGGCATCTCTGTCCTGTCTGCCCCTGCTGAAACCTTTCCCACTACTCTCACCCTAGGGTCTATCTGTGGCACTCCCCCTCCTTCCATGCTCGCTGTATTTCCCAGTTCTCACCTTCCTTCTTCTGAATGTGGATTGTATGGTGGAGGACCCTCTGCTAATAGTCTATCTATTAAACTGTCATCAGTGTCACTCCCATTATCTCCATTCCTGTTCTGACCATCTCCTTCCTTCACTAATAGTGGGTACAATCTTTCTCCCTCAATGGTGTCTACTCTCCAACTCTTCAACTTTGAATCCCATTGTGCATCCTGATATGCCTTAATTGTTTTTTTTCATCATATCCTGACCTTTTTTCCTGTTCCTTGCCTGAGCGGACCGCATCCAAGCATCTAATGCTTCCAACTGTGTTGGTGTAGGTGGGGGCCGTAATGAAGACATCACTCCCCTCAACTAGTACAATACTTCTAATCAAAATGAACTGTTCTGTGGAAAAGCCGCATCTCCCTCCTTTTCAGTAATCTTGTGCCAATGTTGAAGCCAGATTTTAGTATGGAGACCTACATTTGTTGCCATGTAATATGCTGGAGTATCCTGGGGCGGTGCTGCCGCCCCCACTTGAGTTACCACTCCCCTATCTCCCCTACAAAGCAATGCATGATTAAACCACAAATTCTTTCACTAACAAGATTTCCTTGCTTCGACTTCCTGATGACAACCAGCCAATCCCAGCGCGGCGTTACACCAACCGTCCTTTCGCAGCATGGCACACTCTGATTTCACTGTTTCCCCCACACAGCGGTTTACCCTCCTCCACAACTTCATTATATGCATTCACTCTCACAATCATGGAAACAAGTAATTGTCTGCCTTTCTAAAATATCGATAGAATTCAAGTGCTCCAGAATATTCATGTACCTTGCCCTTGACCTGCGCTGGCCACTTGAATCGATGTAGTCCATCCCAGCGCACATGGCTGTCCACATGATTCTAAAAAAATCCACTCGCACAAAGTTTCCTGACTCAGACGGGTTGTCAATAGTGCTTCTCGACTTCCCAACAAACCAATGGTCGGACAATTACAACAAATCAGTGTTTTCTACACCACAAATATATATCCCGGGATCTTAGGATACTTTTGAGCCCGATAACCACAACAAAACAAAACTCTTGTTCCGCGCCCTTGGTGTACGAAACCACATTCACTCGACTGTCATTCCAATTCCGCAAGACATCACACAATCAAATCATCCCTGCACTCTAACACACAACGCATCTCTATTCCTTTAAAACTCAGTCCACCTTTCACCGCTGTTCTTGCCGCACCGCCAATCTCCGTAAGTTTTCGCCAAAGTCTGTTTTTCTCCACTCTTTATCATTGGGCTCCCTTTTGTGGCTCCATGGGTCTACATTTTTTGTAGAATTTTCGTGATTCTCCTCTCACTTCAAGAGACAACCATCCTACAGTGCTACCAACTGAAGGAGATGGGTTCCATGTTCTAGACTTACTCTGGAACCACTGGCCGATGTCTCTTTACTGTCTGCTTTGTAAGTGCGGAGAGAAGAAAATCATTAGCCAATTATACATTACCATTACAATAACCCATATTGCTAAAGGAACACAGAATCCACATCCAAAATCTAGTAAGTTTATTAGAAAGCCAAGAAAAGCTGTACATACAAACACCTCAAGATGAGGGTGTAAAAGTACATTGCCAATACAAAATAAAGTCTACAGGTAAAATTAAGATGGTGCAACATGCACAGGATGATCAATTCCAGAATCAGAACGCAGAAATATTAGCACCAAGGCCAATAGCCCCCTTCATTTGTGGTTTGTAAATGAAAAGCATTAGTATGTCTCTTCACTACCACTAACGTGACATCTCTGCTGAGCATTTCTCAGGCAAGTTCCGTAAAAGGTGTCAGCACGTGAAGGCTTCCTAAGAAGCCATACCCATACCCACCTCATGTGGTATGGGTCAAGTAGCATTATAAGCTACGGAGCTCATTCTAATATGCTCTCTCCTCTCAAAGCATGGCAAAAATCCCTGGACTCTGTCCCTACCCCAACAAAAAGTCATAGGCCACACCCCTCAACACATCACTAGATCACCCCTTCCAGCTAGACACCTCCTCGTAGATAACTTTCCATGCAGTAACGGTGCTCCCAGGTTCTCGCTTGATGGCCATGGTTCCCAGGCCTTTTCCAGTGAGAAAGAACACCATCTCACAAGATCACCATCGCCGTTCAAATGTATATTTTCCTCCCTAAGCCTAGCCCCTAAACAAATGGCGTTATTCTAACTAATAAGGATGAATTTCTCCACCTGAACAGAGACATGAGAAAGGCAAATTCCACATGCACATGAATTTTAATAGCAACCTGTAACATGAGAGCGAGCAGGGAGAAATAGACATTGGGGCTACCAAATTTGGCCAACATAAGTACAATACACAAGCTATGAAAAGCACACGCCTGTGTAAGTCATTAAATTTGACATGTTACATACATAAACATATTACTATTGAAAACGTTCATTAGTTAGGAATACGCTTTTACACGTTGATATTTCACCTAAACACGGAAAACTACAATGTTAAGTCTTTGTTTTACATGAAAGAATGTTTTAACACTTCACTTTGCACGTTATTACAGTAAACGATCTAATGACCAAATGTTAACACAACAAAGGATTATATGTGGGTGTGAACTACCAATGCTTATAATGCACTCCTACACATGGAAGTGCAAAATCGCGCTCTGTCAATACTACAACTGTATTTGGAAAGATTCAAAACTTGTAGTTATGAAGATTACAAGGTAAGTAACCGGTGCATTAGTGACACATTCACAAATTACGTATTCAAAGTCTGACTTTCTGATGTGGTTACTATTCCGGGGAACTGTACACTTCTATATGAATTTTTCCGATACATTTCCTTAAATTAGTGGTACTATATCACAAAAGAAAGTGATCACCATATTAGACAAAAGCAACAGGCACAAAGCACCCGATTGAATAAATGGAAAACATAATATAAATAAAAAAAGAACTTTTTGTGGCCTTCGTTTTTGCTTACACAGATTTTAGGAAATGTTGAAGTCGGCTTTAAAGCACTGAAGCAGCTCCTTTTCACTCTTTTTACATTATATTAAATTATGAAAAAAACGTTTGAACAGCTGGCAGTATACCTGCATATTCCTATTCTGCCTGTCGCTTATGCTGTACAGAAGCCTCATTCATCAGCATCGTAAGATGTCAAAAGAAATCCTCCTCTTACTTCATTTTCAAACCGGAGCTTTGTCCATGGTGCACCGAGTCTGGTAATTAAGGTAGCTGTTTTCTGAATCACAAATTGCACACGTATCCCAACGTAAATAGGCACTGCCATGAGTCAGCAGAGACGTTTAACCTTGTCATCCCCTTTGAAACGCATCAGTAAATAGAGCCTAATTTCCCTCTGGGTCTCTCCCTTTATGAGGCCAAACGAACAATCATTACTAATTATCGCAGGATTCCAAAGCGCGTGCCTCTTGTCCGTGATAAATATCAGCATTACAAAATGTCCAGTGCATTTTTCAGTTGTTCCAGAAGTTGCCACAGTGTGCGCAGTCCTAACAAAAGTGGCACGTGCTAATGAGCGCGTGATTTCAGCTGTCGTCCTCACTGGCCCGCCTCCAATGGCTAGCTAGCACTTTTTACCTGCAGTGTCCTAGGCAATGCGAACGTAGGACATCCGAAGCCGGAAGCGGCCAGGGCAGGCGAGAGATCTAGATGCGGCTCTTCCCATGGTTAAGCACTGCTTCTGTGAGTTTGGCGCTGGCTCAGAAATAATGCGCACTGTGCTTTTCCATCCATCCAGTGCAACGAGCTTTACTTCAGCATGGCTCAAAACTGTGGTAGGTATGGTGTAAACCTAATGTTAGTTAAATGAACCCAGTCTTGCAGCCCTCCTGACCTTTATCTTCGACCCCCCTCACTGCTGTACTGGGCTGCTGTTTGCTTGACTGACCAATATCTTTCAGAAACATTTTAAACAAAGGGACATGCATTTATTGAACCTGCTATCTTGCTCATTACACAACTGGAGTATGAGTAGTTCCAATGGGGAGGCTCTGGAACTATTCTCACAAAGAAATTAGACTGTACTGTGGAACCTACACTGACTTTAGATTTCACAACCAGCATATTTTGTCAAAATGGTAAAGCCAGGATAAAACATCAAGCATGCCATGGCAAAACCTTTTCTACTGCACCCTGTCTAGAAGTAGAGGTTGAGTGGTTGTGTCTGTCCATCTCCTTGAATTGCACACAATTTTGAGGGTCTTTTTCAAAGATTTCTTTAAGAGCACTTGCTACCTAAAGTGAACCTTTGTCTAAGCACACCGAATGTTTAAAGATAAGAGACTCAAGACGTAAGCCAATCTATTTAATTTCAATTTAACAATGAATGTATTTCCTTTGTTCACTTGAATCACCAAACATTGATACCAAGTAAAGAAGGCTTACTCCAGGGAGGGGTAGAGGGATGATAACTCTGATACAGCATATTACTGTATTGTCAAACCTATGTTTCTTCTAGAGAATAGGGGCTTAATTTAGATGGCAGTAGAGTGTGAAACCCTCAAAATAACTCCACTATTCACAGTCCTCGACATGTGCCTGCTTCACTCCCCCTACACCCACCTAACACTCCCCTAGGCATAGGAGCTGGAAGTAGAAGTGCTGGGTGTGCCACAGCACCCACAATATAACCATGATGGAGTTCAGAAGGTGAATGAGTAATAAATATTCCTTTGAATTTTGATTTTATCTTAATACATTTGATGTGTATTGAAAGACAGGGACCAAATGCCAGGCTCTGTCTTCTGACAGATTGCTGCTTATCATATTCTTTTGAGAGGGTGATTATGACGGATGCGGAGGCAAGATGACGGATGCGGAGGCAAGATGGCGTCAGGCTGACAGCTCCGCCAAGCATCCCTGTGTGAGAGGCAGAACACGGCCGCTATGTAACGCAAGCTCGGCTATGAGAATCCCGATCGCTGCAGAGACTGGGGAATGCTCCTGACGGACCCCCCCCGGTCCCTTGATCACCCCTCTCACCAATATCCTGAAGCTTGGGGCGCAGTGATTTCTCCGCCACGAGGTCGCCCGGGCATCTCCTGCATCTCTGGCATCACTATTACCGCTGCCCTGCGTGATCTCTGCCGGACTTCACCAGACGCACCACGGATTGAGGGAAATGCGAAGGGGAGCTGCGGTCCTTCCCCGCCTCGCAGAAGAAATCGACAAACCCGTACAGCCAGTGCTGGAAAAAAGGCACCCGGACAGGGATCCACTGCCACTTTCATTGCTCTACTATTCTATAGCGATGGACACTGCAGCATGATGGGTAAGGGGGCACGAGGGGGCAAAGTAAAAAGAATCACTACCTCTTCCGAGGGGAGCATAGCATCTACTCAGTCAAGGCAAAAAAAAACTGATACCCTGGGCACAAAACCGAAACCCGGGGGGGGGGGAGTGCATATAAACTGAAAAAGCTGAACCAAAAATGACTGAGAAAGAGATGGTAAAATCAGCAACAATTTAAAAAAAACCTGCGCGCCTCACCAAAGACAATAGTGGCTCACAACCGCTAATCACCTCCAGATTTGGCACTAACGGCAAGGCATTGAACAACTCTGGTGCAAGGGGAGACGGTGCTGATGAACCCAAGGCGGGTCTGGCATAAGATGGAATGAAAAAGCTGGTCGAAATGCAGCAAGCCTCACTGTATGAGGCCCCGGACACTTCACTACCCCCTGACAATGGCTTTACTACCCCCAGCATGGGTTTTCGACTGCAGCTTGAAGGGAGGCTGACCGAGGAAACTGAGAGTCCCTACGCAGTCATCGGGAAAATAACCACTGATCTAACCTCACGAACTGTACCCTCAAGTAACTCTAATAATGCTCAAGCCTGCTGTCAGGACCTTCAAAGCCACATGCTAAAAAACACCTGACAATCAGGATAAATTCTACTCCCTTACTGACAAATCGGAATTTTCTGACATCAGCATCTCAGCTTCAAGCGGGGAGGAAGGAGCTAAATGGTACAGTAGCTCAAACACTGAACCCCCGAAACATAGGCAGCTCTCCAAAAAGGCTAAAAATAAAACACCCTGATCAACGCAAAAGGGACTATGATTCCTCTGACAGAGAAGATAACAATGACCTGAAGGGGGGCTCTGAAGAAACGGCCCTAACTGTCCTCTCTAACCCGAAGTCATCCTTGTGCGGCAACCATACTATCACGGAAATCACTAAAAGGAGCAATCTCCAGGAGCATCAAGAAGACAATCACGAAGCAGCTTTAAATATTGTCTTACAATCCATCAAGACCTTCCAAGCTGAGGCTAAAGCAGATAGTCTGAGATCTCGCCTAGCAGCCAAAAAGCTATAGGGCACAGTCAGAAAAGTAGGAAAGACCTGCGCCGAAATTGCGGATCGCATGGCTTCAGTCGTAGTAAGAACTGAACAACTCGAAGAAGATGTCACTAAGCCCAAGAAACGAAGTGAAGAACACAAGGGAGCCGTTAAGGATCTGATGTGGAAGGTAGAGGAACAAGAAAACTGGGAGACGGAACAATTTGAGATTGCTGGGGGTCCCGGAGAAAGTTGAAAAGGATGACTCTAGGAAGTTTCTGATTTCACTCCTCAAAGGTGCTTTTCCTGAGCTATAGGATTGGGACTGGGACAAAGAAGTTCAAAGAGCCCACCGGGTCCCGTTGTTCCCTAACAAGCGGGCCCAGGCATCGCAACAACATCCTCGGGCCATGCTGGTATGTTATGGAAATTTTTTTATTACAGCAAGCACTATTTGATCTGGCTAGACCCAACAACAAACGCACATTAAAAGGTTTCGCTTTCTTCACCCGGCCAGAATTTGCGCACGCTACGGTCGAGCGCAGGTGGAGACTAAGACAGCTCTTTGATTCTTTTCAGAAACTAAGGGCTACAGTATAAAAGTATATCTATAAAACCCAGCCAGACTCAAAATTATTTTTCAAGGGCCTACACGTAGATTCACCTCTGAAATTCAGGCCAAAATGTTTTAAGAGGAAATTTCAGGCCATAAGTAATAATCCACATTTGTATAGCGCACAATCACCCGTTAGGGCCTCTAGGTGCTGGGGGCCGTCGGGAAGATTAAGCAAGCTATTGCCCAGAGTCGCATGGTGCTGGGCTAACCTGCCGCCGGAGCCGGGGATCGAACCCTGATCCCCAGATTCCAGCGTCAGTCGCCCTGGCCGCGGCGCCGAACCTCTCCCACAAGAGCAGTGATCAAATGGTTAAAAATATGATGATGTCTGCACCCTCTTTTGTAATTGTTTATTGTGTTTTCTCTCACTCTGCTATGTGCACCAAGAGATGGTCTGTACTATCAGGGTGACTAGATGTGAAATGGGGAATTCCCCTTAGATTGAAAAGTCTTAGCTCAAAATGTCTTTAAACATTTTAAGCACGAGCTGGTTTTGCTCATAGCCACTACAACTGTAAAAATGTATACATGGCTCAACACACAGGGGGGGCATGGCGGGCTCACAGAGGAATTGGTGGACGGACGTCAAACCCCTGGCACCGCAGCCAGGTAACCTCCAAGATTGGTGGTGGTTGGGGGGTGGGCGACCTCGGGGAGGGGGATGGATGTGACGTACAGGTTAGCAGTACCAATACAAAGTAGGAATATGCACTCTAGAGTCATAGAAGGACTGAGGGAAAAGGACAAGGGTAAACAATGCTGTAAACTATACAGGTGTGTTGATAGCTCAGGGACAACTCCGCCAAAAATATGAGTGGTTTAAAAGTATTATCGCTAAATATATGTGGCCTGAATGATCTAAAAAAGAAGACAAACGGTCACAATTGGCTTACGAAACTGGGGGGCAAACGTAGTGTGCATCCAGGAGACGCATATAAAAGGATCTCAAAGCCATCTGTTAAATACATTAGGGTACAGATTGGTGTGTGCCACTTCACCAGGGGCTCGAGTACGGGGGGTTCCATCTTGGCTAAAGGCAACGGTATGTTTTTAACCATTCTAAAACGGATACATTTGGTCGATGGGATATCACTGAGTGTCAATATCAAACAGGCCAAAAACTGACGCTATGAGCTCTATATGGAAGCAATACAGACCACCCAACGGTTTTTGATTAAATCTCCAACAAGCTCTCACACTGGCCTCTCCCGATAATGGTCTGTGGGGATTTCAACATAAACTTCCCTGCCGATTGGTCTTTGAAAGATGACTGGATATATAAGGGACGTAAACCAAAGGTATTTCGGTCCCTAAGAAATATGTGTCTTGTACACTGACCTGTTGATAGCTGGCAGTCTTCCAACACTAATGATTCTGGGTATACCTTTTATTCTAATCCACACCGTACACATGTCAGAATAGATTATATTTTATTATCAAATTCACTTAAAAATAATTCAGGGACAGACTATGCAGTACTCGCTAAGGGCAAACAAACAAGAAAGGGAAACTATGCAGGGCTTATAGGACAAACTTAGGTTAGCTGAGGAAAAATTGGTTAGAGCCACTAGAGGGGGAGACACAACCTAGAAATCTCCAGCACCCTAACCCAGGTAGCAATTGCTAAAGCGGCTATCACCAACATCTTTACAGACAAAGCAATTCTGAAAGCTGCAGCTCAACAGGAATTAGTGTATGAAGTCAATGAGCAAGTGGGTCACCAACTAGCAGTACGAATGCGACAACAGACTAACTCTAACTTAATCAGGGAAATTAACGATCCGGTAGCAGAACAACTAAAGGACCCAGAACATATTAGAGAAGCCTTCTGGCGGTTTTACAGAGATTTGTAGACGGTGGTAGGGGGGACGTAGCTGAAAAGTATTTGGAAAGTGGAGAGGGTGTAAGATTTGAGGAAGACAACCAGAATGTATTGGAGGATTCCCCTAGCATAGAAGAAGTCCTAACTGCCATCAAAAGTCTTCCAAAAGGGAAAGCCATTGGACTAGATAGTATTCCTTCCGAGTTTTATGGAACATTTTTAGTGCAAATCAAACATATCTTAGTCGATCTGATCATACATATATTTACCGGTGGTTAGTTTCGCAACTCTTGGTCTCGCGCAAAAATTTGTATTTTCCCTAAAAAAATAAACCTCCAAAACACTTAGTGGCCCATTATGATGTCGGGCAGATTGCCTCCGCCAGGCTGGCGAAGGCCACCACCGGCCTGGCGGAGGCAATCTGCCCGACACCAATGCCTGGATCCCCCCCCGCCATATTAGGATGGCGGGGGGGACAGCGGCGGACGGAAAGACCGTCCGCCGCTTTACCACCGCAGTCGCCTTGCGACCGCGGCGGTGACGGAATAATATGGTGGCAGTGTCCTATGGACACCGCCACCCATATTACAATGGCTTAAATTAGGGGCCTTTCCGCGGCAGCAATGCGGCCACGGAAAGGCAGGCAGTGATTGCTGCGGGGGCCCCCTGTGGGCCCCCAGAGTGATGGCCAAAGGGGGGTGGCACACGGGGGGTACCTGTGGTACCCCCCTGCATTTGCATAATCGCAACGGCAGGCACCGCGCGGTGCCTGCCGCTTCGATTATGCAAATGCGTGCATTTGTTTTTAACATTGTGGCGGGCCGTGCAGTGAGCACCACCCGCCACAATGTTAACTTGAGGAATGCGCCCGCCACTGTGGCGGGTGCATCCTAATGCCAATGTCGGGACCCCCGCCCTTCAGGCGGGCGGTCCCGATCTCCATTGGGGTGGCGGGCGGACAAAGTTCGCCCGCCATCCTAATGGACCCCTAAGGATCATACCGCCCTATAACTCTTATCAATGCAGACTCAAAAATGTATTCAAAGATTTTGGCAAATAGTGTAGCCCCTATGATACATAAAGTGATCGCCAAGAGCCAACATGGTTTTGTTCCGGGGAGATCTACAATAAACCACATTCAAAGAGTTATCACACTTTTTGACGGCACAGAAACTGCAGGAGACCCTATGGCACTGATCCTTCTTGATGCGGAGAAGGTTTTCGATAGGGTCTCCTGGCAGTTTCTTTGGAAGGCTATGGCAAAGTTAGGATTCCAAACAGGCATCATGAAGGCCATACAAAAATTGAACGTTAGCCCCATGGCTGTGGTACTGGTTAATGGAAGCTTAACTACGGAATTTGCTATCTCTCGAGGAACACGCCAGGGCTGCCCATGCTCACCATTGCTGTTCGCAATATACATTGGTCCTTTTATCCGCTGCCTAGCAAAGAACAGCAAAATCACTCGTATCATATCACAGGGACACTCCATAAAAACTTTAGCATATGCCGACGACATTGCTATCGTTTCTACTGATCCTACAATAGCAATGCATGCTATTGAGATTGAAGCTTGTAAATTCGGCTTAGTCTCTGGCTACGCGCTCAATCAAGGGAAGATGCAGATTGTCCTGAATCAAAAAAGCGCTATGGACGACCCTAGAGTTGTCAGAAAAGCGACATACCTGGGAGTTGCCATCTCCTCTGATCTTGAGGAACTGGTGGACATCAACGTTAAACCAATGCTGTGCTCAATACAAAAAGATCTACACCGCTTAGATAACCTCCACTTATACATAATTGGAAGAGCAAATACAGTTAAAATGTTTTTCTTCCCGAAAATCTTATATTTCTTTCTAAGGCAGTTTGTCTCAAATTTTCAAACCAATGGTTTACAGCAATTAAACGCACATTTTCAAGACTTATTTGGGCATATTTTTTACCCTTCCCAAAGATAGAGGCGGGCTCGCTCTTCCCAACCTAAGAAGGTACTACTGGGCGTCAGTACTACTCTATAGCAGGGAAATACTACAAAACACGAGGACTGATGAAATAAGAGGAGATGAACATACACCATCTATATTTCAGTTGCTTTTGGCCAACGCAAGCCGAGGGTATCTGTGGAGGCACTTACATGATAGCTGCCAAAAAAAGTCAAGTTCAAGACACTATACAGTGGGTTAAAGGTACGGAAAGCAGTAAAGAAATATTAGACATGGGGCAAATCTCACATTATACCCCTGTAATGGACAATCCAATTCTTCCCCCACCTATCTTTAGGGATAACTGCATAAATAAATGGTACAGGGCAGGAATAACTCAGCTGGGATACCTGTTTACATCGCAGGGTTTAAACCCTTCGAAGGCCTGAATGATGAATACCATCTAGATTGGCAATACTTTTTTAAATACCTTCAAATCAGGGACTTTCTGCTACGCAAGCCTGGGGGGAGGACACTAGGGGAAAAGTCAACTCTGGTGGAGTCAATTATTCACACTAGGGACTACACTATCGGCGGAGTCTATGCCTCTCTGATGGCACTATTCCCGGATGACTTAGATAAAACATCGCTGAAGTGGCAAAGCAAATTAGGGATATCAAATGAGGAATTTTTACACACTTATCAGCTAGATCAAACTATCCTTATCTCCACCAAGCTTCAGGCACAATTTTATAAAACCTGTTTTTTTCTATACTACATGACAGATAAAATCGCTAAGTGGGGAACCGGTAAAGGTACATGCTGTCCGAGATGTAAACTATTCAATGCCGACTCCATTCATATCTTTGCCTCCTGCCCTGCACTTACATCTTTAATACAAGATATAGAGAGTTTTCTGATGTCTGTTCTCAATAGAAAGATCATTTTGTCAAGTGAGGTAATTTTATTAGGGCCTGATGACCGAGATAATCCCGGCAGTGGCCATGAGCTTATATTCGTATTGCGGCTATGCATCGCATCGGCATGGCTAGATACTATAGCACCCTCATTCCAACAGTGGTTATCTAGGCTATTGGCCATGCACAATATTGAGGTAGCCATCTACAAAAAGAAAGGTAAACAGCGCCGCAAAGGGAGGCTTAGGATCTGGACTCCTCTCACACAATGGCGCGCCATACAAAATTAGAAACTAAGTGAGATTGTACTATGCCTTTGCTCTCTCTTTTCCTTTTGCTTTTTCTAACTAGTTTTCCTTTGGATATCTTCCTGTGTTTTTTTTTCTTTTTCTCGTTTTCCTTTTAAATTGGATACTTGCTCTTGGGAATCGTATTCTAAAACATTTTTTCTTATGTAATTATGGTAAAGTATAATGTAATGCTCATGAAGATAATGTGTATTATGGTTTACCTGTCCGTCACCGAGGGGGGGGTAAAAAATGGAAAAATATTTAATAAAGATATTTTTTTTTTTTAAAAGGGAGGGGGATTACTTTTCTTTCTTTCTCCCTCTGTAAAGTGAAAGGATTTTGCAAAGGGAGCTATCTGAAAATCTTGCTGGCTTACAGTGTGTGAAAGAAACAATTGTAGAGTGTCAGTGTTTCCTAACACAAAACCACCTTTTAAATATCCGCAAATCGACTGTACAACTATTTCAAAATAGACAAGCAGTTTGGAAAGCACAAATGAATCACATTTTTTATGGTTCTAGAGTGTGATGGAAGCAAATATTTGAATGGGTTCTAAACAACTCATGATACTTTCTTTGCTATGCAAACGAAAACATTTAGCTGAAACTAAAATCTACACATAATTTGTTTGAGCACCACATAGTTTTATCAATAAAACTGTATGTCAGTATGAATTTTATGGCCATTTCAAGGGAACATGTGCTGTTTGTAAATGACAGTATAATAGCACACCCTGCTTTAGTAATGTTTTTTCAGCAGTGTGCTCCAAAATGCACCACTGTCTACATACCCCGCTTTTTCCAAGCTCCTGCTGAATAGGCTGGGCTCATTTGCTATACTTGTTCTTTGTGAAGACTAAATATACACAGGAAAGCCAATGTTGTTAGTGGATTTAATTTGAGATGCAGCAATATATAGTTGCCCTTGTGTGAACATTGCATTTGGTCTTATATCACAACTCTGTTGAGTGTTTTCTCTGAGGCTTTGCTGCTCTTGCACTGGTAAATGAGAAAATTAAAAAGCGCCTATATGAGGTAGCCATAGTGGCATTTGCATGTGGTGCCTGTATGTCTCCAAAGTGAAGCATAGTTTTGGGAGCTGTATTGAAACATGTCTATGGCAGCTTTATGTATTAGGCAGCAGACATTACACCTGTGTTTGGCACTTGTATGTATTTTGTGTCTTGTTGTCCACCAATTGACAGGTGCACTCCCTGAAGTCTGTGTCTATCGAAGACAGGTTTGGGTGCTGCTGTGCTGGTGAGTCCTCTCCTCATCACACTGTGCATCTAAGCGGCTCTGTAAAGTCACAAGTGTGAAGCAGTGCTACCTGGTTCTTAGTATGCCCCAGTGTTTGACTTTTAGAAATTGGGTTTCTGTTTGGAAGAGGTTGCACCTTGCCCAAGCAGAAACTATAATCCTAGTCAGGGTAAGCTAGATACATACTAAAAGATAACTTGTGCTCACCCTCTGGTAACTTGGCACAGAGCAGTCAGTCTTATCTAAAGAGGCAATGAGTGAAGTATTTGTGCAACACACCACACAGTAACACCATGAAAACACCACAAACAGACTCCACACAGGGTTAGAAAAACAGACACTACTCTCTTGAATAAAACAAAAAATGACAAACATCCAATAAGTAGAACCAGAGTTTTGAATTTTTAAAGATTAAATGAAAATATAGTACTTAGAGTTATAAAGTGCCAACCTTGTTGTAGTTTGACAGCAATTAGGTTGAGCGTTAGCAAAAGACATCCGAGTCCTAACTGTTATCTTGACGTTTAGCGGCATCCATTTTGGATTCGTGGCAGCCATTTTGTCTGCCACATGCTGCCTCATGCCGACCATGTGCGTTGTCCTACCTTTCTGCTCATGGTCTTTCAATCTGCCCGGCAACAGGCTAATAATAGCATCTCTGTGCTTTGCCGCTGACCGTTAGGGTCCACATCTGCTAATGGTTAGCCCTAGATTGGAATGTGTTAGCCGACACCCCAAGACTGTTAACTCCTCTCACTGATCGATTGTGCTTCTCGATATTACCTTGTATGGTCATAAAATGTGCTCTTGTGCTTTGTACCGCCTTCTTTTGAGCCCCTGTGTGGGTATAAATAAACCATGTGTCTAGTAGCCCTTTGTGCTACTTCTCATAGTGCTGAAGGGTACTGTCTGAACTTTAGCACCACTTCATGAGGTGTAATAAATTCTATGTTTTGCAATTCCAGTTTCCGTGCCAACTTTTTCCTATGGGTCTGAGGACTTCGTGCGCAGAAGGGTGAACCCCTTGCACTAGAGGGTCTGGCTGAGGCCTGCAATACAAATTGGCGCCCGGCACGTGGGGCTCATCGGCGACTCGGATGCCCGAAGGATTGGTCGTGACGAAGGTTCGGAACTTCGCTGAGGATGCGATCGCTGCCAGATAAGACCCGTGTCTTGGCACCCAAGGTGTTTCTTCCATGCTTTCCGATCCGACCATCCAGGCGGTGCCGGTCCTCGACTGAGATCTCTTCTGCTGGTCTGCCATGCAGTGACCGTTTGGTCGAATTTAGAACTTGGCAGTTGGAATCTGGACAGCCTATGATTGGTAAGAGCCGTTTTGCGGCGCCTGTTGTAGGTTTTGGCCTTTGGAGTGCCACGTATGATAAGGACGCTTATCGTGGCACGTACGACTTTGGGATAGACTTGTCTACTTTGATTGTTTGATATGATTTGTTTGTGTATATATGTGTTGCAACCCATATAGGCAGACATAGCATGGAGTTTTTTCTCCACTTTGATTTGTATAGCGCAACGTACTAAGAATGTACCTTAAGCACTCTTTCCTTATAGTAGTGTATATCTTGCACTATTTTTGAGCATGTCTGTTCGTCGCGCACTTTGAAAGATGTGCTGCTTTTTTGGTGGTACCAGTTTACGACTTGAAGAATCGCAGCCGGCTCCCCCCGAGGGGACTCCTAATAGAGATATGTATGTGAAGTTTGGTCTTTCTGCCATAATGTACAGCACATTGTGGCACAAATACACTAAAAAGGATCCTGAGTTGCATTGGCCATTGTATGAGTCGTTTGATGCGCGAAAGGTTGAATATGTGGAGCGCTGTTTGTTTGAGCGAAAGCCAAGGCGTGATATGTTTGAGAGTTTCCGAATGTAGGAGAAAGAAGTACGACAGCAAGAGAAGCGTGAGCAAGCGTTGATTGAGAAAGAACAGCGAAAGACTGTGTATGAGAAAGCGCTGGAATTAAGAAAGAAAGAAGCGAAAGAACTACAGGAGCGAGAGGAGAAAGAACGTAGGTTACAGATATCTGGCTAATATCCTGTCCGTCAGCCTCTATATCCTGTCCTTAATTAACCACAAGATGATTTTTTGTTATTAGATCAACCTCCACCTCCGTATGCCGTCCCGTCCGCTCAGTCCGGGCATGATGAGGATTCCGACTCGGGACAACAGAAAACACGGGACACCCGATCTATGTTGCCAGCTGAACGCTCGGACCAAATCAGACAAGCCGCTCGTAAAGCATTACGTAGCATTGATCTGCTTCCGATCTTTTTGCTAGTATAAAGGATTGGTCTGAAAGGGAACAGATATATTTTACTTCGGCATTTGCTGATGAAGTTGTAGAAATGTATCGAAAATATTCCCCAACATTAGAATCTGCTGATGTTGCAAATGATCATAAACAGTTACGTGATGGTCTTTTTGTTTTTTCCCAGGTGGAAGATACGATTAGACGACTGGTTAAGATACGGAACGAGGCGCGATATCTGAGGGAGCAGAAAAAGGCTGCGGATGTCGTTTCACAGACTAATCCACCCGGAGAGACGCAGCGTTCTATCTTCGTGACAGATAAGATAATACCAGTTGTCATGAAACCTATGCGGTAAGCTGCGCCTTTGTATGTTCCTCCTAAAGGAACGGGTGATAATGATGATCAAAATTCTGCCGATGCTAAGGGATATTTTATTTATAATTGGGTATACACTCCCTTGAATAGAGCAGATGTAATGGCGCTTAAAAATGCGTTGCCTGATCCGCGTAAAAACCCAGCAGCGTTTTACGAAGAGGTTGAAGGTGCTTTAAATTCTTGTGTTATGACTTTATGTGATACAGATTTGTTTTTTGGTCTCATTATGCCCCCAGATATGTGGAGGACCGTTTGTAAAATTGATGATCGCACTGTTCTTGGTGCCGAATGGAAGGAGATAGAGTGCGCAGATGCGAATAGAGAGCCCGCCCAAAATACGCATCAGCTAATATTAGATCTTCCTGCAGCTATTTTGACTAAGCTTAAAACGATTATCCCCCCTAAAAATATTGATTGGACTGTTTTAGCGTCCTGTAAACAAAAGACAGATGAATCGGTTTCTGATTTCTTTACTCGTTTTGAGGAAGCTTTTCATGATTTTAGCAGTCAGTCCCTTACTGACGATACAGGGAGACATTTGTTTGTCGATAAATATGTTTCGAATTTGTTACCCGGCATAGCAAGCCACTTAAAAGCTACCAAAAGTTCTTGGACTACGTCCTCTCCGGCCTCTGTCTTGACGATGGCTCAGTATTATGAGCGCCAAGAGGCGGAGGCGAAGGCGACCGAGGACAAGAAATCAAAAGAGCTAAAAACTAAAGTTATGTTGGCCCAAGTGTATGGTCCGCCTTCTAGAGGTTATGATAGGGACCCCGATAGAAATTATGATAGAGGTGGACGACCGCCTCTCAATACTCCCTATAGTCGTTTGGATGTGTCTTCAAATCAATGCGCGTATTATAAACAGATTGGCCATTGGGCGCATAATTGCCCAGTGTTACGATCTCAGCAGGATGCTAGGGGACGGGGTCAAGGGAGAACTGGTTCAGGTTTCTTGGTGCCTCGAGGTAACATGAATGATCGTGCCCGATCTGACATGAATGCATGCCCACAGCAGAGACAGAACACATTTGATAGGCGAAATCAATGTCAAATCTATGATTATGTTCAGCCTGATTTGTACGATTCTGCTCATGCATAGGATTGCGTAGGATGGGGTAAGGAATCAGTTGAAGTTCCAGTAGATCAGACGGGTCCCTATGTTACAGCACATGTTTTGGGCTCTACTGATCGCTTTCTGGTCGATACAGGAGCTACACGTAGCGCTTTGTCTAAACAATTGGTTCCAAGGGCTCCCCTGTCTGGCACAACTATTACTTCGATAGGTTTCGATGGAACACCTTCCCTTAGCCCATTGTCCCAGCCACTTCCGTTCTATGTTGATAAATTCAATGCTCCATGTCCATTTTTGCTTTCCCCTAATACTCCAGACAACATTTTGGGCCTGGATATGTTAAAGTATTTTAGTTCTACTATACAATGTTTTCCTGAAGGGGTGCGAGTTATTTTGAATGATAATTACACTGAATTTGACAGAATTTGACGAGTTAAGGAAGACATTGCATTAGCCTCACTCCCTGAATCTTTATGGGCTACCTCAGACACCGATGTGGGTCGGATGATCATTCCTCCAATCCAGATTAGTGTCAAGGAGGGAGCTGTGTTGCCTTGTTTGCCACAATATCGCATTTCACAGGAGGGAGAAGAGGCACTCATACAAATTGTACATGATCTGATACGAGTTGGGGTTGTTGAGGAAGTTCCATACAATGTTTGCAATAGCCCGATTCTTCCAATTTTGAAGAGAGACACTGACACACGAGTTTACAGATTTATTATTGATTTGAGAGAGGTTAATAAGATAGTGATACCGCAATACCCTGTGGTTTCTGACATTACGACACTTCTTACTTTAGTTCCCCCAACTGCTACTACATTCACTGTGATTGATTTGAAGAACGCTTTCTTTTCGATCCCTATTCATCCTGATAGCTGATATTTGTTCGGTTTCACTTTGAATAATCGATCGTATCGATTTTGTAGAGTTCCTCAGGGCTATACTGAAAGTCCGAGTATTTACAGCCAAGCATTGAAGAGGGAACTTGATTCTTTCGTACTGGTCGAAGGTGCGGCTCTCATACAATATGTCGATGACATCTTGTTGGCAGCCGACACTCCAGAGCAGTGTGAAAAATGTACCTTATGTTTGCTTTCCTTTCTTGCTACGCATCATCACAAAGTCTCTCGAAGGAAGCTGCAATACTGTAGACCAAAGGTAACCTACTTAGGTCACCTTTTGTCTAAGGAGGGACGTGCATTGACATCAGATCGCATACAAGCAATTTTAGACACGCCAGTTCCCACCACACAGAAAGCAGTACGTGCATTTTTGTGTCTTACTTCGTTTTGTAGACAGTGGATTTTAGGATTTTCACACATTGTTAAGCCCCTGTTAGCACTTTTGATGAAAGACACCCCAGTACCTCTTCCATGGACAGATGAATGTGAAAGTGCTTTTCGACAGTTACGACAAGCCCTTTGTTCAGCACCAGTGTTAGGTACACCAGACTATACAAAGATTTTTACACTTTACGTGCACGAGAAAGATGGATGTGCATTGTCAGTGTTGGTCCAGTTACACGGCGATAAGCAACGCCCGTGTGCATACTTCTCTGCAGTCCTTGACCCTGTTGCTAGAGCATTACCTGGATGCTTCCGTTCAGTTGCAGCAACAGCGGTGTCCATTCGACAGAGTGAAGGGATAGTTTTGTCACACAAATTGTTAGTGCTAGTGCCGCATGCTGTTGATGCCCTTTTGAATCAGACAAAGACACAGCACTTGACTAGCGCTCGTCTTACAGGATATGAACTGACATTACTAGCCCCCGACATTACATTGAAGAGATGCAACTCTGAACCCAGCCACATTGTTGCCATATCCGGTGACTCAATCCCAGCCACAAGAAACGCATGATTGTATATTTCTGAATGAAGAACAGACAAAGGGTCGTATTGATTTACAGGATACGCCCCTTCCAGATGTAGATGGTGAATTGTGGGTTGATGGGTCTTGTTTGAAATTGCCAGATGGTACAACCTCAGCCGCGTATGCAATTACCACGCTTGAGACAGTAGTGGAGGCAGCTCGCATACCACAGAAATCGGCTCAAGCAGCTGAATTGATAGCGCTGACGCGAGCATGTGAGCTCAGTGCTGGCTTGTGCGTAAACATTTACACAGATAGCCGCTATGCTTTTGGAGTAGCGCATGATTTTGGCCTACTCTGGAAGGAAAGAGGCTTTCTTAGATCCCATGGAATACAGATAATGCATGGAGATTTAGTGCACAATCTCTTAACTGCATTGACGTTGCCGAAGAAAATTGCTATAGTGAAGTGCAGTGCGCATAAGAAAGTCACAGACAAAATTGGACAGGGAAATGCTTTTGTAGATCGTATAGCACGTGAGACTGCCATGCAGAGGAATACCACTTCTATGTATGTAGTGAAGTCACAAGCTGAAAGATGGCACGGTGCTAGGCAGGAAGTGCGAGAGATACAGAAGAGAGCCTCTGACAAAGAGCGTGAACAGTGGTCCAAAGAAGGAGAGTTAGATGATGAGGGTTGTTGGAGAAAAAAAAGATGGATCGATGGAAGCTGCCTATAGCTTTCGTGCAACCCATGGTTCAGATGGCGCATGGGGTAGCACATGTTGGAGCTCTTGCAATAACGAAAATGCTTACTCAGGTTTGGGAGCATCCAGAGATTGCCAACACAGCTAAGAGAATAGTGCAGTCCTGCTTAATTTGTTTGCAATATAATCCTGGAAAGGGGACACGAGTTCCGTCTGGAGGGTTTGTTACACCAACCGCACCTTTTGAAGTCCTGCAAATGGACTACATTCAGCTTGAGCGATGTAATAATTTGAAGAATGTCCTAGTGGTGGTCTGTGCCTTTAGTAAATGGATTGAGGTGTCTGCAGACTTTTATGGAATGATAACGGACCTCATTTTGTTGGAGAAGTTATCAAGTATGTCCTGAAAGGATTAGGTATTAAGCAGAAGTTTCATGCTGTGTTCCATCCACAATCTGCAGGATTGGTGGAGAGGTATAATGGTACTCTCAAGCTCAAACTTGCGAAAATCCAAGCCTCCACGAATCTGACTTGGCCAGATGCGCTGCCATTGGCGTTGTTGTCCATTAGATCAGTACCACATTCTAGGACGGGTCTTACCCCGTACGAGGTGGTGTTTGGATGCCCTATGAATATCTGGGGAGTTCCGAAACCAAATTCTGTGTATGACATACCTTGTGTTTTAATGAATTACTATTTGGCACAATTAACTGACAGCTTGGTTTCTATTCATCAACAGGTTCGAGAAGCGCTCCCTGATAAATCCCAAGGTGAAGGCCATGAACTCCGTCCCGGAGACTTTGTCATGCTAAAGGTCTTTGAGAGGTCAAGCAGCTTGGAACCGAGGTGGCGTGGACCAGAGCAAGTACTCCTCGCCACGAGAACTGCGGTCAGAGTAACCAACAAGAAGAATTGGGTCCATAGTACCCATTACCGGAAGGTCCTGCTGACCTTAGTGGAACCTGCTGTGCTGACCGATCATCGAGATATCCTAACTACTGAGAAAGGCCCTGCTGTATCACCTGACGGATCTGCGGAGTTCTTCCCGGACCAGACGACTTCTGGAAAAGCACACTATGATTTGAGATCGAGAAAAGTAACTTGAGGTTTTTTTTGTTGCGAGACTGGTTGAGCAACCGCTCTGGGTAGTGGAAACGGAGAGCCGATATGACAAGGGAGGGGGATCAGCCCTGCGTAGTGTAGTGACACCTGTCTTGGTCTGTGGCAAAGAAACCAACGTCTGCCCAGAGTAAAGAGCTCATGGACTATTTTTGTTTTTTCTATTTTTTTAGTTTTAAAGATTTAGCTTTGTGACTATGAATGCTACTAAGAAGAAGATCTTAGGAGTGTTGAGTGTTTTTGTTGTTTTAACAGTTATAGCAGTGATCACCTGGTGTGTTGAGAGGGTGAGTCCTGCCCGGAAATTCTTTATGGTTCCTACTACTCCAATTCCGGAAGAGCATCAGCATTTTTCTCTTCCCTATAAAGAGCATAAGCATTGAGAATCTTATTTGAATAACACTTTTGTTCAGATGCTCCACCATACTCACGATGCCACCAATACCACAAACTGCTGGATTTGTGGCATGCTTCCAGCTCATCAGAAGAAAGGTGAAACGCCGTTCATTCCACTTCCTTTTTCGCATAATGGTTCTTGTCGAGCCTGGTACACTCTTCTCTTTTCGAACAGAAAACCTGCAGTAGGTGGATTTCTCTTCCGTTTGAATAAAGAGTGTTATCAAGTTGAACATGGTTATCCTCAAGCGAATGGAACTATATGGGAATGGGAAGAATATCGACCGGACAATGCTTCTACGCCTTATGTCTTCACCCATACAAGAGACTCTACTACGAGCAATGAATCCGTAATTACTGTAACACGGAATAAAGCGAATTTGTGTGTAAAAAGCACTGGACGAATTCCAGTGGGAGATAGTGAATGTGTTATTGTATTAAATATGATGGAATAAATGATAGTACTTTTCTGGCTTAACATAATACATATCTAGTATGTGGAAGTCATGGATATCATAGATTACCAATAGGGTGGTCTGGTATTTGTTATGTATCTTTTCTATTACCCCCTGTTTTTCTTGCACCTGCTTCCTATCACCGAGATTTTAAGCTGTTTCGAAATGTTTCCATGAATTGTTATAAGCGAACAATTCGAGTTGATGATGTGGATCAGACAGACACTAGTCTACAGCAACATGTTGATTTCAATTTAGGCTTGTTTCCGTTTGTAGGTGCTGCATTAAACAGCAGGAAAATACGACTGTTAACTAGAGTTGTGGAAGCTGTCACCAATGAAACAGCTGTAGCGCTTGGTAATATTACAGAGGAACTACAAGTTGCTAGAATTGTAACTCTTCAGAACCGTATGGTTCTAGATGTTATGTTAGCAGATAGAGGAGGAGCATGTAAAATTATCGGAAGTAGTTGTTGTGTTTTCATTCCCTGATAATTCGCCTTCTGTATATGAAGCAATTCTTAAACTGCATAAGATAGTGTCTGATATTCACGAGAAAAACGGTACCTGGACATTTGCTGGATGGTTTTGGGCTCCGATTTCTGCTTGGGGTTGGAAACTACTGACTATACTGTGTATTGCAGCTGCATTAATTTTCACCTGTTGTATGTGTATACATTGTGGCCCAATGCTATGTTCTATGTGTATAAATGCCTGTATACCATCCAAACGAAATGCCGTAAAAGCGCAACTATCGTTGGATAAGGAGGTGACAAATATAATGTGCATAGATATACGAGATGAATGCACAGATTACCCGAAAAGAGCATATGTCTTTAGCTAACGCTAAAAGGGTCGTCTGTTGTAGTTTGACAGCGAGTAAGTTGAGCGTTAGCAAAAGACATCCGAGTCCTAACTGTTATCTTGACGTTTTGCGGCATCCATTTTGGATTCGTGGCAGCCATTTTGTCTGCCACATGCTGCCTCGTGCCGACCATGTGCATTGTCCTACCTTTCTGCTCATGGTCTTTGAATCTGCCCGGCAACAGGCTAATAATAGCATCTCTGTGCTTTGCCGCTGACCGTTAGGGTCCACATCTGCTAATGGTTAGCCCTAGATTGGAATGTGTTAGCCGAGACCCCAAGACTGTTAACTCCTCCCACTGATCGATTGTGCTTCTCGATATTACCTTGTATGGTCATAAAATGTGCTCTTGTGCTTTGTACCGCCTTCTTTTGAGCCCCTGTGTGGGTATAAATAAACCATGTGTCTGGTAGCCCTTTGTGCTACTTCTCATAGTGCCAAAGGGTACTGTCTGAACTTTAGCACCACTTCATGAGGTGTAATAAATTCTATGTTTTGCAATTCCAGTTTCCGTGCTAACTTTTTCCTTTGGGTCTGAGGACTTCGTGCGCAGAAGGGCGAACCCCTTGCATTAGTGGGTCTGGCTGAGGCCTGCACGACAACCTGGGATATGTAGTCACGATGGACTGAGGTAAATCCAAAAGTTCAAGAACCTGTGAAGGAGTGTGGGTTGGCTACAGGGACCAACATTGACCTGCTGCAAACAGGACCTGTGGAGAAGATGCATCAAGGACGAGATGCTAGGAGCATGGAGGTGATGTGTCATAGGCGATCTGTAGGATTTGTAGGCAATGCATCCTTGTCAAGCTGCGCACTCGGGGAAAGCTTCCGCATTGAGCAGCACTAAAGATGGGCGGTGTGTCGCCGTTGAGATGCATGCTTGGGAAAGCTTCAGCATTGCGTAGCGCTGAAGACGGGGATCCATGTTCGTTGGGTGGAATGAGCGGGTTCCAGCACATTGGTGGCAATGCATCAGCTTCGAGAGCTGCAGTACAGAAACCCTCACTTCAAAGGGCCCAGGACTGGGTTGGCAGTGGCACCACTTGGCAGGGCAGAACTCATAGAAATCCGAGTCCAGTTGCTGCTGCAGGGTTGTAGGAAGAATTTGACGTTCCCAAGACTTCATCACAGGGGACAAGCCAGCATGCCCATGGAGTCTCGCTAAGTTTAAGTAAGATGGGTCCAGTCCTTTTCTATCATACTGAGGCTACAGTAAAAGAGCCCTTCACCTAAGCCAGAAGAGTAGAGAGGAATTCTGGGGGGGATACATCCCAGTCATTTTCCTCAGTATGGCAGAGGGTAGCAGGCCAGTATAAAACATGAGAAGAATCCCCCCACTCAATATTAATATAAAGAGGCAGTAGCTCCAAATATATATGTCACCCACAGAATATATCATTTTTCAATATTTTTATTAGCAAAAATATACACCATTTTTTTCTTTTTTTATATATATATATATTTATGTTAATTTACATAAGCCATGACTTATAAAAAACACATTACAACATATAATAGATAATCACATTAAAGTGTCTACATGATAAACAGGAGGAGCCCTGAGAAGCAACAACTGTATTTACAAACTTATGAATCATATGTTATCAAACAATACACAAAAACACAACACCTAAAATAAACCGATTCAAAAAACAATGAAAGATTTGTTATAGAAAAAACACATTTAAATATAAACAAATTACAATAGATGAGAAGACAAAGTGAATGCGCCGATGAGCGTTTAAGACGTACCAAATGTTATAACTCCTTCATCAGGGCGTCATGCTTGATTAGTGGTCCATCTATGTTCATGGTACATAAAGAACAATACAGAAACAACAGGGCTCTAGTAAATGATGAATCTGTGGGGACAAGCAAACACATAGATAACATATTCTACAGTAGAAGATGCCAATCTATAGGAGCAAGCTCCGAGAGATAGGTATGTCATATCCCAAAAAGCGGTGTGAGAGGGATTCTAAGTACCAACACCTTAGGATTTATAGAGCGCACCCATCATTAGTGTGTAATACATAGACTCTGAATTCTGAGAAAAACAAGACAACTTGAAATAGCAGAATAGAATACTAGAACACCAATAGATGAAGTAGGAATCAAAGAGGAAAAATAAATACACGGCGAATATTTACATCATATCCAGACTGAAAACTAAGCAAGACGATGCTTAGCAATTGTGGATAAACCAAAGACGCAGGATGAACAAGTAACATGCGTAGATTAGCAGTTCCTAGACTTGTATGCAGGATTAACTGATTTCCTGAAGCAAAAAAACAGAAGGATTTCTGTAAAAGCCAGATACTATTCCAACGGTCTGTTTAAAAGGGACTACACTATGAACATACATACATTTAGAGCAATCATGTGTATCCAATGATTTAATGGATTCGAGAGCTACAGACCTAATTCAGGGCCGCAGGTAGAAAGAAATGTTTTAACAGAACAGGGGTCCAGCCAAATGGGCATAACTGAGGAAAAAATAAGAAATGCAAAACACTGATTCAAATGAAACGCGTCATCCATCAACGATGAAAGGTAATAAATAAAGCAAAGAAACTCACTTGATAATAGAAATGATGGTAGTCCCTAAGTTATCCTGTCCATATTGTGTCTGGTGTATTGAGTAAGGGACAAAACACCAGACTAAAGTTGTGGCCCACCGAAGAATATGGGTCAGGGGTCTGAAAAAATTATTGGGAAAAAATGTTGCCCAGAGCAAGAGAAACCACAGAAGTATGGGGTATTACAAAAAAGCTCAGATATATATACATACATAAATTACGGGAGTAGGGTCCTTCCCAACATCCTACTGAAGCAATGAGCAGGATTAGAATAAAGTCAGGTTCCACGGTCTGAGAAAAGATAGAACAGATATATAGTGAGTAACATAAGCGGGGGCGTTTTTGTAACATATATAGCCCATAGGGCTGTTATGCATTCTACCAACCCCCTCCAGGTGATCCCCCTACAGATAGCTAGTACTACAGGTGCTTACATGGAGAATCATCTGTGTGGTCCGTACCGCTGGCTGCTCCTCCAGAAATCCTGCCTAATTCTTACAGAGCTGAAGCAAGTCCTTATATGCAAACTCAATATCCAAGTTAACAAGGAAATGAAGAACACATGCGGGTGCCAAAAAAAGCTCAAATGCTGACGGAGGGATCAGACGAGAAAGAACGTCAGCCATATTGGAACGTATATGGACGTAAACACTACAAAAAAAAGAGATAACAACGACTGAAAATGAAAATACGACGCACAATGACAACACTGGGAAAGAAAGAAAGGAAATAAGGCGGGTACCAACTGACATAGAAAATAGGTCTGACTTGTAAATAAAGTGCCCTAAGTAAAGAAAACATACGGCACAATGATCAAGAAATGTATAGAACCTAAAAAATTGTGGGAGAATAATCAGCAAAAATGAAATAATAAAAGTTACGATTCAATATCAAAACAAAATGAAAAAATATGAAACAATATAAATGAAATAAAAAGATGAGTGCTAGGAATCAGGTAGCCGGAAGAACATAGTGTAGTAATCTTTTCTATCAGACAAAGAAGAAATCACAAGAAACAAATCTGCTAGGAAGAAAATTAAAGGATATAAATAGAGATGAATTGATACCAACATTTTGAACTAAAATACATTGGACCAAGCAAATAGTTTACCAATCCATGCGATTTGGCCGAAGACTAATTCTACCGCTCCTACGTGGCGGAAACATTTCATATACAAGTCACCAATATCAGAACTCACTTTCTGAGTTTGTTTAGACGGCACTGCTACAGTATCTGTCACATCTTCTGGCTCAAGGTTCTGTTGCAAGACTACCCTCCTAGCAATCTTATAGATCCTATGTAATTTCCACCAATTTTTCCCATTGACACGAACAGCAAATCGTGAAAAAGCGTCGACCCTAACGGGAGGACCAAACTTTGAAAGGCCCGTAGGAACATTTAGAGGAGATTTAACTCTCACCCAATCTCCGACAAAAACATTAGATTCAAAATTCTTACAATTTGGAAGAACATCTTGATCGAGTGATACTCCCTTATCATGAGATTCTCCATACTTAACAAACAGGTTGGTAGGGGCGCACTACACGATTATCACAGGTTTTTGTGGTTGTATGGTGCCTTCGAGGTATCACTCTCTGATGCAAAGTGTGACGAAATTACTATGTTGGTTGCACCCCCATAGATATGGGGTATGTCCCCCGGGCTCCAATGAATCCTCCTGCAGGGAAGGTTGAACAAATCTGTACGATAGTTAATCTGTTTCAAACTTGATATTTATTCCATCATGTTGTCATCACATAGATGTAAAGTTCATAACTTTTCACTTTGGTTCATGAGCAAACATTTTTACTTTCCCAATGCATTTCGGCAGATCAGCTGCCTTCTTCCAGGGGATATCTCGTGAAAATGTTTGTGTCTCCCGTATTTCTCTCGTGAACCGGAAGCCTCTCCATACTTAGACAGGGAGCCCCATTTCTTCATCCAAGCAGGGTACATGTGAAAAGAAGCTTCTCTTCTTCTGAGAAGCTTGAAGGGATTGGAACTTGTGATGGAGCTGGGAGTGGTACAATGTACCCAGAGCATACTTTGAACAGCTTCTTTAATATCAGTCCTAGAAGAGACAGCCCATTGTACACATTCAACTAGAATATGGTTGGTACACTCAATAAAATCATTAGCCTGTGGGTGATAGAGTGAAACACACATATGAGCAATACCTGACTGGCTCAAAAAGTCAGACATTTCTTTTGAAGTAAATTGTACTCCATTGTCAGAGACAATCTCTTTGGCAAAACCCTCTCTTGCAAAGAGAGCCTGAAGAAACTTGATGACTTCTTGTGAATTGGGATCAGTCATAAATTGCACCTCCCACCTTTTACTAAAATAATCAGCCACAACTGAAGCAAATTTATATTTTTTAGGTAGAATGTTAAATGGCCCACGAAATCAATTGGCGAGATTCAACCAAGGATCATTGGGAACCATAACTTCCTGTACGGGAGGAGAGACAATTTTTATAACTTTGTCACTGTAACAACATGTCACACAGCCTTCAACAATATCAGTAATTTGTCGGTCCATGGAAGGCCACCAATAGACAGCTCGGATCGTTTTTTTTTGTATTAGTTTGACCAAGATGGCCCTCATGGCCATATTCAATAATGCAACTTCTCAAAGACTGGAGGGATACATGTTTCCCCCCGCATGATCATTTCTCCACTCTTCAAAGTAAGTTTATCCACAATTTTTGCAAAAGGGTGAAGATGATCATCTAGATGTTTCTCTTTGGGCCACTCCAAAACAATTAACTCTTTAACTTTCTTGAGTACAGAGTCAGACTATATTGCATGTAACCACTCTTGTTCTGAAAAACAACTCAAGCAGCAAACATCCACAGCAGCAATAAGAAACATTCTCATCAGCGTCTTCAACAAGTTCTTGTTTATGCAAAGGAAGAGAAAACCTTGAGAAAAATCCGCTCTGGTGTTTCTACCCCCAGAAATGTGCGCAACCTCAAAATTATGTTGTAAATGTTTAGTAGTTAGTCTGGCAATCCTAGGAGTATGATCTTTTACGATTTTTCCCAAAAGAATAGGAATGAGTGGTTTATGATCGGTCAGAAGACTAAATGTCTTACCCCAGAGAAAACATTTGAGCCTCTCCACTGCCCAACAGCAAGCCAACAGCTCACGGTGTCATTCTTTTCACTTGGGCGTAGAGCCCATGGCGCAAATCCTACAGTAAATTCTTTTCCCTGTTTAACTCAAGAAATCATGCCACCCAGACCATATAAACTGGCATCAACAGACACAGTACACTAATAATTGGGATCAAAAGGTGTAAGAATCTTACAAGACCCCAATTCTTTCTTGATCTGAGTAAACTCGTCCATACAGACATCATCCCAGACAAACTTGACCTTTTTCTTAAGTAATTCTCTCATGTGTACAGTCTTGGCTGCAAAGTTGGGAATAAATTGTGTATAGGACTCACACATTCCAAAAATGAAGACACTAACTCTTCAGAAGAGATGCAAGGAGCATTCACAATGGCCTCGATAAGACCTCCTCTAGGAACAATTCCTTCTCCAGAAATACAATGCCGCAAATACTCAGTGGATTCTACACCAAAAACATATTTAAGTTTATTAACTACAATACCCTTAGCCTCTAACTTCTCTAAAACAGTGGCAATATTTTTGTCATGACATTCTTTGCAGTTACCGGCCACCAAAATGTCATCTTGAAAAACGACTGTGTTAGTGACACCTTCCAACACCTTTTCCATGATATGTTGAAAAACTGAAGGCGCCGAGGCTAAACCAAAAGCCATCCTCCTAAACTGAAATGTCCCTATGGAAGACACAAAAGCAGACAAATGTTCTGTGGCAGGATCAAGTTCAATTTGATGATACACTGATGCAAGATTGATTTTTGAAAAGTATCTTGCACGAGCAAGCTTGGACAGATTGTCATCAATATGAGGAAGGGGATGTGAGTCCACCCAAATCTCCCTGTTAAAGCTGCGCAAGTCTATGCAAACTCTGAGACTCCCATTTTTTCCATGCTACCACAAGAGGGGACAACCAGAGGGAGGATTCAATAGGTTTGTTGACTCATGACTCACACATTAGCCTAAGTTCAACTGAAAGGTTATCTCTGACACTAAACGGCACATTACATAACTTGAGTTTAATTGAAACAGCGCCTTCTTTGAGCTTAATACGATGCTTAAAACCTTTAACACATACCAAACTGTCACTAAAAACCTTAGGAAATCTTTTAGACCAAGCTATTAAAGTTTCCTCTTGGTGATGTTCATTCACAACCAAAACTTGCTCCGAAGTGCCAGGTCTGAGTGTCATGCCAAATAAACCTTGATGGTATCACCCAAGAATGTTGAGACCTTTCTTAGCCACATACACTTTCCCACTGATGTGTCTGCCTTTAAATGCAAGAGACATTTAAAAAAAAACAGATAACTCAATTTTCCTGCTTTCATAGGAAACTGGACTACTGTCAAGGGGATTGAAAAACCTGTCCCCCACGTCTTTTCAAATAGTTCATCAGTGATCATTGTCATGCGCGCACCTGAGTCAACCAACAACTCAAAAGGCTTGCCATCAACTACAATCTCAATGACAGGATCAACACAATCCTCAGAATCATCTTTTACAACTACTACTAAATCTGTTAATGAACTAACAACTTCACACAACTTATTTTCTTCAGCATACACCACACTCACACTGCCACGAAAACCACACATCTTGTCAAAATGACCTTGTTTGCCAAACTTACGGCAGGATGCATTCTTTGCCAGACAAATCTTGGAATTTGGAAAATAAGAAGAAAAACCACATTTTGTACAAACATTTTTTGAATTCCTACTTATCTTTTCATTTTTGTTTGTGATATACCTAACCCCTTTTTGTTCAGATTGAATTTTATCTTTATCCATGTGTGCTTTCTCAATATTAGCCTTACCCTCCTTGATAATACCTAGAGCATTCTTTTCTGATTTTAATTCTTGCAATGCTTTTTGAGAGCGCTCGATACTCTTGACTATGGATGTGTTTCTTGTAGCAAACGATTTGTAAGAGTAGGTAGTTTTTCTTGGACTTTTATATCACTACAGTGAACAAAAATCTAATCACGAATGAGTTGAGACGTGAAATGCTCAAACTCACACTCCGACCCAAGTATGCGTAGAGCAGCTACATATGACAAAATACTCTCATCATTGTCTTATACCCTTGTGAAAAATGTATGCCTTGCTGTTACAAGGCTGCTTTACACATCAAATTGCTTCTGCAACATACTAACTGCTTATTCAAACTCATTAAGTTCATCTTCTCCTGGAGCTATTTCCAAAGGAGGAAGATGCTCTAACACAGCTTGCCCCTCACACCCCGAATTGTGTTCTAAAATGAATCATTTTCTCTTTGCACTAAATCTGCTTCCCTCATGGCACCTAAATATTTTTCGAATGCTCTGTACCAAACCTTCCACCTAACTGGTGAATCAACTGGAAGCTGTAAAAAGGGAAGAGGAGGTTGTATATTCTGCATGTTTAAAACTTAAAATAGACACAAAGTAGAAAATACAGCTGTAAAATAAACATTTGTTTTAGCAAACACACTCTGTTTTGAACAATGAACAAATACTTTGAGTCCACAGACTGAAAGTCCACCTGCAAAACAAGAATTATTAGTAAAAACAAGTTTCCAGAGTAAAGGTCCACCTGCAATGCAAGAGTTATTATTAAAAACATTCAAAACAGGAATTATTAGTAAAAATATTTTCCAAGGTGGAAAAACGACTAACACTACTTCTTATAGTTAAAAAAAAACTAAGATGCAGTGACTCTAGAAAACTGCCTTCTCACTTGCTTGCAGTCCACTTGTCACTTTTGAAAAGAGCCTTCCTGCCTACATGCAGTTCAGTCAGTCAGTCAGTCAAAATTCCTTTATTCGATAACTTAATATCAAAAAAGACATGGTACAATAAAGTAACAATTAAATACACAATTAAAAACTTGATTGTATGTAAAAGGAAAAATACATATTTAAACATTTCATTTTGTACAATTTGACATAGTTTTAACACATACATAAATATAAATTTAAAAAACATGTCAAAAAATACTACCATCTGGATGTGCTTGACCGTAAAACCAATTTACCAAGAAATATAATATTCTAATCAGAGACGCATATGGTTGATACTGGGATGTTGGACTTTTTCCTGACGCGCATAGCAGCAACCAGGAAGTTTGCGACATGAAACATAATTCGGGGTGAATTTAATTGCTGTAGGTACGCAAGTGCTGGCCTAACTTGTGTAAATCCAGCCTCCCTCAGGATTGGGAATAAAAACTTCCTTCTACATTCCTGAAAATAGTCGCAAAACATAAAAAGTGTATTGTATCCTGGTTTGAAAAATTATCGCAGTTACAGGAATCTGCCTGTTCTGGGGAACACCAGGTTCGAAAGGAACCCAAGGAATAGTGTATCAGGTTGAGCCGAAATCTGATCAAGAGATACCGATGGTATGGGGTATTCACTGTGATCAGATAAGGTTCATGGCCCGCACAGCTAACCAGGGCATAGTTGGCTCTTACCATTGGTTTCCCCAGTTCGATCTCCTCTCGCTCTGGTGATAACAGGTCAGTCATAGCGCTTTTTGTCAGTGCGATATCCTTTTTCGTTATAGTTTCAGGAGAGGAAAAAAGGACTGCACGCCCTATTTTATGAAAGCCAGATTTTATGTATGCTAACCATGGGATTGTATTGGCTTTGTCCAACGCCAAACAGTTTTTACAGTATAGTGTGGTTTAGTGAAATTTCCTCATTGAGCCAGATCTTTAACCAATATATCAAGGGTGCAATTTTGATATGGTCCGAAACAAATCCAACTCCAGTTCAGTATGAATAGAGAAAGTAGGGGTAGACTGAGGAACAGATAAAAACCCTCTCAAAAATGTATTCTCTATTAACTGGATTTCACTCTGGGTTGTATAACCCCATATTTCACATCCATATGATGCAACTGTCAGGCCCTTAAGATTGCTTCTACTGGTTTTGCCCCCAGCTTTTTAGTAAACCCTGTGAGTCCTGATATGGTCCTTGCAAACACCACACTGCGGCTGTTATTTTGTGGGCGCTAGGTACCATTTTCATCAAATAAAACCCCCAAGTAGGGGAAAGTGGGTACCCTACAGACCTCTTCCCCATTACAGAAGAAGGTCTTTATTTTGTTCTTCCGCTTTGCCCTCCCGGCAATCAAGACCTGAGATTTTTTCGCATTAATTTTTAAATCCAGACTATGCATAAAACTTCCAAAAGCATCCAACAACTTCTGGAGACCCACTCCAGTTTGGGCCAGAAGGACAGCGTCATCCGCGTACAGGAGAACTGGAATAACCAGTTCCCCCATACGCGGAATATCTGGGGAAACCACAGCAAGTTCAGGTTCAAGGGCGTTTATGTATAATGTGAACAGCAGGGGAGCCAGAATACACCCCTGTCTGACCCCCCTATCTGACCTAAAGTGTCTTGTACATCGCCCCTCACTGTTGACTCAAATTTTTGCCAAGAGGTCAGAATGGAGAACTGCTAAAAAATGTAAATGGGGTGCGTCAATACCCATGTCTAAAAGTATATTCCAGAGCTTTGTCCTATTTACAAAATCAAACGCAGAGGAGAGGTCCATAAACCCCATGTATAGTGACCCCTCCTTAGCCACCGTATACTTACTAATTAAAAGGTGGAGATTTAAGCACTGGTCAATAGTACTCCGTTTAGATCTAAAACCATATTGGGCTTTAGACAGTACCCCCTCTCTTCCAGCCACTCAGTCGATCTATGTAGTACCACCCGACCCAATATTTTTTCCGAAGAATCGATTAAAGAAATCGGTCTATAGCAGGCGGGGTCCAGCCTGGCACCCTTTTTAAAAATTGGAATAATGACTGAAGTGGCCCACGAAGCTGGTAAACTGTCAGGGCCTTTAGAGTTAAAAACATTGTTTAAGATTTTTGACCAAAAAGTCGGAGCGGCTCTAAACAAATCCGCAGGCACCCCGTCTGGCCCAGGAGCCTTATTTTTTAGACATTTCTACTATGGCCCTTTCAATTTCCGAGACCTCAAAAATTGGAGGAGAGAGGGCACTTTCAGACAACTTATGTAGAGGGCCGTGCCTATTTCCTGGGAGCCTATAAATGTTTTCAAAATGGGCTATCCATGCTGCGTCTGCAATGTTACAATCCAAGGGAGAATTATCATCATTTGTAAACAGTGGCTGATTTACTATTTCCCCAAATTTCCTACTATCTTTCAGGACTTCTGTTGAGAGGAGTTTTGACTAAGCCTCCTCCCGTAGCTCCCGTTTTCTTTCTATTAGTACTTGTTTATAGGCTGCTCTTCGAGAGGCTACAAGCCCCCTACCCCTAGGAGTAGCCTTTATAGCTTTCAGGAGAGCAGTGTGGGACTGAGAGCAAATTTTATTAAACCATCTTTTACCAGTCTGCTGTTTCCGCTTTCCTTTAATTGTTAGGCTTTCATTGACTTGTACACAAATTTTATTAAAGGCACTAATGATGTCAAGGTTTCCAGCATCGACATCTAGGCAAGTGTTAGTCTCCCATTCTATTCTAGGAAAAAGTTCTGATAGAAATGACTCTGGGATCACTTTCGCCCATTTCAGTTTTCTCCCCTGATCTTTTAAAGTGACCTCCCTCACCACCCTTAGTGATGTATTTCTAAGAGATATGGGATCCCCAGGGATTAGTTCAATTACCACAGGATTATGGTCACTAAAAACAGAAACCTCTGTCAGATATCTAAAAACATGCGATAACATAAACGATGTTAAAAATACATAGTCAATAATTGTACCTTTGTCTTCACCCTTAAAAGTTGGGATCCAATTTCCAACCTCTAGAGGACCAGACTCATATAAATTCCAATTTGCCAGAAAGAGTTCCAGTTCCTCACCCTGTCTTATGTGTTCAAAGTGCGATAGTGCAGAGAATGGGGGGCCCTCATAGTCCTTACTCCCACACTGATTGTCACACGGGTGAATATTTAGGTCTCCCATCAGAAAAATTTCAAAGGAATATGACTTCAAACTATAATTAAAAAGAAATTGCTCTAATAGAACTATATTGTTATCTACTTCTGAGGAGTTGTAAAGGTTAATAAATAATACTTTTTTCGTGTCGGATACTGATAGTTGTACAACAAGACTGTTAGACCCTCCAACATCAAGCTGTGTTAGAGAGCCCTTAATCTCCAGGGAGAATAAGCGGATCAAACCTCCCTTCGCTCTCCCCGCAACGCTTTGTCTAGCTGGGATAGAAAAGTAAGAATACCCATCTAAGGAAAAACTGTTATGGAGGTCCCAAGTGTCTTGAAGAGATATTATATCAAATGTTTTTAGATAGGCCACCCATAAGGCATCTCCCTTTTTTGTCCTTATGCCAGCTATATTCCAGCTCAACACTCTACAGTGTGATGATGCTATGCCCTCAGCATGGCCCTGTTCCTGGTGCGTATTTAGTCAGTCGTTTTCATCCATCCCTGAGAGTGGAGAAAAACGATTCGCCAGTGCTAAACCAAGAACATTTAAGTTTTCATTAATTATACCCTCAACCCCTGGCTCTTTCCCTTCTTCTAACACAGGCTGTAGCTCCCCATGGACAAGTGTTGGCAGTGCTGATGGTGCTGCCATGTCAGGTGCTAATGCAACAGGTGGGGGCTGTACCTTATTCCCATATCCTCCATCTGTCACAGGTAGGGGCCATAAGTTATTCCCAATGCTTCCCTCTCTCACGGGATGTAAGCCCCTGTACCCGAAACGTGTCGCAGCTTGGGAGGTGCCATATGCCCTCACCACTGGGACTGGGGGGAGCCATGACCTATTTGGAGGTGGTGGATAAAAATAGCCAAGGGGGAGGGGCCTAATGCCCGGGTTTGACAGATTAGAGCCATCCCAGAACAAACGTTCCACCATGTGTTGGGCCTTAAAATTTATCACCACACAGTGTTTTTCTTTTGGAGCCAACCCATCTTACTCTTCTAGCCATGTTTATACTAGCGGCTATATCCCTATCCCCACTACAAGAATTTTTACACCACAGTTTGCTTCGCTACATTAGCTCTATTGTGCTTTCGCACTCATTTTTTTCCAGTGGGGAAACCCCTGTCAACATGGCCACTAAGAAGCAGCTTGGGGCGGGAGATCAATGTTACACTTACATGGTTGAACCTCTGATTCTTTTGTAGAATATCCTGTGCCTATCAGTGTGGGGCTGCACTGGTTATCTTGTGTACTGCCTCTCATTGGTTGATTTACAATAGCTCCCTCAGAGAGCAATCCTGCTTTCCTACTGTTAGCTACAGGATTTGGAGCTGGATTTTTTTGTTCCCTTGGGGTGACACTCAGCATGGGGTTCCCTTTTCTACTTAAAAGATCACGATATTCTTGCGTTGCACAGTCTAAAGCGTTGCACATCTTAAGGAGACTTGCTACACATGTATTTAGAACATCAATAATATCCTTAGCTATTTTAGTTAGTACAGGTTCCAAATGCAGATTGATAAGTCCTTCAATTTTGTTACTCAGTCTATTAACCAATTGGTCCTCCATAGCCTCAGTAAGAGTATCAGTATGCTTAGTCTTTTTGTTACATTTCTTCGGTAACATATCTCCCTTACACGATTTAGAAGGGGCGATCAAGGTATTGTCCTGAGGTAACGAGGGAACCTGTTGGCCTTTATTTGGATCCTCAGGGCCCATCACTGCAGTACTTGGTCCCTGATCAAAATTCAGGTGTATAAGGGGTTGAGCGACTACGGACTCCTGTGGCACCCAGTCCTGGATGTCACCCCCCTCTCCCATTGGTGGCGCAGTTAAGCCAAGTTCTTTTTCGGCATTCGCAATTTCCTTAGAAATCATTCCCACAGCTGAGGTTAGATAAGATATTATAGTGTCTGCTTTACGTGGAATCTTAGCTTTATTACTTTCTTGGCCTCCATTACATAGATGTTTGCGCTTACCCATAGTAGAGTCTTAGGGGATAGGCCCGTCCCGTCCCTTGTCGTCCCCGGACGGCCACAGACGGCCCCGCCCGTGTCCCGGGCTTCTCCCGGCGACGCCCGCGCGCGTCCCACGATGCGAGGGCCCCCGCTGGTTATGAGCGCCTCCGGGCGCGGACAGGGCGTCGGCGGCTTCCTGCCGCAAGTGCTGCTGGGACCTGTAGTCCCCCCCACTCTGCGGCCGCGCCAGATGTCAGGAGGCTAGCGGTGGCGGGGAGAGACCGGTCCAAGTGCAGGGAACTTGCTGCACGGAGCCCAACACGGAGCAAAGCAATCCCCGCAGTCTGCCAGCAAGATGACGAAAATGACGAAAATCCAGCTGCACCGGCCCCCGTAGGTAAGTGGCAGCGTTAGATGATGCCCCCCGCTCTGTCAAGGGTCCCTGCTGGTTATGAGCGCCTCCGGGCGCGGGCAGGGCGTCAGCGGCTTCCTGGCGCAAGTGCTGCTGGGACCTGTAGTCCCCCCCACTCTGCGGCCGTGCCAGATGTCAGGAGGCTAGCGGCGGTGGGGAGAGACCGGTCCAAGTGCAGGGAACTTGCTGCGCGGAGCCCAACACGGAGCAAAGCCATCCCCCGCAGTCTGCCAGCAAGATGACGAAAATGACGAAAATCCAGCTGCACCGGCCCCCATAGGTAAGTGGCAGCATTAGAGGATGTCGGCTGAAGTAATTCCTCCCTGGTCCTGCTGTTGACTTTAGATAAGGCTTGATCCAATATGTTGGAACGATAACCACGTGCACGAAACCTGAGAGTCCCTGAATTCCACCACCACATTCTCACTGCTCCAGCGTGCATTTCCTTTCATTAAGATGCAGTTCACTTATCACTTTATGATAAGCACCTTCCTGCTTACTTGCTTGCAGTACACGTGACACACAACAAATGATAGCCAATGTACTTAAATAAACACTTCACCGTTTCAGTATCCGAATAGTTTCCTCACTGCTCCTTGAAGAACCGCTCCAACGGCTTCACCGCTTCATAAACAACTGACTTACTGCCTCATTGCCTCATCACCCAACAAACGCTCCTCCTCTTCCATTTATTAAGTATTTACTCCATGAAGCGCATGTGTGACTTTGAAACGCAATGCTACAGAGAATTAATGCACGCTCGTAGAATGTCAAGTCTTGCGAAGACGTGAAATGCACGCTTGCACACAGGTACCAGCGCACAGCCCAGTGACATAGACTTGTTTTCTCTGGCTCTCCCTGCATGTTCTATCACGTCATCAGAAGGTGGTAGATGTGAAGGCGAACAGATCTCCGTGCTTATCCACACCAACAGGACAGAGGGAGGT
This sequence comes from Lissotriton helveticus, assembly GCF_964261635.1. Taxonomy (NCBI): domain Eukaryota; kingdom Metazoa; phylum Chordata; class Amphibia; order Caudata; family Salamandridae; genus Lissotriton; species Lissotriton helveticus. Next base: position 891,472,021 of record NC_136063.1, on the reverse strand, counting down.
CGCAGGGATTCACAAGGACTCAGAAACTCTCACCCTCAAATACCGCCAGACTCAAAGACCACAACCGGACTGCCGAGAGTCAGATGCCGACACAGACAAATGCTGCTAGATGCCACCAACCACTCCAGATGGGAACATGGTATAATCCATGGTTACATAGAGTCTTCCCGCAGCTGATGGAATCACAGTGTGCATGATTACAGAAACGCGCCTGCACTTCGCAGATCACCAAATTCCCTCATCAAACACCGAGATCCCATCGGTGTAGCAGTGTATCAGGATGAGCAGAGAGAAGAGCAGCTCGCAGAAAATTGGAGCGTCTAGAGAACTGGATAACTGGACAGGCAAAACAGGAACAGGAGCTACACACGTGGGTGGAGGTACTTAACAGTCACCCATCCTCGTTGCCAAATTGAAGTGATCACGCTGAGGCAGGTAAGTGAAGAGACTTTATGTTTATTGACTGTTAACCTCCCCAGCACCCAGTAACTGACAAGTTCCTGACATTCAAACATGTACATTTCATTGTCATGACAATGACATCACATATGTCATTGAAGAAATAGAAGTGATTACTACACATAAGGCCCTGAATAAAATGCAATATCCACCTGAGAAGTCAACAAACACGCATATAATGGCCAAATTACGCATTGGCATAATGTATTGAGAGGGGTGCCTGTAAAAATTGCCCAATTGGGTTTGGCCAGAATACAACAGGCTAGACTGAAAATTTAAGGGCAGAAATATTGAAAATATTATGGCACCTGAGAGAGACATTCCATTGTAAAGGTGAGCAAATACATATGGCCAATGTATATAGGCAGTATTACAAAAATAGGCAAAATGTGTGTAGATAATTACTAACAAAATTCTTGTAGATAAATCCGATATAAAATAAACCCTTGTAGGTGTTAGGCACATTGGGGGCACATGCGGCGCCCAGGATGATTTCTTGCACTTGCTTGTATATAGCTTTGTCAAACTCAAATAATTTTCCGGTAGGACCATGGCCAGGCATTCAAGGATGAACAAATTGTCTTCTTGGCCATTGTTTCTTTCTAGGGTATTTTTCACCGTCTCTAACGCCCCTCACTAGGGGATGTTAGTATTTAAAGCCTCAATGTCCATTGAGACAGCATGTCTGTGAGCTGGTCCAAATTGATACCCTCTATTTTTCTGATGAGCTGTCCTGTGTCTCTTATGTAGGCAGGAAGTTCCAAGACCAATGGAAACAGAAAAACGTCCACATATTTGGACAGAGGCACCGTGAGTGAGCCTATGGTGGTTAAAATCGGCCTAAATTGAGGTTTGCGGGTGTCTGTGTGTGTTTTTGGAACCCAATAAAGAACCGGGCCTACTTGTTCCAATGTGGGTGTGAGTATGGAAGTAGGATGGAGCCCTGTCCTATTACTGGAAACAGTATTTTCCTGGTTGGCAAAGAATTACTTCAATTTAATAATGCGAAAGAATGATTGAATGTCTTTATTGAGCTCAAACAAATTAAGATTGGTGCTGGGTACAAAGGATAAGCTTCATAGCTGATTCGTCCAAGATTCTTTTGAACAAATTAAAAATGGGGATAGGGTCAGTATGGGCAAATGAAGTTACTCCCTCCAGTGTTGATTCCTCCTCGTTTGTAGATACTGAGGGGTGTTCTCTGTTGGCTGATAGCGTCCTCTCTCCTGAGTCCTGAACCTGACTTGTGTGGTTCCACGGCGATTACCTAAAAAACAGTTTTTTCTTACAGGGCCCTCAAAGGGAGCTCCTCTGTTGCCATATCCCTCAAAGGAACTAGGTCCTCCTTTACTGTCAGATTCGGACGTGTCGGAACAAGTAAGTATTCTTTGATTAGTCCATTGTTGGAAATCTCCTTGCTGTGACTGGTCGCTAGTGGGGCTATAATATTGGGTGCCCAGGTAGGGGTACACTTTTTCTTTGGGAAAGTATCAGACATCTTTTCTTAATTTATCTATTTTCTTCTTTATAAGATAATCACTAAAAGAGTTCAACTCCAGATTGATCTCCTCTAGTTTTTCCTTAGCATCCTTAACAGCATTGTTTTTCTTGAGCGTTTCTTTGATCTCAGCTATTTCTTTGAGGAGGGTAGCCAATACTTCTCCAGCAGTTTCGATAATAAGCATCATCATGAGGTCCCTGGAACACCTATTAGTGATAAAGTGATCAGAGTCCTAAATCCAACAAAAAGAATTCAGCAAAAACAGGACAAGGAAGGCAAATGTTTTGGGGGACCCTTTAGAGAGGGCCATCTTCCAACAATGACAGAATAGCTTGGCATGGTCTGGTGGGTGCCAAAAATCCTGATACATGAAGGACCCTTTTACCACCACTTCATGCTGCAGAGTTTGAATTCTAGATGCAGGACTTTTACACTAAACTTTGTGCATTGAGGATCCACATACAGGACCTTTAGATAAAAGGCATTTCCTTTCATTAAGATGCAGTTACAAAAGCTGTGTGGGTATATATAATGAATGTAATTACTTACATTATTGATGTGGAGAAACAAAACCCCAAGTGGGTGGCAACATTTCTCATATTAAGGTGTAACTTGTTAGAATGTTTTTCCTATCACTTAAAAGTCGCAATTTGATAAAACAAAGAATTTTGTTTATGGGGTGAGTATGGGATATAAAGGAGTAATAATACAGTATATAGATAGACAAATGATAAAATTAAATATATTTTATTATTCTAATTCAATCCAGGATCACCTCAAAGGTGCAACCTCCCATGTTATATCTCTTGGATTTGTGAATTGAGAGGGTAATGCAAAAGAATGTACTGATCCAGCCTAATTGCACAAAAACAATGATATTGTGCCTGTGTTAAAATGGTTCTTTCATGTAAAATGAATGGTATGAATTAGAGTGGGGTTTACAACTTTTACCAAATTATATTTACTTCTGATCAATGGAAAAGTCATACCAAGCTACTAACAAATGTGATCACTGATACAATAGTGACCAGATATGAAACACTTACAATAGTGACGACCTCAAGCATGCTTACTAGTAGTTATTCCAGTGCATAAGAAGTGATTAACAACAGACCAACTGTGAAAAACGTCATTAGTATTAAATGACTCTTTACGACTCATGAAATGACATGCTATCATTTTGTCTTCAAACATTCACAAATCAGTTTCCGAAAATACACTGGTTTTCTGCCAAATAAACCTTTTCAATTCTTGTTAAACAAACTCAATTCCACAAAGAAAAACATGTCTTGTCTAAAATTAACAGTTGTTATTTTTAGTAAACACATGTGGCCAGATGTATCATCCGTTTTTTTTCTCGCAAACGCTGTGATTCGCAAAAAAGCAGCGTTTGCGAGAAAAAAAACGGAAAATGCAATGTGTCATGGAAATTGCATCCCCAAATTAAGGAATCGCAAAATTTGCAATTCCTTAATTTTGGGTCAGCATTTAAGGAATCGCAAATTGCGATTCTTTAAATACTATGTATGAAGCACTTGTGGTTGGTGGTAATTTGCGATTTCTTTAACAAATGCACTTTTTGGCATTTGTAAAGGTGCCATGTGGTGCACATACATGCCCTTAGGGCATGTATGTGCACCATATGCACACACATGTAACTTTCAGGGGTGCAGCAGGGTGTCCTTAAGACACCCTTGATCCCTTGAAATTATTCTCAATTTGCGATTAGCAAATTGCGAATCGCAAATTGAGAATAACTTCCCATTCCTTCCTATGGGCCTCCTGGCCCACAGAAATGAATTAAGGAATATCAAGAAATCGCTAAAAAATTGCGTTTTTTTATACATACCATTTGCGATTCTCAAATAGCGAATCTCAAAAAATCGCTATTTGAGAATCGCAAATAGGTATCTTGATACATCTGCACCATGGTCCCCAAAATTAGTTCATTATTATCCTTTGTACAAAAGCCTCACATGAGAAATCTTTCCCACTTGTTCAGGTGATATCATCACATGCCAGTGAAGCTCACCACAATTCAAAGGATATTAGCAATATCTCAAGGAGTCTTCCATTATATCAGGGCTACAGTTGTGTCAGTCATAGACACCATAATGCCAATGATACCCAAACAATATCAGACCTGGTGATTATTCCAGTGGTAGACATTATTGTGCCCACTACTATTAGGGTGAGAATGCTCATAATATGCCAAGGACTGCTGTTATTGTGACACTATTAGTCTGAGAATGCCCAAAATATTTCTGGAATGTCCATTATTATACCATAGATGGACATACATGTACCAAAGATGACCCCTTATAATGGGTGCATTTGTTGTGGGCAAGGGAGAGATGCTGTCTATCAAGGAGAGACATAATGACTCGCACATACAGCATGCAAATAAATGTGCACAAATATTCACACAAAAACACAATAATGTGTATTCTTAAACAATTACATAGATTCCAGCAAACACCCTTATGTTTTTTACACACCACTTAAATTTCACTGCAACAAGTGAGGCTGTTCCCCGCCTTACTCTTGATTCAGCTTCTGCTCTCTGACTTTTTATGCACTGAGCTCACATAATTTCACTCTATCAACTTGTAATACAAATCTCCCTATTTGGGTGATTCCCACTATTTTTTGCTGACTGGTCTTGGTAATGTTTTAGCCCGGCACACTGGGGCCCTGTTGTTCAGTACCCAGTGCATGTGCTACGACCCATTAAACAAGGCAGAATTGGCTAATCCTCATTGCCATAGTTACCTTTCTGTAGCAGATGGAGCAGGACAGTTTATCAATGGACTGCAAAGCTAAATTTCATATGTGGGCGACAGCACACGTAGTGCCATCCATTGTTGCAGGGATTCTGTTCTAGAACAACACTATGCTTGGTACCATGGAACGTCAGCATCGCACTACTTCAGTATCCATGAGCCGGAGTCTAAATAGATATAGTGCCTCAATCACCCTTCTGACCATATCAGAGAAACAATTGAGTTGGCACCAGTGTTCCCCCTAAAATGCACGCCTGCGCCCTTGCCCAGCCACTCTTTACTTGTTGCGCAGTAAGAGGCTTTGAGTGTGCACCAAAAGATACTTCAAAAGTCATCTTTATCCTTCCCTTTTTAAGGAAATGGTATCTTTTCCATGTTATATTAGCATCAGAGGGACCTCATTTTGAGAAAAGCTCACACTTTGTTAAGTGCAGTTTATTAATTATGCCATGCTGCTGCACCTTTTGGCCCTGGGATCCCGACGCTGTCTGATTACAGGTTCTACTGTTGCGGGTCTGCAGCTGCTGTATAAGGTAGTACAAAGCATCTCATAAATTCATGTGTGCTACATTATATAACAACACAGTGCTCGAAAAGACCTTCAGAAACATAACTGAATGTGCTTTGTTGATGCAATGCTCTTTGTCAAACTACTTTGTAAAAACAGGACAGTGTGCAAAGTCCATCTGCGTGAAACGTATGGGCTGTTTTTTAAATTTAACTGTTGGGCTTGGCTCTTTTTGCAGAGTCATCCCTAAACTTTTTGCCTTTCTCCTAGCCTTTTGATGTTGGTGGTTTTAGGACTCTGGGCCTTTTAGCACTACTGTCTAGTGTCTAGTGTAAAGTGCGTGTGCTCTCTGTGTTAAATATGGTAGGATTGGTCTACAGCTATTTTTCCTATTTAATTAACCTGTCAGTCCCTTGTAAAGTGGTATCTCATAACTCCAGGGCTAGACAATTAAATGCTACTGGTGGGCTTGCAGAGCTGATTGCGCCACCCACCGAAGTAGTCTTTCAAACCTATCCCAGGCCTCTGCCATTGCAGGGCCTCTGCGCTCAGTGTTACTGCCGCTGTGATGTGGCACCTAAAGTGTGTGCCATGTCTGTGACCCCCCCCCCTTTTTACTACATGCCAGTCACCCCTAAGGTAGACCCTAGCTAGCCCTATGGGAAGGGTGTGATCCAGCACCCCTATAGAAAAAGTGTCTCAACAATGCTACCCATCATCATGATACTCACCATTAATCATAAATCATTCACAAGGCCCATAAACTAACAAGACATATTTTGGGCAACTGAATCATGTGACCTAATTAATCGGAACCTATTCACAAACTATTTACACATTTATATACATCTGCAGTTTATCATTTCTTACAATGGTTTTTATGCAAATAACATTTTAATTAAGTCACAAAGGTAAATGAGTCAGCTAATGGTAACTAGACCATGAATAAACAAGACCAGCTTGTCCTTTCAAAATCTAATTTATTCATTTTATTCTTCAAAGAAAAGCATTTTCTTTAATAAATCATTATTTTATTAGCAAATAGGCAGCATTTAATGAGGAATGATCAATTAGACTGACATTTCAAAGTGATCCAGTAAGCATGAATTAAAGCAAAATTACAGATTCCAAATCCCTCAAACTATTTCCCTAACTAATCTTTGCTCGACCTGTAAGGGAAAAATCATTTAGGCCTATTATCCTTATGTGCGCCAAAAGTCCGTCAGCACGTCACGCCCTTCAGGAATCGGAAAGTGAGAGGCGCCCTCCTGTCAAAGGGGTCAAGTTTTATACCTTTTCTGACTAGCTAATCTCTCTAGAATGTATAACTTTCCTTGCCATCCAAAGTTCTGATTGGCTGACAGTTGTCAGTCCATGTGAGATCATCTCCTTTTTTACAATCCAAAGTTGAGCTTTCTAAAACACCATTGTCTTCTCAGTCATGCGAGATTAGCTTCCTCGGAAATGCAACATTTCTATTAAGTAACAGTTCATTGCTTCCTTAGCTTGGCTGATTTGCCGCATCCTGTCCTTGTATTTGTCACTTTCAGAGCACGTCTTGCAAAGTCAATTTTTTTTTTATGCATTTCTCTGTGCTCAGCTCTTCACGACAGGATTCCAAACACCCACTTTCACAGGCCTCAGGCCTTAGATCTCTCTCATGATAACTAGTATTCAAACAAACACAAGACATTAATTAATTAAGGTAATGAAACTCATTCTGTTACCCACCCCCTTTGCTAATTATTAACCCATTAATCAATGTTACCTAGCTAAAGCTGAAGCACATAGAGCTGCATATTTATATCTACCATTCTTCATTTAGGCCGCAGAATCTTCCATAAGCTAATGCCACATAAATATGAAAAGACATAACATAAGCATACAGAATAAGCACATGCCATTAATTAAACAGCCGCATTTAATACTGACAAAGACAATAGACAAGGTTAGATTATTATTTTCAACGTACTTGCAATTGCAACATAGAGCACATAGATTAGTCCCTTATGTCATGTAATGCATATTAAAACTAAGTTGATTAGTATTTCAACATACACTGATTAATACGGTTATGATATTATGGAAGTTTAACTTTGCGAGTCAGAACAACATTTTATTCTGAACCTCGCTCCATCAACTCCCTCATCTGGTGATTTCAAAATCACCAAACTACACCCAAAATTTTTAGCAAAAATTTAAACCCTTGAACATGTTTTGTTTTACACTGTATTAGTGTTTCTAAAGTTTCGATTCTGCTGTCTGCTTGTAACTCTCATACTGTGATCTACGAAACTCCTCTAATTCTATTTCTTTATCTTGTTCCTTTCTGAGCTTATAAATCCTCTTCTTTTCCCTTAAATATTTCTTTCTTTTGTGTAGCATACAACTAATTTTCAACAAAAGTATCACAAAAACTATAACTAATAAAGGAGTCAGTATTTTGCCTAAAATTGTACTGTCAATCTCTTGGAACCAGGTTTTGATTGCTGCAAATCTTCTGCTCAAGCGTTCTGAAAAATCTTCATCTTCTAAAGGAACAATTTCTGAATGAAGCTCTGTAACGTTTTTAATGTACATCTCAATATTCTGGCTCTTATCAGGAATATATGTGCAGCAATGCTGGACATGTAATATTCCACAAACTCCTCCCTCTTTTGCTAGCAGAATGTCGCGGGCAAGACGATTCTGCATAACCATGGTTCTCATAGCAATAATTTCAATATCCACTAGCTGAAAACCACCAGCTGTATCAGTAGACAATTTGTCAACAATTGTGGACAATTTTCTGATTTTAACTGCATTCAGAGTTATACCTACAAAAGGTATTACTGCACCAAAAATATCTCCCAAAATTTCTGAAAAACCTTCTCTTTTGAATCTACTCAGATGATTGCTAATTTCAAATGAACCTTTTTCATTTCTATCTACATGAAAAATCTTTGGGAAAACTAAACCGATATAGCAAGTGCCATACCAGTGATCTGGGAGATTATACTAGGCCTTATCTCCACACACAAAATAAATTCCAGGAAAAATTGTATCTTTATCACCTTTAAATCCCCATCCACCCAATATCTGATAAGTGTCTTCGCATTGACTGGCACCCACAAAATAATTGTCAAATAGAGTATTGTCTCTTCGAATACAAAGCTTGCCACTAACAGGTTTATCTATGTGAATAGCAACATTTTCTGATGATCTACCATTAAGCTTTACATCCTCAATTTGCCAAAACTTAGATTTGGTTTGTATCAGCACTTCATTTCTTCTATAAATTGCTCTTCTCTCTTCAACTAAGTTCAAGAAAGACTTCTCTTCAGTTCTCAATTTACAAGTTAAATTGTTTCTAAAAGCATATTCATATGTTAGTTCATTTGTCAATATGAAAAATTCACTCATCTGTTTAGCTTGTTTATGCTTATTCAAGCTTTTGTCAACCCTTAAATTTGCAAAAATCTCATCGTAATTAGAATAATAGTACTCTAAACGACCTGTTTGATAAAACAGACTAGCTATTACGCTGCAAAGTAATGCCATAAGTAAGGGAAGCATGTTATATGTCACCCCCTCAGAAACAGAAGCAGGTAATTTCACACAAATGTAGCAGTCTTTAACATCCATGACCCTAACATATTCAGATAAAAGTCTTGAAAAAGTATTACTAGAAAAATCACCAATAGATCTATCTTGGTGGATCTCTGGTTTATGATCAATAACTCTGTTAGTATTGCTTGCTGTACCTTGATTATCTTGTTTAGCCATAACTTTGCTTGTCATGTTAGTTTTGTACATTTCCTTGTCAATTCCAAAAGGGAAAATGACAGCTAAAATTAGCCAGACCAACACTATTAGGATCACACAAATAGAAGACATTTTGCAACATTTTCTTAGAATTGAACATCTTGAATTTCTGTTAGTAGTAGGCATCTTTACTCTTTAACAAGAGCCTTACAAAAAAATCAAAAATTTAAAAATTACTAAACTACTACCCCCCTGTTTTACTTTTTTTTTAAGAAAACCCTACTTTCTAACAGTTTTTCTTCGACCTTACGTCTTACATCAATGTGTATTTCCAACTAACACAATTTCTTCGACCTTGTGTCACCTAACACAATTTCTTCAGCCTTATGCCAAAAATAGATTACAACTTTAAATTGAAACAAAATCAGTCATTATCATGTGTATCATTTAAATCTTCCTGACTACTGCTATTTACCTCCACTACTGGTGGGATAGTAATGTAGGTCCACTCAGGGGACTTGTACTTCTGGTTAGGTTGTACAACTCGTTTTGCCCTACTGCTAATTACTTCAATCTTTTTCCCTGTTTGAATTTTCTTATCTGTCTCCTTTTTGACTTGATATTTCGTTAATTTGCTCTTTTGATCTGTTCACCAATTTAAATTTTAGGCCCTCATTTTCATTAGGCCAATTATCACCTTTTCTTGGTAATTTCTTCTTTGGTTCAGATTTGTTACACTCTGCTCTCCAAGCTCTTTTTCTAAAATTTCTTATTTCAGAATCTTCATCACTTTCATCTGTTTCCGTTTCAGAGATTTCAATTCTAAATCTAGGTTCTTCTTTACTCGGCAGTTTCACTCTGTTAGGAACATCATCCTTATAGCTGGTCCTCGGAACTTCGTTTTCTTCTTCTTCTGCAATAACTTCCAATTTCCCAGTTTCAGGACTTCTGTTCCTGCCTTCAGAGCTTCCAATCTGCTTTTCAATACTCTCCTGATTTTGAATCTCCACTTGATCAGACTCTTCTTCTGCTTCTTTTTCTAGCAGATTTTCTTCATCTTCTGAGTCTAGTATCACGATTTCTTCAGTATTTTCATTCAATGCCTCATTCACAGTTGAATTCTCCAGATGTCGACCTTCTTGTTGATCTTCAGGATCTGGATTCCTTTCAGGTTCTTCTTCAGAATCTGAATCAGTTGTGGTGTCACCTTTGTCAGGATTTTCAGGTGTTGGCACACGAATGGTGTGACTAGCGTGAATCCACCTCTTCAATCCTCTGCATTTTACTGCATTTGTTGTGACAAGAATCACTTGTCTTGCTTTCTGCCACCTGGGTACTAGACAATTTCTTCTCTGGTGTATTATTGTCCTCACCCAGTCCTCTGGTAACAGATCATGAGCTTTTTCCTTCTCTCTTGTTATCACTTCAGTTCCCACCTGATGGAACACAGAAGTCACGACGTCAGAAAGGTTCCTACAGTATTCCAAAATGACGCTATCATTTATACTCATTAATTTCCCAACTGGTACAAATGCTTGTCTCATGAGTCTACCCATGACAATATCATGAGGACTCAGACCTGTCTATTTATCAGGAGTACTTCTCAAAGACATCAAAACAAGTGGAAATGCATCAGTCCACTTTACTCCTGTAGCTAGACACATTTTAGCTATTCTATTCTTGATTGTACCATTTATTTGCTCAACAACACCTGATGCTTCTGGTCTGTAGGCACAATGTAGCTTTTGTTTTATATTTAATGCTTCACAAATCATTTGCAATAGTCTGTTTTCAAAATGTGTGCCACGATCAGTTTCAACCGTCACTGGAAAAACGTACCTAGGTATGATCTCCCTTAAAAGCAATTTTGCAACAGTAACTGAATCATTGTGACGTGTTGGGAACGCTTCCACCCATCTTGAAAACAAACAGACTATCACTAAGACATATCTCAACCTGTTATGGGGTGGCATGTCAATGAAATCCATTTGCAACCTAGTAAAAGGACCACCTTCCCGTCCTATGGTTCCCATGCTCACAACTGTTTTTCTGTTTGGGTTGATCTGCTGGCAGATCAAACATCTCTGACAAAAAGATTCTGCAATTAGTCTGAATTTTGGGTTTTACCATGTCTGTCTAAACAATCTAATCATTGAGTCTCTTCCAATATGTCCTGGACCATGATACATTCGAGCCATGTCAGCAATCATGCTATTAGGCAAAACTGGTTTGTCATCTTTGTATACCCAAATCTCATCTTCTTCCCGCTGTCTGCAACCTGCTTTTAACCATGTATCTTTTTCCTCATCATCTGCCTCATCTTGTAAATCTTTAACTCCTTGCCATGTCTCAACTACAGATATTAGCATAAGTGAATTCAAAACATGTTCATTGTCTTTTTCCCGATTGATTGAAAAATTGTTCATTGCACAATACCTGGCAATTTCATCTGCATAGACATTTCCTTTAGTTATATAATCATTGCCCCTTTTATGTGCTGTACATTTCACGACAGCAATTTTCTCTGGTAGCTGAATGCCATCGATCAATCTTTTGATCAATTTTGCATTCCTGATCGGAGTTCCCGCAGAAGTTAAATAACCTCTTTGAGACCAGAGCTGGCCATAGTCATGAACTACGCATATCCATACTGACTATCAGTCACTATGGTAATCCTTAACCCTTTAGCTCTTTCACATGCACGAATCAAAGTAATCAATTCTGCTACTTGAGCTGAACAAATTCCTTTGAGACAAGAGGCCTCAACTACATCTGCAACTGTACAGACAGAATATGCTGCTCTCAGAACACCTTCATCTGTTCTTAGGCATGAACCATCAACAAAGTAAACAAAATCTGATTCAGTTAATGGAACATCTGTAATGTCCTGCCTGGGTTTGGTGCAATATTCTAAAACATCCAGACATTCATGATCAATGTCATTCTCATTTCTGATTTCTGTAATTGTACCATCAGGCAATAATGTGGAAGGATTTAAATTCACACACCTTGCTATTGAGACATTATCTGATCCCAGAATTACCTTCTCATATTTGGTTATCTGTTACTTGTCAAATGCTGTGTTTTGCTTCTGGTAAGAAAAATCTCAACTGAATGAGGTACATAAACTTTTACAGTTAATCCCATTATATTTTCTTCGCTCTGTTCAAGGCTTATACTTGTTGCAGCCACTGCTTTTAAGCAGCCAGGTAATGCTTTTGCAACTGGATCAAGAACTGCTGAGAAATAGGCTATTGGCTTTCTCAGTTTTCCATGTCTCTGAATTAGAACTGACAATGCACATCCTTCCCTTTCACTGCAATACAGCTCAAATCCTTTCTCGTAATCTGGCATACCCAATGCTGGTGCTTCACATAAACTTCTTTTTAACTGCTCAAAAGCTTCTAACTTAGTTTCTGTTAGAGTAATCGGGTCTTTTATGTCTGCTTTTGTCAGTCTCTGAAGTTGTTTTGCAATCACTGAAAATCCACTAATCCATTGACGACAATAACCAACCATTCCAAGAAACATTCTGATCTGTCTCTGTGTCTTTGGAGGTTGCATTCCCTGAATCATTTTAATTCTTTTAATTGTCACTTGCCTGATTCCTTTTGCAATTCTGTGACCAAGATATTTAACTTCTTGTTTGCAAAACTATAATTTTGCAGGAGACTCTTTATGTCCCTCATCTGCCAGATGATTCAAAAGAGTAATGGTATCTGTCACACAGTTATCTCTTGTTTTTGCAGCCACAAGGAGGTCATCTATGTATTGGACTAATGTTGATTTTCCAGCCTAATCTAGATTCTCCAAGGATTTCTTTAACAACTGATTAAAAATAGATGGACTCTCTGTATACCCTTGTGGGATACGACACCATGCTAAGATGCGATCCTGGAACCTAAACGCAAAAATTTGCTGGCTTTCTGAATGCAATGGAACTGTAAAGAATGCATTGCAGAGGTGTATGACTGTATACCATTCTGCATCATGCGGTATCTGATAAAGAATTACCGCTGAGTTTGGAACAACTGGGCAACATGGAACAACTATCTGATTAACCTTTCTCAGGTCTTGAACAATCCTGTAAGTTCCATTTGGCTTCTTAATACCCATAATCGGTGAATTACATGGGCTACTCTCAATTTCTTTTAGAACACCTTGTTTTATGAATTTTTCAATTACAGGTATACCACCTTCAATAGTTTTTGCTTTCATTTTATACTGAGGAATGTTTGGAAAATCTACTCCTTGTTTCACTGTAATTTTAACTGGGTCAACATTTTTCATCAAACCCATTTTACTTCCTGTCAAATCCCAAATTTCAGCATTGACTGTTTCTTTTAATTCTTCTGGAAGATTATCTTTATCAAATGTAGGAAATAATGTACTTTCCTCTGCTTCAACCATTAACATTGTTAACCTGTAGAGCCCATCTTCCTCTTGAGTTTGAAGCTCTATACCATCCGGTGAGCAATATATTTTGCAGTTCATTTTACACAAGATGTCCCTTCCTAACAAGTTTACAGGACTGCTATTACAGACTACAAATCTATGTTTGTCCTTAAATTGTCCAATTTAAACTTTGACAGATTCTGTTAAATCTGTTTTAATTTGTTTATTAGCTACGCCAACTACTTGGATGGTGTCCTCAGAGAGAGGCAGGTTTTCTATTTCCACTGATCTAACAGTAGAACGGGTAGCACCTGTGTCCACAAGAAAAGTGATTTCTACATCATTCACTTTACCATTTACAAATGGACCAGACTGATCAACCTCAATAGTGGCTCCAAACACACACTCTTCCTCCTCTCTCAGGCACCGTCATAAGTAATCCTCAGAATCACTTCCTCCATTTTCATTCAACAACTATTGTTGAGAAACATTTTGCACATTCACTCTTTGCGATCTGTTTACCTGTTCACCTCCGCAGAATCCCGTTTCTGTATTGTATCTTTGCACATTTATACAGTTTTGAAGTGGCGGTTTTGGAATCTGACCCTGCTGATTCACTACCTGTCGCTGTAGCTGTTGCTGTAGCTGTTGCTGCAGATTTATCCCATTTTGCATCTGTGGATTTAATGATGCATTTTTAAAATTTCTGGGCGGATTTTTACATTTGCGCTTCCAGTGTCCAATTTCGCCGCAATTAAAACATGGGAGTTTTTGTTTTAACCCTTCAATATTACCCATCAATCTAGGCTTATTACCCTTAAATTTTCCTTGATTCTGATTGACATTTTTATTTTCCAGAGTTGCTATTTGCTGTTCAGCTACCTTCACCTGTGCCCACATTGCTTTCTCCTTTAGCTTTTTCTGTTTGGCATCTATCTCGTCACTACAATATTTTGCTTTTCTCAAAATGTCATCAACTGAGAGTGATTGCCAACCAACTATTCCGTTTCTAATCATATCACCAATTTCAGGTCTTAACCCGTAAACAAACCTGTATATGAAGTGGCTCATGTCCTTTTCACTTAATTTTTCATAGCCACTGTACTGTTTAAAAACCAACAGTAACCTTTCATAAAATGAATGTACTGATTCTTTTGGCTCTTGATTTGTTCTGTCAATTTTAACCTAATCAACCTCCTTTGGAGAAATCTTGTTTTTCAACCACACAATTACTTTTCATAGAGATCCATAACATCTGCTGATGGAGCACCTATTATTCTATCTAGAGGAGGTTCTTCTTTGGGCCAACTTACAGAAATTTTACATTCTGTCCAAAGATCTGATGGGACAACAATGTCAAAGAATCCATCAAGATCAATCCACAGAACTTTTGAAACTTTGATAAATCTATCCACCTGTCGATACCACTCCACAGGCTTTTCTCTCAACCAAGGGAAATCATTGGTGAACAATAAAATATTCTGCCTACTCCAAGGAACATGCACATACCCTCCACCAGCAATTTCTCTCATTGGAAACTGACCAGCTACTTCTCCTCTTTCTCTCCTTACTCCCTCTCTTTTCTTTGTTAATTTAACTCTCCATTTACTTAATTCATCTAATCTTTTTAGGAACACAATTAATTATTTTATATGAATAATTCTTCCAGTGGTATTCATGCTTTCAATGTCTTTTTCAGAGAAATCCACTATGTAACTTTTCCCAAATTTTTCTGTCTACTCAAATCAACTTCCAATTCAACAGCTAATTCTTCTAATTGATCATAATTTGTTTTCGTTTTCCATTGTATGCTTTTGCAAATAAACAATAATTCATCATCCTGATATTGCTTTAAATTGTCAGGTCCAAGTGTGCCAATATTGAATTCCTCCAAGTCTGCTTTCAATTTTGCAACATCAAGTAATTTAAATTCTGTGCTTTGTGGGGTTTGCATTAAATCTATTTTATTTGCACTCTTTTCCAGAGTACCTAAATCAGATTCTGCACCTGATGCAGTTTTATTCGAAAAGCTTTGATTAAAAGTTAAGTCAGGCATCATTGTTTTCTCTCGGTGAATTTCTGATAAATCTGAATAAAATTTTTCAGCCACTTTTTGGATTTCTGCATCTAATGGAATAGTTAGAGCTGAGTGTCTAACTTCTCTTTGATCAAATACTGGTTGAATAGGACCAATCGTTACTGGTACCGTTACTGCTTCCATGCTTTTAGTTAACTGCTGTATTAATTCATCTTTTGATCGGAAATATTCTGAAGTATTTGGCATTTCCTCACATCCTTCTGTTCTTATTACATTTCTCGAGGTTTCATTTCTGTGAACTGGGGTTTCAACATAATTTCTGTTTTCACCAGATATACTGGAATTAGTTCTAGTTTCTACTCTTTCAAGAGTTTTTGCATTATTCGGGTATAATCTGGTGATGCTTCATTATTAATTTCTCTTGGATGTGCACTTGGAGTAGTTCCTGAAGGAACCATCGGAGAAGACCATGTACAGGCTGGTTGATAAGGAGTCTTTTTCTGATTTGTAATATAAATTTCTTCTAAAGCTGAATCTTCTAATTCACTTTTTTCAGCATTATTATTTTTCTTTCGAACATTGTTTTGACTAATTTTCTCACCTGTTCTTGCTGGATACAAACCATCACATGCGCTACGTCTCCATCGACGCATTCTATCCTCATGAGTTTCCCTATTTATGTCTAATCTGGTACCTCTTGTTATTCCTTTTTTCTCTCGTTCCAATTCAAACATCTCATCCTCCCATTCAGTGTGTAGGTCTAGGCTTTGGTTCAAGTGTCATCATTTTATCTCTTAAATTTTTCATAACCTTAATGTTAAAGGAACCATCTTCCGGCCATGCTAAAACACCATCATTCTTGGTATAATCCATCCAATTCTCAAACCATAGGCAAGTATGAAAACCATATTCACCTTCCATATAAGCTGCAGGAAGTAACTTTCCACCTCGCGTTTCAATTTTCTTGTCAGATTTCAATTTATTTTTCAACTTCTGAAACCAAGAAAGCTTATTTTTCTGCTTAATATAATAATAATCCATGTTTTTAAACAATTCCGCTAACTTTGGAATGGATCGTAAACGTTTCCTGGTTGTTCCGCAAAATCAACCAATCCGTGCGCGAAACACACCAACAAGCCAATCAGGTTAAGCTATGTCACCACCTTGCCCAACCAATAGGATTACTGCTTTCATAAAGAACCAATCAGCTATCAGCTTGTCTTAGTCACGTGAGCCAATCAGTGCGCTTGCTGTGACGTATGTTAGCCAATCACAGCGCGGACCCTGTGACGTACACTGCTGCTGCAGCTTCTCATCTCTCGCTCCTAGAGCTCACCCCTCCTTTACAAAATATTTTTACAGCGCTATTTTAAAACAAAACTTTTCAATAAAATTCAATTAGTAACTCCAGAAAAACAAACCATTTGTCTGTTTCGCTAAAATAAAGTGATAGCTTTTACAATCACTCAAGTATTCTTTTGCGTGGAATAGACAACGCTATTTTCTCAGAATATTCAGTTTCGCCAATAAAGTAAGTCTACTTTACCCTTCTAACAGGTAATAACGAACTTGTCTCCCACTGAATGCACATAAAGTGACAAATCAAAGTTCGACTCGATCATATATTACTAAATCATTTACGCGCATTCAAACGGAATAGATCCCTAACCATGTATACATGTATCTTGGCAGGACTTTAACCAACTAAAGAAAACCTCATTCGCCAGTAAGATAGACAACGCTTCCTTACCCTTCACTCAAGCTCGGATAAAATCTACTACTCTTTTCACAGTGAATTTTAAAACAGGCACCAACTCCCTATACTCGAAAGCTAGATTTTCATAGACGATCTTCACTATGCATTTTACCGTACACACCTAGAATCCCTAAACTTGTGCTGTATGTCAACAACAATAGTGATATATGACAATACCACTATTTTGAAACATAACAAATGCACTGTGCAACTTCACCTGTTACACTACTCTTGTACTGGTACAAAACCAGGAATTTTCACACTGCTGGAAAAAACCTTTCGACTACATATAACAACTGAACAAACTCAACATATGTTAAACATTGATCCTATGTAATTACCATGTAGCATGACAGTTACCTTAGCAACCGTAACTCTGCTACCAAGGAATTGATCTAGCGCCCCTATAGAAAAAGTGTCTCAACAATGCTACCCATCATCATGATACTCACCATTAATTATAAATCACTCACAAGGCCCATAAACTAACGAGACATATTTTGGGCAAGTGAATCATGTGACCTAATTAATCGGAACCTATTCACAAACTATTTACACATTTATATACATCTGCAGTTTATCATTTCTTACCATGGTTTTTATGCAAATAACATTTTAATTAAGTCACAAAGGTAAATGGATCAGCTAATGGTAACTAGACCATGAATAAACAAGACCAGCTTGTCGTTTCAAAATCTAATTTATTCATTTTTTTTCTTCAAAGAAAAGCATTTTCTTTAATAAATCATTATTTTATTAGCAAATAAGCAGCATTTAATGAGGAATGATCAATTAGACTGACATTTCAAAGCGATCCAGTAAGCATGAATTAAAGCAAAATAACAGATTCCAAATCCCTCAAACTATTTCCCTAACTAATCTTTGCTCGACCTGTAAGGGAAAAATCATTTAGGCCTATTATCCTTACGTGCGCCAAAAGTCTGTCAGGATGTCACGCCCTTCAGGAATCGGAAAGTGAGAGGCGCCCTCCTGTCAAAGGGGTCAAGTTTTATACCTTTTCTGACTAGCTAATCTCTCTAAAATGTATACCTTTCCTTGCCATCCAAAGTTCTGATTGGCTGACAGTTGTCAGTCCATGTGAGATCATCTCCTTTTTTACAATCCAAAGTTGAGCTTTCTAAAACACCATTGTCTTCTCAGTCATGCGAGTTTAGCTTCCTTGGAAATTCAACATTTCTATTAAGTAACAGTTCATTGCTTCCTTAGCTTGGCTGATTTGCCGCGTCCTGTCCTTGGATTTGTCACTTTCAGAGCACGTCTTGCAAAGTCTATTTTTTTTTAATGCATTTCTCTGTGCTCAGCTCTTCACAACAGGATTCCAAACACCCACTTTCACAGGCCTCAGGCCTTAGACCTCTCTCATGATAACTAGTATTCAAACAAACACAAGACATTAATTAATTAAGGTAATGAAACTCATTCTGTTACCCACCCCCTTTGCTAATTATTAACCCATTAATCAATGTTACCTAGCTAAAGCTGAAGCACATAGAGCTGCATATTTATATCTACCATTCTTCATTTAGGCCGCAGAATCTTCCATAAGCTAATGCCACATAAAGACGAAAAGACATAACATAAGCATACAGAATAAGCACATGCCATTAATTAAACAGCCGCATTTAATACTGACAAAGACAATAGACAAGGTTAGATTAGTATTTTCAACGTACTTGCAATTGCAACATAGAGCACATAGATTAGTCCCTTATGTCATGTAATACATATTAAAACTAAGTTGATTAGTATTTCAACATACACTGATTAATACGGTTATGATATTATGGAAGTTTAACTTTGCGAGTCAGAACAAAATTTTATTCTGAACCTCGCTCCATCAGGTACAAGGTAGGACATGTACCTTAAGTGTATGACATGTCCTGGTAGTGACAAACAGCCATTTTGGTTTCTTACTACTGTCAGGCTGCCCTCCCATAGGAATGCAGTGGGGATTCCTTGATAAGTGTTTCAGTGGTAATTCCTGATATGAGAGGAGCAGCGTGATCAAGTTTGGTATGTTTGGAATAGTCATAATAAATGCTACGCAATGGTGTGCGCAGATTTATTATAACTATTTTAGAAATGCCACTTTTAGAAGTGGGCATTTCAGTGTGTTGTATTCTAATATTTTGCCCCCTGCTGATGCTGTGATGTCATAGTGTCAGGTTCATGCTAGAAATGGTATAGTTTAAAGAGTGAACTCTGTAACTGTACTGGCTACTGCTTAGTTGTACTGTGCAGGTGCTCATCTACTGCTGTGTAGTCTTGCTTTCAATAAACTCACTCTTCAACCAGACTGCCTCGGAGTGAATCACTACAGATTTTCTGGCGACGATTTGGACTACACAGTGGCACCCACAGCGTGAGTTCTTCCACTTTGTCCCAATTCTCCTGGCCACCCTCAACAGCACCACTTTTCTTCTGGTGGACGCATCATCACCTGCCTGTGTTTTATCAACTTGTCTGGTTGCTAAACACTGTAGATCTTCTGGACCCTTGTGTGATCTTCGGTTACTTCCTCTCACCAAGTCTCTTTGCCTGCCTAAGGACATAAGGTTTTGGACCCTCCTCAACCTTACCTGCTTGTCCTTCACTGCCCCGACAGCAGGAGCGAAAGGCAGTGAGACAGGAAGAGAAATCCGTGAAGAAATACATAGAGGCTCCGTCGGCAAGCTGTTTCCATGCTGTTCAACTGCTGCCTGCTTTGAAATTCCACCGTCCTGCTGCGACCTGCTTCGAAGGTCCCAACCCTGGTCCCGCTTCCCTCAACTTGCTGGTAGGTCAATTTTGGTTATTTTTGTCCCCTTTTTCCAGCTTTCTACGATTGTTCAGCATGAACGCTCTGTGCGAGCATACCCACACGCTGGTGCATGAGCATTAGACTTTACATGCACGCATGAGAGAACACTCGCGCATGTGTTTATTTACATTACGTCTTTCAGTCTTCTGTGCGTTGCCTGGACAACCATCCTCATTGTTCAGCATGTCTCCTGCTTCACACTGTTTATTCAACAATGTGCTGTTTTCTCCAGACAAATGTTTGCGTTTTACCAGTGTTGACCTGCTTTTAAGCTCTTCTTGCACTTCAGCATAGCAAATTGCGGTGATTCACACACCATTTCCATTTTATTAACCTGCCTTCTGCTTTCTACTGTCAGTTGTGGATCACAGTGATTCACACACTTTTCACAGTGTCTCAAATGTTTTTCAAATAATTTGACCTACGTTTGGATCACAGTGATTCGCACACTTTCTACTTTGTTTTGTTGTGCACTGCTTTTTCTACGTGGATCAGGGTGGTTAACACATTATTCCTTCATTTTGTTTACTTTATTTGCATTTTTTTACTTAACATCGCTTCATTTGTTCCTGTTTGAAACTTGTTTTCTGCCATGTGTACCATGGAAGCCATTTCACCACCTCCAGATATCCTAGACACCCCAGGAGAACCACCTGTCAAATGGGATGCCTTGTTTGATGCATTCGAAACATAGTTAGGAGCCATTGGAGCTTTAAGGTTCGGTGCTGAAAGGAAGAAATGCCTACTCCTTCACTCTTTAGGTTTAGAAGGCAGGTCCATCTTCAAATATTTACCAGAACTGACTTTAGACGACAATGAAGTCATAAAGAAGCTGTGCGCAAACTCAAGTTACGTTTGACAAACAACGAGTTTGATGGTTCTAAGGCACAAGTTCTTTAAGAAGAAGAAAACCGATAGTGAAGATGTTGATGCCTACGTTTCTGTTCTTAGGAGGTTGGCTTCTGTTTGCATTTTCGAAAACTTTACTGATCAACTTAGTAGAGATCAGTTTGTTTGCAAATGCAAAGATTAGCATATTAGGCAGAACCTTCTGGCTATGGGGAACCCGTCACTCGAAGAAACAATTAAGGTTGCAAAAAGCATTGAAATTTCACAAGTTTCATTGGAAGAGCTTGACTAAAAAACCTCTTGAAAGTGTCAATGCTGTTGGAGTAGCTGACAGGGCTGTCAAGAGTAGTAGCAACAATGCCACCAAACCTAAATCTGATTTTACCATTCCTAACAATGTGTGTCTCCGTTGTGGTAGCTCTCCTCACTCGAAAGGGCGTGGATGCCCGGCTACAAATGTTATGTGTAACTTTAGTAAAAAAAATGGGTCATTATGCTAAAGTGTGCCTCAAGAGGAAATTTAAGAAAAAGAGTATTGCTTGTGTTATAGAATCTGACGACTTCTCTGACCTTGAAATCATTTCTGTTGTTCATGATGGTTTTTTCTCTAGTAATGTGTTAAATGAACCAGTAATAGGTAATCCTTCTCTATATGTCGACCCCATTGTTGATATACTCGTTGGGAATACAAAACTCCAACTGTTGGTTGACTCTGGTGTTAGGATTACCATGATAACTAAAAAAGTGTTCAATGAAAATGGGGTGACATGGAGTATTACCTCCTGACCATTCTCCTGTCTCCTATGAGTGACATACAATTGAACTACTAGGTTTCATTGAGATGTTCTGGTGTTCAAAGATAGAAGGATCAGAGGGAACATTTACGTTGCCGTCAAGGGACTCAAAATTCTAGGGCGGTTTCACCAGGGATTGTTTTGGATGGTACTCAAACCAGGCACCAAGGAGCAAGTTATGTTAGTGACCTGTGAATATGAGGTAAGTAAATGGAAAACCAAATTTCCTTCTGTTTTTGGTAATACACTTGGAAATGTATCATGTTTCAAACACAAAATTATTGTAAGGGATGGCGTTATTCCTGTCAAGCGAAAAATTAGAGGCGTCCCATTTAGCATTATGGATGACCTCAACAAAGAACTCAAAGACCTGTGTGACAGGGGCATCATCGAACCAACAGAATCATCTCTATGGTTGTCACCTTTGGTGGTGGCCCACAAACGTGATGGACAATTGCGCATGTGTCGACCTCAGATCTCTCAAAAAAGAGATCTGGGTTTAATCCCAACCCTTGCCTAGAATTAATGATCTGTTCACGAGTGTTAAAGGTGCACAAATATTCTCAAAGTTGGATCTGGCTTGCGCATATCACCAGATTGAACTACACCCCGACTCTCATTCTCTCATGGTGTTTGTGTCTCCTCTTGGAACTTTTCGATATCGAAGAATGTCTTTTGGGCATGCCTCCACTGCGTTGGTATTCCAGAGAGTTATGCAGAATCTTTTGAGGGAGGTTGATAGGGTGCCTGTCTTTCAGGATGATGTGCTGATTCATGCAAAAGATAATGATTCACATGACACCATCCTCAGAAAAGTACTAAACATTCACACAAAAAAATAATGGTTCTTAAGTCCAAAAAATGTACGTTTCTTTGCAAAGAGATTGGATTTCTTGATCAGTTACTATCACACAAAGGTATTACGCCTAGACAAGGACTTATGGATGCCAATTCCAATGCTTCTGTACCCAAAGAATAGACTGGTGTTAAGTCCTTGCTATGCTACGTTTAATTACTATTCAAGATTCATTCCTAATTATGCTTCAATTGTTTGACCCATTAGCAATATGTTCAAGTTAGGAGTCAAATTTGATTGGTCTGAGAAGTGTGATCGCGCGTTCAATGTACTCAAGTCTTCTTTGAAGAACAGTGAGGCTCTCACCCCATTTGACCCAGATTTGCCCTGCTGTATAGCTCTAGATGCCAGTCAAGTGGATTTAGGCGATGTCCTCACACAAAATTGTGGAGACAGAGAAAACAGTGTTGCCTTTGCGTCAAGAGTGCTGAGGAACTCTGAGGTCCAATATTCCATGATCAAAAAGGAATTACTTGCTTGTTTATGGGCTATTGAGAAGTTTCGTCCCTATGTGTGGGAAACACGTTTCACACTAGTTACAGACCACAAACCTCTTGTGTCCATCCTTGCTTCTCGTCTCAGGAAGTGTTGCACACCCAGGATAACAAGGATGGTTAGCAAGCTGCTTCAATACCAATTTGATGTTTCACAGATACCTAGAGGGAGGAATGGTAGGCCAGATTTTCTTTCCCGTTTCCCTTAAAACAGTGATGGATGTGAAGACACTGGCTTACAAGAAATGTGTGAGGAAGATACTGAAGATTGCTTTATGGCTGCCATGGACATCTCTGATCAGGCTGTTGGGTCGGAAGAGGATTGGAGAGCAGCTTTGTTAGAGGATAGTCTTCTTCAACAAGTGTGTGTATTAGTCAGAGAAGGCTGGCCTAGGGAAAAGGGGTTGTCTCCTCTCTTGCTGCCCAATGTGAAAGTTGAGTCTGAAATCTTTTTAGAGGATGGTGTACTCATGAGATGCAACAAACTTATACCTCCTCACTCTATTACGCCCACCATTGTCAAAAAAGCACACAAGGGACATTTAGGTGTCATGCCCACCGAACGTCGTGTTCATCAGGACTTCTGGTGGCCGGGCATGGATACTGAGAATGGTGTACTGGTGTTAAATTGTTTGTTGTGTTGCTCGGCTGAGAAAACCTTTAAGGTTTCCACTCTTCCCCTTTCACCTATCGAATATCCTTCTGGTCCAAAGGTAGGAATCGACATCATGGGTCCGTACGAGGTATTACCTTTGGGAAAGAAGTACATACTAGTTTTGAAGGACTATGCAGGGAAACAACCTTTACAACACAACCATTACAACGCACTACCATTACAACGCAGTCATTACAACGCAACATCCCTTACAACGCATGTCATTACAATGCAACCATTACCACGCATGACACTACAACGCATACAATTACAACTCATGTCATTACAACGCAGTCATTACAACGCATACCATTACAACGCATACCATTACAATGCATAGTACCCTTACACTAACCAGCACTTACCCTATTGTTGCACCCCCTCGAGTTAGAAAAGTAATTTTTACCCCTACACTATCCAACACTTACCCTACTGTTGAACCCCCTGGACTTAGAATAGTAATTTTTACCCCTACACTATCCAACACTTACCCTACTGTTGCACCCCCTGGAGTTAGAATAGTAATTTTTACCCCTACACTATCCAATACTTACCATACATGCAATGTAATGGTATGCGTTGTAATGGTATGCGTTGCAAAGGTAGTATGCGTTGTAATGGAATGCGTTGTAAAGGTAGTTTTCAGGAAATTCGTTGTAATGGCATGCACTGTAATGGAATGCGTTGTAAAGGATGTTGCGTTGTAAAAATGTGTTGTAAAGGTATGTGTTGTAAAAAGTATGCGTTGTAACGTCATACATCCACTATGCATCTAAATGGCCTGAGATTAAGGTTGTCAAGGAAGCTAGCTCTACCAGCGTTATCGCTTTCTTGGAAAGAAGTGTTACTGAGGTGATTCCTCAGTTCCTTGTCTCAGATAACGGGACTCAATTTCTTAGTGAAGAATTTGAATTTTTCCTGACTTCCAGTGGTGTGAAACACTGAAAAAGTTCCCTCTATCACCCACAGACGAATGGTCTCGTAGAAAGAATGAATCAGATGGTGGGTGAGTGTGTTCAGTGGGCGGTGGGTGGTAACCATGATGTTATAAAGTCTTTAGAAAGCATGCTTTGGTTTTATAGGACCACCCCCCATTCATTCACCAAGGTTTCCCCGTTTGAGCTTCTAAGGGGTAGGATAACCAATACTTGTTTCAGGCCTGGATGGATAAGCAAATTGTTACAAACTGAGCCCATTGTTCATTCCCTTATGAAAATCGTCAAGTTTAATGCTGATTGTGTCCAGAGTAAACAAAAGGTATGGTTTGACATAAAAAGGGTGTCAAGGTTGTTTATCTTAATGTGAGTGATTTAGTTTGTATCAAGATTCCTGTGCATACCAAGAAAGGGAAGTGTAAATAGGGTGAACCTATCAAAGTTATCAAGATCGGTAACAATGCAATTCAGGTGGAAGGTGGTCATTGCTGGAATCTGTCTAAAGTAATTAAGACAAGATCAAGCCCATTGTTGAATGACCAACATTAGCTTGTCCCACCAGTTCCTTATGAACATAGAAGGAGTTCCAGAGTCATCGTTACTCCTAAAAGGTTTCGTGAATAATTTTTTGTATTTTATTTCTTAGCTTTATTTTCTGGTTCTCTACTTCTCTTTGTAGGAGAAAGGGGGTTATGTTGTATTCTACTATGTTGCTCTGCTGATGCTGTGATGTCATAGTATCAGGTGCATGCTAAGATGTTCTGGTTTAAAGAGTGAACTTTGTAACTGCATTGGCAGATGCTTGGCTGTACTGTGAAGGTGCTCATCAACTGCTGTGTAGTCTTCCTTTCAATAAACTCACTCTTCAACCAGACTGCATCGGAGTGAATTACGACAGAGTGCTATCTGTCTGCCTGCCTGATGTGGATTACATGGCTGGCTTTGGAGTGATAGGGGCTGGCGAAGTTGTGTGGGCAGGGCCAAGGAGAAGCGGGCCAGAAGAGAAGCGCCAGCCGGAAGACAGGCAGACTTGTGCCCGTGGTCCAGGAAGTGTCGAACCAGAAGACCCAGGAAGGAGCCCACCCCGCTCTGGGAGGTGCGCAGGAGAAAGCCAGAGCCTTGAGGGCTCCCAGTGCAGAGACCACCCCCATGAGAGTAGTCCCAGCTGAGGGCTGCAGGCCTCAGAAGGAGAGTCCAGTGAGTGGGGGCTGGGTTTAGTATTGCCTGTCACAGCTGCACCGCGATTGCGGTCAGCTGCAACTTGGGGCATCTGGTTCCCAGAGAGGGGCCTCCCGAGGCACATTGTCGATGCCTGGAGCCGTGTGGTGCTCCTGGAGGCACTGGTAGTGCCAGTACTGACTACAATGTGGAGCACATTATTTTCAGGGCCCCAGTGGGGGTCCAGAGGGCACAGTAGTGCCAGTGCTCATCTGGCCTGTTTTGGTTTGCTTCACAGCTGCACCCGCCATCGCGGGCAGCTGCACCGTGCCAGCCATATTATTTATGTAGTCCCAGAGTGGGGCTCCCAAGGCACTGTTAGTGCCAGGGCTCATTTTGCCAGAGCTGCCCCACTGAACAGTGGGCAGCTGCAATGTTTGAGGGTATTTTGGTGATGGTGAGACAGGAGGTGAATTGCACCCCACACCTCAGCGCATTTGCGCCGTAGTTTCGCTGCATTGGCAGCTACGCCCTGACATTCTGGACAAAGGGGCATTGGGCCCCTGAGGGAGGCCTGTTGGCCTGGGGTCATGGTGGGTGCCACATGGTTGGTAGGGCACAAGGCCCTAATGTTATGCCTACAGAGTTTATGCCTAGTGTGATGTTTAGGCCTAATGTGTTATGCTGATGAAGATGCCAACTATTGCATGATGTGTTTATGCCTGTGATGCCTAATGTCATGCTATGATGTTTTAGGATGATGCGTATTGTGTAATGTGTTTATGCTAATGATGTTTGGGCCTAATGTGTTTTATGTTTACTGTGATGCAGACATAATGTTTTTATGTTGCTAGATATAATGCCGAGGTCATTTTTGTGCCAGTAGTTACTGATTGTGTTTTACATTTGCTACTCGTGCTTTTTAATGGTTCTGACAGTGGCCTGATTGGCCCTGTCCTGTATATAGTCCCCTGTGAATATTGCCTAGTGACAGTTGGCACAGAGTATATTGTGTGATTATGATTCTAATGTGTTTATGATAATACAAAGGCTATTTTGATGTACCCTTATGTGGAGTTTCTTTTGCAGTCTGCCTAGTGTGTTGCTGCTGTGTGTGTGTGTGTTGCACAAACGCTTTACACATTGCCTCTGGGATAAGCCTGACTGCTCGTGCCAAGCAACCAAGGGGGTGTACAGGGGTTATCTACAGGGTGTTTCCCCCTTACCCTGACTAGAAGCAAGGGTCCCTATTTGGTCAAAGGTACCTACCTCTGCCAACTAGAGACCCCTAGTTCTAACAGTAACATTTTTTTGTTCTTCTGATAAAATGGCTTGTATAGAAATAATAATCCAGCTTTCATGATCTAATATGAATAACTTACACAGAGGCCAATAGCACCATGTTTGTGATTTTCCTCCCAAAGAAAGTTATGAAATAGTGCTGTGAGAAATGGGTGGTTCCCATCCCGTTAACAGGCTCACCTCCTGCCATGTATGCGATGCTTTTCAGTTTACATTGTTTTATTTCATCTTGCATTCCCTAGGTGTACTTGCATTCCCACGTGTGCTTCTGTACTTTCTTTATGCAACATGTAGCTCTTGTATATTGCATACTGTGCTCTGAGTGCTTCTACGTGTCTGGTTGAGATCAACTTGTGGAGGAATGTTAATGAATGGGCACGATTGAAAGCCTGTAGTTGCACACTACATGATAATCATCCTCGGACTCTTTGTAGAATGCTCAGGCAATGGTCACATAACTGGTTATTGTAATTTCCATTTTATGTGAAAGACTAACAGACTGGGAGACTATAAAGGAAAGTAGCGTGAAAAGAACAGGAGTGAACAAGACACTATGAAGTTGACTACACCCTTCCACAGACATGAGTAATGTTTAATTCAGTCTAATATTTTCAGAAATGAAATATTTTCATTCTAATTATGTTCTAAAAAAATTATCGTTGTTACTCATTTATTAGATGTTGCCAACACGCGTTGACAATAGTTTTGGCTTGCTCTAGTTTTGTGTTGTTGATCTGAATGCAATAATAGAAATCTCAGAAGCACCCAAAAGCTGGTCAGGTGGCACACTGTCTGAAGCACAGGGTTTTGCTATATATGTTTTAACCTGGATCCTTAATTACAGAGGCAATGCATTTTGGAATGGAATCCTACTTTCACTTTTTGGTAGCATCCCTTTTTGTCCAGACCTCCCCACTCACGCACACATTTGATTTCATCCCACTTTCTGTTAGGGGTCACGGCGGCTGCAGTTGCACAGGCACGCACTGAGACAGGGAAGAACTACAATTCCCGGAAGCCTCGGCACAGCGCATCGTGTCAGACGCCACGTCATCCGGATCGTCTCACGTGAGGCGGAACTGCGGACACAGCGAGGCGGCGGGATGAAGACACTGTCGATTATTCCGCTTTGCTTGGGATTTCTTGTGGCTGCAGTTCCTGATTGTTCGTGGGCGGGTAAGGGTGCCTTGTGACAGCTTTCCATTTACCCTTTCTGGATTCCTAGTAAACTTTCTTGCTCCATTGTGTGATCCTGATTTACTGGAGTGTTCTATACACTATCTTCCCTGCGTTGGTGAACTTTTCTCAGTACTCAAAGTTCATGCGAGGGAGAGATACAATTACTTATTTGACCTGAGATTTATTTACATTCCTTGGCATTATTCTGTGTGTTGAGATTTCCTTACCTTAGCGAACTTTCCTCTGTACTCCAAGGGGGAAAGTCTTTACCCCACAGATATATATACTGGTGTAGGGGATCCTATTATCAGTTCCGTTTGGTGTGTCATGCGGGAGAGTGACGTAACTCTTCTCTGCTGCTGCTCAACATTGTTCTGTTCCTTTCTTGTATTTCCTCCACAGGGGTGTCTAAGACAGAGAGTCTTGTTTGAGCCATTGTTGGTACCTCATTATCACAGGTGGACACCAAAGGGGAACATGGTGTGGTGTTAAGTGTCATACATCAATAGGTCTTGTTTTAACTCACCTCTTTATGTCTTTTAGCTTTCTGTATGGTAATTAGAGGTGCTCGCTCAACATCCCTGTATTTCCAGCCTGCGTATTTTCCTTTACAGGTTAGTGGGAGTATGGAGGTCAAGGGAGAATAGAGATAGAGAGAAGTGGTAGATCAAGTAGTAATTACATCTCTTTTGTGTCTTGTTACAGGTCTCCCTCCCTGCTGTCCCCATCCTTCCTTTCCCCCCGCTTAACCACCCTTTAGTCTGTGTGTTATCATATCCAGACTTGGGGCTGTTGAGAGGTGGAACCCATAGAACATCGGTTTGATCCTGAGGATACATTCAGGCCTGGGACACTTTCAGCGTGGTCATCATTAAGGGGTCACAGCTTCGACCCCTGGCACTGCCTTTGTGACCCCTGACTTCAGAGGTGGCAAAGTCAGTGCCAGGAACACAGGGGCAGCTCATCCTTAGGTATGCTGGTTAAGGCACGACTTTCCTTGTTTTCAGTCGGTTTTTCTATTACACTAATAGTGAATAATTAATTATTCACTATTACTGTGGTATACAAATGGAGTACAGTTATCTGGAATATGACCCTATCTGGCAGCTGAGGTAAGTGCTTTTGAATGTATTTTTTGTGGGTGAGAGTGGGCATATGTAAGAGAGAGTGTGTGTGTGACTGAATATGTATGTATGTGTGTCTGAGTGAAAGAAAAAGGCCACGTGACATGTGATGTCACTTCACTACCCCAGCCATTTTGGTGAATTTACGTCCATGACTTTCAGTAAGGTGAATTTAGCTCAAAGGCAGGCAGGCAACAGAACTAGTAGTTCTGTTGCCTACCTGCCTCTGAGTTAAACACATCTAACTGACATCTTAAAACCCTGCCCATTGGGAGTAGCACTATGCAATGTAATCGAGTCATTAACTGCAAATGAATTTACTCATATATTTCACTGCTCTCTTGCCTAATAAGAGGTGACAGTGCCGAAGACATTTGTAAATCTACCTGTTTTTAGAAACTATATTCCCCATGGCCACGTTTGCCCTTTACTTCAAAGCACAGCTCTTAAAGTTTAAAACAAAAAGTCAATAAAAATCACCACAACCAAAATCAATAATGAATTATCCCAGATGATAAAAAATAAATGCTCTTTCAAAAAAGTTAGTATTACCATAAAAGGAATGCATATTGTGGAAACACATTTCGTATTAGTATTTTGGGATAAATAACTATATTTCTGCATTGGCAAACCACATTAAGAAGTTCCCTGCTCCAACCTCCTTGCATGTTCCATCTTCCCTGCTGGAGCCGGATGGCGCTAAATAATGAGTCATACAAAGGATTGTGGATGTCCTTTCTTCATTTATGTCTCTTACCATGATTTCATCAAGGGACTTTTGTAATGTACTTCAGATTTCACCTTAACTGAAAAAAGTGACACTGCAGAATGAACCCTAACTAGATCATGGCCCTCTGATGGTATTTAAGGCCGTGTGCCTGTGAAGAAGTAGGCGCTCAGATTATCTTATTCACAGTAGATCTCTATAGGTTTGAAATCACATGAAAACGTGGTATGACCTCACATGAACCTGACTAAGGAACACAGATTCTCCTTACATTTAACTTTCTCCATCCACTCTCAAGGGTTAGGAATGATAGCCTGGCATAGGAATTCAGGGGCATATTACCAAGCAATAGCGATAATTATCGCTATTACTTGGTTAGCGGGAAAAAAATATCGCCGAGCACCGAGGATTTTTACCGCTGAGATACCTTGATATTATCAAGGTTTATCTCAAAAGCGGTAAAAATCCTGCGAAATGCATGAATATCGCTGAAAAATCAGCGATATTCATGCATTATCATGACAATGCTCTTAGCCATGTTATCAACCTTCCATTGGATAACATGGCTAAGAACTGCTTTTTGCAGGCGTTAGTTTTTGGAGATATTCGCGCTTAGCGCGAATATTTCCAAAAGTTGTTACTAGGAGTTAGAGATGTTAGCGACTGTTTTCAGTCGCTAACATCTTGGCACGCCCACTTTGCATGTCATTAGCGATAATTATCGCTGATATGCAAAGTGGGCCCCTAAATGCCCGCTATCGCCTACAAGCTGTCGCTAACTGGTGTTAGCGACAGCTTGGTAATAGGGCGAGAAAATTATCGCCGCATTAGCTGGAAAAAGTCCCGCTATTTCAGCGATAATGCCCTTGGTAATATGCCCCTCAGTCTGAGACTTTTCACACTTTTCTCCTTCATCTACTCGGGAGTGTTCCCTAGTAAAGGGGCAAGGGACTGCATCATCGACTCACTTTGATTAGCACTCTTTGCAAGCTTGTGAAAATCACCCTACTGAAGAGATGTGATGCACCATCTCAGACCAGAATTGCCTTCAGTTGATGTTAGTAGTTAATTCTATGAAAGAGTGCTTAACTAATATTCTGGGTAATTGTGGTAGACCCAGGATATCACTTTTACGGCCAGATATGAAGCAAGCTGTCCAAATAAATTAATGACGTTTTGGCATCTCGTACTACTATGTCACATTGTGTTGAAACATATAATAATTAAATTCAGTTTATATTGAATTGTTCATCTTTGCTCTTTCTTTCTCATTATCTTTATAGAGCCTTTGTTGGATGAAAGCACAGCTTCATAAGCCAAAATCCATTTTTAAACGCATTGAGGTAACTTGGTAAGCTAAGCATGCTTTACTGATATCTGAATTTAATATACTAGAAACAGGGTCAAATCCTGCCAGGGCTCACTCAACCCTTCATCAATTAAAGGTTGATAAAATCATCGCCATTGAATTGGGTCATTTTAGGATGTGTTATTAATGGACCAACACAAATGTAAAACAGTGGTAGCAAGTAATATATATGAAAAACAAGTTTCTTTTTGCGGTATCCAGAATGTTCAGCATACCAACACAGAACTGTTTTGTTGGGCATCCATAGTGACTTATTCTTGAGGCTCAAATCGTTTTTTATTAAAAATGTATTACAAACCAAGGGAAATAAAGCTCAGAGCCCATGCTCCTGGTATGACAATAGCTGAAGACAGGCCCACAGTGCCCTGATTATTGCCATTAAATCTAGACTTCCTGATGCTATTCGAAGTTGTAGGGCTACATATAAAGGCGCTCAAGCGCAGGCAAAAAAAAATTGGGATGAGGATCGCTGGAGGGAGCTACTTCAGGCCTGTGAGGGGAGGAAGATGACACAATTTTGGAACGTTCTCAAGTGGGGTAATTGCAAGCAACATAGGATCCCCACAAACCACGTTGAGCCCCAACAGTGGGTAAGATACTTTGAGAACCAGTTCAAAATAAGGGTAGGTCCAGTTGAAACATTACTGCCCCTCAGTTCTGATGAGACACTGTTATTTGCCCCCAGTGAGGTGGAGGCGGTTCTCAAATTAATCCCGAGTGGTAAAGCTCCTGGCCCCGATTGCATTCCCCCGGACCTATTCAAGCAAGAGCCAGCATTGTGGGTGTCATATTTGACAACTCTGGCCAATGTCCTTGCTAGAGGAGCACCGGTTCCCGATTCATGGTATGGGGCGGAGATATTGCCAATCTATAAGAAAGGCGATCGCTCCGCCCCTGCCAACTACCGGCCTATAAGCCTTATCGATGCATTCCAAAAGATCATTGCCCGCTTGGTATTGGGACGCATCCAGAGTGGATTTCCGAAACTGACATACTTACACCCTTCCAGGCGGGCTTTCGGTCACATGTTGGGACTCTGGATCAAGCTTTTAGATTCATGCTCCTGTATTGGAAGGAAGTAATCTTGGGGGGTGGTATGCTGTTTGCAGCCTTCGTGGATTTAAGATCTGCGTTTGATCTTGTGCCTAGGGCCAAACTTTGGGAAGTTCTGTTGGGGATGGGTATGCAGCGCGAGCTGATGATGATATTGGTTAATCTCCACGAACATACTTATGCCCAGGTTCGCTGGGGTAAACCAGGGGAGGTAACATCAAGATTTGAAGTGTTTAAAGGGGTTAGACAAGGGTGTGTGTTGGCCCCCACCCTGTTTTCCTTGTTTATTAACGGGGAGGTTAAATACTTTACTAACCATCCAACAGATGCACCAACCCTGGCTGGTATGAAGGTGCCCCTGCTCATTTTCGCAGACAACACTCTTTTAATATCCAAGACGAGACAGGGATTACAGCTGGCACTGTCTCGTTTTGAGTTGTTTTGTAGCGAACATGAGCTGGAGGTCAACGTGGGGAAGACCAAATTTATGGTTCTCCACGGCACACGACCAGTTAGGGCAAGAGTGCATATGGGAGGAGACACCCTGGAACAGACATCTGTCTTTACATACCTGGGGGTTACTTTCAGTGATAAATTAAGCTGGAAACCCCAGATAGATCTACTTGCCTTAAAACATGCACAATAAGTTGGAGCTTTGCTTAAAGAACATAAGCTCTCCTTAACAAGATCAATGGCCCCCTTGGTTAAAATTTACGATTTAAAAATCCTCCCAGCCATCCTGTACGAGCAGAATTGTGGGGCTTTAGTAATGTGGCTCCTCTAAAGGTTGCTCAGAATAAATTCCTTAGGACAGTGGTAGGGCTTCCCCAATCAACCCCACATATACCCCTATTGTATGACCTTGGCTGTCAGCCCGTTGAGTACGTAGTAAGGTATAGACCCCTGGCATTTTGGCGGCACCTGTGGACTACGCCGGAACTATCCTTCTATGCCAAGGCACTTTTTGAAGTTAAGGTAACTGGAGGAGCTCACAGGATCCCTTGGCTGACTGAAATTAAATCAATATTAATTGACATGGGGATGGGGGAGCTATGGGCTAACCCTGACACTGCTGTATTCCCACCCAAAAAGATTATCAGGGATATGTACTGGGCCAGAATCAAAGCCAAGAGGCATGAATCCCTGATAGGTAGTTCTATGTCTGCAGCCTTTCTTGTTATTAATGACAATTCCTACCTGGAGGAATATTGGGACACAATAACGAAACCCCTAGACTGTAAACTGTATCATCAGTTTAGGGTAGGAACCCTTCCGTTACGGGGGCTAACAAGCAAATGGAACGTCATAGGTAGTGACAAATGTCCATTTGGTGTAGATCATGTTGAAACGATTGATCACTTCCTTTTTGTCTGTCCAGAGTACCAACAGCCCAGACGGCGGTGGTTAAGATCTGTCTGCCGGGCACTGGGAACCACATCTGCACTGGCTGCAAGTAGAACCCTGAAATCCTCCACTTTGGTGGTAGTAGGTGTAGCCAAATTTATGAGCTGGGCATGGATACTCCGGATGCGTAAGATTAGCCCCTAATTTAGTGGTGGATGTAATATGATCGATTTAATTTGGCGTTGGAGGTAACCCCTGTGGGGCTTGGGTCTGATTGGAGTATACCCCTTTTTTGTCTCTTCTTTTAATTATTATCGTGATGTCTAAGTCTTTTGCCATTTTGCACATTTTAAACCTTTTTAATCCTGGTTTTAGCATTTCTATTTTTATTATACTGTGATACCAACTTTTCTATGTATGAATAGGATGTAATGCTGGATGTTTGTATAGTATGTCTTTTATGATGTAAATTCGAAGTAAAGACTTATTGACTTGAATATATATTTTTAAAAATCCAATTCAGTCGTGAAGTTGGATTTTTCAATAAATATTTCAGAAGTATACCTTTTTAAGGTTTTATGTTTTCTCCCTGAACCTCGAGTAGGCTAACTATGATTAGCATGATAGCAGCTAGCACTGTCCATGCATCTACTTGAGGTGTGAAAACTGCTCAAAGAGCAAAAATAAAGACTTATGCCTTTTAATGTGGAAGACCTGGGAGTATGGTATGTGACTCCACTCAGCTCAGGAAAGCAGATAGGGAGGGTTCAGGAACTGTATTGACTAGAAAAACACAAGGTCTAGGCCTAACTATTCATAGTTAATTGTAAAGGGAGGCCTGGAGAAGAGACACCTTGTTTCCTGGGCCAACTTTACCCAGTTTGGCACCAACCCAGAGGGATTGGGAGCTGGTCCCAGAACTAGTTTATTGTGGTGAGGAGGAAGTCTCATTTCCCTAGACTCGCCCCTGAATGGGACACCAGCCATCTCCAAGGGCAGGCAGGTTCTGGAATGTTGGATTTTACTCACAAGAGAAGTTTGTAGGATGTGCTGCAACCATAGGAATGCTTGCTGTGACAAATGTTTCTCAGTGGTTAGAAAGTTCCAGGATTTACTCCCCACTCAGATAGTGACTAGTGCATTCTTAAAAATGGCACCATACCCACAGCTCATCAGAACAGTTTCTGGACACATGGAAGAACATAGAAGCACTGTCTGTAAAATGTGTGGAGACCTGGGGGCTGTACCTGCTTTCACCTTTACCCAGGAGTGAGAAATATACTTCAAGTGTCGGTTTTCTGACTTCCTGTCTGGCTTAAGGGACACAGCAAGCTAGAAGAGTGTTTTCTCTGGAGTGCCTAATGGACTAGTTACAACTGAACTCTGGTGTTGGCATCTGCTGGAGTTAGTCCTGGCCCATAAGTGTTGCCCCTGGCAGCCATATTTTTCTAGTCCTGATGATGTACTCATTACTATATTAGGGATTAGAACACCATCAACCTTAGCCCCTTCACACTGAATTTTTATATAGCTACTGCACGTTGTGCAATGGTGCTTTCCATATATCTGTGGCCTAACTGTTGATGGAACTATGGTCGCACATGATTATGCCTAAGTTCTTCGAATTGGTCTTCTTGAATACTGTCCCAATTTCTATGTTTTCCCTTTTATTCATGATGTAAATAAAAATATGTATATTCCTATTGCGATTTCTACAACACAGTCTTACTATATCTCTATGCTCATTACTGTCATTCACCTACCATTGCTTCTGTATAGTTACTTGTACCCAAGATCCCTCTTGGATCACTTGAGGTCCCTTGTTTTTTACACAATATGCCCTTGGGATCCTGACAGCCTTGGAAAAGAGACAAGAAAAACTGTTGAAGATATCCTAAAATTATTTGGAACTCCTCAAAAGCTTCAGCAGGATTTTCAAGCAAACATTTCAGATTGGAGGAGGACTCATTCAGATACAGGTTAAAGATTTGTCCTGCGTGTTGACTTTGAGCTCCAAAACAGAGAATACATCTGAAGGCAGGAACCTTGACTGGGTGAAGGCACAAAAAATATCTGCCTAACCATCAAGAGGATGTTGACGTGTATGACATTTAAATTTTTCCATACAGAACTTCTGCAACAAAAAAACAGCAAATTCAGCGGGACCTCAATTACCTGACTTCAAGAGGACTTTTCTGGATACAGCCTCCAACCTTGCCCTGCTGGAGTATTTCAACTTCATTTTCAGAGACTAAGGGCATCATTTTGATGCCGGTCGGTTCGACCGCCAACCGCTATTGCAACAATCAGAAGACCACCCACAACCATGCGGGTGGTTTAACAACCATATTTGGATATGACCATCGGGAACGAAGCGGGGGCATGCTGCGGCTGTGAGAAAGGGCCATAGTACATGCTGACACTGTGAAGGCATATCCTGTACTTCTGCGCACCGTGTGACATGCACCATGTCGTGCATGACACAAGGTATACAGAGGTTATTGGTGGCACTACATGTGCCCCCAAGAACACTTTTCAGTGTTCCACGATGGAGAGGGCACTGTTTAGGACCCCA
Source organism: Lissotriton helveticus (assembly GCF_964261635.1). NCBI lineage: Eukaryota > Metazoa > Chordata > Amphibia > Caudata > Salamandridae > Lissotriton > Lissotriton helveticus. The sequence goes on along the minus strand of NC_136063.1, from coordinate 891,435,602 downwards.
GATATCCCTTTCCGAAAGCCTTTTCATGGTGGTGTTCTGACCATAAAGAGGCTGTCAGAAACGGATATTGTAATCCCAACAGCTGGACCTGCCTCTGCACCACTGCCATGGTGGGACAATGCCATGACCTCCACCCCGTTGAGATCTCTGATCCCGGTGGAGGTGACAGTCTTTCATCGGACAGCTATAGGTCTGACCACCAGAATGGTAATGGGGGGCACAACCTCCACTCCATTGTAGTTGCCATAAAAATCACAACTTAAGTCCTGATTGCAATATGGGTGGTCGCAAGACCGCCATACTAACAGATGGCGGTCCAAACTCTGCCACCCCAGCAGCCCCACCGCCTTATTGAAATCAGGGTGGTGAGACTGCCGCAAGACCATCTCCTCTGCTGGGATCTCTGATCCTGCTGTGGTGGGCAAATCTGTGGCCTATGACAGCGATACTGATGCCGGCACTGCCGTCCAAGGTATAATTTGCTTTTCCGACAACCATTTCTTGGTGTGGATACCACCATGAAAAGGTTTGTGGAGAGCAAAGAAGGAAACTCACACAAGACCCCCGGGCATTATAGACCATTTCGAAATTTGGCTGCGGGCACATGGTTCCCCCCAATTCCTGCACTGTCATGGGTGCACTCTGTGGCATGCACAACATGTTACATGCCGCACAGTCCACCTGAAGTGAACTAGGCACTGTACTGGGGTGGCATGTCTTGCAGGCTTTGTCTGTGGGCTGCAGCATGCTGTCAAAATAACACCATGGCACCGCCAGCCCTGGATTACTATCGTAATACAGTAGTTGGGAATGCAGATGACTTGATGGTCTTCCTCGGATCACCACAGCAGCGGTCTAATGGGAAGTCGTAATCAGGCCCTAATTCACGGTCAACCTCAAACAGTGACTTCTGATAGGCACTACCTTGTCTTAATGCTTTTCACTCTAAAACTTTAAAAAAACATATCTCTGGTTCCCTGAATGGATTTTAGTCTTTTGGTGTAATTTGTCTTATTCAATTGTTCTCAATTATCATAAATTGGTGTGGTGACTTTTATTGTATTATGTTTTAACTTTTTCATTGTTTTGGTTCTGCTAAATACTTTACATACTTTTCCTTAAGTTATGGTCTTCTGCTCCAAGACATAGCTATCTAGATGTGAGTCAGGGTATTTATTAAACTGGTGTGATGGACCAGACAAGATTTTGGACTTATTATTTTAGACAGATTCACATCCTACCCAACTAATAACCATTTGTCTTACACTTCTGCTAACCAGCAACTCCACTCATGCAACTGCTTCCCTCTTTAATCGCCCATGTTCACAAGCACAGAGTGACTGATGGAGCAGGCTTTCAAAATGACCAAAATCCACGTGAATTTGCTAAATTGAGAGATCGGTTTTTGGATTCTAGACAAAGGATCGGACATTCCTTTAGACGAATTTAGATGTCAACGATGTCATTTATGTTAAACTAATTAAAACAAGGCAAATAGACTGATATACGTTTCAAACTAAAACAATGTACGGCTGACATACACATTAAAGGAAATAATTGGTCTAGTTTAGTGCATATGAATAATTTAACCAAACCGAGTAAATGTATCTCTTCAAGTGAAAATGCCAACCCAACCTGTTTTGTGACAAAGAAAGATGATAACCTTTACTATGAAGTCCTGTAAAAAATGCCTGCATTTTTAATAGTGAAAAATGCGCCTTTGGTTAAGAGGCCTGCCTGAGTAGCCTCATTGGTAGACTTGTCAATTGATAAATCTGTACATACTTTGTCTTGGTTGAAAGGATGAAGATTTGTGGTGCTTTTCACATATTGTTTTGTATCCTGACTAACCAACCCAAAGCACACTACTGGTTGTTTGTAGCCAAGCGAGCTAGTAAAGTAACATTTAATCATGTTGTTGAGTGGATTGCCACATGATAGTACACTTATCATTATTTAATTGAGGTTTATTTGGGGCAGCTCCGATGGACTGCTATTTAGCAATTGTTGCCACTGCAGGGCCACTGAAATTATGCTTGGGGGAGCACTAAGTTATGCAGCAGGGTTCAGAAGATTAGTGGCAATGAAAGGCAATTATTGTGATCTAGCATGTCTTGATAGCATAACTTAATTATCTTGTAATTTGTTCTGGTTAACATTGTATGGGCTTAGTGGCAGTTTAACACCCAAAAACAGAGGTATTCGGACAAAATATGGGAATAAAAATATTGAGAATCAGAAATATCGAGTTTTTAATATTGTGATCCACAAACATTGAGGTGCAATCATATCGATTTTCTAAGATAGGTAATATCGATTTCAAAAATATCTATGTTGTTAATACTGTTTACAAATATATAGTTGTAAAAAATATTATTTTTTAGTTATATTCATGTATTTTAGTGTGTTTTAATTGTATATTATTAAATTGTTTGTATAAATATTGTTCACGTTTTTAAATATACTGTGTACATTTTCTGATTGTTTTTAAATGTAATTTAATTATTGATTGTATTTTTTTGTGTTGTAGCGGGTTGTGGGGTTTGAAGGGATACAGGGTAGGAAGCAAATTAATGATAATTCATCAATAATAATTGCAATTAAAAATGAATTTGTTAATTGATAGCTAATTATGAAAATGGTGTAATTCATTATTTTGTAAGTTTATTCTAGGTGCGGTTGTGGGATTTGTGGGGTGAAGGATGAGAAGTAAACTAATAATATTTAATTAAGAATTAATTTGAATTCGAATGATTCATTTTTTTAATTAATTATGTAAATAGTGTAATGATAACACTTCTAAGTATTATCTTAGGTGCAAATGTGGTCTTTGTAGGGATAAAGGGTGGAAAGTTCATTAATTGTAATTAATAATTAATTTTAATTTAAAATCATTAGTTTAATTGATAATAATTTACATAAATTGTGTAATTTATAGATATATTTTAGATGCAAGTTGTTGGGTTTTTAGGGGTCTAGGGTTGGAAGTTAACTGAGAAATAATGTATTTATAATACTTTTTTAATTGATAATTATGTAGATTGTGAAATATTCATATTAAGATAAATGGTAGGTGTGTGTTCATTAGTTTGTAGAGGAATAGGGTGGAAAGTTAATTGACTAACAATTAATAACTAATTAATTATTAATTGTAATTGAAAAATGTAATGTATTTATAGTTCTGTAAAAAAATATATGTATATGTCATATATTATATGTGTTTTGTTGTGTTTGTAGGTGAATAGGGTGGGGAGGTATTTAGGTAATAATACATTAAAAAATATCTAATCATTTATACTTTTTTTTAACTTCAATTACATTTAAATTGATGGTTGGGATGTTTTTGAGAATTTACACCCTAATTACTTATTAGTCAGGTGACTGTCCACTAATGAGTCGATAGTCCCACCTGCCCTGTTATGATAGGAATGCCATTTAGGCAGTTATAATGTGCTCTTTTCTACTGTGGCTTGTGCTGCGGCCCAGGAAAAGGGCTGCAGTGCAAACCACAGTAGAAAAAAAGTCACTTTGTGCACATCCAGGCACCTTGTGTCAGGCATCAGGTGGTGCCGGCATGCAGTGCATGGATGTGTGGGGGCCACTTACCCGTGGCCGGCGGGTGACTGGGGCCCTGCTTGGGGCCCATAAAATCCCACTCCATCTGCCTATGAGGTGGAACTGACATTAACAGGCAGTCAGAAAGGGTTAGGAATCTGACCGCCATCCCAATAAGATCTTTGATTCTGACGGAGGTGGCGGTCCTACCCCCGACCTCTAAGGTCCAACCGGCTGCATTGCAATGCAGCGGTCAGACGGATGCCCTGGATGGCGGGCAGACTACCACAGACGGCCTGTCGGTGGTGGTCCGCCCACGATTGTGATGAGGGATGTAATGTAGTTTTCAAATTAAATTAATCATTTTTGTTTTAATTGATAATAATTATGAAAAATTAGTATAATTATGTAATTTGTTTAATTTTTGGCAAGATTTAGACATCTAACTTTCAGATTAAGAATTTTATATTTTTGGTTATTTTATAGAGTTGTTAAAAATATGCAATTTGTTTGAGGTGAACTACTCTCTCTCTACTGTTGCACAAACTGGATTGGGAATAGTACATTCTACCACTGTCGAGTCCAACACTTTCCATACTGTTGCATAGACTGGATTGGGAATAGTAAATATTACCCCTCTAGTGTCCAACACTTGCCCTACTGTTACACAGACTGGAGTGGGAAAAGTAAATTTTAGCACAACACACAAGATGATGGACGGAATGTTGCACAATGGCAAAACATTCACTCCCCAGTCACCGATCTGGGTTTAATCCATCGTTATTTTGCTCACCAAGCCACCCCAGTTCAGACATGGCCTTATGCAAATCAGTCTTGACCCTGTGCCTCATGGGAACAGTCCAGCCCCCTGGGGTGAATGTATGACATTGTTCTGCTTTCTGTCCATCAACTGTTGTTTTTACATTTGTCACCCCGAGTGGGATGGGTATGCTCAGACGTGAGTCTCATGCTCTCCACACCACTGGATTCAAGCTATCCTGGCTGAAGACTGCTGATAGCCAGAAACCGGTCCTCGGATGCTTGATTCTTGTCCAGGAAAGTCATGGCTTGGCAGTTCGGGCTGGACTGTTCCCATGAGACACAGGGTCAAGGCTGATTTGCATATGGCCATGTCTGAACGGGGGTGTGTGGTGTGCAAAAAAACGATGGATTTAGGCCCAGATCTCAGTACTGGGGTGAATGTATGACATTGTTCTGCATTCCGTTAATCAACTGTTGTTTTTTCAAAAGTAAATTTTACCCATCCAGAGTACAATACTTTCGCAACTGTTGCACCTACTGGAGTGGGAATAGTAAATTATACCCCTCTCGTGTTAAACGTTTTCCCTAATGTTATATGAGGGAATAGATTATTTATTGTTTTTAGAGTTTAATAGTTATGTTAAAATTGTTTACGTTTATATTATTAGTATGTGCTTGCGTATTTCATTTGATATTTTTTATATTACCTACTGGCGGTCGCCAGTAGGTAGTTATAGTTAGGATTTTTTTCCATAGGAAATCCGCAACATTCTATTGGGAATAACTTTGGCGCCGATTGAGGGATCTGCCTGTAATTTTCCTCAAATTTGCCTCGCTGCGGTCCGCTCCTTTCCTGGAAGTTTGGGGGGGATTCGTCAAGCGGGGGCCGAGATAAAAGGGGGGTCCCAAAATGTGTTTTCCCCATGTTAATTTCCATAGGGCGGTTGGACTCACTTTAAGCTCGAACAAATGAATGGATTTTCACCAAACTTGGCAAAATTGCAGGGACTGGTAGCCCGATGTGCCTTTGCTATGTCTCAAGATATGCGCTCCAGAGGATTTTGAATAGTTTAGGTTAAAAAAAAATATATATCTATAAGCGCGCCCCGGTACGCGCACCGGGGCGCGTACCAGCGCGTAACGCGAGTTCGCGCGCGGAAAGGTGATTGGCTCTCGGGTGTCTGTCAACATTCCAAACAGTCCGGAGCGGCCGGCATCTTGTGTCTCGGTAGGATCGAGACACAAGAGGTGGCAAAAACAAAGGGGGAAATGACCAAAAGGGGGTAGGGTAGACCCCCCTGACCCCCTAGGTTTGATGTGGGGGCCATAAAAGGGTTCCGCGGGACAAAAACATTTTTTAATTTTTTTTCGATTTTCGCAGGGGGAGCGTCCGGTACGCGCACCGGGGAGCTTACCGGGGAGCGTACCAAGAGGCATACCCAGTGAAACAGTAAAATAATAATTTAAAGTGCTTAGAGGTAGTGTAGCTCTGCATAGAGTTGTTGTGTTGTGTGGGTGATAGAAGTACCAGCATGTAGGTACCGATGCAGAGTTTTAAATTCAATGTAGATTGTCTCCTCTGTAGATAATTTGCATGTTGTTACAGAAGTTATTGTGGTATATGGAATCCATACCATAGTTTGTCAGGAAAGTAGAAACAACATGGAGGCAGGAGATGAAAAAGAGATGTCAAATACACATTGGAGATAATATAGTGGGAGAAAGGAAGTAACTATGAGCAAAATTACTATGTAACATAAAAAAGTTGCACAGTATACTATAAGTCTCACATTATATTATATTCATGTTGGTACTATTTCATGAATTACATATAAAAAAGAATAATGTCTGGAACAATTTTTAATTATTAAATAAAAATGTATTGCTCTGATTTTTCAAAATGTAATAACACTTCCAACACTATATCGTCAGGAATGTCCTCATTTTCAGTCCATGATTCCATTTCTTCCACACAATTAACTAACTCTTCGTCTAGAGACTGATCCATAAAGTCAAAGTCTTCCTCAGGATTGTTTTGAAGAACTATTTCGATAGAAATATTTGCTTCTCCTTCAATTTTCTTGCTGTAAATTGCATTAAAAATAAATATATCAGTAGAGTTAGGGCAGTGTTGGGTTTAAGTTTAGACAGGTACTTCTGAGTTTTTAACAGTGAAGTTATCTTTGGGCAGTGTATGGTATCAGGCAGGAAGTAGAAATATCAAAAAAGTGTATGTGAAGTAGCCTAAGTAATTTCATAATTATAACAGAGAAGCCTAACTCAATCCATAACTATAACAGAGAAGCCTATCTCAATCTATAACTATAACAGAGGGACAGTAAATAACTATGAGAAAACGTTTTTACAAATTAACTGAAAGTGCCCCTTACAAATTAACAACTTACCTTATTAAAAGGTGATGAAGATAAATGAGAATTTTTTTTCAAGATGTACCTCAGGTAGGTGTAGTCAAAATGGCCGTGTTTCCCTCTAATTTTTCATTTATATTCAAGTACATAACCAATCAAATGTCAGGAAAAAAAAGTAGAAATGAAAGTAACATTTTATTTGGTTTTAAATCCTAACATTCATATGTGTTTTTCTCATGTAATTTACCTCAGGATATTTAGACAGGGCTACAGCTCAAATGGCTCAATGGAATTCCACCAACTTTGGGAAAATGGTAGGGACTGGTATGTAGTAGGGCCTATTCTATATTTGGTGAAAGTCTCTCCAGTGGCTTTTATGTAAATTAACCTTTAAAAAATTTTGGGTGCTCACCGGTGCGCGCCCCGGTACGCGTACCGGTAAGCGCAACAGGAGTCCTCCATCTTGTGTTTCGGTAGATTTGAGACACAAGATGGAGGACAAACAACGTTGGGAATGGGTAAAAGGGGGCACGGTAGACACCCCCTGACCCCCTAGGTTTTCTGAGGGGGGCTTAGGAGGCCCATATAGGCCCAAAAAACCCTATTTTTTTTAAATTTTTCGCAGGGGGAGCGCCCGGTACGCGTATCGGGGATTGTACCGGGGAGCGTACTTTGGTGAAAAATAGTGAAAAAAGTTAGAGAAAAGTAATCATTTTGAGTGATCAGAGGTAGGGTAGCTCTGAAAAGAGCTTTTGGGTTCTGTGGCTGATTTAGGTACCTACAAGTAGGTTCCAATGCACAGTCTTATATTCAGGAGGAATATTCTATTCCCCTCATCTGAGAAGTGCACACAATCTCCTCTGTAGATATCTTGCATGTTGTAACGCAAGTTATTGTTGTATATTGAACCCATTCCATAGTCTCTCATGTAAGCAGAAACAGATTTATTCACATGTTTCCGTGCTTTCTCAAATTGTGGACAAAATTGGTTGGACCACTTCCATTTCTGTCTTTGGCATATATTGGAATATACCAAGGCAGTTTGTGGAAAAAGTGTCATCAATTGCCCAAAGGTGTCCTTTAAAACCATCTCCAGACCGACCCCAGTCAAAGTGCCTAGGTCATTTCCACCACAGTGCAAAATTATGAGGTCAGGGTGTGGCAGATGGTAAAAGGTTTTCACCAATGGTATCAATTGATGATGACATCTCAATCCTCTTTGGCCAATCCATTTTATGTGCACATTTGGTAAATCAAGGTTGTGAAAATTTCTGATAGCTGCATACCTTTGAGCCCAGTGAATGTAGCTATGTCCAATAATCCAGACAGAGTACATGGTGAGAGGAGGTTCTGGTGCAGTCAGATGAAGTGTAGGAATGAAATGGCAGTTGGAACAGTAGGAGTTTGCAAAAATAAAATGTGGAGTCTCAGTGCTCTTAAATCACAAGCAATGATTGGTGGATTCAGATAGTTGAAAACTGAAAGTTAGGGTGCATGGTTCTGTTCTGTGAAAGAAGTAATTTGAATGGTTAAGAAAAAGTCATTAAAAGGAAGATTGCACCTGATAAGCTGGTGTATTGAGAGGTCAAACATCCTTGCTGAGTTCATTTGCAACATTGTAGAATAAACTTTTAACCCTGAGAGCTCAGTGAGGAGGGAGTTGCTATGGTAACAGGTAGAAAGGGTTGAGGGGGGGAAGGGTGTTGATTTGAAAATAGAGAGGGACGAGTTTTAATTGGTTAACATGAGGGATATGTGTGTAGAATTAGAGGTTTTTCTGTGCTATTCAGGGTTGCAGTGCCTGGAGTACATACCTTTTGCTCTGCTAAAGAAATATTGGTGTGTGTATCTGACACTGTTCTCAATCTCCCAAAGCATTTGTAAAGGTGAGTTATGATTCATTCAATATAGATAGAGAGTTCAGATTAGGAAGCACATTGAGCTTCTTTGCTGTTGGTTTGTGTGATGCTTTTTGAAAATGCATGGTATCAATATTTGCAAGATAGAGGAAATGTATTTTGTAAAATAGTGAGTTTTCAGAACTGAAATGGAATGCTTGTACATAGGACCTGTGCTCTGTTTCTAAAATGTTATTCAAAAAACGATTTTGGGGCAAATGAATGGCTTTTACATTTTTGAGAAGGAATAAATAGTGTGTGCATAATTACATAAAAATATTTGAACCTTTCACAATCATGTCACCTGTGTTATCTCAGATTAGGAAGCAGACTGAGCTTCTTTGCTGTTGGTTTGTGTCATTTTTTTGGTAATGCTTGGTAGGAATGTTTGCAAGAGAGAGGAAATGTATTTTGTAAAATAGTGAGTTTTTTAGTACTGAAATGGAATGCTTGTACATATGACCTGCGCTCTGTTTCTAAAATGTTATTCAAAAAAACGATTTTGGGGCAAATCAATAGCTTTTAAATTTTTGAGAAGGAATAAATAGTGTGTGCATGATTACATAAAAATATTTTAACCTTTCACAATCATGTCACCTGTGTTACCTCAGATTAGGAAGCAGACTGAGGTTCTTTGCTGTTGGTTTGTGTCATTTTTTTGGTAAAGCTTGGTAGGAATGTTTGCAAGAGAAAGGAAATGTATTTTGTAAAATAGTGAGTTTTCAGTACTGAAATGGAATGCTTGTACATATGACCTGCGCTCTGTTTCTAAAATGTTATTGTAAAAACGATTTTGGGGCAAATCAATGGTTTTTAAATTTTTGAGAAGGAATAAATAGTGTGTGCATGATTACATAAAAATATTTGAACCTTTCATAATCATGTCACCTGTGTTACCTCAGATTAGGAAGCAGACTGAGCTTCTTTGCTGTTGGTTTGTGTCATTTTTTTGGTAATGCTTGGTAGGAATGTTTGCAATAGAGAGGAAATGTATTTTGTAAAATAGTGAGTTTTCAGTACTGAAATGGAATGCTTGTACATATGACCTGCGCTCTGTTTCTAAAATGTTATTCAAAAAACGATTTTGGGGCAATTCAATGGCTTTTACATTTTTGAGAAGGAATAAATAGTGTGTGAATGATTACATAAAAATACTTGAACCTTTCACAATCATGTCACCTGTGTTACCTCAGATTAGGAAGCACACTGAGGGCCTTATTTATGAAAACAGCGATGCGTCAGTTTTCACTGCGCACTTCTTGCGACACCAATGATGCGTCATATTTAATGTATGACGCATCATGTCGCAAGGAGTTACAGATAAGTCAGTATTTCTGACGTATCTGTAAGCGCAAAAGTGACGCATTGCTGGAGTGTGTCACAAAAGTGACGCAACTCCAGCAATGCGTCCTTTCAAATAGGGAAAGCCCCATGTGAAAGGGCTTGCGTCAGTCTTACGCCTGCTGTGAGGCAGGCGCAAGATTTTGACATAACAGTGTCCTAAAAGTGACGCAGTGAAATCTCATAGATTTCACTGCGTCACTATTACGAGGTTTTTTACAGGGGAACGCCCCCGCTGCATACATTATACCTGACGCAGGTGTAATGTGGCGCAGGGGTTTAAAAAGTGACGCATCTACCTAGATGCGTCATTTTTTAAATATGGCGCAATAAGGCACATGTTTTATGCCGCAGATGCGTCACAAAAAGGGACGCATCACCAGCCTAAAACTGACGCAGGGCCTCATAAATGAGGCTCTGAGCTTCTTTGCTGTTGGTTTGTGTCATGCTTTTTGATAATGCTTGGTATCTACATTTGCAAGATAGAGGATTTTTATTTTGTGAAATAGTGAGGTTTCAGTAGTGAACTTGAATGGTTGTACATAGGACCTGCGCTCTGTTTCTAAAATGTTATTACAAAAACGATTTTGAGGAAAATCAATGGGTTTAAGTAGTGAAAATGAATGCTTGTACATAGGACCTGTGCTCTGTTTCTAAAATGTTTTCAAAAAACGATTTTGGGGCAAATGAATGGCTTTTACATTTTTGAGAAGGAATAAATAGTGTGTGCAAGATTACATAAAAATATTTGAACCTTTCACAATCATGTCACCTGTGTTACCTCAGATTAGGAAGCAGACTGAGCTTCTTTGCTGTTGGTTTGTGTCATTTTTTTGGTAATGCTTGGTAGGAATGTTTGCAAGAGAGAGGAAATGTATTTTGTAAAATAGTGAGTTTTCAGTACTGAAATGGAATGCTTGTACATAGGACCTGCGTTCTGTTTCTAAAATAATATTCAAAAAACGATTTTGGGGCATATCAATGGCTTTTACATTTTTGAGAAGGAATAAATAGTGTGTGCGTGATTACATAAAAATATTTGAACCTTTCACAATCATGTCACCTGTGTTATCTCAGATTAGGAAGCAGACTGAGCTTCTTTGCTGTTGGTTTGTGTCATTATTTTGGTAAAGCTTGGTAGGAATGTTTGCAAGAGAGAGGAAATGTATTTTGTAAAATAGGGAGTTTTCAGTACTGAAATGGAATGCTTGAACATAGGACCTGCACTCTGTTTCTAAAATGTTATTCAAAAAACGAGTTTGGGGCAAATTAATGGCTTTTACATTTTTGAGAAGGAATAAATAGTGTGTGCATGATTACATAAAATATTTGAACCTTTCACAATCAGGTCAGCTGTGTTACCTCATATTAGGAAGCAGACTGAGCGTGTTTGCTGTTGGTTTGTGTCATTTTTTTGGTAAAGCTTGGTAGGAATGTTTGCAAGAGAGAGGAAATGTATTTTGTAAAATAGTGAGTTTTCAGTACTGAAATGCAATGCTTGTACATAGGACCTGCGCTCTGTTTCTAAAATGTTATTCAAAAAACGATTTTGGGGCAAATCAATGGCTTTTACATGTTTGAGAAGGAATAAATAGTGTGTGCATGATTACATACAAATATTTGAACCTTTCACAATCATGTCACCTGTGTTACCTCAGATTAGGAAGCAGACTGAGCATCTTTGCTGTTGGTTTGTGTCATTTTTTTGGTAATGCTTGGTAGGAATGTTTGCAAGAGAGAGGAAATGTATGTTACATGTGTTTCCTCAAATTAGGAAGTGGATTGTGCAGATGAGGTGAGGCATGTCCAGGGGCGCAAAGGAGTTGAGGCCTGTGTGCATGAGTGCAATTGAGAGGACTTACCTCCTCTGACCCTTAGACAAGCATTATCTAATCTTTGCCCCTTGGACAGGCCTCAATACATTGAGTATAATTGATGGTAACAGGGCGCAGATGAGATGATGCCTGTCCAGGGGTGTAGATGAACTGAGGCCTGTCTAATGGTGCAGATGAGTTGAGGTCTATTCAGGGTTGCAGATGACGTGAGGATTGTCCAGGGGTGCATAGGAGGTGATGCCTGTGTTGAAGAGTGTAGTGGAAGAGAGGTCTGTCCAGGGGTGGAAAGGAGGTGAGGGCTGTGTCTAACAGTGCAGTGGGGGATAGGCTTCATGAAGTGCAGTCCAGTGCACTCTTAGACACCGGCCTCACCACCTATGCTCCCCAGGACAGTCCTTACCTCATGTGTACAATCTGTTTACTAATTTGAGGAAACACAGGTGATATGATTGTGAAATGTGCAAATATATTTTTTTTATCATGCAGATACAATCTAATCCTTGTCAATAATGTAAAACCAATTCATGTGCCCGAAATATTTTTTTAGAATTATATTTAAAAAACAGAGATAAGGTCATATGTATAAGTATTATAGTGTTTATATTGTTTGCTTATTGTCATTGTTTTGTTGTTTGGTAATAGTGGTCTATAATGAGTTTTTTTCTTTTTTTTCTTTTCCACAGATTAAAATCAAGATTTCAATAGTAAGGAAATATGCCCTCAAGGCAAAGGAGACGAAAAGATGCTAAGCGGAAAAAATCAAAAACAGCAATGGAATTAAAGCAGTCTCCTACAACAAATACTTCAAAAAACAGGAAAAAAGCTCCTGGTAAGACAACTAAGTCTTTCTTACGGAACATATGTAGATCAAAAAATAATGTTGGACAGAATGTAGAAAAAGAGAAGGAGAGAGCAAATTTGAAGAGGAAGGAGAGATTCCCAAAAAATGTTACTACTGCAGCAGGAGACAAAAATATGTATAGGAATAGAAGGCAAAATCAATTTAGGGACATTCGTAAACGAATGTTTCGCAATAGGGTGGTTTTAAATTTGTTAAAAAATATTTAAAAAGGTAAACAGAGATCTGCTTTTTATAAGAAAAAGAAAAGTGTAGAGAAGATTGTTGACCAGGCTTTTAAAGTTAAGAAAAAAATATTTATTTTAATAATCAATAGAATTAGGACACTTAACAAGACAATTGATGTTTTCAAATCAAACAGTAAATGGAAAAGAGTAATTAATCAGACTGATGTTTGTAAAGTTTTTTCTGGAGAATGGATGCACAGTTCAAGTTGTGAGCCATTTTTTAATGAGGAGAGGTAATTTCAGGAGAATTATTTAATTCATTCAGTTGAAACCAGTGGTCGAGCATATGAGGTGAAAGACGGTTGTCCGATTGAAAAAGAGAAACTTGTGCCTAGAGAACCAGAAGAGGTGTTGACTGATGAAGTTTTAGGGAGACGTACTAAGGGTCCAGTGTACACTTGGAAGTGTAGTAGTATTTGTAGTGTGCGACAGGAATCAATCGATTTGTTTTGTAATTTCTTACGTACATATAGTAAGAAAACTCTAAAACAGAAAATGAAGATGTTACAAGACTTAGATCCTTGCAGAGTGAGAGAAAACACAGGTTTGCAAGGGCATTCACTGGCTTGTCTTTCTAGAAAAGTCTGTCAGTGTTTTTCATCATTTTAGGATGTTAGCAGTGCATCATAACAAAATGAGGAAATTAGTGAGAAGGTTGTATTATGCAAAAAGTCCAGCACTTAAGCTTAAACAATTAAACAGTGCTCTTTTGCATGGAACTGAATTAGATGTGAAGAAGATTTGTGAAGAAATTGAGATTTGTTATTTTAGTGAATAAGAGGACAGTGTAGAAATTGACACAGAAATTCAAGGTAATGTGGAAGACAATGTACAGATTTCAAGTACAGAAAAGTTTGACCAGGAAATGATCAGGTTTAAGGTGAAATCAAGTGAAAGGCCGAATTTTACTTGTGTGTGTTGTCAACGAACTCATTATAAGCATCAAACTAGATTAGTTGATTTATACGTAAAAAGTGAAAAGATAAATAATTACGAGTGGAAGGATTTTGCAACTTATTTGTGGGTGGAGAATTCTTTTGATTTGAGTTCTGATCAGCGTATTTGTAAATATTGTTATGATAAATTAAATCAAAACAGAATGCCTGCTAGAGCTGTTCATAATAATCTTCAGTTGGTAGACATTCCTCCTGAATTGATGGATTTAAATACATATGAGTCTATTTTGATTCAGTGTGTCCATCCTTTTCAGGCAATTGTTCACATGGAGCCTAAGATAGGGAAATTGCCTCCTTCAGATTTACAGAGAGGATTAAAGGGAAGAGTTGTTTATTTGCCTCTAGATTTCAAGAAAAATATTGATACAATTGGTGTAGAGAAGGTGGAAGAGGAACCTCTGGTTATTCTAGTTAATGGGGTTCCGACAAAGAGTAAGAAAATCTAGCAAGATTTAGTGCATGTTAGGAAAGTCAAAAAGGCAACGTTGTATTTGGTCAAAAACAATGAGTACTACAAACATGTATGTGTTGGAGCAGAGGAAACAGCTGCAGATGAAGACAGTGATTGTTCAGCTGGCCAAATTGAAAAAGTTGATGTGTCTAGAAGTGAAGAAATATATGAACATTATACTGTTCATCCTTTGCATTCCAAAGAAGTAATGGGGAATGCAATTGACTTGTTTCAAATGAAATCAGCAAAAAGAAGTCCCATTAGTGTATGGGAAGAAAGTTTGGAAGCTCGTTGTTTTCCACAGCTATTTCCAACAGGTCGAGGTGGACGATATGACGATCGACCACTTCAAATTCCAGCATCTGAATACCGGACTTTAAGATTATATGCTGAAGATCCAAGGTTTCGTCAATGCATCCCATATTTGTTTCATCTACTGTATGAAAGTGACTTGTCTGGGCTTTCTTATGCAGTAAACCATATACTGAAAAGTGGAGCACATCTGCAAAAATTTTCGGCGAGGGATTTTATGGAGAAAGTTAATCTGCAAGATAATATTTTGGAATCTCATCTAATCAATCTCATGGCATGTCAGCGTGGTACAAACGAGTATTGGTACCGTCGTCATGGGGAATTGAAATGTATGCTAAGAAACTTAGGAACTCCTACATGGTTCCTCACTCTTAGCTGCGCCGAGTATGCATGGGACGACTTACTTCAATTTATACGCGAGGCAAATGCAAATATACAAAATATAGAATTCAAAACACCTGGAGAACTGTGTTCTTTGGATCCAGTGAATGTATGCAGATATTTTAATCATAGATTTGAAGCTATGATGTCTTTCATTACCAACAAAAAAAATCCTCCCCTTGGAGAGGTTTTGGATTTCTTTTGGAGAAAGGAGTACCAAGCGAGAGGTGCTCCTCACATACATATGTTTTTGTGGATTAAAGATGCACCCAAATTTGGAACAGATTCGGATGAGACAGTGATGAGCTACATTGAAGAGTATTCAACATGTGCTGTTCCGAAAACTACTGAAGAAAACAGTTTAAGGCAACAAGTTTTACGCTTTCAATCCCATCGTTGTGGAAAGTACTGTCGTCTAAAATTCTACACAAAATGTCGTTTCGGTTTTCCACGAGCAGTGATTTCTAAAGGAAGAGTAAATAATTTGATGTCTTCTCTGCGACATACTGTGATGAGGAAATCACCCAAAAATACATACAATTTAAAAAGAAACAAAGAGTCCAAGTACATCAACGACTACAACCCAGTGATTTAATCCATGTGGAATGCTAACATGGATATTCAATTCGTTGCTGACAACTCTATTGCTGTGGCTCGATATGTGACGTCTTACATCACAAAAAAAGAAAAGACAGAACTGAAGGAAATGTGGGAGGACATTTCACATGAAAAGAGTCTAAGCAAGAAATTATACAGTTACAGTCTAAAGATGTTGTCACATCGAGTAAATTGGAGCATATGAATGTTCCGATCGATTGTCATCAGCAAGTCTATATGCCAAATCTAGAACCATCATTTGGGTGAGTCTAGGTCTTGCTGCAACACGAAACCGAGTTTTGAAATCTGTACAAGAAATAGAGTATTTGGCGGAGAAAGAACCAGAAAGTACAGATATTTTGAAGACAAACATGTTGGATACATACTATCCAAATAGAGGTCCTTATCTTGAGAACGCTTGTCTCTAAGAAGTTCTGCAAAGATATATTTATAAGAGGAACATCAGAGAAGATATCAATAAAGGAATATATGCTGTCATTGGATGTGAAGGATGTCTAGTGAAACCAAAAAAGGTCATTTGATTAATCATCGAAAATTGAGTTGCGAAAATCCAGACAAAAGAGAATTTTACTATTTGGCTCTTTTGCAACTCTTTAAACCATGGCGTGCAGAAGAGGAACTACTTGGAGATTTTCTCCGTTACGAAGACTCTTTTAATGCAACGAAGGATACCATAGAATGTCCTGTTTTTCCAAATTATCTGCAAATGTTGAACTAAGAAATAGAGCAAGAAGCAACAATTGCTGCAGAGATTGCGAGAGACAGTTCTCAATACAGTCAGAGTTCTGCTTCATTGAGTCAGGATCCACTAGGAGGACCAATTATCCAAAATGAAGCTGCCACTGCCATGGATGAGGTGGAAAGAGCTATGGAGCAAGCTCAAGAGGATGTAATTAACTTGAGCAGAAACAGACATATGACGAAGTCACAGAACAGGTTGAACATGGATTCAGTCATGAGAAGAAAGAGTGCTCATGTACATCATTTAAGCCTGTCCAACTGTATGTGAGTGGAGAAGCGGGAACTGGAAAAAGTTTTCTGATTAAAGCAATTGCAACTTATCTGCAGAAAAGGACTGAATCACCGCTGTCTTGTGTTGTTACCGCTGCAACTGGGCTGGCAGCACATAACATTAAAGGGATTACTTTACATTGTTTACTGATGCTACCAGTTGAGCATGATAATAAATTGCAATACCACAAGCTATCTGGAGATGCTTGTTCTGAAGTTTCGAGAATCCTGAAGAAAATGAAACTTCTTATCATTGATGAAGTAAGCATGGTCTCAAATCTAATGCTTGCTTTTGTGCATTTGAGAATGAAAGAAATTCTTAGAACAGAATATGATGTCTTATTCGGAGGAAAACACTGTATTGTTTTTGGAGATCTACTGCAGTTGACTCCAGTGAAAGGACAACCTGTGTTTAAAATGCTCACGCATGAAGATACCAGGAAGTGCCTAGGAAGCATTGGAAATGTTAATATATGGTTAAACTTCAAATATGCAGAACTGCTTCAAAATATGCGACAGGCAAAGGATGAAGATTATAACAATATTCTACAAGATGTAAGAATTGGAAAACTAAGTGAGCATGGGAAGGAAGCTTTACATGCACGATTAATTTCAAACTTGTATCTAAATGAAAATATTCTTCCAGAGAATATTTTTAAGAAAATTACTCAGAACAAATCTGGGATATGTTTGATGCCAACATTAGAGAAGAGTATATCTAAGACTGCTGGTTTTGAAAAAACTCTGAATGTGTGTTTAAATTGTCGTATCATTTTGAGAAGGAATTTAAATGTTGAAAGAGGTCTGGTAAATGGAGCAATGGGTCATGTTGTTGATTTCGTGAATTACAGAAATAGAGATGGAATTGAAATGTTAAAAATGAAATTTGATGGCATTGATGAAATAACACAAATTTGTCGTTGTGCAGCTAGATTTTTGCTTGTGCAGCTAGATTTTTGCTTGTGAAAGACTTATATGTTCGCCGAAAACAGTTTCCTATTTGTCTGGCATATGCGGTGACAATTCATAAATCTCAAGGTTTAAGTGTAGATAGTGCTCTGGTGAACATTGGAACTTCTGTGTTTAAAGAAGGTATGGCATATGTGGCATTATCACGAGTCAGAACTTTATCAGGATTGTACTTGGTTGAGTGTGATGAGACAAAGATTTGTGCAGATCTAGATTGTGTTAAAGAATACAATAGGTTAAGAAGAGAGTATGCTCCACATTTGCCTCAATATCCTCTGTTTGAAAAACGTGTGGTAGGCCGAAAAAGAAGAAATGAGAATAATTGCAGTGAGGTACTAGCAAAAAGACAAAAAGTAGATGAAACTGTAATTGTAAGCAGAAAGAAAAAGGATTCTGTTGAAGATGTTGTTGGATTTCAATTTGAAAACAGTTCTGGTGTCAACTGCTATGCTAATGTAGTGGTTAATGTTGTTTTTTTTCTTCAAAATCTACAAGAACAGATTGTAGAAAATCGAGATCAAACATTCTGCTGTTTATTGAATTCTGTGTTTGAGAAATGTAACAGTGATAGAGCAAAAATAGAAAGTGTTTCAGAAATTCGAAATCTTTTAGACATATGTTCTGGTCAAAATCAATTTTCACAGAATATTCAGCAGGATTGTCAGGAATTTTTAATGTATATGTTTGATGTATTGGAAGATGAAGGAGTAGATATAAAAAATCTTTTTAACCTTTCTTATCAATGGCAGCATGACTGCGCCAACTGTAGTTTATCAAGTAGTACTAGAATAGACACTGAAAGATTTATATATCTGACTTTACCAGACTGCAAATCAGTGTCTTTTAATAATCTAGTTAAAGCAGCTGATCACAATATGATATGTTCCCAATGTAAGTCTGCAATGCTGTCCACATTATTTATACAAAATTATGGTCAGTATGTCATTTTAATGTTCCAACGATGTAGACCTGATGGAACTAAATTGACAACTTCTATTAAAAATTTTGTGGCTTCTCAGTTATCAATTTCAGGAAAAACTTTTGCAACTGTAGCTATTATTTATCATGACGGTCCTTCAACAACATCAGGGCATTATACAATTTATTTAAAATGTCAAAAAGGTTGGACTAACTGTAATGATACTCATTTGACTTTCAAACAACGTTTGCCTATTGACTTAAAAAATTGTTACCTAGTGTTTTTAGAACCAAACTGTAAGTAAAGGTAATTGGCCTATGAAGACGGGAGCAGTTAATAAAAGTTAGTTTACTGTTTAAAATTATATTCTGAGTAAAAGTGATCAAGATAATATAAAAAATTGAGTTGTCATATAGGTACTGTAAGTGGATCTCATAGTAAGTGATATCAGTATCATACAAAATGATGAACATGAGTGAGTCAGAGATAGAATTATGATTATTTAAATATTGTGAAAATGTTGTATGAGCCTTTCTTTAAAACGTCAGGAAAACGGTAATTTCAGAGTTTCTTTTAAGTAATTTGAAACTATACTCATACATCTGACACTATTTGGCCTTAAGGAAAAGTGAAGGAATGAGCAAAGAGTTATGACTGAAAAAAAGGAGTATATGAAAATGATGAAAATATTTCAGATGTTCTTGGAGCTTTTCTTCTAGAAAGTCGATGAAATGGATTTTTTAGTGAACAGCAGAGTACTTTCCAATGAAAAGGACCTTTATGATATACTATTTGGCCTAAAGGAAAAGTAAGTGAATGAAAGATTAGTGTACATTTGTGATTTTTAAGTGTATAAGGTTTTTTTTAAAACACAATATTTTAGATTGTGGTTTTTTTCCCGCTGTCATATGATGAGTAATTTGAACTCACTGTTTTAAGTGAAATTCAATATATTCTTTGAACAGCAAAAATAAACTATGTAACATGTTGTACAAGTTATTCTATAGTTTGTATTGTGTAATTTAAATTGTATTCCCATTGTCTCACACTCACTTTCCTTTTTCCACCCTCTTTCAGCTCTTTTTACTCACTTATAATGTTCTCTCACTCTCTTTCACCCCATTCCTTTACTCCACTTCTTTCACAACCCCTCATTCTCATTTCAACTGTCTGCATCCCCTCTCTACCTTGCATAACTATTCAGCTTTCAGTCTCTCTGCTTTACTTCCCTTTTCCGTCTTTTCCTCCTTTGCTCTTTTAGTAATTCCTCTTTACTCACTCAGCAGTATTGTCGCAATCTTTCACTATAAATCACACACTCTCCCTCGCTTATCTTTGTTTGCTCCTTTCTTTTGACCTCTTCTCTCTATTTTCCGTTCACTACCTCTATGTCCTCAGTCCCTCACTCTCCTTGTGTTATGTTCACTTGTGTTTATCTACCTTCTATCATTTCTCTTACAACAACTTCACTGCTCCTCTCTCCTCGTTCTTCAACCCATTTCTTTTAGTCCGGTTCCATTACTACCCCTCGTTTCCTATCTTTCAGTGTCCTTCTCTTTACTTTCATCACCGAATCACTTTCTCTCAGTACCACTGCTTTAGTCCTCTTCTCCTCTCTTTCCTTCTTTTGCTCCCTTACTCATTTTTCTTTCCTCACTCATTGTACTCCACTTCACTCAGTCCTTCCCTTAGTCTCTCTGTCTACTAACTTCCTCACTCCTTTTTCCTCAATCCTTCTATATTATCCTCTCTCCCTTCATCCCTTCACTCTATGACTCTCCTTCACTTACTCTCAGTTGTCTTCCATTCCTCATTCTTCTAAATGCATCCTTAATTAGACTCCTTTCCCTCTCAGTCATTATCTTTTTACTTACTCCTGTTTCCTGATTTAGTTTGGCTAACTCACATTCTTTTAGTATCTTTCTTACCTTCAGTTCATTTTTCTCTTCTTCTCTTCCTTTCTGTCAGTGAATCTATATGCCTTACTTTTAGTAATTTACTCTCCTTCTATTTCTTTTTCCCTCTTTTTGTCCTTCTACCTTACTTTATTTCCCTTTATGTGTCCTTCACTCTTACTTTATTTCTAAATACACTGTTATGATTTGTAACCTCTTCATTTGTATCTTTTATTTTAAAATACATATTTTACTAATTATAACTTATTTTTTCTTCTCTCTTTCACAGATACAAAATGTAGTAAAACAATGTAATTAAAGTTACATTTATTATATGGTAAGTGTGACTAAAAAAATATAGTTTGTCATCACCCTTTGCTTTAACCTCACTACTATTTTCTCAACCTACCTCACTCCTGTTCCTTTACTCTGCTTCCCTCACTAATTCATATTCTCCATGTTTACTACCCTTTCCCTATTTCCCCTCCCACATTCAACTTCTTTCAGTCCCCATTCTTTACTTCTCTTACCCTCTGTTCCCTTCCTTTGCTCCCTCACTCATTCTCTTTCCCTTAATCATTTACTTCACTCCTACACACACACCTCCCCCCAACACACACACACACCTCTGACATACACACCACACATACACCTCACACACACACACACAGCCACACACACACTCCTCACACACACACACACACATCCCCCCCACAGACACACTCCACACACATACCCCCCACACCCACACACCCCCATACATATCTCACACACCCACACCTCCACCCACACCCAAACACCCCACACATCCACACCCACACACACACCTTACACACCTACACCCCCACCTACACCCACTGACTCCCTATAACTCACCCACACTCCCTCACTTACCTTTCTTTGCTGCTTCACTCAGTCCCTTTCAGTCACTCCTTCCTTTACTCTCTCTCTCTTTTCTCTCCGTCACTCCCCATGTCTTACCCTTATTCACTTGTATCCACCCTCTTTCACCCCTCTTTACTTACACTCACTGCTCTTTTCTCACCCTCCCTCACCGTTGTTCATTTATTCCGGTTCCGTCACTACCCCTCATTCCCCATTCTTTACTGTCCTTCCTTTTACTTTCAACACCCACTCACATTCTACCAATACCTCTACTTTAGTCTTCTTTTTCTCTCTTCCCTTCTTTCGCTCCCTTATTCATTTTCCTTTTTTCACTTACACCCTATTACACCTTCTCTGTTTTTTTCTATGTAATAAACAATACCTCTGTTTTGCTCCCTCTAGCTCTTTTTCTCTGAACATTACTCTTTCTGTGTTCTTCCCTCATGCTCACTCTTTCTTTATTTTTTTTTTATTTTTTTGTTTTGGTGCGCGCCCCGGTGCACGTACCGGTACGCGTACCCTGCAGAAAAAAGATTGACAGAGATTCTTTAAAAATATAGGTTTCTTTTTTATAAATTAAAGGTAGTTCTAAAAAGAACTGTTTTTTTTATTGTTTTTTTGAACGTTTTTTCCTTTTTTTGGCTTTTCTGAACAGTTTAATATTTTTTTTGTATTTTTTATGGGGAGAAACAAAAAACAGGGAATTGTAAATGGCTCAACTGGAGCAAAAAAAAACCAGAAAAAATTAGAGTTTTTTTCAGGCACTTATGGTTATCACCAGCACAAATGATAAGTTTTATACTTTGCTCACCATAGCAAAGTGTCTTTCCACAATATTTGCACACGATTTTAAAATCGTTAAATTTTGGTTGTATGATAGGTATTGTCTCTGTTGCCTCTGAACCCGATGGAGTTGGTTCTTTGGATGTTGAGGGTCTGGATGTTGATGGGGGTAGCTTACTGCAGAGGTCCCTTACCTCTGCAGCAGAATAGTTGTTTGGGTGCCAACGCATCATGTGCCGAATCATGGTAGGATTCCCGAAGGAATATTTTTTTTTAGGGTTCCCCCAGGACAGCTCAGCACCACAAATCAAACAAGTCACCTTCGCAGCGTTAACTTTTTTGAAACCCCTTGGGATTTTGTAGAACTCCCATACGAAGTGTTCTTTTGGTTTGTAGGGATGATTATCTTCAGGCAGGAAATGCCTTGTCTGTTCCTCCTCTTCATCATCCTCCTCCTCTTCTTCTTGACCACCAATGTGATCTTCTGGTGGTCTTTTAGATGGTGGTGGTGGTGGTGGGGCAGATGCTCCAGCTGCTGATATGACTGTAGCGATCTCTGTAAGGAAAAAGCAGGTCTTCCTCACTCAAATAACAAAGTGAAAATGAGGAAAAAAGGTGGGGGCTTTCATCATTTGGAAAACAAAAGTGTTCTTAACCAATGAAAAGTGTTATTTTCAAGTCACATGACCAGAGCTTTCATCATTTGGAAACCAAAAGTGTTGTGAACCAATGAAAAGTGTTATTTTCAGGTCACATGACCCGACACGCTTACGCTACGCACCCGGGGGCGCATTGCGTAAGCGCGTCAGGACGTTTCGCCATCGTATGCGCTCGCGTGCTTCCGGGTGCGCTTACGCTGTGCATCATATGACGCATCACGCGGCTACGCGATACGTCACGATGTTGTTTTCGTTCACGGCAATAGCGCTAACAGAACGCTCACCGGTACGCGCACCGGGGCGCCCCATAACACTGCGCTTACCGGTGAGCGCATCGGTACGCGCCACGGGAGCGCTCCGGGGCAAAAACATAAAAAAACATAAAATAAAAATATTACATAATTATACAATATAAAATTCGTTATAAAAAATATTACATTTCATACCTATAGAGATTTGCTATTAAAAAACCTATGAAATTCACTGAAAAAACCATAGGTTTCACGCCAGTTATAGTTAGGAATTAGCATTTAAAAAAACCTATTAAATTCACTGAAAAAACCATAGGTTTCACACCAGTTATAGTTAGCTGGAAATTTTACTCGCATAAAACCATTGAAATTCCCACGTTATAGTTAGTTGGACTCGCTATAACTTGCGTGCGCAATGCACTGCTGATGACGTCACATATTACATCACTCATGACATGGTCAGTGACATCACTCATGACATCACTGATGACACCATCCTTGTGATACAGTGACAGACCTCCTTTCACTGTAATGTAACCCTTAAGACACATATTCAAAAATAGAAACTACAATTTTCAAAAAAATGGAGATACCCATACCAGTTACAACAACCAATTCAATAATTCCACCATCTATATACACACCCACTCATTCACCAACAGTTCTATATAATCACTCATACGTATACTCACTCATCATATGTAGTGATACACCTATACATCTTGTTACACACCGACAGTCATCTAAAAGATACTCTCACACATACTCACACATGCAAATAAACTATTGAACATCCATTTATTTGCATATACAGCTATACACACACTACCACCTTACTTCTAAGGAACCTTACACATACTTACTCTCTTAAACAGTCACTTATAGAAACACATACTTATTTAAACAGGAACTCTTACAATCCCTTACTCTCACATATACTCACTTATATACATCAATATTCACATATACTACATTAAAACATATGTAGTTACTGATAAAGACACTAGTGAGACAGTCATTCAGTCAGTAACACACACATATACACAGTCATCCACCCATACAGTCCTGCACATATGCTGTCTTCAAAACACATAAAAACAGAGAGTCAGTCACTCATGCATCTATGTTCTAAGTAATACCCCCACCAAACATATAGACACTCATATTGATATTTAAAAAACCCATCTAATAACCCATATACATACACATGTAGCTACTCACCAACCCATGCAGCCACTTATACACAAAGTGAAACACTAATCCTTATATTTAAATATTTAAACATTACTCACTAATATATGTATACACTAAGATACACTTAATAAGCCAGTGAACCAATCATTTTTTTTTTTTAAAAACATCCATGTAAACCCTTATTTAAACATTCATTCTTCCATCAACTTTTACATATACATATATAACACATATATTTCTTTTTTAAATACACACATTCACTGGATGGTGTCATCAGTGATGTCATGAGTGATGTCACTGACCATGTCATGAGTGATGTAATATGTGACATCATCAGCAGTGCATTGCACGCGCAAGTTATAGTGAGTCCAACTAACTATAACGTGGGAATTTCAATGGTTTTATGCGAGTAAAATTTCCAGCTAACTATAACTGGTGTGAAACCTATGTTTTTTTCACTGAATTTAATAGGTTTTTTAAATGCTAATTCCTAACTATAACTGGTGTGAAACCTATGGTGTTTTCAGTGAATATATACATTAATGTCATTTTTAAGATAAATTTAGTAAAACATATTTTCGTCCATTATTCACTTTTTATGTATAATTAAATTGGCAATATTTTAAATCTTTTTGTAGTTTATTTGTTACATTTTAGCTTCATTTTTTTTGCATGAGTTTGAAAATATATACACATATTATATTAGTAAATAAAAAAAATGATAATATAAATTACAATTCATATTTCTTAAAATAGTTTTACATGATATATTTGTATATAAACATACACAGATACATATGTGTGTGTTTTTGTTTAAATTAGTATATTTATATATATATTTTAAATGTACTTAAACATATTTAATTTACATGATTTTAATGTTATATGTTTAAAATATTTAGGATTTTCTACTTTTAACTATGTAAATGTTAAAAAACAATATGTGAGTCTATATTTTTTTCAATTTTAGTGTGAAATGATATATGTTTTGGGTATTTTTGTACATACCTGTATATGTATTGGAAAACAATATTTTTGTGCTTGATATTTTTGATACAATATTTAAGTTGCACGATATTTCCAGTTTCAATATTGTGTCAGAGAACCAATCCAGAACAACAAAGACACTTTTTTTTGTGGTGTTAAATTCAGTATGCAGTAACATATATAACATCTCTGATGAGTATTTCGGCTTAGGGTCTGCTCATGTGACGCTGAGGTTTTTTAGAACTGTAGCTGTGTTATATGAGGTAGCCATAGTGGCACCTGTATGTCATCAGTGTGAAGCATAGTTGTGGTGTTAGAGGGGGCAGTATTGACAACTGCCTGTATAACCTTCCTCTTTTAGGCATCCCGATTGACGCCTGTATTTGGCACTTGTATGTCTCCTGTGTCTTGTTGTGCGCATAGTGGCAGATGCATTCCTTGCTCTATCTTTTTTTCTTACCCAGAATGTTCAGGAAGCATCAAACTTTGGCTTAACTCATACATTTTCCTCACATTTCAGGGAGAGAAAACTCCAGAATCTTTGAAAATAACAATATTCCCAAAACCCAGCGTTTTTGTGATTAAAATAATACTCCACTTCTGTGAGTGGGTGCATTCTCCGGGAAAGGAAATCCTCCTAAATGCAGCACAGCTATATCAAAATTTTGAATGGAACTGACCCATTTTGGTAATGTAACAGTGGTATTTGGACCTGGGCTTAGTCACCACTCTGTGACACCTACTAATTCCAGACTTTCCTGAAAACTAGATACTTATGGGAGTCCTTGTTGGTGTCGTTTGCATAGATCCCTTTCATGTTTTCTTACCCAGAATGCCTTACAAAGCTCAAACTTTGACTCCTAACACACATATTCCACACATTTATATAAGGTAATGTTCCGAAATGTATGGAAATCCACTAAAATCCTACTACCCAGAATTTCCACACTTCTTCAGATTAAAACAATGCCCCACTTGTGTGGTTGGGTCTCTTGCCCATGATAGGTAAGGCCCCAAACAGCAATATGGAAACATTACATCCTTGCCTTGATCAGTGGTGAAGGAGCATAGGAATTACCCCAACCACTGATCAAAGTTAAACCAGTAGGCACCTAATGGCACTTACTAATTTCAGCCCATCACATGACAGTGATTGAAAAAAAATAATGTTGGGATGTGGAGGAAGCGGTTCCCTTGCATTCCATCATTACGTTTTCAGAAGAACGTCCTTCTGCTGCTTGCACAATATTAACATCCAGTGCTCTACACGTGTAGTATGCTTGATGTGAATGGTTTGTCAAGTACAGTTAAATGTAAAGCTTAAGTACATATCAATATAAAAACACATAAACACTATTTGTAGCACTAATGCTAAAACCTATGCAAAAAGAACCCAAATTCAACATATAAATGCTTACACCTTAACCTAATAAAATGTAAAGTAGCTGAACTCCAAAACCCAAATTCATGTTAAAATGAAATTCAAAATGTGCCTTATCTTCTTTTAAGAGACTACCTCCTGCCTCCATGCTGATCTTTGCTAACCAAGGGAAAAAAGGCTGTTGTAGTGTCTTGGAAATAAAGAAAACCTGGAACTCTCTTAAACCAGTGGTTGTGTCTGTCTACACAGAGGACCTCCTATGTGGTGTACTTGTACGTTGCAGATTGAAAATCAACTCACTTGCATCTGGACAGTGCTGCAAACACCACCTCCTCAACGCTAGCTGCTGTGTACCACCTCTGGGAGCAATTATGGCATGCTGTTCATAGAGAAGGCCCCTGCCTTCACACAAGAGGAGCTGGAGACCCTGGTGAAAGAGGTTCTCCCCCTATATTGACAGCTCTATGGCTCACCAGAGGAGCAGGTGAGTTCCGCTCATATAGTATGTACTCTGCAACATTTATCCTTTTAAATCCCATAGGCAACATCGTGCCTCTGAGTCCCAAACTGACATCAGAGTTATGTATGTTAGATAGTGTGGCCCCTACATATGGCAATAATGTCATAGTTTATGGGGCACTGTACTTTGTGGACTTCACATCACCATAGTGATGTATAAGCAGTCCTATATCCCACACATATTCATACATATGCATGTATACATTTCATGTTGCATATGATGAGTTGCTATTCACTTCATTGCAGATGTGCTAAGGAAAGTATAATCCTTACACCATAAGTTGGGTATGGTTCCTACAAGTAGCAGGTGAGTATGATGTGAGATATGTGTGCAGTCCCACATATCACTCAGCACCCATCAAGCCTCACCAAACTGTTGTCTGGGACATACCAACACCTCAGAGGCCACTCTACAGTGACCCACAAAGGTCATCTCATGTATAGGTTGACCACAAGATATACTGTTAGGTAAGGCAAATCTGGCCATGTGATGGTCATGTGGGAACAGTACGCTAAAACTGCACAGAGCAAACCCTGGCAATGAGTTGTGCCAAGTATGATCCAAGGCGCAGGCTGTGGAAGAGTTATTGTGGCTATGGAATTTATACACAGAGTAATCTCCCAGTTGATATGCTGACCCTCAGATGAGGCCTAATTCAGTGTAAGAGGACACCAAATGGCCTAAATGCTTGTTCAGGTTCTGGGAGGACCTGCCTTGGCAATTCATGCTGAACTGTTCCCTGAGGAGCAGGGTCAACATTGATTTGCATACAGCTAAGTCTAAACTGTGGCGGCATGGTGAGCAAAAGAACAATGGATTTAACCCAGACCTCTTGACTGGGGTGAATGTTTGATTTGTTCCGCATTCCGTCCATCCTTTTTGTGTCTTTTACTTTCCTGCCCTAAGTTCGCAGGGTATGCCCAGGCATGGGTCCCGGGCTCACTGTGCCACTGGATTCAAGCTAGCCGGGCTGATGTGTGGTGACACCTTGAAACCAGTCTCAGGGGGCCCGATTCACAAATGTAATCCGAGAAAAAACTCCTAACTTTACGATTTACGGTATTTACAAAAGGCATTTAGGAGTAGTACAGTTAGGATTCCTAACTTTACCACTCCTAAACTGAGACAAAATCCTAACTTTATGACTTTTGGTATTCACAAAAGGCATTTAGAAGTAGTAAAGTTAGGATTCCTAACATTACCACTCCTAAATCCCTTTTGTGAATACTGAAAGTTGTAAAGTTACAATTTTGCCTGAGATTACTTTTGTGAATCGGGACCAGGATGCTTGTTTCTGGTCCAGGGAGGAACTGGCTTGGCAGTTCCGGCTGGACTGGTCCCATGAGGAGCAGGGTCAAAACTGATTTGAATATGGCTGAGTCTAAACTGTGGTGGCTTTGTGAGCAAAAGAACAATGAATTTTACCCAGATCTCTTGACCGGGGTGAATGTTTAATTTGCTCTGCATTCCGTCCATCATTTGTGTGTCCTTTGCTTTCTCACACAAAGTTCGCTGGGTATGGCCAAACATGGGTCCCGAGCTCACTGTGCCACTGGATTCAAGCTAGACTGTCTGATGAGTGGTGACACCTCAAAACCGGTCCCAGGATGCTTGTTTCTGGTCCAGGGAGGTCCTGCCTTGGCAGTTGGGGCTGGACTGATTCCATGAGGTGCAGGGTCAAGACTGATTTGCATATGGTTGGGACTAAACTGGGGTGGCATGGTGAGCAAAAGAACAATGGATTTAACCCAGATCTCTTGACTGGGGGTGAATGTTTGATTTGTTCCTGCGTTCCGTTTATCATTTGTGTGTCTTTTACTTTCTCAGCCGAAGTGTGTTGGGTATGCCAGATGTGGGTCTCAGGGTCTCCGTACCACTGGATTCAATCTAGCCTGGCAAATGAGGGGTGACAACCCAAAACTAGTCCCAGGATGCTTGTTTCCGATCCAGGGAGGACCTTGCTTGGCAGTTTGGGCTAGACTGTCCCCATGAGGAGCTAGGTCAATGCTAATTTGAATATGACGGGACCTAAACTGGGATGCTTGATTCCGGTCCAGGGAACACATGGCTTGGCAGTTCGGGCTGGACTGTTCCCATGAGGCACAGGGTCAAGCCTGATTTGCATATGGCCATGTCTGAACTGGGGTGGCTTGGTGAGCAAAATAACGATGGATTAAACCCAGATCTGTGACTGGGGGTGAATGTTTTGCCATTGTGCAACATTCCGTCCTTCTTCTTGTGTGTTTTGCTGTTCACCCTATGTGGGAAGGGTATGCCCAGATGTGGGTTCCGTGCTCATTAAGCCACTGGAGTAAAGCTATCCTGGTTGAAGACGGCTGATAGCCAGAAACCGGTCCTAGGATGCTTGATTCCAGTCCAGGGAAGACATTGCTTGGCAGTTCGGGCTGGACTCTTCCCATAAGGCACAGGGTCAAGACTGATTTGCATATGGCCATATCTCAACTGGGGAGGCTTGGTGAGCAAAATAACAATGGATTAAACCCAGATCTGTGACTGGGGGTGAATGTTTTGCCATTTTGCAACATTCCGTCCATCATCTTGTGTGTTTAGATGTGAGTCCCAGGCTCACTGTACCACTGGATTCAATGTAGCCTGGCTGATGATGGGTGACAACCCAAAACTAGTCCCAGGATGCTTGTTTCCAGTCCAGGGAAGACATGGCTTGGCAGTTCGGGCTGGACTGTTCCCATAAGACACAGGGTCAAGACTGATTTGCATGTGGCCATGTCTTAACTGGGGTGGCTTGGTGAGCAAAATAACGATGGATTAAACCCAGATCTGTGACTGGGGGTGAATGTTTTGCCATTGTGCAACATTCCGTCCATCATCTTGTGTGTTTAGATGTGAGTCCCAGGCTCACTGTACCACTGGATTCAATGTAGCCTGGCTGATGATGGGTGACAACCCAAAACTAGTCCCAGGATGCTTGTTTCCAGTCCAGGGAAGACATGGCTTGGCAGTTCGGGCTGGACTGTTCCCATAAGACACAGGGTCAAGACTGATTTGCATGTGGCCATGTCTTAACTGGGGTGGCATGGTGAGCAAAAAAATGATGGATTTAACCCAGATCTCTTGACTGGGGTGAATGTTTGTTTTGTTCCGCATTCCGTCCATCATTTGTGTGTCTTTTGTTTTCTCACACAAAGTTCGCTGGGTATGGCGAAACATGGGTCCCGAGCTCACAGTGCCACTGGATTCAAGTAGACTGTCTGATGAGTGGTGACACCCCAAAACCGCTCCCAGAATGCTTGTTTCTGGTCCAGGGAGGCCCTGCCTTGGCAGTTGGGGCTGGACTGCTTACATGAGCTGCAGGGTCAAGACTGATTTGCATATGGTTGGGACTAAACTGGGGTGGCATGGCGAGCAAAAGAACGATGGATTTAACCCAGATCTCTTGACTGGGGGTGAATGTTTGATTTGTTCCTGCGTTCCGTTTATCATTTGTGTCTCTTTTACTTTCTCGGCCGAATTGTGTTGGGTATGCCAGATGTGGGTCCCAGGCTCACCGTACCACTGTATTCAATCTAGCCTGGCTGATGAGGGGTGACATCCCAAAACAAGTCCCAGGATGCTTGTTCTGGACCAGGGAGGACCTTGCTTGACAGTTTGGGCTAGACTGTCCCCATGAGGAGCAAGGTCAATGCTAATTTGAATATGGCTGGACCTAAACTGGGATGCTTGATTCCGGTCCAGGGAAGACATGTCTTGGCAGTTCGGGCTGGACTGTTCCCATGAGGCACAGGGTCAAGACTGATTTGCATATGGCCATGTCTGAACTGGGGAGGCTTGGTGAGCAAAATAACGATGGATTAAACCCAGATATGTGACTGGGGGTGAATGTTTTGCCATTGTGCAACATTCCGTCCATCTTCTTGTGTGTTTTGCTGTTCACCCTATGAGGGAAGGGTATGCCCAGATGTGGGTCCCGTGCTCACTAAGCCACTGGAGTAAAGCTATCCCGGCTGAAGACGGGTGATAGCCATAAACCGGTCCTCGGATGCTTGATTCCGGTCCAGGGAAGACATGGCTTGGCAGTTCAGGCTGGAGTGTTCCCATGAGGCAAAGGGTCAAGACTGATTTGCAAATGACCATGTCTGAACTGGGGTGGCTTGGTGAGCAAAATAACAATGGATTAAACCCAGATCTGTGACTGCGGCAAATATTTTGCGATTGTGCAACATTCCGTCCATCATCTTGTGGGTTTTGCTGTTCACCCTATGTGGGAAGGGTATGCCCAGACGTGAGTCCCGTGCTCACTAAGCCACTGGAGTCAAGCTATCCTGGCTGAATACGGCTGATAGCCAGAAACCGGTCCTAGGATGCTTGATTCCGGTCCAGGGAAGACATGGCTTGGCAGTTCGGGCTGGACTGTTCCCATGAGCCACAGGGTCAAGACTGACTACCATTTGGCCATGTCTGAACTGGGTTGGCTTGGTTAGCAAAATAACGATGGAATAAAACCCAAATCTGTGACTGGGGGTGAATGTTTTGCCATTGTGCAACATTCCGTCCATCATCTTGTGTGTTTAGATGTGGGTCCCAGGCTCACCGTACCACTGGATTCAATCTAGCCTGCCTGATGAGGGTTGACAACCCAAAACTAGTCCCAGGATGCTTGTTTCTGGTCCAGGGAGGACCTTGCTTGGCAGTTTGGGCTGGACTGTTCCCATGAGGAGCAAGGTCAATGCTAATTTGAATATGGCTGGATCTAAACTGGGGTGGCATGGTGAGCAAAACAAATTATGGATTGAACCCAGATCTCTTGACTGGGGTGAACGTTTGTTTTGTTCCGCATTCCATCCATCATTTGTGTGTCTTTTACATGTATGACTCTGGCCAGGAATCCCCCTTTGTAGATTTTTTGGGGCCCTCAACAGTCCATCAAGCTGCAGGTAAGCCACCACCAGCATGCGGGCCATCAGGGGGAAAGTGTCTTGCTCATGTCCTATCCACGTTGGGAGCACATCCTCAGCTAGACCTCCATGATCTTCTGGATCCGGCACCTCAGGTCCTGACACCTGTTCCTGCAATGGATTTTCTGCCAGCGATAGACCCTCAGGGTCCACTCCTTCCGGGCAATGGTTTTTCAAATGGAATGGTTTTGATGGGCATTGGCTTGTATGGATACAATAGACGAATAGTCAAATTAATACTGCATGTTTATGGATATCTACTTGTTTGACACACTTTTTTTTACATCTAGGACGAGACTAAATCAATAGTCCACAAACTACATGTTCAGTGCTCACATGCTGAGCACTACAAAGACATGAATGCACACATTTGGAGACATCTGCTGACTATA
Source organism: Lissotriton helveticus (assembly GCF_964261635.1). Taxonomy (NCBI): domain Eukaryota; kingdom Metazoa; phylum Chordata; class Amphibia; order Caudata; family Salamandridae; genus Lissotriton; species Lissotriton helveticus. The sequence continues at coordinate 891,403,258 of NC_136063.1, read as the reverse complement.
CCCAACCCTTGTCATGTCCTACTCTGACTAAGCCACTAACATCATGTAGCCCAGGGCCAACCTACATGTACTGTAATGTGAGCTGCTATGAAACACACCACAACATAGTGGCCTTCTGAAGGGTAAAGTACTTTTGCACGATTGTACGGACGCCTTTATAGCCAGGTCCTTCGACCTGATGCATATGGTCGATATAGCTTGGAATCATAGCATAGACTAAATCCTAACACTTAAGTAACAAAGAAAGGACTGGCATGTGGGTCACTGACAGCTTCCTCTCTGGGGATGTGTGGACAAGTGAACTTCTTAATGGGATATCATATTATGTTTGATTGAGTTTGTGTGGTATGTACTGCAATCACATGGCACACCTTTTGCCATATCTTGCACTGTTACGGAGATGATATCAATATATCATTGTATTTCTTGTTTATTTTGTTTAATGTAACAAAGCTTGCAATTCACATACCAAATTCTCTTCAGAAGTAACTAACTATCTGTACTGTTAATGTGTCACATGTTCAATACGCCTGTACAGTGCAAGCATGACTTATGGAAAAGTGACAACAGACCTGTGGGAGTAAGGGGCCTGTCATTAGTATATTACACACATTGGCAATGTGGGTCTATGGAAAGAAGTATCGGGTCAGGGGGTTACCTTAGTCACCATTCCAAATGTTTTCCATTTAAAAGTAATCAGGGCTACTATTGGTTCAGAAAAATCATTTTAGGAACATCCGAGGCGCTGCAGGTCTAGAGAGAGATTAACTTGTGCATCAGTTGTATTGATACAGTAACTCTGCCCCAGCCTGAGCCATGGCCCAAAATGGACACAACTCATTGTCAGGCCTTGCTCTCGGCAGGCTAAGAATACTGATCCCACATGAATATCACATTTCCACCACTTCAATACATAAAAGTTCATCTTGTGGCCATCCAATATGTGATCTCAAGGTTGTGTGGCACTCTGAAGGAGTCCTTAAGGTAAAGCTGGCTCCCAGACTACAATTTGGCAAACACTGATCTGGACTGAGTGATATTTGGGACTATACATATAGCTAACATCATCCTCAACAACTTCTTACAGTATGCATACACAGCTGATGCTGTAAAGCCTATACATTTCTTTGCACATCTACCATGACCGTATTAGCAAATACATTTTTGGTACTGTTGGATTTGGGCCTTTTTGGCAGGTTCACCCCTAAACTTTTTGCCTTTAGCCTCTGGCATGGTGGTAGTGATTTTAGGCCTCTGTGCACTTTAGCACTGTGGCCCAGTGTAAAGTGCGTGCGCACTATGAGTGCGTGTGGTGAGAGTGGCCTGCCCTCCCATAGGAATGCATGGGGGATATGTGTGTCCATGGTAGTTCCTGATATGTGGGGAGTGCAGGGTTGAGTTTGGTATGTGCAAACTCGCGAGAATAAATGCTGCGCGATGGTGTGCGCAGATTTATTGTGTCTAGTGGAGAAGTGCCACTTTTAGAAGTTGGTATTTCTGTGTGTTGTGGGATGTGAATTGCCTGTCTGGCTTGTGAGTGACAGGGGCTGGCTGGTGTGCTTGGCTCCAGGAGCCATGATGAGTCTGCCCGGTGTTGAATAGGGAGATCTGCATGTAGATGGGAGGGAGGAGTTGCACCTGGGACCTGAATAGGGCTGTGCCTTCCCTCCACAATGCTGGCTCCATCTCCTATGGTGAGTATGATGTCCCCAGCCTGTCCTGTGAATAGAGAGGGGAGCTGAGCAAAACAAAGTGGTCATGAACCAGTTGCATTTGGTTCTCCCCTTGCCTGCACCCTTGAGAACAAAGGATTTAGCTGTATAAGAAGGGGCTGTGACCCCATGTAAAATGTTCTTGTTTGCAACTTGAATCTACCAGGGGCGTGCTGCCGCTGGGGCTCAGGGGCAGGCATGCCTTCCTGGGCTCTACCCTGCCCCTGGATGCCTGGAGGACTTCTTGAGACACTTCTTCCTGGCCCAGATATGCCCTAGGACTCTTTTGTGCTATTTTCCCTTTGGGGGCTGGGTGTCTGTACCTTTAGTGCCTGGGATGCTTAATCTCAATTATGCATGCTTATTTTCATATTCAATTGCAGGTGCCCACCCTGCATTATGTCCGCTTGTTTTATAATGAATTATTCCCAGTGCACAGGTGCCCACCCTGCGTCTTCGTTTTAACTTTATAGTTAAATGCGGGTGCCCACCCTGCTTATTTTGAGTCTGACGCAGGTGCCCACCCGCTTCTATATTTATATTCACTCCGAGGGAGCCTACCCCTCTTTGCCCGATAATGCTTTACTGCCCGTAGCAGGAGACCACCCCACGCTTTCTGACCTTCTTTTCGCTCCGGGCCGCTCCAGCACGACCCGGAAGACTGGCGCCGTCCCTGGGACATGGGCGGGGCCTGGTGAACCTTTGTTTCTGCTTCCCCCTGCCTGGGGAAGCCATGCCGAGCCTTGCTGGTCTCCTTTGGAGAGGAGAGAGGCCGCCCGTAGAGAGAACAATGGCGCCTGCCTGTGCGGGGCTCCCATGACTGAGGGAGAGCCCCGCAAGCACCACTAAATGCAGCGTGAAGGCGGAGGGTGCTCGAGGCACATTTCTGGTGCCTGCCCCCACTGCGTGCAAGGACGAGAGTCTCCAAGGAGCGGGGGCTCTCCAGTGCATGCCGCAGTCCCCAGCGAGAAGACAGCGTGTGGGGCTCCCCTAGTGAGGACAGAGCCCCACGCCAACTCCCAAAGAGTCCCGCAGCATGGAAGGAGCACCCCCTGAGCAGTCCGGTGAGTTGGGCTCCATGTTGCTTGGTGCCTGATAAAGGCACAGTGCCAGTTTTGAATTTAGAGCGGCCCCGGATGGCAGCGGGCCGCTCCAAAATCGTGGGCATGTTTATTTAAAGCGCCATTGCGCTCCCTGAGGACATGTGCATTTTCAGAGCCTAGATGGCTCCCAGGGGTACATTATTTATTTATTGAGCCCTGTGTGGCTCCAACGTTTTGCGCAATTTGTTTAAGCACTCCACCATGGGGCTCATTCCCCTGCTGTGCTGGGGAGAGGGAGGCGCACAGCGCCGTGGTGCTCATTTCTGTGTGTTGTGGGATGTGATTTGCCTGTCTGGCTTGTGAGTGACAGGGGCTGGCTGGTGTGCTTGGCTCCAGGAGCCACGATGAGTCTGCCCGGTGGTGAATAGGGAGATCTGCATGTAGATGGGAGGGAGGAGTTGCACCTGGGACCTGAATAGGGCTGTGCCTTCCCTCCACAATGCTGGCTCCACCTCCTATGGTGAGTCTGATGTCCCCAGCCTGTCCTGTGAATAGAGAGGGGAGCTGAGAAAAACAAAGTGCTCATGAACCAGTTGCATCTGGTTCTCCCCTTGCCTGCACCCTTGAAAACAAAGGATTTAGCTGTATAAGAAGGGGCTGTGACCCCATGTAAAATGTTCTTGTTTGCAACTTGAATCTACCAGGGGCGTGCTGCCGCTGGGGCTCAGGGTCAGGCATGCCTTCCTGGGCTCTACCCTGCCCCTGGATGCCTGGAGGACTTCTTGAGACGCTTCTTCCTGGCCCAGCTATGCCCTAGGACTCTTTTGTGCTATTTTCCCTTTGGGGGCTGGGTGTCTGTACCTTTAGTGCCTGGGATGCTTAATCTCAATTATGCATGCTTATTTTCATATTCAATTGCAGGTGCCCACCCTGCATTATGTCCGCTTGTTTTATAATGAAGTATTCCCAGTGCGCAGGTGCCCACCCTGCGTCTTCGTTTTAACTTTATAGTTAATGCGGGTGCCCACCCTGCTTATTTTGAGACTAACGCAGGTGCCCACCCGCTTCTATATTTATATTCACTCCGAGGGAGCCTAACCCTCTTTGCCCGATAATGCTTTACTGCCCGTAGCAGGAGACCACCCCACGCTTTCTGACATTCTTTTCGCTCCGGGCCGCTCCAGCACGACCCGGAAGACTGGCGCCGTCCCTGGGACATGGGCGGGGCCTGGTGAACCTTTGTTTCTGCTTCCCCCTGCCTGGGGAAGCCATGCCGAGCCTTGCTGGTCTCCTTTGAGGAGGAGAGAGGTCGCCCGTAGAGAGAACAATGACGCCTGCCTGTGCGGGGCTCCCATGACTGAGGGAGAGCCCCGCAGGCACCACTAAATGCAGCGTGAAGGCGGAGGGTGCTCGAGGCACATTTCTGGTGCCTGCCCCCACAGCGTGCAAGGATGAGAGTCCCCAAGGAGCGGGGGCTCTCCAGTGCATGCCGCAGTCCCCAGTGAGAAGACAGCGTGTGGGGCTCCCCTAGTGAGGACAGAGCCCCGCGCCAACTCCCAAAGAGTCCCGCAGCATGGAAGGAGCACCCCCTGAGCAGTCCGGTGAGTTGGGCTCCATGTTGCTTGGTGCCTGATAAAGGCACAGTGCCAGTTTTGCATTTAGAGCGGCCCCGGATGGCAGCGGGCCGCTCCAACCTCGTGGGCATGTTTATTTAAAGCGCCATTGCGCTCCCTGAGGACATGTGCATTTTCAGAGCCTAGATGGCTCCCAGGGGTACATTATTTATTTATTGAGCCCTGTGTGGCTCCAACGTTTTGCGCAATTTGTTTAAGCACTCCACCATTGGGTTCATTCCCCTGCTGTGCTGGGGGGAGGGAGGCGCACAGCGCCATGGTGCTCATGACGAGCTTGGCTCGTCATGCAGCATGGTGGCACTGTGCTCATGACGTGCTGAGCTCGTCATGACCACGCCCATTCCAATGGAATGCCCAGCACAGCAGGGGAATTATCCCCGCGAGGGCAAGGCGCACCAGTCATGACGACCTCAGCTCGTCATGAGCACAGCGCGACCTTGCCTCTCATCATGAGCCCACAATGGGTTAAAGGGCCTCTGGGAGCCCATGCCCCATTAAGTGTTTCCCAGCTGCCCAGCAAGTAGTGGGCAGATGCACTGTTTAGGTATTTCTATTTTAGGGGACATGCTTCTAAATCCAGGAGTGAGATGCACTCCTTCGCCCTACCTTGGCCTGCACAGCTGCGCAGCATTTAGTGCCAGCTGCAACGTTTAGGCCCTTCATTGAAGATTTTCAGCTGCCCAGCAAGTAGTGGGCAGCTGCCACGTTTAGGTTTGCGCCAAGTGAGCCCCCGTGACTGTCGCTGCCATGGCAGCATGCCCTGACTTTGGATAGAGGGCATTTGAGCCCCATAGAGATGGCCAGTTGGCCCAGGGGACTATCAGGTTTGTAGGGCGCAAGGCCCTAATGTCATTTTTAAATGAGATGCCTATGCACACACCAGGAGTACAATATACAGTAATGAACAAAATGTGCATATGGTAATACAGTATCCAAGACAGCTTGAGTAATCAGACATAAAAAACAATCGTTGTCATGATTTCTGAATATTTAATCATTCCATAGCCAGCCGACACGTGTTTCGTCGGGTTGGTACAGTTTCACGTGACTCCTCAGGGCTGGAAAAGATACAAAATATGTACAGTAGAACATCTGACATGATGTATAGTTTTACAATGTAAATATGTAGCATCCATTCACGTATGCAGTCCAAAACGTAAGTGTGCACCCGGTGCATCGACCGTCCGGTGTATTACTGGGATCCGTAACCAAGGACCCCAATTTGAAACCCATCAGTTCTTGCATGCAAAGAAGAGATGTAGAGAATCATATCTATTGAACCGGAAGTATCATTGTAAACACCCACGCAAAAGTATACGTGTTGATGTGGCGAGGTGTGTTAGCGTGCCCGGCAATTCGTACAGGTGGTCATTCCGTGTCAAAAAGTGCCAAAAGTGCACATGCTGTGAGTAGCTGAGAATAAGAAGAAAAACTAGCAAACCTGCGGCGTGTGTGTGGAAGATTTTAAGGTCTGTTTAGAAAATATAAAGGGAAAACAAAAAAAAGGGGGTAGAAAAGAAGACAAGAGTAATGGAATAAAGTGTTTTAGAACATACTAGACAGAGGGGTATATGCAATAAGGGGCGTTTCATAGGGTGGAAAGAAGACATGATGAATAACAAAAAAAGGTGGGTTAGCTGGAAAAAAAAATTGCTCACCGCTCCACCGGTGATAGTTCTGCCCCGGCGGGGCTCTTGACCGGAAAAAGATGAATCATAGGTAGGGGAGAGTCTGTATGGTCAGGAAGTGACCCAGGTAAAAAGTAAAGCAAGGTTAGGTGGGGATATGTAAGGGTAGGGCCAGAGGGTGAAAGATAAAAAAACGTTGACATACCAGTGTCCGAAGTGAGATAGTAGATATGATGTAAGTGGGTGGTTCTCCAAAAGCTCTAGGCAACTTGGGTAAATGTCGCACTGAAAAGAAAAAACTGAAAAAAGTCGTGTATGTGCCCTATGTCAAGAGGGGAACAGAGACATGAACCTGTATTGTAAGAACGGTAGGGAATTTGAGACATCATTCCACCACAGAAAAACAGAAAATAAGTTACTTCGTGTGGCGAAGAACAATATAATAAAGCCCGGGAGTAGTTACTGTAAACCAAAAAAACGGAGGGGATCACTCGCAGTCAGGTATCTGTCAAGGAAAAGGAAAAGGAACCAACCATGCATTACAGGGTGGCCAGAGAAAAACGGTCATCTGTATGTAAAGGAATCCATATCTAAAGCTTCGCTATGTGTCGAGGTGTAGAGGTACTTACTGATAGAGCGGAGACGTGAGCCGCAATCATGTCTTACGGGTCACCGTGTTCCAAAATTCTGGACACGTGACCCGGAAACAGGAAGTGGTTATATACGCGGAAATAATTAGGCTCGCCCATCTGAACGACTAGAGCGCATACTCCTTGGCAATGAACCAGGAAGTGAACAAAAAGTGCAGACAATATTGTTACTGTTCATTATTATTGAAAAAACGGAACGCAAAACCATGTCATGGTAAAAGGGCAAAGAGTAAATTGGTGGATACTGACGGTGGCAGATTGTCTTGAAAGAAAGAGTTTAAAATATCCGTCGAGTGTGGGGCGTTTGGTGTGAGCTAATTGGAGAAAGTCTGCAGTGAAGGAGATAAAAGAAACATGTTTACATACAAAAATGTAAATAAAGACAATTAACATGCAACTGAAGGTTAAAAGTCGAAAATGCCAAAGTTGGCCTCAGCGTAGTGAAAATTACTAATTGTAATAAAAGAAGAATGATCCTCCTGTGTGGGGGTGTCATAGTGGTCGATCAATAGCGTATAGTGCCGTGAAGTGCCACCCACATTTTACAGAATAACAACAAGAAATGCCAGTACTGATACGTAATTAAAGACCAATATTTAGAACCCAAATACAGACAACAGTTCAATACTCAGGGCTGCTATTAAATAGCTGTTTATTCGAAAATATTTCTGTAATGCACGATTTTGAATTAATGTTCAAATTTGAAAAACACATACATTTAACAACAAAGGACATCAGGACACAGAGTAATAAGATAAAAATTCATCCAAACTAACACTCGTTAACCATCAGACATATCACATTCAAACCACTCACGTACAAACATTCAAGCTGAATACCTCACACAATCTGGAAAAAAACAATAAACCAGTTGGAGAAGTATAAGGTCTGCTCAAGAATCTAAAGCAGTCTATAATGATCTAAATCATGCACTGTTGCTAATTCAAATAAATCAATGTAATGTTCATCATAATTTACAGCATGAAATTTATAAACACAGGTCAACGTGAAAAACAAATGAACACCGAGATGTAATGAGCAGACCGGAGGGCCTACGCGTTTCGAATCCTTTTGAATAACAGGATTCTCATCAGGGCCAGGCGTCTCTGTAAATGAGAACAAAAGAGACCATATATCTAAAATCTAAAGAATCGAGAATACTTGAGAGCGCTACTACACCTAAAAGACACTCCAGCTTACCAGTCTATTATGTTCAGCAAGCAAAGTTCCAAAGAGTGACCTCCTAAACAAGTGAGGAGAAAAGAAAAGGAAAAGAGAGGATAAAGAATTTTTAAACAATGTGTCCTTTATGAGCATGTGGCATCAAAAAAACACACAGCGGGTTCAATTAACAGCCTTTGAGCACGGTGACCTGTGCGAAAAATTGCCGTGCCTTCAACTAGCTGGTCACGTTTTACTTCAGCTCGCTAGGGTGAAACGTAAGGATCTAATAAGGAAACACATAAAAAACGAAATGTGGTGGACCACCTTTAAGTAGATGGAATAAGGGGTATAGGTGACCCTAGGCGTTCTTACCGTGCAAGTCCTTGTACCGCAGCACGGGTGGTTCGTAGATGACAATCGGTCGGGCGTGGATGGGTGAGTCAATCCGGGGCACCGAACTATGGAAGGAAATGTTGGCGTAGTTTAGCCAGGGTGTTGGTCAAGATCTTAATCAGTAGTACAAAGGTCTAAGACTTATTGGGGAACTCGGCAAAATATACCTTCAACACCGAAATGGATGCGGCGTCTTCAAATCAAAACGGCATCGGGAGCACTCGACGCTTTGCGCATGCGCGGGCTCTACCGATGGTGGGTAATGTAGTCTTGAGTGCGTAAAGTGGAAAATGACGCTATCGAGAGGCGGAATAACCGGAACAAAGCCCCAACAGATATCAGGGGGAAGCTGGTGCTGGTGGTCCGTGGCAAGTCCCGAGTGTATAAAGCGGAGATTTACAAAATTATCGATTGGTGGCCCTACCCAGGGGCACCGGAGGGGAGCTAGGACTGGTAGTCCTTGACTTAAGCAAAAATTAGCACAAGTGCAGAGATAGCTCAAGAAGGAAGCAAAAATTAAAAGTATAATGGAATGAATGGAACTGAGTGTGCAGCAAACGCGGCAACATACGGTCCTGCTGCGCCGGGCTGGAGCTCACAGGGACATATCACAGTAAAAGGAGATCTACAGTTTGTAAATCTCTGAAAGTTCATTGAGTCCTGACACAGCCGTGTCGAACTTTACAATCAAGAGTGCTTCCCTCTTAGTTATTTTAGGTCCAAGTCACCTCCATGTGCGTCCCTTTCAACTTTGGAGATGACTGTCCATTTGAGGTCGCTAATTTGATGTTTAAGTCTTGTCCAGTGGTTGACTCATGGCGCCGTTTCGACTTTGTTCTTGATTAGGGATTTGTGCTGTGAAATTCGTTGACGAATCTCCTGTTTGGTTTTACCAATATACAGGAGTTCACATGGGCATAAAATACCGTAGATGACGTTTTTGGACTTGCATTTACGGAATGAATCATGTTTCCATGAAATACCATTGTGTTGAAAAAGTGAATCTTCCATGGTTAGATCGCAGCAAAGGCACGTACCGCATTTATGATGACCTAAGACGGGAGTCAGACCCATCAATTGTCTCAAGGTTGGCTGGGTTTCTCTAGGGACCTCCGCTCTCACCACATGATTGGCAATGCTGCTCTCTTTTTTGAAAGCGAACAGTGGGGAAGCCTGAAGGCTCTCATCCAAGTTTTTTGTCAAATGCCAATTTTGTACGATGATTTTTTTGAGTTTAATGGCATGGGGGCAGAAGGTTGTAACACAAACTTGACGTTTTAGTTGTGGCCTACTTCTACGTTCAAGGAGATTCTACCTTGGAGTCCATCTAGCTCTTTTCATGGAATTACGAACTAATGTCCTTGGATATCCACGTTCACATAGTTTGGTTACCAGATTTCCAGCGTGCAGGTTGTAATCCTCATTGTAGGAACAATTCCGGCGAATCCTTAAAAATTGGCCATACGGTAAATTTTTTTCAAGCTCCTAGGGTGGTTGCCCGAGAACAATAAGGCCTTATTGCGGTCTGTCGGTTTGGTGAAGAGTGAAGTTGCTAATTTGCCTTCAGCCGGATATACCTCGACATCTAGAAAAGATATTTTGTTATTAGAGTGGGAAATACTGAACTGAATGTCAATTGTTCTATCATTCAACCAGTTGTAAAACAGCATCAGTTTTTCTTCACCACCCGTCCAGATCATAAAAACGTCATCGATGAATCATAGCCATGTTCCAATATATTCTGAGAATGGATTGTTGTTGTGGACGTAAGTATCTTCGTACAGGGACATGAATAAAACAGCTAGCTCTGGGGCAAAAGGACACCCCATAGCTACTCCTTTAGTTTGGAAGAAGAAGTCTTTCCCAAAGCAGAAGTAGTTCTTTTTGAGGGCAAAAGATGCCAGGTCCACCAAAAATTGTGTAGGGACCCGAACTGGTCTGGTTCTTAGATCTAAAAAGTGGGAGAGCACTGCCACCGCCTCATCCTGGGGAATTTGAGTGTAAAGGGATGTAACATCCAATGTAACCAATAAATCCTTCCCTTTAACAAAATTCACCCTTTCTAGTTTGTTGATAAAGTCAGTGGTATCCTGTAAATAAGAAACCACAAGTAATGAATCGCACCCAGCCACAATAGGTCTTCCGGGCGGGTTTGTTTGGTTCTTATGAATCTCTGGCAAGATGTAAAACATTGGTGTCTTAGGGTGTCTGTTTTGTAAAAATTCAAACTCCTTGGGTCCCAGGAAGCCTTGGTCAAACCCATCCTTCAAAATGGAGAATAGTTGGTTTTGTAAATTAGCAGTGGGGTCTTTGGCAATTTTGCGGTAACATACAGGGTCGTTCAACTGCCTCATTACCTCGGCAGTGTATTCAATGGTGTCCCAGAAGACAATCGACCCGCCCTTATCCGCCTGTTTGATAATTATGGTGGAATCGTTTCGTAAGGTGGTTAGGGCATTAGTCTGTTCTTTAGAGATGTTAAATTTGACAAACTTTTTTTGTTTTTCCATATCAGAGATAGCAGATAAAACAGTCTTTTCAAACAACAGAATTTCCTTTGGTATTTTATTCCCTGGAGGGCAAAAAGTGGATTTCTTATGAAGTCCAGTTACTTCAGCTGATGGTTTAGCTGGGTTATCTGCAAAAACATAGTCAGTCTGAGCTTGCGACAGAATTCAATGAATTCTGTTTTTATTTTCACAAAATCGTTGTTTTTTGATGGTACAAACGATAATCCCTTCGCAAGGACACTTTCCTCGGTTTCGGTTAGCCTTCTTTTAGATACATTGAAAATGGGGAATACCGCTAGTTTTTGTAGTGTTGGCGGCGAGTTGTCATCTCCCATGGCTGTGTGTATCTCGCCCTTCCTCTTGGAGTGGGTTGGCCTCTCCCTAAAAAAGACTTCTGAGTTTGGCCTTGAGGTTGTTGTTGTTGGTTCCATGTACGATTCCTATTGGGTCTACTGCTGCTGTGATCACTTTCACCCCCAGAGGAGGAGGATGTGTCAGAAAAGGTGATGAATTGGTTGCGAGATCTCCCATGATTGTCTGATAAATAACGTTGTGAATCTGATTTTGTATAAAAGTCCACTTGGAAAAAGGGATACACGTTTTCTAATGAAAAATTCTTTTTATCCTTTTCAAACTGATTAGTTTTTTGTGTGATCGTATAATCTTTAAACTCTTGGATTTCTTTATCCACCTTGTCCAATAGGGCTTTAGAGTCTGTTATTGTTTGGTTGTTGCTTATTTCTGATTCGAGCCGGGCAATTTCCTCCAATTCTTTTTGTGAGATCTTAACAGCTGTTTCGATAGTCAAGACCATGAGGTCCCGACTACACTTTGTCTCAATACAACTAAATCCCTTTTTGAAGAGGGGGTCTTCGGTAAAGATTACCGGAATATTTTTTATTCGGAGACCACTCGGGATAGTCCCCTCCCTCAGATGTTGGAGTAAGAAATGTCCGTGTAAGTCTGTGCGGATTTGTTTTTTCTTTAGTCGTAAAAGTTTGTCCGATTCGTTCTGTGAGGTTGCTGCTACACTGAGGGAAACTGAAGTAAAAGTCGGTGGCGCGCTCAGAAGATTCTTGATATGATCTTCACTGAAGGCAAAGGTGTCCTTCTCTGACATATTCTTTAAAAGCTCTATGTAAGAAGAAATGTGGAGGATGTCCAAAAAAGAGTGATTTAAGTGACAAGGTGGATAAAGAAATCCAAGAGTTTAAAGATTATACGATCTCACAAAAAACTAATCAGTTTGAAAAGGATAAAAAGAATTTTTCATTAGAAAACGTGTATTCCTTTCTCCAAGTGGACTTTTATACAAAATCAGATTCACGACATTATTTATCAGACAATCATGGGAGATCTCGCAACCAATTCATTCCCTTTTATGACACATCCTCCTCCTCTGGGGTGAAAGCGATCACAGCAGCAGTAGACCCAAAAGGAATCGCACATGGAACCAACAACAACAACCTCAAGGCCAAACTCAGAAGTCTTTTTTAGGGAGAGGCCAACCCACTCCAAGAGGAAGGGTGAGATACACACAGACATGGGAGATGACAACTCGCCGCCAACACTACAAGAACTAGCGGTATCCCCCATTTTCAATTTATCTAAAAGAAGGCTAACCGAAACCGAGGAAAGTGTCCTTGCGAAGGGATTATCGTTTGTACCATCAAAAAACAACGATTTTGTGAAAATAAAAACAGAATTCATTGAATTCTGTCGCAAGCTCAGACTGACTATGTTTTTTGCGGATAACCCAGCTAAACCATCAGCTGAAGTAACTGGACTTCATAAGAAATCCACTTTTTGCCCTCCAGGGAATAAAATACCAAAGGAAATTCTGTTGTTTGAAAAGACTGTTTTATCTGATATCTCTGATATGGAAAAACAAAAAAAGTTTGTCAAATTTAACATCTCTAAAGAACAGACTAATGCCCTAACCACCTTACGAAACAATTCCACCATAATTATCAAACAGGCGGATAAGGGCGGGTCGATTATCATCTGGGACACCATTGAATACACTGCCGAGGTAATGAGGCAGTTGAACGACCCTGTATGTTACCGCAAAATTACCAAAGACCCCACAGCTGATTTACAAGACCAACTATTCTCCATTTTGAAGGATGGGTTTGACCAAGGCTTCCTGGGACCCAAGGAGTTTGAATTTTTACAAAACAGACACCCTAAGACACCAATGTTTTACATCTTGCCAAAGATTCATAAGAACCAAACAAACCCGCCCGGAAGACCTATTGTGGCTGGGTGCGATTCATTACTTGAACCGATCGCAAAATATGTAGATTGTTACCTGAAGGAATTTATTAATCTTGTGGTTTCTTATTTACAGGATACCACTGACTTTATCAACAAACTAGAAAGGGTGAATTTTGTTAAAGGGAAGGGTTTATTGGTTACATTGGATGTTACATCCCTTTACACTCAAATTCCGCAGGATGAGGCGGTGCCAGTGCTCTCCCACTTTTTAAATCTAAGAACCAGACCAGTTCGGGTCCCTACACAATTTTTGGTGGACCTGGCATCTTTTGCCCTCAAAAAGAACTACTTCTGCTTTGGGAAAGAATTCTTCTTCCAAACTAAAGGAGTAGCTATGGGGTGTCCTTTTGCCCCAGAGCTAGCTGTTTTATTCATGTCCCTGAACGAAGATACTTACGTCCACAACAACAATCCATTCTCAGAATATATTGGAACGTGGCTACGATTCATCGATGACGTTTTTATGATCTGGACGGGTGGTGAAGAAAAACTGATGCTGTTTTACAACTGATTGAAAGATAGAACAATTGACATTCAGTTCAGTATTTCCCACTCTAATAACAAAATATCTTTTCTAGATGTCGAGGTATATCCGGCTGAAGGCAAATTAGCAACTTCACTCTTCACCAAACCGACAGACCGCAATAAGGCCTTATTGTTCTCGAGCAACCACCCTAGGAGCTTGAAAGAAAATTTGCCGTATGGCCAATTTTTAAGGATTCGCCGGAATTGTTCCTACAATGAGGATTACAACCTGCACGCTGGAAATCTGGTAACCAAACTATGTGAATGTGGATATCCAAGGAAATTAGTTCGTAATTCCATGAAAAGAGCTAGATGGACTCCAAGGGAGAATCTCCTTGAACGTAGAAGTAGGCCACAACTAAAACGTCAAGTTTGGGTTACAACCTTCTGCCCCCATGCCAATAAACTCAAAAAAAGCATCGTACAAAATTGGCATTTGACAAAAAACTTGGATGAGAGCCTTCAAGCTCCCCACTGTTCGCTTTCAAAAAAGAGAGCAGCATTGCCAATCATGTGGTGAGAGCGGCGGTCCCTAGAGAAACCCAGCCAACCTTGAGACAATTGATGGGCCTGACTCCCGTCTTAGGCCATCATAAATGCGGTACGTGCCTTTGCTGCGATCTAACCATGGAAGGTTCACTTTTTCAACACAATGGTATTTCATGGAAACATGATTCATTCAGTAACTGCAAGTCCAAAAACGTCATCTACGGTATTTTATGCCCTTGTGGACTCCTGTATATTGGTAAAACCAATCAGGAGATTCGTCAACGAATTTCAAAGCACAAATCCTGAATCAAGAACAAAGTCGAAACAGCGCCATTAGTCAACCACTGGACAAGACTTAAACATCAAATCAGCGACTTCAAATGGACAGTCATCTCCAAAGTTGAAAGGGACGCACGTGGAGGTGACTTGGACCTAAAATTAACTAAGAGGGAAGCACTCTTGATTGTAAAGTTCGACACGGCTGTGTCAGGACTCAATGAACTTTCAGAGATTTACAAACTGTAGATCTCCTTTTACTGTGATATGTCCCTGTGAGCTCCAGCCCGGCGCAGCAGGACCGTATGTTGTTGCGTTTGCTGTACACTCAGTTCCATTCATTCCATTCTACTTTTAATTTTTGCTTCCTTCTTGAGCTATCTCTGCACTTGTGCTAATTTTTGCTTAAGTCAAGGACTACTAGTCCTAGCTCCCCTCCGGTGCCCCTGGGCAGGGCCACGAATCGGTAATTTTGTAAATCTCCGCTTTATACACTCGGGACTTGCCACGGACTACCAGCACCAGCTTCCCCCTGATATCTGTTGGGGCTTTGTTTCGGTTATTCCGCCTCTAGATAGCGTCATTTTCCACTTCACGCACTCGAGACTACATTACCCACCATCGGTAGAGCCCGCGCATGCACAAAGCGTCGAGTGCTCCCGATGCCGTTTTGATTTGAAGACGCCGCATCCATTTCGGTGTTGAAGATATATTTCGCCGAGTTCCCCAATAAGTCTTAGACCTTTGTACTACTGATTAAGATCTTGACCAACACCCTGGCTAAACTACGCCGACATTTCCTTCCATAGCTCGGTGCCCCGGATTGACTCACCCGTCCACGCCCGACCGATTGTCATCTACGAACCACCCGTGCTGCGGTACAAGGACTTGCACGGTAAGAACTCCTAGGGTCACCTATACCCCTTATTCCATCTACTTAAAGGGGGTCCACCACATTTCGTTTTTTTATGTGTTTCCTTATTAGATCCTTACGTTTCACCCTAGCGAGCTGAAGTAAAACGTGACCAGCTAGCTGAAGGCAGGGCAATTTTTTGCACAGGTAACCGTGCTCAAAGGCTGTTAATTGATCCCGCTGTGTGTTTTTTTGATGCCACATGCTCATAAAGGACACATTGTTTAAAAATAATTTTTCCTCTCTTTTCCTTTTCTTTTCTTTTCTCCTCACTTGTTTAGGAGGTCACTCTTTGGAACTTTGCTTGCTGAACATAATAGACTGGTAAGCTAGATTGTCTTTTAGGTGTAGTAGCGCTCTCAAGTATTCTCGATTCTTTAGATTTTAGATATATGGTCTCTTTTGTTCTCTTTTACAGAGACGCCTGGCCCTGATGAGAATCCTGTTATTCAAAAGGATTCGAAACGCGTAGGCCCTCGGGTCTGCTCATTACATCTCGGTGTTCATTTGTTTTTCACGTTGACCTGTGTTTATAAATTTCATGCTGTAAATTATGATGAAAATTACATTGATTTATTTAAATTAGCAACAGTGCATGATTTAGATCATTATAGACTGCTTTAGAGTCTTGAGCAGACCTTATACTTCTCCAACTGGTTTATTGTTTTTTTCCAGATTGTGTAAGGTATTCAGCTTGAGTGTTTGTACGTGAGTGGTTTGAATGTGATATGTCTGATGGTTAACGAGTGTTAGTTTGGATGAATTTTTATCTTGTTACTCTGTGTCCTGATGTCCTTTGTTGTTAAATGTATGTGTTTTTAGAATTTGAACATTAATTCAAAATCGTGCATTACAGAAATATTTTTGAATAAACAGCTATTTAATAGCAGCCCTGAGTATTGAACTGTTGTCTGTATTTGGGTTCTAAATATTGGTCTTTAATTACGTATCAGTACTGGCATTTCTTGTTGTTATTCAGTTGATTAGGCTCAGCCTTACTGATTAGAGTACCAGTATGGTACCAGGTTGCCATTGTAAGTCTGCTAGTGTGCTCAGAATATGCTTAGTATCCTGAATGTAGGAAGGTAAGTTTCGTACGAGTGGACCCAGGAGGAGGTCCACATATTCTGCCAGCCTCTCCGTGGGTCCACCCATACCTGAAACAATGGGCCTCCTTGTTGGAAATTGGAGGTGTTTGTGAACCTTGGGCAAGGTGTAAAGCCATGGGTAGGATGGCCTGAAGACTTTCAAAAAGAGATACTCATCGTCATTGAGTAAGCCTGCTTGTTTCCAGGTCAGTAGTTTACCATTGATCTCTAAGGTAAGTGGACCTATGGGGTTGTATGACAGTTGTTCATAACATGTGTGATCACTCAATTGACTAGAAATGTACTTGTGACAGTCTTGTATGTCATTAACACGACATTCCCTCCCTTGTCGGCTTCTCCTATAAGTAAGTTAGGGTTGCTAGCTAAGGTAGAAAGAGCTGAGCGTTCACCATGGGTAAGATTGTCCTTGTACTTGAAAGTACGTTTACAGTGTTTAGGATTGACTTTGTTTAGATCCGCAAGAACAAGTTTATGAAAATTATCTATTGCTATAGTCTGTATCAATGTTCAATTCATCCAAAAGTCTATCCATATCAAATGGCGTTTCTTCCTGGTCAGTCAGAGTCATAAGCAAATGAGTGGCTTGTACATCCTTTATTGTTAAAGTATCAGTATCAACAGGTGCAGAGATCTTTGTGGTAGTTCTTGGCGAGTTATCAGAACACAGAAAATGTTTCTTTAATTTAACCTGCCTGACAAATTTAAAAAGATCAATCTTAGCTTTGCAGATATCCCCTGTTTAATAAGGGTTGAAGTTTAGACCCTTGCTCAGCAGGGAAGTCATGTCGGGGGTGAGGGTTAGTGAAGAAAGGTTGATAACCTGGACTTCCGAGGTAGCCTGATTTAGTTCTTGGCTGTCCCTGATCTCAGTTTCTTGCGATAATCCTCCACGTTTTGCCCTCCTGCCCCTACGGGTTTTGGTCCTGATTTGTCTCTCGGGACATACTCTCTTTAACCTTTCCTTATCCGTAGTACCTCTAATAAAAAAGAGGAAGACCCTTGTGTTGTGTTATATGCATTGACCGTGTCTGGTTCACTGACACTAGTAACGCTAAGTGAAGTGTTACTTGAGGAGATAGAACTAGCTTCTGTACCTATTGTGCGTTGTCTGTCTGCACGTGGAAGATTGGGTATCATGGCATCATATTTTTTAGCGTAAGTAAAAAATCTACTCTCTTTGTAGTCTTGCTCGTCTCTCCTGAGCTGCCTGGCCTTCCTATACTTATTGTCAGCTTGGTGTTTAAGAAGGACTTCGTCAAGAATAGTGTAATTTTTGACTGTAGCTTCAGGGAGATTGAGATCTTTGATCTCTTGCTCTAGTGTGGAGATCTCTGCCTGTAGTTTGGTGGTTTTTTGCTCAGCGCTTTCAATGAGTATATCCATAGGAGTCATGGAATTGATGGTCAGGGCCTCTTCCCATTTACCCATAAAGTCCTTGTCCAGATCATCATACGTGTGGAAGATTTGGGCTCTGAGCCCCCTAGGCATACGCTTGAGCCTTATATATTGTTTGAGAGTGGTGCCGTCCCACCATCGTGAGTTTTCTTGTTTCTTAAGTCTCTCGAGTTTGAGAAATTTTTCTTTTAGTCCCTCTTTACATGGCGGACAGCCACTAGTGGATCTTGTCTGCGCTTTTTGTTCACTTCCTAGTTCATTGCCAAGGAGTATGCGCTCTAGTCGATCAGATGGGCGAGCCTAATTATTTCCGCGTATATAACCACTTCCTGTTTCCGGGTCACGTGTCCAGAATTTTGGAACACGGCGACCCGGGAGACATGATTGCGGCTCACGTCTTCGCTCTATCAGTAAGTACCTCTACACCTCGACATTTAGCGAAGCTTTAGATATGGATTCCTTTACATACAGATGCCCGTTTTTCTCTGGCCGCCCTGTAATGCATGGTCGGTTCCTTTTCCTTTTCCTTGACAGTTACCTGACTGCGAGTGATCCCCTCTGGTTTTTTGGTTTACAGTAACTACTCCCGGGATTTATTATATTGTTCTTCGCCACACAAGGTAACTTATTTTCTGTTTTTCTGTGGTGGAACGATGTCTCAAATTCCCTACCGTTCTTACAATACAGGTTCATGTCTCTGTTCACCTCTTGACATAGGGCACATACACAACTTTTTTCTGTTTTTTCTTTTCAGTGCGACATTTACCCGAGTCGCCTAGAGCTTTTGGAGAACCACCCACTTACGTCATATCTACTATCTTACTTCAGACACTGGTATGTCAATGATTTTTTATCTTTCACCCTCTGGCCCTACCCTTACATATCCCCATCTAATTTTGCTTTACTTTTTACCTCGGTCACTTCCTGACCATACAGACTCTCCACTACCTATGATTCAACTTTTTCCGGTCAAGAGCCCCCCCGGGGCGGAAGTATCACCAGTGGAGCGGTGAGCAATTTTTTTTCCAGCTAACCCCCCTTTTTTTGTTATTCATCATGTCTTCTTTCCACCCTATGAAACGCCCCTTATTGCATATACCTCTCTGTCTAATAAGTTCTAAAACACTTTAATCCCTTACTCTTGCCTTCTTTTCTACCCCCCTTTTTTCGTTTTCCCTTTATATTTTTTAAACAGACCTTAAAATCTTCCACACACTCGCCGCAGGTTTGCTAGTTTTTCTTCTTATTCTCAGCTACTCACAGCACGTGCACTTTTGGCACTTTTTGACACGGAATGACCACCTGTACGAATTGCCGGGCACGCTAACACACCTCGCCACATCAACACGTATACTTTTGCGTGGGTGTTTATAATGATACTTCCGGTTTAATAGATATGATTCTCTACATCTCTTCTTTGCATGCAAGAACAGATGGGTTTCAAATTGGGGTCCTTGGTTACAGATCTCAGTAATACACCGGACGGTCGATGCACCGGGTGCACACTTACGTTTTAGACTGCATTCGTGAATGAATGCTACATATTTACATTGTAAAACTATACATCATGTCAGATGTTCTACTGTACATATTTTGTATCTTTCCCAGCCCTGAGGAGTCGCGTGAAACTGTTCCAACGCGACGAAACACGTGTCGGCTGGCTATGGAATGATTAAATATTCGGAAATCATAACAACAATTGTTTTTTATGTCTGATTACTCAAGCTGTCTTGGATACTGTATTACCACATGTACATTTTGTTCATTACTGTATATTGTACTCCTGGTGTGTGCATAGGCATCTATTTTATTTACATTGTTGCATGTCAGATTTCCTTGACATACAATTATTATACTGGTTTAGGGGTTTTCCACTCGCCAGTTGCACCACATTTAAGAACTTCACCACTAAACTTTTTGGGCACACTTTTGGCAGATCGCCCTTGAATTTACTCTGTGCTTCCCAAACCCTTTCTAGTCAGTTCTAATGTCATTTTTATATAGGTGCTAGGAAATGTAATGTTTGTAGTATGGTTTATGCACCTTGATTTATGCTGATATATGGGCTTTTATGCTTATTAGGTTTTTACCTACTGTTGTATGTTTTATTTGATTCCCTACTGTGGTCTAGGTTTGATTTATTCCCTACTGCAGGTTATGTTATTAAGTTTATTTCCTATTGCAAGTTATGTTTAGGAGATTATGGTTTACTCTATTTTAGCTTATGAGGTTGGCGCAGAATAGAATTCTCGCCTTATGTGATACTGTACATGTTATGATTTATGTTACAGGTTGACACTGCATATAGTGTCTGCCAGTGATTACTGCCTGTGTCCTAAGTTCATATATATTCTTACTTTTACTATTTTCTACCGAGAGACAATTCTGTCAGTGGTCCACGTGGCCCTGCCATGTGTAAATAATCCCCTGTAAATATTGCCTGTGCCAGTTGGCACAATGTATATTGTGTGATTACTATCTAATGTGTTTTATTATAATACACAGGCTATTTTTATATTTACCCTTGTGTGGAGTTCATTTTGTGGTGTGCCTAGTGTGTTGTTACTGTGTGTGTTGTGCAAATGCTTTACACATCGCCACCGAGATAAGCCTAGCTGCTTGTGCCAAGCTACCAAGGGGGTGAGCAGGGGTTATCTTTGGCGTGTAACTCCCTTTCCCTGACTAGAGTGGTGGTCTCTGCCTGGCTTTGGCGCAAGCCTTAGCCAACCAGAGATCCCCATTTCTAACAGGTACCATGAATTGTATACATGCATAGATATGTACATGCACCACAAGTAGAATCTAGGGCTTATCACTCATCACAATGATGATGTTAGGTACACAAAATACAGTGCACAATAATCAATTACAGGATTGTCCTATGTAGGGACAACAAAATCCTACAAGAGTAATCAGGATCCACTCTGCGACTCAGAAGCACATTGTAGTCTATGGGAATGGAAATGATGGGGGTTAAACAGAGTAAAACATCTATTTAAGATACACACATGTTACTCTGATGAGCCATATAGCTGGCCATACAGGGAAATCACTTCTTCTGCCAGTTTCTCCAGCTGCTCTGTAGAGAAGACAGGGGCCCTCTCTCCTGCTTGGCCCGATATGATTGTTTCCAGAGGTGACAAACAGCAACTAATCTCGAGGAGATCGTGATAGTAGCAGTGGCAGAAGGGAAGTGAATTATTCTTTAAACCATGGCGTACATGCACACCACGTACGGAGTCATCAGAGTAGATGAACACAGCCATTGGGTCCCAGCCTTCGCAATCACCGTTAGTCTATGGCTGTGTTCGCTGTGGATGAAACCGCCCACCACGCGGTCGAATTCCGCAAGCAGCAGTAGGTTCTGAATGTCCTATATGCGAAGGCAGGCATCCGCCATTTTAGTGGTTGGAAATATAGTATTGGTGACTGTTAAGTGCGCCATCACCTCTTCAAATGAGGGCTAACATGTTTACATATGGACTACTCCATTGCCATTTGATTTCCATGACACAAATTATCTGTGTATTGCATTACTGTGCATAACCGCAAAATGAGCGCGGTGCACTGTACACCACAGTTGACAGTTTTTAATCTAAAATTCCCTAAAATTAACATTATCGTGGTTCAAATACATTTCTGAATGTCTAATTTGCACATTTATGTTACAGACACATGTGAAGGCCACAATGGGGGTTATTGGTGGATAGTGGACAGTAGACAACTATCATGTGGATAATGTGTTATGCTTTCTGAACCAGTTATGTGTTTCAACATGGCTTTTGGTTTACTCTTCATAAATGTTACTCTGGACACTGAGACCAATCTTCAAAATTGTTGTCACTACACACAGAGCTACTGTGGGAGAGTGAGGAGATGACAGCCTACGGTGTACCACCCATTTCCAGCCCTCCAGACCATGGAAGAAAGGGATGTCATCAGGAAGTCTTGTTTGAATAGGCAAACAATACAGAATGTATGTGATCAGTTGGAGCCTGATCTCCTTCCTCAAAACACTACTCCTACATGTATCCCACCTATTGTGAGACTTATAGCAGTATTACATGTTCTAGTCACATGTTCCTTTCAATAAACGGCAGCTATATCTGGGGGTATGTCACAACCAATGTTCAAAGGTGTACTACAAGGCATGCTTTCTGCAATGATGAGACACATTGACAGCTACATCCAGTTCCATAGAAGTGAGGATTTAGCCAATGTGAAGGTTGACTTCCATGGATCTGGTCACATCCCACATGTGGTTGGAGCTATTGATGGTACCCTTATTGCCTTAGTACCACCGCAAGCCACGGAACAAGTTTACTGTAACAGGAAGCACTTCCATTCTATCAACGTGCAAGTTGTCTACTTACTGGATTTGTACATCTCAAATGACTGTGCCTGGTTCCCAGGATCAACCCATGATTCCTTCATACTGCGGAACAGTACCATACCCCAGCTGATGCCGCAACTACTAACGGAGAAGGCCTGAACTGTTGGTAAGTTTGATCTGTCGTAACTTTGTGTGGGTGATGTCAGGTAGTATGATCAGAACATGTTTAACTGATTGTTGCACTTATGTCTTTCTCCCAATTGGAGACTCAGCGTATCCCAACCATCCATGGTTAGTGGCACCATTGAGGAATCTAACTACACCAGGGGCAATCCGCTTCAATGAGGCCAATGGAGGAAAATGTTGGCCAGTGGAGTGGGCTTTTGGGCTCCTGAAGGCCAGGTTCAGATGTCTGGACAAGACTGGGGGAACCCTCCTCTACTCACCCGGAAAGGTGTGTCAAAGCACTGTGGTCTGCTGTATCCTCCACAACATCACCCTGCTACTCAACATCCTGTATATCACAGAGGATGGAGAACTATTAAAGCAACTCTTGTTGTGATGATGTGAGGAGTATTTTTAGGGAAAATACTAGGAAGCTAGTGCTCTGGCAAATTCTGGTGAACGGTGTTTCTTGAGGCTGTTTGTGACACATGTTCATTTTGTTAGTGTTGTTTGCTTAGCTTAAATTATGTCATGGACTGTGTTCCTCAGAATCTGACTATGTGAATTTTGTCCTATGCATTCTTTGATAGCTAGTGTATTGGTTTTGGTCTGATTTAGGAACTTTCACCATGGCATCTTCATGTGGACATTTCAGAGTTGTGACATTAGCAGATATATGATGATGTCTGGATGTATGTATTGGACATGGATTGTTCCTGGGAATGTCTGTAACAGACTTTGGATGTATAAAACATGTACCAAGACAGCTTGCACAGTGATAGGATGGAAGGTAAGAGGAATCCATTGGACGTGCTTATTGTTGTGTGGTGGTCCTAATGCAATATGTGAACCATCAAGTGGTCCAACAAAATATTGTTGTGGGCCCAAATCATGCCAGTCTCCCCTCACATTGGCTAAATCATCATTGTGTTTAAGCTGTATACAGCTGTTGATGTGTCTCCTCATTGTCGGACATTGTGCATGTGGCACATCACTGACATTTGTTTGTGACATTCCACCAAATGCAGTAACACTGGATGATGCTGTTATTCCGAAACTTTTATACTGTAATGTGTCTTTTTATTGCTTTAAATGATGTAGAATTCCTTTTGTGAGGTAGGGGATATGGCTCCAGTTGATGATATAGACCTATTATATTTTGCCTATTCTATAGGTAGTTGTCTGATGTATCCCCTCTTTCCACGTTTTTAAGGCCTGCATCTGAAAAGTTGATCATTGACACAGAATATTTGAGTCATGTTTGATTTGCTCTCTTTCTGACATCATGCCAGTCTATGATTGGAACAATTGAATACATATTTTGTAAGACAAGACACTTGCATGTATGTATTGGTGTGACATGGTTGTATTCCTGAGCTAAACATTGTGTGCATACAACATATCCATGTTTACACACGTAGCTTGTTTTGGTATTGTAAAATTCACATGGGAGTACATATACACATTGATAGATGTGAGATTTACTACAGCAGACAGGGAGTTTGTGACTTGTGTATTTATTAAAGTGGTAAAGGTGAAAAGATACATTGTGCAAAATCAAATGAAACAAAAAGTTGAGTAGTCAGTTATGGTGAATGAAACCATAATTGTAGAAGCCAAATTGTCTGAAGTCCAAAGTCCAAAATACTACTCCCATCAGAGCCCAGAAATAGTCTACAGAGTAAATGTGGTGCTCATACTGGAGGAAATTAAGTTCAAGGTTTCTTGCTGGCAGTGTTGGGTGTCTGGCCCTCTTCACCTCCTGGATTTTTGCATAGATGTCCCTGCTAACAATCACGGGGGATGTGCTGCCGCAGAGACAGTGGTGTCTCCAGGCTTGTCTTCCTCTGAATGGGCCTTCCTTCCTGTGGCTGCCACAGATGTAGATGGCCTGGATGTAGTTTGACCACAGGAAGAGGTAGATGGATGGTGGTGGAAATGCCCTGCAGAGGGTTGTGTTGATGTTCTGCAGCACTCCAAAGAGCTGGCCCATGTTGGTGTTGTAGGTGGCCAGCTCCTGGTGAATGTCCCTCTGCAGCTGCTTCATCTCCCAGGTTTCCATCAATACCTGGCCCATCACGTTGTGGGAGCCCTGATAGGCTCCCAAGACTTGGTCGATTATAGCCTGGGTGTGTGTATTCCCAGTGGCCTCACTTAGTGGGCCCACAGTACCCCTCCCACAAAACCCACCCCCAGGGGGCTGTGTCCTTAGGCCAGGGTGCCCTCTCCCACTTGTTCCTGGTTCCGCAGTGACTGGACTGGTGATTCTCACCTCAGAATCTAGAACTGAGAGGCAC
Organism: Lissotriton helveticus; assembly: GCF_964261635.1. NCBI lineage: Eukaryota > Metazoa > Chordata > Amphibia > Caudata > Salamandridae > Lissotriton > Lissotriton helveticus. The sequence goes on along the minus strand of NC_136063.1, from coordinate 891,378,745 downwards.
AAGATGATAGTGACTGTGCTAGGTGCACATGGTGTGGGACTGGGGTTGGCTGAGGTGTTACAGCTGGGGTATAAGGTTTTGGGTTGCGTACAGGGAGACTCACTGCTGCCATCTCCCCAGGCTGAAAAGATGTTCCAGGACTGTCTCCTCGTCCACATGTCTAGGAAAGTTATCATCACTTAGGCTTTCATCCAGGAGTGGAGTGGGATTCTCTTTAGTGGACAAGCTTTGGAAGGTGCTGTGCCAGATTGACCTGTGAACTAGAGAACATTTTTATTGGTTGAAGTGTGGAATTTTGTCCTACAGCAATGACTGTCCATAGCCCCCTGGCTGCTGTTCATGTCCATTAACAACCATCCGCGATGCTCGCCTCGTTCCTCATGGCCTTTTCCAACTTGAACTGGCCTCTTCGTACTGTACTTTGCGAAGGTAACTTTTTCAGTTGGACTAACCTGATCCATGCATCTGGCCCATGCTTCATCGCGATCAGCCTGAACTTCTTATTTTACCCTGGTATAACACAACCAGATGATGGCGAGTGGCGCTTTGTACTTTTAGGCACATTACTTACTTAAATCTTAGAAATATCATATTTCTTGTTCTACTGGTTGGACTTTTGTCATTTTTGTCACAAAATATTTACTAAATTTTACTCCGTTTTTCTAAATGGGTGTTGGATCTTTCTTGTGTTTTCACTTTATTGCTGTCGCCTGCTGCAGTAATGCGTAACACTTTGCCTCTAAGTTAAGACTGACTGCTTTTGTGCCAAGATACCATAGGGTTAAGCACAGGTTAATTTAGTGACTTTTTGTGGTACACCCTGACAGGAATTGTGGTTATTGCTTGAGGAGGACTAACACCCTCTCAACCAAAAACATAACTTCTCACACAATGGATTAATCATGTTACCTAGAGTCAGCAGTCAATTGTATCATTGTCACAATCCATGGCCCATGTGGCCTGCAGTGGGTTAATGGAAGACCCTGTGGAACCCTTCATGCTCCCTAATATCCAAGACATACGCTGTGGTCACAGCCTGCAATGACCTCACAGGTTCCACTGCCATCGCTCCATTACCTATTACTTTGTTTTAAAAACCTAAAATGGAAAGGTACCTCTTACCGCTTTTTACTACCATGGTGTGTGATTCTCGGCCCTGTTGCAGGGACAGAGTTTATAACAATCTGCTGCAGGATTGGTAAGGTACTCTTTGTTGTCTATATATTAAGGAGAAGGAAGGGGACATCTAGAGTTTGAAATTTGAGTGCTTTATCCTTCTCCCTCAACATTTTAAATAAACACTGAGAAGGCTATGTCGGCTGGATCAGTTACCAAAATAGAGGATGAAGAGATGTTGCTGCTGAGAAATCATGTTTCAAGCATTTCCGTTACATTCATTTGCCGATTCTAAATAAAGCTCACATCATACAGTGCACCACACTAACAATAAGGAAGAACGCTAAAGTCTTTTTAGTGCTGTTTAGATGTGCTCAGAAGTTCTTGTTTGATTTTTTTGTGCTTTAACATGAGGTAATCAGAACATAGGAGATAGGATAGCTCTCTGGAGCATTGACCTCTCAAGCCTGACAGCATATACCTAGCAAGTATTCAATATTGGCGTTTTTAAGCACACATTTAAAGGGAAGGTTAGCGTTATTGCCCAAAGTGGAAACAGCAGCTATAAAGGCAATATATTTTTGCAAGGAATTCATGAATTACAGTAGTATTTTAATTATGTGTCTTTACGACGTTTGTATTGGTCTAGTGGCAACGACAAAATGGCAAAGCATGGTATTTTTGTCAACAACTCCGAGCGCTCGGTTCCATAGTTTATCCCCCTAACTACCCGTCGTTTTTTAGTGAATTATGTGTTGAGAAAATTGTCTGCCTGCGTTTTCTTAGCAACAAAATCATGTGCTGCTGTGAGTGTTATGTACACAGCATTGGCAGGAAATAAATATTTATTATAGTGGCAACCTGGACTGGTCCTCAGATAAATAAGTGATGATGTGCTGTCAAATTTCTTGTGACCATGGTAACAAAGTCCCAGAAATAACCATTGTTTGTGTTAGTACCTGTTTGTAGCTTGTTCATTGATAGCTTATGAATGTGTCATTATTTTTTAACTTTTGCTTTGTAAAAATGTTTGTCTGGAGATCCATCGTTATTTACGAGAATTATGGGGCATATTACCAACCAATAGAGATAATTTTTGTCTCTAACTTGTTTTTATCGCAGATAAACCTTGCTATTAGCAAGGTTTATCGCAAATGCGATAAAAAACGGCCGCAATGCATGAATATCGCTGAAAAGTCAGCGATATTCATGCATTATCGAGCAAATGCTCTTAGCCATGTTATCCACCTCCCATTGGTTAACATGGCTAAGAACTGCTCAGGGCAGGTGTTAGCTTTTGGAGATATTCGCGCTTAGCGCGAATATCTCCAAAAGTTGGTAATAGGAGATAGCGATGTTAGCGACTGTTTCCAGTCGCTAACATCTTGGCACGCCCACTTTGCATGTCATTAGTGATAAATATCACTGACATGCAAAGCGGGGCCCAAGATGGTCGCTATCTCCTATTAGCTGTCGCTAACTGGTGTTAGCGACAGCTTGGTAACAGGGAGATAATTTTATCTCCGCTTTCTTGGCTTTTAAAGCCAAAAAAGCGGAGATAAACCCCCTTGATAATATGCCCCTATATTATTCCACACAATAATGCACCTAATATTGCTGGTATATTTTTTTGCTTAATGTTTTCGCCATCCTCTGAAGTAAAACGTGGTTCTGAAATGGAACATGAGATAACCACATGTACAGCGCTCTTATTGCACATTGATCCCATGCTCATCAGGCCTACTCTAAAAATGAAATATGTAAGATTCAAAATCAGGCAAGGCATTTGATTTACGTCAAACTTATTTGTGCTTTTAGATTTCTATTGCCGTTTGGCTCTCCCTATCTAATACAGCGGTGAAATACTCAGCAGGAAGATGGTTCATTTGCGAGAACATTCTGCATCTGCGACTGCTTGCTTTATAATCACAGGCAAATAACTCTCTCTTCACTTTAATTTTATTATGTCTGTTGGAAGCAGTCAATCAATCCATTGGACTGAATCTATAGCGCTGCTTTCCGAAGTACATTGCTGTATTGGTTTTGCTCACATAATTCATTTGCTCGTCAAGCAAGCTATTAGTTGTGTGTTTTCAAAGTCGATTGATTTTTCAGACCCATGTCTAGGCACTTACAATAAAGAGTGGGCACTGCTTGTGAGATTGTAGTGTTCTTTACTCAAGCACCTGTGACGTCCTGTCAGACAAATAGCATCCTCATTGCTCTTGTAAAGATCACAAATACGAACACGTGGCTGGTATATATTTTTTCAGACTGTGTTCATTGTTTATAACTAAAGAGTAATGGTTATGTCTGTTTATATTATTAGAAGCATTTTTTCAGTTTGCTGCTGTTCTGCCCTTGGAATCTAGAAAATTAAATAGCAGTAATTTAAAGGAGACTTTTAATTCTGATAAGGCTACTCGTCACCAAAGACTCCGTCTTTATTACTTAGAGGAGATGCTTCACAAATGTAAGCTTACATGTCAGTAAATATACATTTCGACATTTTGGAATAAATGTACTACTTTTGACTAGTCACCATTTCCAAGTGTAATTTTACTACAGTGTACGCTTATGTGACTCCACCCCATCAGTTTACGAGGTGAAGCCAGAATAAATGTAATTTATGACCATCAAATTATTATAAGTAACTTTATAATAGTATGTTATGTTTCGCACACTTTGCGGACATCTGCACTCACAGCAGAGACCTCTGCATCAATGACTTTCCAAAAACTGAAATACTAACCCCACCATCGGATCTGCCTTTTACCTCTTCAGCTATTAGGTCCTGCTGTCACATTCTGCCAGAAGGGTACATACCACATTTCTGAAGAGGAAGATACATTTCTCTGAGGCAGAGACAGCCCTTGTAGTCAAATTTGTGGTAAAACATCACAAACAACTACAGGGACTAACTTAATTCCCTCTCAGTATAACACAGAAGGCATCCTTTTGATAGGAGGTGACAGGCTCTGGTAATATATTGAGGGAGGGGGCACGGACTATTGTGGATATTGAAAAGAAGTGGTAAGATGATAGGAGTCAGGTGGAGAAGTTCTTCAGAATTCAGCTGACAACCTCTTGATGGATGGTAATCTAGATCCCATCTCTGTCTCACCCTCTTAAAATGCTGTTCTCTCCACAATGCTACTCCATGTGCTATATGGGCTGCTTCTTTCTGGCAATACAAATGGGGTGCCAGGTAAGATGGTAAACCCACCTCTCTCTCTTTCTCTGAAAACAAGCCTACACTTCCTCACCCATATCTGTTCTTCACAAACACCTGCATTCCTAGGTACACATATATACATCTCAAAAACATTATTTACCCCCAACTACCATACATTTCTACATATTGTATATTTACTCTTTCTTATACTTTTTTAATACACCAACATTTTTAGGTATGTTGGTTGCTTCAGCTGTGGCAGCTGTGGCAAGGGCCATTACAGCTACAGCAGGGCAACTCACAGAGCAGATCTTGCAACACAACCCATATACAAATACAGGAAAGTCCTTATGCTAACAATTTGACTAACATACAAAATAGAAAAGTTCTGTCACATGTTTTGTTACACCCTAACACTATATTTGACCATTTGTTTTGGAATTGATTTTAAATGTAACCTTGGCATTTATACTGTTACATTATTACGCCCTCATACTTACATTTTTTACTATTTGAAGGCCTTATGTTTTTGCCCCATCCACCACTTGCCACAACATCAACTTCAGCTGTATCAGTGCACAAAAACCAGTTCAGTTCAGTCGTTCAGAATTCTCTCCCCGCTTCAGGCTGGGTTTAGGGAGAAATTATCAACTTTGGACCACGTTCTAAGGCTGCAACTGCTCCACTGGAAGATGGTTCGTCTCGAGAGGGGCAGTTTGTACCTGATATTTGTGGATCTCAGGTCAGCCTTTGACCTGGTCCCAAGGGCTAAACTATGGTCCGTTTTATTTGACCTAGGAGCCCCGGTGTATCTTATTCATCTCATCCAGCGATTGCATGAAAACAACTTTGCACAAATACGATTTGGCAAAGACGGCGGTATAACGCCCCCTATTCCGATTAAACGAGGTGTGCGCCAGGGTTGCGTACTGGCCCCAATTCTGTTTAGCCTTTATATAAACGATATGATAAATGCCCTGTCAAATGAGAAAGATCTAGATGACCCCAAACTAGCAGGGAGAAGAATTTCAGCAATGATGTTTGCTGACGATACGCTTTTAGTATCAAAATCTCCCATGGGGATCCAAAGGGTGCTGGACAGATTCCAGTTGTTCTGTGAGGAGAGAGGGCTCGAGATCAACCTCCAGAAAACTACATTTATGGTTTTTAACAAACCAAAGGGTACACGTCCAAACCCCATTTTAAAAAAGGAACCCCTAGAAAGTGTAAAATCTTTTGTGTATCTCGGAATTACAATCACTGACACCATGGACTGGGGGTCTCACATAGGGAAAGCAACACTAAAGCTAGCCCAATCAACCGGGGGAATAATGAAGGTATTTAACAACACAAGTAGGAGTGCAGTTAGCCCGGCATTGGAAATTTATAAAGTGCAGGCATATGGGGGTGCTCTCTATGGAGCAGAACTTTGGGGTCACTGTAGGCCTGAAATCCTAATCCAGTCTGAGAATGGCTTCATTAGGAATCTTTTCAGGTTGACGCGCAGTACTCCCTTAGTTCCCCTCCGTTTAGACCTGGGGCTGATGGAGATGGAGGCGGTTCTATGCCTCAGACCACTTTTATATTGGCGACGTCTATAGTCGACCCCGGAGCTTCTAATATATAGAGAGGAACTGTCGGAAGTTCTAGCTATTAGTGGTGCAGTAAAGCTCCCTTGGTTTACTCATATAAAGCATCTGCTAACTAGTATGTGGATGAGGGACTGTTGGTCTGACCCGCGTCACAAAAAATAACCTAAAGACCATTTATATGGATTACAGAACGTCTCTGCTCCATTCTGATCCTAATCTGTGCAAATCTTCTCAAACTTTCCTGGAAATTAAGATCACTCCAGTTTTTGAAAGAGCCATCGATCTTATTAAGCCCACGGCAGCCAGGAAGTTGTTTCTACAATTCAGATTTTTTTTTTTTATAAATCTCTTTTATTAATATAAAAGGTGGTGCACTCAGTGAGAACGATACATATACTTGTCATAGTCAGGTTTACATAACAGTAAAACAGAATCATAATCAGTAACATTCCCGTTATGACACAAGCACAATTTGTCTGCCTAAATCCTATACTTGTAGGCCCATACATCAAATATATATTACCAATAGTGTTCAACTTGTCAAGTAGCAGTGTTATGGTGCCCAACCTATGAAACTGTTGTGTAACATTTTAAGAAACATTCCCCCCCCATAACCCAACTTGGTGTCATCACTTCTAATTAGGTCGTGTACTTCTCCTTACCCAACCACGCTCCTTCGCCCTTGTGTCTGGACACATTGCCACAAACCCCCCACTCCAGCACAAATAGTATCGAAAAGCATAATCCTCCGTCTCAGCCATCACTCCTCCTCCCCTTCAGAATCCAGGTCATCATCCTCCGGTAAGGGCTCACAGATTTCCCCCCTATAAACATTCCAGTTTGTCCATACTTTGTTCCATTTTTTGGGGGCAGCCCGAAGGACATACACAGCTCTTTCCGTGACCATTAGGAAGTCCATGTTTTCAGCCCATCTGTCCACTGTGGGCACGTCCGGAGCCCCCCATTTCTGAGCAAGATCACGTTTTGCTACTGTCATGGCAAGTGTGGCCCAGATGACACCATATCTGTTCAGATCAGTGGGGTCCCAAATGTTCAGAAGGCATTTACGCGGGTCTGGCAGAGTGGAGATCTTAAGTGCCTGGGATATGGTGCGCATTACCCGTGCCCAGTATCCCTGTATTTTGGGGCAGTCCCAGAGTGTGTGGAACAGTGTTCCCTCCTCCCCGCAACCCCTCAAGCAAAAGGGAGTGGGTGCTCTGTGTATTTTGTGGAGCAGCGTCCTGGTGTAGTAAATGCGATGTAAGATTTTTAGTTGCACTAGTCTAAATTTGGCCGAAATGCCTATTTCCTTCGGAGAAGCCAAGGCCTCATTCCACTCCGAGTCATCCATCATACCTATCTCCCCTTCCCATCTTTCCTTAAGTTTTGCCGTGGGGTCTTTTAAGTTGTTGATTAATTTCTTGTAAGTGAGGGATGTGGCGCTTTGTTGCATATACTCCGTTAACAGTCTGTCTTCAAGCGGCGAGGATTCCGGCAGAGCAGTGCCCTGCGGTACCGCTTGGAGCAGTGCGTGTCTAATTTGGACATAACGAAACGTTTCAGTGGGTCTGAGGTCATAGTGCTGTTGAAGTTGCGAGAATGGTACCACTGTGTCCCCGTCCCAAAGGTCCCCCACCGTGGATATACCTATTTGGTCCCATTGTGTGAAACCCTTGCATGTTCTAAGGTTGCCCAGTGATTTCGTGTCCCACAGTGGTGTCATTTTGGTTATCTTGCCTGTCCAACCCAGTCGTGCCTGTGCTGTATGCCAAAGGGTAGCAGTGTGTCGTGTCGGGCCGTGCAGACGTTTAAGTCGCGGTTTACTATACAGTACCGACAGCATGGAGTCCGTCCCCAATTGCGCCCAATCTGCCTTGTAGGCCGGGTCGTGCCTCGGGGCGTGGATCCATTGGTTAATTATTTTAAGTTGAGCCGCCCAGTAATACATCTGAATGTTGGGAAGTGCTATTCCCCCTTCATACCAACTTTTAACCAATTTGTCGTAGGCTATTCGCGCTGTACCATTGCTCCAGAGGAGAGCGGAGACCAACGCCGCTATCTGTGCGAAGTAGCGTGGAGGGACAAGATGCGGGGTGTTTTCCAGCACATACAGAAATCTGGGGAGTGCCATCATCTTGAATAAGGCTGCGCGCCCCAAGAGAGTGAGGGGCAGGGTAGCCCAGTGTCTAACATCAGCTCGCAGTCGGTCTAGTGGTGGTTTGAGGTTGCTAGTGAAGAAATCTGTTTCAGAGGGCACAATGATAATGCCCAAGTATCTGAAGGAGGTCACCGGCTCCGCTAGAGGGCAGTCAGTCGGTAGTTCCGGTGCCGGGCCCTTCAGTGTGTAGATTATGGACTTTGACCAGTTAAGGGTATAGCCCGAAGTCTCCCCATGTGTGTTGCAAATGTCCAGGAGGGCTGGGATGCCGTTATCAGGGTCGACCATGTAAATGAGCATATCGTCGGCATAAAGGGAGACCTTGTCCTCCCACCCCTCCTCCCACTGAATGCCTCTAAACAAGGGCGTGCGTCTGATCAGGATTGCTAAGGGCTCGAGCACTAATGCGAAAAGCAGGGGCGATAGAGGGCACCCCTGCCGAGTACCTCTGCTCAATGGGAACGTCGGGGAGATGTGGCCATTAGATACCAACTGTGCCACTGGATTAGTATATAGTAGCCGTATCCAGGCTATATATTTCGATCCAAAGCCCATACGCGCGAGCACCTCGAAGAGGTATTCCCATTCCACTAGGTCGAAAGCCATTTTTGCATCTAGGGAAAGGATCACTGCCCTCTCAGTGAGAAGGTGTGATCTCGCCATCACCCCATGGACCCTCCTGAGGTTCAGTGCTGTGCTCCTATGGGGCATAAAGCCTGACTGGTCGGGGTGGATCAGGGTACTCAAGTGTGGCATCAGGCGGCTGGCCAGAAGTTTAGCCAGTATTTTGGCTTCCACATTCAACAATGATATCGGGCGATATGAGGTACAGACTTCCGGGGGTTTACCTGGCTTAGGTATGGCCACGATCGTGGCCGTACGTTGATCCAACGGCAGTTCAGCCCGTTCCCTACTGTCCAGGTACATGTCCCGCAGGGGACCACTGAGGTCTGACGCCATCGATTTATACCATTCCACCGGAAGTCCGTTAGGTCCCAGGGCTTTGCCCGATTGTTGTGAATGTATCGCCAATTGTATTTCTACTTCCGAAGGATCTGCTTCTAACTCTTGTGCAGCCTCCGGCTGTATGCCGGGGAGGACAATGTCCTCCAGCGACGCCGCCGCCAGTTGGGCAGTGACGATGCGCTCCGGTGTGTATATTGTGTGGAAATGACGTGCCAAAGCGTGCACTATGTCTTCTGGGTGTGTTATGACGCGGCCGTCAGTACTAATGAGCCTCCCAATTCCTCTCGCGCCTCCCTCTCTCCTATCCAGCCACGCCAGCATTTTCCCCGCCTTGTCGCCCACTTCATAAATCCTATGTTTGGTGTTTGCCATGTATCCCTTCTCGGTCGTTCTCAGGTGTGCCTGGTACTGCTGCTGTCGCAATTTTAGCGCGTGTGCCCTAGCCGGGGAAGGGTCCGCCATGTGTTCCGTGTTGGCATCGTGGAGTGCTAATTCTAGTTCTGTGAGCTCCTTCCGGGAATCACGCTTGTGTCCCGTAATAGCTGTAATTGCCACCCCTCGCAGGACGGTCTTGTAGGCCTCCCATAGAATCGACGGGGAGGACACCGAGCCACCATTCTCCGCAAAGTATTGTGTCGTTGCTAGTTTCAATTTTCGTCTCAATTTAGGAATTTTTAAATAATTCGGATAAATGGGGTAGATCCTTGCGCATTTTTGTTCCCCAGTAGTAAGGGTGAGAGTGACTGGTGAATGGTCAGATATACCCCTTGGTAGAATGTCGATCGTGTCAGCCGTGCCCAAACCCCCCCCTAGGAACAAAAAGTAGTCAATGCGAGACAGGCTATTGTGGACTGCAGAGTAGAAGGTGTATTGGGTTGCTGTGGGACGTAAATAGCGCCATAGATCTAGAATGCCTAGCGCTTCCAAAAATTCAGGAAGAGGTGAAGGACCCCTTGAGCGGGCTCTAGTGGGAAAGGCGTCCAACGCCGAGTCCATGATGGCATTTAGGTCCCCCCCAATGATTGTGTCACCCTCAGGAAGATCCAGCAGGAATCTACCCAGTGCAGGTAAAGTCACGGAGTGTAGTGCCGGGGGAATGTAGACTGATACCACATTAAGCGGTTTACCCTCCCATTGGCCATGGATCGCTGCGAAGCACCCCTGGTCGTCTGTAGTGTGGTGCGTGAGTATAAAGGGTGACGATTTCTTCAGAAGTATTCCCGTCCCCCTGGACCCTGATGTGAAATCTGCATGTGCCGCCATCTTGTATCCGCGCCTATCAAGTGCTTTGCATGTTGTACCCGTAAGGTGTGTTTCCTGGAGTAGAACCAAATCTGGGCCCTGTCGTTTAATAGCCTGCAGCACCAGGCCCCTCTTTATTTTGTCACCCAACCCCCTGACGTTCCATGTGAGCATGCGCAGAGGGGGTACTCCCACCGTTACTGCGGCGTTTCCGGCGGGTGGTGTCTGAAGTAAATTAGCCATGGGATCGTGGCGAGAGTATCGTCAGCAATGTGTTGGTGACCAGCGTGAAGATAACAAGGAGCATGCTATGGCCCAGGGTGGCTTCAGAGCGTGTGTAGTGAGCGATGTTGTCAAGGAGCGTACCGCCATCTAGGATGGATGCATGATATGTGAAGTGAGCGATGACTAGAACCAAAAACGTGTACATAAAGAACAAGAACAAGAACAACTTAAGCCCTCTTCCCTCCCACCTCCCTGCTCCCCTGCACCACGGACAATACCCCGCCCGCATCCCCAACTTGGCAGAGTGCTTAATCCCGTCCCCAACTATCTTACTTGCACGTGGGGTTGGTGAGTCCCCTACAGGCACCGGCCGATGCCTACCCTACTCAGCTCCGCCAACTCCAGAGTTCAATATGTTCCAAAGACGTGAACGGGTCGGCAATGCTATACTCAAATGTCAGCCGGTTGTCCCGAATCAAATGGGTCTCTTTCCAGATCCGATCCCAGTTCTGCGTCACCTTCCCCGCGTGGAGGATTCACGGGTCTCTGCTCCGTCGGTCCGCCGCCGTGGTTATCCTGTCGGTCTTTCCGTGGGCGCCGGGGATGTCCCACCTGTCGCCATCCGTCGAGCCAGTCTCGTGCCACCTCCGGGTTGTCGAAGAACCAAGCCTTTCCCTCGGCCACAATCCGCAGTTTAGCGGGGAACAGCATCGAGTATTGCAGGTCCTTATCTCGCAGGGCCTTTTTGATCTCAGTGAAGGACTTCCGGCGCCTGGCCACCTCTGCCGGAGAGTCCGGAAAGAAGGCCAGAGTCGAGTTCTGGATTTTTACAGGCGGTGAATTCCTGGCCGTCTGCAGGATTGCGTCTCTGTTTCTAAAATGAAAAAGCCTGGCCAGCACAGGTCTCGGCGCGGCCCCAGGTTTGGGCGTCCCGCCAGGTACTCGGTGCGCCCTTTCGACTGAGAAAAAGTTAGATAGGCCTTTCGGTCGCAGTTCATTTTTGATGAGGTCCTCGACGTATAAGTCCATCGCACCCTTCCCCTCTGATTCCGGTAGGCCAAGGATGCGTATGTTGTTCCTCCTGGAGCGTCCTTCTTGGTTGTCGAGCTTTTCCTGTAGTTGTTTATTGACTTTTTCCATGCGCTCCATTGCTGCTTGCAAGTCTGAAGTGTCTTCCACCAGCGCTTTTGTTACCACTTCAACCTGGGACACCTTTTCCGACATTTTCTGGAGGTCCGCCCGCAATAGGGTAACTTCGGAGGAGATGGACCCCACCGTCGTCTGCACCGCCGTGAGGGTTCTCATTACATCTTCCAGAGTCACTTTTTTGGCCCCCTCTGCGTCCGGAGGAGAGCCCGCAGAATGCCGCCCACTCGCCTGGGGGTGTCCGTGTTGTGAGTAGGCGAATTTATCTAGTTTAGCCTGCGTCGAGGTGCTCCTAGTCCCCTTGCCCGCCATGGCGTGGAATGTCTGGATTACGGGGGGGGCCGAGTATAGCGGCTCCTGTGGCACCACAATTCAACTAGCCGCGGGGCTGATTCCGCAGGTCCGGGGCGGGGTATACAATCAGGTCTGTCCGAGCTGGTGTCAGGACCCCAGACCGCTCCACACAACGTCCCCAGCTATAGACCGGACCGTAGATACAGTGTCCAGTAGAATGTCTCTCACCCGGTTCAACCACTGCCCGGTCAGAGAGTGCCTCGTCAGCGTGGCACAGAGGTCAGTCCCCTCACTCGTTTATAGAGCGCTTGTGCTGAATGATCATACCGTGCAGGGTCAAGCGGCTATCAAAGTTCACTTGCGTCGGAGCGGTGGCAAGCCCCTCACCCCAGAGCCGGGTGATGCGCCTCAGCAGCTATGGCACGGCGTCTTCAGTGCGGGAGGTGTCGCGCGACTTCCAGGCGCTATTCCCTACCGGCCGGATTCATCGCGGGCAAACGTGTCAGGAGCCAGGGGTTTAGGGCAGTTCTCTTCCCCCATCAACCATCGGCAGGGTGCCAAGCACAGGCGCTCCCACACAGAGACGTTACCTCCCTCAGTGCGAGCCGTCCGGTCTCAGGAGAGATGTGCCGGCCGTGCACCCAAGATGGCGGCCACCGGCGTCGCAGGGTCGCGGACTGCGTATTCTGTAGATCTCCCCTTCAGTCCGCCCAGTTCAGCAGTGCAGGGTGCCACTGACCTCCAGGGGCTGCCAGGTGTAGTGTGTAGGGCCGGAGAGACCCTCGCCGATGAACCACAAGGAGGGGGGGAGAGGGCGGGGGCGCCCACTCCGCCGAGTCCGGACAGGGCGCACTTCCGCCGGGACCCCCTCCGCATGCAAGGCCGGTGCTTCTAGTCAGGCGCAGGCCGCAGGACGGGAGTGGTGAACGGAGCAGTTCCCGGTCTCCGATTTGCTCCGGGATCAGACCGGAGCGTGCCGCACAGGTTCTGGAGTCAGCGCCGCTACTTCGGGCAGGCGATGGTACGGATAAATGAAGGATTTTACTTAAGGGCCGTTATGCTGCGGGGAGCTCCCGGATCAGGCTGCCGCCATGCTCGGCAGTTGGCCACGCCCCCCCTACAATTCAGATTTTGAGTCCTCCCCTTAGGCTGCGTGACCGCTAAATGGAAAGCGCAGAATGAGGTCAGGTGCCCTGTCTGCAATAATTCCGATGAAACTGAGCTTCATGTTTTCTTTGAGTGCCCGGGTTATATCAAAGTAAGAAAGAGATGGCTTGTTCAGATTTGTAGAAATCTAGGTAGTAGAAGATGCATAGAAACTTTTAGGATCTTGAAAACTGATACCAGGACCCAAATTGTTTACTGTGAAGCAGGGTTTCTATTCTTAATGTGGTGTACAAGAAGGGCCCTCATATGCCAAAAACAAATATGAATTGGCCCTTAACTTATACAAATGTACGCGACAGAGTTTCCCTAATTGTGTTCAAATGTTATGATGTTACGATGCACCATATTTCAAGCTGCGCAAACTTGTACATTACAATTATGGGTAGGCAAAGTAGAAAGGATAGTTATTGGAGTCCTAAGATAGACTGTTTAAAGCACTATGCACTTTATTCTTTTTCAATGAACTGTTATGGCTTGCATTCGATAAGAATAACGGGGAGAACAAAATTGCTTCCTAGCTCGGAAAACATGGCATCTTACTGATGATGTATGATGGAATTCACTCAACATGAAATTTTTAACTATTGTACAGGATTTTATTATTACTTTTATCACTGTGGATTTTATTATGTCATTTTAACATTGCTGTAATGTATTCTTCTTTGCACTTACTGGGCCATGTTGGCCGTAATAAAGTGCACCAAAACCCTTTCTTGCACCCCAAGGCAGTCTTTTATCAAACATCCTGTTAGACCTGGCTTTTCCAGTGGGGTTATCCCCAGACTTTTTGATTTTTGGCCTCTTGATTTGGACCCTGTTTTTGTTCGTTTTATGACTCTGGGCACTTTACCACTGCTGATCAGAACTAAAGTGCATATTCTCTCCCTGTAAATTGTATTTATGGATTGGATTGAGCAGCCTCTAAATGTAACTCAGACCTTCCACTGCAGTGTCTGAGCGTAGTTTGGTACTGCCATGTCTACCTGTAAAGTGCACCCACTTGCCAGGTCCTAAACTTGCCTTTTCTTACATGTAAGACAGTCCTACGGTAGGTAAAAGATAGCCCTATAGGCAGGGCGTGAAAGGTAGGACATGTACTGAGGTGTGTGACATGTGCTGATAGTGAAATACAGTGTGTTTCGTTTTTGACTATTGAAAGGCTATCTGTCCCATAGGATTGAATGGGGGTTTATTTATAACATCTTATAATGATAACTTCACATTGGGATAAGATAGAAAGGTGGAGTTTAGTATGCCTGAACTCAGAATATAAAAATACATCTTTTAGTGAAGACGACTTTTATATTGTGTGTTTGAAAATATCACTTTTATAAAGTCTTTCTTGCTTAGCCATCCTGTGTACCTGTGCTGGTGTGTTATTGACTACCTGGCTTTGGAGTGACAGGGGCTAGGGAGGTACATTCACTCAGACAGCCACGGGGGGTAATCTGTGTACTGCCTTTTCTGAATGAGTCAGGGCTGTGCTGAATTGGCTTGGGCTGCATTCAAAGTAGGGGGAAGGAGATTTATTTCACACCTGAATGGGCCCGGTCTGCCTTGGACAATGCTGTCTCCGCCTCCTGCCAAGAAGCTGCACCAGAGAGGACAGAACCGGTTTTGGCTGGGCAACCACCAGAGAACAAAGGAATTTGTGCAATAAAAAGTGGGGCCTAGACCCTAGACTTTTAGAATACTTCTGGACTCAACAGGAACCTCTGCCAAGGAGAAGAGCTGGGAAAGCTGAAGGAGAAGTACTGCCCTTTTGCTGTGTGCTGTCTGGGGTCAGACTGCAGTGGCTGTTTATGTAAAGGAGAGGACTAAAACTTTGATGTGTGCTGTGTATTATGCTCTAAGAAGATCTCTAAGGGCTTGAAGTAAAACTTGCCTCCTGTTCAGAAGTCTCAGAGACACAAAGAGTTAGTTTCCTCTGTCCTCCTCCATCTGGAATGGCTGTTTCAGCTACCAAAAAGGGAAATTGCAACACAGACACTGCCGAGCGACGCTGTAAGCTGCACTGAAACGCTGGGCACCACTTGAGATGAGCTTGATGCACTGCCCCAACTTGCACCGTAGGCCTGACCCCTGCCGATGCCATGTCGCATCGACTCCAAAGCCGTCACTGAGGTCGCTGCCTGTACTGAAGCCGAGGACACCACTTGTGATGCTCACGATGTACTGTCCCGACTCGCACCGCAGCCCTGCCTTCACTGACGTCAATGCTTCATCAATACAGAACCGATACTCGACATGGGTGACTCCTGAATTCATCGACAGCACACCGTCGTAAGTAACTGATGCCTCGCCACCACCGTGACGTCACCTCCCTGGCACCAGCAAGGAACCGACGACTCACCTCTCTGACAACAGTAAGGAACCAACACCTCACCTCCCCTGCATCACAGTAAGGAACCAAGCCCTCACCCCCCTGGGTTCAGAAAGAACCGACGCATCACCTCCCCTGTGGTCGTAAGGAACAGACACCGGCCAGCACCAACAAAGCATCACCTCACCGACGCCATGCACCGTCTTTGTTTTCGTCATTGCCAAGGTACTGTGACTCCGCACCTGATGCTGCGCACCTCGCGGTTGGCGCCGTACTTGGGATTTTCATCTGTCACGACGTCGTAATAGCTCCAGGTGGAGTTATTTATTGCTAAAAGCTTTATTTGTGAGAATAACCTATTTTTGAGGATATCTTGATAACTGTATTTTGGATTGTTGTCATTTTAGTCTTGTTTGGTTTAGATAAAGATGACTTATTATTCTAAATAGGTGTGGTGTCCATTTGTAGTGTTTTCACTGTATTACTGTATGTGTGCACAAATGCTTTACACACTGCCTTTGACATAAACCTGACTGCTCATGCCAAGCTACCAACGGGGTGAGTAGGGGTTATTTTACATGCCTTCTTCTGAGACCCGGAAGTGGAACTAGGAGCAGAATTACAGATCCCCAATCACTCTCTTTGCGGCCGGAGCAGTTAAACACTGCCTAACCCGCCGGAGCCGCTGGGCTGTTTCTACGCGGCAGGAGCTGCCGAACATTTCCTTTTGCAGCCGGCGCCGGCACCATTGTTCAACGCAGCAGTAGCCACCGGGCATCTTCCTCGTGGCTGAAGCCGCCGAACATTTCCTTTGAGGCGGGCACCGGAGCCATTGTTCAACACGGCAGGAGCCGCGGGCATTTTCCTCGAAACCGGAGCAGCCAAACATTTCTTTTTGGTCGGCGCTATTGTCAAACGCGGCCGGAGCCGCCAAAAATTTCTTTTTGTGCCGGAGCCATTGTTTAACGCGGCAGGAGCTGCTGGGCATTTTCAACGCGGCCGGAGCCGCTGAACATATCCTTTTGCAGAGAAAACACCAAATGCGAGCAGCAAGCAGCAAGCCGCCACACCACGCCAAGCCACGAGTCCAGAGTCCAGCGTTCAGCGGGGTATCCGCCGAGAGCTGCAGGAAAGCTAACCCCGCTTGACCCAACAGCAGCAGCAGAACACCGAGGAGCCACTGGAGCCTGGAACCATAGCGAGACACGGGAGCCGGGAGCTGCCGCGATCCTGCCACGCGCAGTAAGTTACTTGCAACGTAATATCTTGGCGGTTCCTTGAGCTGCAATTTTGAGACTGCAATTTTGAGACTGCAATTTGAGACTGGGGGAGGCGGCAAGATTGGCTGGAAGTTCAGCCGGAGAGAGGAGCCCGGAGACTTGCTATCTGGGGCTGGGCGGAGCAGAGCACGAGCACGTAGCACTACAACCTCCATTCCCACCCACACAAACTCGCGTATAAGCCCAGCATATCACCCAGCTCACCCGATTTGACTATCCAGATTATTGCCCGCGGGCCCCTATCCATCATCCCCCGACGGCTGCTGTTCGCAGTGCCCGATCCATTGCCATTTGCCTTGCTTTGCCTCAGTTCGGAGATTTGGCCAGTATCGGCAATTGCGTGTTGGTCATTTACGCAGCAAGCAGAGAAGCACGGGGGGCTGTGTTGGTCCCTGTGGGTTCCTGGAGGAGCTTGAAATGCGGGTGTGCATCACTTGTTGGAGATCTGAGGCGCGGCGTGTAGAGAGGTGTGGGGGTGGAAGAAATATACCGGTCTAGCCCAACCAGTTTAATCATCCTTAAGTGTCTGTGGATATGAGATCTAGCCATCAACGTGGGGCTCTACCCAAACAGAAAATGTGTAATAGGTGTTATGACCTGGTAGAAATGATCAATGAATCTTCTATAAAAGTTGGCGAATCCCAGAAAAACACTGTACATCTCGTATGGTCTTTGAGGTTGGCCAGCCCCTGACTTCTATAACCTTGCGTTCTACCATGCTCATGCCAGAAGGAAATAGTATGACCCTGAGAAACTTAATTTCAGTTACATGAAAACTCACATTTAGTTAGCTTGCAATACAACTTATGCTTTCTCGGGCACCCAGAACAGTTGATACATGTTGAACATGTGTGCCTTCATTTGAAGAATATATCAGGATGTTATCAATGTAAACTATAACGAAAAGATCTAAGAATTCCCAAATCTGGTTTTGAAAGCAGCTTTACACTCATCTCCTTCGCGGACTCTTGCCAAGTGATAAGTCCCTCCTAAATCTAGTTTGATGTATATGTGGACTTGTTGCTTGCCGCTTAATGCCGCCTCCAAATGCTGGAGGTGGGACTCCCCGACCCCTCGCTTCAGCGTTAGGCTAAATAGGGACACCGTCCGAGAAAGCCCTGCTCACCCCCTTAGAAGCTTGGCACAAGCAGCCAGGATTACCTCCAATGCATGAGTGTTCAGTGTGTGCAACCACGCTTACAGCAACCCAATGATGTCACCACAAATAGACTCCACTAAGTTTTTATAAAATGAGTCTAAACTTTATATGAGAGGTTATACAATATGACCACACAATACAATTTCAACATAAAATAATGGGTAGTATTCTTTCTGGTGGGTTGGTAGGTTCTAATCCCAACCACAGCTCCTAACCAACAGTTAAGCTCACGTCTAACCATTTCCAAAAGGTTGGGCCAGTCGTATTGCTAGAATCACACATGTTGCAAAAGGAAACAAATAGTACAATTCGTAACAATATTCTCTTATACTGTGCAAAAGAGAAACAATTCCATACGTAGCGCCACAGTCATGTACATAGCAATTGAAGAAATAATGCAATTCGTATCACCACCAGCATGCCGTGTATCAGGAAGAAACAAAGCAATGCATCACACTACAATCCTGTACAGTGCAATGAAGAAATAATACACTGTGCCACATTATACTCAGATACTGTGCACTGAAGAAATAATGCAATGTGCCACATTACATTCGGGTAATATGCAAGGGAAAAATAATGCAGTGCGTAGCACACCAAGCATGTAGTTTGTCAGGCCCAAATGAGGTCAGGCGTCCTAGGACAGTTTGAAAGTTAGTTGCAGCAATAATGCACAGTGTAATACGACAGTTTTACGTGCTCCATTAACAGTGCCCTCATTATGGATCCAATGATGACACAAAAGTACTGCTTCCCTCTGCGCCCCAGTACTGCCCCTCCTTGAGTCAGCACGGGCTGGGATCTGAGCTGAAGCAACGGCTCACATAGCTGACTGAAATGGGAAGCAGAGAGAGTGTCCCTCTGGGCCCGCATCCCCCCCCCAGGTGTTGATCCACGCTAGCTAGGGGGCCGCGACCCCACTCGCCTCCCCGACGTCAGCTACTTGGGCCTTGATCCAGAACTCTGTCACAGGGTGAGGCAGGCTAGAGCCGGTGGCTCTGCTCTTCCGTGGCTGCTGGTTCAGGCCTCTGCTAGTGACTCTGAGGGCCCAATGACTTGGCCCTCCTTCCGGCGGTCTTAGTCCACCCGAGGTCCGCCCTCAGCACTGTGGAGACTTAACCTCCAATTCGGTGCACCCCCTACTCAGGCACTTCTCACCAGCGCCTCAGGCTGCACTTCGACACTCACACCGCGTGTCCGAGGCTCGCCTCTTCTCTGGTGCTCACGACAATCCGGTGCTCTTCACCAACTCTCCCCTTGCACCTCAACACGCACCCTGCGCGTTCGAGTCTCTCCTTCTCTTCTGGTGCACCAGATGTCCAGGCGCTCTTCACTAAACCTGGGTGTAGATCGAGTAGTAGAACTACGCATCATTATGCGAAGTGCACTGCGCAAGCTACGCGTAGCTACGCGAACTGCGTAGTGCACTGTGCAAAATGCTGTTCGCACTGATTGCACAGTGCCGGATGCTTGTCCGCATTGTACAATCAGTGTGAACCGCATCTTGAACAGTGCAAGCGCTCGTTTTCTGATGCTCGAGTAGATTTCTACTCTAAAGGCATTTTTCTCAACGCGGACTGGTAGTTTCTCATAGCGAGCGGTCGCAAGCATACTCGACCACTCTCAATGAGAAACCTGACCTCCCCGCGTTGAGAATCTCGCCGGGAGGTTTATTTTCTATGCTCGCGATCGGCAACTTGAGGTTGCTGATTGCGAACAAGGAAAAAGTTTCGCCGGTATTTTATTTTGCTCGCTCGCGTTCGCCAACTTGACGGTGAGGACTGCGAGCAAGCAAAAAATTACCGCTACGCTATGCTACACGTGTTTGCACGGCGCTACGTGCAATTTGCGTAATGCAACGTAGCTCAAACTACACGAGCGTAGCGTAGTGCTTCGCCCAGGGTTACTCTTCACCAACACCCTGGCTGCACCACGAAATGCAATCTGTGTGTCTGAGTCTCACCTCTTCTCCAGGTGCACACGATGTCCAGGTGCTCTTCACCAACACCCTGGCTGCACCACAACACGCACCCAGCGCATCAGAGACTCACTTCTTCTTATGGTTTCTACAAGGCCCAGACACTCTTCACCAACACCCGAGCCGCACCACTGCATGCTCCAAGTGCGTCCGAGACTTGCTTCTTCCTTTGGTGCACACAAGGCCCAGGTGCTCGTCACCAACACCCAGGCTGCACCATGTCACGCACACTGCACGTCCGAGCCTCGCCTTGTCTCTCCGTGCACACCACGACCAGGCGCTCCTCACCAACGCCTTGGCCTGCACTTCAACATGCACTCTGTGCATCCGAGACTTAGCTTACTCCTGCGTGCCCACGATCACATGGCACAACTTCTTAGGGTCCCAAGCTGCAAAAGCACGCACACACCATGTTGCTTGGGACTGCTCTGGAACTTTTATGATCCTGTATTTCCAAACAGGGAGCCAGCTCACCTCAGGCCCTTGGGGGTTTAAAGACACAGCACAAAGCACAGTCTTCACCAGGCAGGGGGCCCCAGTGCCTCCAAGCACAGTCCCAAGAGCCTCTCCCTTAGTTAGAACAGCAAACTGCAGACCAGCCCCAGATCACGAAGCAAGGATTGGTCTGTCCACAGCAGTCTCTTCAGTTGCTCCTTCTTTAGCAGAGGTTCCTCTTGACCACAGAATGGGCCCAATCCTTTACAGTCTCAATCCATATCTGTTTTATTCCCACTTTCAGGAGTTTCAACTCTCCTAGTTATACCCCTAAAAGTCTTTGAAGTTCGTATGTGCTCAGGGGGCCCTGATCCCTCCCTTAAGCAGTTCTGGGTGTCTCCCTCCCAGTGTCACCTCTCACCCTTTGATACTGGGGGTCTGGATCCTTAATCACTCAGCAGGAGATGGGTCAATTGGTTTATAGCACCAGCCCAGGCCTTTTCACCTCCCGGGCTTATCCTCCCCCTACTCTCCAGATGCAGGGCAGCCTGGTGCCATCTCACCCCCTCCCTGGGTCAAGACCTCTCCCAGCTCCTCTCACCTTTCAGTTCCAGACAGACAATCCACGTTTCAGATACACACAGAAATGCTCAGAGCACAAAATTCAGCCACTTTCTAAAAGAGTGGTTTCTGAACACACAGTGACAAAACCACCTTCACAGAAAGATGTGTTTTGACACTGTGAGTTCATACATACTAAACTTCACCTCTCCAATACAAACTGACAGGAAACTAGGCTGACAAACACAATACTCAGCCTCCCCCTTCTGTCCTATGGGCAGGATGGCCTTTCAGTGGTAAAAAACTAAATGGAAAGTTTTTCACTGTCAGAACATAGCACAGTATATGTTCTGACTTTTACCTACACTGCACCCTGCCCAGGGGTTACCTGAGATCTACCACAGGGGTGCCCAACATGTATGTAACAGGGATAGTCAGGCCTGACAAGTGGTTGCACTTGTCAGGACAATATGCTAACTTAGCATTCTGCGCGAAGGCCCTACACTTAAGACCTGAGTTCCCTTCTCTGAGCGCCCTTGCATTACTAGCCCTGGCACACACAGTGCACATTACTTGGGCCATTACTAGTAAGGTAAACATACCAATCATGGCGAACCAATCCCCATTTCATTTTACATAGAGAACTCTTGTACGCTGACACTGATCAGCAGTGGCAAAGTACCCAAAGCATCTAAATTGGCTATTCTATGTCAGGAAAACGGTCTAGGGGGAAAGCAGAAAGTTTAGGGAACTTTAGCCAAAAAGGCAAAGTCCTACAGGAATTGATCTAGTAAAACTGGGATACGTGGCAGTGGGTATTTATTCTTTACAGTGATTTTAATTAAAGCACTATGGTCAATACACGTTCTGAACTCTTCACTAGTCTCAAGTTCTAAGAGGAGTAGGGACGCTTCAGGGGTTATAGATGGTTGAATGAACCCATTGGTCAAATATTTGTCAAGATAATTCCGGAGATGTTGGGTTTCAGTCTCAGTAAGTGCATACATTCTACAGCTCAGTACATCACTTCCTGGCACTAAGTCTATTTGGCATTCATACTGTTGAGTGGGGGTAATTGTTCTGCCTGTTTCTCATCAAAGACCTCAGAAAACTTCTTATACTGATCAGGAATTTCAGTATCTTTTTCTGCTACTGTTGCGACCATATAGGAAGCTAACAGATACTGTGCTAGAGAAGCACAGTTATTCCCCTCAGCATCACTCAATATATATAGACACTGATAATGTAAGTGAGCAGGGGGAAACTCTACAGTGCATGAGTTATAATGTATTCAAGTATTGTGGAGCATAAGCCATGGCATTATAAGAATGAATCCATATTGCGGTGCATCAATAACACTGAATCTCATGAGTTTCTTATGTATACCATGTATACCATTTACTCCTGCATACCGTAGCTGCACTTCTTCTGTGTGATCTAAGATAGGACCGGATGTCAAAGGTTTTCCCTCTACAGCAAACCCAGCCTCTGCTACCTTCTACTGGGTGACAGTACGCGCTATATAAGTATGCTATACATACATACATACAAGTAGTGTAATCCGGAGATCTTGCTCTATAGTGGAGTCAATAAAGTTGCCAGTGGCACCAGAGTCCACCATAACTTGGATCTCAAATGGAGGCAATTCCTGGGATGTGGAAGTTACAAAAAATATGTGGTTTTTAGTAAGTCCCATTACAGGTTCAAATTTAAGGAAGGAATTATCCATATTTCGCCCAAAAGGTCCCCTTCATTAACCTTTGGGCATTCTAGCTTTCCAGCAGCTTTTCATGAACAGGATTTATTGATTTTGACTTCAATTCACTTCTAGGTTTAGGTATAGTAGGGCATTCTCTCACAAAATGTTCTTTCTTATCACTATACATTGAGAGATAGATCAGCGACTAAACTTTTTTTCTTCTTTGGATAGTGGAGAACAAATGGATCTAGTATACATTGGTTCTCCTAAACATTGAGGATTTAGTCCAGTTGAGGCCATAAAAACTCAATCTACCCTTCCAAAATTTCTACATCAATCTCCTTTTTCCTCATTCATTTGATGATCAAGTCTAAGGGAAAGATTTAGAAGATCAATGTAATCTTTGTGTTGGGCTACTACCTGGGCCAACATATCCTTAAGTTAATCTTTTAGGATGTTGTAAAATATTGCTTCCCTTTTTTTGTCAGGTCAGGATATCTCTCAACCAGTTGATTAAAATGAGATAGATATGCCTAAAGATCTCAACTCCCTTGCTTTACTTTAAAAAGAGTTCTTTATCAGATGCCAGGGTAGCAGCTCTTTGATCAAATACTTTGAGAAATTCTGCCTTGAAACTAGACCAGTTATATAAAATTAGGTCATCTTGGTTTACTAAAGGAACCACCTATTGAACAGCGTCCCCCCAGATAAGATATAAGAAATGCAACCTGAGATTGAGCATCAAGAAAAGAGGATGGTGGACCCAAAACATCAATTGTATTTGTGTCAGGAAAATCTGTATTTTGTTTGGATCTCAAACTTCTCAGGTGTTGTGAGGGGAATAGATGAAAGTAGAGTCCCAGAAATATTTTGAGTTAAAGAGAATCCTAGCAAACTAGTGTCTCCACTGGTAGAGAAAGGGGTGATAGAGAACTCAATCCAAGCTACCTTATTTGCTAAGGTTGCTGTCTCAGCTCTAGGACGTACATTTTCTTTCTGTCATGTAGCTAAAGCATTAGGCGCATCATCTAAGGAAGCCATTCTAAGGTTCATACCGCCTGGAAGATCAAAATATTCATATGCTTGCTCTTCTGTCAAGCTATGCAGGTTTGTCTCAAAAGAATCTAACTCTTTTCAGGATTGGCACAGTGCTAAGAATGGACCCTCATACATGCACCATTGGGTTTCTAATTGAATATGACACAGGACCCCTGAGATGCCAGGTGAGGGAAATGAGGAAGTATAGGGACAGCAGGAAATGAGACCCGAAGTGACAAATGTATGAGATGCTAGCATAATTTATGTATGTGTTGATTTAAAATCATCTAAAAAATGTACATGTGTAATACCACTGATACCGTCAATGAACATCTAGAAAATCTTTCCTTTCCAATAAAGGAAATGGGTATCCAAAAAAAATAAGATTCTTATACATCTTTCAGAAAAAGTGGAGAAAGGAAATCTATAACACAATTGTTCATATTTCTGAAAGTTTCTATCACGAAACAGGTATCTACTCAAGCAAGAGCGCTGTTGATTAGGAAAGTGATTTATTTAGATGAAGGTGCCCTCCTCAGTGCATTAAACTTCCTTGTGATATTGAAAATCCAAACAGTGCATGTTTTATAGCACTTAAAGGTTCACTAACTGATTCACCTAGATAATGCTTTCCTCAGTGCTCGATAAGTAAAGTCAATGATAAGTTGTCAACATGAGTTTGTAAATGCCAAATGAAATTGAACTACAGCAACAATTCCATTGGGAGAAAGAGCACTCCTCCGCTCTGACCATCTGACCATCAAATGAAAAGTTCAAATTGCAAGCGTGGATCATTGGGTGTGGGTACCTTATATATAGGAGATGCCCTGCTAAAGAAAGGCAAGGGATCATGGTACTTGTAGTTGTGTAAAATCTGGATGTCATTATTCCTTGTTTAAGTGTCATTCATGAGTGGTACACATGGAATGGTCATCACATTCCAGATCATGACTTCTCTGGGGATCACCTGATCTATTGGGAGAATGACCTCCTACATATTGAGCTTAAGGCTCTTGGTTCTGGGGTAAACCATATGCTGGTGGTCCCCCAGTGTTACAGGACCTTCCTACTGGGTTTAGTTTAGGATATACCCCTGGCAGGATATCTAGGCCAAGAAAAGACCTTTACCAGGCTTGTTGCCCACCTTTATGGACCACAAATGAAGACAGCCTCATATGCATTCTGTGGGTACTGTGCCACCTGCCAGGCCAGTTAGAAGTCAGGGAAAAACCCAGGGGTGGGCATAGTGGGAATAGCGGGGCTATGCAGAGTGCTACAGAGATGGAACCAATCTCTGCACAATCCGCGTAGCTCCGCTACGCACTGCCCGCCTCCTGCCTGCACTATTAAAACGTTGAAAAAGTACAATTCAAAAGCCACTTACATTATCAGCGGCGTCCCTGGGCAACCCTCTTCCTCCATCGTGCCTTCTTCTTGAAAACTGAGCATGAGCCCCCGAATGTGCATTCCTCGCGAGAAGTGCGAATGCGCGGGCACCAGCACATGCGCAGTTTTCAAGAAGAAGTCGCGATGGAGGAAGAGGAAAAAATTGTTATTTTTTAACATTTTATTAGTGCGGGCGGGAGGCGGGTGGGGGGCCAACTCGGCCGCGAGTGAGCGGCGTTTTGCCTGCACCGCCTACTTCAAGGAACAGGCAAAATTCTGCACATTCCGTAAGCAGAACGGAGTTGCCCGCCCACTCCTAGAAAAAGCACAAAGCTCCCCTGACCCCATTACCTGTTGTTGCACTCCCTTTAAAAGGGTATATATTGACATCATTGGAACCTTGGGCCCCAAGAGCCCTAGGTAGCAGGTTTGTCCTGGCCTTGGTGGACTATGCCACCCTCTACCCAAATGCCATCCCTTTGAGGCCAGTGACTGCTCGTGTGTTGGCCAGAACTCTAATGGGGATTTTGACCCATGTGGTGTTCCCCAATTAGGTAGTGTCTGACAGAGTCACTAACTTTATGTCAGCGTACATTAAGTGTACGTGGGGTGAGTGTGGGGTACCTACAAGTTCACCACACCCTATCACACCCAAATCAATGTTCTTGTAGAGAGATTCAACAAGACTTCAAAAGGCACGATACTGGTCCTGCCTGAGCCCATGAGGCATAAGTTGACGTCCTCCTTTCATCCCTTCCCCTTGCCTACATGGAGGAGCCATGGAAAGGAGTAGGGTTTAGCCCCTTTAAACTACTGTATGACCACCTTGTTAGGGTATCTCTGACCTAGTGAGGTAGGGGTGGGAACAAACCCCTAAGTTACTTCCCCTAGAATTGATCAGCTACATGTGGCACCTCCACACCTAGATGCACCACTTCTGGAAAAAGGCAAAAAGCAGCCTTGAGGCCAGTCAAGAGGTTATGAATCTCTGGTACAACAAGAAGCCACTCTGGTGGAGTTTCAACCTGGCTCCGGAAAGTATGGGTCATTTAGACTGTAGAGCACAGCGCTCTCCTGGATTGCTGGACGGGCCCATACAAGATGAAAGAGTGAAAGGGGGGTCTACCTCCAGTCCCGTAGGTACCTCTTAAGGGTGCTCCATATCAATCGCCTCAAGCCTCATTTTTGAGAAGTCTGAGGTGAGCATTCTCCTGGTGACAGTAGAAGAGGAGACCAAGCCTCTTTTTGATCTCCTATCTTCCAAGGAAAATGAAGGGTCAGTGGAAGGTGTCAACCTCTCTCCTACCCCAAAGCAGCAGAGTGACTGTTACCACATGCTAGGACAGTTTTCCACTCTGTTCTCACTCACCCCTGGACTCACATACCTGTGTGTTCATGATGGGACGCCCAGATGTTGGGGTAGCCGTGCGCAATATATGTACAGCTAACATAATATAACATGTGAACGCTGGAGACAGTCCACTTATGAAGAACAAAATTAGCAGTTTGTCAGATAGGGTGAGGGCTAATATCAAGGAGGAGGTCTCTAACATGTTAGTATTATTGGGGATTGAGCCCTTCAACTGTCCCTGGCCCAGCCCTGTGGTGCTGCTACCTAAGGCTTTCCCACCAGGTGCCACTCCAGAACTGATGCTCAATTCTGTCATGAAAACTGATGCAGACCTCATCTGATTCAACATCAGGCTGCTAGCAGATTGCTCCGACTAAAGAGGCAAAGGGGCAAATAAGAGGGCAGCATTCTCAACCTCAGAGGGCTAGTTTTCATTTCAGGTGATGCCCTTTGGCTTGTAAATGCCCTTGCCACCTTTCAGATGTCAGTTTACAGGGCCCTGGCTGTAAAGGAGACCTTCTGGTCCGCCTATCTGTATGTCATTGCTGTCTGCAGCTGGAGCTGGGAGGAACTCCTGCACCACCTGTAGGAGTAGCTTCAGGTCCTGCAGCAGGCAGGCCTGATTATCAGGGCCAGTAAAAGCCAGATAGACCAGGGTTCCATGGTGTTTCTGGGCCACCTGATAGGTGGGGGCAAGGTTTCAGCCCCTCCAAGCCAAGACCGAGAATACCATGGCCTTTCAACCATTAGGGCTGGGGGTAACATTCTGCTCCCCTCACCGATTTTGTGGAGATTTTCCTACTCTACGCTCTACATAGAGTGCAGAGTTCTAAAATACTCAACATTTTGTATGTCATGTCGAGTTAGATGTCCCTTATATAGATTACATAACTAGGCTGGCACCCATAGTGTTGTGGCACTCCATCTGGATAAGAACTTCAGTAAACTCTACACAGAGATTAATAGAAGACTAGCTCATGCTGGAACACGCCCTAAGAAACCCATGGTTATTAAAAATTAAAAACAGTCTCACCTCCCTTGGTTCATTTTGTTTAGTTATATCTCCTGATAACTGCACAACAGTATCAAAAAAAGAAATAAAAATATTATTTTTTAACCAAAGGGCTTTGGAGCGTTCTAAATTAAATTCCTCAAAAGCATCTGTAAAACTATATCTAGAGTGCCCTATTGAACAGGATGGAGCCCCAGGATATTTATCCCTTGTGACTAATTTGCGCCATCTATTTATTTTGGTACGATTTTGTCTTAACCTTATTCCTTCTATAGATTTCTTATGCGGCTGGCACCTATTCCTTAGCCGCCCTGCCGCCCTGTCTGTGTGACGGTTCCTTCCCCCAAATAAATCTACGTATTATATTCTTTTGTAAATTTTATAAAGCACACCGCAAAAGATTTATCTGGTGGCTAATGCGTAAATATCATTTTCCTCAATGTCGTCATGCTTTGTATTTTTGACAATCACTACCCAATGAATTAGAGTGTTATACTGTGCTTTTATATCTACTTCTTTAATGGAAGACAAGGTGCCTGGACCACTCTGCTCCATGAATCACGTAAAATGTATTTTAATCCTGTTTTTAAATCCAATGTCTGTCATAAAATTCCTGTTACTACTTATATCATGAAAGCTGTATTTTCTCCTTTACACTGTATATTGTACCTTTTGTACTTTTATGATCTTAAAAAAGTAAGTATCTAATAAAGTGATCTGACTGACTGACTTATGCTCCACCTCTACTACAATTATTGCACCTTTCATCTTGTTACTGATACCCATATCTAAAGTCACTTGGCTTTTTACCATCTCCTCTCTCTTCACATCAGGGAGCTTCTGTACCTGCTTTATGTTTCATTTTCTCTTTCAGTTGTCTCATTTTCTCCACTTTCTATCATCTACTCTTTTCTTAGTCTTATTCCTTGGTGCCAGTTATTTCTCATTATGAAACCTCTTATTGTTGGTGTTTCATTGGTATATGCCTTAAATGCTCCTGTGAGGTTAATATTATATTCAATATAGATTTGTCCACATTTTGTATGTTATCTTTTCATGCTCTTGTCAATTATGGGTAATTATATGTCATTTCATGGACTGCTAAAGGCCTTTGTAAACCCATTAAAAACAATGAGTTCCTAATCATTTATCCAGATTAAAATGCAAGATTGCTGTACTACAAGAAACCCACCTTAGAGATCAGGACATTGTCTCTCTGTAAAAAAAATGGGTTGGGTCTACCTTCTCTTCTCCTGTTATTAGTAATAAAAATTGAGTTGAAATTCTCATTCCTAAAACTTTACATTTCCGATTGAAAATGAAGTCAGAGATGACGAAGACAGATGTATTTTTCTGAACCTTAAGATAACTAACACCAATCTCTCTAATTGTAATGTCTACGGTCCCAGTGAAGTTGAGCCACATTTCTGGGGAAATGTTTCCACCCTATTAATTTTTTTCCCATCAGACAACCTCATTGTTGGAGAGTACTGCAACCCGTTAATGGGCCCTTTCATTATTAGAAGTTCTCATACTAGATATATCCACTCCAAAATGCAAAAAGCCTTTAAAAAATCTATTGTATCAAGAGGGCTGATTGATGCTTGGAGATCCTCTCACCCTAATGTTCCACGATTTACTTTTTACTACCCTGTACACCACACCAAATCTAGGATAGAATACATATTATTAACACAAAATGTTTTTTCAATATGTGTTTCACGCAGATATTAGTTCTATTCATATTTTGGATCATTCCCCTGTTATAGTCGATTTAGATATACTAACAGACACTCCATGATCCAATAAATAGAGATGTAACAATACATTATGATGTGATAAAAATGTTGCTGAGAAATTCAAATTATTTTGGAATGAGGATTTTTTATCTAAATCTCATCATAGACACTCAGATATATTTCATCTGGGAGGCTTTCAAAGTGACTAATAGAGGCTTTATTATGTACAATGCTGCAAACTAAAAGAAGATAGCATTTAAAGACTCCTCTGTGCTAATAAAAGAAATAAGAACTCTTGAAAATGAATATTAATCCTCTAATAAGGAAAGCATTCTGTCTTGCTTGACTAGGGCCAAATTACAGTACAACAAAATCTCTTGCCTGTGGTACTTTACTAATAATATGGTGGTCATAATGGGGCTAAAAGGCTACTTGCCAACTATCTAAAAGTCAGGAAGAAAACATCCAAGATAAATGTTATCACTGATAATATATAAATGCAACATAATATGGTGCCCATATTAGGGCTGGACGGCTACTTGCAAACCATGTAAAAGTCAGGAAGAAGAAATCCAAGATAAATGTTATCACTAATAAACAATGCAATAGACACAGTAGTGATTTAAAATTATGGAATGCTTTCCAGAATATTATACCCAATTATACACGCAGGAATCATCTCCCATTGGGGAGGCTCTGGATGCTTTCTTTAAATCTATTCCTAAAAACACAGATTGTCAAGTGGATCTTTCTTCCCTAGATGCTGGAGTCACTGTGCGGAGCTTTGGAGAGCTATTACCAAACACATGGAAACAGTAAAAACGAGGAGAAAATAAAAAATGTATCCTTGTTTGGCCAGGGTAAGACCAGGTTTTTCCTGGTCTTAATTTTGGCTCAGCCTCATATTTACATTGCCCTTGTAAATATGGGGCAGCGTAAAAATCAATGGCTGTTGAGGTGGATCACCCACAGCAAAACCCATTGCCCTCTCCTTTCACGCTAAGTGTAACGTGAAAGGGTGCCTTGTTTACAAGGCAGCTTTAAGCCATGTTACGTGGCTTAATGCTGCCTAGTAAATAAGGCAAAGCCCCTATCGCCACTACAATATCCTGAAAAGTGACGTTATGGTGGTGTTAGGGGCTTGTAAATATGTCCCTATGTTTGTTTCCCAAAAAGAACAATGATTTTTCCTTCTGTTGGAATTATCAACCTATTTCCCTAATGAACAATGATTGTAAACTTTTTGCCAAAGTACTGACCTTACGTATTAGCTCAATTATTCCAGATCTTGTGATGGTATATCTGGTTTTGTGAGGGCACAAAATATTTCTGAGGGCTTTAGAACATTTCTAAACATTATCTTCCTGGCTTGCAAATATACCTCTCCTATAGCCACCATAACATTAGATTCAGCAAAAGCATTCAATTGTGTTAACTGCGATTTCATTGCTGGAGCATTAAAATGGCATAGCTTTAGTACTCTTATACTCAAATGTATTCTGCATCCTCCACTTACATTTTTGTAAATGGTAGGAAATCCCAATATTTCCAACTGTGCATGGGTACACAACATGGGTGCCTGCTAGCCCCTCTTCTTTTTATTTTGTCTCTATACCCTTTTTTGTAAAACATCCATAGATCTTGTTTGTTTTTTAAATACAAACACAAAGATATTGAAGCCAAATTCACTGCTTGTGCAGATGACAGTTTGTTTTTTGTATCAGACTCCCAGCATACTATCCCTGAACTTTTTCATCTACTAAATGAATAATATGAATGATCAGGCTGTAAACTAAATATGGACAAATCAGAGTTTATGCCTTTGAACAAATATTGTTTTCATAAATGTTTAAAGATAAGATTCAGGTTTTACATGGAAGTCTGCAAATATCAAATGCTTAGGCATTTTATTTTCTAATTCTATTAAATATATTATTTCTGCTTATCTTGTGACAGTTAAATAAAAATAGTGACTTTATCAATAAACTCCTTTATTTTCATCCTGGCTGAACAGGCTAGCTACCATCAAAATGATGTTGTTGCCAATTGTTAATTTTTATTTATACCCTGTTACCCTCCACATGCATTTTTTTTAAATATCATAATACTTTACTGACACGGTTTTTATGGAACAAATGGAAAGCACGTATATCTTTTGCCAAAACACAGCAATCTAAAGATATTGGTGGGGATAACTTCCAAACTTTAAGAAATGCCATTCTGTCTTTACCCTAAACATTTTTGGATATCCCTTTCAAAAGAATCACAACCCAATCCATCCATCTGGCACCAATTGGGACACTCCCTAACTACAGCTTTTTCCATTCAAAACTTACATTTCATAACAACCCCTTATGCCTGTTTACACACCGAAACTCGGTCACCCTGTTACTCTAGCTAAGGCCATACTTACCCACTCTTCCTCGGACTTTATTCATTTTGAGACTCTCCTAGCTGGAATAATAAACACATCCAATTACACAACAGAGGCCTCATTTAGAAAGACTGGGTACATAAAGGGACTTCAACCATGGGTCAACTTTTTTATAAAGGGGACCCTCTTGACTTTCAAGACCTGCAACTTAAATTTGGAATTCCCTCATGTCATCCGATATGAAAGCCTCAAGGTGATTATTTTACACCTTTGTTCTTCACTCTCACTTATACAACCCAACACTCAAATCTTATTTTCTATTTTAATTTCTCCTCTGCAGTATGTGCCTCCTACATTCAGGGCCGGACTGGCCATGGCGGGCACCAGGCATTTCCCCTGTAGGCCGCTAGAATGGGGGCCGATTTTGTTACCGGAGGTCGGCAATATCGGTCCCCTGTAACAAAATCGGACGAAACCGTCCGTCTCAAACTGCTCGGCTGCACTCCCCCTCACCCCAGGGGGGGGCAGCTGAGCAGTTTGCTAGGGCCGGTTTCTGTTCCAGTCCGGCCCTGCCTACATTTATAAATTCTTAGACAGATCCCTTGAAGAATGATCTTCAACAAGTGTTTTCCTTTTAAATATGGAACAGCATTTTGTCTAAAATCCACTTCATCCCCGTTCAGCTACTACAAAACATTAATTATTTTTTGTCTACTATAGATTATCCTTAACCCCAACATATATAAACATATTTATGTCCAACAAAATATGGCATTTCCAAGTTACTGTTGAAAATGTTGCTGATCTCATTGATATTGCATTACAGGGCATTGGTGTTGGAAGGATACTAACACATTTGTGATTGTTGGGTGGTGGAATATGGTATATCAGAATCATAGACTGATGAGTAAATGGGATTTGTTATGGCAGCCGCAAACATCCTTCTTATCTAGAAAACCTGTTACTTCTCCACCCACAACTACTATTTTTGAACCTCCAAGACTCATAGATAATATTACTAAGCATCTTTCTGTATTCTGTTTAATGTATTATGACTTTATCATTTATACTTAACTTTATTTACCTTATTGACGTCCCCTCACCCCCTCCTTTTTCTCTTCTTTCTTTCTTTCTTCTTTCTGACCCTCTTCTTTCTTTTCTTTTTAATTTTGGAAAATGCTAAATTGTTTGCTGGGATTTCTTATCGCACCATTTATGCACTACGTAAACGATTTCTCTGTTTTATGTTTAATGAATATTTCAATTTCCTTTCTGTATTTCATAGGTGCTTTTATTTGCTCCTATCATTTTGTTATTTAATGTTACGTGATCTTTCTTCAATAAAGTACTTACAATATTTTTTAAAAATCTAAATTTACGTGGGATTTTATTGTGTTATGTTTTTGACTTTGTAACTGATTCTTTACTTCTAAATGCTTCCTATATTTTCTTAAGTTAATCCTGTTTGTGATAAGTCATAGGTAGTAGTGGTTGGGCGTAGGTTTAAATTACTGGAACCTTTACTAGACCCTACAGAAATAGTGACACTATTACTTGTGGTGGACTGCCACCCACTCCAACTAATAATTCACTTTCTCACTTCCTACACACTAGAGCCATTCCAAATTACCTCAGAAATGCGTAAGAGAAGTTGTGCCATTCACATTTCTGTCTGTCATGCTTCCTCCAACCTCCATCTTGGGTATCATCCATATCCAGACAACCCAAAATGGATTCCTGTAGCTGTCACAAACAACACACATGCTCCATGCTAACCTTGCTACATATACATAGCCTAGATACACTGTGCAATTTAATTAAGGAACAGGCAATGGGCGTTAAGCAGCGCTTTGTCATCCCTGTGCTGAGTAGTACTGTGACATTATAAACACTGCTCTCAGGGCTTTTGTGTGATGTCACTGGCCAGGGCACACAATACTGTGACATAATAGGCTAGGCTCACTAAAATGCTGTGTGACATCAGGGGTGCTAAGTGGTTCTGTAACATCAAGGGAAGTATAACCGTAAACACATGGGGCCACACTGCAGTGCTGCGATATCAGGGATGATACCATTGAGCAGCAATCAATCAATTAATCAATCAAAGCATTTGTATAGCGCGCTACTCACCCGGAGGGTCTCAAGGCGCTTCGGGGGGGGGGGGGTCCTCTACTGTTCGAACAGCCGGGTCTTGAGTTGCTTCCTGAAGGAGAGGTGGTCTTGGGTCAGGCGGAGGTGGATGGGGAGGGAGTTACACATCTTGGCAGCCAGGTAGGAGAAGGATCTTCCTCCCGTTGTGGCTCCTCAGATGCGGGGAACGACGGCAAGGGCGTGGCTGGTCGATCGTAGTTGGCGGGTGGGGGTGTAGAAGGTCAGGCGGTCGTTGAGGTATCTGGTGCCTTGGTTGTGGAGAGCTCAAGCAGCACAACCACATCACAGGAATTGGGGCACCGAGCAGCCCTGTGACTTCAGAAGCATGGGGGTGAGCAAGCAGTGCTATGAAATCTCATCGTTTGGGCGCTGAGTGTGACTGTGACTTAACAGGCTTACTCAGTGCTGTGACACAACAGCTTCAGCAGCACTGAGTGGTGCAATGATGTCACGGGCATACAGGCACTGAAGTGTCATGCTGTTGAACAGATAAGGGGCCCTGAGTGGTGATGTGATAATGCAGGCATGGCGCAAAGAATGGCGCTGTGATATGTCACAAGCATGTGTGACTCTGCTGAGTCGCACTATAATGTAACAGGTATTCGGGCTCTGATCAGTACTGGTACTTCACGAGCAAATTACTCCTTCTAATTCTGTGACATAACAGGCAGGTTGCTAGTGATCCAGCGCCCCTGTAGAAAAAATGCTACCCAACTCCACAATACTCACCATTAATCATAAAACACTCACAAGGCCCATAAACTAACGAAACATATTTTTGGGCAACTGAATCATGTGACCTAATTAATAAAACCTATTTATAAAATATACACACATTTATATACATCTGCAGTATTATGAATTCACCATGGATTTTGTAAACCTTTGCATTTATTTAAGCCACTTAGGGAAATGGATCTGCTCTTGGTAACATCTGTGAAATAACAAGGCCAGCTTGTCTTTTCAGAAACTTATTTATTAACTATTTATTCAAGGAAAGTGCATTATTCAAGGTAAGTGCATTATTTGAGATTCTTTTTATTATAGCAGCATTATTTTGAGGATTGGCAAAACAGAGCAAACTGTTTCAAGCAAATTCAATTAGCATGATTAAAGAAGAATAAACAGTTTTTCATCACCTAAACCCTAACTTCACTGTCTAAAACTCACTTCACCTAAAAGCATAAAGTAAAAGTCATTAAGCCCTATTAATTCTTACGTGCTCCAAAGAAAGTCCGTCAGCACGTCACGCCTAACAGGTCTCAGGAGAAGATGAGCAGGAAGCGCGCCCTCCCTCCCAAGGGGTCAGTTTTTATACCTTTCTAACTCGCTAAAATAACATTATCTGACGTTTTTTCAAGAAACTAAATTCTCAATTAGGTCATTGTCCTTTGACCAAGTCCGGGGCCTCATCACAGCCCTTATTGTTCTTAGTTTTACCATCCTCTTTGCTTCCTCAAAAAGTTACATTTCCCGAGGAGGAACTCTTGTTTCCTAAACTTGGCAGGTTCCGCAGCATCCTGTCCTTGACAAGGCCACCAAGCACACATCTCGACTCGACCATGCTTGACATTGTTTAAACGTTGTTTGTTCAGCAGAATGATGACTCTTTCATCAGCGCGACTGCGCATGGGTGAAACTTTCACTCTGGTCAAGTTTTCACAAGCTGCAAAACCGCCATCCATTTTGTCAGGCCCACTCGTAAAACTAATGCATAAACAAACACAAAACATTGATTAATGGAAGAAATAAAGTTTGTTCTGTTACCCACCCACCTTTACTAATTATTACCCATTAATCTATGTTACCTAGCAGAAGCAAAATGAAGCAACAAACAAATTTGTGCAACATTTAAGACAGAAAAAACAAAACATGAGCACACAGAAATAAGCACATGCCATTATAAAACAGCCGCATTTAATTCTGACAAGTCGATAGACAAAATTAATTTATTATTTTACACACACATACATTTGCAACATAAAGCACAAATATGAGCACACATATTAGTTTCCCGCGTATAGTGTTCTGCAATTTACTCTAGGTTGGTTAATAAAAATTCACTGCACACTTTGTTAATATTATTATTATGGAAGTTTAACTTTGCGAGTTGAAATACATTTATTTCCAAATCTCGCTCCATCACTAGTGATTGGTTTAATCACATCACGGTACATTGACGTCACGCTGTAACGTCGGTAGC
The DNA here is from genome assembly GCF_964261635.1 of Lissotriton helveticus. Taxonomy (NCBI): domain Eukaryota; kingdom Metazoa; phylum Chordata; class Amphibia; order Caudata; family Salamandridae; genus Lissotriton; species Lissotriton helveticus. Next base: position 891,342,975 of record NC_136063.1, on the reverse strand, counting down.
AGGCGGTAACCGAGCCTCTCTATGAGACTCTCAAAACACCCACCGCAATGAGCTGCGCACAGGTGCACACAGGCGTGAGTTTCTTCTTCCAGGTGCACCTGTGGGAGCAGGGGCAACATAGAGTAGCCTCAGACATGTTCAGAAGCTGAGACACCTCCATTTGACCAGATTATAGGCAACGCTGTACAAACAAAGCTCTTCTACTTTGCACCTACCGAGGAGACAAACTGCTGTACACGATTCCTATAACTCATGGAAGAACAGAAAATAATATGTGCTAATATTTGCCATATAGATGGAAGAGTAGTTCAGGGATATTTACCAGCATATGTTTAGCAACAATCGAACCTGCTTTTCTTCTCCAGTCTATGGAAGAAATGTTCGAGCAAAACGTCATTGGCTGTGTTGTTAGGCGGTATTGATCTAGCCAGCAGTTTAGTCTTTCATTAGATGTTTATACTAAAGGTACTGTGTTCCAGAGGGGCACCATGCCTCTGTGGCTCAAGGGGATGCACAGCGAGCACCACAGAAAGTGTCATGGGCACCCCGTATAAAAGATGCTGTGCAGTGCTGCCGCTGCTCCCAGCACTAATCCTTTCTGAAAGTTCCACTCCATCACTGTAGACCTGGTGCCATGTTGTTTTCAGTGCTTGCAATGCATGCTGGGACAATGGGAAACGAAACAGGATGGCGAATAAACCCCATTGGATTCTGAGGGGAATCCCCTCAAATGACATGAAGGCAAATGTCAACATATTGATGAAATGGCCATCGTAGATGCGATAATTCCCCTAACAATTCAGAGATTCCCCAACCAGTCTGTTTCAGCGTTCATCACTCCCTTGCGTGCGTCAATATTTCAACTATCTCTTTGCTGATCTGCTGGCTTTGCATCACTACTTTGTTTCTTCCACACAATCGTCCTACTAGGTTCACATCATAAACTCCCCAGCTATAGGTTTGGGCACACCGGAGGGCCAGAAACTCCTTTTTTAGGTTTCGCGTCAGCGAAATACCTATTGCTGCCCACCTAGCTCGGAAGGGACCACAGACCGGGGCACGAGCGCCGATTGCACCTCGTGGACGCGCATGCCCCGCCTCCCGAGCCGTGCACATCTCTGGTAGTCAGCCATGCCTCTCATTCGCGCGCACACCAGCTGCCCATACACGCACCAGCCACCCCCAGACACGCACACACGCACCAGCTGCCCACACACGCACCAGCCGCCCCCAGCCCCGCACACACGCACCAGCTGCCCACACACGCACCAGCCGCCCCCAGCCCCGCACACACGCACCAGCTGCCCACACACGCACCAGCCGCCCTGGCCGCGCACACACGCACCAGTCGCCCGAGCCTGTGCACGAGCCCCCAAGGCACCAAGTCCCACTTACCGGGTGTCATCTCCTCCGCCTCCATTGACGTGGCTCACCACTTTTATGCCGCCACCGCCGGGCTCCCCCTCCGGCATGGGAGCCCCCTCCGGCATGGGAGCCCCGAGTCACCACTTCCATCTCGGCGAATCACTTCGTGCACGAGCTTATGGCGGAAGTCCCGCCCCACAGCAAGCATGACGCTGCCGGACTTCCGGATTTCGCGCCAGATCGGGCCGGTGGCTTGCCAGGAACTCAAGCGATTTCCAGGTACTTGTTTACTAAAGTAACCAAACAAAATTTAAAAAAGCCGAGGCATACCACGTGACAAGTAGCAGGTGGCACAGAGAGAAATCAGGGATTTAACCAAATTAAGATTAATGCTGCCGTCGGGGTAGGCGGGAGGGGTTTAATACAATTAAAATGTGAGTTTGAATCCGTAAGACCACTCACGAGCGGCCTTGTAAGGGCGTCAACCCCAAGTCCGCCAAATCTTTTGTCCGGTTATCGCCTATCTGCCCTGGTCCGTTTTATTCTCAGCTCCGCTACTACTGCCCATTGCTTCTTGTCTCTTTCTTAGCTAAACATTTTGTTGCAGCCTTTGTGATGGGAGCCATCTACTACCACTATTTTTGTCTGTCAGACAGACAGACACTCCATAATATGGAGGAGTCTGAGCATGTTTTGAGTGAGATGGGCTGTGCTTAATTGTCGCCATCCACAACACTGCACATTCAAAACAGACTATCCGACTGGCTTCTTGTATGATCTGAGAAGTAACTAGAGTCTGAATTATTAGGACGATTGTAATGTATGTCTTACACAAATCACTTTGCGATCAATATGTGTGCCTGCTTGTTCCTGTTTAGGATCGGATTGCTGGGTTCTGTATATCTGGCTCTACCTGTAATGTTATGTGTATTTTATCTCAATTACTGGAATGGTTTTATGTTTGAATAGACACGTTTTAGATTGTTACTCGGGTGACTGTACTGATTGTTATGCACAAGTCACTTTATGGTCTTTTTTTTGAGGTTGCACATTGCTCCTTTGGTCGTATCACTATGCATATTTGCGCTAAGATTATTGGATGAATATCCTACTTGGCAATTTAGCTGTTTTCTTTTTAACCTGTTATCATGCCTTATAAATTATACTATTCTGTTCGAATGAATTGTATTCTTTTATGGTAATTAACCGAATAAAGATTGTCTGTCACTCATTTTTGTTTTTCTAGAAGTTCAGCATCGAAAATGTATATCTTCTTTCCATTTTTTAGTTTGGGCATAAAATCTAACGTGCATTATGCATTGACCAGTGCTGGAAGCCCATCCCTGGCCACCTGCAGTTTAGCGACTAATTCTTCTCACAAGTCCTGCACTGTCGGAACCTGAACGAGGTCATGTAAAGTAAACCCATCCCCTCAGGACAGTCTGGGGAGTGTAATTTACCGCGGGTCAAATAGGTTCCATGCATATAATTGTATTGGACCAGTTCGAGACTGGTTTTACTCAGTATCACTGTAATTTGCATACACCCCTTCTCCCACTTCCGGCCTGTCAGCTGGGCTGAACATTCCACATTCTGTTTTCCTTTCAGGCCTGCCAGATTTAGGATCTTATTTCCCTCCCCCTGGGCTCTACACAATCCGGACATTAGTCCTCCATTATTTGCTTGTTTTAGCATTTCCACCAAGGTTTCAATTTTCTTGTGTCCTCCAAGAAAGTGATATATTGCACTTTAGCTGTTCTATAATCTTACATACTATATTAATTTACCAGGGCAAGACTCCAAATTTGTTTTGTGTCTCCTTATAGGTTACAAATCTGTCTTTCGCGTTAAGGTCCAACAGAGTTTCAAAGCCTCTGCCCCCTCCCAGGCTGGCAATCATGCTTCATTTAAATCTTTTTCAAGGGCTGTAGAACCCACAGTGGAATGTCCTTTGCCTTGGGCACTGTCTCTGTCACCATTTTCACTGTTCTTTCCCTGATTTTACCCCATGTCCCTTCATGGGTATAAGTAGGCGCAGGGCTCTCTAATTCCATCATTAGCAGGCATACCCGAGATACTTGTCCCTGTGTTTCTGTCGAGAGCTACGTTTCCCAGTTGGGATCTCTTTACAACCAGGGCGCTGTATATTGTAACTGCAAAGCCATCTAGTGAGGCCCCATGTTTGACCGGCCTAGTCCACCTCATTCACATGGATGTTTCAGGATATCTAGCTTCACTCTTATGTATTTTCTTGCTCATACTGGGGATGCCATAAGTTGAACAGTATGTTTTCTCTAGGAAAGGGACTATTGTTCCCTGTAACACATATAGGCGTCAGGGAAACATTTTTATCTTTGCAATTGATACTCGTTCTATAAATAAGAATGTCAGTAAACTCTAGAATGTTATCAATCTTCTAACCCCTCTTTGGTTCTACCCGGACAATGTGAGGTGCTTTTCAGTTATATGTGCAGCCCAGATTCTCAAATAATGGAGTCAGTCTAATTCCCACTGTATACCTAGTTTTGGACATGATTGTTGATTTTTAGGTCTCGCCTCGGCAGCGCGCATGGGCTGTCTCTCAGAGACATCTAGTAATCTATATGGGTGGTGAAACACCGCCTATTGCTGTGTAATTTCTCACCACTTCTGCATTTTTTTTGTTATCAGCCTTATTATTGGCTCTTCTACCCACGCGTAACTTCCACTCATTCCGGAAACAGCACCGCCTAACTTCAGTATCCTTACGCTTACACAACGTAATTGTTTGTTTTAAAAATAGTGCGCATTAACATGCGCGCCTCCCGGCCGCCGAACGCACATATGTGGTAAATCACCTCATCTATAGACTTAAACCTCCACTCCGCATTTTCTGTCAACACCCTGTATGCCTTCGAGAATTGTTCCATCCTGGACTCACCCCTCCTCGCCCCCAATGCTCAGTAGCAGACCTCATCTACCCATGCCATACCCCACCACCTCCCACTTCTCCAGCTCCCCGCTTGTAACAGCCCTGGGCTCTTTTCCCGAGCAGTCATCCGTTCCCTGGCGTGCATTCACAGAGCCCAGTATATTTTCTTGCTAACTTGCCCTAGCCACAGGTTAGGGCATGTGATATTAAGTCCACAGACCTCTCAGGATATCGTCCTTCCCCCTCCTTTCCCCGACCGAAGGCCGGCTCCGAGGTGCCTCTGCGGTGGACACGTCCTTCAGCGCTGACTCGCACATGAGATTCTGCTGCATCCCGTCATCTCGAGAGGTCTATAAAGGTAAAAGCCGCTGGGCAAAAACTGGACATCATTTCAATCAGATATGCACAGGTCTTGTTTACGGTGCAGTCACGGGAAATGAACAGCACTCAGCACAAAGGACAGGCGTTGTCTGGTCCACATTAGGGGGATGTGGGGCATCCCTCAGCCTGGAGTGGCCTCCAGCAGGGCCTGTGGCCACTCCCCCTCTTTCCCTCGAGGGTGGGTGGGTGTCTGTTAATGACACACTCCCCTCCGCTGGTACAGATGGCAGTTCTACATCTTCAAAATCCTGGAGTGGGATCTTTATTTCCTTCTTCCCCTGTCTGGTTTCTGCTGTGTCTTGTATTTCATCCTACTTCTTTCTCGTTCGGATAGAGGTGTCTGGATTTCCTGATATGTCTACCTATGCCTGGGAGAGATGCATGTCTTGATCATGTTACTTCATTCTGTGCACGAGGGAGTGTCTGACTTTCATAGTACTTCCAACGCCTGAGAGGGGTGTGTCTCCAATTCATGTTATCTCATTCTTCTGCTGAGGGGTATTTGCCTCTTTCATGTTATTTCATCCTATGCTTGAGCGATTGTCTGCTTAATTGTAATTTCATCCTATGCAGTGATGTATCTATTTGTTGACACGTCATATTTCTATGAGAGATGTTTGTTTCGAGTTATTTCTTCTGCTGTCTGGAAAATATGTCTGTTTTATGTTACTTAATCCTGTGCCTGGTAGAGGTATTTGCCCGTTTCATGTTCTTCAATTCCATGCCTGGGATATATGCCTGTTTCGTATTACTTCAGCCTATGCTAAGGAGAAGTGTCTTTCATGTTCATTTTTAATCTGACTAGGAGAGATGTTTGTTTAATATTACTTCATCCTATTTATGGAGTTGTCCGTCTGTGTTCTGTTACTTATACCTATTTCTGGGACAGGTGATTGTCTAGTTCATGTTCCTTCACCTGTGCCCAAGAGTGGCGTCTATATGTTCCATGTTACTTTATTCCACACTTTAGAGAGAGGTCTCTCTGATTCATGTTACTTCACTCTATGCATTGGGAAAGTGTCTTTCATGTTACTTCATCCTATGCCTGGGAGAAGTGTCTATTTGATGTGAAGTCAGCCTATTAAGGGTAGTGGTTTCTTCCTTCAACGTCCTGCTGTACCGGGGAAAACCTCTTTGTTTGGGGTGCATCCTCATATATTTTTTAGCACTGTATGTCTACTTAAACTACCTATTCCTACCTGAGAGTCAGCTGTCTGCCGCTTTGCCACCACTCACTCGAAGTCACCTGTTTCGCTTTTCTTCGGAAGGACATGCGCCCGTTATTCCATTGTGTACCCAATGCGTAACGTGTGGATCCTTTTCTCCTGTCCTAGGACACTGCTGTTCCACCATTCATTCTGCACCTGTGTCTACCTTGTGTGCCTCATCCCGCTGTCCCCAGCATGGGTCCTGTCGCTTTCAGTGTCTGCCTCAACATCCCTAACAAGCATTTGCAATGCAGTAGGTCTCATATTTATGCAAGTTTGGGATTTTGACATTGTAAATAACAATGCCTTTTATTTTTAAATAAAAGGCATCGGCATTTACAATGCCAATAGCTTAAATTTGCATAAATGCGAAACCTATTGCATTGCAAATGCTTGTTTTTACAGTATCCCCACTCGTAAATCAGGAGGATATTAGTTATTTTTTCTCCAAGAATGGGGAATAACATGCAGACCTAGAATACTGGTCCAATCCAACATTTTCCCACTTCTAAGGAAGAGAAGGGACCCACATCTGCACTTATTTACTCCTTGTTCAAATGGGCGCAGGTGGATCATGAGGGCCTTTGTGGGGCAGATGGCAGGCAAGGCCAGACTGAGAACGCAAACCAGCCCTGGCAAATAAGTCTGGCCGGCCTTGCCAGATTTTGGCAAGACCAAGTAAAACCAACTAATAGCAAACGCTTTGTTGATAGGACCCTGTGTTTTGTTTTCTTGCTCACAGGCAGACAACTAAATCTGTGTCTAGCTAGACCCAAAAAGAAAGGCTGAAGAATCCTGAGAGGTCTCTTCAATCTTGGACTTTACTGTTAAATAAGCAATTGAACGTGGCTGCAGAGGTGTCAGACAACCTTGGCAGTTCAAGCATAATTGAAATCGTCTGAAAAACAATGTGCTTGAAAACCATAAATAGAATGTGCTCTGAGCAGGGCCTTGCAATCGTACAGTACAAATCCACTGCTTCGATTCAAATTGCATTTCTGGGTGACTCAAGTCCTTGAGAAGTGTTTGTCGAGACGCTGCTGAATACGTTAACCTTTTCATCAGAGATTCCCCAGGGCAAGTCATTTAATCGCAGGATGCTAGCGGTGAGGGAGAGCTGGATCGGCAGACTGACGACATTGACACCAAAATGGCTTTATCAGACAAAGATGGGTTTGTTTTTTAGATAATAGGGACACGCATGTTCGAGGTGCTTATTAATTACAAGGGCTACCACATCTGTCAATCATTTTCGACCCACATGGTTCTGTACGTCACACTCCCAAAGTGAAATCAGCTTTCTGTGCTCTGCTTGTCTTATAAAGGCCAGCGCCATGACTCACACGACCTCATGTAGGTTTATTTTAGCCATTCTATACGGATGCGGCTATGTTCTGATTTGCAGCTTTTTCACGTTTTATTGAGTTATTTCAAAATGTCAGGGCTATTGGAACACACAGGTGCTCAGTACTGAGTAACTGAATCATAGGGCCAGATTTAGAAGTCGGCGGAGGGGGACACTGTCGCAAATGTGACGATATGCCGTCTGCTGTATTACGATCACCTTCAATCCTATGATGATTGCAAAGCAGTGGAAGGGATATCCGTCATGTTTGTGACAGAGTATTCCCTCCGTCGACTTTCAAATTACAGCCTTAGGACCTGATCTTGGCGGGAGGAAATTCTCCGTCACAATGACGGATATCGCGTCTGCCATATTACAAATCGATTATAACTTATGGAGAGCTTATGGAGAACCTAATACAGCGGGCGGGATGTCCATCATGTTTATGACAGAGTATTCCATCCGCAGAGATCTAATTGAGTTTGGTGGTCTGACAGCCTAAACACCACAGCTGCCTCCGACCGCCTTACTACAAGTTTACTGCAGTGCCCACAGAGTGGCTGCGGAGATTTTGCAGCAGTTGTGATTGCTTTTCCATATGTATCGATGCCTGTCTTAGCATTTCGACATCATATGTGTCAGATGCTCACATACGCATGATACATGTGGGAAAATACCACCTACCCATTGCTGGAGTCTGGTGCATATGTGGGCTGCCCATGGAAATGGGTATTTGGTACAAAAAAGACTCACCTGTAAATCTTCGCAGACGGGTCATAATCCCTGTTGTTGTGAAGGGGGTACCTGAAGAAAGGGGACCACGTCGAACTCTGACCAAAATCACTGGAAAGTGGTGGGTACGCATAAGAAAACATTAGCTTCCACCAACTTGAAGCTGGTGGTCTGACTTTCACCAACTTGTACTACGAGCAGCAGTGAAACTCCCCAGTACCGCCCAATAGCATCTGCTTTTGCTCGACCACGACCTTGGTGGTTTGCATAGTGCCCACACTCCCAGCGCTTACACCACTCTGCGCCCCATAACACTCACATACCAAGGAAACTCATGAGACAAATTAGTGGGAAAGCAGTGGTGCAGGTTTATTTTGCACAACAAGTGGAAATAAGGTGGGTCATCTTACGGGCGATCCAATGCGGCAGCCCCTCGCTGTCCCGCATGCCTAATGAGCCATTCTTGCACGGCGAGTCGATGCTCTGACGGTGCAGTCCCTTATCACTTTCTTTCGTTCACTCCCGCCCCCCCTGTCAGGGCGGAGCGATGAGGCACACCCCCGGTCGGTTCAGGCCCCCCGACCGCCCGAAGGACTAACGGGGCGCCGACGCTGTTCGCTGGAACCCCCTCGGCTCCAGGTTCTTGGCCCAGGCACCCCTACTGTGCCAGGCAGAGGTATTGACTGTGTCCTTCTGCCGCAGAGGTACCCCTACTGTCCATCTGCTTCCAGATCGCCCTGTGACTCCGCCTGCAACACAAAAACAGACCGTTAACAGTTCAAAACATGCCTGCCTGTCGCTCTGCCGCTGGGTCTGGGCCAGGGAGGGAACAGCGCAGAGCAGCCAGGAACGCGACGGCAGGAAAGGCCGAGCCTTGCTGCCGCGCTAGACTTAAACCCCTTAAGGGCCGCCCCTCACACCTGGTGGCCCGCGCCCATTGGACACGCATGAAAGGGGGCGGGCCAGAGCTGGCGTGCGCGCGGAATGTGGGACTAAGATGCTGTCTCGCTTAGCTCCCCTTCGCGTCGCGCGGCCAGCGGCATAGTGCCCACACTCCCAGCGCTTACACCACTCTGCGCCCCATAACACTCACATACCAAGGAAACTCATGAGACAAATTAGTGGGAAAGCAGTGGTGCAGGTTTATTTTGCACAACAAGTGGAAATAAGGTGGGTCATCTTACGGGCGATCCAATGCGGCAGCCCCTCGCTGTCCCGCATGCCTAATGAGCCATTCTTGCACGGCGAGTCGATGCTCTGACGGTGCAGTCCCTTATCACTTTCTTTCGTTCACTCCCGCCCCCCCTGTCAGGGCGGAGCGATGAGGCACACCCCCGGTCGGTTCAGGCCCCCCGACCGCCCGAAGGACTAACGGGGCGCCGACGCTGTTCGCTGGAACCCCCTCGGCTCCAGGTTCTTGGCCCAGGCACCCCTACTGTGCCAGGCAGAGGTATTGACTGTGTCCTTCTGCCGCAGAGGTACCCCTACTGTCCATCTGCTTCCAGATCGCCCTGTACTCCGCCACAGCTCTGGAGGAGGCCCCCGTCGATGACAGAGCCCCCCCCACCACCTCTTACTTTCCGTTACTGTTTTCATCACTTGTATCTTCCCGTCTCTGCCGCATTGGTACCTGTCAGGCAGGTCACTGGCACCCTGCTGCTGTTAGGTACTCTTCCAAGTCTAAGAGAAAGACATCCATACCCAGCCCAGACAAGTGCACCCCGTCCTTTTCGTAATAACCCGCAGTCCTTTCCTGAATCAATGCATGCCTGATGAACCCCAGGCCTCTCCTTTCCATGAATTTCTGCATGGCCCTACCAAACATGCTACTTACAACCTGCCGCTGACAAAGCTTCTTGTACGTCTAGGAGGAAAAAATCCATACCCAACCCAGACCAGGCACCCCGTCGCTCTCGTAATAACCATCAGTTCTTTCTTGCATGAGTGCGTGCCTAATAAGTCCCCTTTTCTCCATGACTTCTGCATGGACCTGTTGACCCTCCTGCGGGACTGTTCTAATAGCTCAGTAGCTCCTAGCCTTTTCGTTATGCGGCCACGCCCTTCTGGCGGCCACGCCCTTCTGCATGGCCCGAATCAGGGACCAGGTCGTTCCCTCCTAAGTGTATAATGAGAATATTGGAAGGACCGGCCTGTACTATCAAACGTTGTTCAAGCTTATTTTCCAGCTGGCCCCATCTCATACCAGGAAACCCAACCACCGAATGTATGTCCTAGCAAAAGCCAAATTCCATCTTTTGGAAGTCGCCCATCGTTCCAGCCTGGGAACGTAAGATTGGCCCATCACCCACACGCAACAGTCGCTGCAAAGAGGCAAGACAATTTACCAGAAGTCATTTCTTTGCTCGCCTGAAGTCTAGTTACTTGACTCTTTCTCACTCTGTGAACATGAAAAGGGGGTTACTTCAAATTAACCTATTTGTCCCATTTCCTGGTTTCGCTTACTATGCAATAAGGTAGCTGTTTTCCTTCGTAAATGGGATACAAGGGCTCGGTGAGTGATTATCTGCATAATTTTATTTGTTGCCAGTGGAAACCAGTGATATTGGTACCAGGAAGCAAAAGTGATGGGAATGAGAAAGTTCCCTACCGCTGAACGTTTTCTTGCTGTGGGGCCCAGCATCAGAAGTAAATAGACAATGGAGTTACAGTCAATCGTCCTTCCAGTTTTATGTTGTACATAAGGTAAATTGCTAAAGGCCTTTCCAAGTTTTGATGTACAGAAAATCGCTTTCTGTCTCATTCCAAAGTCGTTTGCTTGTCTGCCTGAGGTCTAAATACTAACTTTTCCTCACTCTGTGACTTAGCTGTTTATGAACATGTCATATTTATTCACCTTTCTTATATTTATTTGCTTAATGAGCAATGCCTTCGCTGTTTTCATCTGGAATTAGTATATGGGGGATCGGATTCCTTGTACCTGTGTTTGGTACTCTTACGTAACTTGCACACGTCACTTTTCTCTTGTAACACACTGTTCGCTACCTCGCAACTGTTGTTTGCCTTTGCTACTTGCACAAGTGCTACCATTGCTTCCATAACGTTTGTTCATGTGCCGGAGTGTCTATCATATATTGCCGTATTTCAACTTAATTGTATGCTGTTTCTCTTGTAACCTGCACGCTTGTCATTTTTTCCCCTGTCATGCACTGTTTGCTACCTCATGTATTTCGTTAGCACTTTTACCACATGTACTTAACGTCTGCTTTTGCAAGTTTTTCCTGTCATTTACTGTTCCTAATGTGTAGCGCTCGCACGCCCCCGGGCGAAGTCCGCGCTATATAAAACGCATAACTTGAACGGTGCAGACTAAACAATGATTGCAGGATATACATTTTGTTAGTACTATTCCATCGAGGGTGGGAATGGCTTTGCGTCCGCATTATTTTCAGGATTCCATAACTTCCAACTCACCCATGGGAATGTGCGTTTCATTAACTCCGCTGCAGATACTTCTTACCTATGGGAATCCCGGGAGAGTGGTAAATATCAGGTTACTGCTGTAAATACAGACCCTCACAAGCGTGTGGGTGCTGTTATCCCTAGCTGAAGACAGAGGGCGGGTAGCGGGCGTGGCGACAGGGGCAGAAAGCATCACGCGCCTCTGCCTCTGGTTGTTTTGCCAAGCCCAGCTGCGAATGAGATAGTTTACACGGTGGTGACACACAACCAATGGTGGCTGCCCAGGGATTCGCTTTGAAAGACTGAGGCCCGTTGTTTGCAGGTTAGGCAGCACAGAGCAGCGCAACTGTACAACAAAATTGTGAAACCTCTTGCAAGCTCGGTAATTTAATGTCACATATTGTACACCATAACAGCTGACCCACTGAACAATCTGTTTCTAGTGGTTCTGCCTATATTACATTAAGCGCTATGAAAAGAGTAATGCAATTCTGCAACCAGTGCTACATGTTTCTGAATATGTTTCCAAATTTAGATGGACCAAGTTCATTCTGCCATTGCTGCTTTACTACTCACTTACTCTGAGATAGTGGTGACGAATATCATATTCATACATAGGACATGCGCACTCCACGAGGGCCTAATCCAACTTTTCAAAGATGGGAAACGCGAGTATTATGCCATGGCATGTTATTGGCAGTTATAGAATACTCGCTCACCATGGGCTTCCTGGCGCATGAAGCGCCTGACCACGATCACCCGTGACAATCATTCCAGAGATTGTTTACACGGAGCAACTCCCAACTCTCTTTTAACCATGAGAGTATCACTCTTCGATTAGCCAATTGTTATCATTCCCTAGCCCATGAATAACTGTTACATATATTTCGTGTGGGAAACGCACTGCTTAAAACAAATTGATAATAACCTCCCCCATCCCTATTACACTATGAAGTCGCAAATCGTGAAACGACCTTGGGCGTACAGAGAGGACGCATAACAGCTTTTGTACTATTGACCGCAATTCTACTGCACGCATTCTGCTCGACTGTTGAATCACTGAACAGTGCAGTGGTAGGCATGACTGGTGCGAAGAATCCCACTTCCCAATTAACTGCATTATCTCCTAGTCTATGACTACAAGCCTGTGCTATGCACCCCCTTACTTGTGATGCTTTAAAGCCTATTAGAATTTATGAACCGTGACAATAATCTCACTGTTCGCTTATGTTTAACTGGTTTTAGACTTTGATTTATGTTTCACCTTCATAGTTCGAAACCCAGTGAAAAACGGTTTTCAAACGGTAGTTACTTATGCAACAACACATTTGTGGGCAATTAAACGCTGTCCGCGAGAAATGCTTGGTAGACTTTTGGGAGCCGGGGTGCTCCTTCCATCAAAGCTGCACATTTGATTCTGTACGGTGCCAACCAACCTCAGTTAATCTCGTCAAACACTACTGGTTAACAAGTGCATGGATAAACCGCTGCAGGTCAGGGGTGGTAAACCGCTGCAGTTCAGGGGTCAATGTGATATCCAGCAGGGTGAAGGAATGGCAAAGGGGCTTACAGAATAAATAAATCATTAAATGATTACCATACAGTGATTCTCCAAAGTATGCGGTATCCAGCAGGGTGAAAGGATGACAAAGGGGCTTACAGAATACATAAATCATTAAATGATTTACATAAAGTGATTTTCCAAAGTATGTTTCCGAAATTGCTAAGCGTGAAAAGTATAAACAATGCAACTGAAGCACGCGGGTGGAGATTGTTCAACACCGTGCTAGTGAATGTATGTATGTTACACGTATAAGTCAAGTTTCAAAATTATGGAGTCAGCCACAAAGAGAAAAGAAAGTAGCCCCAGCTCCCGACATGGCAATACATGAGCGGCGCTATAACTGTCGATAGTAGAAGCTCTTTTCCCTGTCCTACGGTGTCCCCCACGCCGCACTGTTGCAGAATGCCAAGTATGTGGAGCATCTCCTGCTTTACGACTTTCCCGCACTTTATTACGTGGGAGGGGGGGCCTGAGCTGGAGGTGGTTTTAGAAATGTGGTGCTACACATCCGAGCATGAAGTCGGGCCAATTTGAATGAGCCCGCAGCGCCCCCACCTCCTGCTCGCTGTATGAAAAACACCCAATGCTCCAAGCCTTACACACCTGTGGCTCAGTTCCTGCTTCACCACATTCCGGCACTGCACCCTATATTTCGTACCTTGTTATGGACTGATGTTTACTGGTCTTTTAATTATCGGCACTAGGTACTGCCCTGCAGACTCACGGTAACTGAGATCTGAGTTTCTGTACCTGTGGTAAAATTGGCTGTATCCAGCTGGCTCATTCCACCTCAGTAAAGTTATGTTAAAATAGCGGAGCGTTTGGGCCATTAGTCTGAGACTTAATAATTGTCGCAAGTGGGATGCAGTGGATGTTCACATGACCCACGTGCATGATTGTAAATGTATTGCTCCAACGAGCATCGCTATGCATTATGGTAGGTGCACTGCCTTGAAGGTAATATAATTGTATCCAGTAGCTAAGTGGCTAGCTCTTAAGTACAATTGCTAGACAGCTGCTTAAACTTCCCTTTTTTGTCAACGGACTGACACATCACAAACGCGATCAATTCCTAATGTTCCTAAATACGAATCATCAGGGGCTAGCATAGAATCAGGAAACTCACCTCTCCGAAGGATTGAAAACTCAAAAGATAGGGTGGGCAGGGACCACGCAGCCCCGCTTTCCGGGTGATTATTTACCCTCGGACAGATCAAACCGCAAGGGGAAATGGTGATTCGATCTGCAAAAGGGGGGTGACGCAATGGGAACCGAACTTTCCCATCATCACATAAATTGCTTATAATAAATCACAGATGAGTCAGTACGGCAAACCACTCGTGAGGGAAAACAACTCGTGAGGGTCTTAGACATTCACTATGTTGAACTGTGGGCAATGGGACAGGCGAAGAACAAGGCGAACGACATGGTCTCTTCAGTCGTTATACATGCCATACAACGACAAAGTAAAAACCACTAATACCCGAGCGCATTGCACGGGTTAGTATAAATATCAAGACGCACAAGAGGGCACTTGTCAGGTTAAATCTTCCCATGGTACAATATTGTGTAAATGTTCCCCTACAGGGTTACCAGTGAGGCTGGCTGCAGAAAATAGTCCTAGCCGCATAAGTCTCTCTTTAGTCGACATAAAGAATCAGGAATTGCATTCCCCAAAAGATACGATATGCAACTTTGCCCTCCCCAAGCCTAAATATTTCAATTGCAAAACAGTCTGTTTAAGACATTTGTCAAATGTCTATCTGCTGTAAGCCAATTATATTAGCTAAGACAGTAGGTGAAGCCAAAGCTCGGCAATAAATCACAGTACATTTTGATGGGAGAACCGTGATTCTCGTAAATACACAAATGATTGTAAACACGTACACCGCAGTTTCATGCGTTCTTGGGCTAACCTGTCACTAGGCAGTGCGAATAATTCATAATAAAAAGTAGGTTTTCTTGCAATAATTTTGAATCTCTGTATTTTGTCTTCTCTGCCTCTGGCCCCGTCGAGGGTTTCTTAATTGGGGCCAAAGACTCAGAGGCGTTGCTTTATTCATTCAAGGCGCTTTTGTCTTCACCATTCTATTTGTGGCTCAGACTTTTCATATATACATCATAAACGATGGGCCATGAGACTGATACGCACGTGGCCTATGCCAGTTATCTTGAAATCTAGTGCAACTTGCACGAGACATCCTTACAGCCCGTTAAAATCTTCCACCATACTCATCTCTCTCGTTCGCTGTTCATCGCTCCGGTTCGCTAGTTAGTCCCCATTTTCCATGTTCATATTACTTTGCCAACTTGCATTTTCCTTCTCTGTTTTAACTGATCATTCGTTGTCTGTACCTTTACTATCCTGTTGCTGAGTGTCCTCTGGAGTGGTTCTACTTTACTTATAGACCGCTCTCCCCGCCCCGATGGACTCTCTGCGCTGTTTCTAATTACATATAATTAATTATTATAAATGTAATAAAGACATTGCTAGCAGCGTTGAGTGAGGCTGGAGGTGCGCGTGGGGCAAGTTTTCCGAAAGCACCCACACTAGAGGTCGGCTCAGCTCAACGCACCTCACATGCTACAAGGGTAGTCATCGCCTCGCGCGGGTGATCTGCTAGTTGCGATTAAAGGCAATGCCTGCGCAGGTGGCATAGCTTTCGCTGCGCTGGCTTCCCCTCTCTTGTCCACTACTTATAATTTCCAGACATCGTGACTCACGCACTCTTGAGAAAACATCGATATACTTGTCTGTTGTGCTAACTATATTTTAACTGTTATTCTCCGCTGTATGTTCTTGAATAGCTTTGCCATAAAATAGCATGCGCTGTACAAGGTGGTACTCTTAGCACAGTGCAGCACAACCTTGTGTGAGGTAAATCAACCTGATCTCATCGCCTTTTCAGATCATGCTCGGCTTGTGCTTCAGTGAGCTAGCAAATGCGTCTTAAAACACCGGCACTCCTCTGGCTTGTTGATCTCAAGAAACAAGTCAAGGTTGAATGACTCCTAATTACATGCTACGTTAGCAGTGTTATTCAGTGGGTGGGTAAAGACCTGCTTAAAACACCGGCGCGCTAATGCTGCTTGGACTGCACGAAAACAACATCAACGTTCTGTATAAAGCCTAACCCTGGCAGTTACAACGGCTCGAGGCGCTAGTACCGAGCCGAATACTCGCGATTTATCGAAGGTGAATACTTTTTTGTCAGAGACTCTCGCTTGGTCGACGCGCGGAGGCGTCTGCTGCGCACCGACGGCATGTGCAAAGTGTTAATTCATGTATCAGGAGCAACCACATCGCACATTTCATGGGTGAACCTCGCAAGGCTTTGGTTTCGCGCCATTTTTTGTCATTATTTCGTGCCGCCATTGTTAGCCGGTAGAGCCAAGGGCTGGTGATGACGGCCCAAAATTCGGCGCCAACCCGGCAGCGGCTACCTCGATGGGCGACCCTCGGGACTTTCCCGTGCAGGCTAACCCGCTCCATCACGCCACGGTTTAAAGGTCCAACGCGACCCGTGCGGCACTGCTAGCTCTCTCCGCCCCTCCCCACACACCGCTACCATAAGCTCAGCACATCGCCCCGCCACCACTAACCCCCCCCGTGGCCGATACCACTGGGCCCCGTACAACCTGGTCATGTCCAGGGACGAGGCCGGGGAGAGGCAAGACGGCAGCACATACCAAGTACCACGACGACCAGACGACCGGCGAACAGCGCAGAGCAGCCAGGAACGCGACGGCAGGAAAGGCCGAGCCTTGCTGCCGCGCTAGACTTAAACCCCTTAAGGGCCGCCCCTCACACCTGGTGGCCCGCGCCCATTGGACACGCATGAAAGGGGGCGGGCCAGAGCTGGCGTGCGGCGGAATGTGGGACTAAGATGCTGTCTCGCTTAGCTCCCCTTCGCGTCGCGCGGCCAGCGGCAGAGTGCTAACAGTGCCTGCGGTTCAGCTGCGGTCTTTCCAAATCCTATCCGCCCAACTCGCAATGTGACGGTCGGACTGCCGAGCTTGCAGCATTTAGACTGCAACTGTGGGTACACAGTTTCCCAGACTGCCAAACTTGTAATAAGGCCCTTTGTTTATAGGCAAGGTACAGCACAGTGGCTGTGGTTGCTTATTTAAAGTTTGTTCATGTTTTCTTTAGCACATAATAGTTGTAATAACTACACTCCAAATACCCAATTCAATAGTTGTCATATATGATAAAAAATATTTTAAGTAACATTAATTGAAAGTGAAGATCACAATGTGCCTCTTTTCATTTGTTTCTATAGCATTGGTTATTTTGAGAGAGAATTTGTTTAGAGCCTTGACACTTGAATCTTTCCCACCCGCTGAACTGAAGTTACTTTGTATGAAATAAAGTTCGGCAATCAAAATTTGCATTGAGTTGATGAGCAAGTCCATGCGTGCACAATAGTTTAATCACTGTATATTGTGCACTACTCTTCCTTGCTACAGACTTCCCAGCTTCGAGTAACATTGCAAGTGTTTTATCATAGGAGGCTCTTGCTTTATTTGGCGTCAGTCTTGTAAATTCCTGATATCCCACAACGTTAAGAAATAATATAACACACATGATGATCATAGTGTCAATGATGTTAGAGAATTTTTTTTACATCAAGCTGTTCAAGATGAAACAAGCAAGAACCTCCGATGATAAAGTCATGTAAACAAACTTCCAGCAAAGGAACCCGCATGATGTTGGCAACCCCAGGCAGAGCTCGAAGGGAAAAGCTACCATCAGATCCCTACTTCACTTCAAGCTGACCCGTGATCCAGACAAGAGTCAGTTTTGCCCAATTTTAATTCGACATCAGGTGCCAGAAGCTTGTCCAGGATCTTTGCTTTTGCCACATTTTTGGACATAGGGCATGTAGAATAAGGCATTCACATACTTACCCTGACATTTCACCTGGAGTGCTCCCTAGTTGTAACAAAACAACACACTCTCCGTAGTAGACAGACAACTGAACTCTGTCCCAGGGTAGAACACCTGTGCATTCACTGCACACCAGGTAGTGCATTCTACCCTACTAACAATATGTTCTGTGGCCAGAGCACCAGCTCCAGGCAGCACCGTTTCATTCATTGGACCAATACTTTCCTGAAAAAGCCAGAAAAATATACAGCTTCTCGGTACATTGGGAAAGCCGCCAGTCTGCATACATCATACCAAACCAACTGCTTCATAAACAAAATGGAACTCATTGGCAGACTCCGCAATCCCAATCAAAACGTACCCTTGGTTCTACCGACTTCTCAAGCAGCAGCTCTGAGCAGCACCGGGCCAAAAAATGGACAAGCATCCCCCAAAGCAAAATTATAAAAACGATACTCATCACGATAACCAGAGAAATCGATCAGTGTGCCTAGGGCTCTGTCGGTTCTTGGTAATATTTCCCTCCTCCAAACGGAGTATACAAAGATCACTACTGCCAATCGACTGCCCAGAGTTGGAACACTCCCCAGTTTTCAACAACTATACCCAGGCCATTAGTGTGCCCACTGGGCAATAGCCATAATTAACCAGGAGGTACCACTTTGTGAACCCTGTGTGCTGAGTGATCCTATTGCTAGCAGTCACCAGTGAGCTATAGAGGCCTGCCAATATAAGCACTGGCTTCTGCTAATAGGCAATTGTGGTTGAATACACACAGGGCCAAAGGAATTATGCAGCAGAGGAGGACCAAATTATAATACAAAGCTGACTAAATTATGTGGCATTGAAAAGGCAAATTATGTGGCATTATGCAGTACATTTTGTGATAGTATTACTAAATGTTCTCGTAATTTTTACACTTGTTAACACTGTCTGGGCATAGGTTGCAGCTCATTAGTACCAGTTTAAAACCCAAATATAGCAATAGGCAACAGAAAGGTGGCCTTCCACTGAGTGGCAACACGTGTCACTGCGCTCTTAGTAACTTTTAAACCGTTTGAGCTAGAAATAATTTGTGTGGTAAAATCTACAGATTGTGCTGCAGATGACGCATTCATGTGGCAAATGCGACAAAACCATCAAATCCATAATTATGCAAAACATGATGGCTGCATAGCCCTATAATTCCAGTTACTCTGAATATACTCATGTGTGAACAAAGCCTACAAAAAAATAAGACTTGGAGTAGTGGAAAGAAAAAACAGATGGACCTCTCCTAAATGTTTAACCAGCGGGTCTAGGTTCTTGCGTATGCCCCCAAAAGGAAAATATACCTCCATACTCCAGCACCATCTTAAATGCTGGCTCTGTATGATGCATATGTTGCTTCTTACAAAAATAAATATTCTGCGTTCTCGAGAGGTCAACTTTTGATTTTTGCCACATTGAAATTGTTCAAAGTGCCGCTTAGATATCTTTCTGTTGGACACGCCCCTCGCAATATTCTATAGTGTAAGAGAGAGATATGCCTTCCCCTTAATTGGTAGTAGTAACTTAACAAAATATTGAACATTGCAAAATCGATCGTTGATATAACCTTGATTTAACAGCTCCCCCAAAGTATGTACAGTGTACTTAAATAGGATCGCTTGTACTAACTTGCCAAGTCTACTTATCACCATTCAGGATATTGGTGCCTTACTTGCCCTTTGCACACAGTTGGCGATGCTGCGTCCACACCTCTGATGCACATTTCTTACCGCTGATGATAAATGTACCTCTTTCTGCATGCACAGTTTATGTCAACGTTAATGATGTTCAGGATCTGAAGAAGAGAACTTGCACTAACAATCAGCATAATTTCCTTGTCTGGCTAAAGCCATTTGTAAAGGCACCCAGCCGTGGGTTGTCTCTGATCGCTCCCACAAAACCTGTCCTCTTTGCAACTTCGCCCTCCCCCCCAACTTTGGTTGCTCCAGCTTCTATAATTAACACCAAACATACAATAACTGCATCCTTAATAAACGTTCGCTCTATGGTCAAACACGCTGCTGACATTTTTGAATTGCTGTCTGATGGCAATCTTGACATCTTGTTCATTACAGAGACGTGGTTAAACAGCTCCTGCGCCCCTGAGGTTGAACTTGCCATCCCGAGAGGCTTCAAAATGATAAGGGTTGACCGCTTAGCTGGGAGAGGCGAGGGGGCTGCGGTTGTTTTTAGAGACTCCTGGTCTTTTCACAGTGAGACTTCCAGCGAACTGGGAGACGGGGCGGTTCTACACTTCTCCCTTGTTCTTTCACCCCATTTTACGTTGGGTGGCACACTGATTTACCACCCCCCAGGTCCTTCCTGACCTTTCCTTAAGGCGCTGGAGGATGTGATCATACCCTGGTCTTGAGGTTTCCAAAGTTCCTTCTTTTGGGGGACTTCAACATTCATGTAGATGTGAGCGAGTTGTCAGTCTCACTAAGCTTGTTGGAATCCCTAAATCTAGCCCAATTGTCCCAGTGGGTCAAGTTGCCTACGCACTCGGGAGGCCACCTTTTGGACTTAATTTGCTCTAATTTTGCTTTAACAATATCCAACTCCGAAGTTCTATCCTGGTCGGACCATATGCTGATTACGTTTTCTTGGCCTCTAGTCAAATCTCCGTGCTTCAATTTGCCTAGCACCCACCATCAGAGGATTAATTTGTCGGCCCTGACCAACGCCCTTCAGCAGTCGTCCAGTGCTTGGCTCTGAGCTTTCCACTGCCATGCAGCAGTTTGACACCTGGATCTGCACGGGGGTGAAGGCCTCTGTTAAACAGGGCACTGGCTCAAATAAGCATGCAACACCCTCCAAGCCCTGGTTTTCACATGCCCTGAAAGAACTGAAGCTTAATTGCAAAAAGCTGGAGAGATGTTGGAGACGCGCTTACTGCCCTACTGCTAAGGGGACTCTACGTGCGGCTCAGAGGGTATACTATGCCGCCATTAGGTCGGCCAAGAGCGAGTACTATGCAGGCAGGATTTCTAGGGCCAATAATAACAGCAAGGAAATATTTTCTATTGTAAAAAGCTTTCTTTCCCCCTGTGCTGAACAACCATCGGTTCCATCTTCCGCACAATGGTGTGAGGTTCTGTCCTCTTTTTCATAGACAAAATTGTTGGGATTCAGGACCGTCTATGCACCAGTTGTCTGGATCAGAGTAACCAGGATATGACTCTCCCGCTCCCCTCCCTCTCTTTCTCATGTTTTTAATGTATTTACCTATCCTACTGAGGCATCTACTTTAGCTGTCCTCAAATCTATGAAGTCTGGGTCCCCTACTGACCCTTGCCCGACCCGCGTCTTAGGGGGAGTGGTGGAGGTGGTCTACTCCGAGGTCGCAGAGATTTAGCCTCTCGTTCAGGATTGCTAGAGTCCCGACTGTTGAAAACAGGCCAAACTTCTGCCGCTTCTCAAAAAGTCAGGATTAAACTCGGATGTTCCAGCCAACTATCGCCCTATTTCTCTGCTACCAGTGTTGGCCAAAATATCTGAGAAAAATGGATTCCGTCAGCTGGATGCTTTTGTTGAAGACTCCCATGCTCTCCATCCTGCTCAATCTGGGTTTCGTGCTGCTTACAGCACCGAGTCAGCACTGGTGGAAATCTCGGAGACTATCAGGGAGTGTCTGGACGCCGGCGGCAGAGCGGTTCTAAATATGTTGGACCTCTCTGCCGCTTTCGATACGGTGCCTCATCAGTTGCTGATTTCTTGGCTGGCATCCATTGGCATTGCTGGTTCCGCATTAGAATGGCTGACCTCATTCCTGACCAATCGGACTCAGCAGGTGTGGATGCCCCCCTATGCCTCTTCGGCCAAGCTGCTTTCTATCGGGGTACCACAGGGGTCTACATTAAGCCCACTGTTGTTCAATATCTATTTGACCCCCCTGATCTTTCTGGCTGAAGAATCAGGGGCAAAAATAATTGCCTATGCTGATGACACACACCTGCTCTTCACCTGGCCGGGCACGGATCTGGATACTTCCTTGGTCCAGACCTGCCTCTCCCCAGTTTTTACTTGGCTCGCTCTTGCCCAAATAAAATGCAATGATAATAAATCTGAAATACTTCTTTATGGGCAGTTTCCCCCTAATTTTAGAGAATCCTTATGGCCACCTGATGTCCCATTCCCCAGCGCTGTTGGCAAACCAGCAAAAAACCTGGGAGTTTGGTTTGGGGAAAACCAAAAATTTGATGAGCATATTAAAAAACTCCCCGGCGGGTGCTTCGGCACCCATTAAAGCTCTCTGTAGGTTTTTTCCCCTGCTGCCAAGGACGTCTAAAGAAACAGTGGCAAGGGCGCTCATTCTTTTTCGCCTCGACTACGCGAACGCCCGGTTCTCTGGTATTCCTGCCTACCTTACCAACTGCTTTCAAATCATACAAAACGTGGAGGCCAGACTCCTCTTTAACATCTCACGGCAGTTTAGCGTCCGTCAACATCTGCGCAGGCTGCATTGGCTCCCTGCCGCACAAAGGGTCCTGTTTAAATCCCTTAATTTTGCGCATAGAGCCATCCACGGTTTAGGGCCTGAGTACTTGAGGAAGCGATTTTCCTGGTATTTACCTATCCGTCCACTACGGTCAACTTTCCAACAACTGTTGGTTGTTCCTCGCTTTAAACGAACCCGCCTTGGTGGACAGTCTATTACCGTTAAAGTGGCCATCGCCTGGAACACCCATCCCCAGTCGCTACGCGCTACGCAGGATTTCAATCCTTAAAAAAACCCACTTAAAACCCACCTCTTTAAACTGTCATTGTAATCATTCTAGTTCTCTCCTGCCTATCTGCATTTCTACGTGCCAGTATACTCCTGAGTAATTGAGCGCGCTACAAAACCACTAATAACATAACATAACATAACATAACATAACATAACATAACATAACATAACATAACATAACATAACATAACATAACATAAAGCCATTTTCTTGTGACTTGCTCACATGGTCGTATTGCAATATTGTCTGCTATGCAATTGTGAGCCAGCCATGCTTTTTCAGCACCCTAGTGCTGTATTAGTTCACAACACTGGGAAATACTGAGAAGTACTTGTATCACTGCTTTTCTAGTCAGATAGCATGTTCCCTGTCCACCCGCTTCACATCACATCACAGCAGAGTCAAGTTGTGGAATTAAACTACTCAAATACTAATTGGAGTTGATGAAGCAAGGTGCAGAACAAGATTTTGTTCAAACTTGTGAAGTTAATCTCCCATAACAATAATTAAATTAATAAGCTTGTGGTGAAATTACTAATCAACTTAGTTTAAGAATACATTCATCAATAAACGCGGGATAAACTAATGTGCTTTATGTTGCAAATGCAAAGAAAAAATAATAAACTAGCCTTGTCTATTGTCTTTGTCAGTATTAAATGCGGCTGTTTAACTAATGGCATGTGCTTATTTTGTGTGCTTATGTTATGTTTTTTCTGTGTCGAAAGCTCAAGGAGTTTGTGCAGTTCCTAAAGGAAAAGTAATTATAATGCTGCCTGATTGTGCTTTTTGCTAGGTAGCATAATTAACAGGATTAATTAGTAAAGGGGGTGGGTAACAGAATGGGTCTCAATTCTTTAATTAATTAATGTCTTGTGTTTGTTTAATAATAGTTTCCAAAGTGAGGCCTAAAGGTGGTTCAGAGAACATGGCTGACAGAGCTGCAGACGCAAAAGCTTGTCCAGAGTGAAGTCTTTGCACATGCGTAGCTGTTAAGATTTTTACTGCTCTGTCATCGTTAATTGAAAAAGCAGTTCTTTGGTTGAGTTGAACGTGCTCATGGAGAAACGGCTCAAGGACAGAAACTTAAAGTGTCTGCCAAGGCTAGGAAGTAAATGTTCAAAACTCGAGGAAAAGTAACTTTCTTGAGGAAGCTGAAAGATGTGGAAGTGAAAGACAATAGGGCTTATGTGAAGCCTGGACTTGGTCAAGAATCGGAGATGACCTAATACATTTTATCATGGACTGACACAGGACAGCCAATGAAAAGCTCGGATTTGCTTTAAAGAATGTAAAATGTAGAACGTTTAGCAAGAAAGAAAGGTATAAAACCTGACACCATGAGCAGGGAAATAATTCGCTGCAACTCTTCTTTTCCGAATCCTGAATGACGTGACATGCTGTTGGACTTTCGGCGCATGTAAGGACAGCAGACTTTAAATGATTTTTCCTTTCTAGGTGAAGAAAGAAATAGACAGGGAAATAGATTTAGGGAATGGAAACTGTTATTTCGCTAATATTTCATGTTTCTGAGCTTGCTTTGAAAATGTCAGTTTATTAATTTATTTCCTTATTAAAATGCTGCTTTCTTAATTGCTTAAAAAATAAAGATTCTAAAACGTAAATGCTTTTTCTTTATGAAAAATAAAGTTAATAAAATTAGATTTGAAAAGAGAAGCTGGTCTTGTTTATTCATGGTCTAGTTTCCATCAGATGATCCAATCGCCTTAAGTGGTCTGATTAATAATAATAAATGTATAAAACCAAGGTGAAAATAGACAAACTGCAGTTGTATATCATAATGTAAATATTATGTGAGTATTTTTGATTATTCATACCACCTGATTCAGTCGCTCAAAAATGTCTCATTGGTAGTATGGGCCTTTATATGTGTTTCATGATTAATGGTGAGTATTGAGGTGATAGGTAGCGTTTTTGAGACAGTTTTTCAAACAGAGCGCTGGATCAGAGTTCACCATAGGAGCACAAAAAGTGGCCTTTTGTGCTTCTACCTAATATCTCTGTATATAGACACTGTGCTTGCCCCACCACCACCAGTAGCTCCCAGCAATTTGACCCTCTCTCTGGATCTTTGAAGTTAAATCCAATGCTAGTTAGTCTACTATGGCGATAGAACTGACTAACAGCCCTTACAGGCCTTTATAGATAAAGTGAACATCCAAGTTGTGATGTTATCTGTGATTCACTGACTTAATAAGATGCTTCTCAGTCCTGCTTTAATTCTTGAGTCTTTTACAAACATTATTTTGTAAATACTGGGTGGCACACTTCTTTCTCGTATGTTCCCTTCTTTAAATTTGTTTAGAGGAACCTTCCGGCTATTTGGCAGCCATATAAATAAAATGTAAATTGCCACCAACTGCAATGGCATTGGCAGATACTAGGCACCAAAGGTGGGGGGTGATTTGCCCATTCCCCATTGAGCGCAAACTGTTGGGGGCTGATTAGGGTCAGTTTATGATGCATGAACATTTGATATCTGTGCGGTTCATTTGCAGGTATTTAACTTACCTAGCAATTCAGTAGTTTGCCCCATACCAATCCTTCTTCTGACTAATTATTATGAGACAGCAATGTTTTTCCAAAAGTTGATCAGTGAACCACACATGAATGCCTGTGCATTGGTGAGACAATGAGCTTACATCCCTTCCCTGAATCAACTGCTCGCAGCAAACCCCCATGAACATCTCAACATAGATTGGACAGATCCGTGTTCATGGTGGACAACAAAACTTGATATCTGCTTGTATTGTGACAGCTAAACAGTTCTACCAGAGATAAATGAAGGCCAGTTAAATGTCCTCGACATTTAACTTGAGGACAACTGCATCTTGGAGGGTTGAGCGCTCAAGTCCTGATAGGATTCCCACTGCATAGAGGGCCACATGTAATAATTAAAGGGGAGAGAAACGACAAAATTAAGATAAATGAGGTTTTGTCATATGTGACTGTTCATCACTGCCAGTGCCTGTAAGAGCGAAATTCATATTTTGGTATACACACTCCAAGACCTTATTGAGCTGATACAGAGTAAGGGAAGCAGTGTGAAATAAAGTAACAGTGAGACCCTAATCATGCATGCCAGGGGTTAGCGACAAGATGCTTGAGTTGTGAACTATCTTATTACTCATTACTCTCACTATATAGCTCCCTTCACAAGCGTGCGAGCAGTGCTGCTGCAGATTTTTTGCACTGGATGATCACACAATAGGATAAAACATCATGCTAAAAGTGCTGGCGATAAAGTTAAAATACAAGTATTAAGTTGGCATAAAATGTTAGGCAAGATGGTAATGTATAGGCACTCACTTCAGGTCCCCAGGTTTGTAAGAAAATGGTATTGGGATTCAAAGCGGTCACTTTCTTACTGCATCACATGCGCATGCCCCTAACAATATGTGCTACAGCAGTCCTGGAACTTTGCGAGGCTGGAGGGTAGCCCCGCCAAGGGTCTGACAGGCTAGTGTCCAAGTGGGGAGGGGGCAGATCTACAACAAAGGGGGTGAAGCCCATGAAAAGAAGGCAGTTAAGATCAATATAGGCATGAAAGGGCTGGGCCCATAAGTTCTGGACCTATTCAAGAAACACATTCCAATGGTCCTTTTTAGCAACATCTAAGTGTAGAGGGGGGAAAATCAGTTCTTATTGCCAATCAATTCAACAATAGTTCCTCTGGACACGTAGTAACCACAGACAACTATGTAAAGTTAGTTGATTTATTACCAAGCCAAAAATAACTGAACATAAAGACACTTCAAGACGAAAGTTAAAAAATACATCGGAATTAGCATAGAGCCAAATATGCATATCCAATGAAAACCGATGAAGCATACATAAAACAATTATTTTAAGGACCAAAATGCCGAGGATCAAAAAGCATGAGTCCAAGTTTCCCTGCATCAAGGGTTGGTGAATATAAAGCATTAATCTATCCCTACTCTAACTCTAAGATGACATCCCTACTTAAGCATCTTCAGGAAGAGGTATATAAGGAAAGGTGTCAGCACGTGGAGTTTTCCTAAGAAGTTTCTTCACCATTAATGGATCAGATAGCAAAAAGACAGAGAGACAGAGCTTGTTCTTAAATGCTCTCTCTTTAAAGGCAGAGAAAGAAGTGAGTGCTTTCTCTACTCCCAACAACACAATATTGTGGGTAACTTTCCCAAGATCCTTTGCTATCTGCTCTGGGAACAGTCCTAAAGGTAGTTTTCCATGGGACAGCGATGTTCTTCTTCTTCTCACAACAGTTTGTCCTTAGCTCCCAGGCCTTCTCCCGTGTGAAGCACAATGACCTTCCTTTATCAACTCAAGCTATTGATGTAACTTCTTCCCTCCTTGCCTGACTAGTAAAACAAAGGCATTATTCTAGCTGACAAGAATGCTTCTCTCACCTGCAACACAAAACTTGAGAAAGAACAAATTCCTCAGCCCACATGAAATTCAGGTATTAATTCTAAAACAAGAGTTTCCAGAGATCTGTATTTCAGGCCTGCCAAATTCAGCTAACACAAGTAACCCAGCATATGAGTGTAACAGATTTGCATAGGAAAAAAAGGCACCTTCAATTAATGAATTACGGACATGTAAAATGACACAGTTATTAACACCTTGGCTGCTAAGGGGTTTTCCCGTCCTGCGCTAACATTCTTAGAATACCATTGTTCATGACAAGGCCAGCTCGTCATAAGCACAGCTCAGCCGTGCCTCATGACGAGCTGGCCTTGTCATTAGCATGGAACAGGTTAAACACATTTAATACAGGAGTATTTGTTAGTTTCACAACACAAATTCTTCATGTTAATGTTTTCTGCGTCTTACATTCAATTGTTCCATGTTACTTTTCAAAAGTCTAAGCACATCACATTTCAGGTTAGTACATTTGACAATTATAACATGTCATGTTAATACGACAGAAGGATATATTCGGGTGCACTCCACACATGTGAATATAATGCACCCCTTCTTTTTATTTTTTATTTTTATTTTTCTTATTGAGCATACATGAGGAACAAAGAAAACAAGGCATGTGCGCCAGAGTCACATAACAATAATTAGAAATCGCATCTGCCTGAACTCCGCAGATAAACAATGAGCATTGTATATGTACAGGGGAAAGTTAAAAAACAAAAATGTTACCGTAAGCAAAGCAGATTATAATAATCATACGGAGAAATGATAGAGACAGAAAACAAATACGAAAAAGAGAGATAAAGGATTTACATATCCATATCCATATCCAGATAAGACATAACTGCACCCCAAATTTGCTGACCCAATTTCCGTTTGCGCCTACCTTTGAGAGCATATAGACTATACTCAATGTTAAACATGACCAAAAACCTTGCCCTCCAAGCCCCAAATGATGGGGCATCCTTTTTGTAGCCAACAAGAAGCTATACACAACCTTAACACAGCTGTGGCTACGAAAATCAGATATACAGCCTTACTGGGTACTGTATCTGCATCTACATCCATCTCTATCCCCAACAAAATCTGCACAGGTGATAAATGTATAGGAGATCCCAAGATTTCAATTAGGAACTTGTCTAGCTGCTCCAATAATCTACTTAATTGTGGACATGCATAAAAAATGTGTACAACATCAGCCGCTGGGTTCCCACAATGAAAACATTTTCCCTCCTGATCCCCGCCCCATTTAGCAATTTTATCAGGTGTGAGATACAGATAGAAGACAGTCTTATAATGTTGGGCGGATTAATTGGCGGACATAAATAATCATCCGGCTAGTTCGATGGAAGTCTCCAAGTGTATACCATAACATCCTAATCTATTCCCCCATTTGTAACAATGCTCTGACAAATCATTAGGCTTTGTAAACAGCATAAGAGTATACAGTGTCACGATTCTTGCTGCCTTTCTATTTGCTTCTATAAGGGGTTAGGTTGAATATTCCACTGAGCTTTCAGAAGATAATCTCTAATTTGCAAATATTTTAAAAAATCCACCCGGGACAGATGATATTGCTCCCTAAGCTGGTCAAACGATTTAAGTTCACCTTCCATGAAAAGGTCCCCAACCATGCTAATGCCTTTAGCGCTCCAGCTATGTACAATCCGATCCCAAAATACACTCGGAAAGAAGGCCGCAGTAGTTAGTGGGGTATACCAGGAGATTTTTTCTACCGCATATATCTTCTTAATAACTTTCCACACTTTATATGCGGCTAACAGTATCTTAAATCTTGTACGTTTATATTAGCTCCAATCTAGGTTTACAAACAGGCAGTTTTTTAGTTCAGTGCCTAACAACATATGGTATATAGAAGGAGACGCCGCAATGTCTATAGGCCCTACCCCCGTAATCAGTATATTCATATGTTGTAGCATACATGCGTAATACTAGAGAGTGAAGTCAGGGACAGCCCAGCCGCCTACGGTTCTGGGTAGAACCATATAACGCATTGCTCTGCGAGCTTTCCCACGCGCCCATAAAAATCTCATACACAAAGACTGTAATTGCGCGAGATTAGCTCGCGGTATCTCCAACGGTACACATCTAAAAAAATACAGTATTTTTGGTAGGATCATCATCTTTAAGACATTGCATCTACCTACTAGCGAAAGATGCAGGCATTCACATTGATCCAGTTGCCTACGGACCCCCGTCATCAACTTACCCCAATTGGACTCAACCAGCTCAGACGCAGATGTCCTTATCCGAACTCCCAAATACGTTACCTCTTGTGACACCCTTTGATCAGTGTAACAGCCAACATTGAGACATAGAATTTGTGTTTTGGCTGTATTTAGCTTATAACCAGATACTGCCCCGTATTCTGCTGCAAGTTGTTCTATCTCCTGCATTGTCACTGCTGGTTTAGGTGATACAACGGCCACATCATCCGCGTAAGCAAAAACACGGTATTGTTGCTGTTGTTTAATTGCTGGTTGTATCCGCAGGCTGTATTCGATCATTTTTTAAAATGGATCAATATATAATGCAAATAATAATGGGGAGCAGGGGCAGCCCTGTCTGGTGCCCCTCTGGATAGACACTGCCTTTGATTCGAGCCCCATGGTGCATATCCTGGCAACAGGTTGACGATATATGTTTGTACAGCTGTGATGTATTGTTGCCAAAACCACGATGTCGCATCACATCCCATAGAAAGCACCATGAGACTAGATCAAAAGCCTTCTCTGCATCTAGTAAAATAAGGCTGAGTGCATCCCCGGTGCCATTAGCGTGATCTAATAGAGTTATAAACCTATTCACATGATTTGTTGTTCCGCGATTTGGAATAAATCCATGCTGTCGCGTTGACACCAGTGGAGTAATCACTGCCGCTAACCTAGTGGCCAAAATCTTTGAGTAGATTTTGCCGTCCGTGTTCAATAAGGATATAGGGCGATATGATGCCGGCAAGTCAACAGGTTTATATTTTTTCCTAAACACAACAATGCTGGCCTAATCCCATGATTTAGGAGAAGCACCACTCTGTGCTCTTCTAAATGTAGCTAGCATATCCTCCTGTAAAACTCCCCAAAAACATTTATATATCTCCAGCAGGAATTTATCGGGCCTGCCACCTTACCAGCTGCCAACCCATTTATAGCCTGCTCCAACTCAGACATCGTAATGGGGCATCCAACCTCGCTGCTTCCTCCTCCCCGAGATCCTGTTCACAGTATCAATGTACAAGTGTTTCACCTTTTTGACTATCATAGTGTTCTACAGCATATAGTATTTCATAAAAATTCTGAAATACCTCCAGTATACCAGTCTCATTCTCAATGCGGCACCCGCTGGAGTCCAAGATAGTATTAATTCTTTGAGCTGCTTCTTTTAGTCTGAGTTTTGGGCCAGGCACCTGCCACTTGCCTCCCCATATTCATAATTCCACTGCCGCTTGATAACATATTTTTTGGCAGCCTCTTGACTCCAATGGAGATCTCTTCAGCCGTTATAAGACCCTGATATAACTCCTGTAGCTGTAGCTTTAGCCCCAGCTGTTTTTGAGTGTGCAGCTCAAAGCTGAGGGTTTCCCCCTAAAAGCAGCCTTGAAAGCGTCCCAGATATAGCCTGTATCAGTGCTCCCCCGATTGATACGAAAAAAGTCAGTAATCCAATCCCTCATATATGCAAGAAATTTTTGATCCAAGAGCAGTTTTCGGTCGAAAGAAAACACCCTAGGCTTGGTTACTACACCGATACCAGATATGGTTAACACAACCGGACCATGATCAGACGTCACCCTTGGATAAACCTGGATACACGCACCATTCAGCAAATACTGCGGAGCAAAAAAATAATCCAGTCTTACTAGCTTTTGGTGAGGACAGGAAAAAAAGGTGTATCCAGCTTCAGTGAACCTAAGTAAGGCCCAAGCATCAACCAAGCCGTGTGCAGAGATCAGTGATTGTAGTGCCTCAAACACCTTTGGTTTCCTGCCCGTGTACCTGGAGCTGTTATTACACAATATATTTGGTAACAGATTTATGTTTAAGTCACCACACACAATTACAGGAGTAGGCCATGCAGCTAGTTCAACATTGAGAAATTCTAAAATTGCTGCTTCGTCTAGGTTAGAACCATATATTGAACACAGCGTGAATTTCATTGCCCCTACAACACACTCTGCGATTACCCATCTCCCGAGTCCATCCGTCAAGATCCTGCCTGTATTACCTATATGTTTTGTTGCTAAAATTGCAACACCCCTAGATGTATAGGTCTGTTTGGTGCATGCCACTAGATCATAGCCCAGCTAAGTTAGCACTTTCCGCTTAGCCCAAACTATGTGGGTCTCCTGGAGACACATGATATCACAGTGAATCATCTGAAGCTCCCTTGCAACCCGCTGCCTTTTATTGAGAAAGTTCAAGCCCCTGACATTCAATGTACCTAATCTAATACCCTTAGCCGCCATCACATTCTCGTGTGCCAACATAACAAAAACGCATGCGCCCAGTAGACCAAACTTTCAAACAATGCAAGAAAATGTACTCCTTAAACAGTTCGACAATGTATTTTCATGCGTCCTGCCCTTCCGTAGACTCAGCAATAACCAGAACGCGTAGATTGTTCCATCTTGACCGGTTCTCCAAATCTGTTAACTTCCAGTCAACATCCGCCTTGGTCTTTTGAAGCATTTCAATAGGCGACTGCTGTATAACCAAAGAGTCCTCAGCGCCAGAAATGCACTCTTCTGCCTAAACTACCCGAGTGTGCAGGACTTAACTATACGACGTACCGTGTTTTGTAGTTTCCGCACAGCTCCCTGTGTACGCAGACCTTCTGCCTTTGCTCGGCGTGTTTTTGTTGGATACTCTTATAGATTGTGCTTAGAGTGATTGCAGCATCGTAATCATCATCTAAATTATTTGTGGAGTGTGCTGCCAGGCCTGGATTCGCCGCTGGAGTAGTATCCCATCTAGGCTGATTAAAAGGCACAGTCAACGCATGAGGGGGGGCGCTCTCCAGAATCCGCTGGTTTTCTCACAGTCTCTTGATGCAGGGATTGTTCTAAATCATCATCTTCATCTTCATCCTGTCCATCCCCCCAGTCCACCACTGTGATGGAGTTATCATTGTCATTTTCATTATCATTTTCTGAAACTACTGAAGGATCGGACATGGAGTAGAATTTGCCCTCTGAACCAGCATATTTGACATCATTCCCCTTATCGTCAGAAGAGCCCAACCCCTCTGAGATTAAACTGCCAGGTATTGCTTTGCTTTGGATCAATGGACTGCTGACCGGTAGCGCGACTACATTAATAGCCATGTCTGTCTCACAATTTGGCACATTGACCGTATCAGCCGCTGTGCCTGCTAAGATATTATCCATGACAGCATTTGCCTGAGGGGTATTCTGATTAACCATGCCGAGATCTTCAAATGCTGTGGCTTTCATCACAGATTGTTTAGTAAAAATTGCAGGTACTGTGCGGGTTTTATTGAGATTATCCTGCTGTGCTTCATGCTGCGTGTATCTACTCTCAGGCACCGGGGAGCATATCACAGTACTGGGATCCTCCCGCTCCACCCGCTCACCTGGCATCGAAGAATTACGAGCCCCCTCTCTTTGCCGGCGAATGGTATTGCCATTTGCCTTACCACTGTTGGGTGTCGGGGGGCTGCTAATATGTCCATATTTTTAGCATTTCTCACACCGGTGCTTCCACCCTCCACTGTCACTGCTCCGACTGCTCCGGTTACTGGTGCCATTGAGCTTGCCGCAGCACCCCCGCGGGTTCTCCCTCCTCTCCCTTTCGGGGCCATAGCTTACACCCCTGCACACACTACACACACTGGAGCCCACTGTTCTATCAGCCTCAGCTGTTGCGGCGTTCCCACTCCGCAGGCTCCGCTTGCTCCGCGAGCCTGCCACGCCGTATTCCGCCGTATACCGCAATACTCTGCCCCCAGGAGCAGCCGAGAAGAGCCGCGGACACAACAGATGCCGCTGCCTCGCACACCGTGCTCAATGCCGAAGTCACCGAAAAAAGCCCCCCGGGATGAGGGATCTGCACCGAGTCGTAGCCCTGCTCTCATACCTTGGATGTTGGGGAGGTCATATCAGGTGAGGAGCCACAGAGAGCCGTACACACACCACTCACACGGCCACAGTCGCGGCCACCATCTTGCCCCCTACCCCTTCAATTAAAATGCGATTCCTGCTACATCAGGGACAAAGTAGGGCCAATCAAAGGGTAGTGCACCATTCAAACTGTCCAATTAAGATGGGTCAGTGGGAGGTTAGAGGGAAGCTTCAGTGACCATTGACACCACCACCAGGAACAGAATCATACCTACTCAAACCGGACCAGGCACAGGAGGGTATATGTTACTGCAGCCAGACGGTGGCAGGAAGAATGACGGTATGTCCAGAACAGGAGAATAGACAAGGGCTGCAAGGCAACCGGATACAGCAAAGAAATTCAGTTCTGGCTGCAGCGCGAGCACAACACTTCTTAGCACAGGTATGGTAGGGGCATCCATAAGATGGTAGCGAAGATAGCAAGTGGAGCCTAGAATTCCATAAATGGTTGCCAATGAGGAGAGTCTAAAAGGTGAATCAAACACATGGTGAAATTGATAATTATGAGACTGATAAAATCATGTCTCAAGTTTATTCAATCTGCAAGTATGGAAAAGAGAAATAAAACTGCAACATATAATCCCAACAATATCTCTGTAACTAAATGTCAGGCAAAAGTGATGGAAATGACCCGAATATAGACGTTATTTCAATCTCTATACATATAGTCAACATAATGGAAGTAAACCCTTTCATGGTTTCTGATTGATTGTCTGCCTCGTCAAAGAAAATTTCAGGGAAAGTCGTTGGTACCACAAAGTAATAAGGTCAGTACTGGGGATCTGAGCTAATTATTAACCTTCATGATTTGATAGTCTTGCTACCAGCCCAGAATTAGCAGCTGTTGTGGTTACTCTCTGAAGTTGACGTATGACTTGCGACAACCTCTGACGCTTTCCCAGTGCCCACCACTCTAAAAGCTGATTTTGTATCATTGTGCAGACACTTTTAGCTATTCTCTGTGCCTCACCATACCATGCCTGCTTCTGGCCCTATTTGAAGACTTGCACCACTGCCTTCATCTTCAATAGGTGGTGTAAGACTTGACAGCCTTAGGGCGGTCTTCTTCCTAACGTTGTGCCTGCCTCCTCCAGTTTTCTGGCCTCTTTTTTGCTGGTATTAGGACTCTGTGCACTTTACCAACCACTGCAAGCCAGTGCTAAATTGCTTGTGCTTCCTCCCTTAAACATGGTGATATTGATTCACCTTCAATTGCCATATTTAATTTGCTTTGTAAAGTGGTATTCCCAGTACCTAGGGGCTGTAAATTAAATACTACTAGTGGGATTGCAGCACAAATTGTGCCACCCTCCTAAGTAAACCTTTAACCATGTCTCTGGCTTGCCTACACAGACCATGTGTGTGCAGTTCACACTAACATTTTGACCTGACAAATATACCTTTCGCCAGGTCCAAACTTTCCCTTTTTACACATATAAGCCACCCCTAAGGTAGGCCCTGGATAACCCAGGAGGCACAGTGCAATGTATTTTAAAATACAGGATATCTACCTTTCAGTTTTACATGTCCTGGTAGCGAAACACTTTCAAATTCATTTTTTCACTACTGTAAGGCCTATCTCTCTCATAGGATAACATTGGATTGCCTTCTTACAGATCATACGTGTAATTTCCAATTGGGAGGAGATAACCCTTCAAGTCTAGTGTCTATGGAATCACAATTTAAAATTAATTTATACATTTGGGCCCTGCTACCACATGTATGGAGTGGGCGATAGCTGGACATTGTGCATTCCCTCTAGGCACACTTCAGGAGCTTATGTGTGACTTGATTGGCCATCCTGACCGGATAAGAGGGAGGAGCTGGACCAAGTATCACTTACACCTGAAAATTCTGTGACCTGTCCCCACACTAAGCTCTGCATCCCCCCCCTGTTGTGAGTCAAGGGCCAGGGCAGGAAGGGCAAGGCCTCCATTCACTAAAGGCCTGTCTTTGAAGTCTCCTACACTTTAAATGTACCACTGGTTATACATACTGGGCCTCAGACACCACCACTTCAGTACACCTCTGGACCTATTGATACTCTACCAGGAAGAAGGACTGCTGTGTTGCTGAATGACTGTCCCACTACTGGACTGTTGCTTTGATGGACTCCTGCTTTGTTGTGCTGACCTGCTGGCCTGCTGCCCTATTGCCTGGGTAAGAAGGACTGGACATGCATCACGTGATCCCAGAACCCAGAGTTATTCCTAGGGCCAGCTGGCTAGCCTCTTGATCTGAAGTCTCGGGGAATACTTCCAACTCCTGCACCTGGACTCTGCCATCTGTGTGTCTACCATTTCTCCATTTCTACTAATTGGGTTTTTGTAATGTGTTCTTGTTGTATTTATTAAAATCAGAGTTATTTTTCTAACTTGCTGTGGAACCTTTTTACTTGATGTTTTCACTGATTTACTGTGTGAAGCTTTGCACAAATACTTTAAACACAGCCTCTAAAGTTAACCCCTACTGCTCTGTGCTAATCTACCAGAGAATGTGCACAAATTAATTTAGGATTTGCCTGCCATTTCCCTGAGTAGAAGTGTGGTTGCTGCTTGACCATGACTCATACCCCAGTCAACCAAAACCCAAAGTCTAACAATTAGCTGTCTCATAAATGGATGCTTCAAAACAAAAGAAAGTGATCATCACTACCTCAGTATTATAAAACTATGTGGCCAGTCTGTGTCTCCGGGCCGTAGAGGAACATTGTTATGGAAGACAAGTTCAATCAGTATTTGAGAAAATGCAATGAAATTGAAAAGCACAACACCCATTATTAGGTTATATAGTGCTGAATAGATCACCTTTTCCAACATGACAAAACATTATTAATCCGCTTATATAAATGGCGGACATTTCTTTAGCACTATATGCAAATTTTGCAATCAGCTGAGAAAACTACAAACTGTTTAAAAGGGGCAGGAACAAAATGAGATAATTTCCCAAAAAAACAAAGATATCCACATTTGAAAACTCTTCAAGCCGTATTGTGTTTTGTGTTTTTGTTTTGAGGAAAACAAGTTCTAACCACATCGGGGTCTGAATAGCAGTGCCAATCACACCATGTTCCAGAGGTAAGCTAACCGGTGATCGACAACTATTCAAATAATCATTAAAGTGGGAAAAAAATAAAGTTGTAATTATTTGGCCTACACACGAAATTGAAGATGAATAAAATAAAACTAGAATACTCTATAGCTACAGGCTGCTTAGCCTCTGTCTGTCATCAACTATGCCTTAACTGGAAAAGGGAATGCTTAGTGGTGGGCGAATAATTTGGCTCGACCAGCGGGGTTCGCAGTTTTGCCCACTTCACATTCCGCCTGGAACACAGAGTTCAAGCAAAACTCTGCCAACCTCTGCATGGCAGAGTTTTTTCTCATGCACAGCTTGCCAACGTTAAGTTGGTGAGCACGAGTGAGAATTTTAGTGCCCTAGCGTGATTTTTGGGAGCTTGAACACCTCCCTGCGAGATTTGTTTAAATGGGCAAACGGGGCAGGTCGCGACTGTTTGCGATGACAAAGCTGCTGCTTGAGTACAACATTTACTCAAGAGGCAGAAAGAAGCAATGCCCTCTGGCGCACCGTGTGGTGCTGCTCACACCAATTTTACAGCGATGAACAAGCTCCCAGCACTAGAAATCAGCAGTGCGACATGCTGAGTTATGCCCTCTCCGTTATCCACCCACTTCTAAGAGCCTCAAATTGGAACTTTCTGTAGGCAGAGATGACAGCAGAGACAAAAAGAGCTCAAAGGGGTGTATTGGGATTATAAAGAGTCAGTCCCTTCCTACAAAAGACAAGCCCCCTGGATGGGCCCATGTGATCCAGACCTCTTCTCTCTCGTTCTGGAAAGTTTCTTCAGCTCAAATAATCTAGAGTCAGCCAGAGAAAGAAGCCCTTGGAGGAAACCTCACAGTCAACCTTCTACTAGGTGCATGGACAAATGTGGGGCAGTGTGTTCAAACAATTGATGTGACTAAGGCCCTCACCTCGCTAATCGCAGATACAGGCTGCAGCCTGTGCTTCTTCTGTCACTTCCCTACTAGAGAAAGGCATGTGTGTTCATGTTGGTGCTTGTGTGTGTTTGGTCCACATTATTTTTTGTATCATTGGACTGCTGTAGTATTGATGCCTGGTGGTGGGTTGCTTGCTTTTTTGTCACACCAGCATGTCTCTGCTTCTGTTGAAGAATCCCCCTGTCTGCTCCTAGTTATGGTGTTGGGTGACTGTGTAATGACAGGGAGCAGCAGAAGTGACTGCAGTTTCACCATTGTCAGCAGTGGTGGTCACAGTGTGCAAATAACCCCGCACCTGATATGCCTTGATATGCCAGTGCTGCAATGTCAGATATGGACTTAGTGGTGCAGGTGGAGCCAAGAACAGGTCATTAGCGTTCCTCCAGGTGTCAAACTGGGCAGTAATTAAAAACTGCCATTGAAACCGATTCCTATTGGACTCAAAATTCAAGGCTTTTCAGGCAAATCCATGTCAATCATTCCAGGATTTTCTCTTTCTATGGTTTTTTTTCATGTAGCATATTCTTCTTGCATAGAACGTACTAAGAACAAGCCTCCAGGTGCATGAGGGACTTCAGATTGCATTGTGAGTGTGTCTTTATAGTAGGCTAGGATTGACAACTCTGAAGTCCAGACTAAAGGCAGTGCAAGTATCTCACGGAGCCTAGCAGTGGGTCATAAAGATGTTCAGAATACGTGCTCATTCAGTTCTTGGCCTCTCTAAGGATCTCATAGACCAATGGGCACGTGTGCTAATTCTAGGTGTAATTCTATGCAAAAGTGTGAAGGAGCTACTCAGCGATCAAAATATTGACAGAGAGAAAATAGAAGAAATTGGAATGTTTACAAGTGAGTGTTTGCGTTGTGTAAGTAGGAGATGGTGAAAGAAATGCAAGGTAGTATACGCAGGGGAGATTGAAAAGAGGGTGCTGGTGAGGAAAGAGATGAGGTGTGTCATACGCACATGAATGATCTGAGGTAGGTGTTTGGGAGACAAGGACATTAATGGCTAACAGAGAGACTGCAGATTAAAGTGGTGTGAAGGGAAGAACGGGAATGACTGAGACACTCAGAATGCTATTACCCCTTCCACAGTCCTTAGTAATATTTAATTCACAGGTTAATATTTTCAGAAATGAAGCATTTTCACTTCCAAATATTCAAAGCAAAATCATCGATGTTACTCATTTATCTCACACTCTTAATAAGTATTGGCAAAACCAATGGGTTTGGATTGCTTTAGGTAGATCTGTAACGGTTGTCATATGGCTGTATACAATAACAGAAAGCTCAGAGACAGGCTCTCGAATTCTGGTCGGATGGAATGATATGGGAAACACAGAATTTGTGTCTACATATCTTAAGCCATATACTTTAACATAAAGGGCCGCCTCTTCGAAAGTATTCCTTGTTGAGCTACTTAGGCGTCGCCCCTTTTAGCAATGCCCCCACGTGTTTCATTAATCATTCATCTTTATTCGGTTTAAAAAAAACGTAAAAGATATATATTAAAACAATTCATACATATCATTCGCTGGTTACCTCTTATATCGTTAATCAATATGAAAATGAACATCTATGCCAAGATCCTAGCAAAGCATTTAGGGGCTTATTTATGAGCCCTTGCGTCACTTTTGCCCCGCTGGTGCGTCACTTTTTTGTGACGCACCAGCAGGGTACAAAATGCTCCAGGTTGCATCATATTTACAAAGTGACGCATCTAGGTAGATGCGTCACTGTGTAAACCCCTGCGCCACATTATACCTGCGCCAGGTATAATGTATGCAGGGTGGGCGTTTTGACGCAAGTAATCCTCCTAGAAATGACGCAGTGAAATCTATAGGATTTCACTGCGCCACTTCTAGGACACAAATGTGTCAATTTCTTATGCCTGCCTCACAGCAGGCATAAGACTGACGCAGGCCCTTTCACATGGGGCTTGCCCCATGTGAAATGACACATTGCTGGAGTTGCGTCACTTTTGTGACACACTCAAGCAATGCATCACTTTTGCGCTTACAGATATGTCAGAAATACTGACGGATCAGTAACTCCTTGCGACATGATGCGTCATACATTAAATATGACGCATCCGGTATGTCGCAAGGAGTGCGCACTGAGAAGTGACGCATCGCTGCTTTCACGCAGCGATGCGTCATTTCTCATAAATGAGGCCCCCAGAATCTTGTTTAATTAAATTAGTTCATTCTTCTCTATCAGGTTTTGTAAAAGTGAGAATGGCCAATGATAATAGTACTTTCTGCCACATAATTGAAAAGGTCTCTCACCCCATTTCGCCCGCTTCTACTGACATCACATTGGAAGCTAAAATCTCGAAACTGAGCCCTCTGCAGCCTCCTAAACTCATTACCCCCCCCCCCACACACACACACGTTTTTCATTCCACTTATCTCCCTGGCCAAGAATATCTGATGGTAACTGCTAGTTGCGTTTATGGACTCAGGATTTTATAGGACAGTCTAGTTGTGAGCTGAGGGATAACTGATTGTAGGAAATCCATGAGTGAGCAGCTCCTAAGAGAACACTCTGTTGTTAGTCGTGGGTGGCTTAATCTTGCCATATGTTAGTCAGACAATTTAACCCAGGCCAACGTGGACAGATTTTGCTTCCCTTGATCATCCTGGCTGATGTACGTTTAAGACAGAAGCTGGAATTCCCTGAGATTAAACACTGTCAATTGTGGTAAGGAAAAACTATTTATAAATCTGACATTATTGGAAATGATACACCTTTGTCTGAATAAAAAACCTTATCAGCTGTTTCGATAGGTGTTAGCCTTTCCAATACCAGTAGATCAAACCATGCACATCAAAACTTTAAATTGACTCAGCTATTGATGCTGACAGTTTATATGTGAATTAAATTCAGGGACACCAAATTCTGTGAAACCTTCTGCCTTGAATTTCAATTCTGATATGGAAATCATTAATACAAATATTATTACTGGATAGAGTTATTAGAGACTGCAACCCCTTGCTATGCCATTGTGAAACTGCAACATTTTGTATTTTAATTTTGTGAATTGTCTTGAAAGTAAATGAAATTTTGTAACTTATTTTGGATTTACATATGAAAATTGAACATGACAGCATACATCACGTTAAAAATTCAAACAAGATGGAGGCGCTAGGGGGCGCACAGCGGGATGGCTGGGTGATTCACAGCTCCGCCGGGCGATCACCAACGATGTGATCTGTACCTGCCACAAACCCCACCAAATCGCCTACAAAACGGCCACACGTGCGTGGGAAGGAGTGGTGCATCCACCGATATGCAGCTGGCCGTGGTCCCTTTGTGGCGGTGGAGATAATTAACAGCGATTGCAGAGAAACGCGGCTCGCCTGACAAAATGGCGGACTGCCGGCTCACCGACCTGCTGGAGGATGCGACGACTGCCTGATCGGTATAAGGCGTGCGGCGGCCGGACAGTTCAAGTGCGGGTAAGACACGTCCCTCTGGAGCCAGTTTACCAACATAGGGCTCATTTGAGCACGAAACCCCGCCGCCCGTCACAGACACTGCTCCAGACCACACGCCTGACAAAATGGCGACGCCCATGGAGCCAGCATTGATGCCCGCTCTCTAGCGCTCCCGAGTGCGGATCCGGACGGTCTGTGACCCCCTGTCAGCCCCGCATGCCGCGCTGAGAGACACCACACCACAGGCACTATATCCGCGTAGGCCCGCTGCCAAGTGATCCTGCGCTGCTACGCGCCGACACGCGGGAGACCTTACAGAATGGCAGGAAACGGCAGGAACGCGTCTGTACAGGTCAGCCCCTGACACAATGGTCCGAACGTGGAGGATTGTGCTCCTACTCCTCTGAGAATAACGAGTGGCTCTGCCCATCTGCAGCGGATACCCTTTCCCAACCCCAGCTGCCTTCCAGGGCATACGGTCGGATCGAGACTATCGGTGAGACACCGGGGGCTGCTCCGTTTCCCCCCAGACAACACGAGGTCGCACAGTGACATCAGACGGGCCCGGGCTGCAAGACCATTCACGTCCATTGCCCACGCGGGCGAACAACCATCATCCCCCCAAGGGCATCACGGCGACTGCGGCGAGAATCACGAGGGCGAAGGGCCCCGCGTCCAGGGCAAATACACATCAGGCTGGAGCGATGGGGAAACCGGATAAGCAACAGCCCAAGCTCTCGTTCGACAACAGAAAATCCAACAAAACCCCAGATGACATGGCGGACACCAGCAGCGCAGCCGAACCACTGCCAAACAGTAACATGGAGAAAATATTGCTAGCCATCCAGTCGAATTTAAAAGACATTAACGGCAAACTGGATAATCTGACATGTCGAATGGATGGAATGGCTGCAAGACAAGAGAAACACGGTGAGCGCCTGGATGAGGCCGAAACGCGCATAGCAGCCGTAGAAGACGAAGCGCGAACTTCCACCACTAAATGTACGGGAATGGAACGCATTCTGGAGGTGATTAAAGCGAAGGAGGAGGACTTGGAAGCGCGCTCGAGGCGCAATAATGTGCGCATTACAGGTTTGCCAGAGACGACCAACACAGGACGTATGGAACTGTACGTTGAAAACCTATGCAAGGATCTCTTTGGTGCGGAAGCGTTGTCGCCGGTATTTATTGTAGAGCGGGCCCACAGATCGCTGGCGCCTTGACCACCGCCGGGAGCGACGCCGAGGCCAATAGTGGCGAGAATACTCAATTATCGAGACCGGGACACCATCCTCAGACTGGCGAGGGAGAGAGGCAAAATCACTCACCAAGGCAACTCCCTGGAGTTTTATCCGGATCACACTGTTGCGGTTCAACAGGCAAGAAAAGAGTACGCAACCGTCAAGGCGAAATTAAGGGACCTAAACATTAGCTATTCCATGCTGTATCCTGCCAGACTTCGAGCGACGTGGAAGGAGAAAGCGATAGTGCTGCCCACACCCAAAGCAGCCCTAGACTTCGTCAAAAAGGTGCAACGGGAAAGTAGACCGAATGTTCGGGAAGAACAACATCACAACTCGGACTAAAGTCGCTGGTAGGTCCCAACAACGCTTGGCGGTAAGTCTCCCATTGGTTATGAGTTGTAACTGCACGATTCTGTAGCCCACTTCCAGCAGTAGACTGTAGCGGTGGTATAGCTGAGGATGGGCAAACTACGTAACACAGCCAGGTATGGGACACCCGGAGAAACGACCAGGATAGATACCATTGTCTTTCCATGCAATTGCGGATGTATTGACTGAGAATGCCTGACAGGACACCACATAATGCAATCTGACACACATAGTCCTGCGGTGAGGCTGAAAACTCTAACACCGCACACACACTTTTGTTACACATTGGAGTCCCCTCGCTGAATAGCGCGACTACACGATGGCCTAAGTGGCTCCGTCTCACTCAGTTCACGAGCGTGCAGGACTGGCGGCTCACTAGAGGGTAATGCCCGGCGCAGGTGGTCCCTGCGACAGCGACCAGAACTATGCTGCAGGGTCACACAAACTCTATCACCACGCATATCCTCCCGCGAATCTATATCGCAGTGCGTTAGTGATGTGCCGGGCTCTGTGTGGGGGATGGACCACACACTGTACGAAGCGGAACATCTTGCCGATTTACATGGACTGCAACATGAGGGGCGGACTGAAAGACTGATGTTGATATACACTTCCTGACATGTCACTGCAGCCATTAGAGGGTGGGGGGAGAGCAGAATGACAGACACATAACTCGCATTTACGTCAGCTTTTGAAATATCGCCCGCACCCGAAACATCGGGTGTAAGGTTGTGCTCCCTGCGGTCCTCCACAAGGGTAATACCCAACACAAGTTTGACGATATGGGTACTGGGTTGTTTGTTGTGTGTTTGGGGGATTTGTCTTCGAAGGGACAATGGCTTTGGCATGTTGGGGTTGCTGGAGTGGGTGGGATGGGAGGCTTTGAGGGTTTAGATTGTTTAGTTAGACCACAGACATTGAAATTGTACGAGACACGGAGTTCTCCCTGGCTGAGGACTGCTATTGCTAGATTATGTACTCAGGATGCAATGCTGCAAACGTCACCTTTGGTTATGGTTCACGCAGGGATGGATCACTGCGGGCTTTTAGATGACTCAAAGTTCTAGGCATACGGATGGACACCATTTGAACGTCCTTACTTGGAACGTCAGGGGCTTCGCCCAACCGCGGAAGATCAGACAGATTTTCGCGAGCCTCACTAGATGGGAAATAGATATTGCATTCATACAGGAATTCCCCCTGGCACCCAACACGCACCCACAGCTGGGAACCAGATGGGCGGAATCGACCTATAGGGCTTCCTATTCCTCTTATTCCCGAGGAGTAATGATTTTGATTCGGAAAGGGGTAAATTTCAAGTCGCAGCACGTTACACAGGATCCCAATGGCAGATACGTATTGGTTTCGGGCACTTTATGCGGCCAACACGTGACACTTCTTAACGTATATGGTCCTAACACGGATTCACCAGAGTTCTTCAGGGAGGTGTGGGGCCACTTAC
Organism: Lissotriton helveticus; assembly: GCF_964261635.1. Taxonomy (NCBI): domain Eukaryota; kingdom Metazoa; phylum Chordata; class Amphibia; order Caudata; family Salamandridae; genus Lissotriton; species Lissotriton helveticus. The sequence continues at coordinate 891,299,280 of NC_136063.1, read as the reverse complement.
AACCACATGCGAACACACATATAATTTGTGGAGGAGATTGGAACGTGACGTTGATGGACGGGTTGGATCGCTCCTCCAATTCATCAGAGCAGCATAAACAGGCGAGGACAATGGTGGGACACATGATGAAAGATCTGGCGTTAACAGATATTTGGAGACTTCAGCATGCTAACGAGCCAGGGGCCACTCACATCACAGCGTATCATAGCAGCTGGTCTCGCTTAGACTATTGGTTAGGCACGAATCATATCGCACTATGGGTAAGGGAGTTACAGGTGTTGCCACGCATATTGTCAGATCACAACCCCGTCCTATTACAGATCAGGATACCACAATACACACCACCTCCATTTCAATGGAGGTTCAATTCACAAGCTTTATCCGATTCCGTTTACACAGACACCATAACGAAGGCAATCAGGGAATATTTCCACATAAATTCAAACACTGTCGAAGATCCGGGTCTCTTATGGGAAGCCTTCAAGGCCACGATAAGAGGCGTCTGCATTAGCACCACTGTAGGGGTCTTGAAAGACATCAGACGCCAGATACACCACTGTGAGACCCGCATAAGAAATATATAACTGGCTTTCGAGAACACACAAGATATCTCGCTGTTAACAGAACTGCGGGACCTGCATACTGAACATACCGATTTAGTGGCGGCTGAAATCAAATATTTAGCTCGCAAACACATGGCTAGGAACTTTGGGGAAGGAGGCAGACCGGGTGGGACATTGGCGAGGAAGATATGCGAAGGGAGGGGACACTCAGCCATACTTCGAGTCAAATCAAAAGAGGGCCAAATACAGACGCAATTGGCAGACATTCTAAAAAACTTTGTGGATTCCTTTAGCACACTATACAAATCACAACCCATAGCTTCGGCAGAGGAGGTTTTTTACTATTTACATGACGTAGCGATTGGTTGGCTGTCGGATGAACAGAGGGAACACTTAGCAATGCCCATTACAGTAGAGGAGGTGACAACAGTGATTAAGTCACTACCTAATGGCAAGGCTCCACGCCCGGATGGGTACACTAACGAGTTCTACAAACACTTTGCAGACATTATTGCGCCTTACTTGGTAGACATGTTTGGCACTTCCTTCGAGAAATCAATACTTCCCCCTACTCTCCGTGAGGCACTAATCATTGCCCTCCTGAAGCAGTCCAAAGATCCTGAGGAGTGTGACTCCTACAGGCCTTTATCGCTCATTAACGTAGACTTGAAAATACTCGCGAAACTACTGGCAGTACGTTTATCCCCTCTAATGACCCGTCTGGTCCTTCCAGATCAGACTGGATTTATTCCCACAAGATCGACTTCCCACAATACAAGATCCCTATTTGCTCTTTCCCACTACCTCCAACCCTCGGTTAAAGCCGTAGCAGTCATGCTCGATGCCGCTAAGGCATTTGACTCCATTGAATGGAGCTATATGATTGCTATTTTACACAGGATGGGCTTTCCCAAACGATTTGTCCAATGGATATCGCTGCTATACACCCAACCATGCGCCAGAGTCCGGATAAATGGTTATATCTCAGCTCCCTTCGACATAGAACGTGGCACTAGACAGGGTTGTCCCCTTTCCCCCTTACTTTTCGCGTTAGCGTTAGAGCCCCTAGCATGCATAGTGAGACAAAATTACAAAGATTCAGCTCTGCGGTTTGCGTCCTGACCACTACACATATCTCTGTACGCAGACGATATGCTGCTGTATGTACGCGATCCCGACGTTCATCTGAATAATTTACTCAGAGAATATATAAGATTTGGGGGTCACTCGGGATTGACAATCAACTGGTCCAAATCTTTCGTAATACCGTTAACTAACACTACCACTCCCTTTGAGATCGACTACCCACTGGAATGGCAGCATGACCCAATTTGCTCCCTAGGGGTCATGTATCACAGAGACCCGGAAGAAGTCATACGCGCAAATTATGGGGTGGTGATATCCAAGCTGGAGAACAAAATCCAGCGTTGGATCCATCTGCCTCTATCCCTAGCTGATAGGATCGCGATAGTTAAGATGAATATTTTATCTAAACTGCTATACCTTTTTAACAACATTCCCATCACACCCACCGGAGAAACTTTTCGCCGCATTAAGTCTATGGTACTGACACTGATATGGGCTGGCAAACAAGCCCGAATAGATCTCCAGACATTAACACTCCCGTACGCACAAGGTGGTTTTGGGGTGCCGGACTTTCTCCTATACTACCTTTGTGCCCAGGCGCAATATGCGGCCTATTGGTATCACGAGATACCGTATCTCACTCACATAGCCATAGAGGAAGGAGATGCGGACCCTATCCCCCTATCAGCGATAATAACGCACGCCAGACCGCCGCTGCATGCGAAGGACATTAACACCATAGATACCACAATCAAAGCCTGGCGTAAACTTGGACAACTGTCCCGCAAGACCCTATTATATGCGCCAGCAATGCCCCTACATCACCATCACGCACTGTCAGTCACTAGTGAGAAGGTAGGCATGTCTTTACTGCGTAAAGCTGGAATAGACAAAATGGGAGACGTGTTTCAAGAGGTCTCATTCCGGGACATCGGACATTTAACATATATACAACATATGACCCCCATGTTCCGCTTCACGTATTATAGATTAGCAAGAGCACTGAAGGAACACTATCCAACATTTCCAGTAGAGCCAGAATGTTTGGCGCCACTACAGCTAATAATTACCACACAGGACTTATCACATTTGGTGTCTAGATTATACGCAGAAGCACAGTCAGAGTTGGTGCAGCCTACTACAAAGGCTAAGGCACGGTGGGATTCGGAGCTGGAGACTCCATTAACAGATGAGGAATGGCAACAAACCTGTGCCCTGACACAGATTCTTACGCCAAACGGAAACTTGAGAATTATACACTACAAATTCATCCATCAGGCATATTATACCCCTACCAAACTGCTTAAATTTGGACTACAAGATGAGGACAGGTGCAAGAGATGTAACAGGAAGGTGCGAACTTTACACATCTTGCCTGGTATTGCGCCAAGATATCAGAGTACTGGGCGGACGTTACATCCACACTCGCTGTCATGCTAGAGGAGGAGGTACAATGCACAGTGCAAATCTGTCTCCTTGGGATTGTCCCACAATTTCGGGCACTAAAGCGTAAGTTCTGTGTCATATCTTTATTACTAGCTAAGAGACAAGTGGCGCAGTGCTGGCATAGTCGGAAGGTACCCAAAAAATCCACGTGGCTCCATGACATGTCCGTATGTAGAGACAGGTTGATGACATACGAGGAGAACCTCCCTGCGAAATCTAGACCGAAGGACTACTGGTGCTTCCTAACAGACTTTCTTAACTCCCAGGAGGAGGAAATAGAAGTGTAAACGATTTACCGTTACATTACGAAGTAGCAATATATTATGTACAGGCTGAACACGGCTATTAAATAGTCCGGAGAGGTAACCAGTTCCGTTAATAAGAGTGTACAGTCCGATATGGACGGTTTCGATGTCAGGTCTTGAAGTTGAGTTCTACTACTGTTCCTATCTATAAAATAACAAAATGTAAGACTCATGTTGAAATGCTAGCTGCGAGATCTGCAAAGGTTAAGCCAGGGGCGGCTCCGACTGGTGAAAAAGGCTGATTTGTATTATAACTGTATTTTATTAAGTATTTGCTAACACATTGCAAGCCGGCCCCCGGGTTGTAGGCTCGTGGCTGTGTAACCTGAATGTTGTTAATAAAGGTCTTACACAAAAAAAAAAAAAAATCAAACAAGATATCAGCAGGGGGTTTGGTTTGAGGATAACATTTTCACAGAAATATATTTTCCCCTCCCCTGAGACATTTTCTGCTCGAAATAACATACGAAATTTATGGAATTTTATGATTTTTACTTAACATGAAAATTGCAAATTTCGCACAGTACAACCTTAGACAAAAACAGGAGCACACACATTGTATGATCTCAATCTGCTTTATGCCAAGGGGTTATACATTGTGTAAATACTTGGGAGGAACGAATATGCCCATAGCAGTTCAAGTTGAATTCAAAGTCAAGGGAGGTCTTCTTAACCCTGATATTTAAATTGCAGTCAACGATGGACAACTATTTGCATGTTTCTTACAGGTTACTCTAAAGAAAGCCACCATTTTGTTTTCTCCCTCCCTATTCTTGTTTAAACATCTGGGACCTAATTTACGGGATTTTCGTGTAGGGCAGCTCAGCAAGTCACCTTGCTGCGTTGCCCAATGCCAAAGTGAAAGGGCAGGAATGCACAACAGGTATGCAATATGGTGCATTCCTTTCCTTTCTCCCTGCTCTGGTGCCGTTTTGGCAGCCTTGCGAGAATGTGGGCATCCTTGCACCATGGTGCAAGGGGGCCTCCAATCCATGCAGGATTTTGATTGTTTGGGAAGGGGCACCTCCCTGCACAGAAACAATCCTGAATGAGTTTCCTCTTTCTTTGTGTGCTGTAGAACCCAGCACACACAGAAAGAGGAAAAAAGAAGGAGAAAAAAAGATAATTGTCCTTGTTGCACCTCACCTCAGGAGGCGTAAGGATTTGGCACTTCCACAGGTCTATGATTTTGTAAATCTGAAGCAGCGTCAAAATCCATGGGTGTTAAGGGAAAACACTCACTGAAACGCCCATGGTACACCTCCCGAACTCAAGGTAAGGCAATGCAGCGATTTGTGCTTCGTTGCCTTACACAAGATTTATGAGGCTCCTCAAAGCCACACAGGGTGGCTTTGCGTGGCTTCATAAATCTGATTCACAGCCCTGAGTCATGCATGTACCACTTTAAGTGGTGCGAAAGTGATGCAAGGCTCTCATAAAAAACTCCCCTGGTATTTTGATCACTGCTACAACCGATGCCTGCTAACCAGACTCAGCTGAATGTACTCTGATTAAAAAGATAGATATATTTAAGGTCTTGGCGACTAAACTTAGTGGTGTTATCCCGTCCATAGTCCACACAGACCAATCCGGATTCATGCCACACAGAAGCACCAGGCTTAATCTGAGGCGCACATCTGGCGTGATGACTGACTGACTGACTGAAGGGTTTTCAAAGCGCTTGAATGCCACGGCGTCTTGGCGCTGTAGTACAGAAAAGCAGGCAAGCACAAGTTAGGGGAGGGAAAAAAGCCAGGTTTTTAAAGCCTTCCTGAAACTTGGTTTCGACTTTTGTGAGCGAAGTGTTGGGGGCAACGAGTTCCACAATTTTGCGGCTTGGTAGTAGAACGATTCCCCCCCCCCCCCATCGGTGTCTCCTAATTCTGGGCTGACATACTAGGTCATAGTTGGCGGACCTCAGAGCTCGCGAAGGTACATAGCGAGACAAGAGTTTAGCGAGGTCATCAGGTCCCTTCCTATGTAGGGACCTGTGAACCAGGCAGAGTGCCTTAAACTGTACTCTGCGCCTGACTAGGAGCCAATAGAGCTCCCGTATGACTTTAGACGTAGGGTGGCGCGTTGGAAGATTCAACAAAACCCTGGCGGCGGCATTCTGAATTGCCTGCAGTTTGGTTAGTTGTTTTTCTCCAGATCCCAGATAAAGTGAGTTACAATAGTCCACACGGGACATTACAAGGGCTCCCATCACAGTTTTTTTTAACGTGGGCGGAATATAAGGTAGAATTTTCCTGAGCACCTTGATATTGTAAAAACAGGCAGATGTCACCTGATTAATTTGTGCCATGCAGGAGAGATCTTTATCCAGCAGGAAACCAAGATTCCTGACCTTGTTTACTGGGCTAGGACAGGACCTTGCCTCTGGAGGCCACCAAAGATCACTCCAAACGGATGGTGCATGTTACAAAGATGAAGCCGGAAGAGGATGCTGTGCTACTATGATTAGATGCCTATATGGCATTTTACTAAATTGAATGGTCATATTTGTTCATTGTACTGGAACGTTTCAGATTTGGCCCCAAATCTTGCACCTAGGTACAGCTCTTATATATAACACCCTAGCTAGAGTAATAGTGAATGGGGTAGTTTTGATGCCAGTGATTTTGCATAAGGGTACAAAGCAGAGATGCCCACTATCTCCTATGCTTTTTTCCTAGACACCGGAGCCATTGGCGGCATGGTTCAGAGATGACCTGTTAATTCTGGTGATTGCTGGAGGAGATGGATGGAATGAAAAAGTATCATTATATGCTGATGGCCATGTATGCCATGAATCCAAGATCCTCAATTGGTCGGATACTCCATATATTCCAACTGGTTGGGAGCTATTTTGGCTACTGGATAGATTGGGACAAATCCCTCCTCTATGTGCTGGCTGGGAATGTACTGGCTCTGCTGTCCAGCGTATGAACCCTGGTGATAAAAGATAAATTAAAAAATGTGGTCATAGTAATTTTGAGAACAAACAGCGAGTTCCTAGAGGATAATTTGTATCATCAGCTAGATAGAATGCGTAGGGACGTGATACACTGGAGACAGTTGCCACTGTGTTTGATAGGGTGGGCCGCTTTGTTTAAAATTATGGCACTGCCACAATTCCTATACATCCTACAGAACACTCCCTGTAAAGTACTGCCAATCTTTCGAAGAGTCAAGAGCAAACTACAACAGCCTCTGTGGGACTGAGGAAGCACTAGAATAGCCCTGCATATGTTACAGAAGGAAGTGTCTGAGGGTGGACTGGCAATTTCTGCATCATAAAGTATTAGTATACAGCACAATTGGTAACAATTAATAAATGGTTGTTTATGGGACTTGAGGAGCCAGCGTACACAGTTGACCATTATTCGATGGGACAGAGGGGCTTCACAGCGGTACTATATTCTAGACAAACGGGGAACCAATTACCCCCACATACATAAACAACAATCCATATATGGAGGGAATACTTGGGCTGGAAGGGAAATTGACAGGAAGGACTCCTTTGTGGGACAGCGGTCTCCTACGGGAGGTAGGCAGGTTGAAGCGTTTCTGCAAATGGAGAGTGATAAGAATGACCTACTTAGGAAATGTATGGAAGGAGCAAAATCCGATAGACTTTGAAGAATTGAAAATTGAGTACCAGATGGCTGATTCTGAACACTTTTGATACATACAACTGAGGCATGACCGCAGGAGCCACATCCCAGATGGCGAACAGTTAGCGGTATACACGCCTCTTGAAATTAGTTCTCATCGATGCCATGAGGGATAAGGCCACTTCCCTGGTATACAAGAAAATAATGAACAATACGCCAGATCCCCTGGGGGCTCTCCGAGAAACCTGGGTGGTCGTAGTGGGTACACTTGGAGACGACGATTGAGCAGAGGCGATACAGTGCCTAAGGGAGGTGAAAATCAGGGCATGATTTTGCCTTATACAATTGCGTATCCTGCACAGATCATACACCTCAAGGACACTACTATACTGAATGGACCACAGAAACACAGTTCAGTGTGCAAGGAGATCTGGGCACCTTCTGTCATATATTATGGTCATGTCCCCGAATTCAGCAATATTGGAGGGAGATAATACGGTTAATGTTCGAAAAAGTGGAACAGCAGTTCACATTGGAGGCCAGATGGCACATTCTGTGTGTGACGGGAGAAGACAGTTGTCCCAAAAATTCTAAAGTTTGGCTCATGATAGCAGATATAGTGGCCAAAAGAAATATAGCAACGGCGTCTGGAGTACTCCAATTTCCGAGTGTTGTAGAATGGAAGGAGAATCTAGATTGGTGCTGTACTGCCGAAAAAGTGGTGTTCCGCAGTAGGGGATGATCACGTAAGTGGGACAAGGTCTGGCCCAAGTTGGTGGGATATATAGGTTCCTGCAGTGATTTCATGCACAACGTGGTGTGGAAGGCGAACGGGCGCTACGAGACTACGAACAACACAGGTTGCTTTCTCACTGATGCATGTAATGTGACAAGGTACTTTAAACAGATGTTTTCTCTGATACCCTTGTGGAGTATGTATGCTATTGTTTAATAAAAAGATTTTTTTTTAAAAAGGTAGAGCTTTGTATTTCCAAATTACCAGGACTGTCACTCTGGTAGGGCATATTCAGAATCGCACAGATATGGTAAGTGGAATTAAAGAGTATATTTATTTTATCGGCTTCTAAACCAACGTTGTGTGTTTTCCTACTAGCAGTTACTGCAGGACTGTTCTATTGCATATATAATATGTATTATATCATTAACTTGGTAAAATGTGTTAGCAAAATGCCATCAAAACCACATTCTTAGCATATAAACCTGCATGAACCTAATTGAAAAAAAAAGGCACACACATTTCTGCCTTGGACAGAACCATTATCTGAAAATTTTACTAAGCTAGCAAATCTGAAAAAGGACATTTTGCTTAGAACCTGTCTAGGAGTTGTGAGAAGTTCCACGACGTGAACCGATGGGCTCGTTTCCAAAAAAAGAACTGTATGTTTTGAGACTTTGGGGATACCAGGGAAGACGTTACAGAACTTTTTCTGCTGATAGCTTTCATCTCTAAAGGATCTGGACGGAACTACCCAGGAAAAAACGCCCCCTCTCTACCTATTTTTTCCAAGTTTGTTACTCCAGGAGAATGTGACCATGGGGCATAGAAAAAACAGGATTCAGGCTTGTGTAGTACTGTTTGGCCCCAAATTTCCGCAGTGCTTTGCTGAAGGGATTCTAACCTCCAGAAATGTTTCAAAGTCCAAAGGTAAAAGATTTAATTGAAACATACTGTGAAGCCTTCCTCGACCTTGGCTTAATGCAACCATCCGCAAAGGATGCCTACGTCCATATCCTCATAACTGTTGACAGAGGTGAATTAATAGCCTGAATCTTACCTGACTCCTTAGCAAATCATTCTCAGAGGGTGCCTCGGTACTAGCCACCTGCAACCTTACATTGAATTTTCATTTGCATTGTTTCGATGGAACAGTTCTGTTTTTTGTGAACTATTGTTCCCAAGATGAATTTTTCTTTATTTTCGCGTTTTTGACCATTACATTTTATTTTCAATTAAATTGTTTTGATAATTTGTTTCTTCCTTGTTTCATTCTTGCGATACTGTATTGTTGCCGCTGTACATATAACAACACGCAATGTTCTGAGGAAAGCTTTCTTGTTTGTCTTCAGTTAGAAATTAAAAGACGTGAATTAACTAAAGAAAATAATTTAACTAATAGGAATTAGATTATTATGAATTTGTTGTACCTCTGAAACAGCGCAAATAAGACAGAAACCTCCCCGTATTGTAACGATCTGCTTCCCTGCAAATGCATAAATATTATTAAGAGTGCATGAAACTGATTTTCATCATCTCTCCCGTTATTTACACCATTAAATCTCTAGCCATTTTCAATAAGACTAACCCAGAGCTGAGGGACAGCTTGATGAATGAACACGAGCCCATAACCAACCTATAGTTAGGCAAAGTGCCTTTGTACTTAGTGACTATGACCAGACCTTCGATGGCAGAGTCTTCTTTGGTATGTGGGTATAAACCAGGTACTGCTTGAAGTAAATAATCTCGGGTAAAATTGCTGGTAAACAAAACGAAGACAACAGCATCTCTTGGAGCTCATCTAATTGCCAATCCACAATATGGTATAAGTGAAGGTATGCCATATTGCTGCTGAGGAAAGCAAACAAAGATAGCATAAAGTTAAGAGAAACTTTTTTCCCTATGCCTTAGTCTCTTTCAAAGGCACTCTTTCTGGGGTGGAATTCTTGCTCTTGTTGCCTGTTGCGAAAAATAAGACGCACTGATGGAAAGTATATCATAAGAGATTAAAAACAATGGGGCGTGGCTATGCAGGCAATGGTGTTGAATGTGGTCTTCTAGAGCTCCGTCGGCGATCCCTCATCATCCGCCTAATAGATCCAATGCAGCACATTGCCGGGGCCACCAACTGGCCTTACCAGACCCCAGTCAAACCCAGAGCGTACAGTGTGATTTCTGGAGTTTGGGGCTTCTGCGGATCGCAGCCGGAGCCGTGCAGCGACTGAAGGTCCCAGTAGTAAGTGTGGGCAGCTCGGCTGCGAGTCTAGGGCAGTGCCAGGGATGAACCATGCCCAGCAGGCCTTGACGCACTGAAACCATCAACGCACCATCGTCGCAATTTCCTCCAAGCCATTACCCATGTCGTAGAGGCTGTGAAGTCGTATAGGCCCCAGCGAACACACACACACAAGGCAACCGGCATCTCGGGAGCAGGACAGAATGCAAAACTGAGAAACACACACTGCGCTGACAGAGCGGACCTGCAGCCCTGATCGGCTGACGATGACCCTAGCTACATGAGGAGATCCCAGCTGCTCAGGCGTGAAAAGCTCGGAAGCGCCCCGTAACTGGCAAACGTCCCTCAGCTACGGGGTGTAATTGGGCAGGACTGAAAACATTTGCTGTGTGCCCATAGCAGGCTGGGAGCGGAGAGGAAGTGCGCATCACGGAGGCCCACGGTGGCTGTTTATGCACCGGACCGCGGCCTCCGGAATCACGGGTCCCACCCTTCAGGATCTTGGGACCCAAGTACAACAATACAAACTTTATAATATACGCTCATTGGTGAGCCCCATGCTACACACCTAACATTGCTGTTGCAAGGGGAACGCAACTCTGTGAGACCTAGGGCCCAACAGCTGTGATCGGATCACAACTAAACTTGTATTGTACCTCGACATACGATGCAGCAAGATTGATAAGGTGGCAATTGACCTGAACCTCCTACATGCAGCCCACCGCAAACTTATGGACAGGACATCTGCGATGAAAGCCAACATGGCTGAGATTCTCCCACAAACGATGGCCACGGACAAGTCTTATCAAAGACATCGAGGCCCAAGCTGATATCCGGGAAAATTGCATTGAGGACACTGAAGGGCAGTCGAGGGGCAACAATGTGCGCATGGTAGGCCTTCCAGAAGGTGAGGAAAGAAGGGACGCAATAACATACACCGAGTCCTGGGTGAGTGATCTGATGCAGGTGGGAACACTTTCTCCCCACTTTGTCGACGAACGGGTGCACAGAGTACCAGCCAATGCTCCTCCAACGGGAGCCAACCCCATACCACTTTTCATCCCCATGCTGAACTACAGGGATAGGGATGCCATCCTCCAGGAAACTAGAAAGCTACAACAAGTGCAAGTGTGTAAAAGCACAATCATGTTCTTTCCTGATTTCACGGCAATGGTGCGAACGCAAAGATACTCCTTCATGGAAGTGAAACGTCGGCTCTGGCAACAAGATCTCAAACACCCCCGGAGCAGCGGGTCAGTGGATGGACACGTGGGAATCCGGAGGAAGTGCCTCATCGTCGACGGGAACAAAGGCAAAGAATTCCATCAACCATCCTGGAAAACGCGGGAAGGAGAAGAGATGTATCGAATCATAAATGTCACAAAGCTTTGGATCCAACCTAGAACAGATGAAACAGGACCAGCGTAAAGCTCTCCAGGTGGCAGCAGAAATTGGAAGGGCACAAAGCGAGGTATCATACAAATCTAGCTTACAGGAGAGGGACAGTGATAGGGAACTATCAGACGAGTCCCTGAACTAACAGGACTCAGAAAATCTCCCAGAGGTTTCTCCACAGACTGCTGATGGCGTAATCTAGTTTCCGACATTGAACTTGGTGAACATGTCGACCAGGATATGCAGCGTTCCATGCAAGTACAAACAGACTTGATTGTACTTGTCATATAATAATGATCCGCAATACTGTTCATATGCTCCTTTACAGGCTGCAGTTGGATGGTGTAGGGGGGATGGGGCTCAAGGAAGCACAGACCCCCATTAATAGATCTATATAGCTTCCCCTATGGAACCGGCCTGTTTTTAGTATCATGAGCAGTGATCAGTGTAACTTCCCCGAGCGCACAAACTGAATTGCGAAGTGCGCACGTCTCACAAATCATGCAAGAGACCCTTTGCAGCAGCTTTTAATAACAGGAAGCTTCATGATTTGTGAAATGTGGAGAAGCAGTTCACTGTGGAAGAGGCAGGGGTGGGGGCCTGCATAGGCTTACACGCATTTCTGGCCGTAATCGATTGACTGGGACTGCAGAAAGAAACTTTTGTGTGGGGGCTGGGGTTGTTGTCATGTGATCACAAGAGGTGTGAGGAAGATGGGAGGAAGGCAGGGGGTTGATGGGGTGCTAACAATTACTGAGGTAGTGCCGTCACAAGGTGCACACACATTTTTCTGATATGGCGTGGCTATTATGTATTTTTAACTGCCATGCATCAATTGGCATTATTCGAAGGCCTGGTAAAAGCGATATGTCTAAAGTGCTCTGTGCATTCTTCGAGTTTGTGTCTTTTGCAGAGCATGGAGTGTGCGGCACATGCTTTTTGAAGTTTTACATACTTGTTCTCTTAAAGGTCAAATTTGAAAGAAAAAATATTCTAAACCGATTTAGATTGTAAAACACAGACGCGCTTTTACTTCTATTACCTATTATGAGACCTTAGTCTCTCAATATGTGCAGTAGGTTTGTTCATTGCTCTTTATTAATACCAAGCTGCTTCATTTCTCTTTGAAACCACCCTCATGGCTACCACCCTCAGGGCTCCCACCACACATGGGAACATTTACATCACTTCCTCGGAAGTGGTAAAGCATCTCCATAGCAACACCCATATAATCAGGCCTCTAGCACGTTAATCAAGTCGTTACTCCTTTGGGTGTTGTCTGCCCGAGAAACCCCGAAATCAGACCTACATTTAATACCCGAGCGGGGAAAAGGACTTCTTGTTCTCCTTTGTAAGCACTGTCCTGTCAGCCTGAAGTGCGCACATTCTTCCAGAACTCAACAGGGCGAGGGTCTGTGGTAATAGTTTATGTGTTGTTGCCAGGTGGGCATTGTGAAAGCCTGCCTGTTTAACTAACCGGCCTTAAGTGAAAGGGCCCTGGAGGAAAACAAAGGGCCTGTATACCAAAACAGCAATTGAACCGTGTTTGGCTGGAAAGGGCCAGGGTGGAAGTTTCAATAAATAGAATCATAAGCTCACAGATCCCAAGTGTTTTAAGCTCTTCTGAGCATGGGATTTCATGTTTTTTTGTTTGGTTTTGTGTATTAAAGCCCATGATTAATTGTTTTGAGTGTTGTTTTTATTAAGCTCTCAAATACTAGTGGGTGTCTTGGCAGTAGTCAAAATTAGGCAGAGAGTAACTTTGGAGTGTAAACAGATAAGTTCTGAGCAGTTTACAAAAAGTAAGCACATGGGGTGCTGAATGGATAGAAGGTCAAAGGGAAAGAAGACTATTTAAGGTTAAGGCAGTGGCTGGGGAGAGAGCAAGACTGCCCATGCATGATTTTTTGGAAGAGGAGTCATCACAAAAAGAGTTAAAAGAACCTGAGAGGTAAACAGGCTCTAATCACAAACAGCAGTTAGTAGTACTTTAGTGGTACTACAATAGTACTACACAAACCTCCTAGTGCAAATATCCATCTCGCCTATCTTTCTATTGTGGAGATCCTCACTTATCTAAGTTTACTACTAAGTTATACATGTGAGAGGGGTCAGGAGAGTAGCTGGAAAAAGGGGATACTTACTGTTAAATGGGAGGGGTTTAGGGAGGAATAAGGAGGGTTTGGGGTGGCCTGTGGAGGGGTTTCGGGAAAGACATATATAGCAAAAGTATGGAGGCCCAAATACATGAGAAGGTAGGATTTGATTTTCTAAATACACCAGGGTATGTGAATTGTAGCACCTAACATGTAAGTGCTATAAGGGTGGAACGTAGACGCGGACACAAGGACCATACACAACGCCCGCATTTCCAACTGCCGGATACACCCTTTTTTCACTTTAACCGTTTCAATTGCCTGAGCGGCCTGGACGGGGTCGACTGACTTGCGGTACATAAGCCAGTTACCCGGGATAGCGGCTCCTGCGGGCTCTCTGAACTTTCCACCGTGGCTACTGGCATAATCTCTGGCTTATCGGACAATTTAGTGGCTCCTGATAATGGCACTAGTGGACCTTTTTTTCTACCTGTTGATAATGTAGACACAGCTGAGGGAAGTGTCCGGGACCTTCTGCCTGTGGACAACGGTTCGCTTAGACACTTTGAGCCATCTGCCCCAATTGCTGCCCTTGCCCCAGGCCTTCCGACGGAAATGGTGCCTGGAACTTTCTTCCCCAATCCCTATGGCTTGTTAACCGATACCCCTGAACATTTGAAGTTAATTTGCTGGAACATTGCGGGCTTGGCCAACAAACTGGGCGAGCCAGATTGGGTAAATTATATTGAGACGGGTGATGTTTGTATGTTCCAGGAAACCTGGGCCAGAGAGGACTATGGGCACCAAGGCTACACATCATTCTCCATCCCAGCAAGGTGGGAAGGTAAAGGCCGTCCGTCAGGGGGTCTCACGACGTGGGTCGCTTCCCATTTGGGCTGTGTGGCCACACGCTGGCCGTTTAATTCCGAAGACATCCTTGTGGTCTCACTATTATGGCCAAATAAAGCTAAACTTGTGCTGGTCAACATCTATTCCAGGCCGATGGGGATGGCAAAGGAATCACCAACCATTGATGAACTTTCGAACCTTCTATCTGAACTGCCGAATGATTCATATTATGTGGTGGGTGGGGATTTTAACTCCCACTTTGAGCCACTCCCCGGTCTTTTGGAAGGGCTTTCACTGGAAGAAGATGCCAGGTGGGCAGTTCCCGCGGTGGAGGCACCTTCCGTTAAAGCTTGGACCCCACTAGCACTACAAATTACTGCCCTCACCCTAAGGTTCGGAATCAGAGCCTGTAATGGGCGAATGAAATCCGACATACCTAGTAAAACTACTTATAATAGACGGGGGAGAGAGTCCCGCTTGGACTATGTCTTGGCCCAACTAGTGAGGTGGACTACAATTCGGGATTTTAGGGTGATGGAAAGGATCGAGAGTGATCACAACGCCCTTGAGCTCGACCTGGCTCATCCAGGCCCCCAAGCTCTAGTGTCCACGGTGGAAGGAAATAAACCGGCGCTTCTCCTGGATAATAGCAGGAGAAGAATCAGGTGGGAGCACCTGGTTACAACCAAGGATAAACTCCCTTTGCTCTATGCTGAGATTATTCCCATTTTGGAAATTATGGGGAGCTGTGACAGTGAGGTAAACAATACAGACTCCCAGACTAAATTGTATAAGGCCCATGAGGACCTTATAAAAATCGCGGCACTCCATTTTACTAGTAGCTCACGAAAGCCTAGGGAGAGGCGCCAAGGCAAAGCACTGTGGTATAATCTAGCATGCAGACGGGCTAAAACAGAACTTCTTGGAGTAATCAAGGAGGGTTCAGGAGGGGAACGCCTGAAACAAAGCAGGCGAGCCTATAAAAAGCTTCTTGCCCAGGCTAAAGCAGAATGGGAGGAAAACCAGTGGGAAGAACTCACAAAGGCTCTAGCGCTTCAAAATCAACGCCTGTTCTGGAGGACAGTGAACGGGGGGTCAGGGAACCTACAATCGGCACTAGAGCCTAATATAGCACCTGGGGTCTGGCAGGCTCACTTTCAGTCCTTATACAGCTCTGAGCCGGGAGAACCTTCTGCTGCTATTGAGGTGGACGGGCCGGGCCACCAAGGGGAGCAAATAACGCTGGGTGAGGTCACTGCTGCCATCTCAGGCCTGGCTTCCGGGAAGGCGCCGGGACTGGATAGCTTACCGGGGGACTTGTTCAAACAGGAGCCCACTGTCTGGGCGCCCTACCTCGTCACCCTTTTCAACAGTGTTCTCGGTGGGATGGAAATCCCTAGTACTTGGCTGGGGGCAGAGGTGGTCCCCATTTTTAAAAAGGGTTCCCCTCTCCTCCCAGCCAACTACAGACCGATTAGTCTGATAGACGTACCGCAGAAGCTGTTCGGAAGGGTTTTGCTGAATAGGCTTCAGGATTGGATGGAGGAGGTGGGAGCCCTCAGTCCCTACCAGGCGGGGTTTAGGAAGGGGGTATCCACAGTGGACCAGGTTTTTAGACTGAATTTAATCTATTGGAAGACAGCAAAGTTCGATGGCGGCAGTTTGTACACAATTTTTGTGGACCTACGGGCCGCCTTCGACCTGGTGCCCAGGGGGAAACTTTGGAGCGTCCTGGCAGAGATGGGCGTCCCCCCAGACATCCTGTCAATCTTACAGAGGTTGCACCACAGTAACTACGCCCGTGTGAGGTGTGGGAGGTCGGGGGAACTGACTGATAGATTCCCCGTTGGCCGAGGGGTAAGACAGGGTTGTGTGTTGGCGCCGACCCTGTTTTGCCTCTTTGTCAACGGGGTAATCGCCCATCTCAATGCCACCGATCATACCGACGCCCCCAAACTAAAAGGCAACAGGGTGCCCGCGATCATGTTTGCGGATGACACCCTGTTGCTTTCTAAAACCACTATGGGTATACAAAGGATACTCGACTCCTTCATGGCCTTCTGCCTCGATAGAGGGCTAGAAATTAATGCCACAAAAACCAAATTTATGGTTTTGAATCCGAGCCAGAAACTGCGCCCGAATCCACAACTGGGAGCCGTCCGGCTTGAGAGAGTAGCCACCTTTGAATATCTTGGTGTGACCCTTAACGAAACCATGACCTGGGGATCCCACCAGAGTAGGGCAAACCTAAAACTTATACAAACCACTGGGGGCATTGCCCGGATGATGTCTGGCTCGTCGTATCGTTCACTGGGGGCTCTAATCCAGATATATAAGGCCCAGGCTAGGGGAGCGACTATGTACGGGGCTGAATTGTGGGGTCATATGCCCTGCCGGAGCCTGTCAGTAACAGAAAATAAGTTTATAAGACAGATAGCCGCACTCCCCCCGAGCACCCCGCTCCTTCCCTTGAGGCTTGACTTAGGGTTACGACCACTAGCTGACGAGATAAGCCTGAGACCCATAGCCTTTTGGCGTAGGCTATGGAGTAGTGACGATCTCGCAGACTACAGGGCGGAACTGGTCGAAATACTGAATCACCCCAAGGTGCTTAGTATCCCCTGGGTCAAAAATATTAAAGCAACCTGTAAGGAATTGGGGCTCCCTGAGCTATGGACTGAGCCGGCGAGGGCAGCATTAAACATCTCTAAGAGGTCCCTGTCGAATTTGTACCACGAACGCAAATGGGCAGGGACCAAAGCTGCCCAGCCAGACGGGTCTCTATCATCTGTGTTCCTGCAAAGTAAGGATTTTTATAGGTTTGAGAAGGCACTGGATCCTATCTACCCCATACTTGCCAGAAAGCTGTTCCTCCAGTGGAGATACGGCACATTGCCCTTCCGGTCCTTTACAAACTTGTGGTCATCGGCTTCCCCCGCAAAGCACTGTCCTGTATGTGCGGACAAGGAGGAAAATGACCTGCATGTGGTCTTCTTCTGCCCAGCCTACAAGGCAGCCAGAAAATACTGGCTCCTTCCTTTGATAAGGAATATGGGTGGCAGGGAATATGCACCAATGTATAGGATTTTAAAATCTGATATTACCGGCCCAACTGTTTTTGCACTCTCAAGGTTTTTTACTAATGTATGGTATACACGTAATCGCTTTTTAAAAGAACTTGGGTAGTGCCTAGAAATTCTTATCTTTTTTTAAGACATTTAACCTTGTACATGAGCCTTTTAACATATGCATCCAATGTTTTATCTGTTATTATGGAGTTACATGTGTTTTATTTTCTGTACTGTGTATCTTTTATGACCAAATGGTCGAAATAAAGATTGGAATGGTAAATGGTAAGTGCTATAAAAGTATTTAGTGTCATTTGGCGAATGCAGAAAGTGCTAGGATTGTGTGGTTTGTGTCACCGTGCATCGTCTTAAGGCCATCATGGTCTTATATATTTATACAGACATACCCTTACGTCAATTACCTCCCTCAGCATGGACATTAGTTTTATTGCATGTGATTACTCTACTTTAAATAATCCTTGACATCTCAATGTAGATACGTTTGGAGAAGCAAGTGTACAAGAGCAGTAACTTGCCTATTCTGTTGCAGCTCAGGAAGACCTAAGTCCTATGACACTCCAGCTGTTAGACAATACCCATCATTGTTACAGCTGAGTAAACACCGACTGCCATTCGGCAAAGGCATCACATTGAGTCACATGGATTAGCTCTGCAGAGGTCTCCATCTGTCAAAGTGGAAGAGTGCTCAGCCCTTGTCCATGGCCCTTTATTTCTTAGCTTTCCTTGCAGGGGAGTGGTGTTCAGATGTTGGCTACAGTTTTGAGAGCAGGAGAAGTGGCTTCAAAAGTAAGCTTTCCTTAAGGCTCCCTGCCCTTCCCTCTGACATCATAGGTTGAATCTTCCATTCAGAATCTGTCCCAACCTTCACAATGCGCATTACACATCAAAAGTTTTGTCATATTCATATATGCCTTTGATAGACCCTCCCCACATGAATCACTCCCTTAGATTTGGCTTAGTCCTTTGTTTTTATCACTTTTGTTTTCCACTGGGTTGTTTGATCATGCTTTCCTTAATAATTCAGACCCTAACATTTTTTGACAATTCAATTGTGATGCTATGGACTTGTGACCAGTTTCTTGTGACTTCATGCCACTTGCTGTATCATTTCATGTAGGATATTCTAAAGGATCGGATCTGGTTCAAACCTCCCTATGAACTTCCAGTCTTGCATAGCTCTACCTCTCATGCAGCAGGAATGCCAAAGAAAAGCTGCATCACAGAAGGAGTAACACACAATGCAGGTTTATAAACCAGTTTAGCTTCACAAATGCTAATGAAGAAACATTTGAGTACCTGCCTGTTTGGCCTAAAGGGGAAATCCAGGTAACTCTTGCATGCATGGCCAGTTTCTTGGCGCACATAACCTTGGCTGCAGTGCACAGGGACCTTACATTGCCTGTGTTCTCTGCATTGCAGACATGCTTTGCCTGTGCAGCAACCCTCCTTGTCACTGACAGAATGTCATTTGTTCTTTATATTCTTTGGACGACTGCTAGTTGGATGTATGACGTTACAACGCATACTTTTACCACGCATACCATTACAACGAAAGTTTTACAACGCATAAACTTTTACAACGCATACCATTACCACGCAGGATTTTACAACGCATATACCTTTACAACGCATACCATTACAACGTAAGTATTGGTAAGTATATAATAATTTTTTTATTTAAATTAATTAAAAATATTTTAATATAATGTAATTTAATTTTATTTTATTTAATTAATTTATTTTAAATGTAATTTAATTTAATTTATCAAAAATACCCCTGTACCCCAAAAACCCAAAACTGACCCTGAAACCTAAAAATACCCTTTACCCAAAAACTGAAAACTGACCCTGTACCCTAAAAATACCCCTGTACCCCAAAAACCCAAAACTGACCCTGAACCCTAAAAATACCCTTTTACCCAAAAACTAAAAACTGACCCTGAACCCTAAAAATATCCCTTTACCCTAAAAACCCAAAACTGACCCTGAACCCTAAAAATACCCCTTTACCCAAAAACTGAAAACTGACCCTGAACCCTAAAAATACCCCTTTACCCAAAAACTGAAAACTGACCCTGAACCCTAAAAATACCCCTTTACCCAAAAACTGAAAACTGACCCTGAACCCTAAAAATACCCCTTTACCCAAAAACTGAAAACTGACCCTGAACCCTAAAAATACCCCTTTTCCCAAAAACTGAAAACTGACCCTGAACCCTAAAAATGCCCCTTTACCCAAAAACTGAAAACTGACCCTAAACCCTAAAAATACCCCTTTACCCAAAAACCCAAACATATATCATTTAAAAAATAATTATATACTTACCAATACTTACGTTGTAATGGTATGCGTTGTAAAAGTATATGCGTTGTAAAATCCTGCATGGTAATGGTATGCGTTGTAAAAGTTTATGCGTTGTAAAAGTTGCGTGGTAATGGTACTGCGTTGTAAAAATTGCGTGGTAAACGTTGTATACCCTGCTAGTTGCACTCTCACCCTTTTGGAATTTTATGTTTTAGTTTGGTGAATTTATACCATCTGTCGCGCACTGGGTCAGCATGCTTGGCTAACTGGATATATAACTGGTCAGCAGCAGCTTCTACCTATGGCCCACACCTCCCCCACCAACAGGGTCTTTGGGCCTTATGCAGGCCACACACTTGCCCATGTAGCAGGACCATGGCACCAATTAAAAAATCTACATGGAATGTGATAGGCAAACATAGCTACTCCTGTAGATACCTAATCTATTCATACCTTAAGAGACACCACATTCAGATTGCCCTTCTCGAATAGATGCACCTGGCAGGGTTTGAAGTAAATAATTTACAGAGGTGATGTAGGGGGCAACTGCAAGCCACAAGCTACTCAGCATACGCCAGGGGAGCATTAATTAGGGTCTGTCCAGGCACCCCATTTTGTATAGAGGAATCACGGACTGACACAGATGGTCGATATGTTATTGTGCGGGGCAGATTAGAGGGCCAACCCATCATTATTGCATTGATATAAGCACCCAACACTGAACAGGTCTTATTTCTAGGCGCCCTGTCGAACAAGTTTGCTACCTGCCATGGGGTCCCAATGATCCTAGGGTTTGATTATAACAGTGTTTTAGGTGTGACCCTCAATTACTCTTTCTCCCTCCTTCCCGGAGTGCCCACGGCAGCCGCTTTGAGGGCACTAAACAGCTGGGCTTAACAGTGGCACCTAGTGGATGCATGGAGGCACAGGAACCCACATGACAAGGTATATTTATTCCTTTCTGGGGCACATGGGCTACATGTTCGACTTGATCGGATATTGGTGTCTGAGGACCTCCTACCAGTTATTACAGAACCCCAATTTGGGAGAACCCATTCAGACACCAACTCACACACACTACAATTAGATTGGAATACTGACACCGCCGATCCCAAGATGGCACCGACAGCTGGATGCACTAATGGATGAGGCATTCTGGGAGTCGGTAGGGGAGGCTGGGTAGCAATCTTTTGAGGAAAATGCAGATTCTGCCTCATCACCATTGATGGACTGGGATGATTTAAATACAGTCATCCAACAACACTGCATTGGTGCGCAAGGTGGCAAATGCAAAAGACTGGAGGCGGAGCTCACCACCATAGAGGGGAAACTAGCATCCCACGAGAGAGGGGCAGTCAAGGGCTCGAACAAGCAACTAGTTGACAGCAGGGATGAACACACCAGATTACTAGTAAGACCCTGCTACCGTAACTATGCAGAACATTCTGTATGCACACATCACTAAGGCGACAAAGTTATTAGACTCCTAGCATGGCTGATTCGACAAGAAGGCACCACCTCACAGGTCACTTCACTCGTTCCATGCAGGGCAACAAACTATATTCACAACGGGACCGCCACTTAGAATTTACGGCTCACTACACTGAGCTTTATAAGTCCTCAACCTTAGCTCCACCCAGAGATAATCAAGGGTACCTGGCAGGCATTACCCCACCACAGATCACACCCGAACAAAAACTCAAACTAGATGACTCCATTCTCCTAGACGAAATCAGTGCAAGTATATGTGCACTAGCAACCAGTAAAACAACAGTTCCTGGTAGTCTACTGGCAGAATTTTATAAGGTTTATGCAGAGTCCCTGGCACCTCAGTTCAAGAAGATTTATGATGCCTCGTTAGCTGACTCCATACTCTCTGCTACACAGAACGAGGCTCTACTGATTTCTCTCCCCATGCCTGGTAGAGATACGGAAGTGCTAGGGTCGTACAGACCGTTGGTGTTATTCAACACAGACTACAATGTTCTAGCGTCCATGTTAGCCATAAGGCTGCCCCAGTGGTACAGACCATGGCACATGCAGACCAAAATGGGTTTCTCCCTACTAGAAGCAGAGCACTTACCATCCGCAGACTCTTCAGGGTGCAACAATATGCTGCAGACACCTGGCCTTGTTCAGGCTGCCTGGTGTTGGGCCTGGAAAAGGCCTTTGACTCTCTGGAATGGCCATATCTATTTAAAGTGTTGCGGGGGTATAGTCTGGGAGACACATTCCTCCACATAGTCAGACTACTCTATTTGCAGCCCTCCGTCAGAGTCCGGACAGGCCGGTTGGTATCAGAAAGCAGAAATATCAACAGAGGCACTAGGGAGGGCTGCTCCCTGTTGCTGCTCCACTTTTCACCTGCCATTTAATCGTTGGCATCGCAGCTTCGTAGTGAGGGTGCAGATTGGGGTATTTTGCTAGGAGATGGCTTACATGCTGTATCTCTTTATGCAGATGACCTGCTATTATATTTGAGAGACATACATAACATACCTGCCACCATAGCAGATACTTTTAAGAATTTTGAGAAGATGTTGCGTCTTAGGATAAACTGGACAAAGTCATACCTGTACCCCTTCCGGTAAGAAACTACTGATCCTAATTTACTCATAAATAACTTTCCCCTCCATTGGCAACAATGTACTTTCCAATACCGGGGATTTTTTATATACCGGGACCCCACTGATATCTTGGAGGGAAACCTGACAAGGGGCGTATCTGCCATCACGGTGCAGATTAAGTTCTGGAAGACACTTACTCTGAATGTGATGGGCAGAATTACGCTGAACAAGATGGTAGTGTTACCCAAATTGCTATATTATTTCTCCAACCTCATGGTCTATATCCCAGCTAGATTATTTAGAGTGCTTGAACATCTGGTCCGAGCCCTCATCTGGAACTTGGGTCGGCCCAGAATAGCACTAAAGAAACTCCATGCATCCACCTGCAGGAGGGGTCTAGCAGTACCCACCATTGAATTATATTACCTGGCAGCACAATTACAGTGGGTGACAAAATGGCTTGCCGGACTCAGCCTAGGTGACACAGTCCCCGCACAGCCACCGTGGTCACAATCTCAAATATACCCTCTGTTTTATTCAAGCCTCCTCTATTGTTACCTATATTTGAAAAATGCAAATAAAGATATTTATTTTTAAAAAAGTATCAAACTGAGAAGCAGGTCCTGGACATGAAAGAGAGGAGTTTGGTGAGTTTGAGCCAGAGCTGGGTCAAAATGGGACAGAATCCTTAAATATGATGAGGTAAGGAACTATGGCATTATTTCTTTGTATCAAATGGAGCAGGAGATGGACTATCAAGACGCTTTCATGAGAGCAACTAGAATCACAGTATTTGGAATTTAACTACTAACCAAGGATGAATATTTAGAGGTTACCTTATTTTACTTTTTGAGGCCGTGTAATTACTGCGAAGGCTCTATTGGGTTCATAGGGCAGTGAGAACTCTAATGATGGTTCCAGGAATGAGAACAGCAGGTACTGTGACTCTCTTTGTTGGGTTGTGTGATCCTCTCGAAGGGAGGCATAAAAAAAGGCTACTACAGAGAGAAAGGATTTGAGGTTTAGAGATTGCAAAAAAAACAATTATTCCAAACCTGTGTCATGTGACCCATAAGTCTGAGCAATGTCAAGTGATCAAGAGGAAAATGTTAGCAACTAATATTGAGATATTGATTCTTTGGTTTGCAGTCAAACCAAGTTACTTGTGAGGGATTTGCGGACCCAAAGAGCTCCAAACTTTGATGTCTTAAGCTTGTCTTTTCAGACTTGGGATGTGTCAGGAGTCTGAAGGAGTCCATGTTCAATGACTTTGGGTCTTTGTTTCATACTGTTTTCTCTCTTGAATCCTCACTTCTGTACCCTGCATTCTCTTTTACCTGCTGGAGTTTAAGGCCTTCTGGTTGTTTTTGAGTGTCTTTTGGTATTAGATCATTAGATTGGTATCAGATTGCTAAATTGTTTTTATTTTTGCAATTAATAGTCATGCAATTGAGATGAGTACTCATTTCTGACTTGTTCATTAATGCAAAGTGTTGTTCCGCAAAAAGTTACATAGAATCAACGTTACTCCTGAAAGCAAGCTCATACTACAGTCACAAAAGAAGCATATATTTTACTTATCCAATCTTATCTTAACAATATTTCTTTATTTTTAGCCCAGTCCGTTTATATTGCAAATGAGATTTTAATAAAACCGTAAAAGCATTGCGATCACCAATATTAATCGGTATAGGCTGATTCTTCATGAAACTAGGTAGGACACTGTCATGTATTATTTATCTAGAGATGTGGGAATAAGTGACCTGCTGATGTAATTAGATGCTGCCAAATGAGGCAGTTGGCCAAGGCATTGCCTACACAGTTAACTACCTGTAAGCACATTTGTCTGTAATTCTGCTAAAAGTGACCTCAAAAAGTGCCTACAATTTCCTAGTTTGTCCCTGACAAATTTCCATTTCCTGAGACTATTCTTTTTTTGTAAGGATTCCTGTAACAGGAAACTGTGCATCAGCTCTTCTATAGTTCAAAACCTAACTCTGAGCGACTGAACTAAGTTGTTCTAGCTATTTGATCCTTTACACCTGGGTCCATATTACAGATAGGGTGCAATTTCCCTGTTTTTGCCATGGCATACCTGTAAGCAGGCGTGTTGTGTGCAGTCGGGGAAAGTGCGCACTATTATGAAGAATGTGCTACCATTAGGGCAGCTGTCAACTCGCGCTGCCCCCATGGCAGCGCATTCAAGAGAAATACGAAGCAGCTGTTTAAAATCTGCTCCGCTCTTCTCTAGGTAGGTGGCAATCCTCCAGCCCTTTCAAGAGGGAAGAGAGAGCTCACTTGCACGTGGGTGCAGTGGGTGACTGCACCCACCTATTAGGGGGTGTCTGGGGGTCCAAGGAACCCCCTTTCTCCCCCCAGAGGACTGCCTTTCACTGTGCGCCTCCTAAGGGTATGTTTGCCTCTACGCCCATTTCATAAAAATGGCACAGGTCCAGAGGCAAACAAAATCCCTCATTTGCATGGGGCCATGCCCCCATGGAAATGAAAGTACGCCCTCTAATGATGTAATATGGCCCCTGGGCACCAAATCCTCAGCATGGGTCTGTTGGCAGAGAATCCAATTGCGCTGTTTAGACCATAAACAACGTCCCCACTTTGCACTCCGGAGGGTTGAATAACCCTTTAACTTATTTTTTTATATCTTTCAAACAGCCGCTCGCCTGGTAACAAGCGCCCCTTACCGTGCCCCCTCACTTCCCCAGTTGCGTAAGCTTCACTGGCTACCTGTACGTAAAAGAATACATTTTAAAATCTGTTGCATTGTTTTCAAAGGTGTAAACCAGATGGGCCCTGTCTATCTTGCAGACAAGCTAATAAAATACACACCACCTCGCTCCCTTCGTTCCAAAGGGAAGGGCCTGCTCATTGTCCCGCACATAAGGCGAGCCAGGTTGGGAGGAAAATCCTTCTCCTACCTGGCCCCCAAATTGTGGAATCAACTGCCTCTTGAGTTCCGTCTAACCACTAATTACCTAGGCTTCAGAAAGAAGCTCAAAACGCTGCTTTTCTAATTTTGTTATTCATCCCAGCTGTCGTCCTTAGCGCGGAGATACCCCATTCGGGGTGATTCAGGCGCTCTATAAATGATGTAAATAAAAATAAATAAATAACTTAACTACCAAAGAGAGACAAGCAATCATTCAAAAAGCTAACTATTCTGACATTACATGTTGTAAAGCAGGCAAAGGAGGAGCACAGGTTTTTCTTGATACTACCTTCTATACTCAAAGCGTCGAAGAACACATACATGATTAAACCACAATGATATTAAAGAAAAAAAACAACAGAAGAATTTCTCAAAATTCTAAAGATTATTGTAAAGAAAGCATGTAATATGGGCACCATCACTGAAAATAACAAAAAATATAGTATACAAGATCACCCCAAGAGCCTACATCGCTACATGCTACCTAGGGTGCACAAGAATTTATAGAAATCTCCATTCTGACTGATCGTGTCCACAAAAAATTCCATCCATCAACCAACAGGGAGATACCTCGACAGACATTTACAACCAATAGTGCGGAGCATGTCTACATATTTACAAGATACCACCGATTTTTTAAATAAAATCAACAACATTGAATTTGATGAAGAAAGTCTACTAACGTTATGTACAATCAATGTATGTTCTCTCTACACTTCCATCCTGCACAACCAGGAAATTTACACGGTTGAATATTTTCTTATCAATCACACTATTGAAGAAGATTTCAAGGTATTTATTTTAGAATTACTTCATTTCTCACAGTTCCACATCTATTTCCGAATACTATCTGCAACTGTAGGGAACATCGTGGTCAATTGCGCAGCACCATGCTACACAAACCTTTTAATGCACAAATTTGAAATCGACAACATCTTATCGAATCCCAATTGACCTCACAACATACTAGTGTACTGGCAGTACATTGATGATATATTTTAATATGGAAAGGTCAAACATCTGATTTACTATTGGTTTTTGATGAATTGAACAACATTGACAATCATATCAAATTCACCAACACCACGAGTACCGCAAAAATTACATTTCTGGGTGTATCAACCACAAAACAAGGGAACAGGCTTGAAACTATTGTTTTCACCAAAAGTACTGAAAAGAACAACACACTCCACTTCAACAGCTCCCAACAAATTGCCCTAACAAACACTTACTTTAGTCACAGTTGTTAAGAGTTAAAAGAATCTCATCGAAAACTGAAGACTATGAAGTCAACAAAAGCAAGATTATTACGAAATTGAAGGAAAGGAAATATCCCTTAAATGTAATTGAAAACGCAATCAAAAGAGCTGAAAAATCTGACAGAGATCAACTTTTGGCATATCAGTAAAATGGAAATACAAGCAACAGATCAGTGTTAGTATCCAAATACTCGACAAGGAGTTATCAAATAAAAAGGATCATGTTAAAATACTGACGCATGATACAAAATGAGACAGATTTTAGAGGAATATTTGACCATCTTCCACTTTTTGCCTACCAACGCACTAAGAATCTGAAAGAATGGCTTAAACAACCACCTCAACTTACGGTCACTATCCATAAAGGAACTACCCCATGCTTAAACTGTGGATATTGCTATAATATAAAAACAGTATGACACACCCAATCAAAGGTACACCCATCAGATTATACACAACAGCTACCTGAGACTCTAAGAACTTGGCATACCTCTTGAAATGCCCAAGTGGACTTATATATGTGGACAAAACTGAACGGAAGATGAAAGTTCGATTACCAGAACATAAAAGCAATATAAAGAATCAACTTGAGAAATCATCCGTAGCGATACATTTTACTACCAACAAACACAACGTTAGTCAATTGAGATTTTTAGTGTTAGAAGTGGTTCCCCTACTAGAAGGAATAGACAATAAGAAGAGGTTACTGCAACACAAGCTTTTTTGGATTAAAAAAAACTAGATGCATGTCACCCAAAGGGACTGAATGAACGGGTTGAGTACAGTTGTTTTCTTTGAATACTCCAACACAACGGAAGGTGACACTAGATCTATATTCCATAGATCAAGTGCAATACTGGACACATTAAGCGTGTTAAATATTTAATTATTTTATCTTACACTATTTTTGTCTATGGTAACGATCATGGTGATAGTGTCGGATTAGTAGGTAAAAAAATGAGACACGTGTACACAGGAGTAATTTTGTGACTCTGACATAATCGATAATTGGCATCAAGGATTACCTTTTTGGACTTTATTTTAGTTCCACAAATGTAAGTTGATTTAATTTTATTTACTAATATACAGCATGAACAAATAGGAACTTAGAAAGATTGCAGATTAAGACCACGCTTTGATAAAGTTGATGTTTTCAACCGTATATATTGATTGTACTTTACACGTTCGCATATTTTAAGATGGCCACCATTTTTGCACCTGAAGCCTCTTGCATGTTTTAAGATGCCAACCATTTTCTATTTTTTTTTAAACTTCCGGACTTGCCGGTTTCTTTTCCACTTCTGGACCAGCCGGTTACTTTTTTGCTAAACTATAGAGACACTGGGGATGGTAAACATCGTTGTACTAATCACACCAACAGCAAAAGGTAAGACGTTTGCACAGGATTACACACAGGCTGCTGACTAATCGTGAAGCAGACAGTTGCTCCAATTCCCTTTGTTTTATTCACGCAGATGTATAGAAAGGTGGAAAAATGAATTGATCTCGGTACTTGAGTATACCATCCGTTTTACGTCGGTGTGTTTCTTTCACTATTCCACACCACAAATTTAGGGAGTTTACCGCAACACTTTTTTTGATTTAAGATGGTCAATAGCATGCAATAATTTGGACGTATATTTTAAAGGATAGGTTTTCACCTCCACACAGCATGAACTTATGGACCTTACAGACAACGCGACGGGCATGTGAACCTTATGATGTACGCATCACTCTTTCTTAAGAGGCACTGAATCACGGAGGAGAGAATTACCGTGCACTTTTGATTTCACTTTTATGTTTCAAGTTTACATTTTTCACTGAGCATTCAATTGCAATGGTATTGGTCACAGACTAGCAATCTTTTTTAACTTAAAAGGAGGGTTGAGGCCTCTTGAATCACTGAAGTATTATTTTTGCTATTGTTCCAGAATGAACCCCTGAAGAAGGGCTTTGTCCCGAAATGCATCGGGAATGTATTTCAAATGAATTAGGAATGTTTCCATCACGAGTGACATACACAAATATTCCCTCTTGATGAAGAGCTATGGAAGATTGATTTGCATGTGTGACGCAACACCGTGATACCGAATTCAATAAAAAGGAGATTTCTAAAGAAAAAGTCAAATGTTTTTTTGAAAGATTTGAAAAAATAAGTTAAAGGATTATTCAACCCTCCGGAGTGCAAAGTGGGGACGTTGTTTATGGTCTAAACAGTACAATTGGATTCTTTACAAATACGCCCTCAGGTCAGAGGGAGATACATTCACCCTACCTAAGCACAAACAATATCATTTTGATTACAATTCAGGAACTTCAGCGTGCCACACAACCATTGACCTTTCTCTTGGCAGCGGACACCTGAAGTGATGATAAAAATTCTAGACAGATTTAATCTCACCAGAAAACATCATTTCAATGGCAGCTTCAAATAGATTTCATGAAAATGTGTGTTTCCAACATAAAAATTAAATGTTTGTTATATCTAGGTTTCATGGCAACTGCAAAATCTAAAGTCAGCACACATCAAAAAATAGAAATCATCTTGGTTTCTCACCAAGATGTTATGTTTCAGGATGGCAAGCAGCCTTAAGTCTGGGGTATATGTGATTTAGGAATCAGTCTAGGAGGCACAACGTAAGTAATGGACAATAGTTCTGTTGTCTAGCTCCACTGCAAGGGGCTGAGATAACTTAGGGAACAACCTCAGAGCCAAAGTTTGAGAAACTACCTAGCACAATCCACAAATAAAATGCTTTATGCACTGTACTTTCTTAATACCCATACAAGCATCCAGATACCCAGATTAGATACAGTTATATAATGAAGATGCATTCTTCTATGATGGACACATTAGTGGCACTAATCTTCATCATGTATTGTGCTGCATTTATGTATAGAACATCGGGGTATAAAATAAAGAGAACAAAGCTATATTAGGATGATCCCTACAAAACAAATGGATTCAGACCTTGAGGACTGGCAGGGGAGATCCCCTAGTAAACCTGATGATGTCTCTTTTATGAATCCTGAGAACTTCTGCATCATTGGTCTCTTAAGAGGTAGCTGAACATGACTGCTGTGGTGAATTATGTTAAAATGTATCCCAGCCTGCACACAGTCACCTTTCCTACTTGGAGTGTATAAGAGACCAGAGAGTACCCTGGGACAAGCTTCCTCAATAGTAATAATCTAGTGCCTTGATAAGTAATTCAGAATTTAAATTAGAAACATGGTCTATGGAACCAATTGGCTTTGAATCCAAAAGGCAAAAACCATCAGACGTTTCCTCAGAGAAATGTGTGTAAAGTGTTTAAGCATCACTAAACCAGCATTAAAGTCAATCAGTATACATCCAAAACCAATTTAGTTAAAATGAAGACAAGTTTACCCATCAAAACAATACCAAATGACGAAAATTGGGGGCAGCTCTTACGTTAAAATGAAAAATATCTACCAGAAACCAATCTGCCTCACACAGGCTTGAAGGGAGGGAAAAACATTACTTTTCATCAATGTTGCTGCACTCAAAAGCTCCCCAGAATCACATATTGCAGAATATCCTCCTCCAGCCAACTCCTAACTTCAAGGGATAGCTTTCTCGACAGCGGTGAAAAGACATTAGTGTGATGCAGGCTCAACCACTTTCTTAGGCTAAGGTTCCAGTACCAGTGAGGTGTGGTGAGGCGGGATGGATTAAAAATATATATATATACTTTCCCTCTCCCTCGCTCCACCAGCTGCCTCTCCCGCTGCCACATGACTCTCCTCTGTCTGCCGTGCTGGAAGCACCCACGCTTCCAGACTGTCCCAACCAATCACGATGCTGCAGGAACTGCATTGTGATTAGTCTGAGCGTCCTGTTTGGATGCTCAGGCAGTGTCTAGGGAGGCTGTGCATGTACTCCAAGGGGCTGTGCAACACAACCCAAAGAAGAACAAGTAAAGTGCGCATGATGGTTTGGCAGGCCCTAGAGGGCCGGCCAATCATCTTGTGCACTTAAAGGAGTGCAAACCAATCCTCTCCTGCTCTGTGGTCAAAGAGCCCAGCCCTGCCCCAACTCCTGCATTGAAAAATAAAATGATAATAATGTTGTGTTATTATCATTTAATTTTATTGTTAGCACTGTTGAAATAGAAGTGGGGCGACGCTCCTCCATCTTAGCGGAGGAGCTGCCACTGTCCAGTACAGACTCCTGTTCCCAACAGCCTGGTTCTTCTGTGAAGTTGCCCTTCTTTGTCCTTCATGTTGTAAGGTCAGGGCTTCAGTATACGCTTGAGTTCACACATATTCTATAAACATTTTCATTATTTTTCTGAGACTGTGTGAGGCCAGCTAGTTTGAGCCTTGAAGCGCACTCCAAATTCTTAAGTACAACAAGAAAGAAATCCAGGCCTTTGTCCTCCCCTTCTTACAGATAGACAGCAGTGTTGTTCTCTGTTGATCTTCTCCAAGTCCAGTTGTGTTCTGAGGATGGTGGCATGAAGTATAGTCACTAACCAGCTATCTATTGATTGGAGATAAGTCATAAAAAATATTCCAGAAAGCTCACATGATCAAAGAAACCCCTCTTTTACAGCACCTCCTCTCAGTTTTCTGTCTCAAACAATCTCAGCTAACCCTGCTCTGTGGGGTCTTTCAAAATGTGTGGAGCCTACAGCCATGATTTAGAGTTATCCCAGCCCTCCCAGGGCTCCATTCCTTGGAAAACTAACTGTGGCCAGTTTTGGGCTAAGTTCCCTCCCAAGATGAGTGGATACAGCTTGGCTGGGAATTGGGCATCTTTAAAGGAAAACCTAATAGCAGAGTATGAAGTATAAAGATGCTGATCTGGAAAGTACCTGTCAGTTATTTGTACTGCCCATATGCTGGCAAAAGTAGCTTTATGCTTCTCACATCCTGAGATAACTGTCCGGTAATTAACCTTCTCCTGTGTTTCTACCAGAGGTCTCTTGGCTATAAGTCAAAGCAATATCCTTTCATAAATTATGCAAAAAGAGGAAGTAGGAATATTATGGTGGTTCCCGAATTTTAGGTGGAGCGCTCATTTCAAATGTCTGTTAAAGGCTTTTGTCATTTTTCAGCTTGTCAAGGAAACTCTGGGATTTTTAAGAAGTGCTAAATGCATTGCATATAAATTCAGTGTTAGTGTTAACAAATGTTCAGTTTCAGTCAGAAACCGTACATTTGTTATTCAAAAAACTGATCCTATTATTTAGACTTTTGTTTATAATTTATAAAATGTTTCTGTAACAAGCTTCATATATGCAGCACCATTCACAAAACAAAAATTGTGGTTTGCAACACATAAGTGCTATTATGCATCAGAGCAAGCAGTACACAGCTGCAAGACATATCAAAGAATTTCACTCCAGAGACAATAGCAACTATAATTTGTTGTAATTGATGGGGTAATACCTAATAGAGGTAGAAATAGGGCCTTAGAACTGTGTAGTTTAGAAGCACAGTTGGTTATAGATTTTAATACTTGGCTCCAATTGGTGCACCTTGATTGTTTCCAGCACAGGGAGGATGAGACTCAAGTAAAGATTTTTATAATTGAGGAATCACAACATGAATTTATTCATGTCACCTCTTTCCTCAAACATTAGCTATAACACTAACTGTATTTGACATTTGCAAATTTTGACTCAATAAGACTTAAAAAACAGACCCAATTGAGCGTAAAATACACGTCTGCTTAATCAGTTAACTCAGTGACATCTAATGATATTGTTGAGTCAGAGGCAAATTTGAGCCTTGGTATACTGAGTGTCAGCATTATTAGTTGTGACATTTGGAAATGGAGGCTGATTCTTATATTATTAAGTGCTTTGTCTACAATTCAAATCCACCAAGGCAGTTTACATCTCCGAATAAAATTCACACTGTTTTTTGCGCCATAAACAGGCATAGCTGGGTATGCATTACATTACTGCCAGAAAGAAAAAAATACTTTGGCACCGTTTAACGAATCTTCATGAAATTTTCCAAAGAGCTGGGGCACCAAAATGCATTTTCCACATTAATATTTCCATAGGAAAATTGAACAGCGAAACCGCTAAAAACAGATTGGTCCAGAGGGCATGCTGTTTGTAATTTAGTGTAAATCCTTTTAGACATTTTTCAAAAATGAAGGCTCAAAGACTCCGCATATATCATGCCGGAGAGTATCCATTTAGCTTATATATCTTAAGCTAACAGCTGATTGGCTGCCGCCACATCAACGAAGAAAACAAGGCAAAATAAACATATACGGCTTAGGATACCCTGCTGCCTTAAAACTGGTGTGGGGATTCCAGAGGAGCCACTCTTGGGGAAAAAAGCAATAAAAAGAATTTACCAGCTCCTCTGCTGCCCCTGTGGCTGCTTGCATGGAGCTGGCAGGGCTTCATGGGCCCTTGGTTCCTCCCTGTGTCCACCAACAAACATTACAGATGTGACAGGACACCCACATAATAATAAAAAAAGTTAACAAATTCATAATAAATGAGTGATAGAAGTCGCTCATCTATTATTCACTGTTCCTGTTGCGTTTTTTTCTATTACTGCATTTTGTGATCTGAAAATGTGAAAGGGCTATGAAAGGCTCAAAATTGTGCAAAAAGATTTGAAAATATTGTGCAAAGTTTTTAAGTGTTCACCACCATGATATTCACCACTTTGCCAATGAATACTACCTTGGCACTCTCTGGGAAAACAAATATTTCAACCATAATCTGAAGACTCTGATTGCAGAACTCACCTTACTATTTTACTTTATACCTGTAAATCTATGAACCTAAGTTCGAGTGCACAAAATTGATTTGTGACTGAAGCCCATATAGTGCTGAATTTGAGCTGGCGGTTGCCAATGGTGGGGGTGTCACCAGCACTTGTTTTTGTGGATCTGCACTTGTTTCCCCTGAGGACACGAGAGTGAAAACACACACAAAGCAGAAAGACAGAACAAAAGAAAGACAGAAACACCCTCACAAAGGGGAATGAAGGAACCAGCAAGAGAGAGATATAGGGATTGGGAGTGTCTGATAGTGATTAAAAACTCCTGGGGTGGATTCAAGTCTAAGCGGCCTTGGTATTCGATGCTTTGACATTTAATAACACCTGCTGAAGCTTTGTGCCCTGCACTTATTCTATTACAAATTAGGCACTGTATTGTTAGCACAACGATTATGTAATGCCATTATAGATAAGGAGAACACTTTGTGTTAATTTATTGGGAGTGTTTAAACAATTGACAAAGATTCACGCGTAGAAACCAGGCTATGGGAACACCATCAGTAGACCATGGGGCATATGTCCAGAGAAATGTCAGAGCGCGAAACAGCACCAAATTTGGCAGTGCTGCATTCTGACATTTTCAAAATGCAGGGATGCGCTGTATTT
Organism: Lissotriton helveticus; assembly: GCF_964261635.1. NCBI lineage: Eukaryota > Metazoa > Chordata > Amphibia > Caudata > Salamandridae > Lissotriton > Lissotriton helveticus. The sequence continues at coordinate 891,265,419 of NC_136063.1, read as the reverse complement.
ATACCAATCTGGCACACCCCTGTGTTTTCCCTATCGCTGGCACTAAAGTAGCTACCCAGTGCCAATGCAGGCACCCTTGCACCATAGTGTAAGTGTGCCTGCTTTACAGGGAATGATTGTTAAGTATGGGCAAAAATTGCGAATTCGTGGTACGCGAATTCGTGCGATAGTGAATTTGCGTTCCGCATAATCTGCAAATTCGTGCGAATTTGCGGATTTTTTTGCGTGTTCGCGTGTTTTTTTGCGTATTCGCAGGCCGCTTGCAGCGCACCGACCACGAAGTTACCCATGCGGTCGTACATAGGCGTGGCCATCACGTTGCGTATTTCCGTTTCCGGGCGCTATTTGCAAGATCGCGTTGTGTGCTGGGCGCTATTACGAGTTTGCGCGTGTTTTTGCGTGCTCGCGGGGGAAATATCGCACAAACGTACCCACCCGGTCCTGAATGGGTGCGGCCATCTTGTTTTTCATTCATTGCTATGGTTCTGGGTATGGCTTTTCTATCCTCTTTCAATCTTTGCAATCTTTTGTTTCTTTGAACTATTTTTGCTCTATTTTTGCTCATTATCTCTCTCTCTATTTGTCTAGATCTATATTTTTTGTTTTTTCTAGTTTTTTTACTTTAATAACTACTTTTTTTGTTTAGCTCTCTCTTTGAATTTTTTTTTTGTTCCCCCTATTCTTTTCTTCTTTCGCCCAGGACTATGTTAAAGGGAGCTGGGAAAAGCAAGGGGAAGGGTCCCGCACCACGTACGGGCGATTGAGGGGGGAGGATGTAGTGGCCAGGGAGGTTTTCACCGCGGTGGAGGTGGCCACTCTTATATTTTTTGTTCTGCGCCACCTCCCTAAGACCGTGGCAGCAGGGGGCAGGCCCGGTAAAGGGTATGGCCTCAGGGAGCGTTGCCAGCGGTGGGATAAGGTGTGCCGGGCCATGCGGAGGGAGTCGGGGGTCCGGCGCACCTATGACCAAGCGACGCACCGGTGGGCTGACCTCCTCGACCGGGAGCAGGACCTGCTCGACCTGCTAGGCATGGAGATCCCTGGCCTCGGTGAGTAGCTATTTAATAACTACTTTGTTTTCTTCTGCTCTGTGTTATATTGCGAATATATGTTTTTCCCGAAGAGCAAGAATGCTGCTGATTTAAATACATTACAGGTAAAATAATGTTTGAATAGCTTTTGCGAATGCAGGTGCTCGCCTCCTCAGTGGCGTTGCTACTATGCTTACTTGTTTGCAACTTTGTGCTCATTTAGCCTGAATATGTATGAGTGTAGTACTTTACAGAACTGCGTAATACTAGATAGACTAGAGACTCAAGTCTAGCCCTTCCTTTGTACTCCTGCTGCCACTAAGAAGAAGAGATAGTGATGGATTGATAGGTTGAGTATATTATGACTTGTTGTTAGTAGCAGCACATTTCTTAGTGGTCTGCAATCATGATGACAGACTGTGTCTGTCATGTCGCGTGCTGCTGATTGCTGGCAGTCGTAGTAGAACCTTTTTGTTGGTTTAGTTAGTGATTTACATAACTTTCCAAGTAGACGGTCTGCGAATCCAGCAATACTGTACTAGTATCCTCCTAGTTGACCAGATCAGACAGGTCAATACATGTAGTGCAATTGTTGCTAATTTGTTTCCCCCAAGATAATTTTAGATTGTGGTCAAAGAAATCAAATATTTGAAAAAACAATCATCCATGTTTGTGTTTATTTCATGATCATCAGAACATCCCAGGGGCAAGAAGACAGCAACACCCCAGACTCCGGCGGAACAGAGTGGGCATGAACGGTCCTCTGCAGGCTCTTCTGCTGGCCCCATTAAGTTGTTCTGTTGTTAATATAATTATAATTTCCTAACTTTTACATCTCCTTTTCATTCCAAACTGTTTCCTAATTCTGTTTTTTACAAAATAGTCTTTGATCTTCTTGTAGATTGTTATAGATTGTATCTACATTCTTATCCTGCCTCTCTACCATCACTCTCTGTGATACTACTATTTACTATTATTATGAGTCGGTCTGTGTAGGTAGCTAAGCTTGCCCAGTCGGCAAACAGTGTTAAACAAAACTCTGATCCAGCAATAGCTCTAGAGGCACTCAGTGCAGTCCTCTGGGTTGCCCTTGCTGTCTATTCCAGTCTTCTTATTGTTAGTGCTTTGACAATTTCCAAAAACAAAATGTCAATGTCCACCAAGAATAAGCTTAGTACTTGGCTTTTTGATTTGATAGTAGCGCATACCATACCGCTAGTGTTTCACGGACTATTCTGCACAGAAGTATGGACAAGAGATATAGGACATTGTTGATGATAGGTGCAGTTCGACTTCCCATATACCTCAGTCAGAAGTAACTGTGCGGGACTCAGGAGCCCTCACCTTGTTGGAACTTCAAGTCCTCCTGGTGGTGATGAGGAGGAGTAGTTGGTTCTGTCTGTAATTATAAAAAAGTTGCACGTTAATAAGCAAGCATTCATCAGTTGTGCTAAAAAGAGTTGCATGTTATGGCTAAGCATATAAGTTAACACCCTCCCCAAAACCGTGACTTCTTTTCAGTCCCAATAATTAAAAATGGTTTATCATTTTCTCTTCCATTACGAGACGAAATAGGGGGTGGTGTATGGCATCTAAAAATATGACTTGTATTTTCTAGGCGTCACAACATCGGATGCGGCACTAGTTCCCACCACCAGTGACGGGGCCAGCAGCGTGGAGGGGTCCACTCCAGGGGCGGATGCGGCAGCGCCACAAGTGCCACCAGGAGGAGCTGAGGGGGATGGCTCAGCAGTGGCGGAGGGTGGTAAGTTATTATTATACTCCCTACTTATTGACATTTTAGAGTAGGCTCGCAAAGGAGTGTATGATGTACTGACCAGTAGACAGTACACTACTACAAGTGCACTGTACTGTTAAGAACAGTTATTGATTTAGAACTACATTTTAGCCAATCATGGAGAAGACAGTCACCCTTGACTTAGCAATAGCATTAGCGGCGGTAGTTCTCGAGTAAGCAATGGCCCCCTCTATTTGACTTCAAATCAGCTGGGAAACTTTTATCCTGAATCCAAGTCATATCAGATGAACTTGAGGGATGTGATGAACAAAAAGGGAAAGAACTGAGGGTCAATGGAAGGACGAGCGAGTCATAACATTTATGACTGTAAAAAATGATACGTGTTTTTGAATGCAGGCAGAGGTGGCTGATAGGAAGGAATCAGATACATGGCTGCTTGAAGCAAGGATGGTTGGAGGAGAAAGAAAAAATGACTGCCTGTGTGGGTGAATCAGAAAATTCATGTGTGCTGTGCATTGCAATATATCATTTGGGTGAAACTCAAATGCTAGTCAAGACGGTGGTTTACCAATAAAATGAAAAGGGTGTTATTTGGTTGTTGAGAAAAAGTAAAGTTGTTACAGTTGAGACATTAAGAAGAATGATAGACGTTTACTTTGGAAGCCTGGATGGTATCTTCTTCCTCATACATAGCAGAGGTGTATGTAGAGCAGACGCTCAGTGCATGAAGAGTGTTACTTTGTTCGAACAGCATGTCCTTGCCAGAGTAGCAAAGCAGAGCAAATCCAAATACTACGAGTTGTGATTGCTCAGAAACTCTCCCTTGCCTAAAGTAACAGTACAGTAGTTTACTTTGCAAGCACAGAATATATTGTGTATGTATTGTATAGTTGACAATTATATCAAGTCAAGTCCCTTCCTCCGGCAATTATGGTTACCACACTTACTCCCTATGTTCATAATTTTCTTTCTGCTGTGTTAATCATGGGTGGACTATCGCTATTGTTCACTCAATCTATCACAACAAAGCACCTAAAGTCATCCGTCATATAAGCAAAGAGATCATGTGATCGGCTGGATACATGATCAGAAATGAATAATCTTCCTTTTCCTTTTGTAGTACTGAAGGCCCAGGGGGTGGGGGCAGTGCGAAATATAAATTACATTGAGCAGTAGCCCTTGATGTAATTGAGTATGGTCAGTGCCACCCCTATACAAAAGTAAGAGCTTCCCTATCCCCACCTGCATGTACTGCTTAAAGTAATGCATGCAAGTCTGCGTCATCATGGCTTGTGTCTCTTTTTCTTGGGTGCAAGCTGACTGAGCTGGCATTATGCCGGCTACCACAAGTTCACGTACAAGTATTTTATTTCGCAAAACTAGAGAAAAAAAGAATACTCGTGTACTCTCTGACTCTCTGACTATGTATTGAGTCCATAGTGCTGCCTGGTAGTAGAATTCCTGAAACTCCCACTGTTACAGGCCTACAAAGACAGCGGAAAGATACATGCCAAAATGTTATACTGTGCTTGGAAATTGCTAGTGTTACTGTGAGACAACTTTCTGTTAAATTATTTTGTGTTATTGTTAAAGAGTATTGGTTACATTATTTTTCTTTCTTTCTTCATATAGATGCTCCAAAAAAGCTCAGCAGACAGGAGATGGCTGTCCGGGCCAGGGCCCGGAAGCTGGAGGCCATTTGTGTGGAATATCGCCGGCTGTGGGCTCGGGAACAGGAGGAGGGGGCGTCAACAACCTCCTCCAGTGCCCCCGTGTCCACCAGCCAGCAGCCTCCAGCACGGAGCCGTGCTCGGACAGCCTCCCGCTGCCGCTCAGCTGCAACAACACCAGCAGCTGGCCCCCCAGAGCCTGGATGGCACGCCTGCGCCGCCTACGCCTCAGAGTGGAATACCTGGAGCACAAGGTGGACAATCTTGAGCAACAGCTCTGGGACCTCCGCAAGGAGCGGCGGGACCGCCTGTCCAGACACCGCCGGAAGTGACTGTGTCCCTTGCCCCTTTTTTAAAGACTGTTGGGGGGTGGGAATCGGGATTATTTGGGACTTTTCAGCGGACTATTTGAAATGGACAATTGTTTGGGTTAGGGAGGGTTGGGACTAGTTTATTTTTGTTAGGGTAAATATAATTATTTATTTTACATACTTCAACATAGTGTACGCATTGATGTTATTTTGTGGGGTGGTGGGCGGGGGTTACGGCATGTTTTTGTTTCTCAAACTTACCAGCATGCATTATCTAAAACGTCAAAAATGTTCAACAGTGCCACTAACAGAGTTAGTGAATTCAATTGGCCTACTAGTACTTTACTACTACTACTGTCAGTCTCTCCTCCGAGTCCTAGCCCATTATTCAGCTTCCCCAAAATGCTTATCTTACCTGTGATTCGTGTTTGAGAATAGAGCTAGGCACAGCGCTGGCAGCATTGCAAATGGCGATTATGCCACCCCAGATGGAAATTCCGTTGTTGTGGTGTTAGTAGGAGTGGTACCACACTAGCAGTAGCAGCATATGAAAAACAAAGTAAAAAAATGAGGCATTGAGTGGCCTGAGAGGAGTTTTAGAAGGAACAATAGCCTAAGCAATGCTGAAGATAAGTATGGGGAAAAAAGAATTGCATGGATGATTATGGCTACAACAAGAACAGTGACACAGCAGCGTAACAAGTCTTCTTGACATGTAGGAGGATGATGTTCACGATGGATCCAATCAATGGTGGGCATGACATTCAGATTTTTTTTTAAAATACTCGTTGTTTTTTTAACCAGAATTACAATATCCTAGGATTCATCTAGCTGCCTTAAAATTGATTTGAGGAGGTTGCTTGCACCTTATCCTCCCCAGCAAGTGTGTGGAATTAGTGTTGTAATTTACTGACACCTCAATGAAAACCACACAGCCCGGGGGAAGAGGGTTAGGGTTTGAAACTTGGATGGGAATGGGGTTTGTGGGGAGAGTTTTGTGGAGAGGGGAAAAAAAAGCACAGCATGGACAAACAACAAATGAAGATAAACAAATCTTTGGATACAAAGTTATCCATAAATCTTTTAAGGGACATAAAGGAAGTGCATGCACTACTGCATGCATGAAGTTGTTTGCTAAATGGATAGGTTACTGAAAAGTAAGTAGTACTTTCTACAATGTACTAACTATGAAGAAACAATGTGACAGTACAGGGCTGCAGTAATTACGCAATTTCACTTGCCTATCTGCCCTCAGAGAGAAGAACCACTTAGTACATTAAATTAGTTTAAAAAATAGCAAAGAAAAAAGTATACAATGGCTGGAGGGATGAATTGAAGCAGAGAGCAAACAAATGCACAGAGTCACACTCAAAGAATTTCACAGCAATAACATTACTTAAAAGATAAGTAGAAATGAAGATGGATACTGTAACTGTATGTTGTTGTAGTTGTCCTGTTGAATTTGGGAAGTTGCGTGCATCCAGCCATTCCTCTTTTTCGCGGTACTCCTCCATTTCATCTGATGCTCCGTCGATCAATGTTGGGGACCAGAAGACACCTTGTCCACTGCCTGCCTGGCGGATGCTGAATTGCGGCTTGCTAATGGTAAGCCTGAGTTCATCCTTTTTCCCATTGCACAGGGTAAAAGCCGGCCTGTAATTGTTGATGGAAAAACAGGAAGTCAAATTAAAACACCACGGAGAAAAAAATATAAGGTACGCTGTGTAGTGCAAAATCACATTTTCAGTTTCAGAGTCGACAGTATTACAATACATACAAGCATCATTTCGAAAGTGCGTACTCTGTGTCTCCTTTTCAAGGATAAATAAGTGTGTGGGCGAGATTTGAGGATCTTTCCCCTCAAGCTAGGTGTAAAGTGTAAACTGCGATTTTAGAACAAAATGAGACCTTCCCAGCAGTGCTCCCAGACCCCTCAACCCACCCCCAAACATCTAGAACACCCCCAAGTAGCCCCGCAAAATCATGCGGTACTGCGACCTTGCTGAGGCCTACTTGAAAATCGCTCCAAAACGCACTCTGCAGCTAAGCCCAAACCCCCCTTTTCCACCATGGATTTTCTTCAAACCACTTGCAATCAAAATGAGACCTTCCCAGCAGTGCTCCCAGACCCCTCGACCCGCCCCCAGAAATGGGGAACACCCCGAAACAGACCATCACAGAAATGCAACACTTAGAATCACCAGAGGCCTAAGTTTAAATCGCTCCAAAACGCACTCTGCAGCTAGGCAAAAACCCCCCTTTTCCACCATGGATTTTCTTCAAACCACTTGCAATCAAAATTAGACCTTCCCAGCAGTGCTCCCAAACCCCTTAACCCACCCTCAAACATCTAGAACCCTTACGGAAATTCAATCAGTCGAATTAGTCTGGGTTAAATTCTTAAGTCTAACAAGCGACACCCACGGTGAATCAACCTCAATTGGACTGAGCAGACAGCCCCAAGCGGGGCTTACAACTAATGAAATAGCAATAATGGCTGCCTGGGGAATTGACATAGCATTTCCCATTCCTGGGAAATACCCACACGTTCTAGCACTAAACTCCCCTATAAAGGAGGTTTACTCTGTGTTAAAAGGGACGACAGTTAATCAAACAGGGACAAGTGCACCCATGGTCCCGAGACTCTACAAGGCCTACAAGATAATAAGCTCTGCAGAGCAAAGGGTAGTGCTCCACACGGACCTAAATCACATCGCAAGGCAAAACATGTCGATGGGCCTGGGGGACACGAGCCCTCGACGGCACATCCAACAAACTCAAGGGAGCCAGCTACTGGAATAAGTATCAAAAAAGGGGGAACAACACTCTACTGTCCATTTTATCATGGAATGTCGCAGGGTTGAAAAGAATGCTCAACTGTAAAGCAGCAAGCTTGTATCTTCAATAAAATGACATACTCTGCCTACAAGAGACATGGGCTACAGAACCCTTAATTCTTTCAGGGTTTTATGAGATTCACACCGCAGCAGTAAAAAATAATATCTTCGGGAGAGCAGCAGGTGGGCTTTCAATTTACATCAACCACAACCATAAAATAGAGGTACATTCAATAGAAACAAACTTAGTGAATCTCCAAGCAGTCCTGATCTCTGGCCTCAAATGTAATAATAACGCAATCCGTTAGATGATATTCAACTGCTACATAAACCCTGCCACAAAACATAAAAAGCAAGCAATAAAATTAATATCCAAAAAAATGGATCACTTGATAAACAAACACGCATCTCACTTCCCAATCATTGCGGGGATCTGAACATCAGGGGGCTAGACGACGACACGACGTACACCTCAAGCATAACAGAATTGGCTCCCTTAGTTCAGCTGCTGACTGCGCATAACATGGTTTCTACCCACGCCACCATGAAAGCAGTGGACCCACAATGGGGTCCCTTGCCTACCTTTAATAATAAGTCAACAATTGACTACATCTTCATCGCAAAGAAACTTGCAACACTTTTTAAGGACTTTGAGGTGGGAGACAGGGAGGAAAGCGATCACAATCCACTGAGGTTCACATTAGATATAAATGGGAAAAACGCAAAACACCCCGGATCAGTGGGTTTTTCTACCGAGGAAGAGCACCACACAGCATTGAACAGAATAAAGTGGTCCATAAAATCAAGCCCAGCGCTCATGCAGTGAGTTGTCCGCAAAGAGCAGTGCCAAACAACGGCTTCTCCCACGGAGCACTGGAAGGAACTTCTTCTGGAATTAAAATCGGTCCTAGGACAGGTTAGTGGGACCCAGGAAACCAAGCGCCTTCATCCGCAAACCCAGCTATTACAGCCAAACCCCAAGGACTTAGAGCAAACGAAACGGAACCTTTCTAAAGCCCTGAAGGCGAGAAGAAAAGGAGTGACAACTCATCTCAGCGTGGAAATAAAATCCCTTCGACGAGAACACAGGAAAAAAATATGAGAAATTCGAACAAAAAAAATTGAGGCGGAGTGGTTGAAAATATTCCATATGCTCAAAGAAAACGGCCACGTCCGCTTCTGGAGACACATCATACAATTAAGCCATACTGACCAAAGTAAAGAAAACGGCGTGGCAGCCACGGAATGGGTCAAGTACGCAAAACAACTGTACACAACAGAGCAGGCAATGAGGGTCACGCAAGAACAACTAAATCCATTAGATAACGAAGATGTGGTTGAGAGCTTGCTCATAAATACAAGAGAGATAATTAAGTTGATCAAGAAAATGAGGATAGACAGCGCACCGGGTCCCAACAGTATCCCAGCGGCGGTGTTCAAAGAGGCACACGGATTCTGGGCAGAACAGCTAACCCCACTTTTCAAGCACGCCTTTAAAACGGCCTCCATTCCATCATTGTGGAAAGGCTCAGTACTCTGCCCCATATACAAAAAGGGAGATCGTACAAAACCAGAAAACTACCGGCTCGTGGCCTTGCTAGATATGGAAGCAAAGGCATTCGCTAGAGTGCTGCTGAAGGAATTAGAAAGCTGGGCGGAGGAGCACAACATCTTGCATTTCTTTCAAACTGGATTCAGACCACAGTGTTCCACAGTAGACAACATCATAGCCCTGGGATACCTGTCCAAACGTGCGACTCAGCCCGCTCAACCTCCCTTGTTTTGCTGCTTTGTGGACTATAGCGCAGCATTTGACCGCGTAGACCGTGGCATACTATGGAGTAAACTCACCAACTGGGGCATTCCCGAAAAGTTGCTTAAGGCAATAAGGTCTCTACATGAAGGGACCTGGGTAAGGATTAAGACCAGCCAATCATCAATGACCAATAAGGTCCCAACAAATAACGGCCTCCAACAGGGGTGTGCTCTTGCACCACTTTTGTTTAACATCTACACATCCGACTTGGGCCAAGCATTGGAGGGGGCAAACTTAGTCATTCCAAAGCTGGGGAAAAAGCGGCTCCAAATACTTCAATATGCCGACGACCTTGTAATTTTGGACCACACCAGGATAGGCCTACAGAAAGCCCTAGATGCGCTAAACAGGTTTAATCAAAAGAACGACTTACTGATAAACCAGGAGAAGACTAAGATTCTCATCATTGGGAAGTATCATCGAAAGCACATAGCCCAATGGCGCCTGGGTGACCAGCAAATTAGAACTTGCAAAAACTATAATTACTTGGGCCTCAGGCTAACGGAGGGGGCTAAGACAACAGCTCATCTGAAGCATTTAAGAAGCAAAGGGACATGAATCATCTGCAGTATGGGAAACCTCAATCGAAAATTACATTGCCCATCCACGGACCCCATCTTGAAAGTCTTAAAAGCAAAAATATTGCCGTCAGTCAATTATGGCCATTTAATTTTCCCCGGAGCCCTTACCAACTTCTATATGAGTTTTCAAATTGCTGCATACAAGAAAGTGCTGGGCATCCCACGACAGGCCAGGAGAGCTAGAGTAAGGCTGGAGCTGGGACTTTCCCGACCCGACATCTCTTGCCTGGGAGACACAATAAAATATTACATTAGCACCCTGCGTGCACCAGCAATGGCTTTGCAAGCGCAAATTAAAACAATGTTCGAAGAAAGCGGATCGCCATGGCAAGCGCAACTGGTAGTAGCCAATCAATTGCTGGAAATAGAGGTGCAAAACCTGGCCAACACGAACATCTCAACTGTAGTATGGAAAAGAGCAGTAAACCGACAGGTAAAGCAAATATCATTTGCAAGAGACATCGCTAGTCTGCATCATCACCCAAATCTCTTCGCACTGGATGCCTCTTATAAAGTGGGTAAAGCACAGACCTACTTTGAACAAGCTCTTTCCGTTCAAACTCGGAAAAAAAGATCACTCACATGAGGCTCCTGGCACTACCTATAGTGGAGTTCAACCAAAGCTGGGCCCGCCCGGACAAATCAGTAGCATGCAGAGTCTGTGACTACCACCAGGAATCCTAGTATCACTTGTGTTGCTGCCCAAAGTTAGCCAGAGAGAGACAACGTTTGGTCATTTTAATTTGCAGAGCTCAGGGCCGCAACCGATGCTGCGAAATTTCGGACTTGTGTTTTACGTCTACAGCAAGTCAAACAGTAGCACGGCTGGGGAAATTTACAGACCTAATTTGTGCGGGACTGTCTGCAAACGCCGAGCTGCAAAAAGGAAACTGTAGGTCCGGACGGAGGAGAGAGGCGGACACACCTCCAATTTAAAAACATTTAATGCACTTTGTTTTTAAACTGCATAGTCAGAACATGACATTCTATGAAGGTTTTACGTTTAATTGACTGGAGGAAAAAGCCTAGGGAATACAACTTATGTTTCTTTTTTAGATAACTATTTTTATACAGTTAGTATATTGTAATGATTTTAAATAATTGAACAATAAAAGCTTTTCACTTCACTTCACTTCACTTCACATCTAGAACCCCCCCAAGCAGCCCTCCAAAAACATGCAATACTGCCGTCCCCAAAACATGGGAAATCGCGCCTTGACAAAAAAGTGCTGTTTTCAGCACTTCCACTACTTCAATCCTCTTGAAACTTACCAGGACACTTGTTCCAGTGATTCCCAAGAATCTCAGCAAGGCAGAACAAAATCGATCCACTGTAAGGTGTACGCTAGTTCACCCAAACACGCGCACCCGCAAGCCACCAAAAAAGGCCATAATTCGTCCAATTCTGAAAAAACGCCAAACCCCCCTAAAACCTTGCCAACATCATTATGAACGAGCCTGCATCGAGCCCTGAGCCCTAGACTCCGGGAACCCTACCAAAATATTAATACTTGGATGCTAATGACAAGGGTAACTCGTCATGGAGTGCCCATTCATTTCAATGGAAATTAGAGAAGAAGAGTGCAAGTGCCTTAGCATCCAAGTGGTTAAACCCAAAAACCCTAGTAAACTGCACTAAACCCTAAACCCTAGATATGCTTTGTCTGTCTCGGTCAAAGAGCCTAGGTATGCTACACCAGGTTGTTTCACTCAGTGGTGCCTGCCTTGACTGTCTGCATGGCCCTGCCACAAGCATGGGCCAAAAATCAGTTCCGCTCGCGAAATTTACAGTTTTTCGGCGGCAAATTCATAATCCGAGAATCTCGCGAAATTGCTGAAAATTCGCAAACTCTTGAGCGTAACAGATTTTTGGCCCATGCTTGCGGCAGGGCCATGCAGACGGTCAAGGCAGGCACCACTGAGTGAAGGAACCTGATGTAGCATACCTAGGCTCTTTGACACAGACAGACAAAGTATATCTAATTGTATGCAGCAAGCCACATATCCCCAATTTTACATGAACTGCTGTACTCTGTAATCTGCCTGGCATAACAACACTACACTGCCTCGACCACTCCATATCACGACTAGACAGACATGTAGTTCTGCTGTAGTAGTTGTTGTAGACTGGTTTACCTGTTTGACACTCACGAACTGGCCATAGTTCTTCCCTAAATCGATGCTGAAGCTCCATCCATCCCAGTGAGTGACTGTAAAGAAAAAATATATAATATTTAATCAATCATCATGGTATATTGGCAAACAGTAAGTCCAAGGACATTTTGCATATTGGAAAATGCAACGTAGTGGCCCCTGCAGTTGAAGTACAATTTGAATTAAACAAGGTAAAAAAAAGCAGAGTAGACTTGAGTTACATTTAGTTTGTAAAAGATTAAATAATAACAGAAGACATATGATTCATTTCATGCACAACAAACAAACACTAATTGCTTTCATCTGAGCCAGACAGCCATTGATGTCCACTGCATGCCATTTTCTTCTCATTATTCATTACCTGTTCCACTTTTTGTCTGCATCTTCTTCTGAAAGTGCAGGACCACAGGGCAGCCTCTCCTGTCAATTTCAGTAGTAACTGTCTGCAATCAGCAAGCATGTAGTCAGTAATTCCAGTCCCACTTGAGGGGACTCGTCTACGAGTACAAAGACAACGTTTCTTTATTCTGCGTAATCCAGCCATCTGCCTTGAGGGAAATGGATAGGGGTAGTCTGTAGGAGGAGGATATTGGAGCATGATTGAGTTGTGAACTTGTGAACCTCAGGAATGCAAACTGCGGCACCTTCAAATCAATAAGGAAATAAGATGAAGTCAGTGCTGCTGATGGGCTTGTTGTGATTAGGTGATTAGAGTTTTGTTGTGGTAAAAGTTGCAAAACAAAGAAAAGTCATTTTCAGGCCTCGGTGTCAGGGAAGTAGAGCTCGTTCTCAAACTCAATGAATTGAGACGGGAGTAGGTCAGCTAACAGAGAAGAACTTCCGTCACCTAAGTCGGTGTCCTCTTCTTCCTGCGTGCATTCATGTATTTTGTAATCTGGTGGTATGAAGTGCTGATTCATCTTGGTCAGTGTTAACGTCTCCACATTTTTGGGCGAGAGGCGGGTCCTTTTTGAAGTTACAATGGCACCAGTAGCACTGAAAACACGTTCAGAAGACATGCTTGCGAGTGGGCAAGACAAATAATTTAGAGCCAGGTTGGTGATCAGTCGCCATAGAGGACTTTTCCTATACCAATACAGGAATGGGTTCTGATTAACAAAGACCTCTGTTGGGTCATCCAGATAGGCCTGCACCATTGACTCAAGGTTATCCAGGGTTGCTCCACTTGCGTACCATCTGTGGCCTTTGCATCACTGGAACGAGCAAACCCTTGATGAGTTAGCCAATCCGCTTCCGACAATATTATGGCTGGGCCTGGTGCAGGTGAGGATGATGATACGGTTGCTGGTGTCGTTAACGGCTGTGAGGGAAAGTGACTCCCTTCGGCCAAAGATTCAGAAGTGGAACTTGATGCCGGATGGCCTGCTAATTCAGTTGTACTGCTGCCGGCTCCTTCAATTTTCTGCCGCTCTTTTTCAAACCGAGTGGCTGACACAGCTAGCCAATGTTTGTACTTTGAAACATCTGCTTCATCGAAAGGAATGAATGCTTTGCTGACCACTGCCTTTTTGTACCGTGGATCCAGAATAGTGGCACAAATGTAATGTTGTTCTGTATGTATGTTTTAAGCCTTTCATTTTCAACTAGGCGGCTTAATAACCTCTCCGCCAACTGATATGCGTCTTGCTTTTCAGCATCATCTCGGAACGTTGAAGACACCGCCTTCAGTTGGTGCTCTAGCATGCGCAACAATGGGATAGCTTTGCCCAAAGAACAGTCCTCCCTGCGTGAAGACCTCAAAAGGACGAAGCATGTCTGTCAGGCTTGCAACTAGCTTCCATTCCTCCAACTGTAGCCTCATGTCTTTCATAGTAGAACCCAGTTTATAGACATACTCATTTATTACCCCCCACTGTTCAGACAGACGCTCAAGCATGTAAAAGGTTGAGTTCCAACGTGTTGCCACCTCCTGGATGAGTCCTTTGACTGGCAGTCTACGTTCATGTTGAATGCTCCTTAGCTGCTTCCGGGCCTTAAAAGAATGGCTGAAATGTGTGCAGATTCTTCGGCAGGTGGTCAGTAACTGTGTTTTCTTTTTTCAAGAAATCTTGCACAACGATGTTAATCTGAAGTAGTTACCATCATGCATGGCCTTAACTATATTACTGCCATTATCCGTGGAAACATAACCAACTATGCGATTTCTTGGATGCAGCCATTCATAGACCTTCCTATCAAACTCCTCCAAAAGGTTAGGTGCAGTATGAGTTTTCTCCATGGCAAAAATGGCTACTGTTGCATGTTTCCGAGTAGCTTGAAAAACTGTGTCCGTGTCAACACCTGCTTTTAACTTGTCTTTAACCCCTGCAAAAGAGACCCAGTGTGCAGTGATGCACATGTAATCAAGGGCTTGGCAACTAGTCCACATGTCTGTTGTCAGGTGGATAGTGTGAACAGCACTCTTCTGAATAGCTGCACCAGTCACCTCCAGCACATCTTGATGTAGTGCTGGAACAGCAACCCTGGCAAAATAGGACCGGCTAGGAACCTTCCATTTAGGGCAGACTGTTGCCACAAATTCTAGAAAACCCACCCCTTCCACAAAAGAAAAAGGGAGAAGGTCCAGTGCTAGCATTTTAGCCAGCTTTGCGTTATATAGACGTGCCGGTGGGTGGTTGCGTTCAAATGGCGCATCCGACCAAAACATTCTGCTAATGGTGGTCTGGACTGTTTTACGTGATGATGATGATGCAGACTTCTTCAAACCAGTTAGGCTCATTGATGTACTTTTTCGCATTGGTGTCTCTCCCAGACTCTTAGTGTGCCTCATACATGTTGCAGGGGTAGAGGGTGTGGGTGCTACCACTGCAGTGCTGCTGCCAGGGGTACTGGGTGTACCAGAAAAAATGTCTGTTGCTTCTTCACTTCCCCCCTGAACGATCAGCCCCTCGTCATCATCAGATGCAATATCAATGGATACATTTGGATTTGTTTTTCTTTTGGCTTCCTGGATCTTCCTTAGGTGTGCCTCCCACTCGATAGTGTGGTGTTTTTTGAGATGACCTCTCTGGCCTCCGGTACCATAGTTGGTACCAAGCTTACCCCGACTAACTGATGTTTTACAAATCAAACAAACGACCATGTTTTCCACCTTTTGGCTAACACTAAAAAAGTCCCAAACTGGGGACTGGAGATATCTGCTGGTGGTGGAGGTTCTACTTTCAGTTTCAATGCCAGATGAAGTGGAGGATGGGCGTGGCTGAATTTGACTCTGTTCACTTACAGCACCACTACTTGAGGTAATGGAGGTCGAGCTGGATGGAGGTCCCAGCCGGCCCTTCTGACTAAAAAATATGGAAGCTGTAGGTCATGTTGGTGTTGTAGTTAACTGCGTTGGTGGCGGTACCAGTGCCACGCCACCCACATCCCGCTCAGCAGCCATTCGGGATAGGGTCAAAATGTCTGTCTGCTGCATGCCCGCTGGGGCTGGAGTGACGACTGTGATGACTTGGTCATCGTCAGACTGTTCATCAGCAGCAGAAGACATCACTTCTTGTTCGTCGTCATCAGCCATAAGTGGAAGCCTTGCGGGAACATTCCTTTTAGGCTTAGCTACCTTTGTCGGCTCATGGCGTGCCTCCCCCTCAGACTGCATTTGTGGGTTCCAATCAAGATCAAGATCATCAGAAGGAAGGGTGCTTGAAGAAGAACTTGTAGTAGTCCTCCTTAACCTTTTTCTTGCTGGGGATCTGGAAGACAATGGATGAACCTCAGGAGGAGTGGCTTCCTCGGATGATACCTCCGCTTAAATCTCGATTTCCTGACGTGCCCCTACTTCTGGAGGAACAAGGATTGTGAGTAGTTGTGCCGCTCCTTGCGCCTCTAGTTGCGCCTCTCCATGCGCCTCTCCTTGCGCCTCTCCATGCGCCTCTCCTTGCGCATGTACTTGCGCCTCTCCTTGCGCATGTACTTGCGCCTCTCCTTGTCTATGTACTTGCGCTTGTACTAGTTGCACCTGTGGTTGTCGTTGCGGCTGTGGTTGTTGAACACTCGTCAGCTGATTAACACCCTGCATTGATTGTATGCTACCTTCTTGTGATGAGCCAACATCACTGGTCGATGGTGATTGAACAACCAAAGTGGCTGCCTCTGCAGCACTCATGGACTTGGACCTAACTTGGTGTGGTGGCACTGAGCCCAAAGAAGAGGAGGTGCTGCTCCCAGCTTGGTCCCCTGCGGACCCCGCTGCTGTAGGTGTTGTTTTTTTTCCCTAAAAAAGTGTCTGTGGGCACACCAGTCTCCTTGGTAAGTGGCACCACTTGCTTCTTCTGCTCCTTCTTGCTGGCAGTAGCAACTTTCTTTGTAGAGGAACTACGGCCACCTTTTTTGGGCCCATCTTCTTCAGATGTCAGAACAGCAGGCCGCAGTTGCACGAGTTGCAGAGTTGTCTGTGGCCACACGAGACGTCACGTGACGTTGTGCTGCACACACCGCTGCAGGACTTCTTCCTGGCACCGGTGGTTCTCTTGTGTACCTAAAAGCAAAGGAAGCCAGAGGAACATCAGTTAAACACCACAAAAAGTCGAAAAACACACAAAAATCAACACAATCCAATGCCATCCATGCCGTCAATGATGTTTAAATTCAAGAGGCCCCACACAAAGCCTTGGTCCATGTACCACTCACTACCCCTGGGCATAATGGGTGAAAGCAGGGCAGGCTGGGTGCAGGCCTATGGCTCAGAGCACACTGCCTGGCTTCAAAATGGCCCCTTGTCCCCTTGCCACATGGCCAGGCCCTGCCTGGACCAGGCCTCAAAATGACCCCCACCCACATGGCCAGTCCCCAACAACACCCCACAAAGTCGAAAAACACACACAAATCACCACAATCCAATGCCATCCATGCCCTCAATGATGTTGTTTAAAGTCAAGACACCCCACAGAAATACTTGGTCCGTGCACCTCTCACTACCCCTGGGCCTACTTTATAGGCACCCCAAAATTTAAAAAAAATCCACATATAACAGTGAGCTAAAATTCCATGACATAAATGAGATTTAAGTTAAAAAAAAACTCACAGAAACAGTTGTATCATGCACCCATGACTAACCCTGGGCCTACTGGATACTGTGGCTACCCGCAATATTTTTTTTAAGTTTTAAAATTGTAGTTGCAGCAACTGCAATGCCACAAACTAACAACACCAACTTACTTGTAAAATCTCAAATCCAAAAGTGATCCAAACTCCAAAAAGTCCTCAAATACAAATATCCAGCAGCAGCCACAAAAAGTAATCCTTCCAGCTCCAGATCCAAATCAAAAGTGACCAGGACATGGACAAAGCACTGGGAGGAGCCTGCTGGACAGGAACAGGAAGTTGGAGACTCTGGGGCACTTCTTTCCTCCCCCCCCCCAAAATGGACTCTTTGCACAGAAAAATGCAGCCAAATGTCAATCTGAGGAGTTATTCTGATCAAAATCATGATTTTCAGAAGTTTTATGATGCCTGCGGTGGATTTCTTGTGCAGAATTGCAATTTTTGCATGTTCGGGAAAGCGAGCTGTTCGAATCTCCCGCCGGAATTCAGCTGCGTGCTGCATCTACGTGTTCGGCATTGTTTACTCCCGCGATGCGTGATCGCGGGCCCTTATGACGTACTCCCGTTGTCAAACTCTCGCTGTGCATGATGGCGGACCGTGATGACATAATTGCGGTCGAAAAACTCTCTCGCGATCACGCAGCGAGATCCAAAATGGCGCAGCACACGCAAACCGGGAGAAAAACAACTCGGCGGACTCAGAATCACGGTACGTCAACGCCGCGTGCGCGATATTGTATTTTTCAAGCGCGACCAAGCAAAAAAATCCGCAAGCTTACGAATTTTTGGGCAAATTCGCGGGATTCGCGGACTGCGAAATTCCCAAAAATTCGCAAATTCCGCCAATGGGACTGATTTTACGCCCAAACTTAATGATTGTCTATGTGCAGGATGGTATGCGTTCCTGCACATAAGAAATGCATATTGGTATTTTGTTATTCCTATATGTACTGCATTCTGCAGGACACTTGGAAGTAGCAAATCAGCATTATTTATTGATTGTTTATGGTCAGGAAGGGACACTTTTCTGCACATAAACAATCATTAATTGCATTTTGCTCTTTCTATGTGTGCTGCAGAATGCAGCTCACATAGAAAGACAGAAACAAGGAAAAAAGTATTTCTCCTTTTTGCGTCATTCTACCACCTGCTCTTGCATGGTGTTAGTTTTTGGTGCTGCCTCAGTATTACACCTTGTTAATCTGGGGCAATGTCAAAAAGCAATGGGTGTTGCGGTGGAGCCCCCACATCAACACCATTTGTTTGCCTCTTTCAAGCAGATACTTGCGTGAAAGGGTAGCATATTTACAAAGTAGCATTAAGCCACAAACAGCATTCTGGGACAGTTTTATGACCTTGAAAGGCGGAAGAAACTACTTGCACATTAGTTTTGAAAGCAGCATACCTCACATCAAAATGTTCCTTCCTTTTGATCATTTTTAACTCTTGTGAAGATATGCATTTTCCTGCCCTAGGATCGTTTACAGCTATTCCTTCATCTCCCATCCAGGACTGAAACATAAGTGTGTTTGGTCACCTGCCCCTAAGCAATTCAAAGGGTACTTTCCGAATGATAGAGTGAAGAGTGAAGAGTCAAACAGTACACTTTTACTCTATCCAAAATCTCAATCCTCCAATCCTCGCCCTGAGCCTTCGCAATTTGAATGGTTTCTATCAATGCGCTGTTGAATCTTTCCACCATGCCATTAGTCTCGGGATGGTAGAGAGAACAACGCTTATGTTTGCTACCCCTCTTCTGCAAAATCCCATCTCCTTGGAGACTAGTTGCACTCTATTGTCAGTCCACAGATACTCAGATAGACCTTCTTTGCTGGAAACCCATCTAAGAACTTTATAACAGGTTTGGTTTCAATGTTACGTGTAACCTGTAATTCCAGCCACCTTTAGGTCATGTCCATCAACACAAAAATGTATGGCTGACCTGTTCCACAACTGACAGGCCCAAGAATGTTAAGTGCCACTTCTTGCCAATTCCTTTTTGGGGAATCTCTTATCACCATGGGCTGTACCCTGGTCTTTCAGGCTTTATCACATGCATTGCATTCCAAGCAATCTCTTACAACATGCTCTACACGGACGTCAATAGCCACAAAAATTTAATCTATTCTCTCCTTAGTCTTGATGTCCTAAGTCAATTATTTTTGCTTTGATGGGGACGGGGGGAATAAGCTTGGTACCCCTCTGAAGCAACCTCCCACTGATGGACAATTCATCCTGCACATTCCATATTTTGCGCACTTCCTCACTCACCTCTCATATGCCACCCCAACCTTTAGACACCAACGTACACACTTAGCGAGGTTCAATGTCGGACTCCATTAAATTTCTCCACTCATCTTCGCTAACAGCCTCTTTTGTGACCTCACAAACATTATAATCATCATCATCACACCACTTCTCTTGATCATCAGGTCCAGTGTTAGGCTGCTCGGAAAGCAGACGAGACAGGCAGTCAACCTGTCAGGGTTTAAACTGCGCGCCTACCTGAACTACAAATCCCATGTGTATCTGGCCTTTGACTACAACTCCCAAGAGCCTTTGCTTGCCGGCTGGTTATAGCGAGGTTTGGCCGGGAGGTGAGTGTTCGTGATTTTGTGTGGAATCTTGCGGGAGCGGCTGCTCTCATTTCCGGAGGTTCCTGGAGGCGGTATCAGATTCCACAGGCATCTGATGAGACAAGGCGTCCTGCTTATGGTATCGTTATCATGTTCTGAGTTTGGCGCGTTCTGACATTGTGAAGAGCGGTTCGCCTTTGAGCTGTTTTTCTTGCATTTCTTGTTATTGCTGATCTGGTGCTATATCGTTTAAATCACTCGCCTTGGAAGGGTGAACTTGGTTGTTCGTTTGTTGTGGAATTCGAGTTTGTGATTCAAGTGGCGGAGTGCAGGGGGAGCCCTCCCCATTGCCGTCATGAAGACATGACGTTTTTGCTTACCTTTCTTGTGGAATACAAATACCTAAGCGGACGGCGGTGGTATAGGAACCACGCCCTACCGTGTTTGGTTACTAAGGATTTGGAAAACTATTATAGGTTTTCTTGGTGTAGATGAAGGAATCTGTACCTATGGCCTAGGACCTTTCAAGGGATACTAGTCAAGAATTCGATTGACTTATAGGATTGTTTCATAGCGGAGTGCTTATCACTTCTGGGTATGTACTCATATTAGAATACGCACAAAGAGCAGTGTTGTGAATAACGCAGGGGATACTAACTAAGGTCATTCTGTTGTTTAAGGGAGGAAGGCGCCAAGAGAAGGCAGCTGCATGAATGCTAAGAATTATAGACTGCACAGGGGATGCCCTCCTCTTTGTTTTAGCGAGAAAGTAATGAGAGTAGGATTAAGAAGGTGTACTAACCTGCTGTGTATTTTGTCTTACAGCTTCCCTTCCCTGCTGTCCCTTTCCTTTCCTTTCCCGGGTTTTTTTCCCCTTTGGGTTTTTTTTTCCCTCACCGTATCGCTTGAACACCCTGTGTTTATATATTCAGGGTGTTTGGGAGGTCCGGAGGTGGAGCTTTTATTACTGCGAACGGATCCTGCAGAGTGCCAATCCTGACACAACCACCCTATTCTGAGTGCAAGGTATGTATTCTACCACGGAATGGTAGTCTTGCAAAGCTACAATCCACCTACGAATCCTAGAGGAAATTGAATCCAGGCAAAAGATATCTTTCAAGGGTTTGTGGTCAGACCTAACAATAAAGGAAGTTCCCCACAGAAATTTGTTTAATATGTTTATAGCCCAAAAAATACAGAAGGCTTCTTTTTCAAATACCGAATGCTGGAATTTGGAGCCAACTAACGCTCTGGATAAAAACATAATAGTATCCTCCTTCCCATCCTTCAATTGTTTACACACGGCCACCAGTCCTTTGGAGCTTGCATCCCTAATCAAAATGGAAAGGGCATAGGTATTTGAAGCTTTATAAAAATGGTGCACAACTAAGAGCTATCTTTCTATCAACAAACTCACACTGAGGGGACCACAAGAACTTCACACCCTTTTTTAACAAGGCTCGCAATGCAAAAGTGCGACCGACAAACAGTGTTACAAACTTGTTTTAGTACTCAGCCATGCCCAAAAAAGTTACAAGATCATCCCTAGAACTATTCGAAGATCCTCAATGGTCCTTAAAAGTTGTTCCTGTCTAACACTCCCACTGGTTAATTTGTGGCCCAAGTATTCTATTTTTGAGAGATTAAACCTGTATTTATTCTCCCTTAACGTGAGACCCCGGAGACAGAACATCTGCAGGACTGACCTCAACTGCAATCATGTTCCTGTTGGGAGGAGCCATACACTAATACATCATCTTGATATACTTTAACTTCTGGTAGCTCAGCCAAAACATCCTTCATACCATGCAGAAACAAAGAGGCTGCTGAATTAGGACCAAATGGCAACCTGGTGAATTTGAATACCCAAAACGGAATTATAAAAGCTGTTAAATCCATGGATGCATTATCTAGCCAGATGTGGTGATAGGCGAGCTTAAGATCAAGTGTCAAAAATACCACAGCACCCTCAAGTTAAGATAACATCTCTGAGATGTTCGGGGGGATACTTGTCTGTGACCACCACCTGGTTGAGTGCTCTGAGATCGATGCAAAGCCTCACCTCTCCTGAAGCTTTGCGTGCCAGAACTACTGGAGCGAGCAATTCAGTATTCTCGGTCTCCAAAATTATACCTTCATCCTTGACCTTCCTGATTTCTGTGCGCATAGATTCCCTCAACACTAAGGGCGCCCCACACTTTGCACGAGACTGGGAAAGAATCACGTTTAAGAATAATTTTATGAGTGTAGTCTGCGAGGCATCCCAACTTCTCATTGACCACTTGTTTGCACTCATGATGTAAGTGCATCTCGTCCTTCCCTTTATTAGAAACTGAAGAGTTGGCAAGTATACAGGTTTTACTAGTATCACGCCTAGGACACCCTCGTTGGAGTGTCTGTAACTGTGGACCCACGGAGTTGCGAGCCACATTTGGCTTTACGAACTATGACGGGAATTATAGCAAGGACTTAACCACACGAGAGAAGCACGCACGATTGTTATAGCAAATAGAGAGTTCATTGCTGTTATGAAAGGTAATTGAAACTTGATCTATGGTTCACTTTACTCTTCATAACGAGGGGCACTGCTGGCCTGGAATACAACAAAACCCATTTTTTGTGCTTATGTCACGTTGGTTTCCTTACCCTTGTCCTGAGGCGGCCCAGAAGAAATTGGGGGTCGAAACGCGTTAGCATCGACAGTTTTGACGGGAGGAGTCTGTTTGAATACAAGAATTAATATTGTATTTTTAAGCACACTTGATAAATGTTTATGGAGGTGTTGTCACCTCGTGTGCATAGATGACTACCTTGCAGTGTATTACCCAGATTAAGAGGGTGAACACTGATTATCATAGAAATAAATGTGTATTGGCAAATAAGATTCGGTTTATTTTGTTTTGTTTGATAAATGTTTGTGATGTAAATGTCTTTATATATCTATTTGTATGTTTTCATGTAAAAAAACAAAAAATATGATTGATTGATTTTATCAAAGACTGTCTCCGTGGTATGTGTAATGGTTGAATGAGTGAATGTAAATGTGTAAATGTAAATGTAAATGTAAATGTAAATGTAAATGTGTAAAAGTATGTAAATGTATTGGACTTGTAAAGCGCACGGCTGCCCGTAAGCGTCCCGGCGCTTGCTTAGGGAACCCGTCCTGGTATTCCCCTGTGAGAAACCCCCGGCAGGGTGTCCACAAGGTGAAAGCCAGGCATCCCGCCGCGAGGGGCTGTAGTGGAGATTAAGCAAGCTATTGCCCAGAGTCGGACCCCGTGAGTAGAATAGGCACCAGAGCGAGAATTGTCGAGTCCGTGGAATTTTGAGCCCGAGACCCGCCGAGGCAGGGAATCGAACCCTGGTCCACGGTCAATGTCAGCTTCCGGGTCTGCCGCCTCGAACCACTGAGCCACGCTTCTCCATAACTTATCCATAAATTCTAATAGGACTTGGTACTTTCGATAGGGTAATTTGATGTGCCCTATGATCAAGTAAAAATAGATATTGGTTCCTCCTTGCCACTTTTTGTTCATATTTAGTTTCCTTACCCAGGCATAGGAGGGTGATTTGGGTAAATCCCGGTTTACGTATCATAGGTCACCTTGATGAGGCCAGCTAATTATTCTAGCACCTCTGCAGGAAATGTAGATTGTGCCCCCTGTTATTCTACCCTTATAGTCTATGTCCCCCATGAAGTAGCCAAAAACTCTTATTCGCTGATCCCCGCATGCCAGGAACTTGATGTCAGGTTTGAATACTTTCACTTTACATTTCAACGTCTTATCAAAAAAAACTTTTGGAACAAGGGTAATCGTTTCTCCAGAATCAAAAAGCATCGCAACACTATGACCATTAACTTTAACCCCATCAATAGGACTTTTGACTTTATTTTGCCCAACCTGAAGCAACACTTAATCACAGTGTAGATCATCAAGCTCACAATCACTCGCATTTTCTAAAATGATCTCCCTCACTCGTTTGTCTTTTTTTCCCTTTTTTGACTTGCAGACTTTGGCCAAGTGTCCTACTTTACAGCAGGTATGACATTTAGAAGACAGAGCAGGGTACCTCTTCTCATTTGCCAAGTGTCCAATTATGTCACACCGAAAACACTTGTCTTTAAATCCATTTTTGGCATTAAGCATAGAGTTACTAGGATTTACAAGTTCAGAATGTCTGGAGGCAGGTGCGTTCACACTTTGTACCTTCTCAGTCATGGAGTGTCAAATGAAGTGAAGCTCCTGTGGCACTAAGGGCTTGTACATATGCCCCTAACTTTTGTGCATTATCATTTCTGACAATGGAACAGGTCAGTGAGTCAGTGACATTGTAGATCATCATGATGTACACGAAAGCATAAGTAGAAACTGTAACAACTGTAATAATTAAAAAAAATACAAAAATGTGGATGCTACTTTAAAAAATATGATAATGCTTTACTATTTTATTTGTAACATCAATACAATTATTTTTTTGTCTAGTATGAAATTGTGAGTAATGTTATGATTAACTGAAACTATTATAAAGTCGGGAAAACTATTGTCTAATGATTATAACATTATAAGTGCAGTAATAATATAGATCGCATTCTGTCTTCTCACAGGTTTATATGTCATGGTATGTGATTTTTGTGGATTTAGTAACTCTTTCAGGGATGAGAAGAAGCTAGGCAAAACTCCTTTTTTGGCCCAAGATTTCACAGTGACCTACCAAATAGGAATACATTGGAACTTTTCTGCAGGGAAGAAATTCAAGCATGCTAAGACAGATTAAGACAGAAATGAGAATTGAGATAGCACTATATACCTCACCTTTATGGTAACAAGCCTCCAGGAATTGATTTGTTTCCACAAGGCCATGAATTGAGTTTTAAGACAGAAGATGTAAATCTGAATTCAGAAGAAGCTAGAGTTACCCTGTATTACACGTGGATATTTGCTGATGCTTGCATATATACATATAGAAAAGAAGCAATAACTCAGCTTTGTCTCGTAAACTGTAACTTTTTCCAGAATCCCATTTCATGGCTCACATAAGGCTGGCTCAACATGCGCCTTCTGTAATTCTAATGCCCGTGAGGAATCCTAGCATTTTAGAACATGTCAGTGTAAGCCCAAGACCTGAACGAGTAAGTGTTTTGGAAAGTACTACTTAAAAAAGGCCATTTTTGGTATGATAAAATTACCACCATTTGCTAGAATGCATGAATTTAGTTTTGTTAAAAAAAGGAAAGCTTACATTGTAAGTCCATTTAAACGATTGGCCATTGATGGAGCAAGGTTTCGTATAAAAGGGACTTGCTCAAATACAATCCTCTCGAATAACGTGTAATACTCTAATCGACATGTTCATAAATACTAATATTGCATTACTTTCTTTATACAGAATCTAGGGGAAGCTTGCCTATGTATATTACTAATAAGTAACCCTAGTGATTTAAAATGGCTGCAGAAAACGCAGGAATATTCTGCACATGCAGAGACGCTGGTCAAACCCCGCCGGATGGGGGGTTTTATTCGCGAGAGAACTTATATGAGCTGCGTCCCAAAAAACAGGGAGACGGCTGTATTTTTTTGCATCCTTTGAGTGGCCCGTGTACCTGTTAATGTGGTCAATTCTCTCTTCCCATTCCGACCACTATTAGAGCCTCTTGCAATCCTCAGGTGCAACAACAGGTAAAGGTGCAACAACTGAATGTACGATCTTTAATGAAGCATCATGCGGAAGTTTTAGATCTTATAGTTGATGAATCCCCAGACATCCTGTTCTTAACAGAAACATGGATGAGGGAAGACCAACTGTCCATTCCGAACCTAGCCCTACCTCCTGACTATTCGATATCTTTGGTAAACAGCCCTATCAGAGGAGGCGGTATTGCTGTGATTACGAGAGCAGCCTATGGCTGTCTCTTTGAGAATGTCGGCATGGACGGAGGAGAATGTGCGTTTTTAGTATATCTATTAATACTCACTTTACCTTCTCGGGGCAGTTGATTTATAGGCCCCCGGGAGCTGTAGGCTGTTTTGGGACCTCTCTTTTGGAATTTGTAGAGGCGTTCGCTGTGGGGAAAGCGAATTTTAGCATCCTGGGTGATCTTAACCTCCATTTTGAATTGGAGCATGATCCTACTATTCGTACCCAGACTGCTGATCTGGCCGCTTTTCAGATTTTTCAGACTGTAATGAGCCCCACTCACATCGGTGGCCATGTACTGGATCCGATTTTTACGAACATTAAGGGGCATATTACCAACGTTAAGCGATATTTATCGCCAACGATGCTTAGCAACGAATTTTTTAACGCTAAGCATCGTCAGAAACTATCGCAGATAAACCTTGCTATTATCAAGGTTTATCGCAAATGCGATAAAAAACGGCCGCAATGCATGAATATCGCTGAAAAGTCAGCGATATTCATGCATTACCGAGCTAATGCTCTTAGCCATGTTATCCACCTCCCATTGGATAACATGGCTAAGAACTGCTCAGGGCAGGTGTTAGTTTTTGGAGATATTCGCGCTTAGCGCGAATATCTCCAAAAGTTGGTAATAGGAGATAGCGATGTTAGCGACTGTTTCCAGTCGCTAACATCTTGGCACGCCCACTTTGCATGTCATTAGTGATAAATATCACTGGCATGCAAAGTGGGGCTCAAGATGGTCGCTATCTCCTACTAGCTGTCGCTAACTGGTGTTAGTGACAGCTAGGTAATAGGGAGATAATTTTATCTCCGCTTTCTTGGCTTTTAAAGCCAAAAAAGCAGAGATAAACCCCCTTGATAATATGCCCCTTAGACGCCTAGTCTTGCTATTCCTACACCTATAGCCTGGTCGGACCACTTTCTAGTGGGTATGACATTTTCTATCCCGTTGTCTAATCCTTGTAACACCCAAAGAGCCACACTTAAGAGGCCCTGGCGTAAGCTTCGCTTAGAGGACTTCCATGCTCTTTTGGGAACTATACCGTTGGGTCCGCTTGGTGAAGTTGAGGTAGGATATGACTCCTTCTGTGCCTAGATCACACGGGCACTAGATCAGCTTATACCTACTATGTGGGTTAAAGGACGTACCCAAGATGCCAATCCTTGGTAAAACGACACCTTGGTGACCCTAAGGAAGACCTGCAAGAGATTGGAGCGTGAATGGAGGAAAGACTACTCCTCGGAGAAGAAAGCCTGCTATTTAAAGAAACTTAAAGCCTATCATAGAGCTATTTGTAGGGCCCGGGCAGACTACTATGCCTCTGAAATTAAAGCCAGCTCCAATCCTGCTAAAGTTATCTTTAGGATTCTTAAGGAGCTTAATACCAAAAAAAGCCCTAAAAACGTACCTACTTCTGCTACCTATTGTGAGGAACTGGCTCTTTTCCTTGTTGAGAAAATTTGGTGCATTTACCAAGGGTTCATCCCTGTGAAGGAGCTGAATCCCTCCTCCATGGTGAAACCTAGTCCTGCCTCCCTTCTGACGGTTATTCCAGAAATTTCTTGGGAGGAGTTCAATACTCTAACTAGGAAAATTAAATCCGGATCACCTGCGGATCCCCTTAAGCCGGCGCAGTTTAGAGACTCTCACCATGCTGCCTGGCTCCATTGCACAGTCTTATCAATGGCTCATTTTCATCGGCTACTGTTCCAGCTAAATGGAAGCAAGCATGGGTCTCTCCCATATTAAAAAACCTACTTTGGACCCTCTGAAGCCGGAACATTTTAGACGATTTCCCTGCTTCCATGGGCAGCGAAGATTGCGGAATCCCATGCGAATTCAATACTTTCCACCTTATTGTATACCAATACCACCCTGGATAATACTCAGCATGGGTTCCGCGCCGGTCATAGCACTGAGACAGCGTTGCTTGCTATGACTGAGCATCTTCGCCTTACTCTAAATCAAGGTCAAACGGCGGTACTGGTCCTGTTGGACCTGAGTGCCGCCTTTGACACTGTTTCACATCAGATCCTGCTCCATCAGCTCGAAGAAGCCGGGGTCACTGATCTGGCACTTGCATGGTTTAGATCTTTCCTGTCAGGAAGATCCTTTCGCGTTTCTATCCCTCCTTTTCTTTCTAGGGCACATTCCATCGAGCAGGGTGTTCCTCAAGGCTCTGCCATGAGCCCCACCCTGTTCAACCTCTATGAGCAGCCGCTCGCTGCGGTCGCCGGGTTGTGGGACCTTAACATTGTCTCATACGCTGACGACACGCAGCTGGTGGTTGCCCTATCGGAGGGTGCAACCGGGGATCATGTCAGATTCAGAGCCGGGCTGTCTGCAGTGGCTGACTGGTTGACAGCTAATTGCCTACAGCTTAACGCGGCCAAGACTGAGGTACTACTGGTTGGCAGGAACACCTATTTATGGGGAGACCACTGGTGGCCAGTTACTTTGGGGAAAGCTCCGGAACCGAAGATAGAAGCGAAAAATCTCGGAGTCTGGCTAGACTCGACCCTTAGCTTTTCCACCCATACAAAGAAAATTGCCGCCACTTGTTTTGGCATCCTGCGTAGCCTGAAACCTGTCTTAAAATGTTTTGACTCTGAGACCAGACAGATGATAGTGCAGGCCACACTGCTCATTATTGTTGGGCACTAATCAGGCAGAAATCGTCCGAATGCAACGCATTCAAAATGCGGCTGCTAGAGCTCTAGTAGGCCTGCCTATATTTAGCCCGATTTCTGCGACCATCCGAAGGCTCCACTAACTACCTGTAGCCCATCGAATACAGTTTAAGACTCTCTGTATTTCGTTTAAAATCTTAAGACTGACAACTCCCAGGATGCTCTGCCCGCTTCTGAACCTGTATGCTACTTTGCAAACATTACGTTCTGCGGGCCAAAATTTGGTCGAAGTGCCTCGGGTCAAACGTAGTAGAGCGGGAGGACGTTCTTTTCGCTTTCTTGCAGCTAAAGCTTGGAACGCTCTACCCCAGTGGTTCCCAGACTTTTGACTCCTGAGGACCCCCAATGAGCCACCACTGGAAGCCGGGGACCCCCGAGCAATTTGTATGAGTTAAATTTCAAACATTAAAACAGTAATTCGAAAAAAATACACACGTGTGCACACAAAACAAATACTCAAAGTACTAAGGATTTTGGGGCCAGATGTACGACCATTTACTTTAGCGCCTCGCAATTGGCGATACATTGCGAGTGGCAAATTGCGAGTCGCTAAATATAATGTGTGTTTAACACTGTTTGGGATACCCAATGGGGTCGCAAATTGCGAGGTTCATTAATATTAATGAGCCTCTCGCAATTTGCGAGCCCATTGGGAATGCCAGCCCTCCCAGTGATGGTAGCCTGCTGGGCTCTGCAGGCCACCATGTCTGGGACTGCTTTTAAATAAAGCAGTTTTAAAAAAAAAAATGCAGCCTGTTTACCATGCACTTAAAAAAAAAGAAAATGAAGTGTTTTTGTTTCATTTTCTAAGGGCAGGAAATTATTTTGCATGCATTTGCAAAGGGGAAGGGGGACCCCTTCCCATTTGCGAATGCATTACCATCTACTTGAAGTAGGTGGTAATTGTGACTGTTTTGCGACCGCAAAACATTTGTACATGGTTTTGAGCCTCGCTATTTGGAATGGAATGCCCCTTCCTAATAGCAAGTTGCAATACCTACTTAGAGAGTCGCAAACAAATTGCGACTCGCGAAATAAGCTATGTACATGGCCCAATAGGTTTTTGCATTTGCAAACGGGATCGCGAACCCCTTTCGCGCATATAAAAACATCTGGCCCTTAGTATTTTATATTGAAGTGATAGCCCCTCTGTCACATGTATTTCATTTGTTTTGTAGCATCTCTCATACCATTGTAGGATGTCAGAGCACTTTACATCAAACACATATAGAGACATTGAATCATACATGTAAATCAGTGTGTATATAAAATGTTTAAAGAGTGCTTGGTCTGGAAAAGCACCAACTCAGGATTCAGAGCATAACACAGTGGCTAGTATTGACTTTAACATTAAAAATGTATTTCCACCCAAATATATCTTTTTAGCAGCATCAGGATAATGAATAACTGGGACAAAATATAAGTTACTAACTGGTACCATGCAGTTGCAAGCAGCTCTTTGATGACAGTTTATAGGTTCCTCTGCTAGATTACGATTGTCACTTATGAAGTGCACAGTAATAAAGGAATCTCTGTGACAAAATCAGTAACCACGAACCTAGGCACATAAAATGCTGCTTTTTAAGATGCATGTTACACGTTCTTTGCAGTAGGCACATTAACCCTCTGTGCTACATTAGTTAAATCAAAGCTGCCACTTAACAAAACTCTCCTCGCTCTCCAGCAGGTACATTAATCACTGGCATTCTCTTGACACTTTTATTGTTGCTGGAAAGCTGCTAATTATACAAGAAATGTTTTTGTGCTTTTAAAACTGTTGCCTACGGACCCCCTGGGAATGTGTCACGGACCCCTGGGGGTCCGCGGACCACAGTTTGGGAAACACTGCTCTACCCTCTTACATTAGAGAAATACACCGTCTTTAGGAAAGCTATAAAAACTCATCTATTCCTGTAAAATTTCTTTGGAGATGCCTATTCACTACTTCGCTCATGGTTCTTTTTTCTGTTCTGGAGTTCAGCGCCGGGACGCCCCTTCGCTAGGGCAGCTGCACGCTTTATAACATTTTATAACATAACATAACATAACATACTGCATCTACATACTATGACATACTTTGTTTTGGTGGGAAAACTTTGCAGCTGCGCAATAGTTACTAAGATGGGCTCTTGAAACTCACAGGCTAATGCACATGCTATGCTTAAACTAAACCTTGCATGTTTATTTAAAATTGCTAATGGGAAAGGGTAAATAATTAACTGGGATTAGTGTTGGAATCAGTGGTATACAGTGCATTCATTTGTTTTTGTTTTCTACCATGTCCTTTTATAACTTTAAAAAAAAAGCGCCAGGATACCCTTTGGGTGACAGTCGCGCTATATAAGTATGCCTACATACATACTTTATTATTAGTTCGTATTTGGGCCTGGAGGGTGACTGAAATCCCTACCTCACCTGACTTGGGCGCAAGCGCACCCAAAACCTGTCCGGAACCATGATGAGACAAGTTAAAACTCAACCGAGGTCACTCTAGCAAGAAGCGCAGTATTGATCATAATGTGAAATGTGGGTGGGAATAAAGCTTGGGAAAGTAAAGTAAAGGGGCAGGAATAATGAGCAAAGAACTAAAGAAAAAGCATTACATTAGTATGGTGTGATGACCTCTACCCATCTCCTTGTCCAATCAGAAGTAGGGGTTTTCCCGAATATTAAAACATCGGCATGGTACATACACATAGAATAGTATACTAAGGTAGGTTTAGTCAGTTAGATGTCACAGAGATTCATCAGTGACGTTGATGACGACGGATGCCCCAGAGGTCAGTGATGCTGTTCGAGCACTCTGATAGAAGACACTAGGGAGAGAAAAGAGATGGAGACACTTCTGAAGAAGAATCTGAACATCTAGAAGGGGAACATGGGGGAAATTTGAGAAGTCACATCGAAAGAAGGGGAAGAATTGAAGAGAGAGTAGTGCCAGAGAGGGGTGCGACGCTGGTGTTGCATCTAGAAGAGGTCAACTATCCTATCCTGAACCTGTCCTGATCCTTTGGCTTCTGACCGACACAGGTGTCACTATCCAGCTCTTTGGCCAGGGGTTGGTCCTCAAACATTTCTAGGTAAATATAATTCTGCATTGTGTGTCCTTGTACTGCTCTCTGTTTCCAACCTTTCCAGGTTCAGTCATCAAGAGATCTTAACTGAGACATATTTGTTCTATTTTGATTATTTCCATCAAGAGAATGGTGTATGATGTATATTGGTATTTGACTCACAAAATTATTCATTAGATAAAACTTTTACAACTCTCTCACAGGTCTGTGGTCATTAAAAGAATAGGGTTTTAATGACATGTCTACATATTCTACTAACAACCTGATCTATTGACCAGAGGAAATTAGGACCTAAAGTGATAGAGTTTGCTAAGAATTGATAATGGTAAATTCATCATGCAGGAACATCAAATGTGATCGCAGTAGTAATTACCAGCTTATGTGTGAATGTTTGTGGGCCCAGGTGAGTATAATAGTCTATGAGTAACCGAAGCTGGTAAACGCGCTGGATCAGTTGTACTTGGTAGCAGAGTTATGGTTAGGTTTTTGTTAGTTATATAAACATTGTGTATTAAATCATTGATTTATGTATTAACCAAAAACCTGTATGTATTGTTTTATGTTGTCTGGAAATTCCCGGGAATATTGAATAGCAGATGGTAAATGGAAGCCATACTGCAGTGAGGTTACTTGCCATGATGAAGAAAGCGTGAAACGTTATTCAAAACTTGAAACACTGATTAGGGATTATTTTCTTTGTATAAAAGTGAGAGTGATTGGTAGCAAAAGAGTTCACTGATGAAACTTTGGTCTTATATCACCTAGAAAGGGTGATACTGAAGGAATAGCAGGTTCTTTTATGCTTGAGTGAAGAGTTAGCGGAAGAAGTTTTACTCGTAGTATATGAAAGATAAACAGAAAGTTTTACTCGCAGCAGAAAAGATTGACTTTTCTTTGAATTTAGATAATCAGGCACATTAGTTAATGTTTCTAAGTTGGTCATTAATGAAATGTGTATGCAAAATAGTAAGAAATTAAGTTTTGCAGTATCTTGTGGAAAAAGGGGGTGCACTGACGTCACTAAGAACCACGCTGGGATTGGTCTAGACAGCGGGCCTATAGCTGATGTGAAATTGTAAAGGAGGGGTCAGTAGAGAGGAGTGACACTGATGCCACTGAAAAGCCACGCAAACATTGGTTAAGCAAATAAGCAAAACAAAAGTTGATTGGTCATCATAATAAAAGGTGCTCTGGTATTGGAGAAGCATTAGAGCAAAGGCAAACATCAGATTAGTCCTCAAAATAGAAGCCCCAATAATAATCAACAGTGGGATTTGTATGTGGAGATATGATCCGACCATAATAGAGATTCATCCACATAGAAGATTTGTAGAGTTTGCCCACGAACAGTATATTAAAGGAAATTCACATAAAATGTATGGCGGAAAGAGAAACATGTCATTCATGCAGAAAATTTAAAATTATTTAAAAAAGGATAAACCTAATAAAACTAGTGAAGGAATTCTTATCCCTCCCCTGAAAATGCCTGCATCATACAGGATGATGGAGAGAGGCTGTCATACCTGTGTATGGCTAGAAAATTGGATAGAATATACAAAAGATGATGGAATATTAGCATTTTCCGTGTTCAAAACATTTAATGGGAGAATTTTACATAATTTACTAACTCGCATGAATGAGTTAGAACTAAGACCTAGATTGACCCAGTACGAAGCTTTAGAAGAATGGGAAATTGAAGCATTTAAGTGTGATAGAACGCAAAGTAATAAGAACCTGAGTAAATTTGATCCCAAGTTTCCTCGTGAAACTCGAGTTAGTCAGAGGAAACAATGGAGACAAGCCATGGTGGTGGAAGGATTATACCCTGTACTGATGACAGAAGAAGAGATAGGAAGTAAATGTACAGAAAAAACTAAATCCTCCACCTTACCAAGAAGAGTCAAATAGAACTATCCCTAGTGCCCCAATTCTGAAACCAACTTTAGTTCTGCAGGTTGTACACAAGACTACAATGGAAAGGGTACTTCAAGAAAAAGAAAAGGAAGCGATGAATAAAAATAGAAGTGAATGAATTCAGAAAATAACCCAGCTGAACTTAAATCCTGAAGCACTAACGATCCTGCAACTATAGGTCCTGTTGTTCCATTATATGGGGATAAGCAAAATTGACCTAAAGCACCTGTTATGACTACTCTGATCACGCAACCTAGAAAAGAAAATATAATATTTGATGATCAGGCCAGAGTGTGTGAATCAGTGATTTCCTTAATGGATTTGCCAATTAGAGAGCCAATAAATGATTCATTCAGAAAAGTCACACCAGGTTGTTCGAAAGAAGGGCAAGTTGAGACACCTACAGGAACGTAAAATGCCACAATGGTAACCCCAGAAGAAATAGAAAGATGGACACGAGAAAAAGATAGTCCAAAACCCCAAACAAAGATATTAGATATATTTAAATTAAGAGTTCATTTGGAAGAAATGATAACTGGGAATGTAGAAATGGATAGATTAAACACCTTTAGTAAGGAAGAGTTGCTATTCATATGCAGAAGCATCACCCGAAATACAAATATATTTCATGAGAAATTGATGAATTTGGACTCAGAAATGCGAATTGACATAAGGAAATCCAAAGTATTACAGAAACCATATAGGGCAATATTCTCTGACAAGGATTTAGAAAACATAAATACGTCAGGAAGGAAATTACAGATAAAGGAGCTATTAACACTGTTACAAAAATAGGGAAGCTTTAAATAGATGGAAAACTAGATGGACAAAGAAAAAGGAAGAAGGGCAGGTGAATCGAACGTCATCTGAGTACTTCATGAAAGAAACAAAAAAGGTTGAAAGACTGTGCCCAATGAGAGAAGTACCAGGAGGAGATTATGTACATGTCCCATGGATCCAACAGGATATTTTATCCTTTACTAATGATTTCCCAAAGCTGAGAGAAAAACCAATAGAATGGTACAGACAAGTTGAAAGGTTTGTGAAAGTTTCAAAAATGTTGTTGAAGGACTTGGATGGTCTATTCGACATAGTTGTACCTGCAGATTCGTGGACAGAATGTAAAATTACAATAGATTGGCCCAATGATGAGTCCCAGAGGAATGAAAAGACAGGAGCCCCGTCAGAAGAAGTAATGAAAAAATATCCCCAGGTAATTACTTTCCTGAAAGGGAAGATTCCCCTAAAAGAAACTGATTGGATAAAAATAGACAAACCAACCCAAGAAAAGGATGAGTCAGTGCATGCCTACTATGAACGCCTTTTACAGGTGTTCAAGCAGTACAGTGGGTTTGAGAATATTGGAGACAAAGACAAGACACATTTCATGTATTGGTTTGTGTCTGGGTTAAGATTGAACATATCGCAAATGATTAAGCAGCACATGTTATGCTGGCAAGCGAAGCCTATAGATGAAATCCTCAAGTACGCAAAGTACTGTGGAGATGAAATAGATAATATACGAAAGAATTTAGAAGAAAAGTAATGTGGGCCCAAGTTGAATTAGCAGAAGAGCAAAAACTCCAATTAAATAATCAGGAAGGAAATCAAGAAAAGGGGCAAGGCCAAGGCGGAAATAGTGGAGGTAAACTAAAAGGGTGATTGAGAAGAGATGAGGTAAAGAACAAGTTTCCATTTCACGGGTGCAGAAAATTGGGGAATTGGAAAAACGAGGTTAAACTCATACAGAATAATAACACCGAAAATTAAAATTTAAATCCACAGACGCAGAATAAGGTGTTAATGAGACAACCTCAGCAGGTTGCCACCTGCCCCTATACCAAATTTTGTGAGTCAAGCCAAGTACAGTGTAGACACAGGATTCCAGGAAGGAAGTGGTAAGAATCATTTTGTATCACCACAGTTTCTTTTACAGGATTCCTATTTCGACAATGATATACAATGACAGTGACTGAGAGGGGAGGAAGAGGAGTGCATAATTGACACTAGATCAGTCAGGGCCATATATAGATGGTAAAGTTGAAGGGAATTACATCACCTTCTTGTTGGATACTGATGCTACCCATTCTACTGTGAGAATAGCAGACATCCCAAACCTACCCCTCTCGTGAGAAGCAATCCAAGTAGTGGGCGTTTCTAATAAACAAATAAGGTCCCCAATTACAAAACCAATGGAGGTACGTATTGGCAATTTTAAAGGGATACACAAGTTTGTGGTGTGTGACTCAAGTCCCGTAAACTTACTAGGAAGGGATTTATTGTGCAAAATGAATTGCACAATATTCTGCACACCGAATGGTGTTGCAATTCAGACCCCTGATGGAGATGGAGTCTACAAAATCATGTTAGCCAAGCAAGGAACAGAGGTGAATGAAATGTTTTCCATGATGACAAAAGATGAGCTACCAGATGAGGTCAAAACTACTATAAATCCTGAAGTGTGGGATTTTACAGGAAAATAAGTAGGAATAATGGCAAATGTAGATCCAGTAAAGGTAACTGTGAAAGAAGGTGCAGTTTATCCAAATACTCGACAATACAAAATGAGTCCGGAAATTAAAGCTTGTGTTGCAGCAGAAATTGAACGATTGGTTGAGCAAGGCATTCTGAAAGAAATAGTGAGTAGTCCTTGTAACTCACCCATAATTGGTATAAAGAAACTTAACGGGAAATATAGGGTGGTTCAAGATCTGAGAAAGGGTAATAAGATTGTCATACCATGTTGCCCTGTAATGCCAAATCCAGAAGTAATTTTATATTAGATACCATGGACAGTAGGATGGTTTACTGTAATTGATTTATGCCATGCCTTTTTCACCATTCCATTGCATCCTGATAGTCAATTTGTATTTTATTTTAAATTTGAGGAGCGTGTTTACATTTGGAATCATGTTCCTCAAGGGTATACTGAAAGTCCTTCAATTTTAACCACATTTTGAAAAGATGTCTTGAATCTCTGGTATTGCCCAGACAATCAGTCTTGGTGCAATATATTGACAACATATTGGTCGCTTTTAAAACCCGAAGTGACTGCGTTACTGATTCAATTGCATTGCTAAATCATCTGGCAAAAGGTGGGCATAAAGTGTCACCAGAGAAATGACAGTTTTGCAGAAATTCAGTCAAATATTTGGAACAGCAAATAGACAGAGGAGTTAGAAAAGTGACCACAGAAAGAATAAAAATAATAAGACAAATGCAATTACCGCAAACCCAAAAAGAAAAAAGGATGTTTCTTGGAGTCGAAGGTTATTGCAGGCAGTGGATTGTAGGAATTTCATTACTGGCCAAACCTTTGATACAAATGACCAAGAAACGAGCAAAAGATCCAGTAGAGTGGGATGATGAAAGCATGACAGCTTTCTTGAAGTTACAAAACTCTTTGTGTGAAGCACCTGCCCTTGGTATGCCAGATTATTCAAAAGTATTTGCATTGTTCTGTTGCGAGATAAATAATTGTGCACTCTCAGTCCTAACCCAGAGACATGGCCTAATGCGACGTCCGGTGGCATATTTTTCTGCTACTTTGGACCACGTGGCATCTGCACTGCAAGGTTGTCTAAAAGCAGTAGCTGCAACAGGCATGATTCGTGAGCAATGTGAATCAACGGTAATGGGGCATCCTGGAAAAGTGTACGTCCCACATTCAGTTGAAATTCTATTGACAAGAACATGAACTCAGTATCTTACTCCTAGGTGATTGACAAAATATGAGCGAGTTATATTGGGGGCTGAGAACATTACCATAGTTATGGGTCTATCAGCTCCAATTATACTAAATCCACACCCGGGCCAACCGGTTTCTCCCCCATCACAAAATCAGTCGGAGGATTATATCCTCACTGAAGGGTTAGGCAGGCATGATGTCACAACATTAAAGCCAACTAAAATAAAAACCCATAAACTAGCTATGAGTGACAAGGATAGCCCTTCTCTTCAGGCCTGCCCAAAATCTAAGGTTGTGCCATCAGACGCATCTCTCCCCATTCACCCAGGCGTATCTACCCTACGTGAATGTTCTTTGACATTAGCCACCACTGATAGATCGGAGGCTCTAGGAGTAATTTCTATACTCTTCTGGAATGTAGCCGGGTTAGATAACAAAGTAGATTCACTTGAATGGGGGGAATTCATCGAGGGGTATGATATTTGCCTATTTCAAGAGACGTGGGCCAGGGAAAAACATCCCCGTCCGGGCTTTGCCACCTTTGAGACTCAGGCAAAATGGGGAGGCAAGGGCCGCCCATCAGGGGGTCTTTTGATCTGGGTTGGCTCCCATTTGGGCTGCAGGGCCACACACTTGGAAACCAACTCATTGGATTTCCAGTATGTATCTCTGGAATGGCCAGGTGGAGGAAAAGTAACACTGATCAATATATATTCAAGACCGGTGGGGGTAGCAGCCACCTCGGGAACAGTCGAGGACCTAGCCCTGTTTCTTGACTCGCTTACTTTCTGTTCCCCGATAATTGTAGGTGGCTTTTTTAACCACCAGTATGAACCTCTCCCCGACCACCTGGCGGGTATATCCAGTGAAGAGGACGAACTATGGAACATCCCCACTCTGACCGACACATCGGTTAAGGCCTGGACCCCACTCGCCACCCAAATAATGTCCTTTACGCTCAGTCATTCGTTGAGGGCCTGCAATGGCCGGATAAAAGGGGACATCCCGCCAAAACACACCTTTAACAGATTTGGTCACGAGTCACGCATTGACTATATCTTGGTCTCGGTCAGGGACTGGGAAAGAGTGAAAGATTTCGGAGTAACTCCCAGATCTGATAGTGACCATAACCCGCTTTCACTAAGATTTGAGCTACAGGGGTTATATACAACCAAGGTAGGTGAAAATCCCGCATATCAGGTGGACCTCGAACTAGCGAGCAATAGACGTAGAATTAAATGGGCTAAATTGCTGGAAAATCCGAGCAACATTGGTAGACTGTACGCGCTAGTTGTCCCCGCCCTAGAAAAGGCTGAGCGCTGTATGCACCAATTAGCTAATGATCTAGAATCCCCTTCCCCAGGTAACTCTGAGGTAACTAACCCTTCCCTTTGCAAGTCTGCACAACACAGTGAGCTCGGGACCATTCACTCCGAGCTATGCACCAACCTGGCAGAGGTGCTGAACCCGGTGGCCAGGCTTAAGAAGCCCAAACAGAAAAGAGTCACCTGGTTCAGCGCTCCCTGCAGGATAGCGAAAGCTGCATTACTGGAATCACTCAAAGCACGAGACACTCCAAGCGAAATCAAGGAAAAACGATTAGCTTACAAATCAGTCCTCCATGCAGCTAAAGTAGACTGGGACGAGGGAAACTGGACTAAAATGACAGCTGCCCTTGCATCTCGAGACGCCCGGACTTTCTGGCAAATCGTTAAGCATGGCTCAGCTGAACCACTCGTAGCAGTAGAGGCCAACATAGCACCCTTTGTTTGGAAGGAACATTTCAAAAATCTCTACAAAACACACAGTAGTGATCCCCCGATGATCCCACCTGAAGATGTACTGCACTTATCCACTGAAAGTGTAGCCATCATGGATGGATTCAGTGTGGAGGAGGTCGCCGTGGTAATCACGGCCTTGGCTGCTGGAAAGGCGCCGGGCCTTGACAGGTTGCCAGGCGACCTCTACAAACACGAACCCAAGATCTGGGCTCCTTATCTCAGGGTGTTATTCAACTCAATCCTGAATGGCATGCCAATCCCTTCGACATGGCCGGGGGCAGAGATAGTCCCTATCTTTAAGAAGGGATCGCCTCTGCTACCGGCCAACTACAGGCCAATAAGCCTGATTGACGTGTCACAAAAACTTTTTACCAAGCTGTTGCTAAACCGCCTGCTCGAGTGGATTAGGGATTGTAATATCTTGAGTCCCTTCCAAGCAGGATTCAGGGAGAAGGTCTCAACCATAGACCAGGTCTTTCGGCTTGTCCTCATTTATTGGAAAACGGTGCAGTTGGAGGGTGGCAGCCTCTATACTGTATTCGTGGACCTGAGGGCGGCGTTCGACCTGGTCCCCCGGTCCAAGCTGTGGGAGGTGCTGGCTAATCTGGGGGTTCCTGAGGGTTTGCTGAAAATGATAATTCGCCTTCACAGCGCCAATTTCGCTCAGGTGAGATGTGGCAGGATGGGTGCACTGTCCGAGAGGTTCTCCGTTGGCAGGGGGGTAAGACAGGGTTGTGTGCTTGCACCAACCCTGTTTTGCCTCTATGTCAACGGGGTTATCTCCCATCTGGAGGGGATTTCCAACTCTGACGCTCCAAAGTTGGCAGCTGCAAGGGTGCCGGCAATTATGTTTGCCGACGACACCCTGCTGCTATCAAAGTCCGCAATGGGTATCCAGCGTATCCTGGATGGCTTTGCGGACTTTTGTGAGGGCCATGGTTTAGAAATTAACACTCTAAAAACTAAATTCATGGTCCTCAATCCCCCACCGAAATTCCATTTCAGCCCCAGAATCGCACAAAGCAGGCTCGAGAGGGTGAAAACCTTTGAATACTTGGGTATTATGTTAAACGATAAATTATCCTGGAACACGCACCTCGAGAAAGCTCACCTCAAACTGACCCAACACTCGGGGGGCATTATGAGCCTCTTGGCGAATAATAAATCTTCGATTAGGCCTATTGGTCCCCCAATGCAGATTTACAAAACACAGGCTAAGGGGGCTGCTATGTATGGGTCCGAATTTTGGGGGCACGTAGGATCATCAGACCTCCTGAAAGTGGAGAATTAATTCATCCGAAGGCTTGTAGGACTCCCTTCTAGCACGCCCCTAGTCCCCCTTAGGTTGGATCTGGGCCTGCGTCCCTTAGACGACGAATTGGCTTTTCGCCCGCTGGCTTATTGGCGCAGACTGTGGGCAACCCCAGAATTGGCTAGCTACAGACTGGGACTACAGGAGGTGCTTGCTATGCCGAATGCTGGAAGAATCCAATGGCTCAAATTCATTAAACTCGAACTGGAGGGTTTGGGACTTTCTAAAATGTGGTCTGACCCCTTGGCCACTTGTCAACTTATTCCCAAAAAGGTACTAGCCAAGGCATATCACGACAGTAAATCACTGTCGCTTTTTAACGAACTAAAACCTGGGTCATTGACAGATTCCTTTATGTCCTTCAAGGCCACCTATAACTTCGAACTAACTTTAGACAAAGTCCACCCTCCCCTGCTCAGGAAATTATACTTGCAGTAGAGACATG
Organism: Lissotriton helveticus; assembly: GCF_964261635.1. NCBI lineage: Eukaryota > Metazoa > Chordata > Amphibia > Caudata > Salamandridae > Lissotriton > Lissotriton helveticus. The sequence goes on along the minus strand of NC_136063.1, from coordinate 891,224,796 downwards.
GGTCCCTTCCCATTCGATCACTCACAAGCAAATGGAGCAAGGATGCAACTAGTATTTGCCCAGCATGCAGATCCTCTGACGAATCTGAACTCCACATTCTCTTTTTTTGTCCTGCTTATCGAGAGATTCGCAAACAATGGATAGGCCCACTATGCAGAAACCTGGGATTTGTGAAGTGTTTGGCTGCTTTTAGAGTTTTGAAAACCAATTTGACAGATTATATTGTGTTTGCAGTGGCCAAATACTTGGGTGCTATCTGGAGTATCAGAAGGAAATGCCTTAGGGATGGCAACTGATCCCTTTGTTTCCAAGACACTGCAGTGCAATTTGGGACTGTGCTATTGTCTGACTTTTATATTTTATACTGTATAACTTTTCATCAAACAACAGTTTTAAAATGTATGTCTTATATGTCTTTTATGGTAAGTTTTTACCGAAATAAAGATTTTTTGAATTGAATTGAATTACCATAGTTAAGTGTACTGTTCTAAACTCAGCTACCTTGTTACCAGGTCCATACCAGGAATAGGTGAAAGATGAAGTCGAACATGAATGTCTTGACATTACTGAACTCAGTACCAAACCCCGTCCAGATATACAGGAAGAACCCTTGAAGAATGCAGAACATGAGCTCTTTGTAGAAGGCTTGTGTATGTGTCATGAAGAAGGATGATTGAGCACTGCTTACGCTGTGCGTACATTGGATGGAATAGTTGAAGCGTCCTATTTGCCAGGAGTCAAGTCTGCACAAGTAGCCAAATAAATAGCTTTAATTAAAGCTTGTAAATTGGGAAAAATTGGAAAGTAACCATTTACACTGATAGTCAGTATGGTTACGTGGTTGTGCATGACTCTGGCCAGCTTTGGATGCAGAGGGATTTCCTGACTTCTTTAGGATCCCCCATTAAAAATGGAAATTTTGTAAAAGAATTGATTGAAGCAATACAATTGCCAAAAGAAATGGGAGTGGTCAAGTGTGCTGCTCACCAGTCTGGAGATGACCATGTGACAACCGGCAATCAATATGCTGACCACGTTGCCCAACATTGTGCTAAATACAAAATAGCAATAAACAAGAAAATTGAAACATGTTGAATCAGCTGCCAACTTATGCTACTTGGGGGTATAGGAACATGGGAAGAAGTAACAGACCTACAAGATGAAGCAGACATAAGAGAAAAGGATGAGTGGGAGAAAATGGGTTGTCAGAAAAGAGCTGAAGGTGGTGTGTGGGTCTATTTAGATGGAAGACAAGTGATGCCAGACTGTATGCTTGCATCCATGGCTAGAATGTATCATGGAGACACTCACTAAGGCAGAGAAGCTATGATCAGACTTTTCAGACAAGATTGGTTCAAAACAAGGTTCAGGAATGTCGCAGAGAGTCTTTGCCAGAGATACTTAATATGTCAACAAATTAATCCAGGCAGAAAAACAGTAGTAAACACTGGAAGAATTGAAAAGGCAGAAGATTCATTTGTAAAACTTCAAATTGATTTCATTCAGTTACCTGTTTGTCAAGGACTGAAAAATGTACTTGTCATAGTTTGTTTATTTTCAAAGTGGGTGAAAGCATACCCAACCAGGCGGAATGACAGTTTAATAGTGGCCAAACTCCAATTGAGAGAACTCATTCCTATATTCAGTTTTCCAGTAACTATTGAATCAGATAGAGGGTCTCATTTTAATAATGAAATAATTCGATTGATTTGTGAAGCATTTAAAATTGAACAAAAATTGCACTGTTCATACCGCCTAGAGGCTTCTGGATTGGTAGAACAATTGAATGGCACAATCAAGTCAAGACTGGGAAATGTGTGTGCATCCACCCTACTGGAGTGGCCTGATGCTTTACCTCTTGTCCTGATGGGGCTCAGAAGTATCCCAGATAAACATACTGGTTTGAGTCCCCATGAAATACGCATGGGAAGGGCAATGAGGCAAGCATGTATACCATGACTCAAGCTGTTGAATAAATCTGATGATTTGGTACTGGAGTACTGCAAAGAGTTGGCTGACCAAGTGTGTTCTATTTCTCACCAGGTTGGGGAAGACTAAGTTGCCAGGCAGCCTAACCAAGCGCATGATCTGAATCCCGGTGACCGGGTAGTTGTGAATAATCACACTCGAGAATCGTGCCTAGCACCAAGGTGGGAAAAAACACATCAGGTTAAATTGGTTACAACAACAGCTGTAAAATGTGCAGGCTTGCCTAATTGGATTCATGCAAGCCATACAAAATGAGTACCAGCACCTGACAAAATAGATCCCCAACTAACTCGAGCAGTTGAGGCTGCTGACAGTTGTGCAGCTGAAGGATCACGAATAACAGATCCTAAAGTAGCTGATCAAGAACAGCCAGCACTAGTCAGGATGACTGGATCCCAGAAGTGGACATAACTGAAGTGATTATAAGAACAAGAAGTCAAACCCGATTAGAAAGACAGGACAAGGGTGAGGACGAGTAAGGAATAGAAGAACATGCTCAGATAAGAGAAAATACAGTTGTAAAAGAACCTGAGCAGTACCAGATAAGAATAGAACAATCTACTCAGACAGAAGAAAATAAACTCCCCATACACAAGTCTGACGAGGGAGAGAGAGGATTTAGAGAACATCACACAAAACAAGGAGAGGCAGTAAGGATTTGCAAGTTGCACTACCCACAATAGACAAAGAGTAACAGCAAAATCTTATTTGCCAATGTTGCCCACCTCTGAGGTCCACTGCCTGTGAGCCCCAAATATTAAAAACAAAGAAGGAATAGAGAGGCAACAAAAATGCGAACTGTACAAAGAAAGTATTAGACACAGTATTTGTATGTGTTCATGAACGAATAATAGTCCTTCATTAATGTTCATAAGATTATTTTATTGCAATCTTCATAAAGTATCTTGAAAAAGATGAACACAGCCAACGCGTTTCGCCCAGGTTGGGCTTCCTCAGGGCTATTCCAGGGTCGAAGTATCCGGCAACTTCTTATTTCCACTGGGAGAAATTACGTGCAATGAACAAATATGTAGTCATGTAGCGGCAATATGTACAGAACGTAACTTTATAAGTACAACTGCGGTTTCTCAATTGCAGCTTCCAGTATATTATAGCTGGTGAACACTATGATATGTGTCACTATCCAATTCGAACAAGTTCGGCGCTGTTTTCTGACCTTTACTCTGGCAAGAAACGCGACTGGGAGACTGATGTAGAAGCCGACCATGGAACTTGAATGTATTATGTGTGGGAACAAAGCATATTTTAAGCTACCTGGCCATTAGTACCGGAGTTGCCATTTCGTATAATATTCCCTAAAGTATATCAGGTTAAAAGAATCCCTGAAAGCAATGAAGATAATAACAGACTAACACGCGAAAAAAGGGCTAGTTTTTCAGAAATTGTAGGAGACATACTCAGTGCATTGATACCTTCTGTGGGAGTAATCCTGAATACACAAATAATTTGTAAATTATCCACAGTGGTTGAAACTGCAGGAGGGTTTCTGAAGATAAATACAGAATTGGTTGCGTTCATATCTATGGTTTTGCAAAATCGACTTGCTCTTAATATATTATTGGCTAAAGAGGGTGGAGTCTGTAAAATGTTGAAAGCGCAACATTGTTGCACTTATATTCCTTGAAATTGGAGGCTATAGCAAAACTATCACAACATTAGAGGAAGATTTAAAACCACTGGAAGTTGACAGTGTATGGAAGAAACTAACAAATAGTATTTACACCATAGGTAGTTGGTTTTCTAACTTAGGTAAAAGTATTATAGGTCAAATAATAATGCCAATAATGGCATAACCTTATTAGTTTTAGCAATGAAGTTTTGGTGCAAATGTTGCAGGAAAGGAAAACGATATGAAGGGAATGGGAAACAAAAGAAGAGAAAATATGATGAAATGCGGCTCCAAGCAGATTAGTCATGCTTTCTCTTGCTCTCTTCCGATATTGTTTCTAATAATGTTAGCACTTTGACATGTATATATATGACTCTTAACTTGTATTTACTATTGTGTACTTGCACTTGACATGTATTTACCCTCTAGGTATTCGCCTTATTACGGTAGGTTTTTATGGTAGGTTTCACCCTGATACTATTGCCTTTTCCCCTATGTTATTGGTATAAACTGTATTGTTTACTTAACTTGCTGCCATCGCTCGCCACAGATTTCTCCTTTCAGGCCTTCCGGAAGGCCTCGTTTTCCTTCCCCCGGCCTGTTCCAACCTCCGACCTCCAATTTACGGAGGTCGGCTCCCCCTTGATGTCTCGCTTTGCTCCCATCCCTTCCTTCGCTTATGGTAGCAGCGACGGTTACTTTCCAATCCCGGCTGCCTTTCCCTTCGTGTCTCTCCCGTTTTACCGTTCCCATTAAAGGAAAGGCCCTTGGCGACACACGCGCTGCGTGCTACGCCCGCCTATCCCTTTCCTCTAACCGCGCGCTCACAATGAGCGCTCCTAAGCAACCGGCTGATCGCGGTCAGGAAACTGACAGTTTTTTCGACGCGATCAGCTGCTTCTAATGTAGGGCTTCGCTCCGCTCATATTTCAAGGCCATCTAAGCTGGAAATGAGCCTAATTTAAACGAATATCAGTCCATTTACCACAATATAATCCACATATCCCCCCCAAAAAAAGGGGGAAATATACTTATTTACTTCCTCTGTTTATTTAATATAAAAAAAAGGGAGAAGAATAGGAGAGATTTAATTCTTATATATTATTTTATATTATACCTCTTTCCTCTCCACAATGTCTGATTCCGACTCAGACCAAGACAATGTCTCTCTCCCTAATATTGACAATGAGGCATTTAAATCTCATATTCATAGAGAAATGCGATCGTGTATGTTCTCTGCACTCTCCCAAGTCATGGCATCCAAGAGATCCCTTTCTCCAGAAGAGGAAGATGAATTCCAAGAGGGACTCGATAATGACCTCACTGATTTAAGGGGTAAAAAGACTAAAAAAATTTAAAATATTGACCCTACCCCTAAGAGCACTATTTCAGGTCCTAGTACCTCGGGTGTCCCTAGCGGCACAACTTATCAAGGTGTCCACCGCGGCACAACATATAAAGGTGTCCACCGCGGCACAAATCTTAAAGGTGTCCTCAGCGGCACAACCTATCCTAGTGCTCGAAATATTGATTCCATCAGCCATGATGATTTTAATAACCTTGTTCACGATGATTATAACGATACTATTTCGGATTTTCCTGACGAATACATCCTCGATTTAGATGAGGATGATCAGGATTTCGAATCTATTGATGATAACTTACCCTCCTCCTCAAAGGATAGTATCTTAGACCCTCTTGGTCAAGAAATGTTTTCTCCCCTCAATATTAAACATCCTAGGAGCTATGATTGGACTCCTTTGGAACACGTTAGCCAATTCATCACCAAGTGGATCAGGAATCCTCTTGAGAGAAATACTCGCAACCTCTTACGAATGGAATGCTCAAGACCTTCTATTGAAGGCAAAGTCTGCCAAACACCCAATCTCGACCCAGAGTTGATAAAATATCTCTTCAAACTCGGCAGAGATCCCAGGAAGGGTATGAAGAGATCCCTTAAAATCTGCCAAGACCGAGTTCTGGACATCTTAGGCCCCCTCTCCAAAATTATAGATGCAGCTGAAGACAGTCACATCAATGGCTCCACCTTAGATACTAACCTTATACGTGGTTGGAGTCAAAGGGCACTAGTCCTTTTAGGAAACGCAAATGCTGGTCTTAATTCCGAAAGAAGGAGAGTCGTGCTTACTAAAATTAGCCCAAAGTTGAGCGACTTGGCTGACAAAGAGCCCTCCCTCAATCCTAAAGGGCTACTTTTGGGGGAAGACCTAATCAAGACACTAGGTAGATATGTGTCAACCTTTACTGCCCTAGATAGAGATCACCAGAATATGAAGAAAGTCTTCAACCCCAACACTAATAACCTTTTTGGCAGGGCCGGAAGAAGGGGCCAATCTTTCGACCGTTTTAATCGAAGGCCCTACGGTAGATCCAGAGGCTTCGACAGCAGAGGCAGTTACCAATCCTCCTACCAATCTCAATTTTACCCTCCAAGAGGAAGAGGCTTCCGTTCGAGAGGCTCAAGACCGAGAGGAGGACCTAACGACAACAACCCACAAAGTAAGTGTTTCAATTCCTTCCTCCCCTCCCACGAAAGTGGGAGGCAGACTGAAATTCTTTCTCCAAAATTGGAAACTTATCACTGTAGATCCATGGGTCTTGAACACCGTTACCGGTTTTACAATAGATTTCATAGATACCCCAGTTCAAGTTTCTTTCCCAAGAGTAATGTCTCTTTCTCCAGCTCAAGAAGTGATTATAGAAGAGGAGATTTCTTCTATGCTCCAGAAAGGCGCAATTGTACAAGTCTCCATGGAACTTCTGAGGTTTGTAAAAACTCTCTTTCTTGTGGAAAAAAAGGACAAAGGTTGGAGACCCGTCATAAATCTCAGGGAACTCAACAAGTTCCTTGTTTACAGACATTTCAAGATGGAAGGTATCCATCTTCTGAGAGATCTCTTGTTAGAAGGGGACTGGTTAGTCAAACTAGATCTCAAAGACGCCTATTTTACCATCCCTATGGCCAAGGAACATCAAACCTTCCTACAATTTATTTGGAAGAACCGACTTTATCAATTCCAAGCTCTTCCCTTCGGCCTCTCATCAGCCCCTTGGTGTTTCACCAAAGTGATGAGAGCTGTTGCATCCTCTCTAAGAGAGAAAGGGATTCGTATGATTATTTACCTAGACGACATCCTTATCATGTCTCAAGACTTTACTCAAATTCTTCAAGACCTCAAAGTCGTCATGGATCTTCTAGAAAATATCGGCTTTATTGTAAACAAAGAAAAGTCAATACTGTCCCCCTCAAAATCCATGGAATTCCTAGGTTTCACTGTAGACACCTCCAACTGTCTCCTCCTTCTTCCTCAGAAGAAGATTTCCAAGATCAAAAAAGAAATAAGACATGTCCTCAAACATCAAAACCTTTCCTTAAGAGAACTGGCCAGACTCCTCGGTCTTCTCTCTTCCTCCATTCAAGCCATCTTTCCAGGCCCTCTGAATTATCGAGCCCTCCAGAGGCTAAAAGGAAAAGCCTTGAGATCAGGTCTCTGGTACGGAGACCATGTTTCCCTGAATCAAGAATCCATTTCAGAACTGACCTGGTGGTTGGAGAATTTGGATGCCTGGAATGGCAGAGCAATATTCGGTTCAACACCAGATTTTATTCTGGAATCGGATGCAAGCCTTCATGGTTGGGGTGCCTGTCTCCTAGATCAGAATACTGGCGGAATCTGGTCTCGAGAGGAGTCTTCTCACCATATAAACTATCTGGAACTGACTGCAGGCCTTTATGCTCTAATGAGCTTCAAACACTCTCTTCAAGGCAGATCAGTAATTCTAAAAATGGACAATATTTCAGCTGTTGCTTACATAAATCGTCTGGGCGGAACAAAGTCGAAGGACTTATCAAATTTAGCCAAAAAACTTTGAATGTTTTGTCTAGAACACAAAATTTCTTGAAGAGCAGAATACCTTCCAGGAGATTCCAACCTTTCTGCAGATTGGAATTCCAGGTTCCTTCTAGATCATTCCGATTGGAAACTCAACACCCTGGTTTTCAGATCCCTCGACCATTTCTGGGGTCCCTTTCAAATAGACCTTTTTGCGAGCCGACTGACCTTTCAACTAGATCCCTACTACAGCTGGATGCCCGATCCAGGTGCTCTAGCGGTCAACTCCTTTCTTCAGTCATGGGTGGGAGTCAACGCCTACGCTTTCCCTCCCTTTGCCATGATTCAGAGAGTCCTCCAGAAAGTGAGACATCAACATGCCTCCATTGTTCTGATAACTCCCTTCTGGCCTTCACAAGCCTGGTTCCCAACTACTCTAGAGATGTCTTACGATCTTCCCTTCCTAATTCCTTCCCTCAACAACCTTCTCACCAACATAGACGGTCAAATTCACCCTCTTGTTCATATAAGGAAGCTGAACCTTCTTGCTTGGAGAGTGTCAGGAGATCCAATGATCTCGCAAGACTTTCGTCTACAGCTTCAACTCTCCTCGGAGAATCTTGGGCCCCAGGGACACACTACCGGTATAACAACATCTGGAAAGTATGGTTACGTTGGTGCTTGGAAAGGGACTTGGATCCCGTGGAAGCACCTATCGTTGATATAGTTAACTTCCTCGGAGATCAGTTCGACAGAGGTTTAAGTTATAGATCTATCAATTGCTATAGATCCGCTATTTCTGCTGGTCACTCCTTGGTCAATAATAAAACGGTAGGTAAAAATCCTATCATTTGCAGAATTCTTAAAATTATCAGACTTAGAAGACCCCCCAAACCTAGATGTCAATCTTTGTGAGATGTCAAATTAATTCTTGACCTTTTTTGTAATTGGCCAGATAACTCACTTTTGAACAGAAAGAATCTTTCTATTAAATTAGCTACCCTACTCTGTTTAATTTCATGTCGTAGAGTCTCTGATGTTAAAGCTCTAGATATTTTTTATAGATTTTATGATATGTTTGGAGTTAAATTTGAACTCCACAGAAGGACTAAAACTATGTCTGACTCCATATTCTATCCTCGTTTTGATATTTGTAAAAAACGTTGTGTTGTGGATTGTATGAAACAATATGATTTGATGGTGCATGCTCTTCGCCCCCCTGGTGTTAATCAGTTGCTTATATCCTTTGTTAAACCTCATAAGGGTATCTCCTCTGCTTCTGTTGCAAGGTGGGTCAAAATTGTTATGAATTTTGCTGGTATTGATCTAAATATCTTCAAACCACACTCTATCAGAGGTGCTATGGCCAGTAAGTCCTTTTGGTCAGGAGGTAAGTTGGATGATATTCTTAAAGCTGCTGATTGGTCAAATTCTAGAACTTTTGCTCATCATTATTGTAAACCGATCACTCATATGTCTGATGTTGTGTTACATGGCTACCAACATGCATAATGGTAGCCTCCGGTCTTGTAATGAAATTGTGATTCTCCTATTAACATGACCAGAGAATCTGGATTTCATTAAAGACACGGAGGCTAGCATTATCCCTCCTTCCCTCCCTGGGTGGTTGTTGGTTAATGTTTTACTTACTGCTTACTTCTCCTAAATTCATTTATATATGCAATATTATTCTTGCCTTAACAATGAACATACTACAATTATTAAATTGTCTCATCTTAATTCTCAATTCCTTTTCAGGATTTATCTTTATTCATATTTCTAGATTTATTTACACTTCTTTCTTTTCAGATAACCTCTCGTGAACTCTTGTTCCTGATTCCTTCTCTACGGATCTTGGAGTTTTTTCTTGCCTTCATCTACCTTGGTTTACTTGAAGTCTCATCGTTGAATTTCTCATTGGGACACTTCCTTCATCTCCTTTACTCCTTATTTAAAAGAGGCTGATTGCCTGGTGCTTACTAGAATTGTTTTGTTAGTAATGTTCCATTGGAACTATTGCTTTGTGACATATGCGGCTGTTTGGAGTTGCATTAAAAGTTGTATGCATAATGCTAGCCTCCGTGTCTTTAATGAAATCCAGATTCTCTGGTCATGTTAATAGGAGAATCGCAATTCAGCTTGAAGAGATAAGAGGAAATATTTACAAAAGAATGAAAGGTTTACAATATAAGAAAGAGAAGAGAAAAATTGAAACAGTTGAAGATGAAATTGAAATGGAGAATTGCTAAAGTTGGCATCTAATTTAAATATTGAAATTAGTGATGGCATAAAATGCCATCAGAAAGGGGATTGATGGAGCATGGTTTCGTATGAAAGAGACTTGCTCGAATGCAAACCTCTTGAATAACGTGTAATACTGTAATCGACATGTTCGTAAATATTAATATTGCATTACTTTCTTTATGCAGAATCTAGGGGAAGCTTGCATATGTGTATTTGTAATAAGTAACCCGAGTGATTTAAAATGGCTGCAGAAAACGCGGGAATATTCTGCGCATGCATCTACTGCATCTACGTAGTATGACGTCCTTTGCTTCAGTGGGAAACATTGCAGCTGCGCAATAGCTACTAAGATGGCCGCTTGGGAACCTCATCTCCCGACCCGAAAAGGGGGAAGGAAAGAAGCCAAGATTTTTATACAATGTATTGATCATAATGTGAAATGCGGGTGGGAATAAAGCTTGGGCAAGTAAATTAAAGGGGTGGGAATAATGAACAAAGAACTAAAGAAAAAGCATTACATTAGTATGGTGTGATGACCTCAACCCATCTCATTGTATCAGAAGTAGGGGTTTTCACAAATATTGAAACATTGGGGGTGGTTCATACAATAGAATAGTATAACTAAGGTAGGTTTAGTCAGTTAGATGTCACAGAGATCCATCACCAACGCATTTGGCCGCCGATGCCCCAGAGGTCAGAGACGTTGTACGAGCACTGTAATAGAAGACACGAGGGAGAGAAAAGAGACGGAGACACTGCTGAAGAAGAATCCGAACATCTAGAAGGTGGACACAGAAGAAATTCAAGAAGGCACTTCAGAAGACCGGGAAGAATCGAAGAGAGAGTAGTGCCAGAAATGGGTGCGACGCTGGCGTTGCATCTAGAAGAGGTCCCCTATCCTATCCTGAACCTGTCCTGGCTCTTGACCGACTCAGGGGTCACTATCCAGCTCCTTGGCCGGAGGTTGGTCCTCACACCATTCTAGGTAAATATAATTCTGTGTAGTGTGTCCTTGGGTATGCAGACAAAATATCGAACTTTTAATATCGACATACACTAATATCGATGTTTTAATATCGAAGGGACAAAATATAGAAGGTAAGTAATATCGATATATTTAATATCGATATTAGTAATATCGAAGTTTAAAATATCGATGTAAGTAATATCGATGTTAATAATTTCGATGTTATTAATATCGATTTTTTAAATATTTTTGTGTATATTATTATGTATTTATTATGTTTTTAATTTATGTTTATGTAATTTAATAAAATTTTGTATTTTAGTACTGTAGCGGGTTGTGGGTTTATAGGGGAATAGGGTTGGAAGTAATTTAATTATGTTAAATTAATTATTAATTAGTAGGAATTTAAAATTAATATTTATTAATTGTTAAATATTTTTAATTAATTGGTAATTAATTTTAATTAATTGATTAATTGATAATTATGTTCTGTAGCGGGTTGTGGGTTTATAGGGAAATAGGGTGGGAAGTAATTTAATTATGTTAAATTAATTATTAATTAGTAGCAATTCAAAATTATTAATTATTAATTGGTAATTATTTTTAATTAATTGGTAATTAATTTTAATTAATTGATTAATTGATAATTATGTTCTGTAGCGGGTTGTGGGTTTATAGGGGAATAGGGTGGGAAGTAATTAATTATGTCAAATTAATTATTAATTAGTAGCAATTAAAAATTAATAATTATTAATTGGTAATTATTTTAATTATTTTTATTTTATTTTATTTATTTTAGGTTTTTGTAGAGCGCGTAGTCACCCAGCGGGTATCCCAGCGCTGAACCTCGAGCACTCAAAGGAGGAAGGTGGGGAATGAAGGGGGCTCAGGGAAAGAGTATGGTTTTAAGAGATTTCCGAAACTGCAGGAGATTAGGTTCTGCTCTGAGGAGATCAATTAATTGGTAATTAATTTTAATTAATAGATTAATTGATAATTATGTTCTGTAGCGGGTTGTGGGTTTATAGGGGAATAGGGTGGGAAGTAATTTAATTATGTTAAATTAATTAGGAATTAGTAGGAATTATAAATTAATTTTTAATTGGTAATTATTTTTAATTAATTGGTAATTAATTGATTAATTGATAATTATGTTCTGTAGTGGGTTGTGGGTTTATAAGGGAATAGGGTGGGAAGTAATTTAAATGTAATTAAGTAATGTTCTTTAATTAATTGTTTTGTTAATTATCTAAGTGTTAGTTAATTATTAATTGTTAATTGTTAATTAAATGTTATTAAATGGTATTTTTTATAAATTCTTTAAATTACATATATTTTGCGCATCATGTTTTTAATAATTATGTATTGGTATTTGTAAATGGTTTATATCTATTTAATAGTTAATATTTTTATTATTTAAAATAAAACATTTATTTATAAGTATGTTATTTTTACTCCTACGCTATCCAACATTTTCCCTACTGTTGCACTCTCTGGAGGGGGAATAGTAATTTTTACCCCTACGCTATCCAACACTTTCCCTACTGTTGCGCTCTTTGGAGTAGGATTAGTAATTATTACCCCTACGCTATCCAACACTTTCCCTACTGTTGCACTCTCTGGCACGATTTGTTTTCATTCTCCATAAAAATAATGCGCTTTTGTTACCATGTCAGCACAAATGCTTCCACCTACAGCAACAACGCTGAAATATATTTAATGACACAAATTCAAAAATACAACGTACTGATATGTTGATAAAACCAACACCGAAACATTGTTAACATTGATATGAACAACCATATTTAGCTGCCAAGTACAAAAGTAAGCAACTGGTAGTGTGGAGAACAGACACTAACCTGCTAAAATATCTGGACGCCTATGTAAAGCAATGAGGGGGAGAGATCGAAATGTGCTAGAATCACATTATCTTCACATTTTACCACTAGCTTGGGTGTATATTCATGCAGAATACCGGGGTCTGGTTAACCACTGCACAAAAGCAAGTGGAGTTGTGCCTCACCATCGAAAAGGAAGGAAGGAGGAGGTAAACATACTGCCTTCCTTAATTCACAGTCTTAACCCTGGCAGGAGGAATGTGGCAGAGCAGGATACTCATGCACACACAAAGCATGTGAACATGGAGCACCTTCAATTTCCTTCATACTCTACTCACAGTGTGTACATGTGAGTGTGTGTGTCTTTGTGCACACACCTACCTGTGCGAGTTAGAGTTGAATGTAGGCACCCACTGTCTAAAGTAGCAGTTCTGTCATGGCTCAGGGAGAGTAGATTTTGTGTAATATGCACCAAAAGAAGCTCAGCCAATCCCTAGGGAGCTTGCCTCCTTCTCTGAATGGCTGACCCTGGAAAGCCAATGGGAGAAGGAGGTAGAGATCTGGGTCGGACTGCCACAACAAGACAGCCATTGCTATTTGGAGTACTATGATGTCTCAGGTCTATACACCGTAACACTATAACATGTGGTTTACCACTAATGGACATGAAAGGCTGACCACCAGTTTGGAAGCATCTCAGAGTCACAAGTTTCTACTTCAATTTTGCGCCTGTATTCAGGTATAAGTGCCCAATGTATTTTGGGTGACACCAGAATGTTTGGCGATGTCCATATTTAAGCATATATAAGTGTGTGTGTGTGTGTATGAATGTGTGTGTGCCTGCATATGTGTGTGTAGGCGTTCTTGTGTGCGGATGTGTGTATGTCTCCATTTGTGCATGAAGTAACATGACTGTGAATACTGTGGATCTTCTAGTTACTCAGTAAGGGTGTAAATATGTTGTTGTTATGGAGAAAGCAGCATCCTTGTCATTATGCTGTCGCACTGACATAATGGTTGCCACCTCAGAATATCTGGCGGCTTTGGCAGGCATGATGTGGCTATAACTTTGATAATTATAGGTCTTATATATAATTTCAGCACTTGATATTATGGTAATGCTGAAATGTTTTGAAACCACTCGCATAATGGTGGAAACCGCTGAACTAAATATTGTAGCCTTACCTGGCATAATGATGACCTTTGCCGAGATATTATGCTTGCATATTATGTCCCACTGCCTTTGTTCAATTTCGATCACCTCTGGCATAATTGTAACCCTGACATAAGGAGACACCCATTGACATATTGTTTTCACCTTTGCCATAATTGTGAACACCCCTTAGAACGATCATGACAATGCCAGGAATATTGTGGCCATAGCTAGCAGAATGCTAGTCCTGGGTTATTGTGGCCCCTTAAACATAAGTTGTCCTGGTGTTTTAGGGCCCCCCAGTATAATAGTGGTAAGCATAATCGTGCCCCAGGCATTTTTTGTGGCTTCCATTGACAAGATGGTGGCTGTTGCATATTGTGTTCCCTCTAGGCATAATGGTACCCGCAACAAAAAGTGCCACCCTTTAAATAGCAGTGGATTCTGATTGGCAGCATCCACTTTTTGTAGCTGTGGGCATTCCTGGCATGTGATACTTGGGCATGCTAGTAGCACATGTGAGAATTTTGATGAAAATTAACTGACATTTCAAATCCAAACTAAATCCGAAGTCTGACATTTGGAGAATTATTCAGATAAAAATGACCTTTCATTTGACGGTATTGAGTTTATTAACAAAAATGAAATTCTTGCATTGTCAGAAAATGGCAAGTAGTGTTTGAGGAAAAAATGTGTATTAAGAAAGTGAAAAGGTTGCTTTGGATGTAAATGTTTGCATTTTTTAAGCATTGCTGATATTTGGGGACACAACTAATCCATTTTGTATTTATACCCAACATTTAAAAACCAATTCAAGCAAAATTGGATGCCAATATTGCTGATTAGTTTGTTTGTGTGGAGTGCCGAATAGTAGGTGAACGTTTTCTAATGCTAACATAATTTTGTATAATGTCAGTATGAAGAAGGAGTTCTGTCCATTTACTCCCCTGAAATTAAACAGTTTGCTGTTAGGTCACCCAGTTTTTGGAGCTTTGCTGTGAATGAGTCTTGCTGAGTCTCACTCACTGTAGGATCTGTTAAACTGAAATTCACTGCTAATCGCCAGTGCCTGCCTTTTAAAATAGAGTCCATTGTGGATGGTGTAAGAAGTTTCGGTCTGATTGCACCTGACCCCATGCGCATGCTCATTTATGCACATAGGTGGGGTGAGTGTGAGGGACTCTTGATTAATTCAGCCAGGTATCTATGCACAGGTTACTTGCCAGAGATGGTTAGTTGTCGGAGATGGTACATTTAATGAATTTTTTAGAGCGTATGCAGGCCATATGATTTAACAGGGCATTCAAAAAGAAATGTTTCACTTCTTTTCAACTATAGTAGTGATTCACTGAATGTCTGTAGTGCATTGTGGTATTCACACTGTTGTTGAAAGCTGTATCAAACTAACACCTTGGATTTGCTGAAACTAGAGAGAAGTTTAATGTGTGCTTCCCAAGGAACATAAAAGTCCCAAGTGAAAAGATTTTATTCCGGCTATGTTTGCACTCCTTTATGTACTTTGGTTTTGTCATGTTTACGTGATACAGTCCTTAGTTGGATTCAGGCTTTGAAACACCCTACAGGGCCAAGTTAATTCATCTGCTAGTCATCATGTAGACCCTGGGAAAAGAAGAGGGCGGAGACAGAATCAGTATACGGTAACTACTTTCATACAGCCTTCATGCCAATCCCCAACAATTGGAGACAGACAAACGTATGTACCACTCACCGGAAGGGTTCTCTTTAGAATTGTTTTAGGTAAGGGTCCATGTTTCTTTGTCATTTGGGG
Source organism: Lissotriton helveticus (assembly GCF_964261635.1). Lineage (NCBI taxonomy): Eukaryota > Metazoa > Chordata > Amphibia > Caudata > Salamandridae > Lissotriton > Lissotriton helveticus. Next base: position 891,209,332 of record NC_136063.1, on the reverse strand, counting down.
TGGGGGGAGCTTAAAGTCGCCATTTTGAAAAGTCCAAAGGTGTGGTGCATAAGGTATGAGACAGTGTGGACTGATGTGTCTTTTTTGGATTGGGCAGAGTTGTTCATTTCTGGGATCTTTCCACCTCCCATGTAAAAACCCCTGCACAAGGAAGAAACTTTGGGGACCGTTCTAGGACTTGGAGGAAACTACAGCATAAAAAGTCCTAGCTGGAAGAAAGATGGCTTCTGACTCCTACTGAGAAAGGGACTCAATTAATTATTATTCCTGCAAATAGAGAGACTCAAGGGCGGGTGACTCCTGAAGGAGAAGAGGATTGAAGGACTTCGAATTCTACCTGGCATCCAGCTACTAGGGACCTGGGAGGAGCGAGTTTCTATGTAAGTTCTATTATTGATTCTGTGGGAGAAGTTATAGAGAGGGGGCTCTGTCTGCTGCAGGACACAAGGTGTTCTGCAACTAGCTAGGAGATAATGAGGGAGTGGGTAGTACAAGCAGGAAGGGTAATTCGCCTCGAGGTCTAAGGGGTGTTACTGGGAGGAGGAAGAGTAATAGGAGCCCAGAGCAACTGGCCCTGGGCGCTGATAGGAAATTATCTGGCAAATTGTCACCCGGTAAGAGGCAGGAGAGCAGGTATCAAAGGGGGAGCAGTTGAATCTCAGATCCTGAACTTCATCAAAAATGGTAGAGGCTATGAGGTCTGGTAGCTTCAGCATGCCCCACGAAGTGGACCAAAAAAGACCAAATGGGGTCTGATAAATCCACATTTGTTATTACCCCTCGTAGGCGAAGCTGCTTGCTAGGCCCACAGAGCCAAGGCCCCACACATCCCTTGGACCGGACTCCACAGTTTTTAAATAGCTCGCAGGGAAGATCTGCACCATAGAGGACCAATGTGATGAGCAATGTGGTTGTGACACCCACTTCCCACTTTTTAAAGTACTCCTGGGAGGAGTAGAGCTCTCGAATTGGTGCAGATACAATGACCTAATACTCCCATTTTGTGATCCAGTTTCACTCCCAGGGATGGCCAGTGCCCCTGGGGTACCACAGAGTGCCATGTACTCTTGTTCATCTTGCTTCCAGTGATGACCAGAACATAAGAGCAATATAATGTGCCATCTTTGCTCCTTGTGTCCATATCCTGGGAGCAAGTGGAGCACACCAGTGGCGGCCAGCACGGGTAAAAGCGGTGCGGCAGGCCAGTGGTGGGGCTGAATGGGGGTCGGGTAAGTTGACATATGACGGGATGAGTAAAATTAAATACATTAAAAAAAACTTACCTTGTGCTCGACGAGTCGGCAATGAAGTGTCAGCCACTACTGGCGCACAGCACTCCACTGACCTTACCCGCACGGACATGCTTTCTCTCCAGCATACACAAAGCTATCTCAGTTATGCATGGAGCTGGCTTTGTCAACTGTGACCACTTAGCAAGTAAAGCAGTGCTTGTGCTGCCATGTGACTCATGTGTCCCACAACCTGGGGGCCCCACAGGAGTGGCAGGGACGCCTCAAAGCTCATTTGAAAAAAACAAGCTTTACATCCACAGACATCAACCTCAGTGAATTAAATATCTCGACAAAAACCTGTTTCCGGCTGGATATAATTTGCGTACTAGCCTGGTGGTGCCCAAAAGAGAGCAGTGACACCACCAGGAGAGAGACTGTAGGGTATGGGTTTGCCAGGAGTAAACCCAAATCCTGCCATGGAAAACAAAGCAAAATGAAGGTTTCAGAAAGCAACCATCTCCCGGGTGGAAGAATTTGGGAGCCTGGAAAGGATTGTTCCCTGCTTCAGGCACTCCTGGAGCAGGGATTCTTAGGCTTACGACTCTAGGATTTAGGGGCCTTTGTTTCCAGGGACTCTGGATGTTTTGAGCAATTGTAGTGGTACTGCTCATTACTGAGCATTCCAGTCTTTATCAACTATAGCAGTATTAACATAATTAATACTGTTTCATAGTATATTAAAGTTGATATCCTACAGAAATGTGTGAATATTAACAACATACTGTTTTAATCTTATAATTCTGTCTTAGTTGTTGTCGTGGTGCTCTGACAAAGACAGTAGGCTTGACTTTTATTAAATGCTCCCACTAAATTGTGTTTTCCATATTGGGGTGTACAGGTTTTATAGTTTAGGACTTGCAGGTGCATATATTGTTGGAGGTGCCTCCCACATAGGGTACATTTAGTGGGTTTCCTGATCTGTGACACCTGTCTTCGGTGTAAGGCCCTTTAGAGGGTGTCATCCTAGGCATAGCCACTTGCCCTGAGAAAGCCTTTGACTGGTTTGTCTTTCTACTCTGAGTGCCAAGTGGTAAAATGGGGTACTTGGGGGCATATTACCAACGATTAGCGATATTTATCGCTAACTAGGCTTAGCAACACATTTTTTATCGCTAAGCATCGCCGGAAATTATCGCTGAGATAACTTGCTATCAGCAAGGTTTATCTCCAAAGCAATAAATTTTCCGGTGATAGCGTGAATATCGCTGAGAATACAGCGATATTCACGCATTAGCGACAAAATGCTCTTAGCCATGTTATCCACCTCCCATTGGATAACATGGCTAAGAACTGGTCTGAGCAGGCGTTAGTTTTTGGACATATTCACGCTTAGCGCGAATATTTCCAATGCTACACCTGCCTTGTTAATAGGCGATAGCGACGTTATCGACTGCTTTCAGTCGCTAGCGGGTTGGGTACACCCACTTTGCATGTCATTAGCGATAAACATCGCTGACATGCAAAGCGGCCCCCAAACCGCTCGCTATCGTCTAAAAGCTGTCGCTAACATCAGTTAGCGACAGCTTGCTAATGGGGCGTTAGAATTATCGCCGCTTAGCGGCCGAAAACGGCCGCTAAATCAGCGATAATTGTCTATCGCCCCCCCCCCCTTGGTAATATGCCCCATGGTTCCCATGAAATCGTCTCTGTAGTATGGGGGTCTCATGACACCACAAGGTGTAAGATTCCAGCTGTTACAAATAACCCCATCTGTTTTAGCACGCTCTGATCCAGATTCCTAACAGTGAGACCTTTCTGTTTTACACTTCTGTTGTGAACTGGCAAATATTAAGCCAACACACTACATTGCAAAAGAGGGATTTTGTTCTGGGAAAACTATTATTACAGGAATATGAGAGCAATGCTAGAAACACTTTCCAAATGAGAGTGGTGATTGTATGCATACTGTTTACCAATTACTTAGCAGAGCAGAATTAATTTTGAGTGGATTGTTTACTTGAGAGCACTGATAAGGCAACCGTTGAGCACGAAATTTACTTTGTTTAATGGTAATTGCCATAGGGACTGAGGCTAATTCACATAATATCAACGTTCTCTTCCTGGCCTGAAAACCTGCCGCAGTCCCTTGTCTGCAATTTTTTCTACATCATCCACCCTGAGATTATTTTCAATTTTTGGGGAAATCAAGTAAGTTCTGTTCTATTCTTTAAAATATATTTCTTTTTTATGAAGTAATGTCTGATATTGGACCGAAACTACCTCCTCTTTACTCTCTTTTAATAAATAGTATTCTTTATGGATGACCTGGAGCCTGGACTACAGCATGCAGGACAGGCCCATGTAGGGAATAAAGGATAATGATTGCAAGTGTAATGGACTTTTCAGGTGATGACATTCAGGGGATATATTTCCTTCGTTTACGTGTGTTTGTGTTCGGGGTTAATATAATGTGGTGTTTTACTTATTGGATTATTGATAGTTGGGCCCAGAGGAGCTCCGTGACAGGAAGGCATTTTCCACTTCCCCTCCATGCCTATTACTTACTTGTTATATGCTGGCCCGTGATTTTATGAAACCAGTTTGAATTAGGTAGACATATTCTCTTTGTCCTGCATGCATCCTCCTGGTTTGGCAAGGTGCTCATCCACCCTTTTGTGAAACTTGTTTCAATGTATAATGGCTGATTCTTTATTTATACATGTTCATTTTACATGGTGATCCATGGGTAGTGTTGTTAGTTAATTTAATTAACTTTTGCCAGCCTTCTGCTTTCTCTCATAGATTTCTATGGTCACTCGTTGGATGCCAGCTATTATCTTTTTTAGGTCTCGCTACGACGAACGCGCTAAAAGCGCGTTCTCGCAGCGAGAACTATAGTCGGCGTCTCAGGCGAAAAACGCGAGGAGGGGAGACAAGAGCTGGCCACAAGTGTAGCATATGAAGGGCAGTTCTCCATATTTTCTTTCTTTAGTTTTCCATTTTAATCAATTTTTATTTTTTATGTAGTAAGTTGTCTTGCATCTCTTTTTTGTAAAGTTTCTTTCAAGGAAAACTCCCTGTAATGTCCGATATTATTATGGATATTTTTATTATATATCATGATATTAAGAGGATGTGATCATAATCCTACCGCCTGATTTAATAATGGTTTTATCCCTTTGACATTACTACATCCTTCAAATATGGCGCGGGTTCATTTAGATTCCACACCTTTCTTGACGCCGAGATGTAACATATTGAGGAGTCCGTCTTTCCTTTCTATGATTGCACTCCGTAAACATCGCGTGTCCTTGCATTACCAACAGGTATAGGGGAGTCCGTTCTTCATCTTCAGGACTTTACTCCCGAGATATCGCGAGATGGGACACTCAGTCCAACCTATATATACGTCCGATTTCCCTTTTGGTCTTGTTTGACGTCGCCGGTCTACGTGGAGTTCCCCTTTGACCCCGCACGCAGTGCACACATCCGGTAAGGTCACCTTTGGTCGTATTCAGCTTAGGGGTATGGGTAGTACGAAATAGTTACCAGTATTATTTTCTTGCAAACTTACGCAATGTTTGCTTTATCAGGGATTAAATCTCCCGAATGCATACAAAACACCGACTTTTTTATCCTTTAAAGTGGGATGTCATTCTTGTAGTCACTTTAGAGATAGAGATTACAGTACACAGGTAACTTAAGTAAGTTTCCATCTCATTGTGGTACTCCACATTTTAGTGATGTAATCTTGTGAGAGAGGGTTCTATCCTTATAACGTGCAAGTATTTTTTTAAAACTTACATGGCATGGTGTCATACCTCCACAAAGCTGAAACTGGCTCGCTAGACAGGTCGTCATTTAGCCTGTATAATCTGATAATCACTTTCCTTGGTTAATTGGGCTTATTTACAGTTATTTGGTCTCAAAATATGGTTCTAGTGAGATTGCCTCCTTAATTTTGGTTTTTATTATGTTTATAGAATCCTTTTTTGTGGGTCTTCGTTTGGAAACTGACAGATACGGTCCCTTTGTGTAGTGAGAAACACAAGAAGTCTCGTGTTACGAAATATATGCATCCTTGCTCATAACTGGAGGTGGGTATTTCTTCCCTCTCAAACAATGAAATTTACAGCCCGTTTTGGTCTGTTTATATGTAGGGACCTTCAATGGACTATTTATATTTTTCTCTCCTTCTTTGTGATTTTTTCCAGTTAAAAACGGACTTAGTTCCCCAACACTTGTGACAACTCGGTATTATCATAGAGACATCTTCAAAATTAAACAGAGGTAAAGTATCGCCATTTTGGGGTCACACTGGAATTGTGGTGATTTCTGTTCGATATACTTACTATGTGAACATGGTTTTCTCTCTGCTGTAGGGACGGACTAGAGCGAGTACTATCCTACCCATGGTATAGTGGTCTGCTACCACTGTCTAGAATATAAGCAAAAGCCTCTTAGTGTGAGTAATTTTATACTTACCATATATTTCCTCTTGTAGCTTAGTGCCTACATGTTTTGTCTCATGGTTGGAGACACATGTACATGATGTATTATTAGAATATAAGAACTGGTCTAATTATGACTTGCACTTATGTAGGATTCTTGCCCATATAGGATTTCAGTAATCATCATATGTGTTTATTCGCTGCAGAGCTGAACAGTGTTTCGTCACAGTGTTGGGTTAAGTGTCAACAATAGGTTTTTATCTTGTAAATAGGTTGTATAAATTTTCTTGGGGTTAAAATATTCTTGCTTGGTGGCATTGTACCTACAACCACTTTTTGTATTTTTTAGGTCCCCTGGGGTCCTTTGGGTTGCTGTTTATCTGGAAAAAGGTCCTGAGGAAGGTGGCCGAGTGCCGCCGAAACGCGCGTCGACTACCAGAGTGCGGGGTCTCATACTTAGTATTGAGACCACCCTAGTGGCAGGGGGCTCCCTGTTCACTAGTACCCAGATTCCTTTTTTCTCATGTAGTGCATGTGTATGTGTATGTATGTATGAGTATGGATGTTGTTATTGGGTGAGAACCTTCAGGGACATATGAATTGTTATTTTTATATATATTTCCTCTTTCTTTGGATTAGTTTCTTCTATGTAATGTTATAAAAATATTGTTCTCTATTTTGTATGAATCATGCAATTTTCTCCGATATATTGATTTTGTGATTTAATGTCTTTTTGTATCTTTTCATAATGAATATAAAAATATATCCTTGAAAGCAATGCTAATAATTTAAAAAAATAAAAATAAACGATATATATTTTTGAAAAAACTGAAAAACATGGTTGTTGTACATTTATCACTGTCAATTTGAAGAATATGATACACACAGATTTTGAATAATTGTGGCCATTGAGGGAACACCTTTCTCATTGTTCTTTATTTTCCCCTCCGTTCCTTGGCCGTAATCTACTTTTTTGAGGGGGTCCCATCATTACTGCTTTCTAGCATTCGCGGTTTTTCAACCGTGGGATTTGGGTTGTCCAATTTATTAATGTTTTTAAATATTTTCTCTCTGTGAGTTTTTCACGTTTAAAATTTTTTTTTTTGGGGCTGTTGACACTTACTCGCTTGTGACGTTGTTTTGTCTGGCTTTGCTTAGAATTTCACACTTTTGTGATCCCTCTTTACCTTGAAATATATTCCTCCTGTTCTTGCAGTCTGGTCAGACCTCTTCTAAGACATTGTGCAGGCTTACTGGCACTTTTTCAGATATATTTACAATCTATGGTCAGATAATTTATCAGAATGGACACCTTTGGATTTTCAGATGATGATTTTAATTCCCTGATGGGTAGAGTCACAGGAGACACAGGGTCTCTCCCCACCAACCAACTAGATAATAGTGAGTGGCAAAATCTACTCAACATGCGCAAAAAACTTAAGCGAATAGAATCTCATGCATTTTATATGTTTGAGTATCTTAAAGTTGGAGTGATTCCCTCGGGATTGAGAGTACGTAACGCACCCGCCCTATTTGTTGAGATCAGAAAGTTCCTGGAGCGGTGGTCACTGATTTCAAACCGCTGCTCCAGGGACTGGATGATGCTCATCATTGAAACTGCCAAAGATGTAGCGTCTGCCCTTCAAAGAGATATCGATGAATTAGAGGCAAAACTCAATACATCGACAGCTGTGGAAGAAGCGAGAAATTGCTTAGATAAGATTCAATCTGAAATGAAAGATTTTGATATCTATCTTACCAACAAGAAGACTGAGAAATTACGTAAAGATGTGAGATGGTTTACAAAAGAGAAAATCTATCCTTATCTCAATCCAACTCACTATCAACAGACCACATCGGGTAATTATAACCCAAACTTTGATGGTTATCAACATAGGAGATACACTAATTTTTCAGATTCTGGTTCCTCGGGGTCTGATGGGGACAACTACCAAGATTCAAACACAGGCCAATACAATTCAAGACCATTTAGAGGTAGAACGAATCAACGACCATTCCATGGACGCGGTTTTTTACCCCGGGGCTCATATCGAGGGAGGAATGTCCGATGGCAGGATCAGGGGGCACTGGATCAAATGAGCCCTCAACCTCCTCAACAATATGTCAGGACCCGCAACCAACAGTATTGGTGGTAGACGGTAGTCCTGTGATAGCTGACCCTACTGGTGAAAGTCTACCTATTTACAATCTCTCAACCAATAATTTTGTACCTGAAGATCTCCAAATATTGAGTAGAGGTCTCTCGTTCGTACCTAGCGTGTGTTTAAACAAATTTAAATTACACGAAGACCTATTCGCCTTCTTTCGGAAGGTTAGATTGAACAAGTTTTTCTTAGATCCACAAATAGTGTAGATAACAACTTATCCAAGTGTAAACCGCCATCCACATTCACTCCCACTTTGGATATGGTGGGTGCTGAGGTACGCATTTTTGAACAGAGTGTCCTTCGGGACATAGAACGTGTTATTAAGAACCCTCAGAAACCTAAATTGAATCAGTCCAAATTGGAAATTATGTCATTGAATAAACTTAAGGCAGATTCTTCAATCGTTATTAAACCTTGCGATAAAGGTGGCAGTGTTACGGTGTTTGACAAAAACATATATGATAAAAAAATGATTGAGATGCTTTCAGTAACAGAACATTATAGACCAGCACAAAGAAGGGAATTAGACAGACTGAATGTACATATTCAAGAGATAACCCAAGAGGCATTTGATGAGGGTTTCATCTGTGAAGATGAACTTCTTTTTCTCAACAAATCCTGTCCCACCATCTCTGCCCTCTATGGCTTACCAAAAACCCATAAATCTGAAATTGACCCCCCCATGCGACCAATAATATCCACTATTGGGTCATGTACGGAGCCTTTATCCAAGTATGTGGATACGTTTTTGTGTCCCCTTCCACAGAAATATTCGTCATACATCCAAGACACGGGCGACATCAATAATAAAATTGAAGGGTTGCCATTTAACCCTGAGACTGACATTCGTGTGCCGCTCGACATTGAGGCACTTAACACCAACATTCCTCAGTGTCGGGCGTTGCAGGCGGTGTCATCTCTCCTGGAGAGATACCCTGATAATCGCCCAGACGTGTTTATTCTACAATGTCTTGAAATTGTTCTCTTGAATAATTTTTTCGAATATAATGGCACCCTCTTTAAACAAATCAAGGGCACCTCTATGGGAGCATCTTGTGCCCCAAGTGTTGCCAATACGTTCATGGGTGAGTGGGAACTAAGTAACATTTTTAATGAGTTGGCCCCTTTTTTTGAAAATGTTTCCGTTTGGAAACGATTTATAGACAATATTTTTTTCATTTGGAGTGGGCCAGTTGAAATGTTGGAATCTTTTGTTCTTTGGTTAAATGCAAGTGACCCCAACCTTAGATTCACCGTGAATTACAACAATCGTAAGGTGGATTTTTTTAGACATTAGCATTGAGGGTATTACTGGACAATTGAAGGTTAGTCTCTTCAGAAAACCTACAGCCAAGAATACCATCCTAAAATTTCACAGTTTTCATCCAAACTGTCAAAGAGAGTCCATTCCATTTGGTGAATTTTTACGGATTCGCCGTAACTGTACAGACATGGAATCATACCATAAGCATGGAGATGAGTTGAAAGACAGATTGTTAAAACGAGGTTACCCTCATCGTCTAGTACGACATGCATTTAAAAGAGCTAAATACTATGACAGAGTGGCCTTACTACAAGGATCGAAACGTCCGGAACATAACCGCATAACTTGCGTGATCAATCACTCAACCTTAAATTTCAAGATTAGAAATATCATAAACAAAAATTGGAAAATCTTGAACACGGATGAGCAGGTCCCTGCCATGCCATTGCCCTTACTGGCATATAGAAGAAACCAAAACCTGAGGGATATGCTAGTACATACCCGACAGATCAAAAAATCTCCTTCAGATGGTCTACGCTCCATCACGGGGCTTCCCATCATATTGGGCAATCATAGGTGTGGTTCATGTCACGCATGTGACTCTGCTATCGTCTCAGAGACTGTGGAATATAACGATAAGAAAATCAAACTGCGTTACCTGACAAACTGTTGCAGTAAAAATATTATCTATATTCTATTCTGTAGCTGTGGGTTGGCCTATGTAGGAGAGACCGGCCGAGAATTTCGTACACGCTTCAGTGAGCATAAATCTGCGATCAGAACAAAGAGAATGTCAGCACCATTGGTCCAACATTTCCATGAAATGAACCATAATGAGCAAGACATCAAATGGTCCATCTTGGAAAAAGTGCAACTTAAATCAGGTCAACTGACAGAAATTACACGTAAGAAACGTGAAACTTTTTGGATATACCATTTGGACTGTGTCAGACACGGTCTTAATGAGGAAATTTCTTGGTATACCACTCAGTAACTTATCTCTGGTCCTATATAGCTTATGTTACAGTAACTCGCCTCTGGTCTTATATAGCTCGTGCTCCACTGGTATGCTCAATACTACTGTGTATTTTTGATATTCTGTTTGCATTCATGACAACCGGCACTCTTCCTGCCTGGTTGTTTTCGTCTCTGCAACATATGGGAACAAGTGTAGCATATGAAGGGCAGTTCTCCATATTTTCTTTCTTTAGTTTTCCATTTTAATACATTTTTATTTTTTATGTAGTAAGTTGTCTTGCATCTCTTTTTTGTAAAGTTTCTTTCAAGGAAAACTCCCTGTAATGTCCGATATTATTATGAATATTTTTATTATATATCATGATATTAAGAGGATGTGATCATAATCCTACCGCCTGATTTAATAACGGTTTTATCCCTTTGACATTACTACATCCTTCAAATATGGCGCGGGTTCATTTAGATTCCACACCTTTCTTGACGCCGAGATGTAACATATTGAGGAGTCCGTCTTTCCTTTCTATGATTGCACTCCGTAAACATCGCGTGTCCTTGCATTACCAACAGGCATAGGGGAGTCCGTTCTTCATCTTCAGGACTTTACTCCCGAGATATCGCGAAATGGGACACTCAGTCCAACCTATATATACATCCGATTTCCCTTTTGGTCTTGTTTGACGTCGCCGGTCTACGGGGAGTTCCCCTTTGACCCCGCACGCAGTGCACACATCCGGTAAGGTCACCTTTGGTCGTATTCAGCTTAGGGGTATGGGTAGTACGAAATAGTTACCAGTATTATTTTCTTGCAAACTCATGCAATGTTTGCTTTATCAGGGATTAAATCTCCCGAATGCATACAGAACACCGACTTTTTTATCCTTTAAAGTGGGATGTCATTCTTGTAGTCACTTTAGAGATAGAGATTACAGTACACAGGTAACTTAAGTAAGTTTCCATATCATTGTGGTACTCCACATTTTAGTGATGTAATCTTGTGAGAGGGTTCTATCCTTATAACGTGCAAGTATTTTTTTTAAACTTACATGGCACGGTGTCATACCTCCACAAAGCTGAAACTGGCTCGCTAGACAGGTCGTCATTTAGCCTGTATAATCTGATAATCACTTTCCGTGGTTAATTGGGCTTATTTACAGTTATTTGGTCTCAAAATATGGTTCTAGTGAGATTGCCTCCTTAATTTTGGTTTTTATTATGTTTATAGAATCCTTTTTTGTGGGTCTTCGTTTGGAAACTGACAGATACGGTCCCTTTGTGTAGTGAGAAACACAAGAAGTCTCGTGTTACGAAATATATGCATCCTTGCTCATAACTGGAGGTGGGTATTTCTTCCCTCTCAAACAATGAAATTTACAGCCCGTTTTGGTCTGTTTATATGTAGGGACCTTCAATGGACTATTTATATTTTTCTCTCCTTCTTTGTGATTTATTCCAGTTAAAAAACGGACTTAGTTCCCCAACACTTGTGACAACTCGGTATTATCATAGAGACATCTTCAAAATTAAACAGAGGTAAAGTATCGCCATTTTGGGGTCACACTAGAATTGTGGTGATTTCTGTTCGATATACTTACTATGTGAACATGGTTTTCTCTCTGCTGTAGGGACGGACTAGAGCGAGTACTATCCTACCCATGGTATAGTGGTCTGCTACCACTGTCTAGAATATAAGCAAAAGCCTCTTAGTGTGAGTAATTTTATACTTACCATATATTTCCTCTTGTAGCTTAGTGCCTACATGTTTTGTCTCATGGTTGGAGACACATGTACATGATGTATTATTAGAATATAAGAACTGGTCTAATTATGACTTGCACTTATGTAGGATTCTTGCCCATATAGGATTTCAGTAATCATCATATGTGTTTATTCGCTGCAGAGCTGAACAGTGTTTCGTCACAGTGTTGGGTTAAGTGTCAACAATAGGTTTTTATCTTGTAAATAGGTTGTATAAATTTTCTTGGGGTTAAAATATTCTTGCTTGGTGGCATTGTACCTACAACCACTTTTTGTATTTTTTAGGTCCCCTGGGGTCCTTTGGGTTGCTGTTTATCTGGAAAAAAGTCCTGAGGAAGGTGGCCGAGTGCCGCCGAAACGCGCGGCGACTACCAGAGTGCGGGGTCTCATACTTAGTATTGAGACCACCCTAGTGGCAGGGGGCTCCCTGTTCACTAGTACCCAGATTCCTTTTTTCTCATGTAGTGCATGTGTATGTGTATGTATGTATGAGTATGGATGTTGTTATTGGGTGAGAACCTTCAGGGACATATGAATTGTTATTTTTATATATATTTCCTCCTTCTTTGGATTAGTTTCTTCTATGTAATGTTATAAAAATATTATTCTCTATTTTGTATGAATCATGCAATTTTCTCCGATATATTGATTTTGTGATTTAATGTCTTTTTGTATCTTTTCATAATGAATATAAAAATATATCCTTGAAAGCAATGCTAATAATTAAAAAAAATAAAAATAAACGATATATATTTTTGAAAAAACTGAAAAACATGGTTGTTGTACATTTACCACTGTCAATTTGAAGAATATGATACACACAGATTTTGAATAATTGTGGCCATTGAGGGAACACCTTTCTCATTGTTCTTTATTTTCCCCTCCGTTCCTTGGCCGTAATCTACTTTTTTGAGGGGGTCCCATCATTACTGCTTTCACGCGCCCAGCATTCTCTATGGCAGCGTCGGATTCCGACGCGCGCCTTCGGATCGGGTCGCGCGCGTGAGCTTCTAACGTAGACAGCTCACGTGACGTCGGGCGGCCCAATCCGAAGGCGCGCGTCGGAATCGGCTCTCGCAGTCCCGCCCCTTCTCGCCGGACCGGCACTCGCCCTGCACGTCTTGTCTGATCTTGGAAGCGTGAAAGACTAACTTGGCAATCGTGGAATTCAGGACTTAACGTCACAGATCTCTGCAGGTGCGAAATCTTTCTCACTGGAGCTGAAACCAGTGAGTTACAGATTGGCAAGTAGGCTTGTGCGGCAGACACATTCACCCCTTACGGGGCTTGGTATCTGTGTTTGCAGTGTAAATTAGAGATAGCAGTCTATAGAACACCTAAAGCAAATATTGTTGCTACGTTTTCATACCTTTTCACGACTTTCTAAACTGTGGTGTTTATAAGTGTTTGGCTCATACAGATGCAATATTCTGTGTTTGTGTTGCGGGTCGGATTACATTGAAGCATTTAATCGCTGGTTTTTATTAATACTATACTCTGCTTCTCATCTTTTCGACCTCGAGTGAAGGACAGCCCTGTAGTATCCTGGTGTGGGCCTAGGAAACAGGCACTGGAGGACACACGTGTACTGTTAGTGGCGGGTATCTAACCTGACCACGCCCAGAGCCCTGGGCCTTTTATTGATTGCTTTGCGTGTCCAACGCTCACGTTGGGCTGAACCAAGGTCCCCTCACACTCGAGGGGTAAACTAGGAGGAACAGTGAGAGGGGGCGTGTGCTGCAGTGGTATATTCCACAGTCAGCGACACTACATTCCTCCTTTACCTAGGGATAAAACAAACTGGGATACAATGGCACACAAAAGTCTCTTCATAGTCAATAGGGGTGCTGTGATAACCATAACAGGCTGCATTTAACAAAGTTCGCCAACTGTCTCTGGTGCAGCCTCTGAATTTTCTGAGAGAAACATAACAGGTGGGGTATAAATCAGAACAGTCTTACTTTGTTCTCGGCGGGGTCAGCCATTTCGGTCAGTTCAACGCCAACACTGGGCCACAAAGTCTCGATACCTCTGGGAAGGTTTTGGGCACGGACATAGACTGTACCTTGTTTGGCTTCGCCCATCCGCTGTAGTCGGGGATTGGTCTTCTGATTCTCTCTCGTTGACGCTGTGGTCTTCTGCTGGTTTCTCTGGCTCTTTCTCGCTCGGGGTGATGTCACTGGCTTGGCTTATCAGGGTGTCTGTTCCAGTCGGCTCTGACGGTCTGCGCTGGGGGGTCAGCTGCCAGTCGTCTGGTTCCAGGTCCTCACCTATTTCGGGTGTTTTTCTGAAAAACGAAATGTTCCTTGTTACCACTTCTCCGTTCCTGACAGCAGTGACCATTGTCCCGTTTACCTCCATTACCCTCCAGGGGTCAAGCTCAAAGGGTAGACGGAACTTTCCGCCAGGATGGCGATCCTTTACCAGAACCCTGTCCCCAACTTGGATCGGGCTGTCCGCTGCCTTTCGTCTTCGGGACACTTCCTGGTTGTTCTTGGCGCGCTGTTCCATGGACCGGCTCCTGGGGGTTGGGGCTAGCTCCCACGAGGGGTGGTGTGGTATGGTGTCAGCGATAGCCCGGTTAAAAGAGAGTCGGCTTGGGGAGACTCCTGTGGTACAATGTGGGGTCAGGCGATACTCTCGGAGAAACTGGTAGATGGCCAGCTCCAGACAGTGGCCGTCGGCTATTGCGATTTGGATTGTTTTGTTTAAAGTTCTCATTAGCCTTTCGACCTCTACGTTGGCTTGGGGCCACCTTGGTGTTATCCGTCTGTGTTTGATGCTATGGCTCTGCAGATATTCTGTAAACTCGCTGCCATTGAACGGGGGTCCATTGTCAGTGCGGACTTCCTCCATGAGCCCATGGGTGGCGATAATTTTCTCGAACTTAGGGATCACCTCAGATGCCGCTGTTGATGTCACAATTTCCACTTCGGGGTAGCGAGAGAAGTCGTCTACCACCACGAGCATGTACTTGCCCCCGGGGAGACTGCCGAAGTCTGCGCTTACCCGTACCCACGGGGACTTTGGCCCTTCTTCGGTGATCACAGGTGCTGGAGGGTTTGGTAGGCTCGTCGCTAGGCACACTGGGCAGCTTTGGACTACATCCTCGACGGCTTTGTCGAGTCCTGGGAACCATAACTTGCTTCGGAGTCTGTTTTTAGACTTGACGATCCCCTGGTGTGACCCGTGGGCCAGTAACGCAGCTTGTCGGGCGAGGCTGTTGGGCAATACAAAGCGAGGGCCTCTCAGGAGGCATCCTTCGGCTGAGATGGATAGCTCGTGCCTGACTTGATACAGGGCCTTTAGGACAGCCTGGGCGTCTGGAGTGCGGAAAGATGCCGGGCTTTGTAGCGCCTTCCAGTCGCCAGATTCTAGGGCGTGGATTGCTATCTGGATGCAGTCGTCATCTTTGGTGGTTCTCGCCACTTCATCCAGGGACATCGGCCGTGGTCTTGACCGTTTGACGATCAGCCGGACATATTCTTCGGTGGCTGCTGCTTCGGCTGTCTCAGCATCGGTGACTGGACGGGCGTGCCTCGATAGGTAATCCGCAGGGTTCCGTGTGCCGGGCCGGTACTCCACTGTAAACTGGAACTCCTGCAACTGTAGCACCCACTTTTCGATTCTTGGAGGTGGGCGAGAGGAGGAGCCTTGGAAGAGTGGTATGAGGGGCTTGTGATCGGTGATCACTGAGAAGGGATGTCCATAGAGGTATATATGGAAATGGCGGCACCCCCATAGAATGGCGATGGCCTCTCTCTCAATTTGTGAATAGCGTTGTTCGGTAGGCGTCAGTGTACGGCTGGCGTATGCCACTGGGGCCCACTCTCCGCATGCCTGTTGTTGTGACAGGACGGCCCCGAGGCCTATGGGGCTGGCATCCACTAGCAGTTGCGATTCGTGTTGCGGGTTGAAATAGGCCAGGGTGGTGTCCGCTGACAGGGCTGCTTTAGTCTTTGTAAATGACTCTTGTTGTTCCGGGCCCCACGTCCAGTGGCATTTGACTTCGTGAGGTCGCGGAGGGGCCCTGTCAGGTCGGACAGATCCTTAATGAACCGCCCGCAGTATGTCACCATACCTAGGAAGCTGCGGACAGCCGTTACAGATGTGGGGGCTGGCGCGTCGTGGATGTCCTTGACTTTCTCTGGATCAGGCCCCACTCCTTGATCGGAGAACTTGTATCCAAAGAAGCTGATGTCTTTGCGTAGAAATTCACATTTGTCCCTGTGGAGAGTTAGACCTCTCTCTTTTAGCCGGTTGAATACTGCTTGGAGGCGTCTGATGTGTTCATCTAAGGTCGGGGCGTGTACCAGAATATCATCGCTCATGTTGAGCACTCCGTCGAGGCCTTGTAGGACGTTGTGAATGATGTTCTGAAAAACTTCGGCTGCACTTGATATGCCGAAGTTAAGTCTCGTGTATCTCCACAGGCCTGCGTGAGTGGAGAAGGTCGTGATCAGGCATGAGTCCGGGTGAAGAGGAATCTGATGGTACCCCGACCTCAGGTCCATCTTGGAGAACCACTTGGACCCTGCGAGCTCCCCAATGATGTTGTCAATGGTCGGCGTCAGGTGACGTTCTCTCTTAATTGCTAGGTTGGGGAGGCGCATGTCCACGCATATCCTTACTGCCTCGGGCTGCTTTGGCTTTTTGGCAACCACAATGGGGGATACCCATGGTGTGGGTCCAGTCACACGTTCAATATTGCCGGCTTGTTCAAGCATCCTCAACTCGGCTTCGACTTTGGGCCGGAGGTGAAAAGCGATCCGTCTGTGCCGGAGGGCTACTGGGGCCACCGACTGGTCAATGTGGAGTCGGACGGGGGGTCCTCTTAAGCATCCGATGCCCTCTAACAGCGAGGAGTGTTCCGAAACCAGATGGTCCAAACCTTGGGCTTGTACTGTCAGGGCAAAGTGTATGAGCCCGAGCTCTCGTGCTGTTCTGCAACCAAGAAGGAATCCTGACCCTTGTTGGGATACGTAGATCTTTGCCTGTAGCTGTGTTGAGTCGTGGGACACCGATGTCCGGAATACTCCGCACAGGCGCAGCGGGCGCCGGGTTCCGTAGGCGAACACTTGCACTCTTGTGGGTTGGAGTATGGGAGCATTGTCGAGGCCCTGGTATACGCTGGCGGCCATGAGGTTTATCGTCGCGCCTGTGTCGATGAGGGCTCTAACTGCTTGGCCATGCACTTGGACGGTGCACATTGGTTCGGTCGAAGATGTGGCTGCTAGAGTATTGAGCATGCGCACCACGTGGACGGATGCGGCGTCTTCTTCATCGTCGTCCATGTCGCTGCTGTTTGACGTGTTCGGTAACTGTGCCATCTGTCGCACCCTCCTGGGTGGAGCACCCTGCTTCCTCCTTTGCGACGATAGGCGGACGCTCGCAAAGTGATTGGCTTTGCCGCACGCGCTGCAGATTTTGCCGTGGGCTGGGCAGGTGCCTTTATGGGGGGTGGTACCTCCGCACCACATGCATGCTTGATCTTTGGTGGATTGGGCCTGCTTCGGCCGCCCTTTCCCGGGAGGCCTCGTCCGGTTGTCTGCAGGTCGCGACTTGATGGTGCACACGGGTTCCGTCTTGACCGTGACCGCTGGTTTTGGTTCCATGTGGGCAGCACGGGCTTTGAAAAGTTCTTTAGACCGCCCCAGGGCTAGGATGTCGCGCATGGACATGGCGTCCGTTTCTAGCACCCTCTCACGCAGTTTCAGGGAGGTGCACCCCTGAATGAATTGGGCGCGAATTTCATCCTCCACATCCGGGAGAGTGCACGTGCTGGCTAACTTCTTGAGCCGAGCGTAGAACACATCTACGGACTCCTCTGGGAGTTGACGCGCTTGACGGAGTAGGAAGCGTTCGTAATCCGCGCTGGCGAACGGCTCAAAATACCTTGTGATGGCGTCTCGCAGGGTGTTGTACGTGTGAGGCGGGGCTCCCTCCGTATTGTCTTTGGAAATGTCGTGGATAGCTTCACCCCCTAGGTGTAGCAGCATGGCGCGCTGTCGTGCTACAGCGATGTTCGCAGCGATGAAGTAGATTTCAAGCCGCTCCACCCACTTCCTCCACCGGGTAGCCTGAGAAGGGGGGTTTCCGGTGACTGCAAACGGTTCCAAAGGCGGTACGTTGGCCATGATGGACGAAACCCAGCAGGGGGGGCTGCAGACAGTTGCAGTAGGCACTAGCGGCCAACAGACGAGAACCTGGCACAGTAGATGGCTTGCCGGTACAGAGGAGGACCCGTAGGCCCTTTTCCGCGAGATGCGTGAGGTTTGGCAGGGTCAGACGACACGCGCAATGCGTGGTGAACGGCAGGTAGGCCGCACTGCTCGTCCGACACGTGGCACGGGGCGCACACAGCGCATGCGCGGGCCCACTGGAGAGTCGCCGGGACCGGGCCTGGAGACAGAGACGTGGCTTTCGGGGCCGGAGGCAGCGGGGTGGCGGGCAGACACCTTGGGGTACCTGGCTGTGGTGCTCCGGGCCACGCAGCAGTGAAGGACCGTGGACGGCTGGAGAGGCGGGGCGAAGGCGCTCCGGGCACCGGCAAGCAGCACAGATGGCAGCAGCAGGCAGGCTGGCGGCGACGCCGAGGTGAGCCACGGCGGGCTGCTGGCGGCACAGGGGGTCGCCGGGGGGCGCGCCACTCGTGCTGCTGGAGCGGAGGTGTGGGCGGTGGCGGGAGGGCACGCAGTGGGCCGGACAAACAACCACCTCGTCGCCAGTGTAGTATCCTGGTGTGGGCCTAGGAAGCAGGCACTGGAGGACACACGTGTACTGTTAGTGGCGGGTATCTAACCTGACCACGCCCAGAGCCCTGGGCCTTTTATTGATTGCTTTGTGTGTTCAACGCTCACGTTGGGCTGAACCAAGGTCCCCTCACGCTCGAGGGGTAAACTAGGAGGAACAGTGGGAGGGGGCGTGTGCTGCAGTGGTATATTCCACAGTCAGCGACACTACAAGCCCCAGTAAATCTTTGATCCTGCAGGTGGAGCGGACCTCTGCAGTAAACATGATCATTGCACGATGAATCTTATCAGAAATTGGGTTTTATTTAGTTTGCGACTAGAATGCTTGGGTCAGATGTATATCTGAGTATTGAGTGAACCAGCCCTGCGATTTCAGCACAGACAGCAAGTCAGCTCAGTGGTGCTTTGTGAAAACTCGGAAAACACTAGGGGCCTCATTTATGAGGCCTTGCGTCAGATTTGCGCTTCCGATGCGTCACTTTTTGTGACGCATCGGCGGCGTAACACATGCCTCCTGTTGTGCACTATTTACAAAGTGACGCATCTAAGCAGATGCGTCACTTTGTAAACCCCTGCGCTACATTATACCTGCGTCAGGTATAATGTATGCAGAGGGGGCGTTCCCCCGCAAAAAGCCTCGTAATAGTGACGCTGTGAAATCTGAGATTTCACTGCGTCACTTTTAGGATGCTGTTGCGTCAAAATCTTGCGCCTGCCTCACAGCAGGAGTAAGACTGACGCAAGCCCTCTCACATGGGGCTTTCCCCATGTGAAAGGACACATTGCTGGAGTTGCGTCACTTTTGTGACACACCCCAGCAATGCGTGACTTTTGCGCTTACAGATACGTCAGAAATACTGACGTATCTGTAACTCCTTGCGACAAGATGCGTCATACTGTAAATATGACGCATCAATCATGTCGCAAGGAGTGCGCACTGAGAAGTGACGCATCGCTGCTTTCACGCAGTGATGCGTCATTTCTCATAAATGAGGCCCTAGGAGGGAGCATTGGAAATGTCTCGGATGTGCGATAATGTGGTGAAGGTGCGCTTGCTTGACTCTGTTGATGTCGCTACTACTGTTTTCCATTTGCATTCTCCGGACAGTGGTTGATGTGCTTTATGAGAACTCCGAGACCCCGAAGGCAACATATCCTGTAAACACTGGACACCGTGCGGTTGGTATTTACCGACTGTCTGTGCTTAGTTTATTTAAGTAAAACCGAAAAAAGTGCCTGTTCCCTTCTCACGAGGCCCGGCAGCTTACACCACTCATTGCTCCTGTCAGCGCTGCCAATGACAGAACCAATACAACTTCTAGCCATCGCACTCCTACAAGTGTTTATATTTCAACTATTCTAGGCCGCCCAAAGCTGTGAGAAAGGCATGGGCGGCAGATATTATTGATTTTTAATATATATTGAATTATTAAATACTGTTGTTGTGCTCATTTCAAAATTAGGTAGCGTCACCATGTGACAGGCTGTCTTTAGTGCTGGTGTGGAGAATTAAGTGCTGGTGCCGAGCACCGGAAACCACTAGCTCAAATAAGTAGTGCCTGCTGTGCTGTTAGTATACATAGGGGTCCACAAATGTGTGCCCCAGTTGTGATCCGGGCCTGAATGTCTTGATACCTGGATATCAGAGCATGAATAACATCAGGGCAGTGTTGTGGGAACTCTTTAGAAGTCTCAGTGCTGGTGCAAGTGGTGTAAGGGAGATGGAGTATCACACCTAGTCCTAGATTCCCATCTGCATTGTGCTGCGTGTCATTTCATTCTGTCCACAATCAATCCACGACTGTAGGTAGAATGCAGAGAAAGACATGGATGAGTGACTTCTTACGCCTAGCATGGGAGAGCTTCGCAGGGCAGGGTACAGGAGCTTCTCATCACCAGAGAAGGAATGGGGGCAGAGAGACTAGGGTTCCTCTGGACTTTCGAGCCTGCAGGCTCAAAATATTCATATATCGAGTGCCTCATCAAGTCCTATCACCTGCTTTGAATTCTTGTTCTTTTAGATTTCTGTTTTGTCAGACTTAAAGTAAAGGAATGCCTAGAAAGAGGTGGTGAGATAATGTAATAGGCCAGGGAAAGTGCCACATTGGGAGTGGGAAGAAGGCAGACGTGTGTGGCTCATGCCATCTTGAGGGTTTCTGAGATGAAGATTGGGAGGTACTACCAGGTAGAGACATGAGAGGCAGAGCAGGGGAAATTCAAAGTGAATTATTATATTGGGAAAATTCCTTGTGGGAGAGCTGTAAAAATGGACATTCACAACTATAAACTTCAACATTTCATACATGTCCAAGCCTTTAAAACAGCCTCTTAAACCTTGCCCCCACCCCACTCGGATTGTTGAGTATCTGCACTCTTTCTCAACTACTGCCCAGATAAACCAATGTGACAAGTGTGTGGCTAGAAGTTGTATTGGTTCTGCCATTGTCACACTGCATGCATGGACGTGATGTGTTTGTAGCTCAAACCTAGCCCAAAAATAATGCATTGCAGTTGTGTCAAATGTCAAAGATGCAGTCAACTGGTTATTGGCGGTGTAGTCAGTTTTTAAGGCGGTAAGTGAACTGGTACTTCATTATGATGTACTGTTCTTAAGTGGCGTGCTTTGAACTTTTTCCTTAGTTGGAACAGGATTGTGAAAGTTTTGTTGGCTATGAGGATGTTCTTCCAGGTCCTGTGGGCATAGATGTTTTTTTTTTCTTTTTTCCACTTTAGTTTCTGATTGGTGCCATGGATGTGGACCTACCGAGAGCCACCGGAGACCGTGAGCATGTCAGCCAGATAGTAGTGTTTGTTCTATTTTGAGTCCTACCTATTTCGTTCATTTTGTTTTGAAAATTGAATGTAAACCAGTAAATAAGAATATTTATTGGGCTAGGCTGACTGTCTGTTACAAGCCCCAAAATAAATTGCACCATCCAAGAAGCTGCTCAAGCTGGACTTGCTTATACCATTCCTGTGTTTTAGGTACTGGTTGGTCTTTCCGCACCTTCTTTGCTGATACATGTGTAATCTAGCTGGGAGCTGCTGGGTTAGTACTTAACCAGGGGCTGAGCATAAAGATTTCAATCTTAATGCAATTTAGTTGAAATTCACTGAATTCAGGATTCAACCCTAAGGCAGTCATAAAAGTTATTGCGTGTAGCGGCCTTCCTGTGATTTTTATTTTTTATTTTTATTTTTTAAACCAGGATCTGGTTGATATCAACATAAGTCTAGTTTCAAGATACTAGTGGTAGACTGTACAACGGATGGTGATTGATTTATATATTTGTATAATCTTTTTTCACCATCCCTCTTTAGGACAAGCTACCACCAGTATCTTAAAACTGGACCTATGTTGATATCAACCAGATCCTGGTTTAAAAAAAAAAAAAAAAACACAGGTTGGTCGCTGGTAGTCCTAGCCGCTTT
Source organism: Lissotriton helveticus (assembly GCF_964261635.1). Lineage (NCBI taxonomy): Eukaryota > Metazoa > Chordata > Amphibia > Caudata > Salamandridae > Lissotriton > Lissotriton helveticus. The sequence goes on along the minus strand of NC_136063.1, from coordinate 891,187,300 downwards.
TCTGTGGCGAGTATATAACGGGTTCTCTAATTATACCATAAATCCACTCCCCAGCCAAACCTTCATGAGAAGAAGACGGGCCGTCACTCCTGTGCTTGTAATTGTGTGCTTTTATTTTTCCTTAAATAATGGCAGAACAATGCCCTATTGTGCTTCCATTAGTTGAGGAATATTAAAAGCGCCTCATTACAAGCACATGAGTGATGGCCCGTGTCTTTCTTGACTCTCAAAATCTCAAACATTTGGCTGGGGAATATATATATATATATATATATATTACCTACTGGCGGTCGCCAGTAGGTATATATAGTTAGGATTTTTTCTCTATGGGATTTTTGAAAATTCTATGTCTAATAACTTTGGCGTTTGTGGACGGAATTGGCTGAAATTTTCAGGAAAATGGCACATTTTGTTTCTGAGCAGCCCCTGAAAATTGGGGGGGGGTTCGTCCAGGGGGGGTCAGAAAAAAAGGGGGGTCCCAAAACGTGTTTTTAACATTGAGTTTTCCATAGGGCGGTTGGCCTCACTTTTAGCCCGAACGGCTGAATGGATTTGCACGAAACTTGGCAAAATTGTAGGGACTGGTAGCCCGATGTGCCTTTTGTAGGTCTCAATATATGTGCTACAGTGGATTTTGAGAAATTAACGTTCAAAAAAAGATATATATCTGTAACAGCGGACCGGGCAGCGCTCCGGTTCGCGGACTTTTCGCGCAACGGAGCTTTGTGAAGCGAAGCTGATTGGTTCTCTGGCGTCTGTGAACATTCCAAACAGTCCGTAGCGGCCGCCATCTTGTCTCTCGGTAGGATCGAGAGACAAGAGGAGGCCAAAGCGAAGGGGCAAATGACCATAAGGGGGCATATTAGATCCTCGCTGACCCCCTAGGTTTGATGTGGAGGTTTTAAAAGGCCTCGCGGGGCAAAAAGGAAATAATAATAATAATAATCGAACGGCTGAATGGATTTGCACGAAACTTGGTAAAATATTAGGGACTGGTAGCCCGATGTGCCTTTGCTAGGTCTCAATATATGTGCTCCAGTGGATTTTGAGAAATTAACGTTCAAAAAAAGATATATATCTGTAACAGCGCTCCGCTTCGCGTAACGGAGGTTTGCGAAGCTGATTGGTTCTCCGGCATCTGTAAACATTGCAAACAGTCCGTAGCGGCCGCCATCTTGTCTCTCGGTAGGATCGAGAGACAAGAGGAGGCCAAAGCGAAGGGGCAAATGACCATAAGGGGGCATAGTAGATCCTCCTTGACCTCTTAGGTTTGATGTGGAGGTTTTAAAAGGGCCCCGCGAGTCAAAAAAAAAAAATAATAATAATCGAACGGCTGAATGGATTTGCACGAAACTTGGCAAAATTGTAGGGACTGGTAGTCCGATGTGCCTTTGCTAGGTCTCAATATATGTGCTCCAGTGGATTTTGAGAAATTAACGTTCAAAAAAAGATATATATCTGTAACAGCGCTCCGCTTCGCGGAGATAAAATTATATCTGTATTACCTAGCTGTTGCTAACACCAGTTAGCGAGGGCTAGTAGGAGATAGCGACCATCTTGGGCCCCACTTTGCATGTGAGTGATATTTATCAGTAATGACATGCAAAGTGGGCATGCCAAGATGTTAGCGACTGGAAACAGTCGCTAACATCGCTATCTCCTATTATCAACTTTTGGAAATATTCGCGATAAGCGCGAATATCTCCAAAAGCTAGCACCTGCCCTGAGCAGTTCTAAGGCATGTTATCCAATGGGAGGTGGATAACATGGCTAAGAGCATTAGCTCGGTAATGCATGAATATCGCTGAGTTTTCAGCGATATTAATGCATTGCGGTCGTATTTTATCGTATTTGCGATAAACCTTGATAATAGCAAGGTTTATCTGCGATAATTTCTGACGATGCTTAGCGGTAAAAAAATCGTTGCTAAGCATCGTTAGGGATAAATATCGCTTAACTTTGGTAATATGCCCCAACGTCTGTTAACGTTCGATTCGAAGGAAATCAGGAAGTGTTGAAAAGATTGTCTGCGCCATCTTGCCTTTTTTCAAATGCCACACTTTTGTCGTGCACGGCAGCCATTTTAGATGCCTTGACCAGACCCACTCTGTGCACGCTGTCGATCCTTAGCATGGCTCCCCACCCTCGCAAGCATCTCCCCCAGGCAGTGGTCACCCCCGCTCTCTGTCTTATGCATGGGTAATAAACCACCCCCCATCTGCGCTGCTCTTCCCTGAGAATCACACCCTGTGCCCGCCCGACACCTCCCTTTCGCCCTATTCACTACCGCACCCTCTGACACTCCTTTTCCTCTGTGTCCGATTGTCCAGGCCGGTCCTAGGGTATCAGCTAGCCCTGCAGATGTAGTTTATGGCCCCAGCTGTAAAGAATCACCCCTCTTCAAAGGAGTTATAGTAGATCAAGGCCCACACTCGATGAGATCCGTCACAGCAGACGCGTTCCTATTATCTGAAAAACATCCTGTATTGTGATTGGGGAGGGGACCGAGCCTGAAGCGGAAGATTCCAGGGATGACTCTTTGTACATCAAAGTTTTTACAATTATGTGTCACATTAAAAATATATAGCACTCCAACAAAGTAGTAAGATTATAAAACTTTAATAACTTATAAATATATACAAGAAAACAAAAACAGTAATAACATATAAACATTTTTAGGGAAAAACAACGAAGTAGCGGTCGGCTGTGCGAATAGTCCCAACGCAGCACAACGTCCAGATTTCTGGCGTGGGGCGTCACGGGGGGTGGGTCATCAGTAGCAAACTGTTGTGCGAATAGTTCCAAGGCAGCAGAACGATGGCACCAAGGTGATGTCCAGTAAGTTGCCGCACTGGTTTTGGTATCCTACAATGCTGCTCCGAATAACGGCGTGGGGCGCCCCGGGGGAGGCGGCGTGAACGGGCCTCTCCAGGTGGAGTGTCATCTGTTGTAGTGGGGCGCCCCTTTACCGTTTCAGTTGCCATTCCGTCCGTTTTTGGTCCACTGTGTCAAAAGCCGCAATTCAGCTGAGTTGCGCCCACTCTTGCGGTGCAGCGATAGGCGGCTGTCACAGGACTCTCAAAATGGCGGCAGGCTCTTTTCTTTTTGGGCCTGGTCCACTGAAATGGCCCTGGGACACCTTGGAAATCGGACGCTTGTCTGCTAGGTCTTGGACCCCATTCTCGAATGCGTTCCCTCCGCCTTGAGGATTTATCAAAAGTTTTGGGGGCCCCCGACTCCTGTAGGCTTCTGGTGGGGAGCGGTTGCCATGATTGCTCGCGGAATGACCACGACGGAGCTACGAGATGGTGGTGCTCTCATGCTGAAGCCAGCTTCAGTCTGAAACATCCAGAAACAAGGTGGGGCTTTCATCGTTTGGGAAAAAAAAAAGTTTTCATCCAATGAAAAGTGTTGTTTTTAGGTCATATGATCAAGCCTTCTATCATTAGGAAACCAAAAGTAAAATGAACCAATGAAAAGTTTTATAAAGAAGTCACATGACCTGTTATGCGGCATAGGGTATAAAATGCGGAGAAAATACGTTGGCACGTGAGGCGGCGTCAGTAGCGGACCGATGTGCGAATAGGCCGAAGGCAATACAACGCGCCAAGATCCGGATGGCACCGAGGTGGTGTCCAGCAAGTTGCAGCACTGGTGTGGCCATCCTACAATGCTGAAAGTCGGCGTGGGGCGCCCCGTTGGCCTGTGAGTTTGCGTCAGTAGCGGACCGATGTGCGAATAGGCCAAAGGCAGCACAAAGCGCCAAGATCCGGATGGCACCGAGGTGGTGTCTAGTAAGTTGCCGCACTGGTGTGGCCATCCTACAAAGTTGAAAGTCGGCGTGGGGCGCCCCGTTGGCCTGTGAGATGGCGGCAGTAGCGGACCGATGTGCGAATGGGGCCAAAGGCAGCGCAACAATATTTTCGGAATAGAAGACACCACAAGGCGCTGAGATGCCAAGATCCGGATGGCACCGAGGTGGTGTCTAGCAAGTTGTGGCACTGGTGTGGCCATCCTACAATGGTAAAAGTCGGCGTGGGGCGCCCTGTTGGCCTGTGAGATGGTGTCAGTAGCGGACTGATGTGCGAATGGGGCCAAAGGCAGCGCAACAATATTTTCTGACTGACACCACAAGGCGCTGAGATGCCAAGATCCGGATGGCACCGAGGTGATGTCTAAGTTGCGGACCGATGTGCGAATGGGGTCAAAGGCAGCGCAACAATATTTTCTGTATGGAAGATACCACTAGGCGTTGAGATGCCAAGATCCGGATGGCACCGAGGTGATGTCTAGCAAGTTGCTGTACTGGTGTGGTCATCCTACAATGCTGAAAGTCGGCGTGGGGCGCCCCATTAGCCTGTGAGATGGCGTCAGTAGCGGACCGATGTGCGAATAGGCCGAAGGCAGCACAACGCGCCAAGATCCGGATGTCACCGTGGTGGTTTCATAGTTGAGAGGCACTTCATCTGCAGTGGGGCGCCGAGATCCGGATGGCACCGAGGTGATGTCTAGCAAGTTGCTGTACTGGTGTGGTCATCCTACAATGCTGAAAGTCGGCGTGGGGCGCCCCATTAGCCTGTGAGATGGCGTCAGTAGCGGACCGATGTGCGAATAGGCCGAAGGCAGCACAACGCGCCAAGATCCGGATGTCACCGTGGTGGTTTCATAGTTGAGAGGCACTTCATCTGCAGTGGGGCGCCGAGATCCGGATGGCACCGAGGTGATGTCTAGCAAGTTGCTGTACTGGTGTGGTCATCCTACAATGCTGAAAGTCGGCGTGGGGCGCCCCATTAGCCTGTGAGATGGCGTCAGTAGCGGACCGATGTGCGAATGGGGCCAAAGGCAGCGCAACAATATTTTCTGAAGAGAAGACACCAAGAGGCGCTGAGATTCCAAGATCCGGATGGCACCGAGGTGGTGTCTAGCAAGCTATGCAGTTGAGTTGTGTGCGCACTTGCGGCGAATAGGTCGAAGGCAGCATAACAATGTTTTCTGAATAGAAGACACCACAAGGCGTTGAGATTCGGTTACCACCGAGGTGATGTCTAGCAAGTTGCCGCACTGGTGTGGCCATCCTACAATACTGCTCCGAATAACGGCGTGGGGTGCCCGAAGGGGGGGGGGGGAGGCGGCGTGAACGGGCCTTCCTAGGTGGAGGCTCGTCTGCTGTAGTGGGGCGCCCCTTTACCGTTTCAGTTGCCATTCAGCTGAGTTTCGGCTGGTCTTGATGCTACAGCGACAGGCGGCTGCAACAGGACTCTCAAAATGGCGGCCTGTTCTTTGGATTTGGGCCTGGTCCACTAAAATGGCCCTGGGACACCTTAGAACTCGGACGCTCGATTTTTTTTCCCTTTCCTGTACATGCAAAAAAAGGTAAATGCCCGGTACGTTACACGCTTCATCTGACACGATGAACTCTCCAGAGGAACCGAAAAAAAATATAGTTATGGTAACTATACCATGCATCGTCATTTGGAGAGGTGGCACCAATTAATTATAGTGCTGCATAAAAGAGAGATTTGGAGGAGAACCCCTGACCTGCTAGTACATTCATCAAAGAAGTGGCACTGACAGCATCAGAGGGAAGGGAAACGGTCCCAAATATTTAGAAGAACTTTGGAAAGATTAAAATGACATGTTTAGATTGTGGCAAATTAATTTCATGTGGACAGATGAGTGTTACTCTAATAAATACAGCATATGAACATCATCATAGTCGATGGTTGGTAGAGACATTTTGACTATATCCTGGACCTGCCCGTCCTCGCCCAAAATGGCGCCGGAATAAATGGGACTCGTAACTCCTTGTTGTGTACTGGTTGCAGAACCTTGAAATCACGAGATACGTATGCAATTTTGAAGCACATGGCGGGCGGGGACGAGAATTGATTGAGTATTTCGACATCCCTATTGATATTAAGTTCTGATGTGTTATTGATTACTGTACTATTGAAAGTTCGAATTAACGTCACGCATGGTACTTGCCCGCAAATGTATATCTAGATAATTTTATTGTAACTGGCCCTGTCGTATTTTAATTATAAAATGTACGTCCACCGATTCCGTAACTGTTAGACACCTTAGTTCTTGCAACCTAATGGCCCGCCCGTTACGTTCCTCTACAGTGTAAATGTCTACTCATCATATACGATTACAGTTTGCTCCGTGGCCGGCCCACGTGGTTATAGGCTCGTATTTGTATAATGAAATTTTCACAATAAAGGTTTTTAAAAGAAAACATGGTAGTAGTATATACATTGGTAAAGTTTTTAATAATAGTCACTGTTTTAGAATCATTAAAAGGCAAGTGAAATAAAGCAGACCAATTACATGAAGGGTAAAAGGTATAATACGAAGGAACGCAGTAAAGATAAATGGTCAAGGGCTGTTGTGTTTTCTATTCCTGCAACATAAAGTGATCGATAAGAATCTCATATTCAGGCGTATCGGCGACTAAGACAGCAGGTCGACCCTCTTTTGCTCAACGGCTCCGTCATGGGACGAAGAAACGCTCTTTTTCTCGAAAAATGAATATATTTTACTTGCAGGACAGTTGTAAATTTTCCGGGAAAGTACATTAGCCTGGAACATTATAACATATATTTAAGAAAAAATAATGTTCGGAAGTAATAAAAAGCGTAATTTTTAGGTCATATGACCAAGCCTTTCATCATTAGAATAAGAAAAGTAAAATGAACCAATGAAAAGTTTTATTAACAAGTCACATGACTTGTTATGCTTACGTTACGCGCTGCGCGCCCCGGATGACTTCCGGATGCGCTAACGCGGCGCGTCATATGACGCATTACGCGACAACGCAGGTCCAGAATATAGTCAAAATGTCTCCACCAACCAGCGGTCGGAACACAACCCCTTTCAGCAGGCTAAATAGTTCTGTTAAATGACAACAGAAGGGACAGGCAACAAGAACCATTAGTCAAAGAGGGGAGGGCTAGTTCTTCTCTACCGGGTTACATTGGGGCGCTACTGGAACTGATCGAATTGGTAGTCTACAGTGTTTCTGGATGTTTCAGACTGAAGCTGGGGTTAGCATGAGAGCAGTACCATTTCGTAGCTCCGTCGTGGCCATTCCGCAACCAATCATGGCAGCCGCTCTTTATCGTTATTTTGGGCGGGGTGGGTGGCGGAGCCGAGCTGTTTTGCAGCCATCATTGTGTGGAGTTCAGTTCATTTCACTAGTTTTGTATTTGTCATGAGGGGTTGTTCCTAATGTTTCTATTTTAGCGAGGTAAAAAAGAGATCCCGTTAGTGGCCTACTGATTTTGCTCGATTCCTTTTCTTTTTTTTTTACATGATTTTTCGTTATCTGCAAAGACTAAACAGAGTATTGCGACTCTGTGTTTGTTTGTAAATAGAGAATGAACCAAAGAGAACCAATTCTAAAACAGTAAATACTTGGATAACAATCAATCAAATGGAGAGAGAAGCAGGCACGACGTATTACAACGGGGGCAAAGGCCTGCGTTAACTACCCTTCACTATGTGCAAAGAGAGAGTACTCCTAATAGAAATGAGGGGGGGGGGACACCATTCAAAGCAGATCAGTGTGCATAAACACGAAAATGTTTTCACTTACCACGTACTTGACATTCGACAGCTTATGATATTTGCTATTAAAAAACCATTGAAATTCACTGAAAAAACCATAGGTTATAGACCATATATAGTTAGGAATTAGCATTTACAAAACCTTGAAAATTCACTGAAAAAACCATAGGTTATAGACCATATATAGTTAGGAATTAGCATTTAAAAAACCTTATTTTACTCACACAAAACCATTGAAATTCCATATATAGTTAGTTGCACTAACTATATATCGCGCACCCGCAATCCACTGCTGATGATGTCACATATTACATCATTCATGACATGGTCAGTGACATCACTGATGACATCACTGATGACATCTCAAATGACATCACTGATGACATCACTGATGACATCTCATTTGACATCAATGACCACATCACTGATGATATCATTCATGTGACAATACAATGCATCTCCTCATATTTTAATATAACCTCTGTTTCGCCCAGTGTTAAATACAGAGTATAATTTTTGAAACCATTGACACACCAATACTAGTTACTACATATGTACTCACTGATTCCTACGTCTACACACACATTCACTCATTCACCCATACAATCATTCATACATACAATCACTCATCTTTACAACACTATCATATGCACTCATACACCTATACAGACACTCACACTCTGCCACTCATCCATGGAGTTACTCACACACCTAGTCAGTCCTGTAAAGAATCAATCACACTTCCATTTTCTTGTCTATACAGTTAAACATAGAGCACCTTATATTTTCAAACATATACTAACACATACTTACCTTGTTATACAATCATTGATATAAGTACACATTGATCTGCACAGAGTCACACACCTCCCAGCCAGCCACACACACACTCAGTCTCCCATACAAATACTTGGACAATCAATCAATAACCCATATAGTTACTCATATAGCTATTGATCAACACATGCAACAGTTTACAGAACAATAGACATACTGATGCACAAATTAAGACAGTTTAGTCACTAACCCATGCACTCAGTGAGACACATTTAATCACTCACTCATACAGTCAGTCATGCACCTACTAAATCCTTCATCCAGACACTTCTACATCCACTCATTCTTCAATATGTAAGACATATTTTAACTTTACAGAAACATACAGTCACTGGATGTTGTCATCAGTGATGTCATCAGTGATGTCATTTGAGATGTCATCAGTGATGTCATCAGTGATGTCACTGACCATGTCATGAATGATGTAATATGTGACATCATTAGCAGTGGATTGCGGGTGCGCGATATATAGTTAGTGCAACTAACTATGTATGGAATTTCAATGGTTTTGTGTGAGTAAAATAAGGTTTTTTAAATGCTAATTCCTAACTATATATGGTCTATAACCTATGGTTTTTTCAGTGAATTTTCAAGGTTTTGTAAATGCTAATTCCTAACTATATATGGTCTATAACCTATGGTTTTTTCAGTGAATATATATATATATATATTCCCGCAACAGCAGTCGTCGTCACTGGTTAGGTACTTTTTTCGGTTTGCTAATAACTTTTGCATTGTTTGACAAAGATTTGATTTCTAAAAAAGTGCTTTTTTTTTGCTTTGTTGCTTCATGGAAAGTTTCAGGGTGCTCCGTCCAGTGAGGCCAAGAAAAACAGTTTTGAATAGGAATTTTGAAACAGTGCTACAGCCAAAACAACTAAACAGATTGGCTCCAAATTTGGCAAGAAGCTAGATTTGAGTCCAGAACTGGTGCTAGTTGTGATTTAGTGTAAATCCGTTCAGTGGATTTTGTGAAAGTAAGGTAAAAAAAATATTTTGACATTATCTTTTGGGTACGAGGGCCGCAAACACAAGCTAAAAAAAATAGAGCGTTCTGATTGCCCCAGTGTTTTTTTTTTTCCTTGGGCCATTTCACTCCTGGGGGAGTGAGGGCCCTGTGTGAGCGAGCACTCTGATTTGTTGGCTGCATCATGAACAAAAATGTTGAGGTAGCCAATACAGGACTTGGGGACTTAACCCCCTCTTTCTGTCTGGCTAGATGGATTAATATCTGTGTATAGCTTTATATTTTTAAATGCACAAAGATATGTATATTGTTGGTGCCCACATGTTCTTCACTATATTACCACACCAGGAGTAGTGTACTATCACTATCTCGTGCATGGCATCGAACCTCTTTAGCAATAGTTACCCGGAGTCCTGCTTCAAAAGCACACGAGCACCACACACTGACAATTTTTTCTTTTGTTTTTCCAAAGTGCTAGTTTGTTGCTGCTTGCTTCCCATATTGTAAATGGCTGCCCCCTCCGTTCCCATAAAAAAACGTCAGTTTGCCTCCTCTACTATGACCACTAGTCTAGTGTCACACTCCAATCCCTAGCATGGTCCAATTTGCACATATATTTCAAAATATACATATTTGCCTGCCACACTGACCCCCCTCTCTTTGGTCTTCCCTCACCGTACATTTCCCAGAACGGTAAGATATATCTGAGGTACCTACTGCCTCATACCCACTTCTGTCTGGGTGTGTCTCCTCCTTCATTTATGAGGGCTGTGCTTCTGTTCTCTGTGAGAGTGAAGTGAGCAGGCATAGTGCTTTCAGTGGCTGTTACAATGGCTTGATGATGAGTATGATAGAAATCAAGTTCAAGTTCATAAGTCTTTATTTCGAATAAAATTCATAAAAGACCACGAAATAAAAATATTTACAAGATATCAACATTTTTGCATATTCCAAGGAACCCCAAATATAAAAAGAAAGGTTGCCCGTAGGCAACATACAAAATTTAAAAACAAGTTAAGAAGAAGAAAACAAGTTAATCAAAGCAGGGTTACACGTTCTTTGCACGTATCAGCCACATCCACCCCAGAAATTTAGCAACACAAATCACAGATTTTTCAGTGCGCATGTCGCGTAGTTTCAACAGGGCAGTGCGATTCTCTACACAATTTAAAGTTTTACAAATTGGTTGCAGCCATTTTAGTCGGGGCAATCGATATGCTGGGCACGCAAAAAATATATGGCCAATACTCTCAACCTGATCAGAGCAAAAAGGACACTTGGAGGTAGAAGACTTTGTCCATCTTGCAGTAAAGGAATTGATCGGCAACGTTCCCACCCGAAACTGAAAGTACAGCTTGCGGTCAAGGGCTTTGCATATCAAATCCCAAAAAGGCTCAAGGGATGGTATAATCTTATGTGATAGGAACAATCCCGTTAGGCTATTTTCTGATGAGAGTGAAACCAATGCAGATTTCTTTGCTGCCCAAAATAGCTCTTTAAACTCCACTTTGGAGGGGAACCTAGCACATTCCGGATGCAACCATAATTCAGAAAGGCCCATGGAGTGCAGAATCTGTTTGACCTCCCGCAACCAAGGGATTTTCATGGCACCCCACAATGATCTAATTTCACACAATTCGTGGGCAAAAAGGCTAAGCTCATGAGTAGTCCAGAGTCGTCGCCAAAAGGCGACAAGCCGGTACTGTGCCATCTCATCCAGAGGTCTACAGCCCAAATCCAAAAGCAAAGGTTTTATGGGTGTCGATTGCGGAAGCCCAACTAGACTCCGAAGGAACCTATTCTGTGCTATGGTCAATGCTGTCAAGCTTTTGTAGCCCCAAATGTCCGCACCGTACAAAATGGCTGCGTTAACCTTGGCCTCATAAATTTTTAAAGCTGGTGTAATGCGTTTTGTCAAGGTTTTTTTTTGTTCCTTTAGCAAGCAGCCAGTAAGGCGGACAAATTTTAGAATCAAAACCTCCAGCTGAGGATTCCAGTTAAGTTGATGGTCAAGAGTCACGCCTAAATAGGACATGACTTTGACCTGTTCAATAGGGACACCTTCTAATAAAAATGAACTTGTAATTTGTTTGTTTTTGTTAAAAACCATAAATTTCGTTTTATCAGCGTTAATCTGAAGGTCATTTTCGGAACAAAATTCTGCAAATCTATTTAGAGCTGCCTGGAGGCCACTCCGAGTCCTAGAGAGGAGCAGGGTATCATCGGCGAATATTAACATGGGGTACTTGGCCCCCCCCAGGGTGGGTGCATCAGTTTGAGTTTCATTGAAGAAGGCAACCACCCGATTAATGAATAGGAGGAACAGCGTGGGTGCCAACACACAACCCTGCCGAACCCCGCGTTCGACAGGGAAGTTGGCGGTTACCTGACCCTGCTTCCCCCATCTTACACGGGCAAAATTATCCTCGTGTAGACGCCTAACCAGCTCTAGAAGTTCAAGTGGAAGGCCCATAAGTCTAAGGGCATCCCATAACTTGGCCCTCGGAACCAGGTCGAAAGCCGACCTGAGATCGACAAAGGCGGCGTACATGACACCTCCGCCCAAGAGGACCACCTTCCAATATAACATGGTAAGGCGAAACACCTGGTCTAGGGTGCTAGTACCTGATCTAAACCCTGCTTGCAAGGGGGAGAGTATATTATTCTCCTCCATCCACCCCTGGATTCTAGCTAGGGCCATTCTTGATACCACTTTCTGAATAGTATCAATCAAGCTGATGGGGCGATAATTTTTCGGAGAAGTTCGATCCCCTTTCTTGTGTACCGGAAGTATTTCAGCCCCTTTCCAGGATTGTGGCACCCTAGCTCCCGCTGCAATAGAGTTTGCTAAAATTGTTATATAAGGGACCCATGATTCTATATTTAATTTAAAAAGATCTGCAGGAACAGCATCTATGCCTGGGGCTTTCCCAGACTGGACTAAGTGTAAGGCATGTTCAGTGTCAGAGAAGCAGAAGTTAAGAACATCCCCATAAACTTCTAGTGAGGTCCCCACTACAGACTCAGTAGCTAAATGAACAATGTTAGGGTCTTTAAATTGAGAGGAAAAGAATTCCACCCAATCATCAGAGGAAACATAATTTTCCGGAGTAAGTGAGTCAGAACCCCGACCCCACCTAACCAACTCCCAAAACTTAATCTGGTTGGATGATTCACAGGCTTTAAGGAGTTCCGTCCAATATGAATCGTCCCATTCCCTTTTGGCTTCCCAAATAACGTGTTTATAGGCCTGTCGGGCTGTCCTGATTTCTGGGGTATTTCTAGATTTAACAGCAGCGATTAGTATACTATGGGCCTCTCTACAATTTTTAGTATACCAACCTTTGGGTTGCTTCACTTTCTGTTTTCTATATGGCCTAGTAAGCAGTTCTTTAATGGCCGCAAAACATGTCTCGTGAAGATCAACAATAGTGGGCTTAGCCCTGTCGTCGTCAGGTGAAAATGCAAGCATCTTGTCTCTGGTTTCAAGGACAAGATTTTCTATTTGACTGACAAGCTCCTGATCTACTATGACCCTCGGCCATTGGACTCGTCTTCTATTGTCACTTAGAACCAGATCTGATGTAATGCAGGCTGTTTCAGCCTGGGGGGGTGCTAAACCCGGGACCTTAAATACAAGTAAGAGCGGATCATGATCACTCTCTGGCCTTATTTCGATTGACATGTCCACTACTGTGTCCCAGGAATCAATATTGACCAAAATATAGTCAATACGACTCACACCAAGCCCATTATTGAAAGTTGGATTGCCCACCTTATCAGATAAGCAACGCCCGCTCACCGCCCGGAACCCCCATTCCAAACAGAAACCAAGCCAGTGGAGGGCAGCCTCCGTACCCTTAACTCCCTTAGTTATAGCCAGCGGGGGAATGTTCCAGACAGAGTCATCCTCCAACCCTATATCCTCACCAAGATTCATAATGGGTTCAAATGTGCAGTTCAAGTCGCCAGCCACCAAAACGAGCTGGTCACTTTTCTGCTCATTTAGGAAGGCTTCCAAGTCATTAAGGATGGGTTGTTTTTTTCCACCCTGACAACCCCGGGCATAGATATTAATTAAAAGGATATCCTTGCAATTCTCCTTGCGTAATAATAGACAAAGGAGATCGGGGTTCTTCACCTGGATTTCCTTCACACTAAAGCAGAGTGAGTTTTTTACCCAAATAGTTAACCCACCTGAAGGCCTGCCCCTAAGACCCTGCAAAGCAGGTATATAAAAGTTTAGAAAACCTACTCTAAACAGGGGATCAACTGACCAGGTTTCCTGGAAAACGATGATATCGTGAGTGGTGATGAAATCGACCCAATCATCGTTGTCCAGGCGACCCCTTAAACCTGCTAATTTCCAAGATGCCATATTTATTGGATTAGCTGGATTACTAAAACTGGAGGTCGCAGTATGTCCCGGAACTCCAGACTCAATCAGAATACGCTCACCAACAATGTCCACTAGAAGTAGTAAACCCGATGGCATCATGGTGCAATCTATACTAGGTGCTACCCGGGAAGGCAAGCTGAGATCTACTGGATGCTTTAGAGCAACCCCCCCCCATGTCAGTCAACCTCATCCAAACAGCCAAACATGTTACAGGTAGGCACGCCTTGCCATCCAGTGTTCTGTGTGGGCCCACCGTACCCAAAACCTCTATGCCTGGGCTTTTGAATTGTCATCCAAGACCCACCCATGTCAAATTGCCGTTGAGGGGGATAAAAAAAGGTGAGGGGTCTAACAACGATTGACTGATCATCTTCATAATGGGGCCATGAACAAAGGTGCTGTGCAGTGTTGGAATCAGCAAATGACACCACTATACAGTCACCAGTAATGTTTTTATAAGTGCGTCCAACCCATGGTACTCTTCGCACCATTAAGACCTGGCTTCTTAGGTGACTAGGTATCTGTCTGTTCTTGTTTAGCCAGTGAATGACCTTATTTTTAAGAGACCAAGGGTCCTCTTTTGTTTGTTGGCCAAGAGAAGGAACACCAGTTAGTATGATGACATATGAGCTCGCCTCAGGAGGTAGATCAATATATCCACCACGAAAGTTTGGTCTACTAGATTCTAACGGTGGACAGTTTTTGTTAATCAAGTCGTTAGAACGTTGTACAACAGGTTGTAGGCTAGGTTTGGGACGTGTTGTATTCTGTGATGCGGTAGTGTGAGCCCTCGCCTTTGATGGAATTGTAGTTTTAGCAGGACAAGCTTGTTGTGTGGGTTTCGGTGGTATTGGGTCTTGAGGCATAGAACAAAGGCTAAGATTAGAAGAGTTGATGGCACTATCTCCAACAATTGTGCGAGGTTTAGGCACAGGTTTGGGGTTTGTGGTGGGGGGGGCAGGTGGGTCTGCCACAGGTGGCTGTGAAGTCAAGCTCCCATCCTGTATGACCCTAGCTTCCATTTGCTTGAGACTAAGGCTAGCCAATGTAACAATAGTTTTGTCCATTTCTAACAAATGGTTTTCCATACGGGAGAGTCGTAGTTCTAGGGGATTAAGTAACTTTTTGAGCGTGTCCCAAACTGTTTGTAAAAATTCCTCATCCCTCCTTCTGTCCCCCTCAACCTCACTCAATCTACACTTATTTGGTACTATGTTATGGTTGACCTGGGAATTTTCCACTAAGGAATCAAACTCGACATCACTTGGGGCAAAACTAATGTCACTACCAAGTGGAGCAGGTACAACTTTATCTTTTGCATCCTCTGTCCCTAGTATACCCAATGGACGTCGATTATTAAAAAACTGGAAACGGGCAATCCTTGCCTTTTTACGAGCAAAGGTAGACCTTGCCAGAATTTTTTTCCGCTGGAGAGCAGCCTTTCTAGCGATAGCAGCTGACCTGGGCATAACAATTTTCCCCGGTGATTTTTTCCCTGCCACAAAAATAGATGGTGGTACAGGCACCTCTGAAGCGGTTGGAATAGAAACCTTAACTTGCTTAAGAGGAGATACGGGTGGCGGGTGATGCATTTCAGCCATTGTAATCAAGGGGCGAGGACCAGCTGGACGCTCGGGAGTTAGTGCTAAGGCCAGCTTTCCTAGGGACGATTTTTTAGAGGAAGCAATGTCCATAGACAGTTTCCGCGCAGCATCTAATTCCAAGGAAACCATGTGCTGCATTTTATTTATTTCAGCATCAATGGCCAAGTTAGTCTTTGTGAGGAAATCATCCAGAGTCCCACTAGGTTTTTTGAGACCCATGGCAGTTTTGCTCCGACTACCCCGTGAGCACATTATTGACACAGCAGAAAACAAGGATACACAATGAGGTTAACACTAATAACAAAAAAGGTAATATAATGAACCCAAGGGGGGTGGCCCTGCCCAGCCCTCTTAGACCTCGAACGGCCTCAAACGGCCCGCTCTTAGCCCGGTCTTCGCCCCGGCGCTGCGTCCTGCGCTGCGGGAGACAAACACTGTTTATAGTAACTAAGATTAGGCGGAGGGTGGAGCTACAGGGAGAGCGGACCGGAAGGTGGACTCGGTCTCGCAGGGACACCTGGGATAGGTAGTCCCTGCACGCTCGCAGCCCTGTAGCCTTGCTGGTCCCTCTGTCCAAAGCAAAGTGCCCCCACAGCAACAGGCAGAGTCCAAGCAAACGAAGCGGCACCCGCGGAGCGGGTGCGGCGAGCTTCTCTCTCAAGGCAGCAGAAGGCAGGTGAGCGCGAGTCCCACAGAGCGCTGACGGTGAATGGTGTCCCAAAGGTCAAGGGCTGTTCCAGGTGATTTTCACAGCACACCGAGGGGCAGAGGGCGGAGCTACAGGGAGAGCGGACCGGAAGGTGGACTCGGTCTCGCAGGGACACCTGGGATAGGTAGTCCCTGCACGCTTGCAGCCCTGTAGCCTTGCTGGTCCCTCTGTCCAAAGCAAAGTGCCCCCACAGCAACAGGCAGAGTCCAAGCAAACGAAGCGGCACCCGCGGAGCGGGTGCGGCGAGCTTCTCTCTCAAGGCAGCAGAAGGCAGGTGAGCGCGAGTCCCACAGAGCGCTGACGGTGAATGGTATGATAGAAATCACAATCTACTGAAGGTCCATGTAGACGGTTGGGAGACAGAGAACATGACAGCACTAGCCACACACACATAAACACACACAATCACACACACACTACACACACACACTACACACACAACCACACACACACACAACCACACACACAACCACACACACAACCGCAAACACAACCATACACACAACCATACACACAACCACACACACACAACCACACACATACGACCACACACACAACCACACACAACCACACACAACCACACAACAACACACACACACACAACCACACACCACCACACACCATCAGTGCACACTTTCACCAGTCATCCACACACCACCAGCTGTCAGTGCACGCTTGCACCAGGCACACACACCACCAGCCAGCAGTGCACACTTCCACCAGGCACACACCAACAGCCATCAGTGCACAATTTCTACCGGCACACACACCACTAGCCATCACTGCACACATCAATTGTTAACGCATCCACAATTAACTATTGCAGCAATCGCAGTATGGCACACTTTACTTTTAAAAATATTCATCTAAAGTGCAGCATGCCACCATTGCTACAAAAATAAATACACATTTTTTTGGCCTACAATTTATTGACTTTTGTTGCAATTAGTGTTGCAATATTTAGCAATGCCAAAAGCTCAAACTTAATTACTGCGAGACCTATTGCATTGCAAATGCTTGTTTACCATTGGTTTCTGTGGGCATTACAGCAGTGTTATTTCAATCTCAATGTGTCAAAAGGCAGTATCAAAACGGTTCTTAGTATTAAACTTTAACTATTTCTGTAACTTCATCTTTTCAAAGACTTTTGTCTGACTTTGGGCATAATCTAACAATTAGTTTACACATGCGTAGTAGTACTGTTATAGTTATATGTTATGCTGACTTGTTTTATATTCATTGGAATGGCCAAGACCAAGAGTCTTCCTTCTTACTTTTTTTACCAAGCTGTGATGAAGGCAAGTCTGTGAATTAGCCAATAACAATGTCCAGAGAACTCTCTGCTAAATGTTAACCAACGTGAGGCAAGAAGATGGCAACCAAAAAATCGCTTCCTGACGATAAAGTGACCAGTGAGGGGATGTCTGTCACCATTCGAAAGAATACTGGTACCAAAGTATCTTCCTTTTTTATGAAGGTGTTCTTCTTCTTCTGGGTAGAAAGATATTGGGAATAACCCTAAACGAATGGTACCACCACCAAAATTAAAGCAGATATCTCTCAGTGACACAGTGACTGAAGATATGGCTGTGACCAGTGACCCAGAAACTGATTTCGCCCAACAAACAGAATCTTACAACAAATCATGCTGGGCAGCAGGATGTTGTGCCTGTTCTAACGTCATTAAAACCATATTAAAAATTTCCTTCTCCAAGAAAAAAGGGGAAACTTCTCCATCTTCTGCAAACTCTCATCAGATGGAGGTGACATGACTTGGACCCCAGTACCCAGGCTTGGAAGAAAGAGCAAAAGAAAGGAACCCAGAAAGCCTAGTTGGCTGTCGGGAAGGTAAACCGGCCATTGTTTATGGTTCCATGTTTAAATATAGATTACAAAAATATAGTTAACAAAAATATAGATGTAAAAATATCGGTTACAAAAATATCGACTCCCTATACTTAAACAGGTAAGTACAATAATATCGACTCAAAAATATAGATGTAAAAAATATCGACTTTAAAAAAATAATATAACTTAAATTAAATAATTAAATATTATTAATATTATTAACAAAATAAATAACATTACATTTATATTTTAACTATTTATAACAAATAAACTTAATTTAATCATTATAAACTTAATAAGTGTGTACACATACATATATTTTCTTAAATACATTTTATTATTATCTTTATTTAATTAATAAACTTTAATAATTATATAAAAATAAAATAAAAACATATATAAAACATTTTGAATTAAATAACATTTTCTATATTTAATTAACACATAAAAGTATTTAAAAATAATAATACATACATTTAATTACAAAATTAAAACATTAGTAGTTAAAACATTCGATAGCGAAGGGGTAAAAATTACTATTCCCACTCCAAAGGGTGCAACAGTAGGGAAAGCGCTGGATAGCGTAGGGGTAAAAATTACTATTCCCACACCAGAGGGTGCAACAGTAGGGAAAGCGCTGGATAGCGTAGGGGTAGAAATTTCTATTCCCACTCCAGAGGATGCAACAGTAGGGAAAGCATTGGATAGCGTAGGGGTAAAAATTACTATTCCCACTCCAGAGGGTGCAACAGTAGGGAAAGCATTGGATAGCGTAGGGGTAACAATTACTATTTCCAATCCAAAGGGTGCAACAGTAGGGAAAGCGTTGGATAGCATAGGGGTAAAAATTACTATTCCCACTCCAGAGGGTGCAACAGTAGGGAAAGCGTTGGATAGCGTAGGGGTAAAAATTACTATTTCCACTCCAAAGGGTGCAACAGTAGGGAAAGCGTTGGATAGCGTAGGGGTAAAAATTACTATTCCCACTCCAGAGGGTGCAACAGTAGGGAAAGCGTTGGATAGCGTAGGGATAAACATTACTATTCCAACTCCAGTGAGTGCAACAGTAGGTAAAGCGCTGAATAGCGTAGAGATAAAAATTACTATTCCCACTCCAAAGGGTGCAACAGTAGGGAAAGCGCTGGATAGTGTAGGGGTAAAAATTACTATTGCCACTCCAGAGGGTGCAACAGTAGGGAAAGCGTTGGATAGCGTAGGAGTAAAAATTACTATTCCCACTCCAGAGGGTGCAACAGTAGGGAAAGCATTGGATAGCGTAGGTGTAAAAATTACTATTCCCACTCCAGAGGGTGCAACAGTAGGGAAAGCGTTGGATAGCGTAGGGGTAAAAATTACTATTCCCACTCCAGAGAGTGCAACAGTAGGGAAAGCGTTGGATAGCGTAGGGGTGAAAATTACTATTCCCACTCCACAGGGTACAACAGTAGGGAAAGTGCTGGTACCCAAAACAATAAAAAAACAAACTATAACATTTTTTATTACATTTAATTTCCAATATAAACATAATTATTATGTACATTTAAATATTTTATTATTAACAAAGATAATAAAAGAATATATATTTACACATTATTTAACACTATAATATCCACCACAAACCTAAAAATAATTACACAATTACATTTAATATTTACTAATTAATTAATGATAATTAAATTATTTTTTAAAATAATTAATTAATTATTTAATTGACAGATTTCACACCATATACACTTATAAACACCACAACACAAACCTAAATTTAATTACACATTTACAATTAATAATTACTAATTAACTAATGGTAATTAATTTATAAAGTATTTAATAATCAATCAATAACAATTTAATTACTTCACACCATTTACACATATAAACTCCACTACACACACCTTAAATTAATTAAACAATTAACATAATTAATTAATATAATTAATTAAGTAACATATTTTATTAATAATTGACTAATTGAAATTAAATAACAAATAATTATTAAATTAACACATTAATTAATCAATTAATTTTATATATTTAAATTACTTCCCATCCTATTCCCCTATAAACCCACAACCCGCTACAGAACTAATAACACAGAATTCAACATAATATACATTAATAACTATTAAAATTCAAAAACATATATTAAAATGACAAACAATTCTCATTAAAAACACTAAAATACATGACATTATTAAAAAATCGATATTTTTGTAAACGATATTTATTACAACTATATTATTGTTATCGATATTACTTACCTGTCTGTCGACATTCTGGTCAAACTATATTTTTGTTATCGATATTTCTTCATTTCGATATTTCTGCAGGGATATTTGTGTCGGACGATATTTCTCTGACGATATTCCTGCTTTGCACTATTGTTTATGACTACAGTGGCACTGAGAAAGTGCACATCACTTATGTTCAGCCTGATTGTGCAACACCATCACCTGTCTCCATCTTCTAAAATGTTCCTGAAATAGCAGCAATAGCCCCAGCAGTAGTCTCAGCTGGCCTTAATCAAAAGCAACCCCAGACTGGCTCCACCCTATGAGGCATATTATCAAGGACCGGTGTTAAAATTATCGCCGTTTCATCGGCAGGAAACTGACGATAAAACGGCGATAATGGGCTTGATAATACGCCCTTGTTAATTCCCAAAGAAGCCCATGTTCTTGAGTTAACCGTAGGGGCATATTATCAAGGACTAGTGTTAAAATTATCGCCGTTTTTTCATAGGTGCATATTATCAAGGACTAGTGTTAAAATGATCGCCATTTTAGCGGCAGGAAACTGCCGATAAAACGACGATAATGGGCTTGATAATATGCCCTTGTTAATTCCCATAGAAGCCCATGTTAACACAAGAACTTGGGCTTCTATGGGAATTAACAAGGGCGTATTATCAAGCCCATTATCGCCTTTTTATCAGCAGTTTCCTGCCGATAAAATGGCAATAATGTTAACACTAGTCCTTCATAATATGCTCCTATGTTCTTTGGTGGATGGCTCTATAAGGAATCTCTCCTTCCCATTTTGAGACTTCTGTATAGATAGGCAGATTGAGGAACACCTGGGAGACTGCACAATTTGCTGCAAACTAGTGTGTAATGGGGAGTCAGTTAAACGTCATGATACCAGGAGCTTAATGGTCCACATGAAAGAAGACACCGGAGCAGCACATTAGAAAGATGGGTGTTGGTAAGAAAGGAGATGATAAAGATAAAGATAATGATGTAATATCTGGGTAAACAACCATGCTGCTCATAGTCTGTGTACAGTGTCTGGATCAGCATCTACTTGCCATAAGGTAAAGGGGGTTATGGGGGTCACCCCAAAGCACCCAGGAAGCTTACCTCAAAAGAAGTCGCTTGAGGGGGGATTGTTACAAAAAAACAGAAACAATACACACTATCAATGCTATGTTCTTCAAAGATGCACCCTACCACATAATCCATCACCTGTTCTATTTATAAAATGGGAAACAGGCCGGAATGTTGGCGATTGGCATCCTCCCCTTTTCTTTGGTGAAGGCCATGAGTCTTTTCGAATTTGTGGATGCCCTTTTTCCATAGAAAGTTCAAATTATTTCTAAACTGTCGCAATGCCACATTTGCATCATGAAGTGCTGAGATTGGTTGCTGCTTACACAATGAAGGAGGGTACTGTACATCCCATCCATCGCACTACATTCATGTTGAGCAATTGTCAAGCTACGGACTCCATGTGCATCACTGCACACTGGGTCTCTTTCGGGTGGGTTAAGACCAAGCTGTCAATTAATCTTTTTAAGATGGTCATTAGCATGACTGTTCCTTCAGAACAAGGACCTAAAAATGAAGATGATCTCTTTATTCTGGCCTAAAAAGTAGCAATCCAATGTCTGTTGTACGAAAAACTTAAACTGAACAGAACTTATTTTTATTATATTTTGGTGTGCTAAGTGATATTAATAAGAAAAAATGTACTAGTGTCCTTAGTGCAAAAGAACAGTCATTTTGATGTGGTGGCAAACCATGACAACTATTTCACTGTTAACATCAACTGCAGACTTTGCTATTAACAACTTTGAAATGAATGCTACTGTTTCTTGAAGGACTTCACCACCAGCTATGCCTACTATTTCATTTTCAAGCTTGACCATCATTGAAGATAGAGAGCACCGCAATACAGATGTATGTGGCTTTGATAGAAAAAGTGACAGATATACGACATTGATTTGGAAACCAGCCACTTGGAATAATTAATAAATGCTATATGACTGATGTGGAGCATAGGTGGGGCTTAGCTAAACCATGGTGCAATGGTACCTGCGTTGCAGGCAGGATTGTTTTTGTGCAAAAAGCAACACCTTCCAACACAACAACAATCCTTAGACACTTAGAGGAAGCAATGAGGAGAAAGAAATATATTTCTCCTTGTTGCACCTCAGGAAGATGTACCATTTTGGGGCATTCCCAGATCTGTTTTTCTTTGCAAATGTGTCAAGATGCCAAAAAGCATGGGTGGATGTGTGGGAAAACCAACGCTCCACCCATATGACTCCAGTTTTACCAAGCCAATCAGGCCAGACAAGGTGGCTATGCATGGCTTGGTAAATCTGACTTAATGATTGTGTTGCCCTTGGATCACCTTGCATGATGCAAGGACAATGCAATCCTTTGCTAAATCTGTCTATCAGTGTCATAAGAAATTGGTTTAAAATTTTTTAAATGAAAATAATACCCATAACAAAGGAATCAGAAAATGGTGAAAAAGAGTTAATAAAGCTTTAGATTATATAGTAACATTACTTATATGCCTAAAACGAAAATTCAGTTAGGACATGGCAATATTTTACAAATGACCAAACACTATTGCATTTTATCCTCCATGTATGTTCTTATTTCGACTAATAGGGCACTTCAGGTGAAGCAACTAGCACCCAAGGGAAACGCAAAGCCCAAAGAAAGAGTGCTAGATTAGGAAATCATTATTTTAGGACGACCTACAAAACCCTGCTCAATCAAATTTACAAACATAATGCACATTCAATGTAACAAAATTAAAATTAAAACAAACACACTAACATGTTCTTGAAGAGTATTTTTAAAACAGTTATTTACTTCTACTGTTGAGAAATTGTGCATACTTTTAAAGAACCTGTCATGCTAGATGTATGCTCTAAATACAGTTAATAATGCTTCACAAACTAAGGAACATCGAAGTCTAGTCAAATCAAATCGAGCTTTATTCGGTCATATTCATATAATCATAAAAGCAAACATCAAGATCAATAAAAAAGACAAATCACAGTGTAAAAATACAGATTTCAAGAAAATGGTAAAACTGTACATTTTAAAATATTTATAAAAAAGGTTTAAAAGGGGAATAGCCCGTCAGGGATCAAAGGACATACTTTTCCTCAGCCACACAGCTTTCTTCAAAAAGCTAGAAACCCTCCAAGCCGAAAGTTAATTCTCCAATTATTGCAATCGCACGACGGCTGGACGACATTGTCTCAGGCTGAAGGAACTTAGAATAGGAAGTATTCAGAATTTCCTTAATTCATTAAAAAATGTACCAAAAGAAAAATAAGTGAATGGTAGACTGTTCTGATGTAAAATCACACATACACCGAGGGAGTTCTCTTGACCAGTCATTCATTAGCAGGATAGTCAAGATTCTGTGGACTATACCTAATCGGAATCTCATTAATAACATTCTGTCGTGATCTTTGGAGACAAAATTTAAGCACGGGTCCATATCATAGGTTGTAAGCCTTAGCTGATGGTAGATGACGGTGGGTTTTGGAGCTTCAACCGCCAATCTCACAGATCCCAATATATCCAAACAATCTTCTTCAGGGATTTCCTTGACATTTGGGTCATTGCGTTCGGTTTTAAATAATACTCAGGATGACCAAGATCTTTGGCAAACTGGAATATATACCTGAGCCAAGGAATTTTCAATGCTCCATCTAGCTTCATGTAATCGTAAAGGATATCGCGATTTAATTGGATCTGTTCACTAGACCAAATCCTGTGCCAAAGGAGTATGGGCTCGAGTTTAATAAGATCCATAATGTATGAAAAACCCAACTCCTCATGGCAAACAAAAGAAGACGTACCAGGTGGAACACCAAGAATAAAACGAAGAAAGACATTTTCTACTGTTTGCAGGGAAGTGGGATTAGAGATGCCCCAAACCCCAGCTCCATATACTGAGGCCGATACATACTGAGCCTTGTATATATGTATACGCTCCCTGGGTGGTTTCCTCCCCAGCCTTTTAGTAAAGGTGGTCAAGGCACTAATGGATCTTTTAAAGGACATTTTTTTCTGGGTGATTGCTTGGCTCCAAGTATCGTTGAAGCTAGAGGACGCTAAGATATGAAAAGGTCCTTGTATTAGCTAGCTTGCTTCCCTCCAGAAAAATGTCTCGGCCAGTAGTGCTCCGAGACCCAGATACATAATTCATTCTGAAGGTCTTAGAGAGGTTTATTTTTAATCCCAGGTCACCCATAAAATCACTAAAACTGGTCAGAGCTTTTTGTAGGCCATTGCCTGTGCGCGCTATGATGACCGCATCGTCGGCGTAGAGGAGAGCAGAGATTCCTCTCCCACCAACTTGCGGGTAGTCTGAACCCCCCCTTAAGAAGTGCGTCGGCCATACCATTTATATATAAGTTAAAAAGAAAGGGCGACAGCACGCAGCCCTGGCGCACTCCTCTTCTAACAGGAAATCCCGAAGTACATTGCCCCTTCGTCCCAATCTAACACTAGCTGAAGCTCTCTCATAAAAACAGTGCAGGAAAGCTATTAGGCCATGATCCACCCCAAGATCGACAAGAGTCTTCCATAGTCTTGCATGGACAACAGAGTCGAAGGCTGCAGTCAAGTCAACGAAAACTAAATATAGTTTCCCATTTTTTGCTTGTGTATACTTCCCGACTAACATAGACAGGTTAAGACTTTGTTCAAGGGTACCCAGGCCCTCCCGGAACCCATTCCAACCTCCTTGACTCACATCAGTCAGGATTTAGGAAAGGGTGTAGCACAGAAACTGCAATCCTCAACATAATTGATGACATACACAAATCACTGGACTCAGACCAATGCTGCCTCCTCATTCTCCTCGACCTATTGGCAGCATTCGACACAGTTGACCATATTCTTCTCCTCAAAGCCCTTGAAGAAAGGGCTGGTCTATATGATGTGGTCCTCAACTGGTTCTCCTCATTCCTACATATTCGCTCCCAAAGAATCCAAATGAGAAGCTTTGAATCCGACCTTCATCCAGTCAAAAGAGGAGTTCCACAAGGTTCAGTGCTCTCCACTCAACTCTTCAACATCTACATGGAACCCCTCTCCACCCTACTCAGGAAAGCTAACATTCCCTTCCACCTCTACGCGGACGATACCCAAATCTATCTGGAAATCTCCTCCGCTAACGGCATTCACAGACTCAACGAAACACTAAAGGAAGTCCAACGCTGGCTGTCAAGCAACCATCTAAAGTTGAACCCTGACAAAACTGAATTACTCCTCATCTCTAACAAAGAAGAGAACCCACAAATGATCGAATGGCTAAAAGATATAGACGCGCTCAATGAGAATCTCACCGTAGCGGACTCCGTCAAATCACAAGGCATCACACTTGTCTCCAAACTAGACTTGACCAAACACATCAAGATCTCAGCAAAGAGCGCCTTCCTTAATCTGAAGCTACTAAGCAAAATAAAACCTTTCATCCCACCCAATGATCTCAAACAAGCTACCCAAGCATTGGTGCTGTCAAAACTTGATTATGTTATTGCAATCCTCTCTGGAATACCCAAAATCCATCTTGCTCCTCTGAAACCAACCCTCAACGCGGCTGCCACAATGGTCACTGGACTAAAGAAATTTGACCACATCTCTCCGGCACTAAAAGAACTCAAATGTTTACCAATAGAATTGCGGGCGAACTTTAGAACAGCCTGCCTCACCCACAAAGCCCTTCACACAGGCAAACCTGAATATCTGTCGTCCAAACTTAACAAAGCAGGTCAGAACAGGAACCTTAGAAGCTCTAACACCTTACTTCTGATTCCACTAAAAACTCGAAAACAAAACTCCAGGGACCGGTCTTTTGCCGGTAATGCGCCCAAAATGTGGAACTCTATCCCCCCCACATTAGAACTATTCCTTCCTTCTCTAAATTCAAAAGTCATCTCAAATTCCTGTTCCTTGATCGCTCCTTAACTATCAGATAGGATCAGCCTGGAGTGTCTTAAGAGATTCTACTCCCCACCCGGATGGGGACGGCCAAAACGCTGTAATGGATCTCTCCCTCTTCCTCCTACTGTGATTCGTACCCTGAATGTCTCATTGGACTGTTCTGTATTTTTTTCTGCTTTGTTTGCTTTCTTTTGCTCCGCTCTGTAATTATGTGAAGCACTCCGATACTTTACTGTCTGGCTAGCGCTATATAAAACTTCCTAAATAAAATAAAAATAAATTAGACTCAGTTGCCCAGTCCTGTAACCGTTGGAGGATAACGCGGCCAATCACCTTTACCATAGAATCAAGAACGGAGATTGGTCTGTAACAGACAGGATCTTGACAATCTCCATTCTTGAGTATTGGCACGATGGCTGATTCAGACCAAGTCTTAGGGAAGGTGGAGCCGTCGCTGGCATTAATCAGCTGTGTTAAAAGAGGGGCCCATAACAATACATTTGACTTAAACAGGTCAACTGGAACCCCATCGGGGCCAGGGGCCTTGCCCCCCTTACTGCGCTCAAGGGCTAACATAGTTTCATCCAGAGTAAAATGAAAGTTGCCTTTGTATGTGGATGGGGACTGCGGAAGTGGATACTCATTAAGAGATGGGCCATTATATAAAGCAGAGTAATGGGTTATCCAGTCCTTTTCTGAAATGGCCAATTCAATGGTAGGTCTCCCATCCCCTATCATGGGTGGAGTTCATAACATTTTCCAAAAGGCCACAGAGTCCTTTTTTATTGCGGCCTCATGTAACTCCCCCCACGCTTTTTCCCTCGGTGATCTCTTTCTACCTGCTATTGCTTTCCTGTACATGGCTCTCGTCCTCTTTACCTCCCGTTGTGATCTGGGTTGTTTATGAAGTTCCAGTTTAAGACTGGAGTACGCTTTAGTGCAAGCGCTATCGAACCAACCAGTTGTTTTAGGGGAAGAACCACGTTGGACAGACAATAGCTTTTTAACCTCATTAGTTATCTCATTAAAAGTGGAGGTGATTTCTTCCGGAGGCAAATATCAAAAGCAGATTTATGGATAGAAATTAGCTGCTTGGTCAATACCTCAGGTTGAACATTCGACCAGCGAATAGCGTATCCATTGGTTCTATTAAATTCCAATGTGCCCGCCATACTCTTAACAGTTTTATTCCTCACAGGCCCAAAAGCTTGCAGGTGGAACTTAAGGCGAAGCGGGTAATGATCACTCAAAGCCACAGTCCCTATGTCAAAAGATAGCAGATTGAAAGCAAATGTAAGTGAAACCAAAATAAAATCTATAATAGAGGATAGGCCTCTTCCATTAAAAGTAGCAGACATGGGAACAGGAGAAGGAACTAAATCATTGGCGAAACCCAAATCATATTGAGACATCAGATCATTAAGGTGGTCGCCCAGCTTAGAATGTGTAAAATGACAATTAGAGACCCCCTGATCCATCAGGTACCCACACTTTTTTTTAACTCAATGGTCTACATAATCCACAATTAAAATCCCCCATTCATAAAATACTAGAGTCCACATAGTCAGGGTTCAAATAGCATCCAGGGTCTCAGCAATACAAGAGAGCTCAGCCTCTACATTCTCTGCGGGAACATTATTATAAAAGTTCACCAAAAGGATTCTTTTTGTGCTTGTTACAGAGAGTTGAACAATCTGATGGTAACAATCCCCCCCTTTAGTTGAAATCTTGTCCAGACATAACGAGTTGGATACATATGTACACAATCCTCCCTTGGGCCGACCTCCTAAACCTCTTCCAGCCGGTGAATTAAAAGTCAAGTAACCCTGTATGTGAACAGGTTCCAACGCCCACGTTTCCTGAAGGCAGATGATATCTGTTTTTTCTATATAGCCAACCCATACTGGGTTTGTAGACTTTTCACGGAGCCCAGCAATATTCCAAGAGATGATGTTAATGTCAGATAATTCTTTTTTCTACGGCTTAACAACACTCCCGTGATAGTTGGATTGATTCTGGCATTGACAGGTATCTCTTCTATCCTGGGCAAAATAGTATCTAGTCTACCAAGAGTTGGACTTGGAAGACAATTAGGGACTATATTAGAAGATTCAGGATGAAGCTCCAAGCTGTCAATTTGCCCCTCGAGGGGTCCCATGCAGGAGTTATTACTAGTGACCACCTTGATATCGCACTGTGTAGGGGTGGGGATAGACAGTCAGTCAACCGCATCTAGATTACAAAGTGGCTCGTAAAAGTTTGTAACTAATATAGAATATCCAGAATGTGGCAAAGGACCGTCAAGCACCCTCACACATGGTTTTTGAAATCTATCAGACCTATAGAAAAAACCCAAAGATACCATGTTAATCCCCTGTGACTTTATTGGAAGAAAAGCCACCCTACTGAGAATTGTACGAACCAGCAGAGGTGAGGCAAAAGAGAGGACAACACAGTCCCCCTCCAGAGATTTTACAGAACCACCCACCCAGTCTATCTTACGGGCCATCTTAAAGTTAAAAAAAAGCTTGTTTGACAGGCCTGTCCTCCCAGATAGAAAATGGAGAGATCTATTACACAAAGTTGACCAGTGCTCCAATTCCCTCTGGCGTAATGTGGGAACATTTTCTAGGACTACAGTTAATGGATTTGCTTCTGGGGGCAAATGGAATGTGCCTCCTCTGTTGTGCCTGAGCCATCCTTGATTGAGTGGGTAGCTCATTGCTTAAAGCATATATCTGGGTCTGAACTGGGGTGGCGAAGTGAGCTAAAGAACGATGATGGATTCAACCCAGATCTGTGACTGGGGGTGAGTGTCTGAAAAGTTTCAGCGCTGTGTCCATCATCTCCTTGTGTTTGCTCTAGCAATATTCTTTTACTTTTTACAAATATTCAATATGTTTACTCCAGAGCATTTACTATCTAGCACATTGATTTCCTGGGTACATAGTTACATGATTACTTGTTAAATTGATATACCATTTGCATATTTTGCTTGGAAGGATAGGATAGTCCACTTTGAGAGATGAATACGTAAACTCAAAATGTCTGGGTTTATGGCAAATGTATTGGCGGCTTTCTGAAGACAAAACATGCTTTGGCCACTGCTTGAAGGAACTGAAACTGATTTGCTTGTTACACAATAAATCCAGACTTTTTATTAGTAAATATTCAAAATGTCTACATGGAACGTTACTATTTCCACTCCCGAGTAAAAAACTAAGGAGAGAAAATAAGGTGAAGATTGCGGAAGATAAATTAAACTTAACATTGTTCGGGCTGTAGCAGTTCCACTTGATAAATTAGGTAAATGTAGCAATTACTTAAGATCACTCAAGGAAATAACTTAATTCACTACACAATTAATATATTTAGTTTTAGATAGGAAATAAAGGGGGTACATTCTAGCCTGGAGATTTTGTAGAAAGTACCAGGTCAAATAGCTTATTGTTATTACAATGCTAGTTCAACTAACATCATGCTGAAATTCCAATCCTCGCAGCGCTTGACATAAAATGCTATATTGCTAGTCCCCCCTTTTTTTCCAATGTGCATACCCTGTGGAAGAAAGATCTCCAGGGTATTCCAGATAGATGGATCAGCAACAGTATGAATTTAAAGATATTAATGTCAACATTGTCTAAAAAAAAAAAAACTTTCGAGATTAGGATAACATATATACAGTAGTTTAGTATAAAAAGTGCTAAAGAATATGCGGTGCTTTAATATGAGCAAGTTCATCCCTCAAATTTAGAACCAGATAATTTAAGTAGATTGGTATGGTGCCTAAATATTGAGTCTAACAGTTTTATGGCCATTAGGGTCAAAATATAGGGACTGCAAAAATATTGTAGCATATCAATGGTAAGTACTGTTTTTATGTTATTCATTGATAGTGATATTACCAATATCATGTACTAGAATATCATGATATTTATTATAGGTAGCTTTCTTCACGGAAGAAAGAGGTGTTGTGTTCTTGGCCTCCAACAGACCTCACCACCATAGTGAACTCAAATCCCCACCTCTCAATGCACCAGGAAGTGGCCCTGCACAGTAGTGTTTGAAGGGGGTGGGACACACAACGCGCTATAAGTGCCTTCTGCAATGCTGCTGTGCAAGCGCCCTTCACGCCACACAAAGGTGTTCTTGGCCTCCAACAGACCTCACCACTTTAGGGGCTCAGTCCCCTACCTCGCAATGCCCCAAGATGTGCTCCTGCACAGTGGTGCTTGAAGGGGGTGGGGGCATACAACACGGTATAGGCGACTTCTGCAATCCCGCTGCTCGACTCTCTTCACAGTATACAAATGTGCCCTCCAATTGACCTCACCACCCTGGGGGGGCTTAAACCCCCACCTCAAAATGCACCAGGAGGTGCTCCTGCACAGTGGTGCTTGAAGGAGATGGAGCCAAATGACACGCTAATAGCCACTTCTACAAACGTGCTGCACAGGACCCACCTGGGCAAAGCCTAGACATTGACAACCCCATCTGCACACATCCTCATCTGGATGAGGCTGAGCTATCCCCCTAACAATTGCTTTCAAACTGGGGAAAGTGTTTATCATTTTTTTTATGTTAATAATTCAAAGGCTAATTATCTGGTATTTCTACCTTTTCATCTGCGCACCCCATGTCGTGACTGTCCGAGCTGTCATGCGGCAGTGATGGGGGATTGTTTTTTTGTATTAATTGCTGCGATGAACCAGTCTGACACTATGCTGTTGGCCGAAAGGTGGCAGACTCTCTTAGTAATACACTGTCACGAGCTATGGGGGCTAACCTCTTTTGGTTAGAGTCATGGGCAAAAGGAAAGGGGTAGGGGGTCCTTCAGCTGCCTCCCCCTCATAAAACTACTTCAATTGACCATATGTTGTAGAGGACAATTGGGGTAACTTCCACAGAGATCACATTATTGGAGGAAAGACTGTCCTTAGGCTCTGGTCCCGACCTGGTCCCACGATGCTTGTTTCCGATCCAGGGAAGACATGGCTTGGCAGTTCGGGCTGGACTGTTCCCATGAGGCACAGGGTCAGACTGATTTGCATATGGCCATGTCTGAACTGTGGCGGCGGAGTGAGCTAAACAGCGATGATGGATTAAACCCAGATCAGTTGACTAGGGGTGAGTGCTTGCAATGTTCAACACTCCGTCCTTCATCCCCTTTGGTTTTGCTTTGTTCGCCCTAAGTTGGCAGGGTATGCCCAGATGTGTGTCCCTTGCTCACTTTGCCACTGGATTTAAGCTAGCCTGGCTGATGACCGCTGATTAGCCAGAAACCGGTCCCAGGATGCTGTTTTCCAGTCTAGGGAAGACATGGCTTGGCAGTTTGGGCTGGACTGTTCCCATGAGGCACAGGGTCAGACTGATTTGCATATGCCATGTCTGAACTGGGGTGACGGAGTGAGCTAAAGAACGATGATGGATTAAACCCAGATCACTTGACTTGGGGTGAGTGCTTGCAATGTTCAACGCTCTGTCCATAATCCCCTTTGGTTTTGCTTTGTTTACCCTAACTTGGCAGGGTATGCCCAGACGTGGGTCCCTTACTCCCTTTGCCACTGGATTCCAACTAGCCTGGCTGATGCCAGCTGATTAGCCAGAAACCAGTCCCAGGATGCTTGTTTCGGTCCAGGAAAGACATGGCCTGGCAGTTCGGGCTTGACTGTTTCCATGAGGCACAGGGTCAGACTGATTTGCATATGGCCATGTCTGAACTGGGGTGGCAGAGTGAGCTAAAGAACGATGATGGATTAATCCCAGATCAGTTGACTGGGGGTGAGTGCTTGCAATGTTCAACACTCCGTCCATCATCCCTTAGGTTTTGCCCGGCCTGCATTCACCATCATCGCCCAATTTACATGATGCAATCCCTCCCTCTATCACGTCCAATGAAGTCACTTTGGATTCACCAAATGCCCATTCTGTACTACAAGGTTCATCGCTTGCCATGCCACCTCCTGAGGTGAGCCACGAAGAATGACGTAAGACACCAGCAATCGCCAACAGGTGTAAAAGAGCAGTTGTGAAGAGTGTCAATGAGGTCAGCACACACGTTCACTTTTCTTTGATTTCTATTCCCCATGAAGAGTCCCCACAAAAGACTTAGAGTGCTGATTTCCAGCCCCTTTAGATAGCATAGACCATGGCAGATATTCTGGATTTTCTGTGCACAAAACTCATCTCCATTCTTGAGATATTGTCGCCTCCCAGTTAGCTGACTGCAAAGCCTGTTGTTCCATGTGGCGTGGTGGGGCATCACTAATATATGATATGATATGAATTGGCTTTTATAGAGCGCAGCTTACACTCCATGGAGCATCTTGGCGCTAATCATCACGTGTCACAGATGAGAAAGAAAGGAAGGGAGAGCTGCCAAAAACAGAAAGGCAAAAGGAAGAAGTATTTGAGTTGGGGATAGGGAGTGAATTAAATTAACGCTAGACATAGTGTGTCAGTGGCCTTGAAAATCCATGTTTTAAGGGCTTTTCGAAACAGGTTCTCTGAATGGATCAGACGCATTTGGGGTGGGAGCTTGTTCCAGGCTCTGGCTCCTAGCACTCCGATGGATTTTCCACCTTTTGTGGTTAGTCTGAATTTGGGGACGGCTAATAGGTTTAGGTTGGATGATCTGAGTGACCTGGAGGGAGTATATCTTCCAAACCTTTGAGACAGGTATTTAGGGCCCGACTGGTGGTAAGCTCTGAAAGTGATGAGTAGGATTTTGAATAGTACTCTCTTGTGGATGGGTAACCAGTGCAGGGTTTTAAGTGCTTTGGAGGCAGATGATTTCCTGGGTAGTCTTAGCACTAGGCGGGCAGCCGCATTCTGAACCATCTGCAATTTATGCAAAACAGCTTTGTTGGAACCTGCATAGATGCCGTTGCAGTAATCTAGCCGGGATGTGATGAGGGCTACTGCTACCGCTTTTCTGGCTGTCAGGGGGAGGAGGTCAAAGAACCTTCTGAGGCCTCTAATAATGTTGAAGCAGGACCCTGCCACAGCACCTGCTTGTTGTTTGAAGGATAGGGCTTCATCAAACCTTATCCCGAGGTTGCGGGCCGACGTGATGGTGTTGGGTGGGACTTCTGCGTCTTTGGGCCACCAGTTGTTAGGGGAAAAAAGGTTGTTCTGGCCAAAAGGGAGGATTTCAGTTTTGCCTGAATTGCATTTAAGGTGGTGAGTTCTCATCCAATCAAAGGTTACGGTGAGACAGTCTCTCAGATTTGCTTCTGCTTTGGTTGAGTTGTTGTCCAATACTAGGATGAGTTGGGTATCATCCGCGTAGGATATTGTACTAATGTTGAATGATGTGATGAGTTCAATCAAAGGGGACATGTAAAGGTTAAAAAGAACCGGGCTCAGGCTTGAGCCCTGTGGTACCCCTGTTGTTAAAGTTTTTTCATCTGAGCAGTAGTTTCCTAATATGGTGACTTGTTTCCTATGGCTTAGGAAGTTTTTCAGCCACTTGAAAGCGGTTCCTGTTAGCCCCGATTCTGCCAGGCGGCCAATTAATACGGGGTGTGAGACCGTATCAAAGGCCGCCGATAGATCGAGCAGGATCAGGACGGCCTTTTTTCCCTGATCCAGTGCCATCTTAAGTGTC
Organism: Lissotriton helveticus; assembly: GCF_964261635.1. Classification (NCBI taxonomy): domain Eukaryota; kingdom Metazoa; phylum Chordata; class Amphibia; order Caudata; family Salamandridae; genus Lissotriton; species Lissotriton helveticus. Next base: position 891,153,557 of record NC_136063.1, on the reverse strand, counting down.
TCCACTGTATGTAGAAGGGCTGACTCTGTGGAGTGTTTTGCCCTGAAACCTGCCTGGTTAGGGTGTAGGAGTTGATTTTCCTCCAGATGTTTAGTTAGCTGTTTATTTACTGCTGCTTCAGTCAGTTTAAACAGCAGTGGAAGCAGCGAGATTGGGCGAAGGTTAGAGAGCGTGGTGGGATCAGCTAGGGGCTTTTTCTGCAGCGGTTTTACAGCAGCACGCTTCCATTCGGATGGAATGACGGCAGTGGCCAGAGAAGAGTTTATGATGGAATTTATAGTTGGATTCACCGTGTCCACCAGAGTGTGGAGCAGCAGTGGGGGGCACGGGTCAAAAGGGGAGCCTGATTTACAGGAGAGAATTGCTTGTCGAGTTTCGTCGAGGCTGATGGGGGCAAAGTTTTTTAGTTGAGGTTTACTGCTGGTTAGTTGTAAATTATTATAAGGGGGGGGTTCTGAAAAATCTGGGAAGTCTTTGGTGAGATTTAGTATTTTGTTTTCGAAGTAGTTTGCTATGGAGTTACAGAGTGTCAGTGAAGGTGGTATCTCTTGCCTGAGAATTCTGGGGTTCATGAACTCATCAACTATTTTAAAGATTTCTTTCTGTTTGTTCTTGGACAGATTAATGACTTCTAGGAAGTGATCTTTTTTGGCGTTTTTTATCATAGAATGATATTGTTTCCTAGCGGTTTTATAGGCAAGAACTTCCGTTTCATCATAGTTCTGGCGCCATTTCTTTTCAAGGGTTCTGACCTCAGTACGTTTGTTTTTTAGAGCGGGGGAGAACCAGGGTGCTGACTTTTTATTTTGTTTTTTCCGTACTTTTCCTGAGTTAGCAGGACCACAGAAGTCTGTGACCCATTTACAGAAATTGTTATAGTCGGTTTCAGTACATCCGGTAAGGGAAGGTTTAGATTCCTCTGCGATGTGATGCAGGTTGGGTGAGTTGGCAAGTTTTTTCCAGTCTTTCTGTATCGAGAAATCGATTTTTAGGTTGGCAGTATTAGGTCTTTTCTTTTTAGTTGTAAGTTTGAAAGGGATTAACCAGTGATCGGTCCATGTTTGGATCAGGGGAGTTTCAACGGTTAAGGTTTTGATGTTGGTACAAATGCAATCTAATATATGGCCTGCTTTGTGTGTGGGCATTTTGGTTAGTATTTCCAGCCCCAGGATATCAGTTAAATCGTTAAGCCATATTGCATTGGGGTCGTTGGGTTTATCTAGATGAAAATTTAGATCGCCTAAAACTGTAAAATTGGCATATTTCAGGGTTAAAGTACTGAGTGCATCTTCGAAGCTTTCGAAGAAGCCATTCTGAGGTCCTGGGGGGCGATAGATTAAGGCCCCCATGAAGGTGTTCTCCTCATTTATCTGAAAACAGAATCCCATGCTTTCTGCCCCTTTTACGTCCGAGAGTTCGAACGTTGAGCATTTCAGAGAGTCTCGGTGGATAATGGCTAGTCCACCTCCTCTCAGTTCCAGTCTATCGGTCCTCTGAATGAGGTAGCCTTGGGGGACAGTTTCAGTTATGATCGGGTTGCACCATGGTTTAAGCCAAGTTTCCGTTATAAATAGCAGGTCAATATTATTCTCTGTGATGAGGTCATGAATGTGCTGGCCATTCTTACATATTGACCTAGCATTGATCAAGGCTCCTCGGAGAGAGGTCACGTTTTCCATAGTGGTTGACTGTATTTCCGGGGTGAGGAGTGTTCTACAGGTATGACAGTATGCAGGTCCTGACCACTTTTCAACATTGATCATGTTGTGACCGTGATTTTTATTAGGATTTAGGGCGAGTATCTGGTCTCTGGTATAGGTAGGTGTTTGGTTAGTACATACCTTAGATAGGGCAACATCATAGGCCCTGGGCCCGGCCGAGGCACGGACGGGCACAGACGGGCTTGCCTTAGGCACGCCTTCGGCGCGCAAACGGCGCGCCCGCTGCGCCCGTCCGCTGCGCGTCCGGAAATGACACATTTTTTTATGGACAGGGAGGTGGGGAAAAAAGGTGGGCGTGGCCTCGTCAGGGGGCGTGTCCGAGCTTCGCGCCGGAGACGGCGGGGGAAGCCTTTCTGTGCTTTGGAAGTCCGAGTCAGCACTAATATCGGCTCCGTGGGTGCTTCCTAAGCGTGGATGGAGGTAGGCGAGTGACAACAATAGTACTAAAATACAAATTAAAGTGACTCTCAAATGTTAAAAATTGCTGGCCTAGCTCCCGGCTTTCCGCCTCAGGAGACACGAAATGGTTGTGGGATCGCTTGTAATCAGCGGCGCCTTTATAGCGTGATTTTTGTGGGCGTGGCCTCGTCAGGGGGCGTGTCCGAGCTTCGCGCCGGAGACGGCGGGGGAAGCCTTTCTGTGCTTTGGAAGTCCGAGTCAGCGCTAATATCGGCTCCGCGGGTGCTTCCTAAGCGTGGATGGAGGTAGGCGAGTGACAACAATAGTACTAAAATACAAATTAAAGTGACTCTCAAATGTTAAAAATTGCTGGCCTAGCTCCCGGCTTTCCGCCTCAGGAGACACGAAATGGTTGTGGGATCGCTTGTAATCAGCGGCGCCTTTATAGCGCGATTTTTGTGGGCTTGGCCTCGTCAGGGGGCGTGTCCGAGCTTCGCGCCGGAGACGGCGGGGGAAGCCTTTCTGTGCTTTGGAAGTCCGAGTCAGCGCTAATATCGGCTCCGCGGGTGCTTCCTAAGCGTGGATGGAGGTAGGCAAGTGACAACAATAGTACTAAAATACAAATTAAAGTGACTCTCAAATGTTAAAAATTGCTGGCCTAGTTCCCGGCTTTCCACCTCAGGAGACACAAAATGGTTGTGGGATCGCTTGTAATCAGCGGCGCATTTATAGCGCAATTTTTGTGGGCGTGGCCTCGTCAGGGGGCGTGTCCGAGCTTCGCGCCGGAGACGGCGGGGGAAGCCTTTTTGTGCTTTGGAAGTCCGAGTCAGCGCTAATATCGGCTCCGTGGGTGCTTCCTAAGCGTGGATGGAGGTAGGCGAGTGACAACAATAGTACTAAAATACAAATTAAAGTGACTCTCAAGTGTTAAAAATTGCTGGCCTAGCTCCCGGCTTTCCGCCTCAGGAGACACGAAATGGTTGTGGGATCGCTTGTAATCAGCGGCGCCTTTATAGCGCGATTTTTGTGGGCGTGGCCTCGTCAGGGGGCGTGTCCGAGCTTCGCGCCGGAGACGGCGGGGGAAGCCTTTCTGTGCTTTGGAAGTCCGAGTCAGCGCTAATATCGGCTCCGTGGGTGCTTCCTAAGCGTGGATGGAGGTAGGCGAGTGACAACAATAGTACTAAAATACAAATTAAAGTGACTCTCAAATGTTAAAAATTGCTGGCCTAGCTCCCGGCTTTCCGCCTCAGGCAACACTTAACTGCTACCAGAAATGAGTTACAAACTGCCAGCACTGTTCAATGTGGCAGTGCGAACTCTACTAGTTCCCATCTGTCACGCATTGGTGTTCCTACGCTAAAACACCAACAATTGGATAAAAGCCGGGATGGGGAGGTCAGCGCGACTGTAACGACTGTACTCTCAGACCAAGCAGCCTACCAACCGTAGCTAACCCAGTCGTCACGTAACCACACTCTTCCCAGGCCGCTATTTACAAGATATCTAGAAGACTCACCTGAGAAGGTGAAAATTAGCTATTTACAAGCCGGTACAATCAAAGATACCGCTAACATCTAATGGATTCCATATCTTGTCCTATAAGTACCTCATCTCATATTCTTTATAGTCTCCCGACTTTTCTCTTTAACGTCACCCGACGATTCTTTATTGTCTCCAGACTTTTCTCTTTAACCTCACCCGACGATGTCTTTAACGTCACCCGACGATATCTTTAACGTCACCCGACGATTCTTTAACGTCACCCGACGATTCATTAACATCACTCGACGATATCTTTAACGTCACCCGACGATCTACACTAATGGGGGTTCACCTTTATAAGTTATTTCCCAAATGAAATTCACACTCTCCTCCATCTCAGTTACCTTTTCAGAAGGGCATATCCCATCCTTCGGTATGTCAGCACCTGGTTAAAAGGAAAGGTTAATCTCATTCATAAATACAAAATTCAAAGATATTTAGTATTAAATCTTTATTCTAGAATTAAGCATGACAGAATGAACCAAACAAACATGATTTAGCTTAGTTGCTACCTATAACCTAAAAGGAGGCAAAATAAATGATTAGATAAATTATACACTAACTCAGAACGCCTCACCTTGGACGTGTGTCTTTCCATCTCGGCAGCGGATCTGATCCCTCTCTCTTTCTCCTTGTCTTCAATAGGCTTGGGACTCTGCTCTCCCTCTATGGCTTACGAATACAGGTCTGCACCGCTACGCCTCGTCTACACTGCCATGGTTCCGAAATACTTGAACCCTCTTCTGGACTCAGTCTCTGCCACTCCCGTACGATATCACTACGGGAACCTTGCTCACCTTTCCTCCTCGTCTTAGGATTTCAATTAGCTTATGGTATCAGTCTCTCGGCACCAGCCTTCAGACCAACTTCTTTTGTCTACTCCACACGTTACTTTCCCCTATGTCACTGCTCGCTCTTTGATAATATAGAGCTCTCTTTCTCTATGGAAAATTCCGGTATTAGGCCGACTCCCACCAAATTCCTGTACCAGTCCCCGGTCCCCTTCGCCCTGCACAGTGGCCACCTGCGTATTGCGTCTAGAGCCGGGGAGACAAATACATTCCTCTGATAAGGGCCCGTCTTGACCGGTTTCTTACTAGCAGAAAACAGGCTAAATTCTAAACATTACTTTTACCCTGCAAGCGCCTCGGACAGTCGAGGCAGAAGCACAAAATGGCTTCTCTCTAGCTTTCGGGCCTACAGACCCAGAGAAACAATAAAAGGCACTAAACCCTGTCAAAGCACATAGGTAAGCCCTACAAATGAACGCAAATGCAAATAAGACTCAGATGGCAGTGGATTATAGTCACCACCAGTCTAAAAATAGAATAAAATTACTCTGTTGTTACATTCCACTCCGGACTAAATGTACTAACATCGATAGTCAAAAATCAAAACAAAAAGGGGAACTCAAACAGGACGTATATCATTAGAAGAATAATAGGAAACAAAACTAAAAGACCTAGCCATAACTCGTGGAAAAAACATACGGAAAAAGGATGGCATGCACTGAATACAGCAACAAATAATAATCAAAAAACGAACTGCCAAGGAAATTCCACCTAACACCTGGCGTAAATAATGTAAATCTGGTAACCAATTAAAAAGCCAATCAAACCACCCTTCATTTAAATGTTCCCTCACTTCTTGTGTCAGCTCATGCAATTTATTAAGATGGGACCTAATAGATTTAGAATGATCTGATAAGTTAAAACAACATAGGCCCTCAAAATCTGAACAGCCATGGTCATGTTTTAGTAGTAAATAATCTATTGCAGCTCTATTCTGTAAAATAGCACGGCGCTCACCTTGAGCATCTAATAATAAATCAGTTAAAATAGCAGTAGTATTGTTTAGGGATTTCACCATCCAGCAAGCAAGTTTGCTTATAGTTTTAACATTATAAACAGATAGTGCAGGAACACCAATGATAGAAGCAGCTAAACTAAGATATTCAGATTTAGAAAAGAGATGTAGGGAGGAATCGCAATTTCTTGAAAGTGGTGGTGCATCACGCACAATGCGGGATGATGCAGCCTTTTCAGGGGAAAACATTAAAATGCTTAATCGCGTTAAAGCACATGGACCTCCAGAAATATTTGCGGGAATATAGGACCAGGATGCATTGCCACATGAAAAGAGCCATCCGGATGGTAATAACACATGATGATAATGGCTCGCAGTCATTATAAGACGTTTGCAGTTCATACTGTTATAAACTGAAGTACATGCAGCAGGAGTCCTGGTGACACATAAAATTCTCTTGTGAGTAGAAAGTGAATTAGAATGTTCTAATCGGAGTTGGGCACATTTGCCTATATATCTACGATCACAAGTCATATTATAACAGATTTCACTCTCTGTAATATTGTATGTTGAAATTGGAAAAGTCAATGGGGGTCCTAGTGTATTCAGAACAGTACATGAAACACAATAATCATATGCCGAAAAATCCGAATGAATAAATTCAGGATGAACTTCAGATACATTGAAAAAGTGTAGAAGGGAAGCTGTCGAAATTGGGACAGCCACAAGGCACGTTGTGAGGAGATCTTTTACAGACCTCATAGATGCTAAGCAAAAATGGGTTGAATTTATTATAGTGCGTGCCAAATGCGTCCATAAATTAGTAGTGATGTCCCACGAAGCAATGGAATGACGTTCTCTGTCCATCTGATTAATCCGGTCCAGGGCGCTCTCTTGACTCTCGGCGCAGCAGACCAAAGGGAGACCAACGACGACACATCCGGTAGCAGCAATCCAGGCAATGAGCTGCAATTCAAAAAACAGGCATTACTCATTCTCGCAAGTAACATTTATCAGCCGGGACAACATCCCAGCTTTCCTGCCCTGGTCTCATCACTAACACTGTGTTGTCAGATCCTGTTGCTATAATTTCGGCCTGTTCAGGGGGATTATTTGGCGACTGTACCCACACTCTGGCTCCAGGATTATAAGTTGAACCAAATCCACCGGTTCCACGCATTGTTAACAGAGTTAGAGCAGTGCCTTTTTGAATCGCACCACTGAAAACAGGCAAAATGACCAATTGAGCGATTGGATCAGTTTCTTGAATTATTATTTCAGAATCGCCACTATTTAACAGGATGACTTTTGTTTCTCCTTGGTAATTGCTGTCAATTACACCACCAAGCACCTGGATGCCTTTTAAAGCTAAACCAGATCTCGGGGCAATCAGTCCAAAATATTCTGCTGGTATTTGAACACCAACTCCCGTTTCAATAATAATGATACTACCAACTTTCAGAACAATAGTTTTCAAAGAATGCAGGTCTAAGACTGCAGATCCAGGGGTAGCTCTGCGTGGATCCAAAGCTCCGGGAGTAATTTCCCAATACATAATTGTACTTTTGATTGAATTTGGTTGTGCATCTACAGCAGGAGGAAATAAACGCATCAAAGGAGAGTTTGCATACAGGTAAGGTCTGTTATTCAAAATCAATAAAGCATCAGATAAATGGTCTCTCCAGTTCTTTAAGGTACCATCCGACAATTTGAGCAACTGATCTTTTAATAACCCATTCATGCGTTCAACCAGGCCTGCGGCCTGTGGGTAATATGGAATATGAAACACCCAATCAATATTGTGCTCTTTGTACCAGTCTTCCTTTAAAGTGTAATGTATTGTCAGATTGCACCTGAAGGGGAGTTCCATAATATAATGTAATCAAATCCAGTGTCTTCATTGTATTAATTTGAGTAGCTCTCTTACATGGTAAAGCGATTAAGAAACCGCTGTAAGTATCAACAACTGTACAAACATACTGGCAATTTTTACTCATATGCAGAGGACCAATGTAGTCGATCTGCCAAATTTGTGCAGGAGATTTGCCTCGATGCAAGTGGCCTTTGACTATTCTAGGCACCTCTCTGTGTCGGGAATGTTGACATATAGGGCATTGAAGTATTGCTGTTTTAATCAAATCAAGGGGAATGTAAATGCCTTTATCAGTAGCCCACCTGCTAGTAATTTTCTCTCCAAAATGTCCTGCTTTTTGGTGGGCCCATTTCGCCAATCCCGCCAATTGTTCGTCCACCACTGCCTCAGAAATTTTAGATTTCTCATCTGCAATGTTATTAAATAATTTATCAAGCGAGTCAATTGGCATATGAGCATCAACATGAAAAACTGTCACATTGCTTTCAGGAAATAATTAACAAATTTCTTGCCATAATTCCTTTCCCCAAAAATTTTTAATATGGACTTTCCAATTATGGGACTGCCATGTAGGCAACCAGACTACCAATCCATTCGCAGTCGACCATGAATCAGTGAAAATATGACAAGTCCCTGGCAATTCTTGTTTCAAAACTTGGTACACAGCATACAATTCTGCAAATTGACTGCTTTGTCCTACACCAGTGGTGCTCAACAATTTCTGGGTGGTAGGATTATACGAAACTGCTTTCCAATGTCTCTTTTCTCCTATGTACCTGGCTGAACCATCCATAAACCGTACATGTTTTCTATCCTCCACGGACAGATCATCGAACGGCATACCCCATTTAACAGGAGATTCCTGTACTACAGGTACAGAGAACTCTTTCTCTCTCTCTTCCATTGGCGCCTGCACCATCTTCTCATGCAACATTGCAACTCCTTTTGGGCCCGCACAAGCCCGGTCTTGTATATACCACTTCCACTTTATGATGCTCACCTCCTGAGCATGACCAATTCTATGAGTTTTCGGTGAACTCAAAACCCACTGCATAATAGGAATTTCTGGTCTCAAAATCACATCATGTCCTAATGTTAACTGCTCAGTATCCACTAAAGCCCAATAGCATGCAAGCAACTGTTTATCAAAAGGTGTATAACGCTCACCAGCCTCAGGTAACTTTTTAGTCCAAAAACCTAGGGGTACTCTAGTTTTACCTTGCTTTTGCCACAAACTCCAATTTACATACATATCTTGTACAGATACATTAAGATCCACATCACCATCACGCACTGGTCACAGATCCAAGGCATGTTGAATCGCTTCTTTCGCCAAATCAAACGCATCTTGCTGTGCTCTGTTCCATTCAAATGCATTCTTTTTACGTGTAACTTTGTTCAAAGGGGCCAGAATCTGACTGAAATGTGGAATGTGTTGGCGCCAAACGCCAAATAAACCAATAAATCTTTGGGCTTCTTTCCTGTTTTTAGGAACTGCAAATTCTGCAATTTTCTGTTTCACTTGTGGAATTACTTCTCGATTCCCTTCATGCCAATGAATACCGAGGAACTTCACATGTTTTGCAGGACCCTGTAATTTATCAGGATTAATCTCCCAGCCTTTACTTTGTAAATGTGTAACAATTCGTTCTAACTTTGTTCGTACCTGATCTTGTGTCTCACCTTGAATTAGTATATCATCTATATAATGAAACACCTGAATATTTGGATTCACAATCACTTCATCTAAATGCTCTGCCACTATCCTGTGACAGATTGTCAGACTATGCACATAGCCCTGGGGAAGACTTCTGAACGTCATTTGACGGCCATTCCATGTAAAACTGAATTGTTCTTGACATTCGGGGGCAATTGGAATGGAAAAGAAAGCATTAGCAATATCAATGGTTGCATACCATGTTCCTGAATGTTTCTGATTTTTTTCAATCAAAGTAATAACATCAGGGACTGCCACAGTCAAAGAAGGTGTATGTTTGTTTAATTCTCGATAATCAACAGTCATGCGCCAAGAATTATCACTTTTACGCACCGGCCAAACAGGATTGTTCCAAGCCGATGTAATGGGAATTACCACTCCTGCATCCATTAGATCTTGAATGGTAGCCCTGATCTCATCGTGCCCACCGGGAATACAGTACTGTTTCATTGATACTACTTTTGTGGCTTGAGGAATTTTAATCGGAGGTATTTTTAAACGTCCGACTCTCACAGATTTTGTTGCTATATAATACTTATGTCCAAATTTATAACATCCGTCATCTAAATACAATGTCATACCTTTTAAAATATCAATTCCAATGATATATTCATCAAGGGGTACCACCAATATATGATACTCTTTTCGGGGGCTCCTACCTATTTTCAATTCAAGTTTAGTTTGTACTGCGGGGGCTTCTTTACCACATAATCCAGTAATCGTATAGCCTTGTCCTTTAAACTTTTTGGGATTTCCAGAAATTAGAGTGGCCTCCGCTCCAGTATCTACTAATGCTCGGGCCCTCTGTACATTTCGATGTCTCCAATAAATTTCAATATCTACATAAGGCCTATGATCTTTGTGAGCCCAATTTTGTACTGGAGCTTGACCTACTTCCTAGTCTCGTTTACTGTGGTCTGTCGCCCAAGTCAAATCAGGATAAAGACTCTCATATCGTTTAGGTAATGTCACCTCTCGTTCATACTCTCTCTCTTCATGAAAAGGATTTTTGTCATTTGAAAAGTATTGTGATCTCCGTTCAAGGGATCGTGATCGTTTATCTCTCAACCTCACCTCTGGGGATTGGTCTCTCTCACCTCTACCTCTTCGTTCAGAATGATCTCTTCTCTCCTCTCTATCTCTCCCTTGCTCTCTTCTAGAATGAGACGATTCATCTCGTGTCCTATCCCACTCTTTCTCTCTCCCTCTGCCTCTCACTCGACGTGGCAAACCATCATCCCCACTGTCGTCAGAGGGATTAAGATCATAGTCCTGTTTACGGACTTTTCTAGCTCCTTCCTTCTTGTCCAGACCACACTTAGGAAACATAGCCTATAACACATTATTGGGCATATCATGAATATCATCACCTTTCACACCATCTTTAATCAAAGCCAGAAACATGTCACGTCTAGTGAATTTGTAATCATTAGTGCGACCTTCCGGTCGGGACTGACGTTCAGGTTTAATCCATTCACCCAACTCACCGAGTTCACGCACAGCCTCAATCACTGCAGATAAGGCATTACCAGTCTGATTAATCAATAAAGTCATCATCACCTGCTTGTAAGCAGCGGGAGCAGTACGAATGATTCTGTTCCTCACAGAGGCATTGACCAAACCATCCATCAATCTATGCACCAAATCTAAAAAGATAGCTGTTTTCATAACTTCCTCTTTTAATGGCTGAGAAGCATCTCTCAAAGTATACCACGGCTTGTCATTAATTGGCCAATCAGATTCAGTAGGGTATTTATGATTACAACCGTCCACTGCCAGCTGCAACAGACTAACCTGATTGTTAGTATTATAAGAACAAAAACGTTCCTGCACAGTAGGATCAGAACACAAAGTACAAAACTTCACAGCATCACCTCGATCTAACATGATCCCTGAAGCACCTAAATCAAAAATACGAACCATCCAAGTAAGCAAGGATTCACCCGACTTCTGTCGGAACTTTTCCAAAATGTCGTTAATTTCTTGTTGAGTAAAGTCTTCCAAGCTGTCAAGCGGAATACCCTAGGGAGCATTAGGATTGCCCTGTAATTTACGTCGATAAATAGGCTGAGCAGAAATCTCAGCACGATCTTTAGAGTCAGAAGCATGTCTAGTGCGAGAAGCCGCACGCGTAACATTCTCTTCAGCCGAAGAAAATGAATCAGATGAATTCCAGATATCATATCATAACGATTCGTAGGGGAGGGTCCGAGGGAGGTGTTTTAACGACCCTACTGGCTAATACCCCCTATATAGCTACATCAAAAACAACAGAGCCAGTAGGTCGAGGGATGCTGAGATAGAAGAAATGACACTAGTGAGAGAGCACAGATGGAGTAACTATGGTGACTAGAAAAAAAGGGGGGGACCTGTCAACAAATGCTGATTAAGTCCTATCAGCCCACCTACTGGAGGAGCCTCATCATGTAGGACTTCCAAACCTCGGACAGTGTGCAATCGCCCAGTGTATATTAGCAATGCAACACTGAACCAGGGTACGGTTATCGCAGTTGTTCGTACAAAAGGTGGGGCTGATATGTGCAGTGCAAAAATTAAATCAAGTGAAGTGTACTAAAATGGCTATCAAGGCAAACAAAGACCTTTAATAGTGTTTGCCTGGACGTCAGATTAAAAGATAGTGAGGGGACAGTGTGAAAAAATCACTGTCTAACTTGCTTGGTAAAGATCCAAAACAATCTATATAGGGCCAACATGTTTCTGCCTTTATGTAAAAAATCACTGGCATTCGTCAGGGCCAAGCTCATATATGCTACTGCATAACCACTATCATATGTGGTAAAATAATGGAAAAAACTAAATTATCAACAGATAGAATAAGTGTGATAAATTAAGACCATCCTACCGCATCTTCTTTATATTGCAATATTAATGCAAAAGATCTTCCCTGTGTAAAAAGAAAAAACAAAGAAGAAAACACCATGTAGATATTGTTCATACAAAATCCTCAATATTCAATATTATGCAAGTATTACATGAGGTACTATAACTGTACCCAACCAGTGCCTATTCACCTCAACTCAGACTAGGCCATCCCTAATTTAGGATAGCCCCGTTCACAGTGCATTACGTCACCAACAGTTAATCAGTATGCAAAAATTTATTTAACACTTACCCATCAATATGTGGGAAGTAAGCCTCACCTCACCCGGCAACTGCTCGGACGTGTAAGGCCCCGCTCTAAACAAATAAACACAATCTCTTCAATAGATAATTGCTTTAAGGATAAGACCTTAATGTATAGTTCAACAAAACCCAAACTGTTTTCTAATCTGTCTAAAACATATCCCCACCAGTGTCCCTGATGGCGGCATAAAACGACTTAGAAATGTAACCTATTTAGATAGAACGTGGATGGCTGCCCAATGGTAATAGTCTGGCACCTATTCTGTATCTCATTCAATGAATAGATGACATGCTGCTAGCCAAACATTCTCTCAATACTCAAACCATCTGGTCCAACCTTACCTGTCCGTCGGTACCTTGCGGCAGAATCACAAGCCGAAGGGGAGGCACCGGCGGGCAGGCGGACCGTTTATTTATACTGTAGTTAAGTGACTCATTGTCTACAGCTGGTCCGTTCGGCCGTAGATCTGCACATGTGCGCTGCAGGGACGCTACATAACACGCATGCGCACATCCATCTAGTTATGTACCACGCGACTGGTCCGCTATTCTGTCTCACTGCAGACTCAGTACGCATGGGCAGACACGAGCACTAATCCCCGCGCACGCGCAGTGAATGGACTACTGGACACTAATCTCCGCGAGTCAGCGCTAACGCTGTACAAGGAGCACCGCGGCTCGAATGTCTTCAAGTTCGTCCCTTTCAGATAAACCCATCTATAATTGCCCATCATGGAGGACGAGGTCTAATGGGAGACGTCAATTTATTAGCTCCATAGTAAATTCTGATTTAGGCAACACGTATTTACACCTAAGTGGCTGTATGGTGGTACCCATTGGAGAGATCGAGTTTCAACCCGACCCCAGATAATCAATTCCAACTATTCCTCTGTTAATAACGAATTGATGTACAGAGTTGATCACTTCACCACCTAAGCACTCACCATGTCAATCACTAGATAAAATAAGTGAAACAGTAAGTGATGGTGGACATTAACATACACTACAAGGGAAGAATGAAGTGACACATCCTTGCAACTCTGTTGATAATTACAGGATCTATGGTGTAATACTTGTCAGAACACGGGATCAGGTTTGAGAGCCATAGTGTATAGTAATCTAAGCCACTATTTTCTACAGCGCCCAGTAGGCAGAGTGATTACTACCAATTATGGGTGCTTAAATCTCCACGAATAAATACACCATATCGTGACAACAAAAAGCACCTACAGGCAAATGTTAGCACTCAGATAGACAACCATGGGATGTTGTCTTTCAACCCGTTAACGTCAGACTTCAATCTAAAAATCCATCGTTGCTCCTTGACAAAGAGGAAATGGGAGACATCGGTGATGTGTGACGGGATGTGTGGCTGTTCAAGCACGACCCAGAACAAATCCTCGGCTTTGTGTGTTGCTTCCAAAAAATGATTGGTGAGGCCTGTTGATTGCTTCCTGCATCGGATTGTGCTTTTATGCTCGCTGATGCGAGACTTGATCATTCTCGTTGTGTGACCCACATACTGTTTATTACAAGGACAGGTGATCAGGTATATCAGTTTGTCTGAATTACAATTTGTATGTTTAGTGAGCCTCCATGGTCTATTAGTGCCAATGTCTACTGTCAGGGTCTTCCGTGTCTGTGGACAGGCAGCACAATTACCACAAGGGTAATGACCTTGTACTGGATTGCTGTTCCAGAGAGTGTTGGTAATTGGTTTGGTCTCACTGCGTGGTCTGGTGTGAACCAGATTATCCCGAATGGATGGTCCTCTCTTGAATGCAAACAGCGGGCGAGGTATAGATCCGGCAGCTGTGTTTAGAATTTTCCAGTGCTTGAGTATGGTTTTCTTCACTTGATTCGAGGATGTAGTGAAAGTTTGTACCATCGTCATCTGATCTCTAGTGGCCTGTGGCTCCTTGGGTTGCAGTAGTGCCTCCCGATTATTGTTGAAGGCTCTCTTCCGTGCTCGGCGTATAAGATGGTTAGGATAATGCCGTTCTCTCAGGTTAAGTGCCAATTCCTCAGCATGATGTTTATATAGACTGTTAGACGAACAATTCCGTCTAACCCTGAGAAATTGGCCCACCGGCAAGTTCTCCCGGAGCGATTGAGGGTGGAAGCTCTGGAATGACAACAGCGAGTTGCGTGCCATTGGTTTCTTAAAAAGTTCACTATGTAGGCCTCCCTCAGCTGGAAAAATCTGGAGGTCAAGGTACGCTAGTTTTTCTTTGCTAGACTCCATTGTGAACTTAAGAAACCGATTCCTGGAATTCAACCAAGTATGAAAGGACGACACCTCCGTGAACGTCCCTCTCCAAATCACCAAGATGTCGTCGATGTATCTTTTCCACAGTACCACCTGATGGATAAAGGGGTTACTGTGGTTCAATACATGATCGACTTCGAATTGGTGCATGTACAAGTTTGCCAGGCTAGGCGCAAAGACACTCCCCATTGAGGTCCCTGAGACCTGGAGGTACAGATCATTTTGGTATTGGAAAAAGTTCTCCATCATGGCGATCCTAGCGCACTCCATTATAAAGGCAACTGGAGTTATTGTGTCCATTTGTCTGGCCTCGAGGAGGACCCTGATGCAATCCAGTGTCTCTTGTTGCGGGATTGAAGTGTACAACGATTCGACATCGAAGCTTACCAGCAAATCTGTCTCTACGTTGAACTCAGCATCAGCTAAAAGTCTGAGCACATCCCCAGTGTCCTGCAGGTACGTGGGTGTTTCCTTCACGATCGGTTTCAAGAAGAAATCTACGAAAGTAGATAAAGGCTCGAGTAAGGACCCTATTCATGAAATAATCGGCCTTCCAGGTGGCGGCCTCTGGGCCTTATGTATTTTGGGGAGGCAGTAGAAGTAGGGAATGACTGGATGTGTTGTAATAAGGTATCTGGCTTCATGGGCAGTAATCCAGCCCTCCGCTGTCCCTTCTTCTATCAAACTCTTGATGTCATTCGAGATCCTCGGGGTAGGGTCTTCCTTTAGGCGGCGATAGGCTTTGGTATCACTGAGTTGTCTCTGGCATTCCTGATGGTAAATGATGGTGTCCTGTAGCACTATGGCGCCGCCCTTGTCAGCTGGTTTGATGACAAGAGAACGATCATTAGCCAGGGTGGATAGCGCTAGTTTTTCCGAGGTGGACATGTTATGAAAAAACTTGCGTTGTCGATCGTTCTTCATCACCTCATGCGTCACTGCTTGCTCAAAGGCTAGAACATTGGCTGGTACTTGTTGATTCAAGGGTGTGAATGAGGATTTTGGTCTGAGGCCGGTGTTGTGTTCACCTTGAGCCTCATTCATATTGGGACTGGATGTTTTGAAAAAGAAAAAGAAAAACAGGCGTATTTTCCTATAAAAACTTTCCAGTTCGCACCTCAATTTGAATAAATCGCCTGTATTCGTGGGAACAAAGCCCAACCCTTTGTTCAAAACGATGTTTTCAGTTGGTGTGATGGTCCTCGAACTCAAGTTCACCACTAGGTCGCTGCTCCTGTTGTTGGGCCTGTCTGGTTGGTCTGCGGAGCCCAATTCACAGTTTGTCCTCCTCTCCTTTTGCCGCGGTTCCTGCCTCGTTGGTAGCTCCCTCTACCAATTCTAAAGGGAAAAGATATGGATCCAATTATTCTTCGTCTGGATCAGATTCGGGCTCCAGTGATCAAGGGAATTCCAACATAGGCCCAAACACCGGGACACGAGGTGGGAACTTTCAGAGGAGACCTAACAGAGGCCGTGGAGCAAACCAGTATCCCAATCAAGGACAATGGTGGCCCCCGGGACCATGGAATTATCATCCCGGAGCAATGGGACCTCCACCAATGGGCCACCCTATGCCCATGTATCCTCCCAACCCGTCATTCTATTATGACCAGTCTTTTTATGGCAGGGCCGAGGCAGGAACCGCGGCAAAAGGAGAGGAGGACAAACTGTGAATTGGGCTCCGCAGACCAACCAGACAGGCCCAACAACAGGAGCAGCGACCTAGTGGTGAACTTGAGTTCGAGGACCATCACACCAACTGAAAACATCGTTTTGAACAAAGGGTTGGGCTTTGTTCCCACGAATACAGGCGATTTATTCAAATTGAGGTGCGAACTGGAAAGTTTTTATAGGAAAATACGCCTGTTTTTCTTTTTCAAAACATCCAGTCCCAATATGAATGAGGCTCAAGGTGAACACAACACCGGCCTCAGACCAAAATCCTCATTCACACCCTTGAATCAACAAGTACCAGCCAATGTTCTAGCCTTTGAGCAAGCAGTGACGCATGAGGTGATGAAGAACGATCGACAACGCAAGTTTTTTCATAACATGTCCACCTCGGAAAAACTAGCGCTATCCACCCTGGCTAATGATCGTTCTCTTGTCATCAAACCAGCTGACAAGGGCGGCGCCATAGTGCTACAGGACACCATCATTTACCATCAGGAATGCCAGAGACAACTCAGTGATACCAAAGCCTATCGCCGCCTAAAGGAAGACCCTACCCCGAGGATCTCGAATGACATCAAGAGTTTGATAGAAGAAGGGACAGCGGAGGGCTGGATTACTGCCCATGAAGCCAGATACCTTATTACAACACATCCAGTCATTCCCTACTTCTACTGCCTCCCCAAAATACATAAGGCCCAGAGGCCGCCACCTGGAAGGCCGATTATTTCAGGAATAGGGTCCTTACTCGAGCCTTTATCTACTTTCGTAGATTTCTTCTTGAAACCGATCGTGAAGGAAACACCCACGTACCTGCAGGACACTGGGGATGTGCTCAGACTTTTAGCTGATGCTGAGTTCAACGTAGAGACAGATTTGCTGGTAAGCTTCGATGTCGAATCGTTGTACACTTCAATCCCGCAACAAGAGACACTGGATTGCATCAGGGTCCTCCTCGAGGCCAGACAAATGGACACAATAACTCCAGTTGCCTTTATAATGGAGTGCGCTAGGATCGCCATGATGGAGAACTTTTTCCAATACCAAAATGATCTGTACCTCCAGGTCTCAGGGACCTCAATGGGGAGTGTCTTTGCGCCTAGCCTGGCAAACTTGTACATGCACCAATTCGAAGTCGATCATGTATTGAACCACAGTAACCCCTTTATCCATCAGGTGGTACTGTGGAAAAGATACATCGACGACATCTTGGTGATTTGGAGAGGGACGTTCACGGAGGTGTCGTCCTTTCATACTTGGTTGAATTCCAGGAATCGGTTTCTTAAGTTCACAATGGAGTCTAGCAAAGAAAAACTAGCGTACCTTGACCTCCAGATTTTTCCAGCTGAGGGAGGCCTACATAGTGAACTTTTTAAGAAACCAATGGCACGCAACTCGCTGTTGTCATTCCAGACCTTCCACCCTCAATCGCTCCGGGAGAACTTGCCGGTGGGCCAATTTCTCAGGGTTAGACGGAATTGTTCGTCTAACAGTCTATATAAACATCATGCTGAGGAATTGGCACTTAACCTGAGAGAACGGCATTATCCTAACCATCTTATACGCCGAGCACGGAAGAGAGCCTTCAACAATAATCGGGAGGCACTACTGCAACCCAAGGAGCCACAGGCCACTAGAGATCAGATGACGATGGTACAAACTTTCACTACATCCTCGAATCAAGTGAAGAAAACCATACTCAAGCACTGGAAAATTCTAAACACAGCTGCCGGATCTATACTTCGCCCGCTGTTTGCATTCAAGAGAGGACCATCCATTCGGGATAATCTGGTTCACACCAGACCACGCAGTGAGACCAAACCAATTACCAACACTCTCTGGAACAGCAATCCAGTACAAGGTCATTACCCTTGTGGTAATTGTGCTGCCTGTCCACAGACACGGAAGACCCTGACAGTAGACATTGGCACTAATAGACCATGGAGGCTCACTAAACATACAAATTGTAATTCAGACAAACTGATATACCTGATCACCTGTCCTTGTAATAAACAGTATGTGGGTCACACAACGAGAATGATCAAGTCTCGCATCAGCGAGCATAAAAGCACAATCCGATGCAGGAAGCAATCAACAGGCCTCACCAATCATTTTTTGGAAGCAACACACAAAGCCGAGTGTTGGACAGGCCACATGAAGGGCCGCTCTCCCCCGGCCCAACCAGGCCCGAACCAGCCACGCAAGTACCACACACCACCATTGCACGTCCACCGTCCCCGCAGGGACCCCTACACTCGAACCTGTTGACCGCGTAGGCCGACCCACTACCGGCCTGCGCGCCCATCCTGGGCGCCATCTTGGACACTCCACCACGAGGCCGCCTGGCCCCCGATCGACCTCAACCCTGGGCCTGGCCAGGCCTCAGACATTCCGGCACCAACATCCACCCAGGAGGTGAGCGGGCTACTTGGTCAGTCAATGGGAGCAAGAGGTGTCGATGGCTCTCCCCCGCCAAATGCCGCTCGCCCATCGCCTCCCCGGGCGCTGGCTCCACCCCCCTGCTGGGTGTCTGAACCCCCTCATCCCGGACCTCCCGACCTCCAAGTGCGAGGGTCCGGACATCAAAGCACACCAGCCCTATAACTGGGGCAGCTCCAGAGCAGGACGGGAGTTGTATCTTGGAGTCGAGAGACGCAAAGAAGAACTCATCCTTGACGGACTACTGGCGCTGCCGTAGCTCTGTCTTGTGCACCCTCGTCCTGCCTGCTGGCGCTGCCGCGGCTTTGGGAACCTCCCTATCCTTCATCGTCGTCGGGACCTGCTGGCGTGGCCGCGGACCGTTTGTAACCACCACCTTCATCGGGACCTGCTGGCTCTGCCGCGGACCGTCGTCTTCCTTCATCCATCTCGGGACCCGCTGGCTCCGCCGCGGCCCGTTCATCTACACCACCGAGCTCGAGGATTGAGAGCTATTTCCATCTTTTTGGTAACAAGACTGTCCCGCTACCCTTTTCCCAAACAGAGACCAGAATAGAGGGGACCCCTGAGTCCAGACCTCCTTGTACCATTCTACCGTACTTAAAGAATTGCCTATAAAGTATCGTTGAACTTTATCATTGTGTGGTGTCCGTCTGTGGGGGGGAAGTTACTCGTCTGTACGGTTCGCTGGAGACGGCTCTCCCCGGAGACCTCTCCCCTTGTCCTCGGCCGACCCTCCCGGTCCGTCTAACATTGGTGGCCAGCGACGGGATCCGAATCACCGCATAAACCATACAGAGAGTAGCTCACCCCACGGCGAATCACGATGTCAACTAAAGACAGCGGATCAACGGAGAAATTCCAGATGGAGAAATTGGACGAATACAGCCATCGTGAACTTAAACAGTTCTGTATCGAATTAGGTATCGCTACCACCGGACTAAATACCAAAGATGACTTTAAGCAGGCCCTAGAATCTTGGGCAGAAACCGGGGCTGCCGGAACCCCCGATCAAGACATCGCAGCACAAACCCCCATGGCCCCTGAAGAACGAAGAACGGGTCTCTCGCCAGACGAGATCCAGGAACGAGAAAGAACCCGACTACACGAGCTGGAAATGGCCCGGCTCAAAATGGACGTTGAACTAAAGTTGGCCGAACAGAAAATCAACTTGGAGCACCTGCGTCTCCGAGAAGAAAGAGAGGAGAAACAGAGACAAAGGGAGCTCGAGGAAAAGAAACTGGCATATGAACATGAGCGGAAATTAGCTGAAATCGACCTACGCAAACAGAATAAAGAAACAGGGGTGCCCGAGCAACCCCACCCTCCAGGGGCAACAGAGAAGAAGGTACACATCCCCAAGGATGTCGTTCGAGAATACTTCCGAGAGGACGACATCCAGCAATGGTTTAAGGCCTATGAAATCGCTATGACTGCACACCGGATCGATAGAAGCGATTGGGGGGCCGGTCTGTGGGGGAGATTCCTCAATGAGGGCCGCGACGCCCTGCTGCAACTCCCGGACCAGCAGATGACCTCCTATGACCATATGAAAGCTGCACTCCTCACCCGCTATGGCCTCACACCCGAAATGTACCGTCAGAGGTTCCGAGACTGCACCCGCATCCCGGGTACAACTTGGGTGGACTATGTCAATTACTTTAGCCGAGCCTTCGAGGGCTGGATCAAAGGAAGCAAGGTCACAACCTACGAACAACTGTTCAATCTTATGGTATGGGAGCATCTGTCGAACAATTGCTTCATTGAACTTCGCCAGCACCTCCTCGACAGCAAGTTAACGGATCCCCGGCAGCTCGCAGCCGAAGCAGACCGGTGGGAGATCACCAGAGTGAGTCGAAATGGGTCCTCCGAACAGAACAGGAACAACAATGGTCAGCACCGTCCCCGAGGAGGTGGAGGCCAAGGACGCGGAAGGAGCAACGCCCCGGTCACCCCCACTACCAGCACCACCCCCCCGGCCAACCGGGGCAGCACCCCAGCGCGACCGGGACATCGAGCCAATGTTACCTGCCATCGATGCCAACGAGTCGGACACTATGCAAACGACCCAAACTGCCCCCAGTACCAGAGCCCAAGACCCCGCCAAGTAGCCGCTGCTGCTCTGGGGGAGGAACAGATCTCAGAGGAACAAGAAGAATATGAACAGGAACACCAAGAATGGGAGCCAGCCGCCATGGCTCTCGCCTGCCTAGGGGGAGAGACATGGTCCCGCGGGTCCCCCTACCCGCTAATACCCAGAAGTACGGCCAATGGGTGGGCATCAATGGACGCCGGGCTGAAGCCCTTCGTGACACTGGGGCCAGTATAACAGCCGTCCGCTGTCACCTGGTGACCCCCGAACAATACTTACCAAACATTCTCTGCCCTGTACGTTCAGCCGATAACTCAGAAAGTCTGTGTCGGATGGCCTGCGTCCCCTTCGAATGGGGAGGGGTCTCCGGCATGTTGAAGGTGACGGTCCGAGATGATGCCCCCGTAGACTGCCTCCTGGGTAATGACCTGGAAAGCTCTCCATGGGCAGCAGTCGAACGAAAAGAGCACCTGGGGATGCTGGGCGTCCCGGACTGGGCGTGCGTCACCACCCGGTCCATGACCGCCCGTGCCAACACCCGCTCAGAGGAACTCGAATGGCCGGCGCCACCGCCTCCGGTCGCCCCCGCCGAAACCACCGACCATGACGTCCCCCCCGAACCAGCTCAACCTCCAGACCTCGCTAACCTCGACCAGTGGCCTCAAGAGGGGGGGCCCACGCAAGAACAATTTCGCCAAGAACAAAAGACCTGTCCCTCCCTCGAGGGACTCCGCCAGCAAGCGCTAGCCCAAAGCGCAGGGGATACCTCCGGAACTCACTGGGTCTACTGGGACAATGATCTGCTGTACAGTGAGCAAAGAATCGCGGAGCTGGGGGCCAGTCGAGTCCTAGTGGTACCCCTCCGTTTTAGAGACTTTCTGCTAAACCTGGCCCACGATGTCCCCCTGGCAGGACACTTGGGTCAAGACAAAACCTATAGCCGCCTGGTGACCCATTTCTTCTGGCCCAAAATGAGGGACAATGTACACCAGCATTGCCGATCTTGCCCCACGTGCCAAGCCAGTGGGAAGAGCGGCCGCAAACTGAAAGCCCCCCTGCAACCTTTTCCCGTGGTCACCACCCCGTTCGAGAGGGTCGGAATCGATATCGTAGGGCCCCTGGACCCGCGCACAAAACAAGGCCATCGATTCATCCTGGTGCTAGTGGACCACGCCACCCGCTACCCGGAGGCTGTTCCCCTGCGGACTGTGACAGCCCCGGTAGTCGGCCGGGCTCTGATGGGGATCTTCTCCCGGGTGGGCTTCCCCCGGGAGGTCGTCAGTGACAGAGGCACGAACTTTATTTCGAAATATATGAAATCTCTCTGGCAACAGTGCGGGGTTACCTACCGGTTCACGACCCCCTATCACCCTCAAGGAAACGGACTCGTTGAGCGGTTCAACCGCACGCTCAAAGGGATGATCGGGGGGTTGGAAGAGCCCCTCCGTCGCCAGTGGGATGTGCTGCTGCCGTGCCTCCTCTTCGCATATCGAGAGGTTCCCCAGAAGTCCCTGGGCTTCAGCCCATTTGAACTGCTATATGGACACCCCGTACGCGGGCCGCTCAGCCTAGTTAAGGAAGGCTGGGAGATGCCCCCTCTAAAGAACCCACCAGATGTTTTCCGCTACCTCCTAACACTCCGCAACCAGACCCGGCGATTCCGAGAACTAGCAAAAGCCAACCTAGAGGCCAGTCAGGAGGACATGAAAAGGTGGTATGACCGGAATGCCTCCTCCATCGAATTTGAACCTGGGCAACAGGTATGGGTGATGTCCCCCACCGAACCCTGCGCCCTACAAGACAAGTGGACAGGGCCCTTCAAAGTGGTCGAGCGCAAGGGTCCGGCTACCTATCTCATCGACTTGGAATCTTCCCGGAACCCCCTCCGGGTCCTCCACGCTAACAGACTGAAACCGCACTTTGTACGGACAGAACTCAGCCTCCTGATGGCCACAGACAATGGGGCTGAAGAGGACTCCGAGCCCCTCCCGGACCTCCTACGAACGCGGGAGAAAGACGGTTCCGTAGAGGGGGTCCGACTCTCAGAGGCCCTCACCCGAGAGCAACACCAGGAGTGCCAAGTGCTCCTGTCACAATTCGCCAGCCTGTTCTCCCTCACCCCAGGTGTCACTTCCTGGTGTACGCACGATGTGGACACTGGGGACAGCCCCCCTATCCGCCACCGGGCCTACCGCGTACCAGATCGGGTACGGGCCTGCATCCAGGAGGAAGTAGCCAAAATGCTCACGCTCGGGGTCATCGAGCCCTCAGACAGCCCCTGGGCCAGCCCGGTAGTACTGGTCCCCAAAGCAGCTGCCCCCGGCACCACACCAGAACTCCGGTTCTGCGTCGACTACCGGGGCTTGAATGCGGTCACCAGGACAGACGCACATCCCATCCCCCGGGCAGATGAACTAATCGACCGCATGGGAGCTGCCCGCTACCTCAGTATCTTCGACCTGACGGCGGGCTACTGGCAAATCGGCCTCACACCCCGGGCACAAGAACGTTCTGCCTTTTCCACTCCCGATGGCCATTACCATTTCACAGTCATGCCCTTCGGCATGAAGAATGCCCCAGCAACATTCCAACGGCTCGTCAATCAGGTCCTGGCGGGGCTCGAAGGATTCAGCGCCGCCTACTTAGACGACATCGCTGTATACAGCAACCAGTGGTCCGAGCACCTCCACCACCTCCGAGCAGTGCTGCACGCCCTTCAGCAAGCTGGCCTCACGATCAAGGCCAGCAAATGTCAAATTGGGCAAGGGTCTGTAACCTACCTCGGGCACCAGGTGGGAAGCGGCCTGGTGGCCCCTCTGCAGCTAAAAATTGCCGCCATCCAGTCCTGGCAGCCCCCCATTACCCAGACCGAGGTACGAGCCTTCCTGGGCCTCACGGGCTATTACCGAAGGTTCGTGAAAGACTATGGTACTATCGTGAGGCCCCTCACAGAGCTCACGTCAAAAAAATCAGCCCCAGAAAGTCAACTGGACCCCAGAGTGTCAAGCTGCATTTGAACAATTGAAAGCCGCCATGTGCTCCGCCCCTGTGCTCCAGGCCCCCGACTACAGCCGGGAGTTCATCGTCCAGACGGATGCCTCCGACCATGGCATTGGGGCAGTCCTGTCTCAAGTGAACACCGAGGGCCGTGATCAGCCGGTGGCCTTCATCAGCCGGCGACTCCTACCACGGGAACAACGCTGGAGCACCATAGAGAGGGAGGCCTTCGCGGTGGTATGGGCCCTCAAGAAGCTCCGGCCCTACCTTTTTGGCACACCCTTTCGGGTACAGACCGACCACCGACCCCTGCAGTGGCTGATGCAGATGCGGGGGGAAAACCCGAAGTTACTACGCTGGTCCATCTCCCTACAAGGGATGGACTTCACAGTTGAACATCGGCCTGGGCCAGATCACGCCAACGCAGATGGCCTGTCCCGGTTCTTCCGCCTCGACGAGAAGAGTCCCCAAGAGAATGGGTAACTCTCCCCGCCTTCAGCTGGGGGGGACGCATGTTGGACAGGCCACATGAAGGGCCGCTCTCCCCCGGCCCAACCAGGCCCGAACCAGCCACGCAAGTACCACACACCACCATTGCACGTCCACCGTCCCCGCAGGGACCCCTACACTCGAACCTGTTGACCGCGTAGGCCGACCCACTACCGGCCTGCGCGCCCATCCTGGGCGCCATCTTGGACACTCCACCACGAGGCCGCCTGGCCCCCGATCGACCTCAACCCTGGGCCTGGCCAGGCCTCAGACATTCCGGCACCAACATCCACCCAGGAGGTGAGCGGGCTACTTGGTCAGTCAATGGGAGCAAGAGGTGTCGATGGCTCTCCCCCGCCAAATGCCGCTCGCCCATCGCCTCCCCGGGCGCTGGCTCCACCCCCCTGCTGGGTGTCTGAACCCCCTCATCCCGGACCTCCCGACCTCCAAGTGCGAGGGTCCGGACATCAAAGCACACCAGCCCTATAACTGGGGCAGCTCCAGAGCAGGACGGGAGTTGTATCTTGGAGTCGAGAGACGCAAAGAAGAACTCATCCTTGACGGACTACTGGCGCTGCCGTAGCTCTGTCTTGTGCACCCTCGTCCTGCCTGCTGGCGCTGCCGCGGCTTTGGGAACCTCCCTATCCTTCATCGTCGTCGGGACCTGCTGGCGTGGCCGCGGACCGTTTGTAACCACCACCTTCATCGGGACCTGCTGGCTCTGCCGCGGACCGTCGTCTTCCTTCATCCATCTCGGGACCCGCTGGCTCCGCCGCGGCCCGTTCATCTACACCACCGAGCTCGAGGATTGAGAGCTATTTCCATCTTTTTGGTAACAAGACTGTCCCGCTACCCTTTTCCCAAACAGAGACCAGAATAGAGGGGACCCCTGAGTCCAGACCTCCTTGTACCATTCTACCGTACTTAAAGAATTGCCTATAAAGTATCGTTGAACTTTATCATTGTGTGGTGTCCGTCTGTGGGGGGGAAGTTACTCGTCTGTACGGTTCGCTGGAGACGGCTCTCCCCGGAGACCTCTCCCCTTGTCCTCGGCCGACCCTCCCGGTCCGTCTAACACCGAGGATTTGTTCTGGGTCGTGCTTGAACAGCCACACATCCCGTCACACATCACCGATGTCTCCCATTTCCTCTTTGTCAAGGAGCAACGATGGATTTTTAGATTGAAGTCTGACGTTAACGGGTTGAATGACAACATCCCATGGTTGTCTATCTGAGTGCTAACATTTGCCTGTAGGTGCTTTTTGTTGTCACGATATGGTGTATTTATTCGTGGAGATTTAAGCACCCATAATTGGTAGTAATCACTCTGCCTACTGGGCGCTGTAGAAAATAGTGGCTTAGATTACTATACACTACGGCTCTCAAACCTGATCCCGTGTTCTGACAAGTATTACACCATAGATCCTGTAATTATCAACAGAGTTGCAAGCATGTGTCACTTCATTCTTCCCTTGTAGTGTATGTTAATGTCCACCATCACTTACTGTTTCACTTATTTTATCTAGTGATTGACATGGTGAGTGCTTAGGTGGTGAAGTGATCAACTCTGTACATCAATTCGTTATTAACAGAGGAATAGTTGGAATTGATTATCTGGGGTCGGGTTGAAACTCAATCTCTCCAATGGGTACCACCATACAGCCACTTAGGTGTAAATACGTGTTGCCTAAATCAGAATTTACTATGGAGCTAATAAATTGACGTCTCCCATTAGACCTCGTCCTCCATGATGGGCAATTATAGATGGGTTTATCTGAAAGGGACGAACTTGAAGACATTCGAGCCGCGGTGCTCCTTGTACAGCGTTAGCGCTGACTCGCGGAGATTAGTGTCCAGTAGTCCATTCACTGCGCGTGCGCGGGGATTAGCGCTCGTGTCTGCCCATGCGTACTGAGTCTGCAGTGAGACAGAATAGCGGACCAGTCGCGTGGTACATAACTAGATGGATGTGCGCATGCGTGTTATGTAGCGTCCCTGCAGCGCACATGTGCAGATCTACGGCCGAACGGACCAGCTGTAGACAATGAGTCACTTAACTACAGTATAAATAAACGGTCCGCCTGCCCGCCGGTGCCTCCCCTTCGGCTCGTGATTCTGCCGCAAGGTACCGACGGACAGGTAAGGTTGGACCAGATGGTTTGAGTATTGAGAGAATGTTTGGCTAGCAGCATGTCATCTATTCATTGAATGAGATACAGAATAGGTGCCAGACTATTACCATTGGGCAGCCATCCACGTTCTATCTAAATAGGTTACATTTCTAAGTCGTTTTATGCCGCCATCAGGGACACTGGTGGGGATATGTTTTAGACAGATTAGAAAACAGTTTGGGTTTTGTTGAACTATACATTAAGGTCTTATCCTTAAAGCAATTATCTATTGAAGAGATTGTGTTTATTTGTTTAGAGCGGGGCCTTACACGTCCGAGCAGTTGCCGGGTGAGGTGAGGCTTACTTCCCACATATTGATGGGTAAGTGTTAAATAAATTTTTGCATACTGATTAACTGTTGGTGACGTAATGCACTGTGAACGGGGCTATCCTAAATTAGGGATGGCCTAGTCTGAGTTGAGGTGAATAGGCACTGGTTGGGTACAGTTATAGTACCTCATGTATTACTTGCATAATATTGAATATTGAGGATTTTGTATGAACAATATCTACATGGTGTTTTCTTCTTTGTTTTTTCTTTTTACACAGGGAAGATCTTTTGCATTAATATTGCAATATAAAGAAGATGCGGTAGGATGGTCTTAATTTATCACACTTATTCTATCTGTTGATAATTTTGTTTTTTCCATTATTTTACCACATATGATAGTGGTTATGCAGTAGCATATATGAGCTTGGCCCTGACGAATGTCAGTGATTTTTTACATGAAGGCAGAAACATGTTGGCCCTATATAGATCGTTTTGGATCTTTACCAAGCAAGTTAGACAGTGATTTTTTCACACTGTCCCCTCACTATCTTTTAATCTGACGTCCAGGCAAACACTATTAAAGGTCTTTGTTTGCCTTGATAGCCATTTTAGTACACTTCACTTGATTTAATTTTTGCACTGCACATATCAGCCCCACCTTTTGTACGAACAACTGCGATAACCGTACCCTGGTTCAGTGTTGCATTGCTAATATACACTGGGCGATTGCACACTGTCCGAGGTTTGGAAGTCCTACATGATGAGGCTCCGCCAGTAGGTGGGCTGACAGGACTTAATCAGCATTTGTTGACAGGTCCCCCCCTTTTTTTCTAGTCACCATAGTTACTCCATCTGTGCTCTCTCACTAGTGTCATTTCTTCTATCTCAGCATCCCTCGACCTACTGGCTCTGTTGTTTTTGAATTCCAGATATCACCATCCCATTCGTCAGGGTTCCAATCGAGCCCTGAATTTGCAATAACAAAACGCACTTTCCTGGTATTAACCCTTCCACGTCTGTGTCTCTATTTGTATTTCGCAATGCGCACCACAGCCCTTTCGGCTACAGCTTGATATGTCTCCAATTTATCAGCAAGCAACTTATTCTGACAACGTAAAAGAGTAACATCATTTTGAACTTGAACAAACTGTTCCTCCAAAGTTTTATTGTCACGTTGTAATTGAGACATTTTCTCGTGTACAAGCCTGTACGCGTTCAATAAAATCCAACCTCTACGTCCCAATATGGGAAGCTCATCACCTTTCGCAACCGGAACTTTCTGCAAGCACGCAACCACCTGAGCTGGCTCAGCATTCTCCAAACATGAATTCCAGTTCTCACTCAAACCAGTAGAATTAGCCCACTCATGAGCAAGCGCTTCATAAGCAGACACCTCCCAGCCGGGAATTTCCAAAGGTAACTGAAAAAACTTTCGATTTTTTCGAAAACATTGTAGAACAATGTAAAACAAACAAGAATAAAAGAGAACAATATGAAACAAGAAAAACTGTACAATAGAACAAATATATACAAAACCACTCACGGCGAGAACCTACGGATCCCCATACGAAATCACGGAGGCATACCCGCACACGTCAATCGAAAACGGTTCGTGACGCCAAATGTAACGACTGTACTCTCAGACCAAGCAGGCTACCAACCGTAGCTAACCCTGTCGTCGCGTAACCACACTCTTCCCCGCTATTTACAAGATATCTAGAAGACTCACCTGAGAAGGTGAAAAGAAGCTATTTACAAGCCTGTGCAATCAAAGATACCGCTAACATCTAATGGATTCCATATCTTGTCCTATAAGTACCTCATCTCATTTTCTTTATAGTCTCCCAACTTTTCTCTTTAACATCACCCGACGATTCTTTATAGTCTCCCGACCTTTCTCTTTAACGTCACCCGACGATGTCTTTAACTTCACCCGACGATATCTTTAACGTCACCCGGCGATTCTTTAACATCACCCGACGATTCTTTACCGCCACCCGACGATATCTTTAACGTCACCCGACGATCTACACTAATGGGGCTTCACCTTTATAAGTTATTTCCCAAATGAAATTCACACTCCCCCCCCATCTCAGTTACCTTTTCAGAAGGGCATATCCCATCCTTCTGTATGTCAGCACCTGGGTAAAAGGAAAGGTTAATCTCATTCATGAAAACAACATTCAAAGATATTTAGTATTAAATCTTTATTCTAGAACTAAGCATGACAGAATGAGCCAAACAAACATGATGTAGCTTAGTTGCTACCTATAACCTAAAAGGGGGCAAAATAAATGATTAGATTAATTTTACACTAACTCAGAACACCTCACCTTGGATGTGTGTCTTTCCATCTCGGCAGCGGAGCTGATCCCTCTCTCTTTCTCCTTGTCTTCAATAGGCTTGGGACTCTGCTCTCCCTCTATGGCTTACGAATACAGGTCTGCACCGCTACGCCTCGTCTACACTGCCATGGTTCCGAAATACTTGAACCCTCTTCTGGAATCAGTCTCTGCCACTCCTGTATGATATCACTACCGGACCCTTGATCACCTTTCCTCCTCGTCTTAGGATTTCAATTAGCTGATGGTATCAGTCTCTCTGCACCAGCCTTCAGACCAACGTCTTCTGTATACTCCACACGTTACTTTCCCCTATCTCACTGCTCGCTCTTTGATAATATAGAGCTCTCTTTCAATATGGAGAATTCCGGTATTAGGCCGACTCCCGCCAAATTCCTGTACCAGTCCCCGGCCCCCTTCGCCCTGCACAGTGGCCACCTGCGTATTGCATCTAGAGCCGGGGAGACAAATACATTCCTCTGACCGGTTTCTTACTAGCAGAAAACAGGCTAAATTCTAAACATTACCTTTACCCTGCAAGCGCCTCGGACAGTCAAGGCAGAAGCACAAGATGGCTTCTCTCTAGATTTCGGGCCTACAGGCCCACAGAAAAAATAAAAGGCACTAAACCCTGTCAAAGCACATAGGTAAGCCCTACAAATGAACGCAAATGCAAACGCAGAAGCTTAGAGTTGTGCTCCTGAGGCGGAAGCCGGGAGCGAGGCACCTTTTTAAAAATTGTATTGTCACTATTCTCCTGTGTATTTTAATATCACTCACTATTCTTGGGAACAAGTGGTCTGACGCAGCGGAGCTAGCGCTGACGCGGCGCTTTCATTCCTAAAACACTCCTTCGGCGCCATCTCGCCAAGAGCGGAGGCCACGCCCCTTTTCGAGGCCACGCCCCCCTGCCGACTCCTACCAAAGACGCCGATTTAAGGCGCCAGGTAGAAGCTTAGAGTTGTGCTCCTGAGGCGGAAGCCGGGAGCGAGGCACCTTTTTAAAAATGGTATGGTCACTATTCTCCTGTGTATTTTATTATCACTCACCATTCTTGGGAACAAGTGGTCTGACGCAGCGGAGCTAGCGCTGACGCGGCGCTTTCATTCCTAAAACACTCCTTCGGTGCCATCTCGCCAAGAGCGGAGGCCACACCCCTTTTCGAGGCCACGCCCCCCTGCCGACTCCTACTAAAGATGCCGATTTAGGGCACCAGGTAGAAGCTTAGAGTTGTGCTCCTGAGGCGGAAGCCGGGAGCGAGGCACCTTTTTAAAAATTGTATTGTCACTATTCTCCTGTGTATTTTAATATCACTCACCATTCTTGGGAACAAGTGGTCTGACGCAGCGGAGCTAGCGCTGACGCGGCGCTTTTATTCCTAAAACACTCCTTCGGCGCCATCTCGCCAAGAGCGGAGGCCACGCCCCTTTTCGAGGCCACGCCCCCTGCCGACTCCTACTAAAGACGCCGATTTAGGGCGCCAGGTAGAAGCTTAGAGTTGTGCTCCTGAGGCGGAAGCCGGGAGCGAGGCACCTTTTTAAAAATTGTATTGTCACTATTCTCCTGTGTATTTTAATATCACTCACCAATCTTGGGAACAAGTGGTCTGGCGCAGCGGCGCTAGCGCTGACGCGGCGCTTTCATTCCTAAAACACTCCTTCGGCGCCATCTCGCCAAGAGCGGAGGCCACGCCCCTTTTTGAGGCCACGCCCTCACGGTCCTCGAAACTTGGAGCAGTATAAATCATGTGCATATTCCGGTCGCGCAGTGGGCGAGGCAGCGGGCGAGGCAGCGGGCGCGACGTTTGCGCGCCGAAGGCGCGCCAAGTGTAAGCTCGTCTGCGCCCGTCCGCGACCGACCGGGGCCAGAGGCCACCCCCTGATCAGCTATCATGTCAGACCATCACCTACCACTCGCTCTTTCTGCACCAATTAAACCAGATAGCTGCGTCACCATGCTTACACACATGGGTCCCCTCCATTCAACACTCCGCCTGTAACCAGTGTGGATTTCATTTCTGTTCCCATGTTGCAAAAAAAAACACATCATTCTCTTTGCTTCTGCTTAACTGCCGCTCACTCCCCAAACACTCTACGGAAATCTCCCTACTGTTAGAGGAGGCAAGCCCAGACGTCCTTTTCGTCACAGAGACATGGTTACAGGAACACTCTGAACCTGACTTGGTACAAGCACTCCCACTTGGTTACCAAATACTCCGCCTTGACCGCAAAACAGGCATTGGCGGTGGTCTAGCAGTAATTTACAAATCAGATTACGTCGTCACCAGTACCCCCGTACATTTTCCAGACTGCGAATGCCTTCCTTTTTTTATAAAATTCAGCGCCACACATACCTTTTCGGGTATGCTCATATACCGTCCGCCAGGATCACAAGGGCAGTTTCTCCCTGATCTCGCCTCGATAGCGGCAAGTCTTGCAGTCAGCTCTGCAAATTTTACAATCTTGGGTGACCTTAACATCCACCTGGACCACCCTAACGACTCCACTGCCAGAGAACTATCCTCTAGCTTAACTGCCCTTGAATTAAATCAACGTGTACATGGGCCCACCCACTTAAAAGGACATCTCCTAGACCCCATTTTCAGTAATTGCCAAAACCTTCACGTTGGAAACCCTTCCCCCCTTCCCTGGTCAGACCATTTCCTTATCCCATTCACCTGGGCCCTGCCCCATCACCTCCCTCCTAAACTCCCGCCACTTCAACGTTCGCGCAATTGGTCTAAAGTCCCTTTATCTGAATGGCAGGATCTCCTACAACGTACCAAACCCACCAACACATCTATTCCCACTCAAGATAACAAGAACTATAACATATGGATCACCAGCTCCTTAGATCTAGTACTACCACTAAAAAGTTCCCATCCCAAGCGGGGCAATCCCACAGCTCCGTGGTATACGACTGATCTACGAGAGGCCAAACGCATCTGTAAACGACTTGAAAGGAAATGGCGCCTCAATTACCTCCTAGCAGACAAAACGAGCTACAGAACAGCAATTAAAAACTATAAAACAGACATCCATCTAGCTCAGGCTAAATATTTTGAATATAAGATCGAGAAGGCAGCGTCCAAACCCAAGGAGATTTACCGGATAGCCAAATCCCTCTTGCAACTTCCTGAGGCCCCAAAAGACCATAACAACAACCAGACCCATTGTGAGGAAATAGCCGAGTTCTTCCACCAGAAGATAGAAATCATCAATTCTTCCTTTCCCCATCCCGTCACATTGCCCACTGATTCTGCTAACACAGACCGCACGACAGTCCCTCCCAATATTCTCAATAGCTTCCCTCCATTAGAACTTATTAACCTAGAAAAACTCATGGGACAGGTTAAATCTGGATCACCTATCGACCCAGCTCCCCCCAGTGCTCTCACCCAGATAACCCATCAGATCTCGCCTACCATCAAAGACCTGCTCAACTCCTCCCTCCTCACTGGCACTGTCCCACCTCTATGGAAAAGAGCAATGGTCAAAGCTCTACTAAAAAAAAACAGTCTTGATCAATGTAACCCGCTAATTATCGACCTATTTCACTCTTGCCATGGCTTAGTAAAATTCTCAAGAAGCACGTTAACTCCATTCTTACTGACTTCCTGGAAGCCAACAACATACTGGATCTTTCCCAGACCAGCTTCAGGCCTCGTCATGGAACGGAGACTGCACTGATTGCAGTGACGGAGGAGGCAAGAAGGATCCTGGACGATGGCGGGTCCACGGCCATCGTCCTACTTGACCTGAGTGCCGCCTTCGACACTGTTAATCATAATACCCTACTCCATCGCCTCAACAAAATAGGAGTGTCAGGCAGAGCACTCAACTGGATGAGGTCCTTTCTCACAGACAGATCCTTCCAAGCCTTTGAGAGGGACTTCACCTCTTCCAGTAAACCCCTCAACTGTGGAGTGCCTCAGGGCTCCTCCCTGAGCCCTACCCTTTTTAATGTCTACCTTTGTCCTCTAGCTGATGTCGTCCGCCCCTTCGGTGTGAAGATTGTCACCTATGCGGACGACACGCAGCTAGTGGTAGCACTGGACCCCCCCTCAACTCACACCACAGCTTACACAAATGCCTGGAAGCTTTCGCCGCTTGGATGTCCGGCTCCTGTCTAAAGCTGAACGGGGACAAAACAGAGGTAATGCTCCTTGGTAATAACATCACGAAATCCATTGACTCTATCTGGCCCCTCTGTTTAGGAAGTCCCCCGCAACCCAAGGAGCAAATCAAGAGTCTAGGGATCTGGCTCGACCAAAATCTCACCTTTAACCATCAAGCCACCAAGCTTGCTGTCACCTGTTTCGGGCTGATGAGACTACTTTGTAAGATTCTCCCTCTCCTTCCATTCCACTCAAGACGGATTATGGTTCAAGGACTAATCCTCTCTCGCCTGGACTGTGGAAACGCCCTATATATTGGGGTCCCGCAGTCCATACTCAATAAACTCCAGGTTATTCAAAATTGCGCAGCAAGAATCCTCCTGAATATTCCTCGCCGAACCTCAGTCAGAGCCAGATTAAGGGACCTCCACTGGCTCCCGGTGAGATCCAGAATCGAATTCAAAAGTATGTGCATCGCACACCGCTCTTATTGGGGAACAGGTCCCTCCATCAATTCCCCTTGGTGAAAGCCTATCAGCCTTCCCGTCCCCTCAGATCCGCGACCTCCCACCTCGCCTCAGTTCCACGCATCAGAAGGGCCAGGTGTGGAGGCCGCTCGTTCTCTTACAACCTAGCCAAGATTTGGAACTCTCTTCCCCTCCCAATAAGATCAGAACCCAATCTACTCACCTTCCGTAAACTTCTCAAAACTTGGCTTTTCAGCAAAACTCCGGTTTAAATCTTCTCTCAGCTCCACTCATTCCAGCCTTCTGGTCCAACTCAATCTCTTCCCAGCGCTGGGACGCCCCTGGGTAGCCAACGCGCTTTACAAATCCTCATTCCATTCCATTCCATTCCAAATGCAACTAAGACTGAGATGGTAGTGAAAAGTAGTCACCACCAGTCTAAAAATAGAATACAATTACCCTGTCGTTACAGCGACATGGT
This sequence comes from Lissotriton helveticus, assembly GCF_964261635.1. Taxonomy (NCBI): domain Eukaryota; kingdom Metazoa; phylum Chordata; class Amphibia; order Caudata; family Salamandridae; genus Lissotriton; species Lissotriton helveticus. The sequence goes on along the minus strand of NC_136063.1, from coordinate 891,119,549 downwards.
GAGGCCAACTATATGGATAAGAGGCCTCCTAGACAAACCCAAAAATGGAAACGTCCTGGTGTAAACTTACCTTCCGTTCTGTGCTCATACTTGGTAGTGCCACAGTTGTGTGAGGATCAGACACAGTCACATGATGAACTTTCTAATATGATCCTGGACTGACTCGTGAGTAAGAGCTATTTCCCCTTCTCCATGGCAAATAGCATCTCATTAACCAATAGGATGGGTTCGATCGGGCAAGGCCCAGCAGATCGTCATGAGGACTATGCTATTATCTGTTTTTGAAATCCATATGTGGTATGCAGGCTGCTCGTTGACTTTGCGGACAAACATGGTGGAAGCTTGGGGGTTATTCTATTGCCCCTTCTTTATGTCTATTGTTAGATTTGAAAATCCCATCCCTGCAACGCACCTGTCTCATGCTATATTAGGTTAGCAGTGTGTGGCTAAATAGAAGCCATTTGTGTTCACCTTATGCAACCCACTGAGTTATCCTCGTATTATGCAGGCTTCCGTTAGTAAGTGTGACTTAAATTTGCATTTCGTAATCCCTATTCGGCTGCTTAGCCCAGGCCCGAGTTAGGCCTCAATGCTTATGTTGCTTGCCTCAGCAGAACGCTATATTTCGGTTTATTGTTTTCTCTGCTGCTCAAGGCTGTTTTTTCTGACTTGCTCATGAATGGGCTATTCTGCCCTGGCATACTTATCTGAATGTGTAGTTTCTGCTCTCACGTTAGGAGATGCTGAGACCCGGCGCCATGGCCTTGAGACCTTGATAACGTGTGCCCATCTGGCAGGTGTTAGCTCATCCTACTGTGCCTCTTTGTTCATGTTCGTCGTAGGCTGGAAGTTTTCCATTGTGAGCGTGGTTGGGGGCATCACAAGAGGAATGCTTATCCACTGTAGACCGTTGAGGGGCCAGTCCCTCTACAGACATATTAGGGTGCAGGTCATGATGGACTCCTCTGCAGAGTATTGCTAATAAAACTAACTGTTTGTACTCTCTACTGTCTGACCGATTCTTCCTTCTTGGTAAGGCATAGCAGGTGGTTTCAAGTAACCCGCGTGGCCCCTATGGGCCACGTCCTTCACTATAAACCAAGTTTCTTCTCCAGCCCTGATCGGAAACTGAGGCAGAACACCCTCTGTCCCCACCTCTGTCAGACCACAACGTCCACAACCATTACTCTGTGGTCTTTAATGTTCCAATATTAATTGGTTTGCCACGTTTGAGAGGGTTAATTGACCGATGGATAGCGGGGGTACGACCTCCAATCTAGTCCTGAGGCATTTACCCATGGATGTTTGAAAACTCGACAGCAGGAGGGACAGGGTTCTGTATCATGTTTAGCATTGCAGGCTGATTGTGTAGGGGACAGTGCCGATCGTCACCTTATTCCTCAGGTTGATGCTACTGAGTAGTTGGTCATATTTGTTCTTTAGAGGGAGCTCAGCTTGTAGTTGTACTAGGGAGCCAGTGCAAACAAGTGATTTTACATCAAAATCCCTCCAACTTAAACTTATTTCCTGGAACATAGCAGGTTTGGCATCCAAAATAGTTAATTTGGAGTAGGGTGACTTTATTGGCCAGTATGACCATTGCCTCTTTCAAAAGGCCTGGTCTTTGCTGCCACTACATCGTGCATGGTATGTAAACTTTTGTAAGACAACAGTATCCTCAGGGGCCAGCAAGCCTTCCAGTGGCCTAACAACCTGGGTCAAAACTACTTTGGTGGGCTTGATTGGAGAACTTTAGGTAAATTCACCTGACATCCTATGCCTTAGTTTGGCTATTTCCCCTGATGTCATCTATTACATCGAAAATGTATACAGCAGACCCACCGGTAACAAAATGGAATGTATTGGTATTAATTGCCTGAGTAAGCATCTAGCTACACTCCCAGCCAAGGCAAGGAAATTATTGAGAGGTGACTTAAACTGTCAATTTGAACACCTGAACATAGATAGCTAGGTTTTCGCTGCAGTTGGGTTCCGCCTTGGTAATCTGTGTACTTAAGCTTTCCCCTATTAACCCCTTTGCTGCTAGTCCTTTCCCCACCCCTGTGCTAAGCCTTTTTTTTGGCTATTTAGGGTAGTTCGCACATAGGCCCCTGTATGTTTTTGACCACATAAGGTATCCACGCCAAATTTGTGTCCTTTTCTTCCAACATCATAGGGATTCTAAAGGTATGCAGGGTTTGTGGTTTCCCCTGGAGGGCACCCAGAAATTAGGCAAAATACAGCTACATTTTGTTTTTTGGGGGAAAACTTGGAAAAAAGTGCTGCAAATTAAAGCATCTGTTTTTTCCCTGCAAATGGTATCAACAAAGGGTATGTGGGGCTGTAATCACAATCTTCCCATCTTTTAGGAGCTGACAGACTTTTGCCAGAAAAACAACACTTTTACACAGTTTTTGCTATTTTTTTGTACTTTCAATCTTCTTCCAGTTAATGGTAGAAATGGGTTTGAAATCAATAATGGATCCTGGAAAGCTATACATTTTACAAGAGTAGACTAAATTCTGAATTCAGCAAGGGGTCATTTGTGTAGATCTTTCAAGGTTTCTTTATAGAAACTAACAGTTGAATATTGGAAAAATTGAAAAATTGTTGAAAATAACAGCCATTTGTGCCAACGTTTTCACCTGTAACTTTTACTAATTGTAATAACTGTTTTAAAGCAATATACCGTTACATCCACTGGACATTTCTGGTTGTGGGGATATATAGGAATTGTAGGTTCACTAAGAACCTGACGAACCCAGAGCCAAAAACTGAGCTGCATCTTGCAATGGTTTTTTATCATGTAGCGGGAATATAGCAATTAATTTGGGAAAAAATATACATGGTATGAAAGACACCTATGTATTTCTGAAATTGGAACAAAATATAGAGTTTAGAAACAGTAGATATTTTCACATCTCCAAAATTGGGAGTACCCATACTAGCATGAGTATTATAGGTCATTTTACAAAATGACTTATTTTTTACACATTGTCTTTTGTTTGGAAGGTAGAAATGCATCGAAAGTCAATAGGTAACAACAGTTGCTCTACAATTTTGTGTTACCCTTAGTCTCCTGATAATAATGGTACCTCACTTGTGTGGGTAGGCCTAGTGCCCACGACAGGAAACGTCTCAAAATGCAAAGTGGACACACTTTATTTTTACAGTGAAAAATAGACACCCTGGGGAATCCAGGATGGGGTGACTTGACTGGTTCTCACCAGGTTCTGTAACCAGAATCCCTTGCAAACCTAAATATGTGTCTAAAAAAACACATTTTCACCACTTTTCTGTGGTGGAATGTTCTGGGATCTGCGTGGATCCACAAAATCCCACCCACCCCGCATTCCACAAAGTCTTCCATGAAAAATGGGCCTCACTTGTGTGAGTAGGCCTAGTGCCTGTGACAGGAAACGTCCCAAAATGCAACGTGGACACACCACAGTTTCACAGTGAAAACTGACTCTATTTTTGCAAAGTGCCTAGCTGTAGTTTTTTAACCCTAGCTCTGCTGCCACATAGGGAAACCTAGCAAACCTATACATTTTTGAAAACTAGACAGACAGGGAAATCGAGGATGGAATGACTTAACTGGCTCTCACCAGGTTCTGTTACTCAGAATCCCTTGCAAACCTAAAAATGTGTCCCAAAAAAACTAATTTTCCTCATATTTGTGTGGTGGAAAGTTCGAGAATCTGTGTGGATCCACAACATTCTACCCACCCCGTGTTCCCCAAAGCCTTCTGAGAAAATTGGTACCTCACTTGTGTGGGTGGTTCAAGTATCTGCAGCAGGCAAGTCCCAAAACCTATTGAGGCGACATCAAAATTACCTATCACAATCCAACCTGGTTATGTAAGTGGGGGTCCCATGAGTTTTTGTCCCTATGCTCGGCGGCCATATAGGGAAACCTACCAAACCCACACATTCTGAAAACTAGACACCCGGGGGAGTCCAGCGAGGCATGGCTTGCGTGGGTCCACCAACATTCTTCTACCCAGAATCACCTGCAAACCTCAAATTTAGCTGAAAAAATCCCTTTTTTATCAAATCTCTGTGTGGGAAAGTTCTGGAATGTGCGTTAATCCACAAATGTCCTCCCACCAAGCATTCCCCCAGGTCTCTCAATAAAAATGGTACCTCACTTGCATGGGTGGGTCAAGGACCCGTGACAGGCATGGACCCAAAACCTATTGAGGTGACATCAAAATTACCTATCACAAAACATCCTGGTTTTGCAAGGGGGTCCCATGAGTTTTTGGCCCCGCGCTCAACAGCCATATAGGGAAACCTACCAATCCCATACATTTCGGAAAACTTGACACCCAGGGGTCTATCGAGGTATAGCTTGCGTGTGTCCCCCAACGTTTTCCTTCTCAGAATCCCCTGCAAACCTCAAATTTAGCTGAAAAAAATCACTTTTTTTTGTCAAATTTCAGGGTGGGAAAGTTCTGGAATTTATCTGGATCCACAAATTTCCTCCCACCCAGTATTCCCCCAGGTCTTCCAATAAAAATGGTACCTCACTTGTGTGGGTAGGTATAGTGGCTGTAACAGGAAGTGGCCCAAATTGTACTGTGGCGACTTCAAAATTACCTATAACAAAACTACCTGGTTTGGGGGGCACGTCGTGTTTTAGCCCAGGGCTCGGCGGCCTTCTTGGGAAACAACGTGACGGTGGGCATGTGCGGAGGACGGCCGGGGCCGTCCTAATCCCACCCACTGATTAAAACACCCGCACTGCGGCGGAATTCGCACTACGGTAAACGGGTTAATTCAACTAAATCATTTTCTTGGCCAAATTAAATTATTCATTTATTATTATCAGTTTTTAAGTGCTAATTATACTACATTGAAAAAGAGTCATGCACAGTCATAATGCTTTGTGGTTGCCATTTGTAACCAATGGCATGAGGTAAATGGTATGTGTCCTCTCAAGTCATTGATGGTCAAGTGGTGAATATCACTGAACATAATCCCATTAGAGGGTGGTTGGGTGTTCAATTTATGTTTCCAGCCAAATCTGAAATTTCCAGAACAGTGTGTGTAAATGTATTGTGCTTTGGCCAACACTAATTTGCAATATAAAAATAAAACTAAAACACAATTGCAGCATTATTGGTTATATCTGGCTGCAAGAGTCAAAATGGTACTGTATAACCAAGCTGCCAGAACAAAAACAACAAATCTAACAAAAAGTGGATTGCATTGTGCTAATTATTGTAGACATCTTATTCTATAAATTCTGCTTCAAAGACTGCCCAAATCTGAGCAGCAGATGGGTGTTTTTTGGGATCCTCGTTAGTGCAAACCGCGAGAAGATAAATGTCCTTCTGAGATGATTCATCAAGCTCCTCCATGTTAAGTGCAGGTCGAGTGCCAAAGCTTCCTGAGTAGGCATCATCATCAAAATCCTCGTCAAGAAAAGAATCATCTTCATCCTCTTCAGGTGGAAAGTTAAATGTGGGATGGCAAGTGTTATCATCTCCTATTGTGTTAACCCAAAAGCAAAAATATCAAACTTACCAGCAATGACACCATTATCTTCCAATGCTTCTCTAGGTTTCCATGGCTCTGTGCCAACATAGTGCAGCTGAGGATCACTTCCTGTCATGTTTTCATCTACTAGTTTTGTCCTTTTCCTCAGCCTCCTGCCGCCATTAAATGAGGGTTTTCCTACCCTTGTTTCTCTGTGTGATGGCTGTTTTTCCCTGTTCGCTTGCACATGTCTGCCCCACCACACAAACATTCCATGGCCATGCCACTGAGGCCCAAGTGCCCACCCATTCTATCCCTCAATGTGAATGGCCTTTTTTATCCACTTCATTAAGCAAAAGAAAACATGCTCATATTTTGGGTCAAAGTCCCCTGAGGCGGCCCTCCAGGAGTAGACCCATCGGTCACCTTTGGCATCTGACAAACTTATAAGGTACTGAGTGGGACGGGTTGTGAGCAGTAACCTTCTACCCATTACTGATGGGGCAGCTGCTCCTGATAAGCTTGCGTCTTCCCTGAAAAAGTGTGGGGTTGTCATTCTTTCATGCAGCTCCTTTTACTGTTTTGATACTGGGTCAATATGTTTTTGTGAAGTAGTTTAGGACCCTTGGCCAGACCTTGATCATCGGCTCAGTGTGTGCTCCTAACCAGGATTGGGTGCACTTCTTCTAGCTCCTGGCGAACCTCCTGGCTAAGTCTGGTAAAACCAGGGTAATTAATGGGGGGGACTGGAATGTAGCACTGGACCCCCAACTTGACTGATTTGGCCCTTTGGATAAAGCCAATGCTAAAGATAGGGTAGTGCTGCATAACATAATGGAATAATATGGGCTGCATAATCTCTGGCATTTGATGAACCCCCAGGACCGAGAGTACATATGTTTATCCTGTTTGCATTGGACATGTCCTCAGATTGAGGGGCATATTACCAACAACTAGTGATAATTTTTGTCTCTAACTTGTTTAGAGACAAAAATTATCGCCGCAAATCGGCGATTTTTATCGCAGATAAACCTTGCTATTAGCAAGGTTTATCGCAAATGCGATAAAAAACGGCCGCAATGCATGAATATCGCTGTAAAGTCAGCGATATTCATGCATTATCGAGCAAATGCTCTTAGCCATGTTATCCACCTCCCATTGGATAACATGGCTAAGAACTGCTCAGGGCAGGTGTTAGCTTTTGGAGATATTCGCGCTTAGCGCGAATATCTCCAAAAGTTGGTAATAGGAGATAGCGATGTTAGCGACTGTTTCCAGTCGCTAACATCTTGGCACGCCCACTTTGCATGTCATTAGTGATAAATATCACTGACAAGCAAAGCGGGGCCCAAGATGGTCGCTATCTCCTATTAGCTGTCGCTAACTGGTGTTAGCGACAGCTTGGTAATAGGGAGATAAATTTATCTCCGCTTTCTTGGCTTTTAAAGCCAAAAAAGCGGAGATAAACCCCCTTGATAATATGCCCCTGAATTCTTTCTCCAATCCCATTCTACTTGGCTGTGCTACAGTGGCAGGTGGAGGTCTCAAACAAATTATCCGGTCCTACTTTAGCATGACCTTGGACATGTCTCCCCTCCTTCTAAGCACTTAAACCGGTCCCATTATTTGACACCAAAGACCAGGCAGCAGTTGAGGGAGCACTTCCACAGCAATCTGAGTGCCAATGAATCTACCACGTCATCTTCACAGGTTCCTTGGGCGGGGAGAAAGGCCACTTTAAGGGGTGCTCTAATGCAAGACTCAGCACTTGGCCCAGGACATGCAGGCTAGGTTGGAGGGTGAGATTCAAACCCTTTCGGAGGTTTACAAGAGACGTCCCACCCTGGATCATCTGGGTCACTTAGAATGCACAAAGAATGAGCTGAATACCCATTTTACCTCACCGGCCAAATATGCCAAATATGCCTTGCTTCGCCTGAAGTGTCAGCACTATGACCAAGGGGAAAAGGCAGGTAGGCTTCTAGTCACACATCTACATTAGGGGGAAGCTAGCAGCAACTTTCTGACTATCTGTTGGGAGTCAGGGGATGTACTAACATGCACAGTGAAGATCACAAAAGCTGTTGCCCATTTCCTTGTTGCTAGGAGGCTTCAGATGATTGTACCACAGAGAAGGAATTTTTCAGGAGCTCCCATTTGTTCACCTTGTATGAGGCAGGTCATCAGCTCCCCTAATGGTGAGATTATGGAGGATGAGAAATCAGAGGACCTTAGGGGCATATACACTAACAAGTACTTGGGGGACAATGGATTCCCAATAGAGTTTTATCAACTCAATAAAGACATGGTGGTACCCATGCTCTAGAAACCCTTCAAGGAGTTGGAAGGCCCTGCCACAGTGCACCCAGAGTAAAAACAAAGCTCTTATTAGTCTCATCTTGAAACCTAATACAAACCCTACTAGTTGTGCAAGCTACTGCCCCATATCGCTTCCTAATGTGGATATGAAGGTGCTTGCTCTGGTCCTAGTGACTCAGCTCAAGTAGGCTCTGCTGAACATTATTCATAACTCCCAAGTGGGCTTCATGCCGAGCCATTCTCGTAACCACATGCACCTCCTGGCTAACATCCTTTGGCATGTACGTGACAGTAGGAACGATAAGCTCCTCCTGTCCTTGGACGCATAAAAGGGTTTCAATAGGATACAGTGGCAATACTTATTCCATACAGTGGACAGGACAGGGTTGGGTCCCAGTTTCTGGACCAGGGTCAAGTGGTATTACATGTTCCCAATCTCACAGACTGCAGAGGCCACTTGTCTCCCACCTTCCACATACTGTGACTGAGAATTGCAGGGGGGCTGGCTGTCCACTCTTCTGTTCTCATAAGCATTGGAGCCCTTGCTTGCTGCTAGTCTCTTCCTATCCAAGGCATTGATACCCCTGCAGGTGAATGGAATGCAAGATCCTGCTTTATGCTGATGTCATTCCGTTGTCTTTGTGTGACTCGGGGGCTTCTGTTCTGCATCTCCTTGATTGATAATTATTCAGTCTTCTTTGGGTACCAGACTGTAACAAGGGCAAAGCACTTCCTTTGGCTCATGGTGACCCCTGTCCCTCTCTGGCTATATAAGGCCCTTGGAACATGATGAGTTTGAAGTATTTAGGCTTTTTGAACAATAAGGGTCTGCATATTTTGGGGCAGGACAAAATGCAGCCCCTTCTTGTCCGAATGGAGCAAGACTGCACTCGATGGACTGCTGAGCAGGTCTTCCTGTGGGGGAGAGTCTAGATGATCCAAATGGTAATGGGTTCCCGGTCCACTTATGTGTTCAGCATGCTGCCACTCTAGATCTCTGCACAAGGGCTCCACACCATTAACAGACACAAGTTGTTTTCTGGGTGAGCAGGAAGCCTCGGTTCAAACCAACGAGACTGCAAACCAATACTGCAGGGGGTCTTGACCTATTGTTATGTGCATGCACTATCTTGCCCACCATCTCTCTCAGTTGGCTTTTTGGTCACCCACAGATACTATTCCACAGTAGACATCATGGGAATGCAAAGTGGCCCACGTCCCCAAAAGGTATGGGACTCCTGCAAAAGGCACAGGATTTGAGGTCCCTCACACAGAACCCCAACTTTGAACGCTACTGAGGCAATATAGAAGGAGGCACTCCGACTTCTGAGAGGCCACCACATGATCCACAAGGGGGCACTATTGTGGTCCTATGATGGAGTAACTATTGCTCTGCACCCGATTTCCTGGGCACCTTTGGGAGGAATGGGGGATTAGTTAGGTTGGGGACCTCTTGGAAGGTGACTACTTTTGATAATTTGAGATGCTTAAATAGGCATTCCTGCTACCTTAATCACAGCTATGGTGTTACTTGCAATTGAGACAATACCTTAGAGGACTTTTGGGGCAGGAATCAAACCATCTTTTCTTCTCCCTGGTATTGGACAATCTCAGGTTGTATCAAATCCTTATTGACAATGTTTACTCTCAGGACATGTTCACCGCATCTAGGGTTTACTGGCAGAAGCGCCTGGGCTGGAATACTTGGACGAGGACTGCATGGAGGTATTGGACTACCATGACCATGCACTCAGGTAGTTCTTCTTGAATATTAGAATTTCAAGATTTTCCATTACTAGTACTGGACGCCATATCAGCTGTGCAGAGTCAACAGTTGCCTTTTGGCGCTGCTCCTCTGCTGCATGTAACTTGTTTTATGTCTTATGGTCTTGTCCTGATCTAGTACCCTACTGGTGCTCTGTATGACATGCTCTCCACTCCATTAGCTACATTCCCTTTCGGGACTCTGCCAAGGTGGCTCTGTAATACAATTTTACAGGTGTGGATGGCACATCCTCCAATTGGTGGCTTTAGCGGTCATCAGCCCTCATTGGCTATTGATCAAAAGATTGCCAGACATTTGACTACATTCTAAAACCCTACAATGGTTTGGTTCCTTTTTAAGAAGCAGAACACAAACAGTAAAGTGGGGCTCATTTAGGTCATGTCCCCAGATAGCGAAATGTGGAGTTCCACAGCAATCATCATAGAAGCCCAACACGTTTTAATGTCCATGTTTCCTCCCTTACAAAGATTGTTAAAAAATGGGGATATGATATCTGCTCCTATGCAGAAGATACGCAGCTGGTGATATCAATACGAGAAGGACATTCTGAAACTAGAGATAAACTGACAAACTGCCTTTAGGAGACAGCAAACTGGTGATTGGACCATTGCTTAAAATTGATTGAAGATAAGTTGAAAATCTGGCCCTTGAATCTTACTTTTCGGTGCGGAAAATTCAATCTGGGACTCCTCATGGTGGTCTCCCCATTGGATTCTGCCCCGGAGCCCAAGAACATTTTGGGAGCTTTCATAGACAATTCAATGCCACTTGTAGCAAGTGTTTTAGCATTTTGACATGATAAAGGAGACTACTTACTGGATACCAGTTAATTGGATAAAAACCATAGTCCTACCTGTCATAACAAGCAGAATGGATTGTGGGAATGCACAATATGTAGTCACAGCAGACTAGTTGTTTTCATGGCTCCAAGTGATTGAAAAGGCAGCAACCAAATTGATTTGCAATAAAGACAAACCAAAACCAAATACAAATGTTTATCAGGTGGCTACTCATTTTCGCATCTAGCAGCTGTAGCATGGAATATGCTGCCATTAGACCTTTGTCTTGCTGAAGACCACTTTCGGTTCAGGAAGGACTACCTGGGGGCATATTTACAATGCACAGCAAACAAAATGAGGATCAACGCATTATTGCCTGCACCAGTCCTAACATCCCAAAGGGTAATGTACAGCAAAAGAAGGTGCAAGGGGGCTTAGGACACAATCTCCTATGTCCCAAATAGAGAGACAAAAAGTCAATTCCCTTTATCACTCTGAAATAGTATACACAGACTAGCCCGCACTCTTCAAAAGGTTCAAATGTAGACTTTCACATTTCATTTAACTATATCAATGTAACACGACGATCTACAAAATACAGATGTTTTCCCAATTTGAAAGAAGTCGATGAAAGCTTTTGAAGTTTATGATTTATTCTTTATTCATGTTCTTGAAATTGAAACAGCCAGCGCGTTTCGTCCTCTATTGGACTTGTTCAGGGCTTGAACGGTAAGTAGTCTTAGTTCATAGAATTGTCCTTAATAATTTAAACCTAATAGGTTCGAGAGTTATGTTAGTTCAAAAAGGGCTGTATAATATCAGCTTTTTTTGCTCTGGAGCCAAGAAAAGTGTATCAGTGAAAAAGTTAGCGCCTCATCTCTCATGCGGTCATTCGGTCCTTTCAAGCCCTGAAGAAGTCCGAGGGGCACCTTCTTGAAACACAAACAATTTATAGAGGTTTTTACTCTTTCCATGTGTGCGGCAGAATTCAGCACACATAACACACATAGAAAGAGGAAAAAACATGGAGAAATAAAGATATTTCACCTCATTATGCCTCACCTGGGAAGCCTATCTTTTTGGCATATTCACAGGTTTAACCGTGGGCTTTGCGTGGGAACACCCAGTAATGCAGCACAGGGATTTGCACTGTGTTGCATTACTCCATATTTCTGAAGCCATTTAAAGCTATGCAAAGTGGCTTTGCATGGCTTCATAAATGAATTGGTGGTTTGCATCATGCATGTATCACATTGCTTGTTGCAAACATGACGCAAATCTCTCGTAAATATGCCCCTATGTGTCCAATATTATTAACTCCACATCTACTAACCTTGACTTACCTTGAAATGTATTGGTAGATTTACAAGGAAGTGGCGCAACACAACACTTCTCCATGCTGCACTGCGACAAAGGGAAAGGACAGGAATGCACCGTATTTAATAGATATTACAGCACATTCCTGTCATTTCTCATGTGCTAGTACACAATGGGCAACCTAACACCAATGCAGGCGCCTTTGCACACTGCAGTGCATGAATGCTTGTCTTTTTTAGGTAAGGGCACCTTCCTGCACACAAACAATTCTGTGAGGCATATTTCTTTTCCATGTGTGCTACAGAAAGCAGCACACATGGAAAGAGGAAGGCACTAAGAGAAATAGAGATATTGCTCTTTGCGTGCCTCCCCTGAGAAGGTGGAACCTTTTACATTTCTGGGTTTCCCAGTTCTAGTAAATCTTGGAATGCGTCTAAAAACCATGGGCGTTGTGTGAGAACTCCCACACAATGCCTATGGAACGCCTTCCTAGGGCAGAGTATGCAATCCATTTCTCCAGATTTATTCAGCCACTCAGGGCCAACAAAGGGGCCCTGCATGGCTTTATAATTCTTACTTAAGGTTTGCATTGCGCATGTACCATGTTGCGTGGTGCAAAAGCGACGCAAACCTCCTCATAAACATGCACTTTAGTGGTTAGGTGGAATTAGTGGATGCAGCATTTCTGTCAGGTGATTTATCACATGCTACATAATGAGTGTATAGCTTAAAACGATCAGTTGTGCACAGCATGTCAGCACTTCTCCACGTATATACATCTGACTGTAGCTGCAGTCATGAGCTCATTGACACCATCTGCCCTGGACGCAGTCAGGTTTTTTACACAAAATTCCTCATTTCCAAAATTAATTATAACGTTTTTAAAGTTTTAATATAGCAAAAAGTAATAATAACAACGTAAATATCCACGGGCAGAGATACATAAGATTTCAATTAAAAGAGAACTTCCACATTCTTACAACAGCTACTTTTATAGGAGTTCCAAGGCGGTCACAGGCATCCAATAAAGGGAGAGAGAGACTGAATATAAGACTTATAGCTTCTCACTTCAGTCCCTGCAGAGAGCCGGGGAAGTGAAAAGTTATTATTGCTCTCTTACTTAGTGATGCACTCTCGGCGATCTGGAAGTTTTCTCTCAAGAAGAGATTTATATTTGTGTGACGGATTAAGAATTCCCTCCATGCCCCTGCGCTTGCTTTGCTTTCGCGCAGGGATGCCAATATAATTTCACCTGCGTCTAGACAGTACACAAATAACACTAGCGCAGGTGGAAGGCAAGGTAAATCACGCGTAATGATCATTTATTTTTCTAAGCACTAGAAAGGTTTACTTGACCAGGGGACGTTATTCTACCCGCGAGCTAAGGCCCTTGTTGCTGTACTACTACTTCTAAATCAATGTTTCGGCAAATGGGGATTCACAACACGTGGACTATGACTTTTAGAAAACAGACTCACATCTAGCAACGTACGATAACATGAGGAATGCTATGAAAATGTGAGGAATCACTTCCTTTACAGACACAGGCCCAGATTCATGAAGCTAAAAACCGCTTGCAAAGGGGCAGATTCTCAGAATCTGCCCCTTTGCGACCGGTATTTTTGCATTTGGGATGCATCATGCCAAATGCAAAAATCGCAAATTGAGAATTCGCTAAAATGCGATTACTTGCATTTAAGGAATCACAAATTGAGATTCCTTAAATGCAATGCATGAAAGTTTAAAAAATAGCGATTTCGCTAATAGGGCACGCAAATTACCATGAAGTACAACTAAAGTGCATTTTTCAAAGTTTCATGTTGCGCAAACACATGCCCTAAGGTCATGTGTGTGCGCAACATATGTGCATAGATCAATTTCAGGGGTGCAACAGGGTGTCCTTTGGACACCCCTGCACCCTTGAAATCGCATTCTCATTTTGCGATGTGCTAATTGCGATTCGCAAATTGAAAATTCTTCCCATTCATTCCTATGGGCCTCTAGGCCAATAGGAATGAATAGGGAGGTATTCCTTAATTGCGACTCGCAATTTGCGAATCACAATTAAGGAATTTTAAGAAATTGCTATTTTTAAAGTGATTTCTTCTTGCATACCATTTTGCTATTCCTTATTAGCGATTCCTTATTTTTCGCTAATAAGGAATCGCAAAATGGATGCTTGATGCATCTGGGGGAAGGCTCCTTCCACTGTCATATGTCGCAAGAATGCATCACGACTAATGGGTAGACCAAATTTCACAAAAGAAATGTATGCAAATGTTTGGAATATATGGATATTCAATTGAGTAGGACACGAAAAAAACAATAATTAAAGATAACAGGGCGAAAACATTAAAGAGGAGATGACAGTTGGTGTATTTATAAATTGAACCGAAAAAGTGAGCCTCTCTTGCTCCGAAAGATAGAAATCAAAATTTGTCACGCAAACTTGCGAAAGACAATTATATACTGACATATTGCTGCCTACTTATGGATAGTGCGCTAGAGCAGCGAGTGCAAAAGTGTAAACACATCATTATTTTCTTAGGTGGCTCATTAAAACACGTTTAACATAGACAGAGTCAGCTCCATTCACTTCGAGCAACACATTTCCCTAATATGACGAGAAAGAAATGTCATGGGCGTAGAAACTGTTGCTTGAAGTGGGATCTTGTCAGAATCACTAAATGCTCTTTAGGAAAATAGAGACTTTATTCTTGCCTGTGAAATTAGATGGCAGCCTAGATGGTGGGAGTGACAGGCTGTTGCTTATGTTTGTATTCTGTTCCCAATATCTTCAATTCCAGGTCCGTGTGTTAGAGTTTGAATTGTTCTGTTTATGTGTGTGTAATACGTTAAATTACCTGCATGATTGCCAATAGTTAAAACTTTACACATTCTATGCTACATTCATGTTAGGAAATCAAATTATGCATAAGTAAATGTTGGGACGGGATTGTCCCCTGCATGGTGTGCAACTATGCCCAGTGTCAGGGACTGTCCGGGACTATGTCAGGAACACAGTCAGGGACTTGGGCAAGGACTGGGAACTGGGTAGAAAATATACAGTGCACAGAAAGAGTAGTATAGCATTGCACAGGATCACACATGGAGTCAGAGGAGAAAAAGGGATTCAAAGGGAAAGCCTGTATGTGGGAACAAGATGGGTAAGACTCAGAAAGGTAGGGCACTCACGAGGAAATTTAGCATTCAGAATCACCACACCAAGGATGGATGTGCAATACATTTATATATAAAACAACATTAACAATAAAGGGAATGTGGGATAAAGCACTCGGGAGCTCCACACAGTAAAGACTGAAGCTCAGTAATTTCCTACTCCACAATTGCGGTTACAGATACTGACTGCAAATACCCACTTATAGGATATGCAAACAAAGTCAGGGTCTGTGTAGCTGTTACCTATGGTGATGTTACAAATGTACCTCAAAGATAATACTCACAGTGAACAAGAAACACCACCTAGGTTATCAGCTGGGCCCGCGGATCCTGGCGATCAAACAGGAACAAGCAAGGCATTAACAGCAATGGGGTAGAACTAAATACAGGCACAATAGACAAGGAGCTAGCAAGGAGGAGTGCTTAACAGGAAAGAAAGGAATTCACAGGGCACACTGGGCAGAAAATAAGTAACAAACGTAACAGGTAATAGAAGCAAGACAGCAGGAATAGCAAGACAGTAAACTAGGAACTGAAACCAAGGAAATGGGAAGAAAAGCAGGGACTGGAAAAGGATATACAGAAGGGGAGGCTAAAAGGGTATACTAGAATAGTGCTGGATCAGGAGTCAAGAAAACAAAGTAGCACTGAAGGATGTGCTGGAACAAGACAAGAATTTAGCAAAAGTTCAAAAGACAAGGTAGCACTGTAGACCGTGCTAGTTCAGGAACAAGGGAAACTGCTGTACCTCAGGAACAAGGAATGCTAAGGCTCAGGAGCAGTAACTAGATTTGAGATAAAGCTCATGAGTCAAGGTAGCACTGCAGGCAGTGCTAATTCAGGAACAAGGGAAATTTCTGCAGCTCAGTAACAAGGAGTACTAAGGCTCAGGAGTCAAGGTAGTACTGCAGGAAGTACTAATTCAGGATTTGTGCACTATACACACAGAGTGAAATGTCCATCGGAACTCCCCATGAGTAGAATCAGATATGGTAGACTTTGGTTTCCACGGGTTCTTGAATTATACCACTAAACCCATTATGCACATCAGGATGGAAAGATGAATATGGCTATGAATCAGTAATTTTTGTATAATTATAGTGACTCAACTTACGATGTGATAGAACAAGTCCTGTTCTGAACCTGAAATTCTCTCCTTGTTACAGTTACAGGGCCCCTGACGAAGGGCTACCCGCCCGAAATCCATTGGGCAGCAATAAATGTCCAGTCATGAATGATGAATGTTATGACGGAATAACATATGATTACATTTATTGGATGTGATTAATCAAGAAAGATTGGTAAACTGAATTATTGAAAGATTAAAGGAATTTCTGAACAAACTGATTAAGAGTATTTACATGATATACAACAATATTGTGTGCACAAGGACATGCACCTCTGGGACAGAGGCCAGCATCTACTTATATTCTAATTTCTATCCTCATACTCTGGCGGATTAACCTGACCTACCACTTACTTGGTTTAAACTTATTTTTATTGGCATTTTGTCATTGAACAGTACAGATCATATCGTCAGATACATAAGCCATAGAATGTAACATCATTCATGTAAGTCTAAAAGAGAATAGCAGTGGCACGTGGAACGGGTCTGTATGGTTCATGTACTAGTAGTATAGAGAATGGTTGGGGTGCAAACTAGGGAAGGGAACATGTAGGCGCGTAGTGCGGGCAGTGGAAGGACAATACGGGTTGGGTGATATAGGATTTGGTGGATTGTGCAGTAGCATACTAGTGTCGTTAGAGAGGGGACTGCGGAGGGCCGGCGGCGGGGTGTAATGGACTAAAAAGACAGGATGTAGGAGGCAATTGTTGGCAGCATATTCGTGCCGCCGGCGGGGGTGCAGGATCTGTAATCATGTCTGCGTTGGGGAGTGAGGGGTAGTAGGATTGGACGGGTGGGCGTCTGGGTCCCTGTTGGTGGGTGTGTCGTCTGTTTAAAGCGGTGTAATAGTATGGCTCATTCCATGGAAATGGAGTGTTTTCGGATTCCTTTAACCTTTTCTTCCCGTAGCGCATCTTCCTCTGCCGCTGCCCACTTACATACCGCACCCACCCATGCCGCTAGAGGGGGGCCTGTGGGGGACCGCCAGTGCATGGCTATACTTCTTTTTGTTAGTAGTAATGCCAGGGAGATGAAACGCTTATGCACTTTAAGATGTTTCCGTATTCTGAATATGCCAAGCGCGCTAGCTTCCCATGTGGCCAGGGTCGTGATTCCCGTGAGGTCTCTTAGAGTATCATGGACAGCCTGCCATAAGGATGGGAGAGCAGGGCAGCTCCAGAACATGTGGTGAAAGTCTGCGTCTGGGGAGTGGCATCTGGGGCAGAGAAATTGAGTATCGGGATAGAATTTGTGCAGGCGTGCTGGCGTCAGATACGCCCTATGGAGTATGTTGAATTGTATGTTTTTAAAGCGGGCATTCCTAGATGTCTTTTTTGGGGCTCGAGGGCTTTGATCCATTCCGACTCGTGCAGTGGACGGACGATTTCAGCTTCCCAGGTGGCCCGCAGGGCCGTCAGACGTGTGTATGTCAGTTCACGTAGTGCCTTGTATAGCCAAGTGATCAAGTGTCGTCCCACCCCCATGCGCAGGATAGTGTGTATGACTGGGTGTGTGTTTGGTTCTCCAAGTTGGAGATTGTGATGGGGGCGGAAGCCTTCAAGGAGTTGGTGATATCGCAGGAACTGACCCGGGGGGAGACCGTACTCGTTCGCAAGGCGTTGGAATGATTTAAGCTGCCCTTCTTCGAAGAAGGACTCCATGTCCGTGATCTCGCATGCCGTCCATGCCGTTAGCATGTTGGTCGGAAAGTATGTCTCGAGCCTAGGCCATCTGATTAGCGGGAGTAATGGGGAGTATGGGGGTGTAGCAGGCGACATGCGGTGCACCCGGAGCATACAGGAGGAGTGTGGCTCAATGGTTAGAGCGGCAGACCCTGATGCAGAGTTCTGGCCAGGGGACCAGGGTTCGATTCCCGCCTCGGCGGGGTCTCGGGCTCAATTTCCTCGGACCTGTTAATTCTCGCATCGGTGCCTATTCTAATCACGGGCCCCACGCTGCAACTCTGGGCAATAGCTTGCTTAGCCTCCACACCGGCCCCTACAGCGCTAAGGATGCCTGGCTTCACCCTGAGGGTGCCCAGGAGTGGACACTTCACAGGGAAAGCCAGAAGGGGTTCCACAGCGGTATGAGTATCAGCGCCAGGAAGCCGAATAGGCGACACCGCAAGGTGACTGTCTGGTGACAGTGCGCTTTATAAATACCATGACATTTACATTTAAGTTTATATACACTGGCGCGCCACCGTCACTTGTAAGGGGTATGTACGTCGTGGTTTGGTGCCAGGAAGGAGGAGACGGGTGAGCTCCGGCACGGGGATCCTACTTGTCGGGGTCTGTGTTTCATTCATGTACCGATCCGCTGTCCTGACCTACCACTTACTTGGTTAACCAGCAATAACCCTTCTTTGAACCAAACAAAGGAGTGTGCCACACTGGACAAATTCTAAATTGGAAACATATTAGAACACTGGAAAACCCCACAGTTCGGTCCCCTGCTGGTGGGCACGAAAGCACAGGGAGTGAATCGTGATACCCGGGGCCTGAGTGCTCAACAGCAAATGACCAATATAGGAAGTTATGGACATTAACATCCGTGAACATCCAAATATTATGGGACTTATTTATGAGCCCCTAGCGACACTTTTGCACCGCTGTTGAGTCACTTTTCGTGACACAGCAGCAGCATAAACAATGTGCCATGTTGCGTCATATTTACAAAGTGGAGCATCTAGGCAGATGGGTGACTTTGTAAACCCCTGTGCGCCATTATACAAGCATCAGGTATAATGTATGCAGGGTGGGCATTACCCCGCAAAGAAGCCTCTTAGAAGTGGTGCAGTGAAATCTATCAGATTTCACTGCGCCACTTCTAGGACACCACTGCATCAAAACCTTACGCATGCCTCATAGCAGGTGCAAGAGTGATGCAGTGCAATGTGTATAGGCTTCCCCCATGCATTACTGGAGTTGCATCATGCTTACAACACAGCTCCAGCAATGCATGAGTATTGCGTCGTCAGATACAACAGGATTCCTGACGCAACTGTCATTCCTTGTGACATGGAGCCATACAGTAAATACAGCACATCCATGATGTCGCAAGGAGGGAGCAGTGAAAAGTGTTGCATCTCTGTTTTACCGCAACAATGCAACACACTGTTCATAAATGAGGCCCTCTGCTTTTAAACTATACCATGGGGCACCCAAAATAAATGGAAACCATGTGACCCTCAGGTACCTTTATCTCTAGACCCCCTAACAGAAGTCCAAAGCGCTCCCTGTGAATTGATGGAGTCCTTCCTGGTTTTTAGGGACCAGAAGAAGACCCAATAATGATGCATAGAGAGAATCACGGTCTAAAATAAGAACATTACTGTTTACCGGTTACCAATTTACCAACTTTGGAATCACTTGTTTGAGTCAAAAGATACTGGTTGTGCTATTGATGTAGTTAGGCAGATAGTACCCTAAATCCCTTTTTCCCCCGCAAAAGATCATTTTACGTGTTTGTGATTGAATGATCTTAGTGTGACCAGACTTTTTTATCTGCATCACAAGAGTAGTGGCCTACTTGTCCACTTGTTTAAAGTTCGGCTGCTAAAGGTGAACACGGATCCCTCTTAAGTGTGTGGATGTTTGTATGTATACTTGTCTGAGTAAACCAGAATGAGGGAGACAAGTGGGCATCATTTTGGATCCCCCTAGCCTAGTCATGTGCATAAGATGGAGGCTCAATGTACTCTTGACATTTCTGAGACTGCAGGTAGGGGCCTAGATACTGAAGTGCCCCTTCCTGTACATAAACAAACATTTAAAAAAAAAAATGTCACTTTCATGTGTGCTGCACGAAGCAGCGCACATAAAAGTGACAGAATGGCTATTCTAGGATTGTTCATGTGCAGGAAGGGACCTTCCTACTCATAAACAATCCTCCGCTGCACGCAGACACCCTTGCACTGTGGTGCAAGGGTGCCTGTGTCTGCGCTAGGTTGCTAAACTTAGCACCATCGCAGGGGGAAATGCAAGGCTCACAACATTCTTGTAACATGGTGCAGCCTTGAGTTTCAGAAGTGGAGGAGAGAGGCCGTAAGCCAGGAAGGCTAACGCCTCTCTCCTCCACTTCCTTGTACAGATTCCCCTGAATGCTGTTGATGCCTACAAGATCAAGGGGAAGAAACACTGCATCTGTGCTGAAACCCACTTCCGAGTACCTTGAGGTTAAGCTAAGGTGGAAGGCGGCAGTGGATGGCATCCTAAATGAGGCGGCATAACCCTGCACCAGAAACTCTGAGTACCTGATACGTTTACGTAGTGTGCAGTATAAGTTTCACTCTGTATTAAAGCACTTTCCTTTTTACAAAGTAAAGCACAATAGGTAGGACAATCAGTTAATATGTAAAGTATTGAGTGAATTGGATACACTTGTTTTGATGAAAACACATTGACAGCCAGCATGGTGAGAACAGTTAGATTGGTGGCTAGTAGGGTTGTAAATGGGGTAAGAATTAGACTTATAGCTAGATGTAGACAAAGATCTTTACCACCAGTGAAGTTTAAAACGTGTTTTATTTTCCTTTCACCCATGCTTGCCTTGCGGATAATCAGGTTCATCAGGAGAGGGAGAGATTTTCAGCCAGGTGGTATAAGTTACTGGTGTGAATAAACTTGTAACGTTTGCAGGAAGATTTAAGCTGGATGTGCTAATATTTAAAGTTACTGAAGTTCTAGGAGAGACGTTGCAGCATGGTAAAACATTTTGAAGATGAGATCTTTCTGGAGGATAATGGTGGTATCTTGGACGTGAATGAGTGGAGTGTTGTTCTGTTAACATGTGAAAGGACAAAGTAATTACACTGTGGAGTTGAAGTTTTCCGTGCCCCTCTACTTTCCACAATCGTTCCCCAAAACAATGTATTTCATGTCAGAACAATAAAAACATCTGAAACCGTATTTCACCTAGGATTTAAGTTATAGGTATGATTAGAATCGACTTTTTATACTGGTCTGTTTATTTTCTGTTAATGTTATTTTTTTTTTATTTTTTTTTACAAATTCATGATTTCGTTCTTACATCTTGCAAAGATTGACCACAACAACCTCAATGCAGCCAGGTAGTACACTCCGCTCATAACATGTAGATTTGTTTCCACAACGCGCTGCAGGAGACACTCCTTCATAGACCAAACCTCATGGTCAATAACATTTGCTAAAGCAGTTGGACACAAAGCAGATATTCCCATACACTACCCACAGAAATGTCTTTGGTGAAAAGATTGTAGGCAGGTGGATAACTCGTGGTTTCTCTTTCAGTTAATGTGAAGCTTGCTCCTCTACCTGCAGCAGCATATCTGTATGTATAATCCTATGTGGTTAGTTTGGTTGTATTCAGAAGTAATTTAATGCTTATTATGTCAATTTTACACATTGAGGGGCTTGTACAAAAAGCAAATTAGGATTGCACAGTTCTATATTGACTGTTGTGATTTTTCATATGTTTTATGTGGTTTTCACCTTACAATAAATCTATGGGGGGGTTGAGGAAGTGATCAATGGCCTATAGTTGTTTTCGTTTTTCGGCCTTCAGTTTCTAACCTCTCTTGCGAGTAAGTCTACCTAACAGATTCTCACAGGTGTATGCTTCTCTTTCTAAGTGTTTTGAGCTGCAACAACTGCGGTCAACTTTTTAAAATAAGATCCACTGCTGCACTGCTGGGGTAAGAGGCTCTGTGTAGGTCACACATGAACATGGGTGCACATGGGAGTGAACACGTTTGGCTGGCTGAGTATGGAAGGCTGACTTAGGCTCGACTCTCCACACAGTTAGTACTGTGGCAGATATGTGCAGGTTAAATTGGTTATGAACTGCTCAGGCCTAATATTTGAAACAGCAATATAATTGGAAATGTTTTTTTTTTCAGCTGAAGTGTAAAGTCTGTAATGTTTAAACTATTTTTACACTTTTGATGAAGAATGCCTAAATCTGAACTTTTAATGAAAGACAATTTATGTCTTCCCCTTACCAAAATGTGGGCCCCAAATTAATATCTTCTATACATATTCATTTTTTACTTTAAAATTGGACATATTTCCCTCAGCGAGCCTTAATGGAATTCAAGGTGTGAGCTACTGTGATGGTCCAAGTTCATTATCTGCTGTCTAGCAGGCAGTTCAAAGCTTCCCTTGAATAATACACCCATCCTGCGGGATTAGCCTTTTCCTACGAGGGAAGCGAGCAGGGGAGTTAGCTCCATAAGGTAATTTGCTGCATTTTCTGACACTCATTGTCAGGGACCTCCTACTCTGATCAAAGAGAGGGCATACAGACCTCTGACACTTGTCTCAAAGGGGGGGGGGGGATAAATTAAGGTCTTGCAGGGAAAAAGTGGATGTGGGTCAGCAGAGCTTGGCTCCGAGGAGAACAAGTACAATTTTCATCCAAACCGCCATCTTGAATTTGGCAAGAATGCTGTGCAGAGGGGTTAACAGCTGTGGGCTGCTGCCAGGACTTTCTAGTTAGCGGTGAAAGTGTGATATTGCATTTTTGGTTGGGTAGAGACTCCCTCTTTCTAGCAGATCCCACCTCCATTTTTAAACCTCTGCACAATTAAGATTATTTGAGCAGGAAAGGAGTAACAGGAGAGGAAAGAAATAAACCATTTTGGTGTTGAATCCCTGTCTGAAGTCAAGGGGGAGGGGCTTTCTGGACTTGTATCTTTGAACTCCTGTGCATTTCTTCATACCCCCATCTTGGGGCAAATAGAAAGTGAACTGACTGAGGGATGCTGAAGAATGGGGTCCCTTGGTATTCTGTAAAATGGGTTTGGCTGTAGGTGACCCAGCAGTGTGTATTATTAGCCTCACTAAACACAGGCACCCTTAAAGTGGAGATCAGAGGCCTTGGTGCTAACGCTGACCATTAACCACATGGTCCTATCTTGAGGCTTGCGGGATCCTGCTTTAAGAATAACCCATGCCAGAAGAAAGGGATGGACACGAGGGCAGGACCAATGCTCTTTCATACCACTGCTGCCAGAAAGAAGGGCGCAAGAGTACATTGGGGCTTCAAAGTGTATCTGATGATATCAAGAAACCCCACTAAAATGTTTAGAGGCCAGGAGGCCCTAAAGGAGCTCACCTGGTGGCTAGAGCACCTTACCAGGAGCAACTCATTTTTTTCATCACACTTCAAAATCTGCATGCATAAATGTATTCCAAAGTACTCTTTTTAATTCACTGTCTTACTCTATCATGTAGTTTTTCACAAGTAAGCATTAGCCACAGTCAAATGTACTTTGCTATAAAAGAGTTTACCATGGCTGCAAAAAAAATACTCTTAGCTAGAAATGATCCACAATAACTATCTACATCGGGGCGGCTCCTCCGTAATGGCGGAGGAACATCGCCCCACTGCCTAATGCGGAACCAGCAAAAGAAAAATAAAACGATGCTCTAGCTTCATTTTATTTTTCATTTGTCAGGATGTGCTTGGAGGGGCGGACCTTTGGTGGCTGGGGGAGGAGTGCTTGTGCTTGTGCCTGGGATTGCCGGCCAA
Organism: Lissotriton helveticus; assembly: GCF_964261635.1. Taxonomy (NCBI): domain Eukaryota; kingdom Metazoa; phylum Chordata; class Amphibia; order Caudata; family Salamandridae; genus Lissotriton; species Lissotriton helveticus. The sequence goes on along the minus strand of NC_136063.1, from coordinate 891,096,046 downwards.
ACCAAATATGCACACTTAGGTTTCTCCAGCTCGGCTGCATTCAGCAGCCGGGCTGGAGAAAACCCCGCAGACTCCCTGGTCTAAACAGGGCGTCTTTTCAGCCCACTCAGACCAATACCTGCACTGCTCTGCAACAAAGGGATTGGCTGGGGGCCTGTCCCAGGGGATGCTGGGACCTAGGAATTGCCGGCCAAACCAAGTATGCACACTTAGGTTTCTCCAGCTCGGCTGCATTCAGCAGCCTGGATGGAGAAACCCCCACAGACTCCCTGGTCTTAACAGGGCATCTTTTCAGCCCACTCAGACCAATACCTGCACTGCTCTGCAGCAAAGGGATTGGCTGGGAGCCTGTCCCAGGGGATGCTGAGACCGAGGAAGAAGGCAGCAGGAGCAATGCAACGTGGGAGGCAGCCGGTGGCATCAGGTACGTTTTAAAATTATTATTAACCTGTCCTGTGTCCCACGCAGGCTCTCCCCCCCTCCCATGTTCCCCCTATCCACCACACAACCCTTTGTTAGTGGCGGCCGCCACTGTATCTTTTTTATCAGTCTCATTATAATGCCTCCAACCATAATATAAATACAATAATTCATAGCATAATACAGACGTAATTGTAATAATTCCAAATGTCCATATTGAGTTAGATAATCTTATTAGGTGTGTAAACAATATATATAAAAACATGAAAGTGCCCTTTCAAGAGAAAGCCATAGGCTTATATTTAAGGAAAGAATCCTATGGTAAACGAAATCTAATCACAGAAAAGGAAAAACGTTATGGTTCGGCTAATCTCTTATAAATTGTCTGTGCATGGACAATTGCATTCTTTCGTTTTGGCAATGGAGTTCTTGAAAGTTCTACTGTTGAGCCCGTGAATGTGCCCCACTCCATTATGCTGTAACTTGAGGAAATGTGTTATGTGGCATGTGTAATTGGCAGAGGCAACGTGGGGTTGCCCTTAAAGAGCATGCCTTTTCTTTCTCTACATACAAGTTCTAGCCAGTTCACGCTAAATTTGGTGAATTGTGTATTCCTCACATTTGCAAGATTCACTGCAACAAAGTGATATGTGTAAACCAAGTGCCACTCCACTTCAGGGATGGCTATGTGCCAGCATCGTAGTGGGTGTTCACTGTGTGGTGTGGCCACATGGATTATATATTTTCCAGAGCGCCATTACCGGAAGCTAAAGCATAGCAGCCTTGTGACTTCACATTAATTTTCAGTAGTGCTTTTTCTCCTTGGAGCATATTTTCTTCTCCACCGCAGAATAATAGGTCTATGGGGGGTATTCACAAGGGATTGCACCACTAAAACATCACTTTTTTTGATGTTCCGTTGGCCCAATGTCCTGCTCCTTATTTTAAAAGTAGCATTAAGCCACTTTTCATGGCTTTACCTCACTTTGTAAATATGGTACCCTTTCACGCAGGTATCTGCGTCAATGGGGGGTGCAAAAGGTGTTGCTGTGGGTGTTGCACAGCAACTCCCATTGTTTTTTGATGCTGCCCCAAATTTACAAGAAGGTGTAAATCTGAGGCAGCGCCAAAAACTAAGGCCTTACAATAGCACTTTTATTTCTCCTCAAATTTGCATTTTCCATGTGTGCTGCTTTCTGCAGCATGCATAGAAAGAGCGAAATGCCATAAATGATTGTTTATGTGCAGGAAGGTGTCCATCTGGAGGGGGGGAATGGGGACTCCCCCTATGATGTAGTGTGTGACGTTGAGGGTTGGTGGGTCTATTTCTATTGGGAGATTCTCTGCGTATGCTCCAGTAGGATGGGCTCTCTGCCAGTCACTTGAACTGGTTTTTGGCTGCGTCACTTTTCCCCCTCCCTCACCTAGAGGCATGGTGCCGAGCGGAGTGGTAAGTTCTCTTCTGGTCTCTGTATGCTGCTTTTCCCATTGGGGGATTCTCTATATGTATGTTAATCCCCTAGAACGGGGGATTCCTGTGTCCAGGAGCTGTGATGACTGGGGACACTTGGGCTCTACGCAGGTTGCCACTGGTCTCAGTGTCTCTGCTCTTCTCCCTCCCGCACCTCGATGCCTGGTGCTGAGCAATGTATTCTGGTCTCTTTTCCCCCTTCCCCCTCTCTTCTCTGCTCGTCTCCCTCTTGTTAATGGCCTTCCTCGGCAGTGGTATAGATATTCCCTTCAGTGGGGGCCGGGTCGTTGGCACCACTCGGTGACTGTGCATATGGGGCCTGTGTCTTGAGGCCTCCAAGTTTCATGTGTGGCGCTTAACTGTGGAGAACAAGGGATACCTGTCTCTGCGAGCTGTAAAGATTGGGGGGCACTTGGGCTTCTGCACAGGTCACCGGTCTTAGTGTCTCTGTTCTTCCCCCTCCTGCACCACGAGGCCTGGTGCTGAGCGATGCATTCTGGTCTCTCTTTCCCTTTCCTGTTCTCTTCTCTGCCCATCTCCCTCTTGCATATGGCCCTCCTCTGCAGTGGTATAGATGTTCCCCTTAGCGGGGCTGAATCGTCGGCACACCTCAGTTAGTGTGAGCTTTAGGCCTCTGTTACAAGGCTGTCAAATTTCTTGTGTGGTGCTTAACTGTGGGACCAGCTGGAAAGTTTTCTTGACACAACGGACCTGCAAGAGGGGTGCGTACTTTATCGCACTGCACTCACCGCCTTTTTTGGTGCGTCCCTCATTATCCCCAGCCTTCGTCGCATTCAGAGCATCGCCATGTTGGGTGTCGCAGGACTCCAGACCGGGTCGTTCCAGTGGGCTGCCGGGCCCAAAAGGTTACGGAGCAGGCCCCACTGGGGTTAATTAATGCCGATGGACAGGCCGAGCTCTAAGCAAGCACATCAGCCATCGTCTAAGCACTTAATAGATGTATGCTTTGTATTTATTGCCAGTGCAACGCCGCCATGGAAAGGCACATGTCTGTCTGCATTTTATTATGGTTGACGGTGTCTTGCAGACACCGCCACCATTTTCAGCACCTCCTCCCACCCCTGTCAACACGTCAATGGGCGGAAAACCGGCAGACGGACTTTTTGTCCACCAGGGTCTCCCCGCCATCGTAATATGGCGGGGAAATTGTAGGTGGGTAGTGAGAAATGGCAGGCGGATCGCCATCGCCACACGGGGATGGCGATCTGCCCACTATTCTAATAGACCCATTAGTTTGAATATTCTGGCTAATGGAGGTCTGTATGTTTGGTTGCCATTCTGCTTTTCGCAACATGGCTTTCTTTATTCCAGGAGGAGCTGACTTCACACATACTACTTCTATGTGCCCTTGGTTTTCTGCCCTCTTGTAAAATTGTTTTTTTTTTTTTGTAATACTTGTGGGCTGTGCTAACTAAATGTTACAAAGCACCTGCAGAGTATAGCTGGGTAAAATGTATCTCATTATGTTGCTGATAACTGTAAATTTGAAGAACCTTTAGAGATGCCTCATTGGGTAGCAGTTTGAGACAATAATGAGCTTTGAAACAAACTTGTGGCTAGGTCTGACTGGTGAATTATATGGGAACCATGTGTAGGCGTATCAAATGCTAGAATTGTGTGATATAATCTAATGTTGAGTGGGCGAGAGTTCAGATGATTTTCAAATGTTGTTCAGATGCTTTTCAAATGCTTCTCAGATGCTTTCCTGATGCTTTCCAGATGCTTTTCTGAGGCCTTTTTGAACTTCTTTATCCTGACTAACTAGTAGAACCTTTCCCTTACTTAGCAGAGTAGAGTGCTCCATGGCAGAACTGAAATTGATTAACTTTATAATTGTTTTAAGACTTTTGGATTGTTATAAACTACGAATTGATTTTAACTAATTTGTTGATTTGATTGTGCTACTTTTCTAATCCTTTAATAACATTCTGTGTGGTGTAACTTAACCCCTCTCTGACTTCCTTGTGGATTCTAATGTGCTTTATTAATTGAATGTATTGCAGTTTGATAATTAGCCTCAGAGCTGCCTTTGCCTATGCTCAGATTAGCCTCTCTCCTGGCCTGCCAAATGCAAGTGTGGCCAAATACTAAGGTTTTATTGTCTTTTTTCTTTTTTTATTTTATTTGAGGAGAATTTATTCCAAAAAACACTTACTTTCAAAAGAAGAAAATAATTTTTTTTTCAATCATCAGCCATGATTAATATGGATTGCAGATCACAAAGCGGCGGTTCATTATACATATATAATATGAACCAAAAGTAATAATACACTAAAAAAAAAGATTGCTGAAAACATTATTGAATGCAGGACATCTGAAGAGCAGAAATTCATTACTAAGGTTCCCTAAGATTTCTTAGTCTTAATTATACCTCATGCCTCTTCTTCCATAACCATATGGCCCAGGTTCACAAAACTGCCCCACAAGGCAGCACCGCACCCAAAGCTGCTGCGCTGCGTCGTGAAGGCAGGAGAGAGCAGGACAGCACCATATCAACTAACATATGGCAATATCCTGATCTCTCCCTAGGTCTGGTATAAAATCAGGCTGCCCAGTGCCAAACCCACACCGTTGTGCCATACTTCTAAACTTCTGTTTGTGTCTAGTACAGGTTTTGTTCTGAAAGGGTAGCCTTCCAGGACTTAGTTTTATGCCGAGGGAAACTTTAAAACATTTCCCAATTCAGATGTGTGCTTAATAGTGTGGCACACATGCAAAGTGGTAAAAGTTAGGAGAAACAAAAGCATTTCTCCTTTTTGACGCCTGTTTCAAAGTGGCATTATTTTCCTGTGCAAAACCCTGGGGCTTATTTAGGAGCCCTTGTGTCACTTTTGCGCCACCGGTGCTTCACTATTTGTGAGGCATCAGCGGCGAAAAAAATGAGCCTTGTTTCACCATATTTACAAAGTGTCGCATTTAGGTAGATCCGTCACTTTGTAAACTCCTGCGCCAGGTATAATGTATGCATGGGGGGCGTTGCGACGCAAGAAAGGATCTTAGAAGTGACGCAGTGAAATCTATAAGATTTCACTGCCCCACTTCTAGGATACAAATGTGTCAATAAGTAAGACTGACACAGGCACATTTCACATGGGACTTGTCCATTTGTAATGACCCATTGCTGGAGTTGCGTCACTTTTGTGACAAACTCCAGCAATGCGTCATTTTTGCGCCTACAGATACATCAGAAACACTGACGTATCTGTAACCCCTTGCAACATGATGTGTCATACTGTAAATATGACGCATCATTGGTGTCGCAAGGAGGGTGCAGTGAAAAGTGATGCATCGCTGTTTTCACGCAGCAATGCATCACTTTTCATGAATGAGGCCCCCTGTCTGCAATTAGTAGATAGGTTTTTGCATATGGTGGTTACATGGGAATTCTCAAATGCCACCTATGAAACATCCCCTTGATGCAGAGTAACTTTGCGCTGGTATGCGTTACTTTAAGGCAGGTTGGAGGAAACATTCAAGCACAAAAAGAAGGTAAGGGGCATCAACAACCAGCGATAATTATTGCTAGGAGCACTTAGCACTAGGATAATTATTGCTCGCTTGTTTTTATCGCAAACATAGCGCACAATCAGCGATGCTCATCTTCGGATCGATAAAAATACCCGAGTTAGCTGCCAAATGTGCAATTATTGCTGGGATTCCAGCGATAATCGCACATCGTTTGGAGCTACGTTGTTGATAGGGCAGGGCAGACTTAACCATGATATCCATCTTCCATTGGATATCATGGCTAAAACAAACTAAATCAAAGAAAATTCCCTTTGGGGCTAGTCAATAGCATACACTTGTACTCAACTTTCAGTCACACTTCACTCATATATCAACTGTGTAGAATGCCAAAGAGTAGTATATAAATGTTTTATTCACCAAGTGAATGCATAACAATTATCTTTTATATCCCACAAGATATTTAAACCAAATATACAAACAACAAAAAAATACAAAATATCAAAAATCACTTTGTGAAGCACATCAGCAGGATAACTGTTTCATAATTCGACATCACAATCAATCAATATTTAATACATAATTAAAAACATATCATATATATGTGTAATCATTTCATATATGAGCATCATAAAAAGACAGCAAAGTAAATACAGAAATGGCCAAGGGCAACGCGTTTCGGTGGTAGTAACTGGTCCAAACCACCTTCTTCAGGCTTTCTTAACAAAATGTGTCCAAGATTCATAACATCTATATAAACAAAGAATATATATATATGGATATTGCACTTAATTCAAATCAAAACAGTAGTCATATCATTCAACAGTTGCGAAATAAGCTTCCCCTTTGAATAAATCACCCATACACAAACCCAATGGCATTATCCTTATTAAACCAAGCCTGTGTTTCATACAATTCACAAACACACACTCATCACTGTCTCCTTACAAAATTCCAGCTCACATAGAGCTTCGAATTACTGCCATCGAAAGGTAATTAAAGACTCTCTCAAAAGCATTGTCCACACTAAGTATTGCTCACCCCATTAGTTCCAAGTGCTATTATTCATTTTTATAAAGATGGCATAAAAAACCTTATCAACCCACCGTTATCAGAAAATATAGATTCAATGGCTGAGGGACTTCACTCTCTTTCTTCTGCTTCAAATGCCAACCCGACTTATTGGTAACAGGTAAGTTGTCAATGCAGGAAACTGATTAATAAAATGTAATAGTAAGATCATCCCCCATAGGTCTCAATGTCGAAATTCTAGCTATAAGGTGTCTAGATAAAAATAATAATAATAATAATAATAGTAAACCCACCTTCCACAGTAAAACAAGCCAGATCGAAAACTTGCTGGTTATAAAAATAATCCTATTCAAGTCTCCTTCCAGAACGAGTGTTCAATTTAAAACATAGGCAAAAGACACCTCCATAGATTATCCTTAAAATAATGTCAAAAGGTGTATACTAGGTCTATAGATTTCTACCCCATGGATTGATAAATGGAGTCTCCCAATAGCTTACCCATATTGCGTATGATTTACCTTGTAAATTCTTATTAGCAGCAAAAAGACTTTGTTTTGGTTCAAGTCAAAAACACCTTTATTTGGTTTATCATAACCATGAAGCATGAAGTATAGGAAAAATATGTATGTATAAATAGCACAACATAAAAACGTCATATTTCACTAAAACTTCTAAAAACATTACCAAATCTAAAAATCCCAAAGCGGGAGCCCACGTACATTTACTCCATATCTGCTTTTGATAACAGGGTGTCCACTTTAATCATACATTTTTCATAGTTCTTTTCTCTTCCTTAAGGGGACTAAGTCCTTTGTATTGTGGTCACCCAATCTGTATACCGTAAACTTCTTTTTTAAAAATAGCCAAAAATGCGCAATTAAATAGGGTTGTGGTTTTAATGAGGTATACAAATTTATTACTGCCCATGCATGGCATCATTTGGACAATCTTCTTTTATCTTCCAGGAAAGACAGTTTTTAGCCATGGCATTACATGCTTTATTAAATGTAGCTCTCTCCATCTTTTGTTTCCAGACTTCTTCCATGTCTAGTAGCGCTGTTGTGTTTTTATCTAGGACCGTAATTCAATATTCCCGATTTATGCCCTTATATGGTTATAATAAATAATATCCTTATAAAGGCATAAGAATCATATCCATATTTAGTAATAGCCCATGCAGTCCAAATACGGCAAGGCTACTCCCCTAGACTCCTAGAAAGTACAACGCGTTCTTTAAACAAACCAAGCCTCCAGCAGCCCGGGAAATCCCCCAGCTTTTGTTTTGATTTGCGCAAGAACTCCTGGAGTCCATAAAGAACTGTTAGTTCTTAGTGACGTCTTATGTCCAACCTTACGTCAAACCCGGCACCTTCCAGGTATAAATATACCAATGTTGCCTTAAGCAAACACACGGTGGTTTGGAGCAGAGCGGCTATCTAATTACCCGAAGCCCAGCTGATGCGGGAAGCCGAAGGAAGCCGCCCCTCCCTTTTGACGCACTGAGAGAGACGCTGTCTTTTTCTCCAGCCTAGAAAATCCAGCTCCGGTGTTTCCAGTCACCCTTGCGGGTTGCTGGGAGATCGAGTCCTGAGAGAGAGATACAAGACCTCCTACATTCTATTACCAAGGTACGGAGCTGACTAAATCCTTAAGAGAAGTCTTGATTCAGATTCTTGGCAAACACCAACTTACCTTTAACTGCAACTTACTTACTCCTTCCCACGTATTAGGCTTAGGTCAGGTACACCGGGGTAGGCATATCTTAGAAGCACCAGTTGAGTACGTTAGTCAGTGTTTTTATGTATGTATATATTTTATCCATTTTAAAGTATCATATGGCTAAGAAACCATATCAATGCTTTTACAGTATTATTTCATAATACTCCTTTTACTGTACGCACTTTACTTTATGATAAATATTGCAATTGTGGCAATTCACTTCTCTTGCATGAGAAAGAAGACTGGTCAATAAATAACACCTTTTATTGAAAACGCCCGTCTCTCCATTTCTCTGCACTCTGGTGAAACTAAGTATGCACGATAGACTGAGTGAAATAGCTGTCTATTGTTTTCACTCGCCTCCAGAGATACACTCTTTATTCTGAGGGAGCAAAGTTGTCATGTTTATGCGGTTGTCAGAAACTAATCCCTTCTTGTCTAAATCAGGATGGTTAACTCCTTCCTGAACATTCGAGAAAGTTTCTAGTGACCTCTGAGCTAGCTGGCAAAACTAACTAAGTCTAATATAGTCAGTAGAGACCTAGTCGACCTCAGTCCTATGTCTACACTGCTGTTTATATTATTCCAATGCGCAGAGCCTACTGGGAATATAGCTACTACACTACATGGCGCCCAACGTTTGGTAAGGCGATAATCTAACGCAAGACATTAGAGTAACTCAGTCGTGCTTTTTCACACAGACCCCTGTCCCGTAAAAACTCCAAAAGATGTCTGGAGTGGGTAAAAGGTTAAAATCCGCCGGAACTTAGTAGGAAGAGATTCCTATGTATTAGTTTTTGGTTTAGTCAACGTTGAAGGATACAGTGTTCCAAAATATTGTGCACCAAATCTTTGTTTCCTTGAAACTTGCTCTGCAATAAAAAAAAAAAACTTTCTGTCAATAAAATGCCGGATTGTGACGAAGAAAGAGATGTTTTAGCATCTCAACTGTTGTTAGATGACACAACTCTCTAACAGAATGACCCAAATGTTATATTCATTCCGGTTAATGTAAGAAGAACTATAACTCTCATCGAGAGGTGGTACAGTCATATTCGTGGTAGAGGCTCATGAATATCGGCAGACAGAGGTATTCTATTCATGGATACATTTTCCAGCAGCAAATGCTGCAACACAAGAATTCCACTATTACAAAATAGAGGAATCTCTGGAGGAATACGTTCCTTTTGAGGACATTGAAATCCCACTAACTTACCGAGAGCACCTGCTCTGGTTTAAAGGTGCCCTAAAACATCAAAATCACATTACCAGGCTTGGTCTACTAGGTAGATCAGGAGTTACGTGTCCGGTTCTAGCCAGCTACACACCACATCCAGACATTGAAAAAATGTCAGACCGGGAAATTTTAGCTCAGCTAAAACTACTAATTAAAATACATAGACAATTGGTTCAATATGTCATGAGGACTTCAATAGTCCAACCAGTAATAAGAATTCCACAACAAGCCCCTCAACAGGGGAACACAAATAAAATCACACCACAGAATATACAATCAGCCATTGGCAAAATACCCGCAAAACGGGAACAAATTCCATTGTGGTTAGCACAAAAAAATCACTCTAATAGAGGCAGTATTTCCTGATACTACACCTCATGAAAAACACAGAATTCTGACTATCTGCTTTCCAATGGGGATCGCACCACATGTGGAGGACTGTGACACTTGGGACACAGTCTTTGCTTCTATTTACATAAAAACACATGGTGCTCCGTCTATGGCGGGTATACCAGACGCACTAAGACAGATTCAAAATGAATACGGTCCAGAACCTGCTTTAACTCTGGGTATGAAATTACTGAAAGACTTCAAGCAGGTCTCGGCTATATTATTAGCCAACATAAAAGGAGAAGCAGCATCTGTGGCGATCCGCCAGAAATTGAAAGAAACAGATATAGCAGAACAACCTTTTGAACTTGCCAGAATCATAGAAAAATCCTATGAAAAACTAGGAAGAGATATTTTGGGTGGGAAACCACTAAAACCACAACTAATTGAAAGTCCTGAAAAAACTTTTATTAAAAATAATCTGAATACTCCAAAAAAGAGTTGGGATGGTAATAAACAATCCACTCCCAAAGAAAAACGTTCTCAGTCCAGAGGAAGGTCTCCTCAGCGGAGAGATAGATCTCCAGAACAAGGAAACAAGTCTCCCCAAAGGGAGCCCTCTGAGAAAAGATACAACCTTAGAGATAGGGATAAATTAAGAAAACCGGACAGATATCAAGATATTGATACGCGTCCCTCTCGATCTTTTCAGACTTCCTCACAGAAATCGGAAAGAAGAGGACGGTCAGAACACAAGGAAGAGGACGTCAAGACCAAAGACAAGGAACCTGCTCATCAAAGTAAAAAATTACAATTTCCAAGAAAGAAGGTAGCCAGTATTAAAATAAAACATGCCGAGGATACTGAGGACACAACTGAAAAACGGAGAGTGGGCCCAAACAGTGCTAGACAGCGCAGCAGAAGTGACCATAGCTCGCAAGATCCTGATGAATCTTCTGGAGACAGTGGACACGAATGAATACATTCAGGTGGAAACTTCAGACTCCAGAGTTAGCAAACCCCATAAATTATACGAGATAACATTGCGTATAGAGGGGGACAAAACTAGGATAATAAGGGGTCTCTTTTAGGATAACTTATCTAAAGGCTATGATATCCTTCTAGCTGAAAAAGACTGCCCACCAGAGTTTGTCAGGGAGTGCCCTCATGGCGAAGAAATGATTATGCCTGCCTTCTCAAATCATATTCCAATTCACAAAAAATACACATTAGCAAGAAAATGGGCAGTGGCTCAAGCTCCTGCATTATATAAAAATCATGTAGGATGGGATGAGGATTCTCCTCCCCACAACATCCAGTTAAAAAATCAACCTACTGCACAAAGGCAAGTCAGGGAGATCTTAGATCAACTTGAATATCAGGGGGTGATTGAAACATGCACCTCACAAACGAACAATCCTTTGTTTCCTGTCTCCAAGCCAGACGATTCATATCGTCTAGTTTTGGACTACCGACACCTAAACTCCTGTTGCAAAACATTTGCAGTACAAAATTCACACAGTGCAGCACTAATAAATAACATCGTGCGCAAAAAATATAAAACAACATTAGACATCTCTAAGGAGTCTTTTGTCAAAACATAGCACTTGAAAGCAGGTATTTGACCGCTTTCAAGTGCCCAGGATTATTCTCAGCAAGGGTAACAGAGTTACTACAAATATATGATGATGAGGCATTATCTTATGTCGATGACATCTATCTCACAGATGATGACCTGGAGACACACTTGAAAAGAGTGAACACCATAATACTTGGGTTCGCAGCTGAAGGGTACAAATTCAACTTTAAAAAGTCACGAATTGCTCATCTAACTGTCCTGTTTTTAGGATATGAATTATCAAGTGAAGGCAAAAGCCTAGCAGACAACCTCTTAGAGAAGTGTGCTGTACTCCAAGCACCAAAACCGCTGAAGAACTTACAATCAATACTAGGTTTCCTGAATTTCGGAAGAACATGCATTCTAAATTATGCAGGTAGGGTTAAACCTCTCTATGAATTAATAAAACCTGATTTCAAACAATCAATTGGACTCAGAAACATACAGAAGTTTTAAGATCATTGCAAACAGACATGTTAGCTAAAACAAAATTGCAAACTCGCATAAACATACGCAACCCTGTAAACCGAGTCATCCCAGGAAGACGGGGATTCACGTACCTAACCTCTAATGAGGGAGAAACGGTACCAATAGCTTACAAATCTCACTTGTACACACAAGCTGAAATGAAATTCAGTTCTACTGAAAAAATTCTAACTGCGGTTCAGACTGCTGTAGCAAAAGAAAGAGCCCTAGCACAAGGTTAACAAATAATAATCGTTACACCAATACCTGCCCTAGAAGCAGTAACAAAAGCAAGCATTCCAAATGCTAAAGCACTACATCCGAGATGGATACAATGGGTTAATTCTCTTGCTGCAACAGACGTAGTATACGAATTTGATCCTAATTTAAAAACACAAGAATTTCTCCAATATGAATATGAATGTCCTCTGCCGGCCGAAATCCTGCCTCTGGAACATTACGGCTGTATAATATATACAGACGGATCAGCACAACCCGCAGTTGGGGGTAAACAAGCTTACAGTGCTGCGTGCACGATTGTTAAAGGTCGCTGGCACGAAGGAAAATTTAGACCACTGGTCACTAAAACCCAATCTCTAGGAGATTGTACAGCTCAACGAGCTGAACTACTAGCATTTAAGATGGCGCTTGAAAATACCGATCGCGAACTCCCCACACTAATAGTGTGCGACTCATATTACTGCGTTTAATCTTATAATGAATTCTTGCAGAACTGGGTTCAAAACGGCTACAAACATGCAAATAGTGGCACAATCAAGCATAAAACGCTTTGGGAACAAGTAGTTCTTTTACAGAAAGAACTACAAAAGACTCACGTGATACATACACTGAGTCATCAACGTGATGGCGTTCACGTTGCGGGTAATTCATTGGCTGATGAAGCCGCGAAGGCAGCTGTGCAAACGGCTTCTGTACCTGCTATCACCCGTTCAAAACAAAAATAGACAGCGATATAATGCAAGCTGTCAGTGCTTCAGTAAAAGATGATAGAAAAACACTCCCGAAAGGCTTTCCAGTAAAGTACTCATACATAACTGATGCGAATAATGTTCCTTTTGCTCGAATCCCTGGAGTGGGGAATAGGGCAATTCCAAACATGGAACACAGGTTAGGACTAATTTTAGCGGCACACGAAGTGCTCGCTTCTGCACACGCTGGTGTTTCCGCCACAGTATCATTATTAAAACAGAGATATTGGTGGCCACGCATGAGGAAACAAACTAGGAACTATGGGGCATATTACCAACGTTAAGCAATATTTATCGCTAACGATGCTTAGCAACGAATTTTTACCGCTAAGCATCGTCAGAAATTATCGCAGATAAACCTTGCTATTATCAAGGTTTATCGCAAATGCGATAAAAAACGGCCGCAATGCATGAATATCGCTGAAAAGTCAGCGATATTCATGCATTACCGAGCTAATGCTCTTAGCCATGTTATCCACCTCCTATTGGATAACATGGCTAAGAACTGCTCAGGGCAGGTGTTAGTTTTTGGAGATATTCGTGCTTAGCTCGAATATCTCCAAAAGTTGGTAATAGGAGATAGCGATGTTAGCGACTGTTTCCAGTCGCTAACATCTTGGCACGCCCACTTTGCATGTCATTAGTGATAAATATCACTGACATGCAAAGTGGGGCCCAAGATGGTCGCTATCTCCTACTAGCGGTCGCTAACTGGTGTTAGCGACAGCTAGGTAATAGGGAGATAATTTTATCTCCGCTTTCTTGGCTTTTAAAGCCAAAAAAGCGGAGATAAACCCCCTTGATAATATGCCCCTATGTTCTAGAATGTGAAATATGCCAAAGAATGAAAGTATCAACAGTGAAACGACCAGCACAGACGCCCCTTCTAATCTAAGATAAACCATTAGCGTGTGTTTACCTGGACCACTGTGGTCCCTTACAAAGGGACGGCAACTATAAATATATCATGGTCGCAGTGGATTCCTGCACGAGATTCATTTTGATGTGGCCCCAGCGTTCGGCTGACGCCAGAACTGTTATAAAAGATTTGCGAGTCTTTATCGGCACATACGCAATTGGCATGCTACATTCTGACCAGGGTCCTGCGTTTAGCTCTCGAGCTTACAAAGAGGCCATGACCAGCATGGGCATTGCATTGCGGTACTCTTCTCCCTTCTATCCTGAGGGAAATGCGGTAGTGGAAAGAAAAAACCGTGACATAAAGCAATCTATAACGGCGAGGGTATTAGGTTCGGGTGATGGGTGGGTCAAACATTTAACAAGTGTCCAACGTAGTCTTAACAATCTGCCAAGAAATTCTCTAGAAGGTTTCACTCCGTACGAACTATTGTTCGGTACTAGAATGCACATCCAGGACTTAGATAGTCAGACTTCAGTGGTAAATAAAAAATCCTTTGATACCAAAGATCGTTTGGCTGTTTTACAGGACTTAAATGAAACAAGAAGTCTGAGTAATATAAAGTTAAAGCCAACAGCCACTGAAGAAAAAACACCTGTCCCAGCAAGACCTGTCTGGATTCCAAAGATTGGGGATCTAGTCAGAGAGAAGATAGCCGTAAAGAATGAATCTGGGCCTTCTTACAGAAAAGCAGTACCTGTCTTAGCTGTCAGCGGAACAAGATCAGTTGTACTACCGCCCCTTGCTGGTAAAAAGGAGAACCGAGTTGTATCCATCGACCTGGTAAAACCACAATCATGTGGCCAATAATAAGTAGTAGGCCCAGTGGACTCCCAAGAAATAGCAGAAGACCAAATCTTGCTACAATCCAAGAGGTTCAAACTGAGAGACTAATCACATTTGATAAACCTGCAGTGAATAAAAAAGGACTATGCAACAAAGCCATGGAACTTGTGCCTCTTGAAACCCAAATTGCAACAGTACGTCAAGAAACGCCTGTCTACAATGATGTAGCTTCAGACTATACTAATGTAACAAAGAAAGATCCAAAGACAAATGAAAATCCGGAAGCAATTCCAACAATTGACAGAACTGCATCTGGCTACTTCATCAATTTCGATGACTTTTCTGAAGATCCAAGCGAGCATGAAGAAACGCCAGCAACAAAAACTTTCAATGACAAAGTAACTGAACTTTTCCACCAACTAAAAGAAACATATCTTATTTCACCATGGATTGAATTTTGGATTGTGTTAGGTGTACTTTTCCTCCTACTTTGGCTCATCATGGTTCTATGTTTGGGAAAATTCATTGAAGGAAAATATAGTACAATGGACACAGCAAGTCAGAACATCAACTTGGTCCTAAAGCCTCACAGATCCTCTCACATCGAGAAAAGAGAACTGTCATCAGTGAACATCACAGCCAATCCAATACCCGGTGGGGTAGCATGGGACTATGAAATGTATGGCCCGATTGAGCTATTGAAATATCCACACCACTTTAAGGTTTCCTTAAGTGACTTTGTGACACCAAGTACTTTCTCTGATAATTGGGACTTTGAAAATATTAATTATATGATGTCAGATTTAGTAATGTCAGCTAAATTCACAGAACATGATTATTTACAGGGATCATCAAATTATGAAGAGTTATATTGTTATAATCATTTTGGTCATCACTATTTGCATAAATCTGCTCAGCCTAGAAATGCTTTTAATTATAATCAATGGGAACATTGTCCAACTCCGCCAAAAGGCTGCTCGAAAACATTTAATGAGAAATGTCAATACTTCTCAGCGTTTAACAACAGTGATCCAGAAACGTTTTATTTTGAAATGTTAAATAAGACAGGAATGAAAACAATGTTGACAAATACTAAATTGATTTATTCTGAAAAATGTTATGACAAAATGTCTACATTTGGTTTTGAATTTTGGAAAAACAACATTGAAACAAAAACCATCTGGGGTTCAAAAGAATGGCAGGTACAAGGTCTATAAGCATTATTTAGAGCCTGCATGATCCCAGAACAGATAATATTCCTGAATGACACCATTCAGCAAATGACCTGTCTTGGTTTAGCCAAGATAAAAGACTTAAATAAACCGTCTATTCCGAAGCCCATACCTGATAGTAATAGCACTACAGATGAGGAGATAGACGTATCCCATATTTACCACCAAAACAGAACAAATCCTGATTGAAAAAATGGTTGATCTGGCCCACAGACACAAATAACTGTCAAGATAGATTCCTGAACAAATTACAGGGGTTAAAACTGAACAGGCCAGACCCAAGATACTCCCAGAGACAACATCCAGGGATAGTTACAACATACAGTGTAGGGAAATTATGCCTTGAGTGGCTACAGAAATCCACACTGGTTGAAATTAAGCAACACTTGACTTTACTTAAAGACGGTGCTGACGTGCGTGATTTCATACTGGGACCTCGCACATAGCGTCAAAAATGTTTCATATACGCCGGTATATACGCTGCTTACAACGAAGCTTGGAAAGTAACACAAATTGAAACTGCAGAAAAAATACATAAAATTGATCGTATTAATTTGGAAAAATCACTTTCTGTAGTGGACAATGGGTTAACAACTCTGTCCTCCAGAATATATTCACTGGACAGCATTGTATCATCTGCTATTGATATAGTAGAGCAGGACTTACTAATGTTACAACATGGTCAGTCTCAATTGCGTTCTATTGTACAACTTGGCTGGACGTTGCAAAATCTGCGTTCAGGCTACGTGCCATGGCGTCTAATCAACATAACGTCATTATTCTCTATCTTTAACCTTACTTATAAACAAATCAGTTTGGCACAAAAAGGAGCAGACTATACGATTCTGAGCATTGAAAAACTTGAGAGATTACCATTGACAATGTCAGAGAGACCTGTCATTGAATGGATAATACACGGAACAATTACAATTCCGATAACAACTTTCCAGTTAAAGTATTGCCAAAAATATATACCAGCAGGCCTGTATGAAAGGTTGGGTAAAGGGTACATCAAGTCAACATGGAATTTACCTTATACACACACAAATGTTATAGTGAAGGAAAAAAGGAGGTATTTCTTAGTGGTAATAATTGTAAAAAATCACTAAGCGGTACACTTCTGTGTCAAGGTATTAACTTGCATGGAGCCTGCGAAGGTTCATCAAATAACCTTTCATGTCACCTGCATGGTACTCCTGCAACACAGATAGAGCCATTCTTTAGACAGCTTTCCAACGGCAGCTACGTTCTAATAAGTGACCACAGCTGTTGTGGCATGGTGCCAGGAAAAGCCTATCTCGTGAGCGTTACTTCCATGGTCACTTGCTGTATGCAAGTATTGTATCCAAACAGAAATCCAGACATGGAGGCGGCAATATGACCTTCTTTGAATATCTCTTCTATTCGAATTGACACTTTAAGCAGAATGAAGTCAGTTCTTTTACAGACAACTGTGCCTTTAACCTCGTCCAAAGAAACGTATGATCTGCAAGTTGCAAGGACAGCGGCAGAGATACATTCCCTATTATCAACAAATTGCCCCGTGCATTTCGTAGAAATGTTAGGTCGAATCTTAAACATGTCTGATACCAGTGGCATCGCACATGTATTTAAGACAATTTTTTCGGGACTGTTCGCACCCTTTGAAACAGTTCTGGGCATTTTTTCCCGAATTTTGTTCATTCATTTTTCGGCGGCCTGCCTCTTCTTTTGGGACTCGTAGAAGGAATTTTATTTTTGATCCTTCTGCTCCGATATGGCAAGCCAAGCCACACACAAAGCTCCAGCTACAATGGGAGAGACGATCCTAGCTATACGCTACCGAGACAAAATCACTAAAATCCTCGGATTAGCCCGGCTAAGAGATCTGAGTGCAACCAGGTTTCTTTCATTCAGACCAATCTGGCAAGATTGCATCTTACCTGTGCCTCGATGTCTGCTATGCGGAGAAGAATGCATGTTGGACGTCTGTCTTACACTACCATCAGCAGTACCAATGGATATCGATACTTTGCTAGGTCTTGTAACGACTCATGCAACGTGTTGTCCCCAGCGGCTACCTATTCTGATGACGGCATTCGCTGAGACTTCACCATTACGAGTAGGTGGTGGTGAAGTACGAGAGGAAAGCAGCAACAAACAGTTACAACCTTCTGTGAGCATTGCTGATCCCGACATCGATGATAGCAATCATTCTCACATGTGCATAATTTCAACTTTTTCGAACTTGGTTGAACTTTCACCTGATGTTGTAGACCAATTTTTTGCATACCTGTCTGAAATGATGTTCTCTCCAGTCAACAAGAATAACTTTTAAAACAACGTCCACACAGCGTTCCCTGAACTCTGAATTTGGCCTTCAGTTTTGATAAACAAAACTACTGAAAAACATTTGAAACTATTTTTTCCACTGAAAGCGAAATTATTTTTTTTCCACTTCCAAAATATTTACCTTTTTCTGGCACATGGTAATCTGCTTAAAGTAGAACTATTCTTAGAGAACAGAGCTTCTATCTTAGAGATACTAGAGACAATATTTTACCTCAGCCTCTAGCACATGTACAGCATTTGTATAAATATGTGATGAAATGGTCTCGACCTTCTTTTCTGTATTTAGAGCCATTTCATGTGTAATTTTCGCAATTCATTCAGCTGATATATATATGCATTTAACTGAATGATACCACTGCTTGAAAAACGTACAGTACCAATACTCATTTTCGTTTATTTACCATACACCATTTCAAAAGCGAATTATGTATTTTGGGGTGGGTTGGAAAACACACATGCATCGTTATATGTTTAATATTGCTTAGTTTTTAGTAATGATGGACATTAGTTCGTGGAGTGGGTGTTGTGTTTCTATCTAGGACCCTAATTCGATATTCCCGATGTATGCCCTGATATGGTTATAATAAATAATATCCTTATAAAGGCATAAGAATCATATCCATATTTAGTAATAGCCCATGTAGTCCAAATACGGCAAGGCTACTCCCCTAGACTCCTAGAAAGTACAACGCGTTCTTTAAACAAACCAAGCCTCCAGCAGCCCGGGAAATCCCCCTGCTTTTGTTTTGATTTGCGCAAGAACTCCTGGAGTCCAGAAAGAACTGTTAGTTCTTAGTGACGTCTTATGTCCAACCTTACGTCAAACCCGGCACCTTCCAGGTATAAATATACCAACGTTGCCTTAAGCAAACACACGTGGTTTGGAGCAGAGCGGCTATCTACTTACCCGAAGCCCAGCTGATGCTTGAAGCCGAAGGAAGCCGCCCCTCCCTTTTGACGCACTGAGAGAGACGCTGTCTTTTTCTCCAGCCGAGAAAATCCAGCTCCGGTGTTTCCAGTCACCCTTGCGGGTTGCTGGTAGATCGAGTCCCGAGAGAGAGATACAAGACCTCCTACATTCTATTACCAAGGTACGGAGCTGACTAACCCCCACATGCATCATTGTGACATTTTGCACTTCTTAATTTGCGAAAAATAAGGAATCGCAAATTAAGAAGTGCAAAATGCTATGCACCATTATTTTCGGTATTCATTTGTGATTCGGTAAAAATCGCAATTTTTACCGAATCCCAAATAAATACCGAATTCTTAAGTACATTTTCGCAATTCCCATTGATTCCTATGGGCCAAAAGGCCCATAGGAGTCAATGGGAAGGCAGTAGCAAATTGCGAGTGGCACTTTGAAAATTTCATGGGTGCAGGGGGGGGTCCAAAGGACCCCCCCATGCACCCCTGAAATGTATTTTTCGCATCATGTTTCACACACACATGTCCTAAGGACATGTGTGTGTGAAACATGAATGTTGAAAAAAAACCATTTTCAGCATTTAAAACACTTTTTCCAAATTTACCGAGTGGTTCAACCACTCGGTAAATTTGACACCCTAATTGCGATTTTGCACTTTTGAAATTAATGATGCATTGCTTTTAAGAAATCGCACATCTGCGACTTCTTAAAAGCAACCGCAATTTTAGAACTCGCAAAAATGCTACGAATTCTAAAATTGCTTCATGCATCCCAAAAAGCACTTTTGGAATCGCAAACGGCCGATTTTAAGGAATCGCACCGTTTGCGACTCCAAAAATGCTTGATGCATGTGGGGGTAAATCCTTAAGAGAATTCTTGATTCAGATTCTTGGCAAAAAACAACTTAACTTAAACTGCAACTTACTTACTCCTTCCCACGTATTAGGCTTAGGTCAGGTACACGGGGTTAGGCGTATCTTAGAAGCACCAGTTGAGTACGTTAGTCAATGATTTTATGTATGTATATATTTTATCCATTTTAAAGTATCATATGGCTAAGAAACCATATCAATGCTTTTACAGTATTATTTCATAATACTCCTTTTACTGTACGCACTTTACTTTATGATAAGTATTGCAATTGTGGCAAATCACTTCTCTTGCATGAGATAGAAGACTGCTCAATAAATAACACCTTTTATTGAAAACGCCTGTCTCTCTATTTCTCTGCACTCTGGTGAAACTAAGTATGCACGATAGACTGAGTGAAATAGCTGTCTATTGTTTTCACACGACTCTAGAGATACGCTCTTTATTCTGAGGGAGCAAAGTTGTCATGTTTATGCGGTTGTCAGAAACTAATCCCTTTTTGTCTAAATCAGGACGGTTAACTCCTTCCTGAACATTCATGAAAGTTTCTAGTGACCTCTGAGCTAGCTGGCAAAACTAATTAAGTCTAATATAGTCAGTAGAGACCTAGTCGACCTCAGTCCTACGTCTACACTGCTGTTTATATTATTTTAATGCGCAGAGCCTATTGGGAATATAGGAACTACACTACACCGCCAGAGCAGTTCGCAGGGAATCGCCCCATGTGTTTGGTATTCTTTTAATGTATTGGCTTTGTATTTCCATCCAACATAAATAGTTCAGCGACCCAGGTTCAGAAGCTCTAAGTTTCCAGCACAGTTTTACAAATGTTGCCTTTCTTTGATATTCCTGGTTCTGGAGGCCGAATTCTAGTCGCACTTGTGCTGGAGATGCTCTCTTTGGGAGATTAAAAACAGCTTTAAATGTTTTTGTCTGCAGCTCATTTAATATAATATTTTCTTGGCCGTGCCAGATTTCCAGGCCGTAGGACAATGTCGGAAGCAATTGTGCTGCCATTATTTTCAAAAGGTTTCCATGTGAAGGGCATTGCAATTTCTTGCGGAGTTGTTTATAGGCAAAAATCAACGACTGGGCTTTCGCTTTTATGTCAATTTTTTGTTCCATTAAAGACATTCTTTGGCCCAATTTGATGCCTAAATATTTGTATGTTTTTGTTTCCTCAATTTGCGTCTCCTTGGCATACCATTTATATTTTGACCCTGCTTTTGGTCCTGCTAGGCGAACCACCTTGTTTTTTTTTCTTATTTATCTCCAAGCCTGCCAGATCCAAGTATTCAATCAATTTATTTATGGTTCTTTGTAGACCTATGGGTGTTTGGCTCACAACCACAATGTCGTCCGCGTACTGCAGACACCAAATTGGCTCGTTTGCTATATTGGGTGGGTGTCCGTTTGTCGATTGCAGATAGCTGTTTAAATCTGCTAAACATAGATTAAATAGACATGGTGATAAAACAGCCTTGTTTTAAGCCATTGTTTATTTTTATCTTTGCCGATACCCAAGCAACCCAAGCAACTCACTATAGGTCGCATAGGGGTGTCGGAACTACTCTTATGAACCATAGGCAGTCCATAGATTGCCAGAATCTTAGGATTTTGATTGTTTAAGAACCTAAATTCCTCATCACTAATAAGGCCATTTTGCTTTGCCTCAGTTATCAAAGCACCAACTCTCCTGGTCAAACTTAATAACTCTTGTTAATTAACTTTTCATAATGCTCAGGCACATTCAATAATTTTAAAATCCTCTTCTATTAGCAATGAGGAATTTAGGTTCTTAAACAATCAAAATCCTAAGATTCAGGCAATCTATGGACTGCGAGTGAGTTGCTTGGGTTCTCTGCTTAAACCATTAAGCAAATATATAGACTGGTTCTTGAAGCCATTAGTAGGTCAGTTGAAATCGTATGTAAGGGATTCCTCTTATATAATCAGTCTGATTGAAAATAAGCCATTTGTGGAAGAGACTCAATGTCTAGTCACACTGGACATTGAGTCTCTTTATACAAATATACCCAAGCAGGCGACTGTAGAGGTGGTTGAAAGGGTATTAGAAGGTTTGACCATCGAGGGTGTGGATAAGGGATTCATTGTCCAATGCACGATCCTTGTTCTTTTTAATAACATATTTTTGTTCAAAGATCAGCTGTGGCGCCAAAAGAAGGGGACCAGCACGGGGGCAACTTGTGCCCCCAGTCTGGCATGTTTATATGTCGTTGACTTTAAAGACCACCATATATATAATGAAATGGCACCTTTTTATGAAAACGTTCTAGAATGGCATCGTTTTATTGACAATGTTTTCTTTATCTGGAATGGGTCTAATGAGCAGTTAACTGAGTTCCTTATTTGGCTAAATTTGGGGGATGAAAATCTGAGGTTTACTGCCCATCAAAGTAAGGTTTGTGTAGATTATTTGGACATTACCATTAAGGCTGTAGATGGGAAACTGGAGGTAGAATTATTTACTAAGCCAATGGCCAAAAACACCCTCCTCCATTACTCCAGTTTCCATCCTAAATCCCAGCGGGATAATATCCTGTTTAGTCAATTTCTCCGATTAAGGAGAAATTGTACGAATCTGACAGATTTTTATGAACACTCTGTAGGATTGAAAAACAAATTAAAAGATAGGGGTTACCCTAAAAATCTTATAAACCATTCGTTTAAGAGAGCCAGGTTTTATGATCGGGATGCCATGCTGAATAGAACAACCAAGGAACGTAAAACATCTAGAGTAGTTTTTGTTAGCCAATTTAATAATTATAGCAATAAAATCAAAAATGTGGTAAATAGGAATTGGCACATTTTAAATGACCAGAAAGATGTGAGATTGGAAAAACCTTTATCCGCTTTTAAGAAAAATGTAAACTTGCGGAACCAGTTGGTTCATACCTACAGGGAAGATGTTAAGAACAGGCAGACAACTTTAGACAATACTTTTGCTATAGGGAACACTTGGTGTGGAAACAGCCAAATGTGTGACTATTGTCTGGTAACTATAGAAATCCCCCATAATGGGAGGACAATTACATCAAAATGTGTCAGCAACTGCCACAGCAAAAATGTCATTTATTTTTTGAGATGTCCCAGTGGGCTGGCCTATATCGGGGAAAAAAGTCGTGAATTGAGGATTAGGTTGGCGGAACATGAATCCGCTATTAAAACTAAGAAGATTAATGCTCCCCTGGTATCACATTATACTGAAAAAGGACACAGAGAAACTGAATTTTCTTGGTTTATTCTTGAAAGAGTAACCATAAATAGGAGAGGAGGCAACCTGGAAAATAAACGAAAACAACGTGAGCAATGGTACATATCTGTATTCAATACCATTAGACAAGGATTGAACAGCAGGGAAGAGTGGGAAAGGATGATGGATTAGATGAATTCCCAGCGTTATAATCACTTAGAGCATCCTGTTATTGTATTCACAAGATCGGCAGCAGTATCTATGTAGGAATATAGATGTGTACCCTAGGCCTTGGAAAGGAGTTGGTACTTTTGCACAATGAATAGTAACGAGCCTTGTTAGAGGTATTGTATTGAAATAAAAATTAAATATATGGCTGCAGTTCTATATAAAAGTATTATAGTTGTACTGACTTTTTTATGTCCATTATATATTTTGAGTAATGACCACTTCGACACTAACTCCGTGGCTATCATTAACTCACTTCTCCCCATTCTAATATGGCGGGGAGTTTTTACCGGTGTATTTAGTCCTTTGTTCCTTTCTAGGCTTCTATATGCCAATGACGTTAGTGTTTTTAGTCTGTTGTTTAGGGGATTAATTACACATGTGGCTAACCGCCGAAAGCAGCCCCGGGAGTATATACATAGGTACGCCGAAGGGACATTTCCCAATCTGCATTTTGAAAAGGCGAAGCGGCAGGCACGCGACTTCGGAGATTTTTATATCCCGGTAAGCGTTAAATATTTGATTTAAAGGGCGACGTAGAGATTCTCGGCGTGGTTGTATTTGTTGGGCGTAATACAGAAGCATCTCTGCTAATTAAGGGGCCAGGGGGATTGTAGTTGTATATAGCCGCTACAGTTGTTTTTAAACTTGAGCATGTTCTTTGCCTAATAATAAATAGGAACGTCCGGTCCCCCATAAACCACGATTCCCCGAACATTAGTTTAAGTCGGAGTCAGGGGTTACACTATATTAGATGTTTGGAAAGAGTTTTTAGCAGATTGTAGGAGCTTTGATGAAATATTTTAGTTTAAATTAGACATGCAGGACGGCATATTGAATTGTACTTAAATGGGTGTAACTTTAGAGTAGGATACAGAGAGCAATAAAAAGGTACATTAATTGTTTTTCGCAGATTTATACTCCAGAATACTAAAATACAACTGATAAGTGAAGGGAAGAGTTGCCTGGCTGACGTTTGAATATATGAAGCAAAACAAAGTCTTTTTGCTGCTAATAAGAATTTACAAGGTAAATCATACGCAATATGAGTAAGCTGTTAGGAGACTCCATTTATCAATCCATGGGGTAAAAATCTTTAGACCTAATATACACCTTTTGACATTATTTTTAGGATAATATATGGAGGTGTCTTTTGTCTATGTTTCAAATTGAACACTCGTTCTGGAAGGAGACTTGAATAGGATTATTTTTGTAACCAGCAAGTTTTCGATCTGGCTAGTTTTACTGTGAAAGGTGGGTTTACTATTATTATTATTATTATTATTTTTATCTAGACACCTTATAGCTAGAAATTCGACATTGAGACCTATGGGGGTGATCTTAATATTACATTTTATTAATCAGATTCCTGCATTGACAACTTACCTGTTACCAATAGGTCGGGTTGGCATTTGAAGGATGAGAAAGAGGGTGAAGTCCCTCAGCCATCGAATCTATATTTTCTGATAACAGTGGGTTGATAAGGTTTTTTAAGCCATCTTTATAAAAATGAATATTAGCACTTGGAACTAATGGGGTGAGCTATACTTAGTGTGGACAATGCTTTCAAGAGAGTCTTTAATTACCTTTCGATGGCAGTAATTCGAAGCTCTATGTGAGCTGGAATTTTGTATGGAGACAGTGATGAGTGAGTGTTTGTGAAATGTATGAAACACAGGCTTGGTTTAATAAGGATAATACCATTGGGTTTGTGTATGGGTAATTTATTCAAAGGGGAAGCTTCTTTCGCAACTGTTGAATGATATGACTACTGTTGTGATTTGAATTAAGTGCAATATCCATATATATATTCTCTTTTTATATAGATGTTATGAATCTTGGACACATTTTGTTAAGAAAGCCTGAAGAAGGTGGTTGGGACCAGTTACTACCACCGAAATGCGTTGCCCTTGGCCATTTCTGTATTCACTTTGTTGTCTTTTTATGATGCTCATATATGAAATGTTTCCACATATATATGATATGTTTACACATATATATGATATGTTTTTAAATATGTATTAAATATTTATTGATTGTGATGTCGAATTATGAAACAGTTATCCTGCTGATGTGCTTTACAAAGTGATTTTTTATATTTTGTATTTTTGTTGTTGTTTGTATATTAGGTTTATATATCTTGTGGGATATAAAAGATAGGGGTATATTACCAAGGGGTTTATCTCCGCTTTTTTGGCTTTAAAAGCCAAGAAAGCGGAGATAAAATTATCTCCCTATTACCAAGCTGTCGCTAACACCAGTTAGTGACAGCTAATAGGAGATAGCGACCATCTTGGGCCCCGCTTTGCATGTCAGTGATATTTATCACTAATGACATGCAAAGTGGGCGTGCCAAGATGTTAGCGACTGGAAATAGTCGCTAACATCGCTATCTCCTATTACCAACTTTTGGAGATATTCGCGCTAAGCGCGAATATCTCCAAAAGCTAACACCTGCCCTGAGCAGTTCTTCACCATGTTATCCAATGGGAGGTGGATAACATGGCTAAGAGCATTTGCTCGATAATGCATGAATATCGCTGACTTTTCAGCGATATTCATGCATTGCGGCCGTTTTTTATCGCATTTGCGATAAACCTTGCTAATAGCAAGGTTTATCTGCGATAAAAATCGCCGATGTGCGGCGATAATTTTTGTCTCTAAACAAGTTAGAGACAAAAATTATCGCTAGTTGTTGGTAATATACCCCATAATTTTTATGCATTCACTTGGTGAATAAAACATTTATATACTATTCTTTGGCATTCTACACAGTTGATATATGAGTGAAGTGTGACTGACAGTTGAGTACCAGTGTATGCTATTGATTAGCCCCAAAGGGAATTTTCTTCGACTTAGTGTCAGTATTGTGTCCTGTCCCTTAGGTGTGGAGGACCATTCTCCTAATTTTTGGTCTAAGTCAAACTAAAAGCCGGCGTAAGGAGAGTAGCGATAACCGCGGTTATCGCTACTTTTCTTATCGCTATGGTTGTTAGCGTGCCGTTTGATATTTGGAGAAATGTTGGTTGGCGACATTTCTCCAGTTAATTTGGGGAGGAACGCCCACTTTGCATCTCATTAGAAATGCAAAGGGAGGAATAGGGAAAAAGGGTGCTAACATGCGATAATGAATGTTAGCACCCTCTTGTTAATAGGATGCTAGTTTTACCTCCACTTTTTTTGCTTTTAAAGCCAAACAAGCGGAGATAAAACCCTTGCTGATATGCCCCTAAGGGGCATATCATCAACAACCGGTAATAATTATCGATAAGCGCACTTAGCGCTAGGATAATTATCT
The DNA here is from genome assembly GCF_964261635.1 of Lissotriton helveticus. Lineage (NCBI taxonomy): Eukaryota > Metazoa > Chordata > Amphibia > Caudata > Salamandridae > Lissotriton > Lissotriton helveticus. Next base: position 891,069,473 of record NC_136063.1, on the reverse strand, counting down.
CCGGCTATCGCTTGTTTTTATCGTGGAGATAGCGCACTATCAGCGGCGCTCATCTTCAGATCGATAAAAATACCTGAGTTAGTTGTCAAATGTGCAATTATTGCAGGGATTCCAGCGATAATCGCACAATGTTTGGCGCTACGTTGTTGATAGGGCAGGGCAGACTTAACTATGATATCCACCTTCCATTGGATATCAAGGCTAAGTCAAACTAAAAGCATACGTAAGGAAAGTAGTGATAACTGCGGTTAGTGCTACTTTTCCGATCGCTGTGCTTATTAGCGTGCCGATTGATAATTGGAGAAATATCGGTTAGTTAAATTTCTCCAGTTATTTTGGGGAGGAACGCCCACTTTGCATCTCATTAGAGATGCAAAGGGAGGCATAAGGAAAAAGGGTGCTAACATGCGATTATGCATGTTATCACCCTCTTGTTAATAGGGCGCTAGTTTTATCTCTGCTTTTTTGGCTTTTAATGTTAAAAAAGCGGACATAAAGCCCTTGATGATATTCCCCTAACTATAAAAAAAACATTTGCAAAAGGTTTATGTCACTTTTGTTATGCAAACCTAATGCAACATGTTTGGAAATCTGGCCCTGCATTCCTGCAGGATAGTTTTTATCCTTGTTTTCTCCCTTTGTCACTGTTTACCAATCTTTCTCTTCCTTTCTCCCAATTCTGCTTTTCTCCTGCCCTGGATCCTACTATGATAATGAAAAATAAGTCTTGGGACGTAAAAGGGAGTGTCTGTGTGCACTACTGGTAACTATCGGTGCAAATTAAGCACTGACTGTCGCCCTAGGAGATTGCATGACTGCAGTTTATTAACTCTGTGATATTGCGCTATGTGGGCAGCAGCACTCAGATAGTGAGCATGTTGGGGCATATCAGCAAGGGCTTTATCTCCGCTTTTTTGGCTTTAAAAGCCAAAAAAGCAGAGATAAAACTAGCGCCCTATTAACAAGAGGGTGCTAAAATGCATAATTGCATGTTAGCACCCTTTTTCCTTACGCCTCCCTTTGCATCTCTAATGAGATGCAAAGTGGGCATTCCTCCCCAAAGTAACTGGAGAAATGTCACTAACGACATTTCTCCAATTATCAATCGGCACGCTAACAAGCATAGCGATAAGAAAGGTAGCGCTAACCGCGGTTATCGCTACTTTCCTTACGCCTGCTTTTAGTTTGACCTAGCCATTATATCCAATGGAAGGTGGATATCATGGTTAAGTCTGCCCTGCCCTATCACAAATGTAGTGGTGCTATTATCGCTGGAATCCCAGCGATAATTGCACATTTGGCAGCTAACTCGGGTATTTTCATCAATCTGGGGTAAGCGTCGCTGATAGTGTGTTATCTCCGCGATAAAAACAAGCGATAGTCGGCGATAACTATCCTAGCGCTAAGTGCGCTTAGCGATAATTATCACCGGTTGTTGTTGATATGCCCCTTTGTTACTATATTTTTCCATAAGGAAGACACAGCTGCTTATTCACGAAGGACTTCAGTTACAATTGCTGAGAAGGCACAACGTGGGCAGCCTGTTCAAATCCGTGCAAAGTCTTTCAGAAAAATAGCAGAACCTTAGAAGAACATAACTATCAAATTTCTATAATTGGATCGTAGGTGTTGAAATGTCTTTGCCTACGCTCTGTAACTTTTTATTGAAATACTTCATGGCACGTAAATGGTTTACACTACTTGTTATTTTCTAAATAGAACATGGGGAAGAATGACATTAAATCGTCTGAATGAATTCATGAAAAGTATGAGACATATAGCAACTTGCGGAGTGAATCAAGTTTTCACTTTATAAGTACTTTAGTGACTAATATTAGTGTCGCATGTGATTTTGGGAGTGCCATGGAAAATATAAGGGCATGTTTAGCATCTGCCAATGTGGCTGCAAAAAGCATTGTCTACATTAGTGCACGGGGGTGTCCACGCAACGGGGCTTATTTATGAGCCCTTGTGTCAATTTTGCGCCGCTGATGTGTCACTTTTTGTGAGGCACCAGTGGCATAAAAAATGCACCTTGTTGCATCATATTTACAAAGTGACGCATCCAGGCAGATGCATCACTTTGTAAATACCTGCACCACATTATATGCGGCATGATGCGTCATACTGTAAATATGACTCATCATTGGAGTCGCAAGGAGCGGGCAATGAAAAGGGACGCATCTCTGTTTTCTCGCAGTGATGCGTCACTTTTCATAAATGAGGGCCAATGTGTCCACAGTCACACGGTTTTTGTCAACGGAAAAAAGGAGCGGTATTAAGTGAAAATGAAAGTCATATTTGTACCCAGTGAAGGGGGAAACAGAGGGGCTTATTTACGAGACCTCTTGCACCGCTGGTACGTCACTTTTTCCAATATTGAAAGTGACGCACCGGAGGCACAAAGGGCTTGTAAATAAGTCCCAGAGTGTGTTTTCATGGTGAGGAGAACAAAGCCAAACCTATATAGAACTCAAGGGGCATATTTACTAGAAAATTTGGGAGCGCCGCACAACGCCAAATTTGGCAGCACCGTGATCCGACATTTTAACAAAGCATGGATGCACCGTATTTACTACAATATGGTGCACCCCTGTGTTTGCCCTAGTGCTGGCACTAAAATCTGCTGCCTAGCACCAACACAGGCACCCTTTCATCATAGTTCAAGTGTGTCTGCATTGCCGGGAATGATTGTTTATTTACAGGAAGGTGTCTCTTTCTTCACATAAACAATCCACAATGGCAATTTGTTACTTCTACGTCTGCTGCATTCTGCAGCACAGATAAAAGTAGGAAATCATAAGTATTTAATGATTGTTTATGAGCAGGAAGGGACACCTCCTTGCACATACATATTCAATAATTGCTTTTTGCTCTTTCTATGTTTGCTGCAGAATGCAGAACACATCAAAAAAGCAACAACAAAGAGAAATAAAAACATTTCTCCTTGTGCCTCATTCTAACGCCTGCTCTTTCATGCCATTAGTTTTTAGTACTGCCACAGATTTACACCTCCTTGTAAATCTGGGGCAGTGTCAAAAAGCAATGAGTGTTGCGGTGGAATGCCCAAAGAAACACCCTTTGCATTCCCCTTGCCACAGACGACCAAGGAGGTGACCTAGGAGCATCAAAAAAAGTGATGCTCCGGTGGTGATAGGGGGCTTGTAAATATGCCCCCTAGAGAAGCAATGTTAATAACTCCTAAGCACATGGGCACACATATTGCCGCACTGTAACTTACCCTGCAAGTCAATTCCTTTGTTGGTCATTCTGCATGCTACAACAGACAGTGGCAACCAGCAACCAAACAATATCCCATATCATGGCACATGAGCTACTCACATTACATAATTTATTTCATCTGTCGTCCTTGCCACAGTCTTACTAAATGAGCTACTCCATGACCCATGCACAGCATTCACCCACCTAAAGAAAAATGGAGCAAAACACCTGCCCCAACCAATATGGCTGCACAAAAAGTGCACAGAGACATAACCATACAGGTGTGGTTGAAACAGTATGCTTCCCGTATTTTTTCTCTGTAGCTTCAGCAATATTCCCCCATCCGAAGATAAATACTTTAGTTTGGGTCCGCGGTTGTACCTTAATGGCTGTCCTTGGTATTGAAATCGTACAGTAGTCGGGCCCAAACTGCCTAACCCTGCAATGCAACTTTCTTGGGTGCCTGAGGAATAAAATGCGTTAGGATCAATTTCAATTTCAAGATTACAGGGATTAAGAATACATTTATTTAAAATTCTGAGCCAAAGTAATATTAATCAGTTTTAGAAACATAGTATATAAATACAAGATTACCAACGGAAAGCCAAATCAGTTCAAAAAGTTTACCCTCAATAACAGAAAGCAAATGAGCCACATTACAAAGAACTACATATATGTTCTGATGATTAGATTGAAAGTTTCGATCCTCCTGCCTATGATGCATGAGGGAAAACCCTAATAAGATGTAATAAAGTAGAAAGGTGTTAGCATAGCAGAACCTCTGTAGAAGTTCTCCAAAGGAAGAATATTACATAGCATAAAGCCATACACCAGGAAAGGCACAAAGAGGTCTCTACTTCTCCTAGTCTCAAAGGAATCTGAACAAAGCTAAAGTTATGTTATGTTATGTTATGTTATTTTGTGGCTTTTATAGCGCACGGCTACTCAAAAGAGTGTCCCGGCGCTTTATTAACATCCTGGCAAACACAACACAATAAAAAGAAGGGAACGAAGAAGATAAAATCTAAGAGGCAAAAAGCCAGGTTTTCAAGCCCTTCCTAAAAGATAGCAGGTTAGGATTGCTACGTAGCGAGAGGGGCAGAGAGTTTCAAAGCTGAGGGGCCCGGAGCATAAAAGAGCGACATCCCAGGCGGGCCCTCTTCACACGAGGAACAATGGCGAGAAGCTTCGACTCTGATCTCAGAGATCGAGAAGGACGGTATGGCAGGAACCTCCTCTGCAGGTATTTTGCCCCAGTAGAATAGAAGGCCTTATGCGCGAGGGTCAGAGTTTTGAAGACTATCCGCTGTCGGATAGGCAGCCAGTGAAGCGACTGCAACAGGCCGGAAACATGAACTCGCCTGTGCAGGCCAAAGATGGCGCGCGCCGCCGCATTCTGGACCACCTGCATCCGTTGCAGGAGGTATTCGGGCAGGCCAAGATATAAGATGTTAGCGTAGTCCAATCTTGAACCAATCAAGGCCTGCACCGTAATCCTCCTGTGATCCTCGGAAAGCAACGGAAAAAACTTCTGAAGCATGTGGAGAAGTCCAAAGCAAGTGCCCGTAAGGGCGAGGATCTGAGAACTTAAGGTCAAGCTGTTGTCAATTTTGACCCCCAGATTCTTCGCTAGCTGAGATGATTGCCTCAGAGCACATAAAGTGTGTTGCCTAGCTTTATCCACAGAAACGCTCTATAATATCAAAGGTCTCCTTAATGTCTCATTAATGTCCACCTCCAAACAAAACTTCTTTTCAGCCACACTCTCAATTCCCTTCTTTGATGAACATATTCAAAACGACCTTGGATTCCACCCGTCTTCTCATTCTGCACAAACAGTATTCCTCCCTTTGCTCGTTAGTCTTATTGTCCAAGCCAAGAGTACTCCCTTTGAGCTTCCCTATCTCATTTGCACAATGTGGCTTTCTCCATTAATTTGTTCAGGACACTGCACGAGACAAAAAACAAACATTGTATCTGATGTAAAAATTCACGTTGAAGGTCAAAACATTGTGAAATCCAAATGCTTAAGGCCTTTGGTCAATTATAGTGTAACGAGCATCACAATATATATTGTAACTATGTGATTACAGATACAGAGACTGTCACATTATAAATGCAGAACACTTTTATATTACATACATTTCCCATTATATAATAGATGCAAACTATTATTTAAATGAGTATGTGGATACATAAATATGAATTAACAGTGTTATTCAAAACACACATGTGTAGACATCTGGTAAATGCAATTCCTTGTTTCTGTAAAAGAAACCTTAATATGCATACTCACAAGCTCGGGTTACAGATAAATGCACTTTCCATATAGCTTCAAGTGCACTATAATCATTAATCATTTTAAGTCACACAAATACATGAGGCCAAAAGTAGTATATATGTGGCCCAATGAATCATAAAAGGGTGGAGCCAACATTACCCTGGTTCAGTCCCCCTTCTGATTGCAAAACAAGCCATCATAAATAGCAATCCGATGTCATCAGATATATATTTTCCCCTTAAAGCATTTTTATGCTTTTGATTCCGAGGCAATTAGTTTTCGGGCTATCTTACACACCATTTTTATCTTATTGTGACATTCTGTATAACAGAGTACAGTTGCCCAACCCCAGGGCTGCTGCGATTCTCCAATATGGCGCCCATTTAAAATTGTATTTGTTCACAATGTTATTTGATTCATGTGTTATGTGCTCAGAACCTTTTAGTAAGATTCTGGATTCGCTTGTTGCCAATACTGCGGCCCTTTGACAATTAACGTGGTATTTATGGGATGTTATACCTTTAGATTTTGGTGTTGGTGGTGAAACGCTGAGATTGTGGATGAATTGTGGTACAAGGAGTAAATGCCTTATACATACATCATAGTGTTTTTCTAATATGGCGCCCGTTCGTCTGTGCACATGCCTAAGATATACATGGGAATGGGTCCCAGGAGGATGTGGCATGAGCCGGTGTCCCCCTGGGAAAATTTGCGCGATGGAACGGTCCATGCGCTGTGATTGGGCAGGAGTAGGGAAAGGGAGGGTTTAGTGGTTTGAGCAAGGCGGGAGGGGCTGTCGTCTGCGTGAGGAGGTGAGGAGTGGCGCAGCTTCGTTTGGCTCCTGTCAGCTGAGGTAATTTCAGTCAAGAGTCGCGGAGCTGTTTTGAAGGCGGAGCTGAGAGTCGGGCCATTTCGATGGAGGACGCTATTGTGAAGGAGGCTGTCAGAGCGCTGCTGGCGGTCGGATGAGGTGATTTGTTGCGCCCTGGAGCCTCGTTGGAAGGCGCTGAGGAACCAAAGCGCCCGAGGCGTGTGGCAGCAAGAGGGGTGAGTCAGGCAGTTGCTGCATGTCTGCCGCAGTCTAGCCGCCCCCCTTTGACATTGATTCCTGCCCCGGCCTCCACCTCACAGGTTCGTCGAGCGCGCTCCTCAGGAAGGAGCGTTCGAGGAAAAAGGGCTCCGCTGCGCTCTGCCTTTGCCCCAAGTTTGTTGAGGGGTCGCTCTGGAATGTTAGTGCCCAAGACAGTGAAAAGGGTTGGGAAGAGGGGCGGCAAAGGCAGCGCCAGTGTTGTGAATAGCGCCCAGCAGTGTGACATCACAGTACATCAAAGTACATATAAAGTATACTAAAAAAGACAATTAAACAGAGAAAAAAACTATTTTCAAAAATATAAACAAAAAACATATATAGAACATTAAAAACAAACACACAAAAAATTTAAAATAATAAAACTAAAACACAAACAAATAAACTTAAAAATCAAAGAAAAATAAATATACGACAGTTACAACATACAAAAATATCATAACTATCAAAAATAAACAAACATATATATTACATAGATGAAAAAATATATAACATTTATTTATTACTAAACAAAATAAAAACAAACAGTAAATACACATAATTAATATTAAACAAATTAAATTGTAACTCCTAAAATATTCAAAAAAAGCTATCCCAACTATTGAATTTAAATACACCAACCCCAACCAATAGAAAACGCTAACTAATTAAATAAACACTATAAACGCTATCAATTAATTAACACAATATTTACAATGAAACTGACAAACACTGCAGAAGCGCACAACTTTGCTAGACAGAAAAAAGTAAGAAAAAGATCTACACAAACAACTAATCAAAAAAACTCTCATGAAAGGTAAGAACAAAACTTTTTAAATAAATAAATAAAATTAGCCTAAAAGAAAAAATATAAACAAATTAACTAAAACTATAATGTGTTTTCCTTTATATTTCACAAACTAAACTTCACTAAAACTCCACCTAGAATATTCAAAACAACGACTTACTCCCAAAACAACTACAAAATCAACATTGACGAAAAATATAAAACAAAGTAAGTATATATCTTACCAAACAGAGTTAACTGATGAAAACTAAAAAATTTATTAAAAAAGCAGAACATAACTAACAAATATTTTATTTTTATAGCTTCTGCATACTTCAACAATACAAAAACATCAACAAAACAAACTATGTCAACTAAAAATAGTAAGTACTTTTTTTTAACTACTAAGGGGCCAAATGCGATCCCGGTCGAAAGCCGTTCCGACCGACACACACCGGGAATGTATTCTGACCGACAAGTACATGCGCTGTATGACCAGTGGAGTATGATGTAATGCATGTGAAATACAACCGACTCCACGGAGCACAATACATACGACAGACACGCACGGAAACCAAGTCAACTCAGTGAATCGGCCGTAAAAGAGCCTGACGCAACCGCCTTGTACGCAAACGCTGCAACAGAGCGTAACATGAGTGGGACAGACTCAGACTACCATACAAATGCTGATAAAAGCATCCGTTGCAGTCAGCTGAGCGTCTCTTTCATGCTCAAATAAACCAAACAGAAACAGACAGAAAAAGACCAAGCAAGCATTGTCAAAGGCAAAAAAATCTAATATGCAAGACACACCCACAACTCAACCTACAAAAAGGGCCAACATCCTTACCATGATCCTTTGCCAATTCAACAGACCTGTCAACAGAGACCACCACTACACTGCACTGAGAAATACACTCACAACCCACCCACCACACAACCTTTACACCACTAACACCTCTGAAAAAGAACACTCACTAACACCCAGCTTTACTCATACTCCACCACCCATCACCATGCCAACAAAGAAAATTCCAAAGTTCACATACAGTGAGTTGGAAGTCATGATAGATAAAATTTGCAGAGTAGAGCCACAGTTATTTCGCACATTGGTCCAACAGACCCCCATGTCCCAGAAAACAAAGATGTGGGAGTGGATTGTCAACAAGATGAATGCACAAGCACTTTGCCTGTGCAAAATGGATGATATCAGGAACAGGAGAAGGAGGGTCAAGAAGCTGATTGGCAGAGACCATGCCCTGAGCCAGCAGACTGGTGGTGGCCCTCATGCAAAACCTAAGCTTTTCACTTCCTGGGAGGAGAAGGTGGAGGCCATCCATCCACCAGAGGGCATCCATGGATTAACAGGAATACCAGAGCCTGGTGAGTACATAACCAACTAGCCAATATTGTGAGACAATACACACAGGAATACATCACTGTCAAGGGGACAGTGAAACCAATCACTGTTAGCAAAGCCATAGTAGCCTAAAGCAAATTATCCTGTGATGTGTATGCCAGTTAGATAAACAAAATACCCGCAATCTTAGATTGATAAGTAACTATGTCATAACATGTTTAAACTTACTAACAAACTCAGCAAGGCTTTGGCATCAAAACACCAACCAACACTGTCAGCCATCTTGCCAGCACTGTTACACTACCTCACAGGGAAGCTGAGAACACAGGAAGGAAGGTCGGGTTCGCTGGGAAGGTGGGTGTAGCCAAAAGCATGATGGGAGTCATAGTCACAGCCAAAAGTCCTCCTTTAACATGGCCCAACAATCACACATTGAAATATGCCTAGCTCACAGTGAGTAGAAGAGTACTGCCAAGATGGCTGACACTGGGCTCTGCTGTAGGGAGTAGGAGGCCCTGTTCAGAATTTTGCTCAAACAAATACCAGGCCACCACCTTTTGCAGACTTCTTCAATATAAACTTTGAAGCATGGTTCATGGGGGGGTTATCTGGGCTCTGGGGGAGGAAGTGGTTCCTCAATGCCTTCAACTGCTATCAAGGCCTGCCCTACACACACCTTCTCATCCAGAACAAATAGCACTCTTTGGACTAGTCAGTCCATGATAGTGAAAGTAAATGTACCAGCAAGATGGCTGACATATTGGCCTGATGTATGAGTTGCCACAAGTCCCACCTACGCCCTCTTACACACGTTCACACTCTCAGCCATCTTAACTGTACATTTCCACTAGCTTTCTGTGGATGCATTGTACTAGGGGTGCCCTCTTGGCTGGCTATGAAGGTGTGTGGAGTACAGGACAAGTGGTGAGATGCAGTCATAGCACACATCAATACACACACACAAAGCAACAGAGACATAATTGACAAGGGATACCTGACAGTAAACAGAATGGCCATAGAAAGATAGTTGATACTGTTGCACAGTGTCATTTACACAAAGCGCTGTTGTGAGCTGCATTCAACTCCTTCAACATTCAGTGTTGTCAGCATCCTTGACACTACACTCCCCCACTGTCATTGACACTTTCAACACAAGGCGTAATCTGGACTTAGTGGGAGGAGGCGTACAACTTACATCGGCATAACCCAAACACACAAACCTCTGGACCTCACAGTTATGAGCATGGAAAAGCCAGAAAGCAGCCTTGGTTAACTCATCTGTCCATGGAGTACAATAACAATCAAAATTACGTTACCACGTACAAAGTTAAGCAGCAACACCATTAGCGACAGTAACACAATCACATGTGTGCAATGAGATGAGAACTAGGAATACATATAACAAAATATTATATCCCAAATGCTCACAAACATACAGGACTGTGACTATGTTGTTAGACACACCAATGTGACTCCAAAAGACATGCACAAATGCCAGCACACACGCGCAAATCTCGCAACACATCAAAGAGGAAGTGCACGTATGTCATTATAATAGCACTAATGTGGTAAAGAACAACACACCTGTGTCAGCCACAGGGTGGCCCTTGAGTTTCTATGGCTATGTACAGTCAAAAAATCAATACATGAGCTGTTAATGCCCAAAGCTCTACCTGCTTATCAAAACACATCAGGTTCTTATTACAATGTCCTTAACCAATATAGGCCTATGTCTGTGAGAATTGAGGACAATGCAATGTACATACACTCATCATGATGTACAATAGCAAATGTAATGTGTGTAATCTGTTGATGTGTGCAAAACCACAACATACATTGTGTGTTTCTCCTATCCACAGGGCCTGCTCAGGACACCGTAGGAACAGAAAAAGAATCCCAGTCCTAGACTCTGGTTGACCCTGAGCTCTCCAGTGTAGATGTCTCTCAGTCCTCTTCGGACGACGATGAACGACCTAGCCCCTCCGGTGTGGATCATTATGCAGCACCAGAAGCTGTAACTTCAGCACCCCCTGCGACACTCCAACAAGATCAGCCAACATGACCTCTACCAACTCGGACAGACCAAGGCAAGAAAACAACAGCACCAGTGTCAACAATGAAGGAGGCTCAGTGTTGTTTGTGTCTGCAACGGCATGTCCTGCTCGTGTGGGTAGGGGTGGTGTGAGGGTGCGCGGGGTGAGGTCACGTCCTGAAGATGGTGCTGCAGCGCAAGATAACCCACAGTTAGGACGCATCATAAATGCATATCGAGAATGCACCGGCGACGTTGGCCAGGTAGTTGGGATCCTTAAGGACATGCAACATCAGCAGACTGGCCATTATTCCAAAATAGACTCCCACATGTCCAGGATGGAGACCCACATGTCTATGATGGAGTCCAAAATGGATGACCTCACTGCGGTGCACAGGAACATACTCACATACCTCCGCCAGATTGCTGACAACATGACCACACCTCCCTGTGTGCCCACCCCATCTTTTGCCACAACATCTGCAACTGCCAGAGGAAGGGATGAGGACTCCGGTGGAGAGTCCCCTGCACCACAGCAACCTGCACCTAAGGGTCCCCCTCAAAAGAAGAAGAGGGGTCGTCTGAATAAGGACAAATGAGAGACAGATGGCCGTGCATACCACACAGGAAGTGAAAACCTCCTCCTGGCATACTCTATTGTGTGCCAAGCGTTTACCTTATTGACTGTCACTGTACTCTCCCACATGGAAAGGAGGGTCTAAGTTGGGACAATAACTCAAATGACTATGGACTTGGCTCTGAGAATTTCATCTACTAACACTAGCAACTCCTCTGTGAACTTTGGATTTCTATCACTCTGTACAGCACTATCAAATACGTGGATTTTTTCACACATACATCTGAATTAAATCATAATCACACCATACTTACCTTTGTCGTGAATTAAACACTGTTTGTGACAGAGATGATGACCTGTGAAACACATACTGCGCAGGAAAACAACTACAGCAAAGAAAACATAGTCTTGTGAGTAATGGTGATGTGACACATATGAGAGATACACACAACAAGGTCAACACAACACAACATTCCAATGGCACACATACTCAGGGCCTCCACTATTGTGTACTGAAAAGACACTTAAGCGCACACACACTTAACTCATTCTGAGAAAGTGATAATCAGGCCACAGTTATAATATGCAAATAACGGTTGGATGTGTGTATACAGACGAGGCACCCCTCAATGTGGAGCCCAGGTTTATTACACAGTCACAACATGTTGCCTCCTCAACAGATGCAAGTTAACCTCACCGTGACAATGAGGACAAAGTAACTAAGGGGGTCAGAAATATCACTACTTGGGTGTGTGGCACGCTTCCCATTTCGAGAAAAGTTGCACTCTGTAACAGTATTGTGTGTTTGAAGGACACATGTCACCAGGCATCAGCCAAAGGACCCTGTAAGGACAGACATAGAACAGTCTTGAAATACCAAAATAATCTGCATGCATCTCCAATAGACATTCTATACACAAGTCTCATGATTTGCGAGAACAAGCTAGGACTCATGTCAACACTGTAATGGTGAACATACCAACTCAATGGACACATAACTACAAGGATCATGTCAAGTAGCATGCACCTACACGTATGCATAGACATTGCGCTGCATATTGGAGGGCCCCTCCTGTCCAGTCCAGGCAGCGAAATCTGCTTTTCAGTAGTCCATATTTCTGCTCTATCACTCGCCAGGTCTGCTCATGTGCCTCATTAAAACGTATCTCAACAGGGGTGACAGGGTTCCAGAGTGGTGTCAGCAACCATGGCATGTTAGGGTATCCAGAGTCACCTACATACAAACAAACAAACATGTAAAGGGTCTGAAAAGAGGGTAAAGTCAGAGATATCAAAAATATACAAGGTAAAAGACATTACACAATACAATGCTGATTTGGCAGCTGTGTCATCGTCTGTGGAATCCTACTATTCCTCATGATGTATGTGTAGTGATCGGAAACATGCACAGACACGTGAGATTGTCATGTTAGGCAGACAAACATCCAGGGCATTGACTGAGTGAAAATGCATCTGATTCCTATATGTCAGTTCATTTGCTTCTGGTGGTACCAAAGCCACATGTGTACCATCTATGGAGCCAATGACATGTGGCATCCTTCCCAAAGCATAAAAGTCACTCTTGATGTCAGCAAGTTTTCCTGGTGTTGGGAATTCGATGTACCGGTTCTGCAAATGCAACATTCTCTCCAAAACATCACAAAGCACATGGCTACACATTGTCTGTAACATCCCACCAGCAGTAGCCACAGTGTACTGGAAGGTGCCCGTGGCAAACAAATGTAGGGCTGCCATCACCTTCACCTTGGGGGTCAGCGCTGATGGAAATGGCCATCCAGGTTGAAAATGTGGGACCAACTGCTCTGCCAACTCCTCATTGAGTGGTCTGGTGAAGCGGTAACATTGGATACTGTCACATTTAGCCATGGTTTCTAGGTCTGGGAGGGTCTGTGGACAGCTGGTCTCCTGCGGTACATAGGTGACAAAGAAACATTATCATTTCTCTTTCATAAGTGGCAAGAAACATGCTAAATATAACATGCGACATCACAGCAAGTCTCAATGAAGTCAGGTGTGTACTGTTGAGCATTGACACAGATGCCAGCTATGTGCCCCTCACCGAACATTTCAGGTGTTGTTCAGATGACAGGTGTTTGAAAGGTCCACACACAGGGATCATGTAATGCCACATGGACACTGTCATGATGTAGCGTCTGAGGTACACGTACCATCACAGTCATGAAACACACATGATGTGTTTCCAAATTGGTTTGCATGGCAAACGGGTATGTCTGTGATACACAGACACAACAGCAACTCACATGCCAAATACAGATGGATGTTTGAAATGAATTACATCTACAACATTAAAAAAGGATTGTGTTCTTGGCAAAATACGCAAATACTGTGGATACAACCCACAATAGTAGCTCAAGAACACTTTGTAAAATAAAGTCCATTACAGTATTTATTCAGGGTGTATGTAACATGTGATCACACAATGGGCCCCTAGAACTGTGTCCAGGCCTTGGGTGGTGATCTGCAAAGTTGTCACTCACAGTTGTGATGTGCATCACACACAATGAATTTGGACCACATGAAACATGGCACATTATGGGAGTGTGAGCTACAATGATGCTCTGTCCAATATGACATGTGCATCTATGTACCCACACATGAAATGAAGCAGGAAATGTGGTTTCCTATACTGTGTGATAGGCGTATTGATTGGTGTATGGCACCTGAGGCTCAGCCAAAATAGTGGGGATTGCATCCTTTGGCTGTTTACTGTAATGGGGACAGACACGAGTGACTATTCAAGAGACACGGCGTACACTTCAAGACCAAGCCAGACGCATACATTGGCTACTGGCCTTCTGTGGGACAGACTCGGTGAGTATTCAAAAGAAGCGGTGTACACTTCAAGACCAAGCTGGACACATACATTGGCTATTGGCCTTCTGTGGGACAGACCCGGGTAAGTATTCAAAAGACACGGCGTACACTTCAAGACCAAGCTGGACGCATACATTGGCTATTGGCCTTCTGTGGGATAGATGCAGGGAGTATTCAAAAGACATGGCGTACACTTCAATACGCATACATTGGCTATTGGCCTTCTGTGGGACAGAAGTGGGTGAGTATTCAACAGACACGGCATATACTTCAAGACCAAGCTGGACGCATACATTGGCTAGTGGTCGTCATGGGGTTAGATGCCTTTTTGCAGCGTGTACGAATCTCGTGCACACAAATTCGGTTGTGCAACAATGTATCCAAATTTATAGTGTTATGATGCTGAAAATGTGAACGACATGGTAGGCATGTCCGAGGCATGCAATGTGATGGATTAGACAAATTTGGATAATGTGATCTATCTCTTTGGACTCATGGAACAGAATCCACCTCTGCAGCACAGATATAAGGCTGTCTGTTCCCAAGAGATTGCACTTTCCTGCTCTACATGCTACTTGCCTACATTACAACTTACCACTGCTGCTGTCTCAGCATCTTCTGGATTCTGCAATGGCACGTACTATGGAGAAGGCCCCAGCTTTCACAGAGGGAGGAAATTAGGCCCTGCTGGATACCCTCCTTCCATAGTACAGCAAGCTGTATGGAAAACCAGGGGAGCAGGTGAGTGTTGATTACACTGACTTCTCAGTACACCATGTTTCCCAACAGGCACTACTAGACTTCAGAACACCAAGGACTTACATGCACACATAGTCATTGTACATCTCACAGTGTGTAGACTTATGTACTGGACAGGTACAGTGATGTAAAAGTGTATCCTGTGCAATTTCATTTCATGCACTGTACTCATGTTAAGGCAGGCATGCAGACAGGACAACTGCCCCTGCTCATACTTGAACTTCCTTAATACATCATCTGCCCTACTACCAATGGCCTATATGTCCACGTGTGTGATTAACAAACATGTAGCATGTAAAGTAATGGCGTGTCACTATGTCATCCTTACAGGTCGACGCCCATCAGGAGCAGGGAATTTTGCTGACCATCGTCCGGGTTGTGAGATCTGTGGGGGTCTTCAAACACTGCACCTGTCACCACAAAAGGGGTGGGTGAAGGACCTTGATCCCCCACATGCTCCAGTTACTCACGGTGGTCTTCCCTGACCTGGATGGGCCATTGAAGGCCAGACAGCAGCAAAGAGGGGGTGAGTTTGAGCCAGTTAGCTGAACTATGTCTGACCTGCATGTTGCACTCCCTCAGCCTGGTAACACTCTCACAAGTCGTGTGTCTGCTGAGACAACACTTGTGTGCCAATATGTAAGGATGCCTCATTGTCATCTGATGCCCAGGTGTGTCCCTTTCTGTCTGTGACGTGTGTCACCAGGCTCCTGGGTATTTGCTGTAGTCCAAGGTCACTGTGTACAGCGCCACGTACAACAGGTGCATTGAGTTGGCCATCATGAGTGATGTGGTTGTCTAACATGTGTCAGCAACTTGACAGAAATATGACCTGCACTCTGTGTTATACATACGATGATTTATAAACTAAAATTTGCATTCTTTGTTTGATGCTGAGACAATAGATTAAAATATTGTATTTCAATTGGAAGTGGATGCTGTTGCCTTTATATGTTTTTATAAATATATGCATAAATTGGATGCAGCTGATTAATGTGTATGTACTCCAACCCTATAGTATTCGGTATTGATTAACTCAATTTACTTAATTATAGAGGCTTTGGACCATTGTTGTTTAATATTGATTATATCTTAAAGTTTTGGCAGGCCCTCCACTTTGTTCATGGGACTTGTATATCCACTTGGCTTGCTTCTGTGATCAGAGTGAAGTTCTTGGTAGTCCGTAATTCAATTAATACAGTCACAGGTTGATACTCATGTGCTGCTTCGTGATCGCGCCGGGTCCATCTTTTGGGCACCACACTGATGTGGGGGTGATACCCCATCTCACCTGTGTGCTTGTCAATGCTGGGGGTTTGTACCCCAAAACCTGCTTTTGTTCTCTAGAGTGATGTATGTAACTGCATTCGGGATGTTTGAGCACAATACAGACACTTTGCATGGAAGCAGGGGGGAGTGTTTGCCCTCCACCTCCTCTGGGTTGGACTGTGCTGGGGGATGGTCATACACCCCCCTCTAGGGTGGACTGTGCTGGGGTGATAGGCTTCCACCCTTTCTGGGGTGGACTGTGCTGGGGGTGGGCATGCACCCCTTCAGGGGTGGACTATGCCGGGGTGGACATACACCCCTTCTGGGGTGGACTGAGCTGGGGGATGGGCATCCACCCTTTCTGGGATGAACTGTGCTGGGGAAGGGCATCCACCCTCTTTGGGGTGGACTGTGCTGGGGTGAACATATAACCCTTCTGGGATGGAGTTTGCTGGAGGGATGGTGCCTGCCGCCTGGTGCACGGAAATGCTGTGCATACACTTTTACCATTGTGGATGGCGCTGCAGCCAGCAGCACCCTCTGCAATGGTAAAAGGACAGGATGAGCCCACCAGTATGGCGGGCGCATCCAAATTGGGCCGATGGGACCGCTGCACGTCTGCTGGTTTGTCCCATCCCCGCATAATGAGCACTCGATACAGGTCCGAAACTTAGTAAGTAAACAAAAACAATGTACGAATACCTACAACACAAAACTCGACTCTACCCAAACACCAAAGTGCTAGAATACCTAGACACAATAGCCAAATCTATACTTTCAACAAAAAACAATAGTGAACATCATGCAGCATTTAAAAATGACAAAACATTTAAAGAACATATTTCTACGCTTTTTTAAAATTAATAATTATAATTATGTCATAAAAAGTCATTGTTTTCAAATAAACAGGTTTCCCTTAAGAAAACAGTATACCTGTAAAAAAAATAACACCCTCCCACAATAACATATACAAATCCACACACTTTAATTACATTAAGTAAAACATAATATAAATAAACATCACATAGCTCACACTGTAGAACACTCTACAACTCTTCAAAACGACATCAAACACATCAAAAACTGAACAAATAAAACAACACCAAATGGCACACAAAAAACAAACATTTAACACAGTAACAAGTCTACACTACTACTACCTCCCCCCTACTCTACAACTAGCTTAAAAGTAAATTAAATCAAACTTACCTTAACCAACAAAACACAGCTCCCAACCACAAGGTTCTGCTTTCCAAAATGACTTAAAAACAAAACAGATAGACAGAAAAGAAAGCGTGGCAATGGGAAAAATTGCTGCGTAATAAAAAAAAAAAAGACTACCTCTTCATAGACAACAATGGAGAATTAATAAAAAATATACAAAATTAAATAATTATTTAAATATAGACAAAATGTAAAAAAAATGTAAAATATATATTAAATATGATATCATCGCAAAACAAAAAAATATAACATTTCATATATATTAAAATGTATATTTCTTTGATGTAATCACCTTCAACATATACAATTACAAGAAGACTATTGTAGATGTGCAAACAATATAACAATGTTTAATTAAAAAAACTATGACACAAAAATGTATTTGTGAAACAAATCTGTAAATTATTTAATATATTATATTTTTTTAACATAACACTATTTAATATACTAAATATTAAAAACATAGGGGCCCGTTAGAATCACGGGCAGATCGCCACCGCCCGCATGGCGGTGGCAATCTGCTTGTGTCCTACCCCACCCGCCACCCAATTCCCCCTGCCATATTACTATGGCGGGGGGACCACGGCAGACGGAAAGACCATCCGCTGGTTGACGAGTTGACCAGGCGGAAAAGGGTTTAATATGGTGGCGGTGTCTGTTAGACACCGCAAGCCATATTACTATGCAGGCAGGGACGTGCCTTTCCTTGGCGGGAAAGGCTTGCGTTAAAAGACATTGGGGGCCCGTTGCGGGCCCCCACAGACTCTGGGGGTAGGGGGTGCACATGGGGGGTACCTATACACCCCAACAGTTCCATGCACAACATGGCAGGCACCGCGCGGTGCCTGCCATGTTGTGCATGGAAGTGCACAAAATGCCTTCCTGGCATTGTGGCGGGCGGTGCTGAGTGCACCGCCTGCCACAATGACAGGAATGCTGGATGCGCCTGCCACTGTGGCGGGCGCATCCTAATTG
This sequence comes from Lissotriton helveticus, assembly GCF_964261635.1. NCBI lineage: Eukaryota > Metazoa > Chordata > Amphibia > Caudata > Salamandridae > Lissotriton > Lissotriton helveticus. Next base: position 891,051,065 of record NC_136063.1, on the reverse strand, counting down.
CCCCCATGGGACCCCCGCCCTAATGGCGGGTGGTCCCGTTTACCGATAGGGTGGCGGGCGGACAAAGTCCGCCCGTCATCCTAATGGAGCCCTAAATGTGCAAACTGTAAATGTGTAAAATACATAATATATAGTTGAATGACAAAAATACAATTGTATTAAAAAAAATAGTAAAAACTAATGTACTAAAAGGTTTACTTTTCTTTAAATGAAATGATAAATAAAAAAATCTAAAAGTATGTAATGAAAGAACTGAAAATATACTTACTTTACTACTACTTGTACCTTTATTTAATTTCAAAACTTTTCAAAATGTATGTATGAATATATTTGTAATGTTGCAAATGTACATTAAACATACATGTTAAAATAGTGTATGCTTTATAATGTATTCTGAATAACATCAAAATTTGGTAATCATGTTTTCAATGTTTTAAAAAATTGTGTAACAAAACTGAATAAAAAAAATTACATTGTAAACAACTAAAACTAAATACATGTTTTTGTGAATAAAAGGTTACCAATAAAAACTGTCATACATCTCCTTTCTTATGTTTAATTTACATATAAAGTCTATATAATAAAACCATGAAAAATTACTATTCCAACTCCAAACCAGCTAAACTCAGGGAAAGTGTTGGATAATAAACCAGAAACAATTACTATTCCAACTCTAAAACCTACTAAACTCAGGTAAAGTGCTAGATAATAAACCATAACAAAATTACTATACCTAACTCCAAAACCAACTAAACTCAGGAAAAGTGCTGGATAATAAACCATAAAAAAATACTATTCCAGATCCAAAACCAAGGAAACTCAGGGAAAGTGCTGGATAATAAACCATAAAAAATTACTATTCCAACACCAAAACCAACTAAACTCAGGGAAAGTGGTGGATAATAAACCATAAAAATTACTACTCAAACTCCAAAAGAAATAAGCTAACGAAAAGTGCTAACTAATGTAAAGATTTTAAACATATACAAATTAAAAAAAAATTAAATATGGAAAATACATACATTTATAAAAATGTACAACTTTTTAAGTTTAAAAATGTAACACAAACATTTCTTAAAAAATTGTTAAAAAAATGTTTTAAACTTAAAAAACGACATATTATATATTACAATATTTCATTTTTTTTTTAAATGTCAATAAAAGTACTTTCCTCTTCTTACAAAAATTTAATAAAGTCACATTTTTAATTCTAAATTTCCCTTGATTTTTTTTTATAAAAATGTACATTTTCCAAATTAAAAAAATTACTAATGCTTTAAACATTTGTAAAATAAATATAATAAAAAATAATATATACATTAAAATAAACATATCATTTTACTACCATATATTTATTTAAATAATTTTTAAAAGACTTTTTTTTGATAATTTTTATAAAATCTAAATGAAAATATTTACACCTCAAAAAAACGTTGAATTTTTTTTAAATTATTAATTGAAAAATATTTTACATTTTCAATAATATATATGCTTAAATAAAAAAAATATTTTAAACCAACATTTTTTATTTACTCCCCACCCTTATCCCCTATAACCCCAACATCCCGCTCTTAAAATGCTACATAAAATGTTAAAAATAATTAACATTTCAAACAAATATTTTTACATTACTCCCCAACCTTACCCCCTATAAACCAAGAATCCCGCTTCTAAGAATAAGTGAAAATACAATAAAAACATACATTTTAACATTACAAAATAATTTTAAACTTATAAAATTACTACTACTAAAAGAAATAAAAAATTAAACAAAAACAAAAAAAGACCTAAAGTCAATATAATTTACATCAATATGTTTGACAGCAATATTTTCTAATTCAATATTTCTAAAATACACAAAAATTGATATTTTTAACAACGAAAAATACTACCTTGATATTTTAAACCATCATTATTCTTGACTCGATATTCATGGAACTCAATATTTCTTCATCCATATTCTTTCTCTTCACCCAAAAAATCATATCTTTGGTTCCCTAAATTGGATTTTCTTCATTTTGGTGTAATTTTAAATGTACAAATATTTCCTATTTTCATAAATTATTGTATGATTTATATTGTGTGTTTTAATTATTTACTTACATGGTGCTTTTAAATACTTTACATACCTGTCTCTGAATTAAAGCCTGCCTGTTTGCAGCCAAGCTACCAAAGGTTAAGCATAGGAATAATTTTTTAGACGTATACTGAGCCCTAGACTGTGTTAGTTGCCTTATTGATATATATTTACAACTACTAATAACCCTTTGCAACACTGAGCAATCACCCTGATTCTTCTCTTGTGCTGCTACAGGGAAAGTGTAATCTTGTGGTATGAAATGTTGATTAATGTTTATGATGGTCAATCTCTCTACATTTTGATATGAGAGACTGACCCTTTTGTTATGTTATGTTATGTTATATTAACTTTTTACTCCCACCAATTGTCCAAGAGGGTATCCATGTACTTGGGCAGGTGTATAGGTGTGAGGTACCCAAGAGCCAAGTCTCCAGCTTCATACGGAACTCAAAAAGTGAGGAGGAGGATCTAATGAATTGAGGGAAGTTATTGCATGCCATGGGTACGTAGGATGTAGGAGAATGAGCAACCTCCAGTTTTTCTTTTTCAGATGCTGTGAATGTGTACGAATGTAAGTGAGGCAGAGCATAGGTGTCTGGTGGGTTAGTGAAAGTCTGTGCAGCTGTTTAATTATTCCGGTCCCCTTTGTTGTCCTCTGACTGTCACAACTATGCCGGCTGAACCAAACATGCACTAAGAAGACTGGTTACTAGCCAGCCTTATGAGCTCTAACCATTGGCATCTTCTCTTTATATACCAACAGACCATTAGATTTTAATACAGGTAGCACTTTTATGAATAATCTAGGTAGTCTTGGACCATCCTTTGAATGATCATGGGTGCTGCCACTTTCTCAACCTCTGTTGCCTTCGACTCTGGACTTATCTTAAGCCCTGCCACTTGAAATCAAACCATTGTAGAGGTTGATACTGATGCTTCTGGTACTGGTGTTGCTAGTGATTATGGTGATGCCTGTGAGACAACAGCACTGCTCTCGCTTCGGTCCTCTAAATTCCAGGCATTTTTCCTCCAAGTATCCCATTTGATCAACAATCCAATTCTTATGAAGTAAAACATCCCCCTCCCCCAATATTGGTTTGTATTGTAGCACATTTGCATTCATCGTAGAACACAATCTCTCTTTGCAGCCTTGGATTAACAGCCAAGTGAAGGATTAAGCTTTGAGCCAACTCATATGCTTCTTCGTTTACACAGGGAAAACTTTTGGCACCTCCTGTATGAGGTCTTTAATGCTGAATGATACTCAAAGGCTTCCAGGCTTTAAAAGAATGACTGAAATGAGTACAGATTCTTTGGCAAGTGGCCAGTATGTTGCAAAATATGCCTTCTTCTTTGAGAAAGTCCTGCAAAACAATGTGGCAAGCACAGGCTCTGAAATATCCATTATCTGACATGCCCTTATTATTTTACTGCCATTGTCTGTGCCATCAAATCCAATTATGAGACCTCTGGGTCAAAGCCATTCAAACACATTGCTGTTAAACTCTTCCAAGTTGTTTGCAGCTGAGTGATATTTCTCCATGGCAAGCATTGCTACAGTTGCATGCTGCGGAATGCCCTTAAAACTTCCTTCCGAGCTGAGAACTGCAGACAGCTGTTGCCTAACTCCTACAAAAGAGATCTAGTGTGCAGTGATTCACATGTAATCAGTTGCTTGACAACCGATGAACATGTCTGTAGTGACCAACCAATTGCAGCACCTCATGATGTAGAGCTGAAAGACAGAAAAAGAAGCTGGAAGCAGGAATAAAGGTAAATTTGTACCTCATTTCCTTCAATTTTGACAATTCTAAGTTGGAGTTATTCCCACCACAGTTTCGTCTATGGAAAGCACTTTGTAATCAGCTCAGGGGTAGTCTTGGCTGCAGTCCTGAGGCAAGCCGATTCAGCTTAAGGCGCCGTCGACGCGGGAGAGAATAACTGGTGGAGTCGACTGAACTGTGGCATACTTTCGTCCGAGGATCTGCCAGCATGTAAATAAGGTAGGTGGGATTACTGATGAATAAGCAACTGCAGGACCAGATCTGCCATGATCTAAATAAGGCCCAAAGTCTGATGAGAAGATTTTAAATTTTGATCCCCTTGCCTATACATTAGGTTGTCTAAGAAGGTCTTCCAAACCCTATTCTGACCTGGAAATAAGGCAAACATTATTAAGACAGGGAAGCACAAAAAGGTGTCAGCATAGAAGAACCTCTGAAGAAGTTCTCTAACGGGAAAATATATTGAATAACATAAAGCCACACAACAGACATGTCACAAGGAGGTCAGTACAGCTCAGAGTGTAAATGGAATCTGAATCAAGGCTAAAGTGTAGTCCTCAATTATACCGACAACAGAACCTTTGAGATTCACATGACACCTGTCTTATTAATTTCCATCTCCAAACAACAAACCTTGGCACCTACACTAGAGATTTATTCCTTTGGTCCACACAATTGAGGGGCCGATTCTGATCTTGGCTGGTAGGGCACAGAATCGGGTTCGGCATTAGCGGATCCGATTCGGAGGCTGAATTTCTGTCTGAGTCATACACGGGTCCAGACGTCGAAGTACGATGCGAACAAGCGCGAAATCTCCATCAGAATCGTTTCCGGGTCCGAACCGCTCTGTCACAAGCAAACTGAGGCACGCAATGGAGACGTTTCACGACCAAGCTAGTACGATGCTTGATTTGGACAGCCGGATCGAGTCAGAGCATTCGGCTCGCAATAGCTCCGAGTTGGACTTCAGGGGTTCGCGTCAGACCCCCTGTAACGCGCAGCCTTACTACTCGGACACAGGGGGAGACCCATGGGTCTCCCCAACACAGGCATGTACAGTGCAGATGGCACCGACACGTACCCACTGTAGGGGGCACACTTGTCCGCGACGTACTCAATTAGTGAATGGGAGCTCATGTACGAGTCGTACGACCGGCTTCCATTGACTTCTATGGGAGTCCGACTGAACCGAGTCCGACAGCATACAGCCGCATCATACTTGCTCGGTCAGACTGCAGGAGTCCGGATCGGTTGGAAAACCCCCGGATCTGACTTGTTTGGAGTGCTTTCCGACCCAGATTGGATTCCGCCCCTAAATGTCTTGAATTCCTCCTGTCTCCCTATTACACTTTTACAGTAGTCCTCCCTTTGTTTGTTAAATCTTCTTGTCGTTGCTAAAAGATACTCCTTTCGAGACTTACTATTGCTTTCACACAATGACCCTTTTTTAACCATGAACTCATACAACTGCACTTGAAGAGCAGAGCAAAACTTTACATCCAAGCCGAAATTCATGTTAAAGTTAAAACATTAAGAAATCCTAGAGCTTAAGGCCTTTGCTCAACTTAGTATAACAAGCAACTCAACAAATGTAAATGCAGATTACAGATGTATATGCTGTTACAATACAGATATATAAGAATTGACAATATTAATCAAACCACAAAAATGTAGCTATATGTGAGAACTGCAAATTGTTGTTACTGTAAAGAAAATGGTAATCTACATACTCATATAAATGTTGAGATTACTGTTCAAGGTCACTATTTTATATTATTAAAGTTACATCACGCAAGTACATAAGACCATATTTAAACATATATGTGTCCTAGTTAAACATGAAAGGGTGGAGTCAAATTTATGCTGCCCCACAAGCAATTTATAGACTGCACAGCTACCTAAAAGGTGTTCTGGAGACTAAAGATTAGCAGCCACATTTATCAAGGACTTGCATTGTCCTTGTGTTACACAAGGCAATACAAGTCCTTCAGTCAGATTTAGTAACCCATGCAAGGCTTATCTGAGATTTACTAAACCACATAAATACAACTTGTGTGGCTCTGCGTAGTTTAGTAAATCTGGAGTAACACAAGGCAGTGCAAGTTGCTACCTTTGCAGTACTTTGCCCTGGGAAGACTTTCCATGTGTGAGGCATGGGTGTTCCCAAGCGTCCACCCATGGGTTTTGGTGCATTCCTAGATTTACTAAGACTATTAAACCTAGGAATGCGCCATTAAAGCTACACTTTCCCAGGTGAGCTGTATCATGGAGTAATACATTTATTTCTCCTAATTTTTTCACTTTCTATGTGTGCTGCACATAGATAGAGAAGAAAGGCTGCAAATATTGCTTTTGTGCAGCATGGTTTTCCTTCCTGTACTAAAGAATCCTGGCTGTAACGCAGCACCTTTGCTCCATGGTGCAAGGGTTTCTGCATTTGCGCTAAGCTGCAGTCACTGCACCAGCGCAGGGAGATGGCAGAATGTGCTATACCTTAGTAGATATGGTGCATTCCCGTCCACTCCCTGTCAAGCAACACGGGCCAGCAAGTTGTCTTGCTGTGTTGCATTGCGTGACGTGTTGGTAAATCTGTCCCAGGTTTTTTGGTACATTCCCAGATTTACTAAGACTAGTAAACCTGGGAATGTGTCAAAATGCAGTGCCTTCTCAGGTGAGGAATAACAAAAAGAAATATGTTTATTTCCCCTCAATATTTCTTCTTTGTACATGTGTTGCATTCTCTTCTTCATACATGTGCTGCATTCTGCAGAACATAAATAAAGAGCAAGGTTTCTCTGTTGGTTGTTTTTTTGTGGCAGGAAAATACCTCTTCCTGCACTAAAAACAATTCTGGCTGTAAGACAGGCCACCCTGCACCATGGTGCAATGGTGCCTGCGTTGGCAGCTAAAAGTGTGCCAATGCACAGAGAGGGCAGGAAAACGTCATAGGTCTTTTTACTAACTGTTCCCGCCTGCTGGAATCCTGTTTGCTACCTGTGAGGCTCCCTAGCGCCTCGTGTCTCCTGAGTGCCTACCTCCGTGAAGCGCTACTTCTCGCAGGACCCGCTCCGCGGGTCCCGCTTCGTGGCGCTTGCTGGTCGAAGAGCGCAGAGGAGGTGAACTTTGTTGTGGACTGGGCTGGCGCTAAGTGCTGCAGGGCTGCGAGCGTGTTGTCTGCAGGACTCCAAGTTCCAGGAGTCCCTGCTGCGGACCCGCCCGGGTCACCTGGGCCGCTCTCCCTGGCAGCCACGCTCTCTTCATTTAGACTGCTATAAATCTCGCACAGACTTCTGCTGCGCGGGAGCGCGCGGGGAGCGCCCGGGAGAAGCCCGGGACAAGGGCGGGACCGTCTGTGGCCGTCAGTGGCCGAAGTAGGCTGGGCTGGGCCCCGTCCCTTTGTTTTCTATATAATTAACATTGTTCATTTTTTCTTGTTTCCGGGTCTTATATGGTATATGTGTCTTGATAGGTATTTATTGTGTCACTGCTCTTTGTAAACTTTATAGTAGCTTCCCTAGCATACACATGACGGCAAAAAAACTTCGTTCTGGTCGCGTTTTAGTGGGGAGATCTGGATCTAAAACTAAATCGAACCCTTTGCGTAATAAAATTACTTCCGCAATGCAATTGAAAGGCCAATGTCAACTTTTTAATTTATGGGAGAAAGATAAGGATAGGATTCTAGAGACCCATCCTCTCACGGAAACTTTAATGGATAATGTTCCTGAGCTCATAGAGAATCCGATTGTATCTTCTGTTTTGCCTATTAATTCTGCTATTCCGGAGGGTGATTTTACATTACCAGATATTGACTTAACAGCTCATAAGGGTTTGTTGAGACTTCCCCAGGATAAGGTCAGGGTTAACTCTAACACTACCGAAGTTATTCCAAGTTTGAGCCCCTGTCCTCTTAGTAGTACCCCTTCAAATAAATTAGATTTTTCTCTAGCTCAGTTAAATTTTACTTCCTGTTCTGGCCCCAATCTGAACAACTTGCCTGTGAGTCCTCCAAGCACAAATGACAAGCTAATCTCCAACTCCTTATCTTCTTTGGAATCTTTATTATCTTCTATTCTGAGTTTACTGGAAAAATTTGTTGGAGGTTCAGATTGTATTTTTGATTCTGTAACTCAAATCCTAAGAGTACTCTTATATAATAAGAGTGGGTCAGCTCTTGAATGCCTCCCAATGCCTGCTAATTTTCCAGAGATTCCTAATAAGAGATTCCCGAATGAAAAAGTAATATTAGACCCAGTTCAAACGCTGTCTTACCCTGAAGATCAGAAAATAAATAAACCAGTAGTCATATCAGTGGATCCTAAGGTTGACAAGGTGGTTTCAGCTGGAGCTAATTGCATAGTTACTCACAACGATGAGATAGATGCACTACCTGTTTCCCCTGTCACTCAAAATCTGGAAACTCCCTCTTTCTTCCCTATATTCTCGCTTCAGGTAAAAAAAGAGGATAAGGCTCTTATTGCTTCTCCAGGTAATGTTGAAAAGATAGTTTTGTCAAAACAAAAAAAGAATAGAATAAAAAAGAGAAAACCCATCCGAAGATTTTCAAAAAAAAGACAGAGGAAACTTCTGTTTGAAAAAAATTTGGAACCCATATTAGAAAATTCCGCCCGGACTGAGCAGTCCTTTGCTTCACAAGAAGATATAATTGTTTCTCCTAAAGCAAATTTAGTGACCATAGGGTCTGGTCCCACAAGTTCCTCTAATCTTTCTATCCCTATTGTTTTATCATCCCCTGCTAACCCTCTCCCTCCCTCTCTTAATCCTTTGGCTAGACCTTTTCAAGACTCATCCTCATTTGTACCTATGTCCTTGGTGCCTACCAGGGAAAAAATAAACGTAGATACTCTTTTTCTAGATTTTTCTCCTTTATTTGATACTGATCTAATTCTAAATAGATCAGCTTTGCTCATTTGTTTTCAAGAGATCGAAAGCTTAAAATTAATCCAAACTTCAGACTTGGATGTGGTACTTCTTCTTAACACCACAGTAGGGAAAACAGCAAGAGTGAAATTTCAGTCTAAAGTGGTGTTAAATCATATTTTACAGTGGGCTGAGGAACTACAAATCAGAGGGATTGATGTTACTCCATATTTCGTAGAAAAACGAAGTGAAAGTTTACCCCCTGATTTGTCTTTTACCTCTAATATTAATTCGAACCCTTCAAAATGGTCTTCAGTTAGATCTGAAAACTTAAAAATATGTGTTTCTAAAAATGAAAGGCAAGTTCTTTATAAAAATCCCCCCCTCCTTAAGCAAACTTTGAGGGATGATAATTCAAAATGGAGTTGGTTACCGGGAGTTCTCTCTAGTAAATCTTCTTCCTGCCTTAAACCCCATTCAAATTTTTAACAGAGATTTGAAGTTTATATCATGGAATACTGCGGGTTTTAAAGATCATAAAGAAAAACTATGTTTCCTACGTTCCCTAGAAGCGGACATCATTTGTCTACAGGAAACTTGGGTGGAAGGTAAATTATTACTAGAAAAGGAGTACTTTGTCTTAGAAGGTAGTGCAATTCATTCTAGGAGAGGTCATGCGAAGGGTGGAATAGCATGCTTATTATCTAATAGAATTAATTGGAACTACTCTCACTACCTTGATCCTGATAAATTGTTTCAGGCGACAATTTTTAAAAATTTATTCAAGGATTGCCCCAATAGATTGCTTGTTTTGATAAATACTTATATTCCCCCAAACTGCAGTTTTAATGATGGTTTAAAAATTCTCTTCTCCTACATAACTGAAATTATGGATACTACCCCCCCCCCCCTCTTATATATTAGTATTCGGGGACTTGAACTGCAATATATCTAATTGTGGGCTTGATCTGTTTAGAAATAAACATAGGGAAGAATTTCTTATTATACCTCAGGCTCTGTTTCCATCTAATATTAAATCCAATAAAAGAGGTAAATTAGTTCTGGAAGGTCTGTATAAAGTGGACTGTCTAATAGTAAACGGGAGACTTCCTTCTGACATCCCGGCTGCTTTTACTCATAATTCAAAAATTGGAAATTCTATTATTGATTATGTAATTGCAGATTGTTCCTTTTTTTCTTTTTTGAAAGATCTTTCGGTTATAGATACTAATCTTAGTGACCATAATGCACTGATGCTTACAGTTTCTCTCTGTCCTCCTATGGCGGATTCCTGGAACATTGACACGGATATGGTGAATTTTGGCGCCAGCTTGGGGAAATGTTTTTGGAATCACCGTTCTTTTGAGTGCTTGCAGTCTCTTTTATTCTCTACTGTGGAGAATTTATTTCGCTGGGATGGGAGGGAACTGGTAGGATTTGCAGATTTTTTAGAATCTGTGATCTCAATAGCAAAAAAGAGCCCCTTTGTTAAAAAACCTTTAGTAGTCCCCCAACCGCTTCGGTTATTAAACGTAGAAATAAATAAAGTAATAAGGGGGCAATATTTATCCTTCAGTCAGGAAGCCCACCAGAAGTTAGCTCTTCTAAAAAGAAGGAGAGCTAGGCTAAAGGCCCGTTTAAAAAGAAATAAGGAGGACTCCGTATGGATTCAACTTAGGGAAGCCTCATATAACGGCCAAGCCAAGACTTTTTGGTCTTTAATTGGTAAAGGCTGCGGTACTAGAGCTAGTCCTACGCCAATTGCCATCGAGGAGCAGATTTGGGTTCAGTACATTGAGAATTTGTATAGTAATAATAATCTACAACTAAATGTTGATGTAACTTACGTTGACTCTTGTGTGTATGATTCCCCATCTGAAAAGGAAATTGAATTAGCTATTAAGAGTATGCGCTCCTCCGGTGCGATGGGTCCCGACGAGGTGCCCATCTCTGTGTTAAAACAACAGAGTGAGCTTTGGAGCAAAATTCTCTTCCCTCTGTTTAGATCTTGCTTTGCTAGCGGAACATATTAACAACAAGGGGTGGTGAGGGACAGAGTCTCTGAATTAAGCAGAATACTCTCACCCAGTCAAGAGATCAGGGCTAGATCCAACACCGTTTTTTAGCTCATTGCACCATCCCAGTTTCAGAACATGGCTGTATGCAAATTAGTCTGTCCCTGGCCCAGTGCATCATGGGAACAGGGCAGACCAGACTACAAAAGCCAATTCTTTCACTGGGAAGGAAACAAGCTTCCGGGGACCGGTTTCTGGCATTACAGCCGTCTTCGGCCCGGCTTGCTTGAATCCTGATGGTGCAATGAGCAAGGGACTCATGTCTGAGTATACCCTTCCACGCTTAGGGTGGACAAAAATATTAACAACAAGGGGTGGTGAGGGACAGAGTCTCTGAATTAAGCAGAATACTCTCACCCAGTCAAGAGATCAGGGCTAGATCCAACACCGTTTTTTAGCTCATTGCACCATCCCAGTTTCAGAACCTGGCTGTATGCAAATTAGTCTGTCCCTGGCCCAGTGCATCATGGGAACAGGGCAGACCAGACTACAAAAGCCAATTCTTTCACTGGGAAGGAAACAAGCTTCCGGGGACCGGTTTCTGGCATTACAGCCGTCTTCGGCCCGGCTTGCTTGAATCCTGATGGTGCAATGAGCAAGGGACTCATGTCTGAGTATACCCTTCCACGCTTAGGGTGGACAAAAATATTAACAACAAGGGGTGGTGAGGGACAGAGTCTCTGAATTAAGCAGAATACTCTCACCCAGTCAAGAGATCAGGGCTAGATCCAACACCGTTTTTTAGCTCATTGCACCATCCCAGTTTCAGAACCTGGCTGTATGCAAATTAGTCTGTCCCTGGCCCAGGGCATCATGGGAACAGGGCAGACCAGACTACAAAAGCCAATTCTTTCACTGGGAAGGAAACAAGCTTCCGGGGACCGGTTTCTGGCATTACAGCCGTCTTCGGCCCGGCTTGCTTGAATCCTGATGGTGCAATGAGCAAGGGACTCATGTCTGAGTATACCCTTCCACGCTTAGGGTGGACAAAAATATTAACAACAAGGGGTGGTGAGGGACAGAGTCTCTGAATTAAGCAGAATACTCTCACCCAGTCAAGAGATCAGGGCTAGATCCAACACCGTTTTGTAGCTCATTGCACCATCCCAGTTTCAGAACCTGGCTGTATGCAAATTAGTCTGTCCCTGGCCCAGTGCATCATGGGAACAGGGCAGACCAGACTACAAAAGCCAATTCTTTCACTGGGAAGGAAACAAGCTTCCGGGGACCGGCTAGCGGAACAGTCCCCCCTTCCTGGAAAGGGAGTATCCTTGTTCCTTTATATAAAAAAGGGGCTAGAGACCTTCCGCAAAATTATCGTCAAATTGCTTTGCTTGACGCCATCGGCAAGGTTTTTGCAAAATGTATTCTTACCTTAATCAACGATTGGGTAACTGAGTTAAAAATTCTACCTTTTGAACAAACTGGTTTCAGGCAAAAGCATGGAACGTTAGATAACTTGACTGCACTTCAAGTTATTACGGAAAAATATGTGAAAGTTCGTGGAGGGCATGTCTATGGTGCATTTATCGACTTCTCCACAGCATTTGATAAAGTGGATAGAACATTGCTGTGGAGAAAGCTATTTGATCTGGGGATGCCCCCCTTCCTTATTAAATTAATCCGTGCCCTTTATTCAGACACCTGGTGTAGAGTGCTGCTTGGCGGTGAAAGAGGTTTATCTAGAATAATACCCACATCCAATGGGTTAAAGCAGGGTTGCCTACTGGCTCCTTTACTTTTTTCGCTCTATACAGTTGATTTACCTCTGGCTCTCTCAGCATGTTTAGGTATAGCCCCGACCTTGGGGGGCGTTCCGATTGTATGCCTCATGTATGCTGATGATATTTTGATTCTCGATCTTACTCCCAAGGGTCTGAACAATCGCCTGCAGTCTCTATATGAATATGCTGGAAAACACTATTTGTTGATAAACATTGCAAAAAGCAAAGTGATGTGCATGTCCGGGAGGAAGAAACCTAAATTTTCTAACTTTCCATGGGCAGTAGGGGGTCATAAATTGGAAATCGTGACATCTTATGCTTTCCTTGGTAAAATTGTCATGAGTAATTTAAGTGAGAAAGCTCATATGTCCAACAATTCCCGGAAAGCCATCTCTCAGGGAAAGAGTTCGGTATCCTTGTATAAAGCCACAGGTAGAAGGCATTTCTCTATACTCCTGGATGTATATAGAGCAAAAGTTCCAGCCTCCCTACTATATGGAATAGAGATAATTGATCTAAAAAATTGGAGCTTTTTAAATTCCTCAGAAGGAAAAATTTTACGTAGTCTATTGGCCGTTTGCTCAGCTAATTCAACTGCTGCCCTAAGACAGGAACTCGGCCTACGTAGTAGCTGGGTCCAAGGTCTTGCAGGAATCGTACGCTGGGTTGTTAGCCTTGCAAGGAATAAGCCCAATACTTTAAGACATCTTATAAAAAATGAGTTGTTGGGAAACTTTAATGACTATTCATTGATTGTAAAAAATTTTAGATATGCAGTGGGTCAATTACAACTAGATGAAGACGTTTTATTTTCCATATCTTCTTATCAGTTAAAAACCCTTTTGAAGTCCTCCACGTGGGAACTAGGGTTCAGGCTGGACAGAGATTTTCGGATGTTGAAAAAAGGCTGTACTCCTGTTATTGATTCCTGCTTATTGAGGAAAGCTCAACCATATACTCAATGGAACATTCCTCATGGCGTTAGACGCCTATTGTTTTTGGTAAGACAAGATCTGCTCCCGTTGAAATCTCTTTATTCCAGATGGTATGGCCATTCAGCGATTTGCGATTTCTGTCAGATGTATGAGCAAGATTTGTCCCATGTCATCTTCGTTTGTCCAGCCCTGATGTCTCTCAGGCGAAGATGGTTAAGACCAATCTGCCTTCAACTGAGCATTTTGTCTGCCACTGATTAACCCTCCAAATGAAATGTTTTGTTTTAAACTGTATACATTTTTTAAATGCTTTTTGGATCTGTATTAAGTTGGTAATTTTTTTTTTTTTTCTTCAGACTGTTCTGTATTTGGATGCTATGTACTTGCTTGTCATTTTACGCTTAATGTATTTGGATGCTATGTACTTGCTGGTCCTTTTACGTTTAATGTTTCTTCTGTACGCATATTTTTGCTCTTTTATGTGGACCTCGTAATGAGTTCCGATATCATAATAAACAAAAACTGGCATTGAAAAACTGACGTCATATGTTACTAAATATCTTGCATTCCTGCTTTCTTCATTAGATCCAGCATAGCTCAGCAAGTTGACTTGCTGCATTGTGCCAAATGTTGATTTTATGTGGGCCCAGGTGTGAAGTGGAACATCAACAAAGTGCATTAAGTGAGAAAAAAACTGTTTTTTAAAGATTTCTGGAATTGTAACAATTGGTTGATAAAAAAATAGATGAACTAGAAGTGAGTTCCAAATTATATTAGCAATCACTGAAAAGGCATGACCACCATAATGGGACCTGCATACCCCAGGTGCCACAAGACGTTGTGCATCTTTGCACCCACGGCAGAGATAGTAGAACTTGTGCTACATGTAGTGATGGCATAGCAATGATAGATTCAAAAATCCATTCACAGTGGTTCCAAAACGGGACGCATAATCAATGCAAAGTGGCCATACATTTAACTAAGCTTCCCCAAACTTCTCCAAACTTCCCCTGTGGACTATGAATAATTGGAGGTGAACTGTTTATATGAATTGCTTAAATTACACAATTTGTGAGAATTAAGACTAAATTTGCTCAAAAGAATGGTCACCTCGACTCACCAAACATTGCTTTTGAATATACTTTCCCAATGCTTTATTTAAGCCGGTTATGTGTCTAAACTCGTGTTTTTATCAACTTTTCCTATCATATCATTAGAACATTGGAATGGTTAGAGCTCCCCTGAAGACAATAAAGTGGATCAGGCCTAATAAATATTGTTACAGACCTCCTGGTATAACATCCCATTGATTGTATTTGTTTTTTCCTGTTAATTTTAAAACAATATACCCTCTGTGAGAAGAATGTCACAATTGCATTATAGTCGGCATTCATATGGAAGAGGAAAACATGGCGGCCGCTAGCTAGGGCGGCGCGCTCGTCCTGACGAAGCTCCCGCGGACATGCCCCAGAGATAGCCAGGTCGCTATCCTAACCTCGTGTGACTGGCGATACTGAGCGACATCGAACGGAGAGCCTGAGACAGCGAAGAGTTTTGAGAAAGAAGATACGGCGTGATCAGACGGGAGGCTTGAGAGGCGGCATAGGTGTATCGGCGTGCCGATCAGCCCGGGCGCAGGATCTGGAGGGAGGGGGAAGAGAGCGTGAGAGGCCGCGAGCAGGAGAGCGGGCAGAGCTACTCCGCGGTGTGCTGTGGCCTGACGAACCAAGCCGCTCTGAGAGGCGGTGTGAAACACGCAGGCTTAGGCTCTCCTTGAACTCGGTAGTACGGCGGCGTCCAGCTGAGCCGAAGAGATCTCAGGCGGTGGCGGTGGCAGCATGTACGGAAGGTGAGACGGCAAGCAAGTTAGCTGAGTGGGCTCAGGTTCTGCCTCCGGAGAGGAGCGGGGGGAGCGGGAGGAGAGTGGTGTGAGCAAACAGGGAGTGACTGTCCGCAGTGCACTGCGCTACTTGTATTGCCCTGAAGGGAAATATTTTAAAACAGTGCCCTCGAACCCCCTAGAAGCTCCCAAACCCTTGCAGACCACCCGCATTCTTAAGCTGTAAAAGCAACAATAAAAGCACAGCAAAAGTGACACTCCAGCACTAAGACACTATATTCCTGGGTGGGAGAGACACACTGACTTTAATCCTCTCACGAAAAAGTCTGAAGAAAGCTCGGTAACATAAAGAATAGCCAGAGATCTTTAGAGGCAACAGTGCTGTTGGTGTATAAGGTGGATAGCGCTGCAAATGTGTTGGGGACAGATTCTCCTTTCCGTACCTTACCCCTGGGGGGACGCAGCGGTGGAGCTCCGAAGAAGCAGAAAAGCCGCAGTATACAGCGTCTCTGCGGGAAGAAAGGCAACAACTACTTGCCATGCTAAGGAGGGCCAACAGAGAGGGAGTGTGTCGCGTTTTTCAAGAGAGGTGGTGCAGACTGTTGAAAACCAGGACCTTATTGATATACAAGACTGTCACTCTTCACAAAAGCTAGACCCTCTACCTAGAGTCTTTAGGTTTAACGCACAGCCACAAACCTCTTGTCAGACATCGAGTGAGACCCTATATCCAACCATTGCTAGAACCCTGGGGAAGCGGAAGGCCAAGGGAAAAGGAAAGGGCAGCAATAAGGATAAAGAATTAGCCACCCCTACAGGCCCCAACGACACAGGTCAAAAACAAGCGGCAGAAAGAAGCCCAGGAGAGCAGTCTTTCATAGAATCTGAGCTGGAACTTGACGATGAGGCTGTAGCTAAAACATTACAATCCCCAGTCTTAAGGGTATCAAAAAGGGGTAAGGAACGTCAGCTACGGTACACCGCTCCGAAGGACCTACCCCATAAGGCTAGCTCGAGTAAGGGAGGCTCTAAAACAAAAGCTAGCTTAACCTCCAGAGTTACACCCTCGCTGAAATCGTACTTTAAAGTCCTCCCCCAGGTACTAAACTTAAATCAGGAGCCCCAAAAATCTTCTTGTACCCAAACTGCATCCGTATCAGTGGAAGAAATTGGTGCTTTAACCACTTCTACATCTCCTTTATCTGTCCTCGGCAATCTTGGTAATTTGGAGGAAAGGGTGGGAGTAATAGTAGGGGCAAGAGATTCACTCAGCGGTATAGGGATGGAGGAACCAGCTGAGCGATCAGCTAATGTAACCACCCCACCAGACCAGCAACCTTTGGCCATAGGACCTGAAAGTAAGATAAACGACTTAGATCAAGACACCGGGTGTTGCAAAGAAAATGGCAGCGACGATACTATTCAAACCATACTTCTTAGCATGAGAGAAGAGATTAGAAGCGGGTTTGAGGAATCAAAGAGATGTGTTGAGGAGTTCAGAAACACTCAATCAGAGATTCGTACAATGTGTGAAAATCTAGAATCTAAGGTAGATGGTCTCTCACTAAGAACTGGAGGACTAGAAAATTGTGTTGATGAGCTCAAGGCGAAATTGGAGTCTGCTGAAGTGAAGATTCAGACACTACGACGGGAAGGCGATTCAGTTAAAGAGAGGGTCGAGTCTCTCGAAAACTTTTCTAGAAGGAACAATTTGAGACTTTTGAAAATACCGGAGGGAAAAGAAGGAGGAGATTTAAAAAAGTTTGTTGTAACCTTACTAAAAGATTCGCTAAACCTGGATGAAACTTTGGTTGAGATAGAAACAGATATCCAGAGGGTACACCGGGATCCGTTTCGTCTTAAACAGGGCAGGGATAAACCAAGGAAGATCCTAGTGAACTTTTTAACATATTCCCTGAAAGAGAAAATCTTGACCGCAGCCCTGAAAGCCAAGACTCTGAAAACCTCTGATTTTTCTTTTGAAGTGAGATCTGACCTCTCTAGAACAACATTGGATAGGCAGTGGGAATTAGGTCAAAGAATGGAAAAGTTTAGGAGCCTGGGAGCCACTGTCCAGTTGAGATTTCCTGCCTTTTTAAGGATAATGTACAATAATAAAATGTACAATGTCAGGTCCCCCTTGGAAGCTGACGAGCTATTCGCCACCATCAATGCACATGCACATGCACATGCAAATCCTCCGGGCAGTGGATGAAATTTTGGTTATTTTCTGTAAATGAGTTAAAAAGGAAAAAACTAGGGGAAAAAAAAAGGGGGATAATGTGGGGAAATAAAAACAAAAAAAAAAACACAAAAGGAAAAAAGGAAACGGAATGACAAGGAGGGAAAGGGGGGAAAAAAAATAACATAAAGAGTATAAAGGATAAAAAAAAAAAAAAAAAAGAAAAGGGAAAGGGGAAAAAAAACGAAAAAAAAAAAACAACATACGTCACTACTACATTTGGGTAAGGACACATCATTTTGTAATTAAAACACTACTGGGTGATACATTATAAAAAAGGAAGCCTATATTTCATATTCCCACACTACTTCCCAAACCAAACCTATCCTTAAATACCAGAGTATTACTCACAGAAATCGATTACCTATTAGATAAGGGACTTATAATTTTTTCTTTATGGATCACCACTGCTTATATTTTAAGCATAGCGACCAGAAAAATGATCGATTATATAGATACTAGGGTATGAAACGGGAACATGTCAGGAACGATAAGCTGGCAATCCATCATGCCAGAGTAAAGTGGGGGGGGTTTCTAGGGGAGGGAGGGAGGGAGAGGGAAAGGCAAAACATAAAAGTCCTCATAAACCGAATTCCATAATAACGAATAATATGGATCCAATTGTGTCTCCAAGAGACCACTTAGCTAAAACAGAAAGAGATATAGCTAAGGATAAGTCGCCTTCAAAAAAATTTAACAGAGATGAGGGGTCAGAAACAGGGTTAAAGAGTCTTAAAACTAATGTCAGACATTAAATTCCTATCCTGGAACGTAAATGGTCTGCGCGTCAGGGCTAGAAGAAATAGAATTTTACAATACCTACGAGACTCACCCGCGCAGATCATCGCGTTCCAGGAAACACATCTGAATAGACAGGAGATCACGGACATACTTAAAAAGCATAAATGGGTCGATAAATTTATAACTACGGACCACAATGCTAGCATTCGTGGCAATGCTATCATCTTTAAAAAATCAGCAAAGGCCCAGATAATGAGTTGGAAAACTGACGCCAGCAGTAGATGGTTGTTAGTCAACGCTCAATTAAACTCAAAGGCTGTCACCATCATCAGTTATTATGGACCTAACCAGGATGACTCTTCTTATCTAAATATTTTGCAAAATCAGCTGATTTCTTGCTCTGACCCTATTATATGGGTCGGAGACTTCAACCTTGTTTTAGATCCAAAACTAGACAAATCTGCAACCTCCAGGGCCATAGTACATAGCACTATGAGGGATACACTGCTTAGAAGTATGTCAAATCTTGGCCTAATCGACCTATGGAGACAAAGAGCTGGGAATGCTATGGGTGTCTCATACCACAACTATAAATATGGCCATAAATCACGCATAGATTATGCTCTATTTAGCTTTTCAATTAAGGATCAGGTTAAATCGATAACATATCTTCCCCTACACCTGTCAGACCACTCTGCGATTTTTTTCTCGATAAAATTGGAGCAGAAACCTACTCACCCTTCCTGGTCTTTTGATCGAACAATTCTATTGGAGGATGAAGAGAAAGACTATCTGATGCAGGAAACTGTCTCCTTTTTAGAACAAAACATAGGCTCTACCTCTCTAGTCATCGTATGGGAAGCTTGGAAGGCCTTCATCAGGGGGTGTATTACAAGTAGGGCCTCCTTCAGGAGAAAGAAATATGAAGAGGCAATTCGACATATAGAGCTAGAATTGACCCAGCTAGAATCACTAGACCAGCTCCCCTCTGACAACCAAGAGGAGAAAAAGGAATTAAAGGCCAAGCTAGACTCACTATTACAGGACAGGATAAGTAAAAGATGGCAGGCAAGTAAACTTGCCCATTTCGAATATGGTGAATCTGCTGGAAAACTGCTGGCTTGGAAAATTAAAGCTGATCAATCCAGAAACTTCATTAAGGAAATAAGGGTAACTGGGGAAGCCATTACTAGGTCAACAGATACAGCTATTGGGGAAGCCTTTAATGAGTTCTTCCAGAATATCTACACCGAGCAACTTAATGTAAATCTAAATGAAAGGAATGAATGGCTGAACAATATAACCCTCCGAGAGCTGGAAAGTCACCAAACTGAAAAAATAGATAAAGCTATAACAGAGTTGGAAGTTTCCAACACTATTAAACAACTAGCTCAGGGTAAAGCCGCGGGACCAGACGGTCTCCCCGGAGAATTATATAGGGTACTCAATTCTATTCTTACCCCATTCCTTACAAATCTTTTTAATAATATAATGATAAGAGGGGAGACACCACCTAGCTCCTGGGGCGAAGCCAATATAGCTTTAATATTAAAAACAGGCAAGGACCCAGCCGAGTGTGGATCATATCGCCCAATCTCGCTTCTCAACAACGACTATACAATCTTTACTTCAATCTTGGCTGCGAGATTGGGAAGCGAGATTGGGTCGATTATTCACTCTGACCAAAAGGGGTTTATTAGAGACCGGCAATTGACTGACCTAACCTATGACTTGGTGGGAGCTGTGGATATTGCTTCAACCTTCAGCTTACCCCTGGCCATCATGACCCTGGACGCAACAAAAGCGTTTGATAGAGTAAATTGGGAATACTTAAATTTAATAATGGAAAAATACCATCTGGGCCCCAAAATTTGTCGGACCGTAGGCTTATTATATAACAACGCTAGAGCATCCCTATTAATAAATGGTACGCGAACATCTCCTTTTAAAATTAGCCGAGGAACAAGACAGGGCTGTCCCTTATCCCCCTTCTTTTTAATTTATATGTAGAACCGTTTGCACAATCTATAAGGGAAGATACTAATATTCCACATTTTAATTTTTCTGGCTGGGAAAAGAAGATTGGTCTTTACGCCGATGATATAATTATATACACAACGGATCCTGTGTTGGCATTCCCGATTATTATAAAGAAAGCGGAGGATTTTGGAAAATTTACGGGATACGAAATCAACGCAGGAAAAACCGAAATCATGGTGTGGAATATCCATAATCTCCAGCTCCCGGTAAAAACTTCATTGAGGTACCTGGGAATTACTATTACCAAAGATCTAGAAAATCTGGCTCAAAACAACTTAGCCCGTATTTCCCGAGAATCTCAAACCCTGATGAAAGCTTGGTCCTTTCTCCCGCTCACTATCTACGGGAGAACTAGTTTGGTTAAAATGAGTATCCTCCCGAAATTTACTTTTATTTTCAACTCCATCCCGTTAGTTTTCGACACCAAACAGCTTGCAAAATGCCAGCAAAATATTAATTCATTTGTTTGGGGGTATAAATCCAGCAGATTAGCCTGGAAAAAATTGAGAAGGAGAAGAGAAAAAGGGGGGCTTGCATTGCCAGATTTGGAATACTATGCCTGGGCATTTCATCTGACCCATTCCCGGATGTTACTTAAGATCCCCCGGGAAAATGCAAAGGGGCTTATGTATAAGGCAATGCTAATGGGTTCGAGCCTTCCAGTGAACGGATTTCTCTTTAAGTTCGGTCACCAAAAGTTCTTTAAAAAAATAAGATTAAAGTCACTACTTAGTATTTCAAAAGAATGGTCCCAAATGAAGCTTAAAACCGGCATAGGATACCTATCTAAATACGCCCCGATTTGGGACTTACCGGGATTAACACCACAAGAAACGAATACAGTTAAAAGAGTCTTGCTAGACGCAGGTATCACACAGTGGGGCGATCTCCTGGTGGATAGATCAATCATGGACTGGGATATTTTTAATTCCAAGGTAACATCACCACTCTCTTGGTTAGTATACTTGCAATTAAGCAGCTGGCTCTGGATTCAAACCAAGAAGAAAGCAATGATGGGAGAGGAGAGTGTGCTAGAAAATATCCTAGTTGAAAGACCCCCCGGGAAAAAGGAAGTTGCACTTTTCTATTGGCATATCATAGAGGATAGAGAGAGAGATCCTAATCTCCCAGAAAAACTCTGGGGTGTGGAGGGAGAACCACACATGGAGGGCATATGGGAAGAATCTTTCGCCCTCCTCTATAAAATTATTAAGCCAGCATGGTTGAGGCGCAACCACTTTTTCACACTGCACAGAGCGTATTATTCACCTAAACGCCTGTCGAAATTTCAACCCGGGAAGTGCTGTTGCAAATGTTCTCTTCCAGCTGCCTCAGATCTCCACATGTTTTATGAGTGTCCGAACATTGCTACCTTTTGGAACGAGGTCAGAACAACACTTGAATCCATTCTTGGTCTACCTATCCCGTGTTCGTGGCTTTTAGTTATTTTTGGAATAAATGGCAATATTAAAGGACCAGAGAGAGAATTTCTGTTTTATGTCATTTTATTGGCAAGAAGAGAAATCTGCAAAAACTGGGTCAACATAAACTCCCCAACACATGCAGAATGGTTGTCCTCACTATTTGCAACGTCTAAGCAGGATCTATCAAGAACACGTAGCCCTCGATCTTTGAGATTTTGGGTAAGCATGGGCGTATTTTGCAGATTCGCAATCCGCGAATTTGCGTATTTGCGTATTTGCGGATTGCGACAATACGCAAAATCCGCGAATCCTCACGGATTTGCGGATTTTTTGGGGGGGTGTGTGTTCGCACGGGTTTCTGCAAGTTCGCGAGGGTTTTGTACAATTTCGCAAATTGCGAACTTACTTGTCGGGTCGCCAGTTTTGCGAACTTGTTGTTTCTACGTGCCCAGCCTGTTTGCAAGGCTTTCTTCATCACTGCCACCCTCTGTCACCACTGGCACTCTCTTTGGTCACCCATGCCACCCTCTGGCTCACCCATGTCACCCTCTGTGTCATCACAGCACCCTCTGGTTCACCAGTGTACATTATTGGGGCAAAGCAAAGCACTGCCATCCTCTGTCAACACTGGCACTCTGGTTCACCCATGCCACCCTCTGGCTGGCACACCCATGCCACCCTCGGTGTCATCACAACACCCTCTGATTGACCAGTGAGTGTACATTATTGAGGCAAAGCAAAGCACACCTGCTAAGTGCTTTAAGTTATGCAAACCGCAACACCTGCCCTGCCTCAACTGACATTAATGAAGGCTGGCACCTGCTTGTCTGCTCCCTTTCCTTTTTGTTGCATTGTAAATTTTTTTTAACAGGATGCAATGGCATACTTGTAACTATTCTGTGACTGTCAGAGCAGGGTCACACAATAGTTGCAAGTAGGCAACCGGATTCTGGAGGGCCCCTTCAGGAAGCACTACAGGTAAATGGTTACAAATGATGAGCTCGAACTTTTGCACCTGCTCGTTGGTTTTGCTTTTGCAAAACTCGTTTTTCGGTAATTTCGCCCTATTCGCGAGGCGCGGCGTCGTGCAAAATCGATCGTGTAAGCCGCGAACTCGTGCGAGTTACCCCACGGTTGAGTACGGGCGCCGCCATTTTGTTTGCGTGACGTATTTCCGTTTCCGCCCGCTATGTGTAATCTCGCGCGATGAGCGCCTTGCGAATACAAGTTCGCACGAGTTCGCGAGAGAAATCGCGGGCGAACTTACTTACACGCACGTGTTCGGGCGGCCATCTTGTTTTTCATTCATTCCTATGTGTCTGGGCATGGTGTTTCTATCCTCTGTATATCTCTGCCATCCTTTGCTTGTTTTATTTTTTTTTTGATCTATTAAACTTTTTTTCTATCCCTCTTGTTTTCTAGGTCTATATTTTTGTGTTTTAGGCTACTTTTGTTTACTTTTCAACTACTTTTTAAAACTTTTATTTCCTTCTTCTCTACTCTTATTCTTTTTCATTTTATCTCCTTACCTGCCCAGAAAATGGTGAAGACAGCTGTCAAGCTGCCCAAGACGGGCACCGCAGCCCGTGCCCGGCTCCCGTGTGGCCGCTTGAGGGCGGAAATAGTGGTGCCCAGGGAGATCTTCAGCCCTGAGGAGGTGGGCTCACTGGTTTATTATGTGCAGCGCCGTCTCCCCAGGACCATCGCGGCAGGCGGCAGGATCGCTGCCGGTTATACCAACAGCCAGGAGCGACGGAAGCGGTGGGGGCAGGTGTGCCGGGCCCTTTTTAACATCACGGGGGTCCAGCGCACCTATAATCAGGTGACCCACCGCTGGACCGATATCCTGGACCGGGAGCACGACCTGCTCGACCTGCTGGGAGTGGAGGTCCCCGGGCTTGGTGAGTAGTAGTAGCAATTTTTTCATCACTCACTACTCTGTTTTTTCTCCTGCTCTGTGTGTTATATAATATTGCAAATGTTTGCTTTAACTTTTTTACAAAGAGCAATAATGCTGCTGATTACATTGATAGGAGAGGTAAATTAATATTTCAAAATCTTCTGTGCATTTCAGGTGCACTGCTCTCCTTCTCTGTGGCGGTGCCACTGCTTATTTGTTTTCTATTTTGTGTTCATTTAATTGGGCTGAGTAATGTATGAGTGTACTTTACAGAACTGCGTAATGCTAGACACAAAAGGGCAGATTTACAAGCCCCTTGCGCCACGTTTACGCTGCCTTACCTGACGCACAGCGACGTAAACGTGGCGCATCCCTGCGAGTCATGTACAACGTGATGCTTCTAAGGAGATGCGCCACGTTAAGACCTGGGCCTGCGCCACAATGGGTGCGTTCCCACGCAGGGGGAGGGGGGGGGGTGTGGCGGTCAGGCAGATGTGCGCCTCGCAAAAGTGCCTGCGTGAAATCTACAAGATTTAACGCAGGCACTTCCGCGACGCTGCTACGTCAATTCTTTATGCCTGCTTACTTGAAGCAGGCGTAAGGACTGATGCGGTATGTTGAGTATTGGGCAGCCCTGAGCATTGCTATAGTTGCATCGCGCCTGCGACGCGACTCTAGAGATGCGCCCCTCTTTCGTCACGAGATGCGTCACGCATCTGCCTACCCTTGCGCCAGGGTTTGCCGCATTGTAATTGCGGTGCATCTGCCGTGACGCAAGGTTAGTTTTGCGTTACGCAATTGTTCTGGTGCACATCTGGAGGTGTCCAGCTCAGAACTCGTACGTATGCCCCTAAGTGTCAGATTAGCAATTACCTGCGCATCCCTGCAAAGTGTGAGGCACGCCAGCATCACCCATGGTGCGCCGTATTTTCAATGCGGCACGCCATGGTGCCAAAACGTCACCGAAGCGTTACGCATCGGTGCCGTAAAGGCGGCTCATTGATGGAGTTGCGTTGCAACGATGGCGCAGCTCCAGCAATGCTGTAAGTCTGCTTCATGCAGGCGCAGGGTTTCAGTGACGCATCATTGTCCTAAATGACTGATTGAAATTTTATCTATTCCCCATAGCCACTTTTAGCATGTGTTCCTGCGCAGGAACGCCCTCCCTTGCGCTGGAACGCTCCCTTATGGCGCAGGGCTTTAGAATGGGATGCATCTCCCATATGCGTCACGTTGTTAATATACGCCACACCATGGCGCCTCTCTTGTTGTGGCGCTGCGTCACAAAAGTGACGCAAGAACGGAGCAAAAGAGCTGCAAGGGGCTTGTAAATCTGCCCCTAGAGTAGAGGCTCAGGTGCAGTCCTTCCTTTGTAGCCCTCTTTTTGGCTGAAATAGTTGGTTCTTGTTCTTTCTAAATGTTTGATTTGGTTGACAAGGACATCGACAATCATCATTTTTTTCTGTTCTTTCTTTCATGTTGTACGTCAAGCGGACAGAAACAGCGGATGCAGTGGCTCCAAAGGAAGAGGATGCAGGCCAGGGCGGCGAGTGCTCCTTTGCTGGACCCAGTAAGTTTTCATTTAAATATAGAGGACCTATTGTTGTCCAAGCGTTCCTAATTTAATTTTTTCGAAACAGTGTTTAGATAGGAGCAAAATCAATAATACTACTGTTGCAGGGACAATTCTCCACAAACCAAACTATGGACACCAAAGACCAGAGTAATAATATTTCAGAGTGGCGTGTTTGGCACACTGTATAAACCTGGTAGTGTCAGCGGCACGGACTCCTCCTTGCAAAAATTACAAAACCTTTCGCTCAGTCACTCTAGTCTGGAGGACCAAAAACCACAGAGTCTATTCCAGTTTAAAAGCTTTATTAAAAGTAAAAGTAAACACATATATTAAAATAAAGTTAGCTGGAAAAGGAAAAGTGCTTGGTGCTGAGTTGATGAGTAATGGAACACATTTCTTGTGGTCGAGCCGAGCTTTCACCTGGTTTAGTTGATGTTGCTCTTGTCCGTAGAAGTCCAGCGTCTGTCTGTTCAGAGAAAAATGATGTGTGTTAAATTAAGCAAGCATTCATCAATTGTGACAAAAAAAGCAGCAAGACAACAGCCTTCCCTGGAAGGAGGGACATTTTTACTTTAGACTAGAGTAGACAGTCAATTATTTTTTCTGTTGTTTTCAAATTTCTTCATTCCTAAACCAAATACTAGTGAGTGGTGTAATCTAACAGTCTTAAATATATTTTTTAGGTGGAACATCTGGTGGCGGGGCCAGATCGGACGTGATCGTGATCAACTCCGAGTCTGAGGACTACTCTGGGGAGGATGCGGCGCAAGAGGACAATCAGACTGTGAGGAAGCAGGCAGTGGTGGTGGCGAGTACAGGTAAGCTGGATCATGGTACTATCTGACTCTTAGATAGCATATGATGTGTATCCAGTGCTGGCCCAGTGACAAATTACAATATGGTAATTACAGCAGGCTGGGACCGACAGACAGATAGAGGCAGAGAGAGAGGAAGACAGAAGGAGAGAGAGAGAGAGGGAGGGAGCCAGAGGGAGGGTGAGGGAGGGAGACAGAGAGAGAGAGACAGCGAGGTAGAGGGAGACACAGGGAGACAGAAAGAGGGAGACAGAGAGAGAGAGAGAGAGAGGGAAACAGACATATCGCCTGGGCCTGGTGCAGATGATACGGTTGCTGGTGTGGTTAACGGCTCAGAGGAAAAGTCACTCACTTCTGCCAGATCTCTTTCATATGAAATGGCACCAAACCAAGGATACAAGTGAGTTGTGGGAAGGGAAATGGTGATTCAAGCGCCCCACCTTGCCCCTCCATGCAGACGCCCATGATACTGGCCTGAATAGATTTGTACTGCGCTGGCTAGTTGCTAGTTGTACTGTGACACAACTTCCTGCTGAATCATTTTGTGTTAATCATATTCTTAAAGAGCATTTGTTACAGATTATGTCTTTCTTTCTTCATATAGTTGGTAATACTAAAACTGCAAAACCGAGCAGGAGTATGCTGGCTGTACTGGCCCGGCAACGGAGGCTGGATGCCACTGTTGCGCAATATCGCCGGCTGGTGGAAATGGAGGGGGACGACACGCACTCAAGTGCATCAAATGTAACATTTTCTGCATCCTCCTCCGTGACCCCACGTTCTGCCGGTAAGCGCAGTGCTCCAGCCAACCAGAGCCGTGCTGGAAGACGCCACCGCCGAGCAGCAAAGGCTGCACCTCCTCACAGTACTGTAAAGGCTCGCTTGCGCCGTACACTCCGCAGAGTGTCCAACCTGGAGGCGGAGGTCAAGAAATGGGAAGAGTACAAAAAGGTGATGGAGGGCCTCCGCTTAGATCACGCCATGCTCCGGGAGGAGTACGATGCCCTGGCCCTAAGGCATGATGCCCTGGAGGCCAAAGTGAACAACCTGCATCCGTAGAGTGTCCCTTGCCCCTTTTTTAGAGACTTTTGGGGGGTGGGAATTGGGAGTTGGGTTTTTTGGGGACTTTTGATGGACTATTTATTTGGGGTTAGGGAGGGTCTTGCGGGAGATTATTTTGTTAGGGATATAAAAATATACTTTTTCAAACTTTATCTGAGCATACCTGTTTTTTACTACTTTTGAGCCTGGTGGGTGGTGGTTTTGCAGTAAGTTCGTTTTACTGAACACTGTCATCGTGTTGGTTCACGTGTAATAGGCCAAATGTTTTCCAAAGTAAATGCCTGTCACAGAGTTTGTTAATTCAAGAGCCCTAGGGCTTTACTGCTAGTACCACTGTCACTCTCTCGCCTCTCCTAATACTCCATTATACTACCTCCCATCCAAACGCTTATCTTACCTGTAATTTGTGTTTGAGGGCTGGCTCCACCTGGAATTCACAGTGTCCTAAGGCGTTCTGCAGCAGGGCCCCAACTGGAGTTTCCCGGCGTGGATTTTCTGCAAAACAAAAGCAATCAACATTAGAAATGTGGCAGCGGTGCTCACACAACCCAAAAACCTAGAAGCCCCACAGACAGCACCCCTGAGACAGGCAAGCGAGAAATAATAACGCCTAAACGTTCACGTGTAATAGGCCAAATGTTTTCCAAAGTAAATGCCTGTCACAGAGTTTGTTAATTCAAGAGCCCTAGGACTTTACTGCTAGTACCACTGTCACTCTCTCGCCTCTCCTAATACTCCATTATACTACCTCCCATCCAAACGCTTATCTTACCTGTAATTTGTGTTTGAGGGCTGGCTCCACCTGGAATTCACAGTGTCCTAAGGCGTGCTGCAGCAGGGCCCCAACTGGAGTTTCCCGGCGTGGATTTTCTGCAAAACAAAAGCAATCAACATTAGAAATGTGGCAGCGGTGCTCACACAACCCAAAAACCTAGAAGCCCCACAGACAGCACCCCTGAGACAGGCAAGCGAGCAATAATAACGCCTAAACGTTCACTTGTAATAGGCCAAATGTTTTCCAAAGTAAAAGCCTGTCACAGAGTTTGTTAATTCAAGAGCCCTGGGACTTTACTGCTAGTACCACTGTCACTCTCTCGCCTCTCCTAATACTCCATTATACTACCTCCCAACCAAACGCTTATCTTACCAGTAATTTGTGTTTGAGGGCTGGCTCCACCTGGAATTCACAGAGTCCTAAAGCGTTAGGGGACTCGTCAACGTAAGTTTCTTCATTGTGCAGAATCCAGGCATCAGCATTATGGGTAATGGATAGGGTGAGTCTGGAGGAGGAGGACTCTGGATAGACGACCAGGACTGAGTTCTTGTCAACTAACTGTTGTGAACCTGAGGAATGCTGCGGCATCAAAATCAAGACAGTTCTGTTGATGGGCTTGTTGTTTTATTGGTTGATTACAGTTTTGTTGGGAATGTGATGAAGCACTTGCTAAACAAAGAAAGACAGACACACAGGAATAAAAGTGAATAAGGAGGACTAAATTTACAGTTAATGAATGATTGACTCATTTTCAGAACTCGCTGTCAGGGAAGCAGAACTCGTCCTCATACTCTGCTAAATCATCAGTCGGTTGTACTTCTGGTAACTGAGGAGAACTTTCCTCAGGTAGGTCGGTGTCCTCTTCTTCCTGCGTGGATTCTCGTACTCTGTAATCTGGTGGTATGAAGTGCTGGTTCATCTTTATCAAGGTGAGCCGCTCCACATTTGCGGGCAAGAGGCGGGACCTTTTGGAAGTCACAATGCCACCAGCAGAACTAAAAACACGTTCTGAGGACACGCTTGCGAGTGGGCAAGACAAGTAATTGATAGCCAGGTTGGTGAGCTCTCGCCATATTTTTCTTTTCCCATGCCAATACGCCAATGGGTCCTCAGTAATATTGACCTCTGTTGAGTCATCCAGATAGGCCTGCACCATTGAAAGAATGTCCTCCCGGATTCCTGTACTTTGCACTTCTGTGTCCTTTCTGGGACAAGGAAACCGTAGGTCACTTAGCCAATCCACTTCAGACATATCGCCTGGGCCTGGTGCAGATGATACGGTTGCTGGTGTGGTTAACGGCTTAGTGGAAAAGTCACTCACTTCTGCCAGAGGCACAGATGCAGAAGTGCTTTTTTGGGACGCCTGATGGCCTGCTGATTCACTAGTAGTACTGTCTTCTCGTACAGTTTCCTTCCGCTCTCTTTCAAAACGAATGGCTGACTTAGCTAGCCAACCTTTGTACTCTGTAACATCTGATGTTTCAAAAGGAATTATTACTTTGCCAAACAATGGCTTTTTGTTACGTGGATCCAGAATAGTAGCACAAATGTAGTGCTGTTGTTTCTTGATATTTACAAGCCGTTTATTGCTAACTAGGCGTTGTAATAATCTCTGCGCCAACTCATATGCTTCATTCTTTCCAGCATCTTTTAATTGTAAAGAGACCACCTTGACTTGGTGCTCGAGCTTCAGCAACAATGGGATAGCTTTGCTCAAAGAACAGTCCTCCCTGCTGACGTCACGCGTGAAGACCTCAAAAGGACGAAGCATGTCTGTCAGGCTTTTAACTAGCTGCCATTGCTCCACCGCTAGCATCATTTCTGTCGTATCACCACCCAGGTTGTAGAAATACTCATTGACTACTGGAAACAGCTCATGCAGATGCTCAAGCATGTAGAAGGTTGAGTTCCAACGTGTTGCCACCTCCTGGATAAGTGCTTTCACTGGCATACTACGTTAATTTTGCTTGTGCCTCAGCTCCTTCCGGGCCTTAAACAAATGGTTAAAATGTGTGCATATTCTTCTGCAGATGGTCAGTATTTTGTTGACTGCAAGTTCTTTTTTCAAGAAATTTTGCACAACAAGGTTCATACAGTGCGCCAAACACGGCACTCTGAAATAGAAACCGTCCTCCATGGCCCTAACTACATTGCTGCCATTATCAGTAGAAACATAACCAACCTTGCATTTTCTTGGGGGCAGCCATTGGGAGACCTTTTTGTTAAAGTCATCCAAAATGTTGGCTGCAGTATGACTTTTCTCCATGCCAAACATGGCTAATGTTGCATGTTTACGAGCACCCTTAAAAATCTCGACCAAGTCACCACCTGCATTTATCTGTTTTGTAACCCCTGAAAAAGAGACCCAGTGTGCAGTGATGCACATGTAATCAAGGGCTTGGCAACTGGTCCACATGTCTGTTGTCAGGTGTATAGTGTGAACAGCACTCTTCTGCAAAGCAGCCCCAACCAACTCAAGCACCTCTTTATATAGTGCTGGAACAGCAACCCTGGCAAAATAGAACCGGCTAGGAACCTTCCATTTAGGGGCCAGTGTTGCCACGAGTTCAAGGAAACCCACACCTTCGATAAAAGAAAAAGGGAGAAGGTCCACCGCTAGCATTTTAGCCAGCTTAGTGTTATACAGGCGTACAGTTGGGTGGTTGCGTTGAAATTGCACATCTGAGGAGAACATGGCTGAAATGGTGTGCTGGACAAATTTACGGGATGATGCTGATGCCTTCTTCGACCCACTTCTGCTCAGTGTTGACATTTTCCGCATTGGTGTGTCTCCCAGACTCTCAGTGTGCCTCCTATGTGTTCCGAAGGGTGTGGTGCTGCCAGGGGTACTGGGTGCAACCGGACAAATGTCTGACGCTTCTTCTACCTCCCCGTCATCTTCAGATGAAACACCTAGTATGGGTATATTTTGGCCACTTGCCCTTTGGGATTGCTTTCCCTTGACGTTTTCTAGGTGCGGAAACCATTCGACAGCGTGCTTTCTTTCAAGATGACCTATATGGCCTCCGGTTCCATAGTTGGTACCAGTCTTACCACGGCTAACTCTAGTCTTACAAATGCAACAAACGGCTATGTTATCATACTTTTCATGGACACTAAAAAAGTTCCAAACTGGGGACTGGAAACTTCTGGTTTTGCCGCACGAGGTGATACTGCCAATGCCAGATGAAGCAGTGGTGGATGAGCCTTGCAGACATCTACTGGGTTGTGCAATTATTGCAGCAACCTTACTTGAGGGAGTCGAGCTGGATGGAGTCCCCCTCTGGGGAGAAAATATGGGAGCTGTAGGTTTTGTTGAACTTGTTGTACTACTTGACTGCGTTGGTGGTGCTACCAGTGGCACGTCGCCAGGGTCACGCTCAGCATGACGTCGGGATAGGGTATAAATGTCTGTCTGCTGCATGGCCGGTGTGGCTGGACTGACATGTGTGATGACTAGGTCATTGCTGTCATCCTGTTCAACAACATCAGAATGCACCACTTCATCAAGTCCGACGTTCGGATCCATAAGTATGAGCTTTCCGGGGCCCTTCCTTTTAACATTTGATACCTTTCGCAGCTCATGGTGTGCCTCCCTCTCAGACGTCGGAGATGGTTGCCAATCTAGATCCAGATCATCATCTGATGGAGCGGGGCTTGAAGAGGAACTTCTACACACCCTCCTTGATCTTTTCCTTGCTGGGGAGCTGGGAGAAAATGAATCATCAGGAGGAGTGGCTTCGTCTTCCTGACATGATACCCCGGCTCCAAAGTCAATTTCCTCCTGTGCCCCTACTTCTGGAAGAACAACCATTGTGGGCACTTGCACCGCTCCATGCGCCGCTACATGGGCATCTTCACTGACCTCTACTTGCAACTCTCCATGGACCTCTCCTTCTCGGTCTTCTCCTTCTCGGCCTTCTCCTTCTCGGCCTTCTCCTTCTGGGCCTTCTCCTTCTCGGCCTTCTCCTTCTCGGCCTTCTCCTTCTCGGCCAGCTCCTTCTCGGCCAGCTCCTTCACAGCCAGCTCCTTCTCGGACAGCTCCTTCTCGGACAGCTCCTTCTCGGACAGCTCCTTGCGCATGTACTTCTGCTTGTACTAGTAGCCCATGCAGTTGTTGTTGCGGCTTTGGTTGTTGAATAGTACTTGTGAGATGAGTTACAACCTGTGTTGATGGTGTGCTGCTACTTTCTTGCGATGAACCAACATCACTGGTCGTTGGTGATTCAACAACTAAACAGGCTACCTGTGCAGCACTCATGGTGGGCCCTTGTTTTTTTTGTTGTTTTTCCCCAAAAAATTTAGTGGTTGAGCCACCAGTCTCCTTGGTAAGTGGTGCGACTTGCTTCTTCTTCTCCTTAGTAGAGACATCTTTCTTGCAAGAGGACCTACGGGCACCTCTTTTTGGAGCCATCTTCTTCAGATGTCGGAACAACAGGCCGCAGCAGGACTTCTTCCTGGCACTGATGCTCAACGATGATGCAGAGTTTTGTGCACCTAAAAGCAAACGAAGACAGAGGAACATCAGTAAATATATGTTGCATATGTAGCGCTTCAATAAATAGTTTGCAAGTAGGCATTTATGAATACACACGTGCACACCACACAATATGGAAATTTCAAAATTAGGATTTGCTAAATTTTTGGGAAACAGGAATTTAACATTGATCCAAGAGAGCACACACAGAGAGGGTTGTACTTTCATGTACCTCTGACTCCTCCTGGGCACAATGGGTAAAAGCAAGGCACAATGGGTGCAGGCCTATGTCTCAAAGCTCACTGCCTGCCTTCAAAATGGCCGCTTGACCCCATCCACATGGCCAGGACCATGCCTCAAAATGGCCACCACCAACATAGCCAGCCCCCAACCCCTACTCCAAAAAGTCAAAAAACACAACACAAATCAAATCACCACAATCCAATGCCATCCATCAAGTTTCAGAAGGCTTATGCTGCCTGCTGGTGGTTTTCCGGTGCAAAATTGCAATTTTTACAATTTCGCGAGTGCGAGATTGTTGCTTCACGGCGCGAACTTGGCGAAAAAACCAGCAAAATCCGCGAACAGACCGATTCTGGGCCCCCTGGGCATAATGGATGACATCAGAGCACACTGGGTGCAGGGCTATGGCACAAAGCACACAAACTGGCTTAAAAATGGCCCCTAGACCCCCACCCACACGGGACCAGGCAATAAAATGGCCCCCACCCACATAGCAAGCCCCCAACACCACCCCAAAAAGTCGTAAAACACACAAAAATCACCACAATCCAATGCCATCCATGCCCTGGCCAGAATCATGTTAAAAAAAAAATTCAACAAAACAGTTGTATCATGCATGCACCCATAACTAAGCTTGGTGGTTTTCAATTCATGTGCAGAATTGTAATTTTTACAATTTCGCGAGTGCGAGATTGTTGCTGCGCGGGACACGAGCAGTGCGAACACAAGCAAAAACATCCTCAGCTCGCGAACTTGCAGATTTTCCCCCAAAAAAAGTCGAAAAAAAAGTAACACACACAAAAATCACCACAAACAAACAACATCAACTTACTTCTTTGTGAAATCAAATTTCGAATCCAAAAGTAATCCAAAAGGCCTCAAATCCAAATATCCAGCAGCAACCACAAAAAGTAATCCTTCCCAGTCAAGATCGAAATCAAAGTGGCCAGGAAATGGACTAACTAATGGGAGGAGCTTGCTGGACAGGAACAGGAAGTTGGAGACTGGGGCACTTCCTTCACCCCACCCCTATGGGAGGAGCTTGCAGGACAGGAACAGGAAGTTGGAGACTAGGCCACTTCCTTTACCCCTCCCCTTGTAATTTTTGTACTTTCGCGAGTGCGAGATTGTTGCTGCCCGCGCCGCGGACCGCGAGCAGTGCGAACACAAGCAAAAAATCCGCTTCGCACGGATTTGCGTATTCTCGCCACATCCGCGAGAGTTCGCGGATTGCGGATTTTCCGAAAATCCGAAAAATCCGCGAGCGTAACGGATTTTACGCCCATGCTTAATTTTGGGACCTCTTGATCAATTGGAGAAGGGACAGTTAGTCAACCCGGGTTTTTTTTTTTTTTCCCGGGTCCGATGATTAGGCCTAAGATCTCTCTGTCCAAAGGGTGCCACCGAAACAGATATTGGACAACTGGCCGAACTGGTCTGAAGGGAGAATGCTCGTCCAAGCTCTTCTGGCGACGCTGGGACCGACTCTCTGAGCACTAGGAGCTTATTACTGGGCTACTTGGTGTAATAAAGGGGTCTCTCCTTGAGTCTGTGCAGATAGGAGCTCAGTTGGATCGATCTAATGGCTAATGAGGACAAAAAACAAACAAAAAAAAAACCAATTGCATTATAGTCTTTCTGCAGAGGGCTATAACGGTTGTCAAAGACCCTCTCCTTTATTACAAGCCACTGTCTATTGCTTGGGCCATTAAC
Organism: Lissotriton helveticus; assembly: GCF_964261635.1. NCBI lineage: Eukaryota > Metazoa > Chordata > Amphibia > Caudata > Salamandridae > Lissotriton > Lissotriton helveticus. Next base: position 891,016,738 of record NC_136063.1, on the reverse strand, counting down.
TCAGGAAAATGGCTGTTAACAACCATTATAGCTTAAGCCATGGGCTATAAAGCTATATTAAATGCAATGGTATATTGTGATGGGTATGAATTATTTTTGCAAGGCTAATTGTGTGCACTGATACTATGGCACGGGCAAAAGAAATATTACATACTCTAATTAGCACAATTGTGCCTATTTTAGTTCTTCAGAAATCAATGCACTCTAGACTAGGGGTGTTCGCTGAGTTTTGCCCACTCTGTGTTCCACTTGGAATGCAGAGTTCTGGCAAGACTCTGCCAACTGCCATGTGGTGGAGTTGTTTCACCTGTGCGGCTCAACAACGTTAAGTTAGCTAGCAAGAAGTTGTGTCCCCTAGTGCAATTCCATGCGCTATAATTCCTCCTGGCAGATTTCTCAACTCGGGCAGTCGCAGCAGGTCAGCACCATTTGTGTTGAGAAAGCTGCCCTTTGAGTAGAATTCTACTCGAGCAGTGGGCAGAAAGTAACAGTGCACTTTGGCACACTGCGTGGTGCTGTTCACCCTAACTTTACAGTGCAGAACAAGCTCCTGGTGTTAAAAATCATTGTGAGTAGAGCAATGTGCCAAATTCCACCCACTTGCAGCACTTCAAGGAATTTTATGTAACTCGACGGAATTCCACAGAGTTAAACTCCACGAGTTCTGCCCTGCCCTACTTTTGACACTTTTAAATGTAAAGGTGATAGAGCGCGCGAGGCCACCCGACCAACAGTTTTCGCCGTTTCCGGCTTCAGGGCCCATATACTTTTCAAATCACCATATACATCGATCAGGTGACTTCACGAGCTCTATCAAGTTGGTGTGTGTGTTCCCTGCTACCAAATTTCAGTGCACCCGACTTACCATCCACCGATGCAGGTGCCTAATGACCACAATGAATCAGGGAGCTAGCTGTAAAAGGAAAAGCAGCAAAATACAAATCCAACCAATAACATTCAAATACTGTTTAAATGACCACGGACAACTGGAAGTTTTAAAATGTTTATCTAAAGTTCAATATTTTCTTGCATGAGATACAGTAAAATAAGGCAATGAATAACCAAGATAACGTAAATCACATAGGCAGAAAGAAATAATGACAGAGTAATCATCAAGGTATTAATACAATGTAACGAGAAAATACTATGCAAGTCAGTATTATCTAGACAGGGATAGACTAAGTGTGTGTGACTATAGGAGAGCTTATAATGAATAACACGCTTCACTTAAGGTGAAGGGACCTTTGAACAATCTAGGCAACGAAGTTCTAGACCATATCAGAAAATGACACACTGCTATGCAAAATATAATTTCTAACAATTGAGAAGACATAGGAATAACTTTGCAAAATTATAAATGACTGTTCAATAGTTGCGGAAAGGCATGGAAATATAACATATGCAATGTTGAACTTTATTCAAGCAAAAGTTAGAAATTCAGAAGGTGCAAGAATTTTAAGAGGTTCAGAGTAATATTTACCTAGAAAAAGGTGTGGAAACCAAACCCTGGCCACGGGTCAGTTAAGGACAGGAAACCCTCAAGGAAGGATACCCCTCAAAAGACAGCAGGTGCAGAATGGACACCCAAGACAGGATACCCTCGGAATAGGAATCAGGACAGGACCCTCAGGACAGGACAGCAAACCCTCAGGACAGGACAGCAAACCCTCAGGACAGGACCCTTTTCAGGACAGGACCAGAACCCACAGTTCGGAAGCAACGCCTGCGCTCCACCCGCTCTGCAGCTATCGATCAAGACCCCGATTGGGTCAGCGAACTCCCAGCTAAGTGCCTTGCCAGCACTTTAAGGTTCAGTAAAACCTTAGTCTATGGTCAAATTCGGACAGAGTGCTCCGCAGCGCTCTGTATCTTCAGTCACCTATTGAGTGCGTTGGGTCAGTGACAGGTCAGCTAAACCAGACAAGTCGGACGGTTCACTAGGTGAACCCAGGGTAGATATACAGTTTTGGGACAGTGTACCACCCCCCAATGTTGCAAAGTGTCAGAATCCCTCAATTTCGATTGGTCCTAAGGTAGGGTTTGGGTAACACACCAATCACAATACACGAATTGAAGCCTTCATTAACATATTTGGGTACCGCCTAGCAGATTTGGGGTTCCCATGAGCTAACAGTAGCGCAAAAATACAATGTATCATATAAGAAGCCACATTCGCTGTTCTCGCAGGGCAGAGGTGACTTTCTCAGGAGCATCTCGCCCATCACTGCCAGCTGGCTATGTTCCATCAGCCAAGGTCCCTCGTGCTGCCGAATGTCGCACAGGCGCAGAAGGGACCCCCAATATGGCTCTCCTCTCACTCAGACCCCCATTTCCCGCGGTACATGAAAAGTAAGCGAAAACAAATTAATACATAATAATGTCATCATGCAAACACATCACAGGGTTTGTACTTTTAACTCATCATCAAGAAATAAACTTATGCATTTAAATGTTAGCTACATTGAGACGAACACAAGAGCAGTGGCACGAGCAGTACCACATGATAAGCACAGCTATGAATTACGCATGCGCATAATTTTCCCTCCACTTCTGCAGACGCGTCAGGACACGTGAGTGTGGCTGACGCATGCGCAGTAACTAAAATACAAGCGGCGGCCATTTTAGAGGACATGGATTAAATTCATTAGAAATACACATAGGCAAGCGTCTTAAACTTTACTCAAACTTAATATAAATGTTAGTAAGACGTACATTTATTACCTTGTTATACATAAACGAGGTTCTTGATTTCGGCAAGCCGCAAAATATGCGAAGCTTTGCTTCATCAATCCCCTCTTTGATGATATCTACTATCATCACAAATTATAATGGAACCAGATGCCAACTTTCTTTCACACTTTATAAAGTTCTATTTCTTCCAGCAACCGTTCTAACTTTTCTCTTTCAGTTTTAGCAGGGTGAGAAGTTTTCACCTTTTTGTATATCTGATCATTCACTTCCTCTAATTCAATCTCATCCACACTTCGTTTCACTCCTCTTGCATTAACCTCGTGCTTTCTGGTGCGTTTGCGGTATTTACAGCATAAGAAAATGGAAAGTATAATAAGACCTATAATACCAATTGGCATCAGAATTTTGAATAATAAGCTTTTACCTATGCTAGCAAGCCAATGACCTACATTTGAGAGACCATCTACCAGTCTCTTCCAGGCACTATCAACCTCGAGTGGTTTGAGTTCCTTTGCCAAATTAGTAATGTTTTTCACATATCTTTTGATCTGTACACTTTTGTCCGGAATATAAGTGCAACAATGTTGCGCCTTCAACATCCGGCAGACTCCGCCCTCTTTCGCTAATAAGGTGTCAAGAGCAAGTCGATTTTGTAAAACCATTGATCTGATCGCAACCATTTCAGTATTGACCAGCAGAAATCCATGAGCTGTTTCAGTAGACAGCACATCTACTATAGTAGACAATTTGCAAATTCTGTGAGTGTTCAGAACCACTCCCACTCCAGGTATCAGTGCACTGAAAATACTACCCATAATTTCACCTATACTTTCTCTTTTACTACGCACTAAGCCATTAGTATCTTCATTGCTTCCAGCTTTTCCATTCACATGGTATATTTTCGGGAAAACAATGCCAAAATAGCAGCTCCCATACCAGTGATCCGGCAATTTGAAATAAGCCTTGTCCCCACAAATATAATAAATTCCAGGAAACACAGGCTCTGACCCATTTTTAAAACCCCAACCTCCAATTACCTTGTAATTATGTTCGCATTCACTGGAACCAATGAAAACATTATTATAATAGCTAGTCTTCTCGCGGTGAAGACATAGCTTGCCTTTCTTTTCAAAATCCAGCAACAGAGCAGGACCCGCTCCACCAGATGAGGTGCCTTCCATGTTTTCTGCCCACGTTGGCTTTTTCTGACTTTCGTCATTAGCCTTCTTCTGAATTTTAATTCTCCTTTTCTCTGCCATGTTCAGGAACATCTTTTCCTGCTCACGCAAAGAACAAGTCAAGTTATCTCTGTGTGCGTCTGCTATGTCAATGTTCCCTATAGTCAGAAAGTAGTCTCCCATATATCTTATGGTGTCAGTTTTGGTATGTACAGGATTCAAGTTCCCACGTATAGGAAGTTCAGAAAAGATCACGTCATTGTTAGAGTAATAATACTGTAACGGTCCCCTTTTGTAAAATAAACTAGCTAAAATGCTACAGGAAATTCCATATGTCAATGGCAGATGATGGTATGTCACGCCTTCAGCCACCGAAGTAGGTAGCTTCATGCAGACATAGCAATCTTCAATTTCCATAGTTTCTACATAGTGTATTAACAAGTTTGCGAAAACATTCAAATGTGTCCTGTTTTTCATTCCATGGTAATGTAGTCCTTTCTCATCTGATGCTTCTAAGTCTCGTTTAGTTTGTCTCAATGCTCTCTCATGTCTTTCTACACTCTGTGTTGTCAGCTCCTCATTGTCAGTATTTACAACTTCAGTAGGGACAATGTTAGTATCTTTACTTACAGCAAAGGGAATGAAAATTGTTAATCCTATCCAGATAACTATCAGTACTACTACACTACATATACACACCTTGCAACACGTCTTAAAACGGCTGCAACTAGGACTACCATTCACTGTTGAATCAGACATTTTAGCTCAGAAGGAGTGTTCTTACCCCTCTTTTTTACTTTTTACACAACTAGCTTACTTTGTGCAAATTCACGGTGGCTCGTCTTCCTCTTCAGCTGAGTACTCTGGGACAGGTTCTCCGTCGCTCACGTCAGTTATATCAAGATCTTCAAGTTCTTCCAAAACCAGTGTCCATTCAGGAGACTTGTACTTTTTGTTTTGTCTTTTTATTCGCTCACTTCTTCTTTTGGAAGAGTCTTCTTCTTGCTCTGCTATTCGAGCACTTCTTCTTGCTTCTGCACGTTTCTCTTCTACTGTCTTTATCCTTAGTCTCAGTCTTTTTACAAACCTAGGCTCAAGGTTGTTTCTTTTCTTTAGTCTCTTAGTCGGTACTTGGACTTCACTTTCTTTTCTTATTCTCTTGTTCTCTTTATCTAGTGGTGATTCTTCTCCACTTTCTTCTCTTTCTTCCCTTATCTGACTAGTTCCAGGGCTAGCATCAAATTCTTCTGCCTGGTTGCTAATCTGGCCTTGTTCAGGAATATTTTGTTTTTGGCTTTCTATTGTCTCTGTTTCTGTTCCTATTTCCTGAACCCGTTTTTCTAACTCTATCTGATCCTGTTCAAGCACTTCGATCTCTTGATTTTCTTCTGCTCGAACTATTACTCTATGTCTAGTCTGTCCCTTATCCACATCAGGAGTTAGCGGAGGAGTATCAAACACTTGTTCTGTATCTTGCACTTGTTCAGTATCGGGGACTTGTTCAGTTTTGTTCACTTGATCTGTAACAATCACGTGCTCTGTCCCTGTCTGACCTTCTCCTTCCTCAGTTTTGATTTTAATCTCAAGTGGCTGAGGTTCTTCGCCTGTGCCTTGCTTTTCCTGACTAGTCCACTCTCTACCTTCACTAAGTCGTTCTCTTGTTCTGATAGGATCTTCGGTCAGATCAATCATCGGTATCCATTCTTCTGGCCATATGCTTGGCAGCTCGTCTTCAGCTACTCCTGGCTCAGTTTCCTGGACCTCTTCAGCAGGCTGGGTTCTTGGCAGTTCGCAGTCAACTACTCCTGGGCCAACGTCTGCTGTTCCTGCAACCTGACTGGTGCTGGGCTGCTCGTTGTCAGTTGCTACTGGTCTGACTTCTTCAGGGTCCTCTGCTGGTTGCCCTGGTTCTTCAAATCCTTTGTCTGGCAATACCTTCTGGGTGTGTCCGGCGTGGATCCACTGGGGAACACCTGCGACTTTTACTGCAGTGGTTGTCACCAGGATTACTTGGCGTTTCTTTCCCCACCTTGGTGCCAGACAGCTTGATCGAGTGTGCTTCTTTATTTTGACCCAGTCTCCTGGAACCAAGTTGTGGAGAGGAGTCGTTGGATTAAGGATGCCGTCGTCTCCAATCTGGCGAGAGATAGAACGCACTTGGTCACCCAATCTTCTGCAGTATTCAAGCACCAAATCATCAGTAATGCTCAACAATTTGCTTCCTGGCACCCATGCTTGTCTCATCACTCTTCCCATAATGATTTCATGGGGACTTAGGCCTGTCTTGCGGTCTGGAACACTTCTCAGTCCCATCAGGACCAGGGGCAGGGCCTTCACCCAGTTCATGCCAGTAGCATCTGTCAGCTTTGCTAGTCTGTTTTTGATAGTTCCATTTACTTGTTCCACTATTCCAGAAGCCTCTGGGTGGTATGCACAATGGAGTTTCTGCCTTATTCCAAAGGCCTTACAGAGTTCAGCCAGTATGTCATTCTGGAAATGTCCACCCTTATCTGATTCAATAATGCATGGTATTCCGAACCTAGGTATCAGTTCTTTTAGCAAACACTTCGCTACTGTCAGTGCGTCACTTTTGGGAGTAGGGTAAGCTTCTACCCATTTCGAAAATACGCACACAATGACAAGGACATATCGCTTTCTTTCACAAAGGGGCATGGTGATGAAATCAATCTGTATTTTTATAAAGGGACCCCCTGACCTCCCAATCTTGCTCAGCTCAACCATTGTCCTTTTGCCTGGGTTCATCTGCTGACATGACAGGCACCTCTGGCAGAGGGACTCTGCTACCTTCCTGAATTTCTTGCTGTACCAAGTCTGTTGAAATACCAGAATCATGGCATCCCTACCAATGTGTGATCCTTCATGTATTAATCTTGCCATTGTGCCAAGCAAGTGTCGGGGTAACACAGGCATACCAGTTGGACCTATGATGACACCATCCACACGTCTCGGTCTACATCCATCCTCTTTCCATTTTTCTCTTTCTTGCCAAGGAGCCGACTCCTGCCACTCTCTCACCTCATCCCATGTAGGCACTTCCTCAAACACCTGAAGCTGGCAGCTGGTTCCTGGCCCCCCTCGTTTTGGATTTATAATATACCGATCTTTGGCACACCATTGAGCCACTCGATCAGCATAATCGTTTCCCAGTGATACTCTGTCCATGCTCCTTTGATGAGCAGCACATTTTACCACTGCCAGTTCTTTGGGCAACTGGATGGCCTCTAAAAGGTCATGAACAATCTTTGCATTCCGAATGGGAGTACCTGAGGAAGTCATAAATTCCCTCTGTAGCCATAATTGGCCAAAGTCATGCACAACGCCATAACAGTACTGACTGTCAGTATACACTGTTATGCGTAAGTCCTTCCCAATTTTGCAAGCCATTATCATGGCTATCAATTCGGCTACTTGTGCAGACTTGATGTTATATAGGTAACCTGCTTGTTCAATTTTTGTGAAAGACACTACTGCATAAGCAGCACTCAAGCCTCCTAATTCATGTCTTAGGCAGGAACCATCCACAAATAGTTCTTTATCATGCTCAGGCAATGGTACTTCTTTTATGTCTGGGCGTGGCTTGGTACTGAACTCTGTCAGATCAATACAATCATGTTCATCATCATCCCCACCTTCCATTTCCAAGGGGTCGGGGAGTAAAGTGGCAGGGTTCAGAATACCGCACCTTACAATGCTCACATTTGCTGCACCCACAAGAATCCTCTCGTATTTAGTCAGCCGACTAGGGGTGAGATACTGTGTTTTAGTTCTGGTCAATAGAATTACCACTCCATGTGAAACATACACAGTCACAGGATGTCCCATGACAATGGACTCACTCTGTTCCAAACTTGCACAGGTAGCAGCTACTGCTTTTAGACAGCCTGGTAACCCAGCAGCTACTGGGTCCAGTGTGGCAGAGAAATAGGCCACAGGCCTCCTGGTCGTGCCATGTTCTTGAGTCAGGACAGACAATGCGCAATTATCGCGAGTGTCACAGAAAAGTGCGAACTCTTTGGAATAATCTGGCATTCCCAACGCAGGGGCTGTACACAGACAGTTTTTCAATCTTGTGAAAGCCATTAGACTTTCATCGTCCCACTGTACAACATCTGGCATTCCTCTCGTGGTCATTTTTATCAAGGGCCTGGCTAAGGCTGCAAATCCCAGAATCCACTGCCTGCAGTACCCTAATACACCCAGGAACATTCTGACTTCTTTTTGAGTACGGGGCAACTGCATTTTTTGAATTATTCTCACTCTTTCTGAAGTGACTTTTCTGACACCCTTTTCTATCTGGTGTCCTAGATATTTCACTGATTTTGCACAGAACTGTAGTTTGTCAGGGGCCACTTTATGCCCTTTCTCACACAGATGATTTAGGAGGGCAATGGTGTCAACTACACAGTCCCGGTGACTTTTAGACGCCAGTAGAAGGTCGTCTATGTACTGGACTAACACAGAGTTCCCAGGTAAGATCAAAGTCTCTAGACATTTTTTCAAGATCTGATTAAAGATAGAGGGGCTCTCTGTATACCCTTGAGGGACCCTGTTCCAACAATACACGTGACCCTCGAAAGCAAATGAGAAAAGAAATTTGCTGTCGGGGTGCAGGGGTATCGAAAAGAATGCATGACACAAATCAATCACAGTGAACCACTCAGCATCCCAAGGAATCTGGTACAGAATCACTGCAGGGTTCGGGACAATAGGGCAGCAAGGAACTACAATTTTGTTAACCTTTCTCAGGTCCTGCACTACCCTATACTTGCCACTAGGCTTTTTGATGCCCATAATCGGTGAGTTGCACGGGCTGCTCATCACTTCCTGTATGATGTTTCCTTCCAATAATTTTTGTATTTCCAGAGTGACACCTGCTTTCACTTCAGCATTCATTCGGTAGGGCCTAGTGTTAGGATATACTGCATTGTCCTTGATGGCTATTTGTATGGGGTCCACATCTTTCATCAACCCCACATCCTTTCCAGTGAAATCCCACACCTCTGGCTTTACGGCTTCCTGTAGTTCTTGGGGCAAGTCCTGCAGGGTCAATCTTTTAATTTCTGAGTCAGGTCTAAGCAACAATAATTTATAAATGCCGTCTTCATCTGGGGTCTGTATTTCAACACCTTTTGGTGTGCAAAAGATGGTACAGTTCATTTTGCACAGCAAATCACGTCCCAGTAGATTCACTGGACTGGTGTCACAGACGACAAATCTATGCATCTGTTTAAAATTTCCAATTGAAATCTCCATTGGTTCGGTAACAGGAGTACTAATCAATTGATTAGATACACCTACTACTTGGATATTTTCTCCCGAGAGGGGTAGGTTTGGAACGTCCACTGTTCTTACAGTAGAACGGGTAGCGCCAGTGTCCAACAGAAAGGTGACATCATTTCCGTCAACCTTTCCTTCAATATATGGTCCAGACTGGTCTACCGGCAAGGAAGCGCCAAGTACGCACTCCTCGTCCTCCCCTCTCAGGCCCCGTCAGTCCTGATCATTACAAAGGAAGGTATCATTCAGCAGATACTGCGAAGTTGCTGTATTTCTGTTCTCCCCGCTTTCCCAAACCTCTATTTCTTCATTTTCTGCCTGTCTTCCCCTGTATACCTGTTTGGGTGCTCGAGGCACCTGAACTGTTTTTACCTGGGGTTGAGTCTTTCTTGGTCTTTCTTTCTGCGTCTGTGGAATTAAATCAGGAGTTTTCTCATTAACATCGACTAATTGGGGACACTCGTTTCGCCAGTGTCCAATTTCGCCGCACTGATGGCAGGGACATTTTTTCATAGCCTCTTCCCTGCTAAATTTGGGCCGGGGCTTTCCTCCACCCCCTCCCCCAGGACTTTTGTTCTCAGCATTTTTAACCATGTTACTCAATTGTTTTTCCTGTTGTTCTGCGAGCTTCACCTGAGCCCACATAACCTTCTCCTTAAGGGCCTTTTTCTTTTCTGCCATCTCGTCCTCACAGTACTTAGCGTACCGCAGGACCTCATCCATTTTCTTAGTATGCCAACAGATTTTATTGTCTTTTATCCACTGACAAATTTCAGGTCTTAAACCATTTACAAACCTGTAAATAAAGTGCGTCATATCCTTCAGGTCGATGTTGTCAATACCACTGTATGTTTTAAATACCTGCAATAACCTCTCATAGAAGGAGTGCACTGTCTCGTCCCTTTCCTGTGTTGTTCTATCTATTTTTGTCCAATCAGTTTCCTTTGCGGGCACCTTTTCTTTCAAATGCTGAATTACCTGCTCATATTTTCGCATGACATCCTTTGATGGCTCTCCTGTTTCCTTGTTTCTGGGATACTCCTCACTGGGCCAATCTATGGCTATTTTACACTGGGTCCATAAATCTACTGGAACCACAATGTCGAAAAACCCATCCAGGTCTTTCCACAGACATTTCTGTACCTTCACGAACCTCTCCACTTGCCGGTACCAGTCAACTGGTTTCTCTCGTAATTTTGGAAAATCGTTCGTGAAGGACACAATATCCTGCCTAGACCAGGGGACATGCACATATTTACCTCCTGGAACTTCGCGCATGGGGCATAACTGCTCAGGTTTTTCTACCTCTCTTAAAGCAAACTCGGGAGTCACTTGTCGGGAGCGAACTTCTTCCCTCTTTTTCGCCCACCTGCTTCTCCATTTTTCCACATCTCCCCATTTCTGCAGTACCCCCATTAATTCTTTAATCTGCAACTTCTTCCCTGCCACATTCAGGTGTTCTATATCTTTGTCTGAGAAGTCTGCTCTGTACGGTTTCTGTAAGGGCTTGGATTTTGAAATATCTACCCCCATACTAACTGCTGTTTCGGTCAGTTTTTCGTGGAGCACTCTGGTGTTCCTGGTAAAGCTTTTACATATGAACGACAATTCTTCTTCAGAGTAGGTATTCAATCGATCCAACCCCACATTTCCTGCCATTAATTCTTCTATTTCAACCCTCAGCTTATAGAGGTCTAAAGGCTTTGTTTGCGGAGTCTGCTTTTCTAATTCACGACTCCAACTCTCAATTTCATCCGGAGTTACCAGAGAGACATTCCTAGTACCTGTTGCTGTCTCTAATTTAATTTCTTTTGTATTAAAAGGATTATACCTCTGCTGTATTCCCTTTCCAGTCTGTTTGTTTGGCAATTCCAAAAACGCAACTTCAGACTCGCATTCACTGGACTGATCATCTATGATGATTGGTTCCTGTCTCGGGGTTGCTATGACTGGGGTCATGACTGGAGTAATCGGATTTCCCTGACCATTTCCGTATAACGGGACCACCGGTCCAATAGTTACTGGAATAGTCAATGCCTCAGGACTGGTATTTATCTGAGAAATTTTCTGAATTATTTCTGTTCTTTGTCTAGCTAGAGCCTCTTGCTCCTTTTCCACTAGTACCCTTCTTAGAGTTGTGTCATGTAATATCTGTGGGGTCAATGGAGGAGTAAAACTCGGGGCAGTAGGCAGAGGAGTAAAACTCGGGGCAGTAGGATGCGTTTCACTTGGTCCTCCCCCATAATTTGGTTTCGGGAATAAAGTTCCAGTATTAAAGGACCTGCGCTCTTCCCTATAGGGAGGTTGAACAAAAGGCAGTCCTGAATTCGAGGGTTTCTCTTCGCTTTCATACAAGGGTCGGGGAAAAAAGGTTTTCGTACGTGAATAATTTTCTTCCTGACTTACGGGCACTTTGGGATATACGTCCCTAGTTTCCGTCAGTTCGGGTTTTTCAGGATAGGGCAATACTTGACCACCCCCTCCCAGTCCCAGGGACCTGTCTTCTTCCTTTAGGAAGTGGCGTCGGGGAACATCTCCTACACTGGAAGGTCGGGTTCCCTCATTGTAAGGTGGCGGACTTCTGGTACAGATGTCATCTATTAATTCATCATCTGATTCCCCCAGGGCCCCCCAATGCTTACATTTTTCAGTACTTTTCTCACCCGCTCCAATGTTATGACATGCCGGCATCATGGGAAACAGACCCTCAACAATCATGCTCTGTCTCCACTGTTTCATCCTTTTATCCCTGGACTCCTGTTTCAGCCTGGGGTACCACTTGGTCAAACCCTTGTCCATTCGGGGTCTTTCTCTTTCAAAAGCCTCAATCTCCCATTCCTCTAATGCCTCATACTGCGTTAGTCTCGGTCTGGGATGCAGTTCATTCATTCGGGTTCTTAAATTAAATAAGATCCTACCATTGAAAGTACCATCTAACGGAAAAGCCAATACTCCGTCATCTTTTGTGTACTTCACCCAATTCTCCAGCCACACACAGGTATTGTACCCTCGGTCAAACATCATGAATGAGGCGGGAGTATTGGGTGCTGGGACAAGAACACCTTCCCTAGATTTAATCGGTTTGTCCGTTTTAAAATAATTTTTCACCTTATTTACAAGGGACATTTTTCTCTTGGTTCCGTACATAATATCGTATCTGTTAGCCTTCCACTGATCCCTTTCAAACCCTAGATGCCTTGGATCAGGTCGCGTCTCTGTAGTCCGCGAGTGCCACATACGACTTCTGCGCTAACTTTGTTTACAAACTACCTCCAATCAGAATACTCTTTAGAAAATTCGTGCAACCAATGGGTGCGCGACACAAAATAAGCTCCGCCAATGGGTGCGCGGCCCCTTCGTGAGACAGTTCCCACGCTCTGGCGCTCACCTCTCCTTTACAATCTTCAGCTCCTCTACCCGCCCGCTGCTTCTACCAATCCCAGCGCGGCACAGAGTGACGTCAGAGGCGCTTCGCGACTGACTCCCTCCCTTCACAAGGTAACGGAAACTTTCTTTCTTTTAAAGTGCTCAGTGCTTGGTTATTTTACAACAAATACACATTCGCCACAGTGCTCAAGTGTCTAGACAGAGAAAGAATTCTATTACTGCAAGTAAACTACTTCCATTTACTTTTCACGCGCTGCGGGCAGATCTCTTCCGCCTACCCTTCACTCTAGCATCGGTGAACCTGTTATTCCCCTAAACTCATCCACTTCTTTCCGGGATATATTCCGAGCTTAAGGTTTCTCAGCGGACCCCTCTGCTTTCACGCTAGCTCCGAGGAACCTGCTACTCTTCCGATGTGACCCTTACTAGGTTACGCCACTATGGGAATTTTGCCAATGAACCCCGTTACTGTCATTTATTCACACATGTATTCAGAAAACCCTAGTTAGTGCTTCCCGGTTATCCTAACCTGCACCTAACTTTCCTCGAACCTGTGACCTCAGGACAATGGATTCTATTCACCACTTGCCCTTTCAATTCCCCGGGGAGTTCGGACAACAAGAAACAAGACGGTTGACAATTGCATGGATTAGTACATATAACAATATAAGAACAAGAATAATAACAATACAGTAATTCATAAATTTCAGCAGCGTATTCACAAGAGAGTGATCAGTTCCCTCAGAACAGCCGCTCTTATAGCAGCATTAATATAATAGCAGCTTCCGACTTAACTAGTCCAACTAATCCTACCTAACCTTTAGCTAGTCCCTAACCATCCTCTGATCTACCAGAAAACTGATAGAGCGCGCGAGGCCACCCGACCAACAGTTTTCGCCGTTTCCGGCTTCAGGGCCCATATACTTTTCAAATCACCATATACATCGATCAGGTGACTTCACGAGCTCTATCAAGTTGGTGTGTGTGTTCCCTGCTACCAAATTTCAGTGCACCCGACTTACCATCCACCGATGCAGGTGCCTAATGACCACAATGAATCAGGGAGCTAGCTGTAAAAGGAAAAGCAGCAAAATACAAATCCAACCAATAACATTCAAATACTGTTTAAATGACCACGGACAACTGGAAGTTTTAAAATGTTTATCTAAAGTTCAATATTTTCTTGCATGAGATACAGTAAAATAAGGCAATCAATAACCAAGATAACGTAAATCACATAGGCAGAAAGAAATAATGACAGAGTAATCATCAAGGTATTAATACAATGTAACGAGAAAATACTATGCAAGTCAGTATTATCTAGACAGGGATAGACTAAGTGTGTGTGACTATAGGAGAGCTTATAATGAATAACACGCTTCACTTAAGGTGAAGGGACCTTTGAACAATCTAGGCAACGAAGTTCTAGACCATATCAGAAAATGACACACTGCTATGCAAAATATAATTTCTAACAATTGAGAAGACATAGGAATAACTTTGCAAAATTATAAATGACTGTTCAATAGTTGCGGAAAGGCATGGAAATATAACATATGCAATGTTGAACTTTATTCAAGCAAAAGTTAGAAATTCAGAAGGTGCAAGAATTTTAAGAGGTTCAGAGTAATATTTACCTAGAAAAAGGTGTGGAAACCAAACCCTGGCCACGGGTCAGTTAAGGACAGGAAACCCTCAAGGAAGGATACCCCTCAAAAGACAGCAGGTGCAGAATGGACACCCAAGACAGGATACCCTCGGAATAGGAATCAGGACAGGACCCTCAGGACAGGACAGCAAACCCTCAGGACAGGACAGCAAACCCTCAGGACAGGACCCTTTTCAGGACAGGACCAGAACCCACAGTTCGGAAGCAACGCCTGCGCTCCACCCGCTCTGCAGCTATCGATCAAGACCCCGATTGGGTCAGCGAACTCCCAGCTAAGTGCCTTGCCAGCACTTTAAGGTTCAGTAAAACCTTAGTCTATGGTCAAATTCGGACAGAGTGCTCCGCAGCGCTCTGTATCTTCAGTCACCTATTGAGTGCGTTGGGTCAGTGACAGGTCAGCTAAACCAGACAAGTCGGACGGTTCACTAGGTGAACCCAGGGTAGATATACAGTTTTGGGACAGTGTACCACCCCCCAATGTTGCAAAGTGTCAGAATCCCTCAATTTCGATTGGTCCTAAGGTAGGGTTTGGGTAACACACCAATCACAATACACGAATTGAAGCCTTCATTAACATATTTGGGTACCGCCTAGCAGATTTGGGGTTCCCATGAGCTAACAGTAGCGCAAAAATACAATGTATCATATAAGAAGCCACATTCGCTGTTCTCGCAGGGCAGAGGTGACTTTCTCAGGAGCATCTCGCCCATCACTGCCAGCTGGCTATGTTCCATCAGCCAAGGTCCCTCGTGCTGCCGAATGTCGCACAGGCGCAGAAGGGACCCCCAATATGGCTCTCCTCTCACTCAGACCCCCATTTCCCGCGGTACATGAAAAGTAAGCGAAAACAAATTAATACATAATAATGTCATCATGCAAACACATCACAGGGTTTGTACTTTTAACTCATCATCAAGAAATAAACTTATGCATTTAAATGTTAGCTACATTGAGACGAACACAAGAGCAGTGGCACGAGCAGTACCACATGATAAGCACAGCTATGAATTACGCATGCGCATAATTTTCCCTCCACTTCTGCAGACGCGTCAGGACACGTGAGTGTGGCTGACGCATATGCAGTAACTAAAATACAAGCGGCGGCCATTTTAGAGGACATGGATTAAATTCATTAGAAATACACATAGGCAAGCGTCTTAAACTTTACTCAAACTTAATATAAATGTTAGTAAGACGTACATTTATTACCTTGTTATACATAAACGAGGTTCTTGATTTCGGCAAGCCGCAAAATATGCGAAGCTTTGCTTCATCAAAGGTGTCACTTAGGAGTTTTACAAAATCCAGTGAACTAACGTGTCAATACTCTACAGTAATAAAAAGTGAAACGTGTCCAATGAAAAACGTATATCTCATAGTCACAAAATTGATTTCATTTTTTTGTAACCCTAGCAGCAGGGCACAAGCGCTAAAAATCAGAAGTGGGTGGACTAACCAAGTTAGCCTGTCTGCAAATGACATCATAGTGCATGGCATTAAGGGAGCTGGCTGCCACACAGGAAGTGCCATCTAAACCCATGACCTCACAGGAAGTGACATTAGATCTCACATGTATGTTTAGCAAGCCTATAATGAGAACATTTGATTCAACAAAAGAGATTTTACATCAGTGTTGTGCCAAAAAGTTACACAACCCAGACACATATCTGGGCCTCAAATTATACTTTTTTTTTTTAAACGTTGCCATGAAGAAATTGGCAACAAGAAGAAACATGGCAGTAACTATGTTGTCCTTAATTGGTTGCAAAGTCTGCATTTTAAAGTATATTATGGGTTTAAGGCACCTGCTGTAAATCACCACCCCCTTTTGTACCACTTTGTTCGCCATAAGTTGGCAGGGTATGCTTAGACGTGAGTCCCTTGCTCACATTGCCACTGGATTCAAGAAAGTCGGGCTGAATACGGCTGAAATGCCAGAATACGGTTCTCGGAAGCTTGTTTCCCGTACAGGGAAGGCATGGCTTGGCAGTTCGGGCTGGACTGTTCCCATGAGGCACAGGGTCAGACTGATTTGCATATGGCCATGTCCGAACTGGGGTGGCAGAGTGGGCTAAAGAACGGTGATGGATTAAACCCAGATCTGTTGACTGGGTGTGAGTGTTTGATTGGTTCAGATGCTCCGTCCATCACCACCCCCTTTTGTACCAAGATTGTTGTGTGCCCAATAAATCTCAGGGAACAATATAGTCCCAGTTTTGAATCAAAGTAGCATACAGAGTTAATGTGTCTCCTGCAAAGCACATCGTTTAACATGCAGATGACAGATTTCTTCTTTATGTAGCTAAGTAACTGTTACTGTTTCCAACACAGAGATACTTTTGTTACTTGCTGTTCATTATTTGTAATCCTAATATAGCACAGTGAGCTATGAAGGACATATGACTCCTGTACCTTGTAACCCTGTATGTAACATCCTGCACATTAATGTACACACACATGATGTATTGTCAATGTATAATGTAAACATGTGATGTAAAGCACTCTGACACCCTGCTTTGGCATGAGTAGTGCTAAAAATAAATGAAACAAAATAGTGATCTTTAAATTGTTATTTTTGTAAATACTGGGACAGATCAACATATCTAACATTCTCACAATGCATGCATATCTCTTATATACAGGGACTGAACAAAGTCAAAACCATGCCTCTCATAAATACTTGTAAAGTAATAACAAGCTGTGTGCCTTTGTTTCCCCTCAACTGTATTTGCATGTAGGTGTGAGGATCCTAATAGCTCCTAGCCAGCATACTGGAGTAAAAGGAGGCCTGATGGCCCGTTAACTTTGGCCTTTGTTTTGGACCCCATTCGATTTTAAAATTAAATTGCTGGCAAAGGCATGGCCTGACCGGAAATGGCGTAGGACGCAGATCATCCATGCTCCTGCTTCCCTTGGGCCCCAACGCATTACAAAAGCTCCTCACTGGCCCCAAATGAGGTTGGTGGTGCTGAGGCAGCTCCTGCTTGGGGTGACTACACTTTGGGCACTATATTCTCCCCTGCTCCAACACATCAGCTGCGCTGTGGTCGCTCCTGATCCTACATCAGAGCACAGCACCATTTTGGCCTTGCCCTCCCTAGGGGGGGCACGCTCTCTGACGCAGAGCAAGGCCTGGTTGGGAGTGCCTTCCTGCCCTTCGAGACCGAGGATTGCCAGGTGGATCTGATCAGGCTCACTGAGATGGTGAAGTGCTGTTCCGGCTCAGAGCTGTCCTGAACCTAGGCCTTGACGGTAGTGTTCTCATCAAGCCCTTCACCCTGGCCGCTGAAGCTGAAGGCTTGGGATGCCCTGGGAGGTGCAGGTGCAGGACCTGCTACATCTCCATCGCACCTTGCTGTCAGTGCTGGGCTGAGTTCCGCAGGCCTGGCCTGTCTAGGGTGCAGGAGGATCTCCTTCGCTCTTGCATAGCCCCCTGGACAGCTCCTGGTGAACCTGCAAACTCCGTGGCCTCTGATGTCTCCTGCAGGACTCCTTATGGGACCCTACCTTGATGCTGCGTGGCCTCTGCCTGCCCCTTCGGCTCCACAGGGCCCTAATGGGACCCAACAACCTGCACAACCCTGAGGACAGTGTTGTGAGCAATCTTGCATGCTGCGAAACAGCTCTTCTTACCCCAAGGGGCCCAGCTGCAGCGTGAAGCCGGGGTCTAACGAGTTGATGTAAAGGGATTGAGACTGAACTCCTCTCCAGGGTGCGCAGTAACTCCAGAGGCTTCCACCCCCCCCCCCCCCCCTTTGAGGGTCTAACTGGGGATCCCTCACTAGCTTGCCTTCATCTGGATGGTGCAGGGTCCTCAGCCTGACCTCTTCGTAGTAGCAAGCACCTGAAGTGCATCACTCACCTCCAAGTGGACCATTGGGGCCCCCTCACCCAGCCCTGCCTTGGGGATAGGGGACACCACTGCAGGACCTGAGGCCCACCTCTTGGGCTTTTTGGTCCCAATCTGACCCCTGGCGGAGGATTCAATGCCCATTGTGATGACTTTGTGGTACTGAACTGCCTGTGTGTCTGGTCCTGGTACAAACTACCTGCTTTCTAAGTTGTCCAAATTGGGGAGACTGGTAGTAACCTCCCAGCTGTGACCTCTGCTTTACTCTGCACACAGAGATGGACTCCCCTCCACATTCGACCCCTCCCTTGCAAGCTCCACATTTCCCCACCTCTCATGGCCTCTGCTCTTACACTAGGGTGGGGATAAGGCTGTGGCTCTACGTCCAGCACCTTCGGAGCCTGTGTAGCTCCTAACTGACCTTCTATGCCCAGGGACCGGAATGACAAGGACAGTTTAGTGGCCTCATTCTGGGGAATATCTCCTGTGGCAAAATTGAGCAGCAAGGAAGACCCCACTGTGCAGTCCTCTGAAGCCCCTCCCGCCCTTTCCATCACACAGGACTCGATGGAGACTTTCCTGGTGGATATCCGTCAGGAGCTTTGGCTCTCTGAAAACAGACTTTAAGAGCTGCCTTAATGACCTTCGCAGGGACTTGATGGCGATGGGTGACAGGGTGGACGACTTGGAGCGCACTGTAGACTCTCGCCCAGCAGACGGGGAAGAGCTCTGGAGGAGAGTCAATGCATTGGAAGAACTACATATCGAGCTTCATGCCAATTTAGATGACTTGGTGAACCAGGAACCTCGCAACAACCTGCGAATCTGAGTCGCCCCCACAGGGAGGAAGGAGAGGATATCATGTCCTTCACCAGGGATCTCCCAGGAGCCATTTTGGGGGATTCAGGGGTGAGTCCCTGGTTCTTGAGAGCGCACTGAGTGGCAGCCATGTGTCGGTGGCCTGATGCACCCCGACATCCTTACCAGGGTCCACTATTACCAAAACAAAGAAGCACTGCTCAAGCCTACGAGGGGGAAAACAAACTTTTGTTTCATGGCCACATCATGCAGATTCATCAGGATCTCACCCCCCCTGATTCTGAAGACACAGTGAGACTTTAGACCTGTGACAGAGCACTTGCGCACCCAGGAAATCAAATATCCATGGGCCCATTCCTTTGGCTTGATCTTTAGATGAAAAGGAAAACAGTGCATTGGTTTGCACCCTTACTGAGTCCAAGTCAATTCTGTGTCTCCCAGGGGACTCCCCCAGCAGACTACCCACCCTCATCCTCCTCCCAACCAGATGCTTGGCAGCCCAAGTGGCATACAGTTCAATGTTTCAGCCACAACAACAAGGCTCCACAGGCTTCTCACACAGCAAAAGCAGATATCATTGTGCACCTCCAGAAAATGAAACAGGAGTACTCTCCAATCTTTTGCCCCGCTCTTATATTTCCACCTCCTTGATTCTGCCCGCCATCAATATTTTCAGTTACAGCACTGGGCTTTCCATCCTCCCAATGCACTGGCAACTATCTACCCCCTCTACCCCATTTGGAAACGTGTCCACAGCTTCAAAGGCACCCACAGCCTGGTGTCCAAGATGTACAATGTCCTACAACAATCAAGCCTCTTCCCCCGCCACCTGTACCAGTGGAAATGGTCACCAGAAATACTCCTGCTATTATCTAGAAACAGTGGAAGCTGTTGTTGAGGGAGAACCCATAAACGCATGGAAGCATCCCTCAGCAGGAGACACTCTACAGGCATATTGTTGCAGGGTTTCTGTACTCACACAGAACTGTGCACAGAGGAGTGGAACCTCGGCAAATTAGGGTGTCCCAAAACTTACCTTAGCAACCAACTCACCCCTTACCGAGCTAGCTACAGTGTCTCATTGGACATATCAAACTCCCAATGTTTAGACAAACCAGAACATGAACTTACAGTACCTCAGGGTACGTGGGACTCATGAACACTCTTTTGTTATATTATCATTACAAACCAGAACTTGGAGTAAAGAAGACACATGTGCATTTGAAATGTTTATTTACTAATGCCGTCTTCTCAGGCGCAGTATCTTAGATAATACAAGTATACTTATTATCAGTATCAAAATTATCAGCATAGTTACTAAGACATAAAAAGCGAATGGTGACAGCATGTTAACATGCTGTAATGAATAAGAGTTAACAACACTTATATCTCACCCTCCCTAACACATATATTATATTATTAGCTAAGAAGGTCTCTTTGGGTTGTTTTAGGGCGGGCCCATACCTTAGTGTCCTAGCATGAAGGAATCACATCAGCATACACCAGCTCTCTCTGCATGTGCACCGCATCAAGTGTGTTAACTATTCTCCTGCAAAGCAATATCAATCCCGCCTCAAGCCCAAGTTGGCAAAGGCTGCACTTGTGTTATGACTATGAAGGCGTGGAGATCAGACCTCATAACAATTCCATATCGTGTTGCTCCTGAAACTTCAGCACTCTCCGTGCAGACATGGTTTATTAAACAAAACTGATATCAGAGCAATAACATATTATTCTCACCACTAGGTTGAAAGCTAAGTCAACAATTAAGGGTCATGTGCAGAAGTTGCAAGAAAGGAAAAATGGCGTTTAAATCTCAAATGTACCTATGCTAACTTAACACGATATAAGGATATATAGGAGCTATACAACACCCCCCCATGATCCGAGAACGGACTAAATAAGATAACAGAAGTGCCATCACATGAGAGCAGAATCCAATTATAAACGAGCATGAATAAAAATTCAATTATAAAAACTAATGCTAAAAAATAGCCCACAAGTATAATGTGGCTCAAGCCAATAGGCAAGCAAAAATAAAATGTCTTGACCAAAAGTCAATAAAATCAAGGAAATGCTATCAATCAGCATGTCCATTTGAGGCAGTGTCTATGATAAGACTGTATATGAAAAGTAAGCTGCAACAGCCTCCAGGAGGAAGTCACTGTCCTCATCCGAAAACAGTTCAGCCATCCAATTTAAAAGATGAAAGGAACATACGTGATCTTCCAGCACCGGATCCTCTATAACCATCAGAGGACAGCTCGGTGGGTTTTCAAGAAAACTTTGTTCCAAGAAATTTTGCGCTGCCGACAACACATCCCAGGGACCCATTAGTCCATGTGCCACCGCCAAGGCCATAATCCTTTCGTCAGAACAAACCAACTCGTGAGCAATGATAGGACTCATCAGTTGATCAAAATCGACGTCAGAAGATATTGGTCCGCAGAGACACAAATCAATGGCCCAAAGGAAATCACAGGTCAGGCAGCGAAATACAGGCTGGACACAGGTGAAATAGGAGAACCGAAAAGATAATCCAAACGCCGTGCTTAGAGTCGCCAACGGCAGTGTGCCATAATAATCAAGCATGCGGTTGCGAAACCGCGTCAGTAGCAGCTGAGCGTGGTCTTGCACAGGAAGGGCATCCATATTTAAAAAGGCAGAAAACCACCAATGCGCCAGCCGCTAATGCAAGTAAAAACGGGAACCCTCCAAATAAGGATGAAAAAATAGAATGGAAGAAGGCAGGGATGACTCCAAAAATCTTCTCAAAGGAAGTCACGAGACCACCGCTAACAACTTTAAAAAAATGCGCTAGGCCCGTTGTGGAGGATGCGTTAAAGATAGAACGGACCATGGCTCCGAAATGCAAAGGCAAATCAGTGTTTAAAAGAGCCTGAACCTCCGTACGGGTGTTAGCAATGTGAAGCACGAAAGTTTCACGGGCCGAGCTCAAGGCCACCTCTTTCTGGGACAATAGAGCTCTTATTCTAGCCATGCCGCTGAATTCTGCTCCCAAGGTCGGTATCTGTGGCCAAATGGAAGACTACCTATGTTCACGTGTGGGAGGATAAAGAACATTTCTGCAGCAAATAACTCGCTCACTAACTGTTACTATGAAAGCTATACCTTTAATTAAACCACAACAGTTTTCATTATTGAGCATTAAATAACTACCATTCTCTAACAATTTAAACGTGGGGATGATAGCAGGAACTGGCGTGCCCTGTAAAACGCAAGCCATATTCGGTCGGTCCTTGTTACATGAACCGTGTAACTGTATGTGTCTGCACATTAAAGAATGATCCGGCGTCTCAGTACACTCATCCCCTGTTAGATAAACTTCTTGTTCATCCTTGAAACATCTGTATGTGTATGGGAGTGACCAGACCTCATGAAGAAAACCGCTACCTAAAGGTTCAAAACGACCTATCGGCACATATTTCATACAATTAGAAAACTTATATAAAGCAAAAGGCAGTGTTATTAAACCGTGGATAAGCCACGTAGCAGCAGTGGCTTCTGCCACAGAAAAAGGTAAAGATTCCAACCTTTCAATATGTAGCATAGAAAAGGAAGCATCACGCATTGAAAGCAAGCGTTGTTTGTCTGTCAAATTAAACGGTGCAAATAAAGAGGAAACGTTCATGTATCCCCAGGGAACTTTACCCATTTTCAGAGTCTGAAGTGTCCATGCAAACTGCATGATTGACCGTAATTGATTTTGACCATGGTATAATACTGACACTTCATCATGCACAATATCAACAACAGACGACACAATATTATCTAATGTGTAAATTCTAGAGGAAAGCACGTTAATGCTATTGTCAACAACTGCAAGCACTTTCTCAAGATTCGCCTGATCAATAGCCCTAAGGCGTGAAGCAGCCTCAATCTGTGAGAGTTTCCAAATTTCATTGTAAACCCCATATAACCACCTTTTCGACCTGCCACTAGCTGGGCCTTTAATGAAATCATTCAAATCCACGTCTGCATTCAGTTTGGAAAGGTGATACTTAACCGCAGGTAAAGTTGAATGTTTCAGCCAAGCTTGACACAACTTGCCCACAGAGTAAGAGGTGACAGTATGACTCAAATCAAACCGGGGATCAGATCTAACAGTCTTAAAACCGTCAGTTATATTTAAAAACCTTTTTTGGCAAGAATCAGCACTACGGTGCCAAAGCAGCCAACCCTTGGGATTCATACTGGAAATGTTAAAGGAGGAATTAAGAAGCAGAGCCTGTACATCTTTAATAGACAATTGAGTAAAATTACTCCAATCCTCATATTCCTCCAACTCCGGGAAAGACGGGGCGTTTAACCTTTTAGATGTAGCCAATCCAAAGCATGTGGTCTGGGAAATGGTTTCATTTAAAAACAACATATGATTCGGGATGAGACATGCACGGTGCAAAGCCTCAGTGCCTCGTACCTGCCAGGCCCTTGAACCCCAAACCGATTTAAGGTCTATTGTTTCCTTCCATAACTCATAGCCCCCAGTAACTAATTGTAATTGTAAATAAAAGTAAAAGGATATATAGGAGCTATACAACAATATGAGAGCTCATCTCTCCACCCCCGCCCCACCCCCGGTTCAGAGAATCTTTAATTCACTCTGCATAATTCTTTCTATGTCTTGCCAATGTTACATGAATGCTTACTGATGCACCTGTTCTTTATACTGCACTAGTTTTGTAACACTGTTAAAACTTCATTAATCTGATTCGGAGTAAAACAAATAATTACAATAAAATATCCCCCCGCACGTTGGTGCTGGGAAAGGAAAGAAGAGAAAGTGCAGGTGCTGCTGGATGTGACCCAGAGTCTGAAAAATCACACCGGGACGAGTTCAGCATATTTCAGTGGGGCCCAACTCCTGGGCAGGGTGGAAAGCATCCAACCCTGAGAAAATAGTGGGTGGCGCCATCTACCCGTGTGTACCCCTGACTTGTGCCCTGCCTAGTACAGTGATACATTACAAACGAATATGCGAATTAACAGGTATTTGCAAACTTTCTTTTGTAATTTCCTGTCTGGATGCAAATTGTATGAGGAGAAAGCATGTACTGTTGTCCTGAAGAATGTTATTACGGTGTGTTGACAACTGTGATGATTAATATTTCTTTATCCTGACAGAAGCTCTTATTTACATCCTTTGCATTCAAAAGATTAAACCCCCTTCAGCAGCCTTCAGGCCTTGTACTGCTAGACATTCTCCCTTTGGAAAACTAGAGCTGCTCTAAACAAGACTGCTATTAAATCTTTATCGGGTAGAGCAATATGGAATACTATAGTATTATGTGTGTGCGATCTAAATTAATCTCGTTTTTTGAGCTTCTTTGAATAAAAAATATATAAGAATACAACAAATACAGGTATGTGTGGCTTTAGGCTTTTAATATTAGTATACATTCCTTACTAGTGCAATGAAATTTTAAACGAAAGTAAGTAGAACAGAAAAAATAAAGGAACCTATGCGCAAATATATTTTGAGCCATAATAGAAAGTAAGAAAATACTTATTAATGCCTGCCAGAAGTTCACAAAAAGAATTTCTGGCAGGCTTAAATTCATTTTCTACTGCATATTTCTTCATCACTAGGGCAGAGAAATCTTCAGTAGAGAATCCCACTTTTGTGTTTCTCTTCTTCTATGTAATTGTAAAAGACATCGCTCTTCAGTCACCCTGTATCATTCTGTGCTTTGTCGAAAGAACAAGGCAAGATCATGGGGTACACTGAGCCCTCAGCCAGATCCCTCCTCTCCTTCTTCACCTGCCACTTTAGGTGAACATTAGGCCTCAGTGAGATTATGTCGAGTGACCATCTTATGGGAAGTCTGGCATTCTACTGTGGGCTAGGGTGCAACACTGTGGAGGGACCTAGGGCCAGATGTATGACCATTCCATTTTGCGAGTCGCAAATTGCGACATTTTGCATTTTGCAATTCACAACTTGCAAAATGGAATGTACAACAGTGTCTCGGACATTGTTTGCGATTCCTAATGGGGTCGCAAATGACCTGCCTCATCAATATTCATGAGGCAGGTAGTAATTTGCGACCCATTGGGAATGGCCAGCACTCTCAGGAATGGTGGCCTCCAGCGATCATCAGACTACCATGTCTTTGACTACTTTTTCAATGAAGCAGGTTTTTTAGAAAATACAGCCTGTTTACCTGACAGAAAAACTGGATGCATTTAAAAAAGAAAAATTCGTTTTTTCCCCATTTTTTAAGAGTAGGTAGTGGTCCGTGGGAACACTGACGGCTATTAAAAAATATTTTCGCAGCCATTCACAAAGGGAAGGGGAGTGGCTTACCACCACCTTGATGTAGGTGGTAAACTGCGCTATTGTGGTCACAAAACAATCATACATAAAAGGGCGACTCTCTATTAGGAAGGGATGCCCTAGGCATGCCCCTTCCTAACAGCGACTCGCAAACCCTATTTTGTGAGTCAGCCATTGGTTACCGACTCCCAAAATAGTGTTGCACATACCACCACACTTTTTTGAGGTTGCAAACTGGTCGATTTCCAATTTGTGAGTGCTAAAAAGGGTTGTGCATCTGGTCCCCGTGTCTGTACAGAATCGGCATGGCTGTGCTGCTGGTATGTGGCTACCTATGCCTAACACATATCCCTCAGCACCTTTCAAAGACCTTGCTGTATGAATCCACTAATGCAGGCCAAAGAATTTCCATTCCTTGGGACTCAAGGTCCTGCCCTACTTTAAAGTCGGCAAAGAAGGCAGGAGAGGAGCTCATATGTACAGAGATACTCATAATCAGTTATTTATGTGGCTGACGGTCCATGCCTTCACTTTCCTCTTGTATGATTTTGGGATACAAGCCACCCGTTCTAGATGATGGCTTCCTGGAGAAGTACTTGGAGCAATGTGCACTGGTGTCGTTCAGCTTATTAAAAAATGCAGGGGCTGGACGTGGCTGAATTAAAGACTTTTAAGACTGATCACTGAACTTTTCAGCAGTAGCATGAGTTATGGAGAATTATCTAGCATGCTGTCCACCTTGCAACCTTAAAAAAGGGGAAAGCAGGCTTTTGAATAAGGCATAGCATAGAAACGGTTCTAGTGGCGGTTCTGGACAATATCAAGACTTGCAGGATGATGTACAGTGAGGAGGGTTTTTACTCTTTGAACTCTTTGCAGCATTTTATATATTCAATCATACCATTCTGTTGGACCATTTAAAATCTGACGTTAGCCGGACAGAAAATATAATGTCCTTTTGGACCAATAGGTCCAATTAGGATGCACTGCTATTAATTCAGTACACTGAAATCTTATTGCCTTGTAGTGTTCTCTAGGGAGTTGCAATATCCCCTTTCCTGTTGAACCTGTGTATCCAACGTCCTTATTCAGCACATGACATAAAATTACTTCCTAAATTTGATCAATAGTATTAAGTGTATTCCTTGGCTGAAAGAGTGCTTGCTACACAGTCATCAGTGGAAGTTGTGGGATTTTGTAATGCTTATTTGAACTCTGGAATGTTGAGAGCTCGATTGGAGACAATGGAGGCGCTCCAGGATTACAATGACTGGTATATACCTTCGGTTTCAACCTTCCAGTGTTTGTCTTGCTGTTTCACCCTTTTAATTTAGAACATTCTACCTTTAGTGGATGAAATTTTCTAATAGCCTTACAGTGCTTCTTTCTTGGGCTGTAACGGTTGCTAAAGGCCCTCTCCCTCGTAATATAGGCTCTCGCCCAGGTTCAGGGCCTTTAACAACTGGTTTAGCCCTCAGCAACAGGCTATAAGGCTATATTGGAGACAACACTGAATAAAAAAATATATGTGGAATACCAAAGCTTTGCTCTGTTGCGTTCTGGCCTGGCCAAGAGGGTGTGCTCCAAGATCTCGAGACATCAGAATGGCACCTGTAGGAAAGTAGGATCTTCTTCTTATGGTTACCCCCCAATTGTTGCTGATGTCTCACTGTGTTTGGACTAGTCTGACAGGGATCCTGCTATCCAGGACACCAGTCTATCGGCTTTCTCCCTTAAATTGCTATGTATGTACTGCAGGTACATTCCAGATTGGATACTGGGGTACTCTTATCAGTCCCTAGTATATTGTACACCATATACACCATGTACCCAGGGCATAGGTACCCCAGAGGCCTCCCATGGGCTGAAGTATGTATTATGCCCCCCAGAGAGGCCATTCAAAATGACACGACAGACCTGCTATAGCAGACTGTGTAAGCTGGTGCTTGCACCCCTTACTTAGATATAGGTTCACTATATCTATCTAAATCACTACACTTAGAAACCTATCAGTCACCTCTATGGCAGGCCTTATCAATCCTGAAGGCAGAGTGCTGGGTTTTACGTGAGAGGGTGCCTCTGCATGAGGAGGGCCCCTCTGCAGCCTTTGCAGACCATTATCTGGGGTTGTCTGTGATGCAGCCAGACATATAGGTTTAAGTGCATTACAACCTCACTGTAAATGCTAACTTTAAAACGGCTGCTTAGAAACATGTTGTGTTTGGTGTCAAGTGCCTTGGAATCATACCTTCACACCAGTAACTGGTTTGGGAGGTATGATTCCACCCATCTAGAACCACTACTGTGGGTCACCGGTCTACTCGGTACCAGCTTTCTCGACATTGGGCAGCACAAAATGGATGCTGCCTGCCACAGAAACAATTCTGCGCTCCTGCTTCTGAGCCCAGCTCACAAAGAGGAAGGCATGACAATCGGCATCCTGTCACGGGGAGGTGTAACCACCTCCCATACATGATTTAGTATATTGGGGTTGGGTGGGTGCACTCTGAGAGTGGCAGAAAGTCTGCACTGGGGGAACACCTGGTGTCCCAGCTCAAACCAGTTAAGGGTGTGCTCTGGTGTGAAACTGGACAAAGAACATGGGTGTAGCCATCCCTCTGTCCTGCCCCTCCCCTAGGAGGGTCCACAGAATCCGTCCAACCCCTTCCCATGGGTATAAAGGGGGTTACCTGCCTATAGGACTTTAGATTTAACCTGGACAAGTTTCTGCTAAAAAGAAACCAAGTACTTTGACTCTATGCACAAAGATTGCACGACTGAAGAATCTCCCTTGGAGTAACGGAGTTACTCCCCTGCAGTAGCAGGCACCTAAAAGCATCTGACCGGCTTGCTTCTCCAAATCTTTTGTGAACTCTGAAGATTTGAGCAACACAGGAGGTGGGTTCCCGAAGGTCCCTGAGGTAGATCCGACCTCTCCATAATTCTGAGACCAGTATCCCTCATGGGGAACGTGCAACCTGAACCCCTGTGCATCATGTACATTTGCAAGTGCATATGCTTGTTGGAAATCCCCAAGCTTGTGCATTGGACTCCTTGTAGTCCTAACCCCCAGCAGTATTTTCACCGACGATATCTGGCCTCCACTCACCGAGTGCTCTGTGGGCTGATGCTTTGTAAACTTGCTTGAGGTCTCTTCGCGACCCATGGTCCATTGGCCTGTGGGTCCTGGTGAGGGTGACCTTGTTTGTTCTTGGGCTTACCTGGTTGCTCCAGATGTGCCCTGATTCTCCATTGCTTGGAGAGTGCCCTGGACCTTGCTGGTCCACACCGTAACCTGTTTGCTCTGCCAGCGTGGGTTGCATTTGCCAAGGCTTGTTGGTGCTCCAGCAGACATCGACCCCTCAGCACTCGACATCTATTGTGGGAAAGCTCACCTCCGGATCCTGGTTATCCTCAACATCTCCTGGTCCTCGTGGCTGCAGAGTCAAGCATCCCTTTTTCGCACCTTAAGCACCCGACAACAGCGGGCATTTGACTACCGAGCCCCTGGTCACCTGATGCGACCCAGACTCTGCCCCCTCTGTTTTCAGGTTCCTCTCACCTTGAATCCAGGCTTGGATTCCACTGGACACTCTTCGCCTTCCAAGCAACAGTACTTCATTGCAGCTCTCCATTGAAAACGACGATGGTTTCCAACGCCACTTCACCCCTATGCACCCGGCTCCTCTGGGATAGGTAACATGGGTACTTCGGTACTCACTGGTGGGTTGGCTCTAGAACCTCCAATGTTCCAACGGGTTTGCTCAAAGTCCTCGTAGAAGTGTCCTTAAACTGTAACTTTACAAGCGCTACTTTCCTATAGAGTTGTACGGAGAGCGCTGTCATGTTTCCTCACTGCACCAGTCCTCCGTGGGCTACCTGTGTCACTCCTCTGGGTGGTTCCTTGGGGTCCCAGTGATTCTACGTGTTCTAGGCACTGTGTCTACTGAAGTCATGATTATTATACCATTTTTTTAGTATATGGTTCTGTCTCCCCCCCGGAGCCCGCTGTGCATTGTGCGAATTACATATGTTCTATCAATCCTGTATTGTGTGCTTTATGTTCTAATCTCGTGTAGAGATTAGTAACGATGGTTATAATAATAAATACATATTTTTATATAACTACTGTGTGGTTCTCCTTTCATTTAGTCATTAAGGAGGTGATATTCTGGTAAAACAAGCTACTTTACATTCCTTTAAGATTAAGCCTGAAGGTGTTCTCCACAGCTACCACTTGGTTAGCTTTCTAAAGGTTATCTTTGACCTCATACATCATACGGGTTATGTGGACAGGTACAGGGTGCCCTCTTTAATTAGTAGGCAGCACATACCAGGCCACCTTCTCACAGCTATATTTAACAAAGAAGGGAGGTAGAGTACAACGTAGGATTCCTACTCCACGGGCACTGATAAATAAACAAGAAGAATCCTACTACCAGTGTTTAAAAAGGGGAAGAGGGGGGAACACTCAGTATTGTGTAAAATACCCCTCACACACCAACAGGCCCCTTGGTGTCATGCTTCATCATCGGGGTCTTCGCACCCCGCTAAAGGGATGCGGCACGCTACAACCTGCGACTACGTGGGAGCGTTAACAAATTAGACTATGTGTGGTGTGTGTTGAGTGTAAGTGAAAGAGGGATAGATGTGAGTGGGAGGTGTGGTGAAAAATTAAAAAGTACCTGGCTAGTGGGTAAAATGAAAAAAACTTTATTTAGTACCCCTGGCTGGTGCTATTAAAAAGTGTGCAAAAGAACGAGGTTTTTTGTCTTAATTAGGGACAGAACCTCTGGTGTGCGTCGACATGTTTCGGTACTGGTGTACCTTCTTCAGGACGGGGCACAACTTCCCAACCCTACTCACGTTTTTCTAAGAAAAATCAGGGTTATCTTAATTTTTCTAAAAAGTGATAACACTCATTAAAGACGGCTACAATGTGCCTACAGCGGTTATTTGGATCATGTAATCACATGTCTCATGGTTTTTGCTGTCTATCGCATCATGAGCAAGTCCTGAGCATCAAGGTAGGTAGGTGGATCCACAATGAGATCCGCCTATATTGGCCTCCTTCTACCACCTTGTGCTGCTCCGCCTCTTTCACTTACACTCAACACACACCACACATAGTCTAATTTGTTAACGCTCCCACGTAGTCGCAGGTTGTAGCGTGCCGCATCCCTTTAGCGGGGTGCGAAGACCCCGATGATGAAGCATGACACCAAGGGGCCTGTTGGTGTGTGAGGGGTATTTTACACAATACTGAGTGTTCCCCCCTCTTCACCTTCTCACAGCACCTGAGAATGCTGTTCAATTAAAAATGATAATTTCTTCTCTACATTCAGAAAGTATGATTTACAGGAATTACTCTCTTGAAGTTATTCAGAAGAATGTGCCCAATTCTCTTGATTCAGAGGTTCCAGCAAGTGATTGGTGCCTGTGTACTTGCCCTTCCAGATTACTGCAATGCCATTTATCTGGGCTTACCGGATCATTTAATGTCTAGGCGGTAGCATTTCAAGTATACAGTTGTGAAATGCGTTATGGGTCTGAGGAAGTTCAACCATGTTTCACCGGGAAGCCAGTTTTTAATTGGATGACAATGAAAATAAGTATTGTGTTAAAGACACTCTGAGGCAGATTGGCTATTTCTTCACACAACACAGTACGCTAACAAAACGATGCATTGTGCAAGGGTGAAAATACAGAGGAGGATTGGCCTAGTGCTGAGGTCAACCCCTGCACTGGCATTACAATAAGGAGCAATGCATGACAACTAGCCTCTTACCATGGTGTAGAGTTGAGTGCCATCTCCCTCCAGTACAAATTCCTATGCCTGACATTACTCAGAATGATATCATGCATTAGCTATAAGCTATGCACTTCAGCAACAATGCAATGCGTGGGTATTTTGAACAAATAAAAAACATTTTGTTATTATTGTCTGCTTCAAGGAGGTATTAGGTTTTAAAGCGCATTGTACTCTGGCCATATTAGTAGATCAGGCTTTACGTCAAAACCTATGAGAGTTTATGCTGATCTGCCCCAGTAAGGCTCCAATTAAACTCATTTGCCACAAAGCCAAGCATTTTAGGAATATTGAAAAAGCACCTTTCAAGAGCAAAATACCTTTATTTCTGGAAAGCAAATACCAGCCTGTTGCTCTGCCTTGCTTTGAAAACCTTATTTAGCCTGACCTATGTCCCACACACAGAACCTACCAGGCTGGATCAGCCTGTCTGTCCTGTGCCAAGGCTCATTACTGCCTGGTTGTAGCTTTACACTCAAATGCTGCTCTTCATATGAACACTCCCAGAGTCAAGGGGACTTGTGCAAGAGGGAAAGTGGTGTGGGTATTTGGACCCAAGCTCTGAAACGACCTGCCTCTGGAACTCTGGGGCATATTAGCAAGGGCGATATTGCTGCTTTAGCTGGACTTTTTCCAGTGAAAGCGGGACATTTTTGTCGCCCTATTAGCAAGCTGTCACTATCAGCAGTTAGCGACAGCTTGTGGGCGATAGATACAGGTTTGGGGCCCTCTTTGCATGTCAGCGATATTTATCGCTAATGGCATGCAAAGTGGGCGTACCCAACCTGTTAGCAACTGAAAGCAGTCACTAACACAGCTATCGCCTATTAGCAAGGCAGGCGAAGCGATAAAAAACTCTCGCTAAGCGCGATTATCGCCAAAACCTAACGCCTGCTCAGACCACTTCTTAACCTGTATATCCAATGCGAGGTGGATATTCAGGTTAAGTCCCCATTAGCGATAATGCCTGAATATCGCTGAATTTCCAGCAATATTCACGCATTGAGTCGCTATCGCCGGACATTTTATCGCTTTGCAGATAAACGTTGCTAATAGCACATTATCACTGCGATAATGTCCAGCGATAGCCGGTGCTAAGAAAAATTGCGCTAAGCACATTTAGCGATAATTATCACTATTTGTTGCTAATAGGCCCCTCTATGCTTTTTCTAGTTTTGCACCACTTAAATGTGGAATTAACTCCCATTCATTTGCTTAATTGTATTCACACTGTCTACTGGTTAATATTTGTGTCAGAAGGGAGTGGATATGCTGATGCTTGGAATGTTTGAGTTTCCTTCAAGTCATTGTCTTATAATTTTCTGTTTGACATTAAGGGATATGAACCAGGGTCTATCAGCAGACCCTGGATTTTTTGAATCTGCACATTTGAAAAAACAAAATATAAAACATTACTTGTGTATTTTCAGATCTAGACTGCTATTTTGACCAAATTACAGATCCCCAAAATGAATGCTTTTTTATCTTCTTGGTATAATCCTTCTTTCCCAAGTTTTCTAATGATGCATTTGCTTAAGTCTCAGCTTGATTAAAATTACAAACCCTATATGGATGTAAAATATTCCATTTTTTTGATATATTAGTTACCAAATATTTTATTCCGAATCAGGGCTTTTTACAAGTATCTACAGATGCGTGAATATTTTACGTAAACATCTTTTATTAGTATAGAATCAATTCCATATACACAAGCTGTACCCTCTAGCAAACATAAAGACATTATGAGTAGGACATATCAGCTGCTCCTAGAGAAACAGGTGTGTGATATGCAACTATTGACCAACTTCTTGACGCAAACACTAGATGGATTAGCTCATCAGCATTATTCATTGTCCTCGGCATTTGCCATAACGAATACATTATAATTCATACAAAGATATATATTTTTTAAAGTACAACGTTTAAACAATTACATAATACAAACCTATACAATTTAAAATCCGTTATTTCTCAATTTACCACTCATGATACTGGCACTTCAAATATCCATCGAAACTGCAAGAGAGATCTTTGGCTGGATTAGTTAAGAAAACTATTGATTGCCATCCTAAATTTGTAAATATTTCTCGAATCAAAATAGATTATTACAGGTTTATACAAGATATACATTATACTCTAAATTGACTGCACTCTTGCGGCTGCAGTTCGGGTTCAAAATGCTTATGTTGCACTAACGAAGGTGATGGCACTATATTTTTGTAAAATCTTTGTAAAATTTCAATTAATAGAAAGATTTTGGCATGATGTTTTGCGTTTTTAGGCAGATTAACAGGTGTTATAATTCCCCCCACATCTACATTCATAGTACTCTGTTTTTGATTACATGCATTGTTTGTGTTTAGTTCTCGCCAGATTGTGAATAGCCAGACTATGACTTAAAAAACACTGACTTTGAGGTATGGTGAAATCAAGTAATTGACATAAGTGGCATGGAGGTTTCTATTACGCCAAAGGATGGGAAACATCAGTATCTGAAAATTATCTGTGAACCACTGATATCATTTTTAAATGGCTTAATGGTGAAATCCTTATTCCGAAAGTTTTGATGTAAAATTAACATAATGAATTTCTATTTTTATATATTTATCTTATGTTACTAGTAACACCATTTCAATTAACTATATAGTTCTTTAGGTTTTTAGCCATTTGCCATTTCTACATCTGCAAAAAAAGTTTTAAAAAGAATATACATTGAAAACAGTTATTAAAAAAAAGTTACTGCTGTCTGGTCAATGTTAGGAAATGTGAGATATTAGCCAAAATGTGAGTTTTGCAATGCGTATGTGTAGGAAATGTCAGTGAGGGGAAGGCAAGATGGCGGTCGACTAAGACCGTAGTGCGTTGGACCGGTGCTGGGGCTGGAGAAAGAAGCCTTTCAGTAGCTAAATGGCAGCTACTGATATCTAAAAAGCATGGCAAGGCAATGGCAATAAAATTTGTGTCTAAAGGAGAAAGAAAAACATAGTAATAGCTCAATAATCTCTGATGGCGCTGGATTCCTTTAAAGCTGAGATAAATGCACCGCCAGGAGCTCACCTGAAGGTTCTCTTATCGGCTTCGCTGTCATCCGCTTCTTGTGCAGTGCTCGGCGCTCGGGGGTTTGTGTGAAGGGAGGAGGCGAAGCGGAAACCGGGCAGTGCACTGTCTGTCCTGTGGAAGAAGAAGAAACATTCATGGCTCCTAAGAATGCTGGAACCGCCGCCACAGCCAAGGCGAAGGCTGCTGCAGTGGCGGCAGCAAGGCAGGCTCGACGTGAGGAGCAGGGGGCCAGCGCTGAGGCGGTTGCCGGGTTGAAGGCTGCTAGTGCCGGAAACGCTGGAGCTGTGAAACGAGGAGCCGCGGTGTCAAGGACGGGGAGTACAGCCAGCCCCACAGTGGCTGACCTCCTTCGACGTACACCGGCAGGAGTGCTTCCGGGCCAAGCCAAGCAGAGCAAGCCGGGAGAGCAGGCTGTTCCACAGAGTAACCTTGCAAACGCCGAGACTGCAGCAGCGCCCAATAATGAAGTAAGTGGGCTTGTGTCGATAGGGGAGGCGGCAGGGGCAGATGCAAACACTGTTACCATATCCACGATCCCCCAGAATCAGATGGAAAATGCCTCCCCTGCACCTATGCCGACCCATCAAAAAGTTAATAGTAATATTAACAACACCAGCAATACTGTAAATGCCGATAGGGTGGAGGACGACAGAACAACCACAGCATTGACATCTGTGCCATGCTCGGAGGTGCCCCTATCTGATATAACTGTTCAGGAAAGGGATGTGCATAATTTACAAGGCGACATTCACAGTGCAAACAAACTAACTAATTCTACTGACTCCCAGACCCTATTATTGGACAAAGTGACAGAGGGAGATGATTTGGGCAATATTAGAGCTGCTGATACAGACGCAGAAAAAGACCCTAGTGATTTGTACTCTTTCTCTGATGACCTTGGTTGGTCCAGCGATACTTGCTCTTTATCGACTGAGGGGAGTGATAAGGATAATGATCCAGGCCCCCAAAAAACTGTAATAAGAAGAAAAAAGGGGCACCATGGCGCAACGGATCTGGCATGGGACTATACCCCTTCAACACAGCTCACGGCTCAACAATCAGTTCAACATACGCCGATAAATTCAATACATCCAGTACAACCTCCTCAACAAATTGGGGGCCCTGATCTCACAGAGCCACTCTCTGACTCACCTGCAACTTTGGATACAGTTATGGAGACAGTGCTCCAAGCAATTGCAGCGCACAGGGAAGAGACTTCACACAATGGGCGTAAAGCCCAGGCAGCCCTCCGTAAGGTGCAAGGGGTGGTACGCAGGTTAACCAAAACTGTGAATACATTCGGGGATAGGATGACTGATATCGAGTCTCGTATTGTCTCCGATGAAACTGAGATTGCAGCAAATCATGAGCTAGTCGAGTCTAAGCATGGGCGGATTTTGCGGATCCACGATTCGCGGATTTGCGTATTCACGGATCGTGGATCCGCAAAATCCGCGGATTTTGCGGATTTGCGGATCGGCGGATTTGGGGCAGGGCTTCCATGCCAGGACCATTGTGCCAGAATGAACCCTGCCCTTCATATTTATTCAAGAAGACGCCACCGTTTTGTGCCATACCTCTACTCAACTGGAGTACTTTCTACTGGATAATCAGTAAGTGCTACCTCGTTGGGTAAATGTATAGTGCTTTTACTACACTACAGCTGCCTAAAGTGCCAGAGAGTTGTCTACAGCGACCAGGTGTGTGTTACTATCCAATCGCGCCGAAGGGCGCAGGGGTCCCTTGAGTGAGCTATCATAGTGGGTAAATGGCGGGAAGACGGTGCACACCACGAGTGTGTGGGCGGGGCCAAACGGACGGGGCTTCCATGCAAGTGCACATGCCTCTTGTGTGTATAAAAGGTCAGAGACCGATCAGAGCAGCAGATGAAGATACAGAAGCTCCTGGCCACAGGAACAGCACGAGCATTGCGCTCGTGAAAGTCAAGGATGCAAAGGCCTCTGTCCAGCATCACAGCTGTTTTCGATGATATATTTGGGAAGAAGGCACATCTGCCCAGCCTTGACAACGCTCACGATTGTTTTTTGGGCCGATGAATGAGTCACTGAATTTAAGCTTCAACTAGGGCACATGCTTAATTGATATCTGTAAGTGCTTCCGGTTGAGGTTTAATTTTTGTGCCAGGACCATTGTGCCAGAATGAACCCTGCCCTTCATATTTATTCAAGAAGACACCACCGTTTTGTGCCTGTTGTAACTATTTTACGATGGCGCCGGCAAGCTGCCAGCGCCATCCTAAAATAGTTACTAAATTAGCTTCAACAGGAAGCTCTAATAGATAAAATAAAGCAGGTGCTCGAGCATCTGCTTTATTTTATCTATTAGAGCTTCCTGTTGAAGCTAACTTAGTAACTATTTTAGGATGGCGCTGGCAGTTTGCCGGCGCCATCGTAAAATAGTTACAACAGGCCAGCATGGCTTGAACTTTTGCCCCCGGAATCCGCCGCTCGCGGATTTGCGAATTCGCGGTAAATTCGCGGGAGTTCGCGGATCGCGAATTTACCGAAAATTCGCAAAATCCGCGAGCGTAACGGATTTTGCGCTCATGCTTAGTCGAGTCACATGAAGCAGAGCTTGTAGATGTAAGGTGGAAACTAGAGGACTTTGAAAATCGCCTCAGAAGAAATAATCTCCGCGTTTTAGGAGTTCCAGAATTAGCAGAGGGGGAAGATGCACGCTCTTTCATCATTAAAATATTTCAAGACTCTTTTCCGGAACTATCTAGTTGGAACTGGGACTCAGAAATACAGCGCGCCCACCGGGTGCCCATGTATGCTAAACAGCCTTTGAGATCCGGGGGTTATCCACGTGCAATACTAGTTTACATTGGCAATTTTTTGCTTAGACAAGCAATTTCTGAGAAAGCTAGGCCAGAGGCAAACCGAGTTAGTGGTAATATTTCATATTTTGTCCGCCCTGATTTTTGCCACGCAACTGTTGAAAGGAGGTGGCGTCTTCGCCAGTTGATCAAACCTTTCCAGGAAAAGAAAGTGGTGGCATACCTGAACAATCCTGCCCGCCTCAAAATAATTAATGGGGCCGAGACAAAATTCTTTACGTCCGAAATTAAAGCTAAAGAGTACCTAGAAAGTCTCTAATTAAGCTTTACTCTACTCTCTCTCTGCAGGATATAGGATGATATGAGCAGGGTATGACTCGATAATTATATCCACAATAAGCTCACTAATCTCACAGTGTTACTAGCTATCTTACCTGTAGAGGGGCCTACTAGTGTTTTGTGTTTTTCTCCTCTCTTGGTTTAATGTTGCTGTGCTTTAATTGCTAGAAATGATCTTAGCTACCGATTTCTTAAACGGATATGTTTACAGAATAATTATGTGGCTCTAGCGCCGGTCCGGGGAAGCACATTCATCAAATAGACTCTTATGGAGTCTAATTGCCTCACTTGGGGTGTTGGGGGGAGGCTGTTGGGGGGGAGGAGTAGTAGGAGGGGGGTAGGGTTGACAGTCAGAAGAGGGGGAAAAAATAAGGGAGAAAAAGGAAACTTCATATGCATACGGAAATTCTTAAAACTAATAAAGAGATTATTTGTCAAAAATGCAGAAGAGTTTGTCCGGGAAACAAATTCCAAAATGTTATGGGGAGGATAAAAATAGGCTCTTGGAATGTGGCAGGTCTCAACGATAGAGCAAAGAGAGCTAATGTGCATGAATTAATTAAACAAGGGTCCTATGATGTACTATGCTTCCAGGAGACCCATATTGCGTGGGAAGATAGGGATTTGATGAGAATGCCTGGGTATGATTTGCTGGCAGCCACTACACAAACTTCGAAAACTTGTGGTGTAGCTATTTTTGCCAGGAGATTTCTTGGACAGCCCAAACGTAAGTTGGTTGACGCCTTGGGTAGATGGGTCATTATTGAGCTAGAACCTGGTATTACAATCTGCTCAGTTTACGCTCCTAATCTCGATGATGCACGTATAGTTGAAGATCTTGAATTAGAACTGGCATCTTGGCCTAGAATATTGGTTTTCTGTGGTGACCTGAATATTTCTTTAAATCATGTAGGATCACCTCAAAGCCAGTATATGTCCACCTATGCGGGGAGAAAACCAAGAGTGTTATCTCAACTTATCGAGAGCTTGGATCTAATAGACATCTGGGCTGCTAAGCGGCAATCTGATCCTGGGTATACTTATTTTTCATTTCCCCACAGCACGTATGGTCGAATCGATTATTTTTGGGTTGTAAGAGATCATGCCGTGAGTGCAGAAATAGATAGGAGTCCAAAAACACTCTCGGACCATAATATGCTTACCCTTACTATTAATATAACAAATCTCCATAGGCCCAGCTCCACCTGGACATTCAATAAGAAACTGCTGTTTAACATCGAATATGACTATATAAAGATCTGGGCGCAGGCTTATTTTGATTGTAATCAATATAGTGCATCGAGGTCTATAGTGTGGGATTGCTTTAAAGCCGCTCTCAGAGGAGAGACTATGAGTTTTGTTTCTAAACAAAGGAAAGAGCTAAATCAGGTTAACCAACAGCAAATGAAAGAATTGGCCATAGCTGAGCAAGATCACACAGCAGACTTAATAAGTGGTAAGGAAGGTATAGAATCACTACGCAAACTATTAATTCTCAAAGTTAAAATTAATAGTAGGATCAATCTGAAGGCAGCAGAAACCTTCCAAAGCAGCCGTAATAAAGTATATGAAGATGGCGAAAAGGTTGGAAAGCAATTAGCTTTGTTTACCCGTCAAAAACAGTCACTCAATAAAATCTCCAGTATTAAGTCAAATGGCAGAATATATACTGAATTCAATGAGAATGAGATGCACACCATTTTATCCACTTTCTTCAACAATTTCAACACAGCTAATCTTTCAAACAATTCTGGCGTGCAAAGCTTTCTACGCGCTTCATCCCGTTGCGCTGCTGCTCCAGCTTTAAGAAACCAGTGTTCACGGTGCTGACAGAAAGAACGAACCACCTGTAGGTCATTAGCAAGGGCGGTAACAGACACAAAACATAAAGCTCAGGGAAGTAGAATATGTTTGGAATAAAATGGAATAGGCGCGCGATGGCACGCTATGAAAAAGAAAGATGCAGGCACTGGCTCGAGATGACCGGGGTTGAACGGGAAGTGTTCAGCTGATGTTTTAAACTGTGTTAGCATGCCATGGTAAGCACATGAAATTTTTCAGATGGTTGTTTACTTTTGGCTACGATTAGTGCAATCAGTTACAGAGTTAAGGGGTGTACCTTATTTTTGCAGCACGGAGCTACTTGTTATAAATAGATAAGACCAAAACATGAAATTCGGGAATGTAAGAGTTACTAATCATGAGTGTTTCATTTAGAGACACAGTTTTTATAAACATGTGCTCGACAAAGTGACCACGAGAAACCTTTTTGCGCATTTTGGTACATTGTTATTAAATGAAATATTTTGTTTGTATTTCTAGATGCCCCTGACGAAGGGAATGTTATTTCCGAAATGCATTGGGCTTATGAAAATAAATCATGGCATGAAATTCACCCTCTGCTTTTGAGTTTTGATTGAAGATGGAGGATTAATGGATTGAATAAAATGAATTGAACAGAAAAGAAGCAAAAAATGAACGGAGAAAACTGTGAAAAGATTAAAAAGCATATGAACTTAATTCATTGGATTCAAGCTACTAAAGGGCTGTGCAGCTTTGTGGAACCAATGCAGAATATATACTGAACCTAATGATATAATGGATGTCTCTAAAGACAATTACCAAAATCTATACCGTAGTGAGGAGACCCTTTAGCTAGATGAAATTAAAGAAGCCTTGCGGCTTTGGTTAATGGAGTGTCGTTCGAACAATATTCTAGATCCGATCACTAGAGACGATCTAGATAAAGATATCACGCTACTAGAATTGCAATTAGCCCTGTCGGAATTAGCATCTAATAAAGCAGCAGGTCCGGATAAGATCCCTCTCGACCTCTACAAAATCTTGGGCGGAGTCATTACACCATACTTGTTAGATCTATGTATAGGCATTCAGGTGAATGGCAATACGCCAACATCCTGGAAATAAACCAACATAGTGATATTTCCCAAAAAGGGCAAGCCCCTAGATCTGCCCACCTCATACCGCCCGATTTCCCTGATTAACTCAGACTCAAAAATGTACGCGAAGGTCTTAGCCAACAGGCTCAGGAGGGTCATAGAACGTCTGGTCTCCCCGTGGCAGCATGGCTTTATACCCCATAAAGGAACCACGGATCATACCCGTAGGGCAATAGCATTATTTGACATCATGGCTTAGACGGGGGGGCCGGATGTCTATGATCCTCCTTGACCCCGAAAAGGCCTTTGATAGAGTCTCTTGGAAATATCTCTGGGCAGTATTAGAGTGTAACAACTTTGGGGCTGGGTTCATTAAATCCGTTCAAGCAATGTATCAGAATCCAATTGCTAAAATCCAGACTATGGGCCTCGAATCTAGAACACTTAATATCTTAAGGGGCACTGATCCAGCGGCCTATAGAAAATATATCATAAACTACACTACCCAACTTCATAATCTATAAACAAAATTCTATACTAAATATGGACCCATTTATAAACCTGACATATTTTGGGCCTACTGAATCAGGTGGTCAAATTAAATCTATATACACATTATCTACAATCTATATACAATTTATACATCTGCGAAAAGAATATTGTCATTAGAATAAAACTATACCATTTAAATGACCACCATTGGCGACGTGATCTAGCTAATAGTAACCTACACTCCTGAATAACCAAGACCAGCTTGTTTGTCAAAAGTAAGATTTTATTTACTAAATTATGGTATATAAGTTGATAGTTTTATAAATGAATTTTATTTGCAATAAAGCAAACATGATGGTAAGAAATATGAGAAAAATACAATTTAAGCAAATGGATCAAATTTAAAGTGAATATATAAAGTTTAGCATTTCTAAAACCTAATTTCCTAACTGAGCTAAATAGATAGAAATTAAAGTAAAGTTCTTTGAGGATTCTTACGTGCTCCACGCAAAGTCCAGCAGCACTTCACCCTCATCGGAAAGTCAGAAAGCAGCAGCCAGCCCATCCCTAAGGGCATGACTTTTTATACCTTTCTACGCTAACTAAACTAGCAAAGGAAAGTTTTCAGAAATCTTCGACGTCCCATTGGCTGAGAGTGACAAGTGACATGTCACCCACTTTTCAAAAAGTTCCATTACATCAAGTTTCATAAAGACCATTGTCTCTTCCACGTGAAGCCAGAAGCTTCCTCATATTGCAACAAATGTATTAAGTCATTCTCGCAGCGTCCATTGACTTTCACTAGACT
Organism: Lissotriton helveticus; assembly: GCF_964261635.1. NCBI lineage: Eukaryota > Metazoa > Chordata > Amphibia > Caudata > Salamandridae > Lissotriton > Lissotriton helveticus. Next base: position 890,975,340 of record NC_136063.1, on the reverse strand, counting down.
TCCGCGGATGCCAAGTTAAGGCTGACAAAATGTTCACTTTCGACCTTGGCCATGTCCGACAGAATGATGTCAGCTCATCAGTTTTTGCTTTGTGAATGCAGCTTTAATAAACGCTTTAATTCAGAATGGGCGTCTCGTGACTTTTGCAGAATTATAAGTCAGCTCTTTTCTCTTCGACTCAAGTGACTAGGCCCAAAAGCAGGCAACTTATGATTTCTAATATAAAACAAACACAAGAAAAGTATTAATGTAAGAAATAATGTAGATTCTGTATCCACCCCTTGGTTCACTAATTAATTAGCCAACCCTTATTAATCTAATGTTACCTAGCCATTGCAAACAAATAAAGCAGCGTTTATATTTACCAGTCTCCGTTATTCCATGAGACCCAAATGCATCTAGAATAGTAGAAATGACATCACACAGACAAGGAAAAGCAAAACAAGCACATGCTTCTTTTAAGTTTGCAGCAGTTAATATTGACAAAAACGAAAACAATATTTTATTTTTATTATTTTGCACGAACAAAAAGATGCAACAATTATGCACGTTTATGAGCACACATGTTAGTCCCCCCATGTGTAAAGTTTAATCTAAGTTATATTAGCACGACATATCACAAATCATTAATATTATTATTCATGTTATGGAAATGTGACTTCACGAGATTAAACAAATTTTTGTTTTCTATCTCGCTCCATCAACTCCCTCATCTGGTGATTAACAAATCACCACACCAGCACTCAAAATTTTGATAATTTAAATTTCTAAGAAATCGATTCAAATTCATTTGTATCAGTAAACCTAAAAGTCTGTTTCTGCATAATCTTTGCAATTAACATGACGCTCTCTATGTAACTCCTGTAACTCGATCTCCCTTTTTTCTTCTTTTCTGAGTTTATAGATTCTTTTCTTTTCTTTCAACTGTTTCTTTCTTTTATGTAACAAACAACCTAATTTGGTCAAAATAAAAATGAATACTATTATAATCAAAGGTGCCAGAATCTTGCCAAGAATTGAACTTCCGATATTATGAAACCAGTTTTTAATTGCTTGAAACCTTTTTGAAAGTTTCCCTGTAAAATCATCTTCTTCTAAAGGAATTATCTCTGAATGCATTTGTGTAATATTCTTAATATACATTTCAATATTCTTACTTTCATCCGGAATATATGTACAACAATGTTGCACATGTAAAATGCCACAGACTCCTCCCTCTTTTGCTAAGAGTATGTCTAAAGCAAGACGGTCTTGTATTACCATAGATCTAATTGCAATAACTTCAACATTCACTAATTGAAATCCATCAGCTGTATCAGTTGATAATCTATCAACTATAGTGGACAATTTTCTGATTCTCCCTGCATTTAGGGTTATACCAACAAAAGGTATTACAGCTTGAAAAATATCTCCCAGAACTTCAGTAAAAGTTTCTCTTTTAGCTCTATTTACATAATTATGAATTTTAAACAATCCTTCTGAATCTCTGTCAACATGAAACACTTTAGGAAAAACAATTCCCACATAACAAGTTCCATACCAATGGTCTGGAAGGTTGTAGTAGGCTTTGTCACCACAAACAAAATAAATCCCAGGAAAGATAGGATCTTTTCCACCTTTAAATCCCCAACCTCCCAAAATCTGATAAGTATCTTCACAGTTACTTGCACCTACAAAATAATTATCAAAAAGTGTGTTATCTCTTCTAATGCAAAGTTTTCCACTAACTGGTTTGTCTATGTGAATTGCAATATTTTCAAGCATTTTGCCATTTAATTTCTCATCCTCTTTCTGCCAGAAAGCAGATTTAGTCTGCTTGACTAATTCATTCCTCTTATAAATTGCTCTTCTCTCCTCAACCATGTTCAAGAATTTCTTTCCTTCAGCACTTAATTTACATGTTAGATTATTCTTATAAGCATACTCATATGTGAGTTCATTAGTAACAAGGAAAAATTCTCTCATTTGTTTTGCTTTCTTATGCTTATTTAAAGCGTTATCAATCTTAATATTCGCAAAAATTTCATCATAATTTGAATAGTAATATTCTAAACGTCCAGTTTGATAAAATAAACTAGTTAATACACTACATGTTACAGCATAAGTGAGAGGAAGCATATTATATGTTACTCCCTCAGAAACAGAAGCAGGTAACTTAACACAGAAATAGCAGTCTTTAGCATCCATTACCTTAACATATTCACTCAATAGCTTTGTGAATGTATTACTTGAAAAATCACCTATTGATTTGTCTTGATGAATGTTAGGCTGATGATCAATAACTTTTGCAGACGCACTATGTTTAGTTTGGCTAACCAGAGCTTTGCTTGTTATGTTAACTTTATGTAATTCTCTATTCATTTCTAAAGGGATAATCACAGCTAGTACCAACCAGAGCAGAACTAAAATGAGCAGACACACCAGAGTCATCTTACAGCATCTTTTAAAAACAGAACACTTTGAAGTGCTCTCCTTAACATAAGGCATTTTTGGTTAGTTTTAGCCTCAAAAAAATAAAAATAAATTTTAAAATTCTAAATTTATATTTACACCCCCCTTTTAAAATATTTTTATTTTTAAAATCCTAAACAAGATTTCTTCGACCTTATGTCATACATAAGTTTTCTTCAACTAAACAGTTTTTCTTCGACCTTGTGTCAACTAACAATTTTTCTTCAGCCTTTTGCCAATTTAATATCTCTGTACTTCAATCATTGTCACTAATTTCTTGGATTTCGTTTTCTTCTTCACTACTATCATATATGTCAATAACAGGTGGAATTACTAAGTAAGTCCACTCAGGAGACTTGTATTTTTGGTTTGGTCTTATTATTCTCTTCCCTTTTCTCGATATCACTTCAATTTTCCTTCCAACTCCAACTTCTTTTCCAGGACTCTTTTGACTACTGATTTCTTCAACTTGTTCTATTGGCTTTTTGATCAATCTGACTCTCAATCTTCCACCTGGCCAGTAGTCTGCTTTTCTCACGTACTTCTTCTTTGGTTCAGAATTATTTGATTCTGACTTCCAAGTTCTTTTCTTTCCGTTTTCACTTTCACCTTCTGATCCAGCGGGCTATAGAAAATATATCATAAACTACTCTACCCAACTTCATAACCTATAAACAAAATTCTATACTAAATATGGACCCATTTATGAACCTGATATATTTTTGGGCCTACTGAATCAGGTGGTCAGAATAAATCTATATACACATTATCTACACAATATATACATATTTATACATTTGCAGAAAGAATATTGTCATTAGAATAAAACCCAACCATTTAAACGACCACCATAGGCGACGTGATCTAGCTAATGGTAACCTACACTTCTGAATAACCAAGACCAGCTTGTTTGTCAAAAGTAAGATTTTATTTTCTAAATTATGGTATATATATTGTAAGTTTTATAAATGAAATTTATTAGCAATAAAGCAAGCATGATGGTAAGAAATATGAGAAAAATACAATTTAAGCAATTGAATCAGTTTTAAAAGAAATTATATAAAGTTTAGCATTTCTAAAACCTATTTCCCTAACTGAACTAAATAAACAGAAATTAAAGTAAAGATCTTTGAGGATTCTTACGTGCTCCACGCAAAGTCCAACAGCACATCACCCTCATCGGAAAGTCAGAAAGCAGCAGCCAGCCCAACCCTAAGATCATGACTTTTTATACCTTTCTACGCTAACTAAACTGGCAAAGGAAAGTTTTCAGAAATACTCGACGTCCCATTGGCTGAGAGTGACAAGTGACATGTCACCCGTTTCTTAAAAAGTTCCACAAAATCATGTCTTACAAAGACCATTGTCTCTTCCACGTGAAGCCAGAGGCTTCCTGCGATTGCAACTTTGTATTAAGTCATCCTCGCAGCTTCCATAGTCTTTCAGCACGACTTCCGCGGATGCCAAGTTAAGGACTGACAAAAAGTTCACTTTCGACCTTGGCCATGTCCGACAGAATGATGTTAGCTCATCAGTTTTTGCTTTGTAAATGTAGCTTCAATAAACGTTTTAATTCAGAATGGGCGTCTCGTGACTTTCTGCAGAATTATGGATCAGCTCTTTTTGTGCGGCTCAATTAGCTAGGCCCAAAAGCAGGCAACTTATGTTTTCTAGTATAAAACAAACACAAGAAAAGTATTAATGTAAGAAATAAAGTATATTCTGTATCCACCCCATGGTTCACTAATTAATTAACCCACCCGATTAATCAAAATGTTACCTAGCCATTGCAAACAATTAAAGCAGCGTTTATATTTACCAGTCTCCGTTTATCTATGAGACCCATATGCACCTAGAATAGTAGAAATGACATCACACAGTCAAGGAAAAGCAAAACAAGCACATGCTTATTTTAAGTCTGCAGCAGTTAGTAATGACAAAAACGAAAACAATAATTATTTTATTATTTTGCACGAACAAAAAGATGCAACAAATATGCACGTTTATGAGCACACATGTTAGTCCCCCCACGTGTAATGTTTAATCTAAGTTGTATTAGCATGACATATCACAAATCATTAATAATTTTATTCATGTTATGGAAATGTGACTTTGCGAGTTTAAACAAAATTTTGTTTTCTATCTCGCTCCATCAACTCCCTCATCTGGTGATTAACAAATCACCACACCAGCACTCAAAATTTTGGTAAACTAAATTTATTAGAAATCGATTCAAATTCAATTGTATTAGTAAACCTAAAAGTCTGTTTCAGCATAATCTTTGCAATTAACATGACGCTCTCTATGTAACTCCTGTAACTCGATCTCCCTTTCCTCTTCTTTTCTGAGTTTATAGATTCTTTTCTTTTCTCTTAAATGTTTCTTTCTTTTATGTAACAAACAACCTATTTTAGTCAAAATAAAAATGAATACTATTACAATCAAAGGTGCCAGAATCTTGCCAAGAATTGAACTTCCGATATTATGAAACCAGTTTTTAATTGCTTGAAACCTTTTTGAAAGTTTCCCTGTAAAATCTTCTTCTTCTAAAGGAATTATTTCTGAATGCATTTGTGTAATATTCTTAATATACATTTCAATATTCTTACTTTCATCTGGTATATATGTACAGCAATGTTGGACATGTAAAATGCCACAGACTCCTCCCTCTTTTGCTAGGAGTATGTCTAAAGCAAGGCGATCTTGAATTACCATGGATCTAATTGCAATAACTTCAACATTCACTAATTGAAATCCATCAGCAGTGTCAGTTGATAATCTATCAACTATAGTGGACAATTTTCTGATTCTCCCTGCGTTTAAGGTTATACCAACAAAAGGTATTACAGCTTGAAAAATATCTCCCAGAACTTCAGTAAAAGTTTCTCTTTTAGCTCTATTTACATAATTATGAATTTTAAATAATCCTTCTGAATCTCTGTCAACATGAAACACTTTAGGAAAAACAATTCCCACATAACAAGTTCCATACCAATGGTCTGGAAGGTTGTAGTAGGCTTTGTCACCACAAACAAAATAAATTCCAGGAAAGATAGGATCTTTTCCACCTTTAAATCCCCAACCTCCCATAATCTGATAAGTATCTTCACAGTTGCTTGCACCTACAAAATAATTATCAAAAAGTGTGTTATCTCTTCTAATGCAAAGCTTTCCACTAACAGGCTTGTCTATGTGAATTGCAATATTTTCAAGCATTTTGCCATTTAATTTCTCATCCTCTTTTTGCCAGAAGGATGACTTAGTTTGTTTGACTAATTCATTTCTCTTATAAATTGCTCTTCTCTCCTCAACCATATTCAGAAATTTCTTTCCTTCAGCACTTAATTTACATGTTAGATTATTCTTGTAAGCATACTCATAAGTATATTCTAAACGACCAGTTTGATAAAATAAACTAGTTAATACACTACATGTAACAGCATAAGTGAGAGGAAGCATATTATATGTTACTCCCTCAGAAACAGAAGCAGGTAACTTAACACAGACGTAACAGTCCTTTGCATCCATTACCTTTACATATTCACTCAAAAGCTTTGTGAATGTATTGCTTGAAAAATCACCTATTGATTTATCTTGATGAATGTTAGGCTGATGATCGATTACTTTTGCAGATGTACTATGTTTAGTTTGGCTAACCAGAGCTTTGCTTGTTATGTTAACTTTGTGTAATTCTCTATTCATTTCTAAAGGTATAATCACAGCTAGTACCAACCAGAGCAGAACTAAAATGAGCAGACATACCAGAGTCATCTTACAGCATCTCTTAAAAACAGAACATTTTGAAGTGCTCTCCTTAACGTAAGGCATTTTTAGGTTAGTTTTAGCCTCAAAAATAAAAATAAATTTTAAAATTTATATACACCCCCCTTTTAAAATATATTTTTCTTTTATAACCCTAAACAAGATTTCTTCGACCTTATGTCATACATAAGTTTTCTTCTACTAAACAGTTTTTCTTCGACCTTGTGTCAACTAACAGGATTTCTTCAGCCTTTTGCCAAATTAATAATTCTGTACTTTAATCATTGTCACTAATTTCTTGGATTTCATTTTCTTCTTCACTACTATCATATATGTCAATAACGGGTGGAATTACTAAGTAAGTCCACTCAGGAGACTTGTATTTCTGGTTTGGTTTAATTATTCTCTTCCCTTTTCTTGATATTACTTCAATCTTTCTTCCAACTCCAATTTCTTTTCCTGGACTCTTTTGACTACTGATTTCTTCAACTTGTTCTATTGGCTTTTTAATCAATCTTACTCTCAATCTTCCACCAGGCCAGTAGTCTGCTTTTCTCACGTACTTCTTCTTTGGTTCAGAATTATTTGATTCTGACTTCCAAGTCCTTTTCTTTCCGTTTTCACTTCCACCTTCCACGTCACTTTCTTCAGTTTCGTAGTCTGAAATTTCAATTGACTCAGGAACTTCTCTATTCGGCAATTTCACTCCTTCAGGAACTTCACTTTGTCTTCCATCACTGGTACTCGGTAATTCATTCTCCTCCTCTTCCTCAATTACCTCTAGCTTCCCAGATTTCGGATTTTTGTTCCTTACTTCAGAGCTTGTTCTCTGCCTTTCGATACTCTCCTGGTCTGAAACTTCCTTCGGTTCAGCTTCTTTGTCTTCAATATAGACAACCGAATCCTCAGTTATCTTTCCTTTTAACAGATTCTCTTCACCTTCAGAATCTATTTCAATTATTTCTAAGTCTTTTCTTGTCAAATTTCCATTCACTGGCACAGTTTCCAGATGTCGACTTTCTTGTCGATCTTCAGAATCTGGAATTACTTCACCTTCTGTTCTGTCTTCTGCTTCAGAATCAGAGTCATCTGTGGTATCACTTTCAACATCAGAATTCTCAGGAGTTGGTATTGGAATAGTATGACTTGGATGAATCCAGCGCTTCAATCCTCTGCACTTTACAGCATTAGTAGTGATCAAGATTACCTGCCTAGGTTTCTGCCATCTAGGAGATAGACAATTCCTCCTCCGATGTACTTTCGTTCTGACCCAGTCTCCAGGTCTCAGATCATGTGTCAAAACTTTGTCATTTGATTGAGCTTCAGTTCCCACCTGATTAGATACAGAAGTTACCATATCAGATAACCTTTTACAGTAATCCAAAATTGCACTGTCATTTATGCTCAACAGTTTACCTACAGGTACAAAAGCTTGCCTCATAACTCTTCCCATTAAAATTTCATGAGGACTCAAACCTGTCTTTTTATCTGGTGTACTTCTTAATGACATCAAAACAAGTGGAAGAGCATCAGTCCACTTAACACCTGTCTCAAGACACATTTTTCCAATTCTGTTTTTGATAGTTCCATTTATTTGTTCAACTACACCTGATGCCTCTGGTCTGTATGCACAGTGTATTTTCTGCTCAATGCTCATAGCTTCACAAATTAATTTCAACAGTTTGTTATCAAAATGGCTTCCTCCATCACTCTCAATAGTGACTGGAAAACCGTACCTTGGGATGATTTCTCTGAGCATTAGTTTTGCTACTGTAATTGAATCACAATGTCGTGTAGGGAAAGCCTCTACCCATCTTGAGAATAAGCATACAATTACAAGTACATATTTCAAACAGTTGTGTAAGGGCATTTCAATGAAATCTATTTGTAACCTGGTAAAGGGACCACCCTCTCGACCAATTATTCCTGTCCCCACCACTGATTTTCTGTTTGGATTCATTTGTTGGCATGACAAACACCTTTGACAAAAAGATTCTGCAATGGTTCTAAATTTTGTATTGAACCATGTTTCTCTAAAAAGTCTGACCATAGAATCTCTTCCTAAATGTGCAGGACCATGATATAATCTGGCCATGTCAGAAATCAAACAATTTGGTAAAACTACTCTGCCATCTTTGTAAACCCACACTCCATCTTCATCACGTGGTCTACAATCTGATCTTAACCATAGGTCTTTTTCTTCATCTTCTGCTTCGTTTTGTAAATCTCTAATCTCATTCCATGTTTCTACAACAGTTGTTAGCATTAATGAATTTGAATCAGTTTCTGTACTTCTATTCCGATTGTAAGAATAATTTTTCCTTGCGCAGTACTTTGCTGTTTCGTCTGCGAAGGCATTTCCCTTGGAAATATAATCAGTTCCTCTAGTGTGTGCTGCACACTTGACTATAGCAATTTCTTTTGGCAATTGTATTGCTTCAATTAATCTTCTAATGAAAACTGCATTTTTAATTGGTGATCCTGTTGATGTCATGTATCCTCTCTGTGACCAGAGTTGTCCATAATCATGCACAACTCCGTACCCATACTGACTATCAGTAATGATGGTAACTCTTATATCTTTTGATATTTCACATGCACGAATTAAAGCAATCAATTCAGCCACTTGTGCTGAACGAACTCCTTCAAGACATGATGCTTCTTCAACATCTTCGACTGTACAAACTGAGTATGAAGCTTTCAAGACACCACCTTCGGATCTTAAGCATGAGCCATCTACAAAGTAGACAAAATCCGATTCAGGCAAAGGTCTGTCTTTGATGTCTTTTCTGGGTTTAGTGCAGAATTCCATGACATCTAAACATTCATGTTCTGTCTCAATGTCATCAACAATTTCGGAATCAGGCAGTAATGTAGAAGGATTCAGATTCAAACATCTTGAAATCGAAACATTATCTGCTCCTAGTATGATTTTCTCATACTTTGTCAATCTGCTACTTGTTAAATGTTGAGTCTTACCTCTTGTCAGTAATATTTCAACTGAATGAGGCACAAAAACTTTTACAGGAAATCCCATAATGATTCCTTCACTTTGTTCAAGGCTGATACTTGTAGCTGCAACTGCTTTCAAACAACCTGGTAATGCTTTTGCAATTGGATCAAGAACTGCAGAGAAGTATGCGATAGGTTTCTTTAAATTTCCATGTCTCTGAATTAACACAGATAATGCACATCCTTCTCTCTCACTGCAATACAGTTCAAAATCTTTCTCATAATTTGGCATACCCAAAGCAGGAGCTTGGCATAAGCTCTTTTTCAGGTTCTCAAAAGATTCCATCTCAGCATCATTTAGAATAATTGGATCTTTTACATCTGATTTGGTCAGTCTTTGTAGTGGTTTCGCAATTACTGAAAATCCACTTATCCATTGTCGACAGTAACCTACCATTCCCAGGAACATTCTGACCTGTCTTTGTGTTCTTGGCGGTAACATTGCTTGAATCATTTTTATTCTCTCTATTGTTACTTGTCTTTTTCCCTTTGCAATTCTGTGACCAAGATATTTCACTTCTTGTTTGCAAAACTGTAGTTTTGCTGGGGACACTTTATGTCCTTCTTCTGCAAGGCGATTTAACAGAATTATTGTGTCTGTTACACAATTTTCTCTTGTCTTTGCAGCTATTAACAAATCATCAATATACTGCACCAGCGTAGACCTACCTGGTAAGTCTAAATCTTCTAATGATCTTTTTAACAGTTCGTTAAAGATTGAAGGACTTTCTGTATAGCCCTGAGGGATTCTTGTCCATCCAAGGGTTTTACCTTGGAATCTGAAAGCAAAGATTTCATAACTGTCTGGGTGTAAGGGAACAGTAAAGAATGCATTGCAAAGGTCAATGACTGTGTACCATTCAGCATCATATGGAATCTGAAATAGAATTACTGCTGGATTTGGAACTACAGGACAACATGGAATGACAATTTGATTAACCTTTCTCAAATCTTGTACGATCCTAAATGTTCCGTTAGCCTTTTTAACTCCCATAATTGGTGAATTACAAGAGCTACTCTTCATTTCCTCTAATACACCTTGCTTGATTAATTTTTCAATTACAGGTGTAATACCTTCAATTGTCTCTGTCTTCATTTTATACTGTGGAGTGTTTGGAAATTCTATTCCCTGTTTCAATGCAATTTTAACAGGATCTACGTTTTTCATCAGACCCATCTCATTCCCAGTAAAATCCCATATTTCAGATTTCACTGTTTCTTTTAGCTCTTCAGGTAAATCCTTTTCTTCAAATGCAGGAAACAATTTTGTTTCTTCTGCTTCCATCATCATCATTGTCATTCTGTACAAACCATCTTCCTCCATTGTTTGTAATTCAACTCCTTCAGGAGAACAATATATTCTGCAATTCATTTTACATAGGATGTCTCTACCTAATAGATTTACTGGACTACTATTACAAACCACAAATCTGTGTTTGTCTCTGTAATTTCCAATTTCAACTGGTACTGGATCAGTTAAGTCTGTTTTAATTTGCTGATTACTTACTCCGACAACTTGGATGGTATCCCCAGAGAGAGGTAGGTTTTCAATTTCCACTGATCTAACAGTAGAACGAGTAGCACCAGTGTCCACTAGAAAAGTGATGTCTACATCATTAACTTTCCCGTTTACATAAGGACCGGACTGGTCAACCTCAAGAGTGGCTCCAACAACACACTCTTCCTCCTCTCTCGGGCACCGTCAGCAATAATCATCAGAATCACTGTCTTGGCTTTCTGTTAATAAAAATTGTTGTGAAGCATTTTGCATTTGAACCCTTTGCTGCTTTTGCTGTTTTTGTGGTTTTATTACCTGTTCACATCCCTGAAATCCCACGTTTGGATTATATTTTTGAACTCCCCCACAATTCGGAAAAGGTGGTTGTGGCAATTGGTCTTGACGATTATTCACCTGTTGTTGTTGCTGTTGTTGTAACTGTCGCTGAATATTAAATTCATTTAACCCCTGTTGCATCTGTAGCTGTTGCTGCACGTTAACACCATTCTGCATCTGTGGATTCAATAAGGGATTCTTTGAGTTTCTAGGAGGATGAGGACACTCGTCCCTCCAATGTCCAATTTCGCCACAATTAAAACAAGGTAATCTTTGTTTCAGTTCTTCTATCTTTGGGCTAAATTTCTTTTGGAAATTATTACCTTTAAACTTTCCTTGTATCTGGTTCGTATTTCCAGTTTGAACAAAATTAGTGTTCTTATTTCCCATGCTGGCAATCTGTTGCTCAGCCACCTTTACCTGAGCCCACATGGCTTTCTCCTTCAGCTTCTTCTGTTTTACTTCTAATTCATCGCTACAATATTTTGCTTTTCTCAGAATATCATCTACAGATAGTGCTTGCCATCCGACAATACTAGTTCTAATCATTTCTCCAATTTCAGGTTTTAGTCCATAAACAAATCTATAGATAAAATGACTCATGTCTTTTTCATCTAATTTTTCATAACCACTGTATTGTTTAAAGATTAACAGTAGTCTTTCATAAAAAGAATGAACTGATTCTTTTGTTTCCTGTTCTGTTCTTTCTATTTTAACCCAATCAACTTCTTTCGGTGGAATTTTGTTTTTCATCCAAACAATTACTTTCTCATAAAAATCCATTACAAGTGGATTCGGGGCACCTGTTTCTTTAATTCGCTCAGGTTCTGCCTTTGGCCAACTAATAGATATTTTGCATTCTGTCCAAAGATCAGATGGAACTACAATGTCAAAAAATCCATCCAAATCAATCCACAGAACTTTTGACACTTTGATAAATCTATCGACTTGTCTGTACCACTCAACAGGTTTCTCTCTTAATTTAGGAAAGTCATTTGTGAATAACAGAATGTCTTGTCTCGACCATGGGACATGAACATATCCTCCACCTGCAACTTCTCTCATTGGAAATTGTTTTGACATTCTTTCTAATCTTTCATCTTCCTTCCTTTTGGTCCATTTCACTCTCCATTTGTTCAGTTCTCCTAGCTTTTTGATATAGACAATCAAATCTTTAATGTGAACTATTCTTCCCATTGAGTTCAAACTCTCAATGTCACTTTCTGAAAAATCTAATCTGTAATGCTTTGCAAAATTCTTTTGTTTACTTACATCGATTTCAAGTTCTGCAGCTAAATCCTCTAATTGATCATATTTATTTTTCGTTTTCCACTGAATACTTTTGCAAATGAATAGTAATTCATCATCCCGATAGTAATTTAAACTATCTGGGCCAATTGTTCCAATTATTAATTCTTCTATATTCGCTTTTAATTTGGCCACATCAAGTTTTGGTGTGGTTACCCTGACTTCAGGACTCCCTACATCTGACATAGCACCCATTGGTGTTTTTGGAGATAAATCCTCATTAAAGGTTAAATCAGGCATTCTCGATCTAGAAGTATTTAATTCAGTCAAGTCTGAATAAAATTTTTCAGCAGGCTTTTGAATTTCTGTATTTAAAGGAATAGTTAATCCAGTTTTGTTTGTATTTCTTTGATCAAATACAGGCTGAACAGGACCTATTGTTACTGGAACTGTGACAGCTTCCATACCTTTTGTCATTCTTTTAATTAATTCTTCTTTAGACCTTAAATATTCATTATAATCATCATCCTCAACATTTCTTGTCTCTCTTGCATAATCTTTTGGAGGTTCCCTTGCTCTTGGAGTCATTGAAAAATGTCTACCCTCATTTCGAGCATTCTCGAATTCTGGTCTTCTAGGAGTTTCAGTGATTTCACAATTATTTGGATAAAGTTTAGGAGCTTCACTAATTGGAGGTGCACTCGGTGAAGTTTCAGTAGAAACCACCGGAGTAGACCATGATCTAGGAGGTCTCAAAGGCTGGTTAGGCTGTTTCTTTCTAGCAGTTGTATATATTTCTTCCATAACTGCATCCTCAGATTCACTTTCCATAGATTTTCCTGTAGGAGAACAAATTACCATTTCATGAATTAAATATAATCCTTCACTCATGTTTCCCTGTCTCCACATTCGCAATCTATCTTCATGAGTTTCTCTTTTCCATGATGGATTTTTAGAAGGTCTTTTAATTCCACTAGCTTCTCTTTGTAACTGATACATCTCGTCTTCCCACTCAACTAAAGCTTCAAATTGAGTTGGTCTCGGTTTTGGAACAAGAGCATTCATTTTCTCTCGTAAATTTCTTAAAACTCTTACATTAAATGAACCATCATCAGGCCAAGCCAAAACACCATCGTTTTTAGTATAACGTTTCCAACTGTCGAACCATAAGACAGTATGATATCCGTATTCACCTTCCATGTACGCTGCAGGTGTTTTATACTTATGAAGTAGTTTACCACCTCGCGTTTCGATTTTCTTGTCAGGTGAAAATAAATTCTTAAATTTCTGAAATAATGTTGTCTTTTTCTCAACATGTTTAAAATGATAACTCATTTTCAAAAGTAAAATTTAATTCACAAAATCGTTCGTAAAATATTTCCGGGATGTTCCGCAAAACAACCAATCCGTGCGCGAAACACACCAACAAGCCAATGGCAGTTGAGCTACGTCAGTTTCCTGCTCAACCAATAAATTTGGAGATTTTCCCAACGACCAATCTGCTCACAGGCCGTCAGAGACTCAAGAGCCAATCAGAATACAGCTTGTGACGTAGGTTACCCAATCCCAGCGCGGCTCTGTGACGTACACAGCAGCTGCGGTTTCTCGCTTCTCACTCCTGGCGCTTACCCCTCCTTCACAAAATCTTTTCACAGCGCCATTTTAAGAACACTTTTCAGTGTAAATTAATTCTTAACAATGACTTATAAAGACAACATCTGTTCGTTTCACTAATTAGGATAGTTTACATACATTCAAGTATCCACACTTCGGAATAGACGGCGCTATTCACACTAAGGATAATATTCAATTGTCAGTAGAGTAACCTTACCCCACCCTTCTAACACGTATAATTATGAACTCGCTTTGCTCTGAACCCACCGCGAAGTGAAAGTTCTAAGAGTTCCACTTGAACATAAAATACAATTCAAATTCGCACTTTTACACGGAAAATTCCCTAAATTCAAACACACATGAAATCCGTACAGGACTCTCACCTGTTTATAGAATTCATGCACCGTTAGCAAAATAACGACGTTATCCGTACAGGGCTCTCACCTGTTTATAGATATGAAACATGTACCCTTACAGGACTCTAACCTGTTTATAGATAATCATGCACCGACGTTAAATTTTACCCTTCATTCAAGCTCGGATATAACCAATACTCTCATCACAGTGAGTTTTATGGAAGGCGCTTTGTCCCTATTCTCATGCTGCTTTGATTTCTTAGAAAATCTTCACTATACAAGATTCAAACCTAGCCCTAAAACTGTGCTGCTCGGCGACAACACTATGGTACACGGCGATACCTCTTGTGATACTCGGCGATATCACTACAAACTGAACAGATGGCTTGCGTGACTAATTTCTCGCCACACAATCTATACCGGTATAGCTTACAGATAGGCACGAAAAACGAACTTAACAAGTGTTAAAACATTGATCCTATTTGCATACCATGACGCAACCCTTAGCAACCAACATGTTACTTTGGTTACCCCTTAGCAACCATCAATTTCTGCTACCAGAGAATTGATCCAGCGGGCTATAGAAAATATATCATAAACTACTCTACCCAACTTCATAACCTATAAACAAAATTCTATACTAAATATGGACCCATTTATGAACCTGATATATTTTTGGGCCTACTGAATCAGGTGGTCAGAATAAATCTATATACACATTATCTACACAATATATACATATTTATACATTTGCAGAAAGAATATTGTCATTAGAATAAAACCCAACCATTTAAACGACCACCATAGGCGACGTGATCTAGCTAATGGTAACCTACACTTCTGAATAACCAAGACCAGCTTGTTTGTCAAAAGTAAGATTTTATTTTCTAAATTATGGTATATATATTGTAAGTTTTATAAATGAAATTTATTAGCAATAAAGCAAGCATGATGGTAAGAAATATGAGAAAAATACAATTTAAGCAATTGAATCAGTTTTAAAAGAAATTATATAAAGTTTAGCATTTCTAAAACCTATTTCCCTAACTGAACTAAATAAACAGAAATTAAAGTAAAGATCTTTGAGGATTCTTACGTGCTCCACGCAAAGTCCAACAGCACATCACCCTCATCGGAAAGTCAGAAAGCAGCAGCCAGCCCAACCCTAAGATCATGACTTTTTATACCTTTCTACGCTAACTAAACTGGCAAAGGAAAGTTTTCAGAAATACTCGACGTCCCATTGGCTGAGAGTGACAAGTGACATGTCACCCGTTTCTTAAAAAGTTCCACAAAATCATGTCTTACAAAGACCATTGTCTCTTCCACGTGAAGCCAGAGGCTTCCTGCGATTGCAACTTTGTATTAAGTCATCCTCGCAGCTTCCATAGTCTTTCAGCACGACTTCCGCGGATGCCAAGTTAAGGACTGACAAAAAGTTCACTTTCGACCTTGGCCATGTCCGACAGAATGATGTTAGCTCATCAGTTTTTGCTTTGTAAATGTAGCTTCAATAAACGTTTTAATTCAGAATGGGCGTCTCGTGACTTTCTGCAGAATTATGGATCAGCTCTTTTTGTGCGGCTCAATTAGCTAGGCCCAAAAGCAGGCAACTTATGTTTTCTAGTATAAAACAAACACAAGAAAAGTATTAATGTAAGAAATAAAGTATATTCTGTATCCACCCCATGGTTCACTAATTAATTAACCCACCCGATTAATCAAAATGTTACCTAGCCATTGCAAACAATTAAAGCAGCGTTTATATTTACCAGTCTCCGTTTATCTATGAGACCCATATGCACCTAGAATAGTAGAAATGACATCACACAGACAAGGAAAAGCAAAACAAGCACATGCTTATTTTAAGTCTGCAGCAGTTAGTAATGACAAAAACGAAAACAATAATTATTTTATTATTTTGCACGAACAAAAAGATGCAACAAATATGCACGTTTATGAGCACACATGTTAGTCCCCCCACGTGTAATGTTTAATCTAAGTTGTATTAGCATGACATATCACAAATCATTAATAATTTTATTCATGTTATGGAAATGTGACTTTGCGAGTTTAAACAAAATTATGTTTTCTATCTCGCTCCATCACTTCCACGTCACTTTCTTCAGTTTCGTAGTCTGAAATTTCAATTGACTCAGGAACTTCTCTATTCGGCAATTTCACTGCTTCAGGAACTTCACTTTGTCTTCCATCACTGGTACTTGGTAATTCGTTCTCCTCCTCTTCCTCAATTACCTCTAACTTCCCAGATTTCGGATTTTTGTTCCTTACTTCAGAGTTTGTTCTCTGCCTTTCGATACTCTCCTGGTCTGAAACTTCTTTTTGTTCTGCTTCTTTGTCTTCAATGGAGACAACCGAATCCTCAGTTATCTTTCCTTTTAACAGATTCTCTTCACCTTCAGAATCTATTACAATTATTTCCAAGTCTTTTCTTGTCAGATTTCCATTTACTGGCACAGTTTCCAGATGTCGACTTTCTTGTCGATCTTCAGAATCTGGAATTACTTCACCTTCTGTTTTGTCTTCTGCTTCAGAATCAGAATCATCTGTGGTATCACTTTCAATATCAGAACTCTCAGGAGTTGGTACTGGAATAGTATGACTAGGATGTATCCAACGTTTCAATCCTCTGCACTTTACAGCATTAGTAGTGATCAAAATTATCTGCCTAGGTTTTTGCCATCTAGGAGCTAGACAATTCCTTCTCCGATGTACTTTCGTTCTGACCCAATCGCCAGGTCTCAGATCATGAGTCAAAACCTTTTCATTTGATTGAGCTTCAGTTCCCACCTGATTAGACACAGAAGTTACCATATCAGATAACCTTTTACAGTAATCAAAAATTGCACTGTCATTTATGCTCAACAGTTTACCTACAGGTACAAATGCTTGCCTCATAACTCTTCCCATTAAAATTTCATGAGGACTCAAACCTGTCTTTTTATCTGGTGTACTTCTTAATGACATCAAAACAAGTGGAAGAGCATCGGTCCACTTAATACCTGTCTCAAGACACATTTTTCCAATTCTGTTTTTGATTGTTCCATTTATTTGTTCAACTACTCCTGATGCCTCTGGTCTGTATGCACAGTGTATTTTCTGCTCAATGCTCAAAGCTTCGCAAATTAATTTCATCAGTTTGTTATCAAAATGACTTCCTCCATCACTCTCAATAGTGACTGGAAAACCGTACCTTGGGATGATTTCTCTGAGCATTAGTTTTGCCACTGTAATTGAATCACAATGTCGTGTAGGGAAAGCCTCTACCCATCTTGAGAATAAGCATACAATTACAAGTACATATTTCAGACAATTGTGTAAGGGCATTTCAATGAAATCCATTTGTAACCTGGTAAAGGGACCACCTTCTCGACCAATTATTCCTGTCCCCACCACTGATTTTCTGTTTGGATTCATTTGTTGGCACGATAAACACCTTTGACAAAAAGATTCAGCAATAGTTCTAAACTTGGTATTGAACCATGTTTCTCTGAAAAGTCTAACCATAGAATCTCTTCCGAGATGTGCTGGACCATGATATAATCTGGCCATGTCAGCAATCATGCAATTTGGTAAGACTATTCTGCCATCTTTGTAAACCCACACTCCATCTTCTTCACGTGGTCTACAATCTGATCTTAACCACAAGTCTTTCTCATCATCTTCTGCTTCATTTTGTAAATTTCTAATCTCATGCCATGTTTCTACAACAGTTGTTAGCATTAATGAATTTGAATCAGTTTCTTTACTTCTATTCCGATTGTATGAATAATTTTTCCTTGCGCAGTATTTTGCTGTTTCATCTGCGAAGGCATTTCCTTTGGAAATATAATCAGTTCCTCTAGTGTGCGCTGCACATTTGACAATGGCGATTTCTTTTGGCAATTGTATTGCTTCAATTAATCTCCTAATGAAAACTGCATTTTTAATTGGTGATCCTGTTGATGTCATGTATCCTCTCTGTGACCAGAGTTGTCCATAATCATGCACAACTCCGTACCCATACTGACTATCAGTAATGATGGTAACTCTTATATCCTTTGATATTTCACATGCACGAATTAAAGCAATCAATTCAGCCACTTGTGCTGAACGAACTCCTTCAAGACATGATGCTTCTTCAACATCTACGACTGTACAAACTGAATATGAAGCTTTCAAGACACCTCCTTCGGATCTTAAGCATGACCCATCTACAAAGTAGACAAAATCCGATTCAGACAAAGGTCTGTCTTTGATGTCTTTTCTTGGTTTAGTGCAGAATTCCATGACATCTAAACATTCATGTTCACTTTCAATGTCATCAACAATTTCAGAATCAGGCAGTAATGTAGAAGGATTCAGATTCAAACATCTTGAAATCGAAACATTATCTGCTCCCAGTATGATTTTCTCATACTTTGTCAATCTGCTACTTGTTAAATGTTGAGTCTTACCTCTTGTCAGTAATATTTCAACTGAATGAGGCACAAAAACTTTTACAGGAAATCCCATAATGATTCCTTCACTTTGTTCGAGACTGATACTTGTAGCTGCAACTGCTTTTAAACAACCTGGTAATGCTTTTGCAATTGGATCAAGAACTGCAGAGAAGTATGCAATAGGTTTCTTTAAGTTTCCATGTCTCTGAATTAACATAGATAATGCACATCCTTCTCTCTCACTGCAATACAGTTCAAAATCTTTCTCATAATTTGGCATACCTAAAGCAGGAGCTTGACATAAGCTCTTTTTCAGGTTCTCAAAAGATTCCATCTCAGCATCATTGAGAATAATTGGATCTTTTACATCTGATTTTGTCAGTCTTTGAAGTGGTTTTGCAATTACTGAAAATCCACTTATCCATTGTCGACAATAACCTACCATTCCCAAGAACATTCTTACCTGTCTTTGTGTTCTAGGTGGTAACATTGCTTGAATCATTTTTATTCTCTCTATTGTTACTTGTCTTTTTCCTTTTGCAATTCTGTGACCAAGATATTTTACTTCTTGTTTGCAAAACTGTAGTTTTGCTGGGGACACTTTATGTCCTTCTTCTGCAAGGCGATTTAACAGAATTATTGTATCTGTTACACAGTTTTCTCTTGTCTTTGCAGCTATTAACAAATCATCAATATACTGCACTAACGTAGACCTACCTGGTAAGTCTAGGTCTTCTAAGGATCTTTTTAACAATTCGTTAAAGATTGAAGGACTTTCTGTATAGCCCTGAGGGATTCTTGACCATCCGAGGGTCTTACCTTGGAATCTGAAAGCAAATATTTCATAACTGTCTGGATGTAAGGGAACAGTAAAGAATGCATTGCAAAGGTCAATGACTGTATACCATTCAGCATCATGTGGAATTTGAAATAGAATTACTGCTGGATTTGGAACCACAGGACAACATGGAACGACAATTTGATTAACCTTTCTCAAATCTTGTACTATCCTAAATGTTCCGTTAGACTTTTTAACTCCCATAATTGGTGAATTACAAGAGCTACTCTCCATTTCTTTTAATACACCTTGCTTGATTAATTTTTCAATTATAGGTGTAATACCTTCAATCGTTTCTGTTTTCATTTTATACTGTGGAGTGTTTGGAAATTCTATTCCCTGTTTCAGTGTAATTTTTACTGGATTTACGTTTTTCATCAGACCCATCTCATTTCCAGTAAAATCCCATATTTCAGATTTCACTGTTTCTTTGAGTTCTTCAGGTAAATCCTTTTCTTCAAAAGCAGGAAACAATTTTGTTTCTTCTGCTTCCATCATCATCATTGTCATTCTGTATAAACCATCTTCCTCCATTGTTTGTAACTCAACTCCATCAGGAGAACAATATATTCTACAATTCATTTTACATAGGATGTCTCTGCCCAATAGATTTACTGGACTACTATTACAAACCACAAATCTGTGTTTGTCTTTGTAATTTCCAATTTCAACTGGTACTGGATCAGTTAAGTCAGTTTTAATTTGCTGATTACTTACTCCAACAACTTGGATGGTATCCCCAGAGAGAGGTAGGTTTTCAATTTCCACTGATCTAACAGTAGAACGGGTAGCACCAGTGTCCACTAGAAAAGTGATGTCTACATCATTAACTTTCCCGTTTACATAAGGACCAGACTGGTCAACCTCAAGAGTGGCTCCAACAACACACTCTTCCTCCTCTCTCGGGCACCGTCAGCAATAATCATCAGAATCGCTATCTTGACTTTCTGTTAACAAAAATTGTTGTGAAGCATTTTGCATTTGAACCCTTTGCTGCTTTTGCTGTTTTTGTGGTTTTATTACCTGTTCACTTCCCTGAAATCCCACGTTTGGATTATATTTTTGAACTCCCCCACAATTTGGAAAAGGTGGTTGTGGCAATTGGTCTTGACGATTATTCACCTGTTGTTGTTGTTGTTGTTGTAACTGTCGCTGAATATTAAATTCGTTTAACCCCTGTTGCATCTGTAGCTGTCGCTGCAGGTCAACACCATTCTGCATCTGTGGATTCAATAAGGGATTCTTTGAGTTTTTAGGAGGATGAGGACACTCGTCTCTCCAATGTCCAATTTCGCCACAATTAAAACAAGGTAATCTTTGCTTCAGTTCCTCAATCTTTGGGCTAAATTTCTTTGGGAAATTATTACCTTTAAATTTTCCTTGCATCTGGTTTGTATTTCCAGTTTGAACAAAATTAGTGTTCTTATTACCCATGCTGGCAATCTGTTGCTCAGCCACCTTTACCTGAGCCCACATGGCTTTCTCCTTCAGCTTCTTCTGTTTTACTTCTATTTCATCGCTGCAATACTTTGCTTTCCTTAGAATATCATCTACAGATAGTGATTGCCATCCGACAATACTATTTCTGATCATTTCTCCAATTTCAGGTTTTAGTCCATAAACAAATCTATAGACAAAATGACTCATGTCCTTTTCATCTAATTTCTCATAACCACTGTATTGTTTAAAGATTAACAGTAGTCTTTCATAAAAAGAATGAACTGATTCTTTTGTTTCCTGTTCTGTTCTTTCTATTTTAACCCAATCGACTTCTTTGGGTGGAATTTTGTTTTTCATCCAAACAATTACTTTTTCATAAAAATCCATTACAAGTGGATTTGGAGCACCTGTTTCTTTGATTCGCTCAGGTTCTGTTTTTGGCCAACTAATCGATATTTTGCATTCTGTCCAAAGATCTGATGGAACGACAATGTCAAAAAATCCATCTAAATCAATCCACAGAACTTTTGATACTTTGATGAATCTATCAACTTGCCTGTACCACTCAACTGGTTTTTCCCTCAATTTTGGAAAGTCATTTGTAAATAACAGAATGTCCTGTCTCGACCAAGGGACATGAACATATCCTCCACCTGCAATTTCTCTCATTGGAAATTGTTTTGACAATTTATCCAATCTTTCATCTTCCTTCTTTTTCGTCCATTTTACTCTCCATTTATTCAGTTCTCCTAGCTTTTTGATATAGACAATCAAATCTTTAATATGAACTATTCTTCCCATTGAGTTCAGACTCTCAATGTCACTTTCTGAAAAGTCTAATCTGTAATGTTTTGCAAAATTCTTTTGTTTACTCACATCGATTTCAAGTTCAGCTGCTAGATCCTCTAGTTGATCATATTTGTTTTTCGTTTTCCACTGAATGCTTTTGCAAATGAACAGTAGTTCATCATCTCGATAGTAATTTAAACTATCTGGACCAATTGTTCCAATTATTAATTCTTCGATATTCGCTTTTAATTTGGCCACATCAAGTTTTGGTGTGGTTACCCTGACTTCAGGACTCCCTATATCTGATATAGCACCCATTGGTGTTTTTGGAGATAAATCCTCATTAAAGGTTAAATCAGGCATTCTCGATTTAGAAGAGTTTATTTCAGATAAATCTGAATAAAATTTTTCAGCAGCTTTTTGAATTTCTGTATTTAAAGGAATAGTTAATCCAGTTTTGTTTGTTTCCTTATGATCAAATACAGGCTGAACAGGACCAATAGTTACTGGAACTGTCACAGCTTCCATGCCTTTTGTCATTCTTTTTATTAATTCTTCTTTTGATCTTAAATATTCATTATAATCAACATCTTCAACATTTCTTGCCTCTCTAGTATAATCTTTTGGAGGTTCCCTTGCTCTTGGAGTCATTGTAAAATGTCTACCTTCATTTCGAGCATTCTCGAATTCTGGTCTTCTAGGAGTTTCAATGATTTCACAATTATTTGGATAAAGTTTAGGAGCTTCATTAATTGGAGGTGCACTCGGTGAAGTTTCAGTAGAAACCACCGGAGTAGACCATGATCTAGGAGGTCTCAAAGGCTGATTAGGCTGATTCTTTCTAGCAGTTGTATATATTTCTTCCATAACTGCATCCTCAGATTCACTTTCCATAGATTTCCCTGTAGGAGTACCCATTACCATTTCATGAATTAAATACAATCCTTCACTCATATTTCCCTGTCTCCACATTCGCAATCTATCTTCATGAGTTTCTCTTTTCCAAGATGGATTTTTAGAAGGTCTTTTAATTCCACTAGCTTCTCTTTGTAACTGATACATCTCGTCTTCCCACGCAACTAAAGCTTCAAATTGAGTTGGTCTCGGTTTTGGAATAAGAACATTCATTTTCTCTCTTAAGTTTCTCAAGACTCTTACATTAAATGAACCATCATCAGGCCAAGTTAAAACACCGTCGTTTTTAGTATAGCGTTTCCAACTATCGAACCATAAGACAGTATGATATCCATATTCACCTTCCATATACGCTGCAGGTGTTTTATACTTATGAAGTAGTTTACCACCTCGCGTTTCGATTTTCTTGTCAGGTGAAAATAAATTCTTAAATTTCTGAAATAATGTTGTCTTTTTCTCAACATGTTTAAAATGATAACTCATTTTTAAGAGTTAAATCTAATTCACAAAATCGTTCGTAAAATATTTCCGGGATGTTCCGTAAAACAACCAATCCGTGCGCGAAACACACCAACAAGCCAATGACAGTTGAGCTACGTCACTTTTCTGCTCAACCAATAAATTTAGAGTTTTTCCGAACGACCAATCAGCTCACAGGTCGTCAGAGACTCAAGAGCCAATCAGAATATAGTTTGTGACGTAGGTCACCCAATCCCAGCGCGGCTCTGTGACGTACACAGCAGCTGCGGTTTCTCGTTTCTCACTCCTGGCGCTTACCCCTCCTTCACAAAATCTTTTCACAGCGCCATTTTAAGAACACTTTTCAGTGTAAATTAATTTTTAACGATGACTATAAAGACAACATCTGTTCGTTTCATTATTTAGGATAGTTTACATACATTCAAGTATCCACACTTCGGAATAGACGGCGCTATTCACACTAAGGATAATATTCAATTGTCAGTAGAGTAACCTTACCCCACCCTTCTATCACGTATAATTATGAACTCGCTTTGCTCTGAACCCACCGCGAAGTGAAAGTTCTAAGAGTTCCACTTGAACATAAAATACAATTCAAACTCGCACTTTCACACTGAAAATTCCCTAATTTCAAACACACATGAAATCCGTACAGGACTCTCACCTGTTTATAGAAATCATGCACCGTTAGCAAAATAACGACGTTATCCGTACAGGGCTCTCACCTGTTTATAGATATGAAACATGTACCCGTACAGGACTCTAACCTGTTTATAGATAATCATGCACCGACGTTAATTTACCCTTCACTCAAGCTCGGATATAACTAATACTTTTATCACAGTGAGTTTTATGGAAGGCGCTTTGTCCCTATTCTCATGCTGCTCTAATTTCTTAGAAAACCCTCACTATACAAGATTCAGACCTAGCCCTAAAACTGTGCTGCTCGGCGACAACACTATGGTACACGGCGATACCTCTTGTGATACTCGGCGATATCACTACAAACGGAACAGATGGCTTGCGTGACTAATTTCTCGCCACACAATCTATACCGGTATAGCTTACAGATAGGCACGAAAAACGAACTCAACATGTGTTAAAACATCGATCCTATTTCCATACCATAACAACGCTAGTAACCCTTAGCAACCAACATATTACCTTGGTTACCCCTTAGCAACCATCAATTTCTGCTACCAGAGAATTGATCCAGCGGCCTATAGAAAATATATCATAAACTACACTACCCAACTTCATAATCTATAAACAAAATTCTATACTAAATATGGACCCATTTATAAACCTGACATATTTTGGGCCTACTGAATCAGGTGGTCAAATTAAATCTATATACACATTATCTACAATCTATATACAATTTATACATCTGCGAAAAGAATATTGTCATTAGAATAAAACTATACCATTTAAATGACCACCATTGGCGACGTGATCTAGCTAATAGTAACCTACACTCCTGAATAACCAAGACCAGCTTGTTTGTCAAAAGTAAGATTTTATTTACTAAATTATGGTATATAAGTTGATAGTTTTATAAATGAATTTTATTTGCAATAAAGCAAACATGATGGTAAGAAATATGAGAAAAATACAATTTAAGCAAATGGATCAAATTTAAAGTGAATATATAAAGTTTAGCATTTCTAAAACCTAATTTCCTAACTGAGCTAAATAGATAGAAATTAAAGTAAAGTTCTTTGAGGATTCTTACGTGCTCCACGCAAAGTCCAGCAGCACTTCACCCTCATCGGAAAGTCAGAAAGCAGCAGCCAGCCCATCCCTAAGGGCATGACTTTTTATACCTTTCTACGCTAACTAAACTAGCAAAGGAAAGTTTTCAGAAATCTTCGACGTCCCATTGGCTGAGAGTGACAAGTGACATGTCACCCACTTTTCAAAAAGTTCCATTACATCAAGTTTCATAAAGACCATTGTCTCTTCCACGTGAAGCCAGAAGCTTCCTCATATTGCAACAAATGTATTAAGTCATTCTCGCAGCGTCCATTGACTTTCACTAGACTTCCGCGGATGCCAAGTTAAGGCTGACAAAATGTTCACTTTCGACCTTGGCCATGTCCGACAGAATGATGTCAGCTCATCAGTTTTTGCTTTGTGAATGCAGCTTTAATAAACGCTTTAATTCAGAATGGGCGTCTCGTGACTTTTGCAGAATTATAAGTCAGCTCTTTTCTCTTCAACTCAAGTGGCAACTTATGATTTCTAATATAAAACAAACATAAGAAAAGTATTAATGTAAGAAATAATGTAGATTCTGTATCCACCCCTTGGTTCACTAATTAATTAGCCAACCCTTATTAATCTAATGTTACCTAGCCATTGCAAACAAATAAAGCAGCGTTTATATTTACCAGTCTCCGTTATTCCATGAGACCCAAATGCATCTAGAATAGTAGAAATGACATCACACAGACAAGGAAAAGCAAAACAAGCACATGCTTCTTTTAAGTTTGCAGCAGTTAATATTGACAAAAACGAAAACAATATTTTATTTTTATTATTTTGCACGAACAAAAAGATGCAACAATTATGCACGTTTATGAGCACACATGTTAGTCCCCCCATGTGTAAAGTTTAATCTAAGTTATATTAGCACGACATATCACAAATCATTAATATTATTATTCATGTTATGGAAATGTGACTTCACGAGATTAAACAAATTTTTGTTTTCTATCTCGCTCCATCAGCACGAGACAGGTTTGTCCCTGTTCCCCGATTCTGTTTGCCCTTTACATAAATCCCCTGCTTTTGAAGCTATTGGCGAGTGTGACAATAAGACCTATCACTATCGGCATGCATGAAACTAAGATACTCGCCTATGCCGATGATGTGGCGGTTGTAACATCAAACCACACTGAGGCAATTGAAAATATAGAGAACATTACTCATTCTTTCGGTACCATGTCTGGATATTCTCTAAACCGGGAAAAAACAGTGGTTATATGTACCAACAATATTATTTTTAATGATCCCAGAAGGGCACCTAACGCAGTATATCTAGGTGTATCTATCTCTCCACAAATAGAAAAGATTAATAAACTTAACTATGACCCCCTCCTTGGTAATATAAAAAGAGACCTCATGAGGGTCAATAGTCTTCATCTATCAATAATTGGTAGAGTAAATTTTGTTAAAATGAATATCCTCCCTAGGATACTTTATTTGTTTAGGGCAATCCCAATAATTGCCGAGGATAGGATGATAATGGCCCTCGAATCACAAATATCTAAATTCATCTGGGGGTATGGCAAAATAAGGAGATCTATGAAACATCTATCACTACCGCAGGAAACAGGGGGTTTGGGTCTCCCAAATATAACCATCTATTTATGGGCCACTCTTCTTCAAGGGATGTCCTATTTACTGAATACAAAACCAATTAGCAGTAATCTATTTGGTAATGAAATCCCCACAATTTACGAGCTAGCTGTGGGAAATAAAGCAAAGGGACTCTTGCTGAGGCAAGTGGAGCCTTCTTATTACACGAAGGTCAAGTTTAAAACTATTAATAGCGCCTGGAGGGTATGGAAGAAAGTATCTAAACACTTGAATATTCCCAGGATTAATAAACACACACCGCTATGGCATTCTTTCTTGCTCTCTAGGCAAGTTAATGATGACATTGCTAAAAGGTGGGAAGGCTTGGGAGTAGTAACAGTGGGTGACTTTATGGATCCCGACCCCCGGGTCAGGTTCACTAATCTTCAAATAAAATTCAATATCCCGGCCTCTGATCTATTTAGGTATATCCAAGTAAACACAATCCTTACTCCTAAACTTTCAGATACTTCACTGCTTAAAATCTCTCTATTTGATCATATAGGAAAGAAAACATCAAGGATAGGCACAATATACGAGCTAATAATGGATCAACAACAGGGTGACTTGGATAGAACAGAGTCACACTGGGCTGTTAGATTGGCCAACCCAAATGTTGATGTCGAAAAGGTTCTCTCGCTCAGTGCTAGGCTATTGTTAACAGCTGCCCTTAAGGCCCAACTTTATAAGAC
Organism: Lissotriton helveticus; assembly: GCF_964261635.1. Lineage (NCBI taxonomy): Eukaryota > Metazoa > Chordata > Amphibia > Caudata > Salamandridae > Lissotriton > Lissotriton helveticus. The sequence goes on along the minus strand of NC_136063.1, from coordinate 890,948,104 downwards.
TGTATATAATTTATACTATACGCCGGCAAAACTATTTATGTGGGGGAAAGAACTGATGATAAGTGTCCCAGGTGTGGCACAGGTCCGGCCCACTTGTTACATATGTTCACTGAATGTCCCAGGCTAACTTCTTTTAAATCAAAAATATCTGAAGTTTGGGAGGAGATATTTCGACACAAAGTTTCTATGTCCCCTACCCTCTTTGTTTTGGGATATGACAACACTTTAGGGCACAGTGAGGAAGAAGAAAGATGTTTTTGGGTATGGCAGTATACAGGATTATACTGGCTGCCCGATGGAAAGACTCCGAGTCCCCTAATTTTCAAATCTGGCTAACCCGTTTCTTAGGGATATTTAATCAAAAAATGGCAATCTATTCAACAAAGGGCAAAAAGTCTAGACAACGGGGTATTCAACTTTGGCAGCCTATTATCACTTGGAAAGATGGACTTTAAAAACTAGCTGTTATTGTAGCCTCCCCTGTGAATATGTGAATATGTGAATATGTGAATATTTATTTTTCAATATATCTCGGTGTTAAAAATCTATTTGTTTTATATGTATCTGCATGTATATTTCCTAATGTTATAAAATTGTAATGTTTTTGTAAGTACTCTTTATTTCTATATGCATTGTAAAAAAAAAAAAAAAGGAAATGTCAGTGAGATTCACAGAATTAATACCTCCCTTAGCTCTTCGGGTGTCTTGTTTTCAGAAAGTTCTGGGTTTGGTAGGTTTCCATGGGAGCTGCCGGAAATTGCGCCCAGGTTCTGCAGCTACTTAAATTGCCAAAAAGGGTAATTCTTTATACCAAAAGTGTGATGTTTCCAGGTTGGGTTTGGGGGCTTTCCTTTGGGGGTGCAAGGCCTAGCCACACAAGTGAGAAAACATTTTAATTAGGAGAGGTATAGGAATGAGGGGTTATGATATTTGGTGGATACCCGCAGCTTCAAGAACTTTCTCCAACATAAATGTGAGGAAATGTGTGATTAGCAAACATCTGAGGTTTGCAGGGCTTTGTGAGTAAGACAAGGTAGTAGAACCGATGCAAATTAGATCATCCTGGACTCCCTTGATCTCTAGTGTTCAGAAATGTCTAGATTTCGTAGGTTCTACTGGGTTGTGGTCCAGCCTGAGCCCATAAACTATAGTTAATAACATCGCCAAAAAGTGCAATATTTCATGCAAAAATCTTGATTTTTCATTCCCATTCACACAAGCGTGAAAATATTTTTAGCCAGAAAATTGTGGAACACAGAATACTAGAAATGTTTTATTACCAATTACATTTCTCTTTCTTTTAGGCTTCTGTTAGACTTAGCATCTTTTGGCGTGTTTCCCCTGAGTTTTTGCTTTCTGCCCTCCCGGTTTTGACTCTGTTTTTGCTGGCGTAGTGTTTCTGCACACTTTTCTCACTGCTGATCAGTGGTGAAGTGCAAGTGCTCCTGCGGTAAATTGTTTTATGGATTGGTGTTTCCATGATTGGATATTTGATTTATTTGTTAGTCCCTAGTAAAGTGCACTGAGTGTGCCAGGGCCTGTAAATCAAATGCTACTATTGGGCCTGCAGCACTGATTGTGCCACTCACGTGAGTAGCTTTAAAAAGGTAAGGCAGACCTGCCTTTGCAGAGTTTGAACGCAGTTGGTAACTGCCATGTCGACTTGGCCAGTGCGCACCCTTGCCAGTCCCTAACCTTCCCTTTCATTACATGTCAGGAACCTCTAAGGAAGGCCCAAGGTACCCCAGTGGGCATGGTACAGTGTATGTGAAAGGTAGGACATGCCCTAGTGTGTGTGGCATGTCCTGATAGTAAATTAAAGCCCATTTCGTTTTTCACTATTGTAAGGCTATCTGTTCCTAATAGGACAGAATGTGAAGTTTGTTTATAACATCTTATAAACATAACTGGCCCTGGAAACTAGGTAGGAAAATAAAATGTAATATGCATGAACTCAGAATCTCAAGATGCATCTTTTAGTGAAGGAGATATTTACATTCTGTGTTTGAAAATATCTCTTTTAGAAAGTAGGTATTTTCTTGCTCAGTCTTCCCGTGTGTCTCTGGTGGAATGTAGATTGCCTGTCTGGGTTTTGGATGACAGAAGGCTGGGGAGCAGGATTGGCTCCAGATAGTCTAGGTGAGTCAGGAAAGGGCTGAATCTACCTAGGTAGAAATGGGGGGGGGAGATTTCCCTGCACCTCAAAGGGCCTGGTCGGAGCACAGACACTCTCTGCCTAAGAGATCAAGCGATTTTGGGATATAAATATTAGGGCCCAGACCCCTGAACTTTAGAACACTTTTGGTTCAAGAAGACTTTCAAGAAGAAGAACCGGAGAAGCTTTGAGGAGGATCTACCACTTTGCTGTGTGCTTTGCTGTGTTGGCCTGCCGTGGCTGCTTCTGTCTTGGGCAGTAAAAGGACTTGAAGTAGAGCTGGCCCCCTGTTCCAGAAGTCTAAGGAACAACAAAGACTTCAAACTCTTCTGCCTGCAGCACTGGGGGCTGTGTGTTTTGTGCTGCAAGAGAGGGAAAGCAACTCGACGATGATGTCTACGCCGCCGCTGCTGACTGGGTGTCCAGATGGCACTGCAGGGGGCACCGCCGCAACACTGCACCACGACCTTGGTCTTACAGACGCCACCTGCTGACACCGCCACTAAGCCGCTGCTCGCACTGAGACCTATGGGCACCGCACTCCACACTGCCTCGCTTCACAATGACACCTTGGCATCGCAGAGGGTACCGCCGCAATGCCGCAACGTGACCCTGGTCTCACCAACATTGCCTGCTGATGCTGCCACCGAGCCACTGCTCGCACTGTGACCTGTGGGCACCGCACCCCACACACCTCACTTTACGAAGGTGCATTGGTATCCCCGACGCCACCGCTCCACACCAAAATTGACCCCGCTGCTTGCACCGTGGTTCGAGGGCACCACTCGTAAAGTTACACAACGCACCACCCTCATCCCGCACTGCAGCCTTGGCCTACCGAGGCCGGCGCCATCGACTTCAGTTCGTTAGCCGATGACAGCACTTCAGCAACAACGATGCTGCTGCTTGCACCATGACCTGATAGCACAGTGAAGAGCACCGCCTTTATCTGGCACCATGACCCTGGTCTCACCAATGTCGCCGTCACGGAGCCACTGCTCGCACTGCGACCTGAAGGCACAGCACGCCGCACCGCTGCACTTTGCAATGCAGCTCACGACGCCTGCCGACCTCCTGGCTCCATAGGAGAGGAGATCGACCTGAAACGCGTGTGACTTCGAGGGCCCCCACGACTCCTGCACTGACGTCCAAAACTGACGCCTGTGGATGCCGTTTTTTAGATAACTCAACGAGAGGTCGCCGGCGCCCTGCATTTCTAAAAGGAACTGTTTGCAGGTCTTCCGACACCGTAGCTGACCCGTGACGCCAAAGTCAGCCAGAACTGTTTGGATTTGTTTGCTCATGATGCTGTGATAGCCCCGGATGGAACTATCAACATCAAGGAACTGTTTTTAAAGCATATTTTGATAACTGTAGATTTTTAAGTACTGTATTGTGGATTTTTATCGTTTTGGTCTTGTATATAAAAATATTGGATATTTTTCTAAACTGGTGTGGTGTCCTTTTGTAGTGCTTACACTGTATTACTGTTGGTTATGTGCAAATGCTTTACACACTGCCTCTAAGATAAGCCTGACTGCTCCTGCCAAGCTACCAAGGGGGTGAGCAGGGGTTATTTATGGAGTGCAACTCCCTCATCCTGACTAGGAAGAAGGGTCCCTATTTGGACAAAGGTGCACACCCTTGCCAACTAGAGACCCCCATTCCTAACAGCTTCCAATTGTAAGCCAGGGTGCATGTAAAAGCATGTTTTGCAAAATGCACACTGAAGCACAAATCATAGTACGTGTAACCCTAAATTCAGAAGTGTACTAATAACCCACATTTCTAAATTCAGTGTCTTATACACATTTCAGAAATACCTAATTTCCTTCATGCTAAATTTTAATTCATTGGATTTTACCATATGAATTGGTACATGGTCTGTGCAGTTCAGTTGCTGTCTGGTTATGTCCCATGTGTCTGTATACCAACAAATGCTATTTATCCCTGCAATCAAAAATGTATAACAGATTTCATGCTTTGTTACTTTGGTAAACTACCCATTGAAGCAAAAAAATACATGTGAAAACATTATCATAAATTCCTGGGATTTCCTACGTATTTTCACAATTCTTTTATTTCAATGACAACTACCTTTAGGAAAACCTTGAGTAATATACAGAAATTACCCCTAGCTGAATTTAGAATGTTGTCTAGCATTCAGAAATGTATAGCTTTCTGGGTTTGCCAATGGGTTTTGCACCTGTGTGCACACAAGCTGAAAGTTGGTTGAAACCACAAAAAATAGGCAAAAAAGACCACCACTGAGAAAAATGCAAAAACTGTTTTAAATTTTTTTAGATGCATCTGTTCTTCTGAACACTATGACAGGAATGATGTGGTAGAGAAGCGGAAATGATTATGGTTTGCCTCCAATAAGAACATTTGTTAGGCACATTATGTGTTCACAGTTCCTCAAATGCGGCCGCAGAGCCTTGAAAGGCAATCAGTCTTTTGGTCATATTTATCTTCTACTTTTATAATTGGGTATGCTTTTAGTCCTTGATCTTCTTCTAATTGCTTCATAATGCATTAGGTTTTCATGACCTTCATTAGTTAAGCCATTTCTCAAGCATGTTTAGAATGCCATTTATTGTGTACAGAAATAGTGCCTCCTAATAGCATTTGCTATGAAAACAGCAACCATGTTTTAGTTATGTTCTGAATTTACCCACAGCACAAAAATTGTCAAATCCATTAAAATATCAATGTTGTTTTTTAAATCCTGCAGGAGTAATGTGTAGAACAAAATTCAACAATTCTTATGAATGGCACCAAAATTCCTTTCAGAAGCATGACCATATTCTTTTCAATTGTTGTTCTTAAATATCAGTCAGAAGTTAGCATTGCCAGTGGTTAGACACACAGTATATGTTCAGGCTTCACATAGCTGAGTTATCTCCCGTTCTACCCATAAGTCAGGCATCAGACTCCGGAGCTATCTCACAGGTGACAATGCTCCATCATCAAACAACAAGTGTCGCACCCAGTATTTCTATTCAATTTCTTCTAAAATTGCCATCAGCCCTATCTTTAGTGAGGGGGATCCCACTAAGTATATTGCATAATATGAGTTGATTTATTATTTATAAAATATAAAGAATGCTCTAAGGCGTCTCTGCACTGCACTGCACCGAACTGATGTAATCAGAAAAGATTTGAAGATAATCAATAAAATAGATAGATTTCAACAGCCTTCCTAAACATAGAAGGATCCTCTAACTTGTTTTTGGAAATGTAAATGGCCCTTTCTAGGGTGCTTTCCCTCAACTTTTTGCTTTTCTCCTTCACAGTTTTTTGTTGCTCTGGATGTTAGCCTTAGGGTGCGGTTGTCACTGCTGTGCAAAGTCAAAGCACTGTGCTCACCCTGTACATACTGTGGAGCGGTGTATATATGATTGGCTGATTCGAATCAGCTGTAATTCCTTTGTTGTGGGGTAAGACCCATACCAGAGGCATTTATCTTGATTATGTCTCTGCGCCTGCCCTACTGTTTGAGCCATCTACAGACGTAGCTCATTGATTGTGCTATAGGTTTGTCCTGGTGGTTCCTGTGTGCACGGGTTACTGTTAATTGACTTTGCATTTACAAAGCTGTGCACCAAGGTTCTCACGTTATATCGGAGTTCTCCCTAGTGACTTGGTGTAGTGTTGGGCAGAAGTTATGTTATGTTATGTTATGTTAAATTGGCTCTTCTATAGCGCACGGCTACTCGGAGGAGTGTCCCGGCGCTTTGGCGAAGAGTGAAACAAGGAGAGGTACAGCATAACAGAAGTCAGGCAGGCGTGAATGTGTTACCTGCAAGAGCTGTGCATGACACAGGGTGGTGTGTTCGGCATGATGGGGCCTGCTTCTAGTATAGGATTAGCATGAGAGGATGTAGGAAAAGGCTGTCTAGCAATATTTCCTATGGCCAGAAAAGCAACAGTATGATATTTGGCATCAAGGAGTTCGTAATGGCGAATCTCACCCAGTAGTGGGAGTGGGTTTGATACTACAGTGATGGAAATGTCACTTTGAGAAAGTGGGCATTTTGATGTGCATTGCTCTATGTGCCTGGTAGCCTGTGTCCTCATTCACCAATGGATGTTAGGGGATAGCCACATCTGTGCATTCCTGATAGAGGGCCATAAACTGGGGGCTCTTGGGAAACTGCAGACCTCTGACTCTGTATGGCCTTTCTAGGATTGTTACATGGGGGTAGAATTGGAACCTGCATTCCAAGGGGCAGGGTTCTGGCCCCACTAAAGATTGTGATCAAACCTCTTGGGGTAGGATGGCAGACAGGACAGAATGTGAAGAGGGCCTGTGCATTTCAAGGGTGACCTTTTGAACTGATCGTATCTTCAAAGGCCATGGTGGGTATAACTACTGGGGCTTCCGCCTCCGAAAGTAAAGACACTTTTGGATTTGGAATCATACTATGCTGGTTCAATACTCAATCAATCAATCAATCAATCACATGTAAAGCAAACTACTCACCCGTGAGGGTCTCAAGGCGCTGAGGGGATGGGGTTCTGCTATAGCTCGAAGAGCCAGGTCTTGAGGAGTCTTCTGAAGGTGAGCAGGTCCTGGGGCTGCCGCAGGTGGGTAGGGAGGGTGTTCCAGGTCTTGGTGGCGAGGAAGGAGAAGGACCTGCCACCGGAGGTTGCTCGTTGGATGCAGGGGATGGCGGCGAGGGCGAGGGCGAGGCTGGGGGAGCGGAGCTGGTGGGTGGGGGTGTAGAAGCTGAGCCTGCTGTTCAGGTAGGCTGGGCCGGGGTTGTGGAGTGCTTTGTGTGCGTGGGTGAGGAGCTTGAAAGTGATCCTCTTGTTGACAGGGAGCCAGTGGAGGTCTCTCAGATGGGGGTGATGTAGCTGAGGCAAGGGATGTTGAGGATCAGTCGGGCGTAGGCGTTTTGGATGCGTTGTAGTTGTTGTAGGTGTTTGGCCGTGATTCCTGCGCAGAGTGTGTTGCCATAGTCCAGCCTGCTGCTGACGAGGGCCTGGGTCACCGTTCTTCTAGTTCCGGTCGGGATCCACTTGTAGATCCTGTGGAGCATGTGGAGGGTGTTGAAGCAGGAGGAGGAGACGGCGTTGACCTGCTTTGACATGGAGAAGGAAGAGTTGAGGACGAATCCTAGGTTGCGTGCATGGGCCGTGGGTGTCGGTGCTGTTCCCAGGAGTCGTCCCAGGGAGAGGGGGTGGAGCCGAGGATGAGGACCTCCGTCTTGTCCGAGTTCAGTTTCAGGGGGCTGCTCCTCATCCACTCAGCATCGGCCTTCATTCCCTCGTAGAGGTTGGTCTTGGCAGTGTGCAGGTCTTAGGTGAGGGAAAGGATGAGCTGGTTGTCGTCGGCATAGGAGATGATGTTCAGGTCATGCTGGCTGGCTACTTGTGTGAGGGGCCCATGTAGACGTTGAACAGGGTCGGGCTGAGGGATGAGCCCTGGGGTACGCCACAGCTGATGTCGGTGGCTTTGGATTAGAGAGGTGGGAGGCGGACTCTCTGGGCTCTGCCGGTAAGAAAGGACGTGGTCCAGTCCAGGACCTTCTCCTGGATTCCGGCTTCTTGGAGGCGTGTCTTTAGTTTGCGGTGGCAGACCACGTCGAAGGCGACCGATAGGCCCAGGAGGATGAGGGCTGATGTTTCGCCATTGTCTAGTTGGCATCGGATGTCGTCTGTAGCGGCGATGAGGGCTGTCTCGGTGCTGTGGTTTCGTCTGAATCCGGACTGGTAGGGGTCTAAGATGTTGTTGTCCTCGAGGTGGCAGGTTAGTTGCATGTTGACGGTTTTCTCAATGACCTTCGCCGGGAAAGGGAGCAGAGAGATGGGCCGGAAGTTCTTGAGGTCCTTGTGGTCCGCCTTGGGCTTTTTGAGGAGGGCGTGGATTTCGGAATGCTTCCAGCTTTCCAGGAATGTTGCTGTCTTGAAGGAGATGTTGATGACCTTCCGTAGTTGGGGTGCGATGGATGCGCCAGCTTTGTTGAATACGTGGTATGGGCAGGGATCTGACGGGGATCCTGAGTGGATAGAGTTCATGACCTTGCGTGTCTCATCGTCGTTGACATAGGACCAGGAGGTCAGGCAGTGTTTGCAGGGGGGGTGGAGTCTGGCGTAGTCGGTGCCATTGTGGTGTTGAAGCTGTCGTGGATGTCAGCGATCTTGCGGTGGAAGAAGGTGGCCCGTAAGTCGCACGGATCTTGTGAGGGTGGGATGTCGTTGGTGATGGTGCTGGGGTTGGAGAATTCCTTCACTATGTTGAAAAGTGCTTTGCTGTTATGTGCGTTGTTGTCTAGGCGGGCTTCTCTTGGCTGCTCTGATGAGTTGGTGATGTCTGAGGGTGGCGTCCTTGTAGGCTGCGTGGCTGTCCGGTGTACGATCGTGGAGCCATTTCTTCTCCAGTTTCCAGCATGTACGTTTGGAGGTCAGGAGCTCTTTGGTGAACCAGGTGGCTTTTCTTGCTGGTGTGGCTGTTGGAGGGTCTTTTGAGCGGGGTGAGGGTGTTGGCGCAGTCATCGATCCACTGTCTGAGGTTGTGGGCGGCGGTGTCTGGGTTGGTGGGTGGGTTCTGGGCGAGGGTGGCGGTCAGTTGATTTTTGGTGACTTTGCTCCGGCAGTGGCGAGGCAGCTGTTGGGTGCGGTGGTGCGTGGTTGGTTTCTTGAAGGTGAAATGGATGAAGGGTGGTCGGTCCAGTGGAGTTCGGTGTTGCGGTTGAAGGCAACGTGGGTGCTAGTGGTGAAGACGGGATCGAGCGTGTGGCCGGCGGCTTGGGTGGGTTAGTTGACGAGCTTTCTGAGGCCGAGGTTGGCGACGTTGTCGATCAGGGTGGCGGAGTTGGCATTGTTGTTGTTCTCAAGGTGGTAATTCAGGTCTCCGAGGAGGATGTAGTCCGTGGAGGCAAGTGCGTGGGTGCTGGCGAGGTCGCCGATGGAGTTGCTGAACTGGGCACGGGGTCCGGGAGGGTCTTTAGACGAGTGTTCCTCTGAGTGTGGTATTGGGGTCGGTGTGGATCCGGAAGTGCTGGTGTTCGGCGGTGTTGAGGGTGTCGTCTGTGTGGGTGTAGACCTTGAGGGTGGACCTGTGGATGATGGCTAAACCTCCTCCAATACCGTTGTCGAGATACTGGGACCTTGACATGAGGAATCATTATGGCAGGAGGGACTGCAACAGGACAGTCGGCATACTTCTGGTGTCTTGGAACTTGTCATGCTCCATGAAGGGGACTTTCACTTGGTGGATTTTGCTTGGACATTGCTGGCCTACAGCTATTGGCACCTGTTGTGGCCGGGGTCTTGACGTACTGTCCAAGGGCTGGTGAGCTGGCTTCCTGTCCACAAGGTCCCAGAGACACAAAGGATCTCACTGTCTTCACGAGATCATAAGGACGCTCTGGGTGCAGTGGAGACAGGTAGAAATGATTGTGATTGGGGCAAGGACTGTTCTGACATACACCATCATCTCGCTGTGTGAGAGGAGTTTGTACACAAAGATCAGCAGCCATTTAAGGTGCTGGGACATGGGGAGTTTGAGGAGTGAAGAGTAAGCTTGCCATCTGAGTGACCCGTGCTTGAAACCAACGAGAGCTGTGCTTGCTTGTGCTCCAGTGAAACCAAAAAGAGGGTTTGGGCTCCATGCAGTAAGGTCAAGCCTCACTTAGCTGAATAGCAAAACAAAAACACCAGTACTGCAAATTTACTCTGAAATGAGTGAACTTAATATAGTGAAGCAAAACACCATATTGACAAGACTACTTTTTCTGTCTGAATTGAATCTTTATATATATACTTTTTTTCAAAAAAATCAAATTTTTCATTTTTTAACACATTGACACATAGGATACAGAACACAATTCAATTTTTTATATATCACATATATATTACAAAAGATTACAAATATACAATCATCATCTCCAATCACACCATCCAAACTCACATTCACCCTGACTCACTAGAGCCACTCATACTATTTATTTACACATTATACATTTTTTCAACTAATATAACAATGTCCAATAACTTGAAATCAAAAAGCAACCTTGGAGTCAATTTTACTTCATTATATACATTTGATATTTCAAATTTCCTAAGGTCGCACAAAGGCTGGTCTACGCGTTTCGAACACCCTTAGTGAGGGGTGCTCTCGTCAGGACCACATATCTGAAAAACATAAGGAGGTGTCTTTAGGGTCAACACTAGGGGCACCTTCCTGAAGTGACATGAGCAGACTAAACTAATTCTTACCTCTGCCTTGTAGTGGCGCGAGGTGAGAGGAGAATTCTGCAAATAATCACAAATGGGACAGTCAACACCAAATAGTATGTAATTTTGCCAGTAGACAAGACCAACGCTTAACCAAATTGTCATCCATACTTACATTCTAGAGGTCTTATGTGCTGCCTTGAATGAGATGTATTGGTTTTAAAGGATTTTTGCCTGTGGGGTGAGAATTAAGGGAGTGGGTCAGTTGTGACTGTTCTCTTTCTGGAAGTTAAACCGAACGGGTGGGTGATTAGCTGAGGACTTACTTGGGTGCAGTGCACCGACGTTTATATTCTTTAACGTCCGGATAATTCTTTGTACTGCAAGAAAGCGGAAATGCGAGGGATGGTCAGGACTAGAACGCATAGTATTGAAAGCCAGCCTGTAGCACGGAGTTACCGATTTGATTCTTACCGTTTTGTTCAGCAGTCGCGTATTCGACTATCCTTCAGGCTCGCTTCTGTTTACTCGCAGCGGATGTCCGGTGAATTTAGGTGGTTAGCGTAATGCCGGCGTCAACTTGTGACTAATAGTCCTAAGGCTTATGGGAGTTGTATTTCCGTAATGGTGGCGCGCTCGCAGAGACACGTGGTGTATGTGAAAAAGTGTATGTATACTGCACATGAATTAGGAATTCGTTTGAATTCTATTAGTGCACGGACGGTGTGCATGATGAATAAAATGGCAATGAAAAAAAGAAGTTGCACTAAGAGTAGTGGCTTATGGGAGTTGTAGTTGTGTTTAGACATATCTTTTCTCACGAGTCCCTTAATGTTTATGCTGGTCCAATTTCAAAAGATGTATGTGCTGGGAATATGATGAAATGTGATTCGGTCTCACTGTATTTGCCTTGTCTGGTGGCAATTATTTGGCACTGCGGACTATATATAGGACACTTCCATGGAATTTTATGACAGCTTATAGATTTCTGAAATCTCGTTAAGGCCATCAATCGCTGTGTTGAATTTTATAATGAGCATGGCTTCTCGTCTGGCAAGTTTCTCTTCCAAATCTCCTCCTCTGGGGTCTGATTCGATTTTTGATAAAACTGTCCATTTGATGTCAGATTCGCTATGATTTTTTGCCTTCCAATGATTCACTAGGGGGGCTGTCTGTACATTATTTTTAATTCTGGATTTATGTTGGGTGATTCTACTTCTGACCTCTTGGTTAGTTTTCCCGATATAAACCATATCACACGGACAGCAAATTCCGTAGATTACATAACGCGATTTACAATTAGTAAATACGTCATGTTTCCAGAAAATTTGTTTGTGTTTAAAGAGCGTTCCTTCTTCTGTAGTGGGGCAGCATACACAGGTACCACACTTATGATGGCCTTGAACTGGAGGTAAGCTAAACATTGATCTTATGCATGGTTGTTTCTTTTGAGGGAGAGTTGCCCGTACTAAATGATTCGCAATGTTCTGGTCTTTTTTGAAGGCAAATAAAGGTTTTTCTTTTAGTGACACATCCAGGTTTTCAATCAAGTGCCAATTTTGGTTGATCACTTTTTTAAGGTGGTTTGAATTTGGACAGAAAGTTGATACACACACAATTCTTTCCAATGGCTTTTTTTCTTTTTTCTTTAAAAGTTCCTCTCTTGGTGTCCACCATGCCCTCTTCATAGAGCGCCTCAATAGTTTTTTAGGGTAACCTCGTTCTAACAGATTTTGTGTTAGATGATTTGCATGGATCTCATATTCATCTCTGAAATGACAATTCCTTTTTATTCGCAAATACTGGCCAAATGGTAGGATTCAATTCAAACAGAAAAAGTAGTCTTGTCAATATGGTGTTTTGCTTCACTATATTAAGTTCACTCATTTCAGAGTAAATTTGCAGTACTGGTGTTTTTGTTTTGCTATTCAGCTAAGTGAGGCTTGACCTTACTGCATGGAGCCCAAACCCTCTTTTTGGTTTCACGTTTACTAGCAGAAAGCTTTCTGCGAGGTTGTCTTGCGCCCGGTTTGGAGGTTATTGGACTGTATTAGAATTTGGTTGTGTGTTGTGTGGTTAGACCACAGTGTATGGTTGAGGAGACAGATCAAACGAGTCAAATATATACATATAATGTCAGAAGACCAAACATTTGCGTACAGTGAGGATCATATCAAAAAATTGCTAGAAGCACCACCTGTCTTTGTATCAGCTTCTCTAAGTATCTCAGCAAAGAATCAAAACGAAACGGACAAACTTCTGCGATTAAAGAAAAAGCAGATTAGAACGGACCTACATGGACACTTCCTTCTACAACATTTACGAGCAGGAACGATTCCCGGAGGCTTACAAATCAAAAACGTCCCGGTGATCTTCACAGAGGACCCAATTTATAAGAAGGGATATAGTTTCATTGAAACTAAATGTAGCAGGGACCGCATGGTTCTAACAATAGAGACAGCTCAGAGACTCTCAGTTGACCAATTGAAGGAAATAGAAATCCTTGAATCAGAGATAAAATCAAATCAACTGATTACGGACGCAAAAACACTCCTTGAGAAAGTCGACAAGGAAATACTAGAGTTTAAAGATTTTACAATAAACCAAAAAAGCAATCAATTCGAGAAAGACAAACAAAACTTCTCATTGGAGAAAGTATATCCGTTTCTTCAGCAGGATTATTACTCAAGACCAGAATCCAGACGCCATTTAGGAGAGTTCCAAGGCCGGTCATCAAAAAATGTTATCACCTTCTCAGATACCTCGTCATCTAGTAGCGGTGATAGTGACAGTAACGATAAACGTCGAAACGGCAATCAAAGAGGCAATTTTCAACAACAACAACAACAACAGCCTTTTTTAGGGAGAGGCCAACCGCAAACAAGAGGACGTCCCAGGTACAATCAGCAACCATGGGAAATGTCGACACGTCGACAAAATTACAAGAATTGGTAATATCACCTATACATAATCTTTCAAACAAAATCTTAACAAATGGTGAAAAGAGTATCCTTGAAAAGGGCCTCACCTTTGTTCCAGTCAAACATACCAATTTTGTAAAATTAAAGACGGAAGCCATTGAATTTTGCCGCAAAATAAAACTAAAAACATTTTTTGCCAATACCTCTATTGACCAACCTCAGGAAACGACAGGCCTAAGAAAGAAATCCTCGTTCTGTCCTTCTTCGAATAAAATTCCAAAAGAAGTGATGACTTTTGAAAAAACGATACTTTCCGCAATTAACAACATGGAAAAGAAGAAGAAATGGATAAAATATAACATCTCGAAATTGGATAAAACAGCTTTAGAAACTCTAAAAAACGACACAACTGTCGTGATCAAGCAGGCAGACAAGGGGGGTTCAATAGTCATCTGGGACACGGAAAAATACATCACTGAAGTCATGAGGCAATTGAATGATCAAAACTGCAACAAAAAAGTCTCTAAAGACCCAACGACAGAATTAAACAATCAGTTACGGTCAATTTTGGAAAAGGGATATACCGATGGATTATTAGGAAAAAAGGAATTTGAATTTCTTCAATGTAAATATCCAAGGATTCCTCAATTTTACATCCTTCCAAAAATCCATAAGGATCAATCAGCTCCACCGGGTAGACCGATAATATCGGCATGTGATTCTTTACTGGAACCGATCTCTAAATTTGTAGACCATTTTCTCAAACCATTCCTCCCTCAAGTGAAATCTTACTTACGAGACACCTCAGACTTCATCAATAAGCTCGAATCCATTGAATTCAACGAAGGTTCACATTTTTTGGTTGCACTAGATGTGACCTCATTATATACACAGATACCGCAAACTGAAGGCTTAGAGGTTATTGCATCATTTTTGGAGACTAGAGAAAAACCAGTCAGAATTTCAACTGAATTCATTTTAGAGCTGGCTTCATTCGCCCTAAAGAAAAATTATTTCAATTTCAATGGCAAATTTTTCTTCCAGACAGGGGTGTAGCGATGGGCTGCCCCTTTGCTCATGAACTGGCCATTCTTTTCATGTCCAAATTTGAAGAAAAGTTTATCTACAAAGACAACCCTTTTGCACAATACATTTTACACTGGAGTCGTTTTATAGACGACGTGTTCGCCGTCTGGACAGGTGGTGAAGATAAACTTATAAAATTTCATGAATGGCTCAACAATCGGACCCATGAAATTAAATTCAGCCTAAATTACTCTCAAACAAAACTGGCTTTTCTAGACGTAGAAGTCTATCCATCGGACAAAAAATTGGTGACAACATTATACAAAAAACCGACTGATCGCAACAAAGCGTTACATTTTGAGAGTAACCACCCACGGAACCTAAAGGAAAACCTACCATTTGGCCAGTATTTGCGAATAAAAAGGAATTGTCATTTCAGAGATGAATATGAGATCCATGCAAATCATCTAACACAAAATCTGTTAGAACGAGGTTACCCTAAAAAACTATTTAGGCGCTCTATGAAGAGGGCATGGTGGACACCAAGAGAGGAACTTTTAAAGAAAAAAGAAAAAAAGCCATTGGAAAGAATTGTGTGTGTATCAACTTTCTGTCCAAATTCAAACCACCTTAAAAAAGTGATCAACCAAAATTGGCACTTGGTTGAAAACCTGGATGTGTCACTAAAAGAAAAACCTTTATTTGCCTTCAAAAAAGACCAGAACATTGCGAATCATTTAGTACGGGCAACTCTCCCTCAAAAGAAACAACCATGCATAAGATCAATGTTTAGCTTACCTCCAGTTCAAGGCCATCATAAGTGTGGTACCTGTGTATGCTGCCCCACTACAGAAGAAGGAACGCTCTTTAAACACAAACAAATTTTCTGGAAACATGACGTATTTACTAATTGTAAATCGCGTTATGTAATCTACGGAATTTGCTGTCCGTGTGATATGGTTTATATCGGGAAAACTAACCAAGAGGTCAGAAGTAGAATCACCCAACATAAATCCAGAATTAAAAATAATGTACAGACAGCCCCCCTAGTGAATCATTGGAAGGCAAAAAATCATAGCGAATCCGACATCAAATGGACAGTTTTATCAAAAATCGAATCAGACCCCAGAGGAGGAGATTTGGAAGAGAAACTTGCCAGACAAGAAGCCATGCTCATTATAAAATTCAACACAGCGATTGATGGCCTTAACGAGATTTCAGAAATCTATAAGCTGTCATAAAATTCCATGGAAGTGTCCTATATATAGTCCGCAGTGCCAAATAATTGCCACCAGACAAGGCAAATACAGTGAGACCGAATCACATTTCATCATATTCCCAGCACATACATCTTTTGAAATTGGACCAGCATAAACATTAAGGGACTCGTGAGAAAAGATATGTCTAAACACAACTACAACTCCCATAAGCCACTACTCTTAGTGAAACTTCTTTTTTTCATTGCCATTTTATTCATCATGCACACCGTCCGTGCACTAATAGAATTCAAACGAATTCCTAATTCATGTGCAGTATACATACACTTTTTCACATACACCACGTGTCTCTGCGAGCGCGCCACCATTACGGAAATACAACTCCCATAAGCCTTAGGACTATTAGTCACAAGTTGACGCCGGCATTACGCTAACCACCTAAATTCACCGGACATCCGCTGCGAGTAAACAGAAGCGAGCCTGAAGGATAGTCGAATACGCGACTGCTGAACAAAACGGTAAGAATCAAATCGGTAACTCCGTGCTACAGGCTGGCTTTCAATACTATGCGTTCTAGTCCTGACCATCCCTCGCATTTCCGCTTTCTTGCAGTACAAAGAATTATCCGGACGTTAAAGAATATAAACGTCGGTGCACTGCACCCAAGTAAGTCCTCAGCTAATCACCCACCCGTTCGGTTTAACTTCCAGAAAGAGAACAGTCACAACTGACCCACTCCCTTAATTCTCACCCCACAGGCAAAAATCCTTTAAAACCAATATATCTCATTCAAGGCAGCACATAAGACCTCTAGAATGTAAGTATGGATGACAATTTGGTTAAGTGTAGGTCTTGACTACTGGCAAAATTATATACTATTTGGTGTTGACTGTCCCATTTGTGATTATTTGCAGAATTCTCTTCTCACCTCGCGCCACTACAAGGCAGAGGTAAGAATTAGTTTAGTCTGCTCATGTCACTTCAGGAAGGTGCCCCTAGTGTTGACCCTAAAAACACCTCCTTATGTTTTTCAGATATGTGGTCCTGACGAGAGCACCCCTCACTAAGGGTGTTCGAAACGCGTAGATCAGCCTTTGTGCGACCTTAGGAAATTTGAAATATCAAATGTATATAATGAAGTAAAATTGACTCCAAGGTTGCTTTTTGATTTCAAGTTATTGGACATTGTTATATTAGTTGAAAAAATGTATAATGTGTAAATAAATAGTATGAGTGGCTCTAGTGAGTCAGGGTGAAAGTGAGTTTGGATGGTGTTATTGGAGATGATGATTGTATATTTGTAATCTTTTGTAATATATATGTGATATATAAAAAATTGAATTGTGTTCTGTATCCTATGTGTCAATGTGTTAAAAAATGAAAAATTTGATTTTTTTGAAAAAAAGTATATATATAAAGATTCAATTCAGACAGAAAAAGTAGTCTTGTCAATATGGTGTTTTGCTTCACTATATTAAGTTCACTCATTTCAGAGTAAATTTGCAGTACTGGTTTTTGCTTGTGCTCCAGAGCATGTGTTGTCCGAGGGGGTTTTGAAGGAACCTGAGCTGGGAGCTGAGACTGTCTTCGGCCTCAAGTTGGGGAGTGTTCGTCATCGCCTCCTCTGTCCGAGGCCATTACCTTCCTCTCCCTGGACCCACGCCATAGGGTGTTTTATTTTGCAAAACATGATGGCGAGACCTGAGCGGTTTTGTGTGCCTTGTGGGCACCTGCAATTGACTGCAGCGAATTTACGGCAATTCACACCTTTTCTTGATGGGAAAACATTTTTCCAGATTGGGAGCATGCTAGTTTCCTTGATCCCAATCTTTTGTCTACTTGGGGGATAGCTATCCCACCCTCGTGCAGGTTTCATCAGGCACCTTGGGGTTCAATCCGGATGGACAAAATGAAAGTAAAAGTTTCTGTGTAGTCAACAGCATGCCAGCAGGGGCAACGGGTATCATTGGCTGGTAGAGTTTGGTCATGAGGTGTAGTCAGAGACTAGTGATTGCTTGACCTTCCTACAATGGGAAAGTCTGACAATTGCATATAACTGTAAACTGTATATACAATGTATGTTTTGTTATGATTTCAATAGAGACTTTTGACAATTGTGTATAGCTGTAAAGTGTGTTTGTGTAATAGAAAAAAAGTGTATTTATACATACGATGTGGGGTCTTTGTGTGGTGAATTCAGTGTGTTGCGAGGGGGCGTGTTGTGCCAACGCTTTACACTCGAGCCCTGAGAATAAGCCTGACTGCTCTGTGCCAAGCTACCAAAGGGTGAGTACAGGTTATCGGACAAGTGTATCATATTCATCCTATTTGGAATGGTGGGTTCTGGCTGACTTTGATGTGTCTTTGCCAGCCCAAAACGGCTGGGTCTGACAGTTGTGCAGGCCAAGATGGAGTGCATTTTAAATACAGAAAGCAAAAAAAGAGAAGGAACCCTCGCCACACTGATCCTTTCTAAATTGGTGTACTGATAGCATAAGGAAAGAGCCAAAATGGAGGGATTCCTTACCCTTGGAAGCACACATATCAGCGATGGGCCTGCTTGATATTAGAATCGATGGACAAAGTAAAGTGTCATATAATGGATCCTTCTAGAAACTAGCAACCAATGCGGCTTACAGTGAGCCTCACAGAACCTATCAAATTTCCTACAAATCCTAACAAATTGCACTGCCATATTCTGAATGTCTTGAAGCTTTTAAATGGCTGACTGTGGAGGACCAGATTAGCAAGCACTGAATTAGTTCAGTCTAGAAATAAGTCCAAGTGCCTCAACCAGGCAATAAGCTAATCCACCCTTTTTTCCATTTGGTATGGACAGTGCCAGATAAAACTGTTTTAAGGATGAAGTTAAAAGCAGTTAGAACAACCACAAATAAAGGCTTTAGCGTCTTGACTAAATATACATCATCTAGAGAGCCCAGCTTAGGTTAGGAGGAAACCTTCTCTTCTTCCTTAATCATTGGGAGATCTTTGAGAAGCGTGACAAAAATGGACAAAGGCTCACAATCATGCTGGATGAGAAAGGATGAGACTGGAGATTAGGAAATACAATCATAAATGTCCTTGTTCTTTAAAAAAAAAAATAGGTCAGATTGTAAAAAAAAAAACCAAAGGGAAGGGTTAAGGCATTTTAACTCAGTGCATATTTGGGAGATTGGAGACTGCCTCGAAAAGAGGAATTGGAAGCATGAGAAATAGAAATAAAAAAAAGAGGTCCTAGTAGCAGTAGGAGACAATGTTTAATGCATGAAATGTTCACATTTATCTGGTGTTTTCAAAGTCTAAAGTTTGCGTACATACAAGTTTCTGTAGACTTAAATGCTTTTTTTTGTTTTTGTTAAATGGATCCAGACAATAAAATATGGCCCCTTACAGTGTGGGCTACCATGTTTTTTTTGTTCACAAGGATGGATAGTTAAGATCAACATGCGGATAGAGCTGAATTCTGATTAAGAATTGCTGAAGCCAGTTATTGAAAGCTAATAATTGCTATCTATCTTAAGAAACTTGAAAGACAGGTTTGTTGTTTAATGCTTCAGCTTAGTTTTAGCAGAGAGCTTTGAAACGTTTTTTGGTTATTTCTCCCCATTACATGCCTAACTACTTTTATTTTTGTCTTCTTTGTAGTTATCATTCATTGTTTATGCACAAAATAAGGATTTTAAAATAATAATTATTTAATTTCTTCCCAGTTTCATAATGCTCTATTTGAGTGTGTTACTCATAAACAAAACATTGTTTGGATTCGAGCTGTACCCCTGGACTCATCTAAAGGGATTGATAGTAAACGTAAAACACTGCCTGCACAAGATTCCACAGTGGGCTTGTGTCTAAATTCTGGTGTCATTGGCTTACTAATTCAGTGTTGGTTCATTGAACTGAGTCCTTGCATCATAGTGTAAGAAATCTGGGACTGCCTCAAAGTTCATATCAATAAGGGGCTAACAAAGTGTACAGAGATGAAAGGAGCTACCCATGGTAGGTTGAACTCAGTAACTCAGGCAGATACGAGGCCAAGTCTGCATTTAATCAATCTCAAAACAAGCTTCGGTGGGGAAAAGCCATGTGAACTTCACAGTACATTAGGTGCCACAGCACAAACAATACACTTTGCTAAAGGCAACAATTACCTGGTATCAGGAAAGCGGAGAAGCGTGAGATGGCTGAGGCATTAATCAGAGTTTTTGCTGAAACATGATGAGAGAATATAAAATGTTTTCCATCATGTTCTGTTTGAACAGTGCCGGATGTTAGGAATGGGTTTAAAGCCTTAAAAATAAAACAAAGTAACATTTACACCAGATCTGACCTCTGCCTCTTAAGGGTTAGAACAGTGCAATACAAATGACAATGCAATATCATTGTCTCTCCATTGCATTCTGATAACATTTTGCATTCTCTGAGATCTGGAATATGTACTTCCAAAGAGAAAATATTTTTTTAAAGGCTCGTGCTAGGTAAAATCTGATTCCTTCTTACTGTAATATATATTTTTAATACCTCGTAAAAGTATATACTTCAATAATCCCTAGTGCACCAACAAGCATCAAGTTCTCTGACTATCTTATTACAAACACACACACACACATCTGCAGTGATCACATTAACCAACTGAGGTTTCAGAGCTCATAAGAATGTATTTCCCAGGGGCGTGGCTTGGCGCTGACGGTGCATGGTGGCAATCGGGTGAGCACTCCGCAGACGGCTCTGAAGACCCGCGGTTCGTGCCATCAATCGAATTTACTTTTGGCGGTTTTCTGCATCGGAAGGAGGCGTGCACACACTGGAGGTATCGCCGATGCTCAAGAAGGACGTTTTCTCTTCTTTTTCGCGAATGCAAGTCCTCCACAGCCTCTTGCCGGTTACGGCCGCCATTTTGTTTTCGATTCCGCGATATGTTGTCATGTATTCCTATAGGTTCTGAATCGATCCCCCTATTCCTGACCCTATTCTAGTTAAACTAACCAACAAGTTAACTAGCAGTCAGCCCATGAGGCAAGGAAAACCCCCATGATGCAGATACCGTTATCTGACGCAGTCACACTACGGCACAGGAACGTGTTATCTGATTAGGCCATAACGCTTGAGATCTAATTAGACAAGCGATATTCCTCCAGCCCCTGATAAGGCATACGGAGTTCTCATAACAAATCAAACCTATGACAACCTGGGCAAAACCCTGCGGCCATTGTTTTGATTTCACAGAGAACTTCAGCAAAAGAATGTGCTAACGAGCAAGTCGTATGACATCTTTATTGACGTATCTATGTCCATCCTTACGTCAATCTCGGCACCTTAAAGGTATAAATATTACCGATCTTGCCCTATGCAACACACACGCGTGGTGACGAGACGGAGCAGCCATACTTGCCGAAGCCCAGAGCAGAGCAGACCCCGCTGGCAGCAGCCCCGCCTTCCTGACGCGCTGAGAGAAGCTGCTTTCTCCTGCCGAGAGACCCAGCACCGGCGCTTCCGGGTAGCCCTCGCAGGCAGCCTGGAATATCGAGAGCAGAGAAAGAGATACCATTCCTCATTCATCCTAACTTCCAGGTACAGAACTGAATAACCCCTCACAGAGAATTCTTTAGCTATTCACTTGGCAAAAACAAACTTAACTTAAACTGTAACTTTCTATTCCCGCCCACGTATTAGGCTTAGGTCAGGTACACGGGGTAGGCGTATTTAGAAACACCAGTTGAGTACGTTTAGTCAAATGTATATATGTATGTAATCTATTTTAACCATTTTAAACATCTTATGGCTTAGAAACCATATCAATGTTTTTACAGTATTATTTTATACTATTGCTTTTAATGTATGCACTTTACTTAACTATAAGTATTGCGATAATATCGATCCATTTCTCTTGTATGAGAAAAGAGACTGATCAATAAATAACATCTTTTATTGAACACGCCCGTCTCTTCCTTTTCTCTACACTCTGATGAGACTAAGAATGCACGTACTGACTGAGTAAAATAAATTGCCTTTTGTTCACATGACTCTCGAGATTTACTCTTGATTAGGGGAGAGCAAAGTTGTCATGTTCTATGGTTGTCAGAAACTAAATCCCTTCTTGTCTAATCAGGGAAGTTAAGTCCTCCTTGAACATTCGAGAAAGTTTCTAGTGAACTCTGAGCTAAGCTGGCAAACCCAAAACTTTAAGTCTAGTATCGACAGCAGTAGACCTGTAGGTATTATTCCAATGCGCAGAGCCTATTGGGATGATAGGAGCTACACTACATGGCGCCCAACGTGTTTGGAAAGGGCGATAAAACTAACGTAAGACATTTAGAGTAACTCAGTCGTGCTTTCTCACTCAGACCCCTTTTTTCCACAATACTCCAAAGACGTCTGGAGTGGGTGAAAGGTTATATCCGCCAGACCTCGCAGGAGGGAACTCCTATGTATGGTCCTTGGTATAGTCAACGTTGAAGGATACACTGTTCCAAAATATTGTGCATCTAATCTTTGTTTCCATAAGAAACCTGATCTGCAAACAAACAAAATAACCTTCAGGACAGTAAAATGTCAGACAATGAAGAAGAAAGAGAGGCACTTATATTAGCAGCTGAACTCGCAGCAGCTGACGCTGCAGCACTAGATGCGGACGGGGATATAATACTCATCCCGGTCATCAAAAGGAGATCTATAACTCTAAAACTTATAGAAAATGGACTGACACCTAGAGGTGGCACAGTCATATTCGTAATTGAGGCACACGAATATCGGCAGACAGAGGTATACTATTCATGGATACATTTTCCAGCAGCAAATGCTGTAACAAAGTACTTCCACTATTACAAAATAGAGGAACCTCCTAATGAGTACACTCCTTTCGAGGAGGTGGAAGTACCACTCAAATTTCAAGAGCATTTGCTCTTATTTGATGGCGCCCTAAAACATAATAATCACATCACCAGGCTCGGTCCTTTAGGTAGACCAGGAGCAACGTGGCCGGTACTAGCCGGATACACACCACATCCAGACATCGAAGGGATGTCTACAGCAGAGCTGTTAACACAGCTAAAACAATTAATAAAAATCCATAGACAATTAGTACAGTATGTGATGCGGACTTCAACAATTCAGCCAGCGATTAAACTTCCACAGCTGACCCCTCACCAGGGGAACACAAATAAAATTACACCACAGAACATCCAGTCCTGCCTAGGTAAAGTACCGACTAAACGGGAACAAATACCATTCTGGTTGGCACAAAAAATCACCCAAATAGAGGCGGTGTTTCCTGACACCACCCCGTTGGAAAAACACAGGATTCTGACTATATGTCTCCCAATGGGAATCGCACCACACATAGAGGACTGTGAAACTTGGGGTACAGTCTTTGCTTCTATCTACACAAAAACGCACGGTGTTCCATCCATTTCGGTAATACCAGATGTGCTAAAACAAATTCAAGACAAATACGGTCCAGAACCCGCTTTAACTCTTGGTATGAAATTACTGAAAGACTTCAAGCAGGTCTTGGCTATACTATTAGCCAACATAAAGGGAGAAGCAGCAAATGTGGCGATCCGCCAGAGGTTAAAAGAGACAGATATAGCAGACCAACCAGCTGAAATTGCCAGAATCATAGAAAAATCCTATGAGGAACTAGGTAGAGACAGTCTAGGTGGAATACCAGTAAAACCGCAACTGACTGAAAGTCCAGAAAAAATATTTTTTAATAATAATTCACCAAAAAAGAACTGGGATGGAAACAAACAATCCAATCCTAAAGAAAAGAAATTCCAGTCCAGAGGGAGGTCTCCTAGGCGAAGAGAAAAATCTCCAAACCAGAGACAAAGGTCACCCCAGAGTGACCCTTCTGGGAAAAGATATAACTTTAGAAATAGGGATAATATAAAAAAGCCTGATAGATATCAAGACATTGATACACGTCCCTCTCAATCTTTTCAGACTTCCTCGCAGAAATCGGAAAGAAGAGGACGATCAGAACAAAGAGAAGAGCACGCCAAGTCCAAAGACAAGGAACCTGCTCAGCTAAAAAAGAAATTACAATTTCCAAAAAAGAAGGTAGCCAGCATTAAAATAGTTAACAATGCCGAGAATTCTGAGGACACAACTGAAAAACGGAGAATGGGCTCAGACAATGCTAGACAGCGCAGCAGAAGTGAGCATAGCTCGCAAAGTCCTTATGAATCATCTGGAGACAGTGGACACGAATGAATATCTTCAAGTGGAAACTGCGGACACCAGAGTTAGCAAACCTCACAAAATATACGAAATACCACTACGTATAGAGGGAGATAAGACTAGGAAAATAAGGGGACTATTTTGGGATAATCTCTCCGAGGGCTATGATATCCTTCTAGCTGAAAAAGACTGGCCACCAGAGTTTGTCAGGGAGTGCCCTCATGGCGAAGAAGTAATTATGCCAGCCTTCTCAAATCAAATTCCAATTCATAAAAAATACACACTTGCTAGAAAATGGGCAGTGGCTCTAGCTCCTGCTTTATATAAAAATCATGTAGGATGGGATGAGGACTCCCCTCCTCACAAAATCCAGTTAAAATCACAACCTGCTGCACAAAGGCAGTACCCAATTAAGCAAGAAGCTAAAAAACAGGTAAATGAAATACTAGATCAGCTAGAATACCAGGGGGTGATTGAAACTTGCACCTCACAAATGAACAACCCTTTGTTTCCGGTCTCCAAACCAGACAATTCATATCGTCTAGTTTTGGATTACCGACACCTTAACACATGTTGCAAAACCTTTGCAGTGCAAATCTCACACAGTGCTGCACTAATGAATAACATAGTGCGCAAAAAATACAAAACAACCTTAGACATCTCTAATGGATTCTTTTGTCAAAACATAGCACCAGAGAGCAGATATTTAACTGCATTCTCAATAAATGGCACTCAAAAACAATTCTGTCGGTTAGCCCAGGGGTACAAGAACAGCCCGGGAGTATTCTCAGCGAGAGTAACAGAATTACTACAAATATATGATGATGAAGCATTATCTTATGTCGATGACATATACTTAACAGATGATGACTTGGATACTCACTTGAAGAGAGTGAACACCATAATACTTGGGTTCGCTGCAGAGGGTTACAAATTCAACTTTAAAAAGTCCAGAATTGCCCATCTGAAAGTCCTGTTCTTAGGATATGAATTATCAAGTGAAGGCAAAAGCCTGGCTGACAATTTCCTAGAGAAATGTGCCGTAATCCAAGCTCCTAGAACACTAAAAAACCTACAGTCAATTCTAGGCTTCCTAAATTTCGGAAGAACATAGATTGCAAATTACGCAGAAAGGGTCAAACCCCTTTATGATCTAATAAAACCAGATTTTAAAAGATCCAATTGGACTCAAATACACACAGAAATTCTGAGATCCTTACAAACAGACATGCTAATTAAAACAAAATTAGAAACACGTGACAATACACGCAATCTTGTGATTCGAGTCATCCCAGGGAGATGCGGATTCACATACCTGACCTCTAATGAGGGAGAAAAGGTACCAATTGCATTCAAATCACACTTGTACACTAAGGCTGAAATGAAATTTAGCCCTACGGAAAAAATTCTAACTGCAACACAGACAGCTATAGCAAAAGAACGAGCCCAGGCACAAGGTAAACGAATAATAATCGTGACACCGATACCAGCCTTAGAGGCTGTAACAAAAGCAAGCATTCCGAATGCTAAAGCACTCCATCCAAGATGGATACAATGGGCTAATTCTCTTGCTGCAACAGACGTGGCATATGAATTTGATCCTAACTTAAAAACACAAGAATTCCTCCAATATGAATTTGAATGTCCTCCGCCGACCGAAATTCTGCCTCTAGAACATTACGGCTGTATAATATATACAGACGGATCAGCACAACCCGCAGTAGGGGGTAAACAAGCTTACAGTGCTGCGTGCGCGATTGTTAAAGGTCGTTGGCACGAAGGAAAATTTAAACCAACCCTCACTAAAACACAATCTCTAGGAGATTGTACGGCTCAGCGAGCTGAACTACTGGCATTCAAGATGGCGCTTGAAAATACCGATCGAGAATTCCCCACACTCATAGTGTGCGATTCGTATTATTGCGTTCAGTCTTACAATGAATACTTGCAGATCTGGCTTCAAAATGGTTTTAAGGATGCAAAAGGAGGCACAATCAAGCATAAAATGCTCTGGGAACAAGTAGTTCTTTTACGAAAAGAACTACCAAAGACTCACGTGATACACACACTGAGTCATCAACGTGATGGCGTTCACGTTGCAGGGAATTCATTGGCTGATGAGGCCGCGAAGGCAGCTGTGCAAACGGCTTCCGTAGCTGCCATCACCCGGTCAAAAACAAAAATAGACAGGGAAATATTACAAGCTGTCAGCGCTTCAGAAAAGGATTCGATAGAACCACTCCCTAAAGGCTTTCCAGTAAAATATTCATACATAACTGATGCAAACAATGTTCCTTTTGCTCGAATCCCTGGAGTGGGGGATAGGGCAATTCCAAACATGGAACATAGGTTAGGACTAATAATAGCGGCACACAAAGGGCTTGCTTCTATACATGCTGGCGTCTCAGCCACAGTATCATTATTAAAACAGAGATACTGGTGGCCACATATGAGAAGACAAACAAGGAACTATGTTCTAGAATGTGAAATATGTCAAAGAATGAAAGTATCAACGGTGAGACGTCCAGCTCAGACACCCCTTCTAATCTCGGATAAACCATTAGCATGTGTTTATCTAGACCACTGTGGTCCCTTACAAAGGGATGGTAACTATAAATATATCTTGGTCGCAGTGGATTCATGCACGAGATTCATATGGATGTGGCCCCAGCGATCGGCTGACGCTAGAACTGTTATAAAAGATTTGCGAGTCTTTATCGGCACATACGCAATTGGCATGCTGCATTCGGACAATGGTTCTGCTTTTAGCTCTAGAGCTTATAAGGAGGCCATGGTCGGAATGGGCGTGAATTTGCGGTACTCTTGTCCATTTCACCCTGAGGGGAACGGAATTGTTGAAAGAGAAAACCGTGACATAAAGCAATCTATAACGGCAAAGGTATTAGGTTCGGGAGCTGGGTGGGTCAAACATCTAATAAGTGTCCAACGTAGTCTAAATAACTTGCCAAGAAATTCTCTGAAGGGATTCAGTCCATACGAATTATTATTCGGAACTAGGATGATTATCTCTGACCTTGACAGTCAGACTTCAGTGGTAAAAGAAAAAAGCTTTGATATCAAAGACCGTTTGGCTATTTTACAGGACTTAAACAAAACAAGAAAAGACCTGAGCAACATAAAGTTGAAACAACAGCCAACAACCACTGAAGAACCACCACCTGTCCCAGCAAGACCTGTCTGGATTCCAAAAGTCGGGGATCTAGTCAGGGAAAAGATCGCGGTAAAGAAGGAATTTGGGCCTTCTTACAGGAAAGCAGTTCCGGTCTTGTCTGTCAACGGGACAAGATCAGTTGTACTACCGCCACTTGCTGGTAAAAAGGAGAACCGAGTTGTATCCATCGACCTGGTAAAACCACAATCATGTGGCCGATAACAAACAGTAGGCCAAGTGGACTCCCAATAAGTAGCAGAACACCAAGGTTTGCTACCAATACAGAGGTCTTAACAAAGAGGCTCATCAGATTTGAAACGCCTACAGAAGAACAACAAGGACTATGCAACAATGCAATAGAACTCAGACCTCTGAAAACCCAAATAAAAACATTTAGCAGAGACACACCAATCTACAATGAAGTACCAAGTGAAAATGCAAGAAACAAAAATCCTGAAGCAATTGGAACAATTGACAGAACTGCATCCGGCTACTTCATAAACTTCGATGATTCCTCTGAAGGCTTCAGTGAATCAAAGACACAGCCATCATCAAAAACATTTAAAGATAAAGCTAACGAACTTTTGAAACAACTGAAAGAAACATATCTGATTTCTCCATGGATTGAATTTTGGGTGGGTTTTGGTGCATTTATCCTCATACTTTGGCTCATCATGGTACTAACTTTGGGACGCTTCATTGAGGGAAAATATGCTAAAATGGACACAGCAAGTCAGAAAATCAACTTGATCCTCAAACCACACACATCTTCACACGTCGAGAAAAGAGAACTTTCTTCAGCCAACTTCACAGCCAATCCTATACCGGGTGGGGTAGCATGGGACAACACTGACTATGAAATTTATGGTCCGGTCGAGATCCTGAAATATCCACACCAAATTAAGATCTCCTTGAGTGACTTTGTGAAACCGAACTCATTTGCTGATGATTGGGACTTCGAAAGCATTAATAATATGATGTCTGACTTAGTAATGTCTGCTAAATTTACCAAACATGATTATTTGCAGGGTTCTACAAATTATGATAGTATGTATTGCTATAACCACTATGGTAACCATTTTCTACATAGATCTGCACAGCCTAGAAATGTTTTAAATTATAATCAATGGGAACATTGTGCTACACCTCCAAAAGGGAGCTCAAGGACCGTTTATGACAAATATTCATATTTTTCAGGTTTTAACACAAGTAATGCTGAAACATTTTATTTTAAATTGTCGAACAAGACAGGGATGAAAACCATGATAACCAACACAAAATTGATATATTCAGACTCATTCTTTGAAAAAATGAATACTTTTGGTTTTGATTATTGGGACAAAAATGTTGAATTGAAAAGTGTTTGGGGTACAAAAGAATGGCAGGTACAGGGTATAGAATCACTGTTTAGAGCCTGCATGATCCCGGAACAAATTATATTTTTAAATGACACTGTCCAACAAACCACCTGTCTTGGCTTAGCCAAAATTAAAGACCTAAATAAACCGTCTATTCCAAAGCCAGCAATGTTTAGCAACACTTCTATAGATGAAGAGATAGACGTCAGTAATAAAGGACAGAAAGTGTTTCTTAGTGGCAATAATTGTGCGATGTCACTAAGCGGCACGCTTCTGTGTAACGGAATTAGTTTGCATGGAGCCTGTGAAGGGAATTCATACAACCTTTCATGTCACCAGCAAGGCGCACCTGCAACTGAGATAGAACCATTCTTTCAAAGACTCTATAATGGGAGTTACATTCTAATTGTAGACCGCAGATGCTGTAGTCTTATGCCCGGGACTCCTTATCTAGTAACTACGACTGCGAAGGTCAAGTGCTGTGGACGCTCATTGTTCCCCAGCTCCTTCCCAGACAGGGAGGCAAGGGCATGGCCCAATTTGAAAATTACTTCTATTCGAATAGATACTTTAAGCAGAATGAAAACAGTGCTTCTTCAGACGCCTACAAGGCTCACGTCATCAAAAGAAACGTATGATCTACAAGTCGCAAGGACGACTGCAGAGATAAATACGTTATTATCAACTAATTCCCCCGTACATTTCGCGGAAATCCTGAACGAAATCTTAAATATTTCTGATACCAATGGGATCTCAGGGGTATTTAAGACAGTATTTTCGATGGCATTAACACCATTCAAAGCCATACTGGGTATTTTTCCAGATTTCGTCCATTCGATTTTTGGCAGACTTCCCCTGATCCTGGGACTAATTGCAGGAATCCTATTCTTAGTCCTTATTTTTCGTTATGGCAACCCATGTCACAGACCAAAGTCTCGCGACAAGGGAAGAAACAATCCTAGCCATTGGATACCGGGACCGGATATCAAAAATCCTGGGACTCTCCCGGCTTAGAGACCTGAACATGACTTGGTTTCTATCATTTCGACCAATGTGGCAAAGATGTGTTTTACCTGTACTAAGGTGTCTGCTATGCGGAGAAGAATGCGTGTTAGACACCTGTCTGACGCTACAATCGGATGCGCCAATGAATGCAGAAACATTGTTGAGCCCGATAAAGGTTCATGCTTTGTGCTGCCCTCAAAGGCTGCCAATCCTGATGACGGCATTCGTGGAAGCTTCACCACTACGACTGAGGGGTAGTGAAGTTCAAGATGAAAGCAGCATCGATCAGGTACGACCTTCTGTCAGCAATATGAATCAGAATGTCAATGGAGACAATCATGCGCACGAATGCATTATTACACCTATTTCCGAGTTAGTGGAACTTTCCCAGGAAGCTGTTGACAGTTTTTTCGAAAGCCTAAATGATATGATGTTCTCACCCGAACAGAAATAGAGACTTTTGAGCAAGCTCGCACTCGGCGTTCCCTGAATTCGGCCTTCAACTTTAAAAATAAAGTCACAAGAACAATTTTCCTCCAGTTCACGGACAGCAATTTTTAGCAGCCCCAAATTGATTTTTACAATTTTTTCGGGACACTATCTTCTGCTTAAAGTAAGAAACTATTCCTAGAGAACTAAGGTTTCTATTTTTAGATACTTTATAGACATTAGCTGCCCGCTGGTATGTTCACATATAATTTAATCTGTGATGGAATGGTCTTGAAACTTTTTTCTGTATTTAAGAAGCCATTTCATGTGTAATTTCTCATATACCAAATAAGCAATAATGTATACAAATGCGTGATTACTTTGGCATTATTATACAGCTTGAGTGCATACAATTTATATGTCTGCAAATTTCCGTATATGTGAATATTTCGAAATGCATTTATGTATTTTGGGGTGGTAAGGTATACACACTACTCTATAGTATGTTGTACTATGTTATACTATGCCTAGATTAGTAAATATGTCCATAGTTAGCGTGGAGTGGGTGTCATGTATTCCTATAGGTTCTGAATCGATCCCCCTATTCCTGACCCTATTCTAGTTAAACTAACCAACAAGTTAACTAGCAGTCAGCCCATGAGGCAAGGAAAACCCCCATGATGCAGATACCGTTATCTGACGCAGTCACACTACGGCACAGGAACGTGTTATCTGATTAGGCCATAACGCTTGAGATCTAATTAGACAAGCGATATTCCTCCAGCCCTTGATAAGGCATACGGAGTTCTCATAACAAATCAAACCTATGACAACCTGGGCAAAACCCTGCGGCCATTGCTTTGATTTCACAGAGAACTTCAGCAAAAGAATGTGCTAACGAGCAAGTCGTATGACATCTTTATTGACGTATCTATGTCCATCCTTACGTCAATCTCGGCACCTTAAAGGTATAAATATTACCGATCTTGCCCTATGCAACACACACGCGTGGTGACGAGACGGAGCAGCCATACTTGCCGAAGCCCAGAGCAGAGCAGACCCCGCTGGCAGCAGCCCCGCCTTCCTGACGCGCTGAGAGAAGCTGCTTTCTCCTGCCGAGAGACCCAGCACCGGCGCTTCCGGGTAGCCCTCGCAGGCAGCCTGGAATATCGAGAGCAGAGAAAGAGATACCATTCCTCATTCATCCTAACTTCCAGGTACAGAACTGAATAACCCCTCACAGAGAATTCTTTAGCTATTCACTTGGCAAAAACAAACTTAACTTAAACTGTAACTTTCTATTCCCGCCCACGTATTAGGCTTAGGTCAGGTACACGGGTAGGCGTATTTAGAAACACCAGTTGAGTACGTTTAGTCAAATGTATATATGTATGTAATCTATTTTAACCATTTTAAACATCTTATGGCTTAGAAACCATATCAATGTTTTTACAGTATTATTTTATACTATTGCTTTTAATGTATGCACTTTACTTAACTATAAGTATTGCAATAATATCGATCCATTTCTCTTGTATGAGAAAAGAGACTGATCAATAAATAACATCTTTTATTGAACACGCCCGTCTCTTCCTTTTCTCTACACTCTGATGAGACTAAGAATGCACGTACTGACTGAGTAAAATAAATTGCCTTTTGTTCACACGACTCTCGAGATTTACTCTTGATTAGGGGAGAGCAAAGTTGTCATGTTCTATGGTTGTCAGAAACTAAATCCCTTCTTGTCTAATCAGGGAAGTTAAGTCCTTCTTGAACATTCGAGAAAGTTTCTAGTGAACTCTGAGCTAAGCTGGCAAACCCAAAACTTTAAGTCTAGTATCGACAGCAGTAGACCTAGTTAACGTCTGGTCTAGGCCTTTACTACTGTAGGTATTATTCCAATGCGCAGAGCCTATTGGGATGATAGGAGCTACACTACAATGTACTTCACATCGCTGGACGCATGACTCCTCCTCCTTCCACTGAATGCTCAACAAATATGCCTTTTTTCACCTAATGTCTCCTTGCATAACCGCTTTATGTGCCACTCATAAGCTCCTTTCCTTCTCCTAATTCTCACTGATGTTGCAGCACCTGAGACTTTTCCTGATGGCCATTTTGTAAATTCTCACAGCCCTAGGTTTCTGCTTTTCTTGTGAAGTTAATGGCCTGAATGGAACCTCCTGCTGGTAATTTCCCCCCTGACTTCGTTTTGAGCAACTGGCTCCTTGTTATATGAGATTGGCTCCTCATACTACGGCTCGCATTCTGACACTCATTATTCCTGTGACGCAGTTCATATCCTTGCATTGACGAAGTTTCCCCTTCCTGTTTTACACGAAACTCAGTGGCAATATTTCTGAGTCACCTTTTCCAGCCTGACTGTTGTGAACAGTTCTTCTGTATTGCTTATTTCATATGGGAAGACTTAAAGGTTGCAGTGCCTTAACCAACTCTACGCTTACTTACGTGAAGAACTCTAAGCTGTTCTCTGCCTTTGCCCGACTAGAGTCCTCACATCTGCCCCCTCCCCAAGACTCAGAGATGGAATCGTCGGCGTCAACTCAGGGGAAGGCTACCTCCAAGCGGCTAAAGAAGTATCCTAATTCTCTGTCCAAAACATTGACATCAGTCTCTGTAGATCTTCTCTTAGAAGAAATAAGATCTCTTCGCCCCTTTATGGAGGAGACGAACACCAAGCTGCAATTTCTAACGGATAAGTGGTTGAATATGGATGCCAGAGTAACATCAGTGGAGCAGAGTGTCACCTCCTTTCAGGATACTTCCTCCAAAGTCTCTCACTTGCACTCGCAGGTTTCTTCCCTTCAACGACAGGTGTAGGAGCTTGAAAATCGTAATAGGCGTAATAACCTTCGCATCTACGACCTCGTGGAAGGTTGTGAGGGGAAGTACCCAATTGCTTTTTTCAAGTCTTTTTTGCCTAAATTGCTGCATCTAGCGGAGGACACCATACTTAATATCCAACGTGCTCACAGACTTGGACGACCATCCTCTTCGGTTTCTCCCTCGTCAAGGCCGAGAGGTGTTATCATGTACTTTCTGGAATACACGGATCTCCTAAAGGTCTTATCAGCAGCCAGAGCATCTCCGCGGCTTTCCTGGTCGGGTTCCTCCTTGTCCTTTGCTCAAGATTATGCTAAGGCTACGGCACTTCGACGCAAAGCTTTTTTGGACATGAGACCAGATCTACGCTCCATTGGTGCACGCTACGGACTTTTCCACCCTTGCCTCTTCAAGGTCACCTACAACAACAAGACTACAACATATGAAGATCTGGTCCGCCTTCGAAGTTTCCTGAACTCCTACAATGCAGCTGCTATGGATATGTCTAGTCCCTCTTCTTCTTTTCCTCCTTGAGCCCATTTCTTTTGTTGTGGCTCTCTTTTCCGCTGTTTCCTTCATGTTCGTTTCTTAAATTTTCTTACTGAGATATGTTACTGGAGAATCTCGTTATAGTTCTTCTTCTTGGTTCTTATCACATGTTTATATTAGCCTTGTACTATCGGATTTCATGTTTTGAATTCCTTTTTTTCACAGTCTATCCTTTTATGTCATCCGCCTGTTTTCGTAGGATGTGTATCCCGCTCCGTGGTGTTCTTCGAGCTGCGCGGCCTGCTGTCCCCACAGATTCCGCCTGCTCCATGTGGTTCCACCCTCCCTCCCCATTCCTGCTCCTGTTCCTATTCCTGGTTCCGTTCCTGGCTCCCTTTACTCGTTCTCCCCTTCTATGTAGATATGTTTCCCTTTTTTGTCTCACCTTTCTGACTTTTCAGATGTCCTTCTTTTTTCCCCTTTTATCTCTCTCCCTTGTTCTGCTCTCTTGATTGGTGTCACTTATTTCTTCGGTTCTCTTCCTCTTCTCATTTCTGTTTCGTCTTGTCCTCAAACGCTTCTCACCATTTACCTTTTCTATCATGTTTCTCTCTTTTTTCTCCTCTTTTATTAACTTGCTCTTTTATATCCTGCATTATGCTCTAGTGACTTTCTCTCTTATCTCCTTTACTTTCCTTTTTTGCATTTCTTCCTATGTTCTCACTACTCTCTTATGGGTTTCTTTCCTTCATTATTTCAATTTATCCTCCATTGCTGGTATTACATTGAATGTCGTTGAAGGTAGTTACGTGGAATGTTAAGGGTGTTAATTCTCCTATTAAGCGACAAAGAATTTTATCCCATCTAGCTAAATTAAATGCTGATTTGGCGTTTCTCCAAGAAACTCACCTTTCAGATAAAGAATCAGCTAAACTTAAATGAGGATGGGTGGGCGAGAACTTTTACTCCCCTGGTGATGGTAAACGCAACAGAGTTGCGATTTTGTGTCGTAGGTCCCTTTCTTACACTGTTACATCCCAAGAATCTGATACTGAGGGCAGATAAACTCATGTCAAACTGTCTTTAAAGGGTGTTCCTCTCTCTCTACTTAATATTTATACCCCTACCGGCGGTGAAACCATTTCTTGGTACAATCTATCCACCCACATTACCAAATTTGTAGATGATAACTTTATTTTAGCAGGGGATTGTAACCAACCCCTTGACCCCTTTCTTGACAGGAACTCCAAAGTTTCATTTACTCCGAATAGATCCTACAAGCTTTTTGCTCAAGCCATCTCTCAGCACAAACTTAGCGATGCCTGGCGCCTTTGTAATCCAACGACAAAAGAATTTACTTTCTACTCACCTTCCCATCATTCTCAGTCGAGAATTGATTACATTTTTGTCTCCCACAACATTGCCCAGACGCTTATGAATGCTGAAATTGGCCCCATTTTATTATCTGATCACGCCCCTGTTTTTATTCATATTGATATTCTCCCCAAAATTGTTGGTCCCAGAAGATGGCGTTTTAACAACTCTCTTCTACTGGATCCTAAAGTCACTACATCCTTCTCCACTTTTTCTACTAATTTTTTTTAAATTAACGACATCCCAACCATGCCCAGGCACACTATTTGGGATGCCTTTAAAGCCTCAGCAAGAGACTTCATAATCGGATTTGTTGCCGCCAGGCGTAAATCCTCCCGGAAGCTTATGGGTGACCTTCTCCAGAAAATCAAGAGATTGGAACACTCTTACTATACATCACACTTTCAAGACAGTTTGACAGCCCTTGTAGATGCTAAAATGCAATTTAACAAAAAATCCACAGAAGATGCTTCCCTATATTTACTTAAGTCAAGTGCTAAATTTTATGGGGGTAGAAATAAAGCTGGGAAAGTATTAGCCAACTATTTGAAAGTTAAGCATAATAAGCTAAATATTGAAGCTATTTATGATGAAAATGGTAATCTTAAACATAATGATGATGATATTCTAACGGAATTTTCCCTCTTTTATCAACATCTATACTCGTCTGATATTCACCCCTCACCCATTCTTTATCCCAATTTAACTCCAACATTCGCAAACCTCAACATTTTCCCCTCGATCTCACCTCATTGGAGTCAGACATATCCCAGCAAGAGCTACTCACTTCACTTCAACATTTAAAGAAAGATAAGGCCCCTGGACCAGACGGTTTCACAGTTGAATTCTAATTGCACTTCTCAAAAATTCTCATACCAAAACTTAATTCTCTATTAGACACTTTCCTCACTCTAGGTAAATCCTCTGGTTCCTTCTCTGACGCTCACATCTGTTTTATTCCTAAGGAGGGGAAAGACGCCACTTATTGCAAAAATTATAGGCCTATCTCTTTAGTTAATATTGATTATAAGATTTTTGCTAAATCACTTGCTGCGAGATTGGATCTTTTGTTACCTGACTTGCTGGGAGCGGAACAATCCGGTTTTGTCAAAGGGCGCTTTATTACTGACAACACCAGACTTCTGTTTAATATTCTTTCAAAGGCTCCGCACTTACAACATCCTCTTGCAGCAATTGCATTAGATGCTTGAGAAGGCTTTTGACAGGGTCGAGTGGACCTATCTCTTTGAGACTCTCAAATGGTTTGGCTTTGGCTCAAAATTAATCTCCCTTGTTTCCCTTCTTTACTCCAATCCACGTGCAGCAATCTGCGCCAATGGCTTAGTTTCCTCCTTTTTTGACCTGGGTAGAGGTGTTCGTCAGGGATGTCCTTTGTCCCCGTTCCTTTTTAATTTAGCCTTGGAACCCTTCCTCTCCACACTACGCAGCATCCCAATATACATGGTTTTCAAACTTCACAAACTCATATCAAATTAGCTGCTTACGCTGACGATATCTTGCTTTTTATATCAAATCCCTCTGAATCCATACCTGCCTCTTTAAATATAGTACATGAATATTCCCTCATTTCCGGCTATAAGCTCAACAATGACAAATGTGAAATTTTGCCTTTAACAAAACTTACTTTCAAGCCTGACTTTAGCGCTTCTAACTTTACTTGGAACTCTTCACACATTACATATTTAGGACTACATGTTACTCCCACAATATCGGGTATGGTTTCCTTATGCCTGAATAAGTGTATTCAGAAAATCTCAGACTTAACGTCCAGGTGGCACCCTCTTTACCTTTCCTGGTGGGGTCACCTTGATACTATCAAGATGATGCTGTCCCCTGTAATTATCTACACAATCTCTAACATTCCGGTGCCCATTCCCTTAAAATTTTTCAAGAAAATTAACTCCATTCTATCCTCATTCCTTTGGAAAGGTAAAAAGCCTCGAATGTCCCTCAATAGACTGATCCGACCTAAGTCAGATGGCGCAGTTAATTTCCCAGACTTTCCGGCCTATCAAAAGGCCTTTCTCCTACGACACGCTTCTTTCTGGTTACAGGACTCAGCTGACCCCTCCCCTCTTTGGGTCACGATTGAACGCCTTTCACTCTCACCATTCTCCTTTGCTGAATATCTTTCCTTCTCTCGTAAACCACCCTCACTCTCCTCTCCTTTGTATAAATTCACTACCAAATTGCTTTTATCCTCACACCCTCCACCCATCAATGCAGCGGCTGACTTTCTTAATTCCACCATTTGGCATAACTCACACATTCTCATTAATAATAAGCCCTTTTATTGGAACTCATGGAGGCAAAAGGGGTTAATATGGGTTTCCCAACTATTCTCCAACTCTGCATTCATATCGTTCTCAGCACTTAGCCAATCTTTTGGTTTGCCTGCCTCTTTTGCATGCAAGTACTCTTTACTCAAAGAAGCAGTACTGTCCACTTATACTAAACTCCCACAATCCTGTGATCCCTCCGCACCTCCATCTTCTACTTCACAACTTCATTCTTTCTTACGTTCCACTTCCAAAGCCTCTGCCATCTACAAATACCTTCATCTCACTCACTCCACTAGGCCTAAGACATGGGTAGAGGAACAATGGGAAGATGACTTTGCCACATCTTGGTCGACGTCATTGTGGTCCTAAATCTGGACCAAGCTTCGTAAATCTTCTAGAGCTGCACCCTTGACACAATTCCTGTTTTTTTATTTATAATAGGCTTCTCCTCACACCAGTTGCTCTCCGCAAGAGATTTTCCACCACTCCAGACTCCTGTTGGTCCTGTTCCTCTCCTAACGCCACCCTATTTCACATGTTATTCTCCTGTCCAATTGTTCATAATTTTTGGGTTCTAGTCTGGTCCCAAATCAATAAAATCTTTCATACTCATATCGCCATTTCATTCACACATATTTTTCTGGGCAGCCTTTCCCCTTGCTGGGAGGAATCCTCCTTTGACGTTCGTATTATTGATTTGTTACTCGCTGTTGCTTTTCATCAGATTACTGTCAACTGGAAAGATTTTTCAAATATCTCATTTAAAGCGTGGTGGTATAATGTCTGTCACAATCACAGACTCGATACTGCTTTTGTTTTCCCTCTTCACTTGGCGACAAAACGTATGCACTTATGGCTCCCAATTACATTGTACCTTGATGTTTGCGCCAAACGTTCTTTTCATCCGCCACCTGCTACACAACAAGTGTCCAAACCCCCTTGAACACCCTAACTATTCCTTCTTTCTCCATTATCCTATTATTCTCCTTGTTATTGCATTGTTCTCTGTTTATCACTAATGTACATTCTCTGTTTAGTTATGAAACCCAGCCTATGTTTTACTCATTTTTTCATAGTTTTTTTGATACATTATCTCACTTGGACATTATTTGATAATTTCTTGACTTGTCTCTGTATTTTGTATTGACACCCTGCTTTGCCTTAATAAAATTTCTCTTGAACTTAAAAAAAGAATTTAATTCCCACTGATTACTTTAACTTCCATTTATTTTTCATTTACTATTTATATTCGTGTAATCCTTGAGCATGTAATTCATGGATGTATAATTACGATTTGTATAGGTTTTTATTTTTACAGTTTTGGATCCCTAGTCTGATCAAAAAATTAGGACCTTATTTAGAGTTTGCAGAACATGATACTCCATCAAAATAGCCTATAATGGACTCGTAATACGGCGAACAGGACTTCTTATATGTTTCTGACAGAATATCTTGTCAGCCAAACTCTAAATAAGGCTCTTAAACTATACACAGTCAAGTATCTAGGTTGAAGTGCATATTTCCATTATTTACGATTGTTGGAGCGCTGGACGTCCATGGATTGGTGCTTTCACAGGATACTATTTTGTTGGTGATCATCAAAATGAAATTAGATCTGAAGAAAAAAAGTTGATTACTCCAAAATGATGCTACTGTTAGCAAAAAGAGAAATAGCTCTGTGTGCAAAATTGCTTGGGCGGCATACTGCAGGTATTGCGTAATCCTGGGTGGTCTTTGAGCACTCAATAAATTCCAGTACTGTACTGTGTGGTGTTTACTGGATGGGCACTTTACACATCAGTCAGAGTTTTGGACATAAGACGCTGCATAACACCCACGCCATGGAGCTCAAATTTAAGTTTTGTACGGTTTGAATGCAAAAGGTGCAAGTAAAAAACACTGATGTGTGCAATTAGCACTGATCTAGAAACTAACGATTTATACAGTAGTAAAAATGAAGGGACATATTATCAAGTCCCGGTGTTAAAATTATCGCCGTTTTATCGGCAGGAAACTGCCGATAAAACGGCGATAATGGGCTTGATATTACGCCCTTGTTAATTCCCATAGAAGCCCATGTTAACACAACATGGGCTTCTATGGGAATTAACAAGGGCGTATTATCAAGCCCATTATCGCCGTTTCATCTGCAGTTTCCTGCCGATAAAACGGCGATAATTTTGATAATATGGCCCGAAATTTGTTACGTTTATACTTTATGAATTTGAAATGAACGAATGTGTTTATTTTGAGGTCACATTAAACATGTGATGTGTCACTGAAAGGGAAATGGCACAAGCACATTGACCAAATAGGTGTGTGAGGATTCTGAGAATTAAGGCAATTAATACATTTGTTTCTAAGTTTGCACACGTCCAACACTAATATCTTCAAGCGTGACTTTGAAATGAATGAAACAGGGTTATTTTATTAATTGAAATTCCGTTTGAAAAAATAATAAAGCATTTCAAAATTAAATATCTTTGACGGGGTGAAGGGGATGTTGACAGGTGTTTATCTGTGTTATGGATATGAAAGCACTTTTAAATCATTTCAAACAACTTAATGAAAAAAACCTTGATTATAGAATTTGATGACGTTTTCATTAAAATGTAAAATGAGCAGTAAATCTGTGGTGCATCTGAATGCAGTTCAGGGCTATTGATTGCCCCTTTTTTAGGCTAATGGAATTCGTTTCAAATATTTTGGTAAACAAATTCATCCAAAGCAAATGTTAGCTTTCAATCGATCTTATTATGATCATATATTACGCGTCAATATAGCTAGGTTACAAATTTATAGTACATCCCAAAGCATGTGAATTGCATTGAGCAATCCTCAATATGCATTTGGAAAGCGGACGGATACAGCAATCTCAGTTTGGGCATAGCGGTCTTAAAGGGTGTAACAGTTTTGAAGAGAGCTAAGAGAAAAGTTTTCAAGCATGTAAGTAAAATAGGTGTTTGCATTTAAAATATGCGTGTGCTCATACCCTGATTTTTTAACGTTCCTCTCACTTGAACTTTGTGGTCCGCCGAATATACTTTACATGTGCTCTGTGGGCGAATTTCCAAAGGTAAACTTACTCTTTTTTAGTAACTTTACTACTTCGGAGACTCCATAGTTGAGGCAAAGAAC
Organism: Lissotriton helveticus; assembly: GCF_964261635.1. Taxonomy (NCBI): domain Eukaryota; kingdom Metazoa; phylum Chordata; class Amphibia; order Caudata; family Salamandridae; genus Lissotriton; species Lissotriton helveticus. The sequence goes on along the minus strand of NC_136063.1, from coordinate 890,908,308 downwards.
TCTGCACATAAAAAGATAGGACATTGGCCCAACTGCACAGTTAGCCTCATCTTGTGTGAATCTAGTCATGTTGCAGATCTGCTGTGCATACTTAAAATCTAAGGAGCATATTCACGAGGAAGTGGTGGTGAGAGGCGTTAGCCTCTTTGGCTTAACGCCTCTCACCGCCACTTCGGAAATGCCAGGCTGCACACTATTCTCAAGAATGTGGTGTAGCCTGGCGTTTCCCCCTGCGACAGCTCTACGTCTCACGACTAGCGCAAACTCTGGCACCCTTGCACCAGAGTAGAAGGTTGTCTGCGAGCAGGGAGGTTTGTTTATATACAGGAAAGTGTCTCTTCCTGCACATAAACAAACCTAAAATGCCGTGTAGTAACTTACATGTGTGATGCTTCATGCAGCACACATGTAAGTAACAAAACGGCATTTTTTAAAAGGTTTGTTTATGTACAGGAAGGGACATGTTCCTGTACATCAACAAATCATGGCATGGGAGGAGGAGCCAAGATGGCGATCGGAACGGTCGCATAAACGCCTCGCTCCGCGATCCCTTCCTCCCCGCCGCCTATCCTGTCTTTAATCCTGTTCGGGGCGTCCCGATTTCGGTTACCAAGGAAGAGCCTTCACTTACCGTCTGTTTCCGGGGCTCCGGCGTGCAGTGGTTTCTGCGTTCTGCCCTTGTCGTCTTGCCGGCCTTCCTGGCCCTGACGCCGGGGCCTCGATTGCAGTGTCTGCCCGGAGGTGTTCGGAGTGCCGGCGGTCCGGGTCCGGTGGAGAGATCCGATGGTGGGAGCCTGAGAGCCGCGAGCCTGAAACACCGGAGCGGTCCCACCCCCGATGGTGGGCCGCCCCGCATGCCCGATTGCCTGCCGGACCGGAGAGAGAAGACGTGTTGTCCGGCACCCCTCGGAAGAGACACCCGCTCCTGTTGCTTGTCCCGCCTGGGATCCTGGTGCAGGGCTCCCCAAGAGTTGTGGGGAGCACGCCCGTTCTTCTGGTGACTCTCCTTTCTCCGCCGAGCGCCGTCCGCCGTGGAACGGCAGTGTCTCCTGTGGCCTCTGGCACTCTTGGTGGACTTGGAGGCGGGCGAGACGATGGCGGCGGGCGAGGGGCTCAAGATGGCGGATGGCCCTTCGGAGTGTCTTCCTCCTGGAGACAGGGACGTTGCTGAATTTGCTCTCCCTGGACCTCGTTTGCTTTGGGCGGCGCCTACACGGAGTGCTGTCTTCCTTGCCCTGACTACTCTGCGGATCGACCTGTCCTTGAAATTCCGGGACTTGGAGTTGCGGATCGCCGTTACGGCGGCTCCGCCATTTTGTGCCGCTGGGTCGTCTCCCCGTGTTGGTATCGTTGAGACTCCTTCAGCTGCTGTGCTGGACTCGCCTGATGGGTGTTCGATTCTAAGGGATCTAGTGGACCCGGTGCCGATGCTGCAGTGTTGCCTACATCCTGATTTCTTTGCTTCGTCCTGGACAGCCCAGATTTTGTACTTGGCCACGTGGATATCTGGTGTACTTTTGCATCCTGACTTCTGCCGAGCTTTCCTGGTCGCTTCTAGGTGGCCGGGACGGTGTTCCGCGAAGACTCCACTTGTTTTCCCTGTCTGGTATGAGTCCGCTATGTCATACTGTTTCTTGGCCATACCGGGGTCTGGCAGTTCTGTTCTTCATAGAAGTGGACAGGGGTGATAGTGCCTGGGTGGCTGCGGGACTTTCGTTTTGTTAATGGCGTCTCCGGGCCTCATGGTTTGGACAATTCCTGTCTCCATCCTCTGTGTGGGCTTTTCTCAGTATCCTTTTGGACCTCGATTATTGAATCTTTGTTGCGGGTGGGGAGGTGTTGTGTATTTCGTTCGCCGGCTCCTCTCCTCTCTCTCTCTCTCTTTTGCCTCTCCTTTTCTCTTTTTCTCCTTTTTCTTTCTCTGTTATTTCTCCCTTTCTCTTTTCTCCTATCTTTCGGGTGATTCTGGGGCGACAGACACGCTGTTTAGTGGGGTAGGCCATAGCCATTACAGTGATGTAGGGTGGGGAGGGGTGTTTGTTATTTTAGCTTGTTTTGTTCTATGGTCCCTTTCGCTTTCTTTCTAGGGGGTGGGCTATATCCCTTTGTTCTTTCTCCTTCGTTTCGCAAGTGTCTGCACTTTCTCCTGTTACGGGGCGGGTGGGCTGTCTATGTGGCGTCCTATTCAATTGTTTGCTATGATTTATCCGTTATTTTTGAACCCTTTGGTGGGCATGGGATGTCTTTGGGCTTTGACCCTACTATGGTTACCTGGTTGCGTGGGGGGCTATATCCCTCCCGTCCCCCCCCTTTTTTCTGTATATGTTGCATGACGCCCTGGTAGATATGGCTGCTGCCTCCTCTATAAGTCATAAAATGAAACCTTTATTATCCTGGCGCTTACTGTGTGGCAACTTTCTTCCACGTCTATACTGTATTCGCTTTGCCGTACACATTGATGTTGCTCCTTGTCGGCTCTCCTGATTTTGCGGCCGGCCCCTGTGGTTGTAGGCCTGCGCTTGTACTGATACGAGTATTTCAATAAAGGTTTTAAAAAAAACAAAAAAAAAAAAAAAACAAATCATGGCATTTTGCTATTTCCATGTGTGCTGCTCAAGGCAGCACACATGGAAATAGCAAAAACAAGGAGAAATTAAGCATTTCTCCTCGTTTTACCACTTTAAGACAAGGATTTTTCTGGTCTTATGTTCGGCGCTGCCACCTATTATCGCCGCCCTTGATAATAGGTGGCAGCGTCGATTCCAATGGGTGTTGAGGTGGTACGTCCACCGCAACACCCACTGCACACCTCCTTTCACCCTAAGTTTAGTGTGAAAGGGGCTCTATCCTCGAGGCAGCATTAAGCCAGTGGCTTTAAGCCACGTTAAGTGGGTTAACGCTGCCTTGAGAATCGGGCACTGGTCCTATAGCCAGGGGAATGTCAAAAAAAGTAACGTTCCCGTGGCGATAGGGGCTTGAGAATATGCCCTTGAGAATTTCAGCCTCCCATCCATTTACATCTTCATTTGACACCCATTGTACCAGTGGCAATGTGTCTGGAAATCTAGAAGCCTTTGACTGCTATTCCAGGCTTCATTTATGTACACTTTGGAAAATAGCTAGAGCAAACCCTTAGCACCAACATGAAGACAACAAGCATACGTATAAGGACTTAAGGAAGCTCTGTGAGCTGAATGTTTGCTGCTGACAAATGTGATCTCAGGACATCAAAAATCCAACCTTCCATCATTCAGGGGTCAATATATTGAGTATTATAACTAGGTAATAGTAACATCTTTTATTTACAGTGACAAAAGTGCTGTTGGAACAATGGCTTGGAATGCTACCCTAAGAGATTACTAGTGGTTAGACTTATTGGAAGCATTCCTTCCATCACCTTTTGTGTGTTTGATGTACCACCCTATATGGCAAGGGTATACCCAGACTTGGCTCCCATACTCACTGTGCGACTGGACCTGACTGAAGAGCCCCAATCAGGGTACATCTGTGCTTGGGTTGCTTGCGTTCAGTTTCAGGGAGGACTTGGCCTGGCAGTTCACGCTGGACTTTTTCTATTGGAGCAAGGTCAAGACTGTTTTGTAGCCCCTTGGAAAAATTGTATGTGAACTAGCATAACTGGCATAATTTTGGTCATTAAGTGGACCAAAATGTACTAAACATTACCAAGATTAGGCTATTACACCATATCGCGTATTGTCAGGCAGAAAGTTTAATGTGACATGTACCGTTTGGGTAATGTTTGAACAACTGCAGCATCAGCATTTTGTTACACAAGCAGAGCACTTGGGTAATTTTTGAGTGTGAAACTACTGATCTGAACTCAAGCAGCAGTGTTTTGAAAGCAACAGCAGTTTTTACCATGGGTGGTAATCAAACATTTGAGGTAGATCTTTTATCTTAGCTCACTACTCAGGTAATTTTGAGTGCAAAAGTACAATTCTGAATGCTAGGAGCAGTTTTTTGAATGTGAGCAACCAGAAATCAACTCAGAATTTTAACTAATTTCTTGAGCACGAAATGCATTTCATATAATTACACTTAGTTTCACATAATGATGCAGTAATTTTACATAATTACAGCAAATTGCATATGTTGTACTCACCCCTACTTTATATATGACTAGTTCCAAACTGAAGTGGCATGGTGGGCAAAAGAATGAAGGATTGCAATGCTACCCCGAGTGATTGCCAGAGGTTAGACTTATTGCAATTTTTACACCTATTACCTTTTGTGTGTTTGAAGTTCACCTTCTCAACTGATGCCAGTGGATTTCACCATACAGGATATTGATCAAAAGTATCAAACTTACTCGACAAGGTACAAAAGCAAAAAAGAGATTTTAAGACATTTGGACGATATCCCACAATCAAGAGAGATATTGACTTTGTTTGGAAGTAGGCTAATTCCTTTGGTGGACCACACAAAAACGACTGAGTTTCCCTTGAACACCAGAATTCATCCTCCAGGTGATTAAATCCACAATTTTGAGGCATTACGTATTTTGCAGGGCATTTTGGAGTTAATCTAAAAATTATTTGGGGAAAAAGCACTAAACTCTGATTAAATACTGGACACAATGTCTGCTGTTCTTCTTTCACTTACTTCCAAGGATATAGGACTGCATCAATTGAAAGAATGCTTGTCTAAATCTTTCCCTTTTGTTTGGTCATTGCAATTACATAAGGTGTTAGCAGATATCAAGAGAGTGAAAAATATGGCTTTTCCAGTGATAGAACCCTTAGAGGTACAAAAAGCTACGGTGAACAAATGTATTTCCTCCTTGATCTTTTTACCGAAGATTCTAGTGTCCCAACTGACAAAACACAGATGCTGTCAGCTTCCCTTCCCTAAAATCATGGCTTTAATCAACCCATTGAACTCGATGAGTTGCAGAGATCAAAAGTAGAGAAAACATCTAGAAAAAAAGCAAATGCAGCATGGAAACAAAAAACAAAAAACACAAGTAAGCAATGGGGAAACTCTTAGTAATGATACATCATCTGTGTAGTTAGTGACCGATTTTATACTACAGTTCAGGTAGAAACAATGGGATTGCTAAAAAATAACACCTCTTTCCCCATTGTTGGTCATTCCTTGAGTCCCATGGCAGATGATTTTCAAACTACTAATGTAGTAAATGAAACTGACAATCTCTCTAGAATGCAAGTAAGAAATTCTAAGCCAGCTGAACCTTCTGTCCATGTCTGTGAAAATGGTGACTCTGTCTGAGTATTCTATTCAATGTCTGATAAGCGTGAAGAGTCTTATCGTTTCATTCAGTCTATGAGCACAACTGAATTTATTACCCTATTCTCAGAGGGACACTGCCCTTCTAAATAGAGCAGGACTTTGAATGTATGACATCTGTCTGCCCCGTTGAAATCTTAACTTCTGTGGAAACCAGAAGGATGTCACCCCAAGACAAAATGATTTATTACTTACAAGAGCTGAGTTTTAGTCAAGTCTTTTCCAGGGAATTATCTTGAGTAATGAGGATTTCATTAGAAAGAATGGCTATGATTCCTCAAAGGGTACTGTGCTGAGACAAGATTCATCTAAATCATTCTGAAGTTTCTGATGTAGAATCTAGCAGTCCCCATCAACCATCACTGGCCTCAAAGGACTTAGGGCCAGATGTAGGTAATCCCATATTACCGATTCTAAAAGTACCGAATCATACCGATTCGGTATTTAAGAACTGGCAATTGGGATGTAGGTAATTTTACCGATTTAATTACTGAATTGGTATGATTCGGTAATTACCGAATCTGTATTTACCGATTCGGTATGCCTGGAATGAATGGCAATTACTGAATCGGTAAATACAGATTCGGTAATTGGGGGAAACATTGAAGGGTGGCAGGGTGTCACTTTGACACCCTGTTGCACCCCTCAATTGTGCATGGGTGCACATGTTGCAGACATACATGCCCTTAGGGCATGTATGTCTGCAACATGGCACTGTTTAAAAAGCAAAAGAAATGCTTTTTAAAGGTTTTTCATAATTTACCACCAACTTCTAGTTGGTGGTAAATTAAGAATTCTTAAACCCCTGTAGCACTGATTACAGTGCTACCTACATGTCAAAATAAAGAGTCGGTAATTATACCGATTCGCTATTTTACCGATTCTGTAAAATTACGAATCTGTATTTTAACATGCCCCTACATCCCAAACTCCAAATACCGGTCGGTAACGGCCGAAATCGGCTGTTACCGACCGGTATTTGCCTTCCTACATCTGGCCCTTAGTGTGTTCAGTGATTGATTGAGGAAGTCAATGCAGTTGGCAAATCCATAAAAACTCACAAACCATAGTCTGCTAGCACCTAAAAAGAGACCTTTCATAATCTTGTCCATCAGGTGCAATGAATAGAAATACATTCCTGGTCTGGACACAGCAGTCTGTTATATGGTAAAATAGCTCTCATATCATGGTCATAACATGATTATTATTTTCTCCAGAAAACTTGGTCAGTAGATTATTTCCTAGTAAATTCATATTATGTATTTATTAGCACTGCGTATTACTCTATTTGTGGTCATGCAAAAGGGGCCATCCCATTTACCTCTCAACTATGACTGGACTATTCAGCACATTGTCCATGATAATAATAATATTAAGTGTTTAATGATTAACTATTCAATGATTAAAGAACCATGATGTTATTCTTGCCTTTTAACTAACGTACACATACCCCCGCTTAACAAAATAACGCAATCCTTACTAATCCATTTGAGTAAATAGACATGATTTTACATAGCGAGAAGACCACCTGGGCGATTATTGCAGGACACTTTAACACCAAAGTAACTAACACCTCTTTGCAAGCGTTTAGGAACAAGGCACTCCAAGAGAGATGGAATATCCTTGAGTCCAGGTTTCCCAGTACTGGTGGAGCAGAGAAGGACAAAACCCTTCTTCTAAATAAGCTGCAGACCTTAAGTGGTATAATAGTGAATGGAAGAATGTACTTTGACAAGACAAGACCTTTCAGGAGCTTCAAATACTGATTATCTAATTTTATCCTACATGGCATTTTCCTTGGTTCGGGAAATGAGTGTTATGAGTACAATATATAGTGACCATGCATTTCTTCGAGCAATTTTAGAAATAAAGCTTAAAAAAATACATAAACTGGTTCTGGCCTAATCGATGTTCAACACAAAAATTCCTGATTATCCTCGGAATATTACTCTTTTTACTGGCCTCTGTATGGGGTTTCTATTGGAGATCCAACTAGTAAATATTAGTTATTAACAAATGATTTAGTCAAGCACATAAAGGACAAATTGAAATGCAACTTCTCTACAATGAAGTTGTAAAAAGGTGATGTGGAGGCTCAATTGTCAGTTGCACCTAAAGAAAATACTAAAAACGGTTTCTTTCATTTTCTTTAGCCCGTATGAAAATAATTTGTTGACTAAAAAATAAAAATGTGCAAATAAAAATGTAACAGATATTGTGTCGCATATTCAAAATGAAAACTGGATCTAAATTGATATAATCTTCATCAATTTTCATCAAGCTGCCCAAGAAGCACATTTAAGTTAATTTTGTCATATTGTAGCTCCAAACTGCGGTTCTGTAAAACTTCAGCTATCGAGATCTCTGCTCAAACCTTAGTTGATTACATTTCTAATTTGTATAAGATAAACACAAATATTAGGGTGCCTCAAATCACCAATAAATCAAACAGTTACAACTCTCCTCCTACCTGTGATCAAATCCCTGCTTGTATTATCAGATTAAGAATTTCAGGTTTGAATTATAGTAATGAAAATCAATGTTGAACTGGGGGCAAAATCCTAAGCCACTTTTTGCTCACTGCTTTGAGTCTGTTTTTATCCCTGAATCATGGAAGGGATCTTCATTGTGCAGCGTCATAAAAAGAGAAGTACAAGAAGTCCTGGAAATTATCAAATTGCTTTACTTGACAGTGTAGGAAGATTTTTGCAGGAGTGTTTTGGACTGTCTGGAGACATGGACATACGATGCAAACACTATCCCCTTGGAGTAATCAGGCTTTAAACCCATTCATTTGCAGGCAAAATTTCAGTATTACAGAACATTATAAAAAAAATATATCATAAGAAACAAAGTTGTCTCTACAGCATTTATTGATTTTTCAATCGTGTTCGACTGGGTAGACAACCCTACTATATGGCGTAAATTGTCCCCACTTGCTATTACAACTAATGTATGGCATTTAATCATCTCTCTTCATTCGTCATCATGGTGAAAAGTTCATATGGGTAGCACTACAAGACTTTTTCGACATATAGAAACGCATAATGGCTTAAAACAGGGATGTTTGTTGGCACCACTCCTAATTTTCCTGTATTTGTGTGACTTGTGTGATATTTATTCTCTCCACTTAACAAGTTTCACCAAAATTAGGACTTAAACATTTGCACTATTTAATGTATACTGATGATACTTAATTATGCTTAGTGCCCTTAATTCTTCAAAGAAATTGAAGTAGTTGAGCAATTATGTTGAAACACATTTTTAAGTAAATACTTCTAAAACAAATGTTCTACCTTTTGGTGAACTAAAAAGAGTTCTAGCCTATAATTGGAACCAGGGCCACGAAACACTAGAGACTAAATAAAACTATGTTTATTTAGGCAGAACTTTCACTAAAAATATAGGTCATAGGTTTCATTCCACTGATTTAGAGAACAAAGCCTTTGTGCATGCAGTACTCTCCAATATCTTTACAGATCCTTGGGGATTTTACTATTTTTTTACAAGTTTGGAGAACAAACATTTTGCCTTTGTTAAGTTATGCCTTTGAATATATACCCACTTTGAATTGATCCTTTATAAAAACTTTCGAAGGAAAGATTTTATGGAAATTTATAGCTTAACTTCTGCTATTCCAGTACAAATTCAAAGGGGCCTATTAGTATGTCGGGCGGTGGTGATCCACCCGACATATTCCCCCACCCACATGCAAATTCCTCCTTCCACATTAGTCTGGTGGGGGGACCCCGGGGGACAGAAAGACCGTCTGTCGGTTTTCCGCCCGGTCGATGAGTCGACTGGGCAGAAAAGCTGTTAATATGGTGGTGATGTCTGGTAGACACCGCCATCCATATTAAGATGCATGCAGGGTTTTGCCTTTCCGTGGCGGCAATGCTGCCACGGAAAGGCAGGCAGTTCTCAATATTGGGGGCCTGTAGCGGGCCCCAGGGATTCTGGGGGGTGGGGGTGCACATGGGGGGTACCTATGGTACCACCCTGCATTTGACAGTAAAACATGGCTGGCACCGTGCAGTGCCTGTCACTTTGTACATTCAAATGCACAACTTGCATTTCTGGCATTGCTGCGGGCGGTGCTTTCAGCACCGCCCGCTTCAATGTTAGGAATGCAGGATGCGCCCGTCAGTGTGGCGGGCGCATCCTAATGGGAAGCGGGATCACCGCATGCATTATAGGCTGTCCCATTTCCCGGGGATATGTGCTAATGACCCCCTTAGGCTAGAGCTAGGACTTTCTAGCACCTATGTTCAAGCACTGGTTAATATAATCTGCTAGCGATATAAGATTCTACATGCACTGGATTTATGTGAGTAAAATACCCAGGCAAATCCTCAGTAGAACACTAGCACATGAACAGTACCATTAGCCCAAACATGGTTTGGAAAAAATAATAATTAAAGAAACGTTTTTGCACATTTTGTATATTTTAATTTCTGTTGTAAAACATAATTCGATGATAAAAAAGTTTTAGGTACATTTGCATCGATACATGATAAAATATTCTAGCATTATAACATATGCATGAAACTAGACATACATCAGGTACATATATATTACAAATAAAAAGATGGTTTCCTGTCTACGCGTTTCGACACAACTGTGTCTTCCTCAGGACTGTACCATCATATTTCTATGAATACCAACACGTGGTACCGGAAATTAGAGCCAGTATGGAGCAGATACACACAGCAAAAGATCCCAGAGTAGAGAAAGAAATAATAGATTCTCCAGAGTTGGTATTGTGAGAACAGCAGCTTTACCACGTTTAAAAGCGAATATTCATTCCTGTTTTTATGACTATTATTGTGGACCAGCTACGTGTGCTTCCCGGCGTCTTTATTTCTATATCGTGTTGCCGAAATACCAGATACCGCCGGGATCCATTCACATCCGGTCCGCTTTTAGCTCTGCAACTTACGCATCAGAGACGCTGTGAACCGCGTGCAGCCAGGCTACATAATTTAACCGTTCAAGCCGGGCCACGTCAGTTGACTGCGTGGAAGGGTGCAGAACACGATCTACTCTGGGATCTTTTGCTGTGTGTATCTGCTCCATACTGGCTCTAATTTCCGGTACCACGTGTTGGTATTCATAGAAATATGATGGTACAGTCCTGAGGAAGACACAGTTGTGTCGAAACGCGTAGACAGGAAACCATCTTTTTATTTGTAATATATATGTACCTGATGTATGTCTAGTTTCATGCATATGTTATAATGCTAGAATATTTTATCATGTATCGATACAAATGTACCTAAAACTTTTTTATCATCGAATTATGTTTTACAACAGAAATTAAAATATACAAAATGTGCAAAAACGTTTCTTTAATTATTATTTTTTCCAAACCATGTTTGGGCTAATGGTACTGTTCATGTGCTAGTGTTCTACTGAGGATTTGCCTGGGTATTTTACTCACATAAATTGTCTTGCCCTGACCCAGGAAATTGATCCAAATCAGGGGGTCCTTGTTTGTTTTTCACATTCTACATGCACTGGAGCCATCATTAAGAGCTCTCCTCAGTGAAAATATATTCAGGGATCAGTTGATCAAGTGATCTTTTCCAGAAACATAAAATTTGAGCTTGAGAATTTTTGGTTGGAACTCGTTAGGTCATGGCCCTCTGGGCATTTAGTGATCTTCAAGATATTTTCTAATTTGGTACTTAAATCCATTACTTACTGAGTTTAATATCAAAAACTGGCTTGAAATAATTCCTTAATTATGTATCCTATGAATGGACAAGTTAGTTATTATGTGTTTTGGGATCTTCTTGCCAATATTTTAGAGGTGTTTTAATTGATTACATTAGTTTGTATTACTTTGCATATTATATGTCAGTTCACAATAATATATTATTGGTTTTGATATGTAAAAAATGACAAATCAACTTTTGACTAAGCTAAACTAAACATTGAAATTTCATCCAGGCTTTATGATAAAAGCTCTCAGATAATGATTGTGTAGATTTAGTGTTGTTTTAGAGTATGAACCACAGAACTGAAATTGTCTAAAGTACTATTTAAACCTCTTATAATGGGCTCCGATCAAACCACGTAAAATAGGAGAAACTGAAGTTACCAAGCAACGCTGACACAATAATTATGTGCATTTAGTTATTTTGGCAATTACCTTATTACACAGCCATTTTGCAGCCAGCACATCTTTAAGTGCTCATTCATAGATCAGTCACCTTGCTGAGGCCAGAAGTCAAAAAGAGGTGGACTTGAAATAGGTCTATAACAGCAACTAAAATTATTCAGTCGTATTACGCAATTATAAAAGATCACCCTGTATCCTGTCTTTGAAGTGGCTATTTGTAAGTTAATCATAAGTTCTAAGAGGCTTATTTACAAGCCCCTTTCGGTACTTTTGTGTCATTTTTCTCATGTTAAAATTAATGCAAAAGTGTCGCAAGGGGCTTGTAAATAAGCTCCTAAGTTTTAGAATATTTAGAAATAATGTAGTTGACACTTGTGCATTGTAGTGAATAGAAAACAAACCTTCAATGCTGTGATTAATTTCTCTAAAAATAACTTTAAAGACATGTTGTTCTTCAAATTGTCCTACAAACAATAAATGCATCTATGATGGGGTGGGTTATGTAGGCTTTTATAGGTGGTTACACATTTACATAATAGGTTTATTAATTTATGTATGTGTGTTCCCACGTGCATATAAAGAATGCAAATATATCTCCTCCAAAATTACACTTTAAACAGATGAGTTTGTTTTCCATTACAGTTGTCTATTGCAATGGTTTCTACAACCAATATAAATGTAGACATGTTGTCATTATTATTTCAAGCATGTTTGCTTCTGAATGCTGAGCATAACTATGTATTGTACCTATTTTATGATTATATTGTATGTTGCTTTAAATAATAATGGTTATCACATAGGAATTTCTATGTAAATTTAACAACTGGAGCATTTAATGCAGCAGTAACCTTTTACTATTTTCTCCATTTGTTTGTGCTTACTGTGCTTGCTCAAAACCCGCGAAAGACTCACAGCCAGTATTTACTCTGATTGACAGATAATGAAATTATACTGAGCCACAACTACCAATTACTAACAGCAGAGGATGCCATCACTGAGCCACAACTACCAAGTACTAACAGTAGAGAATGCATTTCATTTTTCATTTCATTGTGTCTTTATTTCGATTAAAATAATCATAAAAGACAGTACAGTCAATGTTAAGTTTAAATACTTGGAATAAAAACACAAAACAGTACGTAACAATCATTAGGGTATAACTAAGCACAGTAACTAGTACAATGATTTATACCATTTGGCAAGAGCTCAAAAATATTAAAAGGCACAGTAAAAACCGTAAATATACAATGGTAAAGTATATAGAAGTAAAATAATTCAACACCACTGTAATTTCATTGGCGGTACAACACTAAAATGACATAACGTCTAAATAATTATAATTAAAGATGTAGAGAAGGCAATGTTAGTTGGCTTGGAGGTAGAATAGCAAATCTCATATCTTCAAATTAAGGCCTTTCTTCAATTTCTATTGGATTGAAGTTAGAATTGTCAATCTGACCCCTCTGCTGTACTTTTCCCAACAACTTCTTCTGTAGTTGCACCTAACACTGAATGCAACAGCAGCACTCACTGCTGATTGACTGCCATCATTGTCACTTACTGCTACTGCTACAAAAGTCCTTCCTGATATTGATAGTTGACTTGCTACAAAATGTTTTATTAAAGTGTCCAATATCCTTCCATCAGCTGTACAACGTTGCATCATTAAAATTACATATTGTCCGTATCTTTGTATAAATAATGTTGATAACATTTCTGATTTGCATTGGCTACATTCCATGTTTTGATTTGCTGCTTTAATTAGTTTGTTGAAAGACACTGATTTACAGTCCGGTAATGTCAAATATATAGATCTTTCAGTGTCTATGCTGTAGGCCTGAAATACAAGTGTGAAGGTGCTTAGATCACTACATGCAAAGTCCTTAGGAGTTTGAAGCACTGCGTGCCCTAAAGCCTGGCTCACTGCATGAGTACATGTACTTGGATGTATGACGTTACAACGCATACTTTTACAACGACTACCATTACCACGCAATTTTTACAACGCAGGAACCATTACAACGAAGTACCATTACAACGCTGGTATTTACAACGCAGGTGCTTTTACAACGCATACCATTACAACGTAAATATTAGTAAGTATATAATATTTTTTTTAATGTAATTTAATTTTATTTAATTAATTTAATTTATTTTAATTTATTTAATTTAATGTAATTTATTTAATGTAAATAATTTAATTTAATTAATTCAATTTAATTTAATGTAATTTAATACAATTAATTAATTTTAATTTAATATAATTAATTTAATGTAATTTAATATAATTAATTTAATTAATTTAATTTAATTTAATTTAATTTATTTTAATTTATTTAATTTAATTTAATGTAATTTATTTAATTTAAATAATTTAATTTAATTAAATCAATTTAATTTAATGTAATTTAATATAATTAATTAATTGTAATTTAATTAATTTAATGTAATTTAATATAATTAATTTATTTAATTTAATTTAATTTATTTAATTTAATTAATTAAATTAAATTAATGTAATTTAATTAATTTAATTAATTTATTTTAATTTATTTAATTTAATTTAATTTAATTTAATTTATCCTGTACCCCTTTACCCAAAAAACCCCAAACTGACCCTGAACCCTAAAAATACCCTTTAACCCAAAAAACCCCAAACTGACCCTGAACCCTAAAAATACCCCTTTACCCAAAAACTGAAAACTGACCCTGAACCCTAAAAATACCCCTTTACCCAAAAACTGAAAACTGACCCTGAACCCTAAAAATACCCCTTTACCCAAAAACTGAAAACTGACCCTGAACCCTAAAAATACCCCTTTACCCAAAAACTGAAAACTGACCTTGAACCCTAAAAGTACCCCTTTACCCAAAAACTGAAAACTGACCCTGAACCCTAAAAATACCCCTTTACCCAAAAACTGAAAACTGACCCTGAACCCTAAAAATACCCCTTTACCCAAAAACTGAAAACTGACCCTGAACCCTAAAAATGCCCCTTTACCCAAAAACTGAAAACTGACCCTGAACCCTAAAAATACCCCTTTACCCAAAAACTGAAAACTGACCCTGAACCCTAAAAATACCCCTTTACCCAAAAACTGAAAACTGACCCTGAACCCTAAAAATACCCCTTTACCTAAAAACTGAAAACTGACCCTGAACCCTAAAAATACCCTTTTACCCAAAAACTGAAAACTGACCCTGAACCCTAAAAATACCCCTTTACCCAAAAACTGAAAACTGACCCTGAACCCTAAAAATACCCCTTTACCCAAAAACTGAAAACTGACCCTGAACCCTAAAAATACCCCATTACCCAAATACTATATTACTATACAAACTATATACTTACCAATACTTACGTTGTAATGGTATGCGTTGTAAAGGTACCTGCGTTGTAAAAACATGCGTTGTAAAAACATGCGTTGTAATAGTTTTTGCGTTATAAAAATCTCGTTGTAATGGTAGTTCGTTGTAAAAGTTGCGTTGTAAAGGTTGTTTCCCCATGTACTTATGTGTCTGCAAACCCATCAAGCAAGCACATTATTCTCTCTCAATGTTCCCAAATGCACACTGCCTCACAGTGTGATTCTACACAAATAACAGTATTCCTTGCACTTTACTGAAAGGATTACTACATACTACTGAAAGAGTCACTATGGGTTTCCAAGAGCAGTCACAGGGTGTTTCCTGATTTGTATGGATAATAACTGGGGATTTGTAGGCCTGAAATACAAGTGTGTAGGTGGTTAGATCACTACATGCATAATCCTTAGGAGTTTGAAGCACTGCGTGCCCTAAAGCCTGACTCACTGCATGAGTACATGTACTTATGTGTCTACAAACACATCAAGCAAGCAAATGATTCTCTCTCAATTTTCCCAACATAAACAAATAACAAATACCAGTATCCCTTCCACTTTACTGAAAGGATTACTATAAACACACATACCAAATGCTTGTCACACAATGCATTACAAATGAACACACACTCACAGTGTGATTCTACAGAAGCAACACTATTCACTAGTCTACAAGAGTTAAGATGACTGCCCACATTTCAAATATTCAATTACGACATTTGAGAGTACAAGCCTGACACATTTTAAAATACATAAGCAATGACTGCTTTAAATTCTACCAAAACTTAGCAACAGCATAGGTTTTTAACAAGCACTAAAACTGCAAGTACATGAAATACGCAAGGCTTCTCTCACAACAGTTCCTAAACTTTATCAAAACACATTTACTGATCTACAAAAACAAAAGTGTCAATACATATTTCACATATTTCTTTACTGCATGTCAATGTTAAAGCATAACTCATTTTACAAATACATAAGCAATGTCTATTTTCTAATTCTACCAAAACTTAACATCAAGAAACTTTTTTTAAGCATGTATGTATCTGCAAACACATCAAGCAACCAAATGCTTCTCTCACAATTTTCCCAAATGCACACTGACTCACAGTGTGATTCTAGGCACATAACAGTACCCCTAGCACTTTACCAAAAAACATTTAGTAGTCTGGAACAGGGAACATGACTGCACACATTCCACATATTTTAATGCACAGTCTCACAAACTGAATCTAGACATGCAACACTACTCCCTGCAATACCCTCACTGCCTGTTACCATAGAAACAGTTCATGGAACACTTAACTGAACTCATAGGTCAGAAGTTCAACACACAATGTTGCAACTTCAAACAGCAAGTGTGCTTGACTAATCAAGATATCAGCGTATCGTATGTAATGTACCTTTGAAATACTTTTTGTAAACCAATAAAAATGATCTCAAACACCCAATCATTTTTTTTCTTTTTTCAAAACTGCATCTTATCCACAATTTTAGAAAAATCTCACTTCTCAAACTGCCATTTCACATACAGAGACCATCTGACTGCATCCAGACCTCCCTTCAAGATGCTTAGAGTGTGGATTGTGGGACACAGCTGTATTTTCTGGAGCCAAAGGTATGCATAAAACAGAAACATGGACAAAGACATAGGTTTACCAAATGTAGACATTAAATGGATTGGACAGAGAGGGTTAAAGTGGCTCCCATTGATGCCATTGGCTAATTCTTTTTTGCATCTCAAACACCCTGACCTCATAATTGTGCTCTGTGGTGGCAATGACCTAGGCACTTTCACTAGGGAAAGGTCTGAAAATGCTTATAAAGGACACATTTACAGAATTGATGTCACTTTTCCCCCAAACTGCCTTTGTCTATTCTAACATATGCCAAAGGCAGAACTGCAACTGGTCTAATCAATGTTGTCCACAGATTGAGAAAGCTAGGAAACAATTAAATCAAATAAATCAGTTTCTGCTTTTCTCCGAGATTATAGAATGGGGTCCATTTACCACAACAATCTGCGTTTCAATATGGATGGCATCTATAGAGATGGTGTACATTTTACAGATGAGGGTAAAAGAGTCTTCCTCTGAACTTTAGACTCTGCATATGTACTTACTTGTAGGTACCAATTCTCCCAATAAACAGGACTCTTTTTAGAGCCACCTAAGAACTAAACACACAAGCTTGATGTATATCTAAAACAAAATTTGTGACTTTTTGCTTGGAGTCGCTCACCCAACGCATCAGAGTCGTGCACTGAACGCTTAGAAGTTGTGCACCAAACACGCTGGAGTCGAGCTCCCTACAGACTAGTAGTCGTGCTTCCAACGCGTGCACACCAGGGAGCCGCGCTGAGCGCCGCACTTGATGCGCGACTCCTAATTTTACTGTAAATAAAAAAATAGCTCCTATCACTCATTTATTATCCCTGGGGACCCCATTCTCTGGGGCTTATAAAAAACTTTTGGGACCATGGGGGGAGCCCCAATACCCCCACGGTCCCAGCCGGCTCTCCGTGTCCTTCGGGAGCCGGCATTGCTTTTCCACATGGGGGGCTGCTAACATGTAGCTCCTCGTGTGGAAAAGCAATATGGTTTGAATTTTGAAAGAGAGAGCAGGTTTCCCTGCTCTTTCTTGCAAAATCCAAACCACGTTTGCTATGGGAGGGTGGGAGACTCCCGCCCTCCCATAGCAAGCAACAGTGTCCTGGGTGTGGGCACCCCAGGACACTGCAGGAGCCGGCCCTGGGGGGTGGTGTCCCCAGGGCCCTCGAGGGCTCCAGGAGAGGTGCCACACAGCCACCTCCCACAATACAGAAAGCCCCGGGGGGTCCCCGGGGCTTGGGGGGCCATTGATCCCCCCCACACAATATTCTGGAAGGGGCTTTTGAGCCCATCCCAACAATTTATTTCTTAGCCATGGGGGTGGCAGTCCCCGGGGCTGGGGGGCCCCTCTGGGACCCCATTAAATTTAATAGTATGCCCCCGGGTTTTGGCCCCCCTGGGGCTAATTATAAAAGAAGCTCCAATCTATTTATTTATTTTTTACAGCAGGATCCGCACCCTGCACGCACTTTGCAGGATAAAAAAAAATAAAAAAATTGGGGGGCCTGGGAGTCCTTCTGGGACCCACTAATCAGATCTAGAGGGTCAGGGTATTTCTACCCAGCCCCCTTTATATGTTTTGCACACTTATTCCACAGACTTCTTCAGCCTCGCTTCTACCGAGGCACAAAATGGCTGCCAATAGTTTCTAGTTTCGAATGTTGACAATCACTTGACCGCCAATAGGCATTCAGAGCGTGATTGGGAGGGTGTGCTTAGGGCGCGCTCCGGTTGCACAGATCCACTGCTCCCATATATATATATATGTACTTTTAACTGTAATTTTCTCTGTAACTATCGAACACATTGACACCATTCATACAAAAGGCATGAGTCTGAACTGAGGACTACTTCCAAATTTGGAGTATTTCCGTTCAGCAGTTCGGGCTGTAGCTGTGGCTAAAGGTCCTATGGGAAATTGCATGGGGAAAACACGTTTTGGGATCCCCCTTTTTTCTCGGCCCCCGCTACTCAAATCCTCTAGAGACTTTCAGGATAGGAGCGGACCGGAGTTGACTGTAAGTTTTCAGAATTTCGCGAAGATTCATCAATCGGCACCAAAGTTATTGGGAATAGAATGTTGCAAATTTCCTATGGAAAATAGGTCCTAACTATAACTACCTATGGCGACCGCCAGTAGGTTTTATATATATAATATGGGAAGAGCCTATATAACCCTCTAGCGCCTAGGCGGCTTAAACATAAATCACAAACATCAACATGACTCCAGCAGGATGATTCTAAAAACCAAGTTAGTGGAAGACTTATTATATGTCACTTCAGTGGTGTCTTAAACACCCTTATAACTCTATCTCTCTTGTTCCTAGAAAAAGAAACAAAATGGTGGCATTGCTGGTATGCAAAGAAAAAACAAAGAGAAGCAAAGAAAAGAAAAAAGGCAGCAACTTAGAAAATTGTTCTTCTTGTCAAGAAACCTTTACTTATTCTTGTGCAGCATGCATAATTACAACATATTAAAAAAACTGCTAGAATGTGAATAACTAGGTAAACACAAATGACAGACAAAGGACCATATTGGTAATAATATAAAACTTGCTGTCTCCCGGTTCCAACGTCACATACTGCAAGACATATTAATACATTTTACAATTAAATTGCATTGAACCATATTCATATCATCAGTCTGTCACAACATATTAATTGTATGCTTCTTCTTTTCAACAGGCATTGATCCTGGGTAATGTAGGACAACACATTTTGGCACTTTCTTTATGGCCTCCTCAGGACTTGCCCTGTAGGGTCAAATGGTAAAAAGAAGAACATTTCATACAATGACTGGAAGACACAATGAATGTGTTACATAAATAAATACACCCATGGCTGTTATTAGCTTGACAATGAAAAAAAGAGCTGCCTGGGCAGGACAAAGAGTCAGAGAACTGCACCGGACTAGCTCGCACATGTGCTGGAGTAACAATAAATGTTTCACTTGAAATCTTGAAGTTATGGAAATGTTTAGATCACGGCCTCGATTCTAAACGGCCGCGGACAAACTACCTCCTCCATGTCAACAGCAAATGTAAGCAACAAAAAAGCTGACAACTCCTCTAGTAATACAAAATAGGAAAGTAGATTGAATCAAACTCTAGGCCTCCCAAAAGATCACACTAGGAACTATAAAGAAAAGGTCAAATTTCATCATAATATACAGAGAGTGGCTACTGACGGTGTACTAAGATGGAAGGGAATGAATGCGACACAATAACTTTGAACTATGACATGATCAACATATTCCCTGCTAACAATTCCATTGCCTTTAGTGCTCAAATACCAATCAGCAATTACAGAGTGAAGACATAATCTTACTATATCAAAGTCACAGCTCATAATGTTAAAACTCAGATTGCATTCGGGCTGTCGCATACTCATTAGACTCTATTCTGGAATGAATCACAGAGCTTTCTAGGCTGGCATTGGTATCGAAAGAATCAACCTCAAGAATCCCCTAATAAGTGGGAGATAAAACTTGTTTATACAAGATCTTGAAGGGAAGATTGAGGATATAGAAAACAGACAACATTGCAACAACCTAAGTGTTCTTGGTGTTAACGAGAGTTTGGAAGGCAATGACTTTTATCAGTTTATTGTTTATCTGCTTCTGGATTTATTAGATGGGGATATTGCCTTACAGATCCAATATGCTCACATATTTCTATTTTAGAAAATGCTAAATATGGAAAATAAACTGAGCAATATTTATCTATGTGGAAAATGTCCTTCTTAAAGAGGCAACATACATCAAAGTACGTCCATCACTCCTTCTTTCTGTTGGTCAAACAACATTTTTCATTCTATCAGATTAATGCCACTTAACTGTAGAATGATTATGGAATATTTGCAGCCGATTACACCTCTACAGGAATTGGGGACACAGGCTTTTTTTAACCAATTTTTGTAATGATGGTTCTGAGGCTAAAGAGTTTATTGGCAAGTGGTCTGAATTGCTAAAATCACAATTTAGCCCACAATTAACTAAATAAAGGCAGACAGAGGGAGGAGAACATGGCGACCGTGAGCTGAGCAGTTGTGGGCCGGCAGCTCTTCTGCCCCACCAATGTATAGCACGCTGTAGCTAAAGTACGGGAGTTGGCCAGCTCGTTTTTTTTGTTAAATAATACAATCAATAATTCTCCTACCTGGGATGCGTTTGGAGTTTCCGTTGGATCTCCTGCGCTGCTTTTGAGCAGCTCTGGAGCTGAGGGGAGGCTGGGGGGTTGCAGCGCGTGGCATCCTCCGTGGCAGTCTCTCTCGGAGCACTTCCGGGAGTGCGGTGGGCAGAGACAGCACAAGGAACGTGGCTGCTGGTGGAGAAAGAGGTGATAGTAGTAGGAGAGGAAGCCACTGCAGAGGAAATTGGACAGAGTTTGGCTGTTTCTGAAGAGGAGCACCAAGTCTGTGAGGTATCGGGGCCCGGGGTATACCTAAGCTTGATAAGTCCTCTCCCCCTGTATTGTTTGAGGCATGTAAGTCAGAGGGGGGAATCTGGAATAGCCAAGTATACTGTGCCTACGCCGCCGACACTGTCCTCTTTGCCTACCCTGCCCAGTAGAGACATACAGGAGGCTAAAGGTAAAGAAGTAGGGAACGTCACCAAGATGCCTAAAACTATCAAGAATAACTCGGCTAAAAAGGGCAGGAATTTCAGGATAGTGTGAGATACTGGCTCTCAAGAACCCAACACTCAGGAAAGTACTGAGGAGAATAAGGGTACAAACAAATTACTTTCAGATAAAAAAGGTATTCCATCTAAAGGTTAAGAGGGCGGAAGTGGGAAAATCTCCCCGCCCTATCGGTAATACAAAGGGAAGTACACCAAAAATTCTAGGAAGAGAGGCATACCTGAAGATGCTAAAATCAGAATAACTCCCTCATTGAGATCATATTTTAATGTTATCCCTCAAGTGCTAGAAGTAGTATAACAGGGAGAGGCTCTTAGGGATGCTTCCGAGCCGGTAGGGGCAGGAAAGCTGCCTCCTCCTCTTGGCATGGATTCAAGTCCCCTTTTGCCCATGACCTCTGTCCCTGTGCTTGATCCCCCGTCCAATTCTTGTTCCATTTCCAACCCCTCTTTAATCTCTCTGGATTATTAGTGCAGCCAACTGAGTTACAAGCCAAGCAATTAATTCTATGAAAGGAGTCTAAAAACTTGGTTATTCCAGAGGAGATAATTTCAACAGCAGTATGCATGGGAGAGCCAGCAAAAGACAGTGGCGAGCCCGACACAGCGGTGGTGGGAACAGTGGAGGTCTGTAGTGGTACTTCGGGAACTTCAGGATCTTCAGGAGGTTCTTTGGAAACCCTTTTTTTCACAATGGCTTCAGACATTAAAAAAGGGTTCTCTAACTCAGAATGAAACCAGGGAGAGATATGACTTTTCTGTGAATTGCTAGAGAAAAAACTGGATGACCTAAGTTCAAGGACGTGGCCTAAGAGAATTCGGTGGTAATCCTTAAAGATGACCTGGGAGCAGTTAAAGCGGACATTTCCACGCTTAAAAAAGAGGAAGCTGCCCTTCGAGATAGAGTTGAACTGTTGGAAAACAACTCTAGAAGTAACAACTTGCGGCTGTTAAATATCCCAGAAGGAAAAGAGGGCGAGGATCTCAAATCTTTTATTGCGAACCTACTTAAAGATTCAACACAGAATCGGAAGATGAATTGAAGAGGGACATTCAAAGAATTCATAGAGATCCTTTCAGAAGACATCCTAATCGGACAAAATCCAGGAAAATCTTAATTCATTTTTTTACCTTTTCTCTGAAAGAGAGAATATTAACAGCCGCCCTTAAATTGAAGTCTTTGAAATCGAGAGACTCTTCTTTTTCTTTTGAAATTAGGGCAGACCTCTCACGCACTACTTTAGATAGACAATGGGAATTGGGAAAAAGAATGGAAGATTTCAAGAAACTAGGGGCAACCGACCAATTAAAATTCCGAGCACAACTAAAAATCATGTTTAACAACAAAATGTATTTTTCTAAATCAGTGCAGGAAGTTGATGAGGTCCTGGAATCTCTAAAATATCTATCTTAGCATCCAAATACATATAGGCCTTTCTATTAAAGCTGACCAAGTCCTCTCCTGTATTTAATGAATGATATGAATTTTTATATACAGCTTTGGAAATAGTTTAAAAGTAAATTTGAAGCAGATTAGAGCCTACCGGCAGGCAAAATCTGGACTTGTCCATGTAAATGGGGGCGGGATTCTCCAGGGTGGAGTGGGTGGATGTCAGGGGAGGGCCAGGGGGAGCACGGATGTGGGGGCAGAAGGTAAAAAAAGAAAAAACAAATTCGCCTGGCAACTTAGCTGATGCTTGTTCGTTATTCTTTTTGGTTTGGCGTCGGAACTTTGTAGGATGGGGTAAAGTCAAAACCCAGTGTTTCAATCCTCCATGAGAGCATTACACTGTCTGTCTTGGAATGTAAATTGCCTGCGAGTCAAGAGTAGGAGGGAGAAAATTCTCCAGTACATGAGAGATTCACCTGCACAGATAATTATTTTACAAGAAACTCACCTCTTTAAAAAAGAAATCTGTGAAATTTGTGGGAAGTTTAGGTGGGTGGAGCACTGTGCCTGCTCCTGTTAGACAGCCAACATCAGGGGCATAGCATTCTTAGTAAAAAAACAAGCGATCGCCAGCCTCCAGGAAGTCAGAACAGACTCAAGTGGAAGGTGGGTTATAGTCAAGATCTCTGTGGAAAATGCACTTATTACAGTAATATCCTATCATGGCCCTAACCAGGACGACCCGTCAACATTAAAAGCTATCTTTTTAAATCTTTTGGATTTTCCTGATATGATCATCTTTGCAGGTAACTTTAATATAGTATTGAATCCAAAACTGAATAAATCCCCAAAAAGTAGGGCCATTACCCCTTCTAAATCCAGGGCATATTTAAAAATGATGATGAAACAAAATGCTATATGTGACATATGGAGAGAATGATATGGCTCTCAGTTGGGAGTATCGTTCTATAACAAAAAATACAGACATAAATCAAGAATTGATTATATTTTACTCAGCAATGATCTAAGAGGTACCATCAAAATATTGGTTATCCGACTCCTTATTTATTGGACCATACAGCGGTCTGGATAGATTTAGACTTAGAAGGCATAGAACAACAGAGGGTATGGACCTTCGACCGTACACTTCTCTTAGACGATGCTGTAACTAGATATCTTATTCAGGAGACAACATCTTTTTGGGATATCAATGTAGGATCAGCAGATATTATGGTTGTATGGGACGCCCTGAAGTCCTTTTTGAGGGGCCTGATTGCAAATACAACTGCTTACAAGAATAGACAGTATAGAGAGGAAATTGCATCCATTGAGCATTAAATGACGGAGCTGGAGGAGAGGATCAATAATGCAACTGATCAAGAGCAAGAACTCTGTCAGACACTAGTGGTAGAACTAAAACCCTCAAAAGCCCTTTTGGATAACATAATCCAGACCTGATTTTTCAATAGATGGGAGGTGAGTTAGTTCGCCCACTTTGAATATGGAGAGGGGGCCCGAAGACTATTGGTCTGGAAGGCCACAACAGGCAGAGTTCGAAATCACATTAAACAAATAGATAACGCACAAGCAAGGAAGAGGAGATAGGAGAAACCTTCCATGCTTATTTTAAGGAGCTGTATGATGAGGATATTGATTTAGATAAAACATCTATTCAGGATTCGTTAAATCTGATTCAGTTAACTACATTAGGAGTAACCCAACGAGAAAACTTAGAAGTTGTAATAACACACCAAGAAGTTAGGAAGGCACTTTTGGATTGCAAAAGAGGTAAAGCTGCAGGGCCAGACGGCATCCCAGCTGAACTATATAAAAAACTGGGGGAAGCAATAATCCCTTTCATGTCTGAGGTATTTAATAAAATTCTAGTTGACGGAGCTCAACCACCTACCACATGGGGGGAAGCAAACATAATTTGAATTCTAAAACCAGGCAAACCCTCTCTAACATGTGGGTCATACAAACCTATCTCGTTGTTAAATTCAGACTACAAGGTATTTTCTAAAATACTGGCAGATAGATTAGGGGTAGTAGCAGGGGATTTACTGCATACTGACCAAAATGGTTTTGTAAAAGGTAGGAACCTTTTTGATCTTATGCATGATTTTATTGGTGCGATAGATTTTGCTTCTAATTTCTCTCTTCCCTTGGCAGCAATGACCCTAGATTCAACTAGAGCATTCAATAGAGTCAACTGGAAGTACCTCACGGCTGTTCTCAAGAAGCTGAATCTCGGGCCAAAATTTTGTCGAACCATCTGCCCCATATATAGTGAGCCTTCGGCCAGGCTGGTGGTAAATGACAGAGTGACCAGGTCGTTCAAAATTAAAAGAGGAACTAGACAGGGCTGCCCCCTCTCCCCCCTTCTTTTGGACCTATACATAGAGCTTTTTGCTCAGCGTCTTAGGGATGAGACAGCTATTTTACCATTTAAGAGTGGCCCATGGGAGAGGAAGGTAGCCCTGTACGCTGACGATATTCGTATTCTCTCGTCAGATCTAGAATCCTCTTTTCCTCAGGTCATTAATTAAGTGAGAGATTTTGGCTAAGTCTCTGGCAATGAGATCAACGCAGACAAAACGGAGATTATGACATGGAACTTGCCAGAGTGCCGATACCAAACCAAAAACGAGATGTGGTACTTAGGAGTTAAAATTGTCCCAGGGTTAGACAAGATAGCTAAAGTAAACCTCATGTACATCTTAAAAGAGAGTGAAATCCTGGGTTCATCTTCCACTGTCTATCTTGGGAAGAGCGAATCTGTTAAAAATGTCAATTTTACCAAAAGTAACGTTCTTATTTAATACTATCCCATTAAATTTTGACAAACCATTAATGGACAAGTTTAAGCAATCTATCAATTCATTTGTATGGGCCTATAAAGCTCCCAGAATATCGTGGAAAAAGCTAAGACGGAGAAGGGAGAAAGGTGGTCTTGCACTCCCTGATATTCAATATTATGCTTGGGCCTTTCAGCTAACACACTCCAGAATGCTGTTAAAATCCACAGATTCCTCAGGGAGAGGTAAAATGTTTTTTGCTATGTTACAACAATCGGGGCTTCCACACAAAGGCTTTCTTTTTAAATATGAGGACAAAAAATTCTTCAAAAAGATTAG
This sequence comes from Lissotriton helveticus, assembly GCF_964261635.1. NCBI lineage: Eukaryota > Metazoa > Chordata > Amphibia > Caudata > Salamandridae > Lissotriton > Lissotriton helveticus. The sequence goes on along the minus strand of NC_136063.1, from coordinate 890,882,775 downwards.
ACTGAAAGTCCTATGCGGTGCAGCTCAAATTTGGTCCAGAATTAAAAAACTAATGGGTCTTGAATATTACTCAAGGCTAGCTCCTCTGTGGGATAGCCCAGGAACCCCTAGTTGCCTTATTGATTTGCTGGCTGTCCGTTTAAAAACAGCTGTGTTATTGGTATGGGGAGATCGCGCGGCGGATGGATCGCTTTCACCTTGGGCTGCACTAAATGTTAAACTGGAAGAGGGTATGTCAAGATTTAAATACTTGCAGCTAAAACGTTGGTCCCAGAATCTGAAAATTCTGTTAGGGCTGGGGAATCCCCTGGAAGAACAGCTGGTTAACAAGCCAGCAGGGAAGAAAGAGATTTCATTCTTTTATTTATTTTTTTTTATTTATAGGCTTATTACGCGCCGGCATCACACCCGAAGGTGTATCTCCGCGCGGTGCTGTGAGGTGAACAGGTCGAAGATACTCCTCCTAGAATAGTACAGTCTTTAGGCGTTTCCTGAAAGCTGAGTGACTCGGGCATTCTCTGAGGGAGAGGGGGAGGTTGTTCCATAGACGCGGACCCATGATGGAGAGGGCGCGGCCTCCCTGTCTGGTCTTATAATGTCTGGGAACCTGAAGCAACTGTTGGTTGGTGGACCTGAGGATGCGGGATGGACGGTGATAAACAAATTTATCCGCCAAGTAATGGGGTCCCAGATTGTGTAAACTCTTGTGTATCACACAGCAGATCTTGAATTCTACCCGTTTCCGAATAGGAAGCCAGTGAAGGGCTTTGAGGAGGGGGAGGGACGGAGTTCTGGGGGGAGTGTTGGTCACCAGCCGTGCTGCGGTGTTCTGCACCACCTGTAGTTTATTGAGCACTCCCTCGTTGGCAGCTAAGAGTAGGCCATTACAATAGTCCAGGCGGCTCAAAACGAGGGCCTGGACCAGGGTCTTCCGAGTATCGTCGGGTAGAAGGGGGAACACCTTCCGAAGGAGGCCAATAATGTGGAAGCAGGACCCTGCAGTGGTGCTGGCATGGTGAAAAAGGGTGAGGTCCTGGTCTAGACGAACCCCCAGGTTTTTTACTACCTGTTTAGGGAGCGGGGCCTGTCCCAGGCTTGAAGGCCACCAATCTGGGGTCCAGAGGATTTTCGCCTCCCCGAATATTGGGCAATTGAAGAAGCCATTGACGGAGATTTTAGGCTAGCCGGCCAATTGTGGGAGGAATCCATCCCAGAGACAGACTGGGTGGAATGTGTGGAATTTTGGCAAACTTCTTATAACATTCTCTTCTCAGTTGTTAAGCCAGCTTGGCTGAGGAGGAACCACTTCTTCACCACACACAGGGCTTACCTTTCCCCGGCGAGGCTTTCCAAAATGTCTAAAGGCCCACCTGCTAGATGTAAAAATTGTAATTTGGAAAGTGTCCCAGATGTACATACGTTTTGGGCTTGCCCATCCCCCTCGGAATTCTGGGAAAAAGTTGAAGTTTCCCTAACATCTATTTTAGGTCACCCAATACTAATTTCTCCCAAGCTCATCATTTTTGGCATAGTAAGCGACATCACTGGCTTTAATAGAGGCTTTCTGTTCTTTGCTATGCTATTAGCCAGGTGGGAAATATGCAAGATTGAGACTACACCCCCACACATTCAGAATGGTTATCCGCCTTATATAAAACTTCAAAGACAAACCTGGCTAGACTGAAGAATTCTAAGAAGAGAGCCATCGGGGACTATCTCTTAAATTGGACTTCTCCTTTATGGTTTTTGAGTATACTACATAAACATTTTTTTTTTGGTCCCATGATGAAGCCTTAGGGAAGCTCTCAGACTGTGCTGGGTAGCCCTATCACCTTAGGGGCCACCGTTTTCGATCAAAGGTAGGCCATCAGCATCAGTCTTTGGTTCTAAGAAACTTGAAGAGAGCACGACCATTCTCTCATCAACAATGGGAGCTCAGCAACTGGAAGGAAGTTGGTTGGCCACTGGTAAACACCTAGCTTCCCTTGAAAATCAAGACGTCATGTAGAATCTTATTCATGAACTACTTTAACTCCCAAGCATACGTTTCGCCCACAAAACTTTAAACAATCGCTGGGTCTTTCGCCAATCAACCCAAAATCAGATGTAGCATTATCACTTACTTTATTAAGCATAAATCATGATTAAAGCTATCTTTCTAGTGTGTTCATCAAGGTTAGTAACAGTGTTAATCATTGTGCTTTTTGGGTTTCTTCTTTGAGATTTTTTCTTTGAGATTTCTGTCCAGGTGTTTTAGATAAATTGCATTTTCAATCCCAATATACCATAGTGTTACTGTAATTGCTAATGGAATGTTTACTGTAATCACTAATTGAATGCTTTTTAATGTATTTTTAAATGAGTGCACTTCCACAATTTTTTCTGAGTGTCAGAAAGATTGCTTTTATCATGCTTTATGCTTAATAAAGGAAGTGATAATGCTTAATCCTATTTTGGGTTTATTGCGAAAGACCCAGCAATTGTTTAAAGTCTTGAGGGCGAAACGTATGTTTGGGAGTAAAAGTAGTGAATGAATGAGATTGTACATGACCTCTTGATTTTCAAGGGAAGCTAGGTGTTTCCTACGGATACTGAAGGCTCTTTTCTCTTGGATAGTAGAGCCACCTCTCGTGACTTTCACACAGCAATTGGTATCAAACCAACCCTGTCTGGGGGTGTGTGATTCTTTTCCTCACCCCTTAACAATTTTTGAATGACTGCAGAGATTTCAGAGAATGCTGCAAGTATATCTTTGTGTGAGGTAGTTTCCCTCAGACAAGCTAACATTGATTTATAGGCCTTCATCTTCATTACATCTAGACCATCGAAGAGAATAAACATTTAATTTACCCAGCTTTATGTTTGGGTCTTTACTATTTGCTTGTTAGGTTGCTGCTCTAACATAGTTGGAAGTCTGATGTTAATACTTAATGGAAGATGATCACTTTTTTTAACTTAGTTTTTTGCAATGAGAGAAGCAAAACAATTAGTGCCAATTATAAAGTCTATTGTTGACTCAAACCCCCTGCCAATAAAGATAAGCACAAAGTCTTCGCTAGGGCAGCATAAACAGTTAGCAAAGTCCAGGTCATGCAAAAACAAAGTTTCATTTAGAATGTCACCCTGGACTGAATGCAAAAAGTGATTCAGTGGGTCGTTATCATTGATGGTCAGACCACAATTGCCTGCCTCACTAATAGGGCATAGGCCAACATTAAAGTCCCCACCACATATGATAATCACATCATGATCTCTGATTTCCTTTATTTTCACCAGGTCTCAATTTATTGTCTTTAAAATTGCTCCAAATCGCTCTTTTAGTGCATTATTATTAAAATAATTCAGGGCCAAAATACACTTGTTGTCTGTGTAGATTAAAACTATTTGATAATAGATTTCAGATTTTGGCATCTCTATCTTTCTTGCCTTTACTAAGTTAGAAACATAAGTACCAACTGAATCATAGGTAGAATAGCTAGGAATTCTGGTGTTGCAATGTGAATTTGACATACATTAGCCACCAGATTGTAGATCACTGCTACAAAAAAATAATTCCATAACAATTATTAAGACATAGCAATCCAATGCCACGGGCAAGTGTGGATGTAGTCAAGAGTGTAGAAACTTTGTTATGTTTGGTGAAAGAGTTGTCAAAAGGTAAACAAAATTTTTGATGTGTGTGTCATCAATGGAATATCTAGGCAAATATATAGCCCAGTGTAGGCAAATATATAGCGCAGTGTAGTAATCAGTGAAAGCCTTTCACTGATTACTACACCGCGCTACATATTTGCCTTTGCATGCCTGTGAAAGCTGTTCAGAGCAGACAAGGACCTTTGATTTTAACATCTGCTGCCACAGTGCTTTACATCTGCATTAAACAGGAATAAAGCAAAGTGTCACCCGACGTTCAAATTAAAAGTCCTCGCATGCACTGTGCTGCTACCGCACTCTAAATCTTCCTTCCTGCCTTTAATAAAGCAGGGTGGCAGGCAACACAAAAAATCACAGGTCCTCGCATGCTCTGAACAGCGTTCATAGTCATGCAAAGGCAAATATAAAGCGCAGTGTAGTAATCAGTGAAAGCCTTTCACTGATTACTACACCACGTTGTATATTTGCCTTTGCACGACTGTGAAAGCTGTTCAGAACATGCAAGGACCTTTGATTTTAACATCGGCTGCCACAGTGCTTTACATCTGCCTTAACAGTAGTAAAGCAAGGGGGCGTGGCTAAGCGCCCGATCCGAATGGCGGTGCGGCGGTAGAGCTCCGTCCGCGCCGGGGCCGACAGGCGGGTTGCGCTCACCAATCTTCACCGCGGGAACAGCGTCAGACATGGGACAGTGCCAGGCTTCCAGCGTGCGGACTTCTGCTGTGGTTTGAAGCCCCTACTCACGCAGGCTTACATTTTCGTTCCGGTCGCGGCTCTGAAGCGGCCGCGACCGCCATCTTGTCTGCCATCGCGGAGCTGCGCACCGACGCGACCTTCCTTCACGTCTGCCTTCCAGCATCACGCAGCCTCCTGGTTTCTCCTCATCTTCTCTACGGTTATGGGGACAGCTTGTGAACTAACTCAGGTGACTCTTCTTTGCTCTTTGGCTCCACAAATGGAACACACTTGGTTTTTCGCACTCTCCTCAGAGCGAGACGCCATTTTGTGATGCGCTTCTCTCATTGGCAATATTATTGCGCTCTATACTAGGAGCTTCCTTTCTCCTTTGGCCATTTTGATATTTTTCTTGCTCCTCGATACACATTGACTCTTTTTTGGACTTCCTACTTTTCTTTTTGGACGCTTTTTGCCTCTCTTACCCATTTTTTGCTTGTTCAGACTCTGTTCGTGCGTCTTCTGCAATCCTTTACACGCACGTTTGCATGGCGAATAATACCGGGAAGACCCCCAAGCGCAACTATATAAAAAATTCCAAACTATTTTCAGCGTTAGCTCATTTAGAAGCTTCTACATCCATTAACGCCTGTGACTCAATGTCTACAATGGATCCTCCTCCACAGAACTCCTCTAAAACTACTCCAAAGAGATTAAAGAAAAACCCCCCTTCTCCCACGACACCCTCCCCAGCCATCTCCATGGAGCTTTTACTTGAGGAGATTAGAGCATTACGCCCATACATGGAAGAGACTAATGCCAAGTTGCAAACGCTCACTGACAATTGGTCTCAAATGGATGCCAGGGTCTCCACTGTGGAAAAATCTATCTCAACTCTTCGAGAGTCAGCCATCAAAATTCCCCACATGGATGCGCAGCTATCCTCTCTCCAGAAGCAGGTGGAGGATCTTGAAAATAGAAATAGACGCAATAATCTTCGTCTTTATAGCCTGAAAGAAGGCAGCGAGGGGAATGATCCTATCACTTTCTTCAAGTCCTTTTTGCCCAAGCTTCTGCATCTACCCGAAGGCACCACGCTCAACATTCAGCGTGCCCATAGGCTTGGTCGACTCCCCTCTTCTATTTCTCCAACTGCGAAGCCCAGAGGAGTCATAATGTATTTTCTGGAATATACAGATCTTTTGAAGGTCCTCTTGGCTGCTAAAGCTTCTCCACGCTTAACTTGGTCTGACTCCACCCTTTTCTTCGCCCAAGATTACGCCAAGGCCACAGCAAGTCGACGTAAAGCCTTCCTGGACATGAGAGAACTTCGATCTATTGGAGCAAGATATGGCCTATTCCATCCTTGTTTATTCAAGGTTACCCACAACAACAAGACCACGACCTATGAAGATCCAGTGCGTCCTCCTTCCAGATTTTGTACCCTCATTTCTTCACCCTTGTAAGTATCTGACCATTCTCCCTTTCTAGTTATTAGTCTCCTCATCATTGTTAGTCGGTTTTGTCTACCTGAACCTGTCCTTTACATGTTCCTTTTCCATGCTCTCTCCCTTTTTTTATTCTTTTGGTCATTTTCGTATCTCTCTTCTTGTCATTTTTACATTGCATTTTCTATATACTTTCCTTTGATTCTTTTCTCTAGTGACCTCTTTTCCTTTTGGTTCGCTTTTCTCTCTCTTTCTTTCTCACAACTCCATTATCTTACCATACCGTTCTTTTTCTTCTTCTTCTTCCTCAAATGTCTCGCCATGGCTTTTCTTGTTGCTCTCTTTATCTGGCTCTTTTCTTTCTCTTCCTCTTCACTCCATCAGTTTTCTCCACTTTTCCCACAGCTTCTGTTTTCCCCTGTAGTCTTCTCTTGTATTACTTATGCTACATTCTCCTTTGAGCTCTCTTGTCTTCCAACATTTTCTTCTCTTCTTTTCTCCATTTTCCTTCCTTTCTTCTCCCCCTTTTTCTCATCTCTCTTCTTTTATGAGGCTTTCTTATGTTCCTTCTTTTCACTTCCACTTTCTAATTATTCTTGATGTCAGTACGCGTTGTTTCTTGGAACGTCAAAGGTTTACATTCGCACATTAAGAGGCAAAAAATCCTTTCCCATCTAGCTAAATTGAATATAGATGTCGCCTTCCTGCAAGAAACCCATTTATCTGATATTGAGGCTGCTAAACTTCAAAGAGGTTGGGTAGGAAGGGTTTTCTCGGCTCCTGGCGATGGCAAAAGAAATGGTGTTGCTTTGTTACTCCGAAAGTCTTTCTCCCATTCTGTGTTGCACTTCGAGTCTGACCCTGATGGTAGATGGTTATTTGTCAAACTGTCCTCAAAAGGTGTACCTATTTCCCTGCTTAATGTTTACGCCCCCGCAGGTGGGAACCCTATTTTTTGGAATGCATTTGCCTCGCGTATTACTGAATGTATTGATGACAATTTTATTTTAGCAGGTGATTGCAACATGCCATTGGATCCCTTTTTGGATAGACACTCCAAATCTTTTTTTACTCCTAACAAGTCCCATAAGCTGTTCACACACGCCATCTCTCAACATAATCTAGTCGACGCATGGCGCATTTGTAACCCAACCAGTAAAGAATTCACATTCTATTCCCCGGTTCACCATTCCCAATCACGTATTGACTATATTTTTCTTTCTCACCATGTCTCCCAATCCCTCACCCATGCTGAGATTGGTCCCATTGTTTTTTCTGATCACACCCCAGTTCTAATTCAGATTGATATTTTACCCAAATCCACTGGTCCTAAAAGATGGCGTTTCAACAACACCCTCCTTCTAGATCCCAAATTCACTGCCTCCTTTATTGAGTTCACTACCAAATTTTTTCCCATTAATGATACCCCCTCCTTAGCCACTCATACTATTTGGGACGCTTACAGAGATTTTATCATCAGACATGTTGCCGCTAAGCGCAAGCTTGCTCGTCAACGTACCAATGACCTTTTATCTCAGATCAAAGCTCTAGAACACTCCTTTTATACCTCGCACACCCAGAACAGTTTAAAAGCCCTTGTGAATGCAAAAATGAATTATAACAAACAGTCTACTGAAGATGCATCGTTGTACTTATTAAAATCCAGTTCTAAATTTTATGGGGGGAAAAATAAGGCGGGGAAAGTTCTTGCAAATTATCTGAAAGTTAAACAAAACAAATTGAATATTGAGTCTGTTTTTGATGTTAATTCTGTTTTGCAACATAAAGATACTGATATTTTGGAGGAATTTTCTCGTTTCTATTCTACACTTTACTCTTCTGAAACTCAACCCTCTGCTCAATCTATTTCCACCTTCCTTACGAACATTCAACCTCCTCCCAACTTTCCTGTTGACTTGTCCTCCCTTGAAACTCCCCTCACCATTCGCGAATTACATACTGCACTTCACTCTCTTAAGAAAGACAAGGCCCCCGGCCCAGATGGTTTTACTGTCGAATTTTACCAACACTTTGCCAAAATTTTATTACCCAAACTTCATCACCTTCTTGATTCCTTCAAAACTAGTGGTGCCTCCTCGGGTACCTTTTCAGACGCTTATATATGCATTATACCGAAGGAAGGGAAGGACACCCAACACTGCAAGAATTATAGACCGATATCACTCGTCAACATTGACTATAAATTATATGCCAAATCTTTAGCCATCAGATTGGATCCTTTTCTCCCAGATCTCCTTGGTCCTGAACAATCAGGATTTGTTAAGGGTCGCTTTATCTCAGATAACACCAGACTCCTCTTTAATGTCCTCTCTAAATCATCACGATTTAGTGATTCCCTAGCCGTAATCGCCTTAGACGCCGAGAAGGCATTTGATAGGGTTGAATGGTCTTTTCTTTTCTCCGCATTAAAATGGTTTGGGTTTGGCCCTAACTTTATTTCCCTCATCTCCTTCCTTTATACCAACCCTAGAGCAGCAGTTTGTGCTAATGGCCTGATTTCCTCCTTTTTTAACCTTGGCAGAGGCGTTAGGCAAGGCTGTCCTCTTTCCCCTTTTCTTTTTAACCTTGCCCTAGAACCCTTTTTATCCAAGCTACGTCAAAATCCAAACATCCATGGTTTTCCTCTTTCTCATTCACAAGTTAAGTTAGCTGCCTACGCAGACGACATTTTACTATTCATTTCGAACCCATCTGTCTCCATCCCAGCTTTCCTTGCCGAAGTTAACGTTTATTCTCATCTCTCTGGTTATAAACTGAACAATGATAAGTGTGAAATTCTTCCCCTCACTAAATTCACCTTTAAGCCGGACTTTGTGACGTCCAACTTCAAATGGAGTCCGACCCACATAAAATATCTCGGTTTGCATATCACCCCTTCTATCCCAGACACTATCTCATTATGCCTTACTAAATGTACCCAGAAATTATCTGACCTTACCTCCAGATGGCACCCCCTTTATCTCTCTTGGTGGGGCCGCCTTGACACCATCAAGATGATGCTCACCCCAATTGTCCTCTACACCATTTCTAATATCCCTGTTTCCATCCCTGCCAAATTTTTTGCAAAAATCAATACCACTTTATCTTCCTTTTTATGGTCTGGCAAGAAACCGCGCATGTCTTTATCACGATTGCGTCTCCCCAAATCGGAGGGCGGGGTTAATTTTCCAAATTTCCCTGCTTATCACAAAGCTTTCCTCCTGAAACAAGCTTCTATCTGGCTTAAAGATCCTATCGAGCCTCTTCCCCTTTGGGCTGAACTTGAACGCCTTTCTCTTTCCCCCTTCTCCTTTGCTGAATATCTTTCCTTCTCTCGTAAACCCCAATTCTTATCCTCTCCCATTCACAAATACACTGCGAAACTACTTTTAGCTTCACTCCAGATCCTCCCTCTTCCACCACTGAACTTCTTACCACCACTATCTGGCATAATAATAGCATTCTCATCAACTTGAAACCTTTTTACTGGAAAACTTGGAGGCACCGCGGTTTAATCTGGGTTTCCCAATTATTCACGGGGTCTGCCTTCACAACTTTTTCTGATCTTAGCCGTACATTCTCTCTCCCCTCCTCCTTTATTCATAAATACATCCTACTCAAGACTGCAGTTATGTCTGTATATGACTCCCTCCCTCACTCTTCTCCAACTGCCATCTCTAATGCCGCAATTTCTTCTCTACATTCTCAACTGCGCTCCAATTCTTCAGCGTCCTCCATCTATCATTCTTTTCATAACCCTCCTTCGCCTCGGCCAAAAACCACAGTGGAAGAACAATGGGAATCTGACCTTGCCGTATCTTGGCCCACCTCCCTGTGGGATAAAATATGGACTAAGCTTCGCAAATCCTCTAGAGCTGCCTCTCTTACTCAAACACTTTTCTTCCTTTATAATCGACTCCTTTACACGCCATCTATCCTCCATAGGAGATTCCCTTTGGTCCCGGACATCTGCTGGTCCTGCTCTGCCCCCAATGCCACGCTTTTTCACATGCTCTTTCTCTGTCCTCTCACGCACGCATTTTGGATTATGGTATGGAACCAAATCAACTCTATTTTCCACACTTCTATCCCCTTTTCTCTCCCTGACCTTTTCCTTGGCTCACTTTCTTCTTCCTGGTCCGCAGTTGAAATGAATGTTCATATTATCGACTTGTTATTAGCTGTTGCGTTTCAACAGATTACTGTGAATTGGAAAGACTCAAAGGGTATTACTTTCAAAGCTTGGTGGTTTAATGTATGTTATAATCATAGACTGGACACTGCCTTTGTTTATCCCCTCACTCTAGCCCCGAAAAGACATGCGTTATGGCTTCCTGTCACCCTCTATCTGGATGTCTGTGCCAAGCGTTCCTCTCACTTGTCCCCATTTCAGCAAGAAGTTTCGAAACCCCCTTGAGTTGCCTTTCGTTCCTTCTTTTTCTCTAGTATTTATTTTTCTGCGTATATTTGCATTGTTTCCCATGTTACTATGCCTCTTACAATGTATATTTTACGTTTCCAGCCTCATTCACTTTTTATTTCCTTTTTCTTCTTTTTCTTCCTTTTCCCCTTCCGCATTCTTTACCTTTTGATACTTACTGTGCTACCCTAATCTATTATACTTATTGATGATGATGTTTACCATTTCATTTTTGTACTACCAATTTTGTTTCTCCTAATAAAATTCTACTTGAACTTAAAAAAACAGTAGTAAAGCAAAGTGGCACCCGACGTTCAAATTAAAAGTACTTGCATAGGGTTTGTGCAGGTGGAGATTAAGGAGTCTGCTACCTTTGCAGGTGTGTTGGCCTTTCTATTATGTTCTGTTCAAAGAAGACTTCAGGCAAGATGGTTGTCCAGTGCAGGCGTGATCCAGCAATAGAGTTGAACCGTTATTTGTATTGAGTCTGACTCTCATCTTTGCAGACAAAACAAACGTATGTTTCCTGGAAATCACTCTTGGAATAACCAGCTCTTAACCATTCTTCTGATTTCTAGATGAGTCTGACTGGCTCGTACCTTTGCCTGAAATGCATTTCCTAATGTGAAGGCCTATATGGAGAAAGTATTGCCACCACATTTTATTGTATGGTGGAATTAATATACCTTGTGCTAGACAGCAACATACGTTTCTAAGTTGGAAGTATTAGATCAGTGTTGTCTGCAGTGATTTTTAGGCCCTTTATTACTTTATCTTATCACTATGTGAGTGATGCATTATAGCTTGGATGAAAACTTCTTGTGACTGGTCACCAGTGAGGAGCTTTCAGCAGAGTAGTGTTGTGGGTTTGTATCTTTGTATTGTGCTGCTAATGCCAGGGCCAGCTTTAGGGCAGCGTGACCGGTGCCACAGGGTTCTGACTTCATGTGGGGGCGCCAATATTAAGGAAAAGCACTTTCTGCTGCATTCCTGGCCGCCAGCAAATTTCAAACAACAATAAAAATATCAAATCAACTGGGTGATGAATGTAATTCCTGGAAAGAGAGAGAGAGACTTGGGGTTTGTGTAATATTGAGCAAAGGAAGTTTTTACTCATTAAGGTAGCACAGAGGGTTAATATGTCTGCTGTAAAGAACTTGCGGATCACAAAGTGCATATATAACCTAATGTACACAGGTCAGTGGGTTACTACTTTTGTCAGAGAGAACATATTTTTGCCAGCTCTTTATAAGTTAAAATCGAAATGTAAAGCAGTGAGCAAGTAACTTATCAAAGAGCTGCAGGAAAACTGCAAAGTATTGGCTGGCTGGACCGTTTTGATTTCCCCCAGCTGTTCATTACGCTAATATTGCAAAAATAGGTAATTCGGGTAGAAATCAATTCTTATTATTAAAGATAATGCACCAACCATGGTGTTAGGTTTTAACTTCTATGTTTCTGCCTTTCCTGACCAAGCACTTTTAAACTATCAAGCCTACCAGTATGGATGACCTGTGACTCCTATACCTTCTTGTCGTCTGTTTTAAGTAACATTTGATTGATTGTCTCTGTGTAATCTGTGTGATGTAAGGTGTTCTGACACCTTATAGGAATGGGGCTATCAAACTAATTAAATACATCAGCGAGAGAGTGGTTAGTAAGTATTTTGTTCAAACCACAGTACGGGCTCTGAAGAAATTAGGCTTAAAGTTAATGAAACAGGGCGTGGGGGGTCTCTTGGAAAAATGCGTGCGTTGATTGGGATTTAGTAGCTCACAACTATTTTCACTGATCGGAAGTACCTCTCACTACACAAAAGGTTGGAGACCAATAGAGGCAAAGAAAGAGTTGTGTCTCCTTCAACTAGACTTCTGAGATGTTATGCTTGTGTTCATGATCTAACTCAGCAAATAACAACAATTGTGCGGCATTTTCTCAGGAGTGCAATAAGTGCAAATACATTGGACACGTCACAAATGTGTGTAACAGTTCTACTATCAGTAAAATCAATGTATTACAGCAATCTGAAAGGGTTGATTATAACTTTAAAGTCTATTTGCTCCTTGCTTGTTCAAATAGGAATAAAGCAGTGTGTGGATCAGGAACTGCATAGTCTGCCAGTTTGTGAAATTCACATTGATAACGTTTCCTTGCCAGTGTTATTGTATTTGGAATCTTCTTATACTGTTGTCTCTGGGAAACTTTTTAAGAAGAATTGGCAAGACAAAACACGTAATAATCCTGATTTCAGAACGTTTTCTTACTGTGGCAATACCTTTGATCTAATTGAATTATTTATACCAGAGATTTCATAAAAAAATAGAAAGATTTTAGGAAAAGTGAGTCACCTACAAAGGTCAACAACTCTTAGGTTGATGACATGAATGATGTTTTACTAATTACTCTGAAATTTAGCATAGGTAACTGCATGAGGTTCTCAACAAAATACCGGTGTTTCTCAGGTTCTTAAGCAATTTAATTTTGTATTGAAAGAACAGCTTGTTAAAGTGAAACTGTTTCAGATAAGGTTACATTGAAAAATGGTGCTATTCTGGCTAAACACATGTTTAACAAGGTAACTCTCAGGGCCCAATTATAAGTTTCAGCAATGCAAGAGCAGGCGGTATGCCACTGCCGCACGGGGAAGACTTGCCACCCCCGCCCATCAGATTACGACTAATAAGTGGTCTGGTGGGCAGGTGTCTTGGCAGTCCTGCGGCGGTGCCTCTTTCAACCGCGGCGGAGCCTTTGAAAAAGGCACCACAATGGGAACGCAACAAAAAGGTTCCTGCATGGCATGGACTTGAAAGTTCATGCCGTGCAGGAGCTTGAGTGCATGCACACAGGGGGCACATGTTATGCTCCTCTGTGTGCACCCGCATGAGGGCGGAGGAGGTACAGGGGATCCTGCAGGGCCCCCTATGTTTCCTCTCCGCCTAGGTGAGCATGGAAAAGGAACTTTGCTGACATAGCCGTGGAGACAAAACTCGTAATATACTTGGCGGGACCGCAGCGGCCTCTGACCACTGCGCCACCTCTAGGGAACGTGGTGGTGGCGTTCCCAATGCAGTCCAACTGCCCAACTCATAATGGGTCAGTCGGATCGCCGGTGCGTTGTTGGGTCGACAGCCACCACCATGCCCCCATGAGTCGGGCAATCCTCGGACCACCAGACTCATAATTGGGCCCTCAGTGTTAGACAAGACATATTATATACTAGAAGACATCTGCAAAGCAGGCATATTCAATTTACTGGACTCTTCTGAATGGGTTTTGCCTATAGTTCTGTTTCACTTGAAGACATGAAAACTGGGATTATGCACTGACCTCAAATCTCTCAATAAACAAATTATGGTTGGCTGCAACCCCTTACCTAAAATTCAATTACTATTTGCCAAGATGGAAGGAGTTGAATATTTTAAATACCCCTGATGTATGTGCAGCCTATCTCCAGATTAATTTAACCAGCAGCCGTAAACTCACCACTTTCCTCACACCTATGGTGCCTTCGGCTACTTATGCATGCCTTTTGGGTTGGCATCTGCTGCTTCTGTTTTCAAGAGAGTTTTGGACAATTTCAGCAGATGTGACTGCCTCAGAATGATAACATCATATATGCATCATCTTTCAAAGGACTTAATGAACATTGGGAAAAGGTACTAAGGATTCTCAGGAAATGGGTTACACTCGAATAAGGGCAAATGTCTCTGTGAAGTTCAGTATCTGGGAAAATGTATTTTTAGTGAGGGTATAAGGCCAAGGATTTCTTTATAAGTCCATTACTGAAGTACCACTTACAAAATTTAAAGGACAGCTGGCCTCTTTCCATGGTTTGTGTGAATATTATTCACATTTTGTAGACAATTGCTCAAGTTTCCAATGGTCATGAAAATGCCTATGAAAACTGTTAGACCTGTTATCCTTAGGGTGGTCTTCCCCCAACCTTTTGTCTGCTTACCTCCATTTTGTGCTGTATCTTTTTGTTGGTATTGGGACTCTGAGCACTTTACCACTGCTAACCAGTGCTAAAGTGCATGTGTTTCTCCCCTAAACCATGGCGACATTGCTATATACCTGATTGGCATGTTTTTTTTACTTATTTGTCCCTTGTAAAGTGGTATACCATATACTCAGGGCTGTAATCTAAATGCTACTAGTAGGCCAGTAGCGCTAGAAGTGCCACCCAAAGAAGTAGCCTTTCAAACCTACCCTTGCAGGGTTTGTGTGTGCAGTTTACTGCCTTTCGACTTGGCATTTAAAACCACTTGCCAAGCCATAAACTCCCCTTTTCCTACACATAGGTCACCCCTAAAGCTATTGACTTCTAAGCACTGTTTTTGCATTTATTCTGTGCAAATTCATATATTGACTTCTACTAATTTAATGTTTGTTGTTTTGATCCTATTTTACTCAGATAAATATTCACTATTTTCTAAACTTGTGTGGAGTCTTTTAGGGGTGTTTTTATTGTGTTACTATGTGCATGTGTGTTGTACAAATACGTTACACATTGCCTCTAATGTTAGGCCTGCCTGCTCTGTGCCAAGCTACCAGAGGCTGAGCACAGGTTAATGTAAAGTGCGTATCTAGCGTACCCTAACTAGGATTTTGGCCCCTACTTGGGCAGGGTGCAAACCTTTGCTAACTAGAGGTCAAATAACAAAAAAATCTAATTTTGACTAGATACAACAAATGAGTGATGATTTTGCAATGTTGAAAGATAAAATGGATGCAACAAACTAGTAATGATTTGCAATGTTGACAGACAAGATTAAAGATGTCCCAGCTTTAACTCCTTTTGATGAGAATGCTGACTGCATATTCATGGTGGATGCGGGTGCAGGGGGTGTGGTTGCTGGGCTCACTAAGATGTCTAAAGTACAGCTTACTCGGATAATGCCATTGGTTTTTTCTTTATGTGGACGCTGAAAGTAAACATTCTATCATTGAGAGAGCAAGAACATTTTTTTTTGGTTTAGAGATTTTGCCAAAAACTATTATTGTATCCTCTATCATAAAATAATAGAGGAGGAGCTAGTTAGAATCCTATCAGACGTGAGTGAGTTTAACTTTCTATTGAACATATTTCAGATACAAATAACATAACTAATGAATGTTTGTCAAGTTTTGGTTATTGGTAATGACTAATGAGATTCTAGATTCAACTTTGAAATATCTATGGTAGCTTGTGTGCATGATGCATTGGTCTCTACTTGAAAGTGACTTCTGAAGAGAAATGTGTAGCCAATTTGCAGTCTAATTTGATGTTAAACAAAGGCAATAATTTATCCAGTAGGGCTACCTACAATAAAGGAGCTTAACATCAGTTTCAAGTGTTCTGGAAGGGTAAGTTGCCTTTTGAGGCTGACATCATTTTAAGAGGTGATTCATTTGTTTCTCACGAAAAAGATCAGAAAAGGATCAGTGAGGTGTCCCAAGAGTGGCATTTAGGGGAAATGTCCACAAAGAAATTAGATCAGATTATTGGTCATGCATGGATGACAAAACATCTAATTATGACAAAACCTGTATGGATTGCGTTGGTTCTGATGAGTGCAGAAAGATTATGCAAAACTCCTTTGCATTCGGTTTATTTACCCGAGGGACATTAGGAACAACTAAGCATTCATTATCTTTTTACAGTTCATTGTTTAAGCTCTAACTTGAAATACTAGATTGCACTTGTCAATTATTATGCCAAATGGATTCAACTTAATTTTGCCAGCAAGAGTTTCCCATCTGAAACATCACACAGGCAGGTTCCAAATAACTTCTTTCAACATGAAAGATTTTCTAGAGAGTTTTGGCACAAGTCATAAAAATACACCTCTATAAACCACTAACTGTGCTGGGTTGGTGGAAAGAGTTCTTAGGATCTTTGCTGAGAGGATACAGACAGTTTTACCACATGGTAAAAGTGACAAGAACTTTATTCAGGAGAAGTTATTGGGATATCATGAAACTGTTAATTCCTCTACGGAGGTTTCCCCGTTTGAATTGTTAAAAAAATCACATTCCTCGCTCATGTAGTAAATCGGACGTGGAGGGTATTTGTGTTTGCTGAGGAGCCGTTTGAAGCTGCTAGGGGATTACGAGTCCAGAAACCCTGGACATTGCTATGCCTGAAGCCACACCCATATCTCGCTTATTGATCCAACGCAGCTCAGCGGCCTGGGGGGCATTTGCCTTTGCTGGGTAGCAGCTTCAAGCCGCAGAGGACTATGAGTCCCTGAATCCCTAACATTGATATGCCTGCTGCCACTCCCACATTGCTCTTATAGCACAGATGCAGCCCCACTGTGCGGAACATGCCCAGAAAAATTCCAGTACAGGGACGGGCAGGTCCTGCACCCTTCAGCGCCAGGAAGAGCGCGGACAAGGCCATCCCATGTAGTTAATTTTGAGACAGCTATGCATTGAGGCATGCAGGACTCCCAACCAACCGTGATTACCTTGAGAGCATAACATGGGGAAGAGAAAGGCCACAGAGCCCAGAAGGGGACCACAACCTAAACCCGGAATGACCGGACATCCTCATGGGAATTGTCAGATAACCAAGCAGCCCAAATTCCTAACATATTATGTAGTAATCAGTTGTTTGATGTTACAACGCATTCCATTGCATTGCATGCCTTTACCACGCATGCGTTACAACGCAAATGCCATTCCCGCGCATAACCTTTAACACGAATATTCCTTTACCACGCATATTTTTACAATGATTTTTGTTGTAAATTTATGCATGGTAAGGGCATACTCTTGGTAAAGGTTATTCCCCACCCCTACATCCTTCTTACAAATACCCCTCCCCAGCCCTTAACCCTAAAATCGAACCCCTCAGTTTTTTTATCTAAAATTCCCCTTACCTTTCCACCTCGTCTCATCTGACGTCTCTTTTCCATGATCTTCCTATTTGACGTTGCACGTAGTAAAGAGGAATCAGACGTTTCTTTCCCTTTCCTCTAACAAGGTCGATTGCCTCCCGATTACCTCCACATCGGCACTTTATCAGGTGCATTTATTGGGGGGGAGACCCCCCAAGCCCCCTTTTCTTTTCGCATGCTTTTTTTGGGGGGAGGGGGAGACCCCCCCAAGCCCCCTTTTTTTAATTTTAGCCTTTACCACACATGCCTTTATTACGTATCTAGTAGTAAAGGTATGCGTAGTAAAGGCTGTTCGTGTTAACCACACATACATTGTAATGCATGCGTCGTTAATGTTCTGCGTGGAAACGGCCGTATTGTAGTGGCCGTTTCCCGTAGTAATCAGTTTACCCCACTAGCCAATCGAGCAAATGATCAACCCTTACTCCACACTAAAGATTGGCAATTATTACCAATCGGTACGAAGAGCAGAAATGTGCTTATAGACAAATTAAGGAGGGGAAATTTTGATCTGAAGACCATCCTACAGTCAACTAATCAAAGGGTTTCTGATCTTTACACGTTAAACTCAGAGTTCTCTAATGCCAGACAGAGAAAAGTCATTTGAGATGTCATCAGTGATGTCATCAGTGATGTCATTTGAGATGTCATCAGTGATGTCATCAGTGATGTCACTGACCATGTCATGAATGATGTAATATGTGACATGATCAGCAGTGGATTGCGGGTGCGCGATATATAGTTAGTACAACTAACTATATATGGAATTTCAATGGTTTTGTGTGAGTAAAATAAGGTTTTGTAAATGCTAATTCCTAACTATATATGGTCTATAACCTATGGTTTTTTCAGTGAATTTCAATGGTTTTTTAATAGCAAATATCAAAAGGTTTAAAATGTATTCTTCTTTAAATCAAAAAATATATTTTATATGTTTTTAATAAAAAAAATGTATGTATATATATATATATATATATTTTTTTTGTTTCGCTACCGGTCCGCGCACCGGTTAGCTTCCCGTTAGCTCAATTTGGTGCCGTTTGCGCAACTGCCGCGTTAGAAAACAACATTGTGACGCGTCGCGTCAGCGTGACGTATCGCGTTGTCGCGTGATACGTCATATGACGCGCCGCGTTAGCGTACCCGGAAGTGAACCGGTACGCGAAGCGAGGCGCGAAGCGCAGCTTCCCGGAAGCGATCCGGGACGCGGCGCGAAGCGCGTAACGTAAACACAACAGGTCATGTGACTTGTTAATAACACTTTTCATTGGTTCATTTCACTTTTGGTTTCCTAATGATGTAAGACTAGGTCATGTGACCTAAAAGTAACACTTTTCATTGGTTTAGAACTATTGTTTTTCCCAAATGATGAAAACCCCTCCTTCTTTCCTCACTCTGACTTTCATCTTTGTGAGAGGAAGACCTATTGTCAGTACTGAGCAATGGCTTCATTAGTAGCTTCAGCTGGTGCTTCCCCACCACCTCCACCACCTCCAAGGAAGAGAGGACCACCTGCTGAAGTTATCATTCAGCAAGAGGAGGAAGAAGAGGAAGAAGAGGAAGAGCAGGAAGAGAGGCAGTTTTTGCGTGAGGAGCCCAAGAGGTCTCATGTCAAAGAAAACGTTATTTGGCAATTTTTTAAATATCCCCGGGGCCAAAAAAAAGTCAATGCCCGGTACGTAACTTGCCTGATATGTAAGAAAGATTTGTCCAGAGGGACAGATAAAAAATATAGTTACGGTAATTACACAATGCATCGCCATATGGAGAGGTGGCACCCTATCAACTACTGTGCGGCGCAGTTACGTGACCAGCAAGATAATCCCCCTTCTGTGGCCAGAAGATCAGTTGTACAGGAAGTGATGGGACCAGAGGCGAGGGAGATTGTCCCAAATATACAGATGAGGTTTGGGGAAGTCAAACAAGTGTGCGTGCGTTGTAATCAGATCATTTGCTACAGAGAAAGTAGCATCAATCTAATCAACAGAGCTATCGACAATCATGATTGTCCGAAACGCCCCAGAGAATAAATTCTTTTTTTTTTTGCTCCTGTTGAGCCCTTTACAATGAATCGTTTTTGTTTCCCCCCCCCAAAAAAACCAAAAAAAATATAAAACCGTTCAAAAAATACAAAAAAAGTAAAAAAATGTTCAGAAAAATAATAAAAAAATATAAAACAACAAAAATAATAAAAAAAAGTTCTTTTCAGAACTACCTCCCCTTTATAAAAAAATTGGTAGAATGTTTAGCACTCTGCCAACCTCTATTTTTTAAGTTCGCTTCCCGGTTCGCTCGCCGGTACGCGAACCGGGAGCGAACCCAAATTTTTTTTTTTTTTAAAAAGAAGAGTAAGTATAAGGGAAGGAAACAGAGAGTAATGTTAAAAGAAAGACAGCTATAGGGACTAAACCAATGATACTGTTTAATAGATCTATTTACCGAAGAAAAGATGGAAGAGGGTATAATTGTGAAAAACAAAATAGATAAGGAAGTGAAAGAAAAAAAGGAGAGTAGAAGAATAACAAACAAGAGTTTCTTAGAGAATGTGACAGAATGATCAAATTAAGATTAAAACATTGGAATAACAGAGAGAAAAAACAGAATGCAGAAAAGAAGAAGTAACAGAAAAGGAATGATTGAAACAGCAAAGAAATGTAAATAACATAGGGGCATATTATCATTATAGGCGATAAAAGTTTCGCTGCTTTTATCGGCAGAAATCTGCCGCTAAAGCCGCTTTTGCGGCAGAAAACTGCCGATAAAAGCAGCGATAATTTTATCACCTGTGTTGATAATATGCCCCTTAGTGTGTTTGAACTACAGGGAGAAAGCATAATGAACAAGTAGTGAAAGAGTGATGAGTCAGAGATAGTGAGAGTAATAGAGACGGAGTGAGTGAACAGGAGTGAGGAACTATGAGAAGAGAGGGACTGAGAAAAAGAGTGGAAGGAGTAGAGTGATTAAGTAATAGAGAAAGGAATGAGGGAAGTAGCAAAGGCAGGAAAGTGAGGGTTAAAGAAATGAAGCAGTGGAACTAATAGAAGTTAAATGTGATAGAAATGTAACGAAAAGAGTACAAAACATTTACCTTATAATTGTCGTTAACTTAGTCACTTGTTATTTTTATACTTTCAATCTGTAATAGACAGAACAAACATTTGAAAAATATTAAAACATGTATTTAAAAATTAGAAACGACAAGGGAAAAGATTGAAGGAAAAACAGTTTTTCAACAACTTTGACACTTACAGAAGCCTCTGCTTCTCCAGGCCCCTTACACAGTCCTAAAAATATACATTTTAAACTAACAGTATCTTGATGCAGATGAAGTGAGGCCTATCTTGCAACATGGTGCATCTTTTGCACTGCTACTGTCTCACAAAAGTGATGCAACGGCAGCGCAAAAGAGGTGCACAGCCATCATAAAACTGTCCCTAACATTTTAAATGATTGGTTCAGGATGACGATAAGGTGTGGCCTATACAGAGGTTTGTTTGAGGTGAGGCCTACTCAGGGTTGCAGATGAAATTTAGAGTTGTTGAAGAGTACAGAGGAGATAATACATTTGCAGGCCTACCAATGAAGTGAGTCATGTCCACTGCACTCTTGAACAAAGGCCAAACCTCCTCGGTTTCCCTGGACAGACCTAAACTTGATCTGCACAATGTGATTCGTAATGTTAGGAAACACAGGTGATGTAATTGAAAAACGTGCAATTTCTTTTGCTCATTTCACAATCACATCACTTGTGTTTCCTTTGCTTAGGTATCTCATTGTGCAGATGTAGTCCAGCATATGAAAGAGTACGCAGAAGTGCAGCACTGCATGCAACAACTTTGACACTTACTGAAGCCTCAGCTTCTGCATGCCCCCTACACAGTCTTAATTATATACATTTTAAACTGACGGTATCTTGCTGGAGATGAACTGAGGCCTATCTTGCAACATGGTGCATCTTTTACACTGCTGCTACGTCACAAAAGTGACGGAACAGCAGCGCAAAAGAGGCGCACGGCCATCATAAATCTGCACTTAACATTTTAAATGATTGTTTCTAGATGCTGATAAGGTGTGGCCTATCCAGAGATTTGTTTCAGGTAAGTCCTACTCAGGGTTGCAGATGAAATTTAGGCTTGTTGAAGAGTACAGAAGAGATAATACATGTGCAGGCCTACCAACGAAGTGAGTCATGTCCACTGCACTCTTGAACAAATGTCAGACCTCCTCTGTCTCCTGGAACAGACCTAAACCTCATCTACACAATGTGATGTGTAATGTTAAGAAACACAGGTAATTTAATTGAAAAACGTGCAATTTTTTTTGCTCATTCCACAATCACATCACCTGTGTTTCCTTTGCTTAGGTATCTCATTGTGCAGATGTAGTCTATCATATGAAAGACTACGTAGAATGTGAGCACTGTATGCAACAACTTTGACACTTACAGAAGCCTCAGCTTCTCCATGCCTACTACACAGTTCTAAATGTATATCATAAATACAAAAAGTACAGAATTAATTATACATGTTAAATGGTTTATTTTTGCTGTTCTCAGAATTTATCAAATTTCACTAAAAACAGTGACTTGAAGGTATTCATCATATAACAGCGGGGAAAAAAAAACACAATCAAAATGATTGTGTTTAAAAAACCCACATAACATAACTAATCAAAAATCAGAACTCCTTAAAATTAACTTACTTTCCATAACGTCGAAGGATGTCCTATGAACAGCTTACACTCTGTTGTGCTGTTATTATTTTCAGCCCGCCACTTTCTGAAAGAAAACCTCCATCGTTTTGAAAAATATGTTACATACAATAAATGACTTCTCGCTCTCTACCACATGTTTCCACAAGGCCAAATCGTGTAAGAGCCATTTATAACTCTTGGAATTCTTCTAAGCAAATCCCGTCATTTTGTATTTCCGCAACTTTCAGAAAGAAAACGTTCAAGATCACTTTCACAATCCTGGACTAGTAATATCTTACCCTTCTTGCTCACTCATGTTCTACATTTCCTATGACACTGATACTGCTTACTATGAAGCAGACTTACACTACCTCTATGACTACTACAATTATTTAATTCTCTACATCACTTTTAATCACAAAGCAATTTAAAAGAGTAGATAAAATTATATCAACCCCTAGAATGAATCATTATAGGCCAGTTACCTACCCTAAATTCTCTTTTCTGAAAACAGAAAGTAAGAATATTTTTAAGTAAAAAGGCAACATTGTATCGTAGTCAAATAGGAATCATTTACGAAACAGCAGCTTTTATTACATTTTAAATAAGCTCTGTAATAAGCGGATCTTGTCAAAGGACCATCATGTCATATAATAGCTGCAGTTAAAAATGTTCTTCCTAAAATAAACGACTGTGTAGCCACAACATTTGTAATTAAAGTTGAAGACTTACTTTCATCAGGTTTATATAGTTGGAATTTTAAAATGACATTATAACCAAACGTTTGGACAAATAATCTAGACAGCATTGCAGACTTACATTACCTCTACTCCATGTTTTAATTGGCTGCTTGAATTAGCTTATATAAAGAAACAGTTTTTCTGAACTCATTCAAAGTGCAGTTATTTTTCCATGACGTTAAGTGTTATGGTAAGAACACCGTTTGCTTTGGGAAATACTCTGTTGTCCTTTAACTAATCCGTGCCCACCACTTTCTGTAAGAACACCTTTTTTTCCAGGAAGTATTTAAAACTCAAAAATAACTTTTGACTCTGTACTACACTTATCCTCAAGGCCAAATTGTGTAGGAGCCATTAGAACCTCTTGAAATTCCTCAGAGCAAATCCAGAGATTCCTTCCCTAAAATTTTGGTTTTAAAAACACCAGGTAAGAATTTTTAAGGTCAAAAGGCAATTTTTTTTTTAAAGTTAAAACAGAATCATTGCAGAATGACCAGCCGTTTCTAGACTTTAAATAAGCTGTGTAATGTCCTGATGTTGTTGAAGGACCGTCATGATATATAATTGCTGCAGTTACAAAAGTCCTTCCTGATATTGACAACTGCGAAGCCACAAAATTTTTCATTAAAGTTGTCAATTTTGTTCCATCAGGCCTACATCGTTGGAACATTAAAATGACATACTGGCCATATGTTCGTATAAATAATGTTGACAACATTTCAGACTTACATTGGCTACACTCCATGTTGTGATCAGCTGCTTTTACTAGCTTATTAAAGGTCACTGATTTACTGTCTGGCAAAGTTAAATATATAAATTTTTCTGAGTCTACACTAGTAGTACTTGATACCCTACAGTTCTCGCAGTCATGCTGCCATTGATAAGAAAGCCCAAACAGGTGATCTACATCTACACCTTCATCATGCAATACATCAAGCATATACATTAAAAACTCCTGACAATCTTGCTGAATATTTTGAGAGAATTGTGTTTGACCTGAACATCTGTCTAACAGATTTCGAATTTCAGACACACTTTCTATTTTTGTTCTATCAGTGCTACATTTCTCTAACACAGAATTCAACAAACTGCAAAATCTTTGATCCGAATTGACCACAATCTCTTGTTTTACATTTTCTAGAGAAAACAAAACATTAACCACTACATTAGCATAGCAGTTGACACCAGAACTGTTTTCAAATTGAAAACCAACAACATCTTCAACAAAATCCTTTTTCTTTCTGCTTATAATTTCTGGTTCATCGACTTTTCGTCTTTTTGCTACAACCTCCCTACTATTGGTCACATTTCTTCGTTTCCGGCCTACCACACGTTTCTCAAACAAAGGATATTGAGGCAAATGTGGCGCATACTCTCTTCTTAACCTATTGTATTCCTTAACACAATCTATATCCGCACAAATGTTTGTGACATCACACTCAATCAAGTACAATCCCGATAAAGTTCTAACTCGTGACAATGCCACATATGCCATACCCTCCTTGAACACAGAACTGCCAATATTCACCAATGCACTGTCTACACTTAAACCTTGTGATTTATGGATTGTCACCGCATATGCCAAGCAAACAGGAAACTGCTTACGGCGAACATATAAGTCTTTTACAAGCAACAATCTAGCAGAGCAACGACCAATTAGCTGTACTTCCTCAATGCCATCAAATTTAATTTTTAAAAATTCCATTCCATCTCTATTTCTGTATTTCACAAACTCAACAACATTACCCATTGATCCATTTACCAGACCTCTTTCAACATGTAAATTCCTTCTTAAAATTATACGGCAATTTAAGCACACATTCAGAGTCTTTTCAAAACCTGCAGTTTTAGATATAGTCTTCTCTAATGAGACCAATTTTGATTTCAAATTCTCAGACAAAATAATTGTTGATCCCATATGCTCTACTCTGTCAATAGCTTCCAGTTTCACAATCTCTTGGTTTTCTAAATACAACATTTTGTTGTTGGAGATGGCACATTCTGCAAGAGTTGGCATCAAACATATTCCAGATTTCTTCTCAGTAATTTTCTGAAAAATATTCTCAGGCACAACGTCTTGTTCTGGATACAAATTTGACAGTAATCGTGCATGTAAAGCTTCTTTCCCATGCTCGGTCACTTTTCCGATTCTAACATCTTGTAGAATATTCTTGTAATCTTCATCCTTCGCCTGACGCATATTTTCACGCAGTTCAGCATAATTGAAGTTTAACCATATATTAACGTTGCCAATGCTCCCTAGGCACTTCCTGGTATCTTCATGCGTGAGCATTTTGAACACAGGTTGTCCTTTCACTGGTGTCAGCTGCAGAAGATCAACGAAAACAATGATGTGTTTGCCACCAAATAACACATCATACTCTGTTTTGAGAACTTCTTGCATTCTCAAATGCACAAAGGCAAGCATGACATTGGAAACCATGCTTACTTCGTCACTGATAAGAAGTTTCATTTTCTTCAAGACTCTTGAAACTTCACAACAAGCATCTCCAGATAACTTGTGGTATTGTAATTTGTTATCATGCTCCACTGGCAGCATCAGTAGACGATGCTAAGTAATACCTTTAATGTTATGTGCTGCCAGTCCAGTTGGAGCGGTGACAACACAAGACAGCGATGACTCAGTCCTTTTCTGCAAATAACATGAAATTGCTTTAATGAGGAAACTTTTTCCAGTTCCCGCTTCTCCACTCACGTACAGTCGGACAGGCTTCAACGACGTACATGAGCACTCTTTCTTCTCATGACTTAGTCCATGATCAATTTGGTTGGTAATTTCGTCATATATTTTCCTCTGCTCAACGTTGAGTTGTCTTTCCAAGTCTTCTAAGTTAACCGCATCCTCCTGAGCATGTGCCATGGCTGTTTCCACTTCAATCATGGCAGTGGCAGCTTCATTTTCGATAACTGGTCCTCCTAGTGGATCCTGACTCAATGAAACAGAACTCTGACTGTCCTGAGAACTGTCTCTAGCAATCTCGGCTGCAATCGTTGCTTCCTGCTCGATTTCCGCATTCAACATTTCTAGATTTTTGGGAAAAACAGGACATTCTATGGTCTCCTTGGCGGCATTGAAAGAGTCTTTGTAAGAGAGGAAATCTCCAAGCAGTTCCTCTTCTGCACGCCAAGGCTTGAAAAGTTGCAAAAGTGCTAAATAGAAAAACTCTTTTTTTCAGGAGATTCGCCACTCAATTTTCGATGGTTTACCAAGTGGCATTTTCTTTGCTAGATGAGACATCCCTCACTTCCAATTACAGCATACACTCCTTTATCAATATCTTCTTTGATGTTCCTCTTGAATATGTAATTTTGTAGAACCTCATACAGACAAACATTCTCGAGGTGACTGCTTCTATTTGGATAATATGTATCCAACATGTTGGTCTTCAAAATATCAGTACTGTTTGGCTCCTTTTCCGCCAAATACTCAATTTCCCGCACAGGTTTCAGAACTCGATTACGCGTTGCAGCAAGACCAAGACTCGCCCAAACGATACTCCTGGATTTGGCATAGAGACTTGCTGAAGATAACCGGTCAGAACATTGGTAAGCTCCGATTTCTCGATGTGATAACATCTTCAGACTGAAACTGTACAACTTCTTACTGAGGCTCTTTTCATGGGAAATGTCCTCCCACATATCCTTCAATTCTGTCTTTTCTTTTTTGGTGATGTAAGATGTCACATACCGAGCCACAGCCATACAGTTATCAGCCACAAACTGTATATCCATGGTAGCATTCCACATGGACAAAATCACTGGGTTGTAGTCGTTGATGTACTTGGACTCTTCGTTCATTTTCAAATTGTATGTGTTTTTAGGTGATTTCTTCATCACATTATGTCGCAGCGAAGACATCAAACTGTTCACTCTTCCTTTAGAAATCACCGGTCGTGGAAAGGCGAAACGACATTTGGTGTAGAACTTGTCCTTGTTTCTGAATTTACGACGACAGTACTTTCCACAACGATGGCTTTGGAAGCGTAAAACTTGTTCTCTTAGGCTTTTCTCTTCCTTAGCGTTTGGAACAGCACATGTAGAATACTGTTCTATGAAACTCATCACTAAGTCTTCTGGATCTGTTCCAAATTTAGGTGCATCCTTGATCCACAGCAGCATATGTATATGAGGAGCACCTCTTGCTTGGTACTCCTTTCTCCAGAAGAAATCCAACACCTCTCCAAGAGGTGGATTTTTCTTGTTCATGATGAAAGACATCATAGCTTCAAATCTATGATTGAAGTACCTGCATACATTCACTGGATCCAAAGAGCACAGTTCTCCGGGTGTCTTGAATTCAATATTTTCAATGTTTCCATTTGCCTCTCGTAGAAATTCAAGTAAGTCTTCCCAGCCATACTCGGCACAGCTGAGAGTGAGGAACCATGTGGGAGTTCCTAAGTTCCTCAGCATACATTTTAAATCACCATGACGACGGTACCAGTACTCATTAGTACCACGCTGACACGCCATGAGATTAATCAGGTGAGAATCCAAAATACTGTCTTGCACATTGACTTTATCCATAAAGTCACTTGCCGAGATGTTTTGCATCTGTATACCACTTTTCAAGATGTGGTTCACTGCATATGACAGTCCAGACAGATCGCTTTCAAACAGGAGATGAAACAAATACGGAATGCATTGTCGAAACCTAGGATCTTCTGCATACAATCGTAAAGTCCGGTATTCAGAAGCAGGAATTTGATGAGGTCGCTCATCATATCTTCCACCTTGACCTGTTGGAAATAGCTGTGGGAAACACCGAGCTTCCAAACTTTCCTCCCAAACACTAATTGGACTCCCTTTGGCTTGTTTCATTTGAAACAACTCAATAGCATTCCCCATGACTTCCTTGGAATGCAAAGGATGAACACTATAATGTTCATATATTTCTTCACTTTTAGAGGGTTCTACTTTCTCAATTTGACCACCACACAAATCACTATCCTCTTCTTCACTTACTTCCTCTTCTGCAACATATACATTCTTATAGTACTTATTGCTTTTTTTCAAATACAATGTTGCCTTTTTGACTTTCCTAACATCCTCTAAATCTTGCCATATTTTCTTACTCTTTGTCGGAACCCCATTAACTAAGATAACCAGAGATTCCTCTTCCACTTTTTCTACTCCAATTGTATTAATGTTTTTCTTCAAATCTAGAGGCAAATAAACAACTCTTCCCTTTAATCCTCTCTGTAAATCTGATGGAGGCAATTTCCCTGTCTTTGGCTCCATTCTTACAATAGCCTGAAAGGGATGGATACTTTGAATCAAAATAGATTCATAAGTATTTAAATCCTTCAATTCAGAAGGAATCTCAACCAATTCCAGATTATTATGAACCGCTCTAGCAGGCATCCGGTTTTGATTTAATTTGTTACAACAATAAGTACACACACGTTGATCCAATCCCAAATCAAAACAATTTTCTACCATCAAGTATGTTGCGAAATCCTTCCATTCACAATTATTTTCCCTTTCACTTTTCGCATATAAATCCACTAACTTAGTCTGATTCTTATAATAAGTGCGTCGACAACACACACAAGTGAAATTAGGCCTCTCACTTGATTTCACCTGAAACGTGGCAATTTCCTTCTGAAAATTATCTGTACTGGAAACCTGTACACTATCTTCCACATTACCCTCTTCTTCTGGGTCAATTTCAACATTCTCCTCTTTACTTCCAAAGTAACAAAACTCAATTTCTTCACAAATATTCTTCACATCTATTTCAGAACCATGCAAAAGAGCAGTGCATAATTGTTTAAGCATAATTGCTGGACTCTAAGCATAATACAACATTCTAACTAATTTCCTCACTTTATTATGATGCACTGCTAGCATCCTGAAATGATGAAAAACACTCTGGCATACTCTCCTGGAAAGACAAGCCAGTGAATGACCATGCAAACCTGTCACTTCTCTCACTCTGCAAGGATCTAATTCTTGCAACAACATCATTTTCTGCTTCAAACTTTTCTTATTAAATGTCCGTACAAAATCACAAAGCAAATTGATGGAATCCTGTCGCACACTGCAAATACTACTACACTTCCAGGTGTACACAGGTCCCTTAGGACGTCTTCCTAAAACCTCATTACCTAACACCTCTTCTGCCTCTGTTGTCACAAGTTTTTCTTTTTCAACTGGACAACCATCTTTCACCTCATAAGCTCGACCCCTGGTGTCAACTGCATGCACCAAATCATTATCCTGGAAATAACTCTCCTCATTAAAAAATGCCTCACAACTTGAACTATGCATCCATTCTCCTGAAAAAACTTCACAAAAATTACTACAATTAACTGTTCTCTTCCATCTACTATTTCTTTTGAAATCATAAATTGCCTTGTTTAGCTTCCTAATTCTATTGATTATCAAAATAAATAACTTTCGCTTAATTTCAAATGCCTGATCAATAACTTTCTCAACTTTTTTTTCTCTTATAAAAAACCACTTTCTGTTGACCTTTCTTAATATTTTTTAACAAATTGCCAATTATCCTGTTGCGGAACATTCGTCTACGAATGTCCCTAAACTGTTGTTTCCTTCTACTATCATGCACAGAGTTATCTCCTGCTCTAGCAGTAACATTTTTGATTGGCCTTTCCTTTCCGTTTAAATTGCTTCTCTTTTTCTGGACTAAAACATTTTCTGTAGTACTACTTTTTTTTCTACAAATGTTTCTTGTGAATGATTTCGTTGTCTTACCCGGAGCTTTCTTGGTGACTTGACGAGTTTTTATTGTAGAGGACTGCTGCAACAATTTTTTAAGCTGCTGTCTTTGACGTTTTGTAGCCTTTCGGATTCTACCCTTAGACGGCATTCTCTAATTTCGAAATGATCTCCAGTTGAATCTGTGGTAAAATATAATAAAAAATGTTACTAACCACTATTACCAAACAGTAAATCAATACCAGTCGTCAAAAATTTAACACACTACTTGTAATTTTTACATAGAATAATTTTTAGTGCATTGGCAAATTTACTTTCACAAATAGTAGCAAAGAAATGGAATGCTTCTACATTTTACCTGTGCTGTTTTATATGTGAATCTGATCTAATTTTATGAGCATATTTGACTATTTCATTAAAGACACTACACATAACCTGTTTTTGAAGTTGTGTTTAATTTTAAATGAAACGGTTTACATTTTTACTTTTCATTTCAAGTAAATTTTAAAAATAAATGTTTATAGTTCCATAGGCTCAAGCAGGTCAGCTTCCCACCCTATGTCATACAATTCTGACAAATCGGCATCCTCATCATGTTCTTCATCATCCTCAGGATTTAAATCATCCAAGGGATCTACTTCCACTGACGTTTCAATGACAAGTTCAATGATAAGGTCGAGATCAACTGATTGCTCATTATCACTCATGGTTGATGTTGTCGTTATCGTTAAAGAAAGAGAACAACAATGAGATGTTGCAGAGTAAGAGACAAATCTCAGAGACTATAATAGTAAAATTGTTTAACAAGAGTAACATTTTGCAGCTATTATTTAGCCATGTCCAGCGATGCTGAGGAGGTGAGGCCTATGTCCAAGTTTTCAGTGAACAGGACTCATCTCTTCTTAACCTTGGATAAGCCTCACCGACTCTGTGTCCCCTGCTCATACTTAAATGTAAAGGGGCAGATTTATGTTAACTGGCGCATCCCCACGGATGCACCAGTTAATGTGCACCGCTGCTCTGCCACCCATGGTGTGCCGCATTTACAATGTGGAGCACCATTGAGTAAAAACAGCACAGATGCGTCACGCATCTGTGCCGCAAAAGCAGCACATTGCAGGAATCACGTCGTAAGCGCGACATGTCTACTGCAATGCACAGGAGCAAGCCACACATTGCATGATGCATCACTCCTTATGCCTTTTTCAAACAGGCGTAAGGATTTGATTCAGCAATGCTATCAAGCTGACTCAGTGAAATCTTCTAAATTTCACTGTGTTAGTTTTACAGGGCTTTCATGCAAATGAATGCCCACCCTGCAACAAAACGACTATATGAAACCTGACGCAGGTTTCATGTGGCACAGGACTTTACAGCATGACACATCTGCCTAGATGCATCAAGTTGTAAATATGTCGCAACATAGCGCATCTTTTGCGCCGCCGCTACGTCACAAAAGTGACGCACAGCGGCGCAAAAGAGGCACACGGCTATCATAAATCTGTCCCTAACATTTTAAATGATTGATTCAGGATGACGATAAGGTGTGGCCTATCCAGATGTTTGTTTGAGGTGAGGTCTACTCAGGGTTGCAGATGAAATTTAGGCTTGTTGAAGAATACAGAGGAGATAATAAATGTGCGGGCCTACCAATGAAGTGAGTCATGTCCACTGCACTCTTGAACAAAGGCCAGACCTCTTCTGTGTCCGTGGACAGGCCTAAACCTCATCTGCACAATGTCATTCGTAAAGTTAGGAAACACAGGTGATGTAATTGAAAAATGTGGAGTTTCTTTTCCTCATTTCACAATCACATCACCTGTGTTTCCTTTGCTTAGGTATCTCATAGTGCAGATGGAGTCTAGCATATCAAAGAGTACACAGAAGTTGAGCACTGTATACAACAATTTTGACATTTACAGAATATTCAGCTTCTTATCTTGTTGGAGATGAAGTGAGGCCTGTCTTGCAACATGGTGCATCTTTTGCATCACTGCTGCATCGGTTTCATGTGGCACGGGACTTTACAGCATGACACATCTGCCTAGATGCATCAAGTTGTAAATATGTCGCCACATAGCATATCTTTTGCACCGCCGCTGCGTCACAAAAGTGACGCACAGCGGCGCAAAAGAAGCACACACCTATCATAAATCTGTCCCTAACATTTTAAATGATTGATTCAGGATGACGATAAGGTGTGGCCTATCCAGAGGTTTGTTGGAGGTGAGGCCTACTCAGGGTTGCAGATAAAATTTAGGCTTGTTGAACAGTACAGAGGAGATAATACATGTGCAGGCCTACCAATGAAGTGAGTCATGTCCACTTCACTCTTGAACAAAGGCCAGACCTCTTCTGTGTCCATGGACAGGCCTAAACCTCATCTGCACAATGTCATTCGTAAAGTTAGGAAACACAGGTGATGTAATTGAAAAATGTGGAGTTTCTTTTCCTCATTTCACAATCACATCACCTGTGTTTCCTTTGCTTAGGTATCTCATAGTGCAGATGGAGTCTAGCATATCAAAGAGTACACAGAAGTTGAGCACTGTATACAACAATTTTGACATTTACAGAAGATTCAGCTTCTTATCTTGTTGGAGATGAAGTGAGGCCTGTCTTGCAACATGGTGCATCTTTTGCATCACTGCTGCATCGGTTTCATGTGGCACGGGACTTTACAGCATGACACATCTGCCTAGATGCATCAAGTTGTAAATATGTCACCACATAGCAAATCTTTTGCACCACCGCTGCGTCACAAAAGTGACGCACAGTGGCGCAAAAGAGGCATACACCTATCATAAATCTGTCCCTAACATTTTAAATGATTGATTCAGGATGATGATAAGGTGTGGCCTATCCAGAGGTTTGTTGGAGGTGAGGCCTACTCAGGGTTGCAGATAAAATTTAGGCTTTTTAAACAGTACAGAGGAGATAATACATGTGCAGGCCTACCAATGAAGTGAGTCATGTCCACTTCACTCTTGAACAAAGGCCAGACCTCTTCTGTGTCCGTGGACAGGCCTAAACCTCATCTGCACAATGTCCTTCGTAAAGTTAGGAAACACAGGTGATGTAATTGAAAAATGTGGAGTTTCTTTTCCTCATTTCACAATCACATCACCTGTGTTTCCTTTGATTAGGTATCTCATAGTACAGATGGAGTCTAGCATATCAAAGAGTACACAGAAGTTGAGCACTGTATACAACAATTTTGACATTTACAGAAGATTCAGCTTCTTATCTTGTTGAAGATGAAGTGATGTCTGTCTTGCAACATGGTGCATCTTTTGCATCACTGCTGCATCGGTTTCATGTGGCACGGGACTTTACAACATGACACATCTGCCTAGATGCATCAAGTTGTAAATATGTCGCCACATAGCACATCTTTTGCACCGCCGCTGCGTCACAAAAGTGACGCTCAGTGGCGCAAAAGATGCATACACCTATCATAAATCTGTCCCTAACATTTTAAATGATTGATTCAGGATGACGATAAGGTGTGGCCTATCCAGAGGTTTGTTTGAGGTGAGGCCTACTCAGGGTTGCAGATGAAATTTACGCTTGTTGAAGAGTACAGAGGAGATAATATATATGAAGGCCTACCAATGAAGTAAGTCATGTCCACTTCACTCTTGAACAAAGGCCAGACCTCTTCTGTGTCCGTGGACAGGCCTAAACCTCATCTGCACAATGTCATTCGTAAAGTTAGGAAACACAGGTGATGTAATTGAAAAATGTGGAATTTCTTTTCCTCATTTCACAATCACATCACCTGTGTTTCCTTTGCTTAGGTATCTCATTGTGCAGATAGAGTCTGGCATATCAAAGACTACGCAGAAGGTGAGCACTGTATGGAACATGGCTATCTAACTCAAAGAAGCAAAATCTAATTTTGCCAAGCACACATGGAGGTGTATTTACAAGGACCTTCCACCACGGGAAAATGTCTTTAATTAAAATTTAAAAAATAACATCAAAGGGACTCAAATGCCTTTTAAATATACCCCAAGCAACCTATGAAACTCTAGCACTACATATCAAGAAACCTAATTGATTTCAAAAATTGTTTTTAAACACATCATCTAAATCAATTATATACCTACATTCAAGGGGAAATGACTTAAAATGGCCTAACACACACGAAAGCGTTTTTTTAAGGCCCTTCCACCATTTTTGGGTCACTTTTAACATGGCTATGTAACTCAAAGAATTAAAATCTAAATTTGCCAAGCACAGATGGGGGCATATTTACAAGGACCTTGCACCACGGTGAAAGGTCTTAAATTAAAATGGGAAAAATAACATCAGTGAGACGCAAATGCCTTATAAATATGCCCCAAGCAACCTATGAAACTCTAGCATTACATATCCAGAAAACTAATTGATTTCAAAAAACGTTTTTAAACACATCATCTAAATCAATTATATACCTACATTCATCAGGAAATGACTTCAAATGCCCTAAGACACATGAAAGCGTTTTTTTAAGGCCCTTGCACCATTTTTGGGTCACTTTTAACATGGCTATGTAAGTCAAATAATCAAAATCTAAATTTGCCAAGCACAGATGGAGGCGTATTTACAAGGACCTTGCACCACAGGGAAAGGTCTTAAATTAAAATGGGAAAAATAACATCAGAGAGACTCAAAGGCCTTATAAATATGCCCCAAGCAACCTATGAAACTCTAGCAGTACATATCCAGAAATCTAATTGATTTCAAAAAACGTTTTTAAACACATCATATAAATCAATTATATACCTACATTCAAGGGGAAATGACTTAAAATGGCCTAAGACACATGAAAGCGTTTTTTTAAGGCCCTTCCACCATTTTTGGGTTACTTTTAACATGGCTATGTAACTCAAAGAATTAAAATCTAAATTTGCCAAGCACACATGGGGGCGTATTTACAAGGACCTTGCACCACAAGGAAATGTCTTAAAATAAAATGGGAAAAATTACATCAAAGGAACTCAAAAGCCTTGAAAATATGCCCCAAGCAACCTATGAAACTCTAGCACTACATATCCAGAAACCTAATTGATTTCAAAAAACGTTTTTAAACACATCATCTAAATCAATTATATACCTACATTCATTGGGAAATGACTTAAAATGGCCTAAGACACATGAAAGCGTTTTTTTAAGGCCCTCCCACCATTTTTGGGTCACTTTTAACATGGCTATGTAAGTCAAATAATCAAAATCTAAATTTGTCAAGCACAGATGGGGGCGTATTTACAAGGACCTTGCACCACAGGGAAAGGTCTTAAATTAAAATGGGAAAAATAACATCAGAGAGACTCAAAGGCCTTATAAATATGCCCCAAGCAACCTATGAAACTCTAGCACTACATATCCAGAAACCTAATTGATTTCAAAAAACGTTTTTAAACACATCATCTAAATCAATTATATACCTACATTCATTGGAAAATGACTTAAAATGGCCTAAGACACATTTGTAAAACACTTGACACAAAGCAACATTTTAAATACACAACTTTCTTCATAATTTTCTCCCTAAAGCATACTATTCTCTATCTAAATTAAATGAATCTTTTCTCACCTTAGCAAATACTTTATGAGTTTCAAAACAGTCTCAGACACACACCAATTTGTCTTTAGCAGAGCAAAAGGTATGCACTCCAGAGTCTGCAAGCAACAATGCCACAGAAATGCTGTAATTCATCACACATATCTCTCATGTCACCCAATCAAAACTCTTCCCTCACTTTTTTCAAATCAACACCCTTCCCCCCTCTGCCCTTTCTGCCTTTTTTCCATAGCAACCACCTCCCGAAAGACCTCTGATGTTTGCAAGTTCACACAACAATGTTTCAATTGAACTCTGAACTCTCAGTACACCTGCATATCCAGTGCAATCTTTCATAAAATGATTTTTTCTTGACCATTCAAATTACATCTTTCAAAGAACTCATCCATGCACCCTAACTTTCTGTTTTCAGCAATCAAAATCCACCAATCACTGCTACTGCCTCATTAACACAGAAACTCCACAGTTTTTTTCATTTTAAACTCTTATTTTTTCAACTGCCATTTCATTGCCACACTTCATCTGACTGCAGCAGAACCTTCTCTCACCATGTTTTCTGTCTGGATTGTTGGACATAGTTACATCTACTGGGCTCAAAGGTATGCTGATAACAGAAATTTACCTAACCTCAATTTACAAAATGTGGAAATTAAGTGGATTGGCCACAGAGGATTAAAATGTCACCAATTGATACCATTGGTGAAAACTTTTATGCATTTGCCAAAACCTGACCTGTTAATTGTGCACTGTGGAGGAAATGACTTGGGTCCTTTGACTGGTGTAGGTCTGGAAATGTTTTTAAAAGACACCGTTGACCAATTGATGGCACTTTTTCCTCAAACTGCCTTAGTATATTCAAATGTATGCCAAAGACAGAAATGGAGGTGGTCGAACCAATTTTGTCCACAAATAGAGAAATCGAGGAAGCATGTAAATAAGTCTGTTTCAGCTTACATGAGAGACCATGGAATGGGCTCCATGTACAACAATAACTTGCGTTACTACATTCAAGATATCTACAGAGGAGATGGAGTTCACTTCTCAGATGAGGGAAACAGAATTTTCATTCTGAATTTAAGACTGTGCATTGGTACCTACTTATAAGTACCTAAATCTACCATAAACCCAAAAGCTCTTCTCAGAGCTACCCTAACTATGATCACCATAAACAAATTTTAAATGTAAATTATTTTTTACTAATTTTCACAATTTACGCTTTCCGGGGCGCTACCCGGTACTCGCACCGGACGCTAACCGCGCGAAAATTTTTAAAAAAATGTTTTTTTTCCGCACATATGGACCTCCCCAGCCACCCTCAGAAAACCTAGGGGGTCAGGATACGTCTACGGTGCCCCCTTCTACCCATTCTGAACATTTTTTGCCCTCCATCGTGTATCTCAATTCTACCGAAACACAAAATGGAGGACTCCCGTAACGCTGCCGGTTCGCGTACCGGAGCGCTCACCGGGAAGCGCTCGATTAAAAAAGGTGGGAAAGTAATTTACAGAAAAACCACTGGAGACAATTTCACCAAATATAGATTAGCTCATACTACATACCAATCCCTACCATTTTCACAAATTTGATTGGAATACCATTTAGCCATTTAACCTGTAGACCTCTCTAAATACCCTGAGGTAAATTACTTCACAAAACACATCTGAAGTGTTGGAATTGACAACCAATTAAAATGTTACTTTCATTTTCTACTTTTTTTACCTGACATTTGATTGGTTATGTACCTGAATATATATAAAGAAAGAGAGAGAAACACAGCCATTTTGACTACTACTTCCTGAAGTACATTGCAAGATCATTTTCACTGACAACTTAAACTTGTTTTTAAAAGGTAAGATGTTATTTTGTAAATTTGAAAGAACTATGTCATGCACTTTAAATTAATTTGGGAAGACATTTTCAGATAGTTATATACTGTCCCTCTGTAAGAGTTAGAGATTGAGAAAGGCTTGTTTATTATAATTATGGATTGATTTAGGTTTCTGTCGTATAGATCATTTTCACTGACAACTTAAACTTGTTTTTAAAAGGTAAGATGTTATTTTGTAAATTTGAAAGGAGAACTATGTCATGCACTTTAAATTAATTTGGGAAAACATTTTCAGATAGTTATATACTGTCCCTCTGTAAGAGTTAGAGATTGAGAAAGGCTTGTTTATTATAATTATGGATTGATTTAGGTTTCTGTGGTATAATTATGAATTTACTTAGGCTTCTTCACAGGCACTTTTTAATAGTACTACTTCACGCCTGAAACCATACAGTACCCATAGATTACTTCTCTGTTATAAACTCACAAGTACCTGTCTGAACTTAAACCCAACAGTGCCCTATCTCTACTGATATATTTATTTTTTATGCAAATTACAGCAAGAAAATGGAAGGAGAACAGATTATTTCCTTCAAAATTGTTCTGGAGAACAACACAGAAAAAGTTATTGAGGACAATGATGACTCAGATTTCATGGATGAATCACGGGACCATGAATTAGTTCAATGTGTAGATGCAGTAGATTCGCTGATTGAAAATGAGGACATTTCCGACAATGTGTTGTTAAATGTTCTGTTAAATTTGGAAAAAGAATCACAAAAATAAATTTATATTTAATAAAAAAAGCAAAAAAAAACAACAAAATGAACAATCAATAAACATACAATATTTCAAAATATCATTGTCTATCATTCTTTTTTCCTTATAGTACGCTCCCCAGACCGCTTCCCGGTGCGCGTACCGTTTGCGCAACTACCGCGTTAGAAAACAACATCGTGACGCGTCGCGTAACGCGTTGTCGCGTAATGCGTCATATGACGCGCCGTGTTAGCGCACCCGGAAGCGCTCCGGTCCGCGAAGCGAAGCGCGAAGCGCAGCTTCCCGGAAGCGATCCGGGGCGCGGCGCGGAGCGCGTAACGTAAGCATAACAGGTCATGTGACTTGTCATGTGACTTGTTAACAACACTTTTCATTGGTTCATTTCACTTTTGGTTTCCTAATGTTGTTAGGCTAGGTCATGTGACCTAAAAATAACACTTTTCATTGGTTTAGAACTATTTTTTTCCCAAATGATGAAAACCCCTCCTTGTTTTTACCTCATTCTTACTTTCTACTTCCAGAGAGCAAGACCTATTTTTCACAATGGCTTCTGTAATAGCTGCAGCTGGTGCTTCTCAGCAACCACCACCACCACCATCACCACCAAAAGGACCACCTCCAACACTGGACTTTGGTAGAGAGGAAGATAATGAGGACGAAGAGGAGGAGGAGGAGGAAGAGCAAGTAAGGCAGTTAAATAATTAATTAATTGTGGGTTTCTAAAGCGCTAGAATCGACTCCCGAAGGAGTATCTCTGCGCTGTAGACCGCTGGGGAACCCCTCCTGGCTTTCCCTGTGAGATAGTCTCTACTGGGTATCTCCAAGGTGAAACCAGGCATCCCCGGCGTACGTGGGGGGCCGTTGTGGAGATGAGGCAAGCTAATGCCCAGAGTTGCCGAGTGTGATCCCTGGTTAGAGTAGGCACCGAGGCGAGAATTATCGAGTCCGCTGACCCTGGTCCTCGACCCTGCCGCGTCGGGAATAGAACCCTGGTCCCGGGCCGTCCTCTGCTTCCGGGTCTGCCGCCTCTAACCAGTGAGCCACACCACTCCACTACCAGTGAGCCACACCACTCCACTGCTCCTGCCAGAAACACCAAGGCAGAGCCATATTAAAGAGCACTACATATGGCAATTTTTTAAAATTCCACCTGGACAAAATAAGGTCAATGCACCCCAGGTGTCTTGTTTGATATGTAAAAATATACTTTCTCGTGGCAACCCCAACAAGAAATACAGCTTTGGCAATCATACAATGATTCCCCACATGGAGCGATGGCATCCTAATAATCTTTCCCAAGCACAAGTAAGGGATCTTGCTGCCAATCCCCCAAATGTCATCCCAGCACCTCCAGTGGACAAAGCTCATTCGCCGGACCAGAAGGCCGAGAAATAATCCACAATATTCAAGCTCCTTTTGAACACTACAAAATAGTTTGTATATATTGTGGAGGAACTATTTGTTATGGAGAGAAGAGTATTACTTTGATTAACCGAGCTGGAGAAAATCATAAATGCAACAAGATGAGAAAACAATGAATCCTTTTTGTTTTTTTTTGCTCCTGTTGAGACATGTTCAAACCCTGCTTTTTTGTTATTTCCTCTAAAAAAACACAAAAAAACCACAAAATAGTTTTCAAAAATCAAAAAAAATCAAAAAATTGTTCAGAAAATTAATTAAAAAAATTAAAAAAAGAAAAAGAATAAAAAAACAGTTCTTTTCAGAACTACCTTCCATTTATAACAAAATTGCCAACATTTTTATACCCTGTCTTTCTTTTTTCCTCATAGTACGCTCCTCGGACCGCTTCCCCGTGCGCGTACCGGGCGCTCCCCACGCAAAAACAAAGAAAAAAAAGTTGTTTTTTTTTTGCCCGCGGGGCCCTTTTAAAGCCTCCACATCAAACCTAGGGGGTCAGGGAGGATCTACTATGCCCCCTTATGGTCATTTCCCCCTTTGTTTTGGCCTCCTCTTGTCTCTCGATCCTACCGAGAGACAAGATGGCGGCCGCTCCGGACTGTTTAGAATGTTGACAGACACCGGAGAGCCAATCAGCTTCGCTTCGCGAAGTTCCGTTACGCGTCAGGTACGCGAACCGGGGCGCTGCCCGGAGCGCGCTTACAGATATATATATTTTTTTGAAGGTTAATTTATCAAAATCCACTGGAGCACATATATTGAGACCTAGCAAAGGCACATCGGGCTAACAGTCCCTACAATTTTGCCAAGTTTTGTGCAAATCCATTCAGCCGTTCGGGCTAAAAGTGAGGCCAACCGCCCTATGGAAATTAACATGGGAAAAACGCGTTTTGGGACCCCCCTTTTTTCTCGGTCACCCCTTGACGAACCCCCCCCCAAATTTTCAGTGGCTGCTCAGAAACAAAATGTTCAATTTTCCTGAAAATTTCAACCAATTCCGTCCTCAAACGCCAAAGTTATTCGACATAGAATTTTCAAAAACCCCATAGAGAAAAAATCCTAACTATATATACCTACTGGCGACCGCCAGTAGGTAATATATATATATATATATATATACTGGCGGTCGCCAGTAGGTAGTTATAGTTAGGACCGAGTTTCCATAGGAAGAACATTTTTTGTTTTGCTTATAACTTTGGCGTCGTTTGATGAATCTTCATGAAATTCACAAAACAAATTCTTTGTTCATATCAGCTCCTATGTTTAAAGTATTGGGGTGATCTGTCAAGGGGGGCCAAGATAAAAGGGGGGTCTCAAACGTGTTTTCTCCCTGTTAATTTCCATAGGAAACTTTAGTCAAGGCTACAGGTCGAACGGGTGAACGGAATTACCCCAAATTTGGCAGGGAGAAAGGTTTTGGTCTAGAAAGCAAGCATTTGTGTATTTGGTGTAAATTCTTTCAGTAGTTTTTGAGAAATATCGATATTTGGGACATCAGCCATCTGATTGGCTGAGGCGTTATGAGCTCGAGCTTGCTGCTTATTGTCTGCGAGCGCTGCGAGCGATTGCAACTAGGAAGTGTTGGCTGCCATTTTGTGATTCGGTTGAAGTGACTAAGGGGAAAAAAGGGCAAAAAAGTAGGAAAGGAGGGTAGGAGAACTGTAACCTCTGTGGGGGAGTGCGAAGCGAAGTAGTCACTGTTACCGGTCTGAAAGTGCGGTGTTGCTCAGAGTGACATGGTGCCGATATGATATGGTGCTACACTCGGGTATGAAACCGAGAGCCTAAAACGTGAAGTCATTGCTGTAAAATGATGTGGTCTGGTCTTTGTAGCATACGTGTGCAAGTAGTGTTAGTAGGCGGTTATACCTTACAGGGAGTGGGAAGCGAACTTCTGACCGCTACTGTGTGTTTCTAGTATACTGTAAGCGGGAAGTGAAGTACTCACGCATACTGGTGTGAAGACTTGGGGATGAAACTGAGGTGATTGCTGTAAAGGGATGGGCTCTGGGAGCTGTAGTATACGTGTGCAAGTAGTGTTAGTAGGCGTTTATACCATACTTTACTTAAATATGCAAGGTGGGCCTCGGCAGTCTCTTAAGCCTCGGTGGACCTAGGTAGTGCCTTATTGGTTCTGTAATCACACGGGCAGTACTCATGGTGCTATAAAGTTATATATTCATAGGACTCTTGCAGTTGTAGAATTACACAGACTTGATTTGTGTAATAGTCAGTTAGATTATGTTTGGTAGGTGCATTGTAATATTACAAAGGTTTGCCCTCATAATCTCCTATAAACAGATGATTTTCACAATAAACTATAGACAAGTGTTGTCAAAAAAAGATCTATACACTCAGTTTTATTTATTTGAAAGAAAGTAACCTTTATTAAAACACAAATAAATAGAAAAGTATGTTTAATAGAACAAACAGTATAATATAAAAAACGTGGGTTGGACTCCAGTGGAAGCAGCATAGAAAACCTGCAAGACAAAAATGAAACATAAGTATGTTTGCTATGTGGAAGAGGTAAAGAAAATTAGTCCGAATGAAAGGACAATAGTGAGAATGGGAGGGAGGGGGAGTGGGTGGAAGGGAGAAGGGAAGGGAGAGTCAAAAGAAGAGAGGGAGGAGGAGACAGAGCGTCGGCCTACTGCACCCAGCCCTTAGTGTTTACCCTCCTGTCACCCGTTTGTCTAGGACACTGGGGTTCACGAGAAAGAGTGTGGTCCAGCAAGTCCTTAAAATGAAACATATGAGGCCAGAGATTAGGGGCCATATTATCAAGGAACGGCAATAACATTATTGCCACTTTAGCTGCAGGAAACTGCTGCTAAAGCGGCGATAAGGGGCTTGATAATATGCCCTTGTGAATTCCCATAGAAGCCAAGGTTCTGGTGTGAACCTGGGCTTCTATGGGAATTCACAAGGGCATACTATCAAGCCCATTATCGCCACTTTAGTGGCAGTTTTCTGCCGCTAAAGCGGCGATAATGTTATTGCCGTTCTTCGATAATATGGTCCTACATTATTAGCTACGGGAAAATCACTTGCATGCACCTGTGCACCCAGGGTGCTGCACCCCAGCCCCTTTCCCCACACTGTGCTCAATTGTAGGTCCTGCACACTGAGGTTTCACTGCTCACCTGCCACCACCGGTGTGTTCCACGACGTGTTGGTGCAAGCTCCGAGTCCGGGGTACGTTTGTACGGTAGGAGAGCAGGTTTATGGTCGGGGACAGTGTATTGATACCACGATGGAAAGCATCAGAATGCCCAGGGCATCATCGCGGGGTGAGCTCCCGCTCCGCCCATCTTGAGTCAATCAATTCAGTGTCTGAAAAGGGAGAAATAATTTAATGCTGGAAACGTCTGGAGGTAAATGAAGGTTTATTTCAAGCTTGATAGAAAACAGGAGTTGAGTGCATCCTTTGTTTTTGAAGCATGATCCACCAACTGTTAGTGGTAATCGTAGTTCAAAGAGGAGATGGAGTGCATGAGAATTCACAAGGTTAAATAATAATACATTATACGAAGTTTCACATAGAAAGGAACATACCGCATGGTAGAAGCATAATGTGCACGTGTAATAAAGTGGCGGAAGGCTGTGTGCATGTACACTTAGTAACAAGCTCACTACAGTGCCCTAAAAGCCAATGCCATGTGTCTGTAGGGCAGCGCTGCCTGCTGGCTCAGGCCTACACTATGGTCCAGCAGGTCCCTAAAATGAGACAGATGTGACTGAATGAGGTAAGAGATCACATCATCACGTAAAGCAACATCGCTTATTCACACATGCACACTTAGGATGATGCACCTACCCCTGCCGCAGCACCGCTCTCAACAGGTATCTGTAGGGCAGAGCTGCCCGCTGGCTCAGGCCTACAGTGCGGTCCAGCAGGTCTTTAAAATGAGACTGAATCAGGTCAGAGATCACATCATTATGCACGCCAACATCGCTTGTTCGCACTTGCGCAGACAGGCTGATACACCCCACCCCTCCCCCCGCACAGCGCTCAATTGGAGGCATTGTGCACCCAGGCCGCTCTGCTCACCTGCTGCCATTGTTGTGTGAAAAAAACACTACGGGCAGCAGTGCTCACAATTCAGCTGGAGTGATGATTTCAGGATGGTGTACACCTCACGGATCCCTTTCGGAAGACGACAGGCAGTAGAGCTCACAATTTAGAGCCAGTGTTGATTGCCAGGATGGTGTACACCTCATGGATCCCTTTTTGTTTTATTGCGCAGTGAGATATGCGAGGTGGATACGGCCATATCACCTGAGGCAGTGTGGAAGAAGAGGGACATGTGGCGTTGTGGTTATCCTATTTATGCGTACGAAAAGTGGGATGGGCTTGCGTACACCAGGCCAGCGTAGGGATGTGAATAATTATTCCGGGGACCTGGGCGTTGTTCAGTTCCTGCCTGGCCAGGAAGTGTACTTATGTGTGTTTGTTTTGTAGTTTTGACCTCACAGAGTGTGCAATTTAAATTAGTGTAGCATGTGTTGGGAGGGTGGCAACTATCGTTAATGAGATGGTGTTTGAAAAGATTGAATTACGACCATCACATGTCATTGTCAAGGTTTTGGATAGGCGCAGACACGCATGTCAATGGTGCGCGGTAATATTGAAAGTGTTGCTATCGCGAAGCGTACACATGTGAATGTGCTCGGATGGAAGGAGGATCAGCAGTGAGGCTACGTCATACAAAGTGATAACACTCATTACAGTCAAGCAATGCATGTCAAATGTGAATCTGAAAGTCTCACATATAACACACTCCTATATTGGTAAAGCCTGACAACAGAGCGTACAGCAAAATAAATCTACACATTACTGTTTACTGTTAGTCATATGTGATCTAGGATGTGCACTTTGCCCGAGGTTCCTGATACTTCTTAGAGCCTTGGATACCCGGGCCGAAAGGGAGCACAATAATGTGCACACACACCAGGGGCATCGAGTAACACACATTTGTTTTTTTATGGAACGTATGAGATGCAAGGCATTCACACGTGGAAGGCTAATGTACAGACCATGAATATTGATTAAGATGAGTGTTGCATGTTGTGTGTACTATAAGATATGTGTATACAGGAAAACACTTTTCAAAATAGCTTTCTAAGCAAACACTGTAAACAGAGTGAATAAAATGGGTGGGGTCGTCCAGCTGTTACAATGGGAAATGTTATGAAGCAATCAAATGCTTTTTTTTAAGGTCACATGGCAATCGCGCACCGAGTGCACAAGGAGGCCGCACAAGACGTGATTTGATAACATATATTAATCATAATATAAGTTTATTACAGTTAGAAATATATAAATGTTTCAAGTATTTTAGGTTTTTGCTTGCTCTCATATACTGTTTAAAGTTATTTAGATATACTTTTGAGACAAAAAAAAAGAACAAGGGAATGGCGTACCCGGCACAACACTATACGTCTGTGACATAACACAGGCCTAGCAGTGTGTACTCGTCGCATACACAACGCACATCGGGCGCGACCCCATACGTACACGACGTAGCGCGTGGCTTGGTACTGCGTACCTGTCGGATACCAAAGTAGCAGCTGGGGTGACTTCATGCGTATATGATGTTATGCGGGGGGTCATTACTCGTTGGGGGCATTTTGAAGCGGACCCTTACCTGCAGGGTCCCGTGGACATCTTCTGACTCACACGCTTTCCCCCGCCGCCGCAGTTGACTTCTCGGCCGCCGAGGGGGGAGAGCGAACGGGACCACAACTCCCAGCGTCCCCTCACTGCCTAGGGGGCGCTGACCTGCCGCATCATACACCAGCGCCTGGAGGCGCATAAGAAACAGCCGCC
This sequence comes from Lissotriton helveticus, assembly GCF_964261635.1. Lineage (NCBI taxonomy): Eukaryota > Metazoa > Chordata > Amphibia > Caudata > Salamandridae > Lissotriton > Lissotriton helveticus. The sequence continues at coordinate 890,838,128 of NC_136063.1, read as the reverse complement.
CCAGCGGCCGAGCGGGGGTCATTACTCATTGGGGGCATTTTGAAGCGGACCCTTACCTGCAGGGTCCCGTGGACATCTTCTGACTCACACGCTTTCCCCCGCCGCCGCAGTTGACATCGTGGCCGCCGAGGGAGGAGAGCGAACGGGACCACAACTCCCAGCGTCCCCTCACTGCCTACGGGGGCGCTGACCTGCCGCCTCATACACCAGCGCCCGGAGGTGCATAAGAAACAGCCGCCCCTCCCGCCTCGCGGGACGTGCGCGGGTGTCGCCGGGCGGAGCCCGGGCAGAGGGCGGCCCGTCTGTGGTCGTCCGGGGACGACGAGGGACGGGACGGGCCATCGCCCTTACCAGTGATATCCCAGTCCACATGGTTTCGGCACCTACTACAAAGGTACTGTTATTTGGAGCATTTTTCCTTCTAGCTATCGCTCACTGATTCACTGGGCTATCGCCGGACTGAGAGCACATACTTTGATCATTGCGGGACTTGTTATTTTATAGCTGATAGTAGAGCCACCGTTCCTTAGTAAAATGAGCACTTTGGGCAGGAAATCTAGATTACCTGAATCTCGTCCAAATACTAGACTTCAGGCCACATTACCACAGCCCCTGCCCACATTAACGGCCATTGATAAAATGTTGCAACAAACTATAGGAGTGGTGGCCAATGCAATCGAACACACTGAAAGAAGATTATCCTTCCCACCCACAGCATGCTCCAAAGACCGTGTTGAGGATTGCTCAGTTATTGTGAACGATCCCACGATCTTGGATTCCTATTTAACATCTACCTATGCAGAGCTGCCTTGTGCGCGCAGGTGCCTGCTGAGACTTCAGTAGATGTTGAATTAGTACAGGTCCTAGCAGGGTCCCCTACTAATAACGACGACCAACTCTGTACCTTGACCTCCCCTCCCCCTGCGGCAATTTTTAAATCTGGCAGAGCTGGTCCTAAGACAAAAAAGGATAGTTTCCCTAAAAACACGGGTAAAAAGAAGCAGGCCAACCATAACTTAGTGTCCCCGTCTGCTAACACCTTCCACTCATCCACGGGGATACCCTGTTGGATCACTAACATGGTGGCCGATCTTCAGGCAAGCCTGGAGCAAACTATTGCCTCATACATTAAACCTCTGGTGTCAAAACTGGACAGAGTAAACTCCATCTTAAATAACAGAACTCCAGGGCCAACGAAGTTTTTAAATCCCCAAGGCAAATTGGCACCGCCTACACCTGCAGATGCCTCAACAAAGACACCTTGCTCTGCAGTAGCTAAGTCTTCTGTCCCAGTAGTATCGAACCAAAATCCAGGGCCAGTATCAACTACCGCAAAGCCTTTAAACCCTGTACCTCCCCCCACATCAACTACCAACACACCAGGACATACCATTTCTTCCGTAGGGGGCTCTAATGGCAAATCTAGACGTCATCACAAAGAGGGCAAAACGTGGGAACTAATAACACAGTACCACTACCAAGACCTCCTGCGCCCAAGACAGTACCTAACCAATTGCCGTCAATAAACCTGCCCCCGGAAGCTCAACCATATGTAGTTGCCTAAGTGGGAGTCCCGGCCCTTAGTGGGAGGAAAAGAGAACTTGAGGCAGACCTACATAACAAGTTTGTACAGTGGTTGAACCTAAATAGACCTTTGCCTTCAAACATCTTGGGGGAAATACTGGCAGTGAGAAGAATAGATTGGATTGGGAGGGGTCCTAAAACAGTGGCAGGGGATGTCGTTATTATCAACTTTAGGGACTCCTCCGCTGTGGATCACATCTGTAAAGCCCCTTTCCACAGAGAATCCCAAATTTTCCCTCTGAACTTATCCTATTTCTATCCTACCCCTAATCACAGATTGCCTTCACATAGGAGACCCCAACCGACTAGAAATTGCTACCCGCCTCCAAATAGGATTCAGCATTGGCAGTCATTCGGGGAGGGTACTTTTCCAACAATTCCCACCTACCCACTGCAAGCCCACTGGAATAGGTTTAGTGTCCTCGACGAGGTTGATTGACTCACCTCGAAAGGCACTCCCCCACTACAATTTAATAATGGCAACCTAGCGGAGGGGACTGGAACCAAGGAGAAGACCTTACCGATGGTTACTGGTGAGAATTCTTCTCCCAATGCAGTGACAAGGGTGGGGCTAGGTGCAGAGCAGAGATTGGGCCAGGAACTCCCTCTAGCACAAGGGGACGCGCAATGTACAAATGAGGCCACGGAAGGAAGTATAAAAATCCTTTCATGGAATATAGCCGGGCTAAAGAGTAAGCTACTCGATTCAGGGTGGTCTTCTTTTATGGCCACATATGATATTTGCCTGATGCAGGAAACTTGGTCCTTAGAGGAGAGTGCTAGTCCCGGTTTTGCCACCTATGACATCTATGCAGTCTCTGGGGGGAAGGGTCGTCCTTCAGGCGGCCTATCCATATGGGTAGGCGCACACCTAGGTGCGCAGGCTACCCATGTGGATACAAAATCACTCGATATACAATGTGTCGTACTAAAGACCATAGATAAATCCCGTGTGGCTATTATAAATATTTACTCAAGGCCCACTGCGAATGGAAAGGAATCGAGCACTATTAAAGCGCTCGCTCTTTTTCTCCAAACACTTGACCCGACCACTTCGATAATCCTTGGTGGCGATTTTAATTGCCAGTTTGAGTCCCTGGGTGGATTCGAGTTGTGCGATGAGAATGAGGTTGATTTGCTCTGGCATATCCCTGCTCCAAGGATTGCCCCGGTAAGGGCCTGGACTCCGCTAGTACTTCAAATCAAATCCCTGACCCTTGCAATGTCCCTGCGGGCATGTAATGGAAGGGCCATTAATGATAGTTCGGGCATACCTACATAAATTCAGTCTAATCGTACTTCCACCATTGACTATCTTATGTTGGAAGCCAAACATTGGGACAGGGTTAAAGATTTTAGGGTCATCCCAAGGCATGACAGCGACCACAACGCGCTGGTCCTGACGCTTAAGCCTGGATCATTTGGACTAACTAATCCCGACCCTAGTAATAATATGGTAGTGCCATCTTACATTATATCTAACAATAGGAGAAGGGTCAAATGGCCTTCGTGTGTGGACTCTCCAAGCCGTCTTGCAGAAATCTACCAGATTGCTATCCCACTTATAAGTGATAAGGGGAGCGCCATCTCCCATGGGCAGATTATTGAGTCCCACGGAAAGTTAGTTCTGAGTCTAGGGGATGTATTTTATCCAGTTAGTGGGACGAAGTCGCGTAGGATTAAATCACACCCTTGGCATGACTATGCCTGTAAGAAATCCAAGAAAGACCTTCTTACAGCAATTAAATCTAAGGACACCCTAAAAATCCAAGCCACAAGATTGCTTTACAAGAAGGAACTCACCAGGGCCAAGAGTGAGTGGGAGGAATCTAGATGGGATGAGATGAGACAGGCACTCCTTCTAAAAGACTCCAAGACTTTTTGGGCCATCATTACCTCCTCGGTGGGTGGCGAGCGAGACGGTGTTTAGGGAGACGCACTTTAAGTCACTTTACACTAGCCCTGAGTTGGGGACACTTGAGCGCCTAGGTCGGGATAACTTGCCTAGAGTGATTTTACCCCTTCGGAGTTGCACGGTCCTGGACCTCCGGCACAAGCATCGTCTGCCGGGGGTCCCGGGGCCCGGGGCTTCCTCCAGTAAAAATCAGGACACTATGCTAGTCCGTGTGGTTTCCACGACCACAGACCCCCCGCATGAGCACAGACTGCCGGGGGTCTGGGGGCCCGGGGTTTCCTTTTGCAAAAGTCAGGACACTATGCTAGCCTCTGGGGCTTTCACGGCCCCAGACCCCCCGCACGAGCATAGACTGCCGGGGGTCTGGGGGTTCGGGGCTCCCCCGCCAAAAAATCAAGACACTATGCTCGCTCCTGGGACTCCCATGGCCCCAGACCCCCCGCACGAGTATCGACTGCCGGGGGCCTTGGGTCCCGGGGTTTCCTTTTGCAAAACCCAGGACACCCTGCTAGCTTCTGGGGTATCTGTGGCCCCAGACTCCCCGCACGAGCATAGACTGCCGGGGGCCTTGGGCCCCGGAGACCGGACGGGACAATTGGGTGCCCATGAGAGGATTACCACATTTAAGCTCGATTCTATCTCCCTTAAGGAAGTTGAGTCCGCAATCGAGAGATTGCTCCCGAACAAAGCTCCCGGTCTTGACAGGCTTCCAGGAGATCTTTTCCGTTCTCAACCTAAAATCTGGGCCCCATACCTGATGGTCTTGTTCAATGCGGTCCTACAAGGTTCCGCATTGTCTGAGACCTGGCTTGGAGCCGAGATCGTTCCAATTTTTAAAAAGGGTTGCCCGCTCGCCCCATCTAATTATAGACCAATCAGCTTAATCGATACCACCCAGAAGCTGATGGGTCGAATCCTACTCGATAGATTACTGGGCTGGATGGAGGAGAATAAAATCTTGACCACCCTCCAAGCCGCATTTAGAACAGGGGTCTTGACCATGGACCAGATCTTCCGACTCCAGGTCCTATACTGGAAAACTGCAAGAGTAGAGGGTGGCAGCCTCTACCTTGTCTTTGTGGACCTGCGGGCCGCATTTGATCTGGTTCCCAGGGAGAGGCTCTGGTCGGTCTTGGAGGATCTTGGTCTCCCTCCCTATTTACTAGATGCCCTTATCAGACTCCACACAGGGAATTATGCACAGGTGAGGTGTGGGAGGAATGGGGAATTATCAGCTCGCTTCCCCGTTACCCGGGGTGTACGCCAGGGTTGCGTACTGGCCCCCACCCTCTTCAGCCTGTATGTCAATGGTCTGATAGATGTACTCAATGGTGTTAGGGATAACGATGCTCCTCGCCTGGCCACTGGTAGGGTGCCCGCTCTGATGTTCGCGGACGACACTTTGTTGTTATCGCGAACATCAACGGGCATCCAGAGGTTTCTGGACGGGTTTGTGTTCTTCTGTGCCTCACGGGGGCTGGAGGTCAACTTGGAGAAAACCAAGTTCATGATCTTCAATCCCCCGAGGCACACCCGCCCAAATCCCACACTGGACGGAACTCCCCTGGAGCGAGTCAAGACTTTTGTATACTTGGGGGGTTACATTGACTGAGCATTTCACTTGGGATCATCAAATCTCAAAATCATCCCTGAGACTGGCCCAGATTATGGGAGGCATAGGTAGATTTCATAGAGCTTCGACCTTTAAACCTGTCACTCCTGCCCTTGAGATATATAAAACACAGGTCAGGTCAGCAGCTTTTTATGCTGCAGAACTCTGGGGACACACGAAAGTACATGAGTTACTGAAGGTTGAACAGGCCTTCATGCGACACCTGGTTGCCCTTCCCCAAAGCACTCCCCTCATACTACTACGCCTAGACTTAGGCTTGGAATCCATTGATGAATCCATCGACAAAAATAGCAGCACTTTATCCATAATTGATCCCCCCCGTCACTCGGACCAACCCCAGCCGACTCGGGCGCTGAGAGCCTTGAGTCCCGGGCGGGTAAAACAACGGTAGCGGCCATCTTAGTTGGGGGCAGCAGTAGCACGCTCTTGATTGGCCAGAATAAAAGGACGGCGTCTGCCTCCACGTAGCGGACGCGATCTGCGGACGCGCCGGACCAGCGCCGGAGTCGCGCCAGAGTCAGGCCCGTCTACGCCCGTCCACGCCAGGACGGGCCAAGGGGCCATGGACCCTGCTACTTTCGACCACCACGGCTCCATCATCACTTATATGGGTGAGGAGTTGAAACGGCTTAGGTACCCGCCCTCCGTACAGTGCACAACGTGCATACTGCCAAGCCATAATTTTAAATGCACTCACTGCAATTTCTTTACGGGCCGGATGGCCATGTGTAATAAAATGAAACCACTACATAAACGGGGTAAACCAAGGGGTAGAACCAGAGGCTCTAGATTTCCTCCCACTTGCACAAAACTTCAGTTTTGGAGCATAAACTGTAGATCACTTCCGAAACATAAGAATAATATCTATGATTTTATAGTTGATGAAAAACCTGATGCCGTGTTCCTTACGGAAACCTGGCTTCATGGGAGCTCTGGGCCAGACATTGCCGTGGCGGTGCCCGATGGCTATATATTGGTCAGGAAGGACAGAGACTCTGGTAAAGGAGGTGGCATTGCGATAATCCTTAACTCAAAATACACTTGTACCTTTGATGTCTTTCCAATGCCCGGATGTGAAGCTGGATATTTTAAAATCTCTATCAGCTCCCAGTTTACTTTGTCAGGTCTTCTGATTTACCGACCTCCTGGAAAAGCGAATGCCTGGACGGCATCCTTTGCAGACACCATCGCTCCCCTATCCTTGAAGGCTGCCAATTTTACTATTCTTGGCGACCTGAACCTCCATTTGGAAGATGAACTATGTAATGTTAGCAAACTGTTTTTATCTGAACTTGAAGCCTTAAACATCTTGTTATGCAACTCAGGGCCCACACATTCTGCAGAGCACTTATTGGACCCTGTTCTCTCCAATTTACCATTTGAATGCTTTTCCCTTGCTCGTCCTTTGGAATGGTCAGATCATTATGCTGTACATTTTTCCCTATTGCGGACTAAACCCCGATTAGTGGTAATGACAGTAAGGACGTGTTGATACGCCAATGGAACAGGCTCGACATCTCTGAGTTCAACAGGCGCCTGATGGACACTCTACCTAACACCGATATGCCCACTTCCGTGTTGAACTCAGAAGTATCTAAATGGTTGAGCACTACTACTGATGCACTCCTCCCTCTAACATCTAAAAATTCTATGTCCCATCGTACTCCTGCGCCCTGGTTCTCTGAGGACCTAAAGCGCATGAGAACCAATTGTACGAATTTTGAAAGGAAGTGGAGGCGCTCCTACTCTGCCTCTCGTAAAACGGCTTACAAGGAAGCCCTTAGGGACTATCACCATCAATGTAAAACGGCCGTGTCTCCAATACGGTTACCAATGCCCAAAACTGCCCTCGTACCCGTTTTTCGGTGGTGAAAAAGTTAACAGGGGCAGATGTGGTGCCGGCCCCCCCTGCTTTAGACGAGACCCAGTGTAACTCTATTGCAAAAAAATTTACATCCAAAGTAGAGTGTATCTATGACTCATTAAGTCTTTCCACATCTAATGATGAGCCTCAACCTGAGTCAACAGTGTTTCCAGATCATCTGCCTCTTGCAACGAATAGACTTGCAAATTGGCTGCCCTTCGATGATACCTCTTTCTCTCTTTGCCTGAATAGCATTAAATCCGGCTCCCCACGGGACCCGGTGCCGGCCAAAATTTTAAAATCACTTGAACCTGGCCCACGCCACGTATTAATGCAACTTCTCAACTTCTCATTATCTGAGTCTTTTGTTCCACAGGATTGGAAGCATGCAATGATTGTTCCTTTATTAAAAAAGGCTGGAGCTGATGTTGCCAACTTGTCTAACTTCAGACCAATCTCATTGCTTCCAATTCTGTAGAAAATCCTGGAACGGCATATCAATATGCAATTAACTCACCTTGTGGAAAGCACGGGATTTTTACATCCATCCCAGTCAGGCTTTAGAGGGCATCATTCGACCGAAACTACACTCCTGGGAGTCACCGAGAGTCTGAGACAGAGTGTCGATCGTGGAGAAACATCTGCACTCATTCTTTTGGATTTTAGCGCGGCGTTCGACACTGTGTCCCATTCCATTCTCCTTACGACCCTTCGGTCCCTGGGTGTAGAAAGCGCTGCCTTAGCCTTGATAGCCTCTTTTTTAAGAGACCATACTTTTCAGGTGTTTTCGGCCTCTGCTTCATCTACAATCTGTCCATCGGAGTATGGCGTGCCTCAGGGGTCTATAATTAGTCCTCTACTATTTAATATCTATGTAAGACCCCTGGCCACTATCATAGAGGAAGCCGGTTTCACCTTATACTCCTACGCCGATGATACACAGATCATCTTCTCTCTTTCTAACACAGAGGGCACGGATACCTCTGCTTTGAGAGAAGGTCTGGTTCGTGTCTCCAGGTGGATGAAGAACAACTTCTTGAAACTTAACGGTGACAAGACCAAGGTTGTGATACTTGGCAGGGGTAAGGATCTCTGGAGCCCCCACCATTGGCCCAATGATATGGGACCTACCCCTCAGCCTGTAACTGTAGTCAGTAATCTCGAGTTCCTCATTGATGAGAAACTCACTATGAGACAGCAGGCTGTAAAGGTAGCCTCTATTTGTTTTGCCACCTTGAGATGGCTTCAAAAAATGCGGTGGATGTTGCCCCCTTCCACACAAAGAATGGTAGTCAAGGCGTTGGTTGTTTCCCGCCTGGACTACGGCAACGTTCTATATCTTGGAGCCGATCTGACAACCATAAAAAAACTTCAGGTTGTTCAGAACGCAGCTGCTCAACTGCTCCGCAACGTCCCCAGGAGAACATCTGCCTCTCCAGCTCTTCACGACCTACACTGGCTCAGAATCCCGAATAGAATCAAATTCAAGGCCCTTTGTCATGTTTTTAAAATTAAACAAGGCTCCGCCCCTAAATATCTTCAGGGCCTTATTCAGGCCTATAAACCTAATCGTATCTTGAGATCTTCAGGGAATGGTGACTTCTCCATCCCCAGATTTAGGCTAGCAAAAATGGGAGGCCGCTCATTTGCCTATCTGGGTCCTAAACTCTGGAACGCTCTTCCCATGACTCTTCAGACAGAAACTAATCGTTTTCGTTTCCGCAAAGGACTTAAAACTTGGCTCTTTCAACAGTAAATTGGAGCTTCCTCTTAGCACACTCAGCATACAAATTCTTCTTTAGTCTGTCCCTTAGCGCCGGGAAACCCACTGCGGGTAGCTGTGCGCTTTACAAGTTTAAATAAATAAAAAAAAAAAAAAATGAACTGGCAGCTGCACGACCTCTGCTCTATTGGAGAAGGCTCTGGTCCGAGCCGGAGCTTGTACCTTTTAGAACAGAGTTCACTGCAATTTGGGGACAGTTACAGCACAAGAACATACCCTGGCTGGCCCATGTTAAGGATTTCTTCCACCAAATTGGTATGCCACAACTTTGGGATGCACCTGAAGACAGCTGCGTGAGGTCGCAAAGGTCCCAAATAGTGGCGGCTGTAAGGTCTCATAACCTTAAAACTCTACATTGCTCGACCTCCCTGGGCAGGCTGTCCACAGAGTTTTTATTGATGAAAGCTGATTCCAGGACGGAGGTGTTTTTGGACCTGGTGCAGCCTCCACTTGCAAGAAAATTATACACTCAATTGAGGCATGGTTCCATACCGATAGGGGCACTAACATCCAGATGGTCAAACTCGATGGAGGCCAATTGCCCTGCTTGCAACTACTGGAGGGAAGACATTGTACATATTTTTTTTTTCTGTCCTGCATACATCGGAATTCGGAAATGCTGGATCCTTCCACTGTGTAAAAATCTGGGTTTTAGACAATGTGCACAAGCTTCAAGAGTCTTAACCTATGACACCGCCCCTCCCATTGTTTTTGCTGTTTCTCGTTTTTTATATGGCATGTGGCGGAGAAGAACCCTTTTCATCAGTATGAAATAATGGCCCATAATTATCTATTGTACCTTTACTCTTTGATAACTCAATGTTTAATAACTTTTAACTTGATTGTATTTATGGTTTTATTGTCGTGCCTGTATATATCTTATTGCACTTTTATGGTCTCTGACCGAAATAAAGTTATCAAATGAATGAATGAATGATGTTATGCAGGACGCGGTGCCATGAACATCGTCGGATACGAAATGCGCATCATTTATGACTTTAGCAATATGGCAGATAGGATTCACGTGGTGATGGAGCTTGGTACGCTACCGGTATGGGAGTGCAGTTTTCTCCCTCCCTGTATACATCTATACATGCATTCACACTCTGCCACTCATCCATAGAGTTACTCACACACCTAGTCAGTAATGCAAAGAATCAATCACATACCCATTTAATCATGTACACAGTTATACACACCAACTTTTTTATTTTTAGACATACCACATCACTTATTTATACAGATACTAACACATATTTACTGTCTTATACAATCACTGATAGAAGCAGATACTTATTTATACACCCACTCTGTAATAAACTTAGTCTCACGTATACTCATTTATATACTTCAACACTCACATATAGTGCCTCAAAACATATGTAGTTAGTCACATATATACCACTGAGACATTTATTCACTTACCAACCTACTCATAGGCACACTAACTCACCCATAAAGCCTTTCCCAGATGCACTTTTTAATAATCCATACAACCACTGAATCACCCTCCCAGACATCTATGCAGAGACTCATACACCCACCCACCCACACAGACACTCAGGGACCCATACAGATACTCAGACAACAAATCAATAACCTATATAGACACTCATGTAGCTATTCAGCAACTCATGCAGTTGCTTACACACCAATGGAGAGACTCATACAGACTTTCACACAGTTTAGTCACTAACCCATGCATTCAGTAAGACATGTTCAATCACTCACCTATACAGTCAGTCACGCACCTACAAAATCATTCCTTTAGGCACTTGTAAATACATTAATTCTTCAATACACCTTGGCATATATATATAAAACATATTTGAACTTTACAGAAACACACATTCACTGGATGATGTCATGAGTGACGTCATCAGTGATGTCATGAGTGATGTCACTGACCATGTCATGAGTGATGTAATATGTGACATCATCAGCAGTGCATTGCGGGCGCGCAAGTTATAGTTAGCTCGACTAACTATAACAGGTGAATTTCTCTGGTTTTATATGAGTCAAATGTTCAACTAACTATAACGTCCCTGAAACCTATGTTTTTTTTGTGAATATATATATATATTAATACTTACCTTTGTTAGACAAATAATGCATGTAACGGCATTAGAGGTCAAAGCATATGCGTGCTAAAAAAATGTGGGGTAAAATTGTGTTGTAAAGGCATGCATTGTTTTTTACCTGCGTTGTTCCGATATACAACCGTAGTGGCTGAGATTACTTTAAGCAGCCCATTCATCAATGTTTTGCATACTTTAGTGTTCTAGGGCTTGGGGTACCAATGCCGTCATCTTTCGAGTTGAACCTTACACGATATTGTGTTAAAGTTTACTCAGCCAGTGTTTGTCAATTGAACCATAGTCAAATCGGTATTTCGTTTTTTTTCCAGATGTCATTTTACGACATGGGGTGGTGGATAGAGAGCAGGTTTCATTGTTCGATCTTTGATTTCCATCTTCTGTCCAACAGCAGTATCGATCCCAGAGGGTGCACTAATCAGCTGTCAGTGCAAGAGAAAATGGTTACAAGCTATTGGACGGCCTCTAGATTGTGGATTTGTCAAAAATTAATTCCCTCAAATTTAATTTAGCCAGTGCTGTTGAGGATTTATTTTAAACAAGATTGAATATGTTATTTAATTACAGTGTTTGAGCAGCGTAATCAGGTGAACACCTTAATAAGACATTGTTCTGCGTGATTTATGTTTTTTAACACAGCATCAAGCGTTCAATGCCCAACTTGCCTTCATATCTGTGATGCTGTCCTATAATTCCAGGAGCTATTAAGAGGGATTGGTTAACAGCGCTACAACAGAACAGCTCAGCTTGCCCTCCTTCCCCACGCCCCGTACCGCACACCCTTGACATAAGTGTACATAGTATCTCCCATCTGGGAGCCCCCTACTCATATTGAACATCTATGTAGAGTACCTCAATTACCCAACAATAATCTGATTAATTGGAGTGAACATATCCTGCAATCGAGTGAAAGAGACATCCCACTGGTCCATGAGGTTGCATCTCCCATCCCAGGCCCTGTCATCTGCCGGCACTGAAAGTTCTGCTGAGGGGAAATGGACTACATCGGTCTTCCATAAGAGGATCGGAGGACCTGCCGTTGCCTTCCAGGACATGGCGATCATCGCTTCTCACGTGCCAGTGCCAGGCCCTGAAACCCAACAAGCTGTTTCATCCCCTTAGTCACTACTCCAGTATTGAGAATGCAGAGCTCGCTTTCTTGTGGCAAGACAGAGACTGTAACCTCTGATATGCATGAGGACACCTTTTGCCAGAAGTCCACTATTACCGGGCTTATCCATACTATATGGAGAAAGTCTGCATCAACATGCTGACATCCTCCCTATCCTGTCTGGTGAAAGGTATGTATGGGTGCAGATAATTGCACTGCATAAAGCAGAATTGGGCATTCCACATGATCATCTTGTCTTGATAGAGCCCAAACATATCTGCCAGGCAGAGTACAAGAGTTCAAATGACAGTCTTTCTTCCAACAAACCCTTGAAAGCTGGAATGCATGCACAAGCGGAGTCTTGAATCAAAGCCTTATAGATGCTAGACATCGCCTGTCTTGTGCATACCAAAGGTAACACCATTTCCAGCGGACCATCTACCAGTGGTAGGTCGCCATCAAGGCTCCACATTCTCCACACCACCACACGGAGAGCCGAGTACATAAAGAATTGTCCTGGGTCCAGGGTACAAGTTCCATCAAATCCTTGAACGGGCGCAGTCTCCCCTCCACCACCACATCCTCCCATTTCGTATTCCATGCTGTATTCCACCCGTCTATGTGGTAAGTCGCTGTTGAACACCCACAGAGTGAAGTTGCCCATAACGGCAGACTACGTGCATATGGCACTCTTCCTTTGCCTTCATTTTAAAATATTCTCCACCACCAACCTGCTCCCTTCAGTAGCACGTTCGCTATGATATGGAAAGAGGGGTAGTCCAGGAACCAATCCCGCACCGGGGTGCCCCTAAAATCAAAGCTCAGCATGTTCCGCTTGGGATTCAAATGTTGCATAGCAATTGTAACAGCAACTGGAGTTGGGCAGTGGCATAGTAGAGCTCAACATTTGGGGCTCCCAGGCACTCAGCCTCCATTGCAGCATATAAAGTCACAATTGCCACCCTGTGTCTCTTATTGCTCCTGATCAAGGTAGCGAGCAGTCTCCCCAAATCCATGAATAATGATTTCTTTAGTATCATTGGGGGTGCTGCAAAAAAGTAGAGGAGTTAAGGAAGTATTAACATTTTTGGGATCAACACTCTACCCATAGGTGACAGGGGTAACTGTGTCCAAAAGGGCAATTATATTCTATTAAATCACACTCCAAGTGTTAAATCTGGATGCCTAAGAAATTAATGATGTTGTATTTCCATTGTGGGGTTTCCGTCTTGTTGTGTGGTGCAGCAGTTCTAGTGGCGGTAATAGAGGGAATAAGCATGACTTTCCCCAGTTGTTCCAGAGCCTGGAAAGGTGAACCAAGTCATCCAAAAGCAACATAACGGCTAGAACGATTAACAGATCTGCCTTTAGATAGATCAGGGTATCTTCGGCATACATGGAGACCACATTGGTGAAACCTGCAACCTAACATCTCCATTGAAGGGTGCGCCTCTGCTCCAGGCAGGCCAACAGTTCCATGGCAAAGGCAAACATCAAGGAGGACAGGGAGCAACCTTGTATGGTGCCCCATGTGATGGCAAATTTGTCAGAGATAATATCACACATATGGACCCTGGCCATGGTGGACTCATGAAGAACCCCAATCCATCTGCGAAACCCCAGTCCCAAACCTAACTTTAGGAGCACATGTTGAAAGCACGCCCTTCCCAGGGGGTCAAGCACTTTTTCTATGTCCAGAGAGGCCACCCAACAATGAGTATCCATTTTGTGTGCACAATCCATGAGCTGGAATAACCAACAGACATTTAGGAACATGTTCCTACCCAGGAAAATCCCCTTTGATGTTTGGGTGGACCACTGTGTGCACCACTGGGGTCAAACTATTCACTAAGACCTTTCCCAGCAGCTTGTCTTCAAGGTTGAGTAGTGAGAGGGGGTGGTAGGAGGCCACCTCCAGCAGATACCTCCTAGGTTTTGGAAGCACCTTAATTTAAGCCTTCCTCAAGGACTCTGAAAGTCTGCCACGCTTCCTGGACTGTTAATACATTTTCAGGAGCTGTGGGACCAAAAAGGCTTGATACGAGGCAAACAACTCTATTGGTAGTTCAGTAGTCCCAGGCATCTTGTCTCTGGCTAATTGTTTGATGGCCAGTTTGACCTCTTAAATAGTAAAGGGGTTGTCCAGCTCCTGCCTCAGCAATGGGTTAAGAAGGTGGGTATCAAGAGGTCTCTGATAGGTGGAGATCAAATCTTGGTTCCACACCAATGGGGCTCGATATAGTGCCCTATAGTAGACCTTAAAATTCCCCATTAAAAGCTACTTGAGAGTTCACTACGGGCCTTCTGCCAAACGGATGCACACCATTGGGGTGCATAGGTGTTTAGATTTCAACAACCAGGCCAAAGGCTACTGGCCTTGTTCCCCAGTTCATCAGTTCATGCAGACGCTAGAGATATTCTTTACAGTCAAAGGCAGATAAGCGTGTGGACCCTGCCCTGTAATCTGGCTTAAAGTCCTCCAGTGTGGGGTACATAGCAGGATTAGATACCTATTCCCTTTCTGCTGTACTCAATCTACCCTTCAGGTCCAAAACTCCTGCCTGAGGTTCTCATCTCATGCAATACTGTGTAGTTATGCACACACCACAAATCATACTTTGAATGCATCCCACTTAACCATTCCAGCTGTGACAGAACCCTCATTCTCACCAAAGTATCTGTTGATATGTTCCCCCACATGAATCTAGAATGGCACATTTGCCAATGCCCGTGGTTGCAAACACCAGGTGGGGCTCACCGGGAGGGGCCTCCCCACTGAAAAATGACCTCCAAGGGGCAATGGTCAAACAGTGTCCGGCCTAAGTACTCTGCCCCTTTGCATGTATTCCCCAATGCATCACTGCTTTATATCTGTTCTATCCTCATTGAAGAGCATGAGAATACTCTAGTTGGTGTGGGTGCAAACATCCAGCACTAGTCCATTATGGGCCCCCTATTGTAACTGTATATTGGTGGCATGTGATTGGGCCCCTGGTATGGGAGGAGTAGATCTGTCCTTCACCAGGTCTGTAGTGTACTTGAAGTGAACATGAGGGGCTCACCATTCAAATGCCTTCCACAATAACATAAAGGCCCTTGGATATATCAAGGTATGCTCAGTCATGAAACGGACCCTGGCAGCCACCCTCAGCAAAACACCCCTGGCTCAGGCAGAGAAGTGGTGCCAAGTAGCCTACCTCGCCAGCGCTTATGTAACTTAGGGAGTTTCCACTCAAATGTGAAATGTGTCTCCCAAAGACAGGGAAACTGGACTTGGTACAGTTTCAGTTATGAATGGATCCTGTAGCTCTTACTATACGTGGCCATGCCCCTCATGTTCCATTTCATTATATTATATTCATGTGTGGCCATGTGAGTCGCATGTAATTTGAGGCCCCGACATCTGCTTTCATGGTAGAGAGCAGGCATAGCAAAAATAAACCAAACAGTAAAACATCATAAACAGTCCCCAACAAACCCACAACCAATGCCGCACCCTCAATCAGTCACAGACAACCAAAGCCAACAATGATTCACCTACCAGTACATAGTCTACTAGCTGTTTGGGGTGGCCCAAGTTAGGCATCTGTAGCCTGGATCCATGCGGACAATACAACAGAGAATTCACCAATCACACTATATAATAAAGGCGTCAACCCACCCACTCCCCTCTTCCTCTCGCCTGGCACCCACTCACGCAAAATAACCATCAAGTAAAGAATATGCCTGTGATGATCAGGAGCACTGCAACAAGTTTGCTGGAATTAGAGTGACCTGTGGGTTACCTCACAGTTCCTTAGGAAGCAAGGTAACATGTTAAGCACCCCCTAGTGTCCTCACATCCTCTTTGGCATCTCAGCCCTCCAGACCAGATAAGGCTTATTGATCCACCCCATCTAAAATCTCAGCCCTGCCCAGTACTGCTTGTGCCTTCGAGGGTTTGTCACAAATGTTTTTGTTGGATCAACATCTGGTCTTCCTTGTGTTCCATTCCCCTTCCTGGTCTGGCAAGGATGAGCAGTGGAAGTCTTTCTTCATCCCAAACCAGGACCTTAATTCCCTCGGCGTCAAGAACAAAAGAGTCTTGCTGTCTGAGATGACCCTCAGTTTCACTGGATATAGTAGTGTTTATTTGAAGCCTATGATGTTTGAGATGCTGTTTCACATTCCAAAACGAGACCCGCAGTTTGCATACAGCCACCGTGTAGTTTAGGAAGATTTTGACAGTTCTGCTGTTGATATCCAGAGGCCCTTAGTTCTAGCAATCTGTAATATATTGTCTCTATCTCTAAAGTTAAATGTCATGCCACCATCGGTCATGGCGGGGCACACGGAGCAAACTGTTATGCACAAAATACCTATCACTGGCTCACTGGGATTCTCGGAATGGCTATCCTTTATATTCGAGATGCCCTTGCCATGCCTCCCTAATATCCAGACAGCAAAGGACTGTTCTGGGCTGCCCCCATTCTAAGCGGGGGGTAAATGATGTGCAGTGAACCAGGTGGCCAAGTGGAGCAAGGCGTGGTGTTTCTGTCCTCCCATGCACCTAGGCCTTATCAGGGAGCATCAGCACTTAGCCCCACAGTGGAGGTCCAACCCGTGTGGGCCAGGATCAGTCCACCACATGTGGTGCACAACTCCTTCCAGCTGTTGTGATATGGTAGCACCAGTTGCAGCCAGCTCTCACTGATGGGGCACAAATGCCTCCCCACCATGGGCCCTGTATTGCTCTGGGCTGGTGGCACTGACCCAGGGTCTGCTGGGGGTGTTATCTCTGGCTGCACATTACATTGCCACTTCCACCTGAGGGTAAGGACTGCTCCTGCACCGTCATGCATCTCTATTGCCTCGAGTCCCTGAATCCAGGCCCAACACGTCCTATAGACTGTGATCTGCAGTTCTCCGATCACACTGGCGTTGTGTGCCCCGCCAGAGGCCCTCACCTCGATATCGCCCTTGGGGCTCCGAATCCCCTCTGGGATCAACTGGGTCACTCTCAAGTCACCAGCTTGTAGAGGGTCAGCCGCACACAGGCCTGATGTGCATTGCAGGCCGTGGCTTCCCAGCTGCTAGGATATCGGAGGCCCACTGAAATCACTGGCGAGTTCAGGGGGAAGCAGGATTGGCTCCTCGAATCGGGTCACTACTTCCTGCACCTCAAATCACCAGTGTGCATGAGTATAGGGCCAGATAATTGCAGCAGCGGGTCGGAGCTTACGACTAGGAGACCATCCCATCTGCCATCTCGGACACGCCCCCATCACTGTTGCACTTAAATGCAGGCTGGGAGCAGGAGAAACTATATCTGGAGTGCTAACCGCCCTGAAATAGCGGGACCAGCAATATGGCTGTTAGTCTGGGATGGGTATAAGCACAAAGCATCATGCTGAAACACAAAAGTTAAAAATAGCCTCAACAAAATAAAAAGGCCCGGACCTACAACAAATTTTCCCAATTCAAGCAAACAATGTTTTATTTTTAAAAGATCTGGCAAAGTGGTGCTTCAAGACACCCTACCATTGTCATTGGTATTCAAATCTTGACTTTTATTACTGTTTCGTCATTATTGCAAAAATGAAATGTTTCAAAGCTCTAATAAATTTGATGAGGGAAGATGTGAGTCCCAGGTCAGGAGGGACTAACGCGGCGAGCTAGGCTGCGGATGTATACTGGTTGTGGCTGCTGAATACTTTTATTGCTGATTTTAATAGCATTCTGTTAAATTTACTTTGTTTTGTGTAACGCTCACTCCTACCTGTACTTCGCCTCGCTCGTGACCCCGTTCCGCCCCGGCTCTGTGCCGTTTGCGCGGAGGGTCAGTCAGAGGAGCGACACTTCCTGCTTGCAACACCACTTCCGCCCTGCACCCAGTCACCGCAGGTTAGCGGTCTAGTGTTGCCGAACTTGCGTGTATTTATCCCCGCTTCCAGCACCCGGCCAGTGACTAACGCGGCGAGCTAGGCTGCGGATGTATACTTGTTGTGGCTGCTGAATACTTTTATTGCTGATTTTAATAGCATTCTGTTAAATTTACTTTGTTTTGTGTAACGCTCACTCCTACCTGTACTTCGCCTCGCTCGTGACCCCCTTCCGCCCCGGCTCTGTGCCGTTTGCGCGGAGGGTCAGTCAGAGGAGCGACACTTCCTGCTTGCAACACCACTTCCGCCCTGCACCCAGTCACCGCAGGTTAGCGGTCTAGCGTTGCCGAACTTGCGTGTATTTATCCCCGCTTCCAGCACCCGGCCAGTGACTAACGCGGCAAGCTAGGCTGCGGATGTATACTAGTTGTGGCTGCTGAATACTTTTATTGCTGATTTTAATAGCATTCTGTTAAATTTACTTTGTTTTGTGTAACGCTCACTCCTACCTGTACTTCGCCTCGCTCGTGACCCCGTTCCGCCCCGGCTCTGTGCCGTTTGCGCGGAGGGTCAGTCAGAGGAGCGACACTTCCTGCTTGCAACACCAATTCCGCCCTGCACCCAGTCACCGCAGGTTAGCGGTCTAGTGTTCCCTCTCATAAGTATAAAATGGCAATATGGCGGAAGCGCAGCGGACGAGCGCAGCGGGAGCGCCGACTTCGCGCCAAAGTCGCGCACAAGTCAAGCCCGTCTGCGCCCGTCCGCGGCCGACCGGGCCCAGGGCCCCGCCGTCATGCCCATTTCATTTCTTACTCCCCCACTGACCTTCATAAACTCAACCTCCCAGGGCCCATCTCTGGTCGCGCCACCAGGGCCGCCCAACAATGCGGTATTCTCGTCCCCTCGAATATCCCTGTCCTTGAAATCCCCTCCTCCCTTGAACACTCTTCCACCCCTTGTACCTCCACGCTCCCAACACTTGCTCCTCTGAGGGTGCTGTATTTAAATACCCGCTCCTTAGTTCGCCATCAGCTCGAAGTTTTCCAACTATTGCATGGTAGCACCATTGACATCCTCCTCTTAGCCGAGACGTGGCTAACCGAGGACTCTGGCCCTGACATTCTCGCAGCTATCCCTGTAGGTTACTACATTATGCAAGCTAACCGTCCTGTCGGCAAGACCGGTGGAGGGGTGGCGGCCATTATCCGCTCTGAATTTAAAGTTTCGGAGCTGACGACGACCCCCATTCCCAAAACTGACTGTCTCACCCTCAAATTTTCCTCACCCAAATCCTCATTTGTCTGTGTCCTGGTTTATAGGCCCCCTGATCACATGCCTCTTTTTTCTCAACTCTTCGGCGAATCCATCTCCCAGCTCTCGATCAATCATGCCAATATCATGATCATCGGAGACTTCAATTACTGGCCATCTGACACTCACGAAAGCCATCTCTCTGCTCAGTTTACTGACCTGTTAGCAGGCATGAATTTTCACCAGCATATTAATACCCCTACTCACTGTAAAGGTCATATTCTGGATCAAGTTTGGACATCCAACCTTGATATCTCCCTTCCCTCTGTACTTCCCTGTTCCTGGTCCGACCATTATTCTATTTTCTTTTCTCTTTATCTTCACACTCCCCGCCCCCTCCTCTTATTAATAACTTATCTGCTCGCAATTGGAAGAAAGCCAATACAACCGATTTCCATACACTATTGGCTTCCTCCGTTCCAGCACCTACGATTTTGGTCGTTGACCAGGCTGCCCACCTTGAAGAATGGCTGTTATCTGCCTGTGACAAAGTTGCTCCCTACAAAACCATTAAAGCTAAGCGTCCCCACGACGCTCAACGGTGGTTTTCTGAGCAGCTTAAGGCTGATAAACTTGCTCTTCGGCAGGCAGAGCGCCGTTGGAGACGCAACTATGATCCTCAGCTTAAACTGGTTTATGTAGATGCCCTGAACACCTACAAAAAAGCTATTCTATCTGCCAAAACAGCCTATTTTTCCCAAAAAATCTTGGATTCTAACACCAAAGCCAAAGACATTTTTTCTATCGTCAATGAGCTTTCCCTGCCCGACAGGATCACTCCCCAACCCCAACCAACCCAAACCTTGTGCGATTCTCTGAATTCTTACTTTATAGACAAAATAACCACTATCAAAGACAACATCCCTCCCCCCTCATCACCTCTTCCGTTACCTCTTCCCCCCATGAATCCTAGCCGGTTGACTCACTTTTCACCAATCTCTCGAAATGAATTCTCCTCGCTTCTTCTCAAGGTTAGCTCAGGTTCCCCTAATGACTGCTGCCCCCCTCAGATCCTTAGAGAGGCTTTCCTGGCATGCCCCGGCCCCCCATTAGCCTTGCTCAACAACTCTCTTGCTACTGGGGAGGTCCCTCGTTCTTTCAAACAGGCAGCTGTCATACCCATCCTTAAAAAAACTAATGCTGATCCTACCATTCTAAGTTACTATCGTCCCATTTCCCTCCTTCCCTACCTGGGCAAAATTCTGGAGGCCTACGTCACCCGCTGCTTGAGTACCTTTATCGAGAATTCCTCCTTCCTGGATGCCCAACAAGCTGGCTTCAGACCCCTCCACTCCACTGAGGCGGTCATAGTGGCCGTCATGGATGCCTTGAGGAAAGGTGCCGACAATAACATCTCTCAGGCCCTTGTCCTCTTGGACCTGTCGGCTGCTTTTGACATGGTCGATCACACTATTTTGATCGACCGTGTCAACAACGCCGGCATCCAGGGGGTGGCCCTCGACTGGCTCAGATCTTTTCTGAGCCACCGGACTCAAGCAGTTCACCTATCTACCTTTTCTGCCCCCTACTCACCTCTCACCTGCGGGGTCCCTCAGGGCTCCGCGCTCTCACCCTTACTGTTTAATTTGTACCTACAGCCCCTTCTTGTTTCCCTCTGTAATTCTCCGGTCACTATTTTTAAATACGCAGACGATCTTCAGTTAATTTTCCCCATTGACCCTCTTCCTTCCTCCCGTTCCAACTTTCAATCCACTATGCTCAACATCGCTGAGTGGATGCTCCACAGCCAGCTAAAACTGAACCCCACAAAAACGGAGCTGGTACTTGTAGGGGGCTCCACTAATCCGTGGAATTCCACCTTTTGGCCCTCTTCCCTGGGGATTCCACCTAGCCCGGTCAGCACTGTGAAGAGTCTGGGGGTGGTCATCTCTGAGGACCTCTCTATGAGACCTCAAATCAACGCAGTCACCTCATCCTGTTTTTTCCATCTAAGACGGATTCGTAAAATCAGCAGGTTCCTCACTAGAGATGCCCTAACTCTAGTCATCCTAGCACTGATCACCTCCAGACTTGACTATACCATAATAGTTGTATGCCGGAATTCCATCAATCCATCTCCACCGGTTACAACTTATCCAGAACCAGGCAGCCCGTTTGATTTTCCGCCAGCCAAAATATCAGCATGTCACCCCTCTTCTGCGTAGCCTTCACTGGCTCCCCATCACCAAACGCTGCACCTTCAAACTGGGCTGCATTACTTTTAAATCCCTATCTGACCTAGCCCCTGCAATCATTTCTTCCTGCCTGACACGGTATGTTCCTCACAGAGACCTTCGCTCTGCAACTCTTAATCTCCTTGTCATTCCCAAAACCAGACGCAAAAAGCATGGTGGTCTGAGTTTCTCTGCCATGGCCCCCACCACCTGGAACTCCCTTCCAACTGCACTCCGCCTTTGTCCCAACTACGATCACTTTCGCAGACTGTTAAAGACCTACCTGTTTCAGTCAGCATTTCAGTAACTCCTCCACCCCAGCTGCCGTTATGTCAAGAGCGCCATGAAACCGTTGGTGAACGTGCGTGGTACAAATATTTTTAACGTAACGTAACGAGGGTGAAAAGGCACCACCGGAAGGGACACCAGCTCCTAATGTGGCAACAAATGTAGTGCTCCATACATGTTTCTGGCTTTGTCAATGGTACGAGATCACTAAAAATAAATGCCCATTTAAATTCTCACAATACAGTACTTAGATTTAAAGAATATTGAAAATTTTTGAGAAGGGTTTTATGAAATGAAGCAACCTCCTAGACCTACCCATTAAGAAGCATTATATGCTTGGGAGAGCGATTCATGCTAAGGAGAAAGAGAAGCACCAGAGTAGAGCAAGGAGAGCTGTGCAAAATTATGTAGATGCTCATTGAGATGAAGGGAAGCAAAGAATGTACCTAGCTATAACTACTGAAAAAGCTCAAAATATTGGAGTCAGGGAAATAATAATGAGGAAGCTACAAGAAAAACAAACACTGATAGTGATTCAGGAGATGACATTTTAAAACCTTTGTTGTCCCCACATCCACCTCCATATACTGCCCCCACACAATAAATAAGATGCAGCTAGTGCTATGGTGGCTACAGCCTGTGTTGATCCAAGCATGATTCAGATTAATAGACCACTTCCAGCACTTTTGATTGTTTCAGCACCTACTGATGCAGCCCCTACTGTAATTGCTCCAGTTGTTACCACTTCAGTTGTGATTGTGCCTGCCCCATTGTCTAAAGTTGTATCATCGCAGACATTGGCAATGCCAGCTGCCAATCCACAAATAAATATTGTTTGGAATACTGTTGTTCAAGGTGCTGTAGGAGAAGTAATTGTGAGAGGGTTCATTCCACCATCGCAGAATTCACAGATTGTTGCCTAGACACCACCTCAAAATGTTCAATCATTTATCATTTAGAGAAGAGACACTTGTCTTTCTGACACCAATTGCACATGGAGAAATAGGACCATTTGATGATGAATGTTTCCCCAATGGCTTAAGGAGACTTCAGAAAATAAGAGAGCGGGAGAAACAGAGACCATCTATTCGCAAGGAAAAGGCAAGACCCTTAGATGTGCCAACACTGAATGCAGATTTAGAAGAAATGACTAAAGGCTTTTAGATTTTTCACATCAAAATTAATATCAGGAAAACAAACTGGTGTATGTAAGTAAAGAAATTAGAAGATATGCACCTGCAATCCATGATAAATTAACTGAATTTGCAATAAAAAATAAGCTAGACCTTTCTAAGAGTGTTCTCTTACAGAAAAGCTTCAATCCACAATTAGACAAAACGACAATTGTATCAATGAGGTCTTCAGGGATGAGATTACACATTTCAGAATTAGTCATATGCAGCCATGAATCATGTGATTTTGACAGGTTAGAGAGTAAGTGGGCAAAGCAACAGGGAGAGAAAAAGAACCAAACAGTGTTAGGTTTAAAATTCTTATCCCTGCAACACACTTGTTTCATGCTATATTAGGTTAGCAGTGTGTGGTTAAATGTATACCATTTGAATTCACATTATGCAACCCACTGAGTTATCCCCGTAATGTGCAGGATTCAGTTAGCGAGTGTGACTCCATTTTGCATTTCGTAATCCCTAATAGGCTGCTTTGACTGTGCCTGAACTAGGCCCTATTACTGGTTTTGCTCGCCACAGCAGAACACTGTATTTTGGTATTATTTTCTCTTCTGTTCAAGGCTGTTTCTTGACTTACTGATGAATAGGCTATTCTGCCCTTGCATACCTATGCAAATGTGTAGTTTCTGTTCCCACATTAGGAGATGCTGAGACCCAGCAACATGGCCTTGGATCCCTGATAACATGTAGCCGTCTAGTAGGTGTTAGCTCATCCTACTGTGACTCTTTGTTTATGTTCGGTCCAGGCCGGTAGATTTCCATTGTGGGTGTGGTTGGAGTCTTATCGGGCGAATGATTATCCACGGTAAACCGTTGGGGGGCCAGTGCCTCGGCAGACATCTTAGGGTGCAGGTCATGATGGACTCCTCTTCAGAGTATCTCAAATAAGGATGTAAGTTTATATTCTCTATTTTTGGGAGTCATAGCAAGTGGTTGTAAGTAACCCGGGTGCCCCCTAAGGGCCACTTCCCTCAGTTGGCGCCTGAACAGGGACCCCGCAAGGTGATTTGCAGGGTCAGGGTAGCAGCCGGTTGGTCCGGCGGATCGGGGTACCCCACACTATTGAGGTTGGTTCTCGCAGCTGCCACTCCCCCTGATCGGGCGACTCCTCGTCTGGTGGTCATCAGTTGGGATCCTGAAAAGGCGAAACCTTGGAGTTGACTGTTTGGTCTGAAGAGTCGGCAGTGGTGAATAATTTGACTCAACCTGAATGCTCCAGGTGAGTTATTTAATTCTTGGAAAATGGCACCATTCTTGAATGACACGAGCCTGCGGGCTGTGTCCTGATACAGGCTCTTGACAGCCTCGGTGCAGTTTTTAGACTGCCTTGCTTGAACCGCACAAACCGACGGCCTGTGTCTTGGTACAGTCTTTTGGGCTGTTTCGGTTTGAACCTGGTGGGTTTGCGGACCCTTTTAAAAGATACAGAGTGTTTGGGAACAATCTGCCAGAACAACTGGTAATTTGGTTTCTCCTTGCAAAAGGTCTGGGGCCTGTCTTCCTGAGCTTGGTACAGTCTCCAGACTGCAGTGGGTGGTTTGCGGACCGTTTTGTTTTGATTCTTGAACAATTGTACCTCTTGTTTATTTTTTATTCTATAATTTTCGTTGATGTTGTATTTGTTCATTGGTGACAGTGTATGTATCTTATATTAAGATGCCTTGTTTAAGTAAGTTCAGTTGTTTTGGATGTCGATGTTGTTCTACTGATGCCCGATTGGAAGAGAGTCAGCCTGCACCTCACCAAATTTAAACGTATACGTGAAACACGGTATTGGCCCTAGTATGTTTAGCACGTTGTGGCATAAATATATGAGGGACAATGCTGAGCTGCAATGGCCACTTACAGGTTCGTTCGATGAACAAAAATTGAATTTCTTGCAGGATAAATTGTTCGCTAAAAAGAGCATGCAGTCGATGTTTGATTCTCTAAGAGTATGGCAGAAAGAAGCAAAGCAGTGACATATGAGAACAGAGAAAGAGGCCCGGAAGAGACAGACACAAACTATAACTCAGAAAGCAGTAGCCTATGAAGGAGAAAAGATAGGGAAAGGCATAGAATGCGCAGATGGAAAGTTTCGGTTACAGACAAATAAATGTTATGTTACAAGAGAGGAGGGCAATGATTTTGTTGAAGAGCTATTGGATTCTCGCCCTCCTCCTCCTTATGCCCCTGAACGAAAAATACCCGACAGTTTCAATGTAGAACATAGAAACCTTCTCAGGCATCTCACTGATAAACCTGGCTCTTTTAAACCAACAAAGAATAAATTGGCACAGAAGCTGTAATATAAAAGACATCTTTTATTCACCTCAGATGAGGTAGACTACGTCACACAGTACCCTCAGGAAACTGTCTGAGGCAGTCTAAGGAGCACAGAAAACAGGGACTTTATATATGATTAGATTACATTAGTCAGCATAAAACCAAGGGGAGGTCCTGGCACATGTAAGCATGCAAAATGACTAATATAGGTATACAAGATTTGCTTGCTCAGCATAGTGGGAGGACAGTTACTTCTCCCTACATCAGCAAGAATAGCATGACAGTTATATACTAGGAGCAGGTGCATTCTACTAGCTAGGCCCCTCTGAGCATGTGCAAGGCTCTGGAAGAGGGAAACAGGATATGGTGAGCACATGGCTACCTAAAATGACTGCCAAGTTCAAAATGGCTTTCAGCTCATGCTAACAAATCCCTGCAATCTTCAACACCAACATCTCAGTCTTAGGCCCCTAGTGCCGCTCTCTCCAGTGCTTCTGTTTCTAGCACTACTGCCTCGACCCGGCCCTACTCGCTTCTCCTCTACCCAAGCCAGTCACAGGGGTGGGTGATGTTAGCTCTCCTGCCCTGTCTGCTGGTTCTGTATCGACTGCTATTTCCCTTTTCACCCCTACAGCCCTGTCTCCCTACATGATGATACATGTCTCTGCATCTGCCCTTTCCCCTGTGAGTGTGGCATCCCAGGGACTGTTGAATGTCGAAACACCTGCGCGTGGGGTGCATGAGGCAAATTGGGAAGCAGTTCGAGACCGCATGGAGAGAGTGTTGGTGTGTTCTGCTGTAGGTGATGAGGAAAAACAAATGGTGGCAAATCAAGCATCGCAGTGGGCTTGGAACTCGATCTACAGTGTGGAAGATGTGTGGAGTGCAATTCAAGATTATGAGCCACTCATACAGCAGTATGTTCTTAAGCACATGTCGGGCACGCTAATAGGACTGTGGGAACAGTGTTTTCAGGGTGTTCCCCGCAGATCATCTATTTTTTTTAAACTTTTTCTCGACTGCACAGTGATAATTACATCAGATCAGACTCATTTCCAAATATCACAGTCAATTTCTCCTTTTCTCCCCAACTGAACATATTGACCATTTGCATGAACTTCATGGTACATCATGTAGCCAGAAAATGCTATAAAACCTAAGACATTTCTCTAGTATGCTACCCCGTGATACCACATACAGGAGCATCTTTATCCATTACATTTTTAAGAACCAAATCAAAAACAGTAACCACCTTCCCACCCTCTCTCCCCACAACCCCACCCCTGCCCCACCCGTCTCCTGGTCGTGATAAATGCCCAGTATGTGTCACTCCTCGACCGTGATGTCGAACTATCACCTCACAATGCCAAGGTTATGAATAGCCTGCACGCTTGTGGGCTACCGCTCCTCCCGACTATACCTCCAGGCACACAATGTATTCTTGTTTCTGGCCTATCCGCCTGTGATGGTACCAATGTCATCTCTTCCAATTCCATCAGCATGATCTCCCAGTCCTGTGCTATGGGATACTTCCGCCGGCCCTTCTCCTCCTCCCGCCGAAGCGCTGCACCCTCTGCTCTGCCCCACCTCACCAGGTCAGCCTGCCACAAAGATGTTCTGGGTGGCCTGGGGTACTTCCATCTCATCGTCAAAGCTCTGACTGCTAATAACAGGGCCAAATCCAGAAACTTCAGTTTAGCTTTTAGTGTTTTAGAGCGTTTACGGGACCCCACCAGGCAGTACAAAGCTTCCTTCGGCACCGGCAGGTTAGTAACATTACTCCGTTAGTGTGGACAGGCCCATAATATGTAGAGAAATCCAGCCTCATCTTCTCTACAGCGTGGGCAACAGTGGGGGGAGTCCAGAAACATTCTGTGTAACCTCTGGGGGGTGAGGTACGCCCTGTGTAGTAACATTACCTGTATGAATTTAAATTTAACATTCCTCGACACCCTCTTGGGATGCTCAAGGACGGTCTGCCATGCCTTATCAGGCAGTACCTCTCCCGTATCCTGAACCCAGGTAGAGAGTGTAATGGCTGCATGTTCCCCGCAGATCATCTATGACATACGGGGCAAGGTATATGCTACGGGTATGGCTCCCAATTAGGCTTTTAGTAATGTAACAATACTGGTGAGTTACTGTGGCAGATTGCTCCAAAAGGTTCTGACAACAGGGACACAGCACCCCATGAGAGAGGTCAATACCATGTATCATCCTGAAATACCTGAACTGTGTGACTCCGCGGACACTGTAATTAGACCAGGAGTCGATCCTCGGTTTCAGGAACAGTGTATCTATACTCCTTGGAAAACGAGTGAGGTCCTATCCCTAAAGAGTGAGCTGCCAGACCCCCGGAAAAACCCAACTGCATATTATAAAGAATTGACGGATGCGGCCTCCTCCACAGTGATGACGTAAGCTGATATTGTTCTTTGGTCTGCTGGTACCGGTAGACGTAGGAGGCAGGTACATACGCAGGATCATGCATTGGAGTTAGGTGCACATGGGATGAGATCAAGGCATGAAGTAAGAAGCGTGAGCCCGGCGATAAACTAAAAGAGGAGCTCTTAGCTTTACTGTGGCGTATTATCACTTACATGCACTCCCCTTATCCCGCCAAAGAGAGTGGATTGGGATAAGTTGACTGCATGTCATCGGAAGAAGGATGAAAGTGTGTTGGATTTCTTTACTAGATTCGAAGGGTGTTTCTAGATTTTAGTGGTCAGGACCTGTCACAGGAGGGGCGTGTTTGTTTGTTTGTTAACAGATTTGTCACTAATTTGCTTCCCGAGATTGCAACCAGGTTCCAGGCTTCAGAAAGTACTTGGACGACCTCATCCCCATTAGTGATGTTGAGTATGGAACAGTACTACGAGTATAGAGCGAATGAGGATAAAGAGAAGATGGAGAAAAAGTCAAAGGATCTGAAGACGAGGGTGTTGATGCAGCAGGTTGCGAGGGGGAGAGGCAGAGGTTCAGGTTTGGCTCAGCAGTTACCCAGGTCCAATAGGGGTGATGCTTTGAGTGCGCCCCTTGGGCTTAACCAATGTAAATATTGTAAGCAGGAGGGACATTGACGGAATGAGTGTCTGGAATTGTTGCAGAAAGGAGAGGCCCGAGAGGTCGAGGGTTTAGAGGACTTGAAAGAGGTGGAGGAGGCCGAGGGGGGACGCAGTCATAGGATACATTGTACAATTGGCAGAGTGGGAACTATTTTGACGACCCCGAAGTCAACAGTACTATCGTGAAGACTATGACATGGATGAGGTGACGGGGTTGTCCCACAGCTAGGACAGCCAGGGACAGGGCAAGGGACCAGTTCTGGTGCCTATAGATCAGCGCAGATCCAACGTCACTGCTGACTTACAGGGCATCACAGAAAACTTTCTATTTGATACAGGGGCTATGAATAGCACTGTTTCCCATTCACTAGTCCCCGGGGCAGCTCTGTCTGGCCAAAATAATGTTTTGGTGGGTTTCTCAGGTGTGCCGGTTGTTAGCCCCATTTCCAAACCTCTTGTTTTGACTATTGGCCCCTTCACAGTTAATTCATCATTTTTATTAACATCCAATTGTGGGTAAAATTTGTTGGGATTGGATTTGTTAAAAAGGTTACACGCAACAATATTTTGTTCTCCTGATGGTGTATACATGTCTATTAGACTACAGGTATCCAGTGCAAAGCAATTCTTTGCAAAAGATGCTCCCCTCCCTGCAGAGTTCAAAGACGTGCCACACACACTTAGGGCCACAGGGGACACAGATGTGGGGTTGCTCCAGATCCCACCAGTCTCCATTCAGATAAAGGACAATGCCAAATTTCCACGTATTCCCCAGTACAAGATCATGCAGGCAGGAGAAAAGACTTTATTACAAATAATACAGGATTTGATTAAGTCTGGTGTGGTTG
Source organism: Lissotriton helveticus (assembly GCF_964261635.1). Taxonomy (NCBI): domain Eukaryota; kingdom Metazoa; phylum Chordata; class Amphibia; order Caudata; family Salamandridae; genus Lissotriton; species Lissotriton helveticus. Next base: position 890,809,140 of record NC_136063.1, on the reverse strand, counting down.
AAGAGACAGTGGTGAATGTGTGTTATAGCCTTATTCTTAAAAAGATACCCTTGGATTCTTCTGATGCCCACCCTGATGTTTACCATTTTGTGATCGACCTTGGAGAGTTAAATAAGATCGTGGTTCCCCAGTACCCTGTGGTCCCGGACATTACCATGATCCTGACAATGATTCCCCCATCAGCAAACTTCTTTTCTGTAATTGACTTAAATAATGCTTTCTTTAGCATACCAATCCAAACAGATAGCAGATATCTGTTTGGATTTGCAATAGCTGGTTGGAGCTTTAGAGTCTGTCTTGCTCCACAAGGCTATACCGAAACTCTAGTATTTATAGCCAAGCTTTGAACGCTCAATTTGATTCTTTGGAAATTCCCCCTGGTAATGTGCAGTTGCAATACATTGGCAACCTCCTTGTGGCTTCAGACACTGAGGATGGTTGCAAAGCCGCCACAGTTAAATTATTGTTGCATTTGGCCCATCATGGACACAAGGTTTCACTCTCGAAATTTCAATATTGTCGACAGGAGGTCACCTATCTAGGTCACCTACTGTCGAAGGAGGGTCACAGACTAACACCTGAATACATTGCTGCTATTACTAATATGCCTGTTCCTAAGACCCAACGCGAGGTAGGCGTGTTCATTGGGATAACTTCGTATTGTCGACACTGGATCCCTTACTTTTCCCTCCTAACAAAACGCCTTCTTTACCTGACCACCAAAGATGTGCATGAACCCCTGCCTAGGACACCTGCATGCCAGCCAGCTTTTGAGCTATTAAAGTTTGCCCTTTGCTCTGCTCCAGTGCTTGGTACTCCTGATTACCAGAAGCCATTTGTGCTCTACGTATATGAGGCAGATGGTTGCATGCTTTCTGTTCTAACACAGGGTTTCGGGGGTAAGCAGAGACCCTGCGCCTACCTCTCTGCCATGCTCGATAACGTCGCCAGAGCTCTCTCTCGAGCTGTGTGAGAACTGCGGCGGCAGTGGCAGATTCTATCAGATAATTGGCAGGGCTCTTCCTTGATACTGATCTCACAGTATTGGTACCTCATGCTGTGGATAAGCTATTGAATAAGACAAAGACGCAGCACCTTACTAGTGCGCGTCTGACTGTCTATGAATTGACCTTCTTTGCTCTGCACATTACCATCAAACGATGTGCTACTCTGAACCCAGCCACATTATTACCCCTCCCTTCGGAAGAAAATGTCAATGATATCTGTGATTGTTTATTTCGGACTGAGGACGAAACGAAAGGATGGGAAGACCTGATTGATGTTCCCTTATCTGAACCCCAAGGGGAACTATATGTTGATGGGTCTTGTTTCAAACTACCAGATGGCACCACCACTGCATCGTATGCAGTCACAACATTGTACACTGTAGTTGGGACATCCCGTATCCCACACCAATCGGCCCAAGCTGCAGAGTTGGTAGCCCTCCTTAGGGCTTGTGAGTTCAGCAAGGGACTGGCTGTTAATAGCTACACCGACAGCCAGTACGCCTTTGAGGTGGCCCATAATTTTGGGCACCTCTGGGCTGAGAGGGGGTTTTTGTCTTGGCACGGACTGCGAATACAGAACAGCCCATTGATACATAGATTGCTGTCCGCATTGACACTTCCCAATAAGTAAGCAATAGTGAAATGTAGTGCTCATAAAGCCATTACAGATGATGTTGGGAGGGAAAATGCATTTGCAGACCAGACAGCTTAGGAGACAGCTCGATCAAAGATGAGAAAGATGTTTGGGCAGGTCCTGCTAGGTGGGTTCCAGACAATGGAATGTTCGAGGACACATTGAAGAATGTCAGGGAAATTCATGGTGAGGTGACTTTAGAGGAATTGGTAATGTGGGAAGAGAGAACAGGTCGTTTGGATGAGGATGGGTGTTGGACTGACTTGTCTGGGAAGCAGCAATGATTGCTGCCAAATTGATATGTGCTCCCTATTGTTACCATGGCCCATGGCCCAGCGCATATCAGTGCCAAAGGAAAATGCAAGCTACTAGACCCAGTATGGCAGAAGGATAATATTGCTAAGGTAGCCATACACGTAGTGAAGCATTCTATTATTTGTTTGAAACATAACCCTGGGAAAGGTACTCCTACTCCTGCTGGTAACTTTGCCCCACCTTCCTTCCCATTTGAGGTTCTCCAGATAGATTTAATCAAATGGAACGAGTTAACAATTTGAAATATGTGCTAGTAGTGCTTTGCGTATTCAGTTAATGGATTGAGGCTTACCCCATTAAAGAGAATACAGCTATGGCGACGGCGAAGACACTTTTAAAAGAGTTCTTCCCACGCTATGGATTGCCACGTGTGATTTGGAGTGACAATGGAAATCACTTCAATTCAAAAGTCATTGAATTGGTGTGCAACGGCTTCCATATTAAGAAGAAGTTTCATGCAGCGAACCACCCCCAGTCAGCAGGTCTGGTTGAGAAGTACAATGGTACTCTCAAGCTGAAACTAGCAAAGATTCAAGAAAACACAGGATTGCGATGGCCAGGTGCATTACCCTTGGCCTTGTTATCTACCAGTGCATTCTAGAACAGGGTTGTCCCTGCACAAAGTGGTCTTCGGACGACCCGCTAATGTCTGGGGCGTTCTGAGACCCAAGCACTTTTCCAAAATAGAGTACCCCCTGCTTGTAGACTATTTGTATGAGTTGTCTAAAGATCTTCGTTCTCTTCACCAACAGATACACGCCACATTGCAGCCAGCACCAGAGGTGCCCAGAGACTTTGTCCTGATCAAATATTTTCAACGTCGAAGCAGTTTGGAGCCAAGGTGGAAGGGACCTCTCCTCGTGCTCCTCACCACCTGCACAGCAGTGAAAGTGGACGGCAGAAAGCACTAGATAGAGAGGATGCCACGCTTTGTTCCCTACTCTGACGCCCGATTGAGGTGGGCGTAGATGGACGAATAAAGTGACTCAGCCCTATTCGAGGCAAACCCACCAGAGATAAGGGCCGCCCCGGATAACACTGTTCCTAATACACCGGAATCTGAGTGTTGATGCCCACCTGACCTCGAGTTTCTGCCCCTTTCTGTTGACGAAATAGTGCCTGGAGTAACAAAGTATAACCTTAGGCCCCAAAAGAAGGACAGTGCACCAGCCGAAAAATGTAGGTGTTAGGGAGGTGAGTCCTCAGGCCTTGGTCTCGGGACATCACTCTCCAGCCAGCCAGCCAGCCCTCTGTGACAGGGTTTGAGCTTCCCCTCAGCGCGCCCCAGCTGTTTGTATTCTCTGCTTGTATTGTGCCCGTGAGCTAACCTTTGTGCCAGTGAGTTAAATTGTGCCTGTGAGTTAAGCTGTGTTTGTATGTTGTCTGCATTCCCTGCCTGCTCGGAGCGTGCACTTCCGGTGCCCTTCATTGCCCCCTCGCTGTGTTCCTGCTTTTCCTGCCATTTATTTATTTTCCATCCTGAGTTCCGCCCCGCTCCCGCCTCCCAGCCGCTCGTCCCCCCCCCTCCCCTACATATGCTGACCGCTGAGCAGTCGCGCAGTGGACAAACGAAGCGGGCGCGCCGCTGGTGTGCCAAAGGTGCACATAAGGCAAGCCCGTCTGCGCCTGGACCGCACCCAGCTCCAGAACCCCTGGCCCCAGTAAATGACACAACGCCCATCCCTGCACCCTCCATGCACTCATTGCCGGACAATCACGACCTGCTGCCCAGCCACCCCGAAGCGCACCGAAGGACCCTTCTCCTGCCAGAACTGCAGGTTCACCAGCATCCGGCCACCTACCAAAGAATCCAAATACCTCAGATGCATCCTTCTCAACACCCGCTCCGCCCACAAACACACCATTGAAGGGCCTGTTTGGTGCACTTGATCCACTAAGAGTAAAATAGTGTTTGTCGTAATAATTTTGCATTCCTTGCTAGTTTTATTTGGGGTGCTGTTCTTTCTAGGAGAGAAATATCCTGTGCATGCTTAGATAAGTACTACACCTATAACGCCTGAAAACATTTTTGGTACCTTAGCACCTCACAAAGAAGAACACCAGAATCCTATAAAGACAATGTTTTTATTCAGACGTTGCACCACATGCATGCTGTTTATAATACAACGAAATGTTGGGTGTGTGGTTTGTAACCTTCTGTCAAGCATCGCAGTGAGAACTTGCTGCCTATGCCCTTATCCTATGTTAATAGTTGTGCGGGATGGTTCAACTTACTTAGTTTGAGCTGCTCATTCTCTCAAGTTGACTCCTTGGAACACAGAGGCACCAGTTCCCATTTTTTGACAATGAATGTGTATTCCCATCATAGGTCCCCACCTGGTGTTTCCCCTGGCGATGGGCTGTTTGATTGAGTATTCTTGAGTTCTTGCCTCAGGGCGGCGGATCTAGGTAGAAAGGCCAACAGAACAGAGATGATAGAGATAGCTTTTTACTGTTCAATGTATCAGAATATTACCAATCCTTCCAAGCCCACAATAACACCAAAGGTAAGCCCATACTCCTGGTGGTGGTAGACGTACTGGCCCCTTTTTGTGTTCAAGGGGCAGGAGACATAGAGTTGGGGGACAGTAATGCAACACCACTTCCATATTGAGGATGCCCAAAAGTCTGCCCTTGATCCTGCCACCAAATGTTTATTTGTTTGTGGTTCTCATGGTTATGTGTGGCTCACTGAGGGATGGTCTGGGTGGTGCAACCTTTCTTACCTCCTTCCCCCAGTCTATAAAGCCATTCCCAACTATCACAAAACTCATTGCTTACAGCGTAGGGGTGTCCTAGCCCCCGAGTTAAGAGAGTAATCAACGCAGATGATATTGATCAGACAGATACTTCCTTACAGCAATTTGCTGACATAATGAAGGGCATTCTGCCGTTCTGGGGTCCCATATTCAATAGCCGTAATATTCGGCGCATGGCCAGAGTAGTTGAGGGAGTCATTAATACTACTGCAGGCATATTGACTAATAATACAATTGAGGCTTGTTGCTCTTCGAAATCGGATGATTTTTATTCGTTATTCTGGCTGATAGGGGTGGAGTCTGTCACATCATCTGCAGCATAGGCTGCGTGTACACTCCTGATAGTGCCCCTGCTGTATACTCTGCAATACAGAAATTACACAGACTTGCTTCAGAAATCCACCAAGATAATGGTTCATGGTCCCTCACAGGGTGGCTCTGGGGTTTATTGACATCATGGGTTTGGAAGATACTAATTGTCCTAATAGCAACCTTTCTTACCTCCTTCCCCCAGTCTATAAAGCCCCTCCCAACTATCACAAAACTCATTGCTTACATCGTAGGGGTGTCCTAGCCCCCGAGTTAAGAGAGTAATCAACGCAGATGATATTGATCAGACAGATACTTCCTAACAGCAATTTGCTGACATAATGAAGGGCATTCTGCCGTTTTGGGGTCCCATATTCAATAGCCGTAATATTCGGCGCATGGCCAGAGTAGTTGAGGGAGTCATTAATACTACTGCAGGTATATTGACTACTAATACAATTGAGGCTTGTTGCTCTTCAAAATTAGATGATTTTTATTTGTTATTCTGGCTGATAGGGGTGGAGTCTGTCACGTCATCGGCAGGATTTGCTGCGTGTACACTCCTGATAGTGCCCCTGCTGTATACTCTGCAATACAGAAATTACACAGACTTGCTTCAGAAATCCACCAAGATAATGGTTCATGGTCCCTCACAGGGTGGCTCTGGGGTCTATTGACATCATGGGTTTGGAAGATACTAATTGTCCTAATAGCTATCGCAAGTGTCATCTTTACCTGTTGCTTATGTATTAATTGCCTTCCAGCATATTGCACTTATTGTGTGAGCAAGCTCACCCCTACTCCTAAGTTCTCAGGACGTGATAACAAAGTCTCCACTATGATGATGCAGGACATTCAGGATATTACGCTCATCGACGAGCGCATTTTCGAGTATTAGTTTAATTTTCATATTAAGTGTGTTGCATTCTTTCCCAGTGTTACATGATTGTCACATGAGTACCTATGCATTTGCCCTCCCCCCTTAGAATTGTAAAGACCCTACTTGATAGCAAAATAACGCTTTTAGGGCCCGATGTAGGTAAATCTAATTTACCACTTCTAAAATACCGAATCATACCGATTCGGTATTTAAGAAGTGGTAAATTAGAGGGGGGGAAATGTCGGTAATTCTGATTCGGTAAATACCGAATCTGTAAGATTTGGTATTTACCAATTCTGTAAATACCGAATCGGTATCCCCCATTGATTCCTATGGGCCTTGAAGCCCATAGGAATAAATGTGGAATACCGAATCAGTATTTACCGATTCGGTAATTACCTATTCTTGCAAGGGTGCAGGGGGTGTCACTTTGACACCCTCTAGCACCCCAATTACAGGCTTGTGTGCCATGTGGCACACATACATGCCCTAAGGGCATGTCTGTGTGTCACATGGCACAGGTGTGCATGCACAGATGTGCATGCACACCTGGATTCGGTATTTTACCACCCAATTGGATTGGGTGGTAAAATACCGACTCTTGAAGGCCTGTGGCACTCTTCAGAGTGCCACCTACATCTCTATTTACCGATTCTGTACATTTACCGATTCGGTATTTTACCAAATCGGTAAATGTACAGAATCTGTAAAATTACCGAATCTGTACTTATGTAGCCCCCTACATAAGAAAACCATAATACCGGTCGGAAACGGCCGATTTCGGCCGTTTACGACCGGTATTAGGGCTCCTACATCGGGCCCTTAGCCACTTCTGCTAAAAGGAGGGTCTGTTAGGTTTGAAATTCCTATCCCTGCAATACACTTGTTTCATGCTATATTAGGTTAGCAGTATGTGGCTCAATGGATGCCATTTGAATTCATGTTATGCAACCCACTGAGTTATCCCTGTAATGTGCAGGCTTCAGTTAGCAAGTGTGACTCCATTTTGCATTTTGTAATCCCTAACAGGCTGCTTAGACTGTGCCTGAACTAGGCCCTATTACTCGTATTGCTTGCCTCAGCAGAACACTGAATTTCGTTATTATTTTCTCTTCTGTTCAAGGCTGTTTCTCAACTTACTGATGAATAGGCCATTCTGCCCTTGCATAATTATCCTAATGTGTAGTTTCTGCTCCCACATTAGGAGAAGCTGAGAACTAGCACTGTGGCTTTGGATCCTTGATAACATGTATCCATCTGGCAGGTGTTAGCTCATCCTACTGTGCCTCTTGGTTCATGTTCGTCCCAGGCCGGTAGTTTTCCTTTGTGGGTGCGGTTGAAGCCTTCTCGGAGGAATGATTATCCACTGTAGACTGTTGGGGGGCCAGTCCCTCAGCAGACATCTAAGGGCGCAGGCCATGATGGACTCCTCTGCAGAGTATTGCTAATAAAGATGTAAGTTTGTATTCTCTACTGTCTGACCGACTCTTTATTTTTGGAAAGGCATAGCAGGGTGATGTAAGTAACCCGGGTGGCCCCTAAGGGCCTTTTCCTTCAACAGATAGCAGTGAAATGAACAGTAAGCCACCAGCAGCACCCCCAGATGAAGATGAAGCTTCAACCTTCCCTATGGAGGAAATACCAGGTGGAGGGTATGTTCATGTACCATGAAGTAGAGGTAATCTTGCAACATTTCTGAACGACTTTCCAAAGCTGAGATAGAATCCTGCACAGCAATATACACAAGTTTTTGTGGAATTATTTGAATTCTTTCTTCCATATTGTGGTACTCAGTGATCTGTGGGCCGTTTATAAGATAGTGTGCAATACAAATGTACCTAGCCTCTAAGAGATCAATGTACTTGTGCACCTTCGTCTCTGTGGTGATGACCAAGTATGATGAGTTGATTACATTACTTATAGGAAAAGTTCCAGCTAAAAAAACATTGATTGGTTAAAGATCAATTGAAATACCCAAGAAGCTAAAATGAAATCAGTGCATGCTTACTATGAAAGATTTTTACGGGTGTTTAAACAATACCGCGGACAAACAAAATCATGAAAGGGGAGGTATGGGGAGTTTTAAGTCACAGTTCGTTCTTGGGGTATGACCAGAGATCAGTATGCACATGCAACAGAATGTGATTTGTTGGCAGACAAAACCTTCAGATGAGATCTTGAGGTATACAAAATACTTTAGTGATGAGCAGTAAATGGAGCTGAAACTATTTAAAGAGATTTTTATGTTTGTGCAGACAAATCTGGCTCAAAAGGGATTTTTTTTAGAATCAATCACATGGAGGAAATGTTGGTGAAAGGCAAGACGTTGGATTTCAGTCTTGAGGTAAAATGGTACAAGGTGAAGTTGGTGTTTCACAGGGACGAGGTAAAAATGTTTCAATTGACCCAAATTCAGTGATAGTCAGTCATAAGCTTTTATTCGATATGCAAGATATCTTGTAAGCACATTTGAATACAAACATTACAGTATCAAAAATAGAAAAACATGCCGTACAAGAAGCCAGTATAAAACACATTATAAGAGGGATAAAAGGGCGTGAAATGCCCGTTAATAAATTAGCTAAAAAATGAATTAAACAGCTACTGACAATCTCTTACAACGAATAAGCCAAAACTGCTTTAAAAATTTTGCTATTCCACACACTAAAGGGGGAGAAGTGTCTGTGGTTAGGATACGCAAGGCTACTTGGTGGTTACGTGTGCCCATATTACGACATAGAGGTTTCAGCCAAGAGCTCCTAGGCCTTGCATAATCCGGGCATTCGAATAGAACGTGGGCAATGGACTCAACCCTGCTCGGGCAGCATGCACAATTAGGGGAAGTGCGGCCCGCTGATGTCCATTTCGATACCACAGCACCTACTGGAAGGGATCCAACTCTGAATTTAAAATAAAGTGATCGATCAAAGGGGATGGTGATCATGTCCAGGTAGGGTTCAAAGGCAACAATGTCTTTAATTTGTAAAAAGGCAACCGTGGATTTGCAATGGTTGGAGTTTGTACTTAAGCGCTCCGAAATCCATTTCCAGTAAAGTTTCTTAACCACTTCTTTTGGAGGGGCTGAACGTGATGGCCAGCAATCTCCTAGGCCGATCTTCTCCAGGAGGTTTTTAGTTTCACTTAACCATCTTATCTTTGCCCAACCCCCCAGGCTCATTATATCCCCCAGGGCATCAGCGTAGGACTTTAGTTCTTCGGCCCTCCATATTCGTGTCCATAGTAGGAGCGGCCGGAGCTGGGCCTGGTCTTTGATATTTTTACAGCCCGTGTCCAACCACACTGGTACAGAGGGAGTGCTCAGAGGAACGGAGATAATGGATTTCAGTAGCTTACTCTCCGCTGTCACTAGGGTGTCCATTCGACAGTGGCCCCACAGTTCAGCCCCATACAAGGCTGATGACACAACTTTAGCCTTGTAGATGTCAATTACTGGGCTGAGAGATCTCCTAGGTGAGGCCCTGAACTCCCTCATGAGGGCTCCTCCAACTCTCCTATGGTTGAGGACCATTTTTTCAATGTGGTTTGCCCAGGACAACCTATCCGTAATTCGAATGCCCAGGTAGTCGAATTCCGCTACTTTTTCTAAAGGGATCGAGTTAAGTGACGGTGGGCGGCCCAGTTTCTTAGGAGGGTTTAGGACTAAGTATTTTGTTTTATCCACATTTATTGTTAGCCCTTTTGCTGTACAAAACTCCTGAAATCGTGTTAGCAATTTCTGTAGGCCTTGTGGGGTCTTTGAAATTAGGAGCGTGTCGTCCGCAAAGAGTAGGGTGGGGATGCGGACTCCTCCGAGGCAGGGGGCGTCGGCGGGTTCTTGCTGGAGATATTTGACCACCCCGTTCACATATAGCGAGAAGAGGGTGGGAGCCAAGACACAGCCCTGTCTTACGCCCCTAGACACTGGTATCTTCTCGGTGAGCTCTCCGTTCTTACCCCAGCGGACTTGTGCATAGGTATGGGTATGAAGGCTAATGAGAAGGGACAAGATGTAAGGAGGTAGTCCCATCTCATAGAGTACCCTCCAAAGCTCTTCCCGGGGAACCAGGTCAAAGGCAGTCTTCAGGTCTATAAAGGCCAAATAAAGACTACCCTTGCCTAGCTCCACCACCTTCCACCCCAATAGTGCCAGCCTAAACACCTGCTCTATTGTCCCCATACCTGCCCGAAAACCTGCCTGAAAGTCTGATAGGATTTTATTTTCCTCCACCCAATAAAGAATCCTACCAAGGATAGCTTTCCCGGCTATCTTTTGGGTGGAGTCTATCAGACTTATAGGGCGGTAATTCCCCGGTGTTTCCCTACACCCTTTTTTGTAAATCGGGACCACCACTGCCCCTTTCCAGGATTCTGGCACTGCCCCTCCCGCCATGATATCGTTCAGGAGAGCTGCTATAACCCTAGCCCACTCCGTTGGGAATGCCCTCATAAGGTCCCCTGGTAAGCCATCAGGGCCCGCTGCCTTACGCGGTGCTACCCAACCTATAACCCCCTCAATCTCTAGGGGAGTGAAGAGATCATAGGCAAGGGGTTCAATTTCACGTATAAGGTCCATCCCCAAGATCAGTTCCCCAATTGGAGGGAGATATAGATTCCCAAAGTGTTTTACCCAGTTTTGGGGCGGGATGTTACAGGGTCTCATCGATGCATCGGGTTGATTCCGTGTGCTAATGAGATTCCAAAAGGCCCTTGAGTCCCTGATCTTGCTAGCCTGGAGGAGGTCATCCCAAAAATTTTCTTCCCATTCCATCCTGGCAAGTTTGAGGGATTTGTTATAGGCCTTCCTAGCTTCCTGAATCACGCCACGAGATTTAAGTTTTACCGCCTCTACTAGCCTTGCCTTGTGGACCCTACAGGTTTGACTATACCAACCATCGACAGTTTTTTTTTATTTTTTATTGCCCGACTGGTTTGGATACATGGTAAACACATTGGTTAGGGCTACTACCAGGGAGACAAAAAGCCCGCTAGGTCCACCCGCCCCTTCTAGGGAGGTTCCAAGGGTTGTTACTGCCTGGGTTAAAAGGGATTGAATTTCCCCTACCTTTGCCTCGGATAAGACCAGTTTCGCCCATTTTATTCGTCTACCACAAGGGGAAACTTCGGACTCATCCGGGGATGGGGCTACCAGGTTAGTATCAACCCTATTTGGAGTGCGCCACCACTGGATCATACTTAAAGAGAGTGAATTGTGGTCACTTTCAGTCGAGGGGACCACCTGCATGTCCCTTACATAAGGCCATAAACATACGTCTATTAGGAAGTAATCCAACCTCGAGGAGTGTCCTGGCCTATTGTAGGTGTGGGCCCCCCCCCTATCCGAGGGCGTCCTCCCATTTGCTGCCCTCAAGTTAAATTCGAGACACAGTGAGTATAACTGGAGCGCGACTGCTGTCCACCTTCTAATCGGTGGGATTTCTAGTGCCGGGATCCCCTTCCTGGAATCCTCCTCATCTTGGTCGAGGGAGACATCCGAGCCCAAGGGCTCGAACGTACAGTTCATGTCACCTGCGACCAGTGTGCATGTTTTATGAGGGGTGTTGTTTAACAAAGTCTCGAGGAGTGATATTACAGGAGACTTCCTCCCGCCCTTTGTTCCCCGGGCATAGACATTATAAACATTTAAGACAATTCTTCCCCTTTGATCTAATAGGGTGATGTTTTGTATGTCCGGGGAGCCTGTGGGGAACTCCACTACTCTACAGTCTAAGGATGCAGCGACCCAGATGAGAAGGCCGCCCGATGGTCGCCCTCTCCCTGTTGGCGAGACTTGTGCTGAGGTAAAATAGGAAGAGAATCCCACCCTGTGAGCCGGGACCGAGCTCCATGTCTCTTGGAAGAGGCACAAGGAGTACTCATCAACCCAAGCATTAAAATCTGGTAGAGCCAGTTTTCTTGCAATCCCAGCCACATTCCAGCTGAAAACCTTTAGGACTAGGTCCGTCACAGTTGGAGTGCAGTTGGGCACTACAAAGCCCCTATCTGAGGGCCTCCTCTCAAGCATCTGGGGGGAAGAAGAACCCTGTGGGGGAGCTACAGAGGTTCCTATTTCGTTTGTGTGGTTTACTTGAGTATGTGGTACTCCTGCGGGCTCTACTCTGCTCCCAGTTTCCAGTCAGTGAGGGCCTGGTGCCCACAGTTGGTTCTCCCTAATACCCCCCGAGACCCCCACCCAGTTTTGGCCAGTCAACGAGGAACCGAGACTTCCTTCAATTGGGCTAGCATTTTGCCTGGGGTAAAAATAAGAAAGGTCTACCACCTTTACCCCCGGAGTCCCCATACTTTTAATCGGAGTACAGATCGATGGGACTACTCTTGAGTCTTGGAAGTTTATGATAATACAATCCCCGTCCTGTGTTTTTCTCCCCTGCCCTACCCAGCCCACTCTGCGGACACTTAAAATAATACCGTCCACACCCCGCGGAATTGGCTTATTCGCCTTCAGCCAGTGGATACACTTATTTTTAAGTGATTGGTGATTTTCCACCTGGCCATCCTTTAAAGGGGGCACGTCAACCATGACAGCAACGAAAGGTTGACAGTCTGGTGGGAGATTAACAGGGGGGATCCATCGCACTGGTTTGCTGGGGACCATCGAGGAGGTGGGGGGGGCTGTAGAATGGGATACAGACTTAGGGGCTTTCCCTGTTGCTAGCCCTTGTGTTGTGGAGCGTGCCCCTGGTTTTTGGGAAACTTCCGTTTTACCACTAACTAGCTGTGGCTGTTTTTGTACGGGGGGGTTGGATTTAATTGTGGCAGGTGCTAAGTGTAGTGAAGGTCCCTTGAGTTTTGGCCCGGAGTTGGGACGGGGAGGAGATTTAAGAGCTAAAATTGCTGGGTTTTTATCGACAACTTTTTTTGGGCCAGAAAGTGGTTTAGGGTCTTTCTGAGGTGATGGTTCGTTCCCCTTTGCGCCCAATTCCCTGTTGTCGGTCACTCTGGTTATTTGTTTAAAAGTTGTTTTAAGTGAGTGCAACCCATCAAGGGTTGATTGCTCTAATTTGTCTACCCTCTCTCCTAAACCCTTGACTTGCGATAGTAATGGTTTCAAGAGGCTGTATACCTTCTCAAGGATGTTTTCCAATGATGCTAAGTCAGAGAGCTTAGGGGCCTTCGCAGTGATAACGTCTGGGTGTAGCCCTGTAGGAGAGATCTGTGCATCCCTGTCTGTATCCATTACGTTCACTATAGGCGTGTCCCTTTTGGTTGTCATACTCATTCCTACATGGCTTCTTGCTCTTTGGTAAAGAGCGGCCTGACTCACTAGTCTACCCTTTCTGCGTTTTCTTGGCTTTTTGCTGAAAGGTCTAGTCTCCTGCCTGGTCTTGGGGATTTGAGAGTTGGGGGACGCCCTAACTGACCCCCCTTCTAATATAATTATGGTGGGTGCGAGAGGATTTGAGGACTCGGGGTCGCTAATTGCCTCGCTTTGAACATTTGAGGCTAATGATATGGACAGCTTGCTTGGGCCATCATCTACCATTGTAGCTATAGGGAGGAGCGTGGCCAGATTTTCTAGCCTATCTATGTTTTGCTCTACCCCGGCCAGCTGAAGGGGATCTGCAAGAACACCTGGGACACTGGTTGGGGAAACAGATTGGGGCCGAGTACAGGCTGGTGTAAGCGACTGAGCAGCAACCCCTAGAGATGAACGTCTTGAGGGGAGGTATACCTCCGATAAACGTCGCTCAGAGATGGCAATTTCCTTTTCAATCACCGCCGCCACCCTGGTGATAAACCGGTCCATAGTTCCTATTACTGGGCTAGCAGCAATTGACCCCTTGTCAGCTTCGCTCCTAAGAGGCTTACCAGAGCGAGTAGGCATGGGTACTGGAAACAAAACGGACGAGACACCTGGTGAAAGTACTCACTGTTGGTAGTTGGAAAGGGACGTGGCCCTGCCCGGCCTCTTCTGGCCCCTGACGGCCACAGACGGCCCCGCCCTTCTCCCGGGCTTCTCCCGCGCGCGCGACTCGCGGAGCGAGAGGGGGTGTCAGCCTTTTACTGGCGCCTCCGGGCGCTCTGTCCACGTCACCGGAGCGCCGCCGGCCAAAGGGTTGCTGGGGAGTGTGGTCCGATAGCTTCGACCGCCTCCTGCTGCCTCCCCGTCGTGTTGTGCCTCGCCGTTGCCCTCACGGCACTGCCCGATGGCAGAAATACAGGTTAGGTTTCCTGGTGTTCCCCCACTGGGCTCCCGGGGGGTCAGCCTTTTACTGGCGCCTCCGGGCGCTCTGTCCGCGTCACCGGAGCGCCGCCGGCCAAAGGGTTGCTGGGGAGTGTGGTCCGATAGCTTCGACCGCCTCCTGCTGCCTCCCCGTCGTGTTGTGCCTCGCCGTTGCCCTCACGGCACTGCCCGATGGCAGAAATACAGGTTAGGTTTCCTGGTGTTCCCCCACTGGGCTCCCGGGGGGTCAGCCTTTTACTGGCGCCTCCGGGCGCTCTGTCCGCGTCACCGGAGCGCCGCCGGCCAAAGGGTTGCTGGGGAGTGTGGTCCGATAGCTTCGACCGCCTCCTGCTGCCTCCCCGTCGTGTTGTGCCTCGCCGTTGCCCTCACGGCACTGCCCGATGGCAGAAATACAGGTTAGGTTTCCTGGTGTGATAGATATTGTAATGTTGAAGAGAACAACTGCTTGTCATTATTGTAACAGGCTGGTGCATTGGAAGAGAGAATGTAGACAGAATCCAAATCGAGTGATTAGTGATAGACAAATGCAAAGGGTCAGTCAATTGCAAATTCAAAACATTCCAGTACAGGTTTCAGCTCAATGAACACATATGCAAGTGCAATCACAAATTCTCATGATGCAGGTCCATAAAGCTCAGATGGCCCCACAGCAGATGGGTAGTCCCAGAGTCAATATGAATCAGGTACAAAGAGCAAATTCAAATCTACTCCAGAATCAGAGCCCTTTTTAACAGTTCTTTATGTTGGAGAACAAGAGTTTTGATTCTGACAATTCCCAATGATAGTGCCTGAGGGGGAAGGGAGATTGCGTACTTGGTGAGTCATTGAGCTAGGCCAAGGAGACCATATGTAGAAGGAGAGGCTAATGGCCACCAAGTGTCATTTCTTATTGACACAGGAGCAACACATTCTACTCTTCGAACAACGAAAGTCCCGGACTAACACCTCTTGGGAAAGAAGATGCTAGTTTTAGGTGTCACTAACAAACTAATAGCTAATCCAATTTCAAAGAAAATTCCTGTAAAAATAGCTTAGTTTGAGAAAAATCATCAAGTTGTCGTATGGATTCAAGTCCTGTAAATCTGTTTGGAAGGCATCTTTTGCGCAAGTTCGATTGGAATATTTACTCCACACCGGAAGGTGTTGGATTTCAAACACTTGATGAAGATTTTGGATTTAAAATGGCCAGCCAGACAAGAAGCAGCTGTGGGATTGTGTCCTGTGAAAATGCTGGAGAAGTTACCCCCTGATTTAAGAGATTCTGAAAAAACCAATGAAGGGGGTGTTACAGGGAAAGACATCGGACTAATCAAAGGTGAAAAAACAGTCTGAATAAAAACAGAACCAAATGCAGTTTTTCATAGAATATCACCTTATTTTCTAACACCAGAGACAGTACCTGGAGTAACACTAATGATTGAGAATGTGTTAAAACAAGGATTCACGAAATAAATTGTCAGAAGTCCTTGCAATTCGCCATTCATGGGTTTACAGAACCCATGATAAGGAAATATAGGAGTATACAGGATTTGCGAACATATAAACAACATAGTTGTCTCATGTTGTCCCATGGTACTGAATCCAGCAACAATATTATTTCAAATTCCCTGCTCTGCAGAGTGGTTTACCGTTGTTGATCTCTGTCAGGCCTTCTTCTTTATTCCATTGCATGAGGACAGTCAATTTCCATTCTCATTTGTGTTTGGAGATAGAGTTTTGTCTTGATGACGAGTTCCACAATGGTATATAGAAAGTCCTTTTATTTTTCAATCAGAACTTAAAATGAATCTTGAGACTCCGCTGATGCCTTGCAATCAGGTTCTTGTGCAGTAATAGAGTAAGAATCAAGAGCTGAGAATAAAGGATCTGTTGAAGCATCACAAGAGCAATCAAATGACTCAGGTGAAGGAACAAGCGTGAAAAGAGAAAGATCCCCATGAAGATAGGAATGGTAGGAGGCATTTGAGATCAAGCGTGTCAGTTGAACGAATACCACAAACCATCATCCAAGAGACAGGATCTAGTGGTACAAGAGAAGAAGAACAAGTTCAAATGCACACTATAACCAGAATATACCGTAGCCCATTGAAAAAAGGCAT
Source organism: Lissotriton helveticus (assembly GCF_964261635.1). Lineage (NCBI taxonomy): Eukaryota > Metazoa > Chordata > Amphibia > Caudata > Salamandridae > Lissotriton > Lissotriton helveticus. Next base: position 890,792,934 of record NC_136063.1, on the reverse strand, counting down.
TTCAATAAATACCCAATTGCATCATGTTAAAGAGGCCTCCCGATCTTCCAATATGGCAATATTACAGGGGTTTTCTTCCTAAATTCATCTGCTGACATTTAGCACAACTATGGCATAGCTCTTCAGCAAAAACATTCAGGCCCATAGTCACTCTCAATTGAGCGGAAAGACAACAAGCTCTTGCAAGGGCAATTCATTCTGCCATTTGTGAAAATGTAACACCCTCAATCCAAGAGGGTTGCACCACTTCTTGAATTTTGCAAACTGCATAGGCTACTCTCAGAGCTCCTTCCTTGTCTCTTAAATATAAGCCATCCACAAAAAAAACATAGTCAAGCTCATTGAGAAGCTAATTTGTTGATGTTGAGTAATGGCTTGGTGCATAAATCCATATCATCTAGACAGTCATGTTTCATCTTCAGTTGCAAGGGGATGTCCCATCACTATGCACTCACATCTTTCAGTATTGACACCAACTGCTGCAACAACTTTAATATAGCACAGCAGTTCTGTGACAATAGGGACAAATGTTGTTGAAAGATATTGCGCAGGTCGGCATGAGTTTTCATTCAACTGAGTAAACACTGAGAGGGTGCAACCCTCCTTCTCACAGCAAACCAATGTGAACATCTTACTGTAACCAGCCATTCCTAGCATGGGAAAAAGCATCTGGACCTCAAGAAATCAACTTTGCAACATTTGAAGGACTAATGTCTGAAAGCCTATTATGTCCTAATGAGAAAATGGCAAGTTCACATATTCCCGGGAGTTTGCTGATATTCTATTGGAGGCTGAAGAAGATTAAAGAAAATAATGTTTCAACCTAGAATTTGTGTTTATATTAGTGTGTGTTCCTAGCATAGGGAACATTCCTTTCCTGACATTCTGGCCGAAGACTCATCTTTGAAATTCTAGACTTCTTTACATGGGAGAATATTTAGCATAATTCTAAGTGTCTGCTGATTTATGACTGTGAATAATTACCAGTCTGACATGCACACACGTTATGCATGCACATTGATTCTCTCATCAAAAGGCTTCACTGGGTTTCTGAACTGCTCATTATATCAGCTTATTCAGAATAGGAAGTTTCCATTATTGAACACATTGTTTTATTCCTATTTTGATTGTGATTCTATCAAATATATTGTTCTATTTTATAATCAAATACCGATTGCTGCATTATATTAACTTTAATGCTGCAATCTAAAGATTAATGCCTAATGAATAAATAGATGAAAGACTAAAAGATTTCAAAATAGAACAAAGTTCCATACAACCAGTGACGGAGGTTATTTAATGATTACACACGAAGAATGAGATATGGAAAACGTCGCTCCCTCTGTACCAGCTCAATTACTAATGATCACTCTCCTACAAGTGTGACAATTGAGAATAATCAAAGCCCCCAAAGCTATATGAATGCTTGGGCGGCAAGTATTAGTCTCTAGAATTAATAAACAACTGTTGCTGTGCTCATATCCAAATTAGACAATCAGCACCACCATGCAGCAGACTGCAATAAAGGCCTGTGTTGACAGTTAAGTGCCAATGCTGAGCACCAAAACCCCAGGCTCAAGTTAAGCATTGTAGAATGGGTGTATTTGTGCCTGTAACTTTAGCACTTGTCAACCTATCTCAGCTGATCACAGAGCTTTCAGGTCTAGTCAGAAGTCATAAAATCAGATCAGAATTTGATAACTGTTAAAAAGGATTATGTCTGTGTCCCACAAGACCAAGGAAACTTATAGCATTGGGTAGGATATTAACAGATACCAGAGTTAAGCAATTGATAGTTGTTGTTTCATGTTCTAATCACTGAAGGTATGGTGATCAACAGGAAAAACAGGAAAAATCAACAATTCATCCCTTGGCTTGTAAAAAACTACCAACATGTCATGGCCATTGCAGTTTTGCTTTGCAGAAGTGAACTTCTACTTTTTTTCCCCTTTTTCGGAAAACAAAAGAAATTCCTAACTTTTACCCATGACCATGCATGGCAGCATGGCTAAAAATGCACCATTTCAGTGGCATATTTTTGCCAAAAATTCTAAGCAAAATCATACTGTAAATGGGAAGGCCACTGGGACAGCAGAGACCAAGTAAGGGCTACATGTTGCTCTAAGGCCCTATGCTAGAGTTCAGTGGTAAATAAAAATCCTCCAATGTGTGGAGAAAACTCTAAATAAGGTGTGACATCTTTAAGATTAATTTCCATTAGTAAAAACTAGCAAAAGTGATGAATTCAAACACACACTGCTTCCACGTGCCCGGCTTCTCTTAAAATCCCGAAGATAAACATACAGAAATGTTTCAGCATTTTCTACCAGGAACGATATAACACATGGGGCATATTATCAAGGACAGGTGATACATTATCGCCGCTTTTATCGGCAGGAAACTGCAGATAAAGCAGCAATAATGGCCTTGATAATATGCTCTATGAATTCCAATCGAAGCCCATGTTAGATGTGAACATAGATACTTACCATTGGTACTCCAGTGAAATCTCCGGCAAGCATCCTTCCTACAACTCCACCGGCAAGGTAAAATCTCCATCTTCCAGCTTGATCATCAGCCAGTACCACACAGCAGTTTCTTTCATCACCACGGTCCCCAACATTAATATCTCTTTGAGTTCATTCTGATCTCTGACTATTGTGTCTGTAGATTGGTACTTGCCTATCTGAGAGGAAATCATCTTTTCACCATCCACAGGGCTTACTGGACCCCTCAAAGTTTTTCAAAATTTGGAAAGGGAGGTGAGGATGCTTGTCTGAAATGCGGCAGCATGAAAGAAGACTATGTACATATGTTTTTGCACTGCCCAAAGATCCAGATATTATGGGAGGGTGTGAGTAGAGCTTTGTCTAATACTCTGAAGATTTAAATTAAGGAAAGCATTTTGTTGATTATTTTTGGATGCTTGGACCCACAACAAAAAATTGGCAAAGACCATGCAAAGCTGGTATTTTATGCTATATTACTGGCATGCAGAGAGATTTGTAAGCAATGGGTGGCTGATACCCCTCCCCGATGCGAGGATTGGCTACTACCTGTAAAGAGCATCGCCAGATTGGACATGCTGGATGGGGGGCATAGAAGGTATGAGTTTTGGTTAGCTTTACTAGGATGGATTGAGCAACGGGGAAGCCGGTTGGACCAGGGGTCCGATGATTAAGCCTAATCCGCCTCGGCTGGCACTTTTCTGAGAAACAGGGCTGCTCACAAAAAAAAGTGCTTTGAAGAAGGGGTCATCACAATCCTATGGTGGTACCGTGTAAATCCTCGTTCTTTCATTTTCCAAGAAAAGGGGCAGGAGAGTGGCTGTGTGTTGCCTCATAGATATAATTGATACACTTGCGCCGCCGGAGCATTAAAAAACATTATGCTCTGGTGGTGCAAGCCTCTCATAAATAAGCCCCACAGATTGCAAGTGAAATCTCTGACCAGCCCTTATCTCTAACTTTAACCTTTTGCTCAGTTCCCTGAAATTGTTAGTTGTAAGAGATTACCTCCTGAGCAAAGAGCCGGCCCTAAGCTTTTCTCTTGTAATATCAGCCTAGAACTGATTGAATCAGAGGAACACAAATATGTACTGTTTACTACTCTGCCTTGTCCACATTGTTCATCTGATCATACAGTAAAGCTTGACAAGAATGTTTGTGAATATTTGTCTTGTGGTTTTATGTCTTCATGTTATGCATTCTGCTGTTTCTTGTAATCCTGTATTTTGTGCTCAGTTGTAGCAATGTGATGTGTTTCTGTTTCAGTTTTGACTGTTTTGAGGTAGTGTGCCCTGTTACATTTTAATTTGGAAGTTCTATTGCTTTTTGTACATTATGATGTGTTCTGTTCTTTACTTCAGTATGTCCAAAAAGCTGCTAGATTTCCTGTCAGAAGCAGCAAACATGTTTAAAGTTCTTGTTAGGGGAAACCTTTTACAATTCTATTTAAGTGATAAAATAGTCCTGCTCCTGCTCTTCAACAATTTAAGACACCATTCAGCCCAAAACTGTGGGAGAGACTCTGGGGGTGATTTACTAACATTTTGCGCTCGGTTTGCATCATAATAGTGACACAAACCAGCACAAAATGTTTGCGCCGGAAATTGAAAAGAGTAACACAAAGTAGCACAAAGCACTGCTTTGCGTTACTTAGCATCAAGGCGACATTACATGGGCATTCCCATGCAATTACCCACCCTTTTTGATGCTAAGGCCTGTCTACCAAAAATGTGTTAAAAGGAGAAATGTTTTAATTTCTCCCTTCTATCCCAACTGTGTATGTGTGCTGCACTGTACAGCACGCATACAAATTAGAAAAAGTTTTAGAAGTTGTCTAGGCAAAGTAATTTGCACAGGAACATAACCCATCCAGTACAAGACCTATGCTGGACTCTCACACACACCCTTGCACAATGGAGCAAAGATGTGTGCTTGAAGCACGGCAGCAAAATGCTGTGCCTGCACTAGGGAGATGGGAGGAGAGAGCCATAACTCTGTAGATATGGCCCTCTCCTTCTCCCTCCCTGTCATGCAACACAACGCAGCATTTTTGGCTGCTGCACGGCTTTGGGTGACAGTTTAGTAAATCTGCCTTCATGTTAAATTAGTGCTTACAGTGATTTCATTATGTGATACGCTCTGGTGTCATTTAAATACTGAGACAACTTGCAAAGATGCAGATGTCTTGTGGCTCGGAGTGCCTATATACATTAACTTGTGTCGAAACACTTTTTTTAGAGTTGGACATCCTCCAAGCTAGACAAGCCACTTGTCCAATTCAAACTGTTTTTGTTTTTTTTTGGCTAGATGGTACTGAGGCCTCCTAGTCCTCCAAAGAATCTTAAAAAAAAGGGAAAAACGCTGAACGGCTGGGGCATATTTAGAGATTAAGATGCAGTGCTGTGCAGCAAGTCACTTTGATACGCCGTGCTGCACCAGAGGAAAAGGGCAGGAATGTGTGGTATTTAAGCAACATGGGGTGTTCCTGTACTTTCCACTTGCGCTGCTGCCATTTTGGCAGCCTAGCACCTACGCAGCCACCCTTGCACCATGGTGCAAGGGTGCCTGTTTTGTAGGCCGGATTGAGGCTTCTTCCTGCACACAATCAATACATAGAGGTGTTTTCCTCTTTCGATGTGTGCAGCAGAATGCAGCACACACAGAGGAAAAAATGAGGAGAAATGAATATAAATATATAAATATAAAATATATATATATGTTTACCAGGTTTGGTAAATCTAGGAATGCGTCAAAATCATGGTATTTAAGCGGGAACACCCACCGTAACACCCAACACCCATGGAACACCTCCCTTATGTAGAGGTATGCAACACATCGATTTGTGCTGTGTTACCTTACCCCAGATTTTTGAAGCCATTCATAGCCACGCAATGTGGCTTTGCATGGCTTCATAAATCTGACTTCGAGGCTGGCATCACGCATGTACCACTTTTCATGGAGCACACTTGACACAAGCCTCATGCATATGCCCCCTGGTTCCTTGCAGCTTACACAATTACCGGCCAAGCAGATGTGATAGCTTCTGCCCTTGACTGGTTCCGCCCACTCATGTTTGGCAGAACGAACGTGGTCTCGCTCCCCCTTTCAAGTGAGTTATCGGTGTGAAATCTAGTATACCCATAGGCTTACATTTTCCCCACATTTTCCAAATTTAAATATTTTACCACTTGGTGAGCTAGTGCACTCCTTTGGCTTCAAGAATTATTCATATGCGGATAGAACCCTGCTGGTTCTCAGATTGACTTCTGCTATTAATTCCATCTGTTACCTGGATTGTTATCTGAGCAGCATTCACAACTAACTGGGGTGCAACTAACTGACTGAAATTAATGGCAGCAAGAATCTCCATATTGGTGGGAAAGGTCACCTCATAGTCCTGTTCATCCTTAGTGCGTGAAGTTGCTCAGTGATGAAAATCTAGGTTGAGTCGGTGAGAGCCTGAACAAATGACCATAATGTATGAGATGAGAAGATGGAGTTTTCAACTGTTTCTGTGAAAAGTGGCCAAGTCTAATAAAACAATTGTAAAGTTGACTTTAATTGCTTGTAGAAGTCAGACAATGCAGGATGTAAAAGCCTCAGGAGGAACTGAAGTAATGGTAAAGAGGAGGAATCTGAAGTCACTGCACTTTCTAAAATGTATTATTATAAAACTATAAAAGTATGATATGTTCCTTCAAAATAATCACCTTTCATGTTTCTTATAAATGTAATGCTTAATAACATTCAGATGTCCCACTGGTCTATTTTAGTATTCCTCCCGCGCTGTACTTCAAAGTTATTGCAGAAGTGTTATCATATTTCAAAAATAGAACACATTAAACTTCATAAAACCACCTAAACTGAATCAGATTTAGCCACATGCTAATTAAATAATATAACTGCACAGAACTGTGTCATAAAAGCATTTCTTCAATCTGAGGTTGCCACTGCAAAATCTTTGGCCGCTGAAGTGATCTGCTAAATAGAGGGCAGAATCACTCAATTATTTCTGCGCATGGAACACCTTGAAAATTCAATACTGCTTCGCAGGGACAACATCAGTATGTTTTTGCATAGAAAAATGTCATCTGAGGATTCTGAACGCTCTGCCAAGAATACAGATTTTTCTGTAACTGCGACACTTATGGGAATATTTAGACTTTGATAATAATTTCAGGTACAAAACATTCCATGGCAGCTGGGTGCTAATACATTTAGTACAATTACTGGTTGGAGTAGAAGAGGAGAACAAATGCACACATTTATTTTGCACCACTTTTGCCTGTGCTGTCACTCCTTGTTTGTAGTGTTGTGCTCACTTTTAACACTATCTAAAAAGGTTGGTGACACTGAATTCAAAACACAACTGAAAAGAAACAGCACTATGCTATTGATAAGCGACAGTGCAAAAATAGGCACCCATACAATTTTAACTTCTAGTTGATATTCTTACATGAAGGGCATTTCCCTAAAAACATATGTGAAAAACGTAATTATATGTATACAAATTCCCAAATTCACAGGAAACGTTTGTTGGGGAACATTGTGCCTCTTGTAGACAGACATAAGTCTAGGGGCTACATAGGTATTTATATTTATGCAAGTGCAGGTGCATTACTCCTGTATGAACCGGGGTCTAAGTGATGACTTGGCAGAGCAGATAACCAACCATGCCAACTTAAGCACAAAAAGAAAAAAAAAGATGTCCGCAGACAGCTCATAAACCGTTTTGTATTTAAAGTGTTAAATGTTTAGCAGTTATTGACACAAAAACGCAATAATTTCTACTAGAGAGCATATTCCACGCAGTAGTATGAGAATTTACATCTTGAATAATAATTTTAGTGATTTACACGCTTTATGCAACTAATAGCAGAAAATTAACCTCAGAAAATTAAATACTAGAGTAACTGGCCAGTGCAAACCCAGAAACACACATAATACTCCGATCCATTCACAATGAAGCCACATTTAAGATACTTCTGTGACGATCATGCATTGCAGCATAAACGTGGCTCAAATTGAAATACTATCAGTCTAAAGCGCCCTTGTTCATAAATAAAGTCAAATTTGGATGAGAAGACTAAGATTCCATAAAATAGCAATTAGGCGACACAAATAGCTATAAGCACACAACACTCACTATTTCTGCTATCCACCACACTGTACCACACTTAATACGGATCCTTAGGGATACCCAGAGGCAGTGCCAGCTTGTGTAGGGCGTTCCACCGGGCGGTGACGTGGGGTGGGGGTGGGGCAGGGTGGGGGGGGTGTAAAATACGGGAATGGATGATTACAGTTGAAAGGTGGAGGAGGGCTTGGGCCACCGGGTCTGTATTTGCATTATCAACTGACCTGGCAGATATCAGTGGCACCGCATTAAGGTGCTGTGTGTGTGTGTGCAAGTGTGCTACATACGGACCTTCCTGATATCCATGGTACTGCGTATTGGTGCTGAGTGAGTGTTGGAGTGACTGCATGAGGACTGCCCGTTATTAATTACATTGCACAGCGGTATTGCTTTGCATGTTGATTCCTTGCCAAAAGAATACTATACTTGACATTGTTTTTTTGCCATGCGGTCTTCCCCACGGTGCAGTTAAAAGTGTTGTAATTATCTAAGTGTACACATTTCTAATATCATTGTGATCTGGGGTGCAACCTAAAACTATGTGGTAATGAATTGTTATCATTGCCAAGGTATGCCTAGTTCTGACAACATTTCACAATGCGTAAGAGTGCTGGCGGTAAAGTAGGATCCTTCCCAAATGTGCATACTACTGATGTCCCTTTCGAGCCCCCCATCTATGCACATTGAAGCCCCGGGGGCTGGTGGTCCCCGGGGCTGAGGGGGTTGTGAGCCCCCCACACATCATTTTATAAAGCCCCGGGGAGGTGGCAGTCCCTGGGCCTGGGGGGCCCCTCTGGGACCCCCAATCACATTACAATATTGCCCCGGGACATGGCCCCCCAAGGCTAATTACCAACGAAGCGCGGGAGCCCGCACTTTGTTTTTTTTTTATCGACAGGATCCACGCACCCTGCATGGATGTTGCCATTTAAAAAAAAAAAATTTTTTTTGCGGCCTTGGGTTTTTTGTTGGACCCCCTGAGCAGGCCTAGGGGGTCAGGGTTTTTCTACCCTGCCCCCTTTCTGCATTTAGTGCATTTTTTCTTCTGTTGGCTGCGAACACTTCCTGCTTTGGAGTGTTGACAGCCAATTATTATACAGCTTGTCATCGAGAGGGTGCGCGGATCCTGCACGGCCATAGATATATATGTGATTTTACTTTTGATTTTCTCAGGAGCTACTGAACGGATTTACAACATTTAACAAAAATTCATGATTCTGAAACTATGACTACCTCTTTGCTAAATTTGGTGTAATTCCGTTCAGCAGTTCGGGCTGTAGCTGCGGCTAAAGGTTCCTATGGGAAATTGCATGAGGGAAACATGTTTTGGGACCCCCCTTTTTTCTCGGCTCCTGCTTGACGAATCACCCTGAGAATTTAAGGATAGGAGTGTACGGGAGCGGGCCATAGGTTTTGAAAATTTCGCGAAGATTCTTTGACCGGCACTAAAGTTATTGGGAATAGAATGTTGCGGATTTCCTATGGAAAATAGGTCCTAACTTTAACTACCTACTGGCGACCGCCAGTAGGTAAAAAAAAAAAAATATATATATATATATATATATATTCACTGAAAAAACCATAGGTTTTACAAACGTTATAGTTAGGAATTAGCATAAAAAAACCTTAGAAATCCACAGAAAAAAACATAGGTTTCAGGGACGTTATAGTTAGTTGGACATTTCACTCATACAAAATTATAGAAATTCTGCTGTTATAGTTAGTTGAGCTAACTATAACTCACGCCCCCGCAATGCACTGCAAGTGACATCACATATTACATCATTCATGACATCGTCAGTGACATCACTAATGACATCTCCAATGACATCACTGATTACTTCACTGTTGACATCATCCAGTGACTATGTGTTTCTGTAAAATGCATATATATATATATATTACCTACTGGCTGTCGCCAGTAGGTATATATAGTTAGGACCTAGTTTCCATAGGAAATCCGCAACATTCTATTGGAAATAACTTTGGCGCTGGTTAATGAATCTTTGTGAATTTCTGAAAGAAGATGGCCCGCTCCGCTCCGCTCCTTCCCTGAATGTTTTGGGGGTATTCGTGAAGTGGGGGCTGAGAAAAAAGGGGGGTCCCAAAACATGTTTTCCCCATGCAATTTTCCATAGGACGATTAGACACGGCTACAGCCCGATCGGCTGAACGGAATTACAAGAAATTTGGCAAAATGGTAGAGTCTGATTCGCAGATCGCCCTTTTGTTTAAATGGTGTAAATCCCTCCAGTAGTTCCTAAGAAAATCGAAGGAGAAAAAATGTATATATCTATAAGCACGCACCGTGTGCGCACCTTCCCGTGCTCGAGCTGCATGCTGATTGGCTGCCACTGTCTGTCAACACTCCAAAACAGAAATTGATGGCAGCCATCTTGTGCCTCGGTAGACTGAGGCACAAGAAAGCAGAAAAACAAACGTGTAGAACTCAAAAAGGGGGCAGGGTAGAAGCACCCTGACTTCCTAGGCCTGCTCAGGGGGTCCCACAGGGACCCCCAAGGCAAAAAAAAAATATTTTCAAAAATCGCGGGTTGCGCGCACCGTGCGCGGACCCTGTGATTTCCCCCCCCCAAAAAAAAATTTAGGGGGGCCTTGGGGGTCCTTGTGCGACCCCCTGAGCAGGCCTAGGGGGTCAGGGTGCTTCTACCCTGCCCCCTTTTTGAGTTCTAAAACTTTCCGAGCAGGAGCTGCGTGTCCATTGGCTTTCAACACTTCAAAACAGGAAGTGTTGGCAGCCATCTTGTGCTCGGTAGACCGAGGCACAAGAAAGCAGAAAAACAAACGTGTAGAACACAAAAAGGGGGCAGGGTAGAAACACCCTGAGACCCCCTAGGCCTGCCAAGGTGGTCCCAGAAGGACCCCCAAGGCCCAATTTTTTTTTTTTTGTAACCCGCTTTTTTTTTTTCAAATTACCCCCCAGGGGGACAGAATCGCGTGGCATAGTGATAAAGAAGTGTGGGGAGGGGCCCAATCCCTAATGGAGGCTCATGGTGGGCTAGTTGGCCTCCAGGGACCCCAGTATGCAAGGTAACTTAATCCCCCAATTTAGAACTCGTTAGCACAGTTTTAAGTTGGGGAATCAATTCCTGTTCAATCCAGAGGTCCCCTAGAGAGAACTAGTCCAACAGGTATCTCCAGTAAGCGCCATGGAGCTGCGCTGCAGAGTGTTGTAAAAAGGGGGCGTGCCCTCAAAACACCTGCCTGCAAAAATGTAGTAAATCAGTATAAAAAAATAGCAATTAATACATTTAAAAATTGTCATTTAAAAAACCTTCGAAATTCAATGAAAAAACATAGGTTTCAGGCCTGATATAGTTAGGAATTAGCATTTAAAAAACCATTGAAATTCACTGAAAAAACCATAGGTTTCAGGCCTTATATAGTTAGGAATTAGCATTTAAAAAACCTTTGAAATTCACTGAAAAAAACATAGGTTTTAGGCCTTATATAGTTAGGAATTAGCATTTAAAAAACCTTGCAAATTCACTGAAAAAACCCTAGATTTCAGGCCTTATATAGTTAGGAATTAGCATTTAAAAAACCTTTTAAATTCACTGAAAAAAACATATACGTTTTTTCAGTGAAAATATATATGTATATATATATATTACCTACTGGCGGTCGCCAGTAGGTAATTATAGTTAGGACCTAGTTTCCATAGGAAATCCGCAACATTCTATTGGGAATAACTTTGGCGCCGGTTGTTGAATCTTCGCGAATTTCTCAAAGAAGATGGCCCGCTCCTTCCCTGAAAGTCTTGGGAAGATTCGTCAAGCGGGGGACGAGAAAAAAAAGGGGGTCCCAAAACGTGTTTTCCCCATGTTAATTTCCATTGGACGATTAGACATGGCTACAGCCCGAACTGCTGAATGGAATTACACCAAATTTGGGGAAATAGTAGGGTCTGGCACGCAGATCACCCTTTTGGTTAAATGGTGTAAATCCCTCCAGTAGTTCCTGAGAAAATCAAAAGAAAAAAATATATATATCCGGGCGGAGCCTAACCACACATCTCATCGTGAGATCTGATTGGCTGTCAGCACTTCATCCAAGAAGTGTTGGCAGCCATCTTGGGACCAATATACATGATATTTATTTTTATTTATATTATTTTATATTATTTATATTTATTTTTATATATCCACTCATTCTTCAATGCAAATTGATGTATATATAATGCATATATAAATAACGAAGAAAACCACATTCACTGGATGATGTCATCAGTGATGTCATCAGTGATGTCATTGGGCTATACTTGGGCTACAACTGGGTGATATTTGTGCTACATTTGGGCTCATTTGTCTCTGGTGGCCATCTTGGGAGACTGCATGTCAGAATTTTTTAATGAAATAGAAGAGGATTTGAGAAGTCACTCAAAATGTGCCCTAATTTTTCTTTCTGCAGCACGAATCATACTTTCTATGCCAAAATACACCGCCTCATTTTGTTCCTTTTTAAATTAAATGTTTTAAGAGTTAACACTTTATTCCAATCGAGATGGCTTCAGGTGTGCCATACGTTTGTAATAAGTAGGACTGTTAGCTCTCTAGTTGTTCTTTAGAACACTCTAGGAGGCTGCAGTAGAAAACAAAGGAATCAACTGACAGTCTCTGTCCTTGTTCAGACTTCATTCTCACATGACTGAGAAAGATAATGTGAATTTACAGAAAATATGCTTTCAGTTTAGCTTATAGATCCCCTTCCAAACCACTGTGGGAAAAGCATGAGATAATAGTTTTCTTTCAAACATGATTCATGATATCCCAGCAGAAGGCTTTTTCACATGGTAAAATCATCTTAGAACACACCACAATTCCTAAAATGAGTATGGTACCTTCAACAAATGATTTATAATGTAACTAAAGTCCTAAAACCCTCTATTAACTACAATGCTTTTTAATGAGGTGCTATCATGTATATTGGTCCCAAGATGGCTGCCAATACTTCTTGGATGAAGTGCTGACAGCCAATCAGATCTCACGATGAGATGTGTGGTTAGGCTCCGCCCAGATATATACATTTATTTTAAGTTAATTTTCGTAAAAACCACTGGAGCAATTTTCACCAAATATAGAAAAGGCACTTCTGCGTACCAGTCCCTACAATTTTGCAACGTTTGGTGTAATTCCATTCAGCGGTTCGGGCTGTAGCCTTGTCTATTCGTCCAATGTAAATTAACATGGGGAAAACACGTTTTGGGACCCCCCTTTTTTCTCGGCCCCCGCATTACAAATCCCCCCGAAACTTCCAGGGAAGAAGCGGAGCGGAGCTGGCCTAAATTTTGGAAAATTACACTCAAATTCCTCAACCCGCGCCAAAGTTATTCCCAATAGAATGTTGCGGATTTCCTATGGTAACTAGGTCCTAACTATATATACCTACTGGCTATCGCCAGTAGGTAATATATATATATTACCTGCTGATAGTTGCCAGTAGATCGTTATAGTTAGGGTCTTGTTTCAATTCAAAAAGTGTTTTTTCTTTGCTAATATCTTTAGCTCAGTTTGACAAATCTTCGCGTAATTTTCAAAACTAATGTGGCGCTCCGGTCAGCTCCTGTCTTGAAATTTTTGGGGTGATTCGTCAAGTGGGAGCTGAGAAAAAAGAGGGTCCCGAAACGCATTTTCTTCATGTTCATTTCCTTAGGAAACATTAGACAAGGCTACAGCCCGAACTACTGAACGAAATTATACCAAATTTGGCAAAAAAGTAGTTCTTGGTTCAGAAAGAGACCTTTTTGTTAAATGGTGTAAATCCGTTCAGTAGTTTCTGAGAAATACATATATTTCAAAATATTAGTATCTTGTGAGCGCGGTGGATACGTGAACCCACCCAATCTCGAACCTAACTCTGATTGGGTGCCAAAACGTCAAACCAGGAAGTGTTGGAAGCCACCTTGTGACTCAGTTGAACCAAGTCACAAGAAAAAAGGTAAAAAAACCAAGAAAAGGAGTCAGGGTAGGAACACCCTGACCCCCCCAAGGCCTGCTCAGGGGGTCCCACAGGGCCTAAAAAAGCATTAAAAAAAACAAAATTCAGCTGGATTCACGTAGGGTTTGCAAATCCCACAGAAAATTGCCCTACTGTTACCTCCAGTAAGTCCCACACAGTGAGATTGCTAAGAGGTCTTCGGAGGCCACCCCCCCTTTCTCTACCACTCTGCAAACGCGCCTCCTGGCAGACTACTGGTTGGAGGATGAAGTCCACTTTACACCTGAGGGACTTTGGGGGCCTAGAAGCCCTCCTGGTATCTCCTGTAAGTCCTACACATAGAAATTCCTGAGCGCTGGTTCAAGGCCCAGCACCCTTTCTCTACCACTCTGCAAAGTCGACTACTAGTTCAAGAAGCATTTGTAAAGTAATTGGTCTTGCATTTGCGAGAGTAAGAGCTATTGTTGTTGGCTTTTGACATTGTAAATGTAAAAGATTTTTACTAATGTTTTATGGATTGGAGAGGATGTACATTGTGTGTAGTGGAATTATGTGGTATGTTTTGCAGAGAAATTATGTGGATAGAAAGTATGTGGTATATAGGAATTAGTAGGAGTGGAATTATGTGTTATGGAGAATAATTATGTAGTATGGTAGTCTGTGTCATGGAATGGTAACCTTAGGGTTATACTTCCTCGTTTCCATAGAAGCTAACCTATAAACTCAATGAGACAAAAAAAGAAGGAACCAGTGAGAAGCACTTCTGGACCTAGTCAGAAGTATGAGCAGGGCCAGGGGAATTATGCGTCTGTTCGGCTGCATCGATTTTCGCACATTTTCTGCATTTGCCATATAATACATGATCTGCTACATAATCTGCAGATTTGAATAAAAAAAACCTTGTTTCTAGCTCAAACTGCTCAAACATTACCAACAATGCAGAGACAAGTGTTATAGCGTGGTGTAAGGCCCTTTGCAAAGCTGGAATGATCACCTGTTGGTATTAATGGTGTGCAAACCTCTCTCCCCTCATTCTGCACCTCTGTTCCTTCCTTCAGTACTTCTCTTCCCTCTTTCTGCACACTCTTCCCTCTTTCTGTACCTCTATTGCCTCTTTCTGTACCTCTCTTGCCTCGTCCTGCACCTCACTTGCTTCTTTCTACACTTCCCTATCTCCTTTGTGCACCTCCCTTGCTTCTTTCTGCACCCCTTTTGCCTCTTTCCGTACCTCTGTTACCTCTTTCTGTACATCTGTTGCTTCTTTCTGCATCCCTCATTCCTCTATCTGCACCCCTTCCCTCTTTCTGTACCTCTGTTGCCTGTGTTTGTACCTCTCTAGCCTCTTTCTGCACTTATCTTGCCTCTTTCTGTACTTCTCTTGCTTTTCTGCATTTCTGTTGCTTCTTTTTTCACTTCTCTAGCTTCTTTCTGTACCTCTTTTGCTTCTTTCTGCCTCTCTATTGCTTCTTTCTGCACCCCTCTTGCGTCTTTCTGCACCGCTCGTGCTGTACCTCTATTGCCTCTTTATGCATCTCTCTTGCCTCCTTCTGCAGTTCTTTTGCCTCTTTCTGCACCTCTGTTGGTTCTTTCTGCACTTCTCTGGCTTTTTTTGTACCTCTTTTGCTTCTTTCCTGTATCCCTCTTGCCTCTTTATGTACCCCGCATTCCTCTTTCTGCACCTCTCCTGCCTCTTGCTGCAAGCCTCTTCCGTCCTTCTGCACCTCTCTTGCAACTTTCTGCAGTTCATTTGTATCTTTATGCAAATTTGTTGGTTCTTTCTGCACTTCACTTGCTTTTTTCTTCACATCTCTTGCTTCTTTTTGCAACCCTCTTGCCTCTTTCTGCACCTCCTGTGCTTCTTTCTGCACTTCTCTTGCTTCTTTCCGCACCCATTTTGCCTCCTTCTGTACCCCTCTTGCGTCTTTCTGTACCCCTCTTCCCCCTTTCTGCACCTGTCTTGCATCTTTCTGTTCTTCTCTAACCTTTTTCTGTACTTCTATTGCCTCTTTTTGTATTCAAATGGGAAGTGCAAGCTATCAAGTTAAAGGTCTGTGTGCTCTTGTGACAGAGGTATATGTCTACTTGTACATGTATTTTCAAGTGCTGTGTATCTGAAGATGGTAGCTTAAAAAGCAGGTAGCTTCTTCTATAGGTGGTCAAATCTTCTCAGTTATGCTCTGTTATTCAGTTGCACAGGCATACATGTCTTATGTATATTGGTGTTATAGAGACCCTCAGATATACTATTGAATACCCATGTGCCCTTTATTATGAGCAGAAAGAAATATATATACCATTTTGTACATATATTTACAGAGTATGCTGTTTGAAATACATGTATTGAAGTATTTGAATGTTTATTTTTATGTAACATGTCACTAGGTAAAAGCACAGACACACGCATACACACCTTTTCAAAGTTGCTCAGACTTACAACAGTGATATGGTTAGGATTGTTGTTTTACATTTGGTAGGCCTAACATTCTGAGCAGTTGACGAATAGTGAACCTTCAAGAGAAAAGTAAGGTTTAGGACATCTCGGGAGAAGGATTAGTGATTAGGCTAATTTGTATGATACCGTGGAAAGGTAGTCGAAGTAGGCTTTTTTCTGCACTTATTTTGCTTCTTTCTGCACCTGTCTTCCTCTTTTTGGACTTCTGTTGCCTCTTTTTGCATTTTTCTTGTTTATATATGCACCTATCTGCCTCTTTCTGCACCTCTCTTGCATCTGTCTGCACTTCTCTTGCTTCTTTCTCTGCCTTTCTCCATCTTTCTGTATATTTCCTACCTATGTAGGCATAGTTAGAAATTAGCATTTAAAAGACCTTAGAAATTCACAAAAAAATACAGGTTTCAGGGATGTTATAGTTAAGAATTAACATTAAAAAAAACTTAGATATTTACTGAACAAACCACAGGCTTCAGGGACGTTAAAGTTAGGTTGATATTTGTCTCGTACAAAAGCAGAGATATTCAGCCATTATATAACTTGCGCCCCCGTAATGCACTGCTGATGATGTCGCTGTCAGAACTCGGTGTGCATTTGCTGCTCTGCCACTGTGTAAAAACTGCTAGCACTCTAATTGCTATGCTGTGTGAGCCTGGCAGTGGCAGCATTATTGAGAGCAAGCACAGCAGACCAAGCAGAGCAGTAGACACTGGCACCCACCAGCCGCCACTGATTAAAGTATGATGGTGACCTGCTATGACCAGCCATCAACACATCATCCTTCCTCATTGAGCAGGTAAGTGGAGATAGGTAGGTTATTGGAGAAGGGTGTGTGTGTGTGCATGTGTGTGTATGTGTAATTCACTGATGCTGTGGGGCGGGGCATATATGTGTGTATCCTCACCCTAGCCTGACATTAGCAAAGTGCATTTCCCCTTGGTAATGTCAGCCAGCTACTTTTTTATGTTATGTTTGTATTTATTATCTTTAAAACACCTTTTAATATGCATTTTTGCAATGTTACTACCCATTTATAACTTTATATCAAAGTTGGCCCATTTTTGGAGCTCATAGAGCCACAAAAAATAAAAAGAATAAGTGACTGCTTCGAAGCCTGCCAGGCACGCGCCAGTGTATGTACTAGATCCACTGGGTCTAGTCCAGCACGGGCACCAAAAAGAGCCTTTACAGCATATCTATTAAAGCAACCTTATGTTGTGCAACTGGCCAGCCCAAGGCGCTGCCAACTACTCTCAGTAGATCAAGCTGTAGTGTAGTTCCTATCATCCCAATAGGCTCTGCGCGTTGGAATAATATCTTCAATAGTATAGGCCTAGACCAGACGTTAACTAGGTCTACTACTGTCGATATTAGACTTAAAGTTTTGGGTTTGCCAGCTTAGCTCAGAGTTCACTAGAAACTTTCTCGAATGTTCAGGAAAGAATTAACTCCCCTGATTAGACAAGAAGGGATTTAGTTTCTGACAACCATAGAACATGACAACTTTGCTCTCCCCTAATCAAGAGTGTATCTCGAGAGTCGTGTGAACAAAAGGCAATTTATTTTACTCAGTCAGTACGTGCATTCTTAGTCTCATCAGATTTTAGAGAAAAGGAAGAGACGGGCGTGTTCAATAAAAGGTGTTATTTATTGATCAGTCTCTTTTCTCATACAAGAGAAATGGATCGATATTATTGCAATACTTATAGTTAAGTAAAGTGCATACATTAAAAGCAGAAGTATAAAATAATACTGTAAAAACATTGATATGGTTTCTAAGCCATATGAAGGTTTAAAATGATTAAAATAGATTACATACATATATACATTTGACTAAACGTACTCAACTGGTGTTTCTAAATACGCCTACCCCGTGTACCTGACCGAAGCCTAATGCGTGGGCGGGAATAGAAAGTTACAGTTTAAGTTAAGTTTGTTTTGCCAAGTGACTGACTAAAGAATTCTCTGTGAGGGGTTATTCAGTTCTGTACCTGGAAGTTAGGATGAATGAGGGATGGTATCTCTCTCTCTGGTCTCGATATTCCAGGCTGCCTGCGAGGGCTACCCGGAAGCGCCGGTGCTGGATCTCTCGGCAGGAGAAAGCAGCGCGTCTCGTTCTCAGAGCGTCAGGAAGGCGGGGCTGCGCCAGCGGGGTCTGCTCTGCTCTGGGCTTCGGCAAGTATGGCTGCTCCGTCTCGTCACCACCGCGTGTGTTTGCATAGGGCAATATTGGTAATATTTATACCTTTAAGGTGCCGAGATTGACGTAAGGATGGACATAGATACGTCAATAAGGATGTCATACGACTTGGTCGTTAGCACATTCTTTTGCTGAAGTTCTCGGTGAAATCAAAACAATGGCCGCAGGGTTTTTCCCAGGTTGTCATAGGTTTAATTTGTTTTGAGAACTCCGTATGCCTTATCAGGGGCTGGAGGATTATCGCTTGTCTAATTAGATGGCAAGCGTTATGACCTAATCAGATAACACGTTCCTGTGCCGTAGTGTGGCTTTATCAGATAACGGTATCTGCATCATGGGGGTTTGCTGCCTCATGGGCTGACTGCTAGTTAACTTGTTGGTTTGTTAACCAGAATAGGGCCAGGAATAGGGGGATCGATTCAGGACCTATAGGAATACATCACACCCACTCCACGCTAACTATGGACATATTTACTAATCTAGGCATAGTAAACATAGTAAACATAGTACAACATACTATAGAGTATTGTGTATACCTTACCACCCCAAAATACATAAATGCATTTTGAAATTTTTCAAATATACGGAAAAAAAATGCAGTCATAAGCAATATATGCACTCAAGCTGTAGAATAATGCTAAAGTAATCACGCATTTTCATACATAATTGCTATTTGGTATATGAGAATTTACACATGAAATGGCTCTTAATACAGAAAAAAAAAGGTTCGAGACCATTTCATCACAGAATATAACAATAATGAACATACCAGCGGGCAGCTAATATCTATAAGCTTTCTAAAAATAGAAATCTTAGTTCTTTAAGAATAGTTCCTTACTTTAAGCAGAAGATAAGTGTCCCGAAAAATATGCAAAAATATTTTGGGGCTGTTGAAAAAATTGCTGTCCGTGAACTGGAGGGAAAATTGTTCATGTGACTTTATTATCAAAGTTGAAGGCCAAATTCAGGGAACGCCGTGTGCGAGCTTGCGCAAAAGTCTCTATTTCTGCTCTGGTGAGAACATCATATCATTTAGGCTTTCGAAAAAGCTGTCAACAGCTTCCTGGGAGAGGTCCACTAACTCGGAAAAAGGTGTAACCATGCATTCGTGCGCATGATTGTCTCCATTGACGTTCTGATTTGGATTGCTGACAGAAGGTCGTACCTGATCGATGCTGCTTTCATCTTGAACTTCACTACCCCTTAATCGTAGTGGTGAAGCTTCCACGAATGCCGTCATCAGGATTGGTAGCCTTTGAGGGCAGCACAAAGCGTGAGCCTTGATTGGACTCAACAATGTTTCTGCATCCATTGGCGCATCCGATTGTAGCGTCAGACAGGTGTCTAACACGCATTCTTCTCCGCATAGCAGGCACCTTAATACAGGTAAAACACATCGTTGCCACATTGGTCGAAATGATAGAAACCAAGTCATGTTCAGGTCTCTAAGCCGGGATAGTCCCAGGATTTTTGTTATCCGGTCCCGGTATCCAATGGCTAGGATTGTTTCTTCCCTTGTCGCAGGTATTCTGTCTGTGACATGGTTTGCCATAACGAAAAATAAGGACTAGGAATAGGATTCCTGCAATCAGTCCTAAAATGAGGGGAAGTCCGCCAAAAATCGAATGGACGAAATCTGGAAAAATACCCAGTATGGCTTTGAATGGTGTTAATGCTATCGAAAATACTGTCTTAAATACCTGTGAGACCCCATTGGTATCAGAAATATTTAAGATTTCGTTCAGGATTTCCGCGAAATGTATGGGGGAATTAGTTGATAACAAAGAATGTATCTCTGCAGTCGTCCTTGCGACTTGTAGATCATACGTTTCTTTTGATGACGTGAGCCTGGTCGGCGTCTGAAGAAGCACTGTTTTCATTCTGCTTAAAGTATCTATTCGAATAGAAGTAATTTTCAAGTTGGGCCATGCCCTTGCCTCCCTGTCTGGAAAGGAGCTGGGGAACAATGAGTGTCCACAGCACTTGACCTTCGCAGTCGTAGTTACGAGATAAGGAGTCCCGGGCATAAGACTACAGCATCTGCGGTCTACAATTAGAATGTAACTCCCAATATAGAGTCTTTGAAAGAATGGTTCTATCTCTGTTGCAGGTGCGCCTAGCTGGTGACATGAAAGGTTATTTGAGTTCCCTTCACAGGCTCCATGCAAACTAATTCCGTTACACAGAAGTGTACCGCTTAGTGACATTGCACAATTATCGCCACTAAGAAACACTTTCTGTCCTTTATTACTGACACATGCATGTGAATAGGGCAAGTTCCATGTTGTTTTAATGTACCCTTTCCCCAATTTTTCGTACATGCCAGCCTGTATATATTTTTGGCAGTATTGAAACCTGAAGGTTGAAATTGGAATATTAATTATCCCATGTATTATCCATTCACTGACAGGTCGTTCTGACATTGTCACTGGTAATCTCTCAAGTTTCTCAATGCTCAGGATTGTATAATCAGCACCCTTTTGTGCCATACTGATTTGTCTATCAGTAAGGTTAAAGATATGGAATAGTGACGTTGTGTTGATTAAACGCCAAGGCACATAGCCTGAACGCAGATTTTGTAACGTCCAGCCAAGCTGTACAATAGAACGCAATTGAGACTGACCGTGTTGTAACAACAGTAAGTCTTGCGATAATATGTCGATTGCTGAAGACACAATGCTGTCCAGAGAAAAAAATTCTGGAGGACAGAGTCATTAACCTATTGTCCACTACAGAAAGGGATTTTTCCAAATTAATACGGTCAATTTCCCGTATTCTCCCTGCTGTTTCAATTTGAGTAACCTTCCAGGCCTCATTGTATGCTGCATATACAGAGGCTGCTATGAAACGCTTTTGACGCTGTTTGCGTGGTCCCATAATGAAATCACGCAAATCAGCACCATCAGTAAGTAAAGATAGGTGTTGCTTAATTTCTGCCAGTGTGGAAGTTTGTAGCCATTGAAGGCATAATTTGCCCACACTGTAGGTGGTTATTATCCCTGGGTGTTGTCTTTGAAGATATCTAGGGTCTGGCCTTGTCATTTTGAACCCCTGTGTTTTGTTCAGGAATCTGTCTTGACAGTTATTAGTATCTGTGGGCCAGATCAACCACTGTTTCCAATCAGGATGTGTTCTGTTTTGGTTTAATACATAGTTTATGTCTACCTCTTCATCTGTAGAGCTATTGCTGTTCATTGTTGGTTTTGGAATAGACGGTTTATTTAAGTCTTTAATTTTGGCTAGGCCAAGACAGGTAGTTTGTTGAACAGTGTCATTTAAAAATATAATTTGTTCTGGGATCATGCAGGCTCTAAACAAAGATTCTATACCTTGTACTTGCCATTCTTTTGTACCCCAAACACTTTTCAATTCAACATTTTTGTCCCAATAATCAAAACCAAAAGTATTCATTTGTTCGAAGAATGAGTCTGAATATATCAATTTTGTGTTTGTTATCATGGTATTTGTCCCTGTCTTATTTGACAATTTGAAATAAAATGTTTCAGCATTACTTGTGTTAAAACCTGAAAAGTATGAATATTTGTCATAGACGGTTCTTGAGCTTCCTTTTGGAGGTGTTGCACAATGTTCCCATTGATTATAATTTAAAACATTTCTAGGTTGTGCAGATTTATGTAAAAAATGGTTACCATAGTGGTTGTAGCAATACATTCTATCATAATTTGTAGAACCCTGCAAATAATCATGTTTGGTAAATTTAGCAGACATTACTAAGTCAGACATCATATTATTAATGCTTTCGAAGTCCCAATCATCAGCAAATGAGTTTTGTTTTACAAAGTCACTCAATGAGATCTTAATTTGGTGTGGATATTTCAGGATTTCAACCGGACCATAGATTTCGTAGTCAGTGTTGTCCCATGCTACCCCACCCGGTATAGGATTGGCTGTGAAGTTGACTGAAGAAAGTTCTCTTTTCTCGACGTGTGAAAATGTGTGTGGTTTGAGGATCAAGTTGATTTTCTGACTTGCTGTGTCCATTTTAGCATATTTTCCCTCAATGAAGCGTCCCAAAGTTAGTACCATGATGAGCCAAAGTATGAGGATAAATGCACCAAAACCCACCCAAAATTCAAGCCATGGAGAAATCAGATATGTTTCTTTCAGTTGTTTCAAAAGTTCTTTAGCTTTATCTTTAAAGGTTTTTGATGATGGCTGTGTCTTTGATTCACTGAAGTCTTCAGAGGAATCATCAAAATTTATGAAGTAGCTGGATGCAGTTCTGTCAATTGTTCCAATTGTTTCAGGATTACTGTTTCTTGCATTTTCACTTGGTACTTCATTGTAGATTGGTGTGTCTCTGCTAAATGTTTTTATTTGGGTTTCCAGAGGTCTAAGTTCCATTGCATTGTTGCATAGTCCTTGTTGTTCTTCTGTAGGCGTTTCGAATGTGATTAGCCTCTTTGTTAGGACCTCTGTACTGGTAGCAAACCTTGGTGTTCTGCTACTTATTGGGAGTCCACTTGGCCTACTATTTGTTATCGGCCACATGATTGTGGTTTTACCAGGTCGATGGATACGACTCGGTTCTCCTTTTTACCAGCAAGCGGCGGTAGTACAACTGATCTTGTCCCGTTGACAGACAAGACAGGAACTGCTTTTCTGTAAGAAGGCCCAAATTCCTTCTTTACCGCGATCTTTTCTCTGACTAGATCCCCGACTTTTGGAATCCAGACAGGTCTTGCTGGGACAGGTGGTGGTTCTTCAGTGGTTGTTGGCTGTTGTTTCAACTTTATGTTGCTCAGGTCTTTTCTTGTTTTGTTTAAGTCCTGCAAAATAGCCAAACGGTCTTTGATATCAAAGCTTTTTTCTTTCACCACTGAAGTCTGACTATCAAGGTCAGAGATCAACATCCTAGTTCCAAATAATAATTCGTACGGACTGAATCCCTTCAGAGAATTTCTTGGCAGGTTATTGAGACTACGTTGGACACTTATTAGATGTTTGACCCACCCAGCTCCCGAACCTAATATCCTTTCCGTTATAGATTGCTTTATGCCTTGGTTTTTTCTTTACACCATCCCGTATCCCTCAGGAAGGAAGTGAGAAGATTCCCGCTGTGCTATGCTCATTTGGCCATGTTTCCCTTCAGGCTGGAGGGCTAGAGTGAAAACAATGGTCAAACGTAGCATGCTCTTAGCGTATATGCCATTTAGACTCGCAAATCTTTGTATAACAGTCCAGACGTCAGCCGAGTGCTGAGGATCTACATTATAAGTGGAAACTAGCCTGTATATGTTAATCGGACGCTTGGCTTTTTACTGTTGATCTTTTCTGGAGTGAAACGACACGGTATTACACCGTTCCTCTCACCTCTGCGATCCCTGTTGCAGTTTGGGCAGTTTTTTACAAACATGGTATGATGCAGGCTCATGCCTGGCCACCAGTACCTTGATTGTAATTCTTTCAGAGAATCTTTTAGTTTGAGGTGTCTGAGACCCTCGCCCATATGTGCGTCTGCGATTAACAAGTTTCTCCTGTCCATGTTTGGAATCACTCTATCCCCCACTCCAGGGATTCGAGCAAAAGGGACGGAGTTTGCATCGATTATGTATGTATAATTGAGTGGATAGTTGATCGGTAGCGCTGAGCAGTCGCCTTTTGATGACGTTTTCACCGCCAGCACTGTTTCACCGTCAATGTATTTTAATGTACGCTTTTTTCGAACTACGGGAGCTGATTTAGTGGCTGCCGCTGTGGCTGTTTCAGCCAATGAATTCCCTGCAACGTGAACGCCATCACGTTGATGACTCAGTGTATGTATCACGTGAGTCTTTGGTAGTTCTTTTTGTAAAAGAACTACTTGTTCCCAGAGCAGTTTCTGCTTTATTGTTGCATCTGTGTCATCTTTGTAACCGTTTTGAATCCATGTCTGCAAATCCTTGTTGTATGATTTGACGCAGTAATATGAATCGGACACTATAAGTGTCGGGAATTCGCGATCCGCATTATCTAGCGCCATTTTCAATGCCATTATTTCAGTCTGTTGTTCTGAATTAGTTTCTACTGAGTGTGTTTTTGTTAATAGAGGTCTTAGTTTACCTCCGCGCCACACTTCTTTGGTAATCCCACATGTCGGGTTGTATGCTTGTTCTCCCCAAACGGAGGGTTGAGCATGTCCGTCTGTATAGATTACACAAGCGTAGTGTCGTAAGGGCAGAATGTCGATTGGCAGAGGGAATGTTCTTACATATTCTAGATTTTTTAACTCTTCTAGTTCTGGATCAAAGTAATAGTATACTTTGTCCGTTGTGATTGAATTCACCCATTGTATCCATTCCGGATTCAATGTTGTTGTTGGTAAATTACATGGTGTTGTTAATGCCTCAAAGGCTGGTTCTGCTGTTCTGACTATGATATGTCTACCGTCAGCTTTGTCTTTTTCTCTAGCTATTGCGGTTTGAACTGTATGAACAATGTTTTCTTTAATACTGAACTTCTTTTCAGCTTCTGTGTACAAGTGTGATTTGAATGCAATTGGTACCTTTTCTCCCTCATTTGAGGTCAGGTATGTGAATCTGCATCTTCCTGGGATGACTCGAATCACAAGATTGCGTGTATTATCACGTGTTTCTAATTTTGTTTTAATTAGCATGTCTGTTTGTAAGGATCTCAGAATTTCTGTGTGTATTTGAGTCCAATTTGTTCTTTTAAAATCTGGTCTTATCAGATCATAAAGGGGTTTCACCCTTTCTGCGTAATTTGCAATGTATGTTCTTCCGAAATTTAGGAAGCCTAGAATTGACTGTAGGTTTTTTAGTGTTCTAGGTGCTTGGAGTACGGCACATTTCTCTAGGAAATTGTCAGCCAGGCTTTTGCCTTCACTTGATAATTCATATCCTAAGAACAGGACTGTCAGATGGGCAATTCTGGATTTTTTAAAGTTGAATTTGTAACCCTCTGCTGCGAACCCAAGTATTATGGTGTTCACTCTCTTCAAGTGAGTATCCAAGTCATCATCTGTTAAGTATATGTCGTCGACATAAGATAATGCTTCATCATCATATATTTGTAGTAATTCTGTTACTCTCGCTGAGAATACTCCCGGGCTGTTCTTGTACCCCTGGGCTAACCGACAGAATTGTTTTTGAGTGCCATTTATGGAGAACGCAGACAAATATCTGCTCTCTGGTGCTATGTTTTGACAAAAGAATCCATTAGAGATGTCTAATGTTGTTTTGTATTTCTTGCGCACTATGTTATTCATTAGTGTAGCACTATGCGAATTTTGCACTGCAAAAGTTTTGCAACATGAGTTAAGGTGTCGGTAATCCAAAACTAGACGATATGAATTGTCTGGTTTGGAGACCGGAAACAAAGGGTTGTTCATTTGTGAGGTGCAAGTTTCAATCAACCCCTGGTATTCTAGCTGATCTAGTATTTCTTTTACCTGTTTTTTAGCTTCT
Organism: Lissotriton helveticus; assembly: GCF_964261635.1. Classification (NCBI taxonomy): domain Eukaryota; kingdom Metazoa; phylum Chordata; class Amphibia; order Caudata; family Salamandridae; genus Lissotriton; species Lissotriton helveticus. The sequence goes on along the minus strand of NC_136063.1, from coordinate 890,767,259 downwards.
TGCTTAATTGGGTACTGCCTTTGTGCAGTAGGTTGTGATTTTAACTGGATTTTGTGAGGAGGAGAGTCCTCATCCCATCCTACGTGATTTTTATATGAAGCAGGAGCTTGAGCTACAGCCCACTTTCTAGCAAGTGTGTATTTTTTATGAATTGGGATATGATTTGAGAAGGCAGGCATAATTATTTCTTCGCCATGAGGGCAGTCCCTGACAAACTCTGGTGGCCAGTCTTTTTCAGCTAAAAGGATGTCATAGCCCTTGGAGAGATTATCCCAAAATAGTCCCCTTATTTTCCTAGTCTTATCCCCCTCTATACGTAATGTTATTTCATATATTTTGTGAGGTTTGCTAACTCTGGTGTCTGCAGTTTCCACTTGAAGATATTCATTCGTGTCCACTGTCTCCAGATGAGTCATAAGGACTTTGCGAGCTATGCTCACTTCTGCTGCGCTGTCTAGCATTGTCTGAGCCCATTCTCCGTTTTTCAGTTGTGTCCTCAGTATTCTCTGCATTGTTAACTACCTTGATACTGGCTACCTTCTTTTTTGGAAATTGTAATTTCTTTTTTAGATGAGCAGGTTCCTTGTCTTTGGACTTGGCGTGCTCTTCTCTTTGTTCTGATCGTCCTCTTCTTTCCGATTTCTGCGAGGAAGTCTGAAAAGATTGAGAGGGACGTGTATCAATATCTTGATATCTATCAGGCTTCTTTATATTATCCCTATTTCTAAGGTTATATCTTTTCCCAGAGGGGTCACTCTGAGGTGACCTGTGTCTTTGGTTCGGAGATTTTTCTCTTCGCCTAGGAGACCTTCCTCTGGACTGGAATTTCTTTTCTTTAGGATTGGATTGTTTGTTTCCATCCCAGTTCTTTTTTGGTGATGTTGAATTATTATTAAAAAATATTTTTTCAGGACTTTCAATCAGTTGTGGTTTTACTGGTATTCCACCTAAACTATCCCTACCTAGTTCCTCATAGGATTTTTCTATGATTCTGGCAATTTCAGCTGGTTGGTCTGCTATATCTGTCTCTTTTAACCTCTGGCGGATCGCCACGTTTGCTGCTTCTCCCTTTATGTTGGCTAATAATATGGCCGAGACCTGCTTGAAGTCTTTCAGTAATTTCATACCAAGAGTTAAAGCGGGTTTTGGACCATATTCGTCTTGAATTTGTTTTAGCACATCTGGTATTACCGAGATGGATGGAACACCGTGCGTTTTTGTGTAAATGGAAGCAAAGACTGTACCCCAAGTGTCACAGTCCTCAATGTGTGGTGCGATTCCCATTGGAAGACAGATAGTCAGAATCCTGTGTTTTTCTAGCGGGGTGGTGTCTGGAAACACCGCCTCTATTTGGGTCATTTTCTGTGCTCGCCAGAATGGTATTTGTTCACGTTTAGCCGGTACTTTACCTAGGCAGGACTGTATGTTCTGTGGTGTAATTTTATTTGTGTTCCCCTGGTGAGGGTGCAGCTGTGGAATTTTAATTGCTGGCTGAATTGTTGAAGTCCGCATCACATACTGGACTAATTGTCTATGTACTTTTATTAATTGTTTTAGCTGTGTTAAAAGCTCTGCTGCAGACATCCCATCGATGTCTGGATGTGGTGTGTATCCGGCTAGGACCGGCCACGTTGCTCCTGGTCTACCTAAGGGACCGAGCCTGGTGATGTGATTATTATGTTTTAGGGCGCCATCAAATAAGAGCAGGTGCTCTTGAAATTTGAGTGGCACTTCCACCTCCTCGAAAGGAGTGTACATTTCAGGAGGTTCCTCTGTTTTGTAATAGTAGAAGTACTTTGTTACAGCATTTGCTGCTGGAAAATGTATCCATGAATAGTATACCTCTGTCTGCCGATATTCGTGTGCCTCAATTACGAATATGACTGTGCCACCTCTAGGTGTCAGTCCATTTTCTATAAGTTTTAATGTTATAGATCTCCTTTTGATGACCGGAATGAGTATTATATTCGGGTCTGCTTCCTGCATGGTAGTATCAGCTGCTGCGAGTTCAGTTGCTATTCTAACTGCCTCTCTTTCATCATCACTCTCTACCATTTTACCGACAGGAAGGTTATTTCTTTTGTTTGCAGATCAGGTTTCTTATGGAAACAAAGATTAGATGCACAATATTTTGGAACAGTGTATCCTTCAACGTTGACTAAACCAAGAACCATACATAGGAGTTCCCTCCTGCGAGGTCTGGCGGATATGACCTTTCACCCACTCCAGACGTCTTTGGAGTATAATGGGAAAAAAGGGGTCTGAATGAGAAAGCACGACTGAGTTACTCTAAATGTCTTACGTTAGTTTTATCGCCCTTTCCAAACGCGTTGGGCGCCATGTAGTGTAGTTCCTATCATCCCAATAGGCTCTGCGCATTGGAATAATATCTTCAATAGTATAGGCCTAGACCAGACGTTAACTAGGTCTACTACTGTCGATATTAGACTTAAAGTTTTGGGTTTGCCAGCTTAGCTCAGAGTTCACTAGAAACTTTCTCGAATGTTCAGGAAAGAATTAACTCCCCTGATTAGACAAGAAGGGATTTAGTTTCTGACAACCATAGAACATGACAACTTTGCTCTCCCCTAATCAAGAGTGTATCTCGAGAGTCGTGTGAACAAAAGGCAATTTATTTTACTCAGTCAGTACGTGCATTCTTAGTCTCATCAGATTGTAGAGAAAAGGAAGAGACGGGCGTGTTCAATAAAAGGTGTTATTTATTGATCAGTCTCTTTTCTCATACAAGAGAAATGGATCGATATTATTGCAATACTTATAGTTAAGTAAAGTGCATACATTAAAAGCAGAAGTATAAAATAATACTGTAAAAACATCGATATGGTTTCTAAGCCATATGAAGGTTTAAAATGATTAAAATAGATTACATACATATATACATTTGACTAAACGTACTCAACTGGTGTTTCTAAATACGCCTACCCCGTGTACCTGACCTAAGCCTAATGCGTGGGCGGGAATAGAAAGTTACAGTTTAAGTTAAGTTTGTTTTGCCAAGTGACTGACTAAAGAATTCTCTGTGAGGGGTTATTCAGTTCTGTACCTGGAAGTTAGGATGAATGAGGGATGGTATCTCTCTCTCTGGTCTCGATATTCCAGGCTGCCTGCGAGGGCTACCCGGAAGCGCCGGTGCTGGATCTCTCGGCAGGAGAAAGCAGCGCGTCTCGTTCTCAGCGCGTCAGGAAGGCGGGGCTGCGCCAGCGGGGTCTGCTCTGCTCTGGGCTTCGGCAAGTATGGCTGCTCCGTCTCGTCACCACCGCGTGTGTTTGCATAGGGCAATATCGGTAATATTTATACCTTTAAGGTGCCGAGATTGACGTAAGGATGGACATAGATACGTCAATAAGGATGTCATACGACTTGGTCGTTAGCACATTCTTTTGCTGAAGTTCTCGGTGAAATCAAAACAATGGCCGCAGGGTTTTTCCCAGGTTGTCATAGGTTTGATTTGTTTTGAGAACTCCGTATGCCTTATCAGGGGCTGGAGGATTATCGCTTGTCTAATTAGATGGCAAGCGTTATGACCTAATCAGATAACACGTTCCTGTGCCGTAGTGTGGCTTTATCAGATAACGGTATCTGCATCATGGGGGTTTGCTTCCTTATGGGCTGACTGCTAGTTAACTTGTTGGTTTGTTAACCAGAATAGGGCCAGGAATAGGGGGATCGATTCAGGACCTATAGGAATACATCACAAAGCCTGCAAGGGATGTGTCTTCAATTTGTGAGGAACTGTAACAAGGTCATCCAGCTGTCCCTTTTCATGCAGCACTGTAATTCTCCCAATCAACCTCCTCCTTCTGGCCAAATCATCGAAAAATGTATACTGGCACAACTCAACAACCACAATGAAAAATACAACATTCACAGAACCTTCCAATTAGGGTTCAGGAAAGGAAAGGCTGCAGCACAGAAACTTCATTACTGAAAATTGTAGACGACCTACACAGATCACTGGACGAAGGCCAGGCCTTCCTTCTAGTCCTACTCCTGCTGGACTTCCAAGCTTGCCTTTTGCACTTTCAATCATGACATCAATCAATAAATCAATAAATCAAGAAATTTGTATAGCGCGCAACTCACCTGGAGGGTCTCAAGGCGCTTGGGGGAGAGGGGTCCGCTACTGCTCGAACAGCCAGGTCTTGAGTTGCTTCCTGAAGGAGAGGTGGTCTTGGGTACGGCGGAAGTGGATGCGGAGGGAGTTCCAAGTCTTGGCTGCCAGGTAGGAGAAGGATCTTCCTCCCATGGTGGCTCTTCGAATGCGTGGAACGGCAGCGAGGGCGTGGCTGGTCGATCGTAGCTGGCGGGTGGGAGTGTAGAAGGTCAGGCGGTTGTTGAGGTACTTGGGGCCCAGGTCGTGGAGGGCCTTGTGTGCGTGGGTGGGTGAACAACCTTTACAACGCAACTTTTACAACGCACTACCATTACAACAAAACTTTTACAACGCTACAACCTTTACAACGCATGATTTTACAACGCAAGATTTTATAACGCAAGTACCTTTACAACGCTAATACTTTTACAACACAATTATTATGTTTTATATAATATGTTTTATATTTAATTTTATTTTATTACAAATTTTTAATTTATATTTGTGATTTATTATTTCTATTGTAGTTTAACAAATTTTAATTTAGTGAAGTTGTTAAATAAATGTATATTATTATTAAATGCTAAAATTAGTCTAGTTTCTAAACATAGTACTTTAATATTAATAATATTGTCAAGATTATTGAAATTTGTTATTTTTTGAAATATATAGTTTAAAGAGTGAGGAAATAATATTTTTAATATTCTAAGGTATTAAATATAATTTTATATTCCTGTAAATTGAGAAAATACTTTAGTATTATTGTTAAAAAAAGAGTATTATTATTGACAAATGTATTGAAAGAGAAAATAATATTGTTTTGATACTCCGGTATTAAATTTTATTAAATGTTGGAAATACTCCAGTATTTTGAAATAATACTTTACTATTTCTATTTAAAAAAAGAGTATTAATGTTGACAATTTTATTAAAAGTGTATTTGCAGAAAAAAATAAATTAGATAATTAATACTGTAGTATTTAAATTAGAAAAAATATTGGGTCAATATTAAAAATTATTAGTAATGTGGGAATAATTAATTATTGTTGATGTTAAAGAAAAAAATGTAGAGTAAAGGTATTCAATCAATACATTTATATCAAATTTTTACAATTTATAAAATTATTAAAATAATTTTTAAAATGCATTAAAAGTGAAAGGTTAAATATATAAATTAATATAAAAATGTAATAGTTGGTAAATTGTTTAATACAATTTTTTTACAAAAAAGTTCCCATGTTTTGCATTGTTTTCAATGGAACAAATTGTCCTTTATTTATTTCCATAGATAAAGCTGGGTGTTTCGCGGAACTGAAAAGGAAGGTCTAAAAGAAGAAGAAAGGGGATCTTCTGAAAGGAAATGGAATAAGCATACAGGTAAGGATAATATTACATTATTTTTGAAGTAATAACCTATTAAAAAGATGTATAGATAAAATAAATATATTAATAAAAATAAAGACAACATAGTTTCCTTGTTTTTTGTTTAATTCAAAAAATATAGCAAAAAAAGCATTTTTTTAAAAGAAATTAATACATATTTCATTGTATTGTTATGCATTACATTTATTAAATAAAAAAATATACAAATAATAATGTAATTAAATAGTCCGTTTTTAATCTTTGAAGCTTTCGATGACGTAAGGACGTAAACGTGAACGTAAGCGGCCATTTTGCAGAGCATCGATGGAGGAAGCAGCTGGAAGCTGTTCTGCGTCCAGGTAGGAAACATTTTAAATTTAATTTATACATGTTAAGTTAAAAAAGTATACATATATTGTAAAGAAAGGATAAGGAGAGATTGCAGTTTACGTATGTAATGTAAATATTGTAAAATAGCATGTCGCCGATCATGTTATTAGAGTATGCCTTTGTCGGGTCTAAAAAAGTTAAAGGGAAAAGTTATTTGTGATAAGAATTTATTGATTTAAAATAATAAAGGAATGTAATATAAATGTTTTATTGAACGAATTTGTTTAAGAAAAGATGAAAATAAAAATGCATTTTTCGAAAATATCTTGCTGTTTTCAGTCAACTAAAAAAATGTGAAATGTTGTTATTCAACTTTTTGAAAAAGCTTCTTCGATTTATCACTGTAATTTTGGTTAGAAGCAATTGTTAGATAAATAATATTTTTTGATTGCGTTGAATTTTGTAAGTATTATGGCTAACAGTGAGAGTATGATTTTGAAGGACGGATGAATTGTTTATTTTGGCTTGGTTTGCAAATTGAAATACAATAAACTTTATAATTTAAAAATGAAACTAGTAGAGGTGGAGATAGGGAGAATATGCTTTATTTGGAGGTAGATTTGTTACAATATTTATAGAACTGAAACAGATATTAGACTTAAATTGGTAAATAACTAGGGTGATATAGTGAGAAAATGTTTTGCTAGGAGGTAGTATTTTTTTTAGGATGCCATTATATTGCTATCATATTTTTGAACTATGTAATCGAAAAACCAATACGATGGATAAACATGTTTTAATAACAAGGAGTGTGAAAGAGTTTGATTTTTGAAAATAAATTTGTGCTTGTAACCAAAATGTATATGAAAATTACATAGTTATTTTAAGAAGCTTTTTCAACATATTTTTTATTGAAAAAAATAGAAGATATTATTTTTAATGTAAAATGCATTTTTATTGAAAAAAATATGTTGTCAGATGGATGCAAAATTGGAATGCATTTTCAGTTTCTTTAAAAAAAAAAATATTGTCTCATTTATACTTAGGATTGTTTGGGGATTTTTGATGTTTCATTAATTGGTGTTATAAAGTTTGAAAAAAGAGATGAAAAATATATAAGGAAAAAATAGTTAGGCTGACCCGACGGAAATTTAATAAAAAAGTTTTGGAAAAAGGTTATAGCCAATTGTAATTAGGGTTTGACTAAATTTAGGGCAAAGCAGGAAAGTAAGGTGAAAAAGTTAATTAGAAGCTTAGAATGTTAGCCACATTTTCAAGGTAGTCTAGAGCCACAGACAACAAAAACTGTTGCATAATACCCAATAGTCTCTCAGACATTTCCTTTGTTTTTTGTGTAACTCGTGGGTTTAGACTACCAGCCAATGTTTGTGAAAGTCTAATTTCTTGAAAACTTTGCTCCTTCTTCAAACTTTCCAAAAAAGAGTAGAAATTAGGGTGTGGTTTTCCAATTGTATGGTTGAAGGAGTTATGCCATCCCTCAATGGCATTATTTGTATTAGCTTCTCCCTCTAAACAGCTCGTGTAACAGTTCCACCACTCCACATGGAAACGTGGCTTCCTCCTGCGACCCGATCTGCTTAGGTGCCCAATCCATGTGTCTTCAAAATAATTTAGGATGGGTGCCAATTTGTCTTCATTTACATTGTAATAATTTGATTCTGTAATGGCAGTGTAGTACTCATCTACACTTTCGGGAAGCAAAACTTGTAGTTTGCTATGTGTTGAGTATTCTGCAACCAGGGTTGTTTTCTGTAACTTACGCCAGAATGCCTGGGAAAAATGGAAAAAACAACCCTGAATTTGGGTATCCATGTACGTTTTACTGATCACATTGATCATGCTCAATTCAAAATCGACAATTATTTTCCTAGGACTTTTGGTTGTTGTATTTTTAATAACTGATAAAAGTTCAGTGTATTTTGCAGAAGTCTTATCAGGCAGTAAACTATATATTAAGGGGATCACATTATGGTTAATTTTAGCGTGTATAGAATAAATTTGAGTGAAAGGATAGGTGTACTTTTAAACGTCCCATCCATCATCCAAATTTCACTATTTTCTAGCTTAACAAGGTTGCGGGGTGTACTAAAAATTAGAATACGCTTTTGAGGGTTTTCGTTGTCATGGAGAAGGAAGGGTTCATCAGCAAAAGAAATAGTAAGTTCATGTGGAATAACAATGTCAGAAAAGGTATGAGGTGTTGGTGTTTGTATGTTACTTGCCTGCTTTTGTCTTTGTATAATTTGCCTCAGATTAGGAATTATAGGCATATTACTAGCAACATGACTGGCGATATGCTGTGTAATCTCTCTTAAAATGGATCCTGTAGAATCATTGGAGGTGCTTGCAAGTTCTTTCATCTCATTTAAGGTTTCCCTTACATCAACCTCCATTGCAGAGGCAGAGTGGTTATGCTCAGTTGTTTTAATAATAATATCTTCATGGGTAACAGCTCTGCCACTGCAATGTGATGAATAGTATTGCACGCACCTCCTATGATTTCTTGGAAAACGTATCCTTTCTTTACAATATATGTATCCTGCACGCTTAAGTAATTTGTTTCCTTTTCTGGATTTTATGTAAGAAGCTGTTTCCTGAGCACACATTATCTGTGAAGAAAAAATGTTTAATTTTAGTATGTACATTAAAATGACAAATAAAAGACAATAATAATCTACATTTTCCCAACAGCTGCACCTTCATGGAGTTAGAATAGTAATTATTACCCCTATACTATCCCACACTTTCCCTACTGTTGCACCTTCCTGGAGTTAGAATATTAATTTTTAGTGCTACACTATCCCAGACTTTCCCTACTGCTGCACCTTCCTGGAGTTAGAATAGTAATACTAACCCCTACACTATCCCACAATTTCCCTACTGCTGCATCTTCCTGGAGTTAGATTAGTAATTCTTACCCCTACTGCATCACCACACTTTCCCTACTGCTGCATCTTCCTGGAGTTAGATTAGTAATTCTTACCCCTACTGCATTCCACATTTTCCCTACTAGTGCACCATCCTGGAGTTAGAATAGTAATTCTTACACCTACTCCATCCCACACTTTCCCTACTGCTGCACCTTCCTGAAGTTAGAATAGTAATTCTTACCCCTACTCCAACCCACACTTTCCCTACTACTGCACCTTCCAGGAGTTAGAATAGTAATACTAACCCCTACACTATTCCACACTTTCCCTACTCCTGCGCCTTCCTGGAGTTAGAATAGTAATTGTTACCCCTACACTATCCGACACTTTATCTACTGCTGCATATTCCTGGTTTTAGATTAGTAATTCTTACCCCTACTACATCCCACTCTTTCCCTACTGCTGCACCTTCTAGGAGTTAAAATAGTAATTTTTAACCCTACTCTATTCCACACTTTGCCTACTACTGCACCTTCCAGGAGTTAGAATAGTAATACTAACCCCTGTACTGTCCCACACTTTCCCTACTGCTGCACCTTCCTGGAGTTAGAATAGTAATTGATACCTCAATACCATCCTACAGTTTCTCTATTGTTGGAATAACCTAGAGATAGATTAGTAATTGTTACCATTACTCTATCCCACACTTTCTGTTTTGTTGCAGGTTTCTGGAATATGTTACTTGAAGTTTTGCCTATTGTTATTTTTTCGAGGTTTGAGTTTTCTTTTTATTTACCTTTTTATTTCGGTGCTCTTTTCTTGGTCTGGTTTCTAATTTGGTTTCTTGTTTTTTGCTGGTCTTTTTTGTTGTTTGGTCTTCTGGGATTTGTCTTTTGATTTGGTGTTGAGAAGGTTTATGTGAGTATCTGAAAAAATGAGAAAGAAACAGAAATGTAATTTTGTATTTTTATGTTTGTGTTACAGTGAAAAATGTCAATATTTCTGTGCATAAGTTACATTTTACTTTATAGTACCTACCAACTTAAGTATACTTTTCCTACTACTGCACCTTCCTGGAGTTAGAATAGTATTTGTTACCCCTACTCCATCCCACACTTTCCCTACTGCAGCACCTTCCAGGAGTTAGAATAGTAATTATTACCCCTACTCTATCACACACTTTGCCTACTACTGCACCTTCCAGGAGTTAGAATAGTACATTTTACCCCTACACTTTCCCACACTTTCCCTACTGCTGCACTTTCCTGGAGTTAGAATAGTATGTGTTACCCCTTAACTATCCTTCACTTTCTTTACTGCTGCACCTTCATGGAGTTACAATAGTAATTGATACCTCGATACCATCCTACATTTTCTCTATTGATGCAATAACCTGGAGATAGATTAGTAATTGTTACCCCTACTCTATCCCACACTTTCTTTTCTGTAGCAGCTTTCTGGAATATGTTATTTGAAGTTTTGCCTATTGTTTTTTTTTCAAGTTTTGAGTTTTAATTTTATTTACCTTTTTATTTCGGTGCTCTTTTCTTGGTCTGGTTTCGATTGGGTTTCTTGTTTTTTGCTTGTCTTTTTTGTTTTTTGGTCTTCTTGGATTTGTCTTTTGATTTAGTGTTGAGAAGCTTTATGTGATTATCTGAAAAAAATGTGAAAGAAACAGAAATGTAATTTTGTATTTTAATGTTTATGATACAGTCAAAAATGTCAATATTACTGTGCATAAGTTACATTTTACTTTATAGTACCTACCAATTTGAGTATACTTTCCCTGCTGGTACACCTTCCTGGAGTTAGAATAGTGTTTGTTACCTATACTCCATCTCACACTTTCCCTACTGCTGCACCTTCCAGGAGTTAGAATAGTAATTTTTACCCCTACACTATCCCACTCTTTCCATAATGTTGCACCTTCCTATAGTTAGAATAGTAATTGTTACCTCTACACTATCACACACTTTCCCTACTGCTGCATATTCCTGAATTTAGATTAGTAATTTTTACCCCTACTCCATCCCACACTTTCCCTTCTGCTGCACCTTCCAGGAGTTATAATAGTAATTTTAACCCCTACTCTATCCCACACTTTGCCTACTACTGCACCTTCCAGGAGTTAGAATAGTAATTGTTACCCCTACACTATCCCACACTTTCCCTACTGCTGCACCTTCATGGAGTTAGAATAGTATTTGTTATCTTTTCACTATCTTTCACTTTTCTTACTGCTGTACCGTCATGGAGTTACAATAGTAATTGATACCTCGATACCATCCTACACTTTCTCTATTGTTGCACTAACCTGGGGATACTGATGTTTTCTTCTTGGTCTACTTTTTGGTTTGGTTTCTCGTTTTTTGCTGGTCTTTTTTGTTGTCTGGTCTTCTGGGATTCGATTTTTGATTTGGTGTTTAGAAGATTTATGTGAGTATCTGAAAAAATGAAAAAGAATCTGAAATGTAATATTTGATTTCAAATGTTTGAGATACAGTCAAATATGTCAATACTTATGTGCATAAGTTACATTTTACTTTACATTACCTACTAACTTTACTACACTTACTCTGCCACTGCACCTTCCTGGAGTGAGAATAGTGATTGTTACTTCTACAGTATCCCACACTTTCCCTACTGTTGCACCTTCCTGGATTTACAATAGAAATTCTTATTCCTACACTATCCTACAGTTTCCCTACTGCTGCATCTTCTTGGAGTTAGAATAGTAATTATTACCTCTACACTATCCTACACTTTCCCTAATGCTGCACCTTCCTGTAGTTAGAATAGTAAATGTTACCCCTACACTATCCCACACGTTTCCTACTGCTGTACCTTCATGGAGTTAGAATAGTAATTCTTACCCCTACTCTATCCCACACTTTCCCTACTGCTGCACCTTCTAGGAGTTAGAATAGTAATTCTTACCCCTACTTCATACTACACTTTCTCTAATGCTGGACCTTCCGGGAGTTAGAATAGTAATTATTACTTTTACACTATTCCACACTTTCCCTACTGCTGCACTTTTCTGGAGTTAGAATAGTAATTGTTAATCCTACACTATCCCACATTTTCCCTACTGCTGCACATTCCTGGAGTTAGAATAGTATTTGTTACCTCTTCACTATCCTTCACTTTTCTTACTGCTGCACCTTCATGGAGTTACAATAGTAATTGATGCCTCGATACCATCCTACACTTTTTCTATTGTTGCACTAACCTGGAGATACCGATGTTTTCTTCTTGGTCTACTTTTTGGTTTGGTTTCTCGTTTTTTGCTGGTCTTTATTTGTTATCTGGTCTTCTGGGATTCGATTTTTCATTTGGTGTCGACAAGATTTATGTGAGTATCTGAAAAACTGACAAAGATTCTGAAATGTAATATTTGATTTCAATGTTTGAGATACAGTCAAATATGTCAATACTTATGTGCATAAGTTACATTTTACTTTACATTACCTACAAACTTTACTACACTTACTCTGCCACTGCACCTTCCTGGAGTTAGAATAGTGATTGTTACCTCTACAGTATCCCATACTTTCCCTACTGTTGCACCTTTCTGGATTTACAATAGAAATTCTTACCTCTACACTATCCTACACTTTACCTACTGCTGCATCTTCCTGGAGTTAGAATAGTAATTCTTACCTCTACACTATCCCACACTTTCCCTAATGCTGCACCTTCCTGGAGTTAGAATAGTAAATGTTACCACTACACTATCCCACACTTTCCCTTCTGCTGTACCTTAATGGAGATAGAATAGAATTTGTTACCCCTACTCCATCCCACACTTTCCCTACTGCTCCACCTTCTAGGAGTTAGAATAGTAATTTTTACCCCTACTTCATCCTACACTTTCCCTAGTGCTGGACCTTCTAGGAGTTACAATAGTAATTTTTAATGAACATAGTATAAAAATGCAGTTATGTTAATTATAAAATAATTACCTACTTTAAAACTCGACGTATGAATTTCCAAAGACGAAAGTATTTATTTTATTTTCCTTATTGAATTTCTGTGTGAAAATCAGATTAAATATGTGTGGATTAGAAAATGTTTTTCCGTTTTATTAAATTAGAATTATGATTTATAAAATTTATAATAGTACCTTGAAATTATTTGTGAGGAGAACTGCGGATCCTTTAGTAAAATACAATTTTTTTGAACTTGGCTTTTTCGTCAAACTTTATAGAAGTTCTTCTATAGAAAATTTGTTAACTTTTCGTGCTGTTTGAAAAATAATAAATTTTTATATATTTCAAAATAATTATATTTAATAAACAATTTAATTTAAATAATATTCATCTTTAAATATGTTGTGCATCGTTTTTATTGATATATGTTTGATTAATTATAGTAATATCTTGGTGGTAATTTTGTTCCTTTAATTTGGAAAATTAAACTTATTAGGGGCTGCATTTTAAATTATTTAAGAAAACATTTCTGTTATTAGTTTTCAAAACATACTTCTATTGCGAAAAATAATGGTTCTTAAAGTAATTCGGGTGTTATCTCGATGAAGAGGTCAGAAGGTCAGCTTTTGGCGTCTGGTCACTCTGCTAGCTGATAATCAACTGAATTAAAAATGGTGTCTTGCTCGTATTTATAAGTTTTACTCAGTGTCACTGTTTTTTTAAGAAACAGCGTTTGTATTAATTTATAAAATACGTTTGATTATTGTGGAAAGTTATAATTAAAAAAATTATTTAAAGATGTGTAGTTTTCAGTTTATCGTTCTGATTTCGCATCCATTTTGAAAGTAGTGTTGTGCTATTATTTTCATGGAAATAGTTGTAGGACATATTTAGCAACTACACGTTTTAAAATGGCGTCTATGTGTATGTATAATGTTTGTTTTTACGAATAATTATTTTCTTTGAAATTAATATATTTTAAGTTTATTATATTTTATAATTCATTGCCTGTGTAAAATTTTCATTAGTTACGTTTAAATTAGTATTTTTTTTAAATAATCGAGTATTTATTTTAATACTCGAGTATTAATATTAATAAATGTTTTGCATTTAATTTGATTAACGTTCAGTTTTTCTCTACTTTTTAAAACACTTCCCCGCCCAAAACCCCCTAATTTCCCTACATCCCATGCCAGGTTTTATTTTACAAAAAAAATGAGTATGTTTTTTATATTTGAGTATTTATTTTAATACTCGAGTATTAATATTAATAAATGTTTTGCATTTAATTTGATTAACGTTCAGTTTTTCTCTGCATTTTAAAACACTTCCCTAACCAAAAACCCCTAATTTCCCTACATCCCGTGCCAGGTTTTATTTTACAAAAAAAAAAAAAAAACATAATTCATGCGTTGTAAAGGTTTGCGTTGTTATTGAATTCGTTGTAATAGCACTTTACTACTAATAACTCTAACTCGCGTTGTAACAGTATTTGTTCTAAAAACATGCGTTGTAAAAGCATTTGCGTTGTAAAAAAGCGTTGTAAAGACATGCGTTGTAATAGTATGCGTTGTAACGTCATACATCCGCGTGGGTGAGGAGTCGGAACGTGATTCTCTTGCTGACGGGGAGCCAGTGCAGGTCTCTCAGGTGTCCGGCGATGTGGCTGTGTCGAGGGATGTCCAGGATGAGTCGTGCGAAGGCCTTCTGGATGCGTTGGAGTCTTTTCTGTTGTAGAGGGTGTTTCCGTAGTCCAGTCGGCTGGTGACGAGTGCCTGGGTGACCGTCTTCCTGGTTTCGGTGGGGATCCATCGGAAGATCTTTCGGAGCATGCGTAGGATGTTGAAACATGATGATGAGACGGCGTTGACTTGTCTGGTCATCGAGAGAGAGGAGTCCAGGATGAAGCCCAGGTTGCGTGCGTGGTCCGTTGGTTTGGGTGCGCTGCCCAGGGCAGGGGGCCACCAGGAGTCGTCCCAGGCAGAGGGCGATGATCCAAGGATGAGGACTTCCGTCTTGTCTGAGTTCAGTTTCAGGCGGCTGTTCATCATCCACTCGGCTACGTCTTTCATTCCTTCGTGTAGGTTGGTTCTGGCGGTGGCAGGGTCGTTGGTGAGGGAGAGGATCAGCTGGGTGTCGTCGGCGTAGGAGATGATGTTGAGGTTGTGTTGGCGTGCGATGGCTGCGAGGGGGCTCATGTAGATGTTGAAGAGGGTGGGGCTGAGTGATGATCCTTGCGGTACGCCGCAGATGACTTCGGTGGCCTCGGGTCTGAACGGGGGGAGGCGGACTCTCTGGGTTCTTCCGGTGAGGAACGAGAGGATCCACTCCAGTGTCTTCTCTTGGATTCCGATGTTGCTGAGGCGTTGCACTAGGGTGGGGTGGCAGACAGTATCGAACGCTGCGGAGAGGTCCAGGAGGATGAGGGCCGCTGTTTCCCCATTGTCGAGCAGGGCTCGGATGTCGTCAGTGGCTGCGATGAGGGCAGTCTCGGTGCTGTGGTTGGCTCGAAAGCCGGACTGCGAGTGGTCGAGGGATCCGTTCGTCTCGAGGAAGGCGGCAAGCTGTCTGTTGACGGTCTTCTCGATGACTTTGGCAGGAAACGGGAGGAGCGAGATGGGGCGGTAGTTCTTGAGGTCGGTGGGGTCTGCTGATGGTTTCTTCAGGAGGGCACTGAGTTTGGCATGCTTCCAGCTTTCCGGGAAGTTGGCGGTGTTGAAGGGGCAGTTGATGATGTCCCGGAGTTGGGGTGCGATGACGGAGTCGGCCTTGTTGAAGACGTGGTGGGGGCATGGGTCGGTTGGCGATCCAGAGTGGATGGTTTTCATCGTGTGGATGGTGTCTTTGGTGCTGACCGGGGTCCAGGCGCGGAGGGTGGTGGTGGGAGGCGTTGGTTCTGTGGTTGGGTGCGTGGTCTGTGCGCTGAAGCTGTTGTGTATGTCTGTGATCTTGCTGTGGAAGAACGAGGCGAGTGAGTCGCAGAGGTCTTGCGAGGGAGTGATGTCGTTGTTTCCGGCGCTGGGGTTGGAGAGCTCTTTGACGATGCTGAAGAGTTCCTTGCTGTTGTGTGCGTTGTTGTCTAGTCGATCCTTGAATGCTGTCTTCTTGGTGGTGTTGATCAGCTGGTGGTGTTTGCGGGTGGCTTGCTTGAGGGCGGTCATGTTGTCTGCAGTCGGGTTTTTTCGCCAGGCTTTCTAGAGGGTACGGCAGTTCTTCTTGGAGTTCTTGAGGTCGTCGTTGAACCAGGAGGCTTTCTTGTTGCCGGGCCTGCTGGGATGGTTTTTCAGGGGTGCGAGGTCGTCAGCGCAGTTGGTGATCCACTGTGTGAGGTTGTTGGCTGCTTGGTTGGGGTCCGTTGATCTGGCGGGAGGGTTCTGGTTCAGTGATGTGGTGAGCTGGTCGGTGGTGATCTTGTTCCAGCTCCTGCGGGGAACCTGTTGCGGGTGGTGGTGAGTCGTGGTCCTTCTGAAGCTGAAGTGGACGCAGCTGTGGTCTGTCCATTGGAGTCCGGTGGAGCGGCTGAAGGAGATGTACTTGCTGGAGGAGAAGACTGAGTCAAGCGTGTGTCCGGCGTAGTGGGTGGGGGTGTTCACCAGTTGCTTGAGTCCGAGGTTGGCGAGGTTGTCCAGCAGGGTGGTGGTGTTGTTGTTGTTCTCTAGGTGAAAGTTGAGGTCCCCTAGGAGGATGTAGTCAGCTGAGGGGAGGGCGTGTGGGCTGATGAAGTCTGCGATGTCATCGCTGAATTGTTTGCGGGGTCCTGGGGGTCTGTAGATGAGGGTGCCTCTGAGAGTTGTCTTGGTGTCGGTGTGTATCTGGAAGTGAAGATGTTCGGCGGCTGTGAGGGTGTCATCGGAGTTGGTCGTGATGCGGATGGTGTTCCTGTGGACGATTGCGATGCCTCCTCCTGTCTGGTTGACGATGGCGATGTCGGGCGCTGAGGAGGCGTTCATCCAGGTTTCCGTGAGGAAGGCGACGTCTGGAGATGTGGTGTTGAGCAGGTTCCATAGTTCCACGGCGTGTCTGTGGACCGAGCGGGTGTTGAGCAGGATGCACTTCAGGTGGTTGCTGCTGGTGCTCGGCTTGGCGGGTGCGGTGCAGGTCCGGATGCATGAGAACTTGCAGGATTGACAGGGGAATGGTCCGTGGGTGTGTCCTGGGGTGGCTCGTGGTAGCCGGGGATCCGTCCGGTGTTGAGTGCGTTGAGGGTGGCTGCGTCGTAAGTCCGGCGGGTGGGATGGCATCTGCGGGGGCCTGGGGGTCTGGTGCTGGGCGCGGTCCAGGCGCGGACGGGCGCAGACGGGCTTGCCTTTGGCGCACCTTCAGCGCACAATCGGCGCGCCCGCTGCACGTGAACGATGCGCGTACGTGCGGACTCTGCCATAAATGGAGAGTGGGGGGGGGCGGAGCGAGGGAGGAGCAGCTGGGAGTCGGGAGCGGGGTGGCGAGTGGGGAGGGGAGCGGTGCGGTGATGCTGGAGGGAACGGGGTGTGGCCGTGGGGGAGCAGCGGTAGGGAGCGGGGTGGAGCAGCGGGAGAAAAACGGCGGTGGAGGCACAAACACAATCAGGGGCACAACAGTGGACGATAAAAACAATTACAGGCACAATACTGGAGAACGAGATCAGGGGGCAGATACAATACTGGCACAAAACTGCGGAGCGAGATCAGGGGCACAACAGTTGACGATAAAAACGATAAAAACAATTACAAGCACAATACTGGAGAACGAGATCAGGGGGCAGATACAATACTGGCAGCGGCGGCGGCAAGCGGAGACCGGGCACACTCAGGATGGGCCACGCGGCGGGTGGAGCGACCGGCACTGACCAGGTCAGGTCAGGTCGCAGCTCCCCGCCTCGCGGACACCACCTTAAGTATCCAGCGGTGCAGGTATCAATGACACTGTCCTTCAGTGATTTGCTTCCTTCCTGAATGAATATTTTCAGTTAATCAAATGAAACAACTCCATCTCAAAAGTAACACCAATCTTACAAGGAGGTCCGCAAGGGTCAATTCTGTCTCGTGCTCTATTTAATCTATATATGGAACCCCTGGCAATGATCCTGAAACAAGCCAGAATTGCTATCATCTCTATGCAGATGAAACTGAAATCTACATTAAAACCTCATAAGTTAAAGACATCCAGCATTTAAACAGCACTCTCTCCACGGTTCAATCTTTGCTGTCCAACAACCATCGCAAGCTTAATCCCTCCTGTTCATCCAGCC